>NC_090437.1:454106205-456606205 GCF_031143425.1 Pleurodeles waltl | reverse complement strand
ATCTTTTATTGTTTCAGGAAAGATAAACATCTGCTCCAGGAATATTAACAGGCCACAGACCAAAAAACAAGGGAAAAAACTCCTGACCCCTCTAAAAGGCAACCATTTACCTGCTTCCAAGAAACATGGGTGGTCATTCTGACCCTGGCGGTCTTTGACCGCCAGGGCGGAGGACCGCGGGAGCACCGCCGACAGGCCGGCGGTGCTCCAATGGGGATTCCGACCGCGGCGGTAAAGCCGCGGTCGGACCGGCACCACTGGCGGGGTCCCGCCAGTGTACCGCGGCCCCATTGAATCCTCCGTGGCGGCGCAGCTTGCTGCACCGCCGCGGGGATTCCGACCCCCCCTACCGCCATCCAGATCCCGGCGGTCGGACCGCCGAGATCCGGATGGCGGTAGGGGGGGTCACGGGGCCCCTGGGGGCCCCTGCAGTGCCCATGCCACTGGCATGGGCATTGCAGGGGCCCCCGTAAGAGGGCCCCTACATGTATTTCACTGTCTGCTGCGCAGACAGTGAAATACGCGACGGGTGCAACTGCACCCGTCGCACAGCTTCCACTCCGCCGGCTCGATTCCGAGCCGGCTTCATCGTGGAAGCCTCTTTCCCGCTGGGCTGGCTGGCGGTCTGAAGGCGACCGCCCGCCAGCCCAGCGGGAAAGTCAGAATTACCGCCGCGGTCTTTCGACCGCGGAACGGTAACCTGACGGCGGGACTTTGGCGGGCGGCCTCCGCCGCCCGCCAAGGTCAGAATGAGGGCCATGGTCTCTTCAACCCTTCACTGTGGATGGCTTTGTAGGCTACCTTAATCCCGCAACAAAATCTAAGAAGCTAGGCCACCCAAAAGGGGGTTTAGCAACAATTATCTTGGTAGGCCTGAAGATCCACAGTGAACAGGTGCCTTAGAGGATGAAAATATCTTAATAATTAAACGTACGCATTGGTACCAAGGAAGCAAGAATCCACTTCTCCTGAGAAACCTTTATGTGCATCCAACTACTGGAACCAGTAGAATGACAGTACCTAAACTTTCAGAACTTTTACCTACTGCTCTGCAAGACCAACCATCTCCAGATATTTTAGTCACAGGAGACTTAAACATGAATCTGCTGGAGGCATATCCCCGAAATGGCTCTATAATTCAGCAAGACTATGGTGGTCATTCTGACCCTGGCGGTCTTTGACCGCCAGGGCGGAGGACCGCGGGAGCACCGCCGACAGGCCGGCGGTGCTCCAATGGGGATTCCGACCGCGGCGGTAAAGCCGCGGTCGGACCGGCACCACTGGCGGGGTCCCGCCAGTGTACCGCGGCCCCATTGAATCCTCCGCGGCGGCGCAGCTTGCTGCACCGCCGCGGGGATTCCGACCCCCCCTACCGCCATCCAGATCCCGGCGGTCGGACCGCCGAGATCCGGATGGCGGTAGGGGGGGTCGCGGGGCCCCTGGGGGCCCCTGCAGTGCCCATGCCACTGGCATGGGCATTGCAGGGGCCCCCGTAAGAGGGCCCCTACATGTATTTCACTGTCTGCTGCGCAGACAGTGAAATACGCGACGGGTGCAACTGCACCCGTCGCACAGCTTCCACTCCGCCGGCTCGATTCCGAGCCGGCTTCATCGTGGAAGCCTCTTTCCCGCTGGGCTGGCTGGCGGTCTGAAGGCGACCGCCCGCCAGCCCAGCGGGAAAGTTAGAATTACCGCCGCGGTCTTTCGACCGCGGAACGGTAACCTGACGGCGGGACTTTGGCGGGCGGCCTCCGCCGCCCGCCAAGGTCAGAATGAGGGCCTATATATGGTCTGTACCTGTGCAGTGTACAACAGCCACTAGCAGATGGGTCAAAAACTCAAAGACAGTTACATTACTGGAAGACCTAGACCTTCTAGGGTTAAGAATACTAAGTGGCAGATTTGACCAAGATATACCACCTAAATTCACTCACTATTCTGCCATTTGTCCTCCATGTTACCCTGTACAGCTGCCATTCTCCTGTTAATACACCTAATTACATCTTACAAGATCATTAAAACAATCTATAGAGATTAATCAATCAATCAGGAATTTGTAAAGCGCACTACTCACCCTTGAGACCCTCACAGGTGAGTAGTGCGCTTTACAAATTCCTGATTGATTGATTGATGGGCAACAGCAAATAAATATAAACGTGCAAAGTCAATATTATGATAAATTGCCCTCTCTAGCAGGAGAGCTCAATTCAATCAATTATGGCAAGCTACAGTATACTGAGGAGACTATACAAAGTATCAGAGACTTAGCTCTAAGCTTAGCAACTGACTGCTTTTGCAAAACTCAAGCTAATCTGATCATCAAAGGGACAATGCTCAGTGAAAAACAGATAGGCCTATACTCCAACAGCGGCAGATCTACTTTGTATAGACACAAACTACTACAAAGTAAAAACAAGGTCTCCTCCCCATTGCAAGCCATCAAGGAGAGTAATCGTATCCGGCAACAGGCTAAGAATTGTCCTGCCAATCCTGAACTATACTGATCCTTGAAAAAACTTAAATAAGCTTCTGCTAAAAACCATTTGGGAGGAACAAGCAGTCATAAAACAGAAGTTCTGGGGAAAAAAGTACACTTCGCGAAAATGGGAAATTCTAGGGATTTCTGGCAAATGATTGCCCCGGTGCAGTTATCAGCTCCAACCTAACAGAAGACAGTTGGTTCAGCTTCCTTAAAGATCATTTTAAAGCTTCCCATGAGATAACTCCTCTGTCATCTTATAACCAGTCTACAATTACTCAACGTTGCAGTATGGATCCGATCCCATATATTCTCACGGAAGAACAAACATGTAGAGCAATCATTAGGGGAGGCAGGATGTGGCACTGGGACCAAATGGTCTGCCGCAGATCTATTCAAGATAAACGTAACATCCTGGGCAGCTATTTTGACTACAGGTTTTAACAGCGCAATCCAGCAAACAAATATAACGGAGCCGTGGAAGGGCTTCATAATTAATCCAATCTTTAAGACCAGGGATAGGCATCACCCGGTGAATTATCGCTTGATAACTCTTCTAGATGAATGGGTGAAATATTTTACTAGCATACTTTTAGAGGACTAGTTGCAGTGGGTCAATGATAACAAGGGCATCCGTCAGAAACAAACTGGGTTCACCAAAGGAGTCATCAAATATTCTGGCACTATCCTAATAACAGATAAGCTTAAGTCAAGGAAGCAATCACTCTACTTATGCTATGTAGATAATAAGGCTGCATTTGACTATGTAAATCATAGCCTCCTGTGGAAGAAGCTGGCATCAATGGGTATTCCAGTTCACCTTTTAAAAGCAATACAGCTTTTGTACTTGAGCACCCGGACAAGGGTGAGAATCTGGGACTGTTCCACACTGTCAAGGAAAATACACACGTTCAAGGGTCTACAACAAGGCTGCATCTTGGCTCGATATTTGTTTAATCTTTTTTTGGCTGACCTAGCTCCCTACCTTGATGCAGTAAACTCCCACGCTCCGAAACCTGGGTCCATGCCCATCTCAAATTCACTTGGTGCAAATGATATGATCTTGCTTAGCCAAACTAAAATCAGCCTCCAATGCTTAATTGGTGAATTGGTCTTATTCTCTTAAAATAGTAGGGTGACAATAAACTTGAAGAAAACAAAGGTAATAGAAGTTAGCAATAGGAATAAAAAAAACGCAAATGGTTTCTACAGGGTGAGCAGTTCGAATAGGTGAACACGTACTGCCACTTCGGGGTATTGTTTGATGACAGGGGTTCCGTTCAATAGAATAGAAATGAACTGGTCAGGAAAGGCAACACATTAACACTCGCTTTCCTCACCCTACAATGTGCCCTGGCAGGTTCTAGTTTTTTACCCTTTCTGAAAGTAATAGGGGCAAAACTTATCCCCACTATCTTGTACCAAAGTGAACCTCTTCGGGGCAAGATGGTCCAGTTATGAATCTAATTTAAAGTACAACTTTTAGATCACATTTTTTTATCTCCCCCCAAATGCCTGGCTGGCACAGATAAGGCTTGAATTTGGCTTACCGAACCAATCAATTGCAAAGAAGGGGTCTTACGTGAAAATATGGAGAAGAGTTGTGGGCGCTACAAAAAGCCAATCCTACCAAGGTCTCTGGCAGGGAATTCATACAAGTGAATCTCTTCAGCATGCCTTTACCTGGACACAGTAATAACGGCCTTAGGCATTTGCGCCACCCGGGAAACCCATCCATCACATAGGCCCGTATTTATACTTTTTTAGCGCCACATTTGCGTCATTTTTTGATGCAAAAACGGCGCAAACTTGCAAAATACCATTGTATTTTGTAGGTTTGCGCCGTTTTGCGGCAAAAAGCGGCGCAAATGCGGCGCTAAAAAAAGTATAAATACGGGCCAATTGTATTTTGCAAGTTTGCGCCGCTTTTGCGTCAAAAAGTGACGCAAATGCGGCGCTAAAAAAGTATAAATACGGGCCATAATGTTTTTTTTTTAAATCAGTTAATGGCGTAGTTAAAAAACTATTCCTGCTATCAGTCAAAGCAATTCTAACCCCGAGGTCACACGCCTGGATGATTATAAATGGCTATAAGCTTCTAAAACCTCAATCCTGTCTGAAAACAGGGTGATCTAGCCGCCTAAATACTGATTTTGTGCTCTACCGTTTTGGCCTTCTAGCAGGGAATTTGACAGATCATCATGGAAAAAGTTAGACCCTAAGAGCCGCTGCAAATCATGCTTCTCCGGGCAAGAAACCATTGTTCATATTACCAGGTTTACTCCTGAAAGAAAACTACAGTTGAAATCCCTTTTTAACCAACAAAGTATTCACACTGGTAGGAAGGCTGTCGCTGTAAGCCTAAATGTCAGAGACCATATCTTAAACTGCTGTTACACTAAATTTTTAAGTTTTGCTGGGAAAATTCTGTCTGCTACTACTGCCCCGCATTGACTAAAATTGCCTCTAACTTTTTAGTAATACGAACTTTGCTTAATTATCTTTGTGTTTGTTAAGGGACAGCATGGATGTAACTTAAATTTGCTCCTATACATTTTCTTTTTAAAGTCTTGATTTATATGTCTTGCATTTCACAGTTTATTATACGTGTGAATATTATTCTAAGCATGTCTATGTCCACAGTGTTCTTGAGGCTCTGGGAATAACTTTTAATGTCATGTCGACTGATTTTAGTCGGTGCTGTCTTAATATGACTTTTATGTTATGTATCATTGGTCAAAGTTTTAATTAACTGCATAACAAAATATTCTATTCCATATTGCACAAGCCCCAGGTTCAAAAAAGATTTTTAGCTGCTCTCAAGTCAAGAACCCCAATTCAATCTCAATACAGACAATTAAAGAGCAAAGTTTTCAACAATTTAAAAACAACGGTTTAAGCCATTTAAGAGTGGCAGTTTACATGCAAAGGAGACCAGACGTTCTACAATACAATGAAGGCCATCTTAGTCATTAGGTTTTGACTGACTCCTGAGAAATATAGGGAAAGGTCCGGGGCCAGCCACAAGATCTCATCACAGACATGGGTGGATTTCTTAGATTATACCAGCAAGGCACTGAAGGGCTGGGTGAGGGGCAGCAATTCAGATGATTGTTCAGGGCTGTACAACTTGATTTTGAAGGAATACATACTTGACATTTGATTTCCAGGGTTGCACTAACACCTGGAGAATAGTAAGCTTTCTGACCCCAGGAAGCTTGCTGAGGTGGCAGCTAAGTGACCAGAAAGGCATCTCAAGGGTACTCCCAAAAGTGTGGTTAGACTCTCATCAGAAGAAAGACAGGAGAGATAAAAAGAAGACGTTCCCTCAAGGCCTCAAAAACAATGCACAGGGGAAAGAGTCCCCTTCCCAACCTGGCCACCAAAACAAAAACTACCCTGACAAAAGTCAGCAGCCCAAACTCCCAAGTGCTATGAGTGCTTCGAGTATTGCCACTACAAGGAGATCCCACGTTTCCAGAAAGAGCACAACCTCCCACTGGAGGAAAGATCCCAGGAGTGGTGAGTGTAGTGTTAGGGAAGGAGTTTGTTAATGGTCTTGATTTATTTATAAAATTATTGTCTATATTTCTAATTTGGTGTGGAGTCTTTTTGTGGTGTTTTTATTGTGTTTCTCTGTGTGTGTGTGTTACACAAATACATTGCACATAGGCCTTCATTACAACCCTGGTGGTCGGTGATAAAGCGGTGGTAAGAAATATGAAATTATGACAACGGTCGGAAACCGCTCAGACAGACAGCCACTTTAACACACCGACCACCAGGGCGAAATCAACAGGCACCACGGCAGTAACCGCCAACAGCCAGGCAAAAGACAAAGTACCACCCATAGTAATAAGACCCACCTATCTGCCACCTTTTCCGGGGCAGTACCAACGACATAAAAAGACTGGTGGAAACACTGCACAGAAGGGAAACAACTCACCTCTGGACACTCAAGGAAGAACCACGCCGCCATGGAGCCCGAGTTGCATGTCTTCCCCATGCTCTTCTACCTTCTGCTCCACTATGAACACCAATGCCGGCGAAGACGACCACATTGAGTACTGCCGCCTAGCATACAGGGGAGGGGGGAGGAAAAGAGAGGGACACACACACGCAACACCCCCACACCCAACACCACACACACAACCAGATGCAATAACATTACATATTCACTGTTAGACCTTTCATCCTTGGCGTGGTCTCCCTTAACTTTTTGCCTCTGTTTCCCAGGTTGTTGATATGTGCTGGACTCTGATTTTGCTGTTTTTGTTACTCTGGGCACTTTACCACTGCTAACCAGTGCCAAAGTGCAAGTGCTCCTTTACAAAATGTATATGTAATAGGCTTATCCATGATTGGCATATTTGATTTATTAGTAAGTCCCTAGTACAGTGCACTAGAGGTGCCCAGGGCCTGTAAATCAAATGCTGCTAGTGGGCCTGCAGCACTGGTTGTGCCACCCACATAAGTAGCTCTGTAATCATGTCTCAGACCTACCACTGCAGTGTCTGTGTGTGCAGTTTTTAACTGTAAATTTGACTTGACCTTCCCTTATCTTACATGTAAGGCACCCTTAGGGTAGACCCCAGGTATCCCCAAGGACAGGGTGCAGTGTATGGTTAAGGTAGGACATATAGTAATGTGTTTATATGTCCTGAACGTGAAAATATTGCTAATTTTTTTTTTCACTGTTGCAAGGCCTGTCCCTCTCATAGGTTAACATGGGGGCTACCTTTAAATCTGATTAAAGTGTAGATTCCCTTTGGGAGCGAATGGACATGTGGAGTTTGGAATCTCTGAGCTCACAATTTAAAAATACATCTTTTAGTAAAGTTGATTTTAAGATTGTGAGTTTGAAAATCCCACTTTTAGAAAGTGAGCATTTTCTTACTTATACCATTTCTGTGACTCTGCCTGTTTGTGGATTCCCTGTCTGGGTCAGTTTGACAGTTAGGCTGGTTGCACCTCTCACTAGACAGTGACACAAAGGGAACTGGGGTGTAGTCTGCATTTCCTGATGAGCCATCTGTGCTAGGAGGGAGGAGAGGAGTGGTCACTCACACCTGAAAGGGCTGTGCCTGCCCTCAGACAATGCAGTCTCCAATGCCCTGGTGAGTGTCTGGGCCTGGCCTGGGCAAGGCAGGATTTCACATCCACGAGAGACTTTGCTTTGAAGTAGGCCTACTCCAAATGAGAAATTGGGTATAAGAAGGGCACCCAAAACCACAGACTTTAGAACACTTCTGGAAACCAAGAGGAACCTCTGCCTGGAGAAGAGATGAAGAGCTGAGGATGAAGAGCTGCCCTGCCTGTGACTGTGCTTTGTGGAGCTATCCTGCAGTTGTTGCTTCTGCCAGAATAAGAGGGCAAAGACTGGACTTTGTGTGCCTTACATCTTGTGAAGATCTCCAAGGGCTTGATTTAGAGCTTGCCTCCTGTTGTTTGAAGTCTTAGGGACAGCAAAGACTTCTCTCTGCCAGCACCTGGAGTCTCTGGAGAGACTCCTACTCTGCCAAGTGGTGCCCATCCAGTTCCTGGGACCCTGAAAGGAGAGGCTGGCAGCTTATGAGGAAGAAATCCACGCACAGAATGCCGTGCAGGGAAAAAATGGATGCAACTCTGATCTGCGGCTGAAAAATCATCACATCACTGGCTTCGCGGCTGAAAATCAACGCTCGTCTGCAACGCGACCAAAGAATTGACGCACGAAACTGGAGAAACGATGCGCAGCATCGCTGATGGAGGCTGGTGAGATCGCAACCAATGCTGCGTAGTTTTTTAATAATCGTGCAGCTGGATTTCCAACGCAAGCACCGCTGGGCGTGTAAAAAGAACGCAAGGCCTGCCGGGACCCAAGAGTGCTGACCGAATTGATGCATCACTCACCTGCGGAGAGAAGAAATGACGCGCCCGATCTGACAAAAGGAGAAATGACACAAGGTCTTGCTCGTGAATGAAATCGACACATCGCAAGCCCTTTTTGATGCACACTCGCCCGTGCAAGGTTATTTTTGACGCACCCAAGGTACATTTTCACGCTAACAGTGTTAGTGTGTGTTTAAAATTACATGAAGACTCTTTTTGCATTTTTAGTGATAATTTGACTTGTGTATTGTGGATTTTTGTCGTTTTGGTCTTGTTTTGTTTAGATAAATATTTCCTATTTTTCTAAACCTGTGTTGTGTCATTTTGCAGTGATTTCATTAAGCTACGGTGTGTGTTGGTACAAATACTTTACACCTAGCACTCTGAAGTTAAGCCTACTACTTGTGCCAAGCTACCAAGGGGGTAAGCAGGGGTTAGCTGAGGGTGATTCTCTTTTACCCTGAATAGAGTGAGGGTCCTTGCTTGGACAGGGGGTAACCTGACTGCCAACCAAAGACCCAATTTCTAACATTCAGCTTTACCCCTCAGGAATAATGCAAGGACAACAAAAATAGAGTAAAAAGAGTGTAATAAGATAAATATGTTAGTAATACATGCATCAAAAGCAAAATGTATATACATATTTACAATCCTCAATGTCCGTGGGTCACAGGGACACATCACAAAGTCCAAAGCCCAACCTCACTCCTGCAACAACACATAGAGAACACTGCAGGGGCATCAGGTTGAAAATAGACAGGCACCTCAGGGGGGTGGGAAATGGGGGGAAGATGGTACAACGCCACTGGCCCTGGAGGGGGCAATATACCCATTACTCTGTCCTGGGGAGTGGAAGGCCACAGTCTCTCCAGTGGGTGACTTGCCCACTGGCTCTGGAGGGGGCAACATGCCCTATGATTTGTCCTGTGTTTTGTGGGGTGGCCTGGGGTCCCTGTAGTGGTGGACACACTGCTGATTGACATGTCCTGGGGACAGAGGTATCGGCCCATTGGGTGGGTGCTGTGGTGTTGTTTCCTGCGGAGGGAGTCTCTGCGGTGGTGTGAGTGTGCCTGGGTAATCGACTGTCCAGAGATCCCTGATGGGCCAGGTTGGTCATCCAGATCCAGGCAAACAAAGCTGCGGTCATCACTGTGGGCCTCTTCTGGGGGGGGGGACTGAATGTTGCTGGCACCTCTTCTCCGGTGACATTGGCTGAGGGACCTGTGGGGATGTAAATGCAGTGTTATTATTTCTGTGTGTGACATCATGTGCATGGGTGTATTGCCCTCTATCGGTTCCCTGCAGATTTGCCTTTGTGTGAGTTGCTATTTGGTGGGCTAGGTGATTCTCTCCAGTGTGCATGCAGTGGCGATAGGTGTCCATGCAGGTCTGTGAGGGGTGTCCATGCATTGGTGTTACATGCAGGGCTTATTATTGGGATGAGTGGATTGTGATGGTGTGGTATGTGGGAGGTGGTGAAGTGATGGGAGTGAGGGTACGGGTGGGGGTTGTGATGGTATGCAGGTAGGGGGGGTGATAGTAATAGAGATTTGACTTACCAGAGTCCAGTCCTCCTCCTACTTCTGCCAGGCCCTCAGGATGCATGATTGCCAAGACTTGTTCCTCCCATGTTGTTAGTTGTGGGGGAGGAGGTGGGGGTCCACCGCCAGTCCTCTGTACAGCCAGTTGGTGTCTTGCTGCTGTGGAATGTACCTTCCCCCGTAGGTCATTCCACCTCTTCCTGATCTCATCCCTTGTTCTGGGGTGCTGCTCCACAGCGTTGACCCTGTCCAAGATTCTCCCCCATAGCTCCATTTTTCTAGCAATTGATGTCTGCTGCACCTGTGCTCCAAATAGCTGTGAGTCTACCTGGATGATTTCCTCCACCATGACCCTCAGCTCCTCCTCACAGAATCTGGGTTGTGGTGCCATGGGTGTAGTGTGAGTGGTGAGGGTGTGTGGGGTGTTGTGTTGGGGTGTGTGATGTAAAGTGTGTGGATGGTGTATAGGTGATGATGTTATGTGGCTCTGGTTGTGTGTGTGATCTTGCTGTCTGTCTCAGGTATCAATTATGTCTAGTCGTAAAGGGTTGTGGGTAATGTGGGTGTGTGTTTTATAGTGGTGTGAGTGTGTGGGTGTGGTGTGTGTATGAGTGTCAGGTCTCTGTAGTTTAATTGTCCAATGTGGTGTAGTTTTGTTTGTGTCTGTATATTTCGAGTGCGGTGGTATGTACCGCCAATGGTTTACCTCCATTGAATGTCCGCAGCGGTGATTTGTGGGTCATAATGCTATGGATGTAGTTCTGTTGGCGTAACGGTGTGGGTTTTGCTACCGCCAGTTTATCACTGACCTTTGGGCTGGCGGACTTGTGTTTGTTGCTGTACAGTGACGGATTGGTATGTGTGTGTCATAATATGCTTGGCAGTTATGTGCCGCAGTGGCATTATGTTGCCGGCAGTCGGCATGGCAGTAAGCGGGATTTACCGCCAATGTCATAATGAGGGCCATAGTGTCATTAGATAGCCTGACTGCTCTATGGCAAGCTACCAGAGGGTGAGTTCAGGTTATCTTTTAGTGTGTATCTGACTTGTCCTGATAGGATTGGGGTTACTGCTTGCACAGGATGCATACTCTGACAACCAGAAACCCAATTTCTAACAGCATTCCAATGAGAACATTAGCATAATCTTAAGTATTACTACTTAGTACTGAGAGAAGCAAATGTGTCACAGGGCCTAGCAGAGCAGTGCATAATGGATGTACCTCCTAAGCCTGAAGCTCACCAAATATAAACTGCATTTAAAGAAACTCACTTCCAGTGTTACAGTAAATAAACTAAGCAAATGTAGTGAGTTGTCTTCAATCTTATAATATCATGTTAACATTGCTGTGAAACAAGATTAAGATAAGTCTTCCCTTGCCTCTTTGCTCTGATGTTCCAAGAACATTTAAAACATTTTTTTGGGTGAGGAAGAGCACCTGAATAGGCCCCCAACCTGGGTGTGGGGGAGTAAGACTGGGCTGTTCTTTTTAAACAAAATGGGTTCTTCCTGCCAAACTAAATATGTGAAGTTGTCTTGCGTCTTTCAAACAGCTTAATTACCATATGGAAACTTCAGTGCAATTCTCTCAAGAAATTCAATACAGACCATGCAGCTTGCTTGGGGACTAATTGTTACATTTTGGATCTTGAAGAAGCACTTTACGAGCTCTTACAGAACAACAATTTAAAAACATACAAGACCACATTCGTGATTTTGAATGTAAAGTACATATATCTTGTAAATTTGCATAGCTGCCAAAGCCTACTTCATTTGCTGAGGCATGTCACTAGAGAGAACTGGCATTTTACTATAGTGCTTTAAAGTGGAATCAGGAGCTGTAGCTCAAATGTACTAGGCAGATTGCATGAGTCTGCTTATTACAAAAATTAATTCATTATGTGCTTACACCTAAGTAAAATGTTTACCATTTAAGTATGTACACAAGAGAGCTGAGCCAGGTATCATCTTATTCAGAACATACAGATAAGGCTGCTAAGAAGGAAAACCATCTTGAAGGATTTTAAAGTAAGTAAAATTAACTCCATATACAGGCAAATTCATTTATTGTGAAGTAGATAATTATTTCCATCAATGAAAACAGCTCATGGATGTGAGGGGTATACATAGATGAATGGTGTGACTTTTGATTTGAGTGACAGGTCCTCCACTGTCAAGTTAGTTCAAAATGGTCACACATTTTCTTAATTACTATTCATCTGAGTAATACCTGATTAAAAGTTCAGTATTTTTAAAAGTATTCTTCCCCTCATCATGGAGGCAGTCAGGTGAAAGAAGAGTAAACATGGATACCCCACTGTGGATTGCTCAAAGTCATTTGTCATAGAAAACTAGAATGAACTGGGGCATGTGTTCAGCCCATATTTCCATCCACTAATACTGCCTGTTGCATATTTCAGACTCTTGTCATCAGTTTTCTTAGCTCCATTAAGACCATTAAACATGCTTTTCACCACAGTCCCATTATTTGTCCAGGTCTGTTATTTCCTGCTTCACATTTTTACTTTTTTCTATAGTCATTCTGTGGAGCATTATTGGCTGATTGTTGACTTTCGTTTATGTCTATGCATTATATGGATTGTGTCACTCTTGCTTATTAAAAACCTCTTCCTCTAGCAATCTTCTTCAAACATTGAAAGCTTCTGAGGGTTACTGAGGTTTCTTGGTCAAAGTCTAACCAGAAGGAAAAATGTATCTTCTATATCAAACTGTCATCATGTTATATTAAGTAACTTTGGCCCTCATTACAAACCTGGAGGTCGGTGTGAAAGCGGAGGTAATACCGGCGGTAGAAAAAATGGAATCATGACCATGGCAGAAAACGCCAACATAGACAGCTACTTTAACACTCTGACCACCACAGCGGTAGAAACAAACACCGCAGCAGTCACCGCCAACAGACAGGCAGAAGACTAACTTCTGTCCACTGTATTACAACACGCCTATCCGCCACCTTTTCCGGGGCGGTACCAACGCCATCAGAAGCACGGCGGAAACAGGACTTGGAACGGAAACCACTCAACTTTCGACACTTTACGAACAACCAGGATGCCATGGAGCCCGAGTTACAGGTCCTGCCAATGCTGGTCTACCTCCTCTTGTATCAGGAGCAGCAAAGACGCCGGCGATGACCACAGGGAATACTGCACCTAGAACACAGGGGACGGGGGGAGGGAAAAGAGAGTGACACACACATGCAACACCCCACTGCCACCCTCACACACAACACCATACACACAAATACATGCAGCAACATTACATATACACCCCGTCACCCTCTGGAAGAACGCAAGGACAAAAGGAAATGATTGTAACAAGTGTAATCATTGAAATATCAGATAAGCCAAATTCAAATATCAGTATATACAAATATGTACACCAACTACACAAGTCCGGATCTGAATGAAATCATTGTCCGTCGATCAGTGTCCCAAAATGCATGGGCGAAACCCACACAAGATACCTGACTCAAAATGGAGAGAACACTGCAGGGGCATCAGATGGAAAATAAACAGGCACCTCAGGGGAAGTGGGAGGGGGGACCTCAGCCGGATGAACGGACAACGCCACTACTCCACGAGGGGGCTGCATGCCCACTGATTGGTCCTGTGGAGTGCAAAGCCACAGTCTCACAAGTCTCTCCAGTGGGTGGTTTACCCACTGCTTTATTCTGGAGAGTGAAAATCCACAGTCTCACAAGTCTCTCCAGTGGGTGGTTTGCCCACTGCTTTATCCTGGGGAGTGCAAACCCACAGTCTCTCAAGTGGATGTCAGTCTCCACTGGTTCTGGAGGGGGCATTATGCCCAGAGGTCTTCACATGCAGTGTGGCAGGTCCCATTCCCTCACCTGGATGTGTGTGCCACGTGATTGCCTGGGAACAAGTAGCATGATACTTCATGGAGGCAGAGACACACTCCACCCTGCTGCGACTTCGCCTGCCACCTGCAGGTACAAACAGTGCTGGGTGGCGTGCCTCATGTACGCTGTGCAGGGTCCAGGATGTCTCCTGCAGCCTCGGACGGCTGGCCCCTGGGGATGATTGCCATGTCAGCTGTGGTGACACTGTCTGAGCACGTCGCGGGGCTGGTGGCGCCGGTTGCGGCAGTGTCTGTGGCAGAGGTGCTGGCGGTGGTGCATGTGTCTGCACCTGTGGAGGGACACAGCAGGATGTCTCCTGTAGCCTCGGAGGCTGCCCACTGGGGATGATGCTGGGTACTGTTGCTGAGGCAGCAGACGTGCAGGTGGCAGTGCAGGTGGCGGTGTACATCACCGTACAGGTTGATGTTCTGGTTGACAGAAGGGGTGACTCTGGTCCCCCAGCCGGATCCTCCATGCCCTTTCCTGACCTGCTCTTCACCTTGTATCTCTTCCCCACCTTTGATGTCGCTGCTGGTCCCTTGCCACTGTCCCCTTTTGGCTTGGAGGAGCCCTTGCTTGTGGTAGGTGTGGCTTCTCCCTTTGGCATGTGGGCACCTTCTTCCCCTTGGCAGATGGCGGAAGGGCCTGCACCTTGGCCTCGCTAAGTGGCACACTGGCAGCCCTGATGGGTGCCGGCCGCGATGTGACCGGACTTCCTGAGACCACTGTGCTGGATGATTTGGTGGCTGAGGTGCTGGGCTGGGACCTGGACAGGCTGGCCATAGAGGAACGACGGGGAAAAGGTGTAGGAAAGAGGTCAATGTTAGCCAGGAAGAGTTTCTTAGACACACTGGGACAGGAAGATGGAGGGGGTTTGGGAGTGGAGGAAGAGGTAGTGGTTGTAGGAGGTGTACGTCTGCTGAATTTGGGTGAAGGTGCATGGGCTGGAGGCTGTTGTGAGGTGGATGGCTGTTGGGTGGGTGTATGCCTGCGTTTGTGTACTTTGGGAGGAGGGCTCACAGACACACTGGGAGAGGACACAGGGGATGTGTGCATGGTAGTGTGGGTGGTGATTGCACGTGAGTGGTGTGTGGTGATGGGCGTGCTGGTGATGGAGGTAGTGGATGAAGATGTAGTACATGCAGGTGTGACTGGAGACAAGACAGGGATGGAGGAGGCTGACGTGGAGGAGGGGGACACAGTGGAGGCAGTGAATGTTGGTGTGTCTGCATGTGGGATGTGTGGTGCTTATGTTTGCCATGCCCACTCTTGTGTATTGATGAGTGTGCATGCGTGTCTGATAGTGTGCTTGGGATAGGCTGAGGTACAGGGTATTGGGTCTGGGTAGAGGAAGATGGAGGGGGAAGGCTGGACACAGGGACAATGGCTGCCATCACTGCTGAGGCCAGAGCTTGAAATGCTCTCTGTTGGTCCTCCACTCCAGAAAGATTGCCCTCCAGGTATGCATTTGTTTGCTGCAAATGCCTCTCAACACGCTGGATGGCATTAAAAATGGTTGATTGTCCAACAGTGAGGGATCTCAGGAGGTCAATAGCCTCCTCACTTAGGGCAGCAGGGCTGACTGTGGCAGGGCCTGAGGTGCCTGGGGCAAAGGAGATGCCCACCCTCCTGGGTGAGCGGGCACGGGAAAATGGATGAGGGGCTGCTGGGAGGGCGGTGCTGGGAGGGGGGGTGGCGGCTGTACCTGTTGATGTGGTGGGCACAGAGGTGCCCACCACCGCAAGGGAGCTCCCATCAGAGGATGAGTCGCTGTTGCTGGTGTCTCCTCCTGTCTCCGTGGCGGAACTCCCCTCGCCCTTCATCCCACTGGTGCCTTCGGACTCCGTTACTTCACCCTACAGGGCCATGTGGGATGCAGCTCCCTCCTGCTCTGGTGCCAGTGCTACTCCACCAGATGATGCTAATGCACACAAGGACAGGGTGAAAAAACAAAAAGGGCGGGAAAGACACAAGAGACACATGGTCAATGCCTGCAACACCAGTACCATTGGCAGACAAAACACACAGGGAGCAGCCCTATGCACTAAGCAATGCACTAACAGGGCGGGGGAAAAGCACATGCCCATGGGGGACTCTGTCGAGAACCATTTCATGCACAGCTGGAACCCATGGGACCTTAACTAGGTGTAGAGGGCAAATACCACCTTTGGGGTAGGACTGGGAATGAGGCTGCAAATCAATGGATCTACATTTGCGCATCTGCCCTGGCCTAGGGGAACCCATAGCCCACCTCCCCCACCCAGACACCTTTTCAAGTGCGCAGAGTCAGCTGAATGAGAGTGTACTCACCCCCTTGTGGCTGCTGTGATGCCCTCAAGCGCCCATCCAACTCAGGATATGCCACCGCAGGATCCGGTACATCAGGGGGGTCATGGTGCGACGGGCACCCCTTCCACTTTGGGAGGCCATCCCCAGCTGGGACTCCGCCGTCTTCTTGGTCCAGCGGCGCAGGTCCTCCCATCTTTTGTGGCAGTGAGTGCTCTGTGTATGGTAGACCCCCAGGGTCCGCACTTCCTTGGCGACGTCATTGGTTCCTGGAAGCCATAGGACCCAATGACAACCAATGCTGAATTGCGCAGCGGTCTTCGACCGCGTACCGCGACGCTGCACAATGCCAGCGCAGTTACCTCATTTCCCCTTGTCCCACCTTACAGGTCAGGCAGCCGCTATTTCAGGGGGCGACATGGCAGGCCAACTAACTGCGTCACACCTATTTAGGCCAGGAATATGGGCAGACAAAGGCACATAGAGAAAATTTAACGATTGTGTTAAACAGCCTTGTGAAACCTATGTGGCGTATGACCCTCGGCTCCGTGTTCTCCTCCATAGGGCACGTCCACTGGGGCAGGTGATGAGATGGCTGCATCCTCTGGTGTACAGACCCCTGGTGGACCTGTCGACAATGGAAGACAGACACATCATTATCACTTACAGACATGATCGTGCAACAATCCAGGAACTGTGTGCCCACTTGGAGCCAGACCTGATGTCAGCTATCCGCCATCCCACAGGAATTCCCCCTATAGTGCAGGTCCTGTCAGTGCTCCATTTCTTTGCAAGTGGGTCTTTTCAAACAACAGTAGCCATGGCATCAGGGATGTCATAGCCAATGTTGTCTAACATGTTGTACAGAGTGTTATCTGCCCTGCTGAAACACATGCGCAGCTACATCGTTTTCCCTCAGGTGGAGGATCTGCCCACAGTGAAAGGTGACTTTTATGCCCTGGGACATATCCCCAACATAATTGGTGCCATTGATGGTACACGTGTGGCATGTGTCCCCCCCGCAGGAATGAACAGGTGTACAGAAACCGGAAAAGCTACCATTCAATGAATGTGCAGATGGTGTGTTTGGCAGAACAGTACATCTCCCATATGAATGCCAAGTATCCTGGCTCAGTGCATGACGCTTACATTTTGAGGAACAGCAGAATCCCTTATGTGATGGGGCAACTCCAGAGGCACTGTGTGTGGCTAATAGGTGAGCCTAAAGTCCCCACACAGTTTCATTTGCTGTCTGGGTATGGGAGATGCCCAATGTTTGGAGGATGTCTAATAGTTGTCCCTCGATATTTTCAGGTGACTCTGGTTACCCCAACCTGTCATGGCTACTGACCCCAGTGAGGAGTCCCCGGAGAAGGGCAGAGGAACACTACAATGAGGCACATGGATGAACTAGGAGGATAATAGAGCGCACCTTCGTCCTCCTGAAGGCCAAATTCTGGTGCCTCCACCTGACAGGTGGCTCCCTATACTACTCACCGAAGAAGGTGTGCCAGATCATCGTGGCATGCTGTATGTTGCACAACCTGGCTTTGCGACGCTAGGTGCCTTTTCTGCAGGAGGATGGGCCTAATGGTGGTCTTGTGGCAGCTGTGGAGCCTGTGGACAGTGAAGAAGAGGAGGCAGCAGAAGAAGATGTAGACAACCGTAACAACATTTTCATGCAATACTTCCAGTGAGACACAGGTAAGAGGAAGGAACTGCTTCCCACATCTAATACTATTATAGGACCTAGCATAAATCTGCCTTTTTACCTCTGTGTATGGACCCTGACTTGTCATTTTGGCTTTCCATTTCACAGATCTGGGTCCCACTTTGTGCCCTCTGCTATGTTTACTGCTGGCCTACAACTGTGTAACATTGGTATGTGAATAAGTACATTGACATTGCTATATTTCAGAGAGGTTGCAATTACACATTTGTGAAAGCAAAGACTGACTCCAGATTGTTTTGTGATTCAAGGGTGTTTATTTCTGTGCTAATAAGTGTAGGGTGTGTGTGAAATGGGCTGGGTGATGGTGGAGGAATGTCCATGGTAGAGTCCAGTCCCTTGGTCTCTCAGGTGCATTGTCCATGGGGGCATAGTAAGGGGAGCCGTGGCAGTTTAAGATGGACAGGGTGACATAGGGGGACAGAAGGGTGACAATCAGGAGGGTCTTATTTCCTGGCAGGGGTGTTGGCAATGTTCTCTGACTTGTTCCTGGATCTCAGGGATCATTTGCGGGCTGGTTCTCCTTCTGCAGGGGGTGAGGTGCTGGTGGCCTGTTGGTCCTGTGGCAGTGCTTCCTGTCCACTAGCGCTGGCGGAGGTGGAGGGCTGTTCATCATCCAGGCTAGTGTCAGGGGAACGTTTGTGTGCCACTGTGTCCCTCATGGTGTTGACAAGGTCTGCCAGCACCCCTGCAATGGTGACCAGGGTGTTGTTAATGGACTTCAAGTCCTCCCTGATCCCAAGGTAGTGTTCCTCCTGCAGCCGCTGAGGGTGGGGGTATGTGATGGCATGCAGGTGGGGTGGGGGGATTTGGAAAATAAGCCATGACTTACCAGGGTCCAGTCCTCTTGCTACTCCTGCCAGGCCCTCAGGATGCAGTATTGCCAAGACTTGCTCCTCCCATGTTAGTTGTGGGGGAGGAGGTGGGGTTCCACCGCCAGTCCTCTGTACAGCAATCTGGTGTCTGGATACCACTGAACGCACCTTCCCCCGTAGGTCGTTCCAACTCTTCCTGATGTCATCCCGTGTTCTTGGATGCTGTCCCACTGCGTTGACCCTGTCGACGATTCTCCGCCATAGGTCCATCTTCCTAGCAATGGAGGTGTGCTGCTCCTGTGATCCGAAACGCGGTGGCTCTACCAGGATGATTTCCTCCATCATGACCCTGAGCTCCTCCTCTGAAAACCTGGGGTATCTTTGAGGTGCCATGATGTGGTGTGGGTGATGTGTGAGGTGCTGTTTATTGTGCTGTGTTGTGTTGGTGTGTGTTGTTTGAGGTGTGTGGATGTTTTATGAGTGATGGTGTTGTATGCCTGTGGATACTGGTGTTGTGTTTGCTATTCTCTCTCTCTCAGCTTTTTCAAAAAAATGTGGTTGTAAGGGTTTGTGGGTAATGTGGGTGTGTGTTTTATAGTGTTGTGAGTGTGTGGGTGTGGTGTATGTATGTGTATCAGGTGTGTGTATTTTGAATTGTCCAATATGGTTGTGTTTTGTAAATGTGTGTGTATTTTGAGGGCGGTGGTGTGTACCGCCAATGGATTACCACGGTTGTAAGACCGCTGTGTTGATTCGTGGATCGTGATAGTGTGGGCGTATTCTTGTTGGCGTGATGGTGGAGGTTTTGGTATCGCCAGTTTATCACTGACCTTTGGTGTGGCGGACTTGTGTGGGTGTCTGTATTGTGGCGGATTCCGAGATGTGGGTCGTAATAGCTGTAGTGGAATTCCACCGCCGCAACGATATGTTGGCGGTCTTCAGCACGGCTGAAAGCGGGATTTACCACCAGGGTTGTAATGAGGGCCTTTATGTTATGTCCATATGGACAACATCACAAAAACAGTGTGGTACTCTGTAAGCTTAATATTCATTTACTTTTTCATCTATTCATTCAAGTGAGAATGCAAATGATTTTTGTGTGAGGGAAATCTACTGCCCTCCGTTTCAGCTGTATGAATGCTTGTTTGGCTTGTGTGTCATATCAGGGACAGAAGGTCTTGTATGATATTTTATCTTTCTTTGAATTGTTCATAATTGTTCTTACTTACTTGTAAAGGTATTATTGCCTTCACTTTCTTTCTTTACTCGCTTTTCAAGCCAAAACACAGATTTTGAGTGACCATACCTTTTCCTGCTTGCTTATTGTTTAAGTAGACCAGCATTAAAGATCCCTAAGAATAACTCCAAGAATGCTATCTGTTAGAAATGGGGTCTTTGGTTGGCAGTCGGGTTACCCACTCTCCAAGCAAGGACCCTCACTCTAGTCAGGGTAAGTCACACACAATCAAAATTATCCAGTGCCCACCCTCTGGTAGCTTGGCAATGAGCAGTCAGGCTTAACTTAAAAGGCAATGTGTAAAGTATTTGTGCAATAAACCATACAATAACACCATATAGCACCACAAATATACACCACACAGTGTTTAGAAAAATATATAATATATATCTGGATAATTGCAGGTCACAACGATTAAAGATGCAATAAGTAAATGTTGAGATATCACTGAAAAGTGATATAAAGTGACTTAAGTCTTTTAAAAGAAAACAGAGTCACTTTCAAGAACAAAGTAGTTGGTTCGTGTGAAAAATCTCTGCAAAGAACCGCAAAGGAGGAGATGCGTTGTAACAAAGGGTTGTGCGTCGACTTCTTGGGCCACACATGGCGATGCGCCATTTGGTTTTCAAGCAGGGATGGCTGTGCGTCGATTTCCGGCACTCGGTCGAGGATCCTCTTCGGGTTGAGGGGTTTTCAGACGCCCCAGGGATGATGCGTGGATTTCCTGCACTGGCAGGATGAAGTCACAAGAGCTGTGTCAATCCGATGGGCGTTGCATTTAATTTTCCACCGCACGGCAGGCAATGCTTCTGAAGAACCAGAACCTTATGGGCCTGGCGGCGCAGGGTACGCCTGAAATCTCCTTGGATTCACCTGCCTCAACTAACAGAGACACGGGACACTCTGTCAGGCGTAAAAGATCAGATTTTATTAGCTGCAGCTAGTACAGTTGTCCAAGAAGTACACAAGGTATGTTCTCAGGAGACTGCCACTTTACTTTGTGGCGCACAATCTTATATACCGTATAAAAACCATTTATTAACTACATACACTCCCAGAACACATAGAAAGGAGCCAGTAAGAATAATGCAAAGATAGAACAGAGCCAATAGAAATGTCGGAAAACAAGACAGCACCAATAGAAGGAATTGGAAAACAAAGTATCAAGTGACTTAAGGTTGCCTCCCCTCCAGCTGTGTTTGTCACCCCTCCCTTGAACTAATTCATTAACCGATCCACAACGAAGTTGCATGTGGTGCGATAAGTTTGTGTGCGTTTGGAGGACAGTTGTGAAATGAGAGAATACTAGCAAAGGACAGCGAAGGCCAGACGATAAGATAAGATCGGCGGAGAATAGTGTGAGCCTACAGATAGTTGAAACAAGGATTAGAAAACCAGACAGGGATTAGTGTACTCGGTCAGACCTTAATACCAGCCTTGTAAAGATAGAGGCAGAAGGCTGTTTTGAACACCATGTTGCAGAATAAGCAGAAAAGGCAGAATGGACTTCGTTCGCTGTGCTGCCTGAGTGAAGGCAACATAAAATGGCGGCGGGCCACAAAATGGCGGGTCGATACGATCGTATTAAAAATCGAATTTCCTCAGACCCTCCTTTTGCCAGAACTCAGGCAAGATACACAAACTCATGTTAATCTGAGTCGATGTCTATGGCCATGAGGTCATCAAGCTGTTGCTGTACCATCATTTTGATATTCTCTGCTCTTTGTGACTTGGGTTTGGGAATACATGCAGTAGCACATAGGTTGCAGATGGCAGGACCGCAGTGCATACAAAGACAACAAGAGAATATAAAAGCTAAAATTACTCCAAAGAATGTCAACACCTTCCAACCCCATTTGGACAGTAATCCCCAAAACCACTCTGAAAAGGACCAATCTCCTTCGTCCTGATGAATCGACTCGGAGATTATGTGTAACTTAGAGATAGCTTGGTATACTGTCGGAGCGTCATTAGGTATGAAAATACAGCAACTTGATCCGATCAATTTGCATACTCCACCACGGTCCGCAAGAACAAAGTCTAAGGCAACACGGTTCTGCAAGGTCATAAGACGATCAGCCTGTAGTTCAGCTGTAATGTTACTTAAAGCTCCTACAGTGATGTCTATGGTGGTTTCTACGACACGAACCAATTGCCTTATATTTCTGCTGTTGGCCATTGGACCCCAGAAGGGAAGAAATCCTTTGAGGAAATCTCCTCCCTCTTGTCCTGCTGTGTCTTTCGAATCCACAATCCCTCTGCCATATCTATTTTTATGATGGTTCGCAGGAGCGGTGTATGTAGGGGGAAGAAGAAAGGCTATATAACAAGTACCAGAGAAATCAGCTGGCAACCATGTATAAGCCCTATCGTGGCAAACGAAGTATGTACCTTGAGATGGTACTAACGGCAGTGAATTCAGGGCTGAATAAACATATGTATGGGAACATAAACTTTCTCTTTGTCCGGTGTTTGGAGTTCTACCATTTATTTGCAGACAGAAATTTCCTTGTTGGGGTATGACCCGTATCGGAGGAGATTTTCCTTGCTTAACCTTATCATTGAGGCTGGAAATGTAATTAGTTATGTTCCAATTGGTATATGCTTTTCTTTCATCTATGGAAGCTTCACTTTTTTCCATGATTTTAGCCATAGCTACCATTCCCTTTATCAATAAACTATGACTGAAATTTGAACCAACACTATGTGAACTGACAGGTTGTTTAATTTTACTTTGATATGCATTATTGAAAATGACAAAATAAGCCCAAGCGGAACCTTCATAGGAGAATGGAAGAACTAAATATGGCATTCCTTTTTCTACCGTATGTGGTATGAGTCCACACACCCAACAGTCAGTTGTATTGATCACTAACTGATGTTGATGTAACAACTGGACGAAGGAATTGTTAAAGTATTCAGTTCTTCTGATGAGTTCATGCTGGGGAAGAGTGTGAAATAGGTGCGGAGAGATAGTAGAAGAAGATGTAGAGGTAGGAGAAGAGACAACTTTTTGCTGCAGAGTAATAATGATCCAGTTTACAGATGCCAAAAGAATACACGACAATATAATGACGCATAGAGCAATACTACAACGACTATATATTTCTTTACAATTATTCTTTAAATTTTTACTTTCTCTTTTATCTAATGTAGCCTCCATCTTTCTAAGTGGATGCTCACGGCAATCTTCCTCAATCACTGTAGTCACGATTATCTACCGTCCTATGACACTGTGAGGTCCTGCAGGCCTATTGCCACTTACTCAGGTCGTAACTAAGACTCCTACCGTGACCCTGCAACCGGGATAGAGTACTACATAGGAGAGAAATTTACAAGTTCTTTGGTCTTGGTCTCAAATTATAGCGTTCCTGTCCAGAGGCAGTCTGGTTTTGAAACAATGTTCCTGGATTTGTCGTGTTCAAGCGACGATGCGATGGTATTGCTTCTTGAAGGATGTCGTCGTCCTCTTTCTCAGAAAGTGTTCCAATTAGACGCGCATCACTGAATGGTACAAATTGCGGAACTTTCTCACTTTCAGAGTCACTGATGCCTCTACGGACCCACTGATCGAAAGGCAAGGGCAAAGGCACTTTCTTGCAGTGCACGGCATGCACCCAGTTTTTCTTTCCTTCGACTTTAACTGCTGTTCTTGTGGTCAAAAGAACCAGGCGTGGCTCTCTCCATCTGGGCTCCAAATTTCTCTGTCGTTGGAAATTTTTCGTGCAGACCCAGTCACCTGGTCGGATGGAATGACCTGGGTCTGTGGAAGCCTCTGGTAGAGCACTCTGAACCTGTTGATGAAGAACACGCAATTTAGTTGTAAGGTCATGCAAGTAGTCAATCAACATCGGGTATGGCAAGTCTGAGTATTTCTTAGGGCGAGGAACTCCCCATACATTAGCTGGGCGACCAAATATCACTTCGTAAGGGCTAAGCCCCAAACGAGAGTGTACTGCTGTTCTGGTGGACAGAAGAGCCAATGGTAAAGCATCAGGCCAATTAAGTCCTGTGCTAGCTTGCACCTTAGCAATTTTAAGCTTCAAGGTTCCATTGTAGCATTCTACTAAACCAGCCGACTGTGGGTGATTCGCCGCGTGGAACTTCTGTTTTATGCCAAGACCTGCACAAACTTTTTGCATGACTTGACCCACAAATTCGCTCCCATTGTCACTCCAGACAATGCGCGGCAAACCAAACCTAGGGAAGAATTCTTTCAAAAGTATTTTGGCAGTTGATAAAGCAGTATTGTCCTTCAGAGGGTAGGCTTCTACCCATCTAGAAAAAGCACATACTACCACCAGAACATATTTGAGGTTGTTGCATCGTTCCATGTGAATATAATCGATCTGCAACACCTCAAATGGATATGTTGGAGGAGCAAAATGACCTGCTGGAGTTGGGGTTCCCTTTCCCGGATTGTACATCAAGCAAACAATACAATGTTTTACTACATTATTTGCACACTTTGGGATCCCCTCATTTTGCCACACTGGAGCCAGAAGTTTACATATTCCTTTTGCACTTAGGTGAGCTGTACCATGTGCCATAGTAACTACAGGTAGTACATAAGCATCTGGTAACAGCCAACGTTGATGTTCTGATAATTCAACCCAACATCCCATCTCATCTAACATTCCTGTACTTTCCTTCCACTTTCTCAACTCATTCTCCGTAGCCTCTCCTTGAATTGATTTCACACTCTCTACTGTATCTTCACACATTCCCTTTTCTCTTACGCAGTTTGCGGGACCTGCAACATACATTCGACTTGTGTTGTCTCTGGCTGTCTTTTTCGCTACCTCATCTGCAAATGCATTTCCTCGACCAACGTCGTCCACAATCTTTTTGTGTGCACTACACTTCACGATCGCTATCTGAGTAGGCATTGTAAGTGACTCAAGAAGTTCAGTCACTAATTGACCATGTTGTATCTTAGTACCATGGGAAGTAAAGAATCCTCTTTCCTTCCATAAGCGCCCAAAGTTAAACGCTACACCAAAAGCGTATTGGCTATCAGTGTACACGTTTACTCTTTTTCCTTTGGATAACACACACGCTCTAGTTAAGGCTATCAATTCAGCTGCCTGAGCTGAATTATGTCTAATGCGTGCTGTCTCCACAATCGTATGCAAAGTAGTAATAGCGTAGGCTGAAACTGGATCTCCATTCGGGAGCTTGAAACAAGAACCATCTACCCATAGTGTTCCATCTGGATTCACTAATGGCGTGTCTTTTAGGTCAATTCTACCCTTAGTCTCTTCTTCAGTACGGAGAAAACAATCATGCTGTTCAGAGACATCTCTCTCTTCTGGAAGAGGCAACAAAGTAGCTGGATTCAGGGTATTACATCGTTTGATGTGTATGTGACTAGCCAAAAGCGTCAGCTCATATCCGGACAACCGAGCACTCGTAAGATGCTGCGTTTTTGTCCTATTTAGTAAAGTATCCACTGCATGTGGCACCATAACAATGAGAGTATTATCTAGCACTACTCCAGCAGACTGTCGAATAGAAATTGCTGCTGCCGCTGTCGCCTTAAGACAACTAGGCAATGCTTTAGCTACTGGATCTAACGTAGCTGAGAAATATGCGCATGGTCGCTGTTGATCTCCAAAACGCTGCGTTAAGACTAACAATGCACAACCCTCTCTTTCGTGGACATAGAGCGTAAAGGGCTTACTGTAATCAGGAGTACCCAATACATGAGCAGAACACAAAGCAATACGCAAATCAGTAAAACTCTTCTGACACTCGTCAGTCCACGGAAGAGGCTGAGGCGTATCTTTTAAAGTTAGCGCCAACAGCGGTTTAGCCAATAAAGAGAAACTCGGAATCCACTGTCTACAATAAGAAGTAATGCCCAAAAAGGCACGTACCTCTCTTTGTGTGGATGGCACTGACATTTGTGCAATTGCCTGAATTCGTTCGGGGGTCAATCGTCGTCCCTCCTTTGACAAGAGATGACCCAAATAAGTCACCTCGCGACAGACATATTGTAATTTAGAAGGAGAAACCTTGTGATTCAGATCAAACAAATGACGCAACAGTGCAACGGTCACGTTTTTGCAAATCTCCTCTGAATCAGCTGCAACTAATAAGTCATCCATGTACTGAATGAGAGCGGCACCGGACGGTAAGGAAAAGGCATCAAGATGACATTTTAGAGCTTGACTGTAAATAGAGGGACTTTCACAATAACCTTGAGGTGCGCGTTTAAACCGGAAGCTTCGGCCTCCGAGGGAAAAACCAAAAATATCTCTACTCTCTTCGGCGATGGGAATACTAAAGAAAGCATTCTTTAGATCAATAACTGAAAACCAAGTCGCTGTAGAAGGTATCATCGTCAACAGAGCAGTGATATCTGGGACTACAGGAAACTGCGGTACGACAATCTTGTTTACCTCCCGAAGATCAATTACAAAACGATAAACAGGAGGCTGAGAAGGATCAGTGCGTTTAAGAACCGGAAGAACAGGACTGTTACATGTATTTCCTCTCGTTTCCTCAACCACACCCTTCTGAATCAAATCATGGACAATTTCCAGAAGTGCTTTCTCACCTTCAGTAGAGATTCTGTATTGCGGAATACGTGGCATTTCAGCATTGGGCTTAAGAGTAACAACATAAGGTGGGATCTCAAGACAACCAACGTCATTCGGACCCGTAGCCCAAAGCGTTTCGGGAAGAGAAAGCAATTCAGGTGGGAATTGATCTTTTGATAAGTACATTGGACTAGTCATTTTCTGTCCTAGAGTGAGGTATACACCAGAAGGTGAACAATATATCGTAGCATGCATTATTTTTAATAGATCTAAACCCAACAGATTTTCACCACAACCATTCGTCAGAAGAAGCGGAGCTTCTAAATCATAAGGGCCTATTGAAACAGGCAAAGGGCAAGAAACTGGATTGCGAACAGGGGCGCCAGAAAATCCTACAGATACATTCGTTAAGCCAGACAAAGGTGCGCCAGGGAGTTTAGAATGAATGATAGAGCTTCTCATGGCACCAGTATCTAAAAGAAATGGCTCTGAAACACCCATTGTAGTGACATTAACATAAGGTCCATTCTGATCCACTGGAATTGACGTAACCCCCTTACTTTGTCCATGGCTGTCCTATTCAAAATGAAGACTTTCATTCCCTCCTTCAATATACTGATCCTCACTGTAATACTGTGTAGACCTAACATTTTGCTGGTCAAAGTAATTTCCGGAATTTGGAGGAACAAAAGAACGCTGCTCTTGGGTTAACACACCTCGACCTCTACCTCTATTTGCTGACTGAGGACCACCACGACCTCGTGAAGCAGATGTTGCTCCATTACGCTGCAACAATGCCGGACAACTGTTCTTAAAATGACCTTCCTCCCTACAATAAGCACATTGATTGGGACCTAGCAAAGGTCTTGGAATGAATGGTTCAGGCTTTTGATACAACCTCTGAAACTGCGGAGGCTGTTGAAACTGAGGCTGAACATAACGAGGAGGATAAGCCTGTTGCAAGAGAACTTTAGTTTTTTATTCTTTCGTCTTTTTCTCTTGTTTTTCCCTTTCTTCTTTGTCTCTATTTTCATAATATTGTGCAGTAGCCAATATCTGGGCGGAAGAAGAAACTGCCCATGAACTCTCGGAGTCTTTTAGCTTGTGTGATAGTTCAGGAAGCAAGTTATATACGAACTTATCCACAAATAATCGCTGTCCCCCTTCTGTAGCCATATCTTGACCACTGTGATCAATGAATGTCTCCTCGAATCGGGTAAAGAAATCGGAAACACTTTCATCTTTCTTTTGTTTACATGCTGCTAGCTTATCCCAATTAACTCTCAAAGCAGGCATCATTGTTTTCATTAATGTAATAATCCTACCAGGGAGTTCTGAGATCAAAGCGTCGGGCTTTGCACCACCTACTTGACCTCTATCTGCGGCAATAATAGCGTTCCAATCGCCGCCTAATTCTTGAGCGTGATCCTCTCTACGAATTTTAGCCCATATTGTCTGTGGAACTACATTTCCCATCAACATGTCAATATCTGCTAGATTCATAGTACATGCATCAACTGTTTGCGACAACTCTTTATAGTAACCAGCAGGATTTTTGCGTGAATCTGGTAGTGACTGTTTAAGTGCTAAAACTTCAGACCTTTTCCAGGGGACATGTATCCATATGCGCTGAAAATGCGCAGGAATAGCTGGATTAGCACCTGCTGCTGCAACTTCTTCCTTCCATATTGGAGAAACCTCTCTCATGGGATAGTTTTTCAGTGCTGTCCTAACTGAAGGATCAGAATCAGAAAAAGTCTGTGAGAACAATAGGGATCTGAAAGAAATAAGTGTTCTGACAGCGTTTTCAACCTTAGGACCCACAATAAGTCCTTTGTCAAAGTCAGCCTGAACATCTAACAGATCCTGTGGGACCGAACCCAAATTCATATCCTCCCATTCTTTAGCGAGAGTATCGCACATAACTTTAAAAACATATCTCTGCGTAGGTGCATTCCATTGCAGAAAGGTGGACATAATATCAGACGTACTATATTGGGGACCCTTCTTGATCCATCTACAAGCAAGTGAGTCCAATTTTTCTCGCTCTTCGGAGTCTGGGAATTGACTACGAGACTGTCTTCGAGAAAAAGCTGGAGACACATTTAAAGCTTCAAAGAAAGGTGATAAGAGACCAGAGACAGTATCTGCAAATCGCTTACGCATAGATGGAGAATTTGACATAAGGATAGGGGACAAGGTATTAGGTGAATTAACTAAAGGAGCATTAGGAATTGCCAAAGGAGCAGAAGGCAAAGGAGTTAAAGGCAAAGCTGGCATAGGCAATACTTGAGGAGGCAAATGTGGAAAAGCTGGAGCAGGCGGAAGCACAACTGGCGGCTGAACAGGCTGTAACATCGGGGGTGCATTAGCACCTTGTACATAGGGCGGAGGCAATTTCAATAAGTGGGACATTAAGGAATCTTCCTCAAAATCTTTTCTCTTATCAAGGGAAGAGATAGGCAACGTCGGATAGCATTTATCTATTGCCATTCGATGCTGTCTGTCTGAAATTTCCATTGCATTATCTATTTCATCATCTTTGAATTGCTGAGCAGCCTGTATAATCGTCATTCCCTGTGTTTTCCTATCTCGTTTCGCTTGTTTAATTTCTCTCTGTTTGGCTTCCTTACGCCAAAGGCGAAAAGAGTCAAACATTGCCGGCCGGGCTTTTCTTTTAAATAACGTTGCTTCTAAATTATCTAGCACATCAGTTTCGAAACTACCATTTTCTGGCCATTTTAAAACACCATCTTTCTTTGTATATCGGGTCCATGTCTTATTAAAGGCAATAGGACCAACACCATGTTTAGAATAGAGCTCATATGTGGGAGTTCCAACCGAAGGAATCGGACAGGAGTCCTCAAGCTGGGAGTCCCTATTACAACCAAAGCAACAAAGTTTTCCAAACTTAGTCAGACCAGACATCTCACGATTTTTACTGGCTGTTCACAAACATCAAGGGGGTAAAACTTTCAGTTTACACAGCACAAATGCACTTACCCCTCGGCTTTGGCCACTGCAATGGCCAAATCTAAGGACCTAAGGACAAAACAAAGACCAAAATTTGTGGGCGCGACCCACCAAATACTTAACTAAGGATGTCTTCTTACACCAACAGAGGCCCGTCTATCGTCTCGCTTTACCATACATCATCAAAGAAAGGGCCAAGGCAGGGCGGCAGTCAGGGCAGCAGTCGTCAGTAGCCGTCAGGAAGGAGTAACCGCGCTGAAAAAGACCTTCGGACCACTTCGACATACAGGGGTCGCTTGACGTGGCTCGCGATTCCTCCAGAATTTTCTTGCGGGGTTCCTCACGACCTTCAGGCAGAACCGGTACCGCTGAAGCCGCCCCACGTTGGGCGCCAGTTGAAGAACCAGAACCTTATGGGCCTGGCGGCGCAGGGTACGCCTGAAATCTCCTTGGATTCACCTGCCGCAACTAACAGAGACACGGGACACTCTGTCAGGCGTAAAAGATCAGATTTTATTAGCTGCAGCTAGTACAGTTGTCCAAGAAGTACACAAGGTATGTTCTCAGGAGACTGCCACTTTACTTTGTGGCGCACAATCTTATATACCGTATAAAAACCATTTATTAACTACATACACTCCCAGAACACATAGAAAGGAGCCAGTAAGAATAATGCAAAGATAGAACAGAGCCAATAGAAATGTCGGAAAACAAGACAGCACCAATAGAAGGAATTGGAAAACAAAGTATCAAGTGACTTAAGGTTGCCTCCCCTCCAGCTGTGTTTGTCACCCCTCCCTTGAACTAATTCATTAACCGATCCACAACGAAGTTGCATGTGGTGCGATAAGTTTGTGTGCGTTTGGAGGACAGTTGTGAAATGAGAGAATACTAGCAAAGGACAGCGAAGGCCAGACGATAAGATAAGATCGGCGGAGAATAGTGTGAGCCTACAGATAGTTGAAACAAGGATTAGAAAACCAGACAGGGATTAGTGTACTCGGTCAGACCTTAATACCAGCCTTGTAAAGATAGAGGCAGAAGGCTGTTTTGAACACCATGTTGCAGAATAAGCAGAAAAGGCAGAATGGACTTCGTTCGCTGTGCTGCCTGAGTGAAGGCAACATAAAATGGCGGCGGGCCACAAAATGGCGGGTCGATACGATCGTATTAAAAATCGAATTTCCTCACTTCGCTTCCTCTCTTGAAGTCGGGCTGCGTCGTTCCGGCTCGGCTGTGCATCGATCCAGTGGGCCGTGCGTCGAAGTTCTGGTCGCTACGCTGGCGCTGCCTCCATCTTCTCATTGCGAAGTCGGGCTGCATCATTCCGGTTAGGCGTGTGATAAAATTTTCACTGCGTCGCAGGCTGTGCGTCATTTCTGGCAGGCTGTGCATTGAATTTCGCCGCACAAGGAGTCCTTGTAGAGATGAAGTCTTTTTGGTCCTGAGACTTCAGGGAACAGGACGCAAGCTCTATCCAAGCCCTTGGAGAGCACTTCTTCACCACAGCCAGACAGCAGCAAGGCAGCAGGGCAACAGCAAGGCAGCAGTCCTTTACAGAAAGCAGACAGGTGAGCCCTTTGGGCACCCAGGTAGTTCTTCTTGGCAGGATGCAGGTTCTGGTTCCAGTTTCTTCTCCAGGAAGTGTCTGAGTTGGTAGGGACAGAGGCCCTGTTTGAATACCCAAATGTGCCTCTAAAGTGGGGGAGGCTTCAAAGAGTGGCTTTAGAAGTGCACAAGGTCCCCTTTCAGTTCAATCCTGTCTGCCAGAGTCCCAGTAGGGGGTGTGACAGTCCTTTGTGTGAGGGCAGGCATGCATGTGTCAGGCCCTCCACCCTCCCATCCCAGGAAGACCCATTCAAAATGCAAATGTATGCAAGTGAGGCTGAGTATTCTGTGTTTGGGGTGTGTCTGATTGAATGCACAAGGAGCTGTCAACTAAACCCAGCCAGACGTGGACTGTAGGGCACAGAAAGATTTAAGTGAAGAGAAATGATCACTTTCTAAAAGTGGCATTTCTAAAATAGTAATATTAAATACAACTTCACCAGTCAGCAGGATTTTGGGTCACCATTCTGGCCATACTAAATATGACCTTCCTACTCCTTTCAGATCAGCAGCTACAACTCAAACAAAGTGTGAGGTCAGCCCCAATGTTAGCCTATGTTGGGAGCAGGCCTCACAGCAGTGTAAAAACGAATTTAGGAGTTTTACACTACCAGGACATGTAAACTACACAGGTACATGTCCTGCCTTTTGCCTACACAGCACGCTGCCCTTTGGGTTACCTAGAGCATACCTTAGGGGTGTCTTATATGTCGAAAAAGGGGAGTTTTAGGCTTGGCAAGTACTTTTAAATGTCATGTCGAATTGGCAGTGAAACTGCACATACAGGCCTTGCAATACCAGGCCTGAGACAAGGTTAAGGGGCTACTTAAGTGGGTGGCACACACAATCAGTGCATTTTTTACAAATCCAGTAATTGACCAGGTAATCCATGGCAGTCATGACCTTCCTTGAGAATCTGAATATGTAAGAAGTATGACAAGCAGAACAGTAACATATGTACAATTCTACAAGATTACTTTGAAAGTAAACCAGCATTTGCACATTAAAATTGTTTGTGTTCACTCAAAGGAAACATGAGAAATCCATTTCCTATTCCAACTTGAGGGGAGCGGCATAACAACATCCATACTTCCATTCCAGGACTGTGTCTCTGTGGCCCACATGATACCACTCACTGTTCTTCACAAGTTCCACACTTTTCCGAAGCAGCCTTTACCACGCAATATTTAGTATGCAGTGCCTCCTTTACCATGCATTCTTTAACAAGCACATTTTTACCATGCATGCATTTACCATGCATGGAAAGTTTATTTAAGATAAGTATAAATGACTGTGTTGGTGTGTGTGTGTATATATATATATATATATATATATATCTTCAAACAAGGATGGTCTAAAGGTTGCTGGGTGGTGCACTCCACTGCCGGTGCTCGTGACGGAGAGGACCAATCTCGAAAAATATAATTCACCAAAAGTATTCACTGCACTCCATGAAGTTCAATTAGTGCCTATTTATTGATGCCAAATTAACAACCACCAACGCGTTTCAACTCCCCAAGGAGTCTTTTTCACAGTGAATGAGTCCCTTTTCCCTTTTGCTATTTATACCCCATAGTGCCTCATTATTTACAATGCATTCTGGATAGTGTAGTTTTAAAATTAAAAGCATTTGTATAAATTTTCCAATTCCTAAATACAAATACTGGAAAATAACACAAGAACCAAATAATAATAACTTTAAAAAGTGCTTATAAAAAACCTAGACCAACATAATGTTATACTTGTTACGTGTATTCTCCTCTATTGTGCTATAATATTCAGTTACCACTTTATACCTTAATACTATTTATATTAGTCCCTGATCGATTTGCGTTGTTCTGTTGGACTGAAGAACTGCATGCAGATGACACACATTAGCCAATAACATCTATTCCATTGTTTCATATACATTTAAAGAGAGGCCTCACTCTAATGTTTTAGTATCTCTAACTACTGCATTCCTATATGTCGTTAATAACTCTAAGAGATTCAGTAAATTACTTAATAAATTCTACTGTTTCTATTTTATACAGACATATTTCAATTCTGTCCAGAATGCTGCCCATCACTATACGGCTTAAGATATTAGATACTTTATACACAATACTTTGGTGATGGTCTCCCCACATGAGTATCATTATTTATCATATATTTTCAGAATCACAGATGTACATGTAATTCTTCGTCCATGTTCAATCCATAAGGCATCTTTGTGCGTAGCTGAATAATAAATTTGCTCTCCATTTGTCTGAGCTTTCGAATTCTGTCCCCTCCTCTCTCATTTCTTTTCATTTGTGCCATACCTATAAATCGTAATGATCTCCAATCATTAGTATGTGAGTTCGCAAAGTGTTTTGCCATTGTGTAACTCATGTCTTTATTGGAAATGGCTCTAGTATGTTCTAAAATCCTTTTCTTCAATGGACAGATTGTACTGCCAATATATCTCAATCCACATTCACATTCAAGCATATAGACCACATATTGGCTGTCACATGTACTTCTTTGTAAAATACTTATAGCCTTTCCATTGTAATCCATGTAGGTCTTTGTGTTTACCGCAATTTGACACACTTTGCATTTATTACATTTGTAAAAGCCAGTTGTTTCATTATTCAGCCAATTCCTTGTAGTTGGTGCTTCATAATGGCTTTTTACCAATATGCCCTTTAATGAACGTGATTTCCTATATGATATTTGTGGAATTCCACCTATTCTTTTTGCCAGATCTCGATCACTCCTTAATATCTTCCAGTGTTTTCTAAATATTGATTTAATTTCCTTGCTTTCTTTACTATAAGTGAGAATTAGGCGAGGACAAGTTTCCTCCTTGTCACGTCCTCTTTTTGTACCTTTGTCTATCAGTATTTGCTGTCGAGACCTCTTCCTAGCCCTCTTCTCACTCAAATCAATATTAGTTCTTAAGTGCAGTGAATTCTTTTGGTGAATTATATATATATATATATATATATATATATATATATATATATATATATATATACACATTTAAGAGTTTACATTTTACATTTTTGACACGGATTTGCTACGACTTTCCTCAGGTGTAACTATGAATGAATGCGGGGGGCCCTTGTGCCCCCCCCCACAACCTCAGGAACCGCCACCTCTCAGGGAAAGTTAACAAAATTAAGGTAGGGTGGTGCACAGCCCCACTGTAGCAACCCGGGACTAATTCAATCATTGAAGCCAATAATGGCCCTGGGGACTGCCACCCCTCAGGATCGGCTCCTTCTATGTCCCAGGGTGCCTGCTGTTTGCTGTGACTTGACAGTAACTTTCACAGTTCCCGCGTAGTCAGAACAAACACACTTGTTCCAGAAAGCAAGAGCCGTTAAACAGCTCTTGCTTGCTGGAAACTGAGATTTCCACTGCAGCCTCCCCGGGACAAAATCAATCATTGAAGCCAATAATGGCCCTGGGGACTGCCACCCCTCAGGGCCGGCTCCTGCTATGTCCGGGGGTGCCTGCTGTTTGCTGTGACTTGACGTTAACTTTCACAGCTCCCACCAAGTCACAACATACACAATTGTTCCAGCAAGCGAGAGCTGTTAAACAGCTCTTGCTTGCTGAAAGCGGAGATTTCCACTGTTTCCCAAAACAGAGGAAATGATTGTCTATATCAGTAATGCTGGCTCCCACAGGAGGCAGAGAGCCAACCGGGACCATGGGGGCCCCCGGTGGTGACTGACATGGCTGGGCCCTTGGAGATGGAATCCCAGGGGGACCAAATTGTCGTAGACAGGAGGCCGTGTGGCCTGCCTCCGCCCAATTGGACATGAACCTAACGAGGTAGCACTTATCACCTAACCAGTAGAAAGTGCTCAGGTTGGGTAGATGTTTTGTGCAAAACTGTGGACTCTTGTTGGATAAACGAGCAGGTGAGCTTCCGTTCTGGCCATGATGCCCATTTCACAGAAATTAAACCTCAACAGGATCCACTTACAAATATAAACATAGCAGGTGCCCCAGTTGACGTTCCACTTCTGGAAAGGACAAATGATTCTAACTCCTGGGCTTGGTGAAGGCAAAGCAAGATTGCTTACGAGGAGTTTCCATACTGAAAATGATCTGAAATAATTTGTGTATGTAAATGCATCTTTCATTTATTGGAGCTCATTCAGACACTCTCACACCCTCCCTCATACCCACATGGACCCTCTCACACCCAGACAGACACTCTCATAGCCACTCTTGCACTCAGACACACCCTCCCACACATATTATCACACCCAGAGAGACAGGACTTGCAGCCACCTCCTGCTGCACATCCCCAAAGGCTATGCGCAGTGTTGGGTTGGATGGTTAGGAGGGTTGAATGCAGGGACTGGCCACAGGTCAGGCCTTGCGGCCAATCCGTGCACTTCACAGCCAAAGGCAGTTTGCACCGTTAATTGGATTAAGGTACCATAATGAAAATTACACTACGTTAACAAAAAACAGAAATTCACTGAAAAAAAACAAAGTTTACAGAGATGTTATAGTTAGGAAAAAGAATTTAAAAAACCCTTAGAAATGCACTTAAATTATCAAACGTTACAGGCAGAATATAGTTAGGTTCTGAATTTACTCACACTAAACCATAGAAATTCAGCAGTTATAGTTAGAGTTATTTCAAGTAATGATAACTCATGGCCTTAGGTAACTATGGGGGTTATTCTAACTTTGGAGGAGTGTTAATCCGTCCCAAAAGTGACGGTAAAGTGACAGATATACCACCAGCCGTATTACGAGTTCCATAGGATATAATGGACTCGTAATACGGCTGGTGGTAAATCCGTCACTTTTCCGTCACTTTTGGGACGGATTAACACCTCCTCCAAAGTTAGAATAACCCCCTATATCTCGAGCCCTAGCCATAGCCTGCTAATTACCCTAGACGTAACAGCACTCATGACAACTTTCATACCATCAATAGAAATATCAATGAAACATTAGAAGTCAAATTATTGAAGAAAAAACTGTTCATGGGACAGACGTGAGTTACAGTTGTAGTTATAGTGGAATACTTTGTTACAAACAGTAGCATGTCTGGTTATGGTTTTTGACTTGGTGACCAAAAGCTGTTTCTTGCTAGATGCCACTTTCTGTTTTTCTCTGTGAATCACTTAGGGCCATATGCAGCAAAGGTTTTTACCCATTCTGTGTCTATGAGAAAAAGTGTTCGTACATATGGCCCTTAATCACTATGCACTCTCTCATTTATTTTCAAACACATTTTAACTTCTTACTCTATACATATATATCTATTTACTTGGGAAAACGTAGGTTTTGCCATGAAAATGGTCAAAGTGTAAAATATTGTTCCACTTAACAACTTTATGTGTAAATATTGTAAGCCATTTTAAGAATTATATGACACTGTGTTGAGTATCTGGTATCCAGTTCCCTAGTGAATTTGAAATCCACTCTACCTTACATTTTAAACCAGGATACAAACACAGAAAACATGAGAGAAGGATCTTTTGACCACTTTTGATTCTCATGATAGTCAAAATCAAATTCTTTCTCAGATTTCACCATGAAATTGTTTGTACAAAGTTGTTTGTACACACTGTTGTTGATCATATCATATCATTCTGCCATACAAAAAATACTGTAAGAAAGAATAAAATACAGTAGTTGAAACAATTGCCTGAAATTAACTTCAGTCACCTTTGTGCAACTCATTAGGAAGAGCAATAGAGATACACAGGAAATTGACATCTGAGGTGCATAAAATAAGTTTGCCAGTTTTGCCCAGATAAGTTTGTTCTTGCTTCTGTGATAAGTCCTCAGTGTCTCAAACACATGAATACACTTCCTACAGTTAATTTCTACCAAAATAATCAGTGCATCTGCCAATCAATTGGTCAATTGATTTAATGCTGATTTTTTTTTTTTTAATAAGAGGGATCACCAAATTCTTAAACAGTATACAAATCCTTAGTCATTGAAGATATTCTTTCCAGAGATATGTTGTATTTGTTCCAATAATCCAACCCTATTAGCAAGCGTGTCTCAACACAGTTTGAAATATTCATTATTTACTCATTAGTTAGGTTTGTCTCCAAATGTAAATAAGTATTCAAATCATAAATGTGTTTATTGCTTTGTTGTTGCAGTAATTGGTATCCATGATGTCCAGGGCTCCACCATTAAAGTCTATATTCTATGTAATGTTTGGAATATTTACTTCTTTCTTTTTCTGTCTATCATTGTCTACTTTAAATGATTATTTCATTCTCTTTATCATATATTCTTATTGACTCAAAGTAACAAACTTAAAAAAGTATCAAGAATCTTTTTGCTATTGGAGCAACAAAATGAGATGGTCATTTATACTCCATGTGCTTTTCGTTTTCAGTAAATATTTCATACATGTCTGTCAAAAGAAATGTAATATTATATGTCATGAATTTCAGGAATGCTATTTCAATTGTATACAATTATTTTCATGGAGCTGTAGGATTCTTTTGGTTTGTTTTACATTCATTTAAAATAAGTGCATAAAACTTACAATAATATTTAGCATAAAAATATGTTTACTAAATTTTCCAAGTTTATTAAACTGTTTTATTTTTTCTTGTACTTTAACATATGGCGATCTCTAACCCTAATGTGAAGTCTCCTCATATTAAAGTATAAGAAAAAATAAAAACGTTTATTCAACTCAAAAAAATAGTAAGCATATATCATGTTGAATATTCAAATACAATAATTGCATCTATTCATTTTAAACGTAGAACAGAAGACAAATGTAACTGTACTATTAAATTGATTTTGAATTAATTTAAATAAATTAAAATAATATATTCCCACCTAAAGGTTAATTAAATTATTATGTAATACACATGATTAAAAGTAAGGTATGGCATTAATTAAAGGTAATTTAATTACATTTTCTTTAAAAAAATAATGTTGCAAGGTTGTTTCAATAGTTTTTAATTAAGCAATAGATATGTTTTATTTTCAGATATGTCTTCACGTTAAATTATATTTAGGTATATTTTTTTATTAGATTACATAATTAAATGTAATTTAATTTTGTATTAGTTCCTAAGGGTGTTTATTTTAAATTTCTACCTCCATTATTTTCCAAGGGAGGGATATACAGTACCAGTGGCTGGTGGGGTGTTGTGCTGGCCTTACTCCAGTTTTGGGCTGAAAATATTTACGACTGTTGTTTGTGATGTCTTTTTGACTGAAGTAACTTTAGATGAACAGTGCATGAATAGCAATGGTTTACTCTTTTGTAAGTGGGTGCACATTCCTCTGTAAACTCATCCCTGGCTTTCTCCAAATCACTCCTTCCTTCTCTCTAATCTCTACCCTTTTTGTCCTAAGAATTTCCCATTTTCCAGTCACTCACCTTTGTCCATAATAAGTTTACTGCTGAAGCAGATCCTTAAGTGCGCAGAGACTCCACAATTGGGTGGAGATCTCCACAAAGAAATTGAAAGGAGAGGAGGAAGTGCAACCTTTGAATGCAAGTTTGTGAATATTAGATTGTAGTACTTCAGTAGTACTATTGTAGTACTAGTAAAGGTACTACAAAATGCAGTTTGTGAGCAAGCCCCTAAGTGTGTAAATTGCACATCTATGGTCTGTGAATGGGATTATTCCATGAGGCCCTTAGTTCTGCCAATGTAAAATTGTTTTGAGGATTTAAATGACTTTTCTGGAATCCGTGTTGGGACTTCATAGCTCATTTTTGTTTGAGTCGGAAATATTATTAACACAAATTATTATTCTGAAGTAGAAGTGAAAGGTGTAATTTTGTCTACTATGGCAATAGCTTTTATTTGTGTCTTAACTAGGGCTTGCTAATTACATGCATTTTAAGCATCAACTGAATTTGACTCTTCCACTGTTGTGGTTTCAGTTTGTCTGGCACTATGTTGTAGTAGCTATATTTCCACCCAGTTGTAGGCTGTTAGACTTGGCATCCATGGCGTGATCTCCCCTAACTTTTGCCTCTGTTTCTCAGGTTGTTGATGTGTGTTGGACTCTGCTTTTGCTGTTTTTGATACTTTGGGCACTTTACCACTGCTATCCAGCATTGAAGTGCAAGTGCTCCGATATAGAATGTATGTGCAATTGGCTTTCCATGATTGGCAATTTTTGATTTACTACTAAGTCCCTAATACACTAGATTAGCACTAGAGGTGCCCAGGGCCTGTAAATCAAATACTATTAGTGGGCCTGCAGCACTGGTTGTGCCACCCACATAAGTAGCCCTGTAAACATGGCTCAGGCCTGCCACTGCAGTGTCTGTGTGTGGAGTTTTAAACTGCCAATTCGACTTGGTAAGTGTACCCTCTTCCCTGGCATAAACCATCCCTTTTTATACATGCAAGGTACACCTAAGGTAGGCCCTAGGTAGCCCCATGGGCAGGGTAGATTGTTAAAGGTGGGGCATGTACTGATGTGTTTTACATGACCTAATAGTGAAATACTACCAAATTCAGTTTTCACTGTTGCAAGGCCTATCTCTCTCATAAATTAACATGGGGGCTGCCTTTAAATATTATTAAAGTGCAGATTCCCTTTCGGAGCAGACAGAAATCTGGAGTTTAGGGTCTCTTGTGTGTTTGAAAATGCCACTTTTAGAAAGTAGACATTTTCTTGCTTAAACCATTCTGTGACTCTGCCTGTTTGTGGATTCCCTTTCTGGGTCAGTTTGACAGTTGGGCTGTATGCACCTCTCTCTAGACAGTGACACAAAGGGAGCTGGGGTGTAGCCTGCATATCCTGAAGAGCCATCTGTGCTGGGAGGGAGGGGGCGGAGTGGTCACTTACACCTGAAAGGGCTGTGCCTGCCCCCACACAATGCAGTCTCCAACTCCCTGGTGTGTGTCAGGGGCCTGGCCTGGGCAAGGCAGGAACCTGAAAACAACAGAGACTTCTCTGAAGTAGGCATACTTAAAAGGCAGAAAGGAGTATAAGAAGAGGACCCAAAACCCCTGAAAATTAGATCACTTCTGGAATCAAGCGGAACCTCTGCCAAGGAGAAGAGCTGAGGAGAAGTGCTGCCCCTGCCTGTCACTGTGCTTTGTTGGGCTATCCAGCAGGTGCTGCTTCTACCTATAAATGGGGACAAAGACGGGAATTTGTTGTGCATTCCTGCTTCAGAAGAATCTCCAAGGGCTTGAACTGAGCTTGCCTCCTGTTGTTGAAGTCTCAGGGCCATCAAAGACTTCCCCTGCCAGCACCCGGGCTCTCTGCTGAGACTCCTGCCCTGTCAAGTGGTGCCCTATACAGTTCCTGGGCCCTTGAAAAGTGAAGTTGGGAGACTAGAACTGAAACTCCACACACAGACTGTCGTGCGTAGAGATGTTCAACACCCCTTCTGTGTTGTGGCCGATAAACGATGCGCAGCTGGCTTTGCAGCTGAATCAACGATCCACCTGCATCGCGGCTGGAAGATCGACGCAACACGGCTGGAGAAACAACTGCAACACCTTCTAACAGAGGTTGATAATGACGCAAACCCCTTGCAGTGTGGTTTCCTTATACCGTGCGACCGGACTTTTCATGCATCATCCCTGGGCATCAAAGTGAAACCCGACTGCGCGGATCTGAGGAGTCCCATCTGTAAATCAATGCATTGCTCTCTTGCGAGGAAGAAAAGCAATGCATCGCCGACCCGACCGAAGAAGGAAATGACACCCCCCTCACTTGCGAGTAATGGATCAACTCATCACAACCCTTTTCTGATTCATGCTCACCCGTGCAGCTTATTTTTTACACTAACCAGATACTTTGCGTAACAAAAGCATTCTCACTGTTTTCTAAGGATTAAGGCTCATGTTCTTTTGAAAATTCATAACTTGGGTTGTGTATGTTGGATTTTTTTAAACCTGTGTTGTGTCATTTTGTAGTTTTTTCACTGAGTTACTGCGTATGTAGTTACAAATACTTTACACATTGCTTATGAAGTTAAGCCTGCCTGCTCATGCCAAGCTACCAAGGGGGGAGCAGGGGATAACTGAGGGTGTTTCTCCTTTACCCTGACTAGAGTGACAGTCCTTACTGGGACAGGGGCGTAACCTGACTGCCAACCAAAGACCCCATTTCTAACATGGACCTCATCAATCTTGTAGTTAAATGAGTATTGTAAGAAATTAGATTACTGGTTGAGGAGGTACAGCCCTACTAATGCAGCAACCACAATCCTTGTCAGAGTGAAGTCACAAGCAACCCCATATTAACCTATGCTTAACTCTCTTGTAGCTTGGCACAAAAACAGTCAGGCTAATCTTAAAGTCAATGTATAAAGTATTTATCCAGCACTTATAACACTAATAAAAAGAAACATAAAACAATAAAAATCCCACACAAATTAGAAAAATGGAGTAAAATGTAATAAAATAATTTAAGACCAGAACAACAAAAATCCATTAAGTATAAATGGAAAATTGTATTTTTAAATGTTTAAGTGAAAGAAGCAAAGAAAATCACAAAGTGCCCACTTTGGCAAACTGGTTGCGCCAGACTGAGACAACGTCACAAGTTCAGGCCGACCATGATGGAGCATGGGCTGGCTACAGGGACCCAGTTAGGCCAGCTGAAATAGAGTACCTTAAATTCTGCTTATGTAAGGGTTGTGGAGTCCACCGTCAAGGATGCGCCATACAGCAGTGATTCCTAGGAGTTGCGAAGCTGCGATGAGAGGTCCTGCAATGCAAAGCCCTGCGTCAAGAGGCATTGCGCACTGGACAGTATTGAAGAAGCTGTAGGGCTTGCGATGCAGAGACCTGCACAGTTGAGTAAGCTGACGAGGGGCTTGCAATGCAAATGCCTGCGTCGAGGATGAGTTGGACAGCAGCAGTACCTGGAAGGCCATGGGTGTTGATGCAGAGTACTGAACCAGTGATGAACCATGTAGTGGGCCCAGTGAGGAGTTCGATGAGGTGATATGCCACACATTGGCTCCAATGCAAAGTTTCAGTCAGCAATGTGTTGTGATGTGGCTCCAACATGTCGGTTGTGCTGAGACCACATTAGGGGCTGGTAGAGCACCTTGAAGCCCGCTTGCAATGGTTCAGAAAGCGGGTGGCACCACTTGGGAAGGTAGGACTAACAGCTGGCAGATTTCAGGTGCTGAGTATAAGATAAAGGAAGCCTATTCTGTCCTTGCGGCCTCTGATCAGGAGGCCAGCCAACTAGTCCTTGGAATCACTCTGGGTTCAAGATGCAAGTCCAATTCTTCACCCAGGAAGGAGTGAAGCAGGTCAGTACAGCAGAGCAGCAGAGTGGCAGTCCTTCTTGCAGAAGAGCAGCACAGTTCTGAGTCTTCCACAGGTCCAGATGTGTACTGAGGAGTTGGGGTCTGAGGTCCAATATTTATACCTGGGACTCACTTTGAAATAGGTGACATTTTAAGAGGTGTCTACGTCCTTGAGATGTCAGACATTCACTTCCTCCCTTCTCTGGCCCCAGCATGTCTGGGGATAAAAAAGACTAGTTACAAACCCTTTGTGAGAGTGCTCAGATAGGGCCTTTGTGATGTAGAAATGTGGGAGGTGGCCGCTCCTCCACTTCAATAACTCAGAGTAGCCCATCCTGCAACACTTAGCTTCTCTTTGTCTCACTGGGAGCAATATACAAAGACCAACTGCAAACTACACCTAGTCAGGTGCCCTAGGATACAGGCAGAAGACACCAAATGGGTGGGACAAGAAAATGCCAACTGTCTAATGGTGGTATTTTCAAAATTGTGACCAAACACTGACTTTGCCACTAAAGAAGGCTGAGGGCTTTTAATTACAATTCTACATGCACCAAAATCAACCCTTCTGATCCCAGTTGAAAGCTATCACTTAATAAGGCAACTGTTTGACCTGACAGCCTTAAGGTGGTATTCCCCCCAATGTTTTGCCTACCTCCTCCATTTTTCTGACCTCATATTTGATGGTATTAGGATTATGTGAACTTTACCACTGCTAACAAGGGCTAAAGTGTTTGTCCTTTCTCCCTTAAACAAGGTAATATTGGCTTATCCCCACTGTTCACATTTAGTTAACTTATAAGGCCCTAGTAAATTGGTACTATGTGTACACAGGGCCTGTCATTTAATTGCTACTAGTGGGCCTTCAGCACTGATGCCTCACACATGTCTCAGGCATGTCAGTGCAGAGCCTGTGTGTGTAGTTTTACACTGCCATGCCAACCTGGCAAAATAACATTTTTTCCAGACCCATTCCCATTTTATACATCTAAGTTACCCCTAAGGTAGGCACTGGACAACCCAGAGGGCAAGGTGCAATGTATTTAAAAGGCAGAACATTAACTTTTAGGTTTTACATTTCATTGTAGTGAAAAACTCCCAGTGTCATTTTTCACTAAAGCAAGGCTTATCTCTCCCATGGGATAAGATTGGGAATATTTTATTACCTCTTTTAAGTGTAATTCACAATCTGGAAGAGATAAACCTTTGGAGTTTGGTGTCTCTGGAATCACAATTTAAAATAAAAACATATGGTGGTTTCTAAATTGTTAATCTGGAAATGCCACTATTAGAAATTTGGCATTTTCTTACTTTAGCCAATTGATGCCTTCTGCTTATCTCTGACCGCTTATCTGGGGTGGGTGACAGGTGGGCTTTTTGTATTCCCCCCCTAGACAACCTTATACAATGGGAGTTTAAGTGTGGCTTGATGGGACATTTTAGGAGGATGGGAGGGAGTAGCTGGGCACAGAATCACTTGCTTCTGAAAAGACTGTGTCCTGTTCCCATATAAAGGGCTGCATAACCCCCTGTAGTATGTTAAGAGCCAGGGCAGGAAGGACAGGACAGGACCTCTGTGCACTACCAAAGTCTGTCTTTGAAGTCTCCCTAACTTTAAAGGCCCAAGTGGGTATAAGTACTGGACGTCTGACCCCCCCCTCCCACTTCAAAACACTTCTGGACCTGTGAATACTCTATCAGGAAGAAGGACTGCTGTGCTGGTAAAGGACTTCCACCCTGCTGGACTGCAGCTTTGCTGAACTTCTGCCTTGCTGTGCTGCCCTGTTGTTCTCCTTCTCAGTGAGAAGGACTGGACCTGCATCATATGAACCCAGAGTGATTCAAGGGCTAGCTGGCAGGCCTCCTGATCTGAAGTCTCAGGGACATAAAAGAATTCCAATGACCCTACTTCTGCAGCTGGACTCCTCCGTCTGTGAGTCTGTCCTGTTAAGTGCAGCGACCCCAGTCCTATACCTTTGGAAGTGGGCCTAAGTTGTTTGCTCCAGCCAAACCGATGCATCCTCTGCCAAACTGATGCATCACCTTGGTTGGGAGTCACATGTTCAAGCACAACTGACACACTGCTGCTGTGTGGCTCAGACCTGATGCATTGCCTTTGGAAGGACCACCATGCGATGCTTTCTCTCGTTGCAAGGTCTTTGCATCACTGTCAATGGCATCCTCGATAACGAAACCCCGCCTCATGGCCCCACCACTCATCGAAGCTGATGCATCACCTCAACTGCACAACGCATTCTCAACATCGGTCTTTGCATCGAAAGACCCGTCTATAGGATCTTCAATGTTGACACATCAGGATCTCACACCATAGCCTTGCTGCACCTCAAACCAGCACATTGCCTCCGCTGCATTACACATCTTCAACCTGAATCCAATTAACACTACGCAATCTCAGATTAAGGCACTTTTGTACAAGTGGCCTAACTGGGTCCCTCCAGCCAGCACTCTCTCCATTGCGATCAGCCTGAAGTTTGGACTTTGTCCTGGGCCAGTGAGACCAGATATCCACTGTTAATGTTTTACACTAGTTAGAGCTATTTTTACCTACAACATTTAAAAATCAATATGGCAAGTTCTACTTATTTGAATTTTTTTGTTTTGGTCTTGTTTTATTTATTAAAGTAAGATCTATTTTTCTAATTTGGTGTGGTATCTTTTTGAGTGCTGTTTTCATTGTGTTAGTAGCTGAGGTGTTGCACAAATACTTTATACACTGCCACTAAGCTAAGCCTGACTGCTCTATGCCAAGCTGCCAGAGGGTGAACAGATGTCAATTTAGGGTTTGCCTGACACTCTTAGACCTGGCATCGTTGGTGTGGTTTCCCCTAATGTTTTGCCCTCCCACCTCCTGATTTTCTGACTTCATTTTTGCTGGCCTTAGAATTCTGGGCACTTTATCACTGTTGACGAGGGCCAAAGTGCTGGTGCTATGTGCTCTAAACATAGCAGCATTGGCTTATACACAATTGGCATGTTTAATATACTTTCAGGTCCCTAATAAAGTGTTCTGCATGTGCCTATGGCCTGTGTTAATGCTACTAGTGGGCCTGCAGCACTGATTGTGCCACCTGCTACAGTAGCCTTTCAAACATGTCTCAGGCCTGTCACTGCAGAGCATGTTTGTACAGTTTTAAGCTGTCATTTTGACTTGGACAAGGTCAAATTGTCAAGCTCAATTGTCCTTTTTATTGCAAATAAGTCACTCTAAGCCAGGCCCAGGTTAGCCTCACGTAGGTTGCAATGTATTTAAAAAGTTGGACACGTACTGTTAAGTTTAACATGTCCAGGCAGTGAAAAATTATTACATTTTTTTTTCACTAGTTCAATGCCTATATCTCCCATGGGTTAACATTGGGTTTATCTTAAATCAATTTCAATTGGGAAACAATAGAAATATGGAGATTGGTGTCTCTGGACTCACAATTAAAAATCACAACTTATGGTGAAGTCAGATATTAAATTGTAAGTCTGAAAAAGCCTCTTTTAGAAATTGGCATTGTCTCATTTAAACAATTCTGTGCCTCTGCCTGTGGATGACAGCTGGACTCTGTGCAATCCCTCTAGACAGTGACACATAAAAGGAGCTTGGGTGTGACATTTGTATCCTGATGACCCATCTCCAGGTTGATGGGTCTTTCTCAGCTAGATGGGAGGGAAGAGCTGAAACTTGTACCTGAATAGGGCTGTGCCTCCCCTCACACAAGGGCTGCATGCCCCCCCAGTAGAGTGTCTGGAGCCAGGGAAGGAAGGGCAAGGAACTAGTGATCTTGCCCTGGTCCCTTGTGACCTCAAGAAACCTTTTGACTGCTAGTGACTTCTAAGCACTATTTTTAGTTTATTGTTAAAAAATGTATATCTCGATTCCATTTTTGTGGTTTTAGTCTTGTTTTACTCAGATAAATATTTTTCTAAACTGGTTTGATGTCCTTTACTATGTTATTATAATTACATGTTGCACAAATACTTTACATATTGCCTCTTAAGTTTAGCCTGACTGCTCTGTGCCAAGCTACCAGAGGGTTAGCACATGTTAATTTAGATTGCGTATCTGGCTTACTCTGACTAAGATTTTGGTCACTACTTGGACAGGGTACAGACCTCTGCCAGCTAGAGACTCAGGGGGTCATTCTGACCCTGGCGGTCATGGACCGCGAGGGCCAACGACCGCGGAAGCACTGCCAACAGGCTGGCGGTGCTTCTGGGGCCATTCTCACCGCGGCGGTACAGCCGCGGTCAGAAAAGGGAAACCGCCGTTTTCCCGCCGATTTCCCGCGGCCCCAGGGAATCCTCCACGGCGGCGCTGCAAGCAGCGCCGCCATGGGGATTCCGACCCCCTTCCCGCCATCCTGTTTCTGGGGGTTTTCACCGCCAGAAACAGGATGGCGGGAACGGGTGTCGTGGGGCCCCTGGGGGCCCCTGCAGTGCCCATGCCCCTGGCATGGGCACTGCAGGGGCCCCCTAACAGGGCCCCATTAAGATTGTCAGTGTCTGCTTGGCAGACACTGAAAATCGCGACGGGTGCAACTGCACCCGTCGCACACCAGCAACTCCGCCGGCTCCATTCGGAGCCGGCTTCCTCGTTGCTGGGGCTTTCCCGCTGGGCGGGCGGGCTGCCTTTTGGCGGTCGCCCACCAGCCCAGCGGGAAAGTCAGAATGACCGCCGCGGTCTTTTGACCGCGGTACGGTCTTCTGGCGGTTCCCGCCAGGCGGGCGGCTTCCGCTGCCCGCGGGGGTCAGAATGACCCCCTCAATTTCTAACACTTACCCTGACTAGGATTGTGGTTGCTCTTTGACTAATGGTCCTACCCCAATCAACGAACGTCCCAATTTCTAATAGCAACCAAATGTTATCCTTTCGGAGAGGTAGACCTAGCAGGAGTGAAAAATGAATTTAGGAGTTTTTCACTACCAAGATACGTAAAATTTAAAAGTACATGGCCAACTTTTTAAAGAAACTGCACCCTGCCCTCTGGGTTGTTCAGGGCCTATGCTATGGGTGACTTATTTGTATTACAAATGAAGATTCAGGCCTGGCAAAAGGTGTATTCTGCCAGGCCCTAAAGGCAGCTTAAAACTACACACACATATTGTAATGGCAAGTTGGAATGGCAAGACTGAGATGTATTAAAAGGGCTATTTAGGTGGGTGACAGAATAAGTGCTGCAGGCCCACTAGTAGCATTTAATTTGCAGGCCCTAGGTATATGTGGTACCACTATCCTAGGGTCTTAATTATCTCTGCTAATTGTGTATAAGCTACTTTTACATGCTACCAGTAGAGAGCACATATTCTTTAGAACTGGATAGCAGTGGTACAGTGCACAGAGACCCAAGAGCGAACAAAGACTGGCTTGATAAATAGGAGGGTAAATGCAAAACATTTGGTGATGACCCTGCAAACAGAGCAAAGTCCAAAAAGTCTCTTTTAACATCACAATTTTTCAGACTCGATTGGTCCCCACATTCTTTAACCATGATAAGAAGACCCTCTCTGAAATCTGTCAGGTCACAGGCATCTCTATGCATCAATATGCCAATGATACTCAAATCTACATAAAAAAATCATCAGTACTTGACGTTCTCACTTTTTTTTCTGTCCATTTCAACATACTGTCTTAGCTGTCTAATGACAGCTTTACCTTCAAAGCCAAAAAAACTGAATTCATCCTGGTTCTCTCCCAAGGACAAAAAGTATTTTAAGCCACATCCTGTAAATAATCTAACAACCAAGACATCTCCCCATCAGTCTCCCCTATTGTTTTTGGCATGTGGTCAACCTGGTCTCATCCTCCATCCACATCAGCCATCTAATGCAGCTAATTTCTACCTACAAACCCTGAAGAAATGCAAGCTACTTATGACTGCATCTTGTCTAAAATTGGCTGTACTTGCTTTGAATCTTTCAAAACATACCTTTGACAGCATGGTACTTGTGTGCATCCCTAAAGCAGCTCTCTCCCATTGATAGTTGTCCTGCATACGTTGACCAGACTTGCATCAACCAATAACCTCAACCATAGCACTCCAATTCTGGTAGAGCTACATTCCCTCCCTACTGTGGCAAGGTATTGCTTCAATTCTGCTAGAACTGCATTACCTCCCTACTGAGGCAAAGACTAAATTCAATCTAGGTTATCTTGCCCACATAGCTGTTCATGCCAATCCCCTCCCTACTTCTCAGGTATGTTCAAACTCCTTCTCACATCGTCCCGTGTTAAAACATCTCATTTTCAGCATTGGTCCTTCTTTGGAGCATACTCCAAATCCTTGGAACTCTTTCCTGGTGGACTTAATTAGTAAATACATGCAGCTGACTTTCCATAAGCTCTTAAAATTAGATTTACTGAAATTGCATCTTCTAAGCCTTATTGATATTTCAATATTCTGCTAGAGACAATCATTCTTGACTCCCTACCTTTCTCTTCCACTTGGATACTCTTTCCTTTAATTTATTCCTGCTTTATCCATTCTATGTACTCTTTCTGCATCCTCTTTTGGCTCCTTCTCCCTCTCCCTCCACCTTACTCCATTCGCTCTTGTCCTTTCCCCCAAACCCCACCTCTATGGTCTCCTGCCTCTTGTGCCTTGTCTCCCATCACCCAGCCCTGTTTCATTGCTTCAGCATTTCCTTATCCATCCTTTCATTGTCCCCCTACTTTCTATTTGTGCCTTAATGCTTCTTAATCCCCTGCCCCTGTCTCCCCTTCGCACTGCCCTCTAGGTCCGCTGCACCACCGTCACCTCCTTTCACCTTAACTCTTCCTTGACTTCTTCTTCACCTCAGTCCCATTTCCTGCTCCTTTCTTCCTCACTCATACCCCCGGTAGGAAGTTGGCTCTGTATGTACTATTTCAAAGTAAGAAATAGCATGCACAGAGTCCAAGGGTTCCCCTTAGAGGTAAGATAGTGGCAAAAATAGATAATTCTAATGCTCTATTTTGTGGTAGTGTGGTCGAGCAGTAGGCTTATCAGAGGGTAGTGTTAAGCATTTGTTGTACATACACAGGCAATAAATGGGGAACTCACACTCAAAGACAATTCCAGGCCAATAGGTTTTTATATAGAAAAATATATTTTCTTAGTTTATTTTAAGAACCACAGGTTCAAGATTTACAATCAATACTTTAAATGAAATGTACTTCACTCAGGTATCACAGGAACTTTGAATCAGCAAAATAGCATGTACATTTTTGGCAAAAATGGCAATAAGCTATTTTAAAACTAGACACAGTGCAAATTTCAACAGTTCCCGGGGGAGGTAAGTATTTGTTAGTTTTGCAGGTAAGTAAACCACCTACAGGGTTCAAAGTTATGTCTAAGGTAGCCCACCGTTGGGGGTTCAGGGAAACCCCAAAGTTACCACACCAGCAGCTCAGGGCCGGTCAGGTGCAGAGGTCAAAGTGGTGCCCAAAACGCATAGGCTTCAATGGAGAAGGGGGTGCCCCGGTTCCAGTCAGCCAGCAGGTAAGTACCCGCGGCTTCGGAGGGCAGACCAGGGGTGTTTTGTAGGGCACCGGGGGGGACACAAGTCAGCACAGAAAGTACACCCTCAGCGGCACGGGGGCGGCCGGGTTCAGAGTGCAAACAAGCGTCGGGTTTGTAATAGAGTTCAATGGGAGACCCGGGGGTCTCTTCAGCGAAGCAGGCAGGCAAGGGGGGGGGCTCCTCGGGATAGCCATCACCTGGGCAAGGGAGAGGGCCACCTGGGGGTCGCTTCTGCACTGGAGGTCGGATGTTTCAGGTCCTGGGGGCTGCGGGTGCAGTGTCTTTACCAGGCATCGGGTTCTTAGAAGCAGGCAGTCGCGGTCAGGGGGAGCCTCTGGATTCCCTCTGCAGGCGTCGCTGGGGAGGCTCAGGGGGGTCAACTCTGGCTACTCACAGGGTCGCAGTCGCCGGGGAGTCCTCCCTGTAGTGTTGGTTCTCCGCAGGTCGAGCCGGGGGCGTCGGGTGCAGAGTGGAAAGTCTCACGCTTCCGGCGGGAAACGTGCAGTCCTTTAAAGTTGGTTTCTTTGTTGCAAAGTTGTTTCCTCTTTGGAGAAGAGCTGCTGTCCTCGGGAGTTCTTGGTCCTTTTAGATGCAGGGTAGTCCTCTGAGGCTTCAGAGGTCGCTGGACCCTGGGGGACGCGTCGCTGTTGCAATTTTTCTTGAAGTGAGGAGACAGGCTGGTAGGGCTGGGGCCAAAGCAGTTGGTGTCTCCGTCTTCTCTGCAGGGCTTTCAGGTCAGCAGTCCTTCTTCTTCTTCAGGTTGCAGAAATCTGATTTCCTAGGTTCTGGGGAGCCCCTAAATACTGAATTTAGGGGTGTGTTTAGGTCTGGGAGAGCAGTAGCCAATGGCTACTGTCCTTGAGGGTGGCTACACCCTCTTTGTGCCTCCTCCCTGAAGGGAGGAGGGCACATCACTATTCCTATTGGGGGAATCCTCCAAAATCAAGATGGAGGATTTCTAAAGGCAGGGGTCACCTCAGCTCAGGACACCTTAGGGGCTGTCCTGACTGGTGGGTGACTCATCCTTGTTTTTCTCATTATCTCCCCTGGACTTGCTGCCAAAAGTGGGGGCTGTGTCCAGGGGGCCGGCATCTCCGCTAGCTGGAGTGCTCTGGGGCATTGTAACACAAAGCCTGAGCCTTTGAGGCTCACTGCTAGGTGTTACAGTTCCACAGGGGGGAGGTGGGAAGCACCTCCACCCAGAGCAGGCTTTTGTTTCTGTCCTCAGAGAGCACAAAGGCCCTCACCACATGGGGTCAGAAACTGGTCTCTCAGCAGCAGGCTGGCACAGACAGTCAGTCCTGCACTGAACAATTGGGTAAAATACAGGGGGCATCTCTAAGATGCCCTCTGTGTGCATTTTTTTATAAATCCAACACTGGCATCAGTGTGGGTTTATTATTCTGAGAAGTTTGATACCAAAGTTCCCAGTATTCAGTGTAGCCATTATGGAGCTGTGGAGTTCGTTTTTGACAAACTCCCAGACCATATATTTAATATGGCCACAACTGTACTTACAATGTCTAAGAATAGACTTAGACATTGTAGGGGCATATTGCCCATGCAGCTATGCCCTCACCTGTGGTATAGTGCACCCTGCCTTAGGGCTGTAAGGCCTGCTATAGGGGTGACTTACCTATGCCACAGGCAGTAGTTTTGTGCACGGCATCCTGAGGGGGGTGACATGTCGACTTTGCCTTTTTCTCCCCAACAACACACACAATCTGCAATGGCAGTGTGCATGTGTTAGGTGAGGGGTCCATTAGGGTGGCACAACATATGCTGCAGCCCTTAGGGACCTTCCCTGGTCACAGGGCCCTTGGTACCACTGGTACCTTTTACAAGGGACTTATCGGTGTGCCAGGGGTGTGCCAATTGTGGAAACAATGGTACATTTTAGGTGAAAGAACACTGGTGCTGGGGCCTGGTTAGCAGGGTCCCAGCACACTTCTCAGTTAAGTCAGCATCAGTATCAGGCAAAAAGTGGGGGGTAACTGCAACAGGGAGCCATTTCCTTACACCCCCCTTGTTCCTTCCTCTCCTCATACTCTATGCCCACTGCTGTCAATTCCTTTCTTTTCTCCTTGCTTCTTCCTTGTTTCCCCCTTCCTCCTTCAAGGTAATGTTATTACATCCGTTCCCCTCTTGCTCCTCCTTTCCTTTTCCCCTTGTCTCTTCCTTTCTCTGTACCCACAGCTGTCCCAACCACATTGCTTCCTGTCCTTCCTCTTACGTTCCCATATTTCCTTTCTCCTCCTCTGCTCACTTCTGTAATTTTCTCCCTTCCCTGTCCCATTTGTTTCCATTATGACCACCCCCTTCCTCACTCTTTCCTCTCCTAACTACTCTCTCCCTCCCTAATCACTCTCTACCTCTTTGTTCCTCCTCTTTCTCCTCATTTGCCCTGTCCTCTCAAATTCCCTCCCTCAGCTTGTTATCTAGTTCTCATTTTCTCCCCTCATCCCCTCCTTCTCTGCTGAAGTTCGTGTTCTTCGGTCCCCAATTTCTCCTCATTCTTCCCTTTCCTTTTCTCCCCATCGTTCTTCCTTCTCCTCCTACTGATGTTCCAGTTGTATTGCTCTCTGTCACCCCATTCTCCTTTCTCATTTTCTTCTATGCTTACCTCAAAACCTTCATTCCCACCCCCTCTCTGACCTCTTCCTTGTCCTTTTTCTCTCTCTTCTGCTCACTCCTCATTTTTCTCTCACTCTCTCCTCTTTCTCTTCCTCTCCCCCTTCACTCACTCCATTCCCCTCCTACATCTCTCTCTCACTGTCCTTCAAATCTCACTTTTTCCTTTTCCATTGCCATCTCTCTCTTTCCCATTTTAACTATCTGCCCTTCTCTTGCTCTCTATATCTTACTTGCTTCTCCTTCTCATCCTCATCTAACTACAATGTCCTTGCCTTTCTCCTTTCTACCCACTTCCTCCAATTCTATACTATTCTCTTATTCTGATGTCCCCTCCTCTTTCAACTCTACACTCATTGTCCCTTTCAGTTTGCTCTAGTTTATGTCCTCTACACATACCTTCTTCTACTATATCTTGTTATGATGTATCTTGCACCATCTTCACAATTTGTGGCTTTGATCACCTAGCTTGTGTTATCTGTATGACCACTACATTCTGCTGTGCTGTGTAAGACTCTCTCATACCCCTAAGTGCTATGAATTATATAATATAAATCAAAGCAATAAACTTAGAGAATAGATTATTTTTTTAGCTTCTCCATGGGCCAAGTTATAACAGTCCAATGAATATAATATGCTGATGGTGATGTATTGAACCAAAGTTCTTATTTTGAAAGAGTCATGGCAAAGTTAAAGGCACTTATGGGGCATGGGCAGTACCAACTCATAGATGAAAGACAGCAACCACACTTTAATCAGATGTTCAGTATCTTGATAAATTAGCTGTGAATATTTGCCTAATTGACTGAAAAGTATGCTTCCAATAAGGCAAAAAAAGAGCAATGTGCAGTCACAGTTCTGTGCCAGCAGTGATAACAACATTCCACACAGCAGGTTATGGTGAGGTGCCTGTCGGATTTCCCAAGAAATGTTTTACCTGTGGGGCTTTGAACATGGTGGTGTATGGCTAAACGCCAGAGGAGTGCTGGGGCCTGTCGGATTTCCCAAGAAATGTTTTACCTGTGGGGCTTTGAACATGGTGGTGTATGGCTAAACGCCAGAGGAGTGCTGGGGCCTGCCCTCTGTGAGGTAGAGAGGGCCTGAAGGATGACAGCCGGTATGCGGCTCCCCTTCTCTCCTCCTTACCCTCATTATTGCAGCATGAATCTCCCTGCTGTCAGGAGACGCACTTTACAGGGCAGACGGAGAGCTCAGGAATAGCCAGGAATTGCTACTTTCTCATTTCCCGCCGACCTCCTTGCTGGCCTGGACAAGAGAAGGAGCTTATCTCAGGGGAGGGCCAGCAACTTGGAAGTCTGGCAGGCGGCGGTCAGCTCACGCAGAGCAGAGCAGTCTGTACGCAATTTGCTACAGGGTCCAGGTGGCACCCCAAAGATGGTCGACGTCCACGAAGCCCGGATCCTCTCAATGAATTTGCCTTTGTGGCTGTGGGGAGGACGGCGGCCCACCCAGGTCTCTGGACTTTTGTGCTGCCGTAACTGCACGCAATCAGACGCAAGGGTTGGCAGGAAGGTGTTTCTTACCAGCCATTTTGTTGGAGTGACTTGCTGCCCCAGGAAACTCTGGACTCTCTAACCTGCCGTCGGGATAAGCAGATTGCTATAAACTGTCAAAAACATTCTCAAATACATTCTCAATTACATTTAACGTGGGCTGGTGTAGATACAGTGTTGCTTTCTGGGATTTTGAACTTGCTAGCTGTCTGTTTTCTGTCCTCTTTAATATCATTACTAACTGGCTTGCCCCCAAATTTATCCCAAGGTGAGGTTAATTTAACCCTAAGCTATCTGGTATTTTTTGGGAGTATCTATCTACCTATAAGCTTGTATCAGGCCACATGCCTGCGGGGGGGCAAAGACTGGAGCATGGCTGGACCCTACCAGGTCTCAGACAGCCACAAGGACTGAAAAGAAGAACAGCACTTATGGCAGACAGCACGCTGGCATCTCTAGCTCAAGGGGGTTTCTGGAGAGGCAAGGCGGTTCATCAATCTATTGTTGCAAAAATAGACCTATCAGAGAAAGGGCCTAATACAACATCTGTGCTGTCTGAGAAAGGAACACAGACAGAGACAAGGGGTGAATCTGAAGAGGTCATGTCAGTTGGAGCGAGAGGCTTATGCAAGGGGAAGACGGGCCCTCGATTGGAGAACGATCCTCGGCGGTTTGCTGTTTGTCTGTTTTAGGAAAAGTTTCCCAGCCTGAGTGACTGGGATATGGACTCCATGATTCCCTTTTAAACCACATGGTAAGCCATCACGGTATCCACGGGGCACTCTTGATATATATAGGGAACTTCATCCTTCTGCAAAACATTTACTGAGCTGCTATACCTAAACTAAAGGTCAAAGCCTGTGGAGTGGAATTTTTCATCTGTAGTGATTTTTCGCACCAAACAGTTTTGAGATGTTGGCAACTTTGCAAGTTAATTCTGGCACTTTAAAAGCTTGGAGCAAAGGATTCACTGACGGAGCCAGCAACCCTGCAGATCCGTAAGGAGGGACAGACCTAATTTTGTTATGATGGCCTGAAAGTTCAGGCGCTTATTTTGAAGTGGCAGCCGGGGGAATGAGAGAAGTTTCTCTGGATTCAATTTGCTTTCTACTGCATACCACAGCAGCTGGGTATGAGGGAGCACTGGGGGCCTGGACTAACAGTGTTGAATTTGATCATGAAAGGTTTGAGCAGGGTTGGCTGTTAGTTTGGAATAATTGCCCACGGATAAGAGTTGCCCCTAATGGTTGTCAAGCCCTCTGAATTATTTTCTTTCCTGTACCCCACTATGATCCCGGCTATGTGTGAGGGGAGATCAAGGCTTCTTCGGTGATATGGTTTATTAGGCTGGGACTGGCCTCTGGAAGGAGATGATGAGGGTTGGGGATATGGGTGGGAGTTTGTACATTCATCCCCTTTTTAGACCGGGTGGGGTTAGGTTAGAGGGGGTGGAGAGGGGTGCCGGATAGTATGATCTTTCTCCTGCTTGATGGGGTGGCATTCGGCTGCACCATTGTAAGCATATGTATCTTCACCTAATATGAGTGCACTTACACTTCAGTACATCCTTTACCATCCTTGGTTATTACCACTCTCATGGACCGGCCCTACAGGGCCTCTCTGTTTCAATGGTTCACAATCAGAAAGGAGGGGGGCCTTGGTTGGCTCAGGCTTAGAACGGGGGAGGGTACGAGAACTTGGGATTTGGAGTAGGGGTTGAAGGAGAACAGAGTTGGTGGGTTTCTCTCTTCATTTATTTGGATTTTGTATGTGGAGTGGTTTGGGGGAGAGGAGGAATGCAAATAGAAAACAAATCTCAAAGGCATTGTGCTTGTTGCGTTAATATGTCACTTAGATCAATTCTCCCTTCTCAAATAGAATGTGCTGGATATATGTCTACGTATGCCAAGGCTTAGCCAGGGAGGTGGTCCTAACCAGCATATTCATGTTCTTACCTGGAATATTAATGGGTTAATGTCGCTCCATAAGCATAAGCTATTGAAAGAGGATCTACGTTATCTCGATCTGCATCTAGTAGGACTACTGGAAGCCCATCTCCACCACACACAGAAATCCCTTCTAGAGGACTTGTGGTGTCAGGTCTTGGTCTCAGCTTGCTTTACTTCCTCACAGAGAGGGGTTGCTTTGGTGGCCAGGGATAAGAGTTGAACACTTACAGAACATCGGATGGATTTGGGTAGACAATGGCTTATTACAAATGTTAGCAGAGGACAATCCAGTCTCACGCTATGTGTTCTGTATAGGGCCAATGCTGATGATCCTGGGGTCTTCAATAGTTGATTGTCAGAACTACATCTATGCCTTGAACCTCTGCTCATATGCTCGATTTTAATCTCAAACTTAATCCATGAGTGGACTCCTCTCAATGTTGTACGTGGGACATATTCCAAGCAATGAATCTTTATAGGTGCAAAAAGTGGCTAGAGCTGCCATGCTCTAAGTAATGGAATCCTATGCTTTAGCTGATGTTTGGCATTATTATCAAATGAGGGAGTACGGTCTTATGTATTTCTCTGCCTCTTGTAGGTCTTTCTCTTGGAATGATATGTTTCTTGTTAGTCATACTTTTGTGTCGTATTTTAGAATTTATTTGAATCCCTGGGTTGCTTCAGATCATCATTCTCTGCCTCTTTTTATATGGGTTGAGGGGTTACAATAAAATTTTAAATCTCAATTCTGGACGTTTGATTACAAACTCCTCTTGGATGAGGAGTATGTCCACTCTATTAGTCAGGAAGCCAGGCTTTTTTTCAAACTCAACAAAGGCTCAGCGTCTATCCCTGTGGTATGGCACGCATTCACGGCTTACTCTAGGGGACATACTATGAATTATGTTACCTTCCAATGTAAGCTGGTGGCATTGGTAGAGACCAATATCTGATGTAGCCTCACCCACCTGAATATGTTGATGTCCAGGAGGGCAATTGCTCATGACTAGCAATCTTTTGCATCCCTGAAAGGTCAGTTTTTAATAGCTCAATTCGCTCTTAGGGAACTCATGCGCGATAATCTCATGAAGAAGGCTTGGGTAAAACAATTAATCTTCTTTGAAAATAGCAAAGAAATGGGTCACATATTGTAATTTCAAGTTCGGGATAGAGCTAATGTGCATGTTATCTCTGAGGTTAAGCATTCCAGTGGGGATATTGTGACCCACCCAGCTCTCATCAAGGAAGAGTTTCGCTGCTTCTATCAGAAACTCGATGACAAGGATGTAATCCTCTCTTCAGAGTTAATTGACTGGTTCCTTCAGTTGTATCACCATTGGAAATTGTCCACTCTGCAGCAGTTTAAGCTAAAATGACCAAAATCGGCTCTGGAAGGGGAAGTGACCATCGGCCAGTTTGCATGAGTTAAAGCCTGCGGTCCTGATCAACTTCCACCTGATCTATATTCTAGATTGCTGCATCTCATAATCCCAATTCATTGTGATGTTTTCAACTCATTTTTAGGCCTGGGTGGAGTAAATGGAGTCTAGCTCCGTGGAACTCCACGGAGCTCAAATAAACCTCAGTAGAATTTCATGGAGGCAGAGTTCCTTGACCAGCAGAGTCCTCCTGAATGCACCCATCTCAGAAGCCCTAAGCAGGGTTTGCTTTCAGGTGGGATCCCAAATTAATTGCATTTGTTTAGTTCCCTCTTCAAAAAAAACATCTTGTCGGTGTCTAATTTTGTGCTATCCCATTGGCTCAATTGATTTTGGCTAGAAACTCGTTGATGACCCAGACTCCCAATCCATTGCTCTGGTGGCAGGAAATAATCAATATAGGTTGCCTCAAATTATTAATTATCGATTGGGATGAGTGACATCATCGTCTCAGGTGGATTTGGGAGCCCTTTAGGAGGTTCCTCGCTCTCCTTAAAGCTAGCCATGACCTATAACTCCCCACGGCTATGCTTTGTTGTATACTAAATTTGGTCTTTTTGGGTATTGTATCGCATTTGTCTCACATCCAGGCATTCCTGGTGGATGGGGTGGATTTTTCAAACATTGTTTGGTCATTTGATGAGCATTTGTATCTGCTTTGCTCAACTGGTTTTTGCTCTATAACTTTAAGTAAAAACAAAATCAAAGCAATAAGCTCAAAAAACAGATTATTTTTTTGGGGCTTCTCCATGTCCTACATGGTCACATTATAACACCTGAAGAATATATTATGTTGATGGTGGAGTATTGACCCAAAGTTCTTACTTTGAGAGAGTCAGGGTAGTGTTAAAGGCAACTTCTGGGGGGTCGGTACTAACATATAGATGGAAGGCAGCAGACACAATTTAATCATATGTTTAGTATCTTGATAAATTAGCTGTTGATACTTGCCTAATTAACTGAAATGTATGCTTACAAAAAGATGAAAAGAAAGGCAATGCAGTCACAGTCCTGTGCCAGCAGTGATAACAGCTTTCTGCACAGCAGGGAGTAACAACAGCTTAAAGCACATCAGGGACTAGAACATTGATAAAACCTTCACAGCAGCATAAACCACAGCAGCAACTGCAGCTGTAAACATGGAAGGGACCACAACAGCAAGCACATCAACAACAACTGTCAGAACACGGTGCTGCAATAGCAGGAATTTCAGCTGGGGACTGATAGTGACCACAGCTGCCGCTGCGGAATGAACAACAAGAGCAACAACATATGCAGATAGGAAGGGACAACAGAATTGACCAAAATGTAAAAACAGCAGGCACAATAGCTGTGACACCAACTACTTCAGGAGAAACCACAACAGTGACAACAGAAGCCATCACAGTGGGGACAACTTCCAGCAAAGTGGGACAATATCAGAAGTCACCAAAGAAACCATAGAGAAAAACAAAAAAGAGATGAGTGGAATACCTAAATTAATCTAAGGCACTGTTAATCCCTCTGGGCCTCCTCCCAGTCCATCTTTAAGTGCTCACCGTGTCACTACAGACAGTGACCAGTCATATGCAAATCAGGGTGGTCCTGCTGCAAAAGATAAAGTGCAATCTGAACTTTTCAGGCATGCAACTTCTGAGTAAAAACTCATGTAATTCTAAATCAATTTTAACCTGTTGGGCCTCATCACTTAGATACGTGTTGAGTTCCCTTGACACACCCTGCAAGGAATCCATTTGTGGGGATAACTTTGCATTTAGGGTGCTTTGGAAAAACATGCAACCATTGAGAAAGACAATTGGACTGACACTAATCTGTAAATGTAAGTAAACACAAGCATGCACAAGCGTACAGACTAGTTGTGCCTCATCTCTGTGCTACCTGCCTCATTCTGCATCTCTTATGTCTATGCTCGCTTTATTATTGTAACATCACATATCAGGTTACACACTGACATTTGTGCATGCCTGTGATTACGTGCATTAAGTTACTAAACCTTTGGCACATGGGCAGTTTCATCCCTACTGTTTCAACTATTTCAACTTTTCTTCCTTCTTAACTTCCTGGATCTGTTTTTTTCATAGCACCTTGGGTATTGAGTCTGGGGGACATTAACCCCTTCCCCACCAAGGACGTAATAGATAGATCCGTGGCTGTGGCACTGAGGCTCCTGGACATAACCATTACATCCTGGGACCGGCCCTCGGGGGAAGAACTAGCGCTCTCCCCAAAGGCCAGCCACCTACCCCCCCCAGGTTAGGGTTGGAAGGGGAATCGCTTCCTCTTCCACCCCGCCACACAATAATGTCAGCACGCGATCATGTGCTGACATCTTCAGAGAGTGCCAGACGCGCTGGAAGCCATTTGCTTCCAGCACGTCCAGGAAGACAGAGGTGAGTTTTTCCTCCGGGCGGGGGTGCAAAAAAAGAGGCATCGGGGGGAAAGAAAATAGTTTCTATGCCCACTAGACACCAGGGAATTTGTTTATGTGTGTGTGTTTTTACAGTGTGGGGGAGCCCTTGGAGGCCCAATATTTTATTTTTAGGCCGATCTGCCTTCAAGGGGGTCAGAAGCCACTAGAAACCAGGGATTTTGTGTCTGTTTTATTGTGTTGGGGGTCGGCCCCTTGGGCAAGGGTCCTTCCAAGGGGCAAAAACCACTATTGGGCAGTTCGGCCTATTTCTTTTAGGCCCATCTGCCGCCAAGGGGGGCAGAATCCACTTAGCGCCAGGGATCATGTGTGTGCTTTGTGTGGGGGTGGCCCCTTGGGCAAGGGTCGCCCCCCAAAGGGGGCAATATATTCTATGGCATTTCTGTCCCCCTTGGGGGCAGATTGGCCTATTTTTTTTAGGCCCTTCTGCCCCCGGGGGGGGGCATCCAGGGGGCAGAGGCCATAAAGACGCCAGGGATTTTGTTTTTTCTTTCCTTTGTTTTCTTTTGCGTTGGGGTGCCCCTTTGGCAAGGGTCGCCCCCCAAAGGGGACAAAGCACTGTTGGGTAGTTCTGTCTTCCTTGGGGGCAGATTGGCCTATTTTTATTAAGCCCATCCGCCCCAACGGGGCAGAATCCACTTAATGCCAGGGATCATGTGTGTGTGCGCTTTGTGAGGGGGACACATTGGGCAAGGGTCGCCCCCCCAAAGGGGGCAATATATTCTATGCCATTTCTGCCCCACATGAGGGTAGATTGGCCTATTGTTTTAGGCCCATCTGCCCCCAGGGGGGGGGGGGGCAAAAGCCATAAGGACACCATGGATTTTTCTTTTCTTTCTTTTGTTTTTTTGTGTTGGGAGTGCCCCCTTTGGCAAGCGTCGCCCCCCCCAAAGGGGATAAAGCACTGAAGGGTAGTTCTGCCCCCCTTGGGGGCAGATCAGCCTATTCTCTTTAGGCCCATCTGCCCCCACGGGGGGCAGAATCCACTTAGCGCCAGAGATCATGTGTGTGTGTCCTTTGTGTGTGGGGTGGCCCCTTGGGCGAGGGTTGCCACCCAAAGGGGGCAATATATTCTATGCTATTTCTGCCCCCACGGGGGCAGATTGGCCTATTTCTTTTAGGCCCATCTGCCCCAAGGGAGGCAGAGAACACTAGACATCAGGGAAAAAATATAAATGTTTGGTGGCGGGTGTTCGTCAACTGCCGACGTATTTGCATTTGTGATTATAACTGTTTATTTCTCCTTTTTGTTCTAGTTCAAAGCTTTTCCTTCCTTTGCTGTGGTTTGTTGCGGTTTTAGCAGTGGTTATCATGCGGTTTGCATAGTTGCAACTTTTAGGTAAGTAAATAAATTTACTCCAAAGGAGTATTGTTGCCATGCATGAATGACATGTTTGTAGGTGGGGTACTAAATGCAGGATTGTGTGTGAAATTGTCCTTACATTTATGCACAATGATATTTGTGTTGTCATATGTCTAATTTGCTTTTCTTTTTTCTTTTCAGTGGGATATCATTGGTGATTGCTGTGGCTGTGCAGAGTAGTTGCTGGTGAGTCAAGCTTTTTCAGGCAAGTGAGCGGTATAGTTTTTGAGTTTATAACTCTTAGTGATAAAGCTACACTTTGTTTATTACTTTACTTACACATTGCTGGTTGTTGGTGGTGCATGTGTCCAGTTACTTCTTGTAGGAGGGATCATGGCTAGCTGTAGGATGATCACTCAGCAGGTTGTTGGTGTATTTTTTTGAGTCGTCTTCTGACCATGATTATGAGACTGACACTGCACCTGAGGCAGAGGAGAAAGTGCAAGATTCTGGAAGTGAATTTTCTTTTAGAGAGGAATCATCTGATGATCAGCACTCTCAGTGCTGATGAAGTGCCTTTTTTAGTGGAGGACACTGGTGTGCCAATGGTGCAGCAGCCAGCGGCTGAAAGGCTTCCCATTGGAAGACCTGACACGTGGTTTGCACAAAACATGGAGCAGCCACAGTTGCCTTCCTTTACTGGTTTCCCAAGCTGTAGAGTAAATACAAAAAACGTTTTGCCTGTCAACTTATTTGAGTTGTTTATGGACGATGTATTTTTGGAAAAGATTGTTGAACAGACTAATGTATATGCAGAGCAGTATTTGAGGGACAACGCTGCTAGACTTAGAATCACACTCTAGAGCTAGCCGGTGGATTCCCACAAATCTGGAAGAGTTGAAAAAGTTATTGGGTTTAACTTTTTTGAAGGGGCTGATAAGGAAGCCATAACCATCTTCATATTGGTCTACTAGTCCATTGATGGCAACTGCTATATTTCCTGCAATCATAAATCTTAACTGGTATGAGCTTCTTCTTTGGATGTTGAATTTTGTAGATAATGCTTTAGCCTTGCCACGAGATCACCCTGAATCTGACCATCTTTTTAAGATTAGACCTGTCCTTGATCATTTTGTAGATCGTTTTTCAGAGATCTATGTTGCAGGCAAAGAAATATCTGTAGATGAGTCTTTGGTTTGGTTTTTAGGCAGTACATTTCTAGCAAGCGGGCACGGTATGGAATTAAATTGTATATGCTGTCTGAAAGTAGTACAGGATATGTTTATAATTTCTGGGTCTACACTGGTAGGGATTCCAGCATTGATCCCCCCTGGTTGTCCGCCCACTTTTGGAGTTAGTGAGAAAATTGTGTGGGGTAACTTGATAGATGACTGTTTAACAACGGTCACCATTTATATGTAGATAACTTCTACACTGGAGTTCAGTTATTCAAGGAATTGTTAAGAGTGGACACTGTTGCTTATGGCACAATCCGCTCTAATCAGAAGAGAGCTTGTCTGTAAAAAACTTGAGAAGGGACAGTGCAGTGCCTTGCGGAATGATGAGCTGCTAGCTCTGAAATTTGTAGACAGGAGGGATGTGTACATGCTAACTACTATCCATGATGAGAGTACTTCACCTGTGGCTGTTTGGGGTCAAGTTGCTGAAGTGTGCAAACCTGTGTCCATTTTAGACTTAGGTGGTGTTGATAGAGTAGATCAGTGTTTGGAACCTTTCACTGCTGCTCGTAAGGCTTATGTTTGGTATAAGAAATTAGCGGTTTGCCTGTTCCATTTTCCAACTTTTAATGCTTTTGTTTTGTTCAAGGATAGTTCTCCAGAGTCAAGGATGGCATTTGTGAAATTTGAGGAGTCTATTATAGAGAGCCTTGTTGTGCTGGAACAGCAAGGGTTCCTAGAGAAGCAGTGGTGGAGGATGTGGCTAGATTGAAAGATCGTCACTTTGCTGAGCACATTCCTCCCACGGCCAAAAAATACTTTCCTGCTAAGAGATGTACAGTCTGTGCTAGAAGAGGTATCAGGAAGGAGACTTGGATGTACTGCCCTGATTGTCCTTCAAAGCCTGATTTGTGGGTGGCTGTTTCAGTAGCTACCACACACAGAAGAATTTTTAGGAAATACTGTGAGCGTAAACTGCTGTTTTATATTTTCATTTCTTCAGTTTCACAGTTGGCATTAATGTCATGTATTCAGTTAGAGCTTTTGTGTTTGTAGTTTTGTACTTATTTATAATTAGTGGTCTCTTTGTTGTTTAAAAGCAAAAAAAAGCGATGGCGGTGTGCATGGACTGGCGCTTGGCTGGCAGTGTGTGTCGGGTGGCTCTTGGCTGGCAGTGTGTGTGGGGTGGCGCTTGGCTGGCGGTGTGCATGGCAGTGCCAGCCAAATGCCAGTCCACACACTCCCATCAGCTGGTGTGATTGCTGTATCAGGCATGTGGGCGTATGAAAGTGATGGGTCCTTGAATGGCGCTGTCTGTTGATGCAAGTGCTGTAATGTGCTGGACCCGCGGATGGGGGTGTGAATGGTCTTGTGCATGCCATGTATGAAAGATGTGTGAATGGACTGTAAAGTGGTTGGTGCCTTGACGCAACTTTACAGCTCACAAGCTGTGAGTCATTGGATAATTTTTTTGCCCCTTCAGTTATTAACAGTGCACTTCACTTTTGTGAAATCTCTTGTTAATAAAATTTGATCTACTGAACCATCACTTACCCTTGTGCCAAATCCAACCAGTATGTGTAGTAAAAATGACAAAACCTGCTCTGCTGTAATCAGATGTTGCAGCACACCTGTGACATGCTACTTTCTCAGGTGAGACCCCGATGATAAAGCATGCCACCAACTTGGTTGATGGGTGAGGAGTCTTTTTAACATAATCTAAGTGTGTTTCTTTTCACAATTTTAGTGTTTAGAACATCACAGATGTATGTGGACACATCAAAATGATCTATGACAACACTACCTGTGTTTGGGGGGGCACCTATGTTTTTGGTCCAGGGTGCAGCCTTCATCTAGGGAAACCTACCAAACCCAAACATTTTTTTAAACTAGAAACCCCAAGAAGTACAAGGAGGAGTGGCTTGCGTGGATCCCCCAACATTTCCTTACCCATTCTCCTCTGCAAACCTCAAGATTTGCTTAAAAAAGCATAGTTTCCTCACTTTTCTTTGTAGGGTCACCACTCCATCACAAATTTCCTACCACCCAGCATTCCCCTCAGTCTCCCAAGTAAAATGATACCTCACTTGTGTGGGTCCCCAAAGCAGAGTCAGTCTAAAGATATATAGAAGAAAAATTTGTGCTTATCAACTCGCTGTGCTATCCCTCAATCTCTACAGGTTTTTGGGCTTTTTCTGAAGCAGGCACCTGGGCCACCCACACAAGTGAGGCACCATTTTTATTAGGGACTTGGGGGAACGCTGGGTGGAAGGAAATGTGTGGCTCCTAGGAGATTCTAGAACTTTCTTTCACCTAAATGTGAGGAAAATGTGTTTTTTAGCCACATTTTGAGGTTTGCACAGGATTCTGGGTAACAGAACCTAGTGAGAGCCCCGCAAGTCACCCCGTCTTGGATTCCCCTAGTTGTCTACTTTTCACAAATGCACAGGTTTGGTAGGTTTTCCTAGGTGCCAGCTGAGTTACAGGCCAAAATCCACAGCTAGGCGCTGTGCAAATAAACAGCTCTGTTTTCTTTGGGAAACTGTTATGTGTCCATGTTGTGGTTTGGGGCATTTCCTGTCATGAACACTAGGCCTACCTACACAACTGAGGTAGCATTTATTTTTATTGAGAGACTTGGGGGAATGCTGGATGGAAGGAAATTTGTGACTCCTCTCAGATTCCAGAACTTTCTGTCACCAAAATGTGAGAAAAAGGTGGGTTTTTTGCCAGATTTTGAGATTTGCACAGGATTCTTGGTAACAGAACCTGGTGAGAGCCCCGCAAGTCACCCCATCTTGGATTCCCCTAGGTGTCTACTTTTAAAAAATGCACAGGTTTGGTAGGTTCCCCGAGGTGCCGTCTGAGCTAGAGGCCAATATCCATAGCTAGGCACTTTTAAAAAAACAGCTCTGTTTTCTTATGGAAAATGTGATGTGTCCATGTTGTGTTTTGGGGCATTTCCTGTCGCGGGCACTAGCTCTACCCACCAAGTGAGGTACCATTTTTATCGGGAGACCCTGGGGGAACGCTGGGTGGAAGGAAATTCGTGGCTCCTCTCAGATTCCATAACTTCCTGTCACCAAAATGTGAGGAAAAAGTGATTTGTTGGCCAAATTGTGAGGTTTGCAAAGGATTCTGGGTAACAGAACCTGGTGGGAGCCCCGCAAGTCACCCCATCCTGGATTCCCCTACGTGTCTAGTTTTAAAAAATGCACAGGTTTGGTAGGTTTCCGTAGGTGTTGGCTGAGCTAGAGGCCAAAATCTACAGGTAGGCACTTTGCAAAAAAAAACGTCAGATATCAATGTAAAAATGTGATGTGTCCATGTTGCGTTTCTTGTCGCGAGCATTAGGCCTACCCACGCAAGTGAGGTACCATTTTTTTTTGGGAGACTTGGGGGAACACAGAATCGCAAAACAAGTGTTATTGCCCCTTGTCTTTCTCTACATTTTTTTCCTTCCAAATGTAAGACAATGTGTAAAAAAGACGTCTATTTGAGAAATGCCCTGTAATTCACATGCTAGTATGGGCATCCTGAAGTCACAGATGTGCAAATAACTACTGCTTCTCAACACCTTATCTTGTGCTCATTTTGGAAATACAAAGGTTTTCTTGATACCTATTTTTCACTCTTTATATTTCAGCAAATAAATGGCTGTATAACCGGTACAGAATGAAAACCCATTGCAAGGTGCAGCTCATTTATTGGCTCTGGGTATTTAGGGTTCTTGATGACCCTGCAATACCTTTATATCCCCGCAACCAGAAGAGTTCAGCAGACGTAACAGTATATCGCTTTCAAAAATCTGACTTTGCAGGAAAAAGTTACAGAGTAAAACGTGGAGAAAAATTTGTGTTTTTTTTTACCTCAATTTCAATATTTATTTATTTCAGCTGTTATTTTCTGTTGGAAAACCTTGTACGATCTACACAAATTACCCCTTATTGAATTCAGAATTTTGTCTACCTTTTTAAAATGTTTAGCTTTCTGGGATCCAACATTGGTTTCACACCCATTTCTGTCACTAACTAGAAGGAGGCTGAAAGCACAAAAAATAGTAAAAATGGGGTATGTCCCAGTAAAATGCCAAAATTATGTTGAAAAATGTGGTTTTATGATTTAAGTCTGCATGTTCCTGAAAGCTCCGAAGAAGATGATTTTAGCACTACAACCCATTTGTTGATGCCATTTTCAGGGAAAAATCACAAGCCGCCTCCCGTAGCCCTTTTTCCCCATTTTTAAAAAAAAAAACGAAATTTTCACTCTATTTTGGCTAATTTCTTGTTCTCCTTCAGGGTAACCCACAAAGTCTGGGTGGCTACTTTGAAAAAGTTAAACGCTCGTAATTGTGGTGAGTCGGCATGAATTTACCATACCATTGCATACCATTGCGTGTTTTATTTCATTGCATAGACAATTGCATGTTTGAACAGCCTTTAGAATCCGGATCACAATTTATACTTTTTAGAGGCATGTCTAATCTCAAAGACACAGTCTTCTTCTTGCATGTGGGAATACTCTGATAGCGAGCTCAAACTGCTGAATATTCTATCCGTCTATTCTGCTAGAATTTCATGCGAATTAGCAATTTCAACAATGTTGGAAAACTGCTGGCAATAACAAAAATAGAGGGAGTAGGAAGGAGGAAAAACTTTGGCCCGTATTTATACTTTTTTTGCGCCGCATTTGCGTAATTTTTTTACGCAAAAACGGCGCAAACTTGCAAAATGCCATTGTATTTTGTAGGTTTGCGCCGTTTTGCGTCAAAAAGCGGTGCAAATGCGGCGCTAAAAAAAGTATAAATACGGGCCTTTATGTTCTGTAATCGTAACTTACTTAGCGCACAATTGGTCTAAATGAAAGAACGTTCGTGTTTGGCCCATTCTGCTGTCATGTTCTTGGAATCGGCCGTTACCTTCACAGGCTCGAGACCAAATCATACACTGAGATAATTGTTCGGTGGACTTGGGTTTAAACTTCTAAACACAATTTGAAAAAAAAAAACAATTACGTATTATGAACGGAAGCAGTTCAAGTTGCATAGTTTTCTGAAAAAAATATAGAACTGGATGTGATGCTCAGCTTTGAAACAGATTGTTATAAAATGGTGCGAACCAACAAACATCATTTTGCTATCAACTAGAGAAGATGTGGTGTGACGGCCAGAACTAACGACTTTGGCACTGAGCAACCAGGCTCGAATATCGGCATCGGTTCGACAACCTGTGATGGGCGTATCACTTACTGTTCCAGTGCCTAATACCTCTGGGTCAAGTTCGCGCTACATAACACTGCAAAATATATATATATATATATATATATATATATATATATATATATATATGTGTATTCACTTAAAAAAACAAAGATTATAGTTAGTGGCACACTATAAACATATGAAACCATAGAAATTGAAGGTTATAGTAAGAGTTGCCTCAAGTAACTATAACTCATGCCCTAAGCAAAGTTTTTTCCACAAAAAGTTTACTGCAAATATTACATTGTTATCAAAGATGTCCTGAGTGCCGTAATTTGTGGGGTCATTAGCACTGCATGTTGAGGGCGCGAGTTTTAGTTACCTTAGGGCATGAGTTATAGTTTCTTGAGGTAACTCTAACTATAATTGGTGAATTTCTAAGGTTTTGTAAATTTAAAATGTAAGCCTAACCATAACGTCCCTGTAACCTTTATTTTTTAAGTGAATTTCGATGTATTTTAAAAATCTATTTCCTAACTATAGCGTCCCTCTAACCTTTGTTTTTTTCAGTGAATTTCTGTGTATTTTTTACATACAGCAATTTTCATTACTATATGTTAATCCAGCCCCTGCCGTGCACTTCTGAACAGGGCCCGAGACCAACCCCCTATAAGCACACAACCTTGCACTGTGCAAGGCCTTCAGACATGGGCAAGGGAGGTTGCCCGCAAGACCTGGCCTGCATCCAGACCCTGGGGTCAACCACCTCTAACCATCCAATCCCATGCTGTGCTCAGTCCTTTGGCCATGCTTGGGCGGGAGTTGGCCGCAGCCTCTCTGGATGTGAGAATAGGTGTGAGAGGGTGTATCTTAAGGTGGAAGAGGCTGTCAGAGTGCCTGTCTGGGTGTGAGAGTGTGTTCATCAGTGTTTAAGTGGGTGTGTCAGTGTGTGTGCGTGTCTGTGAGTGGGTTCGTGAGGGTGTCAATGGGTCTGTGAGTAGGTGTGTGACCGTCTGAGTGGGTCCATAAAGGTGTGGGTAACTGTCTGAGTGAGTCAGTGAGTTGGTGAGTGAGGGTCTGACTGGGGCTGTGAGTGGGTGCACGAGGTCTGAGTGGGTCTGTGAGTGGGTACATGAGTATCTGAGTGGCCATCTGAGTCACTACATAAGTGTCAGAGTGGGTGTGTGAGGTGAGTGAGAGAAAGATTGAAAGAGATAGAAAGAGAGAGAGAGAGATAGAGAAAGAGAGTAAGAGGGACAGAGATAGACAGTATTTTGGGCTTCAATATATAACATACTTAGAATGAAATATTTCTAGACAAATAAAAAAGAAAGATGTATTTGTCATTTAAAAAGAGCAATATTATCTTTCAGTATGAGCCTTAAAGATTTGTAGAAAAAAAAGAGGGAAATGAGTCTGACTGTACTCAAACCCTAAACGCTTAATGCGAAGGTGGGCTATTCGTTTTCTTTTTGTATTATTATTTTTTAGCCCTTTATGGGCTTTCAGGGACCACAGGGAGCCTTCATTATTTAGTTATATATTTTTTGACATTTTTGAAAATGTGCTTTACTGGCTAACTGGTACTCCGGGGGAAGCCTTGAGGCGTCCCTCGCTGTGCCATTGCTTCAGCAAGCACAGAGCTGCTTTAACATCATCTCCCTGCTTACTGAAGCAGGGGGCAGAGATGAAAGCTTTGGGGCCAGATGTATCAAGAAAGCCCTCTGCGAATCGCAAATAGCGATTTTTAAGAAATCGCTATTTCTGAGTCGCAATATGTGATGTAACATATTTGCAATTCGGAATTAGCGATTTCTTAAAAATTGCTATTTGTGGTTTGCGAGGCCCAAATACTGAATCTCAATTTGCGAGAACGCAATTTGTGATTCGGTAATTGAAAATCGCAAATTGCGAGAATGCACACCTGGCAGAGCCTGATGACATCACAAGCAGGAAGTGAGTCATCCCAGGCAGTTTGCAGGTGCCACACCCAAAGGAGCACTGAGAGAGACACAGCCCAGCCACAAGGAGCAAGTCTGTGAACAAGGCAGGACTGCACATCACCATGGATACCTCTGCACAGGGAAAGGAGAAGGGAGAGAGGAAAAGGAAACTCAAGTTTAGTGAGCAGGAACTGGAGGTGCTCACTGAGGAGGTGGTGAGGAGCCATGACTGTCTTTTTGGAAAGAGCTCACTCCAGGTCCCTGAGAGTGAGAAGCGCAGACTCTGTGCGGACATTCAAACAAAAATCTGCGCTGTGGGAGTTGCGCAGCGCTCAGTGGAGGAGATCAAAAAGAGGTGGTACGACCTGCGTTCCCGTGCCAAGGAGAGGGCGGCAAGACGACTCCAGGAGGCAAGGAGCACAGGACCATCCACCGAGACACCCTCCACCCCGATGGAAGACCTGGTGGAGTCGACACTCCTCCCAGAAGCTGTCAGTGAGGTCACTGACATAGACACTTCCGGCACACCAAGCACCAGTAAAGGCAAGTGCAATATTGAAATGTAACCCCATATGTGTATGTACAAATGCCCCTTAGGAATTAGCTGGTAGTGCAAATCATTGTGAGAAGTAGGGCATTCCACATCTTAGAAGTGGCACAACAATGCCTTATGGGAGTGGTAGTCCACAACCCAGAGCTGAAAGTAGCACATAGAATGTAATGAGGCAGAGCGACACCCAGAAGAACACAACACCCACTACACAGTGATATGATGAAACAGTACATTTATTACCATTGTGTAACCTTTGGTGATACATACATAACTGACATGCTGCACATTGTCGTTGCAGGTGGCCCAGGCCCAGTACCATCTGCAAGTGCCATTGTGGGGGATACTGAAACCCACCCTGCATCAGACTCAAACACCAATGAGTCACTGAATATTGCGTCTATCAGACGCAGGGCTAGGGCTGTACCGCTACCCGAATTGAGGCAGGACTCTGACGACCTGTGAGATGACGGCCACACACATTCCCCAGATGGCAGATCCACTGTTATGCAGGAGTCCCAGTCCCAGCGTAGCTCAACACCCCCGCAGGAGGCCTCAGTATGCAGGCACACAGCACATGGAAGCAGGAGAGGGGGCGTCAGCCTTCGGTGGCCTGAAATCCGCTATGTTGAAACAGCAGCACCTGCAAAACAGGAGAATATCAGCTATACAAAGGCAGATGTAGGCACACAATGCCAACATGGGGGGCTGCATCGGCAGTTGGAGTGCCTTAATTCCAACATCACAAAACTGCATGAGGGACACATCCAAGCTTCTGAGAACACCAGGGAGCTGACAATTGCAGTGAGGGAACTGTGCACAGAGCTGCGGCACGACAGAGTCAGCCACCGCTGGCAGGAGAGGCGTTTTATGGGCATGTTTGGTGGATTCTGTCGCTCGGTCAATCGCCTCACTACTTCAACAGCCCTCATATTGCAGCGTGCTGTGGCCGCACAGGTGGAGGCAGCGCACAGCAGTAGGGATGTGGCACAGGACTGGTTCAGATCATTAATGTGCTGGACAATATCCTGGGTAACCGCTCCGCTACACCCAGCGAACTGGGACTAGGGGAGACAGAGGGCACATCTAGCCTCAGCAGCGTAGCAGTGCCCACCACTGATGCTAGGCGTCGCAGTGCCAGGCACAGCACTGCCACTGAGGCCGATAACAGAGGTGCCAGTGAGGTTTGCGTGGCCGTAGAAAGTGACTGTAATGGCGACGGGGGACTGTTTGCTTAGTGTGTGACACAGTGAACTATGATTCAATAGTGAAATACTGTTATCTGCTTATTTTTAAAACTCATATTATTTTATTTTTTCTGCTAGTGAAACTTATGTTACCTGACGTTAAGGTAATAAATATTCTAACTACCAGTACACATGTCAGTGAAGGTGTGTTGTCATTACTTACATCTGAAATGGTTGTGCGTGATGTCAGCACGCCTTTGCCTGCCCTCTGCTGCACAGGTCCTGTTTGCTGGCTTTAGGGGGGTATGGGATCATCATCCTCATCAGAGTCTGAATCAGATATTTCCACAGGTATGCCCCTGGTGGTAGCTATTGTGCAAGATCGCACATGTGGCCACTATTCTACATGTCGTCTCTGGGCTGTACTGTAGTGCACCTCCACTTTTGTGGATGCACCGGAAGCGACTCTTCAGCATCCCAAAGGTGCGCTCCACCACATTGCGGGTTGCCCTGTGTGCTGCATTGTATCTCCGTTCTGCTGGTGTTGTAGGATTGAGGTAGGGCTTCATCATGTAGGTGCGCACTGCGCAGGCACTGTCTCCTGGAAGGAACAGAGGGTATAATGAGCAAGTGAGCCATCTGACGTCACAACGGCATCAATGCGCCAGTGTACAGAGGGACAATACCTAGTAGATATCCTTCACCAAACTCCCCAGCTAGCAGTCTTGTGTGAATCCGGCTGTGACGAAAGATGTATGAATCATGTGTGCTCCCAGGGTACCTGGCCACGAGATCAGTTATGATGTAGGAGGCATTGCATATCACCTGTATATTTATTGAATTATGGTATTTACGGTTGCGGTACACATACTCTGTGGCCGATGGTGAACAGATTGCAACATGTGTCCCGTCTATGGCACCTAGGACGTGGGGGAACTGTGCTATCTCTTAGAAATCTATTTTTGTCTGCTGTATTTCCTGTGTGGTGTGGAGGAATCTGATGTACTGGTGTACAGCATGGCGTTGATAAATGCATTGAAAGGGCACTCTGTGATACTCCTCCAGCTGCTGCTATGACCCCTTGATAGCTCCCTGAGGCGAGTAGGTGGAGGGAGCATAATACCTGCACATGGATGGGTATGCTATTAGTCCTATGTGTTGTGCGCCGCAGTATGGGTTGTAGGTCAGCTATCAGGTCCAGTATCATGGCCGAGTTCAACCTGTACTTCCCATATATTTCCTCCTCAGTCTGGTCAAAAAGGGTAATGCGCACTCTGAAAATGCGCTCCTGTCTCCTTCTCCCTCTCCTCAAACCTGCCAAGATCCTCATTCCCCCTGCCATGACGTAGAGTGCAGCCATTGTGGAAAAGAGTCTGAGGCATTCTGGGCCTCTCTATATAGGTTGCACCTGGTTACCTCCTGGTTTCACTTAGTGGTATTTTGCATGTGCAAAAGTCATTCTGCGCAAATTTGCAATTTTTTGATGCATCAAATTGCGACTTGGTTTTGCGAGTCTCATTTTGCGTCTCGCAATTTCCGACTTGAAATGCCGAATCACTAATTGCGATTTTTTATTTCATGTTGCAAATTGCGAGACGCAAAATGCGACTCGCAAAACCAGGTCGCAATGCTAAAAATAGCAATTTTCTCGATTCCTTATTTTTGGTCTGTGAATGCCTTTCATGCATCGCAGACCACGTTTTTGCATTCGCAAACAGACAAATTTAGCGATTCGCACCGTTTGCGAATGCAAATTTGTTTGATTCATCTGGCCCTTGGTTTTTAACAGCAAGACCTGCTGACAGGTCCAGCTGTCAAAAACCAAAGTGTTTGCTGTGGCATGGCTGCAGCTGCAAAGCTGCAGCCCAGCCACAGCAAACAGTTATGTCCTAGGGGTGGGCTCCATATGGGGAGCCACGTGGCCCCCCTCCAACAAGATATAACCCCGGGGAGGTGGTGATCACTGGGCTAAAGGGGGTCAGAAATGGACCCCCTGTAATTATTTCGGATATAACCCATGGGAGGTGGTGATACCCGGGGCTCCGGGAGGACCAGCCAGCCCTTGCTCACTGTCAAAATATAGCATCGGCGTGGTGTTGATCCCTGGGGTGTGGGGGAGGCCGTAGAAGGTGGCAAATCCTACGCTTCCCTAGATAGACAAATTTGTTTTGCCCTTAATTTATCAAAAACTACTGAACGGATTTATACCAAAACAAAAAGGATTTCCTTCTGGACTGTAGTGAATCCTAGTTTGTTTTAATAGGATAATAGGAGCTACCTTAGCCTTTGGCTTGCAGACTCCTGCCCCGTCAACTAGTGACTTTTAATTACTTAGCTTGCTCTGTCTTAGCCCATTTAATTATTTAATTCTTCTAAGATGGCTGCCTTGTTTATAGTTAGCCCACTTGTTATGATTTGCATTATCAGTGCCACCGCGTTAAGGCATCAAGATCAAGTGACAAAGACAAACAAGCAGTAAGTGTTCACACTTAGGGACTTTTCCTCTCCATGCTTTCTAGGGAATTGTTTATATTAATTGCCGCCCCAGGCATGCCTGTTATCTATTGGTTGGGAACACACCTACGTCAGGGGTCCAAGTAGATTTGTATAAATACATCACACTTTAGACAGATAATCAGAGGGATTCCGACCAGAGGGCATCGCCATCATCGCTGATATCAATGCTGCTCGTCATCGTCACGCTGACCCAGTCTTCGTGTCCCTGCGGAATCTGAGATAGAGACCTCATTCCAAGGTAACGAGGGTTGGGGGCTCCTCTCATGGACATGGCATTGGCAGATTAGGTTTAATCAACCCAGCTCTCCTTTAGGTAGGAGGTTAGGCCTATCATATTAGGGTAATAGGACATATTACACATATTGGGGGTGATTCTAACTTCGGCGGGCGGCGGAGGCTGCCCGCCAAAGTTCCCCCACCAAAATACCGCTCCGCGGTCGAAAGACCGCTGAGGGTATTTTGGGATTTGCCCTGGGCTGGCGGGCGGCCGCCAAAAGGCCGACCGCCAGCCCATGTTACGACTCGGTCGTCCCATTTCCAGGGGGCGCTGTAGGGGGACTGTCAGAAGCCTTGGAATCACCTTGAACACCTATCTAGAGTCCCTTGCTGACTCCTGTTTGTTTCACTTTTCTCCATGGTACACTTGTGTAGGACTACAATTGCTTCTTGGGACTGCAAATCCCATAATGCACTGCTTGGTAGTCAGGAAAACCCGGATTCTGTTTCCCATTGTTTTCAATGGGAGAAATCCAGTTGCTCCTTTTCACTGGATCCTCTCCTCCAGGACTTGCAAGTGTCCGAAACCACACACACCTGAAACCTCTCCTGTGCAGCCCAGCTTGGAACTGCTTATAAGCAGCCATTTCCTCAAGCTCCCCGTCGTGCATCGGACTTCACTTCCTTTGTGTTACAGACCCCTTGTCGGATGGTGTTCCAGTTTTGTTCCTGTTCCAGCCTGATCCTTTTTCCTGTTTCTCTGCCCTGCTCCTGATTGTTCCAGCCAGAGTCTTCTCCCTATTTCGTAGCCTTGTACCTGTTTGTTTCTTCCAAAGCCTGCTCCCTGTTTCTCTGCCCTGCTCCTGCCTTGTTTCAGCCTGAACCTTCTCTCTGTTTCCCAGTCCTGTTTACTGCTCATTTCCTACTCCCTGTATTCCAGTCCTGTCCTTGCCTGTTCCAGCCAGAGCCTGTTCTCAGTTTCCCAGTCCTGTCTCTGTCTGTCCCAGACAGAAGTTTGCGCCCTGTTTTCAAGTCCTAGTCCCGCCTTTGCTTCAGCCTGAGCCTGTTCCTAGTTCTTGCCTCTGCCTCTTTGTTTGTTCCCTTCTGTTTCTGTTTCTTCTTGGTTCTTTGTGTCTGGTAAGTGTTCTATCAGTCTTCACCAGTGTATACGTGTCCTCCTGTGTACTGGGGTTGGCTCCTGGTTTCCAGGAGGCAATTCCAGCCCCCATCCTTGTCCAGTGTTATACGTTGTATTTCGTGCCTAACAGTGACAGTGTGCTATTGCTGTTTTCTCAGGAATCGCCACTGTGTTTCGAGCTGGACCCACAAGAGCGTGTCCTGTGTATGTAAGTACTATCCTTGTTTGTGCTCTAGGGTCCAGAGACAGAATCACTTCTGCTGCCTCCTTTCTATGGGGCTGTCAGGGTGACTATCTGTAAGAGCAAACTGCACAGAGGCATTGAGATTCCCTGTCACTGTGGGAGGTTCTGCTCCTTACTCTGTGTACAACCCCAGCGTGTTTGTCCACTGGTAATCTGTTTCCTGTTTGTTCGCACAAGGGTTGCTCTGCTTTTACTTTCCTGTTTCCTGTGCCTATCCATAGCTGTCCTTTCCGTGTATGCCTTTAGCTGCTCCTCTGCCCCAGTGTACTACCTCTTTAGGATATTCGGTGACCTCAAGGGGTGTCCCAACCAAAGTCCTGATCAGACCCGCCCGAAACCGTGACAGCCCAGGGCAAATCAACCTTCCCACGAGGACGCCGGCTCAGAATTGAGCCGGCGTAGTGGGAAGGTGCGACGGGTGCAGTGGCACCCGTCGCGTATTTCAGTGTCTGCATAGCAGACACTGAAATACTTTGTGGGGCCCTCTTACAGGGGCCCCTGCAGTGCCCATGCCATTGGCATGGGCACTGCAGGGGCCCCCAGGGGCCCCGCGGCACCCCCTACCTCCATCCTGTTCCTGGCGGGAGACCCGCCAGGAACAGGATGGCGGTAGGGGGTGTCAGAATCCCCAAAGTTCCCCCACCAAAATACCGCTCCGCAGTCGAAAGACCGCTGAGGGTATTTTGGGATTTGCCCTGGGCTGGCGGGCGGCCGCCAAAAGGCCGACCGCCAGCCCAGGGCAAATCAACCTTCCCACGAGGACGCCGGCTCAGAATTGAGCCGGCGTAGTGGGAAGGTGCGACGGGTGCAGTGGCACCCGTCGCGTATTTCAGTGTCTGCATAGCAGACACTGAAATACTTTGTGGGGCCTTCTTACGGGGGCCCCTCGGCACCCCCTACCGCCATCCTGTTCCTGGCGGGAGACCCGCCAGGAACAGGATGGCGGTAGGGGGTGTCAGAATCCCCATGGCGGCGGAGCACGCTCCGCCGCCATGGAGGATTCTGCAGGGCAGCGGGAAACCGGCGGGAGACCGCCGGTTTCCCGCATCTGACCGTGGCCGAACCGCCGCGGTCAGAATGCCCTGCGGGGCACCGCCGGTCTGTCGGCGGTGCTCCCGCCGACCCTGGCCGGTCAGAATGACCCCCATTATGTCTTTTCATGCTATTGCAAGATGGTGGGGGTCTTTGTAATGATGACTCTTGTCTTTTCAATTCCGTTTCTGACACTGTTCATTATCCTAATCATTGCAGCCCATGCAACTTATCGCAGATTGCAGTTGTGTTAAATAAAAACTATTGATACTTTACTGCATCTTCGTTATTGCCTGTGTTTGGATGAGACATGATGTATCTGTGAGAAAGGGATAATCTCCGTTTAACCACAACACTCCCTGAGATGTCTTACTCTTGAGTCCATGCTTAAAGGCTGCCACAAATCACATTTTACTATTTGGGTTTTTGGTGAGGTGATGCTAGTGAGCATGAAGGGTTGGGATGACAGCTGCGACTTGTTGTAGGATAGGCATAGTCGCCTACAAACATATGTGCTGTCATCCTTAAACCAGCAGTCTTGCCTAGAGCAAGAGTCCAAACTATGACAGGACCAGGAGCTACTTTTCTGCCAAATTTGATGTAATTCAATCCAGTACTTTGGGTGCTACCGCTATTCTAAATCCCTATGGAAAAATGAATGGGGTTTTGGGACCCATCCTTTTTCTCGGCCCCCTGGGTGGATCACCCTGAAACTTTCCAGACATCAACTGACATGACAGGCACATTTTTTGGAAAGTTTCATGAACATTTGTCATGAGGGGCCAAAGATATGGGCAAGTAAAAAAAATTTTTTTATATAGAAACTGCTTCCTAACTATAACTACCTAGTGGCGACCACCACTAAGTAATATATACATATATATACACACACACGCACACACATCTAAATGTAGCAGACATTTCATGATGTTTTGTGTGAATGCTTGTTTACAGTAAGTATTTTGTGTAACTTGGATTTTTAGTGACGTAGTGTGTTACTCCTGGCAGCCTTGGTATGGTATTCCCCCCAACCCTCCTGTTTTGTAGACTTCGTTTTTTCTGGCTTTCGGGCTCTGCAGTGGCATTTTAAGGCATGAGCAAAGTGGGTCCTCACCTAGGGCCCCAACCTTTCAGGGTACTCCCTTATACGGCAGGCTCAGTTCTGCAGAATAGTGCCCTGAAGACCTTGATAACTCTTAAGTAGATTGTCCTTTAATTTATTTTTGTTGTGTGTGATGTTTGGAAGTAGTATGGAAGTATATTACAGACATTTTGCAGAGAACTGTTTGTTTTTTCACACCATGCAACATCCATAAACAGTTTTTTTAGATTAAAGCCTGAACTCACTTAGAAGAAATGGGAAGAGGTTATTAAGATTATTTGCAATAATATTAGTGAGCCATTGTTGTATTATGATATTGAAAACAGACATCACTATCCATGAGTATTCGATATAAACACAGTTATAGTTTGCACCAGTGTGTTGGTGCACTGTCAGTGACCTGATCAAACAGGGCATGACAGAGCTGAAATTAGATCATCAATCTCAAGCTGTTCCAAACAGGGGGCATCAAATTACGTTTGGCTTAGAGCCTCCCAAAATTATTAAGATGCTATCCAGTGCTAAAGTGTTTATACGCTCACTTTAAAACATGATAAAATTGGCTTATTTACCTGTAATTTCACACTAAAGTGGACCTACCTGAGCCGAGGGCCTGTACATTAAATGCCACTATGGGTCCGTAGCACTGATTGTGCCACACACTTAAGTGGCCTTTGGTGCCTTTTAATGCTGAACTTTGGAATGTTCCACATCAAATGCAACCACTGCAAAAAAGATGCATCCCCGTCGGAGAGAAGCTATTGGGTATATGCATGCATACTGGTCTTCAATAAGTCAACAGAAGGACAAGAGAGGACCAGCCTCCGGTGCCCATGCACCCTTCCTCAAAATCTCACTCCATGAGCTTTGCCCTGTTTATATACTTGGAGTATTTCAAGATAGGCATCTGCGCAGTAAGTGACCAACAATGCACAGATTCCGCAGTAATGTAAGTCCCTGACAGGTTAAAAGTCTAAACACATGCACAGTATGAGTAAATGCAAGCTGAAGGAGGTTAAACTGGAACAGAACAATAGCGAAGAACATGGAGGAGTGTTGCTTCCTGGTCAGAGAAAGTGTGGCCAAAACATACCTGGGCCCACCCAAGACATGGGAAATAGGAACCAAAAAATGAGCTGATGAGTTCTCTCTGAAAACACAGACTTCCCATGTGCTGATGCAAAGCAGAAGGTCACGTTGCAGGCCCCCTTCATCCATAAGGTCCATTAAAAGAGCTCCAGAAAGAGCTGCCGTTTTTCAGACTAAATCAATTCAACTGTGGCCGGCCCCAGACATAAAACTGCAGCCCCACGGAAGATATATAAAAAAGAACTATGGGCTTCTAGAAAGAAGAATATGATCATTTCTGGGCATGCCTCCTCTATGCCACAAAGTCTAGAAACACGAGAAATTTGTAGGTCATGATGAACAAAAGTGACTTGGGATGCCCTGTGGCCAATAGCACAAACATTGCTGAGCACCAATGAGCTGACTGTGTCATTGAGTCCCACTGTGCTCGTGTAACAGCACAAATGGCACCTAATGCATTGAGTAAGTGGGAAGCAGATCTCATAGTTTCAGAAACAATGCCTGGCATAGAGCAACCAAAATACACAAACCTCCAAATCATATACATCAGTAGAACAACGATCTTGGGTTTCACCTGTAAATAAGTCATTTAAGTGATCAACAGGGGTCTACAAACTCTGGGCAGAGCTCCTAATCCCAGTTTACTACCATTCCATCACCACTGAACAGATACAGGCGTAATAATTCATCTGATATATAAAGGTGGAAAAACCATGGACCTTGACAACTAGTGACAACTCTTCTTGCTAGAAAATGAGGCCAAATATTACACAAGCCTTCTTTTAAAAGATCTGGAGTCCTGGGCGATAAAACGCTTTTGTTCCACTCTATCAAACAGAGGTTAGAGATGGGATCCTAACCACTGAAAATCTTCTGGCCCCGGCAACTGTGGCTGACAAAGTGATCAAAACAAAATTAATTGTATGCCTATGATTTGAGGACTTCAAAGCTGCATTTGACTTGGTCCCCCTTAGGATCTTACTGCAGAAATTAATTGGAAGAAACATCCTGTCCCGACTTTTGAAGGGTATTGTCACTCAGTACTTAAATACCTGGCCCCAAGTTAAAATTTGAGATGGCAGCACCCTAACCTGCAACCGCAAAATACAAATTTGGACAGATTTAATCAAGGTTACATTTTAGCTTCACTGCTCTTATGACGAATTTAGGAGAGGCTTGGAGGCAAACCAGTCAGCTGCCTACTCTATGCAGATAAAGCCATTCTAACATCAAAAACTATGGTGAGGCTACAATGGCTCTGCACAAAGTGTATGGTTACACCAAAGACAATGGGCTTACCATCAACTTAGGGAAAAAAAGAATAATGATAATGTTCAGAAATATAAGGAATCCAGGCGACTGGCATCAGAATGGACATCATATTAAATCAGCATACAAATATAAGTATCAGGGAGTGGTGGTGGATAATTGCAGGAAGTTTCTCCCCCATAAGGAGTCAATTGAATCAACAGTGGCCTCTATACTCCATGTGTTCCAAAAGCTCAAAATAATTCCTGGGCCCCTCTTTCAAGGCCCTAGTGAACGCTTCATGTGCTACACTACTCCCTACTCTGGCATATGGATCAGAGGCTATGTTTGGAAGAGTTCCCAACTTACTGGACAGACATTTAGCTAACACTTAGAAAAATGTCTTTGACCTCCCAAAGGACGGTTCCCCAACACATATTCACCCAGAGTTTGGCCTATTTAACCAAACACTGGAAAGACAAGGGGCGTTTATAAAACATGCTTTAAGGTACGCTCCAGAAGGGAAGACCTATTGGAAAGCCAACTGTGGCTATAAATCACAAGTGCAGATAGCAAGTAGGCTGTGCATGCTTATCTGGACCAATCACTGCAAAACCTACTGATGCAAAAGCGGCGCAAACTTACAAATTAGAATTGAATTTTGCAAGTTTGCGCAGCTTTTGCATCAAACAATGTTGCAAATGTGGCGCTAAAACGTATAAATCAGGCCCATAATCTCCAAAGCTGTGCCCCTGAATTTGCATCTCAAGGACAAGCAAAAGTTAGCACATCTCACTCATGCCTGGCCGATTTTAAACAACTATGAAACTAGCCACGCAGCCAATTTTAACTGTTTGTATTTCAAAACAGATCCAACAGAAACATATGCAATATAGGCTAGGCAGCCTGCCGGGACTGGACTGTATAACTACTGGGAAAAGGAAAAGCAATAACAGACTCTGTAGGCTTTCCTACACTTACTGAGAATCAATTTTACTTACAGTCTGCATCGCCCGGTCTTGTTTCTGGAAAGGCATGTATTAGGAAAACCTCAATTTCAGCTATTAGGTATACGCTCCTGCAAACCCACTGTAATGGCCTTCCTCAAAGGGGAGTGCTCCATTCTGGTTGCAAGATTTGGAAAAAGCATTAAGTTTGCCGAAAAACTATTGAATACCCCTGCCCCCTATGAAAGACTATGTTATTAGAGAACACATTGGGCGCCTGAAGGTTAATTTCCTCCATATTGACTGACAACCTGCTCTTTTGGCACACTGCATTTTACGTCCACCGCTCTGCCCAACAACCCATCGATGAAATTAGAGGCCTTAGAGACTGATGAACTGCTCTTCTGGCATTTTTCACTTTAGATCCTTTTTCACCCCCAATAACCTATTGATGAAATTGGTGGTCCCATCGAGCAGAGTTGCATGAGGAACTTTAGCCTGTGATAAAACTCTGAGATGATTGTTTTATTCTCTTTCAATATTGTTTTAATTTGATTATGTTTGGGACAACGGTTACCAAGAGATATTTTTATTCTAACTGATGAATGTGATGCTTGTATTTGTCTTTTACATGTATTGTTTTAAGTAACTAAGACATGAATAAACTTACTCAAAGGGATAGTCTGCTGGCCTCCTGTTCAGAGCCACAGGGACATAACAGGCTCTTAACCTCCTGGACTAGCACCCTGATGCAGATGGAGCCAGTCCCTGACCCCAAAGTGGTGCTCGTGAGGTCCTGTACCCTTGGTGGGGTCTCAGTGGACCTGTATTAGGGTTTTTGGGCTCTTTCTGACTGAAATTCTGCCCATCGGAGCCAAAATCTTGTTGTTAACATTGCCCACTTACTCAAAGTTTTGTCAACCTGACTCGTTGCGCCACAGCATCAACTGCTCAAGATGAGAGGTGCCCAAAGCACCAGCCTGACTGTTTGTGACAACAGGATCTTCATGCTAAAATGTTGACTTTCCACAACACCCACCATGTTCTCCGTGCTACATCAGCAACAGCCCACAATGCTTCCCTGCTCATCATGGCCCCTTAAACCATGAACTGGACTCTTTGCGCTGGACTGATAAGTCAACTTTTCAGCAGGACTAACCAGGTTCCAGTATCCCACCCATGCTCCAGCACTGTCAGCCTGAACTAGTGACTTTCTCCGAGTCTTGTATGACTAAATGGCCAAGAGTGATTATTTGGACTTTTTGGGGTTATTTTCACTTAAATCTTTAAAATTGCATATATCTAGTTCTACTGATTGGAGCTTTGTCATTTCGATCTTGATTTATTTATTACATTTGGCTCTATTTGTCTAAATTGGTGTGGGATTTTTCTTCTGTTGTGTTTTCACTTTATTAGTCTTTGAAGGGCTGCATAAATACTTTATACATTGGCTCTAAGTTAAGCCTGACTTCTCTGTGCCAAGCTACCAGGGGGTTGAGCACAGGTTAATTTCGGGTTTGTTTGCGCCTCACCCTGATAAGGTTTGTGGTTGGTGCTTGAGTAGGGTTTCACCCCCCTCAACCAGTAATCCAATTTCTCACAAATTATCAACAAATGATTTCCACAAGGGAAACATATAAGAAAGAAGGGCTAAGTACTATAAAATATAACAGGACTGTGAGGCACTTTAATCTCAATGAACAATGAAACAATTTCAGTATAGACTCATTTAGGGATCACCATGGGTCACAGCTGCAACATTTAGCTTGCCACTTGCGAAAGATGGCAATATCATCATGACCCCGGCATTAGAGGAGATAAAATGAGTGTCAAGAGCACAGGGGCAGCTCCTCTGTGCTCCACACTCCTTGTTTTCTAGCCATTTTTATTATACTACTTATGAATAATGCTATATTATTCTCTATTAGTGTATTGTAAAATGGAGCACCAGGATTTGGAATAAGGGCTTCATTGCCTACTAAGGTAAAAAAAAAAAAGAAATGTAAGTTGTGTGGATGCTTGCTTGTGAGAGTGTCTGTGTGAGAGAGTCAGTGACAGACAATGAGTAATATTGTATGTCAGTGAATGTGAGACAGACTGTGTGAGAAAAAGTGACTGCTAGTGAGAGAGAGTCGGTGAATTAGAATGAAGAGGAATGGGTGTGAGGAAGTGTTAAAGCACGTGAGTGAGAATTATTGAGTGGTAATGACTGAATGACTGTCTACTGAAAGGGAGAACAATGGAATTAAAGTGAGTGAGAAAAAGTGAGAATGAGTTAGTGTAATAGTGAGCACAAGTGAGTGAGTGAGAGTGAATGTAAGTGAAAGTGAATGTGTGAGTGAGTGAGAATGAGTGAGTCAGAGTGAGTATGAGAATGACAGCAAGTGTAGGTGTAAGTGTGAGTGAGAGAGAAAGTATAAGTGATTTAGAACAGGAATAGTGAGAGTAAGAGTGAGTGTAAGAGCTTAGTTGTAGTGCATTCCCGTGGTATACAGATTTCTTTTTTGGACTGCTCTCACTCCACGCCTTTTTATTACATTGCTTGTTCTCGACTCAAATTGAAATGGTTAAGTTAGCAAATAGAAACTAACGATGCACCTTAGTTTTATTCCATAGAGGAAGATGCACACCTCTGGCAACGACGGGATAATCACAGATTTTTTTTAGGTAATAGGGTATTTCATTCACAAAGTAAAGAAGAAATTTAACGTGGCTTGAATTACTTTTTGGTGCATTCTCACATTATCACCATATTGCAACATTAGCTGCTTGCTGCTGTTAAAATCTGGGTTTTTAAAGGTCGACATGAGATGTGGCCCAATCTACTCTATAACTTAGGAAACATATAGAGGTCATTTTTGGCTTAAGTGGTTCTAGAAGGAGGACGACCACCATTGCTGGCTGTTTTTCTTTAAAACATCGCTGCTCCTCGAAACCCAAGAGACCGACGTTTATTGCAGTTACTCAATTTTGTGATATTACATAGTTGCGCTACTGAAACAACACAGGAACTGAATTACAAGATAATCTTACACTTTTGTGTAACTTTACAATTGATTGCTGTACACAAAGGTATTTTACTAGTAGTGTATTTATGACTGCAGAATCTCCACACATAAAAAGATTGGTCTATCCTATCTTTTTGTGTGCGCAGACTCCGCATTCGTAAACATACTACTTGTAAAATACCTTTGTGAATAGTAAGCAATTATAAACCCACACAAAAGTGTAATTTGACCTTTGTGAACCAGGTCTATCATGTCTACAGAAGCAGTGTCTATTTATTGCTGAGACAGAAAGGTCTGAACAATCACCTGTTTATAGACATTTTTGTAGAGCTTGATTAAAGTACTATTTTGGCCCTAATTTGTTTTCTGTAAGACATTTTTAATAAAAGATGTTTTGCATCATAGACAAGAAATACAACATTCTGCCAAGTAGTGATGTATACAATGAGATGTAGTGCATTATCTGTGCATTATCATGACCACAAGTACGGATATTCCAGTCATACATTCTAGTAAAAGCCATCTCCTGTTCAACCCGAACCTCTAAGACACACCCCGACTGTCAGCAGGTAGGCAGTAAGGGGGGCCGAATGTCCTCAGGCCTCGAGAGCGTTGGTAATTCTTCTGCATACAGTCCGCATTCTTCCCTGGAGTAGGCCATCTCATATAGCCGCTGCCGCTTCGTTGGTGCTGCAAATTTGCCCCAGTGCAGAGTTACTCTGTTTTTTGCCAGTAACAGGGCTACTTTCAGCAGACTATCATTGGTTAATTGCAGATCTTTGCCTAGCCCAAGCAGACACACTTGAGCATTGCACCCCACTGGCTCCATCGCCATGTCCGCCAGAGCTTCCGTATCTTGTGCCCAGAAGTGCTAGGTGGGGGGTCATAACCAGAAAATCTGTATCCAGTGCTCCGCATTGCAAACTGTTTGCATCCCTCCTCAGACCACATTTACAGAATTTGACAGGCGTTTTGATGTAAGTACTTTAAGTGAATAATGAGAAAATTACAATTGGGTCTGAGAATGCCCGTCTGTGTGCAGCAAAAGACCCAGTCTGCCGGTTCTAATGGCAAGTCAAGTATTCCATTCCATTTCTCTAGCACCGTGTCAGGGGCTGCCGGTCCAACATTTTACGCCACAACATACAACTTAGTAATAAGGGGCCACATGTACACATCTATTTAGTGGCTGCCAATTGCAAATCTGGCTGTTTGCAACCACTGAATGGCCTTGTGTCATGTACCAACCCTATTCTGCGAGTCGGTAATGTATTAACGACTCACAAAATAGGGTTTGCAAGTTGCTATTAGAAAGGGGCATGTAAAGGGCGTCCCTTCCAAATAGCGAGTCGCACTTATATGTATGAATGTTTAGTGACTGGGAATGAGGTTGCAAAACCTTTCCAGATTACCACCAATTTCAAATTGGGGGCAAACCATTTGCAAATGTGAGGAGGTTCCCATAGGACACATTCCCTTTTGTGAATGGGGGCGCCAACATTTTTTCAGAGCAGGTAGTAATCCCATGGACCACTCTGAAGAACTGAAAAGAAAAATTTCATTTTTAGTTTTTAAAATGCATCCCATTTTTCAGGACAATGGGCTGCATTTAAATAAAAAGCTGCTTTATTTAAAAAGTAGTCACAGACATGATGGTCTGCTGACCCCAGCAGGCCACCATCCCTGTGAGTGGCAGGCATTCCCAATAGGTCACAAATTGAGACCAGGCTCATGAATATAAATGAGGCAGGTCCCTCGTGACCCATTTGGGAATCTTTAACAGTGTCTGTGACACTGTTGTACATCTGGTTTTGCAACTCGTAAATTGAGAGTTGCTAAAACTCACAATTTGCGTGGTTGCAAAACCTGACGTTTGTACATGTGGCCCAAGATTCCTATGTGTAGTGCTAGTGAGTAAGGTTTGAGTGTTGGGGGTTCCCTGGGAAATTGGGAATATAACTCTTGCACGGTGGCCCGGAGGCAATAGTATGTGAATGTCTGTTAGAAATGGGGTCTTTGGTTGACAGTCAGGTTACCCCCTGTTCAAGCAAGGACCCTCACTCTAGTCAGGGTAAAAGAGAATCACCCTCAGCTAACCCCTTCTTATCCCCTTGGTAGCTTGGCAGAGCAGTAGGCTTAACTTCAGAGTGCTAGGTGTAAAGTATTTGTACCAAAACACACAGTAACTTAATGAAAAACACTACAAAATGACACAACACCAGCTTAGAAACATAGGAAATATTTATCTAAACAAAACAAGACCAAAACGACATCTGTGCCAAACGTTGAACCCGCGCACTTCGAGCGGCGTCGGTCACGATATGGTGCGGCGAATTCTACGGAGTCGCGGACTTCAGCGGGGCTGCAGCGGCGTCGGGCCTATGAAGAGCGTCGCGTTCCAGCAAAGGTCACGCGTCGGGTGCAGGCAGCGTCGCCGGACTCAGCAGCGGCGTCGGTCCGGAGTCGTCCGAAGTCGATTTCCTTGGATTTCCACCAGCTTTCCTTTCAAGGGCCCAGGGACTGGATAGGGCACCACTTGTCAGAGCAGGAGTCTCTCCAGAGACTCCAGGTGCTGGCGGGGAGAAGTCTTTGCTGTCCCTGAGACTTCAAACAACAGGAGGCAAGCTCTAAATCAAGCCCTTGGAGATTTCTTCACAAGATGGAAGGCACACAAAGTCCAGTCTTTGCCCTCTTACTCTGGCAGAAGCAGCACTGCAGGAAAGCTCCACAAAGCACAGTCACAGGCAGGGCAGCACTTCTTCCTCAGCTATCAGCTCTATCCAGGCAGAGGTTCCTCTTGGTTCCAGAAGTGTTTCTCAAGTCTGTAGATTTGGGTGCCCTTCTTATACCCATTTTAGTCTTTGAAGTCACCTTTCTTCAAAGGGGACTCACACCTACTTGTGAAATCCTGCCTTTCCCAGGCAAGGCCTCAGACACACACCGGGGGGTTGGAGTCTGCATTGTCAGAGGCAGGCACAGTCCTTTCAGATGAGAGTGACCACTCCACCCCTCCCTCCTAGCAGAGATGGCTAATCAGGAAATGCAGGTTACACCCCAGCTCCCTTTGTGTCACTGTCTAGTGCGAGGTGAAAAACAACCCAACTATCAAACTGACCCAGACAGGGAATCCACAAACAAGGCACAGTCACAGAATGGTTTAAGCAAGAAAATGCTCACTTTCTAAAAGTGGCATTTTCAAACGCACAATCTCAAAATCAACTTTCCTAAAAGATGTATTTTTAAATTGTGAGTTCAGGGACCCCAAACTCCACATGTCCATCTACTCTCTAGGGGAATCTACACTTTAATCATATTTAAAGGTAGCCCCCATATTATCCTATGAGAGAGACAGGTCTTGCAACAGTGAAAAAACAAAGTTGGCAGTATTTCACTGTCTGGACATATAAACCACATTACTATATGTCCTACCTTATCCATACACTGCACCCTGCCCTTGTGGCTACCTAGGGCCTACCTTAGGGGTGTCTGACATGTAAGAAAAGGGAAGGTTTAGGCCTGGCAAGTAGGTACACTTGCCAAGTCGAATTTACAGTTAAAACTGCACACACAGACACTGCAGTGGCAGTTCTGAGACATGATTACAGAGCTACTTATGTGGGTGGCACAACCAGTGCTGCAGGCCCACTAGTAGCATTTGATTTACATGCCCTGGGCACCTCTAGTGCACTGTACTAGGGACTTACTAATAAATCAAATATGCCAATCATGGATAAGCCAATTACATACAATTTACACAGAGAGCATATGCACTTTAGCACTGGTTTGCAGTGGTAAAGTGCTCCGAGTTCAAAAGCCAACAGCACCAGGTCAGAAAAAATAGGAGGCAGGAGGCAAAAAGATTGGGGATGACCCTGCATAAGCAAAAAAGTCCAACAATGTCAATATTGGGGTATGCCATTGTGTATGGGAGATGTCAGCCAGATGTACGAAAGTCCCTCCAGATTAAACATCACCCATAGTTTTCAACCCTGTCTTGTCAAACATGTCTAGTGCTCTATCCTCCTGTATGACTGAAATGGCTGGGTGGAACAATAGGGTAAGTGCTGGAGCATACAGAGGTTCTTTGTTTGTTCTAGCCATAAGTGGTTGCCGAGCCCTCGTGGTGCAGTGAATGGTAGTGATCTCCAATCGTGACACATCCATACGTCTGTGGGGCAGGATGGTTTTGAGCGGGAAGAGTTGGCATTATCATGTTTCACTGCAAGATATGGTGTGTATTCATGGGGAAGATACCAATGATGCGCGAATTGGGCTTGGGCACACAGATAATATAATTTCAAGTCTGGTGCACTAAAACCTCCCCCCATATGTATGGGAGTGTGAGCATGTTCCGACAAATCCTGGATTGTTTCCCCACCCATGCTAGGGTAATCATGTGTGGCTGGGTTCCTTCAGAAAAATGTTGTGGCAGGTTCACAGGAATATTAATAAATAGGTAGAGAAATCTGGATAGCACTATCTTTTTCATGATTGCTATTCTGTCTGCTAAGGGCAGTGGTAGCCTGGACCACCTGTGCACTTGCATGCCACTGGTGGATCACACACACCACTGGTTCCAGAGTGATTGCAAATAATATCAGTGAAAAAGGGCATACCTGCTCTGTGCCCCTGTGGATGCATATCACCTCAGATGTTTTGCCACTGATCCTCACCTGACATACTGGATTAGTCTATGGTAAGCGGATTCACTTCAAAAATATCAGGGGATTGCCATACATGTCAGAATAGTGGACATATATTCCCATTCAATGGAACTAAAGGATTTAGCAACATTCAAAAGGACATCCGTGTCTTCTTAGTGGGGTTCAGCTGGTGTATTAATGCGAAGAGTTTGCACAGATTATGCGCGGTTGAGAGAAATGGTATGAAGCTTGATTGTTCCAGCAATATTAGACCAGGGAGCAGTGGTAGCAGCCTGGTCACCAGTATCTTAGCTAGAATCTTTGCATCAGTATTGATTAGAGACAACAGCCAATATGACTCTCAGTAGTCTGGCGCCTTATCAGGTTTTAATAGTACCATATTTAAGACTTTCCTCAGAGAGGGGAGCACATTCTGTTTAGCAAATTCCTCTTCATATAACGCATAGTAGTGTGGTGCAAAAATGTCAATGAACTCCTGGTAGAATTAGCTCATCAGACCTTCTATGGTCTTACCAGTGTGGAGCAAGCATATGGCATCTTTGATCTCATCCATCGTAATAGGCTGCAACAAATACTCTTGCTGGCCAAGCGACAGCCACCCTGGGGCCATGTCCTTTAAGTGTTCCACTATTTCCTCTGTTGAAGCAGTTTTGGGATATTTTATAGGCATGTGTAAAAATCCATGAAGTGGGACAGTATGGCGGGTGTGTAGCAATGTTCTGTACCCTCAGGAGTGGTGGTTTTCACAATGTGTGTGTGTGCCCAGGGCACCTTCAGCTTGGTGGCTTGACTGTGTCCTGGGCGTCCTGGGCACCCTCCCTCTCCATATGCTCTTGCCACATAGTAATTGGACAAGTGGCATAATTCCTGTGATGTCATATCACTAAACTTTGTAAATTGTTCCTTTATGGCAGCAAGGATGGCAGGGCAAAGATTTGTTTCATAATCACATTCAAAGATTTGTAGTATATTTTCTACAGTTCACAATTGTGTGCATGTTGTCTTCAAGACGCCTGTCTGTGTGCCAATACAAATGCCCCTGATTGTGACCTTGAATACTTACCACTGTGTATTTGTCCCGTCCAAAGAGCCAACACTCTTATTAAAGCATTCAATTAAAGCTGAATGTTGTTTCTTTTGAACACAGGGTCCAAGACTGCTGTCACCAGGAATCTCTATGTGAATTGTGTTGAGGCATGAGTAGGAATTGCAATCACAATTTTCAAAGATGCTTGTGGATAGAGTTCTAGCCAAGTGTGGCACATCAGTTGCCCAAGCACAGACATCTCGGCTCACTAACCAACAATCTAGATATGATCATGACTCATGCACAGAGGAAGTGAACATACCCTCCTGTCAGGGGGTGGGGATTCTGGAGACTTCATAGTTCAATGATCCAATATTCTTCAATTCAATTGCATATAATTTTGGCAGAGCATTTTCCGTGCATGTGCATCATTGCAGACTGGTCAACTATGGGATCCAAATATGTGTTGAGGTCTGCACCCCATTTAATGGTGGTCTGTTTGAGAATGTGTAGTTGGTGCCAAATTATTGTGTAAAAGTTGGGGTCATCCATATTAGGCCCATATGTATTGCCACAGAATCTACCATGTGCTATCGCATATCGACCCCAATCGTCCACTGAGTGACTGAAAATGGTACCCCTTTTTTTTTTACCAATATCATGACACCTCTGGAGTAGGACGTGGCTATCCGATATGTCAAGAAGAATGATAGGTGGCTGGGAAAAAGGTGCACACTCTACCAGCATCCAATCATGAGTCCATATTTGTTCATACATTTTCAGGTATATTGATGGATGCACAAAAAACAAAAAGATCAATCATAAAATAGGCCAGCAAGATACATCAACAGGTCATTAAACACTAATAGAACTACAATAAAAGTCCTCCCCTCTTTTTTATCCTCCACACCACCTGAAGATAGCAGCCAAGACCCATAGCTATATCAGTTCTACAATCGTTCTCAGAATTTGATATGCTTTTTTTAAATGCCTGGTGCCTTGTGAGATGCACAGTGGTCTTAGCCACAGCCTTCTGAATCTTCCAGAGGCTGGGCAAAAAAACAATAAATGTTCAACATCTTCAACTTCATAGCAATTGATTATAGCTGTTTGATTACAATTCCATTTGGCATTAAATGCATTAACCAGTAGCATACTGTAGGAAAGTGCCACTGTTGGCATGATTACCCCACCACACTTTTTGCCTAATGTTGATGCCAATTTTGATTGAAAATGTGCTGGGATCCTGCTAACCAGGCCCCAGCACCAGTGTTCTTTCCCAAAATCTGTACCTTTGTTTCCACAATTGGCACACACCTGGCACACAGTTAAGTCCCTTGTAAAATGTACCCATGGTACCAAGGGCCCTGTGGCCAGGGAAGGTTCCCCAAGGGCCAAAGCATGTATTATGCCACCCTAGGGGATCCCTCACCAAGCACATGTACACTGCCTTTGCAGCTTGTGTGCACTGGTGGGGAGAAAAAGGCAAAGTCAAGATGGCACACCACTCAGGGTGCCATGCCCACAAACCACTGGCTATGACATACAGTAGGTAAGACACAATATGCCCCTACAGTGTCTAAGTCCATTCTTATACATTGTAAGTGCAGTGTAGCCATATTGAGTATATGGTCTTGGAGTTTGTCATTACGAACTCCACAGCGCCGTAATGGCTTCGCTGAATAATGGGAAGTTTGATATCAAACTTCTCAGCAAAATAAACCACACTGATGCCAGTGTGGGATTTATTGAAAAATGCACCCAGAGGGCATCTTAGACATGCCCCCTGTATGTTATCCAAACTGCTAGTGAAGGACTGGCTGGTCTGTGCCAGCCTGCCACTTTCAGACAAGTTTCTAACCACATGGGGTGATAGCCTTTGTGCTCTCTGTGGTCAGAAACAAAGCCTGTCCTGGGTGGAGGTGCTTTACACCTCCCCCCTACAGGAACTGTAACACCTGGCAGTGAGCCTCAAATGCTCAAGCCTTGGATTACAGTGCCCCAGGGAACACCAGCTAGTGGAGTTGCCAAGCCCCCTGGGCAAAGACTTACTTTTGGCAGCAAGTCCGGTGGGAAAATTACGGAAAACAGGGAGGAGTGACCACCCCAGCCAGGACCACCCCTAAGGTGGCCAGAGCTGAGGTGACCCCTTCCCTGCAGAATCCTCCATCTTCATTGGGAGGACAGGGACTAATAGGTTTTGGTTTGTGCCCCCCTCCCCAAAGGGAGTGGGCACAATGAGGGTGTAGCCACCCTCAGGGACAGTAGCCATTGGCTTCTGCCCTCTGGCCCCTGAAACACCCCTAAATCTAGGATTTAAGGGCCTCCCTGAACCCAGATAACCAGATTCCTGCAACCTGACAAGAAGAAGGACTGCATAGCTGAAACCCCCAGCAGAGATGAAGGAAGATGACAACTGACTTGGCCCCAGCCCTACCGGCCTGTCTCTGCTTCAAAGAGCCTGCACAAGCACAGTGGGGAACCCAACCTCTGGTACAGCAATGTTCTGCAGGCAGCCCTTCTCCCTGTCCAGCCTGTGGTTTGCCCAAGATGACCTCCTGGACCTCGCCTGCAGCCTCTGAGTGACCCCCGGCATCCCCTCATAGAGAATCATTGGCGACCCGACATCTTGTTTGCACCCTGCACCCGGCCGCCCCAGCACCACTGAGGGTGTATGTTTGGTGCCTACTTGTGGCCCCCCCAATGCTCTTCTAAATCCCCAGGTCTGCTCTCCATAGGCGCAGGTACTTACCTGCCTGCAGATCTGAAACTGAATGCCCCAGTCTCCATAGGAGCCCATGTCAATTTTGCCTACACTTTGACCTCTGCACCCGGCCGGCCCCGTGTTGATGGTGGTGGGTGTTTGGGGTTAACTTGAACCCTGACCGGTGGACTTCCTAAACCCCGGAGACTGGAACTGCAAGTGTTGTACTTTCCTGCAAATCAAGCTAACTTCTCTTCTCCCCAAGAACTGTTTCTGAAAATTGCACTATCAACTTTTAAAACAGATAATTGCCAATTTTTCAAAAACTGTATAACTCATTGATTTCAAAGTGTTATTGATATATGTGTAAAATACAAAACTATTGAAGTACTTTCCTGCAATTGTAATCTTGTGGTTCTAAAAATAATTTAAGAAAATATATTTTTGCTATATAAAAAAACCATTGGTCTGGAGTTAAGTCATTGAGTGTGTGCTTCTTCTATTGTCTGTGTGTGTACAACAAATGCTTTGCACTACCCTCTGATAAGCCTGACTGCTCGACCACACTACCACAAAAGAGTATTAACATTATCTACTTTAGCCTTTGTTAAGCCTCTGGGGAACCCCTGGACTCTGTCCACACTATGGGGGTCATTCCTACCCCGGCGGGCGGCAGGCGGCGCCCGCCAGGCGGTGACCGCCAAAAGACCGCACCAAATGACCGCGGCGGTCATCTTGACTTTCCCGCTGGGCTGGCGGCCGACCGCCAAAAGGCCGCCCGCCCGCCCAGCGGGAAAGCCCCAGCAACGATGAAGCCGGCTCCGAATGGAGCCGGCGGAGTTGCTGGTGTGCGACGGGTGCAGTTGCACCCGTCACGATTTTCAGTGTCTGCTTTGCAGACACTGAAAATCTTAATGGGGCCCTGTTAGGGGGCCCCTGCAGTGCCCATGCCAGTGGCATGGGCATTGCAGGGGCCCTGTTAGGGGGCCCCACAACACCCATTCCCGCCATCCTGTTTCTGGCGGTGAAAACCGCCAGAAACAGGATGGCGGGAAGGGGGTCGGAATCCCCATGGCGGCGCTGCTTGCAGCGCCGCCGTGGAGGATTCCCTGGGGCAGGGGAAAACCGGCGGGAAACCGACGGTTTCCCTTTTCTGACCGCGGCTTTACCGCCGCGGTCAGAATTGCCCCTGAAGCACCGCCAGCCTGTTGGCGGTGCTTCTTCCGTCCCCGGCCCTGGCGGTCCATGACCGCCAGGGTCGGAATGACCCCCTATATCTAATTTTGATATAGTATATACAGAGCCAGCTTCCTACACATACCCACCCTCCTTTTTAGTAACATTGTACTTAGTAAAGGTGATACACACGCATCCATATAGGGTTCAAATTTCGGCATATGCTTGAATGATAGGAACTCTTCAACCATCCCTCCTCCTCTGGTATTCTCAACATGTGAATTGTTTACATACTCCCAATATTTCTCTGTTACTAGTCGTTTTGCATTCCTATCTATTACAGACATACCGATCCAGTATAAGCCTAGACCTATTGACCCCAATTGCTGTTTGATGTGCCGAAGCCCGGGGATAGGACGACTTCTAGTGATGGCTATAACGTCAGTTACTGCTACATGGAGCCAATGCCAGTCTCGCCACTGTAAGTCCTATACTCTGGTAAGTTTCTCTTATTTATTGCATTTAAAATTATTTCCACAGGTTTCTTTAACAAGCAACATCTTCGCAAAAAGCCAACACGTGTTTCGTCTGCTAGGCAGGTATCATCACAGACTTCACCAGGGCCAGAATAATATATGTGAAACACAATCCACTTTTCGTATTGGGACACAATGTGGACTATGGAGTATTCTCCATGATCACATATTTATAACATTCCACTATGATCACTGGTGCTGTTTGTTGGTTGGCCTTGGAATAGGTGCTTCGAGACTCAAATCAATGGATTGTATATCGCATATATTATTTTGGCCTTGATGAAGTCTGTGATGATACCTGCTTAACAGACGAAACACATGTCAGCTTTGTGAGAGGATGCTGCTCATGGAAGAAACCTGTGAAAATCATTCTAAATTAAATAAATAAAAGAAACTTACCTAAATGAAAGACTTACTTTGGTACTTTAAAACAACACAAGAGTGGAGTGCTTGAAATTATTTGTTTATACTATCCTGTATGTCCCCCAATGGATACGTAGAGCTCACTCTGTTTGGCAAGTTAAATGTGTCTCTTGCAGGAACATAACCTGTACATTGTGCCTGTCTAGATATGAGAGTAACCGCTGAGGTTTATGCGGTTATTAAGCCTCTGTACATTCCAGGTCAGGGGAGATATGTGTCCTCGGGTCATGGCCATCTTGATTCCATGTGAACAGTGGCTGCACTGTAGGATTTAGAAGCATGGTGATGGCAATGGAAACAGTAAACGATTAATCCCTCATCCACTAACTTCAGCATCCCAATAATGCCAAAGGTAGTCCCACAACATAAGAAAAAGGAATCATAAATGAAGACATGAAAGTATACATATTAGCAACCATCATTTTAGCAAACATTAGGAACATATGGGCGCTTCCTCATTTGGGCTCCAAAATTCCAGTTCCCCTCCAGATGTCTGGAGGTGGCCGGAAGAGACAGCAGTGTACCGGCTAGCATAGTCATTCAGAGAGTCAAGGGCAGGGTGCAACGCAGAAGTAAGGCTCATATCATACCCAATTACCGATCACTCAGCATGAGCTGAGACAAATCAGTAGTTCAAATTTCCCATATGCTTGCACATAGCCAGTCGCTGTTGTCCTCCATGTCATCTTCCGACTGTTCACGACATCTCGGGGTGAGTGTCTCAAGAAACGCCATTGCTGCCGTGGGGGTCGCAAATATTTTCTGAGTTTCATGATGGTCTATGCGTAGGTGCACCAGGTAGACCATAACATAGGGTATTTCAGCTTTTTGTAGTTTCTTCTTGACAGGTAGAAATTATTTGAGGCCTCTTGCACCACCGCTGTGAAATCCAGGAAGAAGGCTATGTAGTTGCTCTGGTATATGATATTCTTCTTCTCACATGCCAGTCGAAGTACAGCATCCCGGTCTCTATAGTCAAGAATGCCAGTGATGCTTAGGTTATTGCGGCGTGAACGCACTTCTAAATCCTGATTTTTGCTTCTATGACTGCGAGTACCTTTTCCATATTCAAACATTTTGCGCTCACTAGTTGTAGGGCATCTTCTGTAGCAGAGATGTGCTGCTCCACTGCTGTGATTCACGCCATCTGCTTGTCCAGTTTCATCGACATGTGGTCAATGTGCAAATTCAATGAATCAATTTTCCCATCAATGGACTGTAAACTCTGTATCATGGTCAGCAACGTGGTTTCCAGTGCAGTTATACCATGATGTGCCATTTCTTGCTCCTGGTCTGATATTGCTTCCTGTGGGGGCCTAGCAGCGTGCCTGGTTTCAAAGGTGAGGCGTGTCTGGTTATGGTCTGTTTTCCCCATGTCTTCATATAGTCCCAGCCTGAAACTGTGCAGAACAGGGGCTCCTGTCCACTCCATTTGTGTACTGAGATGCAGTGCTCCCAGTAGTTTACAGCCAGGGAATACAGCAGAACGGGCAGGCAAAGCTGTCAAGGTGAGATCCTACACCAATAACTGCATTAACACCAGATGGCAGAATTGTGCATGGATTGTGGCTCCTGCCTGCCAGAGCTGAGCTAAGGGGAAGCCATCTGGCCGTGGGCTCTTTAGCACCCCTGCTGTTTTCTGTAAGGCTTATATATCTAACCTATTGCTTCGACCCCACACTGGCAACTGTCCAAATAAAAGTGAAAGTCTGAGGTTTGTTTTTAAAGATATTCTTACAAATTATAACTGACATATTCACCCGTTTAGGTATATAGAGCAATATTTATTTCTTGTCATTACTTCTGATAGGCATTATCTTAAACATGTTTTAGATTAATGTGACATAATTCCTCTTCTACATTCTATTGATAGAATAGTTGCTCCGAGCGTTCCACTTGCGGTCTCCAATTGTTTATTTTCAGTGGGCTAAAGAACATTAGTTTGTGGGCTGAGATGTGGATGACAGTGCACTAAAATGAAACTGATCAGCATTCACTAACTAGTAGAAACGAGAAATTCACCATTATACATCTGCATAATGTGGTTTGCTGGCACCATATGTCTGATTTTAGACAAGGCATGGCAGCATTTAGCTAGTGAGCTTGAAGATAATTTCAAAAACACGCATCCTCCACTCTACATTTTTTCTGGAAACATTCTACCTAAATCCATGTTGAAGGTTTGTCGTACTGAATAGAAACATTTTTAGCTGTCTGAAAGAAACCTGGAAATAAGGAGAAAGGTTGAGGCCAGGGACGCAGTGTAGCCTTTAAGTGCTCCCCTGCATCGGTCCTCGTCCCAGAAGCCCCACTAGTTGCAGTCGGGTTCCTCGAGTGCGGCAGCATAAAAGCCACACTCAAGCACCGGTTGATGTCAGTTATTGTTTTCCTTATGCCATACTTACCTTGTTTTTATCAATGGCGTTGTTTCTGATGTTTTTTCTCTTCTGTTTGGGTCATGCTGCTGTTTTTCCTGCAGACTTTGAAGAGAATCTCTTATTTCTTCAGTGCCCTCACCTGCGCTTTAGAGTGTTGCAATGCGGTATTGCTGTTTTGGAAGTTATCCGGCTTCCATGTGCCTGTGGAGACAAAGGGCACAAAAAGCTTTCACCAATAGGTGACTGACCTTATTTGGTAAGATGCATGTATGCAAATAATTCAGGATATTTACTCACCGCCCTATGTTTGGTATCCCACAGACTTAATGGATATTAACATGAGGATTATGTAAAAGAAGGAAAACACTGTAAATGGATGTTGATATGTACGAAGGAAAACACGGTTCATGGATTGTCATCCTGTTGAACACCATGATTGAGAGTGCAAGGTAATTGTTAACCTACTGAGACTTTTCAAAGTGCGCCAGGGGACAATCTCAATCACTGAATTTCTGTGGATAATTTTTGAGAGACTTGGAATAAATAATAAATACCTGTCTAATATTGCTTCCTTAAAAATCCCCGTCATTGAAGTACATAGGATTACACTGCCTTTATTGGGTTTCTGCCACTAGATATAACGTGGGAAAGTGGAAGGTATTAGATGTATGACGAGCCAAGAACACTGAAGGGCCTATTTATAGGCCCCAAGCACCACATTAATGTCATTTATTTTGACGTGAATGTGGCCCAACGAGGCCAAAATCCCTGGGCCGTATTGACAGAGTGGCGCACAGCATGAATTGTGCCACTCTGTAACCCTTTGTGCTACATTATGCCTGAGCCAGGCATAATGTATGCAAAGGGGGCGTTTCCCCATTAGGGGAGCTGGAAAAATGGCATTAGGAAATCTATGAGATTTCCTCACGCCATTTTTTACAGCACTTTTAACGCCTGCTCAAGAGCTGGCGTTAAAAGGGGCCTTTCATTTTTTATAATGGGGCCTTATGTGCTCTGCAGGAGTGGCGCTACTCCTGCAGAGTACATCAATAGCGTCATGAAAGATGACACTATCGCCCCCTACAAAGCACCTATGAAGGGGTGAGAGGAAAAACTCTCCTCGTCCAACCTCCCAATATATCAACTACTGTCACTAAAGGACAAGAATAACCATTATGTCCACCGCCCTCACGGGTGGGAGACCGTCAGTTGGAAAATGCCCTCACCCACTCATTGTGGCATGCCCCATCACTGAGCTTCCGCTAACACACTCCTACGTAAACCCACGCTAGAGTGGAGCAGTAAGGGTGGGGAACAGAAAATACTATCCAACAACATAAACACAAACAGGGATCAGAACAAACAACAGAACATAAAACTATCTCAGGAGTTTTCCCTTCCTCAATTTTATTGACGGACCCCCTGGACAGGATTAAAATTGAATCCCTGGTGGTGATCTACAGGATACCATTACCTGTTCACCCCAGTACCTATTCATCAGTCAACATGTTTTGTCCTTTTCTTGCTGCCCCTCAGTGTCAATCGGCCCCCCTGTTATTACTCTCCCCTACCTGTCATAGATCAGGGCTTATATCGCTCTGTGTACCCGGGAACATTTCTCCCTGTTTGTATACACACTTTGGGTTATCTGTAATATAAAGGGTAGAAAACCAGAACATCATACAAGCAAATATTCTTATTGCAAAGGAGAAAACCAATCTCGCACTCACTGAGTTTCCATTAGGCCATTTTTCAACCTGGAGACGGGCGAATAGCATTAACCCCGATATCAGGGGAAAAGAATTGACGAGGATCTGCAAGCGGTCCAAGGAGAGGACGGTATAGGTGCACGGCGAGCGCCCCCTTTGATGTATGTTTGACTATAAGGGGACACTCCTCCTCCTGGATACCAGAGGCCAGTAGCCTCTAGGAAAGGGCTGCCTCAAGGTAATTCCTTGGGTAAGGTAGACCTTTTACTTCACACTCTTTTATATTTACATAGAGTTAGTTTCCTCCAACGTGAGGCTTAGGGATCCTAGGCCCTGACGAATGCCCCAAGACCTTCATTGGCTCACCTCTGAGGGCAGAAACATGTTGGCTATTGTTTGATAGTTAGGTGACCCTGTGAGTCCTTGTCCTCACAGAGGTGTCCCAACCCCTGTTTTATCCACACCAATCAGATACCATCATTAAATTTGTCACTTCCCACAGCTGTCTGCTTAGGTGTTTTTAATTTTTCATTAGATTAGCTGGATCCCGATCTTTTCCAGAAACAAGTTTATTTACGCACTCCCTCCTGTTCCTTTAACAGTGAGGTTGAGTCCGCCCAGGTGGCACTGTCCTACCTGGGTGGGGCTAGGTGGTCAAATGATGAAGCATGACACTATATAGTGTGTGAGACCACCTAGTCCGTAAAAGGAACTCCCCCCGGTTTCTCTCCCCACCCACGCACTTCGCAGCTACTTACTGACATCTCACTGACCTTACCTTTCCAAATAGGAACACGTACAACCTAGGGCAACGATTGTACCCGCGACGTCTTCTTTAGAGAACCCCGTACTTTCTTGTGTGCTTTTGAGGATCTGCAAGGGTCATTGGTTACGTAATGCGTTTGTTAATGCAGGTAACCTGGGATGTTTTTACCCGGTGGTCGCGTTTGGATAAAAATATGTTTTTTCTTCATTTTACTTAGTGTGTTACTACAGGGTGGTGCTCCCACCCGGCTCAGGGTTGAAAAATGACCTAATGGAAATTCGGTGAGTGTGAGATTGGTTTTATTTAAAGATGATAAGCTCACTACGTGGTAGTGGATACAAAACTGGGTGATGGTGTAAACTATGGGGGCATCTCAAGGTAGAAAGGATTTACATTGACAGATGGGGATTAAATGCACGCATCAGTATGCACATGTGGATAATTTTGGGGGGAGGGAGATACTGGAAGGCAAAGATCCTCCACTGCAATAAGAATATTTGCTTGAGTGATGTTCTGGTTTCCTACCCTTTATATTACAGATAACCCAAAGTGTGTATACGAACAGGGAGAAATGTTCCCAGATATACAGAGTGATAAGCCCTGATCTATGACAGGTAGGGGAGAGTAATAACTGGGATCCGTTGATGTCCTGATGAAGGCCAATTGACCCTGAGGGGCAGCAAGAAATGGCTGAAACATGTTGACTGATGATCAGGTACTGGGGTGAACAGGTAATGGTATCCTGTAGATCACCACCAGGGGTCCAGTTTTCATCCTGTCCAGGAGGTCCTTCAATAAAATTGAGGAAGGGGAAACTCCTGAGATAGGGTTATGCTCTGTTGTTTGTTCTTATACCCGTTTGTGTTTGTGTTGTTGCATAGTATTTTCTGTTCTCCACCCTTTACTGTTCCACTCCAACATGGGTTTACGTAGGAGTGTGTTAGCAGATGCCAAATGTTGAAGCATGCCACAATGAGTGGGTGAGGGCAGTTTTTCATACTGGTTGTCACCCACCCGTGGGGGCGTTGGACGTACTGGTTTTTCTTGTCCTTTAGTGATAGTGGCTATTGCCCCCTACCCTGTGCCATGGTGCGTCGTATTTTAAATTTAAATGTGGTGCACACATGGTAGCAGTAGGGGGGGTCCTAAGAGGTGCAGGGAAAGCGCTGCACCCTGTGCAGCGCCACTTTCCATAAATCTGCCCCTGAATGAACCTCTATTGTTATGGATTGACGAAGTTTCCTAGTAAGGACTCTAGGATGCCAACTGTGTGTTTTTTTCACTTCCCCTTTCCCCTGGCTGCTGTTACCACCTGGAGCTTTATCCAATTCTCCAGTGTCTCACTACAACAAAACTGCGCAGCCAGCTGCTGCATTGGTTGTGCTCAGATATTACAGGCCTGCTCCATTGACCATTGCTTTATCAAAAACTTCTTTGTAAAAGGAAAACCTAAACATTAGAATTCCAATTGATACCTCTTGTTAACTGAACTTTATTACACGGTTATTCCTCATGTACCCTATATTCATTTACATTTTGTAATAAGCCGAAAATGATATTAATTAAAATATGTGGAATGGAGTTATACAGTTTACCACTATCACTAACCTACTAGCCTATTTTCTGCTGATATCAGACCATCGTAAACGTTATTATCATATAGATGAATTTTATTACCATATAAATGAACGTGACAACTGCAATAGAAATGACAATGATTTTATGTTGTATCTTGGATGATTCACACAGTTCAATATACAGCACACAGGTAAATTGGGTTGTTGCCAGATGTTTAAATGCACAAAGCGCAAGGTCACTAGGGAAACATAAGGTGTGGTTTTTTCACAGGCCATAACTTTAACAACAAGATCCCCAATGACTGCAAGTTATTGCACTTTGGAAGCATTTGTAGAATAAGTTTCAAAAGCTCAGGTTGAACAAACATGCATATTGACCCATTCCTTTGGCTTTAATTGAGAGTCAAAGGTTATACATTGCTATTAGAGAAAAGCATGAGTGGCAGCAGAGGTCAGTGGCACTCTGGCACCCTATTAGAGCCATAAACACAAAATAGCGGGATAATTTCACCTGCTCTCACCTCAATTTTTCCTGCACTGGATGGACGCTGACCTTTGTGTTCGACAGCCTTTGCCTCCACCATTTTAATTCTGCTTTCCAAACAGTAAATGTGACCTTCACTCCGAACATGGAGAATAAAACAATATTCCTGCAGAATACACTTTTATGATACAAGGGCAGGATTATCCAGATGACATGAAACATCTTCTCTTCTAGAGGTCATGCTGCTCTGCTTGTTGTAGTTTCCTAGGTAAACTATTTCTATCATTTTTTTCAACTCCAGATGTCATCATGTCTTAGGCTTCTGCTCTTTAACCGTGGAGTTGAATTCTGTGCATGCAAATTGACTTCTAACTGTCTATGTGAAACCGTTTATTTTTCCTCAGGGCATGTTTCCACAATATAGTATTTTTTTAATTCACTCTCCCTTACAAGAGATCTACTGAAAATTGTTATTCTGTTGGAAAAAGTCCGTGTGATACTGTTTTTTTTTATTTGAAGCGCTATTTATAAAATTGGATTATAGGACATCAATGCACTACTTAGAAAGTAGAGAGCGCCTCCCTGGTGACCGGTGAGGTTTCGACACTAGCACCTTAGGGCCTTACATTGAAAAATCAGTTTTATTTTTTCGACTGGAATATTTATGAACAACCATTTTTCCTAAATAATTTTCTCTTGCAGTAGTTGCATACGAGGACAACTGCATTATATAGTATATTTGGGACATTTAAAATGTCCACTCAAATGACGAAACTCTGGAGCCACTAAAGTATAAAAATGTTCCCTTTGAGAGGATATTTGTGTAAGAGTGTATGCTTTCATTTATGTGTGCGGGTACATAACTGCGTTTGTAATAAAGTATTACCGAATGTTTTGGATATCTGTGTGCGCACGGATGTTTTTGTGATGTTTCATACTTTAAGCCACTAAACGTGGTCATGCTGATCTTACATTAAGGGGGGAAAGCAGCCTAAACAATTCAAATTTTAGCTAGAGAGAATTACATGTAGCAACCAAATGTTCGAAACTGTTAAGGACTGGAATCACTTAGGAATTTTCCTTTTTCCCAGGGCTCCCGGACACTCTTCACATCAGGATGAGTTTGTATCCATCCATTTAATGACATTTTTCTTACCACATTACTTGCTACATAAACACATTTTCACCCCTCCACCATCCATTAGGAAGCCAGCATTAAATACAACAGAGGAAATTTAAAAGGTTATCTTATAATGAGAAGGAGTTTTTATAGCTCGAAAGGTTACCATTTCCCAAAAACGCTATAGTCACTTCGTAGCTCTCTAAAGTCCTTTATGCCAGTTGCTCGGAGCAGTATCCTTTGGCGGGATACTGCTCTGAGCAACTACAAGATTTCCTGTCTTAAAGGTCGGAACTATGGGCCACCAACTTTGAATTCAATAAAATCTATCCCGGAGCACCACACTCTGAAACCTCTTAGGTGCAGGGGCTGTGGACGGCTGCTGCTCCTACTTCAGGAAGGGGGAGCAGAAGAAACACTACCACAGATTAAGTGAATTCATCTCTGCCGTACTGCTGCACCCTCCCAGCCTCCCACCCCCAGGTCCCCCTCCCCCCCGCGGGGTAACATTTACCTCCTGCTCCAAGTATGTGGTAAATGCTGGAAGGGGAAAAACATGAAAAATTAGGGCCTCATTACAAGTTTGTCGGTCATGAGACCACCACATTCGCAGTGGCAGTCGGACCACCACAGCTTTGGTAGCCCGACTGCCAAATTACAACTTGGGCTGTCGTGCTGGCAAAGTACTGCCGTCCCTGCCAGGAACATGTTTCCCGATGGCATCTTGGTCTTGGTGGTCGGGTTAGCAACCAACCATGGCGACGCTGAACGCAGAGCCACCTGGCTGACTACAAACCCTCTTTTCTTTCTGCCAGCCTTTTCATGGAGGGGAGCCTGCCATGAAACAGCTGATGGAAAGGAAGTGCTGGGGGCCACAGGGCGCCTCCTGCACTGCCATGCACTGCCCACGACCATGTTGTGGGCAGTGTAGGGCCATGAAAAGGCTGGTGATAAGGAAGTGCTGGGGGGCCCCAGGGGGCCTCCTGCACTGCCCACGACCACTTTGCAGACATCACGCATTCTGAGGGTGCTGGAGTGTTGGGATAATGGTCTCAGCTCCCTTAAGGAACCCAAGGCCAATATGCTAATACTGTTCCCGCCGGTCAGCCCGCCAGGAACACGTATTGCAATGTTCCTGCCAGTCAGCCTGGCAGGAACATTGTAATAAACATTGTAATATGCACGGTGGGGACGTCACCACCATAGTGGTGGCATCCACCCCGTGTTCTTGGCGGTCCTGCGGTAGGACCCCCAAACTCATAGAGCCTTTTAGAATCACTATAACCTCTGCCACATGGTATTCCTAGTTCCTGGGGGAAAAAACACAATCCCCATTATCTTATGTGGAGATACCGGCTGACATTGTTAAATCTAGCTCTGGGATATCCCCATAGGGATAACAGTGACCTCAGAATGAGGTCATGAGTCCTCAATTACAAGTTTAGTGCTTAAAAATACCAAATAGCATAACTGCTACATATAGATTACACTGCATTCTGTAGATAACTTCTGCTAAATAACTCTTATTATAAGTTTTTCCGAGCCTTGATGAATCTATATTTACTACGTGCGATAAAAAATGACCATGTAAAATGGAAAGTGTTAAATAACGAAAATGCTTTATTTATAGAGCACAGTAAACACCACACCCTATAAATACATCATGTACAAAACATGAGGATCTCAGGGAGTCCCTAATTACAAGCACTGAAAGACTGGAGTGAGAAAAATAATACCTGGAGAACAGAAACAGTCAAAGCAGTACACAGAAGGACCTCAGGACACGTGCAAGGCGCAACAAAACCCTCCTTTCTATGCAGGATTGCGCAGTCAGCCATTATGTGTGGTCACGTTTTCATGAAACAAGATGACTGCAACCATCCCCTGACACCACTCAGTCATTACAAGTGCAAATCTGCCAAAAACATCAGTAAAGGACCCCAGGAAGATTAGGAAGTTCATGGATACTGAGCTGGAAGTTCTAGCCCAGGAGATGATACAATACAACACAGCAATGTCATGGGCCATCTTGTGCTAAAGACCCATTAAAAATCAGAACCCGCCTATGAGGAGGATAACAGACAAAATAAATACTATATATCAAAAACCATATCAACAAATCCACATATTATTTAAGATGTTCAAATTAAGTGTCATGACTTGAAATGCCATGCACCAACCCTACTTCTTCTTGTTTGGTGCATGCTACAGAGAATTCTAGTACTGTTAGCATTTTCAGATGGGATAAATGGCAGTGTTGATCCTTATATAGGGCTTCAGGTCATCCCCTTATGATGTATATTTTGTATTGTGCCCATATTATACTTGTATGTTCTCAGGATTTCAAATCGCAGGCTGACTCATATTTAGGGGTTCCAGTCTCACTTAGTCACTTCTGCTTTATACTTTGAGGCAATGACTGGGAAGCCTAGTCTCCATCCTTATGCTGCATTGCTTGTTCCAGCAGAATATGGATCTAGTTTAACATGATGAAGTGCTGCATCCATGGTGGTGTACTGCAGAGTGGAAGTGAGAGCGGCTGCAATCAGTCTGAGAGTGCTTCACCTGTGTATAGCTGTGCATGTAGGTCTAGCTCTCTGCATAGGTGTATGTGTGAATTTTTGAGCAGATATTCATTGATTGATTTTGTCATTTTTATTTGCTGCTCTTATATTTTATTGGTGTTGTTTTTCAGCTTTCCCTTCATTCCTTACATTTTTAGGAATTTCAAACACCTGCTTTTTACTGGGGTGTTTAAAGATGATATGTCCCACTGGTTTTCAATGATGTCCCGTACTTGTACCTGGATTTTATCTGCAGTATTCGTTACTCTTTGTATGTGGAAAATATCATGAGCACCACATTGTGCATGTAATAATGCATATGAACCATCAACATGGGATATTTAGCACTTTTTAACTTATGATCAGATCGTTCAGTAAATTCAGGCACAATTACCCTTGTATGTGACAATTACCACAATGCTATAATCCGAATCAGGCTTATACATCAATAACTCTGATCTCAATCCACACACAAACTGAATATCGATTGATGAATAGTTGATTAATGAATAGTAAACATGTGGATAAATAGATGAATAAGAGGGATTAATTCTGGAAAACTCCTTTCAGACATTTACTGAACTTGAGTGCCACGGGAACATTTGCAACCCCACTATTGAACTTTTACAGGCAGCACTGCAACATGCTCAGTTTGATGAAAGATTCAATGGGAGTTATTGGATGTTCCGCTTTAGTCCACATCTTGCTGACATGCATGGATCACAGGAAATGGGCTGCCTTCAGTTCACCTCACCAGCTACTAATTCACCTCTATGCAGCTGCAGGTCTTGAATGGCTAATATGGTGCTCGATACTCCTGTGGAATATCTTCAGATACTGCTTACCTTTGTTACATCTACACTGGGGTGTTTTGAGCTCAAAATATCCTCCAGAGATGGAAGTTCCTCTCCATACTTTTGATTAAGGACCTGGGGTCCCCTGCCTTAAACATTACCTGTTTTCTAAACAGCCTTTCTTTCAAAGTCTAGACCATGCAAAAACATCACATGATAAGATACAAATTAACTCTCATGAGAGTGAGGTCACACATCTTAGTTTGGGCCTTTCTACACCAACACCTTATGCTGCTAAAGGACCACAACCTGTTGCTTTACATCTTTTGGAAATAAAATCTCAAATTCTTGACAGTTTGGCAAGATAAACATTCCACTGTTATGTGCAGTGGTGTGGCTGTAATGCATTTATCATACAGCAAACTGAACATCTACTAAGTTTTCATGGAGGATGGACATGGCAAGCAAGTCAAACATTGACCCATACGTGTCATCGAAATTCAGTGCGCGCGTGGCACCAATGGGTTTGAATCCATAGCTGTAGATGAAGTCATGGCATGTGTATCTGTATTACCTTTACTATCTGCCTTCTACCTATGCAATATCCCTGGAAAAGCACATCTACCAAAATCTTTCCTTACCTGTTCATGTCTCTGTGTGCATCAGAGTCCTGACTAATCCTATATAATTGTCAAGTGAATCTATACTAATGCCTTCCGTCCCTAGCTAGTTGAAGCTCAAGAAAATGTGTTTTTCAATTGCCAATTGCAGACTTACTGTTCTAAATTGAACTCCTTCCAGTTTGTGGATGCAAGATGCGGGTGTCTGAGAATGCCCTGTGAGTTCTGTTCCTCGAACTGAATGAGCACTTGTAGACACTTCTACTTTTGCTTTGAAAGTGAAGCTTACAAATGGGGTTTGCACATTTTCAAAGCAATTAGAAATGTTGGTGAATATGACCTACAGGACATTTAGTTGACTTATACCTACTCTGGTTCTCGTTGGCAATCAGGGTGGTCCTTGTGTAGCATACATAAGTTCCCTAACAAGCACTTTAAAATTCAGTCATGCCTTTCATATTTTTTTACACAGGATACTCTGTGACAACGTGGCATACGTTCTGTCCACAAGTATGTGCAGTGTGGGGACTATAATGCATGTTAATCATTGAATACAACACCTAAAACATTCTGACAGTGGATAAAAGTGTCGAGCAGGCCATAAGGAAGTCTATGAATTCCTGAAGTAGATGAACTGCAATTCTGTGCAGCTTGCCTAACAAAGTAGTGGCCCATGGATGTAAGGTATCCATGCACAGCCATTGAAAAATGTACCTAACGGCGGGTCCATCGCAGTCAATTTCCCCAAAATTTGCTTTAGTATGATACAACATAAAGCAAGTAGGAAAACACAAGCCTGGCTGTGATGGGCACTGGGGACGTAAAAACGACTCGCCAGCCTCTTTCTCTGCTTCAAACACACTTTACATCGATGGCATGATCTATCCTTTTTTGGGCTTGACCCGAGTCCCAAGATGGCTGACAACACTTCTGTTCTTGAAGGGTTATTAGCCAATGAGATCCCTGCACAAGATCGGGAGGGTGATGACTCCTTTGTGTCTCTATATATACAAATGTGTATTTTCAGAAATTTCTCAAAAACGACTGAACGGATTTACACCAAAGAACAAAAAGGGGTCTATCTGGACCAAGAACTACATTTTTGTCAAATTTGGTGTAATTTTGTCCAGTGGTTTTTGTGCTATCGCTGTTCTATTTTTCCTATTAGAATTAACACTGGAAAAGCTAAACATTTCACCCCCCATTATCTCGGCCTCCGTTTGACAGATCACCTTGAAATTTTCCAGACAGCAGCTCGTGACTGTCGACTGTCAAGAGAAAGAGAGAGTGAGAGAGAGTCAGTCTCTCTCTGATCGGACCCCAAAGAAAACTACACATGTATAAAAAAAAATTGACAGAAGTATGTAGGGCCCTATGTGATTAACAGGGTCCACAAGGGACAGTCCTTGCCAGCAAAAGGGATCCCAACCAGTCAGTACAAAGGGCATGGGAGGCTGAGCAGGCTAACGGCATGCATAGAGAGCAAGTAGCTATTATGATTCCAGCCTTAATGGCAAATGTTCGTACTAAAAGCTTGGATTTGCACATTACATTTCAGACTCCATATATTTTGTATTGTACTGCAAAATATAAGATTGAACTACACATGGCAGTTGAACTGCTCCCTTAATGTTATTGTTATTTTACATTTACTGTTTTCATAGAATAATCTTGTCCCTGAGATTGCAGGCCGGGTCTATTACAGTCCAGTATCATTAGGCACTCAACACACACACCCTTTGGGAGCAATCAGCATTTGAGACTGCAGGCCTAATAGCAAAAGACCACACAAAACGACTCGGTTTTGCATATGACATTTTAGTCATGGTGGACTTTGTATTCTAAATCACTGCACTAGCCAAGCGCACTGATATCGGCACATGTCTTTTGACTCCACCGCAGCTTGGTTCTTTGACTGCTCAATAACTTTCGTTGGTGTTGTGCCCATTGAATCAGATCTGCCAGTGACTGTCATGTCTAAAATGCTTTGATGCACATACTTGTTAGGGTGAATACCTTTTTACTGTATTTTTACATTGAAAGCACTCATTTTATTTTAAGTAATTATGTAATGAAGTGATTTGTTCATTCATTCATGTTTGTACAACCATTAAAACATGGGTTTCTGAAAACACCTCAATGATACGAAACAAAATTCTGCAACCAGGCTTTCAAGCTATATGCTGCAATCGTTCACAAGGCTGGGTAGTGTCATTAAAAGTCCGCCCCAACCACATAGGATCTGGGAAGAGATTGTATGGCTGTAAGCATGTTTCTTATGACACATTCAAAGAATGTGCAAACAGCATTACGCCAGGGCCATGAAATATTCAAGAAATATGTTTCTTGATTAATGTACAGTTGAGCATTAATGTTGAAAGGGGTAATAATGAGTCTTGTCCAAGAGAATATATGTGTCCTTTTTATATTTTTAATAGTATATTGTCATTATAAAATACCTTTGTAAAACCAGTTTTTTGCTGCACATCAACCAGAGGCAATGACTCCCTGAATGTGTACATGCACATTGAAATAAAGCAAATATCTGAAGTGCAGTCATAGGAAATCTCTCCTGCCATTTTGAATCTCACAACTATAAAGAGGGACCACATCTCTTACTATTGGAAATTGCCCACTCCACAGGATCACCCCAAACCTTTTGCCTTTTTCCTCCTGCTTTTCACTGGATTTTTGCTTGTTGGCCGTAGGATTCTCTGCACTTTACAACTGATAACCAGTGCTAAAGTTCTTCTGCTCTCCCCTAAAATTTGGTTTGATTGGCACATACCTGATTGGCATATTTAATTTGCATGTAGGTCCTCTGTAGAGTGGTATAATTAGATTCAATGCTACCAGTGGGCCTGCAGCACTTACTGTGTCACCCACTTAAGTAGCACCTTAAAACTTGTCCCAGGCCTGCCATTGCAGCCTGAAGGCAGTGTCCTACTACCATGTCGTCTTGGCATTATAAAACCTCTTGCCAAGCTTTAAACTCCCTTTTTATTACATAGTAGTCATCCTTAAGGCAGGCCCCAGGTAGCCCATAGGGCAATGTGCTATGTAATTAAAAGGTAGGACATGTATTTTGTTAGTTTTATGTGTCCTAGTACTGAAAGACTCCTAATTTGTTTTCTCACTACTGAAACTCTCACAACTGAGAGGCCTGCCCCTCCCACAGGGTAACGGTGGGGATTGCTTATTAAAATTAATATGTTGTAATTCCTAAACCAGTGATGGTAGATATGTCACGTATGGTATCTATGATCTTGTAATGATAAGCCTTTTTATTGGTAAAGTTAGATTTATCATTACAAGTTTGAAAATGGCACTTTTTAGAAAGTTGCATTTTCCTACCTTTAGCCCACTGTGTCTGCAGCATGCTATAGGTCGCATAACTGGGTGAACTGACAGTTGGGACTTTGTGAATTCATCCCAGAAAGTCACACAATAGGGGCATTGGCAGAGCCTGAATACACCATTAATGACTTCATGGGGGCAGAGCTAAGCACAGCCCCACTTGTAACTGAATAGGCCGGGCTCTGCCACTACACAATAGGCTTAACCTGTATTGTCAGTGCAGCCAGCTAAAAGCCAGGGCAGGGGCCAGGAAATTCCTGAAACTTCAGAAAACCTTTCTGGAAGCTTCACCCCACATCTAGGAGCAGGGCACCAGGGAATGAAAAATAGGACTCTCAGACCTGCTTCTCAGTTGAGTACTGGAACAGCAGAAGGACTCTCAGAGCACTGACTGCTGTTGTGGCCTGCTGTGTACTCTGCCAGACAGCTGCTGTACCTGGAAGGACTACTTTGCTGCCTGGAGCCTGCTTGGAACTTTCGGAGGCCAGCCCCACTGTAGAGCCCTGCATCACCACCTGCAGCCAAGTGACTCCAAGGGCTAGTTGAGCTGTTCTCCTGTTCTGAGCATTGGTGACATAATAATCTCCCACCATCTTAAACCTACACCTGGACCCAGCCTGAGTAAGCCTTCCACCCCCAAGAGGTCTCCATCAATTCCTGGACCCTTGGTTGTGGTGTTAAAGGTGTCCAGGTGGCCATTTTCCAAAACTGAGGACTAGCTATTTTGAATATTAAACTTTAAAAATTCAGAACTCAGTTTCTACTAAATGGATTTTCATGGTTTTGGTGCCAAATAATTTAGTAAAATGTCCTCTATTTCTGACATTGGTTTGTAGTTTTTATTGTGTTGTGTTTTCACTATGTTGCTGATTGTGTACTGCATATATACTTAACACATTGCCTCTAAATGTAGCCTGAGTGCTTTTAATGCCAAGCTACCCAGGCTTAAGCACAGGTTAAATAAGTTACTTTTTGTGGTTCACCCTGCAAGGGATTGTGGCTGTTGTTTGACCAGGTCTTACACCCCAGTCAACCAGCAACCCGATTTCTCACAATTATCAAAGGGATTTTCAAAAGCAGTCAAGCTGTTGTGCTGTTTCTCAGGTCATGATTTGGTCAAGCAATCCTTGGCAAGTCGAGAGTAGGATTTTGGTTCACCAACTTACATCCAAAAGATCTTTCGTTGATTAATTTGCTTTTGATGGCTCATGAACTATTGGAATTCTGTATTTCCTCAGTGTGTTCTTTAGATTATTTATTTAATGCAGTTGTTAGGGTGCTTTATTGGTAAAAATATTCATAATAAGGTTGATAACACTCAAGGAGTGAATGCCAGAGTTTTTGAAGAAGAGGGTTTGTGGGGGGAAATATCAAATAAAAGAATTGAAATCCGGTCTAGTGAATGGAGAATTATCCACAAGGAAGAACTATGGATTTACAAACTGACTAAAATACATCTTGGATAAATTACACTTTGGGCACTTTCTGAAGGACAACAGGATAGACTTGTTTCTCTCTGAGTAGGAATTCCAAACAATTGTCTCTGCTTGTGATATTCTGATCTCAATTTCAATGAGTCATTACTCATTACCACTAGGTATTCACCAGACATGGTCACTAGGGTGGACAGATACTGTTTTTTGTAATATGTGTAATTTTTTATAAGCCAGACGGCCAACTTTAAATTTTATCCTAGCTTCTGATGTTAGCCAATGAAGCTCTTGTAAGGTGGGCACTATGCAGTCAAATGTTTACTTGGCTGACATTAATTTAACTGTGGTAAGAAATACTTTCCTGATTGTTGTGAATGAGAATTGTGATGGTTGTGAAGGATCACACTTCAACAGTCAACTGGTAAGAATATTAGGTAAGTTGTGGCTTTTGTTAATTTTAGTTGTTTTAGTCACTGCTGTTTTTAGTTGATTTTAGTTGATTTAGTTGACTTTACTTTCAATAGGGTTTGTAAATAAAATCCTGCTAATTGGTCTACTTAATTTATGTGGAGTTTGCATGAGGCTTATGCCGGGTGAAGCATAATTATTTTACTGTTGTTGGTGGAGAGGGGCAGAAGCCTTCCACATTTAGGTGCCTCACAGTCAAGTTTAAATTTGTTTCTGGGAGAAAAGAGGATGAATTCAGCTTTTTGTGCATTTAACATCAAAAAGCTGTGATACATTAAGTCGTGAATTTTGTTAAGGCAATGTGTTGGAAATGCAGTAAAAGTGAGCATCAAGGGTAGGATGCAGAAAGATCTTTCGTGTTTCCTTCTTAATTATTCAAGAAAAGGCTGATGTCTCCCAGTAGCCACAATGGGCCAAATGTACGAATCGGTATTTCGGGCTGTTAAGAAATGCGAAATGGCCTTTTCTTATGTACAAAGGCCTATAAGGAATCGCAAATTGCGATTTATACGCTGAAGATATCGCAATTTGAGATTCCCAGAATAGGAAATCACAAATAGGGATTTCCTATTTGCGATTCCTATTCTGATGACAAAGCATTTCCTAAATGCGTCTTGGGCATTTAGGAGATGCAATTACCACCGACTTGGAGTCAGTGGTAACCAGGTGCATTTTTTTAATTGCAATGGAGCACACACATGCCCCTTAGGAATATATGTGCTCCTCAGGTGCACCCCTATTTTTGGGGTTCACCAAGGGAGGCCTTTTGCCCTTTTCCATCCCTTGTTTTGCATTTCCTAAATAGCGATTTCTTAAATAAGAAATCGCTATTTTGAAAATCCAAAACCGGCTAATTCACGAAAATACAATGGTATTTCCTACTACTGATTTCCTAATAACGATTCCTACTTTCAAAGAATCACTATTAGGAAATCGGTATCTCTGTACATAAAATTTTTCATTTCTTAAATAGCTATTTCTATGAAGTTGCTATTTAGGAAATGCAAAATTTCATTTTTGTACATCTGGCCCAATGTCCCTTTGCTCTTTATAGTACTTGTGTAGGGTGACAAGTATCTCCTTAGGGGTTCAATTGAAGAACAAAACATCAAAAAGACCTAAAAACTTCCTTGCAAACCACTAGGTGTTGATTGAAGATGAAACTTATGTAGACATAGATAAGCAAGACATAGCACCCAATTCTTCTTGATATAATGGGACAGCTAAGAGTCAAGCACATTAATCAAATAGTAGATCCAAAGAAAGTCAGGACGAAAGGAGCAAATGTCTCTGAAAAAATAGCAGCAAGTGGGCAATGAATGCAAAAAAATAAGGGAGCTCCACATATTATATCATTGATGACATATTTTATGCCATCTTTCATACTCACACTGCAACATTTGCAATAAACTTATTGATGAGACAACTGTGCATGGCGTAGGCATGAGTTATAGTTTCCTTAGGGAGCGAGTTTCAGTTACCTGAAAGAACTCTAACTCAGTGCTTGAAATGTAAATATAGAAGTGCAGGCACTCTGTACCAGAGTCCCTACTTATTTCTGAGAAGTGCCAGTACTGTCATATTAAAAGTATTACGTTTTTCTTGAAAAGTGCAGGTACTCTCCCTCTTAAAATAAAAAAGTGCTGGTACTCCGTACTGGACAGTACCGGCCCATTTAAAGCACTTCTCTAACTATAACTGCTGAATTTCTATGGTTTTGTACAAGTAAATTCAGAACCTAACTATAATGTCCCTGTAACCTTTGTTTTTTTCAGTATATATATCTCTATATATATACATATATACACATATATATATATATCTATAGATATTTTATCCAAAAAAGCTTGGCAGTGCACTCCATCAAGATTCCAATAATTTAGTGTTTATTTAAAGACTGCAAACAATGCGTTTCGACCAAATGGTCTTTGCAACTTGAAAAAGACCGTTTGGTAGAAACGCGTTGTTTGCAGTCTTCAAATAAACACTAAATTATTGGAATCTTGATGGAGGGCATTGCAAAGCTTTTTTGGATAAAATGATATTGAGGGTTCGGCTTGCCCTCGGTGGATGCACTGGTTAGAAGAGCGCGGCGCCAGGGAAATAAGCCACTTTGCTGTGGAGGAGAATATATATATATATCTATATATATATAAAAATAAATAAACTGCCTTTTCTTTGCGTCTGGAGCATCACGTAGTGTACCCATGCAAGTGTTAACATGCATGTGCTTAAACCACGCAAATGTGTGGTTAAGGCACCATACATGTGTTTAGCTTAGACACACAGCAGGAACAGCTGGGAGAGGAATGCGGAGGCCTGGTAAGTGGGGCTGCGGCAGGTGGGGTATTCTTAAGGACAGGGCGGAGTGGATTTTAGAGTTCAGGGCGCAGGTTGGTGTAGTTTGTAGGACATGGTGGGGTAGGTTTTATGGTTCAGGTTGGGGGCGGGGAGGTCCGGGTAATTTTTAGGACAGGGTGGGGTAGTTTTTAGGGTTCAGGGGAGAGTGGGAGATTGGGGTAGTTTTTAGGACAGGGTAGGTTTTAGGGTTCAGGGGGAGTCGGGGGAGTTTTTAGGACAGGGTGGGGGCCTGGGTAGCAGTAGTTTTTAGGACAGGGTGTGGTACATTTTAGGGGTTAGGGCAGGGCAGGGTCAGTGTAATTGTTTGGACAGGGTGGGGTAGTTTTAAGGACAAGGTATGTTTTAGGGTTTGTGGCCAGATAGTTTTTAGGACAGCATAGGTTTTAGGTTTCAGGGCGGGGGTCAGGGTAGTTTTTAGGACTGGGGGGGGTATGTTGTAGGACTGTGGAACAGGGCAGGGTAGCTTTTAGGGTTTAGGGCAGTGCAGGGCAGGTCAGGAGGGTTGGGGTAGTTTTAAGGACAGGGTGGGGTTGTTTTTAGGACAGGGTAGGTTTCAGGGTTTAGGAAGGCTGGGCGAGAGAGTCGGGGGGTTGTATCACACAGCCTTGCATGGTGTTACCAGATACACCTTTACTAAGCATGCTTTTACAATGAAATTTGTTGTAGAGGCATGCGTGGTAAAGACGTGGCCGTGGTTCTAAATGCATTGCTAAGCCATGGGTGGTTCTATGATAGAACTATATACATATATATATATATATATATATATATATATATATATATATATATATATATATATATATATATATATATATATATATACTGTAATACTGTGCCTGGAGTGGTAAATGGCTTTTGTCATTTTACAGCTCGGCAAGGTTGACACTGTGTCAAACCTATGCTTAAGGACTTTGCTGTACAAATGGCAAAATACTTTTTTCCTCATTACAACTCTGGCAGTCGATGATAAAGCGGCGGTAATACCACCAACAGGCCAGCGGTAATAAATATGAAATTATGACCACAGCGGAAACCGCACAGACAGACAGACACTTTAATACACGGACCGCCAGTGCGAAACCAACAGGCACCACGGCAATAACCGCCAACAGCCAGGCGGAAGACAATGTACCGCCCACAGTAATATGACACACCTATCCCCCACCTTTTCCGGGGCGGTACAAATTACATCAAAAGCCAGGCGGAAACAGAACACAGAAGGGAAATGACTCACCTCTGGAGACTCAGGGAAGAACCACACCGCCATGGAGCCCAAGTTGCATGTGTTCCCCATGCTCTTTTACCTTCTGCTCCATTATGAACACCACTGCCGGCGAAGACGACCACAGTGAGTACTGCCGCCTAGGGGGGGGAGGAAAAAGAGAGTGACACACCCTCACGCAACATGCAACACCCCCACCCCCAACACTATACACACAAAAAGATGCACTAACATTACATACACACCCTGTACCCCTCAGGAATAATGCAAGGACAGCTACCGCAGTGTAAAAAGGCTGTAATCAGATAAATATAGGTGAAATTGGTGCATCCAAATCAAAAAGTATATATACATATTTACAATGCAAGGGACACTGCCTAGTCCTCAATGTCCGTGGGCCACAGGGCCACATCACAAAGTCCAAGGCCCAACCACACTCCTGCAACAACACAAAGAGAACACTTCAGGGGCATCAAGTCAAAAATAGACAGCCACCTCAGGGGGATGGGGAATGGGGGAGCACCTCTGCCGGAACATGGTACAACACCACTGGTCCTGGAGGGGGCAACATGCTGGGGAGTGGAAGGCCACAGTCTCTCAAGTGGGTGATTTGCCCACTGCCTGATCCTGGGGAGTGCAAGGCCACAGTCCCTCATGTGGGTGATTTGCCCACTGCTTGGTCCCGGGGAGTGCGAAGCCACAGTACCTCAAGTGGGTGATTTGCCCACTGCTTGGTCCTGGGGAGTGCAAGGCCACACTCTCTCAAGTGGGTGATTTGCTCACTGGTTCTGGATGGGGCATTGTGCCCAGTGATCTTCATCCTGGTAAGGATGGAGTGAATGGATGGCTTCTCCACTGGTTCTGGAGGGTGCATTGTGCCCAGTGAGTTTCATCCTGGGGAGGATGGGGTGAATGGATAGCTTCCCCACTGGTTCTGGAGGGGGCATTGTGCCCAGTGAGTTTCATCCTGGGAAGGATGGGGTGAGTGGATGGCTTCTCCACTGGTTCTGGAGGGGGCAATTTGTCTTCTCCACTGGTTCTGGAGGGGGCATTGTGCCCAGTGAGCTTCATCCTGGGAAGGATGGGGTGAGTGGATGGCTTCTTCACTGGTTCTGGAGGGGGCATTGTGCCCATTGAGCTTCATCCTGGGAAGGATGGGGTGAGTGAATGGCTTCTCCACTGGTTCTGGAGGGGGCAACATGCCCTGTGATGCAGATTTGGGGAATGCAAGGTCACAGTCTCTCACCTGAGTGTCAGACCCACAGGATTTGCTGGGGCCAGGCCGCACAACAGTCAATGGATGCAGGACTACACACTGTCCGCCGGCGGTGACGGCTCCATAGTGGTGGCAGTGGCGGTGCAGGTGGTGGTGCTGGCAGTGGTGGGGGGAGGCTCCAGCCCTTCCCCTGCAGCCTTGGACGGCTGCCCACTGGGGCTGCTGCTGCTGGCAGTGGTGCTGGTGGTGGTGCTGGCAGTGGTGGAGGGAGGCTTCAGCCCTTCCCATGCAGCTTCGGAAGGCTGCCCACTGGGGCTGCTGCTGCGGGCAGTGGTGCTGGTGGCGGTGCTGAAGGAGGTGCTGGTAGTGGTCGGGGGAAGCTCCGGCCCTTCCCCTGCAGCCTCGGACAGCTGCCCACTGGGGCTGCTGCTGCTGGCAGTGGTGCTGGTGGTGGTGCTGGCAGTGGTGGAGGGAGGTTCCAGCCCTTCCCATGCAGCTTCGGATGGCTGCCACTGGGGCTGTTGCTGCTGGCAGTGGTGCTGGTGGCGGTGCTGGTGGTGGTTCTGGCAGTGGTGGGGGGAGGCTCCAGCCCTTCCCCTGCAGCCTCGGATGGCTGAACCACCATGGTTGGTGGTGGGGGCTCCGACTGAGTTCCAGCATCAGGCCTCTTGTCCTTTTTGCCTGGTGTAGGCCCCTTGCCCTTCCTGCCAGCAGCTGAGGATGGCTCCTTGCTTCTTTTGGCAGCAGCTGGGGACTGCTCCTTGCCCATCCTCTCAGCAGCCGGGGATTGCTCCTTGCCCTTCCTTTTACCAGTTGGGGGTGCCTCCTTGCCCTAACTTGCAGCAGCTAGGGGTGCCTCCTTGCCCTTCCTTGCAGAACTTGGTGCAGGCACCCTATCAGTGTGACTGCCTGGTGCCCGGGATCCTCTCCCACATGGTGTAGCTGTGGACATTACTGTGCCCCTGGACTGGGTGGCTGAGGTGAGTGGCTGGGTTCTGACCACCCTGGCCTGATGTGAGCGACAGGGGGGGAGGGCTAGGGAAGAGGTCAGTGTTCGCGAGGAAAAGCTTCTTAGGGACATTAGGGTGGGAAGAGGGAGATGGTTTGGGTGTGGAGGAAGAGGGAGTGGTTGTAGGAGGTGTCTGCCTGCTGTGTTTGGGTGCAGGTGCATGGGCTGGATGCTGTTGTGAGGTGGATGGCTGTTGGGTGTCTGAGTGCTTGCATTTGTGTACTTTGGGAGGAGGGGGCACAGACACAATAGGAGAGGACACAGGGGACGTGTACATGGAAGTGGGGGTGGTGACTGCCAGTGAGTGGCTGGTGCTGATAGGTGTGCTGGTGATGGGGGTAGTGGATGAGGATGAAGTGCATGCAGGTGTGAGTGTAGATGCAACTGGGAGGGAGGTGGAAGACGAGGAGGAGGGGGCCACAGTGGATGCAGTGGATGTTGGTATGTCTGCATCTGGATGGTGTTTGTGTGAGTGCCTGTGGGATGAAGTGTGGTGCTTGTGTTTGCCATGTCCACTCTTGTGTGTTGTCCTGGCTGCATGCTCGTCTGCCTGTGTGCTTGGGATAAGTTGGGGTTGAGAGGAATGGGATTGGGTAGAGGAAGTTGTAGGGGGGAGGCTAGAAACAGGGACAATGGCTGCCATCAGAGAGGAGGCCAGGGCCTGGATAAATCTCTGTGGGTCTGCCATGCCTGTGTGAATGCCCTCAAGGAATGCATTTGTCTGTTGCATTTGGGCTGCCAGCCCCTGGATGGCATTCACAATGGTGGACTGCCCAACAGAGATAGATAATAGAAGGTCAATAGCCTACTCACTCAGGGCAGCAGGGCTCACTGGGGCAGGACCTGAGGTGCCTGAGGCGAAGGAGATGCCCACCCTCCTGGGTGAGCGGGCATGGGAAACTTGATGAGGGGCTGCTGGGAGGGCAGTGCTGGTACGGGGGTGGTGGCTGTACTTGTAGCTGGGGTGGTCACAGAGGTGTCCGCCACCACCAGGGACTTTCCATCAGAGGAGGAATCCGTGTCCGAACTGTCCCCTCCTGTCTCCGCCATGGTGCTCCCCTCGCCCTCCGTCCCACTGGTACCCACACCGTCCGTGGATTCGGCCACCTGGGCCCTGTGGGATGCACTCCCTCCTTCGCCGGTGACTCAGCTCCTCTGCCAGATGATGCTAATGCACATAAGGACAGGGTGACAAAACAAAAAGGGGGGGAAGAGACAAAGGATACACTTGGTACATGGCGGCAACAAAACCACCATTGGCATACTCAACACACACACACACAGGGAACAGCCCTACGCACCAGGCAATGTACTACCAGCCACAATGCTAGTCAACAGGCACTGGATAGGGACACCTAACACCAACTGAAGCATGCCTGAGGCCCACAGACCCCTGCCCAGTAGTGGATGTCTAGCTTAGTTGGAGGTAGTTTACATCAGAACTCTGCCCAACATGGGACCTACTCTGCAATGTCCGGCCTGGCCTAGGGGCACCCACAGGCCCACATCCTCCACCCGGATACCACCCCACCAGGCACAAGTTGTATATTGGGGCACTGTACTCACCCCCTTGTGGCTGCTATGATGCTCCCAAGTGCCCATCCAGCTCCGGATATGTCACTGCCAGTATGCAGGCCATCGGGGGGTCAGGGTTCAATGGGCACCCCTTCCTCATTGGGAGGCCATCCCCAGCTGGGTTTCCGCCATGTTCCATGCCCAGCATCTCAGGTCCTCCCACCATTTGCGACAGTGGATGCTCCACCTGCCATAGACCCCCATGGTCCGTGCGTCCTTGGCGATGGAACGCCATATACCCTTTTTCTGATGGGCGCTGACCTGCAGGGAAATGGACACAGGGAAAGATATTAGTCCGACCGTCCTGCCTGTTATACACATGGCCCACCATGCCCCTTCCCATTCCCATTAGCACAGACATGGCCCACCATACATGCATCACTCTGCCCAGGGCCCATCCACCACACACCCACTAAATGAGGCCTTCACACACAGCACTCCATGCATTCACGCCCCATGCATCGTACTCATGGTGTACTTACCTGTTCATCTGGAGGCCCATACAGCATTCGGTACTGGGGTAGGACCCCATCCACCAATTGCTCCACCTCCGTTGAGGTGAAGGCAGGGGCCCTTTCCCCAGTGACATAAGTCATGGTCAGTTCCAGACACAGGTCACAGCAGCACTTGAAGTGTATGTACTCTCCTGTTGAAGGTCAGGTAGTAAGTGAGTGAACAGATGAAAAATGGCAGTGAAGTCCATGGCGGTGCATACCGTCACCGCCGGCGTACATCACTGTTGGCCACTGTACCCCATAGAGCCCAATGTTAACCAATGAGGAGTTGCACAGCGGTTTTTGATGCCTCCTGCAATGGCACACAACGTCAGCGGAATTACCTCATTTCCACCTGTCCCTCCAAACAGGACAGGCGGACGCCATTTTGGGGGAGCAGGCCATGGCTCCTAACTGCGTCACAGTACACATATGCACCATTTAGACATCTCCAACAAAATACTGTTACAACATGCATTGAAGTGCAGTGGGTGGAAATAAGAGATACTGACCAGCTGCTCACTATTTTGCTCCATAGATTGCAACTGCTGCGGATGAATAGGAGATGGAGACATACCTCCGTGTACAGACCCCTGCTGGACTTGGCAACAATAGAGGACAGGCACATTATCCTCACCTATAAACTGGACAGGGCCACAATCACAGAGTTGTGTGCCCAATTGGAGCCTGACCTAATCTCTGCTACCCGTCACCCCACCGGGATCCCCCCACTTGTGCAAGTGCAGTGGGTTTGGCAACAGGGATGTCTCAGCCAATGTTCTCAATAGGCTGACCAGAGTGTTGACTGCCCTGATTAAACACATTCACAGCTACATTGTTTTCCCCCATTTGGAGGATTTGGCCACAGTGAAAGCTGATTTCTATGCAATGGGACATATCCCCAACATTATTGGGGCAATTGATGGTACAAATATTGCATTTGTCCCCCTCAGCGAAATGAACAGGTGTTCAGAAAATGAAAGAGCTTTCACTCCATGAATGTGCAGATTGTGTGCCTGGTGGACCAGTACATCTCCCACCCAGTATATGTTGGTGTATGGGTATGGTGTGGGCCCTAAGGTTTGGTGTGTGGCTAATAGTTGTCCCTCGATATTTGCAGGTGACTCTGGTTATCCCAACCTCTCATGGTTGCTGACCCCTGTGAGGAATCCCAGGACAAGGGCAGAGAAACGTTATAATGAGGCACATGGGCGAACAAGAAGAATTATAGAGAGGACCTTTGTCCTCCTGAAGGCCAGGTTTCATTGCCTCCATCTAACAGGTGGATCCCTGTACTACTCACCCAAGAAGGTCTGCCAGATCATCATGGCATGCTGTATGTTGCACAACCTTGCCTTATGTTTTACGTACCAGGTGCATTTTCTGCAGGAGGATGAGGCTGGAGATGGCCATGTGGCAGCAGTAGACCCTGTGGACAGTGAAGATGAGGCAGAGGATGAGGATGAGGACAACAGAAGTGCAATAATTCATCAATAAACTTCAATGACACACATGTAAGACAGTGTAACTTCACATTTAATTGACAGTTTTGTGTTTATCATTGTCTCTGGCAGGCTGATTTTCCCACTTCTATGCCCACTCACTGTAGCGTTTTGCATCTCTGTTTGCAGATATTTGTGCCCCACTATAGCTCCTGGTGTGTTGACTGCAGTCAACTACAGGTCATTCCTATGTATACATTTCTTTACAGTTGATTTTCAATGTTTATACCCTATTAAATGAATACATGGTTAAATAATTTAACATACTCCATACTTGTATTTTTTCAAAGGGTGTTTATTTAAGTGCTAAGAGGTAGAGGGGGATGTGCAATGGGCTGGGGTGATGGTTGAGGAAAGTCAAGGTTAGAGTCCAGTCTATTTGTGTCACAAGTGCATTGTCCAAGGGGGCATAGGAAGGGGAGCAATGGCAGTTCAAGGTGGACAGGGTGACGTATTGGAACACAAGGGTGACAATCAGGAGAGTCTTATTTCCTGGCGGGGTCTTGGCAATAGTCTCTGGCTTTTGCAGGGTGATTCACCTTCTGCAGGGAATGTTTGTGGGGTGGTTCACCTTCTGCAGGGGGAGGGGTGCTGGTGGCCTGTTGGTCCTGTGGCAGGGCCTCCTGTCCACTAGCGGCAGCGGAGGTGGAGGGCTGTTCATTGGTTTGGCTAGTGGCAGAGGCCTGGTGGGGGGGCCACTACCTCCCTCATCGTGTTGGCCATGTCTGTCAGCACCCCTGCAATGGAGACCAGGTTGGTGTTGATGTTCTCCCTGATCCCCAGGTACTGTCCCTCCGGAAGCCACATGTTCTCCTGCAACTTGTCCATGATCTGGCCCAGCGTATCCTTAGAATGTTGGCATGCTCCCAGGATCGCGGTGAGTGTCTCATGGTGGGTTGGTTCCCTGGCCCTGTCCTCCCCATGTCGCACAGCAGTCCTCCCAGCTTCCCTGTTGTCCTGTGCTTCTGTCCCCTGAACTGTGTGCCCACTGCCACTGACTCAGGTCCCTGATCATCCTGTTTTTGTAGGGTGGCCTGGGGTCCCTGTAGTGGTGGACACACTGCTGATTCACATGTGTAGGAGGCTGGCCTGGCTTATAGTAGGTACCATGTGGTACTTACATCTCGTGCCAGGTCCAGTTATCCCATATTAGTAGATTAGTAGTGTTCTAGCAGCTTAGGCTGATAGAGGTAGCTATAGTAGAGCATCTTAGGCTGAACTAGGAGATATGCAAAGCTCCTACTATACCACTTATATCATATAGCACTGTATCACAAGAAAAACAATACTCAGAGTTACTAATAATAAAGGTACTTTATTTAGTGACATTATGCCAAAAGTATCTCAGAGGATATACTCCCTCAGGAGGTAAGTAAAATACACAAAATATACACACAAACCAAAATCAGGTAAGTAAACGATTAGAAAAGTAGTGCAAACACTGTAGAATACAATAGGATGCAATAGGACACAATAGGCCTAGGGGCAACACAAACCATATACTCCAAAAGTGGAACGCAAACCATGAATGGACCCCAGGCCTAGTGTAGTGAGTAGAGGGTCACTTGGAGTGTAAGAAAACACTAAGGGTGTCCAAGATACCCCACCCCAAGACCCTAAAAAGTAGGAGTAAAGTTACCCTACTACCCCAGAAAGACACTAAGGTCGTGATAGGTGATTCTGCAAAGGCAACAACTGACTGCAAAGCACTGAAGACAGATTCCTGGACCTGAGGACCTGTAAAGGAAGGGGACTCAGTCAAACAGTCACGCAAGTGTCCGGGGGGGGTAGGAGCCCACTAAACCCCGGATGAAGGTGCAAAAGGGCTGCTTCCGGGTGGAAAAAGCTGAATATTCTGCAACAACAGAAGATGCCAGGAACTTCTCCTTTGCACAGAAGATGTCCACGGGTGCTAGAGGACGCAGAGTTGTTTCCACGCAGAAAGACCACAAACAAGCCTTGCTAGCTGCAAGAGTCACAGTTGAAGAAAATGGGTGCTGCCCGGGCCCAGGAAGGAGCAGGAGGTCGCCCCTTGGAGGAGACAAAGGGGGCGCTCAGCAATACAAAGAGCCCAGGCAGAAGCAGGCAGCACCCACAGAAGCACTTGAACAGGCATTTGAGAAGTCTGAGCACAGCGGTCATCTCAACACTACAGAGGAGGGTCCCACGAAGTCGGTGGTCAACTCAGCGAGTTGAGCAATGCAGGACGGAGTGCTGGGAACCTGGGCTATGCTGCGCACAAAGGATTCCTTGCAAGAGTTGGGAACGTTGTGTATCCCAGGATTCTTTGGTGAATGAATAGTGTAATCGCTAGGTGTCAAGAGTTTTTCTTCTACATTAGCGATTTGCTTGTCTGTTACCCCCATCGCTCCTGAAATATATTTCAGTATAGATGTACTGTCTTTTATATTTTAGGGGTGATAAACTGTCGAATGCTTTCTTTTACCAATATTTTAGGTGATGCCAAACTTTTCCTGCTCAGGGGTATCACTTGAGAAAATATGCAATTTAAGTTATGTGATAATACACAAAGACCAACACAACTACAAATAAATGTCTTGGTCGCGGAGTTTATGTGTGAATACAGTCTCAGTTGCCGACCATTATTACAGACTGTGTCCTATATTATTAAAAGTTAACAGAGGATTCTCACTTGTATATCCAGATGAACCGTCAGCAACCCCTTTACCTCCTGGTATTTTTCTTTAATTTCTTAGGGGGGTGGCCAAACCCGGCCTCCTTTGAGCTCAGACGGGCTTGGACGGGCCTGCCCTTAGCCCAGGCTTTGCCCGGGCGTGGCCCATGCGCGTCCCACGGCGCTGTGCAACACAGTGCGCTATGAAGCGCCTGCTATTTGGTCCAGCCCCCTCTGTTGGACAGAAGTGCTCTTGGGACTTGGAGTCCCACCAGGAGCGAGGGGAAAGCAGCAGAGCGTCCCCAGTGCAACACGGTGCGCTATGAAGTGCCCACGATTTGGTCCAGCCCTCTCTGTTGGGCAGAAGTGGTCCTGGGACTTGGAGTCCCACCAGGAGCAGAAGTGCTCCTGGGACTTGGAGTCCCACTAGGAGCAAGGGGAGAGCAGCAGCGAGTCCCCGGTGCAACGTGGTACGCTATGAAGCGCCCGCGATTTGGTCCAGCCCCCTCTGTTGGGCAGAAGTACTCCTGGGACTTGGAGTCCCACCAGGAGCCAGGGGAGAGCAGCAGCAAGTCCCTGGTGCAACGTGGTGCGCTATGATATAATATATATTTCAGGAGCAATGGGGGTAATAGACAAGCAAATCGCTAATGTAGAAGAAAAACTCTTGACACCTAGCGATTACACTATTCATTCACCAAAGCATCCTGGGATACATGACGTTCCCAACCACTGCGGCCATAAAGATATAGATGCGGAAATAAGAAATATAAACGGATGTATTCAAAACACCTCGGATTTAATCTATGTCCCGGACGACCCCTCCCCTGCACCCAAACGTTCAAGGAAACCTTTGATGGGGATGGCAGGTAATCCCCCTAAAAAAAATACTTTAAGAAAGAATTAGTAACCACGCATGGTAGATAGCCCCCAAAGAAAGTACCTCGGAGGAAAACCTTAAATAATTCTGATGACTCAACTCAAAGCCTCCTTGCGAACATCTATGAAGTAGTAAAAACCCTGAAATCATCAATAGGGGCTTCGTTGGACTCCCTCACAGAACGCCAAGGAGTGGTAGAGAGTAACCTTGAGGCAGGCTTAGCAATCATAAAATGTTTGCAACCGAAGGACCCACACTCCAAAAAGAAAGACTCCAGTATACCATTGTTGATTCCAAACTCTACGAGTAACACACAATCTGTGACACAAGGTAGGATAGGCGAATCACACACGACCCCAAACTTCTTGAGTAACCTACAAACACTACCAACACCACTAACCACTAGATATATATCCCCGAAGATATCGAATAACATCCTACCTACAGATAGGATAATTCGGTCCCAGATAAATTTGGGGGGGATCAATACAGAAGAATGAGATCTTGGAAGTCTTTGTATACACCAAGTGACTTTTTACATCTTCCCCCGGAGGTAACACCATACGTAGTGGTCCTGGCCAATGTTCCACCCGTATCTGATCAGCAACGGGAAACTTGGACAGCTTTGAGGAATAAGTCCCTCAACTGGATAGGATCACACTTAGAATCTAGAATGGTGGGGCCCCTTTTTGACAATATAAAAATGGTCAGAAGAATTAAGTGGATAGGAAGTAGCCAGAAAGCATTGGAGGGAGATTGTGTGGTTCTTTCGTTTAAATCCCCAGACCTAGTGGACAGAATTATCAGCGAATTAGGGTCTAGGCAGGTTATCTATCAAGGAATATCGTTGTTACCCCTGTTTTTTTTTTATTCAAAGTCCTGTGGGGCATAACTCTAACAATGCACATTTACTGCACAAAACATATCCAACTAGTTCTAACCCCACACTTTCTAGCAACAGATTTCAACCCCTTGCAACATTAGAAGGCCTGTACTGACTTAGCATAGATAAGAAAGAGATATCATGCGAAATACTACCAGAGACAAAAATAGAAGGGAGATATTTAGGTCTCAGAGATCCCCCTTTGATATTAACTCACACAACTCATAGAAGTATATCCCCCTCATCTACAAATAGTGCACAGTGTCAAAATCAACGGAAGATAGAAATAGCTTTACTTTATTGGAATGTGGCAGGTCTAAGTAACAAGCATACTAATAACCTTTGGGTGAATTTTATTGAAGATTTTTCTTGTCTATGCCTTCAGGAAACTTGGCTAGTAAATCCTGTCCACATAAATGGATATAAAACATTCCATACACCAACAGTACAGTCAAGACATGGCAGGCCGAAAGGGGTTTATGGACATATATATCCAATAAGCTCCCCCTACTAAATTTAAAGATGCAAATTTCGAGGGTATATTACCAGATGATTGAGAGTAATCTGGACCAGAAGACCCAGTTAGTGATTATCAATTTTCATAATAACGCACCACCAGGAGATGTTCCTAACATTTTAATAGAAATGGGAAAGGATCTAGAAAAAATATGCACAAATACCAAATGGGAAAGCCTCATTACATGGGGTGGAGTTTTTAACGTCCATCTCTGTAAAGAAATCTCGGAGAAGGGGTGCGGATGGGATACAGAAGATACTGGTCTTAGACCCTATTTTTTACACAATATGCAAGGTGATGCGATTAATTGATTGGCGCAAAAATATAACCTGGCTTCTGTAAATTAATTTTGTTTTGAAGACCCACAGTTTAAACCAACTTTTAATGGAAGGGGCGTTGATACAGTGATTGATTATGTTTTAATATCCAGCCATTTTGCACATTACCTTATCAATTACACACTCCATGATATCGCGATAAGCGATCATTTCCCTCAGAGTGTGAAAGTTCCACTAATACCCCCTATACTGGCATCAAAGGATAAAATTGTGCTTGTAAATGATATTGAACTTGCCTCGCGTAAAGGATACACATTGCAATGGTCCCAGATAGACTCAAAGGCCCTATTGAAGCAGTTAATTTGGGATCATAACCAAGCCTTTGTAAATTGCCTTAATGATGAGATCGACCCAGGAAAATGCCTAAGTGCTTTCTTGGTGATAGCACAAGGTGTGAAAGAGCAATAAATAGTTAAAAAATGGCCTTAAATGCTCCATTAAGATGCTCGAATGAGATACGTATACGGAGGCAGGAATATAAGGCGGCAATTAAAAAAAGGAAATCTACTTTGAAAGGAAACCTGTGGGAAATTTTACACAAAGCTAGCTTTACAAAGGATAACATCCTCTTCTGGAAAACAATAAATACTCCTGTGTTAGGGGACAGACATGCCCCCTGAATGGAAATTGCAATTTCTGAAGAGGATTGGATCCATTACTTCTCTAAAATATATAGCCATGTCAGCGACATAGTACCAATAGAGTCCTTAACGAGCCTAGCCACTCACAAAAACCCACGTATGATTATAACACCCCAGTTTAGTTTAGAGGAGGTAGTGGAAGCCATAAACTCAAGTAAAGCGGGGAAACCACTGGGCCTTGATGGTGTTCCCGTAGACTTTTATAAGGCAAATGTACAACTATGGGGTCCCCTATTGACGCAGGTATTGCGGGCTTCTTGTGTGCATGGACCACCATCATCCTGGTCAGATTCCATTATTGTCCCAATACATAAAAAAGGCGATTGCCATAATCCACGTGTTACAGACCAATCTCCCTACATGATACATCACTTAAATTAGCGGGGAGAATCATTTTGTCAGAGTCACCAGATCCTCGGGGTCTGTGCACGTTTCCAACACGTCCACCACTGAACAGCTCCAAGACTCTGATAGATAAATCACAGAGACTGAGAGAGTCCAAGAGGGGAAGAGGGGATTAGGAAGGGAACAGCTGGGAAGGAGACCTGTAGTAAGAAAAAGGTTAGAACACACAATATGAAAATCATATCTCCTGAAATCAATACTAGACTATGATTCTAAGCCTAGTCACTCTGAAAACATGAACAATCTAAGAGTTAAGTTTAAAATGACTAAGATTCAAGATGGCCGGATACCTGTACGGGAATCAAGATGAATTAAATGAAAACTTTCTTATTCAAGTACTTTCCTTTACATGAGAATCAGAAAAAAACATTCTGACTAAATTTTAAACCAGTCATATAAATCCTGTTTTGAGAATGTATACTAGGACCATACAATATTGCATCTAGAAACTCTGGCCTTCTGTGTACTCTTAAAATGTTTCAACACAAATTGCGCATATTGCAGATATATATATATATATATATAGTAAACACCATAAAAGGATTTTGCACCATGAATAACACAATATGGATTCAGGAAACAAATCACATAACTTGTCAACTCGAATATTACATAATAAATATCTTAGAATAGTAGCATACAATAAACAACATGAATTAAACTCGAGGAGAGAATTGTGCGTCTTGCCAATTTGAGTGTTACCATGTAAAATACCAAGAAATGGTAGCACGCAATGAATATCAAAGTCAAATCATCATTAATCGAATCGCGCGTCTTGCCGATTTGTAAAACACTATGTAAATGTCAAGGAATAACAGCTCACAATAAATAACAAGATCAAAGTACAATGAAACGAATCGCGCTTCTTTTGCCGATTCTTAAAACACCATGTAAAATGTCAAGAAATGGTAGCGCGCAATGAACAACAAAGTTAAATGCTCATGAAACGAGTTGTACGTCTTGCCAATTCGTAAAACATCATGTAAATGTCAAGAAATAGTAGCGCGCAATGGACTACAATGTTTAAACACCATAAAACGAATCGCGCGTCTTGCTTATTCTTAAGCCACCTTGTAAATGTCAAGAAATGCTAGCGCGCAATGAATAACAAAGTCAAACCTTTATAAAATAAATCGCGCATCTTGCCTATTTGTAAACTACCATATAAATGTCAAGAAATGGTAGCGCGCAAGTAATCTGTTACTCATTTAAGAATTTAAACCAAGAATATGAAAATTCTAAATAACGGTGTCGGGACAGTCCAACCACCGTTTTACCGCCTGGAACAATGATCACCAATCAAGGATTAGGGCAGAAGACTGGAAGATCCAAATAAGCCGCCGGGACAGGAGCTCAGGAAGAAGCTGCTGCTCTGCACTGGGACCTCTGAATAGTGAGCACTGGGAGTTGGGCTGGCTCTCTTTTATAGAGTCTTGGCCCAGCCCAGAACCACGCCCAGGCGTGTTGCAGGGAAAGTCTCTGGAAGGCCCTGGAAAGGGGCCACACCCTAACACACTCTGAAAACCTGCAGCAATACATTGCAAAGGAACAGTATTTGTAAGCATATTAAAAATAAGTTTTCAGGATTGAACTCTGCAATGCAAAAGGTTAAACCACAACATATCAGCACAATGCATAAATTACTTTGTTTTGAGAGTGCTGGGTTTTTGCATTTTTGTCGCCAATAGAGCGTGTATTGGTCTGGTGTTGACAGTACTCCCCTCTCCCAGACGCGCTCTAGGGCCTGGTTTGCTTGGATTAAGACGATGAAAGCGTCTCACATGTACTGGAGCATGAACATCAGATGCGGAAACCCATGAGTTACTTTCAGGACCATAACCTTTCCATGAGATTAAGTAACATAGATTACGCCCTCTCAGTTTAGAATCCAACACTTTCTTGACTTCGTATTCTTCTTCCCCTTGTACTAGAACAGGAGCTGGATGAGGGTGGACCTTTTGGACTGCCTTTTTCAAGAGGGAAGTGTGGAACACTGGATGAATCCGTAAGGATCTGGGCAATTGTACTTTATAGGTCACCGGATTGATTTGCTGAAGGACAGTATAAGGACCTATGAATATAGGGTTAAACGTGCTTCTTCTTGAAGTCTATGGCGGTCATTCTGACCCTGGCGGTTGAAAACCGCCAGGGCAGAGTGCCGCAGAAGCACTGCCAACAGGCTGGCGGTGCTTCATGGGCAATTCTGACCGCGGCGGTAAAGCCCCGGTCAGAAAAGGGCAACCGGCGGTTTACCCCTGCCCCAAAGAATCCTCCATGGCGGCGCTGCTCGCAGCACCGCCATGGGGATTCCGACCCCCTTTCCGCCATCCTGGTCCTGGCGGTAAAAACCGCCAGGAACAGGATGGCGGAAACGGGTGTCGTTGGGCCCCTGGGGGCCCCTGCACTGCCCATGCCACAGGCATGGGCAGTGCAGGGGCCCCCTAACAGGGCCCCATAATGATTTTCAGTGTCTGCCTAGCAGACACTGAAAATCGCGACGGGTGCCACTGCACCCGTCGCACCGCTTCAACTCCGCCGGCTCCATTCGGAGCCGGCTTCATTGTTGAAGGGGCTTTCCCGCTGGGCCGGCGGGCGGCCTTCTGGCAGTCGCCCGCCGGGCCAGCGGGAAAGTCAGAATGACCGCCGCGGTCATTTGACCGCGGTACGGTTTCCTGGCGGTTCCCGCCAGGCGGGCGCCTTCCGCCGCCCGCCGGGGTCGGAATGACCCCCTATATGTTTTGTGGAAAGCCACACTTTGTCACCTGGTTGATATTGCGGTCCCTCACAATGTTTCTTGTCTTAATGCCTTTTATATTTTTGTTTGGCTTTTTCTAAATGCTGTTGAATCAGTTTCTGGGTTTGATGTAAATGCTGAATGGTTTCTGACACAGCTGGAGTAAGAGAACTTTCTTGAGGAATTGTGATGGGCAAGGTGTCGGGATGATAGCCAAATAATCCAAAAAAGGGTGTAATGCCAATAGAAGTGTGGAATGAGTTATTGTAAGCTAACTCAGCTAACCAGAGCATAGATGTTCAAGAATGAAGTGCCTTTTCTGTGTAGGCACGTAGGTATTGTTTCAAAGTCTGATTTAGTCTCTCCGTTTGACCATCTGTTTGAGGATGGTGAATAGTAGATAGCGTAGATGTCACTTGGAGTGTTTTACACCATGTCTCCCAGAAATTGGAGGAAAATTGTGACCCCCGATCGGAGAGGATAACCTTTGGCAGTCCATGATAAAGAACCACTCTGTTCAGTAAAATAGTTGCCAATTCACTAGAAGTGGGCAATTTTTTACAGGCAATGAAATTTTTTCGTGAGACTATCTACTACCACCATAATTACTGAATGCTGTTGAACCACTGGCAGACCGGTAATAAAGTCTAAAGAAATGTGCTCCCATGGACGACTTGGGGTTGGAAGTGGATGTAACAACCCTTTTGGTTTTGAATGACTTGTTTTAACCCCTTCTGTGCCGAGGACGTAGTGGTTATGTCCTTCGGCACAGTGCTGCTGTGCCGAGGACGTAACCACTACGTCCTCGGCACACAGCCCAGAGGGAACGCTCTCGCTCCCTCTGTGTGCTTCCCCCACCCCCCCAAAGTCAGGGATGGAAGGGGAAGCCCTTCCCCTTCCACCCCCGACCCCCCCTCCCCCCCATAATGACGTCAGCGTGCGATCGTGCGCTGACTTCATTATGGGGTTCTCGCCGCACAGGAAGCCATTTGCTTCCTGTGCGGCGACGGAGGAAGAGATAAGATTCTCTTCCCGGTGGGTGGGGGGCTTGGCAGAAAGAGGCACCGGGGGAAAGGAAAGGGTTTTCCTTTCCCCCGGTGTCTCTTTGAGCATTCCTGCTGCCCGATCGCATTGCGATCGGGCAGCAGGAATACCCACTAGACACCAGGGATTTGTTTTTCTTTTCTTTCTAACTGTTATTGTACTGTCGGGGAGCGGCCCCTTGGGCAAGGGTCGCTCCCCTTTTGGGGGGCAACTAATTACGGAAATTTCTGCCCCCCTTGGGGGCAGATTGACCTACTATTTTAGGCGGATATGCCCCCAAGGGGGGCAGAAACCACTGGATCACCAGGGATGTCGTTTATTTTGTGTATTTATGTGGGGGGGTGCCCCCTTGGGCAAGAGGCGCCCCCCCAAGGGGGCATAGAACTGTTTTCCTTTTCTGCCCCCCTTGGGGGCAGATCAGCCTATTTTTTTTAGGTCCATCTGCCCCCAAGTGGGGCAGAAGCCACTTAGGCACCAGGGATTGTGTGTGTAGTGGATGGGGGGGCGGCCCCTTTGGCAAGGGTCACTCCCCTTTGGGGGGCATGTCTTCTAGGGCCATTTCTGCCCCCCTTGGGGGCAGATCTGCCTATTATTTTTAGGCTGATCTGCCCCAAGGGGGGCAGAAGCCACTGTTAGTGGAAGGGGGGGGCCTTGGGCAAGGGTCGCCCCCCACTTTGGGGGCCCATGTACCGAGGCCATTTCTGCACCCCTTGGAGACAGATCAGCCTATTATTTTTAGGCTGCTCTGCCCCCAAGCGGGGCAGAAACCACTAGAACGCCAGGGATTTTTTTTTATTTGTTTATTTTTGTGGGGGGCGTCCCCTGGGGCACGGGGCGCCCCCCAAGGGGGGCATTGACCTGTTGGCCATATCTGCCCCCCCTGGGGGCAGATGGGACTATTTTTTTAGGCCCACCTGCCCCCAAGGGGGGCAGAAGCCACTTAGACACCAGGGATAGTGTGTGTGTGTGTGTGTGTGTGTTAGTGGATGGGGGGGGGCCTTGGGCAAGGGTCGCCCCCCACTTTGGGGGCACTTGTACCGAGGCCATTTCTGCACCCCTTGGAGACAGATCAGCCTATTATTTTTAGGCTGATCTGCCCCCAAGGGGGGCAGAAACCACTAGAACGCCAGAGATTTTTTTTATTAGTTTATTTTTGTGGGGGGGCATCCCCTTGGGCACGGGGCGCCCCCCCAAGGGGGGCATTGATCTGTTGGCCATTTCTGCCCCCCGTGGGGGCAGATGGGCCTATTTTTTTAGGCCCATCTGCCCCCAAGGGGGGCAGAAGCCACTTAGGCACCAGGGATAGTATTGCGTGTGTTTTTTTTGTTTTTTTGTTTGGGGGCTGTCCCCTTTGGCAAGGGTTGCTCCCCATGAGGACACACTACTAAAGGTATTTTCTGGCCTCCTTGGGGCAGACAGGCCTATTTTTTTAGTAGGCCCATCTGCCCCTATGGCAGAATCCACTTAGGCGCCAATTTCTAAATGTTTGATGGTGGGGTGTTTGTCAACTGATGAAGTAGTTGCATTTGAGATTTAAAAAAAAATCCTCCTTTTTGTTCTAGTTCAAAGCTTTTGCTTTATTTGCTGTGGCTCCTTGCGGTTGTGGCGGTGGTTGACCTGCAGTTTGCACAGTTGCATGTTTTAGGTAAGTAAAAACAAAAGGAGCATTGTTGCCATGCATGAATGACATGTTTGTAGGGGGTGTACTAAATGCAGGATTGTGTGTGAAATTGTCCTTAGATTTGTGCACAATGATATTTGTTTTGTCTTATTTCTAATTTGCCTTTCTTTCTTTCTTTTTAGTGGGATATCATTGGTGATTGCAGTGTCTGTGCAGAGTAGTTGCTGGTGAATCAAGCTTTTTCAGGCAAGTGAGCGGTATAGTTTTTGAGTTTATAACTCTTTCTAACAAAGCTACACTTTGTTACTTGTCTTATACAGTGCTGGTTGTTGGTGGTGAATTTGTTCAGTTAATTTTAGTAGGAAAGATCATGGCTAGCCGCAGGATGACCGCTCAGCAGGTGGTTGGTTTGCTTTTTGAGTCATTGTCTGATCATCTGAGGCAGAGGAGGAAGTCAGAGATTCTGGCAGTGATGTTTCTGTTGGAGGGGAATCTTCTGATGATGAAGCCACACTCAGTGCAGATGAAGGGCCTGTTTTAGAGGAGGACACTGATGTGCCATTAGTGCAGCAACCTGGGGCTGAAAGGTTTCCCGTTATAAGACCTGATGTCTGGGTTGCCCCAAACATGGAGCAGCCAGAGTTGCCTGCCTTTACTGGTCTCCCGGGGTGTAACGCCAATACAGAGAACTTTTTGCCTATCAATTTTGAGTTATTCATGGATGATGTGTTTTTGGAAGAGATTGTTGAGCAGACTAATTTGTATGCGGAGCAGCATTTGAGGGACAACGCTGCTAGACTTAGGCCACACTCTAGAGCTGCCCAGTGGATTCCCACAAATTTGGAGGTGATAAAAAAGTTTTTGGGTTTGACTTTTTTGATGGGGTTGATAAGGAAGCCGTCACTGGCTTCTTATTGGTCTACTAGTCCCTTGATGGCAACAGCTATATTTCCTGCGACTATGAGTCGTAATCGGTATTTGCTTCTTCTTAGGATGCTGCATTTTGTTGACAATGCATTAGCCTTGCCACGAGATCACCCAGATTCTGACCGTCATTTTAAGATAAGGCCTGTCCTTGATCATTTTGTAGATCGGTTTTTTGTTCCAGGCAAAGAGATAAGTGTGGACGAATCTTTGGTCCTCTTCAAGGGTCGTTTGGTTTTTAGGCAGTACATTCCTAGCAAAAGGGCACGATATGGAATTAAATTGTATATGCTGTCTGAAAGTAGTACATGATATGTGCATAGTTTCCGTGTCTACACTGGTAGGGATTCCAATATTGACCCCCTTGTTGTCCTCCCACTTTTAGAGTTACTGAGAAAATTGTGTGGGATCTTGGTAGACGACTGTTCAACAAAGGTCACCATTTGTATGTAGATAACTTCTACACTGGAGTGCAGTAGTTCAAGGAATTGTTTAAAGTGGACACTGTTGCTTGTGGCACAATTCGTTGTAACCGGAAAGGCTATCCAAGGGAGCTTGTTTGTAAAAAACTTGAGAGGGGACAGTGCTGTGCCTTGCGGAATGATGAGCTGCTAGCTTTGAAATTTTCAGACAAGAGGGATGTCTACATGCTAAGTACCATCCATGAAGAGAGTACTTCCCCCGTGACTGTTTGGGGCCAGGTTGCTGAAGTGCGCAAACCTGTGTGCATTTTAGATTATAATAAGCACATGGGAGGTGTAGAAAGAGTTGATCAGAGGTTGGAACCTTATACTGCTATTCGTAAGTCTTACGTTTGGCATAAGAAGTTAGCAATTCACCTCTTCCACTTAGCAACCTTCAATGCTTTTATTGTGTTTAGGGATAGGTCTCCAGAGTCAAAGATGACATTTGTGAAATTTCAGGAGTCAGTGATAGGGAGCCTTATTGTGGTGGAACAGGCCAGAGTTCCTAGAGAAGCAGTGGTGGAGGATGTGGCTAGATTGAAAGATCGCCACTTTGCTGAGCACATTCCTCCCACACCCAAAAAAGACTTTTCAGCAAAGAAATGTAGAGTGTGTTTTTGAAGAGGTATCCAGAGGGAGACTCGAATGTACTGCCCAGATTGTCCTTCAAAGCCTGGGCTGTGTGTGGGTGGTTGTTTTAAGAATTACCACACCCAGAAGAATTTCTGGGAACAACCATGAGTGTAAACTCATGTCTGTTTTGTATTTTCATGTGTTCAGTTTCATGGTTAGCATTTATGTCATGTACTTAGTTAGAGCTTTTGTGTTTGTAGTTTTGTAATTCTTTCTACTTAGTTAGGGGTTCCTCTGTTTAAAAAAAAAAAAATGATGCCATTGTGTGTGGAATGGGGCTTGGCTTAGAGTGTACATATTGACTTGCTGTTGGCCACTGCAACACACTGCCAGCCAAACACCAGTTCACAAACTCCCATCAGCTGGTGTGATTGTTGTATCAGGCATGTGGGCGTATGTAAGTGATGGGCCCTTGAGTGGCACTGTCTGTCGATGTGAGTGTTGTAATGTGCTGGGCCCGTGGCTGGCGGTGTGAATGGTCTTGTGCGTGTCATGTATGAAAGTTGTGTGAATGAACTGTAAAGCGGTTGGTGCCTTGTCGCAGCTTTACAGCTCACGAGCTGTGAGTCATTTGTTCAGTTTTTTGCCTTTCAGTTATTAACAGTGCATTTCATTTTTGTGAAAGCTCTTGTTAATAAAATTTGATCCACTGAACCATCACTCACCCTCGTGCCAAATCCAACCAGTATGTGTGGTAAAAATGACAAAACCTGCTCCGCTGTAATCAGGCGTCGCAGCACACCTGTGACAAGCTAGGTGCCTCAGGTGGGACCCCGAGGATGAAGCATGCCACCAACTTGGTTGGTGGGTGAGGGGTCTTTTTCACATAACCTAAGTGTGTTTCTTTTCACAATTTTAGTGTTTGGCACATCACGGACATATGTGGACATATCAAAACAATATATTACAAAACTACCTGTGTTTGGGGGGGAGAGGGCACCTATGTTTTTGGTCCTGGGTATGGCCTTCATCTAGGGAAACCTACCAAACCCAGACATTTTTTAAAGCTAAACACCCCAAGGAGTCCAGGGAGGTGTGGCTTGCGTGGATCCCCCAACATTTTCTTACCCAGACTCCTCTGTAAACCTCAAAATTTGCTTGAAAAAGCATATTTTCCTGACTTTTCTTCGTAGGATCACCGCTCCAGCACAAAATTCCTACTCCCCAGTGTTCCCCTCAGTCTACCAAGTAAACTGACACCTCACTTATGTGGGTCCCCAAAGCAGAATCAGTCTAAAGATGTATAAAAGAATATGTCCTTATAAACTCGCTGTGCTATCCCCTCTATCTCTACAAGTTTTGGGCCTTATTCTGTTGCAGGCACCTGGCCAACCCACACAAGTGAGGTATCATTTTTACCGGGAGACTCGGGGGAACGCTGGGTGGAAGGAAATTTGTCCCTCCTCTCAGGTTCCAGAACTTTCTGTCACCGAAATGTGAGGAAAACGTGTTTCTTTAGCCAAAATTTGAGGTTTGCTAAGGATTCTGGGTAACAGAACCTGGTCAGAGCCCCACAAGTCACCCCATCTTGGATTCCCCTAGGTCTCTAGTTTTCAAAAATGCACAGGTTTGGTAGGTTTCCCTAGGTGCCGGCTGAGATAGAGGCAAAAATCTACAGGTAGGCACTTTGCAAAAAACACCTCTGTTTCTTTCAAAAAATGGGATGTGTCCACGTTGTGTTTTGGGGCGTTTCCTGTCGCGGGCGCTAGGCCTACCCACACAAGTGAGGTACAATTTGTATCGGGAGACTTGGGGGAACACTGGGTGGAAGGAAATTTGTGGCTCCTCTCAGATTCCAGAACTTTCTGTCACCATAATGTGAGGAAAATGTGTTTTTTAGCCAAAATTTGAGGTTTGCAAAGGATTCTGGGTAACAGAACCTGGACAGAGCCCCACAAGTTACCCCATCTTGGATTCCCCTAGGTCTCTAGTTTTCAAAAATGCACAGGTTTGGTAGGTTTCCCTAGGTGCCGGCTGAGCTAGAGGCCAAAATCTACAGGTAGGCACTTTGCAAAAAACACCTCTGTTTCTTTCAAAAAATGGGATGTGTCCACGTTGTGTTTTGGGGCGTTTCCTGTCGCGGGCGCTAGGCCTACCCATACAAGTGAGGTATCATTTTTATCGGGAGACTTGGGGGAACGCTGGGTGGAAGGAAATTTGTGGCTCCTCTCAGATTCCAGAACTTTCTGTCACCGAAATGTGAGGAAAATGTGTTTTTTTTAGCCAAAATTTGAGGTTTGCAAAGGATTCTGGGTAACAGAACCTGGTCAGAGCCCCACAAGTCACCCCATCTTGGATTCCCCTAGGTCTTTAGTTTTCAAAAATGCACAGGTTTGGTAGGTTTCCCTAGGTGCCGGCTGAGCTAGAGGCCAGAATCTACAGGTAGGCACTTTGCAAAAAACAGCTCTGTTTTCTTTCAAAAAATGGGATGTGTCCACGTTGTGTTTTGGAGCGTTTCCTGTCGCGCCCGCTAGGCCTACCCACACAAGTGAGGTATCATTTTTATCTGGAGACTTGGGGGAACGCTGGGTGGAAGGAAATTTGTGGCTCCTCTCATATTCCAGAACTTTCTGTCACCGAAATGTGAGGAAAATGTGTTTTTTTAGCCAAATTTTGAGGTTTGCAAAGGATTCAGGGTAACAGAACCTGGTTAGAGCCCCACAAGTCACCCCATCTTGGATTTCCCTAGGTCTCTAGTTTTCAAAAATGCACAGGTTTGGTAGGTTTCTCTAGGTGCCGGCTGAGCTAGAGGCCAAAATCTACAGGTAGGCACTTTGCATAAAACAGCCCTGTTTTCTTTAAAAAAATGGGATGTGTCCACGTTGTGTTTTGGGGCGTTTCCTGTCGCGGCCACTAGGCCTACCCACACAAGTGAGGTATCATTTTTATCGGGAGACTTGGGGGAACGCTGGGTGGAAGGAAATTTGTGGCTCCTCCTCACAGATTCCTGAACTTTCTGTCACCGAAATGTGTGGAAAATTTGTTTTTTTAGCCAAAATTTGAGGTTTGCAAAGGATTCTGGGTAACAGAACCTGGTCAGAGCGCCACAAGTCACCCCATCTTGGATTCCCCTAGGTCTCTAGTTTTCAAAAATGCACAGGTTTGGTAGGTTTCCCTAGGTGCCGGCTGAGCTAGGGGCCAAAATCTACAGGTAGGCACTTTGCAAAAAACAGCTCTGTTTTCTGTGATGTGTCCACGTTGTGTTTTGGGGCATATCCTGTCGCGGGCGCTAGGCCTACCCACACAAGTGAGGTACCATTTTTATCCGGAGACTTGGGGGAACGCTGGGTGGAAGGAAATTTGTGGCTCCTCTCAGATTCCAGAACTTTCTGTCACCGAAATGTGAGGAAAATATGTTTTTTTAGCCAAATTTTGAGGTTTGCAAATGATTCTGGGTAACAGAACCTGGTCAGAGCCCCACAAGTCACCCCATCTTGTATTCCCCTAGGTCTCTAGTTTTAAAAAATGCACATGTTTGGTTGGTTTCCCTAGGTGCCGGCTGAGCTAGAGGCCAAAATCTACAGGTAGGCACTTTGCAAAAAAACAGCTCTGTTTTCTGTGATGTGTCCACGTTGTGTTTTGGGGCATATCCTGTCTCAGGCGCTAGGTCTACCCACACAAGTGAGGTATAATTTTTATCGGGAGACTTGGGGGAACGCTGGGTGGAAGGAAATTTGTGGCTCCTCTCAGATTCCAGAACTTTCTGTCACCGAAATGTGAGGAAAATGTGTTTTTTTAGCCAAAATGTGAGGTTTGCAAAGGATTCTGGGTAACAGAACCTGGTCAGAGCCCCACAAGTCACCCCATCTTGGATTCCCCTAGGTCTCTAGTTTTCAAAAATGCACAGGTTTGGTATGTTTCCCTAGGTGCCGGCTGAGCTAGAGGCCAGAATCTACAGGTAGGCACTTTGCAAAAAACAGCTCTGTTTTCTTTCAAAAAATGGGATGTGTCCACGTTGTGTTTTGGAGCGTTTCCTGTCGCGCCCGCTAGGCCTACCCACACAAGTGAGGTATCATTTTTATCGGAAGACTTGGGGGAACGCTGGGTGGAAGGAAATTTGTGGCTCCTCTCATATTCCAGAACTTTCTGTCACCGAAATGTGAGGAAAATGTGTTTTTTTAGCCAAATTTTGAGGTTTGCAAAGGATTCAGGGTAACAGAACCTGGTCAGAGCCCCACAAGTCACCCCATCTTGGATTTCCCTAGGTCTCTAGTTTTCAAAAATGCACAGGTTTGGTAGGTTTCTCTAGGTGCCGGCTGAGCTAGAGGCCAAAATCTACAGTAGGCATTTTGCATAAAACAGCCCTGTTTTCTTTAAAAAAATGGGATGTGTCCACGTTGTGTTTTGGGGCGTTTCCTGTCGCGGCCACTAGGCCTACCCACACAAGTGAGGTATCATTTTTATCGGGAGACTTGGGGGAACGCTGGGTGGAAGGAAATTTGTGGCTCCTCTCAGATTCCAGAACTTTCTGTCACCGAAATGTGAGGAAAATGTGTTTTTTTAGCCAAATATTAAGGTTTTCAAAGGATTCTGGGTAACAGAACCTGGTCAGAGCCCCACAAGTCACCCCATCTTGGATTCCCCTAGGTCTGTAGTTTAAAAAAATGCACAGGTTCGGTAGGTTTCCCTATGTTCCGGCTGAGTAAGAGGCCAAAATCTACAGGTAGGCACTTTGCAAAAAACACCTCTGTTTTCTTTCAAAAAATGTGATGTGTCCACGTTGTGTTTTGGGGCGTTTCCTGTCGCGGGCGCTAGGCCTACCCACACAAGTGAGGTATCATTTTTATCGGGAGACTTGGGGGAACGCTGGGTGGAAGGAAATTTGTGGCTCCTCCTCACAGATTCCTGAACTTTCTGTCACCGAAATGTGTGGAAAATGTGTTTTTTTAGCCAAAATTTGAGGTTTGCAAAGGATTCTGGGTAACAGAACCTGGTCAGAGCGCCACAAGTCACCCCATCTTGGATTCCCCTAGGTCTCTAGTTTTCAAAAATGCACAGGTTTGGTAGGTTTCCCTAGGTGCCGGCTGAGCTAGAGGCCAAAATCTACAGGTAGGCACTTTGCAAAAAACAGCTCTGTTTTCTGTGATGTGTCCACGTTGTGTTTTGGGGCATATCCTGTCGCGGGCGCTAGGCCTACCCACACAAGTGAGGTACCATTTTTATCCGGAGACTTGGGGGAACGCTGGGTGGAAGGAAATTTGTGGCTCCTCTCAGATTCCAGAACTTTCTGTCACCGAAATGTGAGGAAAATATGTTTTTTTAGCCAAATTTTGAGGTTTGCAAATGATTCTGGGTAACAGAACCTGGTCAGAGCCCCACAAGTCACCTCATCTTGTATTCCCCTAGGTCTCTAGTTTTAAAAAATGCACAGGTTTGGTAGGTTTCCCTAGGTGCCGGCTGAGCTAGAGGCCAAAATCTACAGGTAGGCACTTTGCAAAAAAACAGCTCTGTTTTCTGTGATGTGTCCACGTTGTGTTTTGGGGCATATCCTGTCTCAGGCGCTAGGTCTACCCACACAAGTGAGGTATCATTTTTATCGGGAGACTTGGGGGAACATAGAATAGCAAAACAAGTGTTATTGCCCCTTGTCTTTCTCTACATTTTTCCCTTCCAAATGTAAGACAGTGTGTAAAAAAGACGTCTATTTGAGAAATGCCCTGTAATTCACATGCTAGTATGGGCACCCCGGAATTCAGAGATGTGCAAATAACCACTGCTTCTCAACACCTTATCTTGTGCCCATTTTGGAAATGCAAAGGTTTTCTGGATAGGTATTTTTTACTCTTTATATTTCAGCAAATTAATTGCTGTATACCTGGTATAGAAGGAAAACCCACTGCAAGGTGCAGGTCATTTATTGGCTCTGGGTACCAAGAGTTCTTGATGAACCTACAAGCCCTATATATCCACGCAACCAGAAGTGTCCAGCAGACGTAACAGTATATTGCTTTCGAAAATCTGACATTGCAGGAAAAAGTTACAGAATAAAACGTAGAGAAAAATGTTTTCACCTGAATTTCAATATTTTTCTTTTTCAGTTGTTATTTTCTGTAGGAAACCCTTGTAGGATCTACACAAATGACCCCTTGCTGAATTCAGAATTTCGTCTACTTTTCAGAAATGTTGCGGTTTCTGTGATCCAGCATTGGTTTCATGCCCATTTCTGTCACTGACTGGAAGGAGGCTGAAAGCACAAAAAATCCCAGTAAAATGCCAAAATTGTGTTGAAAAATTGTGTGTTCTGATTCAAGTCTGCCTGTTCCTGAAAGCTGGGAAGCTGGTGATTTTAGCACCGCAAACCTTTGTTGATGCCCTTTTCAGGGAAAAAACCACAAGCCTTCTTTTGCAGCCCCTTTTTCCCATTTTTTTTTAAAAAACGAAATGTTCACTGTATTTTGGCTAATTTCTTGGCTTCCTTCTGGGGAACCCACAAAGTCTGGGTACCTCTAGAATCCCTAGGATGTTGGAAAAAAAGGACGCAAATTTGGCGTGGGCAGCTTATGTGAACAAAATGTTATGGGGGCCTAAGCGCGAACTGCCCCAAATAGCCAAAAAAAGGCTCTGCACAGGAGGGGGAAAAGGCCTGGCAGCGAAGGGGTTAATGCGAGCACAAACTTCACAGTTGTTTACCATTGCTTTTACATCTTTTGTTAGGGTAGGCCACCAAAAATAGCGTTGGATCAGTTCAAGAGTTTTAGGAGTACCTGGGTGACCTGCCGTAGGTATAACATGCAACCAATGAAACACTATCTTGCGAAGTTTGGTAGTGGATACGAACAAACGAGCGTCATGAAAGGGTAAACCTTGCTTGATTGACCTTTTAGGATCTGCTTGGGCCCATGTTTGCCATTTTTCAACAGTGAAAGAGTTGCGAATTTCTTCAAAGAAATCTTCAGTTTTTATGATACATAGAACCTTGTCAGGAGCAATGATAGCTCTGGAGGCTTGAAATGCAGGCAACGTGGTATACTCTAGACGGGACAAGGCGTCCGCCTTGCGATTATCTTTACCAGGCCGGAAGGTTACTACAAAATCAAATTCGGCAAAAAAAAGCATCCAGCGTAATTGCCGAGGGGTCAAAAGTCTGGCGGAACTCATGAATTGAAGATTACGATGATCAGTATATACTGTAACAGTGTATTTGGCACCCAACAAATGATGTCTCCATTCTTTAAAGGCGTCACGAATCGCCAGAAGCTCTTTTTCAGCAATGACATAGTTCTGTTCGGCTTCGTTCAACTTCCGAGACATATAAGCTACAGGATGAAGTTGACCAGTGTCTTTATTTCGTTGTGATAAGATGGCTCCTATTGCTAAATCTGAAGCATCAGCTTCCACTATGAAAGGTTGATTCGCATCAGGATGAGTCAAGACTGGGGCAGCGGAGAAAGCTTCCTTCAAAGTCGAGAAGGCTTGATCAGCTTCTGGGGACCATACAAACTTTTCTTTCTTTCTTAGTAGCTTAGTGATTGGAGCCACTGTCTGTGAGAAATGATTTATGAACCTCCGGTAAAAATTTGCAAACCCCAGGAAACATTGTACATCACGAACAGTCTTTGGGGTGGGCCAATCAGATAGGGCTTTTACTTTCTTTTCTGCCATCACCATACCTTGAGGGGTAAGAATAACCCCTAAAAACTCAACTGTGGTAACATGAAACTCACACTTGGTTAGTTTGCAATGTAAATGGTGTTTTCGAAGGGCTGCAAGAATTTTCTTGACATGTTGGACATGTTCGTTTTCATTGTCTGAGTAGATCAAAATGTCATCGATGTAGACGATGGCAAACATGTCGAGGTACTCTCTAAGAACGTCATTCAAGAAAAATTGAAATGCTGCTGGAGCATTACACAGACCAAAAGGCATGACGGTGTATTAAAAAAGGCCATATATTGTCTTGAAAGCTGTTTTCCATTCGTCACCCTCTCTCATTCTGACCAAACGATAAGCACCTCGAAGGTCAAGCTTCGTGTAGATTTTTGCTTTCTTTGAATCTTATCTTCACAAATCATCGACAAGGGGATAGTCTGAAGAGTTACCGGACCTCCAGTCAAGAGTTTTCCATCGACTGCCTGGATGATTTCTGGGGTCTTCTTTTCAATACATGGGATCCCCCATGGACGAACCAATTGGACATCAACAAAATTCCCAGTAGCCCCAGAATCGAATAGAGCTTTTTTGAAATAGATCTTTTTCTTGACCTGAACTCTTATTTCCAGTTTAAGATGTCTAGATTGTGAAGGGTCCACGGTGACACCCAAGAGCAACCCTTCTCTGCATCTCGGGTGTTTTAGTTTTCCAACTCGACTGGTGCATTGGCTGCGACCTTCTGAACTGGACCTTGCTTGTTCTTTGGTTTGATTGGACAATCTTTGACAAAATGACCTTTTCGCCCACAATAAAGGCATTGTCCATTTTTTCTGCGGAGGTCCTTTTCATCTTTGGTCAAAGGTCTTCTGATGGTTTCAATTTCCATCGGTTCCGGCGTTCTTTCTTTCGGAGTTCTTGAGTCTCTGTTATCATGAACACGCCATGAATATTTTTCAATCTTTTTGTGCGTTCCTTTATGTTCTGCTAAACGATGATCAAGTCTCAAGACAAGATTTATTAATTCTTGACACTCTTTGAGTCCCTTGTAAAACAAGACCGCTTGTTTTTCTTCAGGCCAGGATGTCTCAGCAACCAGCCAGTTAAAGTTGGCTAAATACGACACTAGGTCTTGATTTCCTTGGCGTAAATCTAATAATTCACGATCTGCTGACTGTGTTACAGTTCTACGATCAAAAACTCTCTCAAATTCACGAAAAAAAATTCTTCAGTTATAAAACAAAGGACTATTTTTACGCACAAGAGGAATTGCCCAAGTAGCTGCATCCCCAGACAGATATGATAACAAGAAAGCTACTTTGGACTGGGCATCGGGAAAAGTATTTGGTCTGCAGGTGAAGTGTAGTTCCACTTGAACTAGGAAAGATTGCGCTTTCAAAGGGTCACCTGAGAAACGTTCTGAGGGAGCTAAAGGAATTGCAGAAGGAACATTTAGGGAAATCGGATTATTTCCAGAAGCCTGAGAAGAAGTACCTGGCCAAGACACACCTGTGGGACTTTGTTCCTTCTTCTCTACCTTATCTTGCAACTGACTCACTCTCTCTGCTAAGCTAGTTGTCAATTCTTTGGATGATAGCACCTCTGCTTGGGGCTGGGTGATAACCTTCACTAACTCGTCTAGCGTGGCCATGCTGAGAACATACACAAGCCAGGAGGATAATAATTTGTGGGCTCACTATTCTGTCAGAGTCACCAGATCCTCGGGGTCTGTGCACGTTCCCAACACGTCCACCACTGAACAGCTCCAAGACTCTGATAGATAAATCACAGAGACTGAGAGAGTCCAAGAGGGGAAGAGAGGATTAGGAAGGGAACAGCTGGGAAGGAGACCTGTAGTAAGAAAAAGGTTAGAACACACAATATGAAAATTATATCTCCTGAAATCAATACTAGACTATGATTCTAAGCCTAGTCACTCTGAAAACATGAACAAGAGTTAAGTTTAAAATGACTAAGTTTCAAGATGGCCAGATACCTGTAGGGGAATCAAGATGAATTAAATGAAAACTTTCTTATTCAAGTACTTTCCTTTGCATGAGAATCAGAAAAAAATATTCTGACTAAATTTTAAACAACTCATATAAATCCTGTTTTGAGAATGTATACTAGGACCATACAATATTGCATTTAGAAACTCTGGCCTTCTGTGTACTCTTAAAATGTTTCAACACAAATTGCGCATATTGCAGATATATATATATATATATATATATATATAGTAAACACCATAAAAGGATTGTGCACCATGAATAACACAATATGGATTCAGGAAACAAATCCCATAACTTGTCAACTCGAATATTACATAATAAATATCTTAGAATAGTAGCATACAATAAACAACATGAATTAAACTCGAGGAGAGAATCGTGCGTCTTGCCAATTCGAGTGTTACCATGTAAAATACCAAGAAAGGGTAGCACGCAATGAATATCAAAGTCAAATCATCATTAATCGAATCGCGCGTCTTGCCGATTCGTAAAACACGATGTAAATGTCAAGGAATAACAGCTCACAATAAATAAGAAGATCAAAGTACAATGAAACGAATCGCACTTCTTTTGCCGATTCTTAAAACACCATGTAAAATGTCAAGAAATGGTAGCGCGCAATGAACAGCAAAGTTAAATGCTCAGGAAACGGGTTGAGCGTCTTGCCAATTCCTAAAACATCATGTAAATGTCAAGAAATAGTAGCGCGCAATGGACTACAATGTTTAAACACCATAAAACGAATCGCCCGTCTTGCCGATTCTTAAGCCACCTTTTAAATGTCAAGAAATGCTAGCGCGCAATGAATAACAAAGTCAAACCTTTATAAAATAAATCGCACGTCTTGCCAATTTGTAAACTACCATATAAATGTCAAGAAATGGTAGCGCGCAAGTAATCTGTTACTCATTTAAGAATTTAAACCAAGAATATGAAAATTCTAAATAACGGTGTCGGGACAGTCCAACCATTGTCTTACCGCCTGGAACAATGATCACCAATGAAGGATTAGGGCAGAAGACTGGAAGATCCAAATAGGCCGCCGGGACAGGAGCTCAGGAAGAAGCTGCTGCTCTGCACTGGGACCTCTGAATAGTGAGCACTGGGAGTTGGGCTGGCACTCTTTTATAGAGTCTTGGCCCAGCCCAGAACCACGCCTGCATGTTGCAGGGAAAGTCTCTGGAAGGACCTGGAAAGGGGCCACACCCTAACACACTCAGAAAACCTGCAGCAATACATTGCAAAGGAACAGTATTTGTAAGCATATTAAAAATATGTTTTCAGGATTGAACTCTGCAATGCAAAAGGTTAAACCACAACATATCAGCACAATGCATAGATTACTTTGTTTTGAGAGTGCTGGGTTTTTGCATTTTTGTCGCCAATAGAGCGCGTATTGCTCTGGTGTTGACACATTTTGAATAGATTGCAAACCTGGGCTGAGGAAAATGGTACTTTATCTGAATTGCAGTATGGCTTCCGCACAGGAATAGTTACGGTGGAACAAGGTCTGAATTTAAACATAATAATTGGGAAATATACAAAAATTAGGAAGGGTAACTTGTACTTGGCCTTCATAGACCTATCTTCAGCCTCTGACTGCATAATACATGGAAAATTATGTGACATTTTAAGTAGAATAGGGGTAGAACAGACAATAATTCAGTTCATACGGGACTTATACACAGGGTGTAGAGCAAGGGTGAGATATGGTATAGGAGGGGAATGCACCAGGCCTTTTGGCATGTACAGAGGAGTACACCAAGGCTACGTATTGGCTCCACTCCTGTTTTCACTATATATAAACAACCTAGAATGTGAATTAATAAGTAAATGTAAAGATCTCCCTCAGGTTGGCCACCGCCCTATTCCGGCCCTACTTTACGCAGGCTATGCTGTACTCATGGCTCGGACTCCAGTAGCCCTCCAAAAACTTTTAATTACCTGCATAACCTTCATGACAGACTTGGGTCTCACTGTTAATCGCTCGAAAACATTCATAATGAACTGTGGTAGAAAATTGAGTAAGATCCTTAACACAGTTACAAAAGATGGGAAAATGTATACAACTCGAACATCTTCATACCTGGGCAAAATGTTTGATAAACAAGGTTCCTGGGCACACTGTGTGAAAACCAAAAAAGTGCAGATCATGAAAACAACGGCAGCCCTGAAGATCTTCTCAAAAATGTTAGGGGGGATAACCCTGCAGACCATGATAAAAGTCTATAGGGCCAAATGTATCCCGGCTGCTTTGTATGGTTCAGGTATTTGGGGATATACCAATTGTAACTGGATCCAGACAGTGGAAAATGATTTTTTGAGGTACCTGTTAATGGTACCAAATGGTACCTCATCATATGTTAGTCACGCTGAACTGGGGGTTTCTTTCTTAGATGAGTTAATAAAAATACAGCCAATATTACTATGGCAGAAAGTTTGGACCCCAGAATACACTGGCCTAAATTAGGCAGTTTTACGTGATTGTGTGGCATCAACGTACACTTTAAGAGTTCCATGGCTGAGGTATATTAAGACCTTTTTTGAAAGTATGGTCCACAAATAATATTATACAAACCCTGTTTCAGTGGGCACACTCACTAGGAAGGAATTGAGGGTTTTGACCTTGAAGTACTTAGAAGATCAGCGATGGGAAGTAGAGTCAAAAAAGCATAGTGTTATGTCCAACCAACTAATTCTGTCCACGGAGGACATTCAGCCCTATCTGGTAAATGTGGTAAATCCCCGGCATCGCTTTGTTCTTGCACGATTAAGGTTAGACACATTCCATCGCTTAGTAACTTTTCCAAGTATGAATGATTGAAGTGTTTCTCTAGGACCATGCTTCTGTGATGCAAAGGCTGCACAAACTACGATACATGTGTTTTTTTTTTGTAAATGTTATCAAAAACAGAGAAAGCGTTTTTTAATGCCTTTTTAAGATCTATCAACACCCGACAGTGTCGCATTGCGTACATCAATTTACAGATTTTATCTTCTATGGAAATGTGTGGAATTCTGGTTAACTTTCTATGCTCAGGAATAACCGCAAGAAAGCTTATGGGTGCATTGGCACCAACCTAATTAGGTGATTTAAATATTTGCGATTGGATTAATTAATATGATAATGTATCTTAATTTTGGCATTTATTCTTTTATATTTTATTGTATGTATTGTATTTATTGTGTTTTATATATATAAGATGTGTTTATTGCTTTTATGACTTATTGGAAAGTCGAATAAAGTTTTATTATTATATTATATTACTTGCAAGAGTGCACAGAAGCCCTGGCAGCTGCAGTTCACGCAGTACACAGGATTACTGTCTGGCGTGGGGAGGCAAGGACTTACGTCCACCAAATTTGGACAGAAGGAACACTGGACTGTCGGGGTCACTTGGATCCAGGCCCTGTGTTCCAGGGACCACGATCATCGAGATGAGAGGGGACCCAGAGGACCAGTGAAGCAGAAGTTTGGTGCCTGCGCTAGCAGGGGGAAGATTCCGTCAACCCACAGGAGATTTCTTCTTGGCTTCCAGTGCAAGGTGAAGGCAGACAGCCCTCAGAGCATGCACCACCAGGAAACAGTCGAGAAAGCCGGCAGGATTAGGTGCTACAATGTTGCTGGTAGTTGTCTTGCTACTTTGATGCGGTTTTGCAGGCGTCCTGGAGCAGTCAGCTGTCGATCCTTGGCAGAAGTCAAAGAGGGAGATGCAGAGGAACTCTGGTGAGCTCTTGCATTAGTTATCTGAAGAGAAACCCACAGGAGAGACCCTAAATAGCCCTCAGAGGAGGATTGGCCACCTATCAGGAGGGACTCTGACGTCCCCTGTTGGCACTGGCCACTCAGAGGCCTCCACTGTGCCCTCACACCTCTGCATTCAAGATGGCAGGGGTCTGGGACACACTGGAGGAGCTCTGGGCACCACAGCTCTGGGCATCACCCCTGGGGTGGTGAGGGACAGGGGAGTGGTCACTCCCCTTTCCTTTGTCCAGTTTCACGCCAGAGCAGGGGCTGGGGGATCCCTGAACCGGTGTAGACTGGCTTATGCAAGGAGGGCACCATCTGTGCCCATCAAAGCATTTCCAGAGGCTGGGGGAGGCTACTCCTCCCAATCCCTTAACACCTATTTCCAAAGGGAGAGGGTGTGACACCCTCTCTCAGTGGAAATCCTTTGTTCTGACTTCCTGGGACTGGGCTGCCCAGACCCCAGGAGGGCAGAAACCTGTCTGAGGGTTGGCAGCCACGGTAGCTGCAGAGAAAACCCTAGAGAGCTAGTTTGGCAGTACCCGGGGTCCATGCTGGAGCCCCGGGGGTGCATGGGATTGGCACCCCAATACCAGATTTGGCATGGGGGGACAATTCCATGATCTTAGACATGTTACATGGCCATATTCGGAGTCACTATTGTGAAGCTACATATAGGTATTGACCTATATGTAGTGCACGCGTGTAATGGTGTCCCCGCACTCACAAAGTCTGGGGAAAGTGCCCTGAACAATATGGGGTCACCTTGGCTAGTGCCAGGGTGCCCTCACACTTAGTAACTTTGCACCTAACCTTCACTAAGTGAGGGTTAGACATATAGGTGACTTATAAGTTACTGAAGTGCAGTGTAAAACGGCTGTGAAATAACGTAGCGGTTATTTCACTCAGGCTGCAGTGGCAGTCCTGTGTAAGAATTGTCTGAGCTCCCTATGGGTGGCAAAAGAAATGCTGCAGCCCATAGGGATCTCCTGGAACCCCAACACCCTGGCTACCTAGGTACCATATACTGGGGAATTATAAGGGTGTTCCAGTGTGCCAATCAGATTTGGATAAAATGGTCAATAGCCTGCAGTGACAATTTTAAAAGCTGAGAGAGCATAAACACTGAGGTTCTGGTTAGCAGAGCCTCAGTGATACAGTTAGGCACCACACAGGGAACACATATAGGCCACAAACTATGAGCACTGGGGTCCTGGCTAGCAGGATCCCAGTGACACAGGCAAAAACAAACTGACACACAAGTAAAATTGGGGGTAACATGCCAGGCAAGATTGTACTTTCCTACAACGTGTTCTGGGGACAGAGGTATGGGCCCGCTGGGTGGGTGCTGTGGTGGTGTTTCCTGAGGGGGAGGCTCTGTGGTGGTGTGAGAGTGTCATCACTGTGGGCCTCTTCTGGGGGGGGACTGGATGTTGCTGGCACCTTTTCTCTGGTGACATTTGCTGGGGACCTGTGGGGATGTAAATGCAGTGTTATTGTTTCTGTGTGGGATATCATGTGCATGGGTGTGTTGCCCTCTATGGTTGTTGTTGCCCTGGCAGATTTGACTTTGAATGAGTATCTATTTGTTGGGCTAGGTGATTTTCTCCAGTGTGCATCCATTGGTGATAGGTGTCCATGCAGGTTTGTGAGGGCTGTCCATGCATTGGTGTTACATGCAGGGCTTGGTATTGGGATGAGTGGGTTGTAATGGTGGGGTATGGGGGAGGTAGTGAAGTGATGGGAGTGAGGGTACAGGTGGGGGTTTGTGATGGCATGCAGGTAAGGGTAGTGATAGTAATAGAGATTTGACTTACCGGAGTCCAGTCCTCCTCCTACTCCTGCCAGGCCCTCAGGATGCATGATTGCCAAGACTTGCTCCTCCCATGTTGTTAGTTGTGGGGGAGGATGTGGGGGTCCACCGCCAGTCCTCTGTACAGCTAGTTGGTATCTTGCTGCTGTGGAACGTACCTTCCCCGGTAGGTCGTTTTCACCTCTTCTTGATGTCATCCCTTGTTCTGGGGTGCTGTGCGACGGCGTTGACCCTGTCCACGAGTCTCTCCCATAGCTCCATGTTCCTAGCAATGGATGTCTACTTCACCTGTGTTCCAAATAGCTGTGGCTCTACCCAGATGATTTCCTCCACCATGACCCTCAGCTCCTCCTCAGAGAATCTGGGGTGTCGTTGTGGTGCCATGGTTGTAGTGTGAGTGGAGTGAGTGAGGGTGTGTGGGTGATGTGTTGGGGTATGTGATGTAAGGTGCATGGATGGTGTATAGGTGATGATGTTATGTGGCTCTGGTTGTGTGGGTGCTCTTGCTGTCTCTCTCTGGTGGCAATTTTTTCTAGTTGTAAAGGGTTGTGGGTAGTGTGGGTGTGAGTTTTATAGTGGTATGGGTGTGTGGGTGTGATGTGTGTATGTGTGTAAGGTGAGTGTAGTTTGAATTGTCCAATGTGGTGTAGTTTTGTTTGAGTGTGTGTATTCTGAGCGCAGCGGTATGTACTGCCAATGGTTTACTGCCATTGAATGTCCACTGCGGTGATTTGTGGGTCATAATGCTATGGGCGTAGTTCTGCTGGCGTAACGGTGTGGGTTTGGATACCGCCAGTTTATCACTGACCTTTAGGCTGGCAGACTTGTGTGTGTGGCTGTATAGTGACGGATTGGTATGTGTGTGTCATAATATGCTTGGTGGTTATCCGCCGCGGTGGCGTTATGTTGGCGACAGTCAGCATGGCGATAAGTGGGATTTACCGCCAATGTCATAATGAGGGCCTTTGTCCTTATCTACCTCAGCGTGGATAGCACTGTGCTGATCTTATGCTGAAAAAAATTGCTAGATAAACAGAGATTCGAGGTGAGCAAATCTAGAGTGTCGCTGGTGTTGCAGGGTGCTCTTTACTGGAGCTGCTCTCCACCTAAACTTGGGAACTACACAGAGTTCTCTTTTCTTTTTTACATAAATATACATATATATTTATATATATATATATATTGATATATAAAAAAAAACAACATAAACACTAAAAGGAATGTGGGGTACAACACTGAGGATCTCCACAACGTAAGACTGAAGCTCAGTAAGTTCTTCATCCACAATTGCTGGTACAGGTACTGACTGCAAATACCCACAAATAGGATATTCTGGGAAAGTCAGGCTCTGTGGATCTGATACCTATAGTGATGCTATGAACAGTAACTCAAAGACAATACTCACAGGGGACAAGCAACACCACTGTTGTGCCAATTAATTCTGGTGATGAAACAGGAACACGCAAGGCAGTAACTGAAAAGGTGCAGAAGTTAAATACACTGCCACAATAAACAAGGAGCAAAGAAGTGAAAACAAAGGGCACATTAGAGAGTACACTCTGTACCTGGAGTGGAATCTCCCCCCGAGTGCAGACATAAAGATTGTACTCGTAAATGCCCTTTGTGAATACTGAAAGTCATAAACGTAGACTTTTGATCTAACTTTAGAGCAAAAGACTAAATTTGCCTTTCTGAATTGGGCCCTTCGTTTCTGCACGTTCTGCATTGAGTGGAAATGGTCTAAGATGCACAGCACATAGTGCATCTAGGATGGTTTTCCGAGTGAGTTTGTGGCTTGTCAGCACATGACCTTAACCCAAGCTATTTACCTATTTTGGACACATATTTGGCTTCTAGCTCTTTTTATGAGGGATTAGTTACATTGCTCAGTTCCCAATCCTCCTATTTCACTGTGGCTTATTAGGGAACTAGATTATGTTAGTTAAGGGGATCACTGTCAAAGAGGTCTCATCTCCCTTGCTCTGCATGGTAGTGATTTTACCTCAGATTTGTTTTATGATTGTAGTTTATGGTGAATGCCTTCCAGAGGCTGTAGTGTTCTCTATGTCTCACCATTCATCATGGTTCACACTCTATGCATGCCCATCTTGAGAATGTCATTTAAAATGGCAGAACCATTAGCAAGGCCTTTTCCTCTGCCTTAATCTCTTTTTTTGCAGCCTCTTTCTGGGTTTTCTTGTATTGTGTCAGTATTTTGATTTCTTCCTTCAGGATTCTTGCTCTACCCTATTTGGGCAGGATTTTTGAGAGCCAGAGACAAACTTCCTTGGTTAATAAGAGTATTGGAGTTGTTGGTGTTTGATGTCACAGAGACTCCAAATACTCACCTGTTGCAAGTGAGGTCACTTTGCTACTTGTTGACTTGATTGTTTGTAGTGTTGTAGACTTTGCAACAAACATTCACTCTTGTTAGTTCCAACCTTTTATTAAGATTTCAATGTTGATCTTCCTGGAGTCACTTTTTGGGTTATATTTTAGAACCCTCTATCCCCACTGCACTCTCTGGCCCCACCATGTCAAGAGCCTCCTATCATTTTGAGGTTTCATTTCTTTGTATGATTTTAGTTCTAAACAAGTGAAGAAGTTCTGTGCTACGGGGGAGTGAAGATCTAGGCAATATAAAAAGGAGTCAGAATAGGAGAATTAAAAAAACAAAATACTGGGACACGTTACACACTCCCCAAGTTGTAAACTTTGAAGGGTTCCCATCTTATCCTTTTTACTAGCTGTGCATAGTTTCCATCATTGAAGTAGAATCTGCTCACCCGCTGCAAAAACCCAGTAAGCTGTTGAATGGAAATCTCAGCTGTAATGGGCTGTAGAGATCTTATGACCTTGCCCAGAACCCGGAAAAACTTGATACTTGGTTGCTAGCTCAGCAGGTCTTGGATCTCAGCCTTTAAGTCCCATGTCTTGGTGTCTTGCAGAAAGCTGGTGTTAGACCTGGCATCCGTGGTGTAGTGTCCCCTAACTTTTTGCCCTCTGACCTCCTGTTTTCCTGACTCATTTTTGCTGGCTTTTAATATTCTGAGCAATTTACCACTGCTGACCAGTGCTAGAGTGCAGGTGCTCTGTACTCTAAACATGGTAACATTGGCTTCTCCACAATTGACATATTTACCTGTAGGTCCCGAGTAAAGTGCACTATACATGACCAGGGCCTGTAAGTTAAATGCTGCTAGTGGGCCTGCAGCACTGATTGCACCACATACCGAAGAAGCATTTCAAACATATCTCAGACCTGCCATTGCAGAGCCTATGTGTGCAGTTTTAAACTACCATTTTGACATGGCAAGTGTACCCATTTGCCAGGTCCAAACCTTCTTTTTATTACATATGTCACCCCTAAGGTAGGCCCTAATAAGCCCCAAGGCAGGGTGCAATGTATTTGAAAAGTTGGACATGTCCTTTTAAGTTTAAGATTCCCAGGTAGTGAAAAACTGCTAAATTCATTTTTCACTACTGTAAGGCCTATCTCTCCTATAGATTACCATTAGGGTTACCTTGAAACATCCTTCAAGTTTAACTTTCAATTGGGAAAATATAGAAATATGGAGTTTGGGGTCATCGGACTGACAATATAAGCTCACAACTCATGGTGAAGTCTGATTTTAAATTGTACGTCTGAAAATGCCACTTTCCGAAAGTTGGAATTTTCTTACTGTAACCAATCTGTGCCTCTAATTGTCCCTAAATACACGTCTGGGGTGGATGACAGCTAGGCTTTGTATATTCCCTCTAGACAGTCACACAAAAAGGGAGTTTAGGAGTGACATTTGCATCCTAATGGCACATCACTAGGCTGATAGGTATTCCTCGGCTAGATGCAAGGGAAAAGTTGAAACGTACACCTAAATAGGGCTGTGCCTCTCTTCAGACAAAGCGCTGTATAATCCCCTGCCGAGTGTCTGGAAACAGGGAAGGAACAGCAGGGTCCTTTTTATCTTCAAAGGCATCTTGTAAGTCTCCCTCACTTCATAAACACATTTGGTTATAAGTACTGGACCCCAAACCCCACTGAATCAGAGCTCTACCAGAATCAAGGACATTCTGCCAAGAAGGACTGCTGTGCTGCCAGGAGGGGCTGCCACTCTGCAACTGCATAGCTATATTTGCAACTGTTTGCTGTGTGCTGTGAAGTAGGAGGGACTGTTAGTTTGCTACTTGCTTTGCTGTGTTGGCCTGTGGCTTCTGGACTGGAGTGAGAAGGCCTGGACCTGTTCTCTACATCCTTGAACCCAACATTCTCCAATGGATTGTTGGCTTGTCCCCTGTTCTCCTGCAGTCTCAGGGACATCAAAGACCGCCTGTGACTCTCCTGGTGCTGCTGGACTCTGCCATCTGTGAGCCCTGCCCTTGCCTGTGGTGCCCTCCTCCAGTCCTAAGCATCAGAAATGGGTTCTGCAGCTGATTTCTTCAAGAACGGATGCAGAGCCTTTGCTGTGCCGCCCCTTCGACACTGATGCACCAACTGTGAAATAGCGCATTCACACTCGATCCGGCCTGACGACAATGCTCTACACGGCTCGACGACGATGCATCACATTCACTTCAGTGGAACCCGCCAACAATGCAGTGATCTACCTGCATTGAAAATACTGCTGCATCAAGCACTCAACATCCACACTGTGGTCCATCAAAGGAATTGTTTCTGCAGACCCTATGTGGGATCTGTAGCCGGCCCATCCACTATTGCGGTTGGCCTGAATTTTAGATTTGCACCGGTCCCTCTCAACCTCAAGCAACCTTTTGACCACTAGTGACTCCTAAACACTGTTTTCACATTTAGGCCCTCATTATGACATTGGTGGTGACTGTTAAAGTGGAGGTAATACCGCCAACAGGCTGGTGGTGATTACCGGCAAATTATGACCATGGCAGTGATAACTCCCATAGAAAGCCAATGCACCACACCATCTGCCAGGGCATTAACACCACTGAACACGGTAGTAGCCATCAACAGCCACTCAGAAGACAAGGTACCGCCCACCATATTATGACACTGCAAACCGCCAGGATTTCCAGCGGGATACCAGCGCCATCAAAAGCCTGGCAGAAACATACTACAGAAGACCAAAGACCCACAAACAGAGACACAGAGAAGACCTACGCCGCCATGCAACCAGAACTGCAAGTCTTCCCGATGCTCTTCTATGCCATGCTCCACCTGGAACACCAATACGGATGAAGACGACGACGGTGAGCACAGCCACCTAGCACACGAGGGAGGGAGGAAAAGGAGAGTGACACGCACATGCACGACAAACACCAGACACACATACACATCATACACACAACTAGCTGCAGACATAAACCAATGACACATGACACACAGCATAATAATACAAGGACTACAGTTCTGCAGCACTGACATTGCTATAGCAAGGCAACACCCATCATATGAACCCATTTTAGAAAAAAGATACATGAACAATTGTCCAGAAAGGGCCAATGCCCAGTCCAAAGTACATAAGGCCCACATGGCCACAGGGCACAGACCAAGCCCCAACTTGATCCTGATGAATTATGCACAATAATGTGCAGAGACAACATCTCGGAAGTGGACAGGCACCTCAGGGGGAAGAGGGGTGAGGGCACCTTAGCTGAAGTTGGGAACTTGCACACTGCTCCTGGAGAGGGCTCCATGCCCATTTCCCAATGCTGAGGAGAGCAGAGTCACAGTCTCTGAGGTGAGGAATTTGCCCACAGCTTCTGAAGGGGGCTCCATGCCCATTTCCCAATGCTGGGGACTGCAAGGTCTCAGTCTCTGAGGTGGGGAACTTGCCCAATGCTCCTTGAGGAGGCTCCATGTACATCAGTCCCTGGAGGGTGGCCTACATGCCCTCTGCTGGAGGTGAGGGCTGCATTGTCTCTGCTGGAGGAGGTGTCTCCGGGGCAGCCTTTGCTGGAGGTGAGGGCTGCATTGTCTCTGCTGGGGGAGGTGTCTCCGGGGCAGCCTTTGCTGGAGGTGAGGGCTGCATTGTCTCTGCTGGGGGAGGTGTCTCCTGGGCCACCTTTGCTGGAGGTGTGGACTGCATTGTCTCTGCTGGGGGAAGTGTCTCCTGGGCAGCCTCTGCTGGAGGTGAGGGCTTCTTGCCTGTCATTGGTGGTTGAGTGGGAACTTTTTCTGACATTGATGGTTGAGTATGAACCACTTCTGACATTGGTGGTTGAGTGGGAACCTCTTCTGACATTGGTGGTTGAGTGGGAACCTTTTATGACATTGGTGGTTGAGTGGGAACCTCTTTTGACATTGGTGATTGAGTGGGATCCTTATTTTTCCTGGCTTGTGGAGTGGGATCCTTCCCTTTCCTGGCTGGTGGAGTGGGATCCTTTCATAGCTGGTGGAGAGGGATCCTTCCCTTTCCTGGCTGGTGGAGTGGGATCCTTCACTGTCTTGCCTTCATGACTTGGAGGTGCCTCTACTGTCCCCGTGGACTGTTTGGCTGAGGTGCTGGGCTGGGTCGTTGGGACCCCGCTCTTATGGGAATGACGGGGGGAGGGTGAGGGAAGAGATCAAGTTGGGCAAGGAAAAGCTTCTTAGGGACAGTGGGGCGGAATGAGGGAGGAGGGATGGGAGTGGAGGTTGAGGGAGTGGTTGTTGGAGGAGTACATATGCTGGACTTGGGTGCAGGTGCATGGGCAGTGCTGATGTGAGGTGGATGGCTGTTGGATGTCTGAGTGCCTGCGTTTGTGTCCTTTAGGAGGGGGGGAGACAGGGTGGGAGAGGACACAGGGGACGCGTGGATGGATGTTGTGGAGGTGTCTGTTAGTGAGGTGTGTGTGCTGCTCAGTATGGTGATGCTGGTGGTGGCTGTTGAAGCAGTGCATGCATGTATGAGTGTGGGCTTGACTGTGAGGGAGGTGGAGGGGGAGGATGAGGGGGAGACAGTGGAGGCAGTGGATGTGGATGTGTGTGCAACTGTCTATTGTTTGTGTGAGTGCTTGTGGACTGAAGTGTGGTGCCTGTGTTTGACTGTGCCACTCTTGTGTGATGTCTTGTGTGCATGCTCGTCTGTATGTGTGCATGGGATGGGTTGGGGTTGAGGAGACTGGGACTAGGAAGTGGTAGTTGGGGGGATGGTAGGAACAGGGACAATTGTTGCCATCGGAGAGGAGGCCAAAGCCTGAATTGAGTTCTGTTGGGCCACCAATCCACTGTGGATGCCGTCCAGGAATGCATTGCATTGCTGTATCTGGGATGCCAGCCCCTGGATGGCATTCAGTATGGTTGACTGCCCTACAGAGATGAATCTCAGGAGGTCAATAGCCTCCTCACTCAGAGCTGCAGGGCTCACTGGGGCAGGGCATGAGGTGCCTGGAGTGAAGGAGATGCCTACCCTCCTGTGTGAGGGGGTACGGGCAACTCGCTGAGGGGCTACTGGGAGGGCAGTGCTGGTACGGGGGTGGCAGCTGTACCTGCAGCTGGGGTGGTCACAGAGGTGTCTCCCACCACCAGGGAGCTTCTATCGGAGGAGGAATCAGAGTCTGTGTTTTCACCTCCTGTCTCCACTGTGGAGCTCCTCTCGCCCTCCGTTCCAATGGTTCCCTCAGCATCCGTTGACTCTGCCTCCTGGTGTGAGAAGGTAGCCTCTTTCTAGCCTTGTTACCCCCACTTTTGGCCTGTTTGTGAGTGTATATCAGGGTGTTTGTCACTTTTTTCACTGTCTCACTGGGATCCTGATAGCCAGGCCTCAGTGCTCATAGTGAAAACACTATGTTTTCAGTATGTTTGTTATGTGTCACTGGGATCCTGCTAGTCAGGACCCCAGTGCTCATAAGATTGTGGCCTATATGTATGTGTCACTGGGACCCTGTCACACAGGACCCCAGTGCTCATAGGTGTGCATGTATGTGTTCCCTGTGTGGTGCCTAACTGTCTCACTGAGGCTCTGCTAACCAGAACCTCAGTGGTTATGCTCTCTCATTACTTTCAAATTGTCACTGACAGGCTAGTGACCATTTTTACCAATTTACATTGGCTTACTGGAACACCCTTATAATTCCCTAGTATATGGTACTGAGGTACCCAGGGTATTGGGGTTCCAGGAGATCCCTATGGGCTGCAGCATTTCTTTTGCCACCCATAGGGAGCTCTGACAATTCTTACACAGGCCTGCCACTGCAGCCTGAGTGAAATAACGTCCACGTTATTTCACAGCCATTTTACACTGCACTTAAGTAACTTATAAGTCACCTATATGTCTAACCTTTACCTGGTAAAGGTTAGGTGCAAAGTTACTTAGTGTGAGGGCACCCTGGCACTAGCCAAGGTGCCCCCACATTGTTCAGAGCCAATTCACTGAACTTTGTGAGTGCGGGGACACCATTACACGCGTGCACTACATATAGGTCACTACCTATATGTAGCTTCACCATGGTAACTCCGAATATGGCCATGTAACATGTCTATGATCATGGAATTGCCCCCTCTATGCCATCCTGGCATTGTTGGTACAATTCCATGATCCCAGTGGTCTGTAGCACAGACCCTGGTACTGCCAGACTGCCCTTCCTGGGGTTTCACTGCAGCTGCTGCTGCTGCCAACCCCTCAGACAGGCAGCTGCCCTCCTGGGGTCCAGCCAGGCCTGGCCCAGGATGGCAGAACAAAGAACTTCCCCTGAGAGAGGGTGTGACACCCTCTCCCTTTGGAAAATGGTGTGAAGGCAGGGGAGGAGTAGCCTCCCCCAGCCTCTGGAAATGCTTTGTTGGGCACAGATGTGCCCAATTCTGCATAAACCAGTCTACACCGGTTCAGGGACCCCTTAGCCCCTGCTCTGGCGCGAAACTGGACAAAGGAAAGGGGAGTGACCACTCCCCTGACCTGCACCTCCCCTGGGAGGTGTCCAGAGCTCCTCCAGTGTGCTCCAGACCTCTGCCATCTTGGAAACAGAGGTGCTGCTGGCACACTGGACTGCTCTGAGTGGCCAGTGCCACCAGGTGACGTCAGAGACTCCTGCTGATAGGCTCCTTCAGGTGTTAGTAGCCTTTCCTCTCTCCTAGGTAGCCAAACCCTCTTTTCTGGCTATTTAGGGTCTCTGTCTCTGGGGAAACTTTAGATAACGAATGCATGAGCTCAGCCGAGTTCCTCTGCATCTCTCTCTTCACCTTCTGATAAGGAAACAACTGCTGACCGCGCTGGAAGCCTGCAAACCTGCAAAATAGTAGCAAAGACGACTACTGCAACTCTGTAACGCTGATCCTGCCGCCTTCTCGACTGTTTTCCTGCTTGTGCATGCTGTGGGGGTAGCCTGCCTCCTCTCTGCACCAGAAGCTCCGAAGAAATCTCCCGTGGGTCGACGGAATCTTCCCCCTGCAACCGCAGGCACCAAAAAGCTGCATTACCGGTCCCTTGGGTCTCCTCTCAGCACGACGAGCGAGGTCCCTCGAATCCAGCGACTCTGTCCAAGTGACCCCCACAGTCCAGTGACTCTTCAGCCCAAGTTTGGTGGAGGTAAGTCCTTGCCTCACCTCGCTGGGCTGCATTGCTGGGAACCGCGACTTTGCAAGCTTCTCCGGCCCCTGTGTACTTCCGGCGGAAATCCTTCGTGCACAGCCAAGCCTGGGTCCACGGCACTCTAACCTGCATTGCACGACTTTCTAAGTTGGTCTCCGGCGACGTGGGACTCCTTGGTGCAACTTCGGCGAGCACCGTTTCACGCATCCTCGTAGTGCCTGTTTCTGGCACTTCTCCGGGTGCTACCTGCTTCAGTGAGGGCTCTTTGTCTTGCTCGACGTCCCCTCTCTCTTCAGGTCCAATTTGCGACCTCCTGGTCCCTCCTGGGCCCCAGCAGCGTCCAAAAACGCCAAACGCACGATTTGCGTGTAGCAAGGCTTGTTGGCGTCCATCCGGCGGGAAAACACTTCTGCACGACTCACCAAGGCGTGGGGGATCCATCCTCCAAAGGGGAAGTCTCTAGCCCTTGTCGTTCCTGCAGTATTCACAGTTCTTCAGCCTAGTAAGAGCTTCTTTGCACCAACCGCTGGCATTTCTTGGGCATCTGCCCATCTCCGAGCTGCTTGTGACTTTTGGACTTGGTCCCCTTGTTCCACAGGTACCTTCAGACAGGAATCCATCGTTGTTGCATTGCTGATTTGTGTTTTCCTTGCATTCTCCCTCTAACACGACTATTTTGTCCTTAGGGGAACTTTGGTGCACTTTGCACTCACTTTTCAGGGTCTTGGGGGGGGTTATTTTGCTAACTCTCACTATTTTCTAATAGTCCCAGCGACCCTCTACAAGGTCACATAGGTTTGGGGTCCATTCGTGGTTCACATTCCACTTTTGGAGTATATGGTTTGTGTTGCCCCTATCCCTATGTTTCCCCATTGCATCCTATTGTAACTATACATTGTTTGCACTGTTTTCTAAGACTATACTGCATATTTTTGCTATTGTGTATATATATCTTGTGTATATTTCCTATCCTCTCACTGAGGGTACACTCTAAGATACTTTGGCATATTGTCATAAAAATAAAGTACCTTTATTTTTAGTATAACTGTGTATTGTGTTTTCTTATGATATTGTGCATATGACACTAAGTGGTACTGTAGTAGCTTCACACGTCTCCTAGTTCAGCCTGAGCTGCTTTGCTAAGCTACCATTATCTATCAGCCTAAGCTGCTAGACACCCTATACACTAATAAGGGATAACTGGGCCTGGTGCAAGGTGCAAGTACCCCTTGGTACTCACTACAAGCCAGTCCAGCCTCCTACATTGGTTGTGCAGTGGTGGGATAAGTGCTTGAGACTACTAACCACTCTTGTCATTGTACTTTTCATAAGAGAAAAATATACAAAACAAGGTCAGTGTATATACACATAGCCAAAAAGTTTTGCATTTCCTCTTTTCACTCTTTTCTAAGTGCTGAAAAGTACTTCTAAAACTTTCAAAAAGTTCTTAAAAGTTTAAAAAGTTTTTTCTGTCTTTCCAAAAAGTTCTGAAAACTTTTTTCTCTTTTTCTATCACTTTAACTCTCTCTAAAAAATGTCTGGCACAGGAAAAAATGTTGAACTGTCCAAACTTGCATATGATCACCTTAGCTGGAAAGGAGCAAGGAGTCTCTGCATAGAGAGAGGTTTGAGTGTAGGGAAGAATCCTTCCTTAGAACTGTTAATTAATATGCTTAGAGTACAGGATAAGGCCATAAGTGCCCAATCTGTAGAAAAAGTAGCTAATGGTTCTCAATCTGATCCAGGGACTCCCCCAGGAAAAGGTTCAGGAAAGAAACTTCTCAGCCTGCCCATTACTAGACAGTCTAGCATAGTTGGTACAGAGGTTGAATCACACCATACTAATGGTGTGCTCTCACATTATACTGGTAGCCAAGCTGTTAGGGTGCCCTCTGTAAGGGACAGGTCTCCTTCTGTTCATTCCCATCATACCTCTGTATCTAGAAATGTCCCTCCCACCCACCCTGATGACAGATTGTTAGAAAGGGAGCTCAATAGATTGAGAGTGGAACAAACCAGACTGAAGCTCAAGAAGCAACAGCTGGATTTGGATAGACAGTCTTTAGAAGTAGAGAGGGAAAGACAGAAGTTGGGTTTAGAAACCCATGGTGGCAGCAGCAGTATTCCCCATAGTCATCCTGCAAAAGAGCATGATTCCAGGAATCTGCACAAGATAGTTCCCCCTTATAAGGAGGGGGATGACATTAACAAGTGGTTTGCTGCACTTGAGAGGGCCTGTGTTGTACAGGATGTCCCTCAAAGGCAGTGGGCTGCTATCCTATGGCTATCATTTAGTGGAAAGGGTAGGGATAGACTCCTTACTGTGAAAGAAAATGATGCCAATAATTTTACAGTTCTTAAGAATGCACTCCTGGATGGTTATGGCTTAACCACTGAACAGTACAGGATAAAGTTCAGAGAGACCAAAAAGGAGTCTTCACAAGACTGGGTTGATTTCATTGACCATTCAGTGAAGGCCTTGGAGGGATGGTTACATGGCAGTAAAGTTACTGATTATGAAAGCCTGTATAACACAATCCTGAGAGAGCATATACTTAATAATTGTGTGTCTGATTTGTTGCACCAGTACCTGGTAGACTCTGATCTGACCTCTCCCCAAGAATTGGGAAAGAAGGCAGACAAATGGGTCAGAACAAGGGTGAACAGAAAAGTTCATACAGGGGGTGACAAAGATGGCAATAAGAAGAAAGATGGTGAAAAATCTCAAGATAAGCATGGGGATAAGGGTAAAACCAAAGATCCCACTTCAAATCTTAAACACTCTTCAGAGGGTGGGGATAAAACAAATTCTTCCTCTTCTTCCCAACCTGCACACATTAAAAAGCCTTGGTGCTTTGTGTGTAAAAACAGAGGCCATAGGCCAGGGGATAAGTCCTGTCCAGGTAAACCCCCTGAGCCTACCACCACTAATACATCAAGCTCTAGTGCCCCTAGCAGTAGTGGTACTAGTGGTGGGACTGCTGGCAACAGTCAAGCAAAGGGTGTAGTTGGGTTCACTTATGGGTCCATAGTGGAAACTGATGTAATCAGTCCCAAGACAGTTTCTGTCACACCTAGTGGCATTGGCCTTGCCACACTGGCTGCTTGTCCCCTTACAATGGATAAGTACAGGCAGACAGTTTCAATAAATGGTGTTGAGGCCTTGGCCTACAGGGACACAGGTGCCAGTTTCACTTTGGTGACTGAAAACCTAGTGCCTCCTGAACAACACATCATTGGACAACAGTATAAGATTATTGATGTCCATAACTCCACTAAGTTTCTTCCCTTAGCTATAATTCAGTTTAGTTGGGGTGGAGTTACTGGCCCTAAGCAGGTGGTGGTATCACCTAGCTTACCTGTAGACTGTCTCTTAGGTAATGACCTAGAGGCCTCAGGTTGGGCTGATGTAGAGTTTTATGCCCATGCAGCCATGCTGGGCATCCCTGAGGAATTGTTCCCTCTCATTTCAAGTGAAATGAAAAAGCAAAGGAGAGAAGGCCTGAAAACTCAGGATCCCTCTCCATCAACAGGTAAAAAGGGTATCACAGTATCCCCTAACCACCCTACCATTCAGGATACTATTCCTGTGGTGGGAGAAACCTCTCCTGGGGTGGCACCTGTTCCAAGGGAATCATCAGCGGGCAAAGCTGGACTCCCTGAGGTGGAAGTACCTCTCTGTGGGATAACTAACATTGGTGAGAAAAACAGCACCATTTTAGTTAACATGGAGCATCCCTCCAACCCTCCCAGAGAAACTTTAGTGCAGAAACCCTGCACTACCTCACAACACTTAGGACAGCATCCCTGCCTTAGTGTGGAGCTCATAGGACAGCATCCCTGCCCTGCTCCAACTCAAGAGAAACAGCATCCCTGTTCTCTCTTCCAGCCAGATGGACAAAGTTTTTGCCCAGCTATGGCTTTTCTGAGACAGCATCCCTGTCTGGCATTTCCATCACTACAAATAGGTTCAGTGGACAATTCCCACTGCTCTAAACTAAAACTTACTGATAGAAACTCTGAAAATACATCTTCACATTGTTGCTTAGCTAAAAAACTTCAAACAGGGTGGTTTACATCCCTACAGGGAAGTAACCATATAGTGGATGATAAAGGGAGTAACCAGTCTATTGCAGAGCTACTCTCTACTTATCACCACTTAGACAATAAAGTCTCAACTGGCCAAGGTTAGCCTTATTGTCCTTCGTTTGGGGGGGGTTGTGTGAGAAGGTAGCCTCTTTCTAGCCTTGTTACCCCCACTTTTGGCCTGTTTGTGAGTGTATATCAGGGTGTTTGTCACTTTTTTCACTGTCTCACTGGGATCCTGATAGCCAGGCCTCAGTGCTCATAGTGAAAACACTATGTTTTCAGTATGTTTGTTATGTGTCACTGGGATCCTGCTAGTCAGGACCCCAGTGCTCATAAGATTGTGGCCTATATGTATGTGTCACTAGGACCCTGTCACACAGGACCCCAGTGCTCATAGGTGTGCATGTATGTGTTCCCTGTGTGGTGCCTAACTGTCTCACTGAGGCTCTGCTAACCAGAACCTCAGTGGTTATGCTCTCTCATTACTTTCAAATTGTCACTGACAGGCTAGTGACCATTTTTACCAATTTACATTGGCTTACTGGAACACCCTTATAATTCCCTAGTATATGGTACTGAGGTACCCAGGGTATTGGGGTTCCAGGAGATCCCTATGGGCTGCAGCATTTCTTTTGCCACCCATAGGGAGCTCTGACAATTCTTACACAGGCCTGCCACTGCAGCCTGAGTGAAATAACGTCCACGTTATTTCACAGCCATTTTACACTGCACTTAAGTAACTTATAAGTCACCTATATGTCTAACCTTTACCTGGTAAAGGTTAGGTGCAAAGTTACTTAGTGTGAGGGCACCCTGGCACTAGCCAAGGTGCCCCCACATTGTTCAGAGCCAATTCACTGAACTTTGTGAGTGCGGGGACACCATTACACGCGTGCACTACATATAGGTCACTACCTATATGTAGCTTCACCATGGTAACTCCGAATATGGCCATGTAACATGTCTATGATCATGGAATTGCCCCCTCTATGCCATCCTGGCATTGTTGGTACAATTCCATGATCCCAGTGGTCTGTAGCACAGACCCTGGTACTGCCAGACTGCCCTTCCTGGGGTTTCACTGCAGCTGCTGCTGCTGCCAACCCCTCAGACAGGCAGCTGCCCTCCTGGGGTCCAGCCAGGCCTGGCCCAGGATGGCAGAACAAAGAACTTCCCCTGAGAGAGGGTGTGACACCCTCTCCCTTTGGAAAATGGTGTGAAGGCAGGGGAGGAGTAGCCTCCCCCAGCCTCTGGAAATGCTTTGTTGGGCACAGATGTGCCCAATTCTGCATAAACCAGTCTACACCAGTTCAGGGACCCCTTAGCCCCTGCTCTGGCGCGAAACTGGACAAAGGAAAGGGGAGTGACCACTCCCCTGACCTGCACCTCCCCTGGGAGGTGTCCAGAGCTCCTCCAGTGTGCTCCAGACCTCTGCCATCTTGGAAACAGAGGTGCTGCTGGCACACTGGACTGCTCTGAGTGGCCAGTGCCACCAGGTGACGTCAGAGACTCCTGCTGATAGGCTCCTTCAGGTGTTAGTAGCCTTTCCTCTCTCCTAGGTAGCCAAACCCTCTTTTCTGGCTATTTAGGGTCTCTGTCTCTGGGGAAACTTTAGATAACGAATGCATGAGCTCAGCCGAGTTCCTCTGCATCTCTCTCTTCACCTTCTGATAAGGAAACAACTGCTGACCGCGCTGGAAGCCTGCAAACCTGCAACATAGTAGCAAAGACGACTACTGCAACTCTGTAACGCTGATCCTGCCGCCTTCTCGACTGTTTTCCTGCTTGTGCATGCTGTGGGGGTAGCCTGCCTCCTCTCTGCACCAGAAGCTCCGAAGAAATCTCCCGTGGGTCGACGGAATCTTCCCCCTGCAACCGCAGGCACCAAAAAGCTGCATTACCGGTCCCTTGGGTCTCCTCTCAGCACGACGAGCGAGGTCCCTCGAATCCAGCGACTCTGTCCAAGTGACCCCCACAGTCCAGTGACTCTTCAGCCCAAGTTTGGTGGAGGTAAGTCCTTGCCTCACCTCGCTGGGCTGCATTGCTGGGAACCGCGACTTTGCAAGCTTCTCCGGCCCCTGTGTACTTCCGGCGGAAATCCTTCGTGCACAGCCAAGCCTGGGTCCACGGCACTCTAACCTGCATTGCACGACTTTCTAAGTTGGTCTCCGGCGACGTGGGACTCCTTGGTGCAACTTCGGCGAGCACCGTTTCACGCATCCTCGTAGTGCCTGTTTCTGGCACTTCTCCGGGTGCTACCTGCTTCAGTGAGGGCTCTTTGTCTTGCTCGACGTCCCCTCTCTCTTCAGGTCCAATTTGCGACCTCCTGGTCCCTCCTGGGCCCCAGCAGCGTCCAAAACGCCAAACGCACGATTTGCGTGTAGCAAGGCTTGTTGGCGTCCATCCGGCGGGAAAACACTTCTGCACGACTCTCCAAGGCGTGGGGGATCCATCCTCCAAAGGGGAAGTCTCTAGCCCTTGTCGTTCCTGCAGTATTCACAGTTCTTCAGCCTAGTAAGAGCTTCTTTGCACCAACCGCTGGCATTTCTTGGGCATCTGCCCATCTCCGAGCTGCTTGTGACTTTTGGACTTGGTCCCCTTGTTCCACAGGTACCTTCAGACAGGAATCCATCGTTGTTGCATTGCTGATTTGTGTTTTCCTTGCATTCTCCCTCTAACACGACTATTTTGTCCTTAGGGGAACTTTGGTGCACTTTGCACTCACTTTTCAGGGTCTTGGGGGGGGTTATTTTGCTAACTCTCACTATTTTCTAATAGTCCCAGCGACCCTCTACAAGGTCACATAGGTTTGGGGTCCATTCGTGGTTCACATTCCACTTTTGGAGTATATGGTTTGTGTTGCCCCTATCCCTATGTTTCCCCATTGCATCCTATTGTAACTATACATTGTTTGCACTGTTTTCTAAGACTATACTGCATATTTTTGCTATTGTGTATATATATCTTGTGTATATTTCCTATCCTCTCACTGAGGGTACACTCTAAGATACTTTGGCATATTGTCATAAAAATAAAGTACCTTTATTTTTAGTATAACTGTGTATTGTGTTTTCTTATGATATTGTGCATATGACACTAAGTGGTACTGTAGTAGCTTCACACGTCTCCTAGTTCAGCCTGAGCTGCTTTGCTAAGCTACCATTATCTATCAGCCTAAGCTGCTAGACACCCTATACACTAATAAGGGATAACTGGGCCTGGTGCAAGGTGCAAGTACCCCTTGGTACTCACTACAAGCCAGTCCAGCCTCCTACACCTGGGTCCTGTGGAATGCACCTCCCTTTGTCACTGGTGCTCCTGCTACTCCGCCAGATGATGCTAATGCACACATGGACAGGGAGAGAAAGAGAGCACTGGGTCAATTAAAGCACCAACACCATAGTTTGCATACACAGCACCGCGACACACAGGGATCAGGATTAAGCACTATGGATTGCACTGGCATTGAATTGGCTAGATGCCACAGCAAGATAAGGGCCAAACACTGCCAACTGCACACCTCCTGGGACTCACAAACCCCTCACTGACATGGAATGCAAACGTACTAGGTTACCTGCATTGGCCATACACCCATTACCCTTGAGCTGGATCATGCTGTATTGTCTGGCCTGGCATTAAGGGGCACCCATTAACTCACAACCACCACCCGGATTCCATGCCACCTAACAATTATTGTAGTAGGGCCCACTGTACTCACCCCCCTGTGGCTGCTGTGATTACCTCAAGAGCCCATCCAGCTCTGGGTAGGCCACTGCCAGTATGCTGGCCATCAGGGGGGTCAGGTTCGGACGTGCACCCCTTCCTCGTTGGGAGGCCATTCCTAGCTGGGCCTTTGCAGTCTTCCGTGCCAAGCGTCTTAGGTCCTCCCACCGTTTCCTGTAGTGGGTGCTCCACCTTCTGTAGACCCCCAATGTCCGCACGTCCTTGGCGATGGCATGCCACAATCCTTTCTTTTGATGGGCGCTGACCTCCAGAGGTAATACAGACAGGAGGACAGCATTACACATACAATCCAGCCTGTCACACATATGGCCCATAAATCCCGTTTCCAACTCCATAGGCACACACATCGCCTGGCACACACCATGTACACTACCACCAGACATACCATCCCATATATGACACGATGCCTGCACACACATCTCCATGCAACCCTCCCACATGCATTGTGGCCAAGGTGTACTCACCTGTTGGTCTGGAGGCCCATACAGCGGTCCATACTGGGGCAGGACCCCATCCACCAAGCGCTCCAACTCCATCAAAGTGAAGGCAGGGGCCCTTTTCCCGGTCACATGGCCCATGGTAGGTTCCAGACACAGGTCACAGCAGCACACGCAGTGTAGGTGTTGTCTTGTGGAAAGTCAGGAATCAAGTGAGGTTATAGACAGAAAATGGCGGTCACGTCCACGGCGGTGTACACCCTCATCGCCAACGCTGATCCCTATTGGCCACTGTACTCCATAGAGACCCATATTAGCCAATGAGGAATTGCACAGCAGTGCAAGACCGCCTTCTGCCACGACACCCAACGTCGGCGGTGTTACCTCATTTCCATCTGTTCCTAGATACAGGACAGGAGGTCGCCATTTCATGGTCGTGGACCACACACAGATCTTCCATAACTGCGTCATTTATGGAAATTGCACATAGATTGCCATTCCAACTGTCCCATCACATGAATGTTGTATGCACACTGAGGTGGTGGTTCCAATGTACAAATTGTGACAGACTACTCACTCTTATGTCCCTTAGATACTTATCACTTCGGATGAATAGGGGTAGGAGACAAACCCACATCTACAGAACCTTTGTGGACTACACTGGAGGATAGGCACATTATACTCACCTATAGACTGGACAAGGCCACAATCACAGAGCTGTGTGCCCAATTCGAGCCTGATCTGATATCAGTTATCCATCCTCCCACTGGGATCCCCCTTTTGTTCAGGTTCTATCAGTGCTCGATTTTCTGGCAACTGGTTATTTCCAAGTGACAGTGGGCTTGGCAGCAGGAATGTCACAGCCAATGTTCTCAATCGTGCTGACAAGGGTATTGTTTGCCCTGGGGAAACACACATGTGCAGCTACATTTCTTTCCCCCAGGTAGAAGATTTGGCCACTGTGAAAGAGGGATTCTATGCACTGGGACATATTCCAAATATTATTGGGGCGATTGACGGTACACATGTTGCGTTTGTCCCCCACCGCCAGAATGAGCAGGTGTTCAGGAATCGAAAGAGTTTCCACTCACTCAATGTGCAAATGGTATGCCTGACGGACCAGTACATCCCTCACGTTACTGCCAAGTATCCTGGGTCAGTGCATGACGCCTTCATTCTGAGGAATAGCAGCATCCCAAATGTGATGGCCCAACTACAGAGGTACAGGGTGTGGATAATAGGTGAGCCAGAGTCTCTATACATTGTATGTAAGTGTATGCCTTAAAGTGTTATCCCCATAGCGTTGTGTAAGGCTAAATTGTGTCCCTCCATACTTGCAGGTGACTACCCACACCTATTGTGGCTCCTGACCCCTGTGAGGAATGCCAGGACAGGGGCTGAGAACTATTATGATTATGCACATGGGTGAGCCAGGAGAATAATCAAGAGGACTTTCGGACTCCTGAAGGCCAGGTTCAGATGTCTGCATCTGACAGGTGGATCCCTGTGCTACTCACCCGAGAAGGTCTGCCAGGTATTAGTGCCATGCTGCATGTTGCACAACCTGTCCCTCAGATGACATGTGACTTTTCTGTAGGAGGAGGGGACTTGAGATGGCCCTGTGGCAGAAGTGGACCCTGAGGACAGTGAGGATGGGGACGCAGAGGATGAGGACAACAGACCATCAGTTATATGACAATACTTCCAATGACACATAGGTGAGACAGAGGAACTGACTATTGCTCTGAATATTGATGTTTTCTGTGTGGCTGTAGCATGAAGGCATTCACTTCCTTTGCATCTGAACGTACTGTCACCTATGGCTTGTCCTTTTACAGATGTTGGTGATATGACAACAGTGTCCTGATGTGTTTACTGCAGACTGCTACAGGTCATTATTTGTATGCTATCACAGTGTTCAGATCATTTGCACTAGATGTGACTGTTACCACAAATGCACATTTTCAACACATAAAATGGTGTCACTCAAGTTGTATTCCAGGGTGTTAATTGTAGTGCAAATAATTGACTGAAAAGTGCAATGGAATGGGGTGATGGTAGAGGAAAGTCCAGGGTATTGTTCCAGTCTGTTTGTAGCACAGGTCCAGTGTCCAAGGGGCCATCGGAAGGGGAGCAAAGGCAGTTCAAAGTGGACAAGGGGGACAATCAGGAGAGTCTCATTTCCTGGCGGCATTCTTGGTCTTGGGAAGAGTATCTGGCTTCTGTCTGGGTCACAGGGAACGTTTGCGGGGTGGTTCACCTTCTGCAGGGGGAAGGGTGCTGGTGGCCTGTGGGTTCTGTGGCGGGGCCTCCTGCCCACTAGCTGCAGCAGAAGTGGGGGGCTGGTCAATAGACTGGCTAGTGGTAGGGACCCACTGGTGTGCTGTTGATTCCCCCATAATGTTGGTCATGTCTGCCAGCACCCCTGCTATAGAGGGCATGGTGGTGTTGAGAGCCTGGAAGTCCTCCTTGATCTCCTGTTGGTGTTCCTCCTTCAGCCGCTTGTTCTCCTGCATGTTGTTAAGGATCTGGCCCATCGCGTCCGGAGATTGTTGGTAGGCCCTCCGGATCTCGGTGAGTGCCTCCTGGTGAGTTGGTTCCCTGGGCCTGTCCTCTCCCTGGCACACAGTGGTACTCCCAGTGTCCCTGTTGCCCTGTTCCTCTGTCCCCTGAACAGTGGGCTCACGGCCACTGACCCCAGGTCCCTGATTGTCTTGTGGGAGAGGTGTGGACTGGGGTCCCTGTACAGGTAGGCATACTGCTGATTGATGTGTCCTGGGGACAGAGGTGTGGGGATGCTGGGTGGGTGCTGTGGTGTTGGATACTGAAGGGGGAGGCTCTGTGGTTGACTGGGAGTGGGCTGGGGTGACCGACTAACCAGTTGTCCCTGATGGGCCAGGTAGTTAATCCAGATCCAGAAGTCCAGAGTTACTTTAATCATTGGGAGCATCTTCTGTTGGGGGACCGGTTTGTCGTGCACCTCCTTTCCGCTGACATTGGCTGGGGCACCTGTGGGGATGTAAGTGGTGTATTATGCTTCATGTCTGTGACATATTGTACATCCCTAGCTTCCCCTCTATTGCTGCTGTTGCCCTAACACCTTTGTTTGTATATGATAATGTACGTTGTGTTTGTTAGTTCTCCATGTTGTGCATGGTTTTGTGATGGGTGTCCATGCAGGGCTGGGAGAGCTGTCTATGAATTGGTATAGCATGCAGGGTTTGGCATTGGGGTTAGACATATGTGTCTGTGCAGTGTGTGGGATGTAGTGGAGTGATGGGAGTGAGGGTGTGAGATGGCATGCAGGTATGGGTGGGTGATAAGTAGTAAATGTTGACTCACCCATGTCCAGTCCTCCGGCAACTCCAGTGAGTCCCTCAGGATGCAGTAATGCCAAGACTTGCTCCTCCCATGCTGTAAGCTGTGGAAGAGGAGGTGGGGGTCCACTGCCAGCCCTCTGTATGGGGAGCTGGTGCCTTGCTGCCACGGAACGTACCTTCCCCGTCGGTCATTCCACCTCTTCCTGATGTCATCCCTTGTTCTTGGATGCTGTTTCACGGCGTTTACCCTGTCCACGATTCTCCGCCATAGTTCCATCTTCCTGGCAATGGATATTTGCTATACTTGTGTTTCAAACAGCTGTGGCTCTACCCTGACTACTTCCTCCACCATGACCCGCAACCTGCAACTAAAGGGTTGTGGGTAATGTGGGTGGGTGTTTTATAGTGCTGTGGGTGTGTGTGGTGTGTGTATGAGTATAAGGTGTGTGTTTTTGGTATTGGCCAATGTTGGATAGTTTAGTATATGGGTGTCCATTTTGAGCGCGCCAGTGTGTACTGCCAATGGTTTACCGTCATTGAATGTCCACCATGGTGATTCGTGGGTCATAATGTGGTGCGGGTAGTTTCGTTAACAGTATGGGGGTTGGTACCGCCACTTTAGTACTGACCTCTGGGCTGGCAGATTTGTGTATGTAGCAGTACTCTGGTGGACTGGTGTGTGTGTGTCATAATTTGGAGAATTAATGTTCGCCTCCGCGGCGGTATGTTGGTGGCCCTCACCGTGCTGGTAAGCGGGATTTACCGCCAATGTCATAATGAGGGCCTTAATCTTTAAAAATTCATATCTCAATCTCTACTTACTGGATTTTTGTTGTTTTAATCTTGTTTTACTCGATAAATATTCTCTGTTTTTCTAAACTGTGGAGTCTTTTTGTGGTGTATTTCACTGTGTTACTGTAATGAAGGGCCTGATTTAGGTCTTGGTGAAGGCAAACAGACTGATATCCCATCCACTGTATTACGATCCAATTATTTCCTATGAGGATCGTAATATGGCAGATGAGATATCTGTGATGTATGTGACAGAGTATTCCCTCTGCCCTAAGTGTTGCACAAATACTTTACGCATTGCCTCTTACGTTAAGCCTGACTGCTCTGTGCAAACCTACCAGAGGGTAAACATACTTTACTTGAGGATGTGCATTTGACTCACACTGACTAGGATTCTCTTTGATAGAGTGCATACCTCTACCAACTAGAGACCCAATTTCTAACACTTGGCTAATGGTACCATTTTAGAACCTAATATCTCTATTTTGTCAGTCCACCTTGCTAATATGATTTTGGTTGCAGCAAGCAGTGCTGAGGTCTTGCATGCACAAGTCTGAATAGCTACAAAAGATGAATCGGTACAACTAAGGAACTTTACTTCAAAGGGCAAACTCTTGTATGAAAACAATGCAAATTAAATGTTCAAAAACTACAAAGAGATGGTGCTAGCTAGGATTAGTTGAGATTTCAGAGGAAAACACATTTAAGGAAACCTTTCGTGGAGAAAGTTTCTCCACAAATGTGTTTCCTTCATTTCTTTTCAAATGGTATTGCTAGAGTGCTGAATTGATTCTGGTGAATTGTAGTATGGCGCTGGATGCGCATATGACTCTCATCATGGCCGCCGTCAGTGGCCTAGGTGAATTAACTAGCAATGCACCACCTACAGCTGTTATCAAGATATAAGAATGACTATCTGAGTCCTATGGTGTCGGATGGAGAGAGGAGAGCACAACCTGAGGAAGAGAGCTGTGGGACAACGGAGAAGACGGGAAGCAAAAACCCAGGACAAGGACCCTGTACGGAGAACAACTGTGATCGGCAAGAGGAGAGGGAAAGGACAGATGGCGCCGAATGAGAAAGGGAAGGAACCGCGCTCTAGGAGCACAGCTTATGAGTCCAGTGAGCCCCGAGGAGGAGTGGACGATGTGACCCTCAAAGACACGATCCAGGAGAGCCGTGGTCCTAGGCAAGTTCAGTTGCCGTGTGAGGGACTTTCCAATGGCTGGTGTACAGGGGTACAAGTGAGGCATGTGGTGAGATGAATAAACCATTAGAAATCACTGCCCTATGCCCCGGAGGAGAGCGCTATAAATGAAGCACCCAAAGGCCTTAATCCCGTAAACTGACCCACTGTTATGTTTTCGTTCGAGACTCACCACACCACCAGGGTTGCAAAGATGTAAGCCAGCAGATGACCTGAAGATGAGGACAGGGACGGGAAAACCCTGGAGAAAGGGAAAGGAGTGAAGTGCTGACTTATTTTATTATTTTTATTGACTAACTCCTATATAGACCCATATAATCAGCATAACACCTTCGCAAATCCTTCTGACTAGTGAGCTACAAGACCACATGAATGTCCTTCATTAAAAAACATAAATATACAGTCAGTATTGTAATGGATCACAAAGACTCCACCTTTCTTTTTCTCTTCCTTGGCTATCTTTTTCTTAGCTCCCCTCCTTTGTTCTTTACTGTGAATATACCCTACTACCTCTATCTCTAAATATACCATGGTGCATTTACCCATGCTTATACCCTTCTATCTTTAACAATAGTAATACACTAGTACATCTACTCATATCCATGTACCTCTGTCCCTTTCAAAACCCTAATACCTCTGTGCGTAACCATACATTACTGCTGCCCATGCTTGTTATCAAATTATTATAGCATCTGCCTACACCGTAGTGTCCCTCTTCCCTCATATTTATCTGCATTCCTTTGCCACTATCCTACTTCCTTTTCCACTGCTTCATCCTAGTATCTCTACACCTTGCTATACTATTGTAGATCAACTCCTGCTGTCTCCTAATACTCTTGCACCTTCCAATACAGTTTAATGTAAATCTCTACATCCACACTAGCACCTTTACATCATCTGTGCTCTAGTGCCTCAATTCCTGCTTATACTTTACCCCTATCTACAACGTAGTATCTCAAGCCCTACTTCTACCCTGCCTCTATCTTTTTCTATAGCCTAGCACTTTACTCCTGCCTACACTTTGGTGCCTCTAATCATCCCACACCCAAGTGTGTTTACCTTTATCTATATCGTACTACCCTTATCACTACTCTTACACTTGTATCTTTAACCCTGCCTTAGCACCTCAAACCTAGCTTGTTCTCTTCTCCCTGCCTTGTTTCTCCACAAGGGAAAGAGCTTTAATGGTCAAATGTTTTTTGTTGTATTCATAGACAAAGGCTACTAAGGCCCATATTTATGAAAAATGACACACAACTGCGCTAGTGCAGTTGTGCGTCATTTTTTTAATGCGAGCTGGCGACATTCCTTAGCGCCATCCGTGTGCCATATTTAAGAAATTATGTACGATGGTGCTAAGGAATAGTTAGTACCAAAAAAATGCCTTTAACCATTGCCACATGCCGTAAGGAAAAATGACGCTAATGTTGCAAATTGGCGCTAGCCCGTTTGCGGTACGTACATATGTTGCAAAAGGGTTTGCATAATTTTTTATACTGCATTAGTGTCAAAACAAAACGCACAAGCAGGAAAAGATGCAATTTCAAGAGAAGATGGATTTTTCAGGCCAGGAGAGACCCCAATCATTCAAGTACCAGCCAGGAGGGTCCAGAAAACTCCCAGGAGAAGGAGAAGAGAAAGCTTAAGTGTTGCTTTAACGAGAAGAAGCATGATATCCTGGTCAGAGAGGTGACGGAGCACCAACACCAGCTCTTCGTCACCTCCAAATTGCCAGTTGGATGGAGAGACCCAATGTGGCAGCAAATAGTAGGTAAAGTATACAGTGTTGCAGAGGTGAAGAGGAACGTCACTGAGTGCAATAAGCACTGGCACGATTGCAAGCGCAGGACTAAGGAGAAACTCGCCAGGAACCGAAAGAAAGCACTGCAGACTGGAGGTAGAAGTCACGACCCACAAGAGGACTGGGATGAGCTGGAGATGTTTGCAGCGGTCATCCCGGAGGAGCTGGTCACTGGAATCTCAGGACAGCACAGACTAGCAACAACCACCACAAATGCAGGGTAAGTTGCGGGGGTATATGGAATAACACAAATGGCAGAAGGGGGAGGCACATAGGACACACTCAATGCATGCTAAAGGGTTGCATCGGGACACATAGGCCCTGAATCAAGATGTGCCATACCCACCCATGTACTAACGCTTTAGTTGTGCTATGCCTCCAACATATACACAACGTCAACATAGACCACTCACTATGGCTATACTCCACCATGTAAATATGCAGCACATTGCCTGGAAGGCACGTGCAAATAGTGTGGCTGTGCCATTACAACACCCATTGCATATTTTCAAAGCCCCTGTACCAACACAACGTAGACAACAGAGACTAGGACTGAAGACAATACCACTCCAGTGGTGGTGTCAGGGTGGTGTCTCTGGCCAAAATGCTTCCCTTCCTCCTTGTCGCATTGCCTTTACTCATGTGTGCTGCATCTTTCAGCACACATTGAAATGCCATCTTAGCAAAAATAGCTTGTACATGTGCAAGAAGGGACACCTCCCTGACTCCATATCTCTATCCCCCGAAGTGTGTGTGTGTCCCTCTACCTCTACAACAGCACCAGCCCTGTCACAGGATGCACCACACACATCGGAGGATGCACCAGTCTGTGCCACATGGGCAGTTTCTCCTTAGTTCTGGGCTTAAGATCATGCCAGTGTTGTGACAGTAGGAAATGTGCCCTCTTGACCCAAACAGTGTTAATTTGTCTGCTATGTACTGTCATCGTCTCTTTTATACCAATTGGCAATTTTTGTAACTCCTCACTAATGCACACTACTCCTGACCAGGTCTCATGACATGTCCCTCAACCCTGGACTCTGATTGTGCTACATATGGCTGACGTTCACTCATGGAGTCTGTGAACTGGATATTGTATAGAATTCACAAATACACTTGCACCTGTAAATGTAGCACCTTATACACATGTAGCATTTCTACGTTTACTGTGATCCATATCACCAGCTAAAAGATTGCATTGTATCAATCCATGTCAATGTGTATAGAATATCAGTACATGAGTGCATGACTGTCAGACACAAAGCTACACACTAGGATCCTAACATGAGAAAGGTGAATGATTGTGTTGTTGACTACAGCCAACTTACTGAGTATTCTATATGAATATTGAATAGATATCCTTTGAAGTTGACATACAGCATTGTATGGCTCTGAACCAAGTCAATGGTAATTTATCCAGATGGAAGTACCAATACAACTTGTTTGTGTGATACAAGAGAAGCTGATCTTATCAGTGATGGGCACCTGTCAGTGCTGCAGGATACAGTTCCAATTTTGCCTGTTGTCAGATGTGCCACACTTGCCAACAATAAAACTGCAGGACCCCTCCAATGACAGGTGAAGTACCATACTTACCTGTCCAAGATAAAGTATTCATACATATTTTGAATGGCTGGAACACTAGATGGCAAATGTATGGACTAGCTGACATTATGTAACAGCCAACCTGACAGCTCCTTGGTCATAGGAGATGCACATGGTAATACTTGAAAATCAAGGTAGTAAGCATACCCTAGGCCATTCCTCTAACTTGGCCAGTATACTCATGAGAAACCCCAGACACTCAATCAACTAACAAACAAATAGTCTGAGAAAAACAGGATTTATTGTAAAACCATATATCTAAAACTAACCTAAAAACTTCCCTATGCTAAACTAACCTATACTCACTTAACTTAACTAACAACTAGACCTATCTAACCTATTCTAAACTTATCTTACAGATCTAACAACACACTCCAAACATTGTCCCCCTACCCCCTTTAAGAGACAAGATACAAGTAGGACAATATAAACTATGACTACACATGTATTAATCTAACTTATGGCCTAACAAATATATATTTAAACAAAATATATATACACAAATACCCCAACATGACCCCACACCCAACCCCCATCTAAAACTATGTACAACGGTAAAATTGAGGGGAAGGAACTGGAAGGTTGTAGAACAAGAGAAGTTAATTTTTCATTTTCTTGAGTTTCTTCTTGATTTACCACAACAACCTCCTGTTGTCTGCACTTTCCTCCTCCAATTTGTCCAGTCTGGCTAAAATCTTGGCCATGTCCCATTTCATGTCTTATTCAAATTAGCTGCTTAATACTGCAGCAGGTGGCTGAACAGGCGCCTGACTCCTGATAGGTGTAGCTGATGTGGAGAGGCTTGGACCTGCAGAGGCCCCTTGCACCTCTGATGTCTTCCTAACACTGTCTTTGTGTGGCTGTGGCTGCTGTGGAGGTCCCCCATGTGCAAACGCACGCCATACCCCAGTTGCCTTCCCCTGCGGAACCTCTTTCCCATTCTGTAGGATCCTGCATCCACCTCTATGAGGTGCCGGTAGCATTCTGCTCTCCATTGGAATGCGTGCCTTTGGTCTGGTGTCATGTTGGCAGCTGAAAAATGAGGGGAATCAAGCATCAGATTCAGCATTGGGTGGACCTTGAACAGACATATTATGTACACTGCAAGTGCAGATAACACATTCAGTCCACCACACATTCCTCAACTTACTCCTCATCTATGACTATTTCCTACCAGCCATCTACGGTATCATGTACATATCACTGGGATGACGGCTATCCATTGTTAACCATCAGGGCCCAGAGGTGAGTAAATAAATTGTCCATGATCAAAATTTCTGTCATCAAACTTGTGAGGATCATGTGCCCCAACAAGTCTAGATTTCCTGTGTCCCTGTGCATAAGGGAGGTGTGCATTCAATCCACCACCTCGACACCCCTGGCGAAATATCAAGGTTTGCCCAGCCATCATGGATGCAAGGTGGGGGCCACATGATAGGTGTGTCTGGAAACTTCCTACCGCCTATTTTAAGGTTTGGTAAATCATCTAAATCATCATTCATGTGTCCTGGTGTAAGACCTGGGCTGAGCATACATTACAGGTTGTGTGTCGGAACAACGCAGGCATTTATGACACCTGCCTTAATAACGTGGCCCAAACCATGAATGCGTCCCTACAATGCATTTCTTTACCATGCAAGTCATTACAACGACTTGCCTTGGGGAAAGCGCTGGAGTTTGGAATAGTATAATTTACTATTCCAACTCCAGTCTGCGCCATAGTGGGGAAAGTGTTGGACATAAAGTCCAACATCAGTCCAACAACACTTTTCCTAAGGCAAGTCGTTTTAATGACTTGCGTGGTTAAGGAATGCATTGTAAAGACATATTCATGGTTCGGGCCTCACTTTAAAGGCATAGCGTGGTTTGAGCCACGTTGTTAAGGCTGTTTCCCTCTGTTACAAGGGGGCACACCACTGCCCATGATGTGCCCACATGTACAACTGATGCAATGTCCCCAGAAAGTTTGGCCAAAGCCTGACCTGCACATAAAAGTTGTCTACACACTGCAGAACTAAAGCCCCCTACCCTGTGCTATGTTGTGCTACATGTGTTAAACGGAACACACATGGTGGCTGTATGGGTGCCCTTAGTCCCACAGTGAGTGTGGCATTGCACTGAGTTTGTAACAGTATCCTGATAAATTGAACTTCATTTTCACATACATATCAGACATCATCAAAGTACCAGGTATGCACCCAGAAATCACATCATATGCATATGTGATGTGACCTACATCACTAATAAATATCATGGTGGCAGGACCATGTTGTGACAACTGCTGAGATCTGGCTTGGGAAAAATCCCGTACTTTTCCCACAACAATCTGGAGCTGAGTTGTCTACTAATTGTGCACACTACTGACTGTTGTCCAGCACAATATGGGTCACTGAAGTACTATAGCCTCAACATACATATCGGAAGGGTAGTTAGGCACCTGTTGCCCTTGTGCTATGAGCAAGCCATTCTTATTGCACAACATTCCAACAGACATGATCTCACCATCCATACTCCAATAATGTCATATCATTGGTGAGGCAAAACCATTACTCATTGCATTCCACACTTCAGACTGACTCACACCAAACACTGGATTGGCACACATGACGCACAAGATGACACTTACTGGCTGCATTGGGGTCTTCAAATTGGGCCACCTCACCAACAGTGTAGGGCGGAGGTCCACCTGCAAGACATGAATGGAAAACATTGTTTAGTGTAATTTGTACATATCAGTTCATGGACAACATTGTTCACTATCAACTTGTAAGGTTGAGTGAGCAAGTCACCCTAGTGGTCGGTCACAGCAACTGACAAACATCTGTGATCTGTCAATCACACATAGTCTCAGATAATGTAGACCCACGCACCTACAAACCATCACTGTCCCTGACATTCCTGTGGTGCCTTTCACTGTACCATTTATACATGGCATTGCCATGCAGGTGTTTGTTAGCTCTACACCTCCATGTTGTAGACATCTACCTCATTGTCACAGCAAACTGAGAAACAACTGCCTAGGGGGTGTGTGTGCATTCCAGAGAGTTGGGGAATGCTGTGATACATCCTTGTGTGAAGTAAGTAATATGTGTGTGCCATCACAAGGCACACACACGAGCAATAATGCTATGGGTATTTACTCTTGTGAAAGTAGTTGTACCTACCTGCACACTGACTGATTGAAATCATGGATGTATTGCCAATAGTGTGCGGACAGCCATTGTTGTCATGGTATACCATTATTTGTCCAGGGAGGGATAAGAACATGGGCATAGACAAATGCCTCAACACAGATACACTTGCTCTGTAGTTCAAGGATGCGTTTGTTTGTGTAGGTTGCTGAGTAATGTGCCAGTGATGGAGCAGATGCAGGGCATCCCCATACCATCAGTAAGAAGTGGCAGGCCTGTGGAACTAAATCAGCACATGTGTGTGTGGTAATAGACTTAGTTTAGGGTGTATGTGATACACAATGTACAGGAAGAGGAAAGTGCTAGAAGCCTGGACCCAGTGAATAGTCAAGCTCCCTTACATGGCCTTGGCCAATGTCACAAAGGGGCAGATTGAAAGACAGATGTGCAGCACCAAGTGAAATCACTGCAGTCCTTGTGGCCCTTAGTGCACCCCTTACCCCTGCCATGTGTGCACCTAATGAGAATTAAGACACAGCAGGATACATGTGGGGTCCAATTGCATCTATTTATGTGTAAGAAAATGATGCACTCAGCAGGAGTTGCAACACAACAGATCATCACGACTTCTGCTGAGTACATGGGGGCCCATCAAATACATTTATATGCCCGCATATAACACTTGCTCTCAGAAGCCTTTCGGAGTGCATGAAATATAGAATTTAGGTATTTCTCATTCTTCCCAGAGACTTATACATTTGCCCCCAAACAGGTTTTGGGACCCCCTCCCATACATGGTACATGGTGCACACCTCATGTTGTGCTGCTCAAAACCGAGTTGCCCTACGTATGCATCACAATACTTTGTAATGGTTGTGCAGGAAAAATGGTACAACTGCCCTGCCTCAGCTTCATTATTGTACATTGGTATGGCAGGCCTAATGTGGCGCTGGGGCTCTTCATACAGGCAGCATACGACATGTCCAGATCCATAACCATGACTTTAGCACTCAATCGTATTTGCAACTGTCATGGACATGCAAAAAATGGACTTTGTATGGAAATGGGATACTTACCAACTGCTCCAGCAATCTTGATGCCCTGGTGATCCAGCAGATCTTGCTCCCTTGTTATGAGGTCTGCCCAGCAGTGCTTCAATTGGTGGTCATTTCTTCCTGTGGCAAACACTCTTGTCAGGTGGTTGAGCACCTTGCCCCACCGCAGCTTCCTGGCCTCTGTGAGGTAGCCTTATATGACACGGTCACCCAGTACCAGTATCATGGGGAGGTAGTGCTGTACCAGCCACATGAAACCCCCAAGCTCATCGGCCGACATCCTGGCCATCCTCCCTTCCCCTGACATAATGGACTGCAAATACAGTTCACCCACAAAAAAAAGCCAAAAGATTTCTCTACGACTACCCAAAATACCCAAACAACTATACTACCCCAGACACACACCCCACAATCCAGAGACAGAAACTGAACACTTACAATACAAAGGTTAAATGAAAGATAAAACACAACAGCTACAGGACACATCACAATAAACACTCCAAACACTTCAAAACTCACCAGCTCCATACACCCTCACACAGTCACAGACAATAAGACTGTGAAGTCAAAGTTAAAGTGGACTCACCTTGCTATGTTTGCAGTCATGATGTCTTGTTTCATCACTTCCTGGGCCTGTGTATCACTTTTCCAGTCATGTGTTTTTTTTTCGACCCATGAAGGTCATGCATCCAATTTTGCCCATTTTGCAAAAAAAGGCCTGTGGATGTGTGATAGCCATTCAGGGGCTAGGCATCTTTTAGCTTAAAATAGTATGGTAAATGCGTATGCATGTACATTTTTAACACATGACTGTCAAGCAGCGTATTTTTCCACATTGTGCGTAAAAAGGCATGTGAACGTGCGATAGACACTGAGGGTCCAGGTGTCTTTTAACTGTGGAGAAAAGTATGAGGTTTAGGCGTTTGTGTCTATGTTTTTGACACATGACGGTCATTCGTCGATTTTTCACCATGGTGCATGAAAAGGCCTGTGAACGTATGATAGACGCTCAGGGGCCAGGTGTCCTTTTACTGACTTTGCAGAGTATAGATTTGAGGCGTTTGCATCATATTTTTGTGAATGACGGGAATGTGTATGCTTTCACAATGTAGGCTGTGAGTGACCCAGATTCACTTAGCATGTCACAGGGGCTATGCAAAAAAATTGTATATATGGTATGGCTACATGTGTGTAACTATCCTGTCATGTCATAACAGTGACCTTGGTATGTTGAATCTATAGGTTTGTTTATGAGTCTGGTGCATGCGATTATTCATTCCGTGTGCATATGTGCATGTGTAGCTACACTGTGTACACATACATGTTGGAACATGTGTACTATGAGTGTAAATATGTGTTTCATTACTAACTTGTGGGAGTACTACATTGTTATGTCTGATACAAAATAAACACATTCCAACAACACAATATATATATGATGGCCTATGTCCAACACATGGTAAGGCATGTGACCACCATGATAATTTGTACTCATAGTATGCAGTGGACTAGGACTGGATTGACATCATGTTACCCTTGCAAATGTGCTTGTACATGAGTGTCCACTCTGTGATGTGTTGTTGGTTTTTACTTCATGATGCTCTGCTACACATGTGACATATAGAGATGGTATATACACATGTGTTACTGAAGGTTGTTATATGCCGTGTGTGTGTAAAGACTTGTGTAGTGTCATTTCTGTAACATATGACCACAGTGGTGTGTACATGGGATGTTGGCAGTTGACAAATGCATGTGTAGTTATCTGTGCCACCTATGTTTCCGTATGTCAGAACACATGTGAAGGTCATTTCTTACAGTCACTGATCTTGTGATACCTATGCCCTTACTTTTGCGCTAGGTTGCCTTTTGTTCAGAATCCAAACACATTACCATTCCTGAGCCATTACAGTGATACAATTGATATATAATTAAGATATGTGGTTTATGTGTGCATGCCACCAACTAGGCACTTATATTTGTCCACATCATGGGGGTCATTCTGACCCTGGCGGTCGGTGATAAAGCGGCGGCCAACCCGCCAACAGGCTGGCGGTCCAAAAAATGGAATTCTGACCCTGGCGGGAACCGCCAACAGAGTCCGCCACTTTAACACTCCGACCGCCACGGCGGGACACACAAACAGCGCAGCGGTCACCGCCAATAGGCAGGCGGCAGACAATGTACCGCCCACCCTATCACAACTCACCAACCCGACACCTTTTCCGGGGCGGGAGCACCGCCGATAAAAACACGGCGGAAACAGACTACGAACGGGAAAACGCTCACCTCTATACACTCCACGAGGACGGAGGACAGCATGGAGCCCGAATTGAACATCCTACCTGCTCTCGTCTACCTGCTCATCTACCATGAGTACGAACTCCGGCGCAGACGACAACGGTGAGTACCGCACCTACGACACAGGGGAGGGGGGGGGAGGAAGGGTTACGGGCACACACATACGCATTACACCCACCCTCCAACTATCTACACACCAATGCAGAGCACCAAGTCAAAGTGACCCCACCCAAACCCCCCAGAATAACGAAAATATATAATTAAAGTGAGAAACAAAATTTATGTATAAAATAAGTTCATTGAAGTCATGGTAAAATAGGAAAATGAATCAAAAAAATCCAAGTGTAAACATTGCGTAACCGATAAATAGAGGCAATAACTCCAGCACAGTCACTGAAATTTCAACTGTCTGTGGGCCAAAGTGTATCAACACATGGGCAAAGCCCACACAGGAGACCTGAGTCCGTTGGAGAGAACACTGCAGGGCCATCAGATGATAAAACTACAGGCACCTCAGGGGGAAGGGAAGGGGGGGCACCTCAGCCACATGAGTCCACAACGCCAGATCCAAGAAGGGGCCACCATGCCCACTGTTCAATCCTGGGGAGTGCAAAGCCTCAGTCTCTCAAGTCTCACAAGTGGGTGGCTTGCCCACTGTCATATCCTGGGGAGTGCAAAGCCACAGTCCATCAAGTGGATAACAGTCTCCACAGGCAATGGAGGAGGCAGGGTGGCCCGAGTGCAGCGTGAACAGTAGCACGACACAGAACCAGCAATGTCATTGGGCCAGCGGTGCTTGAGACGGCGGGGCCCAGCGGAGCGGTGCTTGAGATGAAGGGCCCAGCGGAGCGGTGCTTGAGATGGCGGGGCCCAGCGGAGCGGTGCTTGAGACGGCGGGGCCCAGCGGAGCGGTGCTTGAGATGAAGGGCCCAGCGGAGCGGTGCTTGAGATGAAGGGCCCAGCGGAGCGGTGCTTGAGATGAAGGGCCCAGCGGAGCGGTGGTTGAGATGAAGGGCCCAGCGGAGCGGTACTTGAGATGGCGGGGCCCAGCGGAGCGGTGCTTGAGACGGCGGGGCCCAGCGGAGCGGTGCTTGAGACGGCGGGGCCCAGCGGAGCGGTGCTTGAGATGAAGGGCCCAGCGGAGCGGTGCTTGAGATGAAGGGCCCAGCGGAGCGGTGCTTGAGGCGGTGGGGCCCAGCGGAGCGGTGCTTGAGATGAAGGGCCCAGCGGAGCGGTGCTTGACAGGAAGGGCCCAGCGGAGCGGTGCTTGAGATGAAGGGCCCAGCGGAGCGGTGCTTGACAGGAAGGGCCCAGCGGAGCGGTGCTTGAGATGAAGGGCCCAGCGGAGCGGTGCTTGAGATGAAGGGCCCAGCGGAGCGGTGCTTGACAGGAAGGGCCCAGCGGAGCTGTGCTTGAGATGAAGGGCCCAGCGGAGCGGTGCTTGACAGGAAGGGCCCAGCGGAGTGGTGCTTGACAGGAAGGGCCCAGCGGAGCGGTGCTTGACAGGAAGGGCCCAGCGGAGCGGTGCTTGAGATGAAGGGCCCAGCGGAGCGGTGCTTGACAGGAAGGGCCCAGCGGAGCGGTGCATGAGATGAAGGGCCCAGCGGAGCGGTGCTTGACAGGAAGGGCCCAGCGGAGCGGTGCTTGAGATGAAGGGCCCCTGTTCAGCGGTGCTCCTCCCGGCGGTGCCCTGTTCAGCGGTGCTCCTCCCGGCGGGGCCCTGTTCAGCAGTGCCTTTCTGCACGGCGGGGCCCTGTTCAGCGGTGCCTTTCTGGACGGCGGGGCCCTGTTCAGCGGGGCCTTTCTGGACGGCGGGGCCCTGTTCAGCGGTGCCTTTCTGCACGGCGGGGCCCTGTTCAGCGGTGCCTTTCTGCACAGCGGGGCCCTGTTCAGCGGTGCCTTTCTGCACGGCGGGGCCCTGTTCAGCGGTGCCTTTCTGCACGGCGGGGCCCTGTTCAGCGGTGCTTGTTCTGTAAGTCAAGGGAGTCAGACCTGGCCACGACTCCCTGCTCAGTCACCCTCCGACCGTGCAGTTGCTGGACCCTTCGGTGACGGTGTCCTGGGCCCTTGGGTGTCCTCCCTCACACCCGGGATGGGGCTTGTGGGGCCCTCCTGGTCCGCGCTCCTGCTGGCTGACTTCTCCGCCCTGCTGCCCTTGCCCTCCTTCGATGTGGCTCTCTGGCCCTTGCCTCCCCTGGATGTTGTGGCAGGTGAAGTGGCAGAACTTTGGTCCTTGGGGGTAGCCATGTCAGTCGTCCCGCGGCGGCCCCTTAGTTTACGGGTCCTCTTTCCAGGGGGGGGGCTGGCTGTCCCCTTGCTGCTGACCGATGTATCACTGCTGGCAAAGGGGGGACTCCAAAATCCATGCACTACGGTGACCCTTGAAGCCGGGCTGGTGGTGGCTGAGGCGCTCTTGGGACTCTTAGCAGATGGAGGGGGGGGTCAGGTGAGGGAAAGAGGTCAAGAGTGGAGAGGTAAACCTTTTTAGGACCAGGGTAAAGGGTAGGTGTAGTGGTTATGGGAGTGGAGGAAGAGGAAGAGGAGGTGGTTGTAGGAGAGTCAGGTGTGCTGTCCTTGGATGAAGGTGCATGGGCTGGAGGCTGTCGTGAGGTGGTTGGCTGTTGGGTGGGTGGCTGCCTGCGTTTGTCTGTCTTGGAAGAGGGGGTGACAGACACAGTGGGAGAGGACACAGGGGACGTGTAAATGGCAGTGGGGGTGGTGACTGCACGTGTGCGGACTGTACTGGAGGGTGTGCTGGTGATGGAAGTACTGGCTGTTGGTGGTGTGCATGCAGGTGTGAGTAGAGACGTCACAGGGAGGGAGGAGTGAGACGAGGAGGTGGGGGACACAGAGGTGGTAGTGGCTGTTGGCATGTCTGTATCTGGGTGTTGCTTGGGTGAATGTTTGTGTGATCTGTGGTGCTTATGTCTGGATGAGCTGCCCTTGGGTGTTGAGGTGTGTGCAGGCTGGTCTGATGGTGTGGGTGGGATAGGCAGAGGAACAGGAGACAGAGACAGGCTGGAGGGAGTTAGAAGAGGGAGGCTGGAAACAGGGACAATGGCTGCCGTCAGTGCTGAGGCCAGAGCATTGAACGATCGTTGATGGGCAGCCTGACCCGAATGAATGCCCTCCAGGTATGCATTGCTACGATGCACCTCCCTCTCTACCCCCTGGATGGCATTCAAAAGGGTAGACTGCCCAACAATGATGGTCTGTAGGAGGTCAATGACCTCCTCACTGAGGGCAGCAGGGGTAACAGGGGCAGGGCCTGAGGTGCCTGGGGCGAAGGAGACGCCCGCCTTCTTGGGCGAGCGGGCACGGAGCGAAGGCTGAGGGGCTGCTGGGAGGGCGGAGCTGGTGCGCTGGGTGGCGGCTGTACCTGTAGAGGCGGGGGGCACGGATGTTGCCGCCACCACTAGGGAGCTCCCATCCGAGGACGTGTCGGTGTCGCTGGTGTCACCACGGCTCCCCGTTGTGAAGCTCCCCTCACCCTCCGTATCACTGGTGGCCTCGGTGTCTGTGCCATGGCCCACCGGGGCCTTGTGAGTTGCAGCTCCCTCGTGCTCCGGTGCCAATTCTCCTCCGCCTGATGATGCTAATGCACACATTCACAAGAAGATAAAGAAAAAGGGTGGGGGAGACATAAAAACAGGTTGAGTGCATGCATTGTCAACACCGTTGGCGGAGAGGACAGACACAGGAGCCTCATGCACTAAGCCGCGCAATCGGGGTACACTACTCAGTACTTGTGACTAGGCCAACAGGTCTAGGGACAACAAACGCGCACATGGGTGATGCAGGACCATGGATAGCTGTACTTGTCACCCTCCAGAGGTGGGGGGCGGGGGCACAGGGACATGGCTAAAGCAGAGGACTACACTACAGAAAGCGCCCTGGCCTAATGTCACCCACAGCCCTCTTCCCCCACCCAGGCACCTCCACTGCGTGTAAAGATAGCTGAATGTGCTGGTACTCACCCCCTTGTGTCTGCTGTGATGTCCTCACGCGCCCATCCAAATCGGGGTAGGCCACCACCAGGATCCGGGACATCAGGGGGGTCAGGGTACGACTGGCACCCCTCCTAGGTTGGGAGGCCATCCCCAGCAGTGACTCGGCGTTCTTCCTGGTCCCGCGGCGGATGTCCTCCCACCTCTTGCGGCAGTGGGTGCCCCGTCTGTTGTGGACCCCCAGGTTCCGGACTTCCTTGGCGATGGCACGCCATATGTCGACTTTCTGATGGGCGCTGACCTATTTGACATGTACAGGGTGGAAATTGAAATATCATCAATTTTCCGCATGATAGATGCGATTGGCCCCCCCTCCCCAACCTTGTCATGTGGCACATGCTCTCATCTGTCGTGCCTTGCACTCGTCATTGTCTCCCCACCCCACCATCTTACATCCACCATACACAACCCAGGCATAGCCCATTCAACGTGCACACAGTGTACTTACCTGTTGGTCTGGAGGACCGTAGAGTCGCGCATACTGGGGCAGGACCCCATCCACAAGTTTCTCCAACTCTTCTGTAGTGAAGGCAGGGGCCCTTTCCCCAGTCGCAGCAGCCATTGTATCTCCCAGACCGAGGTCACAGCAGCACTTGCAGTATAGGTCCTCTCCTGTGGATGATCAGGTCTCGAGTGATTAACCAGATAGAAAATGGCAGTCACGCCCGCGGCAGTGCGTACCGCCGTGGTGCGTTCCGCGGCCGCCGGCGCACCTAGTCATTGGCTCGTGAAAGCCATAGGGTTCGATGTTAACCAATGCGGCTTGGCGCCGCGGTCTTCGACCGCCTACCGCCACGGTGTGTCACGTCAGCGCATTGACCTCACATCCCACTGTCACACTTCTCAGGTCAGGCAGCCGCCATTTCAAGGGCCCACATGGCCTGATTTCTACTGCGTCACACAGGCCTAGGCCTTGCATTGCCACTCATACAAGCCATTCAATGCATTGAGAATCGTGTACTGTGCAAGCTGTAGTTACGTACCTGTGGGTTGCTTGACTCTGTGCTCCATGTTGTCCTTCCTAGGCACCGTCCGCTGGGACTTGCGAGGAGAAGGATGAATCCTCCTGTGTACCGACCGCTGGTGGACCTGTCGACAATGGAGGAACGTCATATAATACTTCGATACCGACTTGACCGAGCCACTATACATGAACTGTGTGCCCAGCTGGAGCCAGCACTGATGTCCCCCATCCGCCAACCCACAGGAATTCCCCCTCTGGTGCAGGTTCTGTCAGCCCTCCATTTTTTGGCAAGTGGGTCTTTTCAGACAACAGTGGCCATGTCATCAGGGATGTCTCAATCTATGTTTTCTAAGATTTTGTCCAGAGTGTTGTCTGCCCTGACGAAATACATGCGGAGCTACATTATTTTCCCTGAGGAGGGTGATTTGGCCACTGTGAAGAGTGACTTCTATGCCCTTGGACATATCCCCAACATCATTGGTGCCATTGATGGGACCCATGTGGCCTTAGTACCCCCAAAAGACGATGAGCAGGTGTACAGAAACAGGAAAAGTTACCATTCGATGAATGTCCAGGTGGTCTGTTTGGCTGACCAGTACATCTCCTGTGTAAATGCCAAGTTCCCTGGGTCAGTGCATGACGCGTATGTTATGCAAAATAGCAGCATCCCTTATGTGATGGAACAGCTACAGAGACACCGTGTGTGGCTAATAGGTGACTCTGGTTACCCCAACCTGCCATGGCTACTGACCCCAGTGAGGAATCCCCGGACCAGGGCAGAGGAACGGTACAATGAGGCCCATGGGCGATCTAGGAGGATCATAGAAAGGACCTTCGGCCTCCTGAAGGCCAGGTTTAGGTGCCTGCATATGACAGGGGGATCCCTAATGTACTCACCCAAGAAGGTGTGCCAGATCATCGTGGCCTGCTGTATGCTTCACAATCTTGCATTGCGACGCCAGGTGCCTTTTCTGCAGGAGGATGGTCCAGATGGTGGTGTCGTAGCAGCTGTGGAGCCTGTGGAGAGTGAAGAGGAGGAAGACGACGGGGACGACACGGACAACAGGGACACAGTCATACAACAGTATTTTCAGTAGCACCCAGGTAAGAATCCCCCACGCCATTTTACATTTACTTCTGGCCTCCTGCATCTCTACTTTCTGTGTTTCCCCCCAGTTCCTTTCAACTGAATTATTACTTTCCCTTGCCTTTTCAGAGCTGTGTGACCCACTGCGTGACTTCTCGTTTGTTCGCCCATGGAGTAAAGCACATTGACATTGGTATGTTGTCATCACAATGTAACTGACCATTATTGAACCGTTATGTGTAATACATTTGTTAAGAATACAAGCAGACTCCTGAGTGTTATAAGTGCAATTAGTGATTTATTTAAAGTGCTACATATAGGTCCATGATAGTAAAACGGTGATGGGTGGGGGTGGAGTGATGTCCATGGCAGAGTCCAGTTCTCGGTCGCACAGGTGCATTGTCCATATGCCTGTGGAAGGATGGAGCAGGGGCAGTTCAAGGTTGGACAGGGTGACGATGTGGGACAGTGGAATGACATCCGGGGGGATCTTAGGCTGGCGGGGGTCTTGGCATCCTACTCTGTCTTCCTTTGTGATCTCAGGCTCCTCTTGCGGGGTGGTTGATCTTCAGCAGGAGGTGGGGTTCTGGTGGCCCGTCGTTGTGTGGGGGCCTCCTGGCCACTAGCGCCGGCGGAGGTGGTAGGCTGTTCCTGGTCCGGGCTGGTGACAGGGGCCCTTTGGGGTGCCACATGGTCCCGCAATGTGGTGACTATTAGGTTCAGGGCCTGGACGATGTTCCTGAGCTCCTCTCTGTACCCCATGTACCGTTCCTCCTGCTGTGCCTGGATCTCCTGGAACCTGGACAGTACCGTCGCCATCGTCTCCTGGGAGCAGTGGTATGCTCCCATGATGGTGGTGAGGGCCTCTTGGAGAGTCGGTTCCCTGGGCCTGTCTTCCCCCCCCTGTCGCACTGCAGCCCTCCCAGTTGCCTTGTTTCCCCAGGCCTCTGTCCCCTGGACGGTGTGCCCACTACCACTGCCCCCAGGTCCCTGTTGTTGTTGGGGTGTTGGGTCAGCCTGGGTGCCCTGTAGTGGCGGACACACCGCTGATTGACCTGTCCTGGAGACAGAGGCATGGGCCCGCTGGGTGGGAGCTGTGCTGATATTCCCAGAGGGGGTTAGGTCTGCTGTGGCCTGTGTCTGTGTGTGGGGAACCGACTGTCCAGAGGTCCCCGATGGTCCGGGCTGGTCATCAGGTTCCAGGTCGACAGAGCTGCTGTCCTCACTGGGGGCCTGTTCTGGGGGTGGGATGGACATATCTGGACCCTCCTGGCCGGTGTGTTGGCGTTCGGGCCCTGCAGGGGTGAAAGAGTATGGTTATTGCTTCTGTGTGTTCCATGGCGTGCGATTTGTGGGTGCCCTTGTCCCCCAGTGCTGGCATTCCCTCTTGGCAGGAGTTGTGAGGGTGGTTTGTGGGGGGGATGGGTATGTGCAGTGGTCATGCATAGGTGATGGGTGTCCATGGTTTGTGTTGGCATTCAGGGTTTGGTTTTGGGTTGGGTGGGTTGTGCTGGTGAGACATTGGCAGGGAGGATGTGTGCTGGGGGGTTGGGGGTGAGGGTGGGGGTGTGGGTTGGCATGCTGGTGGATGGGGGGGGGGAGTAGTTGAGACTAGACTTACCAGAGTCCATTCCTCCGCCTACTCCAGCGAGGCCCGCAGGATGCAGGATGTTGAAGACCTCTTGCTCCCATGCTGTGAATTCGGGAGGAGTGGGTGGTGGTCCGCCGCCAGTCTTCTGCACGGCGATGTTGTGTCTTGAGACCATCGACCGTACCTTCCCCCGTAGGTCGTTCCAGCGCTTTTGGATGTCTTCCCGGTTTCTGGGATGCTGTCCCACAGCGTTGACCCTGTCGACGATCCTCTGCCATAGCTCCGCCTTCCTGGCTATTGTGGTGTGTTGCACCTGTGTGCCGAAGAGCTGGGGCTCTACCCTTATGATTTCCTCCACCATGACCCTGAGTTCTTGGTCCGAAAACCTGGGGTGTCTTTGGGGTGCCATGGGGTGGTGTGGATGAGGTGTGGGGTGGTGTTTGTGGTGATGTGAGTGGTGGTGTGTGGTGATGTGTGCGTAGATGTGGTGTGGTTGATGATGTTGGGTTCCTGTGTGTGTTGGGGTTTTCGATTGCTGTTCTCTCTCTCTCTCTCTCTCTCTCTCTCTCTCTATCGCCTTCTCTCCGATTTCCAACTAGTGGGGGTTTGTGGGTGATGTGGGTGTGTGTTTTATAGTTGCTTGGATGTGTGGGGGTGGTGTTTGTATGTGTATCAGGTGTGTGTATTTCAAATTGTCCAATGTGGCTGTGTTTTGGAGCTGGGTGTGTATTTTGACCGCGGCGGTGTGTACCGCCAATGGAATACTGCGGTTGAATGACCGCCGCGTGGATTCGTGGGTCGTAATGGCATGGGCGTGTTTGTGTTGGCGTGGCGGTGGAGGTTTGGTCATCTCCAGTTTATCGCTGCCCGATGATGAGGCGGCCTTCCGTGGATGTCGGGTTTTTGGCGGCTTGTCAGTTGTGGGTCAGAATGACCGTGGCGGTTTGCCGCGGCGGTAGAATGGCGGTCTTCTGACCGGCGGTAAGAGCCTTTTACCGCCGAGGTCAGAATGACCCCCCATGTTTGTTATGACTGTCACATACAATGCCATACCACTGTGTCACCATCTGGCAGTCTGGCATAGATGGCAGCCTACTCATAATCACTAGTGTGAGCTTATATGGCAAAACAAACCCATGGTTGCATGTGAAGGGGCAGGTTTATGGAGCTCCAGTTCACTCAGCCACGGTGCACATGCATCAGACCCCTGACAATGTCATACATTTATGTGGCCAGAGCCATTGTGTTATGGTTTTTTGAGTGGGGATCTAGTCTCTTCATGATTGCTGCTCAGCAGAACAATGCACACTCCCCTGCAGACAGACATATGCACAATTGCGATAAAACAGACTGGGATATCACATTTTCCTCTGTGGTACTTGATGTCAGCCTCCCCCTCTCATGTACAGAGGACGGTGTATTTGCACGTGTAGGACATGTCTTATCATTTGATGTCCTTAGTTATTTCCATGGGCAGCTTGTTTAGGGGTTCGTTATCTGTTGTGACTTCTATTTTGGGAACATGCCAGGGTACAGATAGTGTTGTCTGTCACTGCCTCCTGTCGTGTTGGCATGCAATGGGCAAATACCAGGTTATGATAGTGGAAAACATGACTGGGTGAAGAACTGACCTGGCTACCCTCTCTGTACATATGTTGAATGTTGACATGTAGACATTGATGTGTTGCACAGTGAGTATTGGTCTAATTGTGTTCCTTCTCCATGTTTTCCTGCATTACTGGTAAGGTATGTATTGTCTCCTACATTGCTCCCATTCCTTAGGCAGCTTGCACTTTGTACACATCTTATACAGCCACATTGACTGATCATACATGGACAGGATGCAACATGTGGCTTGTGTAATTTGTAGATGTACACACCTTTTACTACTGGCTGTGTGATAGCTACCTTCCCATTGACAGTATTTGTGAGATGTAATGAGTTCCACGCACACATGACATTACACCTGCCACAGCACTTGTGTTGTCTCAAAGTGACCTCCCATGTTGTATTTGCAAGTATCTGTGGCTATCTCTCAGCTGTCCATCCACATCTTCCATTGAACATGGGTATGCATTTCCTCTCTGCATGCCACAACCTAGGTAACTCTTACCATGACTGAATGTTATTGGGGTGTGAAGTCATCTCAGTGCTGCTTTTTATTAGCCAAATGCAACATATATGGCTAGTTCTACTCCCATTCATTTTTATGATGGGGCTCTGATATTTTTTAACATGGCTGGACATCGGTGCACATCCCACACCTGATTGCAATGTTGGAGCCCAAAATATGTATGGCATAATTTGTTGCTGTTGCTACGTTGCACTTGTTCTGTCATGTCAGTGACAATGAGTGGTGTGTATTGCTATGTGCTGTGTGATGTTGTTATACAGAGCATACTAGGTAAACATGCTGACACATGTCAATGCATTTCTGGTACTAGCAAACCCTTGGCAACCTCGGACATACACCCGAACATAGGTCATCACATGTTTATCTGGATCTGCTGTAGGCATGTGTCAAGACAGCAGATGTTTGTGAAAAGTGTGCATCTTATGTATATAGGGAGTGTAACACACTCTGCCTACATTCCACCCAGACAATTATTTGGTGGTACATTGTCCCATTTAATTCTTAGATCCTGACAATGGGCCATGTGTTTGGATAGTGATTCTTCACCCATAGCTGTTTAATTCGTCTGGCAACCTATAGCACACTCAACAGCCAACATGTGTGTGTGCCATAAATGAGGTACAGTCCACCATGTCAGGGTTATTTCCAATGGTAGTGCCAGGACATAATCCAATGGATACACTGTGCAGGCTCTGCCTCTAACATTGGTTACAATCCCTGTACAATTACTGAAGGTCCATAGTTACCAATGATATCCCGTCTTGTCACACATGCACCATGCAGGCACAGTAGCAATCACCCTGAGATGTGACAGTGTTAAGTTCCAACATTACTTAAACAGCATTTGATCGCAACCACTACCTTATGTGTGCCCACTTGCATACAGCCTGGTAGGTGTGGTGGTAATGTGAGAAATGGGCTGGAAATTAGCACAGTGCCCACTTGACTGCATTATATGTGTAGTGGTACATGGATCTAGGCCTTCAGGAGTCACATGCCCGTGAATTACGTGTCACTGATATGCAAGATGGAGGTAGTAGACCCTCTTACATCACAAACGATGTTGCTACCATCCTTTTAACTATTGTGTTTGAGTCACATTCCAATGGTACATGTAGCGGAGAATGAGTGGACCAAGAAGAATCAGGTGCTAAGTATTTTATTTGTGCTATTTACAATGTGACATTGATAGTCCAGTCACTATGTATAAACGTTATCTACTATGTGGAGTCTCTTCTATGCTCCTGCAGCAGTGTTCTGTTGTTCCCCCTCCAAATTAGCTGCTCCATCATCATCCTCCTCCTTGTTGGGGACATCAACCTGTTCATCCCAGGGAAAATTTGTTCTGACATATATGTTATGGAGGATTGCACATGCCAGTATGATTTTACCTACCAATGGTGGATCATACAAGAGTATTCCTCCTGTCAGGGCAAGGCACCTGAACCTTGACTTCAGAAGCCCAAATGTCCTCTTCACCACATTGTATGTTCCTCCTGTTCCCTTTGTTGTATGCATTCTCTTCCACCGCTGTGGGATTGGCAAATGGAGTCATTACCCATGGCTGTATGCAGTAACCTCAATCAGCTGCAAAAGAATGAGAGAAGATGTGTTGGTAAAGCTTGATAGTGGTTTGGAATATACCTTGGCAGTTGTTAGCTGTAGGTGGAGTGATGACTCAGACTTGCTTGTGGTATAGTATATGTTCCTCTTCTTGTGAAATGGTTTCATTGGACTGTGTTGATGAACATGACAATCTTGGGTAGTGGCTCAAGGACCTTGGAATTTTCATATTGATTCCAAACTGATGGTTATACTTTTGCAAAAATGTGTTGTGTAGTCCATATTTGAGGCAGTGTCCTATTGTTGGATGGAACCTACCACCTCCTTACACCATAATGGTGTCAGATATAGAGACACCATGGTAGCCCCATAAAGCCAAACTGTGCCATCCATTTTACCATGTGGCACTACGCCTTTGTGGCAGATGGTGGTTGCACCAGCCATCAAGTGTACAAGGGCATGTATCACACATTTCTAGGATGATCTAATTTGGTGCAGTAGTATCTCCTTCCAATACATGATTTATCACAGACACTTTCAACACATCCACAGTGCAGGCTTTGGGAGGGAGCACACCTATGTTTCACATGGGTGCCTTAGTGCAGTGCATGTAAGGTCAGATATGTCCTCTATACTTCTGCTGAGTCCTACTATGGCATCCATGATCTTTACAGATCTGCACCATGGTGGTCCATTTCTAGTATACAGAACAGACATGGTAGTGTTAGGGGGTGCTAAGAGGCGCATGTGAGTGGCACGGGAGTAGGTGCTGCGCCATTTCTCATGATTCTGCCCCATGGTCTTTCATGGCATGGTATTCGTATGTGTATGACACAATGTAGCAGACAGGTTCATGTGCACACTGCAGGTATGTCAGGCATGTGTAGATGATATGTAGTTAGTAATGGCACCACTTGGGTGGCATTTGATATAGGTGCTGCCAGAGGCTTGCACACCATGATTTACGTGGGACTCTGCCGATGTGTGACTTTCTTTAAATGGCCATGGCCTATGCCATTGGCAAGCTGAGCTATTCTTTGTTTGGTTTAATGTGTGTGGGATCTGTATATAGTTGTCAACCAGTGGACACTTGTGGTTTGTGAGTAGCTTCTGTATGCAAAGGGGACATTACTCCACCTGTCCACATGTGGTGTGCAAGTCAGGGTGTGGCTGTTTTATGTACATGTGGGTGTATGTGTTTGTGATGTGCAATGACTGCGATGTAGTATGACATGTTGCATATGTATTGTTGCCTGTACATCTGTGTTCCCCTGCCCATGTGTATTTTGTATAGTGTATATTTTGTTTGACCTACATGGTTGGTGTGTTGTGTGTGTAATGATTTATATGGTGGCTTTCCTATGAGAAGACCATTGCCATATTGCCCATCCTGGAACCGCTCATTGATAGTGGAATGGTGAAAAATGTAGGCATCATGGACGCTGCCTGGATATTTTGATAGGATGTTGGTGAAGAGCCCACGGGAGTCCACAATGGCCTGCACATTTACTGAATGGGTGTGCTTGCAGTTCCTACACAGGTGTTCCGTTGCTGCAGGTGGCACCAGTTGCACATGGGTGCAGTCCATTGCACCCAGCACATATGGGAACCCAGCAATTTGGTAGAAACCTTGCTTGGTCTCCTGCTGCAGATGCTGGGTTTTTAGGAAGCAGATATGGTGGGGTGTGAGGCATATGATGGCGTCCAGGACCTTAGGTAGGAGGACCGAGAAGGATGTCTAAGACATACCAGACACTTGTGCACCAATTATCTGAAAAGATACAGACACCAGCATATGAAGGACAGCGAGGAGTTTTGTCATGGGTGGAATGGTAGTGGGAGTTTGCACCCTTGCTGTGATGTGTGGCGCAATGTGATGCAGCAGGCATACAATGGACTACCGGTTCAGTAGGTACATCCTGATCACATCTTTTTCTCTGAGCCAAAGATGGTTGTTTGCTGTCTAAAGAGCCTCTCCCATCTTCTGCGCTGCCTTTGTGGCTGCTGTGGTGATGTTTGGGGTTGCTGCGGTTGTGGTGGAGGGACCTGCTGTCTTTCGCTAACGTCTGTGGCATGTGCCAAGCTGGAGCAGTACCACTTCCATGTTGCCCTGGAGGTTGCAAATGCTCCTTCTGTGCATTTCCTTGAGTGGTGGTGTGTGGGCCTCTTTTTAATGTCTGGTCTAGCCAGGTGTTAATTTTGACGCTAATCAGACTTAGCACCATTTTTACTGTCCGCTTCCTTAGTATGCGTTGTTTTTGCGTCAGGAGGTAAATATGGTGCTAGAGGCCTAGCATCATTTTTAGGAAGGGAACGCTTACCTTTTATCTCATTGTTGCAATGAGATGCAAGGTGGGTTGGCGCTACTTAAAAATGGCGCTAACTCCAATATTTTGAGGCTAATCGGATCTAGAGTCAAAATATAAATATGGAGTTAAGTTAGCGCCTCTTTTGCATCCTAAAGAAAGTTGCAAAGGCGGTGCCAATGTTTCATAAATAAGGGACTAAGGCCCTCAGTACAACCCTGGCGGTCGGTGATAAAGCAGCAATAATACCGCCAACAGGCCGGCGGTAAGAAAAATTGAATTATGACCACGGCGGAAACCGCCAACACATACACCCACTTTAACACTCTGAAAGCCATGGCGGTAGCAACGAACACCGCGGCGGTAACCGCCAACAACCAGGCAAAAGACAATGTACCGCCCACAGCATTACAACAAGCCAATCGGCCAGCTTTTCCGGGGCGGTACCAATGCCATTAAAAGCACGGCAGAAACAGTACACAGAAGGGAAACAACTCACCTCTCAACACTCAAGGAAGAACCACGACGCCATGGAGCCCGAACTGCAGATCTTCCCCATGCTGGCATACTTCCTCCTACACCAGGAACACGAACGCTGGCGAAGACAACCACGGTGGGTACCGCACCTCGCACACAAGGGAGGGGGGAGAAAAAAGAGAGTGACACACACACACACGCAACACCTCCACCTCCACCCCCAACACCATACACACAAACAGATGCAACAACATTACATATACACCTGTTACCCCTCAGGAATTACACAAGGACAAAAGGAATTGATTAACCCCTTCGCTGCCAGGCCTTTTCCCCCTCCTGTGCCAGGCCTTTTTTTGCCTATTTGGGGCAGTTCGCGCTTAGGCCCTCATAACTTTTTGTCCACATAAGCTAACCAAGCCAAATTTGCGTCCTTTTTTTCCAACATCCTAGGGATTCTAGAGGTACCCAGACTTTGTGGGTTCCCCTGAAGGAGGCCAAGAAATTAGCCAAAATACAGTGAAAATTTTGTTTTTTTTTAAAAAAATTGAAAAAGTGGCTGCAGAAGAAGGCTTGTGATTTTTCCCCTAAAAATGGCATCCACAAAGGGTTTACGGTGCTAAACTCAGCAGCTTCCCAGCTTTCAGGAACAGGCAGACTTGAATCAGAAAACCCAATTTTTCAACACAATTTTGGCATTTTACTGGGACATACCCCATTTTTGCAATTTTTTGTGCTTTCAGCCTCCTTCCAGTCAGTGACAGAAATGGGCATGAAACCGATGCTGGATCCCAGAAACCTAAACATTTCTGAAAAGTAGACAAAATTCTGAATTCTGCAAGGGGTCATTTGTGTAGATCCTACAAGGGTTTCCTACAGAAAATAACAACTAAAAAAGAGAAATATTGAAATTGAGGTGAAAAAAAACATCAATTTCTCTCTACGTTTTACTCTGTAACTTTTCCCTGCAATGTCAGATTATCGAAAGCAATATACCGTTACGTCTGCTGGACTCCTCTGGTTGCGGGATATATAGGGCTTGTAGGTTCATCAAGAACCCGAGGAACCCAGAGCCAATAAATGAGCTGCACCCGGCAGTGCGTTTTCATTCTATACCGGGTATACAGCAATTCATTTGCTGAAATATAAAGAGTAAAAAATTGCTATCAAGAAAACCTTTGTATTTCCAAAAAGGGCACAAGATAAGGTGTTGAGGAGTAGTGGTTATTTGCACATCTCTGAATTCCGGGGTGACCATACTAGCATGTGCATTACCGGGCATTTCTCAAATAGATGTCTTTTTTACACACTCTCCTATATTTGGAAGGAAAAAATGTAGAGAAAGACAAGGGGCAATAACACTTGTTTTGCTAATCTATGGTCCCCCAAGTCTCCCGATAAAAATAATACCTCACTTGTGTGGGTAGGCCTAGTACCCGCGACAGGAAACGCCCCAAAACGCAACGTGGACACATCCCATTTTTTTTAAAGAAAACAGAGGTGTTTTTTGCAAAGTGCCTACCTGTAGATTTTGGCCTCTAGCTCAGCCGGCACCTAGGGAAACCTACCACACCTGTGCATTTCTGAAAACTAGAGACCTAGGGGAATCCAAGATAGGGTGACTTGTGGGGTTCGGACCAGGTTCTGTTACCCAGAATCCTTTGCAAACCTCAAAATTTGGCTAAAAAAACACATGTTCCTCACATTTCTGTGGCAGAAAGTTCTGGAATCTGAGAGGAGCCACAAATTTCCTTCCACCCAGCGTTCCCCCAAGTCTCCCGATACAAATTATACCTCACTTGTGTGGGTAGGCCTAGCGCCCGCGACAGGAAACGCCCCAAGGCGCAACGTGGACACATCCAATCTTTTGAAAGAAAACAGAGGTGTTTTTTGCGAAGTGCCTACCTGTAGATTTTGGCCTCTAGCTCAGCCGGCACCTAGGGAAACCTACCAAACCTGTGCATTTCTGAAAACTAGAGACCTAGGGGAATCCAAGATAGGGTGACTTGTGGGGCTCGGACCAGGTTCTGTTACCCAGAATCCTTTGCAAACCTCAAAATTTGGCTAAAAAAACACATGTTCCTCACATTTCTGTGGCAGAAAGTTCTGGAATCTGAGAGGAGCCCCAAATTTCCTTCTATCCAGCATTCCCCCAAGTCTCCAGATAAAAATGATACCTCACTTGTGTGGGTAGGCCTAGCGCCCGCGACAGGAAACGCCCCAAAGCACAACGTGGACACATCCAAATTTTTGAAAGAAAACAGAGGTGTTTTTTGCGAAGTGCCTACCTGTAGATTTTGGCCTCTAGCTCAGCCGGCACCTAGGGAAACCTACCAAACCTGTGCATTTCTGAAAACTAGAGACGTAGGGGAATCCAAATTGGGGTGACTTGTGGGGCTCGGACCAGGTTCTGTTACCCAGAATCCTTTGCAAACCTCAAAATGTGGCTAAAAAAACACATGTTCCTCACATTTCAGTGGCAGAAAGTTCTGGAATCTGAGAGGAGCCACAAATTTCCTTCCACCCAGCGTTCCCCCAGGTCTCCCGATAAAAATGATACCTCACTTGTGTGAGTAGGCCTAGCGCCCGCGACAGGAAACGCCCCAAAGCGCAACGTGGACACATCCAAATTTTTGAAAGAAAACAGAGGTGTTTTTTGCGAAGTGCCTACCTGTAGATTTTGGCCTCTAGCTCAGCCGGCACCTAGGGAAACCTACCAAACCTGTGCATTTCTGAAAACTAGAGACCTAAGGGAATCCAAGATGGGGTGACTTGTGGGGCTCGGACCAGATTCTGTTACCCAGAATCCTTTGCAAACCTCAAAATTTGGCTAAAAAAACACATGTTCCTCACATTTCTGTGGCAGAAAGTTCTGGAATCTGAGAGGAGCCACAAATTTCCTTCCACCCAGCGTTCCCCCAAGTCTCCCGATAAAAATGATACCTCACTTGTGTGGGTAGGCCTAGCGCATGCGACAGGAAATGCCCCAAAGCACAACGTGGACACATCCAATTTTTTCATAGAAAACAGTGCCTACCTGTGGATTTTGGCCTGTAGCTCAACCGGCACCTGGGGAAACATAGCAAACCAGCGCATTTTTGAAAACTAGAAACCCAGGGGAATCCAAGATGGGGTGACTTGCGGGGCTCTGACCAGGTTATGTTACCCAGAATCCTTTGCAAACATCACTATTTGGCCAAAAAAACACTTTTTCCTCTCATTTCGGTGACAGAAAGTTTTGGAATCTGAGAGGAGCCACAAATTTCCTTCCACCCAGTGTTCCCCTAAGTCTCTCGATAAAAATGGTACCTAACTTCTGTGGGTAGGCCTAGCGCCCACGAAAGGAAATGGCCCAAAACACAACGTGGACACAACATATTTTTTCACAGAAAACAGAGGTGTGTTTTGCAAGGTGCCTACCTGTGGAGTTTGGCCTGTAGCTGAGCCGGCCCCAGGGGGGGGGCAGAAATGCCCTAAAATAAATTTGACCCCCCCCAAACCCGCCCTGCCCGGGAGCGACCCTTGCCTACGGGGTCGCTCCCCCTGCGTGACATTGGCGCCAAAAAACAAATCCCCGGTGCCTAGTGGTTTCTGCCCCCTTGGGGGCAGATTGACCTAAAATCGCCCAATCTGCCCCCAAGGGGGGCAGAAATGGTCTAAATACAATTTGCCCCCCAGGGCAGCAACCCTTGCCTGATGGGTCGCTCCCCATCTCTAAAAAAACAAACAAACAAAAAAAAAAAAATTGCCCTGGCGCCTAGAGGTTTCTGCCCCCCCTGGGGGCAGATCGGCCTAATAATAGGCTGATCTGCCCCCAGGGGGGGCAGAAATGGCCTAAAATAAATTTGCCCCCCCAACCCCCACCCCCCCCCGGGAGCGACCCTTGCCTACGGGGTCGCTCCCCCTGCGTGACATTGGCGCCAAAAAACAAATCCCAGGTGCCTAGTGGTTTCTGCCCCCTTGGGGGCAGATTGACCTAAAATCGCAGAAATGGTCTAAATACAATTTGCCCCCCAGGGCAGCGACCCTTGCCTGATGGGTCGCTCCCCATCTCTAAAAAAACAAACAAACAAAAAAAAAATTGCCCTGGTGCCTAGAGGTTTCTGCCCCCCCTGGGGGCAGATCGGCCTAATAATAGGCTGATCTGGCAGAAATGGCATAAAATAAATTTGCTCCCCAACCCCCCCCCCTCTTCCGGGAGCGACCCTTGCCTACGGGGTCGCTCCCCCTGCGTGACATTGGCGCCAAAAAACAAATCCCTGGTGCCTAGTGGTTTCTGCCCCGTTGGGGGCAGATTGACCTAAAATCGCCCAATCTGCCCCCAAGGGGGGCAGAAATGGTCTAAATAAAATTTGCCCCCCAGGGCAGCGACCCTTGCCTGATGGGTCGCTCCCCATCTCTAAAAAAAAAAAAAAAAAAAAAAAAACACAAAAAAAAAATTGCCCTGGCGCCTAGAGGTTTCTGCCCCCCCCGGAGGCAGATCAGCCTAATAATAGGCTGATCTGCCCCCAGGGGGGGCAGAAATGGCCTAAAATAAATTTGCCCCCCCAGGGAGCGACCCTTGCCTAAGGGGTCGCTCCCCTTGCGTGAAATTCATGCAAAGAAAAAACTCCCTGGTGTCTAGTGGTTTCTGCCCCCCAAGGGGGACAGAAATGGCCTAAATATAATTTCCCCCCAAGGGGAGTGACCCTTGCCTAAGGGGTCGCTCCCCACCTAAAAAAATAAAAGAAAACATAAAAAAAATAAAAAAATAAAAATGATCCCTGGTGCCTAGAGGTTTCTGTCCCCCCTGGGGGCAGAAAAGGTCTTCCCGAAAAAATGCCCCCCCTGGGAGCGACCCTTGCCCAAGTGGTCGCTCCCTTATGGCAATATCACAAAATACATTTCCTTCCCTTTGAAGCCCCTCCGGGCCTCCCCCATGTGATTGAAAGAGAAATGTTGAGCATTTCTCTTTCAATTGCGCTGGAAGCCCTGTGACTAATCAGCGAGCGCTCGCGCGCTGACGTCACAGGGGGGGTGGGCGGGGTTGGGGGTGGAAGGGGAAGGTCTTCCCCTTCGGTCCCCGCCTTAGGGGGGAGGGGGGTGCACGGGGGGCGCGCTAGCGCTCCCCCAAGTTCCCTGTGCCTTGGACGAGGTGATCTCGTCCAAGGCACAGGGGAACTGTAGCCTTGGACGAGATCATCTCGTCCAAGGCACAGAACAGGTTAAATTGAGTGTAATATTACAAATTTAGATAAATACGTCCTTAAAGCAATCAACAGTATGTACAATATATACAAATGGAGGGACAATGCGAACTCCAAAATGTCCGTGGCCCACGAGGCCATAACTCATAGGCCAAGGCCACACTTGACTCCTGCCTCAATACGGAGAGCAAACTGCAGGGGTATCAGGTTGAAAACACACAGGCTCCTCAGGGGGACAGGGAATGGGGGGCACCTCAGCCAGAAGATGGTACAACACCACTGCTCCTGGAGGGGGTTACATGCCCTCTGCGATGTCCTGGGGAGTGCAAGGCCACAGTCTCTCAAATGGGTGGGTTGCCCACTGCTTGGTCCTGAGGAGTGCAAAGCCACAGTCTCTCAAGTGGGTGGTTTGTCCACTGCTTGGTCCTGGGGAGTGCAAGGCCACAGTCTCTCAAGTGGGTGGTTTGCCCACTGCTTGGTCCAGGGGAGGGCAAAGCCACAGTCTCTCAAGTGGGTGCTTTGCCCAATGACTGGTCCTGGGGAGTGCAAAGCCACAGACTCTCAAGTGGGTGGTTTGCCCACTGCTTGGTCCTGGGGAGTGCAAAGCCACAGTCACTCAAGTCAGTGGTTTTCCCACTGCTTGGTCCTGGGGAGTGCAAGCCACAGTCTCTCTAGTGGGTGGTTTGCCCACTGGTTCTGGAGGGGGCCTTGTGCCCAGTGTGCTTCATCCAGGCAAGGAGGGGGTGAGTGGATGCCTTCTTCCACTGGTTCTGGAGGGGTCCTTGTGCCCAGTGTGCTTCATCCTAGATGATGCAAGGTCACAGTCTCTCACCTGGGTGTCACACCTACAGGTGTTGCAGGGGCCAGGAAGCACTACAGCCCATGTAGTCACGACTACACACTGCTCGCCGGCGGTGATGGCTGGTCAGTTGATGGCCGTTGCGGGGCTGGCGGCGGTGTTGTCAGTGGTGGGGAGAGGCTCCAGCCCTTCCCCTGCAGCCTCGGACGGCTACCCACTGGGGCTGCTGAAGCTGGCAGTGGTGCTGCTGGCGGTGCTGGCGGCGGTGCAGGTGGCGGTGCTGTCAGTGGTGGGGAGAGGCTCTAGCCCTTCCCCTGCAGCCTCGGATGGCTGCCCACTGGGGCTGCTGCTGCTGGCAGTGGTGCTGCTGGCAGTGCAGGTGGCGGTGCTGTCAGTGATGGGGGGAGACTTCAGCCCTTCTCATTTAGCCTTGGACAGCTGCCCACTGGGGCTGCTGGCAGTGGTGCTGCTGGCGGTGCAGGTGGTGGTACTGGCGGTGGTGCTGAAGGCAGTGCAGGTGGCGGTGCTTTCAGTGGTGAGTGGAGGCTCCAGCCCTTCCCCTGCAGCCTTGGATGGCTGAAGTGCAATGGCTGGTTTTGTTTGCCCAGATGCCACTCCAGCCCCAGGCACTAGATCCATCCTGCCTGCGGCATCAGTTCCTTTCACATTGGCCTTGGCAGCTGTTGTCTCCTTCCTGCCCTTGGTAGATGGTGGTGCCTCCTTGCTTCTGCCAGCTGGTGTTCCCTTCCTCCCCTTGCTGGCTGGTGGTGCCTCCTTCTCCTTGCTGGCTGGTGGTGCCTCCTTCCCCTTGCTGGCTGGTGGTGCCTCCTTCCCCTTGCTGGCTGGTGTCCCCTGTTTGCCCTTGCTAGCTGGTTGCCCCTTCTTGCCCTTGGCAGGTGGTGCAGGCACACTGGCTGTGATGACGGATGCCTCCTTGGAGCCTCTCATACCTGCAGTAGCTGCAGAAACTACAGTAGTCGTGGATTGGGTGGCTGAGGTGCTGGGCTGGGTCCTGGCCACCCTGACCCGAAGTGAAGGACGGGGGTGGGAGGGGAAGGGAATAGTTCACGGGTGGCGAAGGAAAGCTTCTTAGGGACACTGGGGTGGGAAGAGGGTGAAAGTTTGGGAGGGGAGGAAGAGGGAGTGGTTGTAGGAGGTGTCTGCTGTGTTTGGGTGCAGGTGCATGGGCTGGATTCTGTTGTGAGGTGGATGGCTGTTGGGTATCTAAGTGCTTGTGTTTGTGTACTTTGGGAGGAGAGGGCACAGACACAGTGGGAGGGGACACAGGGGACGTGTGCATGGATGTAGGGGTGGTGACTGCCGGTGAGGGGCGTGTTGTGATAGGTGTGCTGGTGATGGAGGTAGTGGATGAGGATGTAGTGCATGCAGGTGTGAGTGGAGACGCTACTGGGAGGGAGGTGGACGAGGAGGAGGAGGGGGACACAGTGGAGGCAGTGGATGTTGGTGTGTCTGCATCCGGATGGTTCTTGTGTGCGTGCCTGTGGGAGTAAGTGAGGTGCTTGTGTTTGCCTGAGCCACTTCTGTGTGTTGATTTGGGTGCACATAGGTCTGAAGGTGTGCTTGGGATAGGCTGGGGTTGAGGGGATTGGGACTGGGTAGAGGAAGTTGGAGAGGGGAGGCTGGAGACAGGAACAATGGCTGCCATGAGTGAGTTGGCCCGAGCCTAGAATGCTCTCTGTTGGGCCCCCATGCCGGAGTGAATGCCCTCCAAGTATGCATTTGTTTGTTGTAAATGCCCTGCTAGACCATGGATGGCATTCAGTATGGTTGACTGCCCAACAGAGAGGGATCTCAGGAGGTCAATAGCCTCCTCACTGACGGCAGCAGGGCTGACTGGGTCAGGGTCTGAGATGCCTGAGGCGAAGGAGATGCCCACTCTCCTGGGTGAGCGGGCATGGGAAACTCGCTGAGGGGCTTCTGGAATGGCGGTGCTAGTATGGGGGTGGCGGCGGTACCTGTAGTTGGGGTGGGCACAGAGGTGTCTGCCACCACCAGGGAGCTTCCATCAGAGAAGATGTCACAGTCGGCACTGTCCCGTCCTGTCTCCAACGTGGTGCTCACCTCGCCCTTCGTCCCACTTGTACCCTCACCGTCAGTGGATTCGGCCTCCACGCCTATGTGGGATGCAGCTCCCTCCATCGCTGGTGCCTCTGCTCCTCCGCCAGATGATGCTGATGCACACAAGGACAGGGTGACAAAACAAAAAGGGGGGGAAGAGACAATGGATACACTTGATCAATGTCAGCAACAACACTACTGTTGGCATACACAACTCACAGGGAATAACCCTATGCACTAGGCCATGCACTACCAGTTACAATGCTAGTCACCAGGCCATGGGTACAATGCCTAAAGCCATTAGCTGCACACCTGAAACCCACAGGACCCTGCCCAGTAGTAGATGCCCACTAACATTATTGGGGTTGGAGTGCATCTGAGCTTGCCCATCATGCAACCTACCCTGCCATGTTCACCCTGGCCTAGGGGCACCCACAGCCCACATCTCCCACCCAGGTAACACCTTAACAGGTGCAAAGTCATGATTCTGAATCTGTACTCACCCCATTGTGGCTGCTATGATGCCTTCAAGCGCCCATCCAACTCAGGATAGTCCACCACCAGGATGCGGAACATCAGGGGGGTCAGGGTACGACGGGCACCCCTTCCTCGCTGGGAGGCCAGCCCCTGATGAACCTCTGCCGTTTTCCTTCCCCAGCGGTGCAGGTCCTCCCACCGTTTGCGGCAGTGGGTGGTCCACCTGTCAAACACCCCCAGGGTCCGCACCTCCTTGGCGATGGCAGGCCAACTACCCTTTTTCTCATGGGCGCTGACCTGCAGAAAAAGATACATCAGAAAAGGTATTATTCATACCATCCAGACTGTTATACTCATGGCTTAACATATCCCTCCCATCCCCTTACACACATGCATTGACCACCATACATGCAGCACTCTGCCCAAGACCCCTTAGCCCCCCCTACACGAGGCTTACACCCACAGCACTCCATACATTCTTGTCCCTCACAGTGTACTCACCTGTTGGTCTGGAGGACCATGAAGTAAACGGTACTGGGATAGCACCCCATCCACCAGTCTCTCCAACTCTTTCGAAGTGAAGGCAAGGGCCCTTTCCCCAGACACTCGAGCCATGGTTGCTTCCAGACATAGGTCACAGCGGCACTTGCAGTGTAGGTCCACTCCTGTTGAAGGTCAGGTACCAAGTGAGTGAACAGATAGAAAATGGCGGTCACGTCCGCGGTGGTGCATACTGTCACCACCGGCGTACATCACCATTGGCTCCTGGAACCCGTAGGCCCCAATGATAACCAATGCGGTGTTGCACAGCGGTCATTGACCGCTTCCCGCAACGACGCACAACGCCAGCAGAATTACCCAATTTCCACTTGTCCCTCCTCACAGGTCAGGCAGCCGCAATTTCAGGGGGGCACAGGCCATGGCACCTAACTGTGTCACAGCAGACATAGGCACATCAACGGACCTACACGTTCACATACTGTTTCAGTAACAAAAGAAAAGCCTATTAATCTGAGGATATGTTTGAATACGACCATCTGCTCACCGTTTTTCACCCTAGAGTTCAACCGCTGAGGATGAATAGGAGATGGAGACATACCCCTGTGTACAGAACCCTGGTGGACCTGGCGACAATGGAGGACAGGCACATTATCCTAACCTACAGACTTGATAGGGCCACAATCCAAGAGCTGTGTGCCCAATAGGAGCCAGACCTGATTTCAGCTATCCGCCACCCTACAGGTATCCCCCTCTAGTGCAGGTCCTTTCTGTGCTCCATTTCTTGGCAAGTGGTACCTTCCAAGTGACAGTGGCCATGGCATCAGGGATGTCACAGCCTATGTTCTCAAACGTGCTGACCAGAGTGTTGTCTGCCCTGATGAAACACATGTGCAGCTACATCGTATTCCCCAGGTGGAGGATTTGGCCACAGTGAAGGCTGCCTTTTATGCCATGGGACATATCCCCAACATCTTTGGTGCCAATGATGGTATATATATTGCCTTTGTATCCCCTGGGAGAAATGAACTGGTGTTCAGAAATCGAAAAAGCTTTCACTCTCTGAATTTGCAGATGGTGTGTTTGGCGGTGTGTTTGCATCTCCCATGTAAATGCAAAGTATCCTGGCTCTGTGCATGATGATTTTATCTTGAGGAATAGCAGCATCCCATATGTGATGACTCAAGTCCAGAGGCACAGGGTGTGGCTAATAGGTAAGCCCATGGTCCTCACACAGTTAATGTAGGCATATAGGTGTGGGGTTGGCCCTAAGGGTGAGTATCCGGCTAACAGGTATCCCTCGATATTTGCAGGTGACTCTGGTTACCCCAACCGTTCATGGCTACTGACCCCAATGAGGAATGCCAGGACAAGGGCAGAGGAACGTTATAATGAGGCACATGGGCGGACAAGGAGGATCATTGCGCGCACCTTTGGCCTCCTGAATGCCAGATTCCGTGCCTCCATCTGACAGGTGGATCCCTGTACCACTCACCCAAGAAGGTGTGCCAGATCATTGTTGCATGTGGCCTTGAGACGCCAGGTGCCTTTTCTGCAGGAGGATGAGGCTGGCGATGGTCGTGTGGCAGCGGTGCAGCCTGTGGACAGTGACAAAGAGGAGGCATAGGAAGAGGATGTGGACAACAGAACTACTATAATTCAACAGTACTTCCAGTGACACACAGGTAAGACACTGTAACTTAACCTTTCATTGCAGTTTTGTGTGGACATTGTACATGGCAGCCTGATTTTCCTATTTCTAAGGCCACTAATGCCATACCTTTTGGCATTTCTATTTTCAGATATCTGTGCCCCACTCTGACTCCTGGTGTGTTTACTGCTCCCCACTACAGGTCATACCTATGTAAATGTAACTGTACATTTGAATTGCAATGATTACAGCTTGTTAAAATAATTCATATTTCAATCAATTGACAGACTCCATACTTGTATTAGTTCCAAGGGTGTTTATTTCTGTGATAATAAGTGTAGGGGGTATTGCAATGGGTTGGATTGATGGTGGAGGAATGTCCAGGATAGAGTACAGTCTATTTGTATCACAGGTGCATTGTCCAAGGGGGCATAGGAAGTGGAGCAATGGCAGTTCAAGGTGGACAGGGTGACAGAGTGGGACACAAGGGTGACATTTAGGGGAGTTTTATTTCCTGGTGGGGGTCTTGGTAATAGTCTCTGGCTTCTGCCTGGATCGCAGGGACCTTTTGCGTTGTGGTTCTCCTTCTGCAGGGGGGGTGCTGGTGGCCTGTTGTTCCAGTGGCGGGGCCTCCTGTCCACTAGCGTCGGCGGAGGTGGAGGGCTGTTCATCAGTGTGGCTAGTGTCAGGGGCCCATTGGTGTGCCACTGCCTCCCTCATGGTGTTGGCCATGTCTACCAGCACCCCTGTAATGGTGACCAGGGTGGTGTGGATGTCCCTTGGGTCCTCCCTGATCCCCAGGAACTGTGCCTCCTGCAGCCACTGGGTCTCCTGCAGCTTGGCCAGTATCTGGCCCATGGTCTCCTGGGAATGGTGGTATGCTCCCAGGATGTTGGTGAGTGCCTCGTGGAGAGTCGATTCCCTGGGCCTGTCCTCTCCCTGTCGCACAGCAGTCCTCCCAGCTTCCCTGTTGTCCTGTGCCTTTGTCCCCTGAACCATGTGCCCACTGCCACTGACCCCAGGTCCCTGATCGTCCTGTGTTTTTGGGATTGCCTGTGGTCCCTGTAGTGGTGGACACACTGCTGATTGATGTGTCCTGGGGACAGAGGGATGGGCCCGCTGGGTAGGTACTGTGGTGGTGTTTCCTGAGGGGAGAGGCTCTGTGGTGGTTTGGGAATGTGGCTGGGTCATCGATTGTCAAGAGGTCCCTGATGAGCTAGGTTGGTCATCGTGATCCAGGCGTGCAGAGCTGCTTTCATCACTGTGGGCCTCTTCTGTGGGGGTACTGGATGTTGCTGCCTCCTCCTCTCCAGTGACGCTGTGTGGGGGTCCTGTGGGGATGTAAATGTAGTGTTATTGTTTCTGCGTGTGACATCTTGTGCATGGGTATGTTTCCCTCTATGGATGTTATCACCAAGGCAGCTCTGGCTTGTGTGAGTTGTGATTTGGTTGGCTAAGTGATTGTCACTAGTGTGCATGCAGTGGTGATGGGTGTCCATGCAGGTCTGTGATGGGGGTCCATGCATTGGTGCATGTTAGAAATAGGGTTTCTGGTTGGCTAGGGTATGCACCTCAGCCAGGCAGAACTTACCGACTCTAGTCAGGGCAAGGGAGTTACACGTCCAAGATAACCCCTGCTCACCCCCTTGGTAGCTTGGCACGAGCAGTCAGGCTTAACCCGGAGGCAATGTGTAAAGAGTTTGCACAACACACACAACACATGTGACGCAATATCCCCACCACAAAGGAAACACAACACCAGATTATATGAAAATATACTGTGTTGTACACAACGCAATTATCAGACCAAACATCACATTTTAGTACTGTCCTGCTACCTTAGCAGTTGTCAGAATGTTACACATTAGTTACTCTGCAAATTAGCAGTAGTCACACATAACACACAGGTTACTCAGTATTCTGCAACATAAGCAGTAGTCAGGAAACACGTTATCACATTAGAACACTTGTCATAAGAATATCATAAAACGCCCATAGTAGGAACATTAGAAAACAAATGGCAAGTTAGAAAAACATATTAGCGTGTCATGCCCATAACAGGAACAGTTGCATACACATATGTAACATCATCAAACACAGGTAGGCAATATATAAATCAGGAGAAGTCTCTAGTAAGAACTTTTGGTATATATATTGTCACTTAGAAATACCTGGTGGATTGTAAAGGCACCTCCTGTGCCTAAGATAGCATGAAGGGGCCCCTGGCGCTTCTGCGCTCACCACCGGGGCCACACGGTGCTCCTGGAGGGAAAGGGGAGGTAGGCACCCTCTCCTTTCCGAAACCGGGCCCCTCCGGGGACCCGTAATTTAGCTGGGGACCTGCCTTGGTCTCCCCACACCCTGTCCTCGCGGTGGGGGCCAGGCGAAGCCCAACCTCAAGTAGGGGCGACCCGAAGGGGGCCTCCGTCGAGGTCTCCCTTCCGGGTAGAAAATGCCCGAAGTGAAACAACAACAAAATGGACCGTCCTGCTCCAACTGCAGAGACGGGGGAATGGGGCGCTCTCCGCGCCTTCCCCAAGTCCTGCAAAGTGAGGGGCAGCCGAGCAGGGAGAGGCCACGCCTCTCCCTCCTGTGTTGGGCTCCTCTCTGGAGCTGCTCTGGTGTCTCCGGGGTCGCTGTGGTCTCCTTGACAACAGGAGAGCCGCGGGTGCCCCGGGGGCACTACCTCGACGTCGGATCCCCCAGGGGCATTGAGAGGAGCGCACCAGCTCCTCTCCCTCTCCTGGAGTGCTCCGGCGATTAATGGACAGCGCGCTCTGATGCGCTGAATTGAATCAAAGACCCGGCTGCAGCGGTGGAGCTCCTGGGCAGCGCGAGGTGCATTTTAACAAGCACCCGAGCCATCCACTTCGGCCCGGGTGCGGCAGTGATTTCCTTAGGCAAAAGTGAAGCGCTTTTCAAAGCGCTAGGACACCTCTAAAGCCCGGGCTGCGGCGGTGATCTTTTTAGCCAGAATCCGGTGCCTTGAAGTGCCTGAGGGCACAGAAGAGCGCTCTCTCAGCGCAAAGGCAGCACTCCTCATGCAGGGAAAAGTTTACAGGGGTCAGGGGCCACAGCACCCTGCCCCTGGGAACAAGGAAGCAGGAAGGAGCACAAGGCTGGTGGGTCCAGCTACAGGCCAGCACAAGGGGTGCAGATGATGGCAGTACCTCCTAGTGTCCAGGCAGGTCACAGGTTAGCACAGCAGCAGCAGTCCAAGGCGGTTTCCGGGTGAGTCCATTCATCAGCGTTCTGTGTCCAGTTTCAAGTTCCAAGAGAGTTCAAATTGTGGGGAAAATTCCCCTGTACTTATAGTCAGTTCTTACAGTGTTTTACAATGGTAGGGAGAGGAGGTTCCAGACAGTTACAACTGGTTCTGGGAGTGCCCCCTCTCTCCTTTCAGCACAGGCTCCAAACATCAGTGGGGGATTAACGACCCTATTGTGTGAGGCCAGGGCACAGCCTTTACAAATGTAGGTGTGCCCCGCCTCTCCCTTCTCTCAGCCCAGGAAGACTATTCAGTATGCAGATGCACCTTTGTGACACCTCCACCCTTCCTGTGTACAGGCTGTCTGAAAAGTATGCACAAAGCCCCCACTGTCACTCTGCCCAGACGTGGATTGGAGTCAAGCTGCAAAACACCAGAGTCATAAGCACAGATAAATGTGCACTTTCTAGAAGTGGCATTTCTGTGATAGTAATAAAAAATACACCCACACGAGTAAGCAGCATTTATTATCACCATCACAACCATACCAAACACGCCTACGCTACCCCTCATAAATCAGACAATACCCCTTACACATAAGGCAGGGCATTCCTAATGCAATCCCATGAGAAGGCAGCACTCACAGCAGTGAGACACCAAGTTAGGCTGTTTGTCACTATTAGGACAGGCCATGCAATATGGCACATGTCCTGCCCTTCTACATAGATGGCACCCTGCCCATAGGGCTAGCTACGGCATACCTTAGGGGTGACTTACATGTAGTAAAAGGGGAGTTCTGGGTCTGGCAAGTAAATTTAGATGCCAGGTCCCTGTGGCAGAAAACTGCGCACACAGGCCCTGCGCTAGCAGGCCTGAGACAGGTTTTGAAAGTCTACTTCAGTGGGTGGCGCAAGCAGCGCTGCAGGTCCACTAGTAGTATTTAATTTACAGGCCCTGGGTATAGAGATACCACTATACAAGGGACTTATAGGTAAATTAAATATGCCAATTAGGTATAAGCCAATCATACCAACTTTAGATGGGAGAGCACCTGCACTTTAGCACTGGTCAGCAGTGATAAAGTGCTCAGAGTCCTAGAGCAAACAGCGAGAGGTCAGAAAAACCAGGAGGAAGGAGGCAAAAAGACTGGGGATGACCCTGCGTAAGGCAAAAAGTCCAACAGTGTAGTATGCAGGGTTTGGTATTGGGATGGGTGGGTTGTGATGGTGGGGTACATGTGAAGTGGAGGAGTGATGAGGCTGAGGGTAGGAATTTGTGATGGCATGCACATATGGGGCGGATAAAGTAGTAAAGATTTGACTTACCAGAGTCCAGTCCTCCTGCTGCTCCTGCCAGGCCCTCAGGATGCATGATCGCCAAGACCACCTCCTCCCATGTTGTTAGTTGTGGGCGAGGAGGTGGGGGTCCACCGCCATTCCTCTGTACTGCTATCTGGTGTCTTGCTACCACGAAACGCACCTTCCCCCGTAGGTCATTCCACCTCTTCCTGATGTCATCCCTTGTTCTTGGGTGCTGTCCCACGGCTTTGACCCTGTCCACGACTCTCTGCCAGAGCTCCATCTTCCTAGCAATGGACGTCTGCTGCACCTGTGATCCGAATAGCTGTGGCTCTACCTGGATGATTTCCTCCACCATGACCCTTAGCTCCTCCTCTGAGAACCTGGGGTGTCTTTGTGGTGCCATAGGTGTAGTGTGAATAGTGTGTGTGAGGGTGTGTGTGGTGATGTGTTGGGGTGTGTGCTGTGAGGTACATAGATGGTGTATGGGTGATGGTGTTTTGTGGCTCAGATTCAGTGGGTGTTCCTGGCTTGTCTCTCTCTCTCAGTTGTCAATTTGTTTTTTTTTTCGTAAAGGGTTGTGGGTAGTGTGTGTATGTTTTATATTGGTGTGGGTGTGTGGGTGTGGTGTGTGTATGTGTGTCAGGTGTGTGTATATCGAATTGTCCAATGTGGTGTTGTTTTGTATGTGTGTGTGTATTTTGAGCGCAGCGGCCTGTACCGCCAATGGTTTACCGCGGTTGAATGTCTGCCGCAGTGATTCGTAGGTCATAATGCTGTGGGCGTATTTCTGTTGGCGTAATGGTGTGGGTTTTGGTACTGCATTGTATCACTGACCTTTGGGCTGGTGGACTTGTGTGTGTGTCTGTATAGTGGCGGAATTCAATGTGTGGGTCATAATACGGTTAGCGGTATACCGCCGCGGTTGCGGTATGTTGGCTGCAGTCAGCATGGCGGTAAGCAGCACTTACTGCCAATGTCATAATGAGGGCCTAAATGTCTTCTGCCTTAACATCACCATTCAAAGTTATCTGTGTTGTCTCTCTGATATGCTGATCATAACAATGACTGGTCTGTTTCCTTCACTGAGTATATTTGTATATTTTGTTTTTTTGACTCAGCTGATTTTATTATAAGTGGGAGATCGAAAAACACCTACCGCTCACTCCACTTTTTTCTTTAGGATTGTATTGACCATTGCATTACTGTGACATTTATTTATTCATGCCCTTGTTTTTTGCCCCATCCCCTGCTATTCCACTATTCCTTACTTCCACTGTTTGCACCAAGTACGCGAAAGTATCCAATTGGAGTTCATGTATGGGGAAAACCCCCTTCTTCTAAATATCTTTGAGTCACATTGCAGTTCATGTTCAAAATAAGGTATGGTGGCCGTATATCGTAACAAGGGGTTTGCGAAATTCACCTAAATTGCTTTAACCCACTTACACAAAATGTTAGCAGTTATGTGAAATTACACATAAATACGAAAGCAAAACGATAATTTGGTTTTTCAAGGATGCATTATGTGCTAAACAAATAGTTCCCAAAGCACCACAAACAACAGTCGCTTGCTCTCTGTTGTTCACATGGTTCCAATGCACTTATGATAATTTCTTACGCAAACCGTGCACTTGTGGTAAACTTTTACTGCGAATAGCGCATACTTATGCAATGTGTCGTAATATCGTAATCGCAGGAATTTCGCTTAGCAAGAATAACATAAAATTAGGTGAAATCCGCCCAAATAGTCCACATTTTGCCCTAGTTTAATCATAACCAAAATATCATTCAACAGAAATAGCCTGTCCTAAATATTGCTTCCGAAAATAATGTGCCAGTGAAGGGTGTAATAGAAAATATATAACCAGTAGGAGGATATTTTTGTAATCGATAATTAGGACATACATTTCTGCCAGGCAATAATTTTGCTAACACTATTTTGGTGTACAGCCTTCAGTCAATACGAAATGGCTAAATTTAAGAGATTTGGCGTGTCTGGTAGTGCTTTTACAGTAGTACAAGGAAATACAGCTATTAAGTCGGGGGCGCGTTATGCTAAGATGGGCACTAACATACCATACATAGCCACGATATTGCATGACTTACCAACATAATGCGGAGCCCAGCATTATAACAGGTGGTGTGGGTGCCATGGACACTCACAATATGTAAAGAATCGCCAACATTGTGGAATGGAATGGATACCCTTAATATGACATAAATTACCACCATCATCCATGAATTGCAATAAATTGCCACTATTGTGCCAATGCCAGCGTTTTTCAAAGTCTCAGTTTCATGCAATGGATGCATACACGTTGCCAAGAAACTCAACTGTTATGTGAGGACTAGCATTTTACCATCATGTCAAGTATGCCCGCAGGTTTTCTAAAATTACCGCCAATATGTTAGGGCCATCATGTTAATAGGATGTGAGTGAAACTCATCCCTTTAATGACCACTAGCTTCTAGGACTTACCATCTTCCTGCCAAAATAAGAGGAATCATCCCAGGTATGCGCAAAGGTTGCCAATAATTTCCACAATTATTTCAAAGCAACATTTTACCAGGGGTAGGTAGTAGGATGCCATTAGGTTGCTAAGATTGACCTTCATTACGCCAGGACAAAGAGCACAACACTAATAAATTTGTATGCATACACACTTGCTCACACTGGCAGCCCTGCATTTATGCACACATAGACATAGAAACACACACACTCACAGACATGCACTTGAACAGACATACAAACACATAGCATCAGTATTTGTTTAAAAATGACCTCGCACTCTGTGCTGCTTCCTGTCTCTTGTTACAGCACTGAGCTAATGCTTCTTTCCCTTACACAGCCTGCTGCTGCTTCTAATTAGTGCTCCTCTTGAAAGACATGACAGACAGGCAGTCTATGGGGAGGGAGGGGCTGTGAGAGTATTGGGTGATGGAGTAAACAATTGTCCTGGGGATGCTGGTGAGAGAGTTGCAAGCTGGGGTGCCTGGAAGGAAGAAGGGGACAGAAGGAGAAGAAATGGAGCTCTCAGGAAATACACTCACTGCTGCAGGGTAGGGGTCTATCATTGGTGCTGGGGTGTATGGGGCAAGGGTGCATTCATGGTACCGGCTAGTGGGAGAAGCTCTGGCAGAGCTCTGGCTCAGGACTTGAGATAACTTTTTTAGGGTTTATTCCACATTTTCTAAAACAGCTAGCTGGGTGGGAGGGGTCTTTTTTATCTTTTGCTATGTTAGTGAAAGTTTCTTTTACCTGGATAGAAAACAATAGTGAGTTGTTCCTTGATGATATATGAGGAGCTGCTTGAGAAAATCACAACAGTGCATTTTCTTCATTGTACTGCTTAAAGTATGGTATTTGGAAAAGAGGTGGGTGTTTCACAGTTGTCCACCCTTTTGTATTGTATTGTATTGTAATCGTATTTATATAGCGCTTACTACCCCTGATGCGGCGTCGAAGCGCTTTTCGGTGAGTAGCACGCTACTCTGGAACCCAACAAGAATTAGTGATGGATTAGTATCGGGGAAGAATGAGTACAGTTTTAGTATTATTATGAGTTCATTTGAGCCGCGGATATGAGAGTTTGTTAGTTAGATTGACAGGAGTAATGGAGGGGTGGAGGAGGAAAGAAATCCAGAAGTGTTAATTGGGAGTATATCCTTAATTTACTCAACCCAAAGGCTTGGGATGAGTGAAGGGGGATGGACGAGGGAAGAGTATGTGGAAGGGTTAGGGAGAGCATAGTAGCAGGGTGAAATAAATGTGGGAGAATTAGTAGGGTTGTGTGGGAGGTCATGGTAGTAGAGTGAGGTTTGGTGAGATAGATGTGGAAGCGGAGGGAAGAGCTTAGGCTGAGGTAGTTAGGAGATGAAAGTAGTAGAAAGGATTTGGGATGAGTCAAAGTGAGAATGGAGGATAGTTTGGTAGAGACATGACATATGATGATGGGTAGAGAAGTGTGATAAGATGAGAGCAGGAATTCATAGATATCTAGTATAACAAACCACCTAGGAGCCATGCAATGACCCACGAACATGCCAACCACAGAAACAACATATATACATACACATATATATATATATATAATTAGAACCATGGGTAAAATATACTTAGTCAAACAGGTTTAAAGAGTGTGTATGTATTTTATTGTTGTGACATAGTAGCATTACATATTTTCTAAAGAAACTATACATAATTAGAAATATACACATAATCTGAAAAAAATATTTAACATAGGCATATGCAGTTCATAGTTGTTTGAATATGGTGGTAATGAAGGAAAGAGCCAACTCTTGAGTAGTTTTCTGAAGACAAGAAAGTTATCTGTTGCTCTTATAGTTGGGGGTAATGAATTCCATGGTTTGGCTGCTTGAAAGGAGAAGGATGTACCACCTATAGTCTTTTTCTTGTATGGTGGTGTTCTAAGGCGGGGTGCCAATCTTGAGTGGAGGTTTCTTTGTTGGATGTATTTGGTTATTTTGTTTCTGATAAAAAGCGGTCCTGTTCCATGTATAGCTTTGTGGGTGATACAAAGCAGCTTGAAAGTGCATCTTTTGGCAACGGGTAACCAGTGCAGTGCTCTCAAGGCAGGGGAGATGTGGGCTTGCGGCTTTACATGTAATAGTAGCCTGGCTGCGGAATTCAGGATACGTTGTAGTTTTTTCATAACAGATAGAGATGATCCACGGTAGAGGCCATTGACATAATCCAGTTTGGATAGTACAAGCGAGATACCAGCTTGCACCTTGTGTGGAAATCCGAGGTGGGGGAAGATGCGTCGTAAAGTCTTCAAGGTGATGAAGCTTGTTCGTGCTAATTTGTCCACTTGGGCATTCATAGTTAACTTGGAATCCATGGTGATTCCTAGGTTTTTGACTTCCTTGGATAATTGAGGAGGTGGTCTGAGATCGTCAGGCCAGACGCACAGAGGGTCATAACTTTTCCAGTCACCACATCTGAGTATTTCTGTTTTGGAGGTATTTAGTTTGAGATGGCTCCAGGTCATCCACTGATCAATGGCTCTGAGGCAAGTGAAGATTTGTGAGTTTTCAATGTTTTTGGGGCATTCTAATTTAAGTAGTATTTGTGTGTCATCTGCGTAGTTGTAGCATGTGAGATGGAAATCATTGATCAGTTCTGGTAAAGATATCATGTAGATGTTGAAAGGCAAAGGTGAGATGATTGACCCTTGGGAGACCCCTGCTTTTGTGAGGTAGGGTTTGGACGAGAAGGGGGGCGAGTGGATAATATTAGATCTTTTTTTAAGGTAGGAAGTAATCCAGTCGAGAGCAATCTCTTGTATGCCGGCTACGTGGAGTCTTTGAATTAGGGTATCATGGTCAACCGTATCAAAGGCAGCCAAGAGGTCCAAGAGAAGTAGTGCACCAACTCCATTTAGGTCGACTGTGTTTTTAAGATCATCCCAGATTGCTATGAGTGCTGATTCAGTGCTTCTTCCTGGGCGGAATCCAGTTTGGAAGTCTGAAAGTATAGAATTGTCTTCAATGAATTGTGACATCTGGGCGAATGCTGCTCTTTCCATCAATTTGCCCAGGAAAGGTCCATTTATGATTGGTCTGTAGTTGTTGGGGTCTTGGGGGTCCAGGTTTGTTTTCTTTAATAAAGGTCGTACGTATGCCTTTTTCAAGTCTACAGGAAAAGTTCCTGAAGTTAAAGAGTTTTGATGATTCTTCTTACAGGTGTGGCAGCAGAAGTAGATAGAAGAATGTTCTTGAAGATTTGTGGTGGGCAAGGGTCAGAAGGGCAGCCAGAAGGTCTGCTTGCTTTGACCATATCCATAAATTCATCCTGGGATATTTGTTTGAAGGACTGTAGAGGTTGGGTTGGTTTATTCTCATCGGGTATTTTAGGAAAGGGGCTGGTGCTGATGTTTTTCTTCTGTTTTATATAGGAGTCCAATATGTCTGCCTTGGTTGTGTAGTGAGTTGCCAATTTGTTTGTGAAATCTTGAGTAGTGGGATGACTTCCTTCCATGCATGTAGGTTTTCGAAATTCATTGAGAATTTTATAAAATTCCTTGGTTGTAGATTGAGCATTTTGAATTCTGTCTGAGTAGTAACTTTTTTTAGCTTTTTTGATTGATGATTTGTATATCCTGTTAAGTTTATGTAGCTGCAGTTTGTCTTGACTGTTGTTTGTTTTGAGCCAGGTCCGCTGCAACTTTCTGATTTGTTGCTTTATCTTTTTAAGTTCTGTGTTTCTCCAAGGTGTTGGTTTTCTTTTGTCGTGTTTAGTGTTTCTGAGTGGTATTCGGATATCAAAAGCTTCCTGTAGCCACTCATAAAGTTTTGGCACATAATTAATTGTATCTAGATCTGTGCTGGCTGTTAGTTGTGTTTCTAAGTCATCCAAATTGAGTTTGCTCCATGGTCGATAGGTGTATGTATGTAAGTAGTTGTGGGGTGTGTTGATTTGTGGAGTTGTATGTCAGAAAGTTATCAAATGGTGGTCTGACCAAGTGATTGGCGTGATGCTATGAATAGTAACTAGTTCAGGCTTAGCAAAAATGACATCTAGGATGTGTCCAGCGATGTGTGTGGGATTGTGTACAATCTGATGTAGGTTCAATGCGACTGGGGCCAGTGGTGATAGCTTTTGGATGGGGCATATTGGGTTTGTCAAACCAAGTGTTTAGATCCCCAAGAATGCATAGGTTGGAGTATAGTGTAATAAGGTTTGAGAATGTGTCTAGAAAAGCATCTGGGAATGTTGAATTGCTAGGTGGAGGTCTGTAAAGGAGGAGAAAGTTACAGGAGGAAGTTAGAGTAGGGTGGCATCTGATAAGGAGGGCTTCACAACCTTGTATGGAGATGTTGTCTGTTTTACTGGGGTTCAATGCCTGTTTGAATATAATAGCTAGTCCACCTCCTCTCTTGCCTATATGGTTTTGTGCGATGGTTTGATAGCCTGGAGGAACGGCTTCGTGCAACACTGGGGCCATGTCATCTACCAACCAGGATTCAGTTATGAATAGTAAGTCAGGTTGTGTGTCTGTGAGCAGGTCGTAGATGTGGTGCTTGTTTTTTGAGAGGTGATTGAGCATTTCTGAGCTGGCAGTTTAGAAAAGGTGTGTTAGTGGTAGTGTTGTTTTGTTTAGGAGAAGGGTAAGTAGTATAATGTGAGCTTGAAGCAGGAGTGTTGCTAGTTGTGATAACTGTTTGAGGCTCACAATAGTCTTGCTTTTCAATATAGTGTTCCTCTTCCAGCAGGTTAAGGAGGCATTTTGTTGGGTCTGTGTGTGTGTGGGTGGTGGACTTGTTGGCTGAGAGAGCCATGCGGAGTGTACTGTTTTTTGTAGGGTAGTTTTATTATGTTATAGACAAGGGGATGCGAGGTCTCTAAGAGTGGCATGTTTTATATTTTGTTTGCGTTTGTTTAGTGTGGATGGAGTATGGGTTAGGGGTGGTGGAGGAGCATATGGATCATGATGTAAAGCTCTAAATTGTGCAATGGAGGAGAGGCGAGTGAATGAAAGTTGCTGGGTTGGGGTGCTTGTGGTAGGTGTTTGTGAAGAGTGAGAAAGTAGGGGTGGAGATAGGATGGAATTTGTATTCTTTGTGTAGTCCTGAGGGTGAGAGTGGGTATGACGATAAGTGTAATGTAAGTTTGTGTTGCTTTGATATGCTGATGTTTGTGGTCGGTATTGCTTTTGTGGAATAGTGAGAGGGGATATTGGTGTACTTGGTGTACTTTCATGCTAGCCCAGAGGACGTAGGTTCACAAAAGCTGTAGAGTTACCTTAGCATATCTCTCTCAACTGGTGCCTGGGAAAGCTAAGGTAACACTTTGCAACCTTCTGATTTTCCCTTGAGCTTGATAACGGAGCTAGCTATAAGGAACAAGGTAATAGTCCACAGGAGGTGTGAGAACATGAGCAGTGTGACCATAGATCCAGAGACTGAGACCTCCCTTGATAAAATCATCCACTTAAGTAGCCTTGAAACATGTCTCAGGCTGGCTACAGCAGCCTGTGGGTGTAATTTTTTAAAATACTGCCATTTCTCTCTGGCAAGGTAAACCTCATGTCAGGCCCAAACCTCTCTTTTTAATAGACACTGGTCACCCTTACAGTAGGCCCTACACTGCCCAAACGGCAGGGTGCAGTATATTTAAAAGGTTGCCTATGTACTTTCAAATTTTACATGTCCTTGAGGTAAAATGCTCATAAATGTGTTTTTTCACTACTGTGAGGTCTCGCACATTTGGGTCCCTTGTTGCATTTATTAAAGGGCAATTTTCAATTAGGAACAGATAGGAAGTTCGAGTTTGGTATCTATGTAATTGTGAAACCCTCTTTAATTGTAAAGACCGATTTTAAGCCACAATTCTGAAAAATGCCCCTTTTAGAAAGTTGACGTTTTACAGTTCAAGCCATTTATTACTTGCAACCTGGGTCACATGGTTAGGTGTAGCTGTCAGTTGTCCTTTGTGTATTCCTCCCAGGTAGTATGACAAAAATGGAATAGCTGTTTGCAGGATGGGCCATCTCTGACTCATGAGGGGGTGGAGCTGTCACCTAGCACACTTCCACATCAAAGAGGCTCTGCCTATGCACATACACAATGGGATTGACACTAATCTTTTGTGTCCCCAAACAAGCTGGTGCCAGGACAGGAAGGCAGGAAATTCCAAACATCCTCTGGGGGTGGAACACTCTAGAAACTATTCCTACTTCAAAGCTAGCACCAAGGATAACAAGTGGACCTTCAGAATTTTAAGTATATCTCTTGACCTGTGGGAGACTCAGTAGGACTGCCGTACTGCTCTGCAAGAAGGCACTGCTCTCCTGACCTACTGCCCTGCTGCCTGAATGAGAAGGACTGGGCCTGCATCTTGAACCTAGGACCACCAGAGCGACATGAAGGGCTGGTTGGTTGGCCTCCTGCTCAGTATCTCAGGGAAAGAATAGGCTCCAACTACCTTGAGCCCAGCACCTGGACTCTGTCTGCTGTGAGTCTTGCCCCCAAGTGGTGCCATCCCATTGCTGAACCCTTGGAAGTGGGCCTGAAGGTACAATACCAGCCCAGCTGTGGTCCAGTGCACAGAACTAATGCACTGCAGTGCATCTCCTCACAGTTTTGATTCAGAACCACCACTATGAGATTCATCCCCGGCGCAGACCTTTGCATTGCAAGCCCTCATCAATGCCATCCTCAACGACAACACAGGACTCCACATCGCAGCCCTGAAGTTTCTTCCAAGCCGTTATTGTGCGACACATCCTCAACACAAACCACTCATTGACGGCATCCTTGATGATGACACAGGACTTCACATTGCAGCTCTGCAGCTTCCTGTGTACTGCTGCCGTGCGACACATCCTCAATGCAGGATTTTGCAATGCTCGGCAACAAAGATTTGAGGTACTTTGTCAGCAGGTCTAACTGGGTCCCTGTATCTGGCCTGGTTCCATTATGATGGCCTTCCAGCCACTATTTTCACTTAAACCTTTAAAATGATATATCATTGGTTCTACTGATTGGATTTTTGTCAGTTTGGACTCAAATAATTTAATAAATGTTTCTCTATTTTTCTAAATTGGTGTTGTTGTTTCACTTTATTACTGTTTAAAGTAATGTGCATAAATATGTTACAAGTTGCCGGTTAAGCACAGGTTAATTTGTGGTTTGCTTGTGTTTCACCTTGACATAAATTGTGGCTCCTGCTTTAGTAGTGTTTCACCCTCCTCAACCAGTAATTAATTTTCCAACACATACATATGCCCAGCTCATACAGGTGACAAAGTGGTAATGCCCAATGGGATAATTCATTCCCCCCTCCCAGAGACATCAAATGCCAAAATGGCAGAAGTCTTAACTACATAGTTGACAAATTGGAATATTTCTAACATTGAGTGAAGAATACTTGAATGCTATGAAGTACTGATACTACGTATCATCCCATAACTTCCACATTAGGTTAAACATATTTTCAACAACAGCTTCCATAATCGCAAAAACCATTGTGACTGAATAGCTTTGCAAGACAGTGTCAAATCACTCTCCCCTGCTTTCCACGACTTGAGGTAAGCCCCTACCTCACAATCCTTGCATGGAAACTAAAACCTGCAACACTACTTGAGGCCCCTTAGAGATGTCATAACAAACTACTTTATCAAGAATAAAGGAATATGGAAGATACTGTAGAGTAAATGGGAGACATGTAAGATCTTAATTAATTGATTGTGTATTAGAACAGTTTATTGGATCAGACTCATACTGCATCAGGAGCTATCAAAGTTAAAAGCTGCTATGAGAGACCAAGGGCCAGATGTACCAAAGGATTTTACCCATTCTGTGTCTATGGGAAAAAGCTTTCCTACATATGGCTCCAAAAATACGAAAGTAACCACTGTTAACTAACAAAGTAAAATATGCAGAAACATTTGAAAGTCTGAGTTGCATGAGTTATAGGGACTATACAGAAGGAGTTCATGACCAGTGCAGAGGCAGTTTATACATATCATTAAGCAAAATTATGACAGACTCCCTGAAGAGGCACTGATGGGAAAGTATGTGGAAATCAATTTCACCCAAATAGAAATCAATGATATCTTTAGGGATTATACTGTCAACAAATATAAACTGGTGACCCCTGACTGTCAGCTTGGAGGCAGCATTGAGGATTATCTGGAGGGCATACCCTTGTTGAGGCTTGCACCAGAGAGCAGAAAATGGCTAGATGCCTTCATTACACCCTCCAGACAGCAAATTCACCATCTGTTTGTTGCACACAGGATGAACTCTGGACATGGCTGGCCTACCATGTGAGTTCCATTAGGTTATGTTATGCTAGGAGGATTTCTAGAGCACACTCTAACCCAGGAGGGTATTCTGGTGCTGAGAAGGTGTGGCTCTAGACAGACCTAAGTCCTAGTTGGACTACTATAAAAAAACAGGACGTCATCTTCCTCTGAAATTCAAGACGTGAGGGGGGGACTGAGTAGTGGCAGGTCATCCTGTGCTTTAGGAGCAATGTAGGAGAAGGCTGGACCACTGTATCTGGCTTTTTATATGTGTGGGATTTGTGCAAGTAGGAGTCCGAATGAGCTGAGGTGCCTGCAAGGTTTGTGAAAGCAGATGCGATTGTGTGGGTATGCTGACTCAGTGTTATGTAGTGCCTTGAAAGTGTGGGTGAGGAGTTTGAAATGTGTTCACTTGTGAACTGGGAGCCAGTGGAGTTCCTTCAGGTGTGGTGTGTTGTGAGTGTGACATGAGATATTGAGGGTGATTCTTCAGGCTATGGAAGCATGAGGCAATCACAACATTGACGTTGGTGGTCATCTACAGTTTACTGTTGATGATGATCCTGAGGTTCTAGGCGTGGGAGGTGGGTGGTGGGTGTTGGTCTAAGCTGTGTTGGCCACCAAGTGGAGTCCCATGGTATGTGCGCTTCCTGAAGTTCATGATTTCACTCTTGTCTGTTTTCAGTTTTAGATAGTTGGCCTTCATCTAGTGGGCAATTTCAGTCATTCAGGTATTGAACATGATCAGGGCATTGGGCACCTTGTTTGTGAGGAAGAGGATAAGTTACATGTCATCGATGTAGGGGAAGGCGTTGAAGTGATGAGAGTGGATGATGTTGCGAATGCATGGAAGAATGGAGTATCAGCACCTGAATAGCATTCAAGAGGGCAAGGCTCAGAGAAAACCTTGTAGAACTCTACAGAAAAGGTTGCTGGCATTGAAGGTGTATGGCGTCAGGCTGACTGACTGTCACATCCCATTCAGGAAGGAGCAGATCCATCAGAGTGCATGTCTTGGATTCCTATGCAATGTTGGTGTTGGATGAGGAAATAGTGAGAGACTGTGTCAAATGCTGCAGATAGGTCCCGGAGGATGATGGCTGCTGTGTCTCCTCTGTCCAGAGTCATGAGGATGTCATCTAGGGCAGTAATAAGTGCAGTTTCTCTGATGTGTTTAGCTCTGAAACCAGACACACCTATGAACATCTGCTTACCACTGTTTACTAGCAAAACACTTTTTTATGGATAAGGGGTGCCTTTCCAGTTCCACCACGAAGGTGGCAATAGTGCTGACAAAGCCTGATTAGGACAAAGTGGATGTGACATCTTACTGTCCACTGTTCATGCTCAAAATTGATAATTCAATTCTGAACAAGATACAGGCCTCCCATTTTGCATCTAATGATACAATTAGTAAAACTGATCAGTCAAAATTTGTACCAAGGTGGAGCATTATTTAGAGTTTTAGGAATTTGTTTCATGTCTTGCAAAGTCTGAGTGAAACTTACTGCTCATCAATGCTGTGATCAACATGGAAAAAACACTAACCGCAATTGGATCGGAGTTTATATATGCAACTCTGACACATATGCACTTTGGGAGCCAGTTCCTTCACTGCCGATTTATTACACATTACTCATAGCAAGAAACCCAATAGGAGTGTCTATATTGGACAGCTGGCCCATATGCAGGAACAAGTGCCAGGGGCACTTTTTGTCACCCTTGAGTTTTGCACTGGCTATAAAGCCGCTGGTGTGGAACATCATGGGGAAGGGGTGAAAAGAAATTAAGATATGTGATGAAATTCTTAAGATTTTCCTGTATGCTAACAGTATTCTTCTCTATTTCTCAGAACACTCTACTGAGAATAACATCATCATACAGCTTTCTGAGTGCATTGAACAAGTCTTGGGCCTTAGCATAAACCAGGCCAAATCCAATATCTTCCCACAGCCAGGGGAAGCAAAGAAGGATAGGATGTGGAGGCAAGAGTACCTTTAGGTACTTGGGTGAGGGAGTTTATAGGCAACTGCACAAGCTGTAAACTACACATGTGCTGAGTCAGTAATGCATAATATTCTAGTTCTGTCTTCCAATATCATTGATAGAAAGGGTGGCCCTGACTATGATGGTGGTTCTCCAGAGACTAATGTTTGATTTTGATAATACATATATAGATTTGCAGTACCCCCTCATAAATCATTTACATGGCTCAACTCCTTGATTACTGATATTGTGAGAGTTAATGTTAGTAGAGAAGTGCCTTTCTATCAGCTTAAGTTAACAATGGAGGGGGGGGCTTCGGAGTCCCTTACCTGGAGTTATATCACTTTGCAGCCCAAATTAGTTGAGAAAATGATATCACCAACTGCAATGGGGTTGTGAGGTATTGAATAGAAATTGCCCATGCTGGTAGGGCAAGAAAATATAGGTTCATGTAAACTAGGAGGGTAAAATGCCTCAGCCTATATATGAGCATGTGATATTCCTCTGATATGTTGGGGAGTTTTGCAGAAAGTATGTTTGAGAGACTGTGGAAATGACCACTATTGAAGATATGTTTTGCTTTGGATGTTTGATATGCTTCAAACAACTGAAAGTAAAATTTTAACTACTAATAGGACAATTTCTCTTGCATAATAGAAACACCCACATACTGCAAGATCTGATTGGGTAATGAGAGAGGAACTTCCCATAGTCAAGATCTGCAGTTTTTCCCTACACTTGGTTCAGGCCAAAAATCAGTAACGCAAGTATATGGGGCATTTAGTTTGAGAGCAGTAACTGACAGCGGGTGTGAAAGGCTTAAATAAGAGGAGGTGAGGGTTAAAGCATTTACTCATGATGGTAGGGATAGGATCAAGTGCTTTACAAAGATGGTGTCTAGAAATGTAAGGCTTGATAACATATCATTCATCTACCTCTACAACACCTAAGAATGCACCGACTTGATATACTAATAACTGCCCCAGAAAAAGCAGAGGAAACCTTTTACCACATGGTTTGGTCTTGCACTACACTGGAAGGCTTTTGCAGAGCTGTTACAACAACACTAGTTGAAGTAATGGGTGGGCCCAATTTGTTCTACCCCACGGTGTTTATACAGGGTAGGTAGCAAGCCTATGCACAAAAACCTAAAACTGAATAAAAATGGTAATACATTTGCCATTACTATTAACTATGCTCAATAATTTGGACCACAGGAGAGGCTCAAGAAGGGGCTGAGCTGCCATTATACTTCCCCAAAGGGGACTTGCGTCAATCTTAAAATGCATGGAATGAGACTTGACATGAGTGGGTGTCTCAATAAGATGGAACTGATCATGCAGAGCATGGGTATCATGCGGTCAGCTCTGAGATGCATGCTTGATTATACTCATTGGTCACAAAAAGCTTCCAGTGAGTCATTAGACATAGGCTCTCAATATGACACTGACGGTAAATCCCACTTACCGCCACGCTGACGGCCGCCAACATACCGCCACGGTGGCAGATGTCCGTTCACCATATTATGACACACACACACCAATCCGACAGAATACAGCCACATACACGAATCCGCCAGACCAAAGGTCAGTGATAAAGTGGCAGTCCCAAAACCCATACCGTTACACCAACAAAACAACACCCATCACATTATGACCCACGAATCACCACGATGAGCATTCAATGGCGGTAAACCATTGGCGATACGTACCGCCGCAATCAGAATGGACACCCACATACAAAACAATACTACATTGGCCAATACCAAAAACACACAGCTGACACCCATACACACACCACACCCACACACCCACAACACTATAAAACACACACACAAATTAACCACAACCCCTTACGAACAACAATTGCCACCAGGAGACTGAGAATAAGAGCACAGAGACAACTAGACACACACACCACTTGCACCCATACACCCCTCACACACTCCACATCACACACCCCACCACATTAACCAACACACCCTCACCAACACACATCACACAACACCGATGGCACCACAAAGGCACCCCCGTTTCACGGAGAAGGAGTTAAGGATCATGGTGGAGGAAATTGTCAGGGTAGAGCCGCACCTCTTTGGAGCACAGGTACAGCAGATATCTATAGCAAGGAAAATATTTGGGGAGAATGGTGGTTAACGCCGTAAGGCAGCACCCAAGAACAAGGGACGACATCCCTTGTTCCCCCTACGGGGGAAGGTACGTTCCATTGCAGAAAGGCACCAGCTCACCATTCAGAGGACTGGCAGTGGAACTCTACCTCCTCCCCCACAGCTCACAGCATGGGAGGAGCAGGTACTGGCAATACTGCATGCTGAGGGACTTGCTGGAGTTGCCTGAGGACTGGACACTGGTAAGTCAATATTTACTACATATCAACCCCCCAATACCTGCATGCCATCTCACACCCACACCCTCACTCCCATCACTCCACTCCATCCCACACACTGCACCTACACATCTCACTAACCCCAATGCCAAGCCCTGCATGCCATACCAATGCATGGATACCCCTCCCAGCCCTGCATGGACACCATCACTAAAGCATGCACAGCATAGGTAAACTAACATAACCACAATACATCACCATACACAAGCAAAAGCTGGCAGGGCAACACCAACCATAGAGGGGAAGCTAGGGAATTACAAATGTCATACACTTGAAGCATAATACATCATTTACATCCCCACAGGTACCCCAGCCAATGTCAGTGGAGAGGAGGTGCCACCACTATCCAGTCCCCCAACAGAAGAGGCCCCCAGTGATGACAGTAACTCTGGACTTCTGGATCTGGAGGACCTTCCTGGCCCATCAGGAACCACTGGACAGCTGGTCACCCAAGTCCACTCACAGACCACCTCAGAGCTTTCCCAATCAGGAATCAATACCACAGCACCCACCCAGCATACCCAAACCTCTGTCCCCAGGACACATCAATCAGCAGTGTGCCCACCTGTACAGGGACCCCAGGCCACACCTCACCACCAAGACAGTCAGGTACCTGGAGTCCGTGGCAGTGAGCACACGGGTCAGGGGACAGGGGCACAGGTCAACAGGGAAACTGGGAGGACTTCTGTGCACCAGGAAGAGGACAGGAGCAGGGAACCGACTCTTTAGGAGGCACTCTCCGAGATCCTGGGAGCCTACTAACATTCCCAGGATACAATGGCCAGATCCTAGACAACGTGCAGGAGAACAGGCGGCTACAGAATGGACAGTATCAGGGGATCAGGGAGGACTTGCAGGTCATTAACAACACCCTGATCTCCATAGCAGGGGTGCTTCCAGACATGGCCAACATCATGAGGGAGGAAAAAGCACAGGAGCGGGCCCCTAACACTAGCCAGTCAACTGAACAGCCCTCCACTTCCGCTGCCGCTAGTGGCCAGGAGGCCCCGCCACAGGACTCACAGGCCACCAGCATCCCTCCTCCTGCAGAAGGCGAACCACCCCGCAAACGTTCCCTGTGAACCAGACAGAAGCCAGAGTCACTTGCTAAGACCACCACCAGGAAATGAGACTCTCCTGATTGTCCCCCTTGTGTCCCACTCAGTCACCTTGCCCACCTTGAACTGTCATTGCTCCCCTTCCTATGGCCCCTTGGACACTGCAGCTGTGCTACAAACAGACTGGAACAATACCCTGGACTTTCCTCCATCATCAACCTGTTCCATTGCACTTTCCACTCAATTTCTAAGCACTACGATAAACACCCTTGGAAAAACTCGACTACTAGTATTTCAAGTATTGAAAATTTGTATTGATTGAAACAGCTACATCCATTGCAAATGAACTGCACATAGTGAGAGTGTGAGAAACTGGGGCTGATTGCAGAGGCCCCCTAACTTTTTGCCCCCATTTTCCACTTTATGCTGGTGTTTTCCTGACTCTGATGGTGCCCTGGGTACTGCTAACCAGTCCCAGGGCCTGTGCTCTGTGTAAAATGGATATGCAAATTAGGCTAATTATAATTGGCTAAGTTAACCTACCTATAAGTCCCTAGTATATGGTAGGGCATGTAGGTTTAGGGACCACAGCATAGGTGGTGCACACCTAGGTGCATTGCTGAGGTGCCCAGTGTCATTTTAAAAGCAAGCCTGCCTTGCTGGCTGCTTTTAAATTAAAGTTATATGCAAATTCGACTTTGGAATTAAAGGTACTTCCAAAGTCTTAAATTACCTTATTTTTACATATAAGTCACCCCTAAGGTGTGCCCTATGTGCCCCTAGGGCTGGGTGCCATGTAACTATAAGCAGGGACTTTATAAAAATAGATTTATAAGCCCTGGTGAGGTAAAAACAGCCAAATTCGTTTTTCCCTCATTGAAGTAAATGGCCTTCATAGGCTAGAATGGGCAGACTTTATTTTAAATTTTAAAGTCTCCTTAAATGTTACATACCAAGAATTTGGTATCAAATTGATTGTTATAATAAATCCCACAACTTCCAGTTGTTGGATTTAATATAACTAGTGCAGGTAAAAAGTTTAGACTTTACCTAAAAAGTTGCCAATTTCAGCTCTGCATTGTTTTTGCTGCTGTGCTCTGATTGGCCAGCCTGCAGCAGCTTCTGCCAGGCTACTTTAATGAGGTGTGAAGTGGCCTGACTTCACACAAAGGAATGTGCTTGGGGGAGAGAATCTCCCCTCAGCAGATGGGGAAGCAGGAAGGGGGAGGGCTGCCAAACTGGTCTTCAAAGGCAGAGAAGGACATCTGGAGCACCCAGCAACACCCCCACATCCTGCAACCCCAGACAGCTAGGTGCCCCCTTGATTAGATTAGGAGAGGGCAGGAGAGGGGTGTGTTTATGAGTTTTAGCCACACCAGTGGGTGGGCTCAGCCAGATCTCTCCTCCAAAAATCAGATTCATCCATTTTGGATTTTTAGAGACTATTGCCTTCTGGGATGGATTTTTGCCACACTTCCCAGGAAGTGGTCATCACAGGGGGACGACCCTGTCCCTGATTGGAGGACCAGGGCCCCCCTGCTTTTCACCCAGGAGCAAGGATAAAACTGGCAGACCTGCACCCACGCCTGAGATCCCCACCAAATTTCAAGAAGAAAGAACTACAAGGAGAAGAAGGACTGCCCTGCTGGACCCCTGGCCTGCACCTGGACCCTGCACTCAGAAAGACTGCACCAGCTGCACACTTGGGCTTCACCACAAGAAGGACTTTGCCTGGCTTCCACTGGTTCAAGGAGGGACTCCCTGTTTGCTACAGGTGAAAAATTGCTAACCAGAGTCCCCTGCACCAACTCCTGAAAAAGTGACCAGCTGACCACTGTCCAGTGGCCAAAAAGGAGTTTGCGCCAGGTGTATTCTGGGAGTTGAAGTCCGCACTTCCCAAGGACCATCACAGAACTTCTGGACCCTTGGGGTGAGCTGTGGACCCCAAAAGAACCTTAAAAGAACATCTGGGTGAAGCCCCAGAAGTTTGGAAAAGATTGGAGAAATTTTAGAAAAAAGCTCCATAAAGTGACCGACTCGACGCGGAAATTCTAGCCGGCTTGCCTCAACCGCGACCCGGCCTGACTTCGTGGTTCGTCCCGGTCAAGAAAAACATCCGAAAAAAAGACTAAGTCCGAACGTAAAAAGTTGACCGGGACCTTCCAGCCATCGTATCCGAGAAGGGCTCCACGGACGTCGGATCAAGATCCAGGTTTACCCCGGTCGAAGGATTTTCGTCTCGAAAAAACGACTAAGTCCGAAGGTAAAAATCACCACCGAGGAAACCGACTTCGCGTATCCGGACAAGGGCTCCAGGAGGTCGGATCCAACTGGCAGGTTCGTCCCGGGGAAGAAAAACATCGAAAAAGAGACTAAGTCAGAAGGTAACTTTTTGACCGAGGCCTCCCGCGACTTGTAGCCGAGCAGGGCTCCATCGCGGTCGGCCTGAAAGTTTGACTTTGCCCCGGTCCTGGTGCAACCAGATGACCCGATTGGCGCTTTTCGTTTCTGAGCGCTAGAAAATAATAATACTTTAAAAATTCATATCTCCGGTTCCCCTGAACCGATTTTAATCGTTTTTGTGTCATTTTAAAGATAAAAATATAAGCTATTTTTATAAATTGGTTTTGGATTTTTAAACTGTTTCCTGTGTTTTATTTAATTACTGTTTTGTGATATTTGAATGCTTTACACTTTGTCTCCTAAGTTAAGCCTTGACGCTCGATGCTAAGCTACCAAGGGTAGAGCTGGGATTAATTTACTGAGACCTAACTGTACTTTTGTGGAGGTTTGTGGCTTGTTGCTAGGTGTAGGTACCTACCTGCCCTATCAATAACCCATTTTCCAACATAATTGGAAGCAGCGACGGGATCCTGTACTTGTGTTCAATATCACGTTACAGTTTTAGATAAAACAAATTAAAAATCCTTTAAATTGTCCTAGTGCAAAAATTGTTTTTAATTTTTAATTTTAATTTTTTTTTTAAATTAATTTGGATTAATTTCAATTATTGAATTTTTGTAATTTTTTCTAAATTCTTATTTCCAATTTTTGCAAAAAGTTTTTGTTGACACAAAACTAGGGAACCATGGAGCTTGATCTGGCTAGCCTACCCACACTGACAGTAGTCCAGCTTAGGGGGTTGTGTATTGAAAGAGGGTTGCCTGCAACCACTGATCTCAGGAAGCAAATCCTGATCACATCCCTGACAGCATGGGCTGAGGCACAAGAGGTAGAGACAGAGGAAGCTCCAGAGGAGGAAGAAAAAGAGGAGGATGCTAACTCTAAGCACTCAGGGGAGGGAAGGCATCAGACCCCAAGTGAGGAAGAGGAGGAACGGTCCTCACTGGATACAGTCACTAGGGGCAGACCCAAAGCTAGTGGTAGGAAGAGGGTCCTTTCAGGAGGAGAGAACCCATCCATCAGGGAAAGAGAGCTGGAAGCCCAGCTAGCCTACATAGCTTTGGAAGCAGAGAAGCTGGCCCTAGAAAAGAAAAAGTGGGCAAGCAAAGAAAAAAGAGATGGAAGCAGCGATAAAGAAGCTGAGGTGTCCATGGGTGGGGGAGTTTGCCCCAGATTACCCAAGGGGGTAGTTCCTGCTTATGTAGAGGGGGATGACATAGATAAGTGGCTAGGGGCCTTTGAGAGGGCACTCCAAATGAGAAGGGTTAGGCCTCAATACTGGGGTTCCCTTTTGTGGGAGTTGGTCCCCAACTCAGGGAGGGATAGGCTTCTGACCTTAAGGGGGGAGGAGGCAGATTCATACCCTAGTATGAAGAGGTGCTTAGTCAAGAAGTTTGGTCTGACCCCAGAGCAATATAGAATGAAGTTCAGGGACACCCAGAAGGTCAGTACCCAGTCTTGGGTTGACTTTGTGGACACCTCACTAAAGGCACTAGAGGGCTGGATTATTGGCAACAAAGTAAATACTTATGAGGGGTTATACAATCTGATCATGAGAGAGCACATCTTGACCAATTGTATCCAAGAAAGGTTACGCCAGCATCTAGTGGACTCTAAGCTGACCAACCCTAGAGAGCTAGGGGAGGCAGCTGATGAGTGGTTGAGAACCAGGGTGGTTGTCAAGTCCCAGGGGGGAGACTCCAAGAAGGGGGGGACAGGTCCCCAAAAACCTAAGGAGGGAGGTGGTAAGCCCACCACAGAGACTCCCTCTGTACCCCAGAACCCTAAGAAGGAGGAGAGTAAATCCCACTCCCAATCTGACATGCAGAGACAGGGAGACCCAGGGTTAAAAAAGCTCTTGGACAGTAGGGCTTGCTTTGACTGTCAGCAGACAGGTCACTTCAGAGGAGATGCAGCCTGTCCAAAGAAAGTGGTTAGCACTGGGCTGTCCAGTGTAGCCATAGAGGAGGATTCCTCAGATGATGAAGTCCTCCTAGCATTGTGCTGGGAGACAGGACCAGATGGTAAGCTGGTGATCCCTGAGGGTGGGAGTAGGCACTTCCACCACATTCAAGTGAATGGGATCCCTACCACTGGCCTGAGAGACACCTGTGCCAGTCACACTGTAGTGAGTGACCGGTTAGTGACCCCAGACATGTATGTCCCAGGAAAAACAAGGAAAGTCAGGATAGCCACAGGGGAGGTCACCTCCAAACCTGTAGCCATAGTGCCCCTAGAGAGGGAGGGTATCCTTGACTGGATTAGGGTGGTAGTCAGTGCTGACCTTCCCCTAGATTGTATCCTGGGCAATGACCTCCCAGAGGTGAGTCTGGTCACAGATGGGGTGGTCGCCCAGGGCGCCCCCCCAACCCAAAGTCCTGGGGAGTCAGTCCCTACAGTTAGGAGACAGGGGTCCCCAAGAAAAGGAAAGAAGAAAAGGAAGGGTAGGCCACTCTTAAAGAGAGTTCCAGGGAGCCAAGGGCCCTCTGCCCCAGTAAGGGGGGAGCCCAGAGTTGGCACTGGTGAGGCCTCACCTGACCCCAAGGAAGTCCTGAGTAGTCAGGCAGCTGTCCAGATGCAAGGTGTTGCCCCTGCACTGACAGAGAGGAGAGTGGAAGGAGGGTGTCTGCCACAGGAGGTGGTAGCCCCCCACTCTAGACAGCAAGAGGGGTGCCAGGACCCCAAAGTTGCCCCTAAAGCAGCTCAGCCACCTGTCAGTGGAGAGCTTAGGGTGTGGTTCTGGGTACTGACAGCTGTCAGTAGCCTCTGCTGGGTGCTAGCCTTCCTGGCAGCACTGTACTTGGCCTGGGAGGCAGACCCCAGGGCCAATAGCAAAGTAGGCCCCCTGACCCTGTTGGTCATGGTGGGGTTGCTCAAGTGTTGGGTGACCTCTTTGGGTAAGCTAGGTGTTGCCCTAGCAAAGTTAGGAGTAGGGGAGGTGGGCACCTCACTACCCAAGTTGGCAGAGAGAGAGGAGGAAGACCCCCCTAGAGGGAAGTTTCAGTTTGGGTTGGGTCCTTTTACTGTTGGGATGGCTTCACTACCCAGAGGGAGTGACCCTGACAGGAGGATATAAGGCAGAGTAGGCCCTGCAAAGGGACAGCCAGTTTTCTGCACTGTCTTCCTCGCCTAACAAGCCAGGAAGACTCTCCCAGGGTTGGGCTGAGTCTCCTGGGCGTGTGGGCTGGGGGGGGGTTGTGTGAGAAACTGGGGCTGATTGCAGAGGCCCCCTAACTTTTTGCCCCCATTTTCCACTTTATGCTGGTGTTTTCCTGACTCTGATGGTGCCCTGGGTACTGCTAACCAGTCCCAGGGCCTGTGCTCTGTGTAAAATGGATATGCAAATTAGGCTAATTATAATTGGCTAAGTTAACCTACCTATAAGTCCCTAGTATATGGTAGGGCATGTAGGTTTAGGGACCACAGCATAGGTGGTGCACACCTAGGTGCATTGCTGAGGTGCCCAGTGTCATTTTAAAAGCAAGCCTGCCTTGCTGGCTGCTTTTAAATTAAAGTTATATGCAAATTCGACTTTGGAATTAAAGGTACTTCCAAAGTCTTAAATTACCTTATTTTTACATATAAGTCACCCCTAAGGTGTGCCCTATGTGCCCCTAGGGCTGGGTGCCATGTAACTATAAGCAGGGACTTTATAAAAATAGATTTATAAGCCCTGGTGAGGTAAAAACAGCCAAATTCGTTTTTCCCTCATTGAAGTAAATGGCCTTCATAGGCTAGAATGGGCAGACTTTATTTTAAATTTTAAAGTCTCCTTAAATGTTACATACCAAGAATTTGGTATCAAATTGATTGTTATAATAAATCCCACAACTTCCAGTTGTTGGATTTAATATAACTAGTGCAGGTAAAAAGTTTAGACTTTACCTAAAAAGTTGCCAATTTCAGCTCTGCATTGTTTTTGCTGCTGTGCTCTGATTGGCCAGCCTGCAGCAGCTTCTGCCAGGCTACTTTAATGAGGTGTGAAGTGGCCTGACTTCACACAAAGGAATGTGCTTGGGGGAGAGAATCTCCCCTCAGCAGATGGGGAAGCAGGAAGGGGGAGGGCTGCCAAACTGGTCTTCAAAGGCAGAGAAGGACATCTGGAGCACCCAGCAACACCCCCACATCCTGCAACCCCAGACAGCTAGGTGCCCCCTTGATTAGATTAGGAGAGGGCAGGAGAGGGGTGTGTTTATGAGTTTTAGCCACACCAGTGGGTGGGCTCAGCCAGATCTCTCCTCCAAAAATCAGATTCATCCATTTTGGATTTTTAGAGACTATTGCCTTCTGGGATGGATTTTTGCCACACTTCCCAGGAAGTGGTCATCACAGGGGGACGACCCTGTCCCTGATTGGAGGACCAGGGCCCCCCTGCTTTTCACCCAGGAGCAAGGATAAAACTGGCAGACCTGCACCCACGCCTGAGATCCCCACCAAATTTCAAGAAGAAAGAACTACAAGGAGAAGAAGGACTGCCCTGCTGGACCCCTGGCCTGCACCTGGACCCTGCACTCAGAAAGACTGCACCAGCTGCACACTTGGGCTTCACCACAAGAAGGACTTTGCCTGGCTTCCACTGGTTCAAGGAGGGACTCCCTGTTTGCTACAGGTGAAAAATTGCTAACCAGAGTCCCCTGCACCAACTCCTGAAAAAGTGACCAGCTGACCACTGTCCAGTGGCCAAAAAGGAGTTTGCGCCAGGTGTATTCTGGGAGTTGAAGTCCGCACTTCCCAAGGACCATCACAGAACTTCTGGACCCTTGGGGTGAGCTGTGGACCCCAAAAGAACCTTAAAAGAACATCTGGGTGAAGCCCCAGAAGTTTGGAAAAGATTGGAGAAATTTTAGAAAAAAGCTCCATAAAGTGACCGACTCGACGCGGAAATTCTAGCCGGCTTGCCTCAACCGCGACCCGGCCTGACTTCGTGGTTCGTCCCGGTCAAGAAAAACATCCGAAAAAAAGACTAAGTCCGAACGTAAAAAGTTGACCGGGACCTTCCAGCCATCGTATCCGAGAAGGGCTCCACGGACGTCGGATCAAGATCCAGGTTTACCCCGGTCGAAGGATTTTCGTCTCGAAAAAACGACTAAGTCCGAAGGTAAAAATCACCACCGAGGAAACCGACTTCGCGTATCCGGACAAGGGCTCCAGGAGGTCGGATCCAACTGGCAGGTTCGTCCCGGGGAAGAAAAACATCGAAAAAGAGACTAAGTCAGAAGGTAACTTTTTGACCGAGGCCTCCTGCGACTTGTAGCCGAGCAGGGCTCCATCGCGGTCGGCCTGAAAGTTTGACTTTGCCCCGGTCCTGGTGCAACCAGATGACCCGATTGGCGCTTTTAGTTTCTGAGCGCTAGAAAATAATAATACTTTAAAAATTAATATCTCCGGTTCCCCTGAACCGATTTTAATCGTTTTTGTGTCATTTTAAAGATAAAAATATAAGCTATTTTTATAAATTGGTTTTGGATTTTTAAACTGTTTCCTGTGTTTTATTTAATTACTGTTTTGTGATATTTGAATGCTTTACACTTTGTCTCCTAAGTTAAGCCTTGACGCTCGATGCTAAGCTACCAAGGGTAGAGCTGGGATTAATTTACTGAGACCTAACTGTACTTTTGTGGAGGTTTGTGGCTTGTTGCTAGGTGTAGGTACCTACCTGCCCTATCAATAACCCATTTTCCAACAGAGAGCATAGAGAGAATGACCTGTTGCTGGCTGCAGTGATCACATCAGGACATTGTAGTCATATCACCAACATCTGTAAAATGATAATCCCTAGGTGACAGTAAGTAGAGGTAGCAAGTGGATAATGCTAGCATGCCACTGCTACACAGAATACAGCAATAGTCATAGAATTGTGAAGTTGTACTGTCTCACCTGTGTGTCATTGAAAGTACTGAAGGATCACTGATGTTCTGTTGCCCACATCCTCATCCTCTGCTTCCTCATCCTCACTGTCCTCAGGGTCCACTGCTGCCACAGGGGCATCGCCAGTCTCCTCCTCCTGCAAAACGGTACATGGCGTCTGAGGGTCAGGTTGTGCAACATGCAGCATGCCACTACTATCTGGCAGACCTTCTCAGGTGAGTAGCACAGGGATCCACCTGTCAGATGGAGACACCTAAACCTGGCATACAGGAGGACGAAGGTCCTCTCAATGATCATTCTGGTTCGCCCATGTGCCTCATTATAACGTTCTTGAGTCCTTGTCCTGGCATTCCTCACAGGGGTCAGCAGCCACAATAGGTTTGGGTAGCCAGTCACCTACAAGTATTGAGGGACAACATTTAGCCACACACTATCCTATTAGGTTAACAGCAGAGGCATACACTAACATACACTGGATGGGGCCCAAGGTTCACCTATAAGCCACACTCTGTGCCTCTGTAGTTGGGCCTTCACATTTGGGATGCTGCTATTCCTCAGGACAAAGACATCATTCACAAACCCAGGATATTTACCATTAACGTGGGAGATATACTGGTCCACCAGGCACACCATCTGCACATTGATGGAGTGGAAACTTGATTCCTGTACACCTGTTCATTCTGCCGGGGGGACAAACGCAATATGTGTTCCGTCAATCGCAGCAATAATATTGGGGATATGTCCCATTGCATAGAATCTGGCCTTCCCAGTGGCCAAATCTTCCACCTGGGGAAAGCAATGTAGCTGCACATGTGTTTTACCAGGGCAGACAACACGCTTGCCAGTATGATTGAGAACATTGGCTGTGACCTTCCTTCTGCCAAGTCCACTGTAAATTGGAAAGAACCTTTTGCCAGGAAATGGAGCACTGATAGAACCTGCACAAGAGGGGGGATCCCAGTGGGATGACGGATAGCTGAGATCAGGTCAGGCTCCAACTGGGGACACAGCTCTGTGATTGTGGCCCTGCCCAGTCAATAGATGAGTATACTGTGCCTGTCCTCCAGTATAGCTAAGTCCACCAGGGGTCTGTACACAGGTGTATGTCTACATCTCCTATTCATCCACAGCAGTAGGTATCTAAGGGACACAAGAGTGATTAGGCTGTCACAATTTGAACAACTATACCACAACAGCAGTTCACATCGTGCAATTATGTATTGGGACAGTGTAATTTTCAAAGTATGTACCTATTTATCCTGTGATGCAGCAATTATCAAAAGGACTGTTCCCCCCCCAAAATGGCGACCGCCTGTCCTATGTGGAGGGACAAGTGGAAGTGAGGTAATTCCGCCGATGTTGGGCGTTGTGGCGGTAGGCAGTCATGAACCACCGTGCAATTCCTCATTGGCTAATATTGGGCCCTATGGAGTACAGTGGCCAATGGGGATGTATGCCGGCGGTGACGGTGTACACTGCCACGGACGTGACTGCCATTTTCTAAATCATTCCTCATTTGCTTTCTGACCTTCCGCAGGAGAAGACCTACACTGGATGTGCTGCTGTGACCTGTGTCTGGAACCTACCATGGCCCGTGCGACCGGGGAAAGGGCCCCAGCCTTCACTTTGGAGGAGTTGGAGCGAATGGTGGATGGGGTCCTACCCCAGTACGGACTGCTGTATGGGCCCCCAGACCAACAGGTGAGTACATTGTGGGCATGATGCATGTGGCATGGATGCATAGGGATGTGTGTGAAGGCATTGTGTACATGGTGTACATGTCATGCATTGGGCAATGTGTGTGCCAGTGGTGATGTAAACAGGTATGGTGGGCCTTGTGTGTGACAGCCTGGACTGTTAGTTTAATGGTGTTTTCCTTACTTAATTGCTTTTGCAGGTCAGCGCCCATCAAAAGAAGGGAATATGGCGTGCCATCACCAAGGAGGTGCGGATCCTGAGGGTCTATGGCAGGCGGAGAACCCACTTTCAGAAACGGTGGGAGGACCTCAGATGCTGCCCATGGAAGACCAGCTATGGATGGCCTGCCAACGAGGAAGGGGTGCCCATCGGACACTGACCCCCCTGATGGCCCGCATACTGGCGGTGGCCTTACCTGAGCTGGATAGGAGCTTGAGGGAATCACAGCAGTTACAAGGGGGTGAGTACAGTGGGTATAATTACAAATTTTGGCTGGTGGGGTACAATTTGGGTGGTGGTTGTGTGTTAGTGGGTGCCCCTAAGGTCAGGCCAGACATTGCCGCGTGGGTCCTCTGAAGGGTAATGGTTGTATGGCAAATACAGGTAACCTAGCTTGTTAGTAGTAATTTCTAGGCAGGGCTGTGTGGGTCACAGGTGTGCTACAGTTGGCGGTATGTGCTCCTCATAATGCCTTGGTGTCTAGCCATATCACTAGTAGTGCAATGTATAGTGCGTAGGCCTGTTTTCCGTGTGTGAGGGTGCTGTGTACGCCAAAGGTGGTGTTGGTGCTGTCATTGACCCAGTGTATCCTTTGTCTCTTCCCCCCTTTCTTGTTTTGTCATCCTGTCCTTGTGTGCATTAGCATCATCTGGCGGAGGAGCAGGGGCACCGGCTACAGAGGGAGCTGCATCCCACATGACCCTGGAGGCAGAGTCCACTGATGTTGAGGGAACTAATGGGACAGAGGGTGAGGGGAGCACCACAGCAGAGACTGGAGGGGACAACATAGACCCTGATACCTCCTCCGATGGCAGCTCCCTGGTGGTGGCGGACACCTCTGTGACCACCCCAGCTGCAGGTACAGCACCCACGCCCCGTACCAGCACCGCCCTCCCAGTAGCCCCTCAGCGAGTTGCCCGTGCCCGCTCACCCAGGAGCGTGGGCATCTCCTTCACCCCAGCCACCTCAGACCCTGCCCCAGTGAGCCCTGCTGCCCTCAGAGAGGAGGCTATCGACTTCCTGAGATCCATCTCTGTAGAGCAGTCAACCATTGTGAATGCCATCCAGGGGCTGGCATCCCAGATGCAGCAATGAAATTCATTCCTGGAGGGCATTCACTGTGGATTGGTGGCCCAACAGAGATCGATTCAGGCTCTGGCCTCCTCTCTGATAGCAGCCATTGTCCCTGTTTCTACTGTCCTCCCTCCAACTATCACTACCCTGTCCCATTCTCCTCAATCCCAACCCATCCCAGGCACACATACAGACGAGCATGCACACAAGGCAACACACAAGAGTGGCACAGGCAAATACTAGCACCACACTTCATCCCACAGGCACTCACACAAACACCATACAGTTACAGACACAACAACATCCACTGCCTCCACTGTCTCCCCCTCCTCCTCCTCCACCTCACTCCCAGTCACGTCCACACTCACACCTGCATGCACTACATCTACATCTACTATCAGCATCACCACACCAAGCAGAACACACACCTCACTCGCAGTCACCTCCACAACAACCAAGCGTCCACTCTGTCCTCTCCCACTGTGTCTGTCCCCCCAAAGGACACATACACAAGCACTCAGACACCCAACAGTCATCCACCTCACATCAGCATACAGCCTGTGCACCTGCACCCAAATCCAGCAGACACACACCTCCAACAACGACTCCGTAATCCTCCACTCCCGTTACTCCTCCCTCCTCCCGCCCCAACGTCCCTAAAAAGCTTTTCATTTTCCAAATTGACCACCTCCCTACCCGTCTCCCCGTCCTGCACGTATGGGCAGGGTACCAAGGACACAGCCCAGCACCTCAGCCAAACAGTCCACGGGGACAGTGGTAGCACCACCTTCTCATGGTGGTAAGGATATCAGACCTACAACACAGTAGGGGAAGGAGCCAGCACCACCAGGGAAAAAAAGGAAGAGTCCTGTACCAGTTGTGAAGAAGGGGAAGGGGCCTGCACCAGCTGTGAAGAAGGCGAAGGACCCTACACCAGCTGTGAAGAAGGGGAAGGAGCCTGCACCACCAGGCAGAGAGGGGAAAAGGCCATCCACCCCACCAGGAAGAGTAAGGGATCCACGACCCCTGGATAGGAGGAGAAGCTGTCAGTCTAACACCGCCACCACAACCAGCTGCCACAGGGCCCCCACCGCCATCTGTGGAAGTTCAGTCATCAGGGAGTGCAGGGGCTGCCCAGGAGACTCCTCCAACCACCACTACAATGCAGCCATCAGTGAGTGCAGGGGCTGCTGAGGAAGCTCCTCCAACCACCACCACAATGCAGCCATCAGTGAGTACAGGGGCTGCCCAGGAGGCTCCTCCAACCACCACCACAGTGCAGATATCGGACAGTGCAGGGGCTGCCCAGGAGGCTTCTCCAACCACCACCATAGTGCAGCCGTCACCGCCGGCGGATGGCATTTAGGCCACCCTCCAGGGGCTGCTGTGCGGGCTGCCCCCTCCAGAACCAGTGACCAAGTCACCCACTCGAGAGACTGTAGCCTTGCACTCCCCAGGACAAAGCAATTAGCATGTTGCCCCCTCCAGAACCAGTGGGCAAGTCACCTACTCGAGAGACTGTGGCCTTGCACTCCCCAGGACAAAGCAATGGGCATGTTGCTTCCTCCAGAATCAGTGGGCAAGTCACCCACTTGAGAGACTGTGGCCTTGCACTCCCCAGGACAAAGCAATTGGCATGTTGCCCCATCCAGAACCAGAGGGCAAGTAACCCACTTGAGAGACTGTGGCCTTGCACTCCCCAGGACAAAGCAATGGGCATGTTGCCCCCTCCAGAACCAGTGGTCAAGTCACCCACTCAAGAAACTGTGGCCTTGCACTCCCCAGGACAAAGCAATGGGCATGTTGCCCCATCCAGAACGAGTGGGTATGTTCCCATATTTGGCTGAGGTGCCCCCCATGCCCCTGAGGTGCCTTCCATCTTACAAAATGATGCTCCTGCAGTGTTCTCTCGAGCCGTCAGGAAACAGGTTGGGCCTTGGACTGTGCCCTGTGGCCTTGTGTGCCCTCATGACTTTGGACTGGGCATTGGCCCTTTATGGACATTTGTATATATTTGGTTTGTGTGGTGGATTTTGCTATGCCAATACATTGTCGTTACTCCAGCATTATTGTCCGTGTTTTATTATGCCGTGAATCTTGTGCGATTGGTTTACGTGTGCAGCTGGTTGTGTGTATGGTGTGTGTGTGTGTCAGGTGTGTGTTGTGGGTGTGTGTGTGTCACTCTTGTTTTCCACCCACCCTCCCTTGTGTGCTAGGCAGCTGTGCTCACCGTCGTCTTCGTCTGCATTGGTGTTCCAGGTGGAGCATAATGTAGAAGATCATCAGGAAAACTTGCAGTTCGGGTTCCAAGGCGGCGTGGTTCTTCCCTGTGTCTCCAACGGTGAGTCCTTTTACTTCTGAGCTCTGTTTCCACCAGGCTTTGGTTGGCATTGGTACTGCTCTGGAAAAGGTGGCGGTTTGCAGTGTCTTCATATAGTGGGCAGTACTTTGTCTCCTGTCTGGCTGTTGACAGCTACCGCAGTGGTGACTGTTGTTTCCGTCGTGGCGGTTGGTGTGGTACCTTGGCTGTCTATGAGAATTCTCCCCACCGTGGTCATAATTTGGCAGTACTTACCGCCAGCCTGTTGGCGGTAATACCGCCACTTTATCACTGACTGCCAGGGTCGTAAGGAGGGCCATTGTGTTGATGGGACTGGAGATTAGTAATGATGTGCGGTAAAAGGACTCAATATGCTTGAACAAGACGTCAACATACTCTTAGCATGTGCTCTCTCTCTAAATACATGGTAACATTGACTCATACCCAATTAGCATATTAAATTTAAGTGTAAGTCCCTAGTAAACTGCACTACATGTGCCCAGGGCCTGAAAATGAAATGCTACTAGTGGGCCTGCAGCACTGGTTCTGCCACCCACATAAGTAGCCCCTTAGCCATGTCTCAGGCCTGTCATCGCAAGGCCTGTGTGTGCAGTTTCACTATCACTTCGACTTGGCATTTAAAAGTACTTGCCTAGCATCAAACTCCCCTTTTTCTACATATAAATAACCCCTAAGGAAGGCCCTAGGTCAGTGGTTCCCAACCTGTGGTCCGGGGACCCCTGGGGGTCCGTGAAGCCTTCTCAGGGGGTCCACGAGAGCCTAGAAAATTAAAAAATATTAACAAATAATGACAAATTAGGTCCCCAGCTTCCAGTAATGACTCAGGCAGGGGTCCCCGGATTCCCATGATGAGTCAGTGGGGGTCCACAGAAATCAAAAGGTTGGGAACCACTGCCCTAGGTAATCCCTAGAGCAGGGGGCTATGTAGGTAAAAGGCAGGATATGTACATATGTGTTTTATATGTCCTGGTAGTGAAACACCCCTAAATTTGTTTTCCACTGCTTTGAGGCCTGCTCCCTTCATGGACTAGCATTAGAACTGCCCTCATATACTTTTTGAGTAGTAGATTCTGATCTGAAAGGGGTAACCAGGTCCTAATTAGTATGGCCAGAATGGTAATAGAAAATCCTGCTTATTGGTGAGGTTGGATTTAAATATTACTACTTTAGAAATGCCACTTTTAGAAAGTGAGCATTTCTCTGCACTTAAAACCATTTGTGCCTTACAGCCTGTCTCCAACCAACTTCTGGTGTGTGCTGGTTGACAGCTTCCTTGTGCATTTCACACAGGGAACCACAATCTCAGGACACTCAGTCACATCTGCATACTGAATGGGTCTTCCTGGGCTGAAAGGGTGGAGGGCCTGACACTTACATTTCAAAGGCCAGTGGCCTGCCCTCACACAATGACATGCTAAACCCCCTACTGGGAGCCTGGCAGACAGGACTGAACTGAAAGGGGAACTTGTACACTTCAAAACCACTCTTTGAAGTCTCCCCCACTTCAAAGGCATTTTGGGGTATATAAACTGGGTCTCTGACCCCACCAAACCAGACACTGCTGGACCTACCCCTGCACTGAGTCAGAGGAACTGTCTGGCTGCCCAAAGGACTCATCTGGACTGCTTTGCTGTTGCCCTGCTTGCTTGTCACTTTGCTAAGAAGGACTCTACCTTGCCCAAAAGTGCTCTCCAAAGGCTTGGATTGAGCTTGCCTCCTGTTTTCTGAAGTCTCAGGGCCAAAAAGACTAAGACCCTCGTCATGAGTCTAGAGGTCCTGTGACCGCCAGACTCACGGTGGCGGACGGACCACTGTGGTCATGGCAGTCCGCCCACCATATTATGAACATGGTGGAGCTGCCATATTCAAAACGCCGCCACTCCCAGCCTGCCGCCAGCCAGCAGCCTGACGGTCTTGATGTTTTTAATCCTCTGGGGATTATGAGTCCCCTTCTGCCAGCCTTTTCTTGGTGGTTTACACCGCCATGGAAAGGCTGGCAGAATGGGTGACTCTGGGTACCCCTGGGGGCCCCTGCACTGCCCATGCATTTAGCATGGGCAGTGCAGGGGCCCCCATGCACAACTAGTCGTGCATTTCCCTGCCCGAATTATGGGCAGTGAAATGCGCAAAGGGTGCTGCTGCACCTGCCGTACCGCCACATTGGCGCCGGCTCCATTAGGAGCCGGCGTCAATGTACAGGCCTTGTTTCCCACTGGGCCAGTGGGCGGAAACACTGTTTCCACCTGCCGGCCCAGAGGGAAAATCATAATAGGGCCGACGGGGACTTCACCGCACTGGCGGTCAAGTGGCAGCAATGAGTTCGGCAGGCGGCAGTGCCACCCGCCGAACTCATAATGACCCTCTAAATTTCTTCAAGAAACTCCTTGTGTGTCGAAAATTGATGCACTACCTGCAGAAATTGTCACAAAGCCTGCGTTACAACTGAGAAATCACAGCACAGCTAACCGGAACAATGCAGCCCCACCTTTCCAACTAGAAATTCAACACAGTGCCTCCCAAGTCAAGGATTTTTCCTGCATTATCCCTGGGTGTCAAAATATCCATGCACCGCAATGAGAAACCAAGACTGCGTGCCGAAAAACGACCCAAGCCCTTGAGGCATAGATGCATAGAGGCATAGATGCATAGATGCATCATTCCTTGAGGAATGATGCATCATCTGTGCCATGTCTAACAAATCAATGCAACACCCTATTTTAACATGCATCTTCTACTCTGCGGTCTCCATGAGTTGTTATTTTTGAAGCATACAAGGTACTGTGTGTAACAAAGAGACAACTGTTCATTTCCAAGGATTACGACTCTTTTAAACCTTTTAAAAAGTGATATTCCAACTTGTGCTTTTTGGATCTTTGTTGTTTTGACCTTATTTTATTCAGATAATTATTATCTACTTTTTCTAAATCTGAGTGGTATACTTTTGTGGTGTTTTCACTGTGTTACTGTATGATTTATTGCACAAATACTTTACACATTGCCTTTTAGGTTAGGCCTGACTGCTCAGTGGCAAATTACCAAAGGGTGGGCACAGGATAATTTGGATTGTGTGTGACTTAACCTGACTATGATTGTGGTCCCTACTTGTACAAAGGTGTAAACCTCTGCCAACTAGAGATCCCATTTCTAACAATGCAAATGTATGTTGAAAAGTTATTGATGCAAGAAGGAAAGAACACTAGTTTAAAATGTCAATAAATATATCAAACAAGTATTTGCAATGCAATAGGGTCTCATATTTGTGAGAGTTAGAGCTAATGGCATTGTAAATGACAATGTATTTTACCTATGCGTTTTGGTTTGAAGTGTACAGGATGTACACCAGGTGCTACAGCAACCCTCCCAACCCTGTTGCTGCAAGAGAGAGGACACAACAAGGCCACCTTCTTGGGAGAGCTTCTGCCTCATTCCTACAGACTGGCCGTGAAACTCTAGAGATGCAACCCTTTCTAGCTTGTTTACTTAAACATTTATAGCACCAAACAAGCCACAAAGAGGCACCTTTGTGACATTAAACCCAGCGAATGAGGTTGTAAAAAGAGTAAGAAGCAAAGAAAAGGGGCTGCCATATACTTCTGCGTGTTAAACTTTTAATGGAATTATTCCTCTACATTGGCAATACCTGTCTAATTTTTAAAAACATTGACTGAAGACAAAGAGAATAATAGAAGAGGCAGCTTAACTAAACAGGAAGCTTCAAATGTGTGCAGAGGTTCAGTGGTAGATGAGCAGACTGGATAGGTTCCAGAGGTGTGACATCTGTGATCTTGGGTCGGTGTTTTAAATGGAAATACAGAAGGGCTGGCACTCTGTATTAATTTAAAGCACTGCCTTGGGTTGATAGTCTTATGACAGACCGCAGCTCAGGGCTGGACTCTGCAGGACAGGTACATGTACCTGAATCTCCTGAGCCTTGACAGTGCCCTTCGGGGAATACATTTGTGCACTGGCTGATGGCTTTGAAGTCAGAATTATCTCTGTTGGGTGTTTACTCAAAATTTGAAGTCTATGCCTTGCCATCTGGACCACTCAAAGCAGAGTGGGAAGCCTGGGTTTGGATGATAGAGTGTTTTTTTTCGGCTAGAGCAGTGGTACCCAGTGAGGCTCCTACAGGGCTGGTTCATTGGCATTTTTTCCGGCTATGAAAAGGATTCAAATTTATGTTTTGTTCAGAATTCAAGGTCGGTCCAGAACCAAGTCAGGGTTTCTTGATCCCCACATAAGATAAATTCCATACAAATAATTTATATAGAACTTATTTACACAGTGGCTGCCCTGCAAGCCTCGCAAGGATCCTGCCTGTTTGTTGTCTTATACAAAAAAAGACTTCAGTCACAATAACCCATTTGGATTACATAAGTACAAGCAGTGGCTGGTCATGGTGGCCATAGTTTGTGAAACAACAGTTGTCCCGTCTAAAACATCTCCTGCCCAGGGAGTCTTTACTGTTACTGTCCAGGATTGTCTTGGAGATGTAGTCCTTGGGGTGTTTACCCATATAAACAACCACACATATGTATCCTAGAAACAGAGGGATGCATGGTGAAGCACTGAGAGGAGCACCAGTAGAAGCAGGAGTGAGAAAAGGGCCACTTGATGCGTGGATCATTACACACAGGTGTCCAGAGGGTGATGAGGAAGCGCTCTGTGACAGCACCAGTAGGGGTACTTGCGGGGGTGCTTCTTTTTTAAGCAGGAAGTAGTGTTTTACACAGCACGTCCAGAAGTGACATCTGCAAGGTTGCAGTAGCTGTGAGAGGACTGTCATGATACCAGTAAATTCTGAGAGGAGGAAGTGATGGAGTTTGCTCCACTTTTGTGCTCTATGATACTCTGCTCCTCTCACTGTGGCACCCTTGTGTTAGCTTCTTTGCACTACAGGTTTGGGAAAATGGCTGCCTCTACTAACTGAACTCCATTTGAAAAGGCTTAATTTACATCCAAAGGCTGGATGTCTTTTTGCCATCAAGCTTGAGGCTGTGAAGTGCATGGGTCTGGGGTCAAAACTCTTTTTTCCCACCATTTTGGACACAACACATTTCACCATCTTCTTGCCTAGAACTAACCTTTGTGCTTGGTTGGTGACCCTGGAAATACAGAAGGGCTGGCACTCTGTATTAATTTAAAGCACTGCCTTGGGTTGATAGTCTTATGACAGACCGCAGCTCAGGGCTGGACTCTGCAGGACAGGTACATGTACCTGAATCTCCTGAGCCTTGACAGTGCCCTTCGGGGAATACATTTGTGCACTGGCTGATGGCTTTGAAGTCAGAATTATCTCTGTTGGGTGTTTACTCAAAATTTGAAGTCTATGCCTTGCCATCTGGACCACTCAAAGCAGAGTGGGAAGCCTGGGTTTGGATGATAGAGTGTTTTTTTTCGGCTAGAGCAGTGGTACCCAGTGAGGCTCCTACAGGGCTGGTTCATTGGCATTTTTTCCGGCTATGAAAAGGATTCAAATTTATGTTTTGTTCAGAATTCAAGGTCGGTCCAGAACCAAGTCAGGGTTTCTTGATCCCCACATAAGATAAATTCCATACAAATAATTTATATAGAACTTATTTACACAGTGGCTGCCCTGCAAGCCTCGCAAGGATCCTGCCTGTTTGTTGTCTTATACAAAAAAAGACTTCAGTCACAATAACCCATTTGGATTACATAAGTACAAGCAGTGGCTGGTCATGGTGGCCATAGTTTGTGAAACAACAGTTGTCCCGTCTAAAACATCTCCTGCCCAGGGAGTCTTTACTGTTACTGTCCAGGATTGTCTTGGAGATGTAGTCCTTGGGGTGTTTACCCATATAAACAAACACACATATGTATCCTAGAAACAGAGGGATGCATGGTGAAGCACTGAGAGGAGCACCAGTAGAAGCAGGAGTGAGAAAAGGGCCACTTGATGCGTGGATCATTACACACAGGTGTCCAGAGGGTGATGAGGAAGCGCTCTGTGACAGCACCAGTAGGGGTACTTGCGGGGGTGCTTCTTTTTTAAGCAGGAAGTAGTGTTTTACACAGCGCGTCCAGAAGTGACATCTGCAAGGTTGCAGTAGCTGTGAGAGGACTGTCATGATACCAGTAAATTCTGAGAGGAGGAAGTGATGGAGTTTGCTCCACTTTTGTGCTCTATGATACTCTGCTCCTCTCACTGTGGCACCCTTGTGTTAGCTTCTTTGCACTACAGGTTTGGGAAAATGGCTGCCTCTACTAACTGAACTCCATTTGAAAAGGCTTAATTTACATCCAAAGGCTGGATGTCTTTTTGCCATCAAGCTTGAGGCTGTGAAGTGCATGGGTCTGGGGTCAAAACTCTTTTTTCCCACCATTTTGGACACAACACATTTCACCATCTTCTTGCCTAGAACTAACCTTTGTGCTTGGTTGGTGACCCTGGAAATACAGAAGGGCTGGCACTCTGTATTAATTTAAAGCACTGCCTTGGGTTGATAGTCTTATGACAGACCGCAGCTCAGGGCTGGACTCTGCAGGACAGGTACATGTACCTGAATCTCCTGAGCCTTGACAGTGCCCTTCGGGGAATACATTTGTGCACTGGCTGATGGCTTTGAAGTCAGAATTATCTCTGTTGGGTGTTTACTCAAAATTTGAAGTCTATGCCTTGCCATCTGGACCACTCAAAGCAGAGTGGGAAGCCTGGGTTTGGATGATAGAGTGTTTTTTTTCGGCTAGAGCAGTGGTACCCAGTGAGGCTCCTACAGGGCTGGTTCATTGGCATTTTTTCCGGCTATGAAAAGGATTCAAATTTATGTTTTGTTCAGAATTCAAGGTCGGTCCAGAACCAAGTCAGGGTTTCTTGATCCCCACATAAGATAAATTCCATACAAATAATTTATATAGAACTTATTTACACAGTGGCTGCCCTGCAAGCCTCGCAAGGATCCTGCCTGTTTGTTGTCTTATACAAAAAAAGACTTCAGTCACAATAACCCATTTGGATTACATAAGTACAAGCAGTGGCTGGTCATGGTGGCCATAGTTTGTGAAACAACAGTTGTCCCGTCTAAAACATCTCCTGCCCAGGGAGTCTTTACTGTTACTGTCCAGGATTGTCTTGGAGATGTAGTCCTTGGGGTGTTTACCCATATAAACAAACACACATATGTATCCTAGAAACAGAGGGATGCATGGTGAAGCACTGAGAGGAGCACCAGTAGAAGCAGGAGTGAGAAAAGGGCCACTTGATGCGTGGATCATTACACACAGGTGTCCAGAGGGTGATGAGGAAGCGCTCTGTGACAGCACCAGTAGGGGTACTTGCGGGGGTGCTTCTTTTTTAAGCAGGAAGTAGTGTTTTACACAGCGCGTCCAGAAGTGACATCTGCAAGGTTGCAGTAGCTGTGAGAGGACTGTCATGATACCAGTAAATTCTGAGAGGAGGAAGTGATGGAGTTTGCTCCACTTTTGTGCTCTATGATACTCTGCTCCTCTCACTGTGGCACCCTTGTGTTAGCTTCTTTGCACTACAGGTTTGGGAAAATGGCTGCCTCTACTAACTGAACTCCATTTGAAAAGGCTTAATTTACATCCAAAGGCTGGATGTCTTTTTGCCATCAAGCTTGAGGCTGTGAAGTGCATGGGTCTGGGGTCAAAACTCTTTTTTCCCACCATTTTGGACACAACACATTTCACCATCTTCTTGCCTAGAACTAACCTTTGTGCTTGGTTGGTGACCCTGGAAATACAGAAGGGCTGGCACTCTGTATTAATTTAAAGCACTGCCTTGGGTTGATAGTCTTATGACAGACCGCAGCTCAGGGCTGGACTCTGCAGGACAGGTACATGTACCTGAATCTCCTGAGCCTTGACAGTGCCCTTCGGGGAATACATTTGTGCACTGGCTGATGGCTTTGAAGTCAGAATTATCTCTGTTGGGTGTTTACTCAAAATTTGAAGTCTATGCCTTGCCATCTGGACCACTCAAAGCAGAGTGGGAAGCCTGGGTTTGGATGATAGAGTGTTTTTTTTCGGCTAGAGCAGTGGTACCCAGTGAGGCTCCTACAGGGCTGGTTCATTGGCATTTTTTCCGGCTATGAAAAGGATTCAAATTTATGTTTTGTTCAGAATTCAAGGTCGGTCCAGAACCAAGTCAGGGTTTCTTGATCCCCACATAAGATAAATTCCATACAAATAATTTATATAGAACTTATTTACACAGTGGCTGCCCTGCAAGCCTCGCAAGGATCCTGCCTGTTTGTTGTCTTATACAAAAAAAGACTTCAGTCACAATAACCCATTTGGATTACATAAGTACAAGCAGTGGCTGGTCATGGTGGCCATAGTTTGTGAAACAACAGTTGTCCCGTCTAAAACATCTCCTGCCCAGGGAGTCTTTACTGTTACTGTCCAGGATTGTCTTGGAGATGTAGTCCTTGGGGTGTTTACCCATATAAACAAACACACATATGTATCCTAGAAACAGAGGGATGCATGGTGAAGCACTGAGAGGAGCACCAGTAGAAGCAGGAGTGAGAAAAGGGCCACTTGATGCGTGGATCATTACACACAGGTGTCCAGAGGGTGATGAGGAAGCGCTCTGTGACAGCACCAGTAGGGGTACTTGCGGGGGTGCTTCTTTTTTAAGCAGGAAGTAGTGTTTTACACAGCACGTCCAGAAGTGACATCTGCAAGGTTGCAGTAGCTGTGAGAGGACTGTCATGATACCAGTAAATTCTGAGAGGAGGAAGTGATGGAGTTTGCTCCACTTTTGTGCTCTATGATACTCTGCTCCTCTCACTGTGGCACCCTTGTGTTAGCTTCTTTGCACTACAGGTTTGGGAAAATGGCTGCCTCTACTAACTGAACTCCATTTGAAAAGGCTTAATTTACATCCAAAGGCTGGATGTCTTTTTGCCATCAAGCTTGAGGCTGTGAAGTGCATGGGTCTGGGGTCAAAACTCTTTTTTCCCACCATTTTGGACACAACACATTTCACCATCTTCTTGCCTAGAACTAACCTTTGTGCTTGGTTGGTGACCCTGGAAATACAGAAGGGCTGGCACTCTGTATTAATTTAAAGCACTGCCTTGGGTTGATAGTCTTATGACAGACCGCAGCTCAGGGCTGGACTCTGCAGGACAGGTACATGTACCTGAATCTCCTGAGCCTTGACAGTGCCCTTCGGGGAATACATTTGTGCACTGGCTGATGGCTTTGAAGTCAGAATTATCTCTGTTGGGTGTTTACTCAAAATTTGAAGTCTATGCCTTGCCATCTGGACCACTCAAAGCAGAGTGGGAAGCCTGGGTTTGGATGATAGAGTGTTTTTTTTCGGCTAGAGCAGTGGTACCCAGTGAGGCTCCTACAGGGCTGGTTCATTGGCATTTTTTCCGGCTATGAAAAGGATTCAAATTTATGTTTTGTTCAGAATTCAAGGTCGGTCCAGAACCAAGTCAGGGTTTCTTGATCCCCACATAAGATAAATTCCATACAAATAATTTATATAGAACTTATTTACACAGTGGCTGCCCTGCAAGCCTCGCAAGGATCCTGCCTGTTTGTTGTCTTATACAAAAAAAGACTTCAGTCACAATAACCCATTTGGATTACATAAGTACAAGCAGTGGCTGGTCATGGTGGCCATAGTTTGTGAAACAACAGTTGTCCCGTCTAAAACATCTCCTGCCCAGGGAGTCTTTAATGTTACTGTCCAGGATTGTCTTGGAGATGTAGTCCTTAGGGTGTTTACCCATATAAACAAACACACATATGTATCCTAGAAACAGAGGGATGCATGGTGAAGCACTGAGAGGAGCACCAGTAGAAGCAGGAGTGAGAAAAGGGCCACTTGATGCGTGGATCATTACACACAGGTGTCCAGAGGGTGATGAGGAAGCGCTCTGTGACAGCACCAGTAGGGGTACTTGCGGGGGTGCTTCTTTTTTAAGCAGGAAGTAGTGTTTTACACAGCGCGTCCAGAAGTGACATCTGCAAGGTTGCAGTAGCTGTGAGAGGACTGTCATGATACCAGTAAATTCTGAGAGGAGGAAGTGATGGAGTTTGCTCCACTTTTGTGCTCTATGATACTCTGCTCCTCTCACTGTGGCACCCTTGTGTTAGCTTCTTTGCACTACAGGTTTGGGAAAATGGCTGCCTCTACTAACTGAACTCCATTTGAAAAGGCTTAATTTACATCCAAAGGCTGGATGTCTTTTTGCCATCAAGCTTGAGGCTGTGAAGTGCATGGGTCTGGGGTCAAAACTCTTTTTTCCCACCATTTTGGACACAACACATTTCACCATCTTCTTGCCTAGAACTAACCTTTGTGCTTGGTTGGTGACCCTGGGAGGTTATCAAGAGCATGTGCTAGTTCCTCGTGTTAAGCTCTACTCAAGTCAGTTGGTTAATACACCCCCCTCCAGAGGTTTTGACAGAACAAGAATGACACAGATTACAATCCTGACATAGTTTTTTCACCTCCCCATCTCTGCAAGGTTGATGCAAATGAACTATAGCGATTTTGATAAGAATGGCACCTGCTTTGCAGCATGAAATGGCAGACCCTGTATTAACAAGCGCTATATAAAAAAACAAGTTATTGCCAGACTGCCCCATCATGCTCCAGGCAAAGATCCCTCGGGGAGGGGATGTGGCGCAAAGGCCAGAGCTGCTAACTTTGGTGCTGAGGAACACGGTTCGAGTCTCGGTGCCAGCTCAACATCCTGTGATTCTGGGCTAATCAATTAATCTCCCCTTGCAACCAAAAATAAATGTGTTCTTGTTTAATGCAACAGGTGCTCATGTAAAGCACCATAATACCTTTGCATTGAGTTCCTGTTATGTAAAACTGCAAAAAAAAAAAAAGTGCTCCAATACCTTCATGTCAAGTTTGCGCTGCATAAAACTGCAAAAAAATAAATAAATAAAAAAGACCCCACAGACATCGCAAAGAAACAGCAAGATGCCAGAAAACAAGGAAGAGATAAACAACATATCACAATGAGCGCGAAGCGGAGAGGCAAAAGAAAGCAAAGGGGTACTGGGCAAGCGGCCATTGTAGCACAGAGGTGAACCAGCGGGAGGAGGTTGATTGGGTGGCTGGACAAGCAAGAATATGATGTGGAGGAGTGTGATTTAAACACTACGGACGAATCAGTAGGGTGTGTGTACAGTGTTCCGAGCTCAGGATTGAAAGCACATTGACTCACAGGAGCAGGAAACCAAGAAAAAAAAGTCCAACAAAGAACGATTAACACGACACAGCATAATTATACAGTAGTTAGTCCCTGCTCCCAAAGAGAACAAGCATTTGAAATCCAATAGGTCTCGCATTTGCTCGAGTTAGAGCTATTAGCATTGTGAACCCCTAAGCCGAATTTTCTTGCCACATAAATTGAAAATGAAAAGTAAAACAGTTTCACATAAGTGAGCTGATTCAGAACGCCACCACCGCCATGAGCATCAGCGTGAAGGAGACACTCAAAAGGAAAAAGTTTGCTCGGCGCAAATTTATCAGCAAAACTGCGATTATCCATGTAACGGTGTCCTAGACTGTAACCAAACACCCCCAAGGAGAGACAAATGTAAAGCATTTACCAATGATAACAAAAGAATTTTGAAGGGCAAGTACATGAACGAGCAATAGTGGTGGGCGTGGTTAAAAGGCCAAATAGATAAGAACATGTCAGAAAAGCAATGTTTGCTTGCTGCAATGCTTGACCTAAAAACAACTTATTAATCACATAGGCGCAACCAAATGCATTTACCAAAGCTTGTTTTCTCCCCCCAAAATTTTTTCATGGCCTGCAAGCCTGTTTCTGCCTTGGAAATTTGTAAAATCCATCCCAATCAAATTTTTTGTAAAGGTAAGACAAATTAAAATTTCACTTGTAAATTTTTGTGGAGTTCACAAACGTTACAATTTGCAAGGTTTGCTAAACATCCGTTTCACAAGATTTTTGGGGGGAATAAACACTTTAATGAAAGGATTCTCTTAGGAAAGGTGTGTTTGTACTAAATTTTTTCCTTTGGTATAAATATTGTTGGCATTTTTTTTGCTGCATTTTAAACTTGGAAACCTTTGTGTAGTTTGAAATGCTTTGTGTATGTATGTTCGTAATGTGTGTATTTAGTACGAACAAATAGAAAGGCAGCCGAGAGATGTACAGGATACAAAGTAAAGACACAGTCAGCATGTTATTGGAGGGGTAGCTGGTTTCTCAGAACTAAATTGGAGCAGGGTTGGGGCAGTTCTGATTGATATGTGGATGTCCATGATCATGAGAGCATAAATGAAGAAGGCCTGTTTCCTTGTTTTTGCACTTCGTCTGTCACCTCATGCCATGATTTTGGACTTCTTCATCTCCCAACTGGTAGTGTCCTGGCTGGTAATTTGTTGAGAGCTCAAGCGGATGGTGAGTATGTCAGCCATGTAAGCAGGGGTGCCACTGATGATGGCTTTGTAGATAGTTCATCTGGTTTTAAAATATGGTACGGGCTGTTGATCATATTTTTTCAAGGCATTAATCAGAAATGTTGCTTCTAATAGAATGCCCATGAGTGGGAGGGCAATATGGAATCTGGGAGACCATAGAGCAGGGTATTGGGACAATCCAGATCAGAAAGTGCAAGGTCATGAATGGCAGTTCTAAAGTTCCCTGCAGGTAGGAGTGGTTTCACTTTCTTTAGTAGAGAGAGCTGGTACAGGGCAGTCTTCGTTTTCCTGGTGATGGGTTTCTTGAGTGTGAGGTGTGTGTCCAGGTCGGATGTGAAAGACCTGGCTTTGGCTGGAAGATGACTTTGAATCTGTGCAGGCTCATGTTATTGAGCCACACTTGGACTAGCTGTTGCTTGTTCTTGATGAATAGCAGGGACTCTGTTTAGAAGGGAGATGGCTTGGGCTAGTTGCTGGACATCCTGGTCTAGATGTGGCTGGACAAGCAAGAATATGATGTGGAGGAGTGAGATTTAAACACTACGGACGAATCAGTAGGGTGTGTGTACAGTGTTCCGAGCTCAGGATTGTAAGCACATTGACTCACAGGAGCAGGAAACCAAGAAAAAAAAGTCCAACAAAGAACGATTAACACGACACAGCATAATTATACAGTAGTTAGTCCCTGCTCCTAAAGAGAACAAGCATTTGAAATCCAATAGGTCTTGCATTTGCTCGAGTTAGAGCTATTAGCATTGTGAACCCCTAAGCCGAATTTTCTTGCCACATAAATTGAAAATGAAAAGTAAAACAGTTTCACATAAGTGAGCCGATTCAGAACGCCACCACCGCCATGAGCATCAGCATGAAGGAGACACACAAAAGGAAAAAGTTTGCTCAGAGTCAAATTTATCAGCAAAACTGCGATTATCCATGTAACGGTATCCTTGTCAAAGCCCAGCTCACCTGAGTCCTTGTTCAGTTCTGATGGAGGTTGAAGACAATCCGACCCCACCCTGAAACTGATTGTTCCAGCACACTAGTTTTTAAAACAGTGCACTAAGAACAGAAGCTCAAGGGAAGGGGGGAAGTGGATAAAATAAAATAAAGAGACAACACCATTCTTGCGTTTCCACTGTTGAAGTGCTGCACAAATCTGCGGCCCTCTCTGACTTTTGTAGAAACTGGTGCCTAATGAAACATAAACAAAGAACAGATAAGTACAACCTATTCCTAACTGGGTTCCTGACTATCCCTTTATTTATTAGAAATTTTCTTCTAAAAGTACCTCTTGGATCCTGGTCTCTAGTTTCCAGGTTTGGAATGTGTTACTGCTCTGGGATGTGCTTTCTATTACTCTAAAGCTTCTAAAACATTAAACAAATACCGTTATCAGAATTACCAATATCAAACATTCACCTTAATATAACTAAAGCCTAAATTCCCAATAGCAGACTCACTTTTCCCATATTTCCAGAATCTTTTATAAAACAAATACTGTACTTTTACGTCAAAATACAGCATATAATTTGTGCAAGTCCTTGATTTACTGTTTGCCTTGCTGTTAATGGTTTCCACGGTTCGATTCTTAAAAGTTCCATAAAGTATTCTTGTAACAAAGAGTTTGAATCACAATGTTCGTGGAAGGTATCTTGTTTCAAATTGTCTATACACAAATCCAGAAATTGTTGTCAAAGTTCTTTCAGGTAATAAAAGTTTTGCACTTACTTGTTGCTGGCAAGAGATACTGATCAGTCTAACCTTGTCTTCTTTCTCTTTTGCAGGTTGCTTGTAGGAGAGAGGCTAAGGCAAGGAGGAACCGGAAACCGGAAGAAGGAAGAGCCAGCAGCTGCGCCCATTGAAGCCAATGAAAGTCTGTAGAGAGCAGGAGTGCCAGCGCCGAGGGATCTGTCCTCAGGTAAGCGGGAGGTAGACGAGCACAAGCACTGGGTGAGGCTCGGGGGCTGCCTTTTATAGACACGGCTGGGTGTGGTCCTCACATGCTGCACATGTTCTTGAAAGGTGTGCAGAGCTGGGTGTGGTTTGAAGAGCTGGGTGTGGTCCTCACATGCTGCACATGTTCTTGAAAGGAGTGCAGAGTTTCAGTTATTATGCAAATGAGTTAAATTAATACATGGCCTAGAGAGGAGTGTTTTAAAGAAGCCTTGGTAAAAGCAAGGCCCAATGTGTAAACAAAACAGCACATTAAACAACATACACAGAAGCCTAGGGGGGGGGAAGAAGGTGAGATAACAAGAAAGGCTTTCAATAGTAAGTTTAAAAGGGAGCTATTACAGAACCCACTAGTGCAGTGAGAGGGGACATGCTCTTTGATGTGCACAAACCCTAACAGTTGCCCCCCTCAGAGGCCCTCCTACAGGACGGGGTTTTCCTGGATTTTTTAAATAAAACAGTCTAATCAGCTGTGGGGCATGTACATATGATGCTGGTTCCCATGAATTCTCAGATTCATCATATCCTTTCCATTCTACTAAATAAAACAGACGTCCACTAATTCTTTTTGAGTCTTTTATGCTTTTCACTTCATATTCTAGATTTCCCTTAATTGGTATGGGTGGAGGTGGTGGTTCAGGTCGGGTTTTTGGATTGTACGGCTTAAGCAAGGACACATGGAATGTAGTATGTACTGGATATTCTTTTGTTAAATCTAATTTTACTGTTACCGGGTTTACTATGGCAGTTATACTAAAGGGTCCAATGAAACGTGGTTGCAGCTTTCGGGATCCCTCTATGTTTAGGTTCTTTGTGGAGAGCCATACCTTGTCACCGATTTTATACATTGGGGCCTCAGATCTGTGTTTGTCTGCTTGTCTTTTCATGCTTTCCTTGTACTTTAATAAATGTTTCCTGGCTTTGTCTTGTATGTCACCTAACCTCGTTAGTCTATCCGTTACTGTAGGTAACAGAGAATCTTCTAACAAAATGGGTATAGCTCTTGGATGATACCCCTGCAAGAAATAGAATGATGAGCAAAGTAGAGCTGAATGCTCAGTATTATTATAAACAAACTCCGCTACAGGGAGAGCTTCCAACCATTCACTAGAATAATCAGCCAATAAACAACGTAGCGTTTGAAGTAAGGTTTGGTTCAGTCGTTCAGTCTGTCCATCTGTCTCTGGGTGGAAAGCAGTGGATAATGCCACATCTATTTTCAGTTTTTTACATAATTTTTTCCAAAATTTAGAGTTGAACTGGCTCCCTCGGTCTGACACCACTTTGCTTGGCAAACCATGTAAACGCACAATTTCCCTTATAAAAATATCGGCAAATTCTGCCGCCGTGGGTAATTTCCGTAATGGTACAAAATGTGCCATTTTAGATAAAAAATCCACTATAACCAACACTGTTGTGAAAGATTTTACAGGTGGTAAACCTACAATAAAGTCTACGCTCACAGTGTGCCAAGGTTGTTTGGGTGTTGGCATTGGTATTAACAAGCCGTCAGGGGCCTTATGAGAAGATTTATGTCTTGCACAAATTGGACAGGTAGTGACAAATTGCTTAATGTCCTTTCTTACAGTGTCCCACCAAAAGTGTTTTTGCAAATTTTCCAGGGTTTTTACCCAACCAGGATGACCTGCCAACGGTGAGGCGTGATGCCAAATTATCACCTGTGTTTGTAATTCAGAGGTGGGCACTAACAGCATGTTGTCGTGATACAATAAACCTCATTGCATTGTGTTATGGGAATCCTTTAACCAATCCTGAGGTGCTATTTGCATGTGTGCATTATATAGATCTGTGATGAAATCCTTCTGTTGTACTGGTGCCAAAAACTTTTGGGGAGGAATAATGGGTTCTCCTATTTTATCTTGTTTCATGTCTGAAGTATGTCCGTATCTAGATAACACATCAGATTGAATTTGTTGTGCACCTGGTCTATAGGTTATTACAAAGTCAAATGTGCTAAAAAAAATTAACCAGCGCATCTGACGTGGTGTTACTGCTTTAAGTGATCCAAAAAACTGTACGTTCCTATGGTCAGAAAAGATTGTAACTGGGTACTTGGCTCCCATTAAATGGTGCCTCCATTCTGAAAAGGCTACTTTGATAGCTAGTAGTTCCCTTTCAGCCACAGTGTAATTTTGTTCAGCTGGTAATAACTTTTTGGAATAGAAGGCTATAGGATGTAACTGGCCATCTACTGCATCTCGTTGAGAGAGAACTCCTCCTAAAGCTACTTGTGAAGCATCCGCTTCAACAAAAAAAGGCAAGGCAGGATCAGGATGTTTCAGAATTGGGGCTGAAGTGAACTTTTGGTTTAGGAGTTGAAAGGCGTGTGCCGCCTCATCAGTCCAAATAAATCGTTGCCCTTTCCGCAACAAGGTAGTTATTGGGGCCGCAATGTCTGCAAAATGTGCAATAAACCTCCTATAAAAATTGGCGAAACCCAGAAATTTCTGAATATCTTTTACAGAGGATGGTTCTGGCCAATCAGCAATAGCACTGATTTTCTTTCCATCCATAGTTATTCCTTGAGGTGACAGGCAGTATCCTAAAAAGTCCACCTTGCTGACATTAAAAGTACACTTTTCTAACTTAGCAAAAAGATGATTTTCTTTTAACTTTGATAATACTGCACGAACATGTTGGGTATGTTCTTCTGAGTTCTTAGAGTAAATGAGGATGTCGTCTATGTATACTATGACACAAACGTCCAGGAATTCGTGTAGGACCTCATTTATAAAGAACTGAAAGGCCGCAGGGGCATTACATAACCCAAAGGGCATTACTGTGTACTCTAATAAACCAAACTTTGTCTTGAAAGCTGTCTTCCACTCATCCCCCTCTTTTACTTGGACCAGGTGGTAAGCTCCCCGCAGATCTAGTTTAGTGTATACAGTAGAATGTCTTAATTGATCCAACAACACAGGTATTAGAGGAAGAGGATATTTATTCTTTATTGTAGCCTTATTTAGTCCTCTATAATCGATACACGCACGCAGGGATTTATCCAGCTTCGGGATAAAAAAGAGTGGAGATGACACCGGAGATGTGGAATGACGGATGAACCCAGACTGTAGTAGGTCATCTAGGTAGGTTCTTAAGTATTTGGTTTCTTCGTCAGTCAAAGCATATACTCTGTAATTAGGTAAAGGGGCCCCTGGGATAAGATCTATACGACAGTCATAAGACCTATGTGGGGGCAGCACACTAGCCTTTACTGGATCAAAGACGTCTTTAAAGTCAGAATATTCAGGAGGGAGACTTGGTTCATCTTGTGTAACACTAGCACAGTGTAATACTGTGCTCTGTTCTGTACCTGCTTCTTGATAGCAATTGGTTCTACAGAAAGAGGAATCCAAAGTAACAGTTCTATTCACCCAATAAATTTTTGGGTTATGAGTTGTTAACCAGGGTACCCCGAGAATCAAACCAAAATTAGGAGTATCTATCAGATCAAAGCTAATCACCTCTGTGTGCCCGTTCTGACAGACCATAACAAGTGGACTTGTTTGTTTTGTGATTAATCCAGAGGTCAATTCTGACCCATCCACTGCACATACTGCTTCTGGACAAGGCTTTAGGCACATAGGAATTCCTAAGTTTTCAGCTAACTTATTATCCACAAAATTTCCTGTCGCGCCTGAGTCCAGTAGGACAGGGAGAGAATGCCTCACTTGGGTAGTAACAATTAAAACGACCTGAATTATGAAATGTCTAGGTATGTGCGGTACCATGAAGGCTGCAGCATTAGAGGTTTGATTAAGATGTTTTCTCGAACAAGTAACCTCTCTCCTTGTCGAGCTTAATCGTTTCCCGATTCAGTTGAGGAGGTGGAGGAAACAGCACCCTTTCGTGGATTTTTAGGCTTTACTGGACATTCTCTGGCAAAGTGACCTGCCCTTCCACAATATAAACATAATTGAAGTTTTCTCCTTCTTTCTTTTTCCTCTGATGTGAGTGGACCTCTGAGTGTCCCTATTTGCATAGGCTCAGGTTCAGGGAGTTTATTATCTGGGTCTTTCTTCTCGTGTGTAATAAAAGTTAACCGTGATTCCAGTTTGTATTTATCTCCCTTTCTTTCTCCTAGTCTATGTTCTAATTTCACAACTAAATCTACAAAGTCCGAATAGTCTTCTGGCAAATCAACGATATGAGCCAGCGCGTCTTTTAACTCGTCTCTCAAACCTTTATAGAAAAGGGAGACACGCTTTTCTTCTGGCCACTGTGTCTCGGTGAGTAAACAATTAAAACTAGTAAGATAGGTCAATAAATCCTTGTTACCTTGTTTAAGATTTAAAAGCTCATTATCACTTGCCTGCATGAAAGTGTGTTTTGCAAAAAGGCTGGTCATGGTACGTTTAAATTGATTCCAATTATGGAGGATGGGATCATCTCTCTCCACGAAAGGAATTGACCAATTGGCTGCTGTGCCACCCAAATAAGACAAGACGAATGCCACTTTCGTAGCATCAGTAGGGAACTGTTGTGGCTTACAAACGAAGTGTAATTGACATTGATTGATAAAAACATGGAATTTGTTACTATCTCCATGAAAACGTTCAGGTGCTGCTAAGGGCACAGCATTAGGAACATTAACAGTGACCTCAACTGGGGGAGGCAAAGTTGTATGTTTTGATGGCGCCCCTGTCTCTGAGGAGGTTTTAAACAAAGGCGTAAAAGCTGTGTTCCACTGAGATACCCTAAATTTATACCTGCTTAAATCCTGTTTTAAAGAGGTATTCTCCATCTTTAATCTCTCTATTTCCTCTTGCATATGTTGCAAGATGCCAGACACTGATTCATTATGAGCCAAGTCCTCATTTAGGGCCTGCGCCATATCCGTGACGTCAATGCCCTCTATTTCTTCCCCGATATTCATCGTCCACCAGAACTGACATTTTTTTTTTATTTTTATTTTTAAAGGCTTGTGCTTCTGTCAAAGCCCAGCTCACCTGAGTCCTTGTTCAGTTCTGATGGAGGTTGAAGACAATCCGACCCCACCCTGAAACTGCTTGTTCCAGCACACTAGTTTTTAAAACAGTGCACTAAGAACAGAAGCTCAAGGGAAGGGGGAAGTGGATAAAATAAAATAAAGAGACAACACCGTTCTTGCGTTTCCACTGTTGAAGTGCTGCACAAATCTGCGGCCCTCTCTGACTTTTGTAGAAACTGGTGCCTAATGAAACATAAACAAAGAACAGATAAGTACAACCTATTCCTAACTGGGTTCCTGACTATCCCTTTATTTATTAGAAATTTTCTTCTAAAAGTACCTCTTGGATCCTGGTCTCTAGTTTCCAGGTTTGGAATGTGTTACTGCTCTGGGATGTGCTTTCTATTACTCTAAAGCTTCTAAAACATTAAACAAATACCGTTATCAGAATTACCAATATCAAACATTCACCTTAATATAACTAAAGCCTAAATTCCCAATAGCAGACTCACTTTTCCCATATTTCCAGAATCTTTTATAAAACAAATACTGTACTTTTACGTCAAAATACAGCATATAATTTGTGCAAGTCCTTGATTTACTGTTTGCCTTGCTGTTAATGGTTTCCACAGTTCGATTCTTAAAAGTTCCATAAAGTATTCTTGTAACAAAGAGTTTGAATCACAATGTTCGTGGAAGGTATCTTGTTTCAAATTGTCTATACACGAATCCAGAAATTGTTGTCAAAGTTCTTTCAGGTAATAAAAGTTTTGCACTTACTTGTTGCTGGCAAGAGATACTGATCAGTCTAACCTTGTCTTCTTTCTCTTTTGCAGGTTGCTTGTAGGAGAGAGGCTAAGGCAAGGAGGAACCGGAAACCGGAAGAAGGAAGAGCCAGCAGCTGCGCCCATTGAAGCCAAAGAAAGTCTGTAGAGAGCAGGAGTGCCAGCGTCGAGGGATCTGTCCTCAGGTAAGCGGGAGGTAGACGAGCACAAGCACTGGGTGAGGCTCGGGGGCTGCCTTTTATAGACAGGGCTGGGTGTGGTCCTCACATGCTGCACATGTTCTTGAAAGGTGTGCAGAGCTGGGTGTGGTTTGAAGAGCTGGGTGTGGTCCTCACATGCTGCACATGTTCTTGAAAGGTGTGCAGAGTTTCAGTTATTATGCAAATGAGTTAAATTAACACATGGCCTAGAGAGGAGTGTTTTAAAGAAGCCTTGGTAAAAGCAAGGCCCAATGTGTAAACAAAACAGCACATTAAACAACATACACAGAAGCCTAGGGGGGGGAAGAAGGTGAGATAACAAGAAAGGCTTTCAATAGTAAGTTTAAAAGGGAGCTATTACAGAACCCACTAGTGCAGTGAGAGGGGACATGCTCTTTTCTGTGCACAAACCCTAACAGTCCTAGACTGTAACCAAACACCCCCAAGGAGAGACAAATGTAAAGCATTTACCAATGATAACAAAGGATTTTTGAAGGGCAAGTACATGAACGAGCAATAGTGGTGGGCGTGGTTAAAAGGCCAAATAGATAAGAACATGTCAGAAAAGCAATGTTTGCTTGCTGCAATGCTTGACCTAAAAACAACTTATTAATCACATAGGCACAACCAAATGCATTTACCAAAGCTTGTTTTCTCCCCCCAAAAATTTTTCATGGCCTGCAAGCCTGTTTCTGCCTTGGAAATTTGTAAAATCCATCCCAATCAAATTTTTTGTAAAGGTAAGACAAATTAAAATTTCACTTGTAAATTTTTGTGGAGTTCACAAACGTTACAATTCGCAAGGTTTGCTAAACATCCGTTTCACAAGATTTTTTGGGGGAATAAACACTTTAATGAAAGGATTCTCTTAGGAAAAGTGTGTTTGTACTAAAATTTTTCCTTTGTATAAATATTGTTGGCATTTTTTTTGCTGCATTTTAAACTTGGAAACCTTTGTGTAGTTTGAAATGCTTTGTGTATGTATGTTCGTAACGTGTGTATTTAGTACAAACAAATAGAAAGGCAGCCGAGAGATGTACAGGATACAAAGTAAAGACACAGTCAGCATGTAATTGGAGGGGTAGCTGGTTTCTCAGAACTAAATTGGAGCAGGGTTGGGGCAGTTCTGATTGATATGTGGATGTCCATGATCATGAGAGCATAAATGAAGAAGGCCTGTTTCCTTGTTTTTGCACTTCGTCTGTCACCTCATGCCATGATTTTGGACTTCTTCATCTCTCAACTGGTAGTGTCCTGGCTGGTAATTTGTTGAGAGCTCAAGCGGATGGTGAGTACGTCAGCCATGTAAGCAGGGGTGCCACTGATGATAGCTTTGTAGATAGTTCATCTGGTTTTAAAATATGGTACGGGCTGTTGATCATATTTTTTCAAGGCATTAATCAGAAATGTTGCTTCTAATAGAATGCCCATGAGTGGGAGGGCAATATGGAATCTGGGAGACCATAGAGCAGGGTATTGGGACAATCCAGATCAGAAAGTGCAAGGTCATGAATGGCAGTTCTAAAGTTCCCTGCAGGGAGGAGTGGTTTCACTTTCTTTAGTAGAGAGAGCTGGTACAGGGCAGTCTTCGTTTTCCTGGTGATGGGTTTCTTGAGTGTGAGGTGTGTGTCCAGGTCGAATGTGAAAGACCTGGCTTTGGCTGGAAGATGACTTTGAATCTGTGCAGGCTCATGTTATTGAGCCACACTTGGACTAGCTGTTGCTTGTTCTTGATGAATAGCAGGGACTCTGTTTGGAAGGGAGATGGCTTGGGCTAGTTGCTGGACATCCTGGTCTAGATGTGGTCCAAGCAGTGTTTCAGATGATCAATATCTAGAGCAGAGGAGTGAAGCTTTCTCTACAGCTGCCAAGTACTTCTCTCTGTTTAAAGTAGTTTTGCGCTGTTGCTGCCTACTTGCTCTGCATTCGAGGTGCGCATGTTCTGGGGCTGCCTTTACGTCCCCTGCTCTTTAGATATGAGTGAGGTTTATACTCGTTCTGCCTATTCCATGCTTCTTCTCTTGTGTAAGGGGAGTTTGTCCTGTTACTAACTGTACTGTTCGCCAATGAAACTTGCACGGATGCTGCCTTTGTTGCGTCTTGCTGAGCTCAACCATTCCTTTTCACTAGATCAAAGTCAAACTAGCTGACCTCATCAGTTCTTATTTAAAGAGCCCTAATACTTCTTTGGCATGCCTTTAAGTGCACCAAACCTAAACAAGAGAGGGAACTTACAGATAAGAAGGAAAGCTATTTGCCTAAAATCACGCAGTTTGCTCAAGCGTGTAAGCCAATTCAGTGCCCATTTCTTTTAGTTCTGCATTATTCATCAGATGCTTTGCACAAAGTATAACTGTGGCAGAGGAGCCAGAAGATTAATATTCCAAAATGCAATGAGACTGTGGCATAAATTCTACACAAAACAAAATATCTGTCTTAGTAGTGGACACTGCAATATGGAAATTTAGCATTATCGACACATGCTGAAGCTTCTGAGAGTTACTTAATGCAGAGAGGAAAAGTGTGAAAGGCACAGAAAAATCAGTCAAGTGTCAGACATGTGACTGATACATGCCCATCCCAGACTGCTTATTGGGGAGGCTCGCCTGTCATGAAAAAACTGCCCATTTAGCCACAGGTGTGTGCCCAGGACAAAACTAACCAAATAATACAGGGGGCCGATCTGACTCGATCTGCATGTCTCAGATGTGGGCAGCCAAAAGGATAAATGGGGTACACCGGTGTTAATATGCCCGATGGCAAAGAATCCGCAGCAACCTACAATAATCTGCCTCGCTGCAAGTGTGAAGACAATCGCGGAAGAGCAGGGTCTTCCGGGGAACGGATAAAGATGGGCATTAAAGACGAGGCTTGCAACGCACTGCCACATTAAAGAGAGCGAAGGGGGGGGTGGGCTGCTCCACGGTGATGCGAAAACTGGGGCTGTCAATGCCAATAAAGATTGGGGGGCCGGGTGAAACAGAATCAAAGAAGGGTCAATTCCTAAGAAACCAGATTGGAGCACAGTGAATAAACAAGCAATAACACAGTGGTTCGCAATATCGCTGGCAGTCAAAAATACTAGCTCCCTGCCTGAATATCTAGAAAGGATTGCGGCTGAGGTGAAAGGCAAACCGAAACCGGAGGAGGGGCCATCACACGCTGTAACAGGAGAAAGCGTGACCTTATGTAATGGCCAACAGAGCTGGTGGGGATGAGGGACTGAACATACACCCACAGTGCAAGGCAAACAGGCCAATACTGAAAGAAAAAGTCCCCTTCAGAAGAGATAAACAGGACATAGCGTAATTACACAGTACTTTGTGCTGCTCCCAAAGTGAAAAAAGGCAGGACAAAGAGGCAGAACTGACCACTAGCAAGCAAGGATTTTTGAAGGACACTGCAACTAACAAATCGGAACACTGGAACTCACTGTATTGTATACTTTAGTATACAGCAGGCCGAACGCTAATGCTCAACCTAAAAAGGAGGGGCAAAAAGGCAGGACCGACTACTAGCAAGCAAAGAATGTTAAATGACACTGAAACGAACAAATGAAATGGCTTAAAGCCCACAGAAGTAAGTTTACTAAGAGTATACAAGAGGCGATACGCTTACACTTGACCTAAAACATCACTGCAATTGTTATAGTCAGTTTAAAGTTAAAGAGTCAACATTTGAGACTTACTTTCAATAATGCTAGGAGCTATGTGCAGGAGAAGGCCCATTATTTTTTGCCAGAGTTTTTGACCAAACCAAGCAATTGCGAATTTAATAAAAAAAAGCGTGGGTCATTTAGAGTTTGTGAGCTGGGACAACTACTGTCAATCTGTGATTATCCCACACTGATACACATTTGATTACTTTGCCCCGTTTAAAGTGGAGAAACCACTGATTAGTTACTGGTAAAGACACCCAAAGGCTCAGACATTGATCAGACGAAGTTTCAGGTCATCTATAACATGTGCAGCACAAATAATAAAAATCAGCTGGACCAATGTAGGTATGACAGCATAGTTGATTTGCATGAATGACCATGGTGGGACTCTGCAGCGCTTTAAATGGAGATGCCAGCAGCGGCTTTCCATTCCAAATACATTATCTATTGGTTGGTTTTCACCTCATATTTGAAAACTCTGAAGAAGAAACCTAGTAGTAATGAGGTTTACAGGTAAGTAATCTACCCATACCCCAAAAAGAGCACACACGCAGTTGACTGGATTCAATATCTGTACTTTTGTGGTGCTTTTAGAAAACAGAAAAAAACATTTGGGAAGACAGTGAAAAGCATCACAAGTGATAACAACTTTGAACTCAGCCAGCACTTCAGTTTGACCATGTTGTATTTAACAGCTGGCTTACACAAGTAATGCAACTTTTCAATTTTTGTCCATCTCTTCTGTTCTGCTAATTTCATGCATGGGTTTTTCTGTATGTCTTTTATACTGAGTAACAGATTTTGCTGAACTGAAGCAGCTTTAATCGTGAGCATAAATATTGTAACAAAATGCAGAGGGCATGTGTCTGAACAGCGTACTCATTGTATTCCCCAGGGATTCTGGGAAAATGAATTTCTCTAATGTAGTTGTATAGTTGCCAGATTTTGCATATCACCAGCATGCAACTTACAGTCAACTTTGAATAATTTTAGCTGCTATTGCAAAGTGAGGGAGCTAAGATTTCGAAGGCAAAAGAGGGAAAATAAGGCTTGGACAGTGGAAAGTAAGCACAATCAGGATAACTAAAGATTGTTGTTAGAGATCAAATTTTACTAATACATTATTGGCATAGAAGTTAACATGTAGCAACTTACAAACCTTCATTTAAAAGCCTAACAGAGAAATTAACACAAAATTCAAAATGTGCACATTTGAATATGGTGGACAATGTGTCCTTCATACGTATTTGACATTGCGTTTTCCCATGAAAGATGTTATGCATTTATATTCAAGTGAGCAACTGACATGAAATAATATTAAAAGCATTATTTAATGATATAAGTTGAGATGACAAACACATTATGAGTATTAAATGAATATGAGTTAATTATACTAATAATTATTTAAATGATTTGTTAATACAGGCTACTTATGTGCAGAAAAATAAATGCATGTTTAAATTGTTTCTAATGTTGTGAGTATTGTTTGCAAACTAAATAATTTGCTTTGTACATTTGATTCAAATTGTAAGGTGCGCAAAAGGATTTCTGTGTATTAATTGTATTAACATGTATTTAAGCTTTCTCAACAAGACTAGGCCTGAGGATTCATTTTTGCAGCAGTAGATGAAAGTTGCATGTTCCCTCTGACCTGAATAAATTCTAAGGTTGTTGACATATTGATAATGTCCTATTGTATTAAAGACCAAGAACACGTTTTGATGTTCACAAATGCAACAGTATTCGTTCCAGCTTATTAAACTAGTAAACTATTTAAACCAGTGTTATTGCAAAGAGATATGGGTTGTGGAGGAGTACAGGATGTCCTCATAACTTGCTCCTCAGCTTGTACAGATGAGCCTGTAGAGCATTGGCAAACATGTTTTATCAATCAACAGATCTACTGTATCACATATCTGGTTAAAATGGAAATAATTCAGAGGGGTCATACCTGGTACAATAGTGCTCAGTCTCTCCATTTCTGCATTAGTTCCAAAATAAAAATTCATTGCTGATACCTGATTTGAAATCTGTGGACCACCCTCATTATTACCCTCGGCATACAATGGGACAACTGGACCTATTGTCACGGGATCAGTCAATGCACCCGGTCCTGACAGATTTGTTTGACTCTGTGGGAACATTAGTCTTTTATTTTGACCATTTATTCAGTACCAACAGTCAGATTTGACTGATTTGGGGCAACATTCTGTGGTGCCGTTACTGGGGATTACATAAGCATTGTCTGTCTCCAGTTCACAACTTGCACAGGTATCTTTACATTAGGTGTTGACTCAAATTGAGTCATCCCTAAATTCTGAATTCGCTGTGGTTTAACTTGAACCATGACATTCTGGGCTATATTAACAATTGTAACTGTTGGATGAACCGCTGGTATCTGTGCTACAGTAGCTGGTACCTGTGCTACAGTAGCAGAAGGTACATTTGGAGCTATCTGAAACTGGCTTTGCGCAAATGAATTTGTGGCAATACTCAGTAGTACATTTTAATTTACTGATTCAACTACATTAGATGGTAGGGGGTGATTCTGCATCAGCTGAGTTATAAATTCATCGTCTGAATCCATTTCAGTGGCCATTACCCTTTTGTGTTTACCTAACTTCGGTTCTGGATCTTCTGCTTCCATCACCCTACTGTGTGATCACAGGGAATAATTTCCCAGCATATAAGTTATCTGCTCTTCACATTTGCTGCTCTTCATCCCATCTAGCTTCTGCCAACAGTCTAAGTGAAGAGTTAGTTTTGAAAAACACACCAGAGCGAGAAAAGACATTAAGGCCCTCATTACAACATTGGCGGTAAAAGCCGCTTACCGCCGTGCAGAAGACCGCCAACACACCGCCGCGGAATTCCGCCACAGCTATTATGACCCACATCCCGGAATCCGCAAATATTCAGACACCCACACAAGTCCGCCACACCAAAGGTCTGTAATAAACTGGCGAAAACAAAACCGACACTACACGCCAACAGAAATACGCCCACACTATCACGACACACGAATCCACGTGGCGGTCATTCAACCGTGGTATTCCATTGGCGGTACACACCGGCGCGCTCAAAATACACACACTCCTACAAAACACAGCCACAATGGACAATTCGAAATACACACACCTGATACACATACACACACCCCAATACAATATAAAACACACACCCACATCACCCACAAACCCCTACGACCACAATTCACGAGCGAAGGCCAGAGAGAGACACCACCATCAACAACACTAGCATCCACAGGCACACAACACCATCACCCACACAACTTCCATGCACAACACACCACTACATATCACCACACTTATCACCACACACACCACCCCACACATCACCTACTCCACCTCATGGCACGGCAAATACACCCCAGGTTCTCGGAGGAGGAGCTCAGGGTCATGGTGGAGGAAATCGTCCAGGTAGAGCCACAGCTATTTGGGTCCCAGGTGCAGCACACCTCCATTGCAAGGAAGATGGAGCTATGGCGAAGAATAGTGGACAGGGTCAACGCAGTGGGACAACACCCAAGAAATAGGGAGGACATCAGGAAGAGGTGGAACGACCTACGGGGGAAGGTGCGTTCTGTGGTCTCAAGACACCACCAGGCGGTTCAGCAGACTGGCGGCGGACCCCCACCTCCTTCCCCAGAACTGACAACATGGGAGGAGCAGGTCTTGGCGATTCTGCATCCTGAGGGCCTCGCAGGAGTCGGTGGAGGAATGGACTCTGGTAAGTCAAATCTTAACTATTACATCCCCCACCCTATCTGCATGCCATCACATACCCCCACCCTCACCCTCACCCCTATCACTCCAACTCCTCACAAATGTACCAATATCACAAACCACACATCCCAACACCAAGCCCTGCATGCAACAACAGCGCATGGACACACATCACTAAAGCATGCCCACTGCACAATACCCTTACACCCCCCTAAACCATCATCACACAAGCTCACACACAGGAATGGCAGCACTGGGGTACACGGTCACCCACCCATTGCACACCATAACACACACAGATGCAATAATCATGCCTTTACACCCCTGCAGGACCCCTACCCAACGTCACCGGACAGGAGGTTCCAGACATGTCCACTCCCCCCACAGAAGAGGCCCACAGTGATGACAGCAGCTCTGTACAACTGGATCAAGATGAACAGCCGGCCCATATGGGACCTCGGGACAGTCGGTTCCCCTGACACTGGCACAAGCCACCACAGAGCCTCCCCCCTTAGGAAACACCAGCACAGCACCCACCCAGCTGTCCCATCCCTCTGTCCCCAGGACACGTCAAGCAGCAGTGTGTCCACCACCCCAAGAAAATCAGGGACCTGGGGGCAGTGGCAGTGGCCACACAGTTCAGGGGACAGAGGCACAGGAAAACAGGGGAACTGGGAGGACTGTTGTGCGACAGGGGGAGGACAGGCCCAGGGAACCCACTCTCGACGAGACCCTCTCGAACATCATGGGAGCGTACCATCATTCCAAGGAGACGAGGGCAACAGTACTGGCCAACTTTCAGGAGACCCAGCGGCTGCAGGAGGAACACTATCTGGGGATCAGGGAGGATCTCAAGTCCATCAACACCACCCTGGTCACCATTGTAGGGATGCTGCAGGACCTTGTCAACACCAGGAGGGACACTGCTGCACAACAAGGGGCCCCTGACACTAGCCTGGATGATGAACAGCCCACCACGGTGCTAGTGGACAGGAGGCACCGCCACAGGACCATGACACCAGCACCCCACCCCCTGCAGATGGAGAGCCACCCCGCAAACGGTCCCTGATATCCAGGAACAAGACAGAGAACATTGCCAAGACCCCGCCAGGAAATGAGACCCCCCTGAATGTCATCCTTCTGCCCCACTTTGTCACCCCGTCCATCTTTAAACTGCCCTAGCTCCACTTCCTATGCCCCTTTGGACAATGCACCTGTGAAACAAATAGACTGGATTCTGCCATGGACATTCCTCCACCATCACCCCTGACCATTTTACAACCCCCTCCACTTATTTGCACTAAAATAAACACACATCAATCACAAAACAATCTGGAGTCAGTCTGTGCTTTCACAAATGTGTATTTACAATAACTATGGAATATAGCAATGTCAATTTTATTGTCAACATACCGATGTAACACAGCTCTAGTCTATGAGGAAATATAGCAGAGGTCACAAAGTGGGAACCACATCTGTGAAATGGAAAGGCAAAGTGACAAGTCAGGGTCCATACACTGGGTGAAAGTGACAGAGCTATGATAGTTCGAACAATAGTATGAGATGTGTGAGGCAGTGATATTTTCTTACCTGTGTCTCACTGGAAGTATTGCTGGATAACTTTGTTTCTGTTGTCGATATCCTCTTCTTCTGCCTCCTCTTCTTCACTGTCCACAGGCTACACAGCTGCCACAGGACCTCCAGCTGGACCATCCTCCTGCAGAAAAGGCACCTGTTGTCGCAAAGCCAGGTTGTGCAGCGTACAGCAGGCCACGATGATCTGGCACACCTTCTTTGGTGAGTAGTAGAGAGAAACACCTGTCATATGGAGGTACCGGAACCTGGCCTTCAGAAGGCCGAAGGTTCTTTCTAAAATCCTCCTAGTTCACCTATGTGCCTCATTGTAGCATTCCTCTGCCCTTGTCCTGGGAGTTCTCACTGGGGTCAGTAGCCCTGACAGGTTGGGGTACCCAGAGTCACCTGCAAATGTCGAGGGACAACTGTTAGACACACACTAACCTGTAGGGACAACCCCAGACCCAGACAACTATTCACAGGGTATAGGGTCCTTGTCCTCATCTATTACCTACACGGTGCCTCTGGAGTTGCCCCATCACATAAGGGATGCTGCTATTCCTCAGAATGTAAGCGTCATGGAAAGCGCCAGGAAACTTGGCATTCACATGGGAGATGTACTGGTCGGCCAAACACACCATCTGCATATTCATTGAATGGTAGCTCTTCCTGTTTCTGTACACCTGTTCACTCCTGCGGGGAGGTACCAAGGCCACATGTGTCCCATCAATGGCACCTATGATGTTTGGTATAGGTCCCAGGGCATAGAAGTCACCTTTCACTGTAGACAAATCCTCCACCTGAGGGAAAACGATGTAGCTGCGCAAGTGTTTCAGCAGGGCAGACAACACTCTGGACAACACGTTAGAGAACATTGGCTGGGACATCCCTGATGCAATGGCCACTGTTGTTTGAAAAGACCCACTTGCCAGGAAATGGAGTACTGACAGGACCTGCCCTAGAGGGGGGATCCCCGTGGGATGGTGGACAGCTGAAATCAGGTCTGGCTCCAACTGGGCACACAGTTCCAGGATTGCTGCACGATCAAGTCTGTATGTGATAATGATGTGTCTCTCTTCCATTGTCGACAGGTCCACCAGTGGTCTTTACACCGGAGGATGCCGCCATCTTATCACCTGCCCCAGCAGACGTGCCCTATAGAGGAGAACAGTGAGCAGAGGGTCATCCAACACTTGGGTATCACAATGTGTTATTTGCTAAAAGGTAGAGAAATTGCAATGTGCCGGTATCTGTCTGTATTCCAGGCCTAAATAGGTGTGACGCAGTTTTTTTCCATCCCATGTGGCCCCCCTGAAATGACGGCTGCCTGACCTGTAAGGTGGGACAAGGGGAAATGAGGTAACTGCGCTGGCGTTGTACAACGTCGCGGTGGACGGTCGAAGACCGCGGTGCAATTCAGCATTGGTTAACATTGGGCCCTATGGGTCCCAGGAGCCAATGACGATGTACGCCGGTGGTGACAGTACGCACTGCCACGGACGTGGCCGCCATTTTCTTACTGTTCACTCACTTGATACCTGAACTTCAACAGGAAAGGACCTACACTGCAAGTGCTGCTGTGACCTGTGTCTGGAAGTGACGATGGTTACAGTGTCTGGGGAAAGCGCTCCTGCCTTCACTTCGGAGGAGTTGGAGAAACTGGTGAATGGGGTCCTCCAACAGTACATGCAACTGTACGGTCCTCAAGACAAACAGGTGAGTACACTGTGAGCATGATGGATGGGACATGAATGTATGGAGTGGGGTGGATGGAAGATACAAGGGGGGGTGGGCTGAGGCCAGCATATGAGGATGGTCAGTGTATGTTTTTCTGGGCCAGGGTGGGAAGTTGTGCCAATGAGTAAGAAGAACCAGACCGGGAGTAAAATCCGTTGTTATTTCACTTTTCCTCTAGGTCAGCGCCCACCAGAAGAAGGGTATTTTGCGTGCCATCGCCAAGGATGTCCGGACCCGGGGGGTCTACCACAGACGGAGCACCCACTGCCGTAAAAGATGGGAGGACCTGCGCAGCTGGGGATGGCCTCCCAATGTGGAAGGGGTGTCCGTCACACCATGACCCCCTTGATGTACCGGATCCTGGCGGTGGCCTATCCGGAGTTGGATGGGTGCTTGAGGGCATCACAGAAGCCACAAGGGGGTGAGTACACTCTAATTCAGCTGACTCTGCACGCTTTACAAGGTGTCTGGGTGGTCGAAGTGGGCTGTGGGTTCCCCTAGGCCAGGGTGAATGGAGTACAGACAGAACCTGCACTAGAGGAGGGATTCCTGTGGGATGGCGGATAGCTGAATCAGGTCTGGCTCCAACTGGGCACACAGTTCATGGTTTCATGCATGATCCAGTCTGTAGGTTACTATTACTTGTCTCTCTTCCATTGTTGACAGGTCCAGCAGCGGTCTGTACACCGGAGGATGCCGCCATCTCATCACCTGCCCAAGGGGACGTGACCTATGGATGAGAACAGCGAGCAGAGAGTCAGCCAACACTGAGGTATCACATATTGCTATTAGCACACATTTATTAATCGGCAATGTGCCTGTTACTGTGTGTATGCAAGGCCTACATAGGTGTGACGCAGTTATTATTATTGCCATTTGGCGTCCTGAAATGGCGGCTGCCTGACCTGTAAGGTGGGACAAGGGGATATGAGGTAACTGCACTGGCGTTCTACACCGTCGCGGTAGGCAGTCGAAGACTGCGGCGCAATCCTGCATTGGTTAACATTGGATCCTATGGGTCCGAGGAGCCAATGACGATGTACGCCGGTGGTGACGGTACGCACAGCCGCGGATGTGACCGCCATTTTCTCTCTGTTCACTCACTTGATACCTGACCTTCAACAGGAGAAGACCTACACTGCAAGTGCTGCTGTGACCTCAGTCTGGAAGTGAAGATGGCTCATGTGTATGGGGAAAGGGCCCCTGCCTTAACTTCGGAGGAGTTGGAGAAGTTAGTGGATGGGGGTCCTCCCCAGTACACGCTACTCTACGGTCCTCCAGACAAACAGGTGAGTACACTGTGAGCATGCTGCATGGGCAATGGCTGTTTGGAGTGGTGTGGATGGAAGATGTATGGGGGGGGACTGAGCCCTGCATGAGCGGACGGTGAGTGTCTGTGCGTCAGGGCAAGGGTGGGAACGTGGGCCAATGACTATGATGGTCTAGATGGTGAAAGATTTACCTTTTCCCCTGTATTATTCCTCAAGGTCAGCACCCACCAGAAGAAGGATATTTGGCGTGCCATCGCCAAGGAAGTCCGGACCCTGGGGGTCCACCACAGACGGAGCATCCACTGCCGGAAAAGATGGGAGGACATTCGCTGCTGGAGCAAGAAGACGGCAGAGGCCCAGCTGGGGATTGCCTCCCAACGTGGGAGGGGTGCCCATCGCACCATGACCCCCCTGATGTTCCGAATCCTGGCGGTGGCATATCTGGAGTTGGATGGGCGCTTGAGGACATCACAGCAGCCACAAGGGGTGAGTATAGACACATTCATCTGACTCTGCGCGCATTACGAGGTGTCTGGGTGGGGGAGGTGGGCAGTGGGTTCTCCTAGGCCAGGGTGAAGTTGGTAGGCAAGGTCCCTTGTGAGGCAGGCTATGTGGCACCCCAACCCCACCAGTGGTAAGAGCCATCTACACCTAGTCAAGATCCTGTGACTTCCAGGTGTGCAGCAATCGGGCATAGGCCTTGTACCCCATGGCCTTGTGAATAATCTAGGAACTGTTAGTGCATGGCGTCGTGCTGAGGTCTGCTGTGTCTGTAGTGTCCGCCAACAGTAGTGGTATTGCATGCACAGAACATGTCTTTCTTCTGTCTTTCCCCCCCCTTTTTGTGGTCTCCCTGTTCTTGTCTGCAATAGCATAATCTGGCGGAGGAGCAGTGGCACCGGAGCAGGAGGGAGCTGCATCCCACTTGGCCCTGGAGGGCGAAACAACGGAGTCTGAAGCCACCAGTGGGACGGAGTGCGAGAGAAGCTCCACGGCGGGGACAGGAGGTGACAGCAGAGACAGCGACTCCTCCTCTGATGGGAGCTCCCTTGCGGTGGCGGGCCCCTCTGTGCCCCCCGCATCCACAGGTAGAGCCGCCACCCCCCCTACCAGCACCGCCCTCCCAGCAGCCCCTCAGCGTGTGTCCCGTGCCCGCTCACCCAGGAGGTTGGGCATCTCCTTCACCCCAGGCACCTCAGGCCCTGCCACAGTCAGCCCTGCTGCCCTCAGTGAGGAGGCTATTGACCTCCTGAGATCCCTCACTGTTGGGCAGTCTACCATTGTGAATGCCATCCAGGGTGTTGAGAGGCATTTGCAACAAACAAATGCATACCTGGAGGGCATTCATTCTCGCCAGGCAGCCCAACAGAGAGCATTTCAGGCTCTGGCCTCAGCACTGGCAGGATAAAGCACTCTGGGCACAAAGCCCCCTCCAGAACCAGTGGAGAGATACATCCACTACCTCTGTCCTTGGCAGGATGAAGCACTCTGGGCACAAAGCCCCCTCCAGAACCAGTGGAGATTCACATCCACTTGAGAGACTGTGGCTTTGCACTCCCCAGGATAGAGCAGTTGGCAAACCACCCACTGAAAAGACTTGAGAGACTGTGGCTTTGCACTCCCCAGGATAGAGCAGTGGGCAAACCACCCACTGAAAAGACTTGAGAGACTGTAGCTTTGCACTCCCCAGGATAGAGCAGTAGGCAAACCACCCAGTGAAAAGACTTGAGAGACTGTGGCTTTGCACTCCCCAGGATACAGCACTGGGCAAACCACCCACTGGAAAGACTTGAGAGACTGTGGTTTTGCACTCCCCAGGATGCAGCCGTGGGCAAACCACCCACTGAAAAGACTTGAGGGACTGTGGCTTTGCACTCCCTAGGATAGAGCAGTGGGCAAACCACCCACTGAAAAGACTTGAGAGACTGTGGCTTTGCACTACCCAGGATAAAGCAGTGGGCAAACCACCCACTGGAGAGTTGAGAGACTGTGGCTTTGCACTCCCCAGAATAGAGCAAACCACCCACTGGAAAGACTTGAGAGACTGTGGCTTTGCACTCCCCAGGATAAAGCAGTGGGCATGGAGCACCCTCGTGGAGCAGCGGCGTTGTGCGCTCATCAGGCTGAGGTGTCCCACCCCTCCCTCCCCCAGAGGTGCCTGTTTATTTTCCATCTGATGCCCCTCCAGTGTTCTCTCCATTTGGAGTCAGGTATCGAGTGTGGGCCTCACCCATGCATTTTTGGCCCAGTGGTCCACGGACAATGATTGGTGCACTATCCGGACTTGTGTAGTTGGTGTACATAATTGTATATACTGTATTTAGAGTTTTGACTACTGGATTTTTATTTATTACAATCATTCAAATCAATTCCTTTTGTCCTTGCGTTATTGAAGGGGGTCGGGGGAGTATATGTAATGTTGCAGCATGTATTTGTGTGTATGGTGTTGTGGGTGAGGGTGGGGGTGTTGCGTGTTGTGTGTGTGTCACTCTATTTTCCCTCCCCCCCCTGTGTTGTAGGTGCAGTACTCACTGTGGTCGTCACCGCCGTCTCTGGAGCTCCTAATAGAGGAGCAAGAAGACGATCGCCGGTAGGATGTGAAGTTCTGGCTCCATGGCATCCTGGTTCCTCGTGGGGTGTGGAGAGGTGAGTGATTTCCCCTTCTGTGTACTGTTTCCACCATGTTTTTGATTGCGTTGGTTCTGCCCCAGAAAAGGTGGCAGATTGGCATCTTGTGATAGGGCGGGCTGTATATTGTCTTCCGCCTGTCTGTTGGCGGTTACCGCCCTGCTGTTTGTTTGTACCGCCGTGGCAGTCAGAGTGTTAAAGTGGCTGTCTATGTTGGCGGTTTCCGCCGTGGTCGTAATCCCATTTTCTTTTCTGCCAGCCTGTTGGCGGTATTACCGCCACTTTAACACCGACCTCCAGGGTTGTAATGAGGGCCTAAATATCCAAAGGTAAGTATGTACAGATTTTATGTATCTAACTCACACATAAGTATAGTCATTTTGAATGAGGTCCCATCTGTATATATTTATTTTAAGTGTAGAACAAAACAAATGCTATTGCTCTTTTAACTTAATTTTGAATTAAATATTTCATTAACTTAAATATATATATATATATATATAAAATAAATATGTTTTTCAAGTTTAAATTAAAATATAATGTAAAAATACTTTTCTAAGCATTGTTAATTATTAAAATGAATTATAGAATTAATTAAAAGTAACATAATTATACTTTAATAATAATTAATATTGCATTAATGTATACATTCGAAAATGTGTTGAATTATTTTCTAATTAACTAATAAATGTTTTACTTTTAGATTTCTTTAAAGTATTAAATTATGTTTATTCATATTTTTAACTATTTTTAATAATTTAATTTATTTTAACAATATTTTCTTTGGGGTCCCTACCTCCATTGTCTTTTATGGGAGGGAGTTGCAGTACCAGTGGTTGGTCATGTGTGGTGCTGGGCATACTCCAGCTCTGAGCTACAGTAATTTACTATTTTTTTCCATCCCTTTTTAGCTGTGATGACTTTAGAAATGCAGTCTTTGAATAACAATGGTCTTACTGTTTTGTGGGTAGGTACATATCTCTCAACCCTTCCTAATTCTCCCTAAACCCCTCTTACTTCTTTCTAAATCATCCCATTTAGAGATAAGTATGCCCCTTATTCCAGCCAATCCACTTAGTCCGTCCCATATTCAGTACTAAGTAGTAAACTTACATATGTGAGGATCTCCCAATAGAAAAGGTAGGAGAATTAGAGGTAGAGATTTACTCTTGTAGGTTTGTGAATTCCATTTTGAACTATTTTAGTGGTTTTATTGTAGTGTTACTAAACATACTACAAAATGTAATTTGTGAATAGGCCCATTATGTTTTATTAATCTGCACTCATAAATCGAGCACTGTGCACACAAGACTCTAAATCAGACCCAACCAGTGCTTAGGTAACACCACTGTTTATTTAGCTGATGGATTTTGTAGGATAGAGGAGTATTATGTAGTGTAGGGGTTAGTCCTCACCATGTGATACTCTCATAATACCCCAAAGATGGTCCTTAGATTCACAAACATAAATCCTTAGCTCAGTCTTGGGGGTGTGGCAAAGAGCAGTCAGGCTTTAATATAGGAACATGTATTAAGCATTTCAGAGCACCAACATGGACGACAAGTAATTGACACGATTCAAAAGAAATCCAACACCAATTGATGAAAACAGAGCTTATTTTTATGTTAATTCAGACATCAAAACAAACAGAATTTCATCAGTACAACCAGAGGTATAGATTTAAGAAGCAAAATTAAATCACAGCAAAAATGGCATTTAAATGTTACATTGAAGTCAATGGAGAAAAACCACTGGGTGGACGAATTACCTTGCAGGATTAAAGTCGTACGTGTTTTAGGACTAGGCCTGGACAGTCAGTTTAGATTTACCTGGCCAATGGTGCCCGGCTGCAGAGTTGTCCTGGCTGTCCGTGGTACTGAGCGAGACTCAAGCTGGTGCTGATTTTAAAACTTACACAACAATGAAAGAATCAAGGTGAAAAAACCTGGCTGGGGCTGGGTTCATGATGTTGATGCAGGCTGCATGGTGTACCCTGAAGATGAAGCATGATGTACGGGGGGTCAGATACCTGACTGGCAACCAGCAAGCTTTTGCAGTTGTAAAGGTGACAAAAAGCTTTGGGAACTTCATGAGGTTCAGGGGAGTGACGTAGAGGGCTGGAACTTTGGGGGAGACAACACTACAACTACCAGAAGACATTGGACCACCTGGATTTGGGCATCACACGGAGGGCCCAATGGCTGGTGAATCTTCAGAATCTGTGAGTGTGTTTACCTGCAGTTTACAATGGACTACTGCCACTAGTCCAAGGCAGACTGAGGGTGCTTCTAGCATCTACAGAGATCCCTCTAGCTACTAGTGCCGAGGATGAGTCAAGGACAAGGGTCGTTCACTCAGTTCCCAGTCTGTTGCCTCAGGGACAGAGCATCCTTCTTTCTCTTTGTTGCAGTGAACAAAGTCCAGTTGTCAGTGACGCAGGGCTCCTCTTGGTCCTTCTTTAAAGTCAGTGATTCAGATATGAGGTTCTGGTGTCAGGGGTGACCCTCAAATCCTAGATTTAGAGAAGTTGTAGAGACTAGTGGCCAATGAACAGCCACCCCCACAGCAAATTCACCCCTGATGCGACCCCATTTGATAGGAGGGATCACTTTTTGCCACCCAGAACCCTTTATTCTGCCACTCCTAAAATGGCAGAAAGCTAAATTTAGTGCACAGATCGGGCTGCTCACCCTAGAGATATGGTCAGCCTGCTGGGTGTATACACTATCCTATCTAATCTCCCACCTGATCAAGACCAAATGTTCCTAGGGGCAGAGGGAGGACTGTTTCCTCCTCTGGGGACACCACAGATGACTCTTAGGGGTGTCGAAGCCTTTGAAGTGTACAGCCCTGAAGTGCCTATTGACTAGCCTGGCTGGGGTGTGGAAGGTGTGACCTCCTTCCTGCCTCAGCCTTTGTCTTTGACTCCTGGAAGTGTCCACACTACCTGACAGGAGTTCAGAACCCTGTCTTAGTAGCAGCAGCCATGGAAAAAGCACCGGCTGACTGGCCAGAGCACAAAGAAGTTAGTGCAAGCAGGTGGGTAACCTCTAAGGTGCCATCTGTGTGCATGTCAGTCATCCCTTGACACCAGATTCATGTCAGTGGAGAAAAGGCATGTTGTTTGACATCAAATTCAACACATCTAGGTGGTACCATATTGGTGCTAGCAACCCCAGTCTTGCAAACCCAAATCAAGTCCTATGTTATCCTATTTACCGGCTAGCACTTATAGCGTACTTTAATGGAAAATAAACTATAGAGACATAAGCGTGTGCTTATATATCATCACCTTGAATGTAATGCACCCTGCCTCCTGGACTACAGAGTCCTTCCTTAGGGGTGTCTGACTTATATGTAAGGCAGTGCACTGGACTCTCAATCAGTCAGTACTTGTAAAGCGCAGCTTATCACCTGTGGGGTCATTAAGGCGCTGTTGTGGGCGTGCTGGTCACTCGAAGAGCCTTGCCTTGAGATCCTTCCTGAATTGCTTCAATGATGCAGTCTGTCTGAGGTTGAGTGGGAGATTATTTCATGTTAGGGCTGCAAGAAAGGAGAAGGACCTGCCTCCGGCTGTGCTTTTCCTTATTCTGGGGAAGACGGCAAGGATGCGATGGGAGGATAGGAGATGCCTGGTGGAAGTGTAGAAGGTCAGGTGGTGATTGAGTTAATCTGGCCTGATTTTGTGAAGTGCCATGTAGGTGTGAGTCAGTAGTTTGAAGGTGATGCATTTGTTGATCGGGAGCCAGTGGAGGACCCTGAGGTGGGAGGAGATGTGTTTGTGGCGGGGGATGTCTAGGATGAGTCTAGCTGCTGCATTCTAGATTCTTTGTAGCATTACTTGTAGCTTCTTTGTGATACCGGCATGAAGTGTGTTGCCGTAGTCCAAGTTGCTGATGACCAGAGTAGGGTGATCGTCCTTCTAGTCTCGGCGGGGATCCACTTATAGATCTTTCGGAGAAGACACAGGGTGTGGAAGCAGAGTGATGAGACGCCGTTGACTTGAAGGGTCATGGAAAGCGAGGAGTCCAGGATGATGCCCAGGTTGCGTACATGGTCGTGCATGTGGGGATGTTTCCTAGGTTGGCTGGCCACCAGGAGTCATCCCAGGTGGAGGGGGTGGAGCCGAGTACGAGGATTTCTGTCTGGTCCGAGCTGAGCCTGAGGCAGCTGGCTTCCATCCATTCAGCGACTGAACTCATGCCATTGTGGACGTTTTTCTTGGCTGTTGATGAGTTGTCGGTCACAGAGATGATCAGCTGGGTATCATTGGCATAGGAGACCGTGCTGACAATTTTGGTGAGCGGGCTATGTACATGTTGAAAAGGGTCGGGCTTAGTGAGGATCCCTCGGGTACTCTGCAGCAGGTATCTTTGGGTGCTGAAGTGTATGGTGGGAGTCTGCTGAGTGGGTGGGAAGGTTGACTAGATACTTGAGAGCAAGGGTGGCTAGGTTGTCCAGAGGAGATGTGGTGTTAGGGTCATTGTGGTTTTCAAAGTAAAGGTGAGGTCACCCAGTAGGATGTAGTCGGTGGAGGAGAGTGCGTGGGGGGCGATGAGGTCAGAGAAGGTTTCGCTGAACTGGGGCCGGGGTCTGGGTGGTCTGTAGATGAGAGTGCCATTAAGGGAGGTGTTCTGGTTGGTCTGAATTGGGAAGGGAATGTGTTTGGTGGTGGTTGGCTGGTTCTGCATTTCGATGGTAGAGAGGCAGAGGGTGTTCCTGTCGACTATGGCGATGCCTCCTCCAGGTCGATTGACTCTGTCTTTGTGGACAATTTTATAGCCATCGGGGATGGTGGTGGCAATGTCTGGAGCTGAGGTGGGGGTGATCCAGGTCTCAGTGAGGAAGGCGATGTCAGGGGCGATTGAGTCAAGGAGGGCCCAGACTTCTACTCTGCCAATCATGGTGAGGGCACCGTTAGAATCACAGATTTTCACACATTTTAGTGACAGAGAATTCCAGAATGTATGGGGAACAGCTAAACTCCCACCACCCAGTATTCCCACACTTCTACCAATAAAAACAGTACCTTACAAATGTTGGTTGACTTGGTCTAACTGACATGAATAGGTCAAATATATTACCATGAAAATCAATGTAATGTCAATGTGGTGTTTACATCATAATAATTGTGGTCTAATTATTTCCCTTAAAAAAGGTAACACTCAGATGTGAAGGAACAATTTTTTAAAGAGATGTGTGGGAAGATTGAATGACAGGACTTCAGCTCTAAAGTCTGAAGAATTGTGGTTTGAATTTTTACCTATATTTTGACATTTTACAGGCGATTATGAGCAATACAATAGGTTGAGATTTATTTAATACACATCACTGTAGGTGTCAGATATATTGTGTACCAATGCTGCAGAAATGGAATCTCCGCAAACAAAACCATTCCCTAAGGTCCAATGGATAGATATCTATTTAAACTCATGGAAGCCTCATCCATGTCTGATAACAAAATACTCAGAAGACTGAGGGTAAACTCACTGTTGGGTCAAGCTTTAGGATGGATATGTTTCAGTTTGAGGAAGGAAACTATGGGGCATTTTAAGAGCCCCTAGTGCCACCTTAGCACCGCCATAGCATCATTTCTTTTATGCTAAGGTGACACTGAAATGGCTTTTTTCCCACGCCATATTTACAAAGTGACCCAATGCTTGCATTGCACTACTTTGTAAACTCCTTGAGCCACATTATGCCTGCACCAGACATATTGTATGTGAGGGGTGCGTTCGGGCACTTGGAGGCCCACAAAAATAGCACAGTGAAATTTAACAGATTTCACTGCATCATTTTTGCCATTATTTTTAACACCTGCTCAGAGCAGGCATTAAAATGGCGCTCCCACAGAAACCTAGGGGCCTCATTGCACTTTGATATACTAGCGTAAACATTTTTGAAGCTTGTGTAGCAAAGCGGCACAATAGCATCAGATATTTTTACGCTATTGTGCTAACAAACGCCATAGTGCATAGTGTTATACATAAGGCGAAAGCATGGTGTTGTTAGGTGCCAGTCGGGGGTCTGTGGAAAAAGTGGTGAATCAGCTCTGATGCACCACTTTTTCTTAAATATGGGCCTATGTGGTTTGAGAACCTGACAAATGTATTGTTCAGTGCATTCCCAGAGTCAGCTAAACAGAGTGATGACGGTCTGGTAGTCAACAAGAGAAATGTTATGATATTAAAAAATACATGTTTGCTGAATGTTTTGTATGTTTCAGTAGCTTTCAGGGGTGATTTGTGTGCCCAAGTGTCGGGTCTCTAAACAAAAAATTCTTAAGCAGTTGCTTTCCAAATTACCAAAATGCACTTCAACGAGTTTATCCGCTGTAGGAACCCTGAATTCATGTAAAACCCATACATGTCTGGTACCCTCATGCTAAGGAGATGCAGAATAGCAAAGCCATGGGTCAAGTCGTTCCAGGGTATGAGTCTGCATTCGAGGGACTAGATGCAGATAACATGTTTTGCAAATAAATGATACAATTCTGACACATGTTATATTCCGTGCAGACTCCTGGCCAGCCATGAGGTTAGGCGAGGAGTGCAACAAAGTGATACAAGTCTTACTACATGTAGATCCTAGAAACACATGGTTTTTGTATGTTTCCAGGTAGCTAAGGGTCGATATTTGTGACCAAAAGAAAGGTCAACTAAATTGTGATTTTGCATGCAGTTACTTTTAAAATTTCAAAAATGCTGTGTGGGCACCCTGAACCCAAAGAAAATCCATGCATGCCTTGTACTAATATGCTCAGGAAGACCCTATGCTCAGGAAGTCCAGAAGAGCAAAGTTGTTGAGGTTCTTAGTCTGCATTAGTTAGCATGTTTCACTTGACTGTGGCTCCATTTCCTTTTAATTCCCAAAGAACAGTCACCTGCTCACTAAGGAGTGCAATGTTGATTAGTTTTAGTGTTTTTTTTAGGTTTCTTTGATGTGCTTTCTTTGCAGAGATCCATTATACATGCGTATCCTTTATATGTGAAGGAGGTTTTGCAAACAGTGGTCAAGGACCAACATTGAAATGTATTGAGTTGCTGTGCCCATTGTGGAAGCATATGCCATTTAAGTAGAAACACGCCTATGCTGAGACTACTATAAGTGCATCAGAACTCAGTGCAGGTAGAAAATTAGGCTGCAGATAATTGAAAAGGGTTAGAGGTAAAACATTATTGAGAGTAATGGTAATGGTGGTGGTGATGGCAGCAAATGTTATTGTGGTAATGGTAGAGCCTTGTGGTGACAATGATGGTGGCAGTAATTGTGGAGGTGGTGATAACGATGGTAGTGATGATGATGTTTTGGATATTGTTTTTGTAAATGGCCATTTTGGGAATGTGTTGATTGGTATGGTGGTGGACTATGCACATTAATCTTACTCCTATGCATAGTAGTTGTGTGCTCAGGTATATGACTAAGATGTTCAAATATAAGTGTAAGTATAAGTATGAAGTCTCACAAATACAGGCTAAGGGTTTGAATCACAAAGGTAAATACAGACTTGTAAATTCACTCATGTGTATATTTATTACTACACTACACCTGTGCATATTTCTACACTTCAAAATAGAGAACAGCAAAACATGCAGAGTTACCTTACACTCAGAAATGGACAATAGCACAAAAGTGCAGTTACGCATAGCTGTTGTAGTATCTGCCATGTATAGTTTTACCAGTCTGAATCAAGCCTATAGCTTGCAATCATGTAGGTGTATATTTACTGCTATGCCTCAGTGGAATACTGCTTCTAAGTTATTCTCCTTTCCAAACAGCAGATTCACACCTAAGTATAGACTTACATGCCTCCACCTCCTCAAATGAGGAGGTATTGATTCCTAGAACAGATCTAAAGTTACTAGCTGTAACTTTGCACATGTAGGTGGATTCCTTTTCCACTGTGGCAGAGACCCCCTGGCGGAAAAGTATAGGGAAACATTTTAAGCTTCTGTAACATCTTACTGAAATGCAAATTGGGTTTGGCAAATTTTTTTTTTTAATTTTGTGGTCAGAAAGACTGATTTGTAATAGCTTCATACATAAAGGCCTAAATGTGGTCTTCTGACATCAAGTGAAATCATTATTTGCTTGAATATAGCACTTCTTGTTCCACCATTGTTATGTTTAAGCACTGTAAAGCACAGATTTGATTATTACACACTTTAAAGGAAATTAATGTATGGCTTTTTTGGTGTTTGATCTCATGACCATCAAATCACAGTATATGTCAATTTGCAAGAGATAGCTCCTTGGTCCACCTTTTTCTGTTTTTCTTGCTTAGAGATTACACAAATAACAGGGACCTAATTAAGTTATTTTACAATTTATATGGGCTGGCTTTTTCACATAGTATAGTGATGGTTGATGCTATAGCCACAACAGGTAGCAGGTTCCAGGTCAGCTGTCCCCTGCTGCAGCATTACTCTCTCCTGTTTGCTGCCTTGTTCTCATTACCTTCGCCTCTTCTCCCCATGTTGTTTTGAGTGCTTTCTCTCTTATTTTCACTGCTTTCTACCTCCTTTCACCAATTTTTCTGTGTGCTTTTTCCTGCTTTCTGCCTCGTTTTAGCTGCTTTCTCCCTCTTTTCCCTCTGTTTTTCTGTGTGCTTCTCCCTTCCTTCTGCCTTGTTTTCCCTGCTTTCTCCCTCCTTTCCCTCCATTTTTCTGAGTGTTTTTTCCTGGTTTCTGCTTCATTTTCATTGCTTTCTCTCTCCATTCCCTCTGTTCTTCTGAGTTCTTTCTCCCGCTTTCTCCCTCATTTCTCTATGTTTTTCTGAACACTTTCACCTGCTTTCTGCCTCATTTTTACTGCTTTCTCCTTCCATTCCCTCCATTTTTTAAGTGCTTTCCCTGCTTTCTGCCACATTTTCACTGTATCCTCCCTCTTTTCCCTCCATTTTTGAGTGCTTTCTCCTGTTTCCTGCCTTGTTTTCACTGTTTTCTCCCTCCTTTCACCCCCTTTTTGTGAGTACTTTCTACTGCTTTTTGCCTCCTTTCTTTCTCTGTTCAGTCCTTTTTTCCCCATTCCTGCTCCTGCCTGCTGTCCGTTTTCCTGCCTCCAACTTAGGCCCACCCACTGCTCCTCCCAGGACCTACTGAAAGGAGCCGCCAGCGTGAATACACAGCGGGTACACACAACGAGAACACCGCTGGTATGCTGAAGGTGTGCCAAAGACAAGCCAATCTGTGCCCTTCCACACCTAGACCTTGCCCAGCACCCGGGTCCATGGATCTTCCACCCCATGAAGATACACTACTGCTGACCTCCTAACCCCTGGACCCCAGACGCACCAGCAACCGCTGCTGTTGCTCATCGCCATCTACCACCACAGGACCGCTGTCCTGCTGACACTGCCACCTTACCTTCAGCACTGAAGCAACCAACACACCACAACACACATTTAGCGCATCCTACTCAACACATGTTAATTAGTTGAACATGCCATTGAGGTCTGTCACCCTAGACATCATCTTCCTCACAGACAACTAGCTCAATGCTGCCTCCACACCAGACATCGCCACTGCCATCCCCAAAAGATACAAGATATCACACCCAGACCGAACCAACAACCATGGAGACGGAATCTCCACAATTTACAGGAACACCATCTGCTGCACGACATCCGCTGATGACCTGACACTGATAATGGAAAACTTCAACTTCCAACTCGACACAGATGGAAAAAGCATCAGAGGAACCCTTCAGAACAGACCACCAGGGCCACACCCTAGCTTCTGCAATGCCATCCTGGAACTCATTACCCTGCAAACAATTGACTCTGAGCTCTACATCTTCCTAGGGGACCACAACGTCCACCTCGATGAACCTAGTGACGCCAACTCCACCAACCTCCTGGAAGGCTTGAGCAACATCAGCCTCAAGCAGCCCATCACTGACCCTATCCACAACACAGGACATATTCTCAACCACATCTTCACCTCCCGTGACAGAGTCAGGTACGTCCACTCTACACCACTCATCTAGTCCAACCACCACAGCGTACACTTTGCCATCCATGGATCCACATACTCTGGCACTGTGTCCCCCTGATCCATGTGAAGAAACTGGAAAAAGGTATCAGAAAGCCAGCGGAAATACACACTTCACTGCCACCTTCCAGACTCCACACAGAACCCTTAATAAGCAGCATCGAGCTTCTTCCAGTGGCTCACAGAATGCACCAATGCCATCACCCCTGCCAAAACAGCCAAGGTGAAATAACAAAGCAAAAAAGCAAGGTGGTTCAGGAGGTACTGCACTCCTCCAAATGAAGCTGCCGACAACATGAAAGGATGTGGCGCATAAGCAGAAAAACAGAAGACCGCACCATCTGCAGGACCTCCCTGAACCACTAGCACCGCCTCCTGAGAGAAATCACTGCACTAGCATACTGCATCAAAGTCAGCACAAACCACAAGAAAAAACTCTTCGCAATTCACCAATCCAGCAGCCACTGAGAACAACATCACTCCCTCCCAAGAACTGTGCGACAACCTTGCATGTTTCTTCCACAACAAGATTTTGGCTATCTATGAGAACTTCAAATGCCAACCCTCCAATGCAGACAACATAAAGCAGCTTACACGTACAAATACGAAACCCAAACCCCTCCTCACCCACTATGAGCTCCTCACCACGCAAGACAATATTTCCATCATAAACTTCGTCAGTCACTCAGGTGTACCTACAGACCCCTACCCCCACCACGTCTTCAACCTCAATAGCAAGACAATCAGTGACCAGCTCAGGAAGGTCCTGAATACCTCCATCACTGGTGCCTCCTCCCGGGAAGTCTAGAAACACTCTGAAGTTAGGCCCCTCCTGAAAAAACCATCCACCGACCCAGCCGAATTGTAGAACTACTGGCCCATCTCTTCCCTGCTCCCCTATCCAGAAAAAGACCTTGCAAAAAGGATCAATCTGCAATTCACCACAACCTCCTGGACCCCTCCAAATCTGGATTTCAAGCTAACCACAGCACTGAGACAGCCCTGATTGCAGCCACATATTACATCAGAGCCCTCCTGGACCATGGGGAAAGATCAGCCCTCATCCTCTTGGAACTGTCCCCTGCATTTGAAATCATTTCCCACCACATCCTGATCCACAAACTCCACCACATGAGGATTCAAGAAAACCAGTCTCCCACTGTTCTCCTCCGAGCCCAAGAAGTACATCTGCAGAGTCCCAAAAGTATTGTTCCTGAGCCCAACCCTCTTCAACAACTAGATGATCCCCGTGGCAATCACCGTCAGATCACACAGACTAAGCGTAATTTCCCACACCAACGACACACAGCTCATCCTCTCAATGTCCAATAATCCTTCCACCACAAAAGCTAACTTCCACAGATGCAAGATGAACGTAGAGGACTGAATGAAGGACAACCGTCTCAAACTCAACAGTGAAAAAAATGGAAGTCCTCATCTTTTGGAACACCTCAATAAACTCAGCATCATCCTGGATAGCAAGCTATCCATGAAGAAACAAGTCAACTCATTATAATCTGCCTGCTTCCACACCATTCACATGCTCTGCAAGATCTTCAGGTGGCTCCTAGCAGACACCAGATGGACCTTCATGCAGGCCCTCATCACCAGCAGAATGGACTACAGAGAATTTGCTTTATGTAGGAATTAATGCATCCCTCCTGAAGAGACTCCAGGCAATACAGAACTCAAAGGCAAGACTCATATTTGACCTCCCCAGAAGGACCCACATCATGTTCCCCATCTCAGAAAACTACACTGGCTCATGACTCAGAAAAGATGCCAGTTCAACATACTGACCCACGCCTACAAGACCCTGCACAATGAAGGACCAGAATACATCAACAAATGTCTGATCTTCCACCAACTGACCAGACACCTCCTATCAGCTTCCCTCTCCCTCACAGACTCCCTGCAGATCCATTGAGCCAACAACAGACGACACTCCTTCTCGCACCTGGCAGCCAAAGGTTGGAACAATCTCTGGACCTCAGGACTGCACCATCATTGCAGCAATTTAGAAGAGAACTAAAGACCTGGATGTTCAGATGATCATTCCTCCATGCAGCACCATACAGCTCCAGCACCTGGACCTGGAGACTCTCATGGGTGATTTGCCACACTCTACAAATGTTTGATTGATTGATTAATTCAGCAGATGTATTGAGCTACATTTGTCTTACCTGGGCATTGAAAAGGTTTTCTATTATACCACATTCTTTAGCATGGGAAGCTAAAATTTGGAGATCATTACAAAGGTATGTTGTAGAAACTACTCTGAAAGCACTGCAGACATGTATCTTTAGGCTCAAAAATCGATTTTTAAATGACGATTCAGTCTGCAAATGGAAGGGGGCTAAGGGACTTGAGAGTCACATAGGTGCATAACTTGTGCGAAGTAACACTCATCTGTTATCAAACAGCGCTTGTGTTGTGCTTGTGAAATTGACTGTGTTTAATATGAATCTTAAAAAGGGCTTACATCCCTCCCTTTCCATTGGTTTGTGTGCTTGTCCCTTACTTTTTCTACATTTCTATTGGCTGTCACACACTATTTCCCTTTTGCTCCACCTGCGTGCTTTCTGTTTTCAGTGTCCTGAGGCCCAAGTACTCCTTTTCATCTGCCAATCTTCTTCATGTCGTAACTTGCATATCTTCCACGAGGCTTAGAACACATCATTCTCCAATCGTCGCTTTCAGCCCTGAGCACCACACCCAGAGTCCAATTGCTTTTTAAGTATAGAACATTGATGCAATACTACACGCATAGTACAACTGCCCAAGCAACATGCTATCAATGCAATGTAATGAAGACTTTCCCAATGTAGGAAAAATTTCTGCCTATGTATAGTTTAAAGTTAATTTTTAAAGAATTTTGGGCTTGTGTGAGGAACATGCTACATGTTGCAGATCTCAGGTTTCTGCAGGCGACATCCCCTTCTATGCAATAGCTCCCGGCATGCGAGGATCCTCACACTGGCAATGTTTTTCACAGTGCATGCCTGAATAATGGTCAGGAATGAAATTAAACCTTGAATACAATGTTTCAGGCATAATACGAAGGCACTCCATGCATTGATCCTCTGCAATTGTGTGATATCCAAATCTTAATTATACACAAAGAGCGATTTTATCCTTTCTTAAGAGTTCTGCCCCAAATTTATGCTGTCTGGAATCCTGTTGTAGAAGGAGTTCCCCGCTCATCGCCTAAATATTTTAGTAAGCACGTACACCTGAGGTTGGCTTCATATATTTTATTTCAAGTACCACAGTACAAGGATGTACACAGCCTTATGTAGCTCTGCTCCAACTCTTAGGGACGACAGCACTTTTGTTTCTTGGTGACTAGGCCAATCCTACAAGTCGCAACTGTCAATCCAACCCTCCCGGATCACAAGCAGTTCCTCACCAAAAACCCAAATAGTAAAAGGTGATTTGTGGCAGCCTTTACGCAGGACACAAGAGTGCGACATCTCAGGGGAGTTGTGGTTAAACGGCGATTACAATTCCTCACATGAGCAACAAGCCTCATTCACACACAGGCAATGAAAGAGATGCAGTAAAGTTTTCAATAGGTTTTATTTACAAGAATGCAATCTTCTGTAAACTGCACCACCCTTGTTACTTTGGAATTAGGTCTCTAGATCAGAGTCCGTGGGGATTCGAAGGCTGTGTCTGCATCAAGGCGATGTGTACTATAGATAGCATTGATGGCATCTGGTAGGTATCCCTCTGATAAACTTGTCTGTGTGGGATGTATTTATACAGATCATGTAGGACCCCTGACACAAGTATCTTGCCAAACAATAGATAAGAAGGCATGCTTGGGGTGGCAATTATATAAACAATACCCTCCAAAGTACATTATGTTCCTGTCATACGTAAGAGGGAAAGGGACATGATGTGAATACCTATGTATATCACTTGTCTTTGACGTTGATAGTGACGCCTTCACATAGTGGCACTGATAACGTGAAATGAAAGCATCTTCCTAACTATAAACTGCTACTGAATTGGTGGCGGGTTAAACCTTACAAATGCACCTGTCTTGGACTACCATAAATATTAAAACTCTGTGAACTATATTGTCGCCCAATATCTATGGCTATACCTGTGCACAAATCACGGCACCTGCCACCACAGGGGCAATCCTGAAAAGACTACATGCAAAAAGATATGGATAGTGCACCAGTGCGCAAAGTCAGTACAGTCCAGTAACACAAAGTTGTCTTTTAAAAATCTTCATTTTTTATTATTGCTTTTTCTTGAACAAACGAACAATCAGCTAACGCGTTTCGTCCTACACAAAAGGACTTCTTCAGGGCTTATATTTGCATGGTCTTTAAATTGATTGTCTTTCCATATTATTGGAATTAAATGTCCAACCTATTATTACCCATAACATTAGGGATCAGCCATGTCCGTCCCGGTCGGCAAAGAAAGTAAAAAAAAAAAAAAAAAAGGCAATCAATTTAAAGACCATAAGCCCTGACGAAGTCCTTTTGTGTAGGACGAAACGCATTGGCTGATAAAAATATATGCTGTGGAGTAAGGGGTTGGGTATCTGGGATGTACACCTTATGGGAGGGGAAGAGTAATAGTAATCAGGTATTATTTTAATTATTTTATGTTTAATTGTTTAAACAAGGGTTGAATTTTGGTCTGTAATATATGGGATTTAGGGCTTTTTAGTAGGGAATTGTGTGGATGGTTTTGTATTAATTTCCAAAATTATGTTATGTTTTTTGGTTTATGATTTGTTTATAAAATATTTTTTGGTAAATGGAATAGGCTATATGTTATCTGTTTTTTATGATTGGAAAATGTAATTTATATTTAAGCTTTATAAGAAATATTTGTGTTGTATTTTTTAATTTTATATTTTTTTCATTTTTTGTGTATTTTAATTAAATAGATTTGTTTAGTTTTTAAAAAATGAATATAATTGTGAATTATTGTAATGTAGAAATTTTAATTAGTTTAGTTAATATGTAACATGTATTTAAATTTGTTACTCATTATTTGTTTTCATTTATTTAATTTGAACAATTTATTTTTTATTTTTTATTGTTTATATATTTTGTAATTGTTATAAAATATTTTTACAATACATTTTTTTAAATATTTTGTAGTGGAAATTATATTTTTATTTGGGTAATATCTATATTTATATGTGTGTATAATATTTTTGAATTTCTTTTTTTTATTTATAATTTTATAATATTGTTGAAAGAAAAATATATGTATTTTTTAAAATATAGTTAGAGAAGATATCCTTGGTCTTTTTATTTTTGTGTTAGTGTGTTATAGTTAAAAGAAATTGCCACCATTTGTTAATTTTGTTTCATGCAAATACATTTAAAAAAAAAAAAACACATAATGATAAATTTTGAAATTTTTTATTTTTCCCCAAAAAAGTAAAAAAAATACAGAAAATTATTTTCAAACATAAATTAATTTGTACTTATTTTTAGAAATTTTTACAAAAATGATTTCTATTTTGTTTACTTTTTTAGTGGTATTGGTCTATTTATTCCATTATTTCCTATGGAAGTGATATTCCATTTTCTATTTTTAGTGGTTTCCTCTCTTTACGTAGGTCATATGTCTGTTTCTTCATTCTGGGGAGCGTCGCGGTCAAGAGAGGATGGAAGAGGACACCTTGCTCAGGTAAGTTGAGTTAAATTATTTTTCATATATGTTTTAGGGTATTTTTATTACAGAGATAGGCATCGGAGGTACTTTAAAGTTAGGGAGTAGCGTTTCAAAGTTGCGTCTGTTTATAATTTTCATGTTTTTTTCCTGTACAGGTTAGTTATCGATTGCGGTGTAATTAAAAAAATGGTTAGTATTTTTTTGTTTACTAATACTCGTGTGAATGTTAAATAATTGTGATGCTGATTTATGTTGTATTTCGGTGATAGACGTAGTTGGTGGTGGTTTTTGGGCAACTATTTTTATTTATCGTATCTTACTGTTATTCGTATTTGTTTATTTTTGATTTTGTTTTATTTTTTGTTTCGTTTACTTGTGTTTATGCTGTATTTTTTACTAAATTAGTATATATTTAGTATGTTATTTATGCTTTTTCTATTTTTTTAGGGAGAAAATGTTTCTTTCATGGCTTATATGGAATATTGTGCTTCACCTACTTTATAACTGGATAAAAAGTTTGTTATAATTTTTTTTTTTTAAGTTTTTATTTTGTATGTATGTTTAGTTATTATTATATATTTTGGATTATGAAAGGTAATTTTTTGGGTTATTGATTTATTTCTTTTCTTTTCTGCAGTTGAAAATGAATTATTTATATGATAGAAGATCAATATTTCTACAGGGAGAGATGCACAGATGGTCTCATTGTGTCAGGAATAAGGCCAGGCGTGGTCCAGGTCTCGCCCGAGATTCCGCTGCATGACTCTGCAGCGCTTTATGCACACCACTTGTCATCCCCTCTTGCTCCAAAGGTGACCATCAGCGTCGTCTGCCCTGTGGCAAAACTCACAGAGCTGCAGGTTCAGGGCATTGGTGGACAAGATGCACTTATCAATGCTATTCTATGAAGGGACTACAATTCCCATGTTTTTAGATTCAGCAGCCATCTTGGGGTGTGGCAGGCCTATAAATACTCAGCCACACCCAAGCACGTTGCTCACTATTTTGAAGACTTCGATGCAGCCAGACCTCGTAGGGGGTTTCTCTGGAGCAGAGTTCCTGAAAGGCAGAGTGTTGTCTAATCAAAGTCCCTGGTGCATTAAAAAACGAGTAGGTCGTACTCGTAGCAGTAAGGTCTTGCTGAATCCCAGTTCGGAGGAAGTTATTACTGGTAAAGCGCTCTTTAGGCGCAGTACTTCAAAGCGTTTCAGTTCACAGATATAGTGCGCTTTGTACACAGTAATTCAAGGTGTTTCAGTTCACAGATGTAAAGCGCTTTTTTGGCACAGTAATTCAAAGCGTTTCAGTTCACAGATATAAGGCACTTTGTACACAGTAATTCAAGGTGTTTCCGTTCACAGATATAAAGCGCTCTTTTGACACAGTAATTCAAAGCGTTTCATTTCACAGATATAATGCACTTTTGTGCACAGTAATTCAAGGTGTTTCAGTTCACAGATGTAAAGCGCTCTTTTGGCACCGTAATTCAAAGTGTTTCAGTTCACAGATATAACGCGCTTTGGTGCACAGTAACTCAAGGTGTTTCCGTTCACAGATGTAAAGAGCTCTTTTGGCACAGTAATTCAAAGCGTTTCAGTTCACAGGTATAACGCGCTTTGGTGCACAGTAATTCAAGGTGTTTCCGTTCACAGATGTAAAGCGCTCTTTTGGCACAGTAATTCAAAGCTTTTCAGTTCACAGATATAACGCGCTTTGGTGCACAGTAATTCAAGGTGTTTCTGTTCTTAGATGTAAAGCGCTCTTGGCACGACAATTCAGGCACTTCAGTTCTTAGATGTAAAGCGCTCTTGGCATGATAATTCAGGTGCTTCAGTGCATAGATGTAAAGCGCTTTAGGCATGATTATTCAAGTGCTTCAGTTCACAGATGTAAGCGCTTCAATTCACAGAAGGAAAAGGTTCTTGGCATAACAATCTAAGTGATTCAAGTTACTTGAGTAAAAGCGCTTCCTGGTATTATTAAGTAAAGCGCTTTAAGTTCAATGAGTAAAACCTTTTGGCATTTATGGTTGTGAATGTGAAGATATTTCTGGAGATAAGCAAATCATAGTTTTCATTGTTCTTTGAAAAGCTTAAGATGTGAAAAGCACATTTAATTCTTTGAGACTTTCTAAGTCATGATCAAAGGTTTATGTTGCGAATACATAGATATTACAAGATTGATATTCTGTGTATAATCATAGTTCAAAGTTCTTGCCATCTCTTGATTCTGAGGTCGTGTTTTTACTTTTGTTCATATTTCAAAGAAGGGGCTTTGCCCTCATTTCAGAAGAGATCTCCACTTGATATCTTGGAGACGCATTTAGTCAAGCGTTGATATTATATAGGTTTGGGTGGGGTTTCTGATTGCTTTGTTGAAGGAGTTGTGCCATCCCTCAATGGCATTATTCGTTTTTGCTCCACCTTCTAAACAGGTCATGTAGCAGTTCCACCACTGTATAGGATATCTTGGTTTTCTTCTGCAACCTGATCTGTTTAGGTATCCTATCCATGTTTCTTTGAAATATTTAGTAATGGTGATAATTTGTCTTCATTTATTGTGTAATAGTTAGATACTGTAATTGTTGTGTAATATTGATCTACTTTATCAGGTAGTATGAAGCATAATGCTGTTAATTTTCTTTATTGAAATTGGAGTATGCAGTCAGAAAAATATTCTGTACTTAAGGATGATTTTTGTATTCAACGCCAATAGGCTTGTGAAAAGTGAAAATAACATCCTTGTATTTGTGTTTCTGGATATATTTTTATTATTGTGTTTATCATTGCAAGTTCAAAGTCAATTATTATTTTTCTAGGTATTTTATTTATTGTTTTGGTTCTGATTACAGATAATAATTCATTGTAAGTAGAGGAATTTTTGTCAGGTAGTAATGCATATACTAGGGGGATTGTGGAGTTATTTTGTGTACCATGTATACTGTAAATTTGGTTGAATGGATGTGGGGTTGATTTAAATGTTCCATCCATCATCCAAATTTCACTATTTTGTAGGATTAGTAAGTTGCAGGTTGTACTGAAGATCAAAATAGTTTTTTGACGGTTTTCATTGTCGTATATTAGGAATTCTTCATTCAAAAAGGTAAGTTTTAGTTCTGGTGCGATGTTAATATCTGCATAGGATTGTGGTGTAACATGTTGGTGGTTACGTGCTAGTTTTTCTCGTTGGAACATTCGTCTAAGGTTTTGTATTGAAGTCATGCTACCTGCAACCTGTTCGGGAATTGATTGCGCTACTGCCCTTAGCACCTGTCCGCAGGATTGATTGGAGGTGTGTGCAAACTGTTAATTATTTTTTAGATTTTCTCGTACTTCTATTTCCATTGCAGAGGCAGAGTGGTTATGCTCTGTTGTCCTAACAACTGTATTTTCTAGAGTTACTGCTCTGCCTCTGCAATTTGAAGAGAAGTATTGTACACACCTCCAATGACTTCTGATTTGCTAAATTTTATCTCTGCAATAAAGATACCCTTCGAATTTAAGGAGTTGGTGTCCTGTGTGTGATGTCACATAACTTGCTTCACCTTGTGATGCCATTTTTTGAGAGTCTGTAAATAATAAAAAAAGAGAAAAAATAAGTTTGTTAGTAATTAATTAGTAAGTAATTATTTAATGGTGTTAGAATAGTTAATTTGGTATTTAATTAGTGTTTATTTCCTGCTTTGAGGTAAGTATTCTATGGAGTTGGTTTGTTTGTTTAGCTATATTGGCTATCCAGCACCTGTTATAAGGTAAGTACTTTGTGGTGGAGGATTAGTCATTGTGCTGCTATATACTATTTGTTTGTAACTTTTTTGGTAAGCATCTAGTAGATTATTAGTAGTGTTTTTATTTTTTATTTATGTGTGGTATGTGACCTAATATAATTCTTGGTGGACTTAATTTAGTACTTTTTTCTAGTTGTTATACAGGTTTTGTTTTTAGGTTAATAGTTGGTGGAGTGGCAGTAGTATTTTTCTTTATACTTACTGTTTAGGTGATTTTTTTATTTGGTTTTGAAGATAGTGGTCTTTGCGTTGTTGATGATCTTCTGTTGTTGTGCTTTTTTGGTGAATCTGAAAAAAATGTATATTTGTATTTTCTTTGGTCTTTTAGGTTTATAATTTAGTTAGTTTTAATTTTTTTAATGAAGGAAATGTTTATTGGAGTTAGTGTTGTCTATTTATGTATGAGAGTCACTGCTTAGTATTTGTTTAGAAGTTAATTTATAGGTGGTTTTTACTTTCCACTTGATTTGATGTATTGTTTGTGTGAGGTAGCCATAGTATTTTTGTTTATAAATTGGTATTTTGCTACTGCTTTGAGTTAAGTTTGTTGAAGATGTATAATGCATATATGGAATTTTTAGTGCTGTTATTTATAAATTTTTATATATTTAGTACTGTTAAAATACTGTATTTTTTGTGTCTATATGAAAGCATGTTTTGATAATGAGCAGCTTGAGGGGATAATTGTGCAGTGTTTTAAAAGATGCACAGATTAGGTAAGTGATAAGTATTTTTAGATTCTCTTTAGGTTTGATAAAGGGTGTAGGGGAAAGCTATCTACAATCCCTTTAAGTAGTCTATTAAAAATAGGGTACCTAGGGAAAGAGGGATGGTTAGGTAGTTGTAGGGATATGGATCAAGTGGGTATATAGTCCTTAAGTGTGATTAGAGGAGATTCCGGGTTGGCAAAATAAAGAAGGAAAACAGGATTATGAGACAGAGATGCAAAAATAGGAAATATTTGCGAATGGCAGGCTTATAATATTTTTGTGGTGGAAAGTTTGACTGAATAGAGAATATTACAGATTTTGGAGGAAGGTATTTTTAAGTGGTTTTCTGTTAATTTTGTTTGTATTTGGTATATATAAAGAAATATAAAATAGTGTAGTAATTCAAGTTTACTGTATTTTTTTGTGTATGAACACAGTATAAATATATAATATACAAAATTTTCAACGTTTTCCTTGTAATAGTCTATTTTGTGCTAGGTAGTTTGTAATTTATATTTTTTTTGGTAGGTTATTTTAGTGTTTTTTCTTTACAGGTGAATTTAATTGTCTTGTTTTTTTGGTAAATACATATTAATATTTTTAATTCATTTTCTATAATTGTGTTGTTTCTGGAAAAAAAGTGGAAATTACCTTTGGTTTTTAAACGATTTTCTTTGTTTCTTGGTCAGTATTCTGTAGTGTATCTCTGTAATTTTAAAGACAGATATTTTAATTTATTATTTAGTATTTTCGGTCTTGTTTTGTTAATTAGTTAATTGTTGGGTATTTTCAAATAATAATTTAACTGTTAAATACAGTACATGGCGCTCTTAGATAAAAGTTTAATCGCTGTATGTTTGTTCTCGTACACACGTCTTCTCTGTATGGTGTTCTCTGTAACACTGGATCTAAAATGGTGGATGGCTGCATATGTGTTTATATACCTGTTTGAAGAGTTACATTAAAATTAAGTTAGAACCTATTTTTGACATTTTTTTTATTGTAAATATTGATATGATTGCACGTATGTTTATTTTTTTAGATTATTGTTTGTGTAATTTTGATTGGTTTCCTGTTCTGTTGGGTGTTGTTTGTGGAGGAGAAATACTTCCTGGGACCTGTAAACAGTGTTGTAGAACTATGTGTTTATGATGTGTTTTTTTTTAGGTAGTCCGTTTTATGTGTTTGTTTAAAAATTCGTTATTTTTTCTGTAAATGAAGGTTGCATTGTTCGTTTAGAAATTTAAATAATTTTTTAAAGTTTAATTTTAGTTTAGGCAGTGATTTTTTTCGTAGTTCGTTTGGATGTGTATTTTCGGGGTTCTGGTGTTAGTTGTAGTTGATTTTGTTGTTTAGGTGTTTTACTGTTTGAGATGATTTTGTCGTTGTGGAGATGTCGTTGTAAAAAAAGTTGTTGTTTAGGTGTTATCGTGGTTCTGCATTAGATCGTCGTTGTTTCTGCAGTAGTTGTTCCATCATATATTCAAGCCAGAAGGCTAAGAGAACTCCTGATTCCCATAAAAACTAAGTAGGATCCACTACAAGCCTTGCTTGGTTTCAGCTGCCACTGCCTGGGGCTGGTCGGGGTCAGGCCTCTCCCTAGTGCTCCAATAAGGACTACTGCAGAGAGACAGAGTAAGCTATACGATTCTCCAAAAAAGTTACTTATTGCACACCCAGCCCTCTTCTCCTGCCTGGGCCATTCACACATAGTATCACAGAATCAAATATTCATGAACGGCCCGGACCTTGGGCCAGGGTCTTGCTTTTGCAGGTGGCTGTCACATTCAGTATTCCTCCGGATCTTCTCTCCACAATGTAAAATAGTTTTCATTATGTGTCACGCACACTGAGCCAAAGCAAATCCCTCCATAAGTGCTTTCTTTCTCAAGGGCTGGGTAGCACTTCACATGAAAATAACTTTTTTGCTTACATACACGGGCTGAAAAAAAAGCCAGTAAAAGATCATCATTAACTCCACTTGTAACTACAATGAAAAAAATCAGAAGCTCCTGCAAAACTCCCATAAAGATAATCCTAAATGTGTCAGTTACTAGGAAGAGCTTTACTGGCTTCCTTCTGAAACTTGAAGCTACTTCATCTCACAGAATCGAATCACTTTCCACCTGACTGAAGTTCACATGGTTCGCCATGCAAGGCGATAAGCAGGTTTCAGCAATAAACTTCTGCATTGCGAGCCCATAATGCACAGTCAGATCCCCCTATTTTGATTCAAGGGTGCCTTTTTCTGGCCCCCTGCGGCACACTCATCACAGCACCACTTTGTTCAATTTCAGCAAAGAGAGCATTTTAGAACTAATTGTCATCCTTCCTGGCATAAACTGTGCATCTTTGGCAAAACAATAGCCATTCATGCCATTTTATTGTGCATTCTTGGCATTAAGCGATCCATCCCTGACATAATATTGCAAATTTGCAACATACTGTGGACATCCTGGGCCTATTTATGGCCATTTCTGGCTGGAATTCCAGTGTACACCTATGGCATAATGATAGCATAAATGACTCCACACATAGATTAATGGTAGCTGGCCCTGCTAAAATTTTGGCACTCCAGACACATTGGCCCAGATTTAAGAGGGTCTAGCGTCTCCTTGCACCATATTAGCATAAGTTTTTTTATGCTAATGTGGCACAATGAGGCCAAAATCACCGCACCAGATTTACAAAGTGGGGCAATGCATGCATTGCGCCATTTTGTTACCCCTTGCATTACATTATGCCTGCACCAGGCATAATGTATGCAAGGGGGCGTTCACCGGTCAAAAAAATAGACCAAAGAAATCTAAAAGATTTCTTTGTGACATTTTTTGGGGCATATTTAAACACTGGCACAGAGCAGGTGTTACAGGGGCATACCATTATTTATAAAGGGCCCCTTTGTACTCTGAAGGATTAGTGCCAAAAGGTTGGCGCTATATTTTGGCGCTAATCCTTCAGAGTACATCAATAGCGGCATAAATGTTGACGCTATTGCCAATACCCACCACCATGCTGCACCTTATATTAAATACAGCGCACACATAGTGGCGGTAGGGGGGTGGAAGGGGCCACAAGAAAAGTGGGGCTACGTGTAATGTAGTGCCTCTTTTCTTAAATATGGCCCATTGTATCCAGCACAATATATTGCAGGGCCTAGTCACCGTGCTCAATCCATCGGTGAGCACAGCCTTTGTGTGTGGGGATGGAAGGCCTTGTGCCCAATCCCCCATGGGCAGAAAAACACCTGCTGTGCATGTCTTCAGTGGTGCATGGCAGGGGGTTAGCTGTAAGGCCTAGTGGCCAGAGCAGGCCCTGAGGCAAAGGCCCCCATGAGTGGTCTAGAAGCAGCCAGTCAGCCACAGACTGACCTTTTTTTTTTTTTTACTTTTTTCGATCTTTCGTGACAACTTCAAGGACTCCCTTCCCACACAAGCACATCGGGGACCGCACCAGCTCCTGTAGATCACAATAAGGCCAAATTTTTGTTGCGTCATTGGTATCCCCTGGGGGACCTCCCCCATACCCTGCGCATTCCTAACTTATATTGTTTTTCATTTTCAGGACAACATTTGTAACAGCAGCTACACCATTTTCTTTCATGCTGAGGCCTGCCAATCACGTTGCTCATTCTTGCTGGTCTGTGAGTCCCACGGGAGAGAGCAGGCTGACAGTGAAAATAAAACCTTTGCAACCTGTCAGATCGTGCCCATTTTTTACGCCTGCAGGAGTCTTGCAGAATCAACTGTCAATATATCCTTAACTTCTTTTGAAACTACCAAGAGGATTTAAATGAAATCACAAAAAGCATGCTTTGTGAGTACAACTCGAGGTTTGTGCCAAGACTGGTGTTATTCTGTTCAACTATTTTCTCTGTATCATTGTCTAATGTTTCCTATGGAAGGAGCTGTGTGAGTTCACTGTATGAAAAGTGTAACCAGATTTCAAGATTAACTATTCTTACTGAGGATTTGCAAGTTTCTTTTTGTGAAAAAGTTTTAATAATTTGCTCACTTTTTACAGGAGTGAGCTGAAGCAGATCACCAAAAACTATGATATTTTACAACCACACAGATTGTCATCAGATGTCTTCAGTGTTTCTGTCATACACATCTAATGGCCGAAAAACAGCTTTACCTTTTAGCACTAGACTAATTCTTGTAGTTGACATTTTCCTGATTTAGGTTGCATTTTAACAATAGTTTGAAGTGGATGTCGAGTTTCAATCAATATAGTTTGGGATAAATTAAGATTTTGTAATTGTGAAGGTATCGGGAAAATCTCCAAACTGTTGTGAGTTGCTCATGAAGGCATACATTTGCAATCCGGTGTTTCAAGGCAATAATGACATGTGTTTTGATCGGCACAAGCATCATATCCATTTTAACAATAAAATAAATATCAAGTTTTGTCCAAGCAACAATGTCTTCTTTTTCAGTTTTTTGTAGTATATAAATATATTTATGTTGTTTGCCATATTGTGTTTTTTATAGCAACTGCATTTTTTATTTAGAATTTCAGAAATTGTTTTGTTAAATTGCAGAATATCTCATTCATAATGTTTCAGGTCCACATTTATATTTTGTGTAGTATTTAGTGAGTGTACAATATCTGGACACACAGAAATGTGTTATTTGTCACTAAAGCAATTTGTATTGTATTTATTCTGTAACTGAGAGCACCTTTGTGGATTACAGTGTTGTAGATCATCATTAATTTGCTCCAATTATGTTGCTGGTCCTTTAACAAAGTATACGGTCTGTACAAGTTGTATCATACTTGAATGATGATTAAAAAATATTTTAATATCATGAAAACTTGAATTAAACATCTTATTTTGAAGACAGACTAAACAATGTTCTTGTAGCTGGGCAATATTTTTAAATGTGCAGTTGTCCATTTGTTGCAAAACTTTAATTTTGCTTCACAGATGTGTTTTCTTAAAAGTAGTGAGTAAGGTTTGTAGTTTTTCCATGGATAGATTTGGGATGCTGCATGTAGAAGTACAATTCTATTTGTAGACAGGATATATAGTAGATGTTTCCTCAAAATGCTGGTTAGACAGTTCCACTATAGTTTTGGCATTTGTTTCTAAGACTAGCACTGACCCATGCAGCACTTTATAGCAATGTCCTTCATCAGTCACAGATAGGACCGAATTAGTGTGTGATGTATGTCAAACCTCCTATGTCTCCAAAAACCTCCAAATATATTAGAACAGTTTAACAAATTGATTTTTGTTTTTTTCTAACATATATTTTATAACATGTGAGTGTTCTCATGTGATTCATAGTTCAAATAAAAAAATGTCATTTTACAGTAAAGACTTCTCCACAATATGCTGAACATATTGTTTATGTTTCAGTCTGGGAGAATTGTTTCTGGTAGAGGGATATTTTTGGTACAAATTTGCAAGTGCTCTATTTTTAAACTGTTTACATGTAATATTTAGATTGCTTTCCCTTCTAATATGACTTTACTGATCAAATACATTCTCCATTTGGTGTTTCTACATGTCATTAGCACACATTTTAGGTGTACTACAAAGCTTTTTGACATGGAGAAGATTATCACCACCACAAAGTGGTTACTGAGTAGTCAAACATTTAGTTATAAGATTAGTATTCTTAATTTGCTTACGTCCACTTTCTCCTTATGTAGGTGTGGGTACGTTTTCGCTGATCTGTTTGGAGTATATTTTCATTTTCATTTTTTCAGGTAATATTTTTGAAGGCATCCTGCTCAAAGTAGCTAGGATTGTATAGAGACATATACAATAAAAAAATATTATTAGTGATTGCTATACTAAATTATAAATAACAGATCAGTTGTATGGATAAAAAGTTGGTGTGATTTTATAGTAGTATAATTTACTTGAAAATACCTTCAATAGTAGTAAATGTTCAGAAGTTGATATTACTAATAATAGATTTTTGAACAAGTAGCTATATGTATAAGCATCCATTGTACTACAGCAGTTAACCTACTGTCAATGTTCTATGCATACATCTAGTAGTATTGGGTGTGTTTGTAGCCTATTGAAATATATAATTCAATAACAATCTTTGTTACAGATAAATGATATTAGTTATGTAGCATCCTATTGATTTTTCATATTATGTGATTAAAGGTAACCTCACTTTCACTTGTCTTTCTAACAAATAACCAAATGGCTTACATCTAAGTACTGGTTCCCCTTTTAGTCTTGTACTGTGCTGGTTTTGATGGTTATGTGGCCTCAAATCAGTATGTCAAAGCTGTTAGGTATACTGTTAAATTGTGAAGGTATGCAGTGTATTTGTTATTGAAAGTGCTTCTTTAGTATTGTTTGGGCTATAGTAATAGCCCACTTTTATATATCACAAATCACAGTCTTTATTTAAAAACTATTAGCTCTTAAATGTTATGCAATTAACAATTTTCTACCCCACTAGATATATGTAGTACTTTCTTTCTTCAGTACCTGTTTGAGAAGCCTGTTTTGGTAGTGTTTAAACAAGACGGTTTGTCTCTGGATAATTGGACACAGTTGTATATTTTGGGCTAGGGAGCATGCCAAAAGGAGTGATGTTGCCAGTAATTTGGGTTTGACAAACGTTGATTTAACCTGGGTGGCGTTGAAGTGGAACAACATCCTACCTCTGCTTTCATCCCATACTGGTTGTGGGATGCTTAGCATGGTTTCCAGCTAACGTTTTGCCTTCAGACCTCCTGTTTTGTTGATTTCATTTTTGTTGATCTTAGGATTCTGCTTACGTTACCCCTCCTAACCTGTGCTAAAGTGCTTCTGCTCTTTTCCTAAAACATGGTACCATTAGTATATACTCAATTGGTATAAACTTATAAGTCCCTCATAAAGTTTACTACCTGTGTCTAGGGCCTGTAAATTAAATACCACTAGTAGGTCTACAACATTAATTGTGCCACCCACTTAAGTAGACCTTTAAACATGTCTCAGGCTGGCCACTGCAGAGCCTCTGTGTGCAGTTTTAAACTGCCGTACTGCCATAAAGTAAACCTGCCAGGCCCAAACCTTTATTTTTAAGATATGTAAGTCACCACAAAAATGTAACCTAGACAGCCCCAAGTGCAGGGTGCAGGTTACTTAAGAAACTGGACATGTAATTCTAAGTTTTACATGTTTTAAGAGTGAAAATCTCTTAAATTTATTTTTCACTATTGCAAAGCCTATCTGCTTTATAGGATAACATTGCAGTTAACTTATTACACCTAATAAGCGTAATTTCCAAATGGGAAAAGATACCCGCCCACACCAGCCCCCCCCCCCCACAATTTAAAATCTAACTTATGGTGAAGTCAGATTTTAAATTGCATTTTTTTTAAATGCCACTTTTGGAAAGTTGACACTTTATTGCTTTTTCCATTTGGTGCCTGCAGCCTGTCCCTGGTCACATGGTTAGGTGTAGTTGGCAGTTAGGCTTCATGTATTTCCAATAGACTACCACACACAATGAGAGCTTAGGGGTGACTTGATGGACCATCCTGAGCAGGATGGGAGGAAGGAGCTGGACTCAGCCTCACTTACACCTGGATAGGCTGTGCTCTGTCCCCACACAAAGGGCTACATAGCCCCTGTAGGTAGTCTGGAGCCAGGGCAGGGAGGACAGGACACCTTTGCACTTCAAAGGTATATCTCTGAAGTCTCCCACACTTCAAAGGCACCATTGGGTACAAGAACTGGACCTCAGACACTACCACTTCAGTACACTGCTGTACCATGGATTCTCTGTCAAGTAGAAGGACTGCTGTGCTGCTGAAGGACTGACACTCTGTTTGGGTTGCACTCTACTGAGCTTCTGTTTTGCTGTGCTCACCTGTGTCTACTGCCCTTTTGCCTGCGAGTGAAAAGGGCTGGAGCTGTATCTTTCCAAACCAGAACCCAGAGTGACTCCAAGGGCTAGTTCTCTGGCTTCGTGAGAAGGTCATTGCATCCCTTGTCGACAGCAGCCTCAAAGGCGATGCCAAAGCTCTGCATCCCAGCTTCCAGTAATCAGCCTGTGCTCCACCGCGGTTGATGTGAACTTTTGACTTTTTCCTGGATTTGGTGTAACAAGATATCCCTGGTTGGCGCTTTTGACTTTTAAGCGCTACATTGCAGTTTATTTTTTTAAAAAAATCATAGCTTAAGTTTTACTGACTGGATTTTTGTCTTTTTTATTTATTAAAGTTTGATTTTATTGTGCAGTGTTTTCACTGTTGTACTGTGTGAAGTGTTTGCAAAAATACTTTATACATTGCCTTTAAGTTAATCCTGACTGCGCTGTGCAAGTTACCAGAAGGTGAGCAAGGGTTAATTTGCAGTTTGTATCTGCCGTACCTTACCCTGACAAAGATTGTGGTCGCTGCTTGACCAGAGCTCACACCACAGTCATCCAACAACCAAATTTCTCACATTGGTGATCAGCAGTAAGAATAGCACTTATGTTTGTGCAGTGACATATAGTGATTTGGTGTTATTAGACTTTTCATCCGTGGCATGGTCTCCCTTAACTTTTTGCCTCTGTTTCCCAGGTTGTTGATGTGTGCTGGACTCTGTTTTTGCTGTTTTTGTTACTCTGGGCACTTTACCACTGCTTACCAGTGCTAAAGTGCAAGTGCTCCTTTACAAAATGTGTATATAATTGGCTTATCCAGATTGGCATATTTGATTTATTAGTGAATCCCTAGTAAAGGGCACTAGAAGTGCCCAGGGCCTGTAAATCAAATGCTACTAGTGGGCCTGCATCATTGGTTGTCCCACCCACATAAGTAGCTCTGTAATCATGTCTCAGACCTGCCACTGCATTGTCTGTGTGTGCGGTTTTTAACAGTAAATTAGACTTGGCAAGTCTATCCACTTGTCGGGCCTAAACCTTCCCCTTTCCTACATGTAATGCACCCCTAAGGTAGGCTCTAGGTACCCCCAAGGGCAGGGTGCAGTGTATGGTTAAGGTAGGACATACAGTACAGTAATGTGTTTTATATGTCCTGACAGTGAAATATTGCTAAATTCATTTTTCACTGTTGCAAGGCCTGTTCCTCTCACAGGTTAACATGGGGGCTACCTTTAATTCTGATTAAAGTGTAGATTCCCTTTGGGAGCGGATAGACATGTGGAGTTTGGGGTCTCTGAGCTCACAATTTAAAAATACATCTTTTAGTAAAGTTGATTTTGAGATTGTGTGTTTGAAAATGCCAATTTTAGAAAGTGAGCATTTTCTTGCTTATACCATTTCTGTGACTCTGCCTGTCTGTGGATTCCCTGTCTGGGTCAGTTTCACAGTTGGGCTGGTTGCACCTCACACTAGACAGTGACACAAAGGGAGCTGGGCTGTAGTCTGCATTTCCTGATGAGCAATATGTGGTAGGAGGGAGGGGAGGGGTGGTCACTCACACCTGAAAGCGCTGTGCCTGCCCTAACACAATGCAGTCGCCAACCCCCTGGTGAGTGTCTGGGGCCTGGCCTGGGCAAGCCAGGATTTCGCATTCAAGAGAGACTTTGCTTTAAAGTAGGCCGACATCAAAGGAGAAAATGGGTATAAGAAGGACACCTAAAACCACAGACTTTAAAACCAAGAGGAACCTGTGCCAAGTGGTGCACATCCAGTTCCTGGGACCCTGAAAGGAGAAGCTGGCAGCCTAAGAGGAAGAAATCCATGCACAGAAGGCCATGCAGGGAAAAGATCGACATGACTCTGATCTGTAGCTGAAAAATCGACGTGCCGCTGGCTGAAAATCGATGCTTGCCTGCAACACGACTGAAGAATTGACGCACAGAGCAGGAGAAATGACGCACAGCATCGCTGACAGAGGCTGAGAGATCACAACCCGCGCTGCGTGGCTTTCGGATCATCGTGCAGATGGATTTCTGACGCAAGCACCACTGGGCGCGTACAAACAACGCAAGGCCTGCCCAGACCCGAGAGTGCTGACCGGATCGACGCATCCCTCTCCTGCGGAGAGAAGAAACGACCCGTCCGACCTGACAAAAGGAGAAGCGATGCAAGGTCTCGCTCGTGAGTGAAATTGACGCATTGCAAGCCCTTTTTGACGCACACATGCCTGTGCAGGGTTATTTTTTACGCCCTCAATGTACATTTTCACGCTAACAATGTTAGTGTGTGTTTAAAACTACATGAAGACTCTTTTTGCTTTTTAATTGATAACTTGACTTGTGTATTGTGCATTTTTGTCGTTTTGGTCTTGTTTTGTTTAGATAAATATTTTCTATTTTTCTAAACCTGTGTTGTGTCATTTTGTAGTGTTTTCCTTAAGTTACTGTCTGTGGTGGTACAACTACTTTACACCTAGCACTCTGAAGTTAAGCTTGCTGCTCCTGCCAAGCTACCAAGGGGGTAAGCAGGGGTTAGGTGAGGGTGATTCTCTTTTACACTGACTAGAGTGAGGGTCCTTGCTTGGACAGGGCGTAACCTGACTGCCAACCAAAAACCCCATTTCTACCAGGTCTACACTACCATCCCCATTTAAGACCAATTCATATTTTTAATTCTCCCTTATTGGCCTTTTGTTTCTTCAAACTCATCTACCGGACTGTGTCTGTGACCTCACCTACAAAGATGGAATCTGAGCTGGTCATCGTAGAGAGCTGTAGCTCAGCTCAAGGAGATTTGTCAGGAGAGAGGGCTGCCCACCAAAAGGAACACACGATCCCTGAGAAGGATTGAGGGGCTAGTCTGTGGAGGCGTATCCCTAGCAAAAGGCACCCTACAGGTCCTAGAGAAGGAGGACCGGATAAGTAAGGACCCCTTGTTAGGAAAAATGGCCTGACCCCTAAAAAGTATACAGAAATGTTCAGGGAGAGACAGAAACTGGCCGAACAGATGTGGGTGGATTGTGTACATTCCTTGTGCAAGATACAAGGTGGTTGGGTGAAGGGCAGTGTAGTAAAAGATCATCAGGGGTTGTACAATTGAATTGCAAAGGACCACATTTTCTGTCTTTGTTTTGCATATTTGTGGCATCACTTGATTGACAGAAATCTCTCTGACCCCTGGGAGCTTGCTAAAGAGGCAGACTTGTTGGTCAGCAGCAGGGTCCGCAAGAAGGTATCTAGGGGGATCACTGCAAGGATGGTAGGGCCCCAATCAGAAGAGAAAAAAGGGATACAAACATAAAACTCTTGGAACCAATGCATCACATCATCTGACTGACACATCTTCGACTCTGATTAACATAATACTCCGGAACCAGGATTTAAGGTACTTTGTTCAGTGAGCCTAACTGGCAAGGATGGGCATGGTCCCCATCAGAAGAGAAAAAGGGAATATAAACATAAAACTCTTAGAACCAATGCATTGCATCATCTGACCCACACATCTTTGACTCGGATTAACATAATGCTCTGCACCCAGGATTTAAGTTACTTTGTTCAGCAGGCCTAACTGGGTCCCTGTCTGGGCCTGATCTCTATTGTGTCCAGCCTGAACGTTTGACTTTGGCCTGGTTCTGTATGACCAGATTCCCCGGTTAAAGCTTTTGGCTTTAGAGTGCTATGTTGAAGTGTAATTTGTAAAATATTCAGAACTCAACTGATTATATTTTTGTCATTTTGGTTTTGTTTTATTTATTAAATTAAGTTCCTTTTTTCCAACCTGGTGTCAAATACTTTACACATTGTCTTCAAGTTAAGCCTGACTGTTCTGTACCAAGCTACCGGATGGTGAGGATGGGTTAATTTGGGGTTGGCTTCTGCTTGACTCTGACAAGGATTGTGGTTGCTGCTTGCCCAGGGCTCAAATCCCAGTCAACCAACCAACAACCCAATTTCTCACAAACAGTTTATAGGTATTCATTGCGGAGGGGGAAATATAAGTCTCCTCACTGTTGTTTGAATAGATATAATGTGGAAAGCTACTTTTCAGTCTCAAAATTACTATTTTTCCTCCCATCCATTTTGTGTTTTCAAACATTTGCCAAAGGGTAAAATAGAAGTACTCATTTGCGACTGCTAGAAAGTTTGAGAAAACCCACATACATATTACTGAAAATGTGTCTGCATTCCTAAGAGAACACAGCATGTCTTCCAAGTATCACATGAACCATTTTTTTTCAAACACTATTTATGTTGAGGAGATGGGGTACATTTAAATGCCCAAGTAAATACTGTGCTCCTTAATAACATCAATGGCTTAGAAATCATATCTAAATCTAAAATGAACACCTGAAATCAAAGGCTTTCTTAAGAGCCAACATAAGAGCCAACATAATCCTCAGATTAGTAGCAGTGAAAATATGGGCCTTCTTTTTAAAAAAAAAAACTTTTAGGGAAATGTGGTACATAATAGAAACTTCTGAGGTCGTTCAGCGGAACTCGTTATATCTTTTTTTAAAACATGCAGCAACTTTTCAATAATTTATCCTGCCAAATACCAATTTACTAAAAATAAACAAATGTATTAATCAACCTAATGTTAAGGTTTAACACAAAACAAAGAGAAAGTGCTGCAAAACAACAAGATGGCTGCGATATTGGTTTGTAAATAAACACATTAACCAATCATATAATCTCTTGTCATCACTATAGTACACTGTACTACCGCAACAACAGATATCACTAAGTTGAAATACATTGTAACTTAAAGTAAATGTACTCTACTTTACTACCCAAAAAATCCTATCCTTTGCTATCTGCAAAGGAAGTGAATAACAGTCACTAGCTTTCATTGACAAACTGAATAACAATACTTATAATTTGAAGTTAGAAGGGAACATCAGTAACATCAGTGTAGACTTCCTGGATGTGAAAGTAACAGTTGAGGGCAGAAAATTACTATCTATACTACAGAGGAAGACCCCAGCAAGCAAAAAGCTATTACATGTCACAAGTAGTCACCCGAAAAATGGGACTAAAAGTATTTCTTATGGTGAATTCCTGCGAGTCCTTAGGAATTGTAGCTCTGACAATTCTTTCCACGAGGAATGCCAGGTAATAATGTCCAGACTTAAGGAATGTGGCAATAAAGAGGGTGTCCTCAATAGTGCACTTGAAAAAGCCAAGAGAATGTATAGGGAAACCCTTTGGCCACCAGAACAGTAGAGAATAAGGAGAGCTTCAAGGTAGTGAAAGTCATTACAACCTTTTCCAATAAAGCTGGAGAGGTAAGGAGGGTACTCAATAAACATTGGGAAGTACTGGGTACTGAAAGAACAGTGGTGGGGATTGTAAGGAACTGCTCAAATTTCACTGTTAGAAAAAGTGGGTCCTTAAAGGACAAACTGTGTAAAAATAACATCACCAGTGACAAAAAGAAAACAGGCAAGACAGTGACTGGTTTTTGCATATGTGGCAACTGCAAAGCTTGCAAGTTTAGCCACAATGTAAAACAATATAATTTCCCTGGAAACAAAACACACACAGCAATTTCGAAACATCTGACTTGTCATTCACATTTCTATATATATGCCTTGGTATGCCTCTTTGAAAAGATCAATATCGGAGGCACGGTGTTTCCAGTAAAGAAATGGATACAGGAACACATGTGGGCCATCCAAAAGAAAGACAAACAATATACAGCAGCACGCCTTGTTGAGAATGATCATAACAGAAACAAACTATGCTTCTTTACATTGAACAGAGTACCAGTTTCTATGAGAGGCAGTAAATACACACAGAAACTTAGACAACTAGAATCGAGGTATGTTTTAGAACAGGACAGTAAATATCCCCACAGGTCTAAATATGGATGATGAAATGTTCATTTACCTGGGAGATGAACTGTTTCTCTAGTTATTACTCTAGCTGGAACGTACTGTTGAAATCTGGAACGGGCAGATTGATAGGTTTGTAAATATGAAAATGTGGTATTCATCTAGTTAGTAGGATGTTTTTCAACTGATTTTATCACAATGCATTCTCTTTATTTTTTTGTCTATACAGGGTGGGGTGCTGTTAGGAGAAAATACAGGCCATTATTTCCATGCCAAATGGATGCCTGGCTGGTGGGACAGGAAACCACAGAACCGCCGTACTTATGGGGAGGACGCCACCGCCTTGGCAGTGATGTTCCCCTCAAGTGTATTACAATGTTCCCGCCAGGCTGACCGGCTGGAACACTGCAATACACTTTCCAACAGTGTTTGGATATTGGCCCCAGCTCCCTTAAGGGAGTTGAGGCCTATATCCTAACACTCCAGCACCCTCAGAATGCGCACTCTCTGCAAAGCATAGAGTGCGCATTCTGAGGGTGCTGGTCAGGGGGTCCCCTGCACTGCCCATGCCTTGGCCAACGGCAGTGCAGGGGTCCCCTGTGGCCTCCAGCACTGGCTTTCCACTAGCCTTTTCATGGTGGGCTCCCGCCCTGAAAAGGCTACTGGAAAGAGGAGTTGTAATCAGCCAGGTGGCACTGTATTCAGCATCACCATTGCTGGTTGCAAGCTTGACTGCCATCACCTCATCGAGATCTTTGATTCTGTTGGGGACGGTGGTCTTTAGGTGGGCCTGCCCACCAATCTTGTAATGTTGTGGTTAGACTGCCGCAGCTGAAGTAGTCTGATTACCACTGCAGGGCTGGTGGTCTTCAGACCGTCAGCCTCATAATGAGGCCAATAGTAAGTCTCCTGGTTCCGGAGTTTAGGTACCCCTTAAGGTTTGATATATTGCTGCACCCTATGACCTGAAAAATGTTTTTAAAAAAGCCTCAAAGACCTGGCTTAAAAATGCTTTTTGGAAACTATTTTATTACAATCATTATTGTAGGAAATTGAGCTATTAGCTATGTGGCCGGCAGAAGTCAAATTTGACAATTTTCCTTTCTGTGAACCTAGCACCGCATTGAAGCACTTGACTCGCAGGGTAGCAAAGCAGAGTAGTTCGAGGCATACTCAGGCGAGGTGGTGTCGTCTACTAATTCATCAATCACTGGCATTCAACAATAACACTTAATAATGATTGTCCAGCCAGTGCTTTTTTATTTTGAAAAAAAGGGAAAGAATATTTATTACACACATAGTACTAAATACTGTGCAGTAATTTACAAATATGAACAAATGCACATACTACTGTTAATAAAGCATATTCACTGTGATCAATAATCATTGTCAACATTATTTTCTCAACAAAGCATTTAAAATAGTTTTGTAAGCTTTCAGCCATTAAACTGAAACTGTAAGCTCATCCTCTAGAGGTCATCACATTCTGATTGCATTTTCTCGCAACCACAGAGTAAGCTCTGGAGGACAGTACACAAAATGTACCTTTTTTAAACACCTTCAGATTACAATAAATGCAACCATAGAACAAGCCCTCTAAAGGGCACTGCACTCGCAGCTGTAAAGCAAAAGCTTTGAAACATTTGAAAATCCTGAAGGGGGGTCCTGAATTCTGTGACCCTGCAAACCTAGGGTCATTAACTTTAAAACCTTTATGGGAGGTAACTGCTGAACTCCTGCAGACCCCCATTACTCTCTCTCTCAAACATTGATGGTGACCCATCCAACCTGGGACCACCATGAGTGGTGAAAAATATGCAGAGTAAGAGGTTACGAAGGTTATTATGAGGTGCTCTAGACTGGAGCAGAGAATAATTTAATATTGGTTCTCCAACTGCTTTCAGGAGAGCTGTGCTGATTTAAGGAGCCTTGCGCAATGATTTCCTTTGTTGTTTTTTCTTTTCATTGGGAGTGCCCATTGCCACACTACATGCCTCTATTTGTTGGGTGTAGCTCAGAGAGCCTACCCACGGTTGCCCCGGCTGGCTTCCCATTCAGCAAGTAGTCTCCTGTGCTGCCCCAGTATCCTGCAACACTTTCCCCTGCTAGCTCTAGAAGGCTGAAAGTTCTAATTGTGGTGGCCACCTGCTCCCCCAGGCACAGGGAGTGGGGGGCAGGCCCACCACTGTTTAGGTGGTGAGCACAGTAGTGCTCCCCCTTCTTTGCATCAGCCCTTGGGCAGAATGGGGGCCGGGGTATAAATGAGCCTGGGGAAGGGCTGTAACGCATGCCATCTCCCTAGGTTTAAATAATGAAATGATTCTTGTGCTGACCCCTGGAGGAAGGTTTCAGAAGTCAGGCACTCCTGGCCAATCCTACAGTGCCACATAACCTCTCCACCCCTTTCTCAACCCTCCAGCACAGTTTGTTGGGACAGTTCAAAATGGCATCATTCAGGAGTCACTAGTCACATTTCCTCAGGGGGACTCAGCTGTTCCCTCACTGACATCCCTGCCAGGGCCTTTCTCACTAACTTTTCAAATGGAAGCCCCCTCCTGTGTTGGCTCCAGAAGTTGGGCTGACTCCTTTGTTTCTGTGGGCTTGAGCAGGCACATCCCTGGAACAGTGTGACAGCTAGATTGGCTGATGCAGATCACTCAGTCTCACCTCTTTCCTCCTCCGGAGCTTGGTGAAACACTGTTAATTGCTCCCTTTGCGTGGGGAGACCTTTGTTTCTGCTGCTGGCAAGACATGTAATTAACCTAGCAAAGCAGGGTAATAACAGGCCTATTCTCTGATTCTGAATTGAGCCAGAGAATTAAGGAAATTCAGAATGACCCATAAATTGTACAGAAATGTTTTTGGAACTTGCATAATTGATTGTACTGCAGAGGTTAAACCTTAGTTCGATATGACATAGGTCTCTGTAGGCCAGGCTATCTGTGCACAGTTACTGTGCATGACAGTAGTCTCTCATGTGCAGCCCACTTATGCGCGCCCACGCATGTGTACATGTGTTCACATGTAACTAGCCTAGTACCCCTTGCCCTTGCTGCATAACAACAGCCTTATATTAAAAGGTGGACACTGGTGGTAAATACACCCAGTTCATTAGTTATGTGGTTAACATGGGTGATCATATGTATTGAGACTCACCCACAGTAAAAAGTTCAAAACCGAGTGATCCAAAAAGCAAAAAATCTGGATGCACTGAAAGGACAGAATCCAATTGCAACAACTATTATTAACCATTGCAATGTGTTAATTTATAAAATATAAATTTGATTATACTGATTGGAGACTTTTTGAAAAAGCAAGTAGGTCTGCTATATATATGTTGATGTCCTGACCCCTTGACAAAGCCAGTAGGTCCACTGCTTTTGTATTATATCATTCTGGCTCTTAGACTAAGCCAGTAAGTCATCCTTACTCAAAATGACATTCTTTACATTGTCACATGACATATCTATGCATGGCACTGGGGGAGAGGTGTGGTGCCAGCAGGGGGTTGAGACTAGGGCCTGTCCACAGGCATGCACAGCAATAGACAACTTAATTTACCTTAAGAAAACTGTTAGACCTGGCATCGTTGGTGTGTTTCCCCTAATGTTTTGGACTCTGACCTCCTGCCTGTCTGACTCATTTTTGCTGACTTTTATGATTCTGGTATCTTTACCACTTCTGACCAGTGCTAAAGTGCAGGTGCTTTGTACTCTAAACATGATAAAATTGGTTTCTCCACAATTGGCATAATTAATTTACTAGTAACATGTACTACATGTGCCCAGAGCTTGTGAATTAAATGCTACTATTGAGCCCGCAGCACTGTTTGTACCACCCACTAAAGTAGCCTTTGAAACATGTCTGAGGCTTGCCACTGCAGAGCCTGTGTGTGTAGTCACTTAGACTTGGCATTTAAAACCCCTTGCCAAGCCTTAAACTCCCTTTTGTACCCACCTTCCTGCCCCACACCTTCCTTTTAGTACATGTATGCCACCCCTAAGACAGGCCCTATTTATCTCTAAAGACAGAGTGCAATGTATTAAAAAAGTTGGACATGCAATTTGAAGTTTAACATGTCCAGATAGTGAAAATGTTTAACTTTGTTTTTCACTATTGTGGGGCCTATATCTCCCATTGGATAGCATTGGGATTTCCTTAAAACATCTTTAAAGTGTAATGTTCAAATAGGAAAGGATAGAAATATGCTTGGTGTCCCTGGACTCACATTTTAAAAGTATAAATTATGGTGAAGCCAGGTTTTAAATTGTAAATTTGAAAATACCACAATTAGAAAGTTGGCATGTTCTTGCTTTAACCATACTGTGCCTCTGCTTGTCTCTGAATACATGTCTTGGTTGTTAAAACCTCGCTTTGTGCATTCCCTCTAGACAGTCCCACACAAAGGGAGCTTTGGTTTGACATTTGTAACCTGATAGCTCATTACCAGGCTGATGGGTCTTCTTGGGCTAGATGGGTGGGAGGAGTTATCACTTATTCCTGAATAGGGATGTGCCTCTCTTTAAAAAAAAGGGCTGCATAATCCCCTGTAGAGTGCCTGGAGCCAAGGAGGGCAGGGAAAGGACCTTGTAGACTTCAACAGAATGCCTTGAAGTTTTCTCCCACCTTCTAGAACCAGGGCACCAAATTATAAACACTGGACCCAAAACATCACCAAATCTGATCTCACTGGTACCAGGGACACCATGCCAGGAAGAAGGATTGCTGTGCTGCCAAGAGGGACTGCCAGTCTGCAAATATATTGCTGTGTTAGCCTTCTGCTTGCTGTGCTGTTGGAGGGGCTGCCACTTTGCTACTTGCTTTGCTATATTGGCCTGCTGCTTCTTGCCTGAAGTGAGTAGGACAGGACTTGCTCTATACATCCTTGAACCCAAGAAATCTCCAAGGGCTTTCTGGCTTGTCTCCTTTTCTTCTACACTCTCAGGTCAGCCAATACTACTTTCAGCTATCCTGGTCCTGCTGAACTCTGCCATCTGTGAGTCCTAGCCTTGCCTGAGGTGTCCCCTTCATTCCTGGGCCTCAGCACTGGGTTCTGCACTTGAAACCTACAAAAAGTGGCACATCGACTGGGAGAAAAACCAGTGCATCACCTCACCGATGGGTGACGCAGTGGCTGCTGACGATGACAGATTCACAGACTGCGTGGTCCAATGACGAAGCTCTGCATGGACCGACGACGGTGCATCATATTCACTTCGATGGAGCCCGACAACAATGCAGAGTGCTGTAAAAATATTGAAGCATCGTGTCCTCTCCGTCGAACCATTGCTCCATCAAAGGTACTGTTTCAGCAGACGCAACATGAGTTCTGTAGCTGTCTTATCCACCATTACAGTCAGCCAGGATCTTGGGTTTGCACCGGTCCCTCGCGTCCTCAAGTAACTTTTTGATCGCTTGTGATTTCTAAGCACTATTTTCACATTTAATCTGTAAAAATTCATATCCTGACTTCGACTTATTGGTGTTTTATCATTTTGGTCTTGGTTTACTCATACAAATACTCTCTATTGAGTCTTTTATGTTGTTTTCCCCATGGCTCTATAATTAAGTGTTGCACACATAATTTACACATTGCCTCTTACGTTAAGCCTGGGTGCTCAGTGTCAAGCTACCAGAGAGTGAGCACAGGTTAATTTAGGGTGTGTATCTGACTTATCCTAGCTAGTATTGTTGTCCTACTTGGACCAAGTGCATGCCTCTGCCAACCAGAGACCCAATTTCTAACAAAATGGTGAATGGCACTTTTTATACCCATTGTAGAGGTTAGTATCCTCTATGGACATCATGATAAAGCTGTTGTGATTAACATATGTAATGAGCTGCTGTTGATCCCACACATTTCAACTATGTTCATTGCATGTACTGAGCAGTAATCGTTACGCAGGTATGCCTAGGGGCATGCAATATTGTTGTAACACAAACCTAGACAAAAGGCAGTGGAGTGCTGTACTGGGTCAAAAGCAAGTATAAAGTCAACAACTGATTTGTGGACTGGTAATTCATTTTGATTTATTCTTCTTTAAGGAGGCAGGTCATGAACTCTTCCCCAAATTGGAGCAATACTGAGGCGATCCTGATAGACACAGGGGTGTTGTTCCAGATCCTGTGGGCATAGGCAGAAAAAAGCCTGCTGCTTTATTTTATCTTTTTTTTTACACTTCTTAGCCTGAAGTCTGATGGTATCATGGCTGCAAGTGTACCACAAATTACCAGAGTTGATGAGCTTGTCTGCAAGATAAGTGGAATTGTTGGTTGTGATGCTTTGTAAATGATGCAGCTGTTTCTAAAAATGGTGCAGGCGAGAATGGGGAGAAAATGGAGTTCATCGTGATGGTGGAGATGTGATCATATTTCTTCTGGCCCTGGATGAGATGTGCCTCAGCTTGCAAGATGCCTTTCAGGGGTGGCAGTGTTGAGGTTGGGAGGCCATGGGTCAGGGTGTTAGCACCATACAGTTGCAAAGGTATGGGAGCTTATATCCCATAAAGGACCTTGGGTTAGCCTTCTTTAGCCATTGGCTTATTTAGCTCCAGAACCTGCTGCTATGGGTTTGAGATGCTGTCTTTCACATCGTGGATCAGCAAATAGGAGTATTTTATTTTCACAGTTTTTCAGTTGGTTACATGTGTGCACCCCTTCCCCTTTATTAGAATGCATGACAAACTGTTTTGCATCTGAGAAGAACACTCAAACTTTATACTTTTTTATGGCACTGTCAGTTCATTGTCTGATGCCTATATTACATATCAGTAGATTGAAAGATGCTTGTGTTCCATTTAAAGGATAAGTAATTTTTCCAAAGATGACTGATGGCAGCTTTCTGTCAGCACCGCCCCACCCAAATCCAGAATGGGTGTCTGAAAAGTACACATCGTCAACACTAGGCCTAGATTACATTTCCATTATACTGATGTAATCCAATGGAATTTCATGCTACGCATTATGTCATTTTGCCACATCACATAACTAGGCCATGTTCCTGCCAAACTCTTCCTGTGGGAGCATGCAACCAATGTGAATGACCAGTCTGTAGTTCGCATCACTTTTGTTTTTTAACAATTTTTACAGTGCAAAATAAGTCCTTGTTTGAAACATGGGACACAAGGATGCATTTTGAGTTAAACAACAATGCTAAGTGGCAGATTTGCATTTTGGGTAATTTTGCATAATTTTGCATACTTTGCAAATGTTTGCATAATAGTACACATTTCAGGTATCCCTATCCATCGTACATGCAACTCTTTACATCATGATTGTATTGCATACTTAGGTCCTCATTATGACATTGGTGGTAACGGTCCCACCATACAGCTTTGTGTACTGAGGTAGGACCCCATCCATAAGTTTCTCCAGTTCTTCCGATGTGAAGGCCGAGGCCCTATCCCCTGCAACACACGCCATCATGGCTCCCAGGAACACAACACAGCAGCACACTCAGTGGCGTTCTTGATGGCTGGAGAGACAGGAGTCGAGTGAGATACACTGTAGAAAATGGCAGTCATGACCGCAGCGGTCTGCAAACTCACCGCCGGCGGTAATCGTCATTGGTCCCTGTATGCCATAGACATCATTGTTAACTAATAAGGAGTTGCACGGCAGTTCCAACCACCTATTGCCATGACGGCATACGCCGGCAGAATGAGCTCACTGACATCTGTCCCCTGCATGCAGGACAGGCAGCAGCCATTTTGTAGTGCAACTGTTATGATTGCATAACTTTATAGCATCACTACTCATGACCATCATGGACATGTGATGAGTTATGCCCTGAGACTGTGTACATTACAATCAGGCAGTATTAACTTGGAGTGTGCACAGATTCAGAATATGATATCATGACAGATAGGAAATACACTTACATATTGATTGCTAGCAGTGACAGACATGCATCTTACTGATGTCATCCATTGAAAATCCCAGATGTAGGTGCAACTAACATGAGAATTCAACAGCTCGGCACTTTCAAATCTGCTTTGCATGCAACAAGTGGTAGCAGATGTGATGTTGATTCTCCATATGTGACCATGTAATAGGATGCATGAACTGTAATCTTTGACACACTTGTGTTGTATGCCATGTATAGAATCTGACCACTGTGGAGGGTGAAGCATGCACCTGTGTACTGGCCCCTGGTTGACTTGGCAATGATGGAAGAACGCCACATCATCTCCCACTATCGACTGAACTGTGGGACAATCAGGGAGCTGTGTACCCAGTTTGTGTGTGCTCTGCTGCCAGTCATTCGACAACCTACGGCCATTCCTCCAGCTGTGCAGGTGCTATCCGTCCTCCACTTCTTGCCCACTGGCTTATTCCAGGGGATAGTGGAAATTGTAATAGGCATGTCCCCATCGATAGTCAGCAATGTGTTGAGGGATGTCTTGTCTGCCTTAGTCAAACATATGGACAACTACATTAAATTTTCCCATAATATAGATTTGGCCTGGGTGAAGACTGGTTTCTATGCAATGGGACATATCCCTCATGTGATTGAGGCCTTAGATGCACCCACATTCCATTAATATCACCCAGGGCTGATAAGTAAGTGTACAGGAACCGTACAAGCTTTCACTTCATCAATGTGCAAATGGTCTGCTTAGCAGACCAATACATCTCCCAGGTGACTGCAAGGTTTCCAGGGTCTGTGCATGATTCGTACATCCTCAGGAATTGCAGTGTCTTATGGTTTATGGAGCCTCTACAAAGAATGAGGGCCTACGTCATCGGTGAGTATGATGAGTGTATATATAATTACTGTTACCCCAGCCTTCCTACTCAGTCTGCATGCAACATAGTGGATTGTACATGATCGATTACCCTATCCACAGGTGAATCAGGTTATTCAATTTCTCCTGGCTAATGGCACCGGTCAGGGATTCAAGGACCAAGGCTGAAGAACGGTATAATGAGGCTCATGGGAGGACAAGAAAGGTGATCGAAAGGACATTCGGTCTGTTGAATGCAAGGGTCAGATGTCTGCACATCTCTTGGAGTTACCTACAGTACTCACCACAGAAGATGTGCCAGATTGTGGTGGCCTGCTTAATGCCCCACAATTTGGCACTAAGGAGGAATACCCCATTGCTGGAGGAGGTACGAGTAGGGAACAATCCGGTGGCAAAGGAGGGAGGAAATATGAGTACTGAAGATGGGGATGAGGAAGATGTAGGCACAAGGACATTTTCTAAAGTGATCTCTCACTCTGTACCACGATCTTAAGATCAAGAACCACAAAGAATAAACAAACAAATACAACCCTAGCCTTTGAAATCAATCCTAAAACTCGAAGAAACCGATTGGCGTCCTTCCGTAAATCCCTCACTAACAAGAGGAAAACCCTATATCATGGACAGAAAATACCTGAATCAGTGGCCTATTATCCCAGCGCTTACTTTCTGAGAAGCGATAAGGAGTTTAGAGATTATGAAGATGCTTATCGGTGCTCTGTACTCTTTTAATTCCAAATGAAATTGAGAAAAATGTTGGTAATTTGTCTAATGATGTTAATGTAATTTATACAAATTGCTAACATGTTTGAAGTATTGTTATAGCATGCTAGAAACGCTTTAATGTTTGTTATTGATTGGAATGATTTGAGAGAAATGCTTTAAACTGATTTGAAAATTATCCAACATATGCTAATGTTGAACTGCTCTGTGGAAAAAGCACTTAACAAATTTCCCTCTCTTAACAGTACTCTCTTTGTTTCTTTATGGCTAATACACATTCTAAATGACTGCATGCCTCTGGGCAGTAAAACTACAAGATGTAAATCTAAGGTTAATAAAAATGACCCTCATATTAAAATGCCATCATGAAATGCCAAAAATTGACTTATTTTGTTATTTGCCACATAAAAAACGGAGCAAAATATCACGGACCTTAAAGAATGGTGTATTTCATTGAATTAAAAAGCCACCTACCTGTTCCAAAGCCATGAGCAAGCATTCCAAACTATATAAATTCACAAAGGTGTTTTGTTTAAGTCTAATAAAGTAATACGGAAATGCAAAAAATGAGAATAGTAAGACTGCTTATGAAAATGCGTGATAAAATTAGCTCGGGAAGAACGTGCTGACCTATTAAAAATTGCACTGCTTGAGAGGCATAGATTTTGTCTAGAGTTTACAGTACAAATACTTTCCACCACAAAATTAATCTACAGCTCCTTTCAAATTTACCTTGTTGACAGAATAAAAGCAAATCAGACCAGCTTGTAGACTGTGGATCCTTTTTAACTTATATTTTCAAATATTCATCTGCAAATTGCGTTCTAACAAAACTGCTAATATGAACTGGTTGCTCATTTTGCTACACAAACAGTACGCGGGTTGCACGAAATTCAACAATTGTATTTTAATGATATGTGTGTTTGTAAGTGCGCTATCACCCGGGGTATCCTGTCGCTGAGCAGGTTTCCAGTCGTCACAAAAAATTGAAAACAAATGTGCCATATGTTGTATACATGACTTCATGCTTTAGTTTACACCCTGTGATATTTCACGGTAACGCTGCATTTGCAAAGTTAACGAAGTCTAATAACGCGAGCAGCGTGCTCTAAAGGTGTAAAGTTTAAATGTAAAGTTTAGGTCACGAGAATTAAATTCCTCTACGTGTGGGTAGCCCAAATGGCAGTTTAATTTTGATGTTTCGGAGTAGGTACACCACTCGTAGAAAATTTATTCTAAGGCCCTCAATAGGAAGTGGCTGGAACGACCAATAACTTGCAAGATCTGCAATAATCTGATGCTATCATGGCGTAACAAAGGCACCCGCAGCCCTGGGACTCCAGGGGACCCCTTCAGCACACTACCCTAGCCTGAGAGCTCCTGAGTGAGTCCAGAGGGAGCCGTCCTTGTATTATGCAGGGGACCTACTCCATGTTTCTTTACGACCTACTCCATGTTTCTTTACACCACTGGCTATCCCGCAGGTTTTGCCCAATTCCAGGGACTTTTCCTCTCTGGTTTATCACCCGCCATAAGTAGGGATAAATGTGCCCAGTGAGCCACAGAGTGTTGCTGCAGGGGTGGCAGGTGGTTGGTAGAGTGCCTGGCACAACAGAAGGCTTCCAGGCTGCTTGGGGGAGTGTTCCACGCTCCTTCCTGCTGTTTGAGGAGCTCAGGTGGTGGTCGGGCTTAGCCAACCTAGCCCATGGCTCTCTTCTGCCTGGTTAATTTTCTGAGTTTGTTCTGCACCTGATAATATTGGGCCTCGTTTATTATAAGTGAACATAATAGAATACACTGATCACACAGTGCTTTCATATTAAATGCTTCCACACATATTTTGTTGAAGCACATATGAATTGCGGCCCAAATGTTAAAACTGTAGCACTAAATTGTGAGGCAGTCACATTTTGCCAGAGATATGTTTATCTGAAATATATTTTGTATGCGCAAGAGACGCTTACTCTGCTGCTGGCCATGTGATACCTGTTTTTTGTGTGCAAGGGGCCCCTGTGATTTTGTTGTCCACATGTTAAAAATTGGATGCACTCCTTGTACCTAACCTCTGTTTGTGGGACAGAAGATTGCACTGTTGCTTCTTTCTTTGTAAATTTTTTGTGCGTGCAGGAAAAGCTTGGATTGTTGATGCTGATGTGGAACCTCTGTGTTTTTGGGAAAAGTGCTGACACTCTGGGGGTCATTCTGACCCTGGCGGTAAAAGGCACTCTCCGCCGGTCAGAAGACTGCCATCATACCGCTGCGGCCGCGGTAAACCGCCACGGTCATTCTGACCCACAACTGCCAAACCGCCAAAAACCCGACATCCACTGAAGCCCGCCTCATCAGCGGTCAGCGATAAACTGGAGATGACCAAACCTCCACCGTCACGCCAACACAAACACGCCCATGGCATTACGACCCACGAATCCACCCGGCGGTCTTTCAACCGCGGTATTCCATTGGCGGTACACACCGCGGCGCTCAAAATACCCACACCTTTACAAAACACAGCCACATTGGACAATTCCAAATACACACACCTGATACACATACAAACACCACTCCCACACACCCATCACCATATAAAACACACACCCACATCACCCACAAACCCCCACAAAGCGAAATTCAGAGACAAGGCGCAATACACAGAGAGAGAGCACAGGGAACGCAAACCACAACACACACAGGAACCCAACATCATCACCCACACCACATCTACGCACAAAACACCACACACCACTACACTCATCACCACAAACACCACCCCACACCTCATCCACACCACCCCATGGCACCCCAAAGACACCCCAGGTTCACGGACCAAGAACTCAGGGTCATGGTGGAGGAAATAATCAGGGTAGAGCCCCAGCTCTTCGGCACACAGGTGCAGCACACCACAATAGCCAGGAAGGCGGAGCTATGGCAAAGGATCGTCGACAGGGTCAACGCTGTGGGACAGCATCCCAGAAATCGGGAAGACATCCGAAAGCGCTGGAACGACCTACGAGGGAAGGTGCGGGCGATGGTGTCAAGATACAACATCGCTGTGCAGAAGACTGGCGGCAGACCCCCACCCACTCCACCCGAATTCACAGCATGGGAGCAAGAGGTCTTGAACATCCTGCATCCTGAGGGCCTCGCTGGAGTAGGCGGAGGAATGGACTCTGGTAAGTCTAATCTCAACTACTTCACCCCCCCCAACCACCAGCATGCCAACCCACACCCCCACCCTCACCCCTAACCCCCAGCACACATACTCCCTGTTAATGTCTCACCAGCACAACCCACCCAACCCAACCCAATCCCCTGAATGCCAGCACAAACCATGGACACCCAGCACCTAAGCATGACCACTGCACATACCCATCCCCCCCCCCAAACCACCCTCACAACTCCTCCCACATGGGACTGCCAGCACTGGGGGACAAAGGTCACCCAAATTGCACGCCACGGCACACACAAAATCAATAACCATATTCTTCTACCCCTGCAGGGCCCGAACGCCAACACACCGGCCAGGAGGGTCCAGATTTGTCCATCCCACCCCCAGAACAGGCCCCCAGTGATGACAGCAGCTCTGTCGACCTAGAACCTGATGACCAGCCCGGACCATCGGGGACCTCTGGACAGTCGGTTACCCTCAGTCTGCCCCAGGCCACAGCAGACCTACCCCCCTCAGGAAACACCAGCACAGCACCCACCCAGCGGGCCCATGCTTCTGTCTCCAGGACAGGTCAAGCAGCGATGTGTCTACCAGTACAGGGCACCCAGGGTAACCCACAACCCCAACAACAACAGGGACCTGGGGGCACTGGTAGTGGGCACACCGTCCAGGGGACAGAGGCTCAGGAACAAAGAGGAACTGGGAGGGCTGCTGTGCGACAGAGGGAGGACAGGCCTAGGGAACCCACTGTCCAAGAGGCCCTCACCACCATCATGGGAGCGTACCACCACTCCCAAGAGACGATGGCGACGGTCCTGGCCAGGTTCCAGGAGATCCAGGCAATGCAGAAGGGCCAGTACATGGGGTTCCGGGAAGAACTGCGCACCATCAGTTCCGCAATGGGTACAATCGTGGTGGCACTCAACCAGATTGTCACCACATTGCGGGACCATGTGGCCCCCCAAAGGGCCCCTGCCACTAGCATGGAGGAAGAACAGCCCACCACCTCCACCGGCGCTAGTGGTCAGGAGGCCCCGACACAACAGCAACGGCCCTCCCGGACCCCACCCCCTGCAGAACAAGAACCACCCCGCAAGAAAGGCCTGAGATCGAGGAAGAAGACAGAGTAGGATGTCAAGCCCCCGCCATGCACGGAAACCCCCGGATGTCATCCCACTGTCCCACTTGTTTACCCTGTCCAACCTTGAACTGCCCCTGCTCCACCTTCCACAGGCATATGGACAATGGACCTGTAGGAACGACAGTCTGGACACTGCCATGGACATGCCTCCACCATCACCCTGTTTGAACTATGCACCTATCTTAAAACTTCAATAAACACAATTATTGCACATTAACCAACTGGATTCTGCTATCTATTTATTTAAACCAAATGTATTCGATATAACCAACAAAACATTTCTAGTTACATTGTGATGACAACATACCAGTGTCACACAGCGGTAGTCCATGGGGATAAAAACCAGAGGGCACTCCGTGGGGATCAGACCACTGAAATAGGAAGTGATATACACAACTAAGTTACCATACATTGGGGTGAAAGGTCAGACAGTAGAGAGCCACTACAGTTACAGATATAATACAATGCTGGAGTAGATTCTTATCTGTGTGTCACTGGAAATACTGCAGCATCACTCTGTCCCTGTTGTCTGTGTCGTCCTCTTCGTCTTCCTCCTCTTCACTCTACGCAGGCTCCACAGCGGCCACAACACCACCATCTGGACCATCCTCCTGCAGGAAAGGCACCTGGCGTCGTAAAGCCAGGTTGTGAAGCATGCAGCAGGCCACGATGATATGACACACCTTCCTTGGTGAGTACATTAGGGATCCACCAGTCATATGCAGGCACCTAAACCTGGCCTTCAGGAGGCCGAAGGTCCGCTCAATCACCCTCCTAGTCCGCCCATGGGCCTCATTGTACCGTTCCTCTGCCCTGGTCCTGGGATTCCTCACTGGGGTCAATAGCCAAGGCAGGTTTGGGTAACCAGAGTCACCAATTAGCCACACACGGTGTCTCTGTAGCTGTTCCATCACATAAGGGATGCTGCTATTTCGCATGATGTACGGGTCATGCACTGACCCTGGGAACTTGGCATTTAAATGGGAGATGTACTGGTCAGCCAAACAGACCACCTGGACATTCATTGAATGATAATTTTTACGGTTCCTGTACACCTGCTCATCGTCTTTTGGGAGAACCAAAGCCACATGGGTACCATCAATGGCACCAATGATATTGGGAATGTGTCCTAGGGCATAGAAATCACCCTTCACTGTAGGCAAGTCACCCACCTCAGGAAAAATGATGTAGCTCCGCATGTATTTCATCAGGGCAGACAACACTCTGGACAACACCTTTGAAAACATAGGCTGAGACATCCCAGATGAAATGGCCACGGTAGTTTGAAATGATCCACTTGCCAAAAAATGCAGTACTGACAGCACCTGCACTAGAGGCGGAATCCCTGTGGGTTGGCGGATGGGTGACATCAGGTCTGGCTCCAGCTGGGCACACAGTTCCTGTATAGTGGCACGGTTGAGTCTGTAGGTGAGTATGACGTGTCTTTCTTCCATTGTCGACAGGTCCACCAGCGGTCTGTACACGGGAACATTCCTCCGTCTCCTCGCAAGTCCCAGCGGACGATGCCTAGGAAGGACAACATGGAGCACAGAGTCAAGCAACCCACAGGTAAGTGCCCACAGCATGCCCAGTACACGTATCTCTCGGGACTGAATGGCTAGTATGATTGTCGGTGCAAGGCCTAGACATGTGTGACGCAGTAGGAATGAAGCCATGTGGGCGCTTGAAATGGCGGCTGCCTAACCTGTGAAGTGTGACAATGTGAAGTGAGGTAATTGCACAAGCGTGGCACACCGTGGCGGTAGGCGGTCGCAGTCCGCGGCGCAAAGCCGCATTGGACAACATTGAACCCTATGGGTTTCAGGAGCCAATGGCGGTGAGCGCCGGCGGTCGTGGTACGCGCCGCCGCGGTACGCACCGCCGCGGCACGCACCGCCGCGGCTGTAACCGCCAATTTCTCTCTACTTGATCACACGAGACCTGAGCATCCACAGGAGAGGACCTATACTGCAAGTGCTGCTGTGACCTCGGTCTGGAAGTGAAAATGGCTGCTGCGACTGGGGAAAGGGCCCCCGCCTTCAGTTCCGAGGAGTTGGAGAAGCTCGTGGACGGGGTCCTCCCCCAGTATGCGCTACTCTACGGGCCTCCAGACCAACAGGTGAGTACACAGGGAGCAATGCATAGTGCCCAATGCCTGGGCTGAGTGGGGAGGATGTACGATGGAGGGGAGGGCAGCGAATGACGAATGCATGGCACGACAGATGAGAGCATGTGCCACATGGCAAGGTTGGGGAGGGGGGGGCACTCACATCGAGCATGCAGAAAGGTGATGATGTTTCTCTTCCCCCCCTGTACATGTCACATAGGTCAGCGCCCATCAGAAGATTGACATTCGGACTCCGACATGACCAGTGAGACGGAGGGCGAGGGAGGCCCCACCACGGGGACCCGTGGAGACGGCAGCAACACCGACACGTCCTCGGAAGGGAGCTCCCTTGCGGTGGCGGCAACATCCGTGCCCACCGCAGAAACAGGTACAGCTGCCACCCTGCGCACCAGCTCCGCCCTCCCAGCAGCCCCTTGGCCTTCGGCCCGTGCCCGCAAGGCCAGGAAGCCGGCCATCTCCTTCGCCCCAGGCACCTCAGGCCCTGCCCCAGTCACCCCTGCTGCCCTCAGTGAGGAGGTCATTGACCTCCTGAGGACCATCATTGTTGGGCAGTCTACCCTTTTGAATGCCATCCAGGGTGTGGAGAGGGAGGTGCATCAAAGCAATGCATACCTGGAGGGCCTTCATTCGGGTCAGGCTGCCCATCAACAATCGTTCAACGCTCTGGCCTCAGCACTGACGGCAGCGATTGTCCCTGTCTCCAGCCTCCCTCTTCTGACTACCTCCACCCAGTCCCACTCCCCTGTTCCTCTGCCTATCCCATCCACACCTACAGACCAGCCTGCACACACCTCAACACCCAAGGGCAGCTCATCCAGACATAAGCACCACAGGAGACACAAGCATTCACCCAAGCAACATCCAGATGCAGACATGCCAACAGCCACTACCTACTCTGTGTCCCCCACCTCCTCGTCTCCCTCCTCCCTCCCTGTGACGTCTCCACACACACCTGCAAGCACACCACCATCAGCCATTGCACCCATCACCAGCACACCCTCCACACCAGTCCGCACACGTGCAGTCACCACCCCCACTGCCATGTACACGTCCCCTGTGTCCTCTCCCAGTGTGTCTGTCACCCCCGCTTCCCAACCACACAAACGCAGGCAGGCACCCAAACAACAGCCATCCACCTCACGTCAGCCTCCTGCCCAAGCACCTGCACCCAAAGACAGCACACTTGACTCTCCTACAACATCCTCTTCCTCCACTCCCATACCCACTCCAGCCACCCTTCCCATGGCTCCAAAGAAAATTTTCCTCTCTAAAGTGGACCTCTTTTCCTCACCTGACCCACCCCCTCCATCCCGTAAGAGTTCCACAAACACCTCAGCCACCACCAGCCCAGCAACTCCAAAGAACGTCGTGCCTGGTTTTTGGAGTCCGCCCTTTCCTTGGGCTGGGACATCGTCCGGCAGCAAAGGCACAGCCAGCCCCCCCCCCGGGAAGAGGACCAAAAAACTGAAGGGCAGGTGCGACAGGCCTGATACGCCTACCCCCAAGGAGGGTAGCCATGCACCGTCACCTGCCACATCGGGTAAGGGAGCCAAGGGCCACGGACAGTCTGCCAAGGAGGGCAAGGGCAGCAAGGAGCAAAAGGCAGGGAGCAGCCGACCTGGCCATGAGGGCCCCGCCAGCCCCATTCCGGGGGTATCGAAGGAGAGCCAGGGCCCCAGGACTCCATCACAGGAGGGCCCCGCAACGGAAAGGTCCGATGCAGAGTGAGCGGCAAGTATTGGGCAGGTGTGGTTCACTGGAAACACAAGACAGGCACCGCTGAACGGGCCCCGCCGTGGGGAGCACCGCTGAACAGGGCCCCGCCGTGAGGAACACCGCTGAACAGGGCCCCGCCGTGGGGAGCACCGCTGAACAGGGCCCCGCCGTGAGGAGCACCGCTGAACAGGGCCCCGCCGTAAGGAGCACCGCTGAACAGGGCCCCGGCGTGACCAGAACCGCAGAACAGGGACCCGCCGTGAGGAGCACCGCTGAACAGGGCCCCGCTGTGACCAGAACCGCTGAACAGGGCCCCGCCGTGAGGAGCACCGCTGAACAGGGCCCCACCGTGACCAGAACTGCTGAACAGGGACCCGCCGTGAGGAGCACCGCTGAACAGGGCCCCGCCGTGACCAGGACCGCTGAACATGGCCCCGCTGTGAGAAGCACCGCTCCACTGGGCCCTTCCTGTCAAGCACCGCTCCGCTGGGCCCTTCATCTCAAGCACCGCTCCGCTGGGCACCGCCGTCTCAAGCACCGCTCCGCTGGGACCTTCCTGTCAAGCAACGCTCCGCTGGGCCCTTCCTGTCAAGCACCGCTCCGCTGGGCCCTTCATCTCAAGCACCGCTCCGCTGGGACCTTCCTGTCAAGCACCGCTCCGCTGGGCCCTTCCTGTCAAGCACCGCTCCGCTGGGCCCTTCCTGTCAAGCACCGCTCCGCTGGGCCCTTCATCTCAAGCACCGCTCCGCTGGGACCTTCCTGTCAAGCACCGCTCCGCTGGGGCCTTTATCTCAAGCACCGCTCCGCTGGGCCCTTCCTGTCAAGCAACGCTCCGCTGGGCCCTTCCTGTCAAGCACCGCTCCGCTGGGCCCTTCATCTCAACCACCGCTCCGCTGGGACCTTCCTGTCAAGCACCGCTCCGCTGGGGCCTTCATCTCAAGCACCGCTCCGCTGGGCCCTTCATCTCAAGCACCGCTCCGCTGGGGCCTTCATCTCAAGCACCGCTCCGCTGGGCACCGCCGTCTCAAGCACCGCTCCGCTGGGGCCTTCATCTCAAGCACTGCCGTCTCAAGCACCGCTCCGCTGGGACCTTCCTGTCAAGCACCGCTCCGCTGGGGCCTTCATCTCAAGCACCGCTCCGCTGGGCACCGCCGTCTCAAGCACCGCTCCGCTGGGACCTTCCTGTCAAGCACCGCTCCGCTGGGCCCTTCCTGTCAAGCACCGCTCCGCTGGGCCCTTCCTGTCAAGCACCGCTCCGCTGAGCCCTTCCTGTCAAGCACCGCTCCGCTGGGCCCTTCATCTCAAGCACCGCTCCGCTGGGACCTTCCTGTCAAGCACCGCTCCGCTGGGGCCTTCATCTCAAGCACCGCTGGCCCATTGGCAGTCCCGGTTCTGTGTCGGGCAGGCCTTCACGACGCACTCTGCCCACCATGCCTCCTCCATGACCAGTGGTCTCTGTAATCCACCTGATGGACTGTGGCTTTGCACTCCCCAGGATGGCACAGTGGGCAATCCACCCACTGTAGAGACTTGTGAGACTGTGGCTTTGCACTCCCCAGGATGGCACAGTGGGCAATCCACCCACTGTAGGGACTTGTGAGACTGTGGCTTTGCACTCCCCAGGATGGCACAGTGGGCATGGAGGCCCTTCGTGGATCTGGCGTCAAGGACTCATGTGGCTGAGGTGCCCCCCCTTCCCTTCCCCCTGAGGTGCCTGTCTTTTTATTTTAGTGATGCCCCAGCAGTGTTCTCTCCAATCGACTGGATCTCGTGTGTGGGCTTTGCCCATGTGTTGCTGCACATTGGCCAACGGACCTTTGTACTTTGATTGACTGGGCCGGACTTTTGCTGCTTGTATGGATAGAGTTCTAGATTTGTATTCATTCTTCAGATATTGCTAAGGTCGCTATACTTTTTGTTGCAATAATATGGTTCTACTTTTACATTCATTGGCTTTTGTCTTTGTTTTTGGGGGGGTGGTTGAGGGTGTCACTCTGACTTTTTTATCTGCATAGGTGTGTCGGTATTTCGGTGGGGGTGAGGGTGGGGGTGGGTGTGTGGCGTATGTGTGTGCCCGTAACCTTTCCTCCTCCCCCCTCCCCTGTGTCGTAGGTGCAGTAATCACCGTTGTCGTCTGCGGCGAGGTTCGTGATCCTGGAAGAAGAGCAGGAAGGCAATGGCTGGGAGGATGTGGAGTTCGGGTTCCATGCTTTTCCGATTCCGCGTGGAGTGTGTCGAGGTAAGCGTTTTCCATTGGAGATGTCTGTTTCCACCGTGTTTTTATCGGCGGGGCTCCCGCCCCGGAAAAGGTGGCGGATTGGTGGGTCGTGATAGGGTGGGCGGTACATTGTCTGCCGCCTGCCTGTTGGCGGTGACCGCTGCACTGTTTGTTTGTACCGCCGTGGCGGTCGGAGTGTTAAAGCGGCGGCCTGTGTTGGCGGTTCCCGTCAGGGTCAGAATTCTGATTTTTCGGCCGCCAGCCTGTTGGCGGGTTGGCCACCGCTTTAACACTGACCGCCAGGGTCAGAATGAGAGCCCCTGTGTTGTAACTGTTCTCGAGGTGGAAAAGAAGCTTGCATCCTATGGCTCTATTTTGCCCTCTTTAATCCTCCTAGGCACCCTGTGCTCCTCTCTTGTTCTATACTCATTTTCACCTTTGACCTCGGTCGCCCTGCACTCCCCCCTTACGCACTGTGCTGAAATATGTGATCTCCCTCACACCTAACAGCACCAGCACCTCCTTATTAATGCAACTGTTCTATCTTCTTGTTAGTGAAAATGTGTTGATCACACTTCATTAAGAACCACACACACACACACACACTCTGCACTGGAGCGACACTATACTAATTTCTGTTTTTCGATAGTGCAATGTTGGTTCCACTTCTGTGTTTTAGTCACATTAGCAAACATTCTTCATTATGCACAAGGCCAAATAATAGACACTTCCAATGCTTGTTTTATAAATGAAGATTAAAATGAACATTAATTAATACAAAAAATTTATTATGCTCATTTTTCTCTTAGTCGATCTATGTAAAGGTATTTGAAAAAAATATCAAATAAAAACTTTCGTGATACAAAAATATTGTGTTAAGAATATAGGGATTTCAAAATATCTTGGACATGACATTGAAGGTAAGAATATAATTTTAAGTGTTGATGTTATTATTGTTGAAAAAAGTAGTGTTTTAGAAAATATCGGTGAATATAATATCATTTGCAAATGTAACTATTTTCAAGGGATAAGAGTTGGGACATTTTTAAAAGTGAATACTTTAATTTAAATATATTGTTATTTATTTGAATGATATGAACAATAATGTAAAATTTCATTTTGTTACATTACTTATTTTAGTGTTTCATAATTACTTTGAATGCAATTTTAGTATATTAAATAAAAAAGATCTATTTTATTGTAAATATGTACATAATAATTTTAATTATTGAAATTTTGGGAAAAAGTACTTTTTCGAAATTTAAATTTAATAAAGTAAAAGTCATGTATATGTACTTTTATTACATATTCTAATGTAGTATTTTTATGTACCATTTTGGAAAGCTCAAAATATTTTTATGGATGTTTTTAATGTCGATAATTGTAAAGTAATTGCTAATAAACTGTTGGAAAAAATAATTGTATATTAAAAGTTTATTTTAACATTTTCTAATGATGTATAATTGACTGATGAAAATAGAATACATGTGTATTATGTATTATGTATAAGTTAAGATGTATTTGCATATTCATATGTTATATGTAATTTATTAAATATCATTTTAATAATGATACTAATATGATTTCTGTTATTTGGATGCGTTCTCTTGCTGGGAATATATGTTTAAAAATGTATTAGTTTGGGGCTATGAGCACCATCTTCTCTTTTTAACAGAGATGCCCTTAGCCTATAAGGATAGATTACAACTTAAGCAACTCAGATATAATCTAATTGTCTGTACCCCTCAGTCTGTTTCAATCTGGGGCGTAGCTATGTTGGGAGGCAAACTATTGGATTACAAGATACTAAAAACTTTGGCTGACACCAAGGGCAACTGGGTAATTGCGCCGCTCTTACTTTACAGCATAAAATATGTATTTTGTACAGTATATGGCCCCAATGTTGATGACCCTGAGGTTATAAATGGACTGACTGTTGAATTATTGGAGTGGTCAGGGAAACTTATTGTCCTTGGGGATGTAAACTGTGTAATGGATTATCGTTTGGATTCAACCAACTGCAGGGCTTCTCCACGAATGGCTAAAACTAAGGCTTCTATAATTGAAATGGCTTGGCTTCATTGTCTTAAGGATGTCTGGAGGGCTCTTTATCCCCTGGTTCCAGGATACATGTACTACTCAGCCCAGCATACACACTACTCTAGGATTGATTTGGCCTTTGCGTGTGATAGTTTACTCCAACATGTAGCTATGGAAGTGTGCCCTAGAGTTACTTTGGACCATAACCCTGTACTGTTATAATGCCAGCTTCAGGCAGGTACAAGTCAGAGACGTTGGTTTTCTTTCCGGCACCACTTATGTACGGATTCAGAATTAGTTTTATCACTAAAGAGTTGACGGAGTTTGTTCAAATTAACATGGATACAGCTTCTCCATTTGCTGTTTGGGATTCTATGAAGCCATTTGTGTGGGGATCACTCAGCAGTTTATTTACCATCAGAACAGAGATAAATCGATTACCCTGTGGTCAGTCTGCCAGTTAGTAATGCAGTAAGAAATTGCCCATGCTAAGGAGATTCTCCATTGGAACTTGGGTTGTATCACCCTATACCCCTCATTAATGCAGATGCTAAAATAGTCGTAAAGGTTCTAGCTGCCCGGCTTGCTCCTTTTATGCCTGACCTAGTTTTGCACTACCTGCACGGTTTTATCCCGGGGCAAGAACACTACAGCACATGTCAATACTGCCATTGTGGCAATCGATATTGCTGAGAAAACTGGCCATAATATGGGATGATATTCTTGGATGCAGAGAAGACATTTGATCACATTGTGTGGCAAAGTCTTTGGGCCACTATGGCTGCTTTTGGTCTTCGTGGGCACTTTCTTAAATGGGTGCAGACTTTTTTTTTTACAAAAGTCCTCGTGTCCAACTGGTTTATGCTGGGATTTTATCCACTCTCTTTAGAATCTATCATGGCACCAGATAGGGGGTGTTCATTGTCACTTTCATTATTTGTGTGGTACTTAGAACCATCCCTGTGGTCCTTGTATCACAATAATCACATGCAGCCTTTCATTTCTCAGAGTTGCAAACTTAAGATCATGGCCTATGCTGATGATGTGGCAGTATATTCTTCTAATCCTGTAGCAGCCCTAGATTGCATTAAAGTTGAAGCTAGGAAATTTGGTAAATATTTTGGCTATAAAGTAAACTTAGCTAAAACCCAGGTGCACGTTAACTTCGGTCAGTAAATCCGATACTTGGAGTTACTCCCACTGCCACATACTTTGGGGGTCCAACTAGTGCCACAGGTGGAAGAAATTTATAAGCTTAACTAAGAACCTCTCTTGTGAGTGGTTGTAAAGACTCTAAAAGGCTGGAATAATTTCCCGTAGGTATTACTGGACAGTGAAACATGATTAAGACGAATAGTTTACCTACATTGTTATACCTGTTCCGGGCAATCCCCCTGTGAGTCCCAAACTCCATTCTTTAACCAACTCAATGGTGTTATTGGCAGTTTTATTTGGGGATACAGATTGGCTAGGCAGACAATTTAACTCATTAAGCTTCCCTATACCCAAGGGGCATTCCAGCTTCCTGACTTTAAGCTATATTTTTGGGCAGCATTTGCAGGGCGATTGAGCATTTTACTTACAACTGATAATCAGGACCCTCTGGCTTTCTCCTATCACCTGGCGATCGGAATGTAGAATATTCATATTTAGACTTAGGGATCCCAATTATTTTAAATGGGTGAGGTTTAAGTGCATTAAAGACATAGTGCATATTGGGTGTGAAATTTCCGTTAAATATATTATCTCGCTCATCAGCTCAGATTTGCCTCTTTGGGACAACCCCATGCTTCCGGCAAGCTTCCATGACAATATCTGTAAAGGTTGGGCTAGACATGGGGTTCTGTGTTTAGACCATCATTACAACCTGAATGGCTGTCGTACATTAGAAGGCCTGCAAAGTCTTTATGAGTTTCCTGATCATTTTCTCTTTAAATATTTGCAGATTAGAGACTATTGTTTGGTAAGGTGCAGGTTCGCAGTTTTACCACTATGCTCTGATTTACTTTTTTGCTTACCGAATGCGCCCAAGGAAGTCCTTAATAAGTACAGTATATGAAAATATTTGTCAGTTCTAAGCCACTGATATTCCTATGCTTTGTGTCAAATGGAGCAAGGTTCTCAGTCAGGAGATAACTCCTTCAGAAATGTTGGCAGCATGGGAAGTATTAGAGGGTTCAGTACACTCAATTTAGTTTAAAAGTACAACAATTTAATACTATAAGCCTGCTGTACTATACGCCTGAAAGGATAGCATGGTGGACTGGGAATAGTATCCTGGATAAGACCAATGGCCTTATAAGGAGTTCAGCGAATATGTCTTCCTTTCAGCCAAACGTCCAACGTGGAGGTTGCCACCACACTGGTGAGCTTTAGCCAGACCCATCACAAGTTTCCCGCTAGGCTGACCAATGTTTCTTCCCGCCAGCCTAACAGGAAACGGGTGGCAGCATTGTCTCTGGCTCAAAATCAAGCTGGCAGCAATGTACCAGCAGCCTAACGATGTTCCTTGTCTGCTGTGCAAGGGTGATGGGCAGGGGGACCCCTGCATTGCCTATGACAAGTGCATGGGCAGTACAGAGGCCCCCTATCACCCCCTGCACCTGCTCTCTGCCAGCCTTTTCATGAAAGTAAACCTGCTATGAAAAATCAGGTGAAGAATGAGGTCATAATCAGCAGGGAAGCGCTGCATGCAGCGCCGGCCTGGCTGGTTGTGATCTCCACCATCATCAGCCCGTCAGGATCATAAATGCCGGTGGAGATGGCGGTACCCTGGCGGTCGGACGGCCAGGGTCTTAATGTGGCAGTCGGACCGTCACTAAAGCAGCGATCCTGACCACCACGTGAGGCTGACGGTCTCAAAACCGTCAACATCGTAATGAGGCCCTATGTGTTCTTTACGTGACCTTCTCGCCGCAGTATTTTACATATGTTTGCCTCTTGCCCTGAACTGGGGGTTTCTGGGCAGAAGTGAGTCGGTTTAATGAGTCATGTATAAGTGAGGATCTATGTCCTACACCTGAGGAAATTATTTTGGACTATTCACTGGAAGCAGACTTAGAATTTAAATGTTTTTCATCCATTGTTATTGTACCAGCAATGCTCTTTATTGCCAGATCCTGGGTTTCGGCTCTACCCCCCCCGTGGGTGAGTGGTGGGCTTCTCTAAAGCAGATCCATGAGCAAGGACTGGCATTGGCTAACTCAAAGGGCTTACGCTCGATTAAAAAATGTGATTGCGGGGAAGTTCGGGCGTCAAGATGGCGGTCGCACTCTGAGAGTGCTCTGGACCCCTCCGTCATCTGCCCGAGAAAGCTGCCATCCCTGGTTCTGCACCTTCGTGTGTAGGTGCCCTGTCTGACGGCGCCCCCGACGAGCTGTGGATCACCACGCTGGGGTGTCGGCGCACCTCCTAAACTTTGAGCCGACTTGCGGCCAATATGGTGATCTAGGCCAGGGCCGCCGGGCGTGTTCAGCCTGAATACACCGATAAGTGGGAGCACTGGGGAGACACGCCGGAGCCGTTGACGTGGCTGGGCGAGGGCCCCCACACTGAGCCGGCGCAACGTAAGGAGAAGCGCTGATCGCTATACCCCTGACCGCCACGGCCAGGTCCTGCCCTTTGATGTTCCGGGACCGGCCGGAGCCGAGTCCCGGATGAAAATCTCAAAGCGCCCCCCGAGACTGACGACCTCCCCGGGTGTGGAACACGGGCCATAGAGCCCAAGACCCGAGAAAGAGGTGAGGAGGGGACTGGGCCCCGCACAGACCTCGTTCACGCGACCGCGTCTCGGCCCGGCAGACGAACGCAGAGGGACCGGGGAGGATGGCCATGAGGATACCTCAGAGCGGCGCTGGGCCATGGAACACCGGGGGTCTCCCCCTTGCCACTGGGCGGTGCTGGAGGGCGGACTTTTCGGGACCGGGCTCGTCCCCCGGTTCCAGCCTGGATTGGGGCCTCAGAGAAGGGCTGAAGATACTACTTGCCCCTGGGGTCGGGTAAAGCACACTTTTTTGAGTCACCTGAGGATGCATGGGACTGGCTTACAGAAGAAGACATTGGGAACCGGAGGGGCCCTCTCGGCCCGATGGGAGGCCCCCCGGGGAGTAGTCTTAGTCCTTGGTTGGACACACAAAGAGGCCGGAAGCGTACTAGGTCCCGATGCGGAAGGTGGAGGGGCGCCAATAACCCATCAGATGGAGACACGGAACCTAGAACCAGCTCCCAAGCGGGTATAAACCACGAGGGCTCCCCGGGGGCCCGGGCTCAGATGCGGGAGTTGGATGGAGACCGCCTGAGCCAGGGCCCTACACTCGGCTAACATCAGGCTCATAAAGTGGGCTGAGACACGTTGGGAATGACTTATCCCACCCAGCATTGGCATGGGCGGACTGGAACAGAGCCATATACACTACCTACCGTTGTGCTTATTGTTTAGTACAGAGGACACAGCTTCCATCAATTGATTGCATTTAATCCGCCTGAATGGAGGGGTCCACCACTCCACCCCAGTGACAGTCCATCTGACTGTGACACCTTTGTTGGGTAGTTGGTCGACAGATGCTTCCTGGGTGGAAGCATGGGGTGGGAGGGGTTGGGGGGTATGAAGTTTTCATTAGGGTTTAGAAATGTTGTTTTAATAAGTTTCCTTTGTTGCATTTGTTACTTTCCTTTTCTTTGCTTTGTATGGTCGCTCCTGGGTCCCCGGGTGGGATCCCGATTCTTCAACACACTAGCACAATGCACGCAATGCCCTCACTGACGCAGGTTCTTTCATGGAATGTAAACGGCCTACTGGACAAAATTAAGCGGTCCGCAGTGTTCAGTACCCTTCGCAGATACGTCCCCACAGTGGTTTTGCTGCAGGAGACCCACCTGCTTGGCACCAAATGTCCCATGCTGTCACGAGGGGGATATCATAAAGTTTACCATTTGGGGGTCTCAAGGGGCTCTAGAGGGATGGCTATCCTACTCCACCGCTCGCTACCCATGGTGGTTAGTACCACGCGGTCTGATCCGCAGGGTAGGTTTGTGGTGGTGACCGGATTACTTCATGCGTTGCCGTTTAACCTCGTGTGGGTCTATGCCCCCCCAGTTGGGTTCAACTCTTTCCTATTTACACTCCGTCAAGCATTGGTGGGCCTTCCCCAGGGAACTATGCTGATAGGAGTTGACTTTAACTCCATCCTGGACCCCAGATTGGATGTCTCCGGGAATATATCCGCCAGTCAGTCCAGAAGGGCGTCGAGATTGAATGGTTGGGCAGAGGGCCTGGGTCTCTGCGAGGTATGGAGGACCTTGTACCCCAGGACACAACAATATACGCACACCTCGGCTGCCCACTGGTCACAGGCTAGGATTGATCTCGTGTTTATGCCTGCACTGGATATTTTTGGGGGCACGGGTGCAGAGATATTGCCCCACGGGGTCTCAGACCACTCACCGTTACAGATCTGGCTGGGGGGCGTTGACCCGACCCAGCGTCCGATGTGGCGCCTAAATGCATGGCACCTGCAGGAGGGGGAGTACACCCTCGAGATTAGAGACCATCTCACCCAATACTTTGAACAGAACTTAGGATCAGTCCGATCTCTGGGCACGGTCTGGGCTGCATGTAAAGCCACCCTTAGGGGATATGCCAAGCATCTCGTACACATCCGGGAGTGTGCTCATGACTCACGGGTGGCGGAGCTAGAGGCCAAGGCGCTTCGCCTTGAGCAACAGGACACGCTCACCTCTTCAGCCTCCTATTTGAGGCAACTTACTATGGTCAGGGAGGAGATTAGGCAGCTTCTGCTGGAATCCGTGAAACACGCCTGGAGAGCGCAGGCAGCCCGAGTCTTTGGCTGGGGAGATAAAAACTGAAAACTCCTACACTGGTTGGCCACACGACCACTAGCTGACAGAGTCATTTCCAAAATCACGGATGAGTCAGGATCGCTCGCTAAGACGCCCAGTGATATCGCACAGAGCTTTGCCTTTTACTACACACAGTTATATGCAGAGCGTCCCTGGCCTCTGGCTGAAAGGGAGTCTCCTCTCTTGGATGACATCGTCCTTCCCAAGATCTCGCAGGTAGCCAGGGAAAGCCTGGATGGAGCCATAACACTCGCGGAGATCACAGCGGTAATATCTAGCTTGTCATCGGGCAAGATGCCCGGCCCGGACGGCTTCCCTGCGGAGCTCTACAGCAGATGTGGTGATATCCTGAGCCCCCATCTGCTTAATATGTACGATGAGGCCGAGAAAGAAGGTTGTTTCCCTCTGGAATTGATCAAGCCACAATTGGGTTGATCCCCAAGACCCAGCCTCAGTCGGGCAACTGCTCAGCGCACAGACCCATTTGTCTCCTGAACACCGAAATTAAGGTGCTGTAGACCGTGCTCGCCACCAGGTTGAGGAGTGTACTCCCCTCGCTGATACACCTGGACCAATGTGGATTTATGCCTGCACGCAGCACCAGACATTGCATTAGACGCCTACACGTTGCCCTGGCGCACCGCAGGGCCATGGCCCGGTCTCCTTTGGCGCTCCTACTACTCGACTTTGAGAAAGCCTTCAACACCGTAGACTGGTCCTATTTGGAGCATGTCCTACTAAACAATGGAATCGAACATAAATTCCAGGGTCTCGTGAGGCTACTCTACTCCGACCCAACGGCACGAATCCAAGGGAACGGAGTAGTCTCTGGGCCGTTCCCCATCAGTCGTGGCACTCGTCAGGGATGCCCACTGTCCCTGTTGCTTTTCACACTCGTGATAGAACCCTTGGCGAGATTGTTGAGGGATCTTCGACGCACTGTACTGTGGCCCGGTCCCCCGGGAGGCCCCGGAAGTAACTAGAGTGGTTCTGATGGGTTGGCGAGCGGCTCAGAAGGTGTCGGGCTGGTGGAGCCACCTCACCCAGCAAACCCCTCTCTGGCAGGGGAAGCTGTTGGCAGAGGTTTCTGCACTGGAAGGTTTCCAGAAATGGGATATCATCGGGATATCCACCCTTGGCGACGTCTGGGGAGTGTCGCACATGCGGTCCTTCGAGGAGCTCCAGGGACTCTACTCACTAAATAACACCCAATTTCACAAATATTTACAACTTAGACATGCCTTGCTGGTACATGTCCGACCAGGAGATAATATTCCTGAATACAGTCCCTTGGAGGCGAAAGTCTTGATGGGAAATCTGGGCAAGGGGGGAATCTCCCAAATTTACCACTCCCTACTCGCAAACACCGGCACCTCTCTCGAGGTACTTTATGGCCCCCCGGACCGTGACTATGACATCCCGATTTCAAGTGCTACAGACCCTCTACTTGCACGCAGCATACCTTACCCCCAAAAAACTGTTTAAAGCAGGCCTCCGGCCTACTGCCTACTGCCCCCGATGCTCAAATCCTGACGCTGATTTTTTCCATATGGTTTGGGCCTGCCCAGTCATAATGACGTATTGGCGAGCGATCATGAGGGAAGTTTCGGAGGTCCTGCAATCCGAAGTGAAAGTGGCGCCCATACCACTCTTGCTGGGGGCCATGGAGGGGATGGGACTGGGTAGAGCGACTCGCATCTTTCTGGGAGTGCTGTGCCTAGTGGCCAAGAGAGATATCATGGTGGACTGGAAAGCTTGAGCTGCACCGGCTCTGGCCAAATGGAGGCGAGGCGTGGACTGGTGCGCACAGTGCGAAAAACCTGTATATGAAGCAAGGTGGTGCCCGAATAAATACAACAGAGTGTGGGGGAAATGGGAGACTGTGCTGGCCAGTTAGCCTATCCGGGACACCCAGGCCGGTTGGAAGGTGCCCCCCCCCCGGGCACGTACGTCTGGGGGAGTAATCCTCTGTTCACCACCTACCTCTCCCATGTTGAATAATTGAATGAGGTTCAGGCTGCACATTTCGTAGTTCGTATTACTTTTATTCAACGTATCGTTAAGTTTACCAAGTCATGGTTTATTAAACTCATGGATTCATTGTCTGTGGAGCCCTCCGGGGACAGTGTTGCGACCAACCCAAAACACCAAGTGGTATCATGTTGTTTGTATCTTTCCTTTACATGTTTTTCTCTTGCAAAATCAATAAAAGCTCTTTATCAAAAAAGAAAATGTGATTGCATCTGGTCCAGGTTTAATTGGGAGCCTTAGATTGCACTGACAGGCTTATTCAGGACAATCTGTTCTGAACGTAGTTTTGTTTACCCCTCTTTACTTGGTTCTTCCTTTTTTTGTTCTATGAGAATTGAATTCATTTTTCTGTTTTTTCAATTGGGCAAAAAGCTTTTTTTGTGTAATGATTGTCTGATCGTTTTTGACAAATTAAAAATTATAAAACAAAAAATGTAATATACATTATTTTAATATACAATTTGAAAATTAGTTTCATATGATGTTTTATTCGATAATTTTTTATTTTGTTATGTTTCAAGGTTTAGGAATATTAATACATATTAATAAACATATAACATTTAAAAACAGTAATTAACATGTTATTTTATCTGTTAATGTTTAATTTGAAATACATAGGTTTTTAGTTTGAGGTATTGTGTCTTCTAAGTCACTTTTTTTTTTTTATTCATCTAAAAATATCTGGGCATATGGAGTGTTGATAGCGTATATACACATTTTAGTGTCAAACACCTTGCCTAAAATGGTTTAGATTGGGATGGGAATTGTAAGTGTCACTTCTTTACAGTTTAACACCTTCCTCAGACTGGATTGGATTGGGAATAGTAGATGTAATCACTTTATTTTATAAAGCAATTCCCAGATTGGTTTAGATTGGAGTGGGAATACCCAGGACCTTCTCCAAGATGGTTGAGATTTGAGTGGGAACAATAAATGTCACCCCATTAGTATTCAACAACTTCCCCAAATTGGTTTAGACTGAAGTGGGAATAGTAAATGTTACCCCTTTAGTGTAAAACACTTTCCATAAAATAGTTAAGATTGGAGTGGGAACATTAAAAATCACCCCTTTAGTGTCCAGCACCTTCATCAAAATGGTTTAGATTGGACTGGGAATAGTAAATGTCAATCCTTCACTGTCCAACATCTTCTCCAAAATGGTTTCCATACAAAAATTTAATTTAACCATTTAGTTTTAAATGTTCTTATTAAAATGCATTTCTATGTAGTAAGAGTAGTTTATGTAACTTAAATAGTATTTTTGGTGTTTGGAAAATAATTTAAAGAATAGCTGGTTGTGTATTTGTAATCAATAATATTATTATTTGCATATGTTCATAAACAATAGATAGTTAACACATTTTCACATTTATATTTTAAAGTTTATTAAATGTGTCATTTTATATTTTTTTAAATACATATTTCTAGTAATCATTTTTTTAATTATTTTACAAGCAATAAAAATCATATTTAAATAGTATTGTATGTTGTACATGTCCAGTTTTTTCTATGTTTAATATCAATTAAATTGTTTTATATACAAATTCTTACCATCATTTTAACTTGTTTTTCCAGTAGATAATAAATTGTATATTTTTTATACTATTATTGATTTTTACTTTACATTTGATTTATATTTTTACAACATTTTGGACATTTTACATGTTTAATACTTTTTAATTTTTTTAAACATTTATTCAACATTTTTAACTTATTTTCTCCATTCATTTTCATGGGAAGATAGCCATTTTACTCATTTAATTTAGCTGTTATTTTTTACCGTTACCTTCTGTTTGGTTGTCTGTGTCATTTTTAGACTATTTTCTGGGATTCAGGTTGCAGTAAGGTGCATCTGTTCATTGGAACAGGTAACTTTTTAAAGGTTATGCTTAGGGCTAGGAGGGTAGGGGAAGATAGGGGCCATTCTACAGGTTAATTATACTGTTGTTTGTCTGACTTTAGTTCATTTACTTGTACTAATTGTAGTGTTTTCATTTGTGTGTTGGTTTAGGGTTTTGCATAGTGTTTTAGTAATGTATTGATATGTTATGTTACATTGTGTTATGTTACTTGTTTTTTGGTGTTTAAGTATAATGTATGTGCCCTTTTGGGAATGTATTGATATTTGTGGGTGAGTTTTCTGTTTTACTTTGCACATTTTTCTTTACAAACATGCATTATGTGCATTCGGATTGATGATTTTTTTTAAAGGAAATTTGTTTTGGTTTATAATGAACAAATATTTTTTGTTTGATTTCCCTTTTTGTTCAGGTTTCAAGAAGTTTTTAAGCACTTTTTTTTATGGTTCCTAGATACTTCGGATTGCTTTGATGGATCTCAATTAGATTGGTTTTTGGGGCTTTTTGGAAAATGTGTTTCCAGTTTTTGGTGGATTATACTTTTAGACTATGCGGATAGAGAGGGTGATGTGGATCTGCAGCTACAGTATAGTTAGTCATATTTAAAATATTTGTTTTGGGGGGTATAGGGGGTAATATCCTCCCGCTTTCTAATACATTCAACTCACAAAAGATTTGAGATAAAGAAGAATCTCCTTTATCATTTATAGTGTTGCACTGTCATTCATTAATCCTCCTTCATAGACTACCAGCGCTATATTAAGGACAGATGAATACATTTATTTTCTTTTATCTCTGCATGCTTTTAGTCCTCTATTCTTTTTCCCAAGTTCTTTCTTCTTTAATTTTTCTTCTTTATTTGAATGGTCTTTTCCTCTCTCATTAGTCGTCCACTTGTTTTTAACAGTCTCTCTTTTGGCTTTCTTTTTAGGGGTTCACCAGTTCCTGTTTCAGATTCCACTCTGGGGCATGGGGAGAAAACACAGGATAAAACAAGGAGGTAAATCCGGGGCTTTGTTTAACTATGTTTTTAGAAAGGTGGGGGTGTAGGGAAAGTGGACGTAATTACACCTTCAGTGAATTTCTTCTTTTGTTCACTTATGTGATTTTGCCCATTGATTTAGTGGTTGACAGTTGAGGAGAGAGAGAGGGAAAAAAAATAAGATAAAGGAAACACAATAAGGCAGAAGAGTGTTTTTAGGCACCCTCTCCATTGGCAGGGTATTATACTTTTCTTCCCTGTCCATCATTTAGGTTAATGTTATATTTTATTGCACTCCTTCTGCCTGCTCTTGCTGCTCTCCCCGTCTCCCTCGTTGTTCACCAAAAAGGCAATAAAAACCCATACACAGGCACGTACCTGGTGAGTACTCTTGCACTGGTGTCCTTAGGACGTGCTAACCATGTCAGAGGAGAATGCTCTGTAACTAGGGTAAATGGGTGTCCCAACAAGTAGTATTGTAGGTTTTCAATAGCCCATTTAATGGTCAAGCATTCTTTTCCAATGGTAGGTAAGTGACATTCCCTTGACAATAACTTTCTGCTGATAAACACTATCGGATGTATTAGTCCCTCCTCATCTTTTTGGGATAGCATGGCTCCTAGTCCAACCTCGGAAGCATCAGTCTGTAACAAAAAAGGTTTCTGGAAGTCCGGACAGTGGAGTACAGGTTTACAAGTCAGAAAGATTTTTAGTCTTTCATAACTCTCTCTCTGAGGAGTATTTAATTCACTAATCCTATTCGGTTGTCCTCTCTTTAAGAGATTGGTCAAAGGAGCCGCCATGGTGGAATAGTTCAGGATGAAACGATGATAGCCAATCAACCCTAAAAAGGATCTTACCTCTTTCTTTGATTTCGTGTTTGGTAAAGTTACTGATGGCCTCAACTTTGTTGATTTGGGGTTGAATATGACCTTTCTCTATACTATAACCGAGATAGGAAATGGATTCTCTTGCTAATTTAAATTTTTCTGGTTTGGATGTCAGTCCTGTTTCAAGAAGAGTATGGAATATTTTGGACAAATGAACCAGGTGTTGTTCCCATGTTTCACTGTTTACAACATTATCATCTAAGTATGCAGCGGCATACTCTGTATGAGGTCTTAACAACCTGTCCATTAGCCGTTGAAAGGTGGCTGGAGCACCAGCTAATCCGAAAGGTAATACTGTAAAATGGTAATGTCCTGAAGGGGTGGAAAAGGCTGTTTTTTCCTTTGCCTGTGGGTTTAAGGGTATTTGCCAATACCCTTTTGTGCCTTCTTACGTGGACATATAGCAGGCTTTCCCTAATTGTTCTATCAACTCATCTACTCGGGGTATTGGATAACTATCAAAGTCTGAGATGCCGTTTAGTTGTCTGAAATCAACACAAAAATGGATTGTCCCATTTGGTTTTGGGACTAACGCAATTGGAGAGCACCAAGGACTAGTAGAAGGCTCTATAAAACCTGTTTTTAGCATGCTTTGAACTTCTTGTTCTACAAGTATCCTTTGGGCTTATGGTATTTGGTACAGTCTTAGGCGGCCTATTCTTCCCTTTTTAGTAATAATGTTATGTTCTATTAGGGGGGGTCCTCCCTGGACTAGTGGAAAACAGGCTATTATATTACTGTACAACCATACTAAGTGGTTCCTTATCTCCTGAGATAGGTCCGGATTCATGTCGGGTAACAACCTAGGTATATTCTCCAGTTGGGGACATAAAGTTATATCTAAGGGTTTTGTTTTGGTTTACCAATAGGATAGAATCTATAGGTGAGTTTGGTATGTCTCCTTCTGCCCACTTCTTTAACAGATTAATGTGATAAATATGTGTTTTCTGTGGTGATTTTGATAATAACACACGATAAGTAACGGAGCTTACTTTCTCGAGTATTTCGTAGGGACCTTGCTATTTTGCTAATAATTTATTTTCAGAACTAGGTAAGAGTATCAAGACTCTACCCCAGGGGTCAGTTCTCTTAAACTTGTGCCCACATTGTAGTGTTTTTTTTGTTTTTCTTGTGCTTCCTCAAGATTCATCTGAACATCTTCCTTATATTTTGTATATTATCTTTCAACTGTTGTTTATACTCTAGGATATACGTACTCTCTGTTTCTTTTTCTTCCCATTTTTCTACGGCCATCTCCAAAAGCGTTCTCGGCTGTCTGCCAAAAACTAGTTCAAATGGGCTATGCCCTGTTGATGCCCGTACGTGCGTTCTTATGGCAAACAAAACTAGGGGTAACTTTTTATCCCAGTTTCTTCCTGAGTCCGATATTGTTTTTCTTAGAAGGGTTTTGATAGTACGGTTATATCTCTCGACTGAGCTATCTGTTTGTGGATGGTAGACGGAGGTGTGAATCTGTTTTATCCCAATAATTTGACATACCTGGGATATGAGTGGACAAATAAAAGGAGTCCCCTGGTCTGTTAATATCTCCTTAGGAAATCCTACTCTGGAGAAAACCCCCACCATAGTGTGAGCCACACTTTTTGTAGTCATGCTTGTTAATGGAATAGCTTCAGGGTAACGGGAAGCATAATCCACCAGAACTAAAAGATACATATAACCTCTAGAGGAAGGTGTCAGTGGTCCCACTAAATCCATCCCCACTCTAGAGAAAGGAATATCAATAATGGGTAATGGGTGAAGAGGTGCTTTTCGTACCTTACTGGGATTAATAAGCAGACATCTCAGGCATTGTGCACAAAACTTCAGAATCTCAGAGAAAACCCCTGGCCAATAGAATTGTAAGAGTAGGTATTCTTCTGTTTTCGCCCGACCATAATGGCTAGTGACTATGGGCTAAATGAAGTACTTGCATGCAATAGGGGGTAGCTACTACTAATTGGATCTTTTGTTCTGTGCCTTGTTGGGTTATTCAATACAATTATCTATTGTGGATGAGGAAGTAAGGACCTACCTGTCCAGTCAGTTCGGTAACCGCAGTAGCCCAGGTGTGTTTCAGCGCGGGGCCATCTCTTTGACAGACTCGAAAAGGGGGTGGACTCGTCAACACGGAGGTTTCTGTAGGGAATACAGGAACAGAATCAGATTGTTTAATTCTTTGATATTGTTTTCTCTGCTCTCTTTTCTCCTTTCTACTAATTTTTACTTTTGTCTTACCCGGGGTTAGGCCACTGTGGGTAAAAGGCACCTCTTTGAGCCATGCATTGTCTGCATGGTCTCCATTGATGTGAGCTAGGATTTTGGAGAAAGCACAATAATCTGTACCTAGGATCATATCCTCAACTAAATGAGGAATCCCTCTTACTTGTATGGATTCCTCTGAACCTCTCCAGTTTATAGTAATTACTGCTAGGGGATAACGTTTCATATCCCTGTGAATACAACAAATGGATAGAGTTTCTACTTCTGGCTCCACTTCCTGCCATACTACCTCTGCTTTTATCACAGACTGACTGCACCCGAGTTAACCAATACATGAATTGGTTTTTATTCACTAGGATTTCCATAGAGTATTGAGTTGTTGTACGATTGGTACAAAGCACCCTTCCACTCGTTATTCCTATTTCCATAGGTTCTGGCTTTGGAAGCCTATGGAGACAATTGCGTGCTGTATGGCCCCATTCTGCTCAGTGATAACAATGGGGAGTCTGATTTGGTTCTTTCTCCATGAAGCGGGTGGTGGACCTTTCCTCCAGACTTTTAGTTGCCTGTTGTCTTGAACTGATACTAACTGTTTTTCCCATTAAAGGCTGTCCCTTATAGGGGTTTACCCTAAAATCAGGAGCTCTATGGTAAGCACAAGCTAGCTCAATGGCAGTCGTTGTTGTTATATTTGGATGTTGTTTGATCCAGTTGCGTGTTTGACTAGGTAGGGCCTCAAGGAACTGTTTCAATTATATAACCTGTATGACTTCTTCCCGATTGGTGCTAATAGGGCTCAACCACTTTAGTCCCAAATCTTGTATTCTGTAATATAGTGCTCTTGGGTTCTCCATGGGCATCCATTTCGTTTTTCTAAACTTGATGCGATAATACTCATTATCATAGCCAACTCGTTCTAAGATAGACTTCTTTACATCTCCATAAGGGGTGGTTCCGCCTGGATTTACAGCTTGTTAGGTGGCTTGTATGTCCCTGTCAACAGAGGAGCTATGTACTGGCCCCATTTGTACTGTGGTCAGTTGTGTGCTTACAGCCTTTGTGCTGTCAGGGTGGGCTGTTTATTTGTTTATGTGTCTATGTTTCATTATTTGTTTCTTTCTTTATTTTTTGGTTTTCCCCCTTTCCTCTTTACGTCTGTTCTCATACTCTCGATTGGTCCAGTGGAGGTGTTGTGATCAGCTTGGCACATTCTGTGATTTGGGATTTGGTGGTAGTTGCTTTCGTTAGAATATTTTTTCTAGATGGAGAGCATTAAAACATTTGGTTTCACGGAAGCAGATTTTACTAGGATTGTGGGTACTAGTCTGAACACTGGGCCCGAATCCCTTTTTTCCAACAGTCTGAATAATGATTGGCTGAAACTTCTTAATTTAAAGAAAAAAGCTCGTAGAACTGAAGCCAATGCAGAATTCCATTTAGAATACCTAAAAGCAGGTACTATCCCTAATGGCCTAAGGGTAAGGAATATTCCTGGCTTGTTTGCGGAGATTAAACAGTTTTTAGAAAAATGGTCTTTGATCTCAAATCGTTCTTCACGCAACTATATGCTGTTAATTATTGAGACAGCCAGAGAAATTGTGACTGCACTATGTATTGAGATAGAGGAATTAGAGACTTAACTAAAACAATCAACAGCAGTGAAAGAAGACAAAAAGAAGCTTGAGGAAATAAATACAGATTTTGAGTTTTTTAATCAATCCCTCATTAAGAGAAAAACCGACAAGTTGAAGAAAGATATTAGGTACTTTACCTTAGAGAGGACATATCCATATTTGGCAGAGCAGTATTATAAATCTCCCTCCGGGCTGGTAGGTGAGAGGCAGAATTGGACCTCAAAAAAAGTTGTTACCTTCTCGGATACTTCAGAATCGGAGGGAGAGGGTAGTTATCATAGTTTTGACACATTTGGTAACAGACAAAATCAGGCTGATTATTTTCAGGCTAACCCTTATTTTTTAGGCAATCGAAGATACAATTTCAGACCCAGATTTCGGCAAAATCGTGGGTCCAGACCCCCGAACTCAGATCAAACATCACATCTTTTCCAAACAAGACGCAATCAATACTGGAGGGACTAAATAGTATCCCTATCTTTAATTTAAGTACTAGTGTTCTAGATAAGAGCTCTGAGCATCTGTTGGCAAGGGGTTTGTCATTTGTGCCGAATACAGGTATCGACAAATTTGAATTGATGAGAAATCTACAAGCCTAGACTCATTAGGCTTAACAAATATTATTTTTCCGCTCCACCTTCACTTGTTTCTAATAGATCTGGTTTGAAGCCTCCGTCATCATTTACCCTAAATTTGGAAGTTGTTGGGCCAGAAGTGGCCATCTTTGAGAAATCAGTTACACAGAAGTTTGAGGACATGCTTAAACACATACCTCGATCGAAATATAATCTTGACAAAGAGGAGAACGATGCTTTATGTCTTCTAAGGGATAACAACAAGATCATAGTGAAACCATGCGACAAAGGGGGAGGCATTGCTATATTAGACACCGTAAAATATACGGAGAAAATGTTAAATATGCTCAGATGTTCAGAATTCTGTAGAGAGATACCCGTGAATCCTTTGAGCATGTTGAAGAAATGTTGAAGTGTTGGCAGCCAATCAGAGCTCTGCATTTCACTGCATGAGCTCATTATTATTCACAAATCCTTCATGCCTCTAAATATCTATATTTCTTTTTCTTTTAACATCTCAAAGAATATGCTCAGATGTTCAGAATTCTATAGAGAGATACCTGTGAATCCTTTGAGCATGTTGAAGAAACGCATTAGGGCCTTGAATAACACTGCCCTTGGATGCAGGCCTTATTTGCCAGAAGGAGTATGAATTCTTGACACCTGACTATACTAGAGTTCCGATTATATATGGACTTCCTAAAGTCCATAAAGATGTGAAGGATCCACCATCACGCCACATTTTCTCTATGATCGGTTCTGCCATTGAACCACTGTCCAAATATGTTGACACGTTCTTGACACCTCTGGTTTCACAGCTCCCCTCGTATATCCGGGACACAGGTCACTTTATTTCAAAACTGGAGGGCTTGCAATATAGCCCAGAACAAGAAATATTAGTTACAATGGACCTGGAGGCGCTATATACGAACATACCACAGCAAAAGGCACTCGATTGTGTTGCTTCCTACCTGGATAGTATGGGTGGGGATCCCCTCAATGAATTTATTTTGAACTGTCTTGAGATCATTTTGTTTAACAACTATTTTGATTTTAATGGGACAGTTTATCAACAAATCAAGGGTGTGAGCATGGGAGCGGCCTGTGTCCCCAGTGTAGCCAATTTATATGTTGGGGCATTTGAGGGTAAGCACAGTTATAATGAAGTAGCTCCTTTTTTTGAGAGTGTACATCCATGGTGTAGATACATAGATGATGTGTTTTTCATTTGGAAAGTTGAGGAAGATTTGTTACACAAATTTTTCTTATGGTTGAATCTATGTGACAGCAATTTGAAGTTTACTATTAAACAAGACCGTGATCATGTGGAGGTTTTAGATGTCTATAATAAACATGTGGATGGACATCTTGCAATGTCTCTTTTTACCAAACCGATGGCTAGGAACACTCTTTTACATTTTGAAAGTTTCCATCCCAGGAGTCAAAAACAGGTGATTCCCTTTTCACAGTTTCTATGATTACGAAAAAACTGTACAGAAATAAAAGATTTTTTGAAACATGCTGAGGTTCTCTCGTTGAAACTTGAAAGAAGAGGTTACCCTAAGAAAGTGATCAGAGATTCGCTAAAGCGAGCAAAGTATTATAATCGTGATTCTCTGTTTCAAGCAAAGGAACAAAGTAGTAGTGATAGATTAGCATGTGTAGTGCATCATTCTACTTTGAATAACCAGATTAGAAAGATCATCAATTCCGAGCGGCATATTTTGAACATCAATACAGACTGAGGTTGGCTTGAGAAACCGTTATTAGCATTCAAAAGGAACAAAAATCTGCAAAATATTTTGGTGAAGTTTGCCATGAGACATTCTCCTAGCCTTGTTCAAAGATCTATTACAGGCTGGGACCAGGTAAAGGGTAATTTTAAATGTGGCAACTGCCATGCCTGTCAAACAGCTTTGGTAACGAGTGACATTACACACAGTGGGAGGAAGATTTCCCTCACAGCAATGACGAATTGTAGATGTAAAAATGTGTTTTATCTCATCTTATGCCCATACAATCAGGGATATGTGGGTGAGACGTCCAGGGAGTTCAGAGTTCGATTGTCTGAACACAAATCCTCAATTAGAACTCGGAGACCCAATGCTCCCTTAGTGGCCCATTGGGTTGCCCATAATCATGACGAGAATCAGATAAGATGGGTCATACTGGAAAAAGTAAGTGTGAGTGATGATAGGAATTCAGAATAATCTAGAAGAAAGAAGGACGTTTTTTGGATTTTCTTCTTAGAGACATACAAGAGAGGCTTGAATGAGGATATTCCTTGGTGCAACGCCATGTGAGTTCCCTATGAAAGGTCATCCTACGTCTCTTTCTATTAGATCAGTCTCTGTGAGAATATTTTTGTGTTAGGAATTTCTTTTGAAGATTTCCTGTATGAATTCCTTGAGTCCACAGCCAACTGGTAAGGATGTCCCTCTGTCGTGGAGATGACCAGTAATAGTTGAATCTACTTGCCCTATTCATTTGTTCTCTTTTTGGAACATTTCTGTGTATCATTTGCGGTGTATTTTAACATATATATTAGTCTCCATGCTAAGATGGCCGCCATCTAGATGAGATCAATGGATGTGATTTTCACATCCTTTCTCTATGTTGATGAAGAATTTCCTTAAGCAGCGTTTGTTCGGCGTATTCAAAGCATGTAGGAATACGGCGGGTCAATTTCAGAGTTTGCCAAACCATTTGTTTTAAGTTGTGGCTATGCGGCGTATTAGAAGCATGGAGTAATAAGGCGTGCCAAGTTTATCGCCGCCGAACCATTTTTTGCACTTGGTTGGCCCCCGCTATTGAAATGAGCAGGTAGGAGACAGTGTTTTGAAGTAAAATACTAGAAAAGATTATATAAATTTGAAAAGCTTGGTAATATTGTATCATTTGGATTTACTACAGTGCTTTTGGTTTTGTTTGTGTCATTTCGTTAGCGAACAGCTGGAGCCCCTTCAGAATAAATATTAGAAGAGTCGACATTTGAGAAGAGTTAAGCGTGAGTGGTTTGGGTAAGCAGTTGATTGTTGTATTCTGCATGTGGATTCCTCTTGCTTTATTCTTTCATCACTTTAGGGGCTTTTTACTCCTTTTGTAGATACTTGGGCATTGTTGGTTACCTGCATTTGGGAAGTGCATGGGCTCATCACTTTCTCACTGTGACCTTTTGGTGATATGGGTGAACAGACACATTATACGTGTTTTGGTTTTCCTTTGGTTATGCGATATAGGTTTATTATTTTTATCATTCCAGCGAGATACTCATTGTGAAAAGTATATGTTTGTGCACCACTAAATTATGATTGCCCTGATGAAGGTGGTTGTGGATTAGGGGCAGTGACCCCGATTTATAACTCCACCGAAACACACGTCGGCTATTTCAACAGCTCAAGTTCAAAGCGAATGAGAAATGGATTATACTCCAAAGATGGACTGGATGGAGTAACATCAGTGAGCACATCAACTGACGTTAACAGTGTTGTGACGTGTATTTTTTTATAAGAAATTTTTGGAACTTTTTGCAACCATTTGAACACCAGTTGGATTTTATTCAGCTATAAATTAAATGTTTATATGGATTATTTTGGTGATCTGAGCGTGGATGTGTTTTATGTGTAATGTTATATGTGTTTGTATATATGTGGTGTTATGTATTAGTGAATTGTTTTATTGTTTTGTTTTGTTTGTATTGCTTTATTGGTTGAGGGCAAGGGGGGGTTTGTTGACCAAGGATTAAAATAAGATATTTATTTGTTTGAATCAGATTGATATGATGAATAAATGTTTGATCATTATAATAGAAAGTCATTTTTCAGTGTCTGTCCGTTCTGGACTGATTTGATTGCTAAAACTTTTGGGAAAGCGATATTTTACTTTACAGTTGGTGGAAGCAGCCACCCTTTCAAAGTTCATAAAGAAGGCATCAGGATCTTCACCTTCTTGAAAAAATTTTAATACAGAACTAGGGACGTTTGGACGAACCCTCGTAGTAGCTATGGTATCTGTTAATTTTTGAATGGCCGTTTCATGAATCAAATGATTGTTAGCTATAATTGTAGCTTGACATTTAAGGGCATTTTGTAATGTCTCTCTATCATTTCTGGCTTCTCTTAATTGTTCCTCCCACACTATTTGTAAATGATGCTGTCCTTCTGTAGGAGGCTGGACTGGCTTGTAGTGAGTACCAAGGGGTACTTACACCTTGCACCAGGCCCAGTTATCCCTTATTAGTGTATAGGGTGTCTAGCAGCATAGGCTGATAGATAATGGTAGCTTAGCAGAGCAGCTTAGGCTGAACTAGGAGACGAGTGAAGCTCCTACAGTACCACTAGTGTCATATGCACAATATCATAAGAAAACACAATACACAGATATACTAAAAATAAAGGCACTTTATTTTTATGACAATATGCCAAAAGTATCTCAGTGAGTACCCTCAGTATGAGGATAGCAAATATACACAAGATATATGTACGCAACACCAAAATATGCAGTAATAGTATTAGAAAACAGTGCAAACAATGTATAGTTACCACAGGATGCAATGGGGACACATAGGGATAGGGGCAACACAAACCATATACTCCAAAAGTGGAATGCGAACCACGAATGGACCCAAAACCTATGTGACCTTGTAGAGGGTCGCTGGGACTGTAAGAAAACAGTTAGGGTTAGAAAAATAGCCCACCCCAAGACCCTGAAAAGTGAGTGCAAAGTGCACTAAAGTTCCACAAAGGACATAGAAGTCGTGATAGGGGAATTCTGCAGGAAAGACACAAATCAGCAATGCAACAACGATGGATTTCCAAATGAGGGTACCTGTGGAACAAGGGGACCAAGTCCAAAAGTCACAAGCAAGTCGGAGATGGGCAGATGCCCAGGAAATGCCAGCTGAGGGTGCAAAGAAGCTGCTACTGGACAGTAGAAGTTGAAGATTCTGCAGGAACAACAAGGGCTAGGAACTTCCCCTTTGGAGGACAGATCTCTCACGCCGTGGAGAGTCGTGCAGAAGTGTTTTCCTGAAGAAAGACCACCAACAAGCCTTGCTAGCTACAAATCGTGCGGTTAGGATTTTTGGATGCTGCTGTGGCCCAGGAGGGACCAGGATGTCACCAATTGCGTCTGGGGACAGAGGGGGCGTCGAGCAAGACAAGGAGTCCTCTCAGAAGCAGGCAGCACCCGCAGAAGTGCCAGAACAGGCACTACGAAGTGGAGTGAACGGTGCTCACCTGAAGTCGCACAAAGGAGTCCCACGTCGCCGGAGGACAACTTAGGAGGTCATGCAATGCAGGTTAGAGTGCTGTGGACACAGGCTGGACTGTGCACAAAGGATTTCCGCCGGAAGTGCACGGAGGCCGGAGTAGCTGCAAAAGTCGCGTTTCCCAGCAATTCACTCTTGCGTGGGGAGGCAAGTACTTACCTCCACCAAACTTGGACTGAAGAGTTACTGGACTGTGGGAGTCACTTGGACAGAGTTTCTGGTTTCAAGGGACCTCGCTCGTCATGCTGAGAGGAGACCCAGGGTACCGGTGATGCAGTTCTTTGGTGCCTGCGGTTGCAGGGGGACGATTCCGTTAACCCACGGGAGATTTCTTCGGAGCTTCTAGTGCAGAGAGGAGGCAGACTACCCCCACAGCATGCACCACCAGGAAAGCAGTCGAGAAGGCGGCAGGATCAGCGTTACAGAGTTGCAGTAGTCGTCTTTGCTACTTTGTTGCAGTTTTGCAGGCTTCCAGCACGGTCAGCAGTCGATTCCTTGGCAGAAGGTGAAGAGAGAGATGCAGAGAAACTCGGATGAGCTCTTGCATTCGTTATCTAAGGAATCCCCAAAGACAGAGACCCTAAATAGCCAGAAAAGAGGGTTTGGCTACTTAGACGAGAGGATAGGCTAGCAACACCTGAAGGAGCCTATCAGGAGGAGTCTCTGACGTCACCTGCTGGCACTGGCCACTCAGAGCAGTCCAGTGTGCCAGCAGCACCTCTGTTTCCAAGATGGCAGAGGTCTGGAGCACACTGGAGGAGCTCTGGGCACCTCCCAGGGGAGGTGCAGGTCAGGGGAGTGGTCACTCCCCTTTCCTTTGTCCAGTTTCGCCCAGAGCAGGGCTGAGGGGTCCCTGAACCGGTGTAGACTGGCTTATGCAGAAATGGGCACCATCTGTGCCCATGAAAGCATTTCCAGAGGCTGGGGGAGGCTACTCCTCCCCAGCCCTAACACCATTTTCCAAAGGGAGAGGGTGTAACACCCTCTCTCTGAGGAAGTCCTTTGTTCTGCCTTCCTGGGCCAGGCCTGGCTGGACCCCAGGAGGGCAGAAACCTCTCTGAGGGGTTGGCAGCAGCAGCAGCTGCAGTGAAACCCCAGGAAAGGCAGTTTGGCAGTGCCAGGGTCTGTGCTAGAGACCCGTGGGATCATGGGATTGCACCAACAATGCCAGGATGGCATAGAGGGGGCAATTCCATGATCTTAGACATGTTACATGGCCATATTCGGAGTTACCATTGTGAAGCTACACATAGGTAGTGACCTATATGTAGTGCACGCGTGTAATGGTGTCCCCGCACTCATAAAGTCCGGGGAATTGGCAGTGAACAATGTGGGGGCACCTTGGCTAGTGCCAGGGTGCCCACACACTAAGTAACTTAGCACCCAACCTTTACCAGGTAAAGGTTAGACATATAGGTGACTTATAAGTTACTTAAGTGCAGTGTAAAATGGCTGTGAAATAACGTGGACGTTATTTCACTCAGGCTGCAGTGGCAGGCCTGTGTAAGAATTGTCAGAGCTCCCTATGGGTGGCAAAAGAAATGCTGCAGCCCATAGGGATCTCCTGGAACCCCAATACCCTGGGTACCTCAGTACCATATACTAGGGAATTATAAGGGTGTTCCAGTGTGCCAATGTAAATTGGTAAAATTGGTCACTAGCCTGTTAGTGACAATTTGAAAGAAATGAGAGAGCATAACCACTGAGGTTCTGTTTAGCGGAGCCTCAGTGAGACAGTTAGTCATAACACAGGTAACACATTCAGGCACACTTATGAGCACTGGGGCCCTGGCTGGCAGGGTCCCAGTGACACATACAACTAAAACAACATATATACAGTGAAAAATGGGGGTAACATGCCAGGCAAGATGGTACTTTCCTACACCTTCCACCAACTGATTCATTATATCTTCCAGTAAAGGTTTCTCCTCCAATCTCCTTTGTTTGCACTTTAGGAACAATATCCCACTTCTGACACCAAGATGTATGGGGGTAATATTCTTCCTCTTTCTAATACATTCAACTCACAAAAGATTTGAGATAAATAAGAATCTCCTTTATTGTTTATAGTGTTGCACTGCCATTCATTAATCCTCCTTCATAGAGTACCAGCGCTCTATTGAGGACAGATTTCTTTTCTTTTATCTCTGCGTGTTTTTAGTCTTCCATTTTTTCCCAATCTCTTTCTTCTTGTAGTTTTTCTTCTTTATTTGAATGGTCTTTTCCTCTCTCATCAGTCATCCACTTGTTTTTAACAGTCTCTCTTTTGGCTTTCTTTTTAGTGGTTCAGCGGTTCCTGTTTCAGATTCCACTTCGGTGCATGGGAAGAAAACACAGGATAAAACAAGAAGGTAAGTTTGGGGTTTTGTTTAACTAGGTTTTTAGAAAGGGTGGATGTGTAGGGCAAGTGGAAGGAATTACACCTTCAGTGAACTTCCTCTTTTGTTCACTTATGTGATTTTGTCCAGTGATTTAGTGGTTGAGAGTTGAGGAGAGAGAGAAAAAATAAATAAGATACAGGAAACAAAATAAGGCAGAAGAGTGTTTTATTGTTGAGGCACTCTCTACACTGGCAGGGTATTATACTTTTCTTCCCTGTCCATCACTTAGGTTAATGTTATATTTTATTGCACTCCTCCTGCTTGCTCCTGCTGTTCTCCCCATCTCCCTCGTTGTTCCCCAAAAAGGCACTAAAAACCCATATACGGGCACGTACCTGGTGAAACCATGTCCCTCCCGAGACGTGGTGGGCCAATGCATCCTTCATGGGTCTGTTATTGTGGTCGTCTTCCTGCTTCACCTTCTAACGGTACGACTCTCCCAGGCCTCCTCTTCGTCTTTGCCGGCTGTCGTCCCCGTCGTTCCTCTCTAGTCCAGAGTCTCCTCCTTTTCGCTGTACACGTCTCCTCTCGGTTCGGGTGTCTCTAAAACCTGCGCTTCTTCTTCCAGGTCCTTAACACCATCACAGCGTCCCGACTTGCCGCACTTGGAGGTGCCCCTGGGGCACTCCATCACCGGCCCGTACATGGTTCTGATATCCCTGTTACAGGGGGAATGTTATATTTTAATATTTATGTAAGTGTTATGTGATTGTTATTTGGTATTGTCAAGAGATTACCCATTAAATCAAACTTCCACAGGAGCAGATGCCTCTTACCCAACTCCCTCCAACAGATGTGTGCTCAGACTTTACTGATTATCTAAACCCTACATCCGCTAGGGGGAAAATGGAATGGGAATAGAAAAAGAGAGACCGCCTCTGATCCAGTTCCAGCCTGTGTTTCCCACTTGAAGATATGATATTCAGTGTGTGCTTCTGTAACCTACACCTTTCTTCTTATTGGGATTTCTTTAAAGCAGTCGGGTGATAAAAGCATAGATAAGTACATTCAAACTGCGCATTCAACTGTTCAGCCATTCACAATCACCCAATTCTATTGTTCTCCTAACCTGGATCTTTTGAGAGACTAGCCTCTCTCTAAGAGTGATGCTAACTTAATATTTCCTTTTCTTCAGTAGTCAGAGGTATCCAAGGGTCTCTGCAGAACTGTTCAAAGGTTCAGAAATATACAATCTACTAATGTCTTTTACAGGAAACAAAAACTCCTTCTCAAGGTTCAATTTTCTCAATCACAGTCTCTAGGAATTAGTCTGAGCACTGAGGTTGGTCTCTAAGACTGACAAGTCTGCAAGGTGAAGAGTTTTTAAATATATATGTACAGATGTTGGCAAGTCTGGAAATCAGACAAAAAAATTCCTTACTGCAGTTGCTTGAAGTTCCGTTAAGCCAAAACAAATTCTCCTCAGAAAGCCGATAGCCAGTAGTTGGAAGAAGGAAGAAATTCAGCTTCTCCAGAAGGGAAAAAGTAGCTGGTGTGCACACCGTAACAAGAAAATAATTAATTACTAAAAACTGGAAGAATTCTCTATGAAACAAAGCACCTCAGGGACACTGCTTATTCTCCTCAGGATGACGGTTAAAGTGCACAGCTCCCAGAGAGAAATAGCTGGAGGGAAGCTTCAGCACAAGACTAAGGTTGAAACTCTAGCGCTGGTCTCACAAGGATTTGCGGCCACCGTCTTGACTGGCAGTTAAACCTCAAGAAGCTAGTTCTAAGAACAGCCTCCACAAGAGCCACCAGGAGTGAGGACGCTGCTGCAACCAACATGGGTACAAAGAAGAGGAGGCTGCTGGAGCTTCATGTTGTATGAGCAGCAGATTCTCAGTGCAAACGAGCCCATACAGATCATGGAAAACCCAAAAGCTTGAACACAGCCCCCTTGAGCCGCAGCAAGGGTCTGAGACCTACGTGGCACCCTCTTGGGGTCAGGAACTGACTTCTGTTGTGTCCAGGGCTGGGCGCAGGATGTCCCTAGCACTCAGATCAGGAGTCCAGCAGCCTAGCCCTTGGAGTTACTCTGGTGTCCTGCGTTTAAGGGTAAAGTTGCAGGTTCAGTTCTCTTCTCACCCATGCAGAAGGGCAGCCAGTCAGCACAACAGGAGAGCAGTTCCTTCAGTGCAGCAGTTCAGCAGATAGGCAGTCCTTTCAGCAGCCGAGCAGTCCTTCTTCCTGGCTAAGTAGCCTGTCAACCCAAGTATCTTCAAACTAGTGCTTTAGGGGGCTTAGTTTGAGTTTGTTTTGTTGGTAGAAAGGACAAGTCAATTGTAGTAGTAAACTACCCCTGCAACACGAACAAAGACTAGTGCTATCATTTGTTTATTTCGAAGGCACTTCCTGCAGATTGTTGGAGGTGTTTCTATATGCTTTGATTTAAATGGTAGTAACAGCCTTGTGTGGATGTGTGTGAGTAAACGTTTAAAACAGTTTCCATCATGGCTTGTTCAAAGTCTCTGATTATTTTTTGTGTTTTATGTTTAATGTGGTTTTAGAGTTTTTAGTAAGTACTATATTGTTTATTTGAAAGTAGGGAATAAATAAAAGGCATGTTTGTGTTTAAATATTCACCATGTATGTTGCACATCTGAGCGAATAGTTTGGGGGACATTTTGAAGGCCCCATCCTTCATCCAGTCTTGACAGTGGCTTAGTTTTAGTTAGTTGTCAACTTTAGAAAATGTGTCTATCTGTGTTTAGGTTGTCATATAACAGAAAGGGCTCCTCATTTTGTGTCATCTTTTTAGTGTTCACGTATTTTTATATATTGGTACTTTCAAGGGACAGGAGGGGTATCACTGGTGGCTTTTTTAGTTTGTCTAATTAAGGGACTCATTACGAGTTTGGCGGTCTGTGGGCTGCCATTGTAGGGTTGGTGGTCAGACCGACATATTACGTGTCACCTTAGGCCTATGGCGCAAAGCTGCCACGGTCCCGCCGGGATCGCCAGGCAGCACAGGCTGCCACAGTCACAAGGCTGCCCAAACAGGCGAGCAGAGTCATTTTTTCCACCCAACACATTATGAGGTTGCACACCGCCAACGTGACCATGGAGGTCCAAACACCACATCTCAGCAGATGGAAACTGGGAGTATTAAGGGAGACACTCACCTGCAGACCGTCTTACACGTTCAGTCCTGCCATGGAGGTCATCACACATGTCCTACCGTTGCTGATGATCATCTTAGGTGCTCAGAATCCACACCACTGTGGACACAACCGACTGTAAGTAAACACACCTACCCATGTCATAATGCTCAACAACAGACCGCCGTGCTGTCAACCACATTATTTGGGGCTCACACTACAGGCACAAGTACACATCATTGTGTCCTGGGTTGGAATCATACACAAGGAAGGATGCATTCACAGTCACAAAATGCTCCCTTTGGGCAGGTCAAACACACTGCAACACAACACAACACAAAAACACACATCTACTGATCTCAGGCACAGGGACAATGAAGTGTACACAACATTATGTCACACAACACCAACAGCGCAGCAACATAATATCTACAAATGCAACTCACACACTCACATTGGACACATGCCTTGGACTGTTGCCACATTCAATACAAACACCACTCCCATTAAATAACCCAGCAATGGACACACACATATCACCCACATTGCAACACAATGGAAGGACAATGGGATGCACTGTAGACAAGGAGGCAAATATACAAAGCTCACTATGCAAACAATACCTGCACAATAGGGTTTGGGGCATCATGAGCTCTCAGGGAAAGAGACTGTACTGGGACACATATCACTTTGCACATGCCCCTTAAACAACATTTGGTCAGGATTCACAGGAGGCGCGGTCTATCACAGACCTCCTATGGCGATCTCTCTGCTAATGTGCGTGCCTGCTACCTTCTCTCTTGCAGCAGGCCAAGCCTTCCATGCCATCCTTGTGGCAAATCACATCTGCCTGGAGGAAGTGTTAGATGGTGGATACGGGGCCCTCATTCCTATTCCGGGCTTGCACTTTCAAGTGGGACTTCAGTTCCCCACAACCTTCACGGGCATCCATGTTGGGGTGTAGCTGATGGAAAAATACCAGCCACACCGGTTTTCAGCGCTTACTATTCTGGAAACCTCCCTGCGAGTGAGACTTCTCTATTTTCCTCCTGCCGTCTGAGAGAGGATTTTCCTTAGAGCAAGTGGACAGACTTGCTGCTGGTGAGTTTGTTCCAACGGGGCCTCCCCTGCCGGCCTTTGTGGTTCTTAATTAATAACCTTGCTACTTTGTTTCCGCTCCTCCTTTGGGTCTCTGAGGCGAGCGGCTTTGCTCCTTTGTTTCCGCTCCTCCTTTGTGTTTCGGAGGGGAGCGGTTTTGGATACTTTGTTTCCGCTCTTCCATTTGTTCTCGGAGGCGAGAGGCTTTTACAATTACTATAATTACTGAAGTTTTGTCTTTAGCTGGCATTCCTCTCTGAATCTCCATTCTGTGTTGGAATTCTTGATCATAGGAGAATCGGGTTTGTTTTGTGGGGAAACGCTATTAATGCGTTGACAAACTCATATCTTCTTGAGATTTTATTTGGATGTTATGAAGAAAATACATTAACGCTATTTCGAGTGAATGTTCTTTTAGGCTTTAGAAGAGATCGTGAACAACTCTAATTCAGAGTACTATTTGTTATAAAAAATTTGATTGCTTAATACAAAATGTTCTCTAAAGAATTGTAGTGTTCCTTCTTGAGCTCCTGGCATGTGCTCTCTGGAAGGATTTCAGTGATGGTAGTTCACCACAGTTATTTTGGCCTGGAGTGCCATGATCTGGGTTTAAGCTATCTTAAGAAATTTGTTTTTTTTCAGCTAATTGACTAATTTCCACATTACGAGCAAAAGTGTTTTCTTGCATGATTTTAAAAACATAAGATTATTGTTACACTTTGTTTTCTTTGTACTTAACCAATTCCTTTTCAGATCTCCCTCCTGGCTGTTCCTTTCCTGCTTTCCCTTCCCCCCGCCTGGCCTCATCAATCTTCAGCGCCATTATGGCATCTGAATTGGTGCTGCCTTGAGGTGGGCTCTTGATTAGCGTCGTGCAGATCCCGAGGAATTGGGCCTTGACAGAAAAATAAGCCCACGAGAATTACATTCCTCTTGGTCTGTGCGGGTGCTGGTCAAGATGGCCACCTTGGATACTGTAATGCAAGCTCTTACGCAATTACAAAAGGAATTACAGGAATCCAAAAACGCTACGGTGGCTTTAGTCACGAAAGTGATGCAATTACAAGCTAAATTGAACGGCACAGGAACCACACCTCAAGGAGCTACACTCCAGCCACCGTTACCCACTCTTCCCAGCAATATTTCATTCCTACGCAGATTCCCCTTGCAGCTCCCGAGAGGTTTTCAGGAGACCCCTCTAAGGTACAAATCTTTCTTACTCAGGTGGAGTTACACTTCACATGTAGTTCAGCCGCCTTTCCAGATTCACAATCTAGAATCGCCTTTCTTATTTCGTATTTGACTGGCGATGCTGCTACTTGAGCAGTCCCTTTGGTACACCAGGACAGCCAGTTGCTGTACAATTGGCGTCTGTTTGTAGAAGAGTTCGAAAAGGTCTTTGATCGACGTGCTGTCACCATGTCAGCTGATAAGGAACTATTGGAGCTACGACAAGGCAATAAAGATTTCATCTCTTATTTGTCTCATTTCAATCGATTGGTGGTAGAAACATCTTGGCCAGAGGAGAAAAGATCTGCACTCTTCTATCAGGGGCTCAAAGAAGAACTGAAGGACATCCTGGCTCAAATTGATCCCCAACCTAAAACCTGTATAGATTTAATAAATCTAACGTTGCGACTGGATCCCAGGCTTACTGAAAGAAAAGGAGACAAAAAGCGACCTGAGCGTGGAAATTGGAGGCCGGATAGATATCGAAATCCCTTACCCCCTGTGTCCTCAGAAACTGCTGGTGAACCCATGGAAATAGGAACTCTTTGAAAGCCCTTAACCAAAGAAGAAAAAGACTTACAACGCCTTAAGGGTCAATGTTTGTACTGTGGGAAAAAAGGACATTTTGTGAGAGATTGTTTATCCAAACCTAAAAACAAAACAGACTACACTACCACTCCAAAGAAACAAGTAGCTATGCTTGAGAACCCTGAGGAAAACTAGAAGGCCAAAGAAACAAGGAAGGGGACCTCTTGGGTAAATTAATGATCCCTTCATTACGTTTTAATTCAGTTCAACGTTGTAGACACCTTCGACTTTTTATTCAAATTATGGTTTTAGGAAAATGGCAAAAAGTCCAAGCCTTAATAGACTCTGGGGCAACTGGAAACTTTGTGGACTTACAAACTGTCAGAACATTACAACTCACGTGTGTCAAAAAGAAGTTACCAGAGATCGTGCAAGCAGTGGATGGTAATGATTCATCCCAAGGTCCAGTCGCCACGTGTACCTCACTGACTCACATGAAGTGTCAGGATGTTGACGGTCACGAACATCAAGAGAGACTACTCTTTGATATCATCCAGGCACCCCAATACGGCTTCATATTGGGCATGCCTTGGTTAATGCTGCATAATCCATACATAGCCTGTCAAAAACAAACTGTAAAATATTCCTCAGCATACTGTCAAAAGAATTGTTTACACTTTGAAAAGGAAAGGCCCCATCAACATATAGCTACTGCAGCGGAAAAAGCAATCACTTTGCCTGCAATATATGCTGAATATGCCGATGTCTTTAGTGAACAAGCAGCAAGTACCTTGCCTCCTCATAGACCGTACGACAGACAAATAGATCTTTTACCTGGTGCTAATATACCTAACTGCAGAATTTATGCTCTATCTGAAAAAGAAAACCTATGTCTGCGGGAGTCCCTTGACCAATGGTTAGCAAACAACTTAGGGGGGTTATTACAATTTTGGAGGAGGTGTTAATCTGTCCCAAAAGTGACGGTAAAGTGACGGATATACCACCAGCCGTATTACGAGTCTATTATATCCTATGGAACTCGTAATACGGCTGGTGGTATATCCGTCACTTTACCGTCACTTTTGGGACGGATTAACACCTCCTCCAAAGTTGTAATAACCCCCTTAATTCGTCCATCACGCTCCCCAGCAGCCTCTCCATTGTTCTTTGTACCTAAGGCAAACGGTACGTTAAAACCTTGTATAGACTAGAGGGCAATGAATAAAATCACTGTCAAGAACAAATATCCATTGCCATTGATCCCAGTACTGTTAGATCAAGTCAAAAACGTAGTTATATATACTAAGCTTGATCTTCGTGGAGCCTATCACTTAGTCCGCATACGTGAAGGAGATGAATGGAAAACAGTATTTAAAACCCTTCATGGGTTATTCGAGTATCAAGTAATGCCCTTCGGACGGTGCAACGCTCCAGCTGCCTTTCAGTACTTTCTTAATGATGTGCTAAGGGTATATCTCGATATTTTTATGATTGTCTACATCGATGACATCCTGATTTATTCCAATTCAGAAAAGGAACACGAAGAACATGTGACAAGAGTGCTATATACCTTACAAATTCATTGTTTATATTGTAAACTAGGCAAATGCGAGTTCCACAGTAGAACAGTGGAATTTCTAGGAGTTACTTTAACCCCTAATGGTATGCAGATGACGGAACGAAAAATCGAAGCAGTGATTGAACGGCCCACACCAAAGTTGGTCAGAGATGTCCAATGTTTCCTGGGCTTTGCTAATTTCTACCGCTGTTTTATTGACCATTTCTCTCAAAAAGTAGCACCGGTCACTAAGCTATTACGTAAAATTACTCCCTTCAATTAGTCTACGGAAACCGAGGAAGCATTTATCACTTTAAAAAAGGCCTTCACTACTGCACCTATTTTGGCTCACCCTAAAGTCACAGAACCTTTCATTGTGGAAGCAGATGCTTCAGATGTGGCAATAGGAGGGATAGTGTCTCAACGTCACCCTAACACCGGACAGCTACATCCAGTCGCCTATATGTCAAGAAAATTAAACACCGCTGAGCAAAATTACACCATCGCGGAGAAAGAATTATTAGCAATTCAAGAGGCTTTTAAGGAGTGGAGACACTATTTATCAGGAACAAAACACACAATCACATTATACTCAGATCACCAAAACTTACAATTCGTGAGTTCAGCTAGAATATTGTCCCCCAGACAACTACGATGGATGCTGTTCTTCACCGAATTTGATTTTGTGGTAACTTTCATGCCGGGGATAGAGAATAGGAAAGCTGATGCTTTGACAAGAGAGGACTCTTCTCAATCACGAAGAAACAAAACAAAAACATATCATAGAACCCTCAAAAGTGTTATGTCTCATAGCTGCTGACAAATTTCTTGATCTTATTTGATCTCACTTTCACATCACCGAGTGGCAGAACTGGTTACAACAGAGTTCCAGACATTCCATCCAGCAGGGTTTCCCTCTATTTGAATCCCAAGTCTTCTTACCGACCACCAACTTAAGACTAACATCTTTCCATTGGTTACACACCCTTCCTTTGGCAGGGCATCCAGGCCCCCAGAAAACCATAGAACTCATTAAAAGATATTTCTGGTGGCCCACTTTCTCCAAAGACATCAAGCAATTACTTTGGTCAAGTGAAACCTCTGCTCGGTGTAAAGGTTCACACAGCAAGCCAAAGGGTTTATTAATCCCCCTGCCAACCCCAAATCATCCATGGGAACACATCTCCATGGACTTTATTTCTGGACTCCCTGAAGTACGTCATTTGAACACGATTCTGGTGGTAGTAGACAGCCTCACCAAGTAGGCACACTTTATTGCTTGTAAAGGTCTCCCAACAGCCAGTGCTTTAGCCAAGATTATTCTTCAAAATATTGTCCGCCTTCATGGGATCCCAACGACTATCCTTTCTGACAGAGGGACACAATTCGCTGCTTGTTTTTGGCAAGAGTGGTGCCGGGCCTTGCATATTGACTCTACACTGTCCACCAGTCACCATCCGCAGACAGACGGTCAAACCGAGAGGTTAAATCAAACATTAAAGAAATATTTACGGTGTTATGCCTCTGACACTCCAACAACATGGCCCGACCTTCTCTGGCTCGCTGAATTGGCATACAATAATTGTTGTCATTCATCAACAAAAGATACTCCTTTCTATGGTTTGTACGGTCGTCTTCCACACATTCTACCTGTTACATTACCAGTTGCAACACAAAAACTGTCTGCGGTCCAAGACATGTTATCTCATATGCAAAAATACATTTATGATTACAACAGAATTTACAACAAGCCAAAATAAAGTACCAAATACAATACGATAAAAGACATCAGGCTGGCCCTATATACAAAGAAAAGGATATGATTTGGCTTTCTACAAAGAATTTTAAGTTTAAGGACAAGAACATGTTTCACCCTAAGTTCATAGGGCCGTACGAAATCCTTCGCCAGATCAATTCAGTAACATATACATTTAAATTACCCCACTCCTTGCAAATGCACCGAGTTTTTCACACATCTTTGCTTAAACCTGCCGCTTCCTCCAGTGTGCCTCGTCCGGCCCAGCTTTTGGTCCAAGGGCAACAGGAATATGAGGTACGAGCCATCCTGGACTCCCGTCTTCGTGGTTCTTCCTTATGGTATTTAATAGCATGGAAGGGATATGGAGCAAAGGATAATTCTTGGGAACCCTCATCACACGTCCACGCTTGGTAAAGCGTTTCCATCTCCTCCACCCAACTAAGCCCGGTCCGCGCTCGGGGAGGGGGTGTACTGTCAGGATTCACAGGAGGTGCGGTCTCTCACAGACCTCCTATGGCGATCTCTCTGCTAATGTGCGTGCCTGCTACCTTCTCTCTTGCAGCAGGCCACGCCTTCCATGCCATCCTTGTGGCAAATCACATCTGCCTGAAGGCAGTGGTAGATGGTGGATACGGTGCCCTCATTCCTATTCTGGGCTTGCACTTTCAAGTGGGACTTCAGTTACCAACAACCTTCACGGGCAGCCATGTTGGGGTGTGGCTGATGTATAAATACCAGCCACACCCGGTTTCCAGCGCTTAATATTCTGGAAACCTCCCTGCGAGTGAGACTTCTCTGTTTTCCTTCTGACAGAGGATTTTCCTTAGAGCGAGTGGATGGACTCGCTGCTGGTGAGTTCGTTCCGACGGGGCCTCCCTGCCGGCCTTTGAGGTTCTTCATTGATAACCTTGCTACTTTGTTTCCGCTCCACCTTTGGGTCTCGGAGGCAAGCCGCTTTGCTACTTTGTTTCCGCTCCTCCTTTGGGTTTCGGAGGGGAGCGGTTTTGGATACTTTGTTTCCGCTCCTCCATTTGTTCTCGGAGGCAAGCGGTTTTTACAATTACTATAATTATCAAAGTTGTTTAGTTTTGTCTTTAGCTGGCATTCCTCTCTGGATCTCAATTCTGTGTTGAAATTCTTGATCATAGGAGAATCAGGTTCGTTTTGTGGGGAAACGCTATTTATGTGTTGACGAACTCATATCTTGTTGAGATTTTATTTGGATGTTATGAAGAAAATACATTAACGCTATTTCGAGTGAATGTTCTTTTAGGCTTTAGAAGAGACCGTGAACAACTCTAATTCAGAGAACTATTTGTTATAAATTTTTGATTGCTTAATACAAAATGTTCTATAAAGAATTGTAGTGTTCCTTCTTGAGCTCCTGGCATATGCTCTCTGGAAGGATTTCAGTGACGGTAGTTCACCGCAGTTATTTTGGCCTGGAGTGCCATGATCTGGGTTTAAGCTATCTTAAGAAATTTGTTTTTTTTAGCTAATTGACTAATTTCCACATTACGAGCAAAAGTGTTTTCTTGCATGATTTTAAAAACACAAGATTATTGTTAATGTTGTTTACTTTGTACTTAACCAATTCCTTTTTAGATCTCTCTCCTGGCTGTTCCTTTTCTGCTTTCCCTTCCCCCGCCTGGCCTCACTAATCTTCAGCGCCATTAAGTCATCTGAATTGGTGCTGCCTGTAGGTGGGCTCTTGATTACCGTTGTGCAGATCCAAAGGAATTGGGCCTTGACACATTTGCACAAGAACAGGCTCTTCAGGTATCTCAGGGACAAATAATACTAGAGCCAAATGACATGCCTATCTGCACAATGTGGAAGTACAAGTCAACAAAGCACATACAATTCCAACTACATGGGATATACATCTACATGAACTAGCTGCATAGTACACTCAGCTAAATAGACACATGCACACTGAAATGAAAAACAAGGGTAGAACAATTGTACACCCTCCATGTCTACACAAACGAAGCTCAAGCTGCCACACATTTGATGAATCTATAATCCATATTAGAGTGACAAGTGTAAAACCATACATACTCACATTGCACAACACAAGATGAAGTATTTACCATAAATCGTAAGAGGTAGAGTGCCCCAGCTCTTCATTAATTTAGGGACATCTGCCATAACTCTTAAAATTAACCTCTGCTAACTTATCTATGTCCTGTGTAATCACAACACCCAAATATTTCATTTGTTTTTTAATTAGCACACTCTCCTCTCGCATATTCCAAGTCATAATTTCAGTCTTTTCTTTATTAACCGAATATCCGGCAATTTCCCCAAATTCCCTTGTCAAATCTTCCAAGACCGGTAGGGTTTGTTGCAGATCCGCTGTATAAACCAACAAATCATCAGCATACAAGGCAATTTTTTTGCTCCAGGTCCCACCCTGAAACAGGATTATCCTCTGTTCTGTTCTAATCTTACAAGCTAAGGGTTCAATATATACATTAAATAACAATGGAGATAATGAGCAACCCTGTCTCGTCCCTCTCCCAATTTTAAAGGGACGTGTTAGAACCCCGTTTACCAGGATTTTTGCCTCCGCATTCTGATATATTATCCGCAATGCCCTAGTAAATTTCTCTCCCAAATTAAAAACCTCACAGAGGACCTCCAAGTAGACCCAGTTCACCCTATCAAACTCTTTTGTAGCGTCAATCATAACAAGGGCCAAAGGTTCCGTATGTACTTCAGCCAGGTCTATGGAACCTATCAGGGACTGGGTCAGCTCTTGCACATATCTCCCCTTAATAAAACCTTTCTGATCTTCATGTATCAATTTTCCTAAGACTCCCCCCAATCTCCTTGCCAGGACTTTTGTAAATATTTTATAATCGCAATTTAATAAGGAGATCGGCCTATACGAGTCACAGATTTTTGGGTCCTTCCCAGGTTTTAAAATCAGAGTGATAGTGGCCTCCTTCCAGGTAGCGGGACATACACCCCCCTCCATGAAGATGTTATTACACAACTCAGTTAGAAATGTTGCTATACTACTTCCTAAAACTTTATAGACCTCAAAAGGCAACCCATCTGGCCCGGGTGCTTTCGCTGACTTCCCTGCCTGTATACAATGCTCCACTTCCCCTTGCCCAATAGAATCATTCAAGACTTTATTATCCTGCTCCTCCAGGGCCACTAAATCCAGGTCCCTCAACCATTCCTTAATTTTCTCTATAGGTCGTTCTAAATCTTCTAAATACAGCTCCTTAAAATGGTTTCGGAAAATCTCCTGAATCTCATCGTCGCTATTAGAGACCAAACCTGATTCCTTATCCAAGATCCCAACTACCTTATTCCTACCTAAATTTGTCCTTATTTTCCAGGCCAACATTTCCCACAATTCTCTCCATGCTCATATTGGGCAGATCTATTCGCCTCCACCCTCGCCTTAATCCTTCTGTCCAGCACTGCTAGTAATTCATACCTTAACTTTTGGTGTAATTCCGCAAGTTTCCTCGTTTTTTCTTCTTCTTCAGGAGTTAAATCTACCAGTTCCTGCTCCACTTGTTGTATACCCCCTTCCAACCGACTAATTTCGTCCTTATTTTCCTTTTAATCCAGGCCGCCCTTATCAATCTACCTCTTAGGAAAGCTTTAAAAGCATCCCATACCATATCAAGTGACGATGACCCCACATTAAGCTAAAAAAACTCCTCTGCATCTACTCTTAGCCCTGCTACTATGTCCTTATCTAGTAACAGAGTTCTATCCAACGTCCATCTGCCCTGGGCGTCCCCGCCCTTTAACCGAATACTCAAACTAACTGCAGAATGATCCGATAGGTGAACACCAATATGAGCTATTTCCCTTACCCAATCTCTTATCCTCCCTTACCAAAACGTAATCAATTCTTGATTGATGCCTGTATTTTTTGTTATTGTATGTATATCCCCGTTTTGACCCCATCCTTTCTCTCCATACATCATGTAGGCCCAACTGGGACATCATAGTTAATAACCGAGAGCGCATCTTATGATTAAATGTTGATCTACTTCCAGAAGATCTATCAACTTGGTAATTCATCATGACATTAAAGTCGCCCATCCATATTACTGGGTCTGGAAAATGAATAAACTGCCGAAGTAGCTCTTCCAGAGGTGCAGGGTCATCTTTATTAGGCGCATAATAAGCCACCAAAGTGAATGTTAAATCAAACGCTACCAATTTTCCGATTACCCACGATTTATGGGAAGGTTAACTTAGTAAAGATGATGTTACTACCAAAAGTCTTATTTCTTTTTAATGCGATTCCGCTGAAATATAAGAAAGAATGGTTGGGCAAATTACAAGGTAGAATTAGTTTGTTTATTTGGGATTCCAAAGGAGTGCGAATTGCATGGAAGAAACTGAGACTGAGAAAAGAGAAGGGCGGGTTAGCTCTGCCGGACCTTCAGTATTATGCTTGGGCGGTCTTCATTAAGAATATGAGAGGGGCACTGAATGGGTCGAAGATTTCGGATTTGGGGCAGGTTCTGAAAGTCATGATGGAAGCTGATTATGATATACAGTCAGGGTTCCTGTATAAGTTTGGAGATCCAAAATTCTTTAAGAAGGTGAGATTTAAAGTACTGCAAGACTCTGCTAATATCTGGTATGATTTAAGGAGGGCTACTAAGCTACCGTTCTATAGTAAATACGCACCTCTCTGGGATGCTCCGAGCTCACCAGAATGGACAAGAGATACTTTGGCGAAACCTCTGAAGGAGGCAGGGCTGGTGAAATGGGGACAGATTTGCACTGATGGGGTGTTACTACCTTATGAGGACCTCAATATAATAGTAGATGGACGCCTTTCTAAATTTAAATATCTGCAAATAAGGAGCTGGTTGAAATGCGTCAAGGAAAAGGTAGGCGGCTCCAATGATTTGGAAGAACTACTATCTCAAGACTCGGTGGGAAAGAGAGAAGTAGCAAAGTGGTATTGGACATTACTGGAAACTGTAGATGGAGAATTCCACTTGCCCGAGGAGATCTGGGGAGGATGCTTGCCTGGAGTACAGATAAGAGATATATGGCAAGTATCTATTACTCTTTTGTATGCTACAGTTAAATCTGCCTGTTTAAGACAAAATCATTTGTTCTCCATCCACAGAGCCTTTTGGTCCCCCGAGAAACTGTCTAAAGTGACGGAAGGCACCCCGGTTACCTGTAAAAAGTGCGGCAAGGATCGGGCAAGCGACATTCACATGTTTTGGGAATGTCCCCAGCTCAATCTGTTCTGGAATGAGGTTGGTGAGGTAGTGATTTTTTTTTTTGCCTCTAGAGAATCAGGTAAGCCCCTCTTTAGTTATATTTGGCTGTCAAGTGGGCTCCAGGAAGGTCACAAAAAAGGATGCTTAATTGCTTTTCTATATGATGCTGCTAGCAAGGCGGGAGATATGTAAGAAATAGATTAGTCCTTCTCCCCCGACGGTGATGGAATGGAAGGATTCGCTAAGATATAATCTAATTTTGGATACAAGAGATAAAGAATTAGATAAGAAGCACAAATTCTGGGACCCATTGAGAAATTGGTTAGAATCGTAACAATTAGGTATTGTCCAGTGATTACGTTAAAGCAGGTGCCCGGCGGCTCTGAAGGTGGGCTGGTGAGGCTCTCCCAATCAGAGATACGGGTTGTCCTGGACAAGAGTCTCTAGAGGGAGATTAGTGGTTATTTCAATTGATTTCCTTTCATCAAGAGATTGGACAAGCGAATGAGGACAAAAAAAAAAAAAATGAAGTATTTACCATACCAAATAGAACAAGGAGCCTTGAAGTTTTGGTTGAAGCCAACCTATCTTTAAAAGTCCAAGTGAGTCTTTGTTTTCTGCTTGTTTCCTTCAAATTAGGAAAATCAGAAAGATCTGAAATCTTTCGTCGATGGAGGCCCTTAAGCAAGTAGTTAATTCTTTGAACTTGGATCTTCCCAAGTGCCTAAATCATAGACTCCAATTTATTCAAAACCCAGCAGCTAGGCTGCTGTTTCGGTAACCACACAAGTGCCACATTATCCCTTTTTTTAACAATTACACTTGCTGCCTGCAGAACAGCACTCCATTTTCAAAGCAGGTTGTCTTATATTGAAATATACTCTAGACACTTTGTCCCACTTTTGTTTCCACCAGTTTACAAAGGCATGTCCCCGGTCGTAATTTGAAATCTTCTTCCTTTAATCTTCTTTCCATCCCTACTTTGAAAAAAAGACTAGAGGTGGTTCCAAGTTTGCATTATTGGTGCCCTGCATATGGAACACTTTCCTTTAGAAATAAGATTCTCTTCTTGTTATACAGCTTTCAGGAAACTCTTAAAGACATGGCATTTGAGGCTGGCATATGAGGAATAGCTCTGTTGTATTTTACATTTTAATTAACTTAGCACCACGAAACCCTTGGTGTACATGTGCTTTAGAAATATTTGTAATTTAATATAATATAACATAACAATGCTATGACACCACAATTGCATTTACACCCACATATCCGTACAGTTAACCTCAACCTGTGTCTTGGGGGACACCAGCACTACCCCAAAGTTGGACAATACAAACAACAGCAAATGGATCAGCAGGCAGGCTGAAACACACACAACCGTAGGCAGAGAGTACAAGTTTCTCAGGAACAACATAAAGGTAGAAAATGAATTGCAGGACAATTGTATTCCACAAAAAATAACTGTTTGGGTTTACTTCAAACTAATTTGAAAAGTCAAAGGCCATTGGCCAATCCATATGGCATTATTGAGGCACATCATTGTGCTCTCACCTGTCTCCTTTACTGCCAGGGAACCCCCACAGGAAGGAGAATAAAGTGAGCAGGCAGGCACCTCAGGGATCATCCTTGGGGGGTCAGATTCTTAAGGAGGAGGGGTATTGGTGCTTGCAGGGGGCAGGTGTGATAGGGTAGGACTTAGAGGTGGGTTAAGGTCTCTTGGCTTTGGGACACGGGTAGTGGGAACAGGGGAAAGGACAAGCTCAAATAAAAAATCTGACTTAGGAACACAGAGACAGTCATTCAGAAGGTGGTGAGTTTTGGAGGCAGAGGAGGTGGTTGTCTGCTGTGTCGGTGTGTATGTCTTGGGTGTGTGCATGTGGGAGGTATACTTGTGTTTAGGTGGTGGCTGTCGAATGCGTGAGTGTTGGTGTGTTAGAAATAGGGTCTCTTGTTGGCAGGTAGTTTACACCCTGTCCAAATAGAGACCCTCACTTCAGTCAGGGTAAGGGAGCCAACCTCCTAAGGTAACTCCTGCTCACCCCCTTGGTAACTTGGCACAAGCAGTCAGGCTTATCTCAGAGGCAATGTGTATTTGTACCTACACACACAGCAACACAGTGAAAACACAACAAATGGATCCCACAGTAGTTTAGAAATATAGTCAATAAAAGTAAAACAAGATCAAAATGACAAAAATCTAACATACACAAGCAAAAATGTGAATTTTTAAAGATTAAATTTAATAAAGCACTTAGGGCCAGATTTAGGTAGATTCTGAATTGCGACCCGCAAATTGTGAGTCAGAGTGACTCGTAATTTGCGAGTCGCAATTCAGAATGTAGGATGGTGTCCCTGACACCATCTGCGGCTCGAAAGGGGGTCGCAAAGGCCCACCTCATTAATATTAATAAGGTGGGTCGCAATTTGCGACCCCCTTTCGAGTGGCGGCATTCACAGCAGACCACCATGTCTGTGACTGCTTTTTTAAGAAAGCAGTTTTTTATTTTGTAATGCAGGCCGTTTTCCTTTAAGGAAAACGAGATGCATTACAAAAAACGAAAAATGAAACGTTTTTGTTTAATTTTTTCAGAGCAGGCAGTGGTCCATATGACCACTGCCTGCTCTGGAAAAATGTTTTTAATACCATTCACAAAGGGGGACCCCTTCCCTTTTGCAAATGGGTTAGCACCAATTTGAAATGGGTGTTAACTGCGATTGTTTTGCGACCGCGTTCGCGGTCACAAAACAATACAACATTGCGCTGCGACTCGTAATTAGGAAGGGAACACCCCTTCCTAATTGTGACTCGCAGTCCCGTTTTGCGATTTGGTAACCAGGTTACCGAATCGCTAAACGGGATTTGGGCATCGCCATGTGCTTTTTGCATGTCGCAAACAGCAAAAATCGCTGTTTGTGACGTGCAAAAGGTTTTGTACATCTGACCCTTAACCCCTTCGCTGCCAGTCCATTTCCCACTTACGTGCCCTGCCTTTTTCGGCTATTTCGGGCAGTTTGTGCTTAGGCCCTCATAAGTTTTTGTCCACATAAGCTACCCACGCCAAATTGGCATCATTTTTTTCCAACATGGTAGGAATTCTAGAGGTACCCAGAGTTTCTGGGTACCCCTGCATAAGACCAAGAAATGAGCCAAAATACAGCAAATAAATCATTTTTTAAAAAAGAAATGGGAATAAAGGGCTGCAGAAGAAAGCTTGTGTTTTTTTCCCTGAAAATGGCATCAACAAAGGATTTGAGGTGGTAACATCACCATATTCCCAGATTTCAGGAACAGGCAGACTTGAATCAGAAGACCACATTTTTCAACACAATTTTGACATTTTACTGGGACATACCCCATTTTTACTATTTTTATGCTTTCAGCCTCCTTCCAGTTAATAACAGAAATGGGTGTGAAACCAATGCTGGATCCTGGAAAACTAAACATTTCTAAATAATAGACAAAATTCTGAATTCAGCAAGGGGTCATTTGTGTATATCCTACAAGGTTTTCTTACAGAAAATAAGAGCTGAAATAAAATAATATTTAAATTGAGGTAAAAAAAAACAGCCATTTTTCTCCACGTTTTACTATGTAACTTTTTCCTGCAATGTCAGATTTTTTAAATCAATATACCGTTACATCTATTGGACCCCTTTGGTTCCAGGGATATATAGGACTTGTAGGTTCATCAAACACCCTAGGTACCCAGAGCCAATAAAGGTGCTGCACCTTGCAATAGGTTTTCGTTCTATACCAGGTATACAGCAAATAATTTGCTGAAATCTAAAGAGTGAAAAATAGGCATCAAGAAAACCTTTGTATTTCCAAAATGGGCATAAGATAAGGTGTTCAGAAGCAGTGGTTATTTGTATATCTCTGAATTCTGGGGTGCCCATACTAGCATGTGAATTACAGGGCATTTCTCAAAGAGATGTCTTTTTTGCACACAGTCTTACATTTGGAGGGAAAGATATAGAGAAAGACAAGGAGCAATAACATTTGTTCTGCTATTCTGGGTCCCCCAAGTCTCCTGATAAAAATTGTACCTCACTTGTGTGAGTACTCCTAATGCCCCAGACAGGAAACGCAACATGGACACATCACATTTTTACATTGAAAACTGATGTGTTTTTTGGAAAGCGCCTAGCTGTGGATGTTGATCTCTAGCTCAGCTGGCACCTAGTAAAACCTACCAAACCTGTGCATTTTTGAAAACTAGACACCTAGGGGAATCAGGATGGGGTGACTTGGGAGGCTCTCACCGGGTTCTGTTACCCAGAATCCTTTGCAAGCCTCAAAATGTGGCCAAAAAAACACTTTTTCCTCACATTTCGGTGACAGAAAGTTCTGAAATCTGAGAGGAGCCACACATTTCCTTCCACCCTGTGTACCCCCAAGTCTCCCGATAAAAATGGTACCTCACTTGTGTGGCAGGCCTTGTGCCGGCGAAAGGAAATGCCTCAAAACACAATGTGGACACATCACACTTTCCCAAAGAAAACAGAGCTGATTTTTGCAAAGTGCTTAGCTGTGGATTTTGGCCTCTAGCTCAGCCAGCACCTAGGGAAACCTACCAAACCTGTGCATTTTTGAACCCTAGATACCTAGGGGAATCTAAGATGGTGCGACTTGTAGGGCTCTCACCAGGTTCTGTTACCCAGAATCCGTTGAAACCTCAAAATTTGGCACACAAAACACTTTTTCCTCCCATTTCGGTGACAGAAATTTATGGAATCGGAGAGGAGCCACAAATTTTCTTCCACTCATCCTTCCCTCCAAGTCTCCTGATAAAAATGGTACCTCACTTGTGTGGGTAGGCCTAGTGTCCGCGATAAGAAATGCCCCAAAACATTTATCTATGCACATCAAAATCATCAAATACAAAACTACCTGTTTTTGCAGGGGGGACCTGCGTTTTTGGTCCTGGGCTCAGCAGCCATACAGGGAAACCTACCAAACCCAGACATTTCTGAAAACTAGCCACCCGAGGTAGTACAGGGAGGTATGATTTGCTTGGAGCCCCTAGTGTTTTCTTACCCAGAATCCTCAGCAAACCTTCAATTTAGCTAAAAAAATCACATTTTCCCCACATTTCTGTGTGGGATCACTGCACTGGGACAAAGTTCCTACCACCCAACGTTCCCCTCAGTCTCCCAGTAAAAACTGATACCTCACTTGTGTAAGTGGGCCAAGTGCCTGTGACAGGAAAGAGCCAAAAACATGTCAAAATTGAATGGGAACCAAAGCGGGTCCAAAAGGGCAGTTTGGAAAAAAACATTTTTAGGCTGACAAGTGGGGCCGAATTGTTAGTGGTATAAATAAGACAAAGCTGGGTGGTAGGAATTTTGTGGATTCTTGCAGATTCCGGAAGGTTTCATCACAAAAATGTAGAGCGCTGGGCAGGGATGGAAGGAGAATTGCTTCCCCTTTCACCCCCGCCCCCCTCACCTCCCGTGGTGTCTGATGACATCAGCACGCGGTCATTAGAGGCTTCCCCCCTGCAGGCTGGAAGTTCAGCTTCCAGTACGGATCAGAAGAGGAATGCAAAAGCATTTCTCCTCCAATCATGTGGAGGGGCGAGAGAGGCATGAAAGAAGAGGAAATGCCTTTCCTTTCCTTTCATTTCTCTCTCTGCATTTCTACATTAGTTTTGCCTTACATGTACTAAAAGGGAAGGTTTTGGGTCTGGCAAATGGGCACTTGCCAGGTCAACATGGCAGTTTAACACAGCACACACAGACACTGCAATGGCAGGTCTGAGACATGTTTTCAGCGATACTCATGTGGGTGGCACAATCAGTGCTACAGGCCCGCTAGTAGTATTAGATTTACAGGCCCTGGGCATACACAGAGGGTTCACTATACTAGTGGCTTATTAGTAAAAGCAATATGCCCATCATAGATAACCAACGATAATCACAATTTACATAGGTTGCAATTTAGCACTGATCAGCAGTTGTAAAGTACCCAGAGTTCCAAAACCAGCAAAAGCGAAAATCAGCATGCAACCAAAAATACAGGAGGCAGAGGCAAAAAGACTGGGGAAACTACACCAAGGATGCCAGGTCTAAAACGTTTACCCCTCAGCTGAGAGTGGGGAGAACTACCCAACCTCATGGGAGTTCTCATCACGGAGGCAGAAGAATCTAGACAGACCATCAGCATTGGTGTGTTCAGTACCAGGGTGGTGTTCCACTGTAAAGTCCATTCCCTGTAGGGAGATGGACCACTTCAATAGTTTTGCATTCTCACCCCTCGTCTAAATCAACCATCTGAGGGGGCTGTAGTTTGTCTCAACCCAGAAGTGAGTACCAAAGAAATAGGGTCTTAGCTTCATTAGCAGACAGACCGCAGCAAAAGATTCTCTCACAATTGCTCTCCACCTCTGTTCCCTGGGGAGTAACCTCCTGTTAATGAAGGCTACAGGCTGGTCTAGTTCATCCTCGTTTAGCTGTGTTAGAACTGCCCAACACTGTGCTCTGAAGCATCAATCTGCACAAGAAATTCCTTGGAGAAGTCGGGTGCCTTCAGCATGAGTGCTGTGCACATAGCTGCCTTCAGGGCATCTAAAGCGGTCTGACAAGCTTCAATCCAGATCACTTTTTGGGCTTTTTCTTGGAAGTCAACTCTGTCAAGGGGGCAACAATGGCGCCATTGCCCTTGACAAATCTCCTCTATTAACCAGTGAGACCTAAAAAGGCTCTCATCTGGGTATTGATGGGTTTCCAAGCCAGAAGTCTGTCAATCTCGGGCCTGGCCAATCCCCACCTGGTGGCCCAAGTAGACCACCGACCCCTGCTCTATTTGGCACTTACTGGCCTTAATAGTGAGGCCTGTCTTCTGCAGGGCCTTTAACACTTCTCAGAGGTGCTGCTAGTGAGTCTCCCAGCTAGAGCTGAAATGTCATCCTGGTAGGCTTAACTGAAATCCTCCAGTCCTACGAAGACCTGGTTGACCAACCTCTGAAAGGTGGCAGGGGCATTTTTCAACCCAAAGAGAATGACAGCGAGCTGGTAGTGCCCCTCTGGTGTTGAAAACGCTGACCTCCCTTTGGTCCCATCAGTCAAGGCAATCTGCCAGTATTTAGACGTTAAGTCAAAGGTACTGAGGAACTTGGCAGATCCTAGCAAATCTATGAGCTCATCTGCTCTGGGGATGAGGTGCGTGTCAGTCTATAGTGATGGCATTGAGTTCACAGTAGTCCACACAGAACCTAAGTTCAGGGGTGGCACCTGGTGCAGCAGCCTTTGGGACCAAGATCACTGGGCTGGCCCAAGGACTGCTGGAGAACTCTAACACCCCTAACACTAGCATCTTGGAGACCTCTCCCTTGATGCTGGCTTTGACCTTGTCAGTCACAATGTAGATTTTATATTTCAGTCACTGTCATCAGTGTCCATATCATGGGTGCACTAATGAGAGACTCTTGGGGTCAAGGGACACAGAGTGGCAAACTGCCCCAGCACTGGTGACAGTCCCTCTGCTGTTCCACGGTCAGTGCTAGGGAAAGGTTCACTTTCTCCACAGACCCATCTTGGTCTTTGACAGGCAGGAGATCACTCTCATCCTCCATTCCATTATCAGTTGCTAGGAGAATGGTCAATTCTGATCTCTCAAAATGTGGTTTGAGGTGGTTCACATGTATGACTCTAGAAGGGCTCCTTTGAGTCTGCAAGTTCACCAGTTAGGTGACAGTATTTTTGCGCTCCACCACCTCAAATGCCCAGTCCACTTGTCCTGGAGAGCACAAGGCTCTACTGGCGCCATGACCCACACTTTCTGGCCAGGTTGAAGCTCAACCAGAGTGGCATTCTGGTCATACCATTGTTTCATATCCTCCTGTCTTGCTTCCAGTTTCACCTAATTGAGTGTCCTGAAGCGTGTAGTCTGGTTTCTGAAGGCAAGCATGTAGCAAAATACATACCTACTGGGGGCTTTCTCCAGGCCCTTTTTCACCAGGCTAAGAGGTCCTCTCACAGGGTGCCCGAACAGCAACTCAAAGGGTCTAAAGCCAAGTCCCTTCTGCAGTACCTCACTGTATTCAAAGAGAAGGCATAGAAAAAGGATGCCCCATTTACGCCTCATGGATTCTGACAGACCCATAATCATGCCCTACAGGGTACGGTTGAACCTTTCAACCAATCCATATTCTTTAGGGTGGTAAGGAGTGGCGAACTTGTAGGCCACCCCACACTTGTTTCACAGAGTCCTCACATAGGTAGATATGAAGTTGGTACCCTGGTCGGATACCAGTTCCTTGGGGAACCCCATGAGAGAAAAGATTCCTATCAATGCCCGTTCCACCACAGGTGCCATCACTGACCTCAGAGGAATAGCCTCCCGGTACTGGGTGGCATGGTCCACCAAGACCAGGATGTACCTGTTGCGCCTGGCTGTCTTGGGGTCCAGATGCGCCACAAATTTGATCCCCACCTGCTCATAAGGGGTACTCATGACGGGGAATGGTTGGAGGGGATCCTTGCATCTACCCCACTCTTGACTTGCCTAGCAAGTCTGGTAAGACCTACAATGGGCATCAGCGTGCCTGCACGTTTTGGGCAAGTAAAAGGGGGTGACAATCCTCTCAAAAGTTTTTTCCTGTCCCAAATGTCCTGCCAAAGGCATTATGAGCCAGACCTAATAGGAAGGTTCTGAAACGCTAGAGTACCACCAGCACTCGTGCTGCCCCAGGCTCAGCAACCACAGGCTCACTATACAGAGGACCATTCTCCCAGTAGATACAATGTGATCCAGACTCCTGGCCAGCTGCTTGGTCTCAAGTCTGCCACTGCAGACCCTCAAGATAAGAACATGTCTTCTGCACCTCACAGAACACCTCCCTGGTGGAACCCCCTTCTTGCTGCCAATGGGTCTGCTCAGACACAACCCCCAGTTTGGCCACCTGTTTCCCTGTAGGTTCTGGGGTGTCCCCCTCAGGATCCACCTCCTCTCAGACCATGGGAACTTCTGGTACACATTTCCCACACCCCCTGCTCCTCCTCTTCCTGGCAAGCACCCCAGCCACTCTTTCAGGTTTAAGTCCTCCTGATCACCCTTACTGGGTGCCATAGACTGAGTGGTCACCCATGCCCACTCAGGCAGACCCACCATCTCCAAGTGTGACCTGCGTTCCAACTCACACTAAGGGGAATTCTCTAGGTCATTACCTAGCAGACAGTCATCAGGCATTCAAACGGAACCTGCACCACCTTGTACCGGAGCACAGGGTTGTCCACAGCAACTACTTGGTGAAACACATTCAGGACCACCTGCTCTTCAGACACCAGGTGACATTTGACAGAAGTCACAGTGGCTCCTGTGTCTCTCAGAGCCTACACTCTCTGGCCATTGGTGGTCACCCACTGCTTATACTTCTTAGTGTTCTCAGGCACGAGGGTCCTCTGGACCATCTCACTGTCCCCTAGTGAGACAAGGGTCATCTCAGCTGGCTACCACCTTTCTCCTGGGACCAATTCCTCCCCAAGGGCGACACTGGCCACTCCTCTTGACTGTGCACCCGTAGTGCCGGTGTCCACTTGGGACACTTAGGTTCTCCCCTCGTGTGATCCTCCTAATCACATGCATAACACTTGTGGGGACCCATCTCTGAAGGATTCCCTGTAGAGATCCACAGCCTCTTCTCACCTGGGGATGGGAATCCTTACCCTGTGAACTAGGTTGGGGCCCTTTAGTGACTTCCTGTGTTTACCCTAGCCCCCCACTTCTTCTGATGGTGACCCTGCTCACACTTGGTGGAGTCTCCCCCATACCTCTTGTGGACCCTGGTACTCACCCAGCGATCCACCTCCTGGGCAAACTTCCTGGGGTCAGTCAGCTTGCTGTCAATTAGATGCTTGTGCAGCTCTGGAAAACAAAGACTATACAAGTGCTCCTATGCAACCAAATTGTACAGCCCCTCATAATCTGTTACCCTGCTGCCCTTCACCCAACTATCCAGTGTACTGCAAAACGAATTAACACATAAAAACCAAGTTAAAGATTCCACCTTCTTGTAGGACCTAAACATTTCCTTGTACTGATCTGGGATGAGACCATACCTAGTGAGTAGGGCATCCTTTATGGTAGAGTAGGTGAGCCCCTGGGAATCCCCCCATGGCTGTCAAGGTGTCCCTACTCTCTACCTCAAAGTGCTTCCACAGACCTGTCCCCAGTGTACGTCACGGACCCTCTGTCATGCGGAGAGCTGATTCATAGCCCTTAAGCCACAAATGTATGTCATCCTCCCTCTTATAGTCCTTCACTAAATCTTTAGGAATGTGCACCCTTCTCTCAGACTGCACTGGAAATATGCTGCCACCATTTGTTCTGGGTTCAGCCTGCTTGGCCTTGAGGTCCAGTTCTGTCATACGTCATGAATCAAAAACAATTTGTTTTCCTCCAGAGCAAGGGCCCGTGCCCTCTCTTGCTGCTCCATTTCAAACCTTTTGCTTTCCTCTGGCAACCTGAGCTTCTCAAGCTCCAAATGATGTCACCTCTCTGTTTGTCTGTCCATCAGTTCCTCTCTGTAGAAATACTGCTACCTGCCCTGGGGGATGCCCTCCCTCCAGGCAGGTCCTGGTTATCCACCAAGTGACCATGTATGCTTAGCTCCTCTCTCTCCACAACAACATTTTCCTCCTCTGTGGGCCCATCAGCCTCCTCTGCTGCCAACCAGGCCGTCAGCACCTTTTGCAGCTCCTCCTTCCTATTCAGACTTCTAACAGGAGAATTGAGTTCCTTACAAAACGTTTTGAGCTGAAGTACTGGGTAGGTTTACAACCTCTCCTGCTCAAACACTATTTTTGTAGCTCCAACTGATGGCTCGCCATACTGAGACATGATTGTGCATAAGATTTCAAAAGTTCCAAAGTTTTAGAAAGAAAAATAAAAACCAAAAATAAAAAGCAGTATGTGGTCACATAATGGTCTGCACTAAGGACCTAGTTTACACCAATCACTGTATGTCAAGTACAAATCCAAGTCATATCCTCATCGCTGATCACCAGAGTTGGAAATGGGGTCTCTAGTTGGCAGTCAGTTTATATCCTGTCCAAGTAGGGACCCTCACTCTAGACATGGGTAAGGGAGTTACACTCCTAAAACAACCCCTGCTCACCCCCTTGGTAGCTTAGTACGAGCAGTCAGACTTCTCTCAGAGGCAATATGTTAAGTATTTTTACCCACACACAGTAACACAGTGAAAACACAACAAATGGATACCACATCAGTGTAGAAAAATAGCCAATATTTATCTAAGTAAAACAAGACCAAAACAACAAAAATCCAACATGCGCAAGCAAATATATGAATTTTTTAAGATTTAATCCCAAAAAAGCGATTAGAAATGCAATAGTTCTAACTGGGGCTATCACAATGTTGTTTACAGAGTTGTTCCCAACAGTCTGATGCCACTGGCGACAGACTGCAGCACCGCTCACGGAGTCGCATGGACCCAGGGGTACAGTACCTTAGAACTGAGAAAAACAAAGACAGTGCACAGAGTCGGGAGGTGAGGTGTTTGCTGGAGCCGGTGAGGCATCAGTTTCTTACTGCTATTGGGGAGGTGAGGTGTTAGTTCCTCACAGATGCAGGGGAGGTGATGCCGTGTTGGTGGTGAGGCGTTGGTTCCTTATGATTCGGCAGTGTCTATGAATCAGGCGAATTAAGATGCGATGGGGTGACCCCTCAGGGTCATGGTCACACCACGTGGCCACAGGTACGACAGCAGAGTCGGTTGTCACCGATGTCGGTGACACAGCACTTAGGACTCACAATCTCATAGGACTTCAAAGGTGCTTTGGTGGCTTTGGGCCAGCAGCACCAATTCTGCAGCATCGTGTCATTGCACTTCAGTGGGGACAACAGCTTTAGATGCAGGCAGCAGCACAGAGTTGCACAGCAGTGCCGGTTCTGGAATCGTCCGGTGTCAATGTGCCTGGTTCTTCTTGTTTTTAGGCCAGCTTTCACTCCCAAAGGCCTGGGAACTGGAGTGGGCACCGCCTGGCGAGTCAGGCACCTCAGCAAGAGGCTTGCAGGTGAAGTCTCTATTGTCCCCGAGACTTCTTAACTGGGGGCAAAATCAGTCCCAGCACTTGGAGAAACTTCACAAGGAGGATACACAGCAAAGTCCACTCTTTGTCCTCTCCAAAGCCAAAGGAGCACCTGCAGGCCAACCCGGCAAAGCACACACATGAAAGGGGCAGTACTCCTCCTCTCAGCTCTTCAGCTCGTCTCCTTGGCAGAGTCTCCTCTTGATCTAGAAGTGTTCTAACATTGTGGGATCAGCAGTCAAATACTTATACTCATTTCTGCCTTTGAAGTAGTCAAAGTTCAAAGGAAAGTTTTTGTACTACACAAGACCCTGCCTTTCATACTCTAGTCCCAGACACATTCTAGGGTGCTGGCGATTGCATTGTGTAAGGACGCGCAGAGCCCTATTCAGGTGCAAGTGTCAGCTTTTCCCACCACTCTAGTCCAGGAAGGCCCATCAGGATATGCAGGGCACACCTCAGCTCTCTCTTGTTACTATCTAGAGTGAATTAACAAGCAGCCCAACTGTCATCCTGACCCAGACATGTATTTAGCAGCCAGGCAGAGGCACAGACTTGTTAAGCAAGAAAATGCCCACTTTCTAAAAGTTGATAAACAAACTAGGTCAACTTGGGGTAAGTATATACCTAAATTCCCACGGCATTAAAAATACTTTTTTCAATCAACTTTAATCTAAAATGAATGTATAATACTCCAAATTAATTTATATCACCATTTAATAATTAATCTAATGAAAAAAACATATCTCCTTTAATAATAAAAACTTCATAATAAATTAGGTGCTCTCAATATACGACGCAGTGAAAGTGCAAAAGTGTTGTACGTACATAAGTGTAATATACAATATATACAAATGTGGTTAAAAAACATATGAAGAAAAATGCAAACTTCAAAAAGACCCCTTCAATCCAGGTGTCTTGAAGTTGCTTATATATAATCCACATATAATATAGTCAACGTTTCAACCCTATATCAAGACATCAATCATTAGTGGGTCATCCTCAGGACTGAATACCTCTTTTAACTGGGAACACCTAATATTTTAAATATCATACTTGAACGATTCCCATTAATTCATAGAATACATCTCCTCTTTTTTATATTTCCTGGTGTCAATAATTTACAATTTACAACCTCCTCCAATTGGCAAGAATCTTCCAATACTTTATTGCAAATTTGCAGGAATTCCTTTATTTTGCCTTAAAAGAGTATTTTCGGGTTGTGTCTGCAGAAAAAGAAAACCGCAGTCCGTGTCGTCTTTCTAAAAGTGGCATTTTCCAAACTGACAATCTAAACAACAACTTTACTAAATGATTTATTTTTAAATTGTGAGATCAGAGACCCAAACTCCATATCTCTATCTGGTCCCAATACTAAATTACACTTAAAAGATATTTCAAGACAATCTCTATGTTAACCTATGGGAGAGATAGGTCTTGCAATAGTATAAAGCAAATATGGCAGTATTCCACTATCAGGACATGTAAACACAGTAGTATATGTCCTACCCTTTAGATGCACTTCACCCTGCCCATTGGTCTACCTTGGGCCTACTGTCAACATCAGGACAGTGTGCGCTCCACGGGCGACGAAGTGCAAAAAGCCAATCCTTATGCAATGTAATAATTCATGCATTGTGTGTTGATGCAGTATGTTAACCTTTTGCATTGCAGAGATTTATCTTGAAACGTCATTAATGCTGTTTGCAATGTATTGTTCATTTTAAAGGTTTTACTGCAGGATTACAGGGAGTGGTTAGGGTGTGGTCCCTATTCTGAGCCCTTCTAGAATCCTTTCCTGCAGTCTGGCTGGGTGTGACACGTGGGCGGGGTCTGGGTCTATTTAAGGGACCCAGTCCAGCTCCACGTGCTCACTATTCAGAGGTCCCAGTGCCGAGCAGCAGCATTTTCCAGAGCTCCTATCCGGAGGCCTACCTCGGCTTTTCCAGGCCCTGTCCTCATTATCTTGGTGATCCTCAAGCAGGGTGGTAAGGCGGAGGTCGGATTAGGCTACTGACTCCATTTTCAGAAATATTCGAGTTTTGGGCCTTTTGGTTAATCGCGTGTGCAATGGTTTTCTTGGCTGCGCAATCATTTTATTACATTTGAATCTTGATGTACGAATCGGTAACAGAGTGCGCGATTCATTCTTAGCATTTAACCTTTGCAGTACAGATCGGCAGAGTGCGCGATCATTTCATGACATTTGAATCTTGATGTACGAATCGGCAGCAGTGTGCGCAATTCATTCTTGGCATTTAACTCTTGCAGTACAGATTGGCAGAGTGTGCGATCATTTTATGACATTTGAATCTTGATGTACGAATCGGCGACAGAGTGTGCAATTCATCCTTGGCCTATAACTCTTGCAATACAGATCGGCAGAGTGCGCGATCATTTCACGACCTTTGAATCTTGATGTACAAATTGGCAGCAGTGTGCGCGATTCATTCTTGGCATTTAACTCTTACAGTACAGATCGGCAGAATGCGCGATCATTTCATGGCTTTTAACCCTTGCAGTACAGATTGGCAGAGTGCGTGATCATTTCATGACATTTGAATCTCGATGAACGAATCAGCAAGAGTGTGCGTGATTTATTCTTGGCATTTAACCCTTGCAGTACAGATTGGCAGAGTGCACGATCATTTCATGGCATTTAACCCTTGCAGTACAAATCAACAGAGTGTGCGATCATTTCATGCAATTTAACCCTTGCAGTACTGATCAGCAGAGTGCGTGATCATTTCAGGCTTTTTCGTCTCGCTGCACAATCTGGCAATAAGGTCTGCAAAAGTTTCTAGACAATTGACTCTTGAAACCCAAAACCAAAAAGAGTGATATTCAATGTTCAGGGTATTCTTGAAACTCAGATCGAACAGAGTGTTATTCAATGTTCAGAGTATTCTTGAAACCTAGATCAAACACAGTGTTAGTCAATGTTCCGAGTATTATTGAAACCAAGATTCAACAGAGTGTTATTCAATGTTCATAGTATTCTTTAAACCTAGATCCAACAGAGTGTTATTCAATGTTCATAGTATTCTTGAAACCTAGATCCAAGCGAGTGTTATTCAATGCTCATAGTATTCTTGAAACCTAGATCCAACAGAGTGTTATTCAATGTTCAGAGCAGAAGATGTTATTCTAAAAAACACTCATTTTAAAGTTTGCATAATCCTTCTTTATTTTCCAGGTTCCCAGAGCTAATAAGGTCATGTTCTAGAAAAGCTCTTGATCATTCATGTTATCAGTATATAAATATTTGGAACAAAGTTAAAAATTTAATAATAAAGTTATTAATGTGAATAATCTTGCTATTGTGTTCTTAACTCTTGCTCCCACAGGTCTCCTTCCCCTCTGTTCCCAACCTAAAACCCCATCCCCCACTTGGCCATTTTTTAACTCTGTGCTGTGATAGCTAATAGAGTTTGGAGCTGCCAAGAAGTGGACATATTGGGAACAGGCGCAAACCCAGAGAATCCGGTCTCCCTGGCAGAATTGTGAGCCCACAAATTTTTAATCCTCTGGTTTTGCGCTAGGTTCTCAATATGGCCTCATGGGAAGAGTTACTTCAGGTAGTTACGCAGCTCCAATTAGATGTAGTTGAATCTAAAAACATAGCAGCCAATCTATCATAAAGGGTGGATCAGTTAAAAAACAAAGTGGGAAAGATGGAGCAAAGTCCTTTGGGTGCGGGTAGGCTTAATCCTTCAACTAACATTTCACTCACAGTTCTCACAACCCTTCCTTTGGCTCCCCCAGAAAGGTCTTCAGGTGATTCTCAGAAAACACAATTCCTTTTGACTCAAGTAGAATTGCATTTTACATGTCTGCCAAACACCTTCCCTGATGCCCAATCCAGGGTGGCCTTCCTGCTATCCTATTTGACAGGAGACGCGGCCACCTGGGCAATCTCTCTTATGCGTAAAGACAGTCCCCTGCTTTATAATTGGAGAAACTTTGTCTGGGAATTTGAAAGAGTGTTTGATCAAAGAACAGTTACTCTATCCGCAGACCGAGAACTGCTAGAATTGCGACAAGGCAATAAAGACCTAGGGCCATATGTATGAAAATTTGGGTTTGCGAATCGCAAATAGCGATTATTAAGAAATCGCTATTTCCAAGTTGCAAGTGGCCATGTAACAAACTTGCGATTCGGAATTAGCGATTTCTTAAAAATCGCAATTTGTGGTTTGCGAGGCCCATTTACTGAATCGCAATTTGCATTCTCGCAATTTGCGATTTGTTTGCGATTCGGTAAAAAATTGCAAATTGCGAGAAAGTTCGTGAATGCACACCTGGAGGAGCCTGATGACATCACCAGCAGGAAATGAGTCATCCCAGGCAGTTTCAGGTGCCACACCCAAACCAGCATCGTGAGAGAGAGCAGCCCAGCCACATAGAGCAGCACTCAGCAGGAGCAGAAACACCTGAGCCAGGATGGAGACCCCAGGAACATCACAGGAGAAGCAGGAGACCGCCTGTTTGGGAAATCTTCACTCCAGGTTCCTGAGAGCGAAAAAATAAGGTTATGGCTGGACATCCAGGGGAAAATCTGCGCCATTGGAGTGGCACAGCACTCCATAGAGGAGATTAAGAAAAGGTGGTATGACCTGCGCTCCTGGGCAAAGGAGAGGGTGGCAAGGAGACTTGCGGAGGCCAGGGGCACAGGTGGCGGACCACCAACCGAACCACCATCCACACCACTGGAGGACCCGGTGGAATCCAAACTCCTCTCTGAAACTGTGACAGGGGTCATAGATATCGACACCTCCGGTCAACCGAGTACCAGCCAAGGTAAGTGCAATGTTGTTTGTGAACCCAATATGTGTATGCACAAAAGCCCCTTAGGAATTAGCATGTACTGTGAAGTAGTGTGTGAAGTAGTCCAGTCCACATCTTAGAAGCAGCACAACAATGCATTATGGGAGTTGCAGTCCACAAACTGGTACAGACAGTAGCATAACAATGTAATGAAGCATAGTGACACCCAAGGTAACACAACACACACAACACCATGTAGAGCAGTAGCTGTACCTTTATTGCCATTTTCAGACAGATAATGTAACATACAGGACTGACATGCTGCATATTGTTGTTGCAGGTGGGCCAGGCCCAGCAGCCACACACAGTCTATGTGTAGGGGAGACGAACACCCAGCAGCCCTCTGACACCAACACCAGTGGGTCCCTCCACATCTCCACTGTGCGCCGCAGGCCCAGGGCACTACCACTGCCAGACTTCAGCGGCGACTCAGATGTGCAGCAGGAGGGGCCAAGAACACCGTCTGCACCAGACAGGTGCAGCCAGATACTGGAGGGCAGGGGTCAGCCAGCACAACGCAGGAGTGCCACAGTGTCCCGGCTGCAACCTCATGAGGCAGGTGAGGGTCCGTCCTTGTTCGGGGGCCTTGAGGCTGCTATGTTGCAGCAACAATGCCTGCAAAACAAGCGCATACTTAGTTTGGACCGGAACCTGTGAGTCCACAATAGACACATGATGGGCCTGCATCGGCAACTGGACGCACTGAACAGCAACATCACACAGCTGCGTGAGGGACAGGTGCAGGCTTCTGAGGACACTAGGGACCTTACTAGTGCAGTGCGTGACCTCTGCCAGGAGCTGCGCCATGAAAGAGTTAGCCGGCGCAGACAGGAACACCAATTCAGGACAATGTTTGGCAGCTACTGCAGGTCCTCCAACAGGATGGCGAACTCCACAGCACTCATCGCCCGTCGCGCTGTGGCGGCACAAGTGGAGGCTGCACACACGCGCAGGGACGTGGTCCAGGGCCTTGTGCACATCACTAATGTGATTGAACATGTAATGGGACAGAGATCTGCCCCTCCCAGTGAGGTAGCCTTGGGGGACACTGAGGACAGTTCTAGCCTCAGTAGTGTGGCCGTACCTGCAGCAGACACCAGACGGCGCAGTGCCAGGCGCAGCACTGCCACTGAAGGTGACATTCAAGGTGCCAGTGAGTTAACTGGGCCCCCGAGTGGTGTGCGTGGGAGGAGAAAGTGACTCTTGCCGCAATTGCACTGGTGTTGCCACTATGACGTAATAGTGCGTGACTCAGTTCTTTTGTTAATTTTAGTTTTTTACATCACCTGTTTACTTTATTTATCACTCATTCATTACCTGACGTAAGGAAATACATTTCTATCACTACAGGTACAGTTCTCAGTGGATTTTTGTCATTCATACTCACGTCTGAAATGGTTGTGTGTGATGCCGGCACGCCTTTGCCTTCCCTCTGCTGCACATGGTCCTGTCTGCTGGCTGTAGAGGTGGTATGGGATCATCATTGTTAGACCTGACATGCCTTAGGGTGGTCACCCCTAACTTTTTGCCTGCCTCCCTCCACTTTTTGGACCCTGTTTTGCTGGCTTTTAGACTCTGCGCACTTTACCACTGCTAACCAGTGCTAAAGTGCATATGCTCTCTTCCTTTTTAAACATGGTAACTCTGGATCATACCTGATTGGACTATTTAATCTACTTATAAGTCCCTAGTAATGTGCAGTACATGTGCCTAGGGCCTGTAGATTAAATGCTACTAGTGGACCTGCAACACTGGTTGTGCCACCCACTTAAGTAGCCCCCTTAACCTTGTCTCAGGCTTGCCATTGCAAGGCCTGTGTGTGACGTTTCACTGCCACCTCGACTTGGCATTTAAAAGTACTTGCCAAGCCTAGAACTCCCCTTTTTCTACATATAAGTCACCCTTAATGTGTGCCCTAGGTAACCCCTAGGGCAGGGTGCTGTGTAGGTAAAAGGCAGGACATGTACCTGGGTAGTTATATGTCCTGGTAGTGTAAAGCTCCTAAATTCGTTTTTACACTACTGTGAGGCCTGCTCCCTTCATAGGCTAACATTGGGGCTGCCCTCATACACTGTAGAAGTGGCAGCTGCTGATCTGAAAGGAGCAGGGAGGTCATATTTAGTATGGCCAGAATGGTAATACAAAATCCTGCTGACTGGTGAAGTCGGATTAAATATTGCTATTCTAGAAATGCCACTTTTAGAAAGTGAGCATTTCTTTGCACTTAAATCTTTCTGTGCCTTACAATCCACGTCTGGCTGGCTTGGTTGACAGCTCCTGGTGCATTCACTCAGACACACCCCAAACACAGGGTACTCAGCCTCGCTTGCATACATCTGCATTTTGAATGGGTCTTCCTGGGCTGGGAGGGTGGAGGGCCTGCTCTCACACAAAGGACTGCCACACCCCCTACTGGGACCCTGGCAGACAGGATTGAACTGAAAGGGGACCTGGTGCACTTCTTAGCCACTCTTTGAAGTCTCCCCCACTTCAAGGGCACATTTGGGTATAAAACAGGGCCTCTGCCCTACCTCATCAGACACTTGCTGGAGAAGAAACCTGAACCAGAAACTACATCCTGCCAAGAAGAACTGCCTGACTGCTCAAAGGACTCACCTGTCTGCTTTCTACAAAGGACTGCTGCCTTGCTGTTGCCCTGCTGCCTTTCTGAACTCTTGTCTGGCTGTGAAAGTGCTCTCCAAGGGCTTGGATAGAGCTTGCCTCCTGTTCCCTGAAGTCTCAGGACCAAAAAGACTTCCCTTTTTCACTTGGACGCTCCGTGCGCCGCACACCGACGCTGATCGAAGCAACGCTCTTGGGACGACCGAAAATCCGACGCACGGCTTCGCAAGGACATCGCCGCCCGACCTCTAGAGGAGAAATCGACGCGACGCCTGCCGTGAGATCGTAATTTCAACGCGCAGCCCCGCAGACCGACGTCTAGAGGAGAAATCGACGCAACGCCTGCGGTGAGATCGTAATTTCGACGCGAAGCCCCGCAGACCGACGCGCTGCCGGAGAACAGGCCGGAAAATCCACGCACAGACCCGGGACATCTGGTAATCCCCGCGATCCACAGAAAGAGACTGTCCGCGCGCCGGAAAACAACGCAAGACTTCTCCGCGTGGAAAATAACGACGCAAGTCCTGTGTGCTGAGGAGAAATCGACGCACACACCCTTTTTCCACGCACCTCTTCCTCTGTGGCCCTCTGAGGAGATTTTACCACTCTAAACCAGGTACTTGTGCTTGAAAGAGACTTTGTTTATATTCTAAAGACTTAAGACACTTTATATCACTTTTCAGTGATATCTCTACAATTATCCTGATAAATATTATATATTTTTCTAAACACTGTGTGGTGTATTTTTGTGGTGCTATATGGTGGTATTGTATGATTTATTGCACAAATACTTTACACATTGCCTTCTAAGTTAAGCCTGATTGCTCGTGCCAAGCTACCAGAGGGTGGGCACAGGATAATCTTGGATTGTGTGTGACTTACCCTGACTAGAGTGAGGGCTTTTGCTTGGACAGGGGGTAACCTGACTGCCAACCAAAAACCCCATTTCCAAGAATCATCCTCATCTGATTCAGTGTCACTGATTTCTATAGGTATGCCCCTGGTTGTAGCTATATTGTGCAAGATTGCACAAGTAGCCACTATTCTACATGTGGTTTCTGGACTGTACTGTAGTGCCCCTCCACTTTTGTGGAGGCAACGGAAGCGACTCTTCAGCAGGCCAAATGTGCGCTCCACAACGTTGCGGGTTGCCCTGTGTGCTGCATTGTATCTCCGTTCTTCTGGTGTTGCGGGATTGAAGTAGGGCGTCATCATGTAGGTGCGCACTGCGTAGACACTGTCTCCTGGAAGGGACAGAAGGTGTGATGAGTAACTCAGCCATCTGACATGGGTTTGTCATCTATGCGCCAGTGTACAGAGTGACATTACCTAGTAGATCTCCTTCACCAAGCTCCCCAGCTAGCAGTCTTGTGTGAATGCCGCTGTGGCGAAAGATGTATGAATCATGTGTGCTCCCGGGTACCTGGCCACGAGATCAGTTATGATATAGGAGGCATTGCATATCACCTGCATATTCATGGAATGTTGGTATTTACGGTTTGGGTACACATACTCTGTGTCTGATGGTGGACATATTGCCACATGTGTGCCATCTATGGCACCTAGGACGTGGGGGAACTGTGCTATCTGGTAGAAATCAATTTTTGTCTGCTGTATTTCCTGTGGGGTGTGGGGGAATCTGATGTACTGTTGGAGTTTGCTTAGCATGGCGTTGATAAATGCATTGAAAAATCTGGAGAGGGTACTCTGTGAGACCCCCCCCAGCCACTGCTATGACTCCTTGATAGCTCCCTGAGGCGAGTAGGTGTAGGGAGCATAATACCTGCACATGGGTGGGTATGCTGTGAGTCCTTAGTGTTCTGCGCTGCACTATGGGTTGTAGCTCAGCTATCAGATCAAGTATCATGGCTGAGTTCAACCTATAACTCTCAAATATTTCCTCCTCTGTCAGGTCAAATAGTGTAATGCGCACTCTGAAAATGCGCTCCTGTCTCATCCTCCCTCTCCTCAAACCTGCCAAGATCCTCATCCTCCTCGCCATGCCGTAGAGTGCAGCCATTGTGGAAAAGAGTCTGAGGCATTCTGGGCCTCTTTATATAGGTTGCACCTGGTTACCACCTGGTTTCACTTAGTGGTATTTTGCATCTGCAAAATGCCATTCTGCGGAAAATCGCTAATTGCGATTTTTTGATGCATCTATTTGCGATTTGGATTTTGCGAATCGCATTTTGCGCCTCGCAATTTCCTACTGGAAATTCCGAAACGCAAAATGCGACTCGCAAAACCAGCTCGCACCGGAAAAAATCGCAATTTTTGCGATTTCTTAATTTTGGTCTGCGAATGCCTTTCATGCATCCCAGACCACGTTTTTGCACTCGCAAACCGCTGATTTTTGCGATTCGCACCGTTTGCAAGTGCAAAAACTTTTCATACATCTGGCCCCTAGTTTCTTACTTGGCTAGCTTTAATCAGCTGATGGCAGAAACATCCTGACCTGAAGAAAAGCAAGTAGCCCTGTTCTACCAAGGACTCAAAGATGAGCTAAAAGACATTCTTGCTCAGATCGATCCTCAACCCACGGATTGTCAAGATTTGATAAATCTTCTTTTGAGACTAGATCATCGTCTTGCAGAACGACAGGGAACACGCAAAAAGACTGAGAAAAATTCCTGGCATGTTCATGAGCACGGAAAATCACAATTTCAGAGAGCGAACAGTCATGAACCAATGGAAATTGGAACCATCAGGCGGCCCTTAACAAAAGAAGAGAAAGATTTACGTTGAAAAGACAGACAATGTCTGTACTGTGGTCGAAAGGGCCATTTCGCTGGAGAATGTCCTGCAAAACCCAAAAGACAAACAAACCCCTACCAAGAAGGTGGTAGCAAATGCACAGATCAAGCAGAAAAACTAGAACACCCAAGGTGTACAGAAGGGTGGCTCTTGGGTGTAACAAGTGGAACCTTCACAAGATGGTAGACAAATGTTACCCGAGTCAAGACATCTAAAGTTAGATCTAGAAGTACTGGTAAAAGAAAAGCCTTATCTAAAGGAAGCCATAGTAGATTATCGGGCTACTGGAAATTTTATCGATGCACAATTGATCCAAACATGGGGGATCCCATGTAAGAAGAAGAAAACACCAGAAATAGTACAAGTCGTAGATGGAAAACCCCTATCTGGAGGTCTGGTGACTCTGCAGACCTTCCCCTTGTCTGTGATCTGTAAAGAGGGAAATCAAGACACCAAACACGAAGAAAAAATAATCTTTGATGTCATCCATGCTCCTCAGTATGGGATCATCCTTGGAATGCCGTGGGTAAGCTACCCTAACCCTGTAATAAATTGGCAAGAAAGGAAAATCACGTTTTCTTCACTCCTGTGTAAAGAAAAATGTATGCAGACATCAAGTGTCACAGATCCTCGCAAATCCCACATAGCCATAGACGCTGAAACAGATGTAAAGCTGCCTTTGCAGTATTCATCATTCCTTGATGTTATTGACAAAAAAGAAGCCTTCTCCGCCTTCCCAGTCTTGACTCACCCAGATACTGACCGTCCATTCATAGCAGAAGAAGATGCTTCAGACATGACAATTGGGGCAGTGTTATCGCAACACAACAAAGATAATCGCCAAACGGACAATCTATCCAGTCAGGGTTCTACCATGTTAGCCCCAATCCAGACCCCTTGAGCTATCATTGCTCCAGACAAAATCCTTTGCATCATCAAAACCGAAGACTTTTTTGAAGAAATTCATAATTCTTTCACCATTGAAAAAAGACAGAAATGGGCTCAAGCAGATCCCAAAAGATCGATCAAACAAGGCCTACCTTTTCATGATGCATGCTTATTTGTTCCAACTATCAAGTTTTTCAAATTAGTGTTTCATTGGTTGCACGTTATACCTACGGCAGGTCATCCAGGTATTCCTAAGACTCTTGAACTAATACAACGATATTTTTGGTGGCCTACTTTGACAAAAGACGTTAAGCAAATGGTGGCAAACTGCAAATTTTGTGCTTGCATCAAGAAAAGTCATTCAAAACCAAAAGGGCTGTTACATCATCTCCCGCCTCCACTTCGACCTTGGGAAACCATATCCTTAGACTTTATTACAGGACTGCCAGTTGTTCAACATCACTCAGTAATCCTTGTGATGGTAGATAGTCTCACTAAATATGCACATTTCATTGCTTGCAGGAAATTGCCTACCTCCAGTGAATTGGCAACAATGCTTTTAAATCGAGTGGTCCGTTATCACGGACTACCAAAAGTGATTCTCTCCGATCGAGGATCACAATTTGCCTCTAACTTCTGAAAACGTGGTGCAAAACGCTACAAGTTACATCTACACTATCTACCAGTCATCATCCTCAAAAGGATAGCCAAACTAGAGACTAAATCAAACATTGAAACAATATCTATGGGGGTCATTCTGACCCTGGCGGTAATTACCGCCATGGCGGAGGTCGGCGGTAGCACCGCCAACAGGCTGGCGGTGCACCGCTGGGCATTTTGACCGCGGCGGTTCAGCCGCGGCCAGAAACGGAAAGTCGGCGGTGTACCGCCGACTTCCCGCTGCCCTTGAGAATCCTCCATGGCGGCGGAGCGCGCTCCGCCGCCATGGGGATTCTGACACCCCCTACCGCCATCCTGTTCCTGGCGGGTCTCCCGCCAGGAACAGGATGGCGATAGGGGGTGCCGTGGGGCCCCCGTAAGAGGGCCCCACGAAGAATTTCAGTGTCTGCTTTGCAGACACTGAAATTCGCGACGGGTGCAACTGCACCCGTCGCACCTTCCCACTCCGCCGGCTCCATTCTGCGCCGCCGTCCTCGTGGGAAGGGTGTTTCCCGCTGGGCTGGCGGGCGGACTTTCGGCGGTCGCCCGCCAGCCCAGTGGGAAACCCAGAATGACCGCCGCGGTCTTTTGACCGCGGTACGGTCTTTTGACCGCGGTACGGTCTTTTGACCGCGGTACGGTCTTCTGGCGGTTCCCGCTTGGCGGGCGGCTACCGCCGCCCGCCAAGCTTAGAATCACCCCCTATGTGCTTACGCTGAGAAAGCACTTCATTCTTGGAAATCAATGCTTTGGTTAGCTGAACTGGCCGATTATATGACGGAACACCGAATTAAAAACAACTACTAACCTTAACAACGAGGTCGGAACACCGACCTCGTCCTTACTACTAATGATTTTACCACGAATGCCTTAACAACGATATTTCGTTGTAAAGGCATTCCTGATCAAATCATTAGCAATAGGCACCATTCACCCTAATCCCTCACCCCACCCCCCCAACCCCACCCCAAAACCTAAAACCCGCTGACCCCCCACCCACTCCCCAAAACCAAAAACGCCCCACCCCCCCAACCCCACCCCAAAACCTAAAACCCCCTAACCCCCACCCCCTCCCCAAAACCAAAAACGCCCCACCCCCCCAACCCCACCCCAAAACCTAAAACCCCCTGACCCCCCACCCCCACCCCCACCCCAAAACCTAAACCCACCACTTACCTTCGCCAACTCCCTTCTTTGTACCTTAACCACGCATGTTCGTTGTTCAGAACATACGTAGTTAAGGCACAAAAATACAAAGTCATGGTTAAAAAAAGCGTTGTTACGCTTTCGTTAACCACGACTTTCGTAATAAAAAAGTCATAAAAAAGGATGTTTCCCGAACTGGCCTACAATAACTTGTATCATACTTCCACTGGCGCAACGCCCTTTTTTGGTCTATGTGGCTATCATCCTGATACCTTGCCAACCACAATTCCACAAGAAAGTTCACTTACACCAGCGGTGTCAGAAACAATACGACAACTCCATCAAACCCAGAAACAAATCCAGCAACATCTAGATAAAGCAAAACAATTGTATAAAAAACATTATGACAAAAAACACTGTGAAGGACCACAATATAAACCAGGAGACAGAGTGTGGCTTTCCACACGCCATATTGATTTCAAGAAAAAACAATGTTTAATCCCAAATATATAGGTCCTTACACAGTCCTTCAGCAGATCATTCCAGTAACCTCTAAGCTGCAGTTACCAAAATCGCTACGTATTCATCCAGTGTTTCATACTGCTCTCCTGAAAAGAGCAGTCCAAAAAAATAATAATAACCAGCTCTCAACCAGCTTCAGTTCTAGTACAGGGGCAATTGGAATACGAAGGAAAACAGGTTCTGGATTCAAAATTTAGAGGTCGTAATCTCTAGTATCTAACATCTTGGAAAGGTTACGGTCCAGAGAACAACTCATGGGTCTCCGCATCTGACATTCATGCTCCACGACTAGTACGGCGTTTTCATCGCCTAAACCCAGACAAGCCTGGCCCTAGAGCATGTTCGGGAGGGGGGAGTACTGTCAACATGAGGACAGTGAGCACTCTACGGGCGACGTATTGCAAAAAGCCAATCCTTATGCAATGTAATAATTCATGCACTGTGTGTTGATGTTAACCTTTTGCATTGCAGAGATTTATCTTGAAACGTCATTAATGCTGTTTGCAGTGTATTGTTCATTTTCAAGGCTTTGCTGCAGGATTACAGGGAGTTGTTAGGGTGTGGTCCCTATTCTGAGCCCTTCTAGAATCCTTTCCCGTAGTCTGGCTGGGTGTGGCACATGGGTGGGGTCTGGGTCTATTTTCCTGAGCTCCTGTTCCCGGAGGCCTACCTAGGCTTTTCCAGGCCCTGTCCTCATTATACTGGTGATCCTCAAGCAGGGCAGTAAGGCGGATGTCTGGTTAGGCCACCGACTCCGTTTTCAGAAATATTCGAGTTTTGGGCCTTTTTGTTAATCGCGTGTGCAATGGTTTGTTTGGCTGCGCAATCATTTTATGACATTTGAATCTTGATGTACGAATCAGCAACAGAGTGCGAGATTCGTTCATGGCATTTAACCCTTGTAGTACATATCGGCAGAGTGCGCGATCATTTAATGACATTTGAATCTTGATATACGAATCGGCAACAGTGTGCGCGATTCATTCTTGGCATTTAACTCTTGCAGTACAGATCAGCAGAGTGCGCAATCATTTTATGACATTTGAATCTTGATGTAAGAATCGACAACAGAGTGCGCGATTCGTTCTTGGCCTTTAACTCTTGCAGTACAGATCGGCAGAGTGTGCAATAATTTCATGACATTTGAATCTTGCTGTAGGAATCGGCAACAGTGTGCGCGATTCATTCTTGGCATTTAACTCTTACAGTACAGATCGGCAGAGTGCGCAATCATTTCATGGCATTTAACCTTTGCAGTACACATCGGTTGAGTACGCGATCATTTCATGACATTTGAATCTTGATGTACGAATCGGCACTAGTGTGCGCGATTCATTCTTGGCATTTAACCCTTACAGTACAGATTGGCAGAGTGCGCGATCATTTCATGGCATTTAACCCTTGCAGTACAGATCAACAGAGTGTGCAATCATTTCATGGCATTTAACCCTTGCAGTACTGATCGGCAGAGTGCGTGATCGTCTAGGATTTTTCATCTTGCTGCACAATCTGGCAATAAGGTGTGCAAAAGTTTCTAGATAATTGACTCTTGAAAACCAAAACCAAAAAGGGTGATATTCAATGTTCAGAGTATTCTTGAAACTCAGATCGAACAGAGTGTTATTCAATGTTCAGAGTATTCTTGAAACCTAGATCAAACAGAGTGTTAGTCAATGTTCAGAATATTATTGAAACCCAGACTCAACAGAGTGTTATTCAATGTTCATAGTATTCTTGAAACCTAGATCCAACTGAGTGTGATTTAATGTTCATAGTATTCTTGAAACCTAGGTTCAACAGAGTGTAATTCAATGTTCATAGTATTCTTGAAACCTAGATCCAACAGAGTGTTTATTTAATGTTCAGAGCATAAAATGTTATTCTAAAAAATGCTCATTTTAAAGTTTGCATAATCCTTCTTTATTTTCCTGGTTCCCAGAGGTAATAAGGTCATGTTATAGAAAAGCTCTTGATCATTCATGTATGTAAATATTTGGAACAAAGGTTATGAAAGTCAATGTGACTAATCTTGCTATTGTGTTATCTCTTGCTCCCACAGGTCTCCTTCCCCGCTGTTCCCAACTTAAAACCCATCCCCCACTTGGCCATTCTTAAACTCCGTGCTATGATAGCTAGTAGAGTTTGGAGCTGCCAAGAGGTGGACATATTAGGAACAGACGCAAACCCCGAGGATCCGGTCTCCCTGAAACCTACCTTAGGGGTGCCTTACTTGTTCTAAAAGGGAAGGTCTTGGGCCTTGCAAGAGGGTGAACTGAACAGGTCAACATGGCAGTTTAAAACTGCACACACAGACACTGCAATGGTAGGTCTGAGACATGTTTGTGGGGCTACTCATGTGCATGGTACAATCAGTGCTTCAGGACCACTAGTAGCACTTGATTTACAGGGAAATCAACTAACCATAGTCACAATTTGCACAGCAGCACTTGCACTTTACCACTGATCAGCAGTGGTAAAGTGCCCAGAATACCAAAAGCAGAAAAAACTAAATCCAGCACACAGTCAAAAATACAGGATGCAGAGACAAAAAGACAGATGAACCATGTGAAAGGATTCAGGTCTAACAGGGCGTTTGTGTGTCTTGGGGGGCTGGGAGTTGGAGGTGCTGGGTAATGTGGGAGTACTGGGTGTGTGTGTGTGTCTACAGGTATGCTGGGAGTGGTGGATGTCTGTGTGTCTGTTGGTGTGGTGTATGCAAGTATGCTGGGTATGGTGGATATCTTTGTGTCTGCTGGGGTAGTGTCTGCAGGTATGGTGGATATCTCTATGTCTGTTGGGGTGGTGTCTGCAGATATGGTGGGTATGTTGGGTGTGTCACTGACTGTTGTGGTGGTGCCTGTGGGTATGCTTGATGTTGTCTGTGGTATGGTGAGGGTGTTGGGGTTGGGGGTATCTGTGGAAGTGGTGACTGATGTGTGTGTGAGTGTCTATTGAGCACTTGCATGCCAGTGTGTTCTGTGGTATTTGTGTCTATGTGTGCTGCTCTTATGTGTTGAGGTAGGTGCATACAGATAAGCCTATGTGATTGGTATAGGTAGAGGAAGGGGGATTTGGATTAGGAAAAGGGGGCTGAAAGGTGGATGGTAGGTGGGGGTTGACTGACTGCAGTCAGTGTGGAAGCCAGAGCCTGAAAAGATCTCTGTTTGCCAGATATTGCACCAAGAATTCTTTCCAGGAGGGCATTTGTCTCCTGCAGATAGCTTGCCAATTCCTGAGTGGCATTCTCTATGACTGTCTGACCCACAGAGACACTCTTCAGTAGGTCAATAGCCTCCTCACTGAGGGTAGCAGGAAAAACAGGGACTGGGGCGTAGGTACCTGTGGCAAAGGAGATCTCCACTCTCTTGGGTGAGCAGGCAATGCCAACTGGGTGGAGTTTAACAGGGAGGATGATGATAGAACTGGGTGTGGTGGACAATGATGGCACAGGGGTACGTCCCGATGGGTCCGCCACCACTAGGAAGTGTCTACTGGAGTAAGAATATAATGATGAAGAGGATGCTGATCCAGTCTCCCCTGTGGTACTCCTCTCACCCTCTCGGCCACTGGGTCATTTCACCAGACACATGGCTGATGACAGTGATCCATCACTTTCTTACTTTTGGCTTGTAGCATTGAGGAGTTGAGTCCGTTGCCTAGACTTTACACCCACTACAATAACAAACAGTTCATGAATGATCAATGGACACAGCCATATGGTATCCCTGGAGAGAAATTGTTTGTGTATTGTACACAGTTGTGTTCTAGGTTCCTTGGCCATTAGGCAAGGCACATCAGTACACACCACATTACATGTCTACACAATCACTCATTTATTGTATTACACATGGCTCATCCCTACTTATCAGAGGAGATGTCAGAACCTAACACCTTCACTTGGCAATGTGACAGGCAGGAATATGCCCTGTACTCTCCCCCATGTGGCTGCTGTGCTGTCATCAGATGCCCATCAAGGTTGGGGTAAGCTACCAGCAGAATGCGGCCCATTATGGGTTCCATAGTCCACAGGCACCCCCCCCCAATTCCCAGTTTGACCTCCCTGATCTTCAAGGCCCAGCGTCTCAGGTCCTCCCACCTCTTCTGACATGGGACACTCCCCTGACTGTGGACCCCTAGGGTCCTCACTTTCATGAAGATGGCTCTCCATAGCTCCTTTTTCTGATGGGTGTTGACCTGCATGGATGCAAAAGACAAATAAAGAGATTACAATCACAAGTTTTGTCACAAATGGTTGAGTTACATACGTGTCTGAAACACCAAGCTATAACTTTTCTATTTGTTAGCACTCCCCCAGTGTAAAACACAATAGCTAATAATGGACCTGACTATAGTCATATGCATTTCCATCTGCAGACTTACCCACTACCCTGCTCATGGCCTGCATTGACTAAGCAAGCTTAATAACAACAGGTAGCCCATGCTCTATTAACCTGTACTGTGATGTGAGCCACAATTAAACACTGCACACCTATGTGGCTTCTGAAGGGTAAACTCCTTATGCATAAATGGACAAACACATTCACACTCTGTGAGAATGACTTACTGCATACAGTCCCTACAGGCAACTGCCAGAGTATAAACGTCACCTTTACACATGAGTAACAAGGGACTGGTATGGTGGGTACAGAAAGTGTTTTTTTTGTCCATGTGTGGACATGTGGAATAACAAATGCAAACACATGCCACTTCAGGGAGTGGGTTCTGTACTATGCACCTGTACCACAAAACACTCTTTAGGACATATGTGTCTTTCCTACAGTGATGGCATCCAACAAACAAAGGAATGCATTGTACAGTTTCTGATATGTGACTAATCTACTGAGTCACATTTCATGGCCTCCCAGGAATCAACATACTATCTGCACTATGGGACTGTCATTTGTGCAATAAGCCTGTACAGGACAAATAAGACTTGTGTAAAGTTGACAACAGAGCTGTGAAATTAAGGGACGTGTCATGATTCTAAGGCCTCCATTGGCAATGATGCTAAACACCCATGTGGACTAGATTAATTTTTTATCTTTGTACCCATTCCTAATCGAGTCAAATGAATGAGGCAGGTTTTGCCACTAGAGCATCATATTGGCCATATGACAAGATCTGCTGGGGTACAGGGAGTGGGCACAGTGCCACTTTTGCATAGCCACATTGACTCTCCCACGGTCTAGACTAGGTCCAATACTGGGATAGGCCCTGGTCTCCGCAGGCTGAGCATACAGAACCTACATCACACTCCATTCCCGTCACTTCCATGCATGACAGTACATCATGTGGCCAACAGGAATTTGGCATGTGGTGTGTGTGTGGTAGCCTGAAGGGCTGAGTGAGTCATGATATGCATTGCACACAACAGTTTAGCAAGGCCAGATGTGGTTTGAGAGGTCTGTAGCACTATACACGTTGCTCACAATGATTCTCAAATGAATCATATAACATGCGTACACAGCTCATGCTGGCATGCACATATATGTTGTCTGACATTTACAGCAATCATGAGGATAGAGATGACAGTGGATGGCAGTAATACCCCTCTAACTAGTCATGTGCATCAAACACAAGGATGATCTAGGACCGCAAAAACCTCAAACAATGTATCTGAACTTAACATATGGGACTGGCCACCAAAAACTGCACATTGTCCATCCCATTGATGCCACACAGACTTCAACAACAGGCACAAAAGAAGTCTAGCTGGCACACATAGGCACATTCTAGCCCATCGGGAGGAAATGGATGGTGGAGTACAGAGAAAATTGTGCACATGAGGTACTTACCTGCTTCTCTGGTGAGCCATAGAGCTGTTCATACAGGGGTAGGACCTCATTAACTTGTCTCTTTAGATCCTCTGGAAAGACGGCAGGGGCCCTATCACCTGCTGAATATGTCATGATCGCTCCCAGTGGCGGCACACAGCAGCTCAAGTCATTGAGGGTTTGCTGGCAGCAGTGTCAGGAGTCAAGTGAGTGAATCTGCAGAACATGGTTGTCACATCCGCCATGTACGAGGCCGTCACCACTGGTGGACACAGTAATTGGGCCTCGACTGCCACTGGCAACAACGTAAGCCTATGGCTGTGTCCACTGTGGTTGCAACCACCTACAACCATGACGACTTCCACTGGCGGTTGTGGGTAGTTCCTAATGTCCAGTGGAGTAGGTCAGGGACCTGCCATTTGGCAGTCTGAAATGCTGTATTGGGCTTTCTAAACTATGTCAAACCTACAAAAAAGGTTTTTGTACCTCTCAAAAATCCTTATTCTGTGTTGTCATGTAGGTCCTACTAATTAATCACCTTTGTAGTATGTTGCAGGGCACAGATGGCATTTAGCAGTGCGGCACATTCCACCATCGCAGTAGTCCTTTTGGGGGTTGGGATATACAGTCACATTTTGAGGGGCAATTGTGTTGCACATCTTTGATTTTTATCTAAATCCATGTTGTGGGCACATGTGTTGAAAATCATGTGGGTTACATGTGAGCCTTGTGTTATTTGCAGTTGTGATGTGTACTGGACACAATCTCTAACCAGTCAGAAATTATTTGTCGCATGATATCATTGACATGCTTCATATATGTTGCTGTGGACGCACTGACTAATGTTAGAAATCATGTCCTGTCAAACATAGATACCCAGGGAGAGTGAGGATGTGACAACCTCCTGTCTACCTTCCACTGCCAGACCTTCAGACCATGGAGCAACACCACATAATAATGTATTGCTGCCCGGATAGGCAAACAACAGTGGACTAATGTCATCAATTGGAGCCAGATCTAATGCCAGCTATTATTTATCCAACCAGCTTATAACTAATTGTATAAGTCATGTCAGGATTGCATTTCCTAGCCACAGGGTCCTCCCAACATACAGTGGCCTTCTCTGCTGGTATGTCCCAACCTATGCTCAGTCTGGTTTTGAAGGATGTCCTGTAAGCAATGTTGAAACACCTTGACAGCTTTATTCGGTTTCCTCAATGTGATGATTTAGCTCATGTGAAGGCTGACCTTTATGGTTTTGCATGCTTCTCACATGTGGTGGGGGCCATTGATGGCACACATGTTGGCTTGGTCCCACCACAGGCCAATAAACATGTTGATCGTAACAGAAATAACTTACATTGCATCAATCTGCAAGTTGTCTGTTTGGTGGATCTCTACATTTCACATGTGTGTGCCCATTATCCAGGTTTTGCCTATGATTCCTCCATAATACAGAACAACACAATTTCCCAGCTGATATCACAACAGTACTCAGAGAGGCCCTGGCAGGTTGATAAGTCACATCCGCCCTGATTGTGTGTGTGTGTGTGTGTAATGTCAGGTGCTACAGTAATGAACTGAGTGACTCATTCTTGCACATATGTCCTATTCCTTAACAGGAGACTCAATATATCTGAACCATCCTTGGTTGTTGATGCCAGTAAGGTATCGAACTACGCCAGGGGAAGTCTTTAATGAGGCTCATGGAAGAACACAACAGGGAGTGGGGTGTGCTTTTTGGCTCCTGAAGGTCAGATTTAGGTGTCTGAACAGGACTGGTGGAGCCCTCCTTTGCTCACCCAGAAAAGTGTGTCAGATCACTGTGGTATGCTGCATGCTCCACAGCATCGCCCTGCGGGGGAATATCCTGCACATCCCAGAGGAGGGGGAGCCTGCAGTGCGACCGGGTGAGAATACTGAAATGCTAAGTGATGGTGACAGTGGTGAAAAGGAAGCAGCTGACATGCAGGAAGACCCCATCAACAGCTACTTTTCACAAGTGCAAATATGGCATGTGATGTAATGACTGTGACTATACCATGAAATGTAGTTGTGAGAATTTGTTGAGTTAAGTGCAATATTTAGCCAAAGGCTGCATGAAATGTTAGCTTTTGACATATCCCCACCTTGATGATGTTGCTTTGTTTGTGTCAGTTTCCTTGCAATGTAATTACATTTCCAGTTGCTTGCTATGTGATTTGGGTAATAGGTATGTTTTCAGGCTTATACACCTTGTTTTGTCATTATAGAGGGACCTTCACCATGACATCCTCATGTGGGCATTTCAGAGTTGTGACATTGGCAGGTATCTGATGATATTCTAATATACAAAGTGGACATGAATTGTTCCAAGTAATGTAGGTCACAGATTTAGGGTGTATGAGACCTGTGCCAAGACAGCTTGCACAGTGTATGGGCGGAAGTTCAGAAGTGCACCATGGATTTTTTTTGTGTGGTGTGTTGGACAAATTGCATCATGTGGGCATGAAATATGTAGTCATAGATTGTGACCAGGTAATTTTTCCTTCACATTGGCTAAACCCTCTTCTTGTATGACCTGTAAGTAGCTGTAGATGTGTTTCATCATTGCAGGCCACAGTGCCACAACACTGACATATGTTTCTGTCATACCACCAGATGCATGGTCATTGGATTATGATGGGCATGTTATAAGGGACTGTTGTACTGCCATCTATCTGTATCTTGGATAATGTGATGTTGGATTACCTTGTTATGGTATGTGGTAAGGCTCAAACTGGTGACATTATTCACTTCAATATTTGCCTAGTCTACAGGACAGTGTCTGACAAATCCCTTCATTCCGTGGTCTGGGGGTTGTACCTTGGAATATGTACTTTGACTCAGTATGAGTCACAGATTCTTGTTTCAAAAAGTCCAGACATATGGACAGGCTATGTGCTGTACACTGGAATAAAATGTTTGGTGTAGCCAGACACTTGTACATAAGTGTTTGTGTGTAATGCTTGTAATCCTGAGAAGGACACTATGGCCCTCATTACAACCTTGGTGGTAAATCCCACTTTCCACCGTGCAGAAGACCGCAAACATACCGTTGAAGCAGCGGAATTTCACTACAGGTATTGCGACTCACAGCTCGGAATCTGCCACAATACAGACACCCACACAAGTCCGCCACACCAAACGTCAGTGATAACCTGGCGATACCAAAACTTTCAACGTCACGCCAACAGGAATACGCCCACACTATCATGACCCATGAATCAACGCGGTGGTCTTTCAACCGCGATAAACCATTGGCGGTGCACACCGCAGCGCTCAAAATACACACACATTTACAAAACACAACCATATTGGACAATTCAAAATACACACACCTGACACAAATACACACACCACACCCACACACCCAAACCAATATAAACCACACACCCACATCACCCACAAACCCTTACAACCAAAATTCTGAAAGAAGGCCAGAGAGAGAGACTATCTGACACAACACCAGCATCCACAGACACACAACACCATCACTTATACAACATCCACGCACCTCAAATAACACACACAAACACATCACCTCACACATCACAACAGACAGCACCTCACACGTGACCCACACCACATCATGGTACCTCAAAGACACCCCAGGTTCTCTAAAGAGGAGCTCAGGGTCATGGTGAAGGAAATCATCCGGGTAGAGCCACAGCTATTCGGATCACAGGTGCAGCAGACATCCATTGCTAGGAAGATGGAGCTATGGCGGAGAATTGTCGACAGGGTCAATGCAGTGGGACAGCATCCAAGAACACGGGATGACATCAGGAAGAGGGGGAACGACCTACAGGGGAAGGTACGTTCCGTGGTATCCAGACACCAGATTGCTGTACAGAGGACTGGCGGTGGACCCCCACACCCTCCCCCACAACTAACAACATGGGAGGAGCAAGTCTTGGCAATAATGCATCCTGAGGGCCTCGCAGGAGTAGCAGGAGGACTGGATTCTGATAAGTCATATCTTTACAACTATAACCCCTCCACCCCACCTGCATGCCATCACATACTCCCACCCTCACCCCCACACCCAACACCCCAACAACCCACAGATACCCCACTAACACAACCCACACATCCCAAAATCAAGCCCTGCATGTAACACCAATGCATGGACACCCATCACCAAAGCATGTCCAGTAGAGAGACTCACTCATGCCCCAAAATCACCAATCAGAAGAGGGTAACTCACCCATTGCACAAGACGGCACACATAGATACCAACATTATGCATTCACTCCCCAACAGGACCCCTACCCAATGTCACGGACAGGAGGTGCCAGACATATCCAGTCCCCCCACAGAAGAGGCCCACAGTGAGGACAGCAGATCTGCACGCCTGGATCAAGATGACCAGCCCGGCCCATCAGGGACCTCTGGACAGTCGGTTCCCCTGACACAGTCACAAACCACCACTGAACGTCCCTCCTTAGGAAACAACCACCACAGCACCCACCCAGCAGGCCCATCCCTCTGTCCCCAGGACACGTCAATCAGCAGTGTGTCCACCACTACAGGGAACCCAGGCAACCCCACTAATACAGGATGATCAGGGACCTGGGGTCAGTGGCAGTGGGCACACGGTTCAGGGGACAGAGGCACAGGATAACAGGGAAGCTGGGAGGACTCCTGTGCGACAGGGGGAGGACAGGCTCAGGGAACCCAATCTCCACGAGGCACTCTCCAACATCATGGGAGCTTACCACCATTCCCAGGAGACCTTGGGCACGGTACTGGCCAAGTTTCAGGAGACCCAGCGTCTGCAGGAGGAACACTACCTGGGGATCAGGGAGGACTTGAAGTCCAGCAACACCACCCTGGTCACCATTGCAGGGGTGCTGGCAGACCTTCTCAACACCAGGAGTGACACAGTGGCACACCAAAGGACCCCTGACACTAGCCTGGATGATGAACAGCCCTCCACCTCTGCCGGCGCTAGTGGACAAGAGGCACCGCCACAGGAACAACAGCCCACCAGCACCCCACCCCCTGCAGAAGGAGAACCACCCCGCAAACAGTCCATGAGATCCAGGAACAAGACAGAGAACATTGCCAAGACCCCCGCCAGGAAATAGGACTCTCCTGAATGTCACCCTTCTGTCGCATTGTGTTATCCTGTCCACCTTGAACTGACATTACTCCACTTCCTATGCCCCCTTGGACAATGCACCTGTGATACTATTAGACTGGACTCTGCCATGGACATTCCTCCACCATCACCCCTGCCCATTTCACATCCTCCTCCACTTATTTGCACAGCAATAAACACACTTGAATCACAAAACAATCTGAAGTCTGTCTGTGCTTTCACTAATGTGTAATTGCAAAACCTCAGGAATATAGCAATGTCAATGTACTTGTTCACATACAAATGTAACACAGCTGTAGGCCAGCAGTAAACATAGCAGACGGCACAAAGTGGGACCCAGATCTGTGAAATGAAAAGGCAAAGTAACAAGTCAGGATCCATACACTGAGTGAAAATGACATACTTATGCTAGCTCCAACAATAGTATGAGATGTGGGAAGCAATTACATCTTTTTACCTGTGCCTCACTGGAAGTATTGCATGATGATGTGGTTTCGGTTGTCGACTTCTTCTTCTTCTGCCTCCTCTTCTTCACTGTACACAGGCTCCACAGCTGCCCCAAGACCACCATCTGGCCCATCCTCCTGCAGAAAAGGCACCTGGAGTTGCAAAGCCAGGTTGTGCATCACACAGCAGGCCACGATTATCTGGCACACCTTTTTCACTGAGTAGTATAGGGAGCCACCTGTAAGATGGAGGTACCGGAATCTGGCCTTCAGGAGGCCGAAGGTGTGTTCTATAATCCTCCTAGTTCGCCCATGTGCCTCATTGTAGCGTTCCTCTGCCCTTGTCCTGGGATTCCTCACTGGGGTCAGTAGCCTTGACAGGTTGGGGTAACCAGAGTCACCTGCAAATGTCGAGGGACAACTGTTAGACGCACACTAACCCTCAGGGACAACCCCATACCAAGACACCTATGTCAACTGTGTTGGGACTTTGGCCTCACCTATTAGACACACACGGTGCCTCAGGAGTTGCCCCATCACAAAAGGGATGCTGCTATTCCTCAAAATGTAAGCGTCATGCACAGAGCCAGGATACTTGGCATTGATATGGGAGATGTACTGATCTGCCAAACACACCATCTGCACATTCATCGAATGGTAGCTTTTCCGGTTTCTGTACACCTGTTCATTCCTGCGGGGGGGACAAATGCCACATGTGTACCATCAATGGCACCAATGATGTTGGGGATATGTCCCAGGGCATAGAAGTCACCTTTCACTGTGGGCAAATCCTCCACCTGAGGGAAAATGATGTAGCTGCGCATGTGTTTCAGCAGGGCAGATAACACTCTGGACAACACGTAAGAGAACATTGGCAGGGACATCCCTGATGCCATGGCCACTGTTGTTTGAAAAGACCTACTAGCCAGGAAATGGAGTACAGACAGAACCTGCACTAGAGGGGGATTCCTGTGGGATGGCGGATAGCTGAAATCAGGTCTGGCTCCAACTAGGCAGTTCCAGGATTGTTGCACGATCAAGTCTGTATGTGATAATGATGTGTCTTTCTTCCATTGTTGACAGGTCCACCAGCGGTCTGTACACCGGAGGATGCCGCCATCTCATCACCTGCCCCAGCAGACATGCCCTATGGAGGAGAACAGCGAGCATAGGGTCATCCAACACTTAGGTATCACAATGTGTTATATGCTAAAACATAGAGAAATCGCAATGTGCCGATATCTGTCTGTATTCCAGTCCTAGATAGGTGTGACGCAGTTTTTTTCCATCGTATGTGGCCCCCCTGAAATGTAGGCTACCTGACCTGTAAGGTGGGACAAGGGGAAATGAGGTAACTGCGCTGGCGTTGTACACCAGCTCGGTGGGTGGGCGAAGACCGCAGCGCAATTCAGCATTGGTTAACATTGGGCCCTATGGGTCCCATGAGCCAATGACGATGTACGCCGGCGGTATGCACCGCCCCGGATGTGGCAGTCATTTTCTTACTGTTCACTCACTTGATACCTGACCTTTAACAGGAGAGGACCTATACTGCAAGTGCTGCTGTGACCTGTGTCTGGAAGCGACGATGGCTACAGTGTCTGGGGAAAGGACCCCTGCCTTCACTTCGGAGGAGTTGGTGAAACTGGTGGATGGGATCCTCCCCCAGTACAGGCAACTGACAAACAGGTGAGTACACTGTGAGCATGATAGATGGGACATGAATGTATGGAGTGGGGTGGATAGAAGATATAAGGGGTGTTGGGCTGAGGCCAGCATGTGAGAATGGTCAGTGTATGTTTTTCTGGGCCAGGGTGGGAAGTTGTGCCAATGAGTAAGAAGAACCAGACGGGGGAGTAAAATCCTTTGTTACTTCACTTTTCCTCTAGGTCAACGCCCACCAGAAGAAGGGTATTTGGCATGCCATCGCCAAAGACGTCCGGACCCTGGGGGTCTAAGATAGACGGAGCACCCACTGCCGTAAAAGATGGGAGGACCTGCGCCGCTGGAGCAAAAAGACGGCAGTCGCAACATGACCCCCTTGATGTACCGGATCCTGGCTGTGGCCTATCCGGAGTTGGATCGGCGCTTGAGGGCATCACAGCAGCCACAAAGGGGTGAGTACACTCTAATTCAGCTGACTCTGCACGCTTTACGAGATGTTTGGGTTGTCAAAGTGGCCTGTGGGTTCCCCTAGGCCAGGGCGAACTTGTTAGGCTAGGTCCCTTGTTAGGCAGGCTCTGTGGCACCCCATCCCCACTACTGGTAATAGCCATCTACACCTAGTCAGGCTCCTGTGACTTCCAGGTGTGCAGCAAATGGGCAATGTTGAGAGGCATTTGCAGCAAACAAATGCATACCTGGAGGGCATTCATTCTGGCCAGGGGTCCCAACAGAGAGCATTTCTGGCTCTGGCCTCAGCACTGATGGCAGCCATTGTCCTTGTGCCCAGCCTCCCCCTCGAACTTCCTCCACCCATACCCAATCCCCTGTACCTCAGCCTATCCCAGGCACACCATCAGACCAGCATGCACACTCATCAACACACAAGAGTGGACATGGCAAACATAAGCACCACACAACCCACAGGCACTCACACAAGCACCATCCCCATGCAGACACAGCAACATCCACTGCCTCCACTGTGTCCCCCTCCTCCATGTCCTCCTCCTCCCTCCCTGTCTCGTCTCCACTCACACCTGCATGCACTACATCCTCAGCCACTACCTCCATCACCAGCACGCCCATCACCACACACCGCTAACGTGCAATCACCATCCCCCACTACCATGCACACATCCCCAGTGTCCTCTCCCAGTGTGTCTGTGAGCCCTCCTCCCCAAGTACACAAACACAGGCACACACCCACCCAACAGCCATCCACCTCACAATAGCCTCCGGCCCATGCACCTTCACCCAAATTCAGCAAACATACACCTCCTACAACCACTTCCCCTTCCTCCACTCCCAAACCCCCTCCATCTTCCCGTCCCAGTGTGTCTAAGAAGTTTTTCCTGGCTAACATTGACCTATTCCCTACACCTCCCTCCCCCCGTCCTTCCCCTAGGGCCAGGCTTTCCAGGTCCCAGCCCAGCACCTCAGCCACCAAATCCCCAAGCACAGTGGTGCCAGCAACAGCGGGGTCATCGAGTGTGCCACCCATCAGGGCTGCCAGTGTGCCACCTTGCGAGGGCAAGGGCATTCTGCCACCTGCCAAGGTGAAGAAGGTGCCCACATCCCGAAGGGAGAAACCACACTTACCAGCCACCAAGGGCTCCGCCAAAACAAAAGGGGACAGTGGCAAGACACCTGCTGCACTATCAAAGGTGGGGAAGGGACAAAAGCAGAGGAGCAGGTCCAGACAGGGCACGGTGGCAGCGACTGTGGGACTACTGTCACCCCTTCTGTCAACGACTACACCAACCTGCACGGCCACCAGCACCGCCACCTGCACCGCCAACAGCATCGCCAGCTGCACCGCCACCAGCACCGCCATCTGCACAGCCACCTGCACCGCCACCTGCACGTCTGCAGCCTTAGCAACAGTCCCCAGCATCTTTCCTAGTGGGCAGCCGTTCGAGGCTGCAGGAGACGTCCTGCTGTGTCTCTCAACAGATGCTGACACATGCACCACTGCCAGCACTGCCACCACAGATATCGCCACAGGCACCGCCACCAGCCCCGCGACGTGCTCGGACAGTGGCACCACCACAGCTGACATGGCTACCATCAACAGTGGGCAGCCGTCCGAGGCTGGAGGAGACTTCCTGGACCCTGCCCAGCTTCCATGAGGCATTACTCTCATCACTGTTTGCACCTGCAGTTGGAAGGCGAAGCTGCCCAGCAGGGTGGTGTATGTCTCTGCCTCCATGGCATATCATGGTACCTGTTCCTAGGCAATCTCGTGGCACACACACCCAGGTGAGGGAATGGGACCTGCCACACTGCATGTGGAGCACTCTGGGCACAAGGCCCCCTCCAGAACCAGTGGAGATTCACATCCACTACCTCAGTCCTTGGCAGGATGAAGCACTCTGGGCACAAGGCCTCTTCCAGAACCAGTGGAGATTCACATCCACTACCTCAGTCCTTGGCAGGATGAAGCACTCTGGGCACAAGGCCCTCTCCAGAACCAGTGGAGATTCATATCCACTACCTCAGCCCTTGGCAGGATGAAGCACTCTGGGCACAAGGCCCCCTCCAGAACCAGTGGAGAAAGGCATCCACTACCTCAGTCCTTGGCAGGATGAAGCACTTTGGGCACAAGGCCCCCTCCAGAACCAGTGGAAATTCACATCCACTACCTCAGTCCTTGGCAGGATGAAGCACTCTGGGCACAAGGCCCCCTCCAGAACCAGTGGAGAATGGCATCCACTACCTCAGTCCTTGGCAGGATGAAGCACTCTGGGCACAAGCCCCCCTCCAGAACCAGTGGAGATTCACATCCACTACATCAGTCCTTGGCAGGATGAAGCACTCTGGGCACAAGGCCCCCTCCAGAACCAGTGGAGAAAGGCATCCACTACCTCGGTCCTTGGCAGGATGAAGCACTCTGGGCACAAGGCCCCCTCCAGAACCAGTGGAGATTCTTACCCATTACCTCAGTCCTTGGCAGGATGAAGCACTCTGGGCACAAGGCCCCCTCCAGAACCAGTGGAGACTGTTATCCACTTGAGAGAGTGTGGCTTTGCACTCCCCAGGATAAAGCAGTGGGAAAACCACCCACTGTAAAGACTTGTGAGACTGTGGCTTTGCACTCCCCAGGATAAAACAGTGGGCAAACCACCCACTGGAAAGACTTGTGAGACTGTGGCTTTGCACTCCCCAGGATAAAGCAGTGGGCAAACCACCCACTGGAAAGACTTGAGAGACTGTAGCTTTTCACTCCCCAGGATAAAGCAGTGGGCAAACCACCCACTGTAAAGACTTGAGAGACTGTGGCTTTGCACTCTCCAGGATACAGCAATGGGCATGGAGCCCCCTCGAGGAGCAGTGGCGTTGTGCATTCATCCAGCTGAGGTGCCCCCCCTCCCCTTCCCCCTGAGGTGCCTGTTTATTTTTGATCTGATGCCCCTGCAGTGTTCTCTCCGTTTCGAGTCAGGTATCTTGTGTGGGCTTCGCCCATGCATTTTGGGACCACTGGTCCACGGACAATGATTGGTACACTATCCAGACTTGTGTAGTTGGTGTACATATTTGTATATACTGATTTTTTAACTTTCACTATCTGATTTTTCATGATTACAATCGTTACAATAATTTTATTTTGTCCTAGTGTTCTTCCAGGGGATGGGGGGGTGCATATGTAATGTTGCTGCATGTATTTGTGTGTAAGGTGTTGTGGGCGAGGGTGAGGGTAAGGGTATTGCGTGTTGCGTGTGTGTGGCACTCTCTTTTCCCTCCCACCCTCCCCTGTGTTGTAGGTGCAGTACTCACAGTGGTCGTCGACGGCGTCTGTCCTGCTCCTGATACATCAGGAGGAAGGCCGGCATGGGCAGTACGTGTAACTCGGGCTCAATGGCGTCCTGGTTCCTCATTGGGTGCCGAGAGGTGAGTGGTTTCCCTTCTGAGTACTGTTTCCTCTGTGCTTTTGATAGCATTGGTTCCGCCCCGGAAAAGGTGGCGGATAGGCCTCTTGTAATACAGTGGGCGGTACTTTGTCCTCTGCCTGTCTGCTGGCAGTTACCACCGCAGTGTTTGTTTCTATCGCTGTGGCGGTCGGAGTGTTAAAGTGGCTGTTTATGTTGGCGGTTTCCGCCATGGTCATGATTCCATTTTTTTCCCCGCCTGCCTGTTGGCGGTGTTACCGCTACTTTAACACCAACCGCCAGGTTGTAATGAGGGCCTATGTACCTGTGACAGTTTCCTCCCTGCACAAGTAAGTTATGTCTTTATCATTTAGTTTGCATGGTCTTACATCTCTACATAACAAGACATGTTAAAATCAAGAAAGCAGACAATTAGTTTGTGATGGGTGAATTTATTACACTGCTGAGGTAGAAAATACAATTTGGACAGAAAAGAAGAAAACAATAAATTGAAGCTGTCAGTCAGGGTGAATGAAATCATTGGAGTGGATGCCACACCACTGGGAGACCAAAGTCCAGAGTACTCCTCCCATTGGAATTGGTGGGGGATCAGTGAACAGAGTGAATATATGGCACATACAGGAGTTCCTTTAGGAAGAGATCACTTGCTGGAAGTGGTGAATGTCTTGCCATCTGCACCTCCTGGATTCTTTGCTGGATGTCCCTGCTTTTGGGGGGTGGGACCTACTGCTTCAGAGGCAGGGGTGTCGGGTGGGTTGTTCCACTGCAGGGCCTACATTCCAGTGGCTGGCACCAATGTAGATGTGCCTGGTGTTGATGAGCAAAAGGTTGAGGAAGATTAGTTTTGAAAAGTCCTGCTCAGGACTGTGGGCCTCATTCCGACCCTGGCGGTCATGGACCGCCAGGGCCGGGGACGGAGGACGCACCCCCAACAGGCTGGCGGTGCTTCATGGGCAATTCTGACCGCGGCGGTAAAGCCGCGGTCAGAAAAGGGCAACCGGCGGTTTCCCGCCGGTTTACCCCTGCCCCAAAGAATCCTCCATGGCGGCGCTGCTCGCAGCACAGCCATGGGGATTCCGACCCCCTTCCCGCCATCCTGGTCCTGGCGGTAAAAACCGCCAGGAACAGGATGGCGGGAACGGGTGTCGTGGGGCCCCTGGGGGCCCCTGCACTGCCCATGCCACAGGCATGGGCAGTGCAGGGGCCCCCTAACAGGGCCCCATAATGATTTTCAGTGTCTGCCACTGCACCCGTCGCACCCCTTCAACTCCGCCGGCTCCATTCGGAGCCGGCTTCATTGTTGAAGGGGCTTTCCCGCTGTGCCGGCGGGCGGCCTTCTGGCGGTCGCCCGCCGGCCCAGCGGGAAAGTCAGAATGACCGCCGCGGTCATTTCACCGCGGTACGGTCTTCTGGCGGTTCCGCCGCCCGCCGGGGTCGGGATGACCCCCTGTGTGTATGTCCCTCCCTCATCATCCCTGTTAAGGAGGCCAAGTTTGTATTGTGAGCCTCCCACTGCTTTCACATATCCCTATGCATGTCCATCTGTAGCTGCTTGATTTATTGGAGTTCTGTCAAGATCCGTCCCATCACGCTCTGGGAATCCTGATAGACCCCCAAAAATGTGAATGTAGGTGCCCTGGCCAGGAGTAGCTACAGTGGCATCACCCCGCTGGCCCACAGTATCCCTCCCATATACCATACTCCCACAGCCCGGGCCCCTGCCACAGGGTGCCCTCTCCTACTGGGTCCTAAACCCTCATTGTCCAATGTGGTGTTCTGCACCTTAGGATCTAGGACTGGGCGGTACAAGATGGTAGACACTGTTCTCGGTACACAGGTTGGGGGGAGGCCAATGGTTGCCTGAGATGTTGAGACAACTGGTCTGGGTGGTGCTAATGTGGCCACAGTGAGACTCATTCTTGGTGTCTGACCAGGTTGCCCAGATTGCCTAGAGCTGTCCTCCATGTCCAGATGCCCAGGAATATCTTCTTCACTGAGGGCGTCATCCAGAAGGGTAGTGGCAGTCTCTTCTGTGGCGTCTTTGTTCCCAGTGGGAGTTTGACCTGTTGATGTGAAAGATACAATGTTAGTGGTTGTATTGTGATACTACAGCCAACAGTTTATTGTTACACTAAGCAGAGGCCTAGTACCCATTGTATTGGTTATATTGACATGACACTTGTAAGGCATGCCAATTCCATTTAAATCAACCAGCTGCTCAAATGTACAGATCATTAGCCATTGGGAGGATGACCTCAGAATGCCATCTTGCCACCAATGCAAACAAAACAGTGGCTAGGCAAGATATAACTTTGGTCATTTTGAGGCCTAGTTGATTGTGACACAGGCAAATCCAGGAGTTTGTTGTATATGTGACTGGAGTCATCATGTGGTCAGTGCAATGTGAATGTGTTTGTTGCTAATACCATTCTGGTTATGCATCTTGAGGCTTTTGAGATCATTGTTTCACACACTGGGTAAGTTGTCCTTCCTATCCTCAATACTTTAATCTTGGGTGAGCAGGTCAAGATGGAGCTAGGTATCCAGACACATCTCAGAGTTGAGCATGCTCTGTATCTTGGTCATTCCCAGGGGGGTAAGATTCATTTGAGAGTTTACAAATAGATGGATTTGGGCATGTGACCACTGGTCTGATGTTTGTGGTGACAGCAACAGCACATGCTGGGAGTTTCAGTCATGTCAGTCCCTGTACTACATGCACTATACAGATTGTATCCCCCACAGTTGAGTAAACTTCAATTGGGAGTTGGCCCACAGGAGTCTTTGGACATGGGATCACTGGGCTGATGTTTGGGGTTATATAAAAAGTGTCTCCCATGAGTTGCAGTCATGTCATTTCCTGTACTACTCACACTATAATGATGTTATCACTCCAGGTGAGTATACTTCATGCATCAGTTCCCAAACAGGAGTATTTGGAGAAGGGGACACTGGGCTTGTGAGTGAGGTAAAAGTGACACACTCTCCTGGACTTAGCAGTCATGTCACTCCCTCTACTTCATACACTTGATAAATGTCATCCCCCCGAGGTGAGTACACTTTATTTGAGAGTTGGCAAACAGATGTATTTGGGCATGTGGCCACTGGTCTGGTGTTTGTAGTAACAGAAACAGGGCCTGCTGGGTTGCAGTCATGTCATTCCCTGTACTACACACACTTTACAATTATTACCACCAAAGGCGGGTACACTTCATGTGTGAGTTACCAAAACAGGAGTCATTGGAGAAGAGGACACTGGGCTGGTGAGTGAAGTAACAGTTACTGAGCCTCATGACCTTAGCAGTCATGTCACTCCCTCAACTAAACATACAATAAAAATGGTATCCTCCCAGCTGAGCTAACGTACATTGAGAGTTGCCAAACAGGGGTCTTTCGATGAATGAACACTAATCTGGTGTTTGGAGTCAGAGAAACAGTGCTTCCTGTGAGTTGTAGTCAGGTAATTACATCTAATTCACACACTTTTCCAATGTTACCCTCCCAGGTGAGTAAACTTCATTTGGGAGTTGACACACTGGGGTATTTGCACAAGGGAACACTAGGCTGGTGTTTGGCATATGTATTAAATACACTATACAAATAGTATCCCCCCGAGTTGAGTACACTTCATTTGTGAGTTTCCAAAAAAGGGTATTTTGAGAAGTGAGCACTGGACTGGTGGTTGGAGTGACAGTTACAGTACCTACTAGGAGTTGCATTCACATAACTCCCTGTACTACACACACTATAAAAATAGTATCCCCCCATGTGAGTAGACTTCATTTGTGAGTATCTAAAAAAGGGCATTTCGAGAAGGGAACACCGGACTGGTGGTTGGAGTGACAGTAACAGAGCCTCCTGGGAGATGCAGTCATGTAACTCCCTGTAGTACACACACTGTACAAATGAAATTCCCCAGGTAAGTATACTGGTAAGTATACTTCATGTGTGAGTTTACAAACTGGGGTATATTGGCAAGCAACCACTGTGCTTGTGTTTGGAGTTGAAGATACAGGACCTGCTGGGAGTTGCAATCATGTCACTCTCTCTACTACACATACTATACAAATGGTATCCTCCCAGTTAAGTACACATCAATTGAGAATTACTAAACACTGCTATTTGGAGAAGCGAACACTGGGCTGGTGGTTGGGTTTACAGACACAGGGCCTTCCTGCTGTTATTAGTCATATACTCTCTCTACTTCCCGCATTTGACGAATGGCATCCTCCCAGCTGTGTAGACTTGCATTGGAAGATGCCAAACAGAGGTCTTTAGACAAGTAAACACTGTTCCGGTATTTATCCCCCCGGTAAATACACTTCAATTGAGAGTTCACTAACAGATGTATTATAGCATATGACCACAGTGCTATTGTTTGTAGTTAAAGGACTAGTGCCTGCTGGGAACTGTAGTTATGTCAGTGCCTATACTACACACACTTAACAAATGTTATCTCCCCAGGTGAGTACTATTAAGTTGATAGGTAACAAACATGGGTATTTGGACAAGTGACCACTGTGTTTGGAGTTTTGGAAACAGTACATGCTGGGAGTTGGAGTCACGTCAGTCCCTGTACTACACACACTATACAAATGTAATTTCCCCAGGTGAGTACACTTCAATGGCGAGTTGCCAAATAGAGGTAATTGGACAGATGAACATTGGGCTGGTAAGTGGACTGACAGTGAATGTGGCAAAAAGAGAGCTGTGAGCATGTATGATATGCATTTTTGTGCCATATTTTGTGTTGTGACTTACCAGACTCCACTCCCCCAGGTATTCCTGTCAAGCCCTCAGGATGCAGGAAGGCCAAAACCTTCTCCTTCCTGGGAAAGAGATGTAATGGGGCAATAGGAGGGCAACCACCAGCCTTGTTGGCCTGCAGCTGGTGCCTGCAGACCAATGAATGGACCTTGCCCCTGAGGTTGTTCCTCCTCTTCCTAATGTCCTCCTTTGTGTGAAGGGTGGTGCCTATAGCATTCACTCTGTCAACTAACCTGTCCCACATTTCCATTTTCATACTGAGAGGAGTGTGCTGGACTTGTGCTACAAATAATTGTGGCTCTACTCTTATGATTTCATCCACAATGACTCTTAACTCATCTTCAGAAAAATGGGAATTTTAGGAACGTGACAAGGTGGAACAAAACCAAAACAGGTGGTAGTGACTTACTTAACAGGCGACGTTCAATAGAGTGTGAATGAAGGAAAGTGTGTGTAGGGATGGTGAAAAAAGGGGTGCCTAATATATGTACTCTACAAAAAAAGTTGTTCGGGCTTCATTGTCTTGCAGAGTAAATGCAAAGGATTGTGGTCTGTCAAAGGGTGTGTTTTATAGGTTCCTTTGGAGGTGTGTCCAGTGTGGTAAGGTGTGTCAGCTGAGTTGTTTTCAAATTCATCCAATGTGCTGTTGTGTATTACTTTGCTGACTGTGGACTGCTGCAGTTCACACCACCAATGGGTGACCGCCTTGAGGGTCCACCAAGGGGCTCTGTGCTTGTAATCAGGTCAGTGGTCAGTTGCTCAGCTGTTGGCGCGGGAGGTCGGACCGCCTATATCCAGGCCTCTGCACCGCTGGTGGTCTGCCTTTTTTGATTGGCGGTCGGCGGTCCTACCCATATAACTCATAATAGGGCGGTCTGAGAGACTGCCAACATTGCGGTCTTTTTAGGCCAGCCAACATGGCAGTCTGGCTGTCCGACCACAAAACTTGTAATGAAGCCCTAAATATTTTAAAGTGGGTAAAGGTGGTAGTTTGCCCATTGATTTGTTTGAGAACTTCAGGGAGTATGTCTTTAAGGAATTTTAATGTAGGCTCCTGGGAGATAGTGGTTGCCTCTCATTTATCCTGCAAATTGAGGGGTGGTTGTGTCCAACTATATTAATTAAAACATTATGGCCCTCATTTTGACTTTGGCAGTAAATTCTGCTTACCGCCATGGTGACGGCTGCCAACACACCGTTCGCCATATTATGACACACACACACTAAACTAACAGAATACTGTCAGAAACGCATATCCACCACACTAAAGGTTGGTGTTGAACTGTCAGTACGAACACCCATACCGTTACGCCAACAAAACAACACCCTCCACATTATGACCCACGAATCACTACAGCAAACATTCAACCGTGGTAAACCATTGGCGGTATACACATGCACGGTCAGAATGGCCACCCAAATATATAACAACACAACATTGGCATATACTAAAAACACACACCTGACACTGATATACACACCACACACACCCACCCACAGCACTATAAAACACACACCCACATTACCCACAACCCTTTCCGAACAAGAAAAATAGCCGAGATAGCCACGCAAATCATAGTCATAACTACACACACCACAAACACCCATTCATCCATCATGTACCCCACACCCCACCACATTACTCAACATCCCACTGCGCAACACACACCACACAACACCCATGTCCCCACAAAGGCACCCCCATTTCACTTATGAGGAGTTGCGGGTCATGGTGGAGGAAATATGGTAGAGCCACAGCTGTTTGGAGCAGTTACAGCAAATCTCCATTGAAGGAAGATAGAGCTATGGCGGAGAATCGTGGACTGGGAAAACACCATGGGACAGCATCCACAAACAAAGAACGACATCAGGAAGAGGTAGAACGACCTCCGGGGGAAGGACCATTCCATGGCAGCAAGGCATCAGCTCGCCATCCACAGGACTGGCAGTGGACCCCCCACTCCTCCCCCACAGCTGACAACATAGGAGGAGCAAGTCTTGGCAATACTGCATCCTGAGGGACTCACTGGAGTTGCCGGAGGACTGGACACTGGTGAGTCAATATTTACTACCTATCCCCCCATACCTGCATGCCATCACCTCCCCTCACCCCTCACCCCTCACCTGACACTGATCACTCCACTCCATCCCACACAGTACACCAACACAAACAACAATCCTAAATGCGAAGCCCTGCATGCCAAACCTACTGCATGAACATCCCTCCCATCCCTGCATGTACACTCACCACTAATACACGCACAGCATGGAGAACTAACAATCCCACAATACATCACCATACACAAACAAAGGTGGCAGGGCAACAGCAACGATATAGGGGAAGCTAGGGATGTAGAATATGTCACAGACATGTAGTATAATACATCACTTATATTCCCACAGGTGCCCCAGCCAATTCCAGCGGCGAGGAAGGGCCACGGTTACCGAGTCCCCCACCAGAAGATGCCCCCAGTGATGACAGCAACTCTGGACTACTAGATCTGGATGAACTCCCTGTCCCATCAGGGACCACTGGTCAGTCAGATACCCCAGTACACACCCAGTCCACACAGCGCCTCCCCCATAAGTATCTAACACCACAGCAGCCACACAGCGCCCCCATACTTCTGTCCCCAGGACACATCAATCAGCAGTTTGCCCACCTGTACAGGGACCCCAGTTCACACCTCACAGCCAAGACAATCAGGATCCTGGGGTCAGTGGCAGTGGCAGTGGGCACACCGTTCAGGGGACACAAGCACAGGGGGACATGAACACACGGAGGACAGCTGTGTGCCAGGGGGAGGACAGGCCTAGGGAACCGACTACTCAGGAGGCACTCACCAATGTCCTGGGGGCTTACCAACAATCCCAGGACAAGATGGGTCAGGTGATAAACATCATGCAGGAGAACCAGCGGCTGCCGGAAGAACACCATCTGGAGATCAGGAAAGAATTGCAGGCCCTCAACACCACCATAGTCTCCATAGCAGGGTGCCGGGTGATATGGCCCACATAATGAGTGACTCCATGGCACACCAGCAGGCCCCTACGACTAGCCAGTCAACTGTACAGCCCTCCACATCTGCTGAAGCTAGTGGACAGGAGGCCCTGCCACAGGACCCACAGGCCACTAGCACCCCTCCCCCTGCAGAAGGTGAACCACCCCGGAAACATTCCCTGCGACCCACACAGACACCAGAGACACTTGCCAAGACCAAGGAAATGAGACCCTCCTGAATGTCCCCCTTGTGTTCCACTCTGTCACCTTTTCCACTTTGAACTGCCATTTCTCCTCTTCATATGGCCCCTTGGACACTGGACCTGTGCTACAAACAGACTGGACCAATATCCTGGACTTACCTCTACCATCACCCAATTCTATTGCACTATTCCTTCTATATTTTGCACTTCAATAAACACCCTTGAACACAACTTGAGTGATAGTGCTTTATGTGACAGAAACGTGCAATGATTATAACTGTTTCATCTTGTGCAATTGTCCTGAACTTTGTGATTCCATCCAGAAAGTGGCCAGTAGCAGTTTGTAGTCATCACATCAGTACACAGTTGTAACCACACCAACATCTGCAAAATGGGAAGGCTTAGGCGACAGTCAGTTGGGATGCTAAGGAAGTGACTGCAATCATGCTACTGCCACACAGAAAAATTAATAATCAGAAGAATGGTCAGTTCCACTGTCTTACCTGTCTCATTGGAAGTACTGCCGTATGAATGATGTCCTGTTGTCCACATCCTCATCCTCTGCCACCTCATCCTCCCTGTCCTCAGGGTCCACTGCAGCCACAGGAGTATTTTCACCCTCCTCCTCCTCCAGATAGGGCACATGTTGTCTGATGGCCAGGTTGTGCAACATGCAGCATACAACAACTATCTGCAGACCTTCTCAGGGGAGTAGCAGAGTGATCCAACTGTCAGATGCAGGCACCTGAATCTGGTCTTCAGGAGACCGAAGGTCCTCTCAATTATTCTCCTGGTTTGCCCATGAGCATCATTATACCTATTCTCAGCCCCTGTCCTAGCATTCCTTACAGGGGTCAAGAGCCACAACAGATTTGGGTAGCCAGAGTCACCTGCAAGAAGTGAGGGACAAACATTATCTTTGCACAATGGTATCGTGGGTGACTCCTGAAGCCATGCACTGACATGCATTGGGTGGGGACTCAGGCTCAACAGCCACACCCTGTGGCTCTGTTGTTGGCTATCACATGTGGGATGCTGCTGTTCCTCAAGACGAAGGCATCATGCACCGACCCAGGATACTTGGCACTGACGTGGGAGATGTACTGGTCAGCCAGGCACACCATTTGCACATTAAGGGCCATATTTATACTTTTTGACGCACAACTGCGCCAACACAGTTGTGCGTCAAATATTTTAACGCCGGCTAACGCCATTCCAAAGCGCCATGCGGGCGCCTTATTTATTGAATGACGTTAGCCGGCGCAGCTGACTGGCGTGCGTCAAAAAAAATGACCCACACCAGGCAGCGCCGGCGTAGGGGAAAATGGAGCTTGGGCATCAAAAAAAGGGGCAAGTCAGGTCTGAGGCAAAATATTGGCCTCAACCCGATTTGCGCCATTTTTTTTTACTCCCATCCCCCATTGAAATGACTCCTGTCTTAGCACAGACAGGAGTCATGCCCCCTTGCCCAATGGCCATGCCCAGGGGACATATGTCCCCTGGGCATGGTCATTGGGCATAGTGGCATGTAGGGGGGCACTAATCAGGCCCCCCTATGCCACAAAAAAAAAAAAAAAAAAAAATACTTACCTGAACTTACCTTAAGTTCCCTGGGATGGGTCCCTCCATCCTTGGGCGTCCTCCAGGGGTGGGCAAGGCTGGCAGGGGGTGTCCCTGGGGGCATGGGAGGGCACCTCTGGGCTCCTTCCGAGCCCACAGGTCCCTTAACGCCTGCCCTGACCAGGCGTTAAAAAATGACGTAAAAAGCGGCTGGACATCATTTTTTACGGCCCGCCCACTCCCGTGCGTCATTTTTGCACGGGAGTTTAAATAAGGCGCACATGCCTTAGAGTCATTTTTTAGAAGGGAACGCCTACCTTGCATATCATTAACGCAGGGTAGGTGTCCACGCTAAAAAATGACACAAACTCCAAGATCTTTGGCGCTAGACGAGTCTAACGCCAAAGTATAAATATGGAGTTAGCTTTGCGTCGGATTTGCGTTAAAAAAAACGACGCAAATCCGGCGCAAACAGAGTATAAATATGCCCCTAAGTGAGTGGAAACTCTCCCGATTCATGAACACCTTTTCATTGGCCCGGTGGGGGTGAAGGTTATATGTGTTCCATCAATGGTCCAATAACATTAGGAATATGTCCCATAGCATAGAAACCAGCCTTCACATTGGCAAAATCATCCACTTGGGGGAAAGCAATGTAGCTGCGCATGTGTTTGAGCAGGGCAGTCAAAATCCCTACCAGCACTATTGAGAACATTGGCTGTGACCTTCCTGGAGCCAAGCCCACTGTCATTTGGAAAGAGCCAGTTGTCAAGAAATGGAGCACTGATAGGACCTGCACAAGAGGGGTAGTCCCAGTAGATTTATTGGATATCAGATACCAGATCAGGCTCCAATTGTGCACACAGCTCTGTGATTGTGGCCCTGTCCAGTCTATAGGTGAGTATAATGTGCCTGTCTTCCAGTGTATCCAAGTCCACAAGGGGTCTCTACAAGGGGGCTTGCCTCCTCCTCCTATTCCTCTGCAGTGGTAGGTACCTCAGTGACACAAGAGTGAGAAGGGAGTGACAAACTGAACAATGGAAACACCACTTCAGTGTACAATGACCATGTATGTAACTGGACTTTGTAAATGGCAATGCATATACAATTCACAGCAATGACACAGTTCTCAATTTAAGAATGTTGACCTGCACCATAAAATGGTGACTGCCTGTCCTGTATGTAAGGACAGGCGGAAGTGATGTAACTCCGCCGACATTGGGCATCATGGCGGAAGGCAGTATTGACCCACTGCGCTAATCCTCAGTGGCTAAAATGGGGTCTATTTAGCACAGTGTCTAATGAGGCTTACTGGCGGCGGTGACGGCGTACACCATTGCAGATGTGACTGACATTTTCTGAGTAAAACCTCACTTGATTCCTGACTTTCCACAGGACAACACCTCAACTGCGTGTGCTGCTGTGACCTGAGTCTGGAACCTGCCATGGTCCACGTGACACGGAAAAGGGCCCCTGCCTTCACTTCACAGGTGTTGGAGTGCCTGGTGGATGGGGTACTAGCCCTGTATGGACAGCTGCATGGGCCTCCAGACCAACAGATGAGTACACCATGGCGACGATGCATGCAACAAGGTTGCATGGAAATGTGTGTGTGCTGGCAGTGTTTTATTTGGTTGAGGGGTATGGCTGGTGGTAGTGTACATGCAGGGCTCCGGGTGATGTGTATGTCATTTGAGGGGAAATGGTTTTTTTGGGCAATATGTGTGACAGACTGGATTGTATGGTTAATAGTGTCCTCCTGTATGTGTTTCCTCTGCAGGTCAGCGCCCATCAGAAGAAGGGATTGTGGCGTGCCATCACCAAGGACGTGCGGAACCTGGGGGTCTATAGCAGACGAAGCACCCACTGCAGGAAACGGTGGGAGGACCTGAAGCGCTGGGTCCGGAAGACTGCAGAGGCCCAGCTGGGGATGGCATCCCAAAGAGGGAGGGGTGCTCGTCGGAACCTGAACCCCCTGTTGGCCCGCATATTGGAGATGGCCTACCTAGAGTTGGATGGGCACTTGAGGGCAGCACAGCAGCCAGAAGGAGGTGATGACAGCCTGTGCAACACCCATCTTTGTTGCCTGGAATAGGATGCTGGTGGTAGGTTTCAGTCAGTGAGTGACCCTTAATACCAGCTCATACATTGCTGCATGATCCAGCTCAGGGTTAATGGGTGAATGGCAAAATATTGTTAGCTAGCTAGGTGGCATTCCATGTCAGACAGGGCTTAGTAGGTCCCAGGAGGGGTGCAGATGGTGGTGGTTGGCTCTCATCTTGCTGTGGTACCTAGCCAATGCAATGCCAGTGCGGTACATAGTGCTCAATCTTGGTCCCTGTGTATGATGGTAATGTGTATGCCATCTGCGGTGTTGGTGCTGTAATTAACCCAGTGCTCCCTTTCTCTCTCTCCCCCCTATTTTCTTCTGCCATCCTATCCATGTGGGCATTAGCATCACTTGGCTGAGGAGCAGGGGCACCGGTGAGTGAGGAAGCTGCAGCCCATGGAAACCAGGAGGCAGAGTCCACTGACACCGATGGGACCAGTGGGATGGAGGATGAGGGGAGCACCATGATAGGGACAGGAGGTGACTCTGAATCCTACTGCGATGGGAGCTCCCTGGTGGTGGCGGACACCTCTTGAACCACCCCAGCTACAGGTACAGCCGCCAGCCCCATACCAGCACCGCTCTCCCAGTAGCCCCCCACTGAGTTGGCCATGTCCGGTCACCCAGGAGGGTGGGCATCTCCTTCGTCCCAGGCACCTCAGGCCCTGCCCCAGTGAGCCCTGCTGCCCTATGTGAGGGGGCTATTGACCTCCTGAAATCCATCTCTGTAGGGCAGTCAACCATAGTGAATGTCAGCCAGGGGCTGGCATCCCAGATGCAGCAATGCAGTACCTACCTGGAGGGCATCCATAGTGGGTTGGCAGCCCTGCAGAGATTGTTTCAGGCTCTGGCCTCCTCTGATGGCAGCCAGTTTCCCTGGTCCTACCGTCCCCCCGTCAACTACTACTTCCCAGTCCCAGTCTCTTCAACCCCAACCCATACCATGCACACATACAGAAAAGCATGCACACAAAACATCACACAAGAGTTGCACATACAAGCACAGGCATCAAACTTCAAGCCACAAGCACTCACACAAACAACAGACAGTTGCACACACAACAACATCTACTGCTTCCACTGTCTCCCCCTCCTCCTCCTCCTCTCTCACAGTCACATCCGTACTCACACCTGCATGCACTGCATAAACAGCCACCACCACCATCACCACATCATGCAGCACACCCACCTCACTTGCAAACACCTCCCCAACATTTATCCACACGTCCTGTTTGTCCTCTCCCACTCTGTCTGCCACCTCCTAAGAGACACAAATGCTCACATTCAGACACCCAACAGCCATCCACCTCACACACGTACACTGTCCATGTACTTGCACCCATGTCCAGAAAACGTACACCCCCTACAACCACTCCCTCTAACTCCACTCCCATCCCTCCTCCCACATCCCACCCCAACGTCCCTTAGAAGCTTTTCCTTGCTCATCTTGACCTCTTCCCTCACCACGTCCTGCCCGTAAGTGCAGGGTCCCAACATCCCAGCCCAGCACCTCAGCCAAACAGCCTGCCACTGCTCCCAGCAAAATATCTGCAGCTGGCACTAAGGGTCCCCTTAGTACGATGGCATCCACTCTTAGTAAGTCCACACCTCTGCCTCAGAAAGGGAGGACTGGAGTGACAAAATCTAAGGGACAGAGGAGGGGGTCAGTGGCGGCACCTCCTAGACCTGGAGGCAAGGACACAAGTCACATGACAAAGGCCAAGGGGGCCCGTCACAAGAGGGAACACAAGGATCCCCCTCCACCACCAAAGAAAGCCAAGGATACCCCTCCACCACCAAAGAAAGCCAATGAGCCCCCTCCACCACCAAAGAAAGCCAAGAAGCCCCCTCCACCACCAAAGAAAGCCAAGGAGCCCTCTCCACCAGCAGGAGAATCCAAAGAGACACCTCCACCAGCTGAGGGCAAGGAGCCCCTCCACCAGCAGAGGGCAAGAAGCCCCCTCCACCAGCAGAGGAACCCAAAGAGACCCCTCCACCAGCTGAGGGCATGTAGCCCACCCTCCAGAGGCTGTAGCCTTTCACTCCCCTCCAGAGACTGTTGGGCAAGGAGCCCCCTCCAGAGCCAGTGGGAATGATACCCACTCCAGAGACTGTGGCCTTTCACTCCCCTCCAGAGGCTATTGGACAAGGAGCCCCATCCAGAACCAGTGGGCATGTTACCCACTCCAGAGACTGTGGCCTTTCACTCCCCTCCAGAGACTGTTGGGCAAGGAGCCCTCTCCAGGACCAGTGGACATGAAATTAACTCAAGCTGCGTGCCCCCACAACCCCCTTCCCTCTGAGGTCCCTGCCCATTTCCAACATGATGCCCCTAAATACTGGAGTCCGGATGTTGTCAGGAGTCAAGTTGGGGCTTGGACTATGCCCTGTGGCTATGTGGCCTTTGGTACTTTGGACTGGCCAGTGGCCCAATCTGTACATTACCGTCTGCATTTTGATGTCATGATTCATTATGGTGGCTATTGGCAGCAAATTACAGTGTTCGTACTTCTAAATTGTAGTCCTTGCATTATTTGCTTGTGGGTCCTGTGACAGTCGTTTTATTCAGCAGCAGGTTCTGTGTATGGTGTATGTGTATAGTGTGTGTTGTGCATGTGTGTGTGTGTGTGTGTCACTCTCCTTTTTCTCCCTGCCTCTCTTGTGTGCTATGCACCTGTACTCACCGTTGTCGTCTTCATCGGCGTTGGTGCTCCAGGACGGCCAAGGAATGGTAGAGCATCAAAAAGACTTGGAGTTCCAGTTCCATGGCGGCGACGGAGTCCTCTATGTCCCTGATGGTGAGTCTTTTGTTTTCTGTACTGTGTTTCTGCCAGGCTTTTGATGGCATTCATATCGCCCCGGAAAACCTTGCGGTTTACTATGTCATAATATGGTGGGCAGTACCTTGACTTCCGCCTGGCTGTAGGTGGCTACTGCCATGGTCAGTGGTGTTAATGCCCTGGTGGTTGGTGTGGTACATTAGCTGTCTATAGGAGGTATCACCGCCATGGTAATAATTTGTCTGTAATTACCGCCAGGCTGTTGGCGGTATTACCGCCACTTTAACAGTGGCAGTCAGTACACCGCCAAAGTCATAATGAGGGTCTATGTTTTGTAGTGATCCTCCCATATCATGCATTGAAATAATAATTAGTATATTTCCAATTCATAGATTCCATTGATGTTTTTTTCTTGGTTGTAGGTGTAGCCCATGTAACTTAATAATTCCTTTTTATTTCTGTGATAATATGTATCTTGCACGTTTTATAATTATGTCTAAAAAGAGTGCAATTCTAATACAAATTACAATTTAAAAAAGTTTATACATTTTTTATTTCCACATAAAATTATGCAATTACTTTTCTTATTTATACTAACATGTATGCTCCTCTTTGATGGTTCACACTTGTTTGCTGCTTTTCCATTGGGATCGTTGTAATGAAGAGAAGGGGCTTTCCTTTCTGTTGGAAGAAAAAAATAGCATGAGTTTGAATTTAAATTTTAATTAAAAGTAACTTTTCATTCAAAAAGGTTTTACTTACTTTGTAAGGTAGCTTTCAAAATGTACATATTTTGGTTTGCAGGGTCTAGTCAGAGAATCTAACAGAGTTTCCTTTTGCAACTTTTATACATTTTAGAGCATTGAGTTGATAGCATTTGTGTGCCTTTTATGTTGTTGATTTAATTGTTTGTATGATTTTATTGGTTAAGCTGTTTATGGTTTGTGTTTATTGGTTACGTTTGATTTTGTTTGCATTTTGATATCAGTTATGTTCTTATATGGAAAACACTAAGTTGCGTTTTATTTTTAATGTGTATGATGTAGTTATATGTAATTAAACCAAAGAGTACAAGGAAGTTATATTTAAGCTCACATTTTAAATCTACAAAACAACAGAACTTAAGCAGTTAGAGTTATTTCAAGTAACTATAACTCATGACCTGAGGTAACTATATCTCGCACCCCATCATGCACAGTTTTCTCATCAATAATGTTACTGCAAATGTCACAGAGATATTAGCAATGATGTTATTAAAGATTTCATGAGTGCTGTTATATCTGGGCTAATTAGCAGTGCATGACAAGGGTGCAATATATAGTTACCTTAGGGCCCGAGTTATAGTTACTTGAAATAACTGTAACTATAATTGCTGAATTTATATGGTTATGTACGCTGAAAATGTTTATTTTTAAGTGCATTTCTATGTTTTTTAATTCTATTTCCTAACTATAATGTCCCTCTTACTTTTGTTTTTTCAGTGACTTTATATGTTTTTTTTAACATAAAGTAAGTTTAAATACTTTGGCCTCTCTTAACACATGGAGAGAGTAAGGTAGAGAAGGATAAATGGCAGGAACACAACGTACTTATCTCTCTTTGTCCATAACCAAAAATCACACCAAGAAGTACGGGGTTCACTCATATATAGAGGAGTTCTCACAGGAGAAATACACTTAGACCCCCTGCCGCTCTTAGTCCTTACTATGAGAATGCGGATGATGAGATGCTGTGGAGAATTGGAAAGAGGTGGGGGAATTTCCTTTACGGACTAGGTGGTCTCACACACTATATAGTGTCATGCTTCATCATTTGACCACCTAGTCCTAGCCAGGTAGGACAGTGCCACCTGGGTGGACTCGACCTCACTGTTAAAAGAACAGGAGGGAGTACGTAAATTTATTCTGGTCTGGAAAGATGTGGGATCCAGCTAACCTAGGGGATACATAAAAGTACCTAACCAGTCACCTAGGTAAAGTTACAATTTTAATAATGGTGTCTGTTTGGTGTGGTTAAAAACAAAAAATGGGACACCTCCATGAGAACAAGGACTCACAGGGTCACCTATCTAAAAGTCGGTTGCCAACATGTTTCTGCCCTCTCTAATGAGCCAAGGAAGGTCTCAGGGCATTCGTCAGGGCCTCGGAGCCCTAATTCTCAACTTAGTGAGAGAGAGCACCTGCTTCAAAACCATGGAGGGTGAAGGAAATAAAATAAAATAAAAGGCCTACCTTACACAAGGAAATACATTGAGGGGGCCCAATCCCTAAAGGCTACTAGCCTCTGCTATCCAGGAGGTGGAGTGTCCCCTTATTGTCAAACATGCTTCAAAGGGGGCGCTCGCTGTGCGCCTACACCGTCCTCTCCCTGGACGAATGCCCCAAGACCTTCCTTGGCTCATTACAGAGGGCAGAAACATGGCCTTTGGCTGTCACCTCCTGACAAGCAAAAGCAAGCAGCTACCTCATGAGGGTGGGCACCTCCAGAAGTATCAAGAGCAGCCCTGGCCAGTGGTGGTCCCCAGGGCAATGTATGGCTCCACGAGGGGGCCATGTGGCCCCCTCCATGTTTTTCATTTTGTCCCAGGGAGGTGGTAGTCCCTGGGCTGGAGGTATGTGATGGACCCCTGTCTATTCAAATCTATAGCCCCAGAGAGGGGGTGTCCCTGGGCATGGAGAGTTCACAGCACCCCCTTATATTTAGTAGTTTGCCCCAGGTTGGTGGTGTCCCCAGGGTGCAAGGGGGCCACATGGCTCCCCCCATACTTTTTTCCATAGTCCTGGGGAGGTGGCAGGCCCTAGGCCGGGTGGTCTAAAAGTCCCCACTTAAATTTATTTACTAGTTTGCCCTGGGAGGTGGTGGTCACCAGGGTGCCCCATCGTACTTTATCTACTGAGCCCAAGGGAGTTGGCAGTACCCGGGTTAGTAAGCCCTAGAAAGGTGGGCCCCAGGAACCCCCTCCTTAAAATAATATGCACCACAGACCTGGCCCACCCGTTGTCAAAAATTATAGCAAGGCTGAAATGTTGGCAGCAAATCAGATCTCTGCACCACATCTGAAGTATTTGGGAATTTGTTGCAACCCTATATGTACAAATTTAGATTTCCTTTAATTTCTCCTAAACTACGGAACAGTTTAAAGGAAATCTGCAGACCAAAAGCCATCTTTCTGCCAAATTTGGTGTAATTCCGTCCAGCGGTTTGGGCTGCAGGCGTGTCTAAAGAGTCTATGGGTTAACATGGGAAGCACACTTTTTTGACTGCCACTTTTATCTCAGCCCCTGCTTAACAGATAATCCAGAAACTTTCCATGCACAACATGACCCTAGAAAGCACTTTTTGTGGAAAATTTTGTGAAGATTCGTCAAAAGGTGCCAAAGATATAGGCACGACCAAAAACACTTTTTATATGGAAACTACATCCTAACTATATATATATATATATATATATATATATATATATATATATATATATATATATATATATATGTATATATATATAAATATGTGTGTATATGTATATCAAAATGCATTTCCAAGGAATATATATTTGGATGAATTGCAGTGCGATGATAAGGGAAAATTAACCAGTGTATTCAAAATGGAACTGTTGCACGAAGATAATTAATTAAGAAACTAAAACCATTGTCATTATCTCGAAAGATGTAAAGGACGGAATGCGGCCAAAATTAGAAAATTCGTAAGAATATGGTCAGAGGAAAGCTGAAAAGCTATGCACTCCATTCATTATGAGAAAAAGTGTCAGCGGTGTTTTTTGAAAGTGACTGTAAAAGAAGGGATTTTTCGGCAAAGAATAAAAAGAATATTTATTAATACAGTGGTCTTTGGAAATTAAGATAATTGACTCTGCAAAGGTGTAATAAAGCAATTGGGAAATGCGTCCTTAGAGATTGACAATGGGACTGTGTAACTTTAAGGCCAGAATATAAAAGTAGGCCTTTGCTATCACGTGTTTTTTTCAAATTCACACCAATCAAGTACCTATGATTTAGGCTTGGATATATGCCGAAACGCGTCAGGAAAAGCTTGATTTTCGTTGGAAATTGTGAATTAAAGTGCCTCTTTTTGCTACAAACAAGGCATCACAGCGCATTTCTGTTTTTCAGAGCAGGTTTTTGTATATATATATATATATGTATATATATATATATATATATATATATATATATATATATATGCATATATATATATACATATATATATACATATATACATATATATGTATATTTTATATATACATGTGTATTTTACATATATGTGTGTGTGTGTGTGTGTATATATATATATATATATATATATATATATATATATATATGTGTGTCTATATGCATTTAATTCACTTAAAAAACTAAAGGTTAGAGCTTAGGTTCTAAACTTACTCGCACAAAACCAGAGAAATTCCGTCGTTATAGTTATAGTTATTTTAAGTAACTATAAATCGCAGCATAAGGTAACTATAACTCGCGTTTCCGTCATGCATTTTTTTTCAATACTTTGATTGCTAATGTTTCATTGATATTTTTATTGATGTTATAAAAGTTCTTGAGAGCTGTAATATCTGGTGTACTTAGCAGTACATGTCGTGGGTGTGAGTTACAGTTACCTTAGGACATAAGTTACGGTCACTTGAAATAACTTTAACTGCTGACTTTCTTTGTTTTTGTGCGAGTAATTTCAAAACCGTAACTATAACGTCCCTGTAGCCATTGTTTTTTTAAAGTTAATTTCTATTTATTTTAAATTATATTTCTTAACTGTAATGTTCCATTAACCTTTGTTTTTTCAGTGAATTTCTATGTTTTTTCACTGTAAAGTAATTTTCATTACTATACGTTAATCCAACCACCGTCATGCATGGCTTTCATAGCCATCCCCCTATAACTACCCAATTCTGTTCAGTGGACAGACTTTGGCCATGCACGGCAAAGTTGGCCACAGGGCCTGTCACTCTGGGTGTGCGAATAGGTGAGTGGGTCTGTGAGTGTATGTGTGAGTGTCTGAGTGGGTCTGTGAGTGGGTGAGTGAGTGTCTGAGTTGGTCTGTGAGTGGGTGCTTGAGTTCTTGAGTGGGTCTGTGAGTGGGTGCATGAGTGTCTGAGTGGGTCTGTGAGTGGGTGTGTGAGTCTCTGAGTGGGTCTGTGAGTGGCTGCATGAGTCTCTGAGTGGGTGTGTGTGTCACTGAGTGGGTCTACGAGTAGGTGCATGAGTCTCTGAATGAGTCTGTGAGTGGACGCGTGAGTCTCTAAGTAGGTTTCTGAGTAGGTGTTTGAGTCTCTGAGTGGGTACATGATTGTCTGAGTGCATCTGCGAGTGCCTATGTAAGTGTCTGTGAGGGTGTGTCATTAACTATGGGCCAGATGTAGGAAACTGTTTGCGACTCGCAAACGGCAAATTTTGCCATTTGCGAGTCGCAAAACGCAGTTTCCTATGCAGAAATGCATTTTGCAAGTCGGAACCGACTCGCAAAATGCATTTCCGACTCGCAAATAGGAAGGAAGTCCTATTTGCGACTCGCAGTGGGATGCAATACCATTTGCGACCGCGTACGCGGTCGCAAATGGCATCGCAATTACCATCCACTTCAAGTGGATGGTAACCCACTCGCAAATTGGAAGGGGTCCGCATGGGACCCCTTCCAGTTTGTGACTGGACCCAAAAATATTTTTTCAGGGCAGGGAGTGGTCCAAGGGACCACTCCCTGCCCTGAAAAAATACCGAAACTAAAGGTTTCGTTTTTTTTTTAAGTGCAGCTCGTTTTCCTGTAAGGAAAACGGGCTACACTTAAAAAAAAAAAAACTGCTTTATTGATCAAGCAGTCACGAACATGGAGGTCTGCTGACGACAGCAGGCCTCCATGTTAGCGAGTGCCTATACTCGCTATGGGGCCGCAATTTGCGACCCACCTCATGAATATTCATGAGGTGGGTCATTGCGACACCATAGCGAGTCGCAGTCGGTGTCTGAGACACCGTACTGCATAGCAATTTGCGACTTGCAAATTGCGAGTCGCAGGGACTCGCAATTTGCAAGTCGCAAATTGCCGTTTTGCTACATCTGGACCTATGTGAGTGACAGCCACAGAACCACCTTACCTGCACTTTCATCCAACAAGAGTCAACAGCTTTGCATGAAATATCAACCCAATTGGAGTTCTTTCTGCCTCCTTGGGTAAATGTCCAGTAGGTATTCTACACAACAGCTGGAGCCCAAGGACATGTTTTCAGTGGCCTTGTATTAGTTTTGGCAACATTATTGGTCCTGTTGCCTGTTTCTCTAGAATTCTATGATAACATGAATTGTCCTATAGAGAGGCCAACAAGACAACAAGGCGTTAATCTCCACCAAACCAGGGTCCATATGAAGTAAGTGCTTCTTAGTTTTGTGGAGATGTCCTCATATTCCTCGGCATCACACCGCACCATCAAAACTGGCAGGAAACACACTGGGGGGGCTCTTTGGGAACTTGTACATCTTCCTGGCATAAGGAGGAAGACCTTTGAATACCACCAAGGTGGACAGTGTGGGGCCAAGTGGGCGCAGCTTCCAGGTGGTTTACACATTTGCATATTTGTAGCAATTTAAGGGTAGAACCATGTACTGTAGGGAAGGGGGAGCCACGTGGCCACCATCCCTGGGCCGATTTTGGCGATAAGGACCCATCCCTTGGGGTTCCCACTATTCAATGTGAAGAGGGGCCCATGGCCCCTCTCCTGGCCAATTTCAGCCCTGAGGACCCCATCCTTCAGGCCTACCACTATTCAATGAGGAAAGGAGGCCATGCCGGCCCCTCTCCCCAGGCCAATTTTGTCCCTAGCGACCCTATCAGCTGGGGCCCTGCTATGTCCCCTGGGTGCCCTGTGCACTAAGTGTGCACAAAGGGGCCCGCAGGGGGAGCCTCAAGGACTCTGTAGTCCCCGCTAACTCCCCACCTCCTACAGGAACCAGCATCGCTTTTTCACACAGGGAGCTGCCAAACATGCAGCTCCCTGTGTGCAACAGCAATTGTTTCATCTCTTGCCCTGCACGCATCTCTGCATATGACCCGCCCTTCATTAGAGCTAATTACCCTGGGCAGGTGGTGGAGCCAGGGGCTGAGGGGGCCACATGAGCCCCCGCACAAATTCTATTTTTAGCCTGTTGGACTTTTTCCTTATGCAGGGTCATCCCCAGTCTGTTTGCCTCCTGCATCCTTTTTTTTCTGACCCATTGCTGTTGGCTCTAGGACTCTGAGCACTTTATCACTGCTGACCAGTGCTAAAGTGCAGGTGCTCTCCCAACTAAAGTTGGTATGATTGGCTTATACCTAATTGTCATATTTAATTTACCTATAAATCCCTTGTACAGTGGTATCTCCATTCCCAGGGCCTGTAAATTAAGTACTACTAGTGGGCCTACAGCGCTGCTTGCGCCACCCACTGAAGTAGACTTTCAAACCTGTCTAAGACCTGCTAGCCTGTCTAAGGCCTGTGTGCACAGTTTTCTGCCACAGGGACCTGGCATCCAAATTTACTTGCAGGCCCAGAACTCCCCTTTTACTACATGTAGGTCACCCCTGAGGTAGGCCCTAGCTAGCCCTATGGGCAGGGTGCCTATATGTAGAAGGCAGGACATGTGCCAGGTTGTGTGGCCTGTCCTGGTAGTGACAAACAGCCTAACTTGGTGTCTCACTGATGTGAGTGCTGCCTTCTCATAGGATTGCATTAGAAATGCCCTGTCTTATGTGTAAGGGGTATTGTCTAATTTATGAGGGGTAGCGTAGGTATGTTTGGTATGGTTGTGATGGTAATAATAAATGCTGCTTACTGGTGTGGATGTATTTTTTATTACTATTACAGAAATGTCACTTCTAGGAAGTCTGCATTGCTCTGTGTTTATGACTCTGGTGTTTTGCAGCTTCACTCCAATCCACATCAGGGCAGAGTGACAGTTGGGGCTTTGTGCATACTTTTCAGACAGCCTGTACACAGGGAGGGTGGAGGTGTCACAGAGGTGCATACTGAATAGTCTTCCTGGGCTGAGAGAGGGGAGAGGCAGGGCACGCCTACATTTGTGAAGGCCGTGCCCTGGCCTCACACAATAGGGTTGTTTACCCCCAACTGATGATTGGAGCCTGTGCTGGAGGAGAGAGGGGGCACTCCCGGAACCAGTTGTAACTGGTTGGAGCCTCCTCTCCCCAACCATTGTAAAACACAGTAAGGACTGAGTATAAGTACAGGGGGGGTTTTCCCACAATTTGGAGACTCATTTTGGAACTGGACACAAAAGGGTGGAAGGACTCACCAGGAACCGCCATGGACTGCTGCTATGCTGAAATGTGACCTGTTTGGTCACTGTAAGGACTTGCCACCTGCCTGAATCCTATGTGTGCTGGCATGTTGCTGGGCCCCTTCACCTGTGGGGGCATTTCCTGGAATTCTGCTCCCCAGGGGCAGGGTGCTGTGGCCCTTGACCCCTGCATCCATCTATAGCACGAGGAGTGCTTCAAGATTTCTCAAAACTAAGCGCTTTGGAGAGAGCTGTATATCCTCGAGGCTCAGCGCTTGATGAGGGAAAGCGCTGCCTCTGTGGTTGTCCTAGTGCTGGAAAAGCGCTTTTAATGCTGTGAGAAATTCACTGCCGCAACCAGGGGATTGCGCTTGGTAAAGCTTGTGTTTTCGGGAAATCACCATCTCAACCCAGGCTGCTGTTGCTTAGCGCCACAGTGGCGCTGTTCCATATGCCCACGGGCGTCACTAAAATACTGCAAAGGAGCAAGCGCATTCCTCCCGTGCCCCCAGGGCAAAGCACGCTCTGAGGAGCGCCCCCGGGGCACAAGTAGGTACCTACTTGGGTGCCTGCCTTCAACTGCAGCCCAGAAGCCGGGCGGGGGGAAGGAAACCTTATCGGAGGCTCCCCCGCCCCACCGGGCCCCCGTTTGCCCTCTCTGTCGGGCAGGGGGAAAGGAAGCCTCACAGGAGGCTACCCCTGCCCCAAGGAAATCCTGGGCCTGCCATAGGAGACTGTGGGCCGGGCGGAGCCCTAGCCGGAGGCCCCCGTGCCACAAGTCTCACTTCGTGGCCCCTTGTGGGCCAGTGTCATTGTGGTGTTCCCCACCCCTGTGTGAAAGGTCCGGGGGAGGGGCTCTTAGTGATTGCGGGCCCCAGGAGGCGCCCAGTACAAATCGGAGGGGGTGCGTGGCGCCCCCCTCCTTCCTGACTACTTTGCTGACTTTGCCCCCCCCCTTTGTGATGGTCAGTGGAGGCCCGCCAGGAGTTCAGAGGGGGTGCGTGCCACCCCCCTCTAACCCAGAGGTTTTTTTAGGAGGCCCCCACGTTGCACAGAAGAGCGCCGGGGGGCCCTCCTTTGTTCTTTGGGCACTGGAGGTGCCTTCATCTTATATAGGTACTTCCTAAGGAACAATATATATGGCCTAAGTTCTTCTTAGAGACTTTAAAGATGTATAAGTTGCCTACCTGTGTTATGATGTTTCCATAAGCATATGCAAATGTTCCTTTTATAGGCATAACATGCTGATATATTTTTCTGACTTGACATGCATTTTATAATGTTCCTAATATGGGCGTTTATGATATTCTTATGACAAGTGCTTTAGTGAAATAACGTGTTTCCATACTTATGCTGCAGAATACTGAGTAACCTGTGTGTTATATGTGACTGCTGCTAGTTTGTTGAGAAACTAATGCGTAACGTTCTGACAACTGCTATGGTAGCAGGATACTACTGATATGTGATGTTTGGTCTAATAATTGCGTTGTGTACAATAGAGTATATGTTCATATAACTTGGTGTTGTGTTTCCTTTGTGGTGGGGATAGTGCGTCACATGTGTTGTGTGTGTTGTGCAAATGCTTTACACATTGCCTCTGGGTTAGGCGTGACTGCTCGCGCTAAGCTACGAAGAGAGTGAGCAGGGGTTATCTTGGACGTGTAACTCCCTTGCCCTGATTAGAGTGGGTGGGTTCAAGACTGCCCTTTTCTTTTTACATTTCGGCAAACTACACAGATGTGTATCCGTGTTTTTTTTAAGATAAAAAAAAATATATATTTTTTGCCCTGGGGTGGTGTGTGAGGGGCCCAGAGACAAAGGCTAGGGACTCAGGGTGACCCTACCCTGGCCCCTAAACTTTTTAAAAAACTTTTTGGGTGGGATTCAGCTGAAGTTGAGTTCCAACATGGCTGCCAGCACATCCTTGTTGAATGTTGCCAGCCAGAAAATATCAGCATGGGACAGTTGAATTTGCAGAGGATCTGCATCTCTTGATATCTATATTATTTGCCCTTCAATATTTCCAAAACTGCTGAATAGAATAAAGCATCTGTTTTTTCCATGCAAATGGGATCAACAAAATGTTTGCAGTGCTAAAATAACCATCTTCCCAGCTTTCACGCAGACTTGAATCAGAAAACCAAAATTTTCAACACAGTTTTGGAATTTTACTAGGACATACTCCATTTTTTACTATTTTTGTGCTTTCAGCCTCCTTTCAGTTACTGACAGATTTGCGTGTGAAACCAGTGGTAGATCCCAGATAGCTCAACATTTAGGAAAAGTAGATACAATTCTGAATTCAGCAAGGGGTCATTTGTGTAGATCTTTCAAGGTTTTCCTATAGAAAGTAACAGTTGAAAAAAAAAGAATTTGAAATTGGGTTGAAAAACACCAGCCATTTCTGTCTATGTTTTCTTCTGTAACTTTTTCCAGCTATGGTAGATTTTTGAATGCAATATACTGTTACGCCTGCTGGACCCTTCTGGTTGTGGGAATATATGGGCTTGTAGATTCATCAAGAACCCAAGGTACCCAGAGCCAATAAATGAGCTGCTCCTTGCAATGGGTTTTCATTGCATTCCGGGTATACAGCAATTCATTTGGTAAAAAATAAAGAGTGAAAAATAGGTATCAAGGAAAGCTATATATTTCCAAAATAGGCACAAGATATGGAATTTAGAAACAGTGGTTATTTGCACATCTCTGAATTTGGGGGTACCCATACTAGCATGTGAATTACAGGGCATTTCTCAAAATTACTTCTTTCTTTCACACTGTCTGTCATTTGGAAAGCACTAATGTAGAGAAAGACAATTGATAATAACACTTGTTCTTACATTCTGTTTTCCTCCAAGTCTCCCAATAAAAATGGTACCTCACTTGTGTGGGTACGCCTATTGCCCAGGACAGGAAATGCCCCAAAACACTCCGTGGAATCATCACATTTTTCCAAAGAAAACGGACACATTTTGTGAAAAGTGCCTAGCTGTAGATTTTGGGCTCTAGCTCAGCCGGCACATAGGGAAACCCAGAAAACCTATACATTTTTCAAAATGAGACACCTAGGGGAATCAATAATGGTTGATTTGTGGGGCTCTCACCAGGTTCTGTAACCCAGAATCCTTTGCAAACCTCAAAATTTGTCTAAAAACACATTTTCCTCACGTTTCAATGATGCAAAATTATGGAATCTGAGGGGAGCCACAAACTTACTTCCACCAAGTCTCCCGATAAAAATGGTACCTCACTTGTGTGGGTAGGCCTAGTGTCCGTGACAGGAAATGCCTCAAAACACTACATGGACACATCGCATTTGTCCAATGTAAACGGACACATTTTTTGCAAAGTCCATGACAGGGAAGGTTCCAAAACATATTGTAGCGATAATAATAACTAAGGTGATTCTACTAATTAGTTTTGGTATCTGGAACCATTTAGGGAAACTTATCAAACCCAGACACCTCTGAAAATTAGAGGGAATTCCAGGGAGGTAATGATTGTGAGGAGTTCCCAAAGTTTCTTTCCCCAGAATGTCCTGCAAATGTAAACTGTTGAATAAAAGCACTATTTTTCCTTGCATTTCTGTGACATAAACTGCAAGAAAATGCATGGATTCACAATTGGCTTACCACCCAGCGTTCCCCAACTTTTCCCAATAAAAATGCTACCCCACTGGTGTTCCTGGGTTTTGTGCCCATGAGAGGAATGGATCACACAACGATCAATGGTAGCCCTTCCAGGAGGGCTACTGTTGACCCTGGTGTGATCCACTCCTGACGCAAGCAGGTAGCATTTTTATTGGGGAAAGACTGATTGGTAGGAATTTTGTGGATCATTGCATATTCCTGTAGTTTGCACTACAGAAATGGAAGGAACAACAGAGTTTTCATTCAAGGTCTCACTTTGAAGGGTATTCTGGGTAAGACAACTTTGGGGAATCCCCTCAAACAGCCAAGCCATCCTGGAATAAGTAAAAGCAACCTCTGACACGTGTTTCGCTTGTGTCTGGACAAAGCTAAATATCTGTGAAGAGCTATAATGATAGCGAAACACATGTCAGGGGTTGCTTTTACTTTTACTCATTCCATGTTGGCTTGGATGGCATTTTACCAGTCCAAAGCTGTAATACTTTGCTTGGAGTGGTATATAGCTTTTGTCATGTTACAGCTCTGCAAGGATGGCACTGTGTTAATCATATGCTTAAAGATTTTGCTGTGCAAATGGCAAAAGACTTTGGTGGTCATTATGGACATGGCGGTCTGGACCGCCATGCCGGCAGTGGCGGTCATTACCGCCAACGGCATGGCGGTCCAGACCACCATATTCTGAACGCAGTAGTGAACTGTCTGCAAAGCAGCCAGTTCACTACCACCCACCGCCAGGGCAGATTCGACCACCGGGCCCATTTGGCCAGGCAGTGGAGGCCGGACAGGCGGTAGGATTATGATCCCATTTCCACCAGGGATTCCTTGGCGGAAAGCATACGAGTGACAGGAATAATCATTCATCTCACCTGATTGTGACATGCCAGGCTTCTCCCCCCTTTCCACTATCCTTACTCACCCCCAAGCCCCTAGAACAGCCCCCACCCCCGAACCCTGAAAACCAACACCCCAACCCTCCATCCCTAAAACCCTATGCAGGTCCCCCCACACTGACCCTCACCATCCCCCATCCCCAACCCCTACTGACAGGTCCCCCCAAAGCCCAAATTCACCCATTCACTTATATGCACATGTACATGCGCATACATGCACTCAGACACACATCCCCCCGACATGCACTCACACACTCACACACCCCTCCCCCCTTCCCTCTCAGACAGCACTTACCTCTTCCGTAGTGCTGCTCCGGAAGGCAATGGGCTCCCTGGATGCTACTCCACCTCCGTCACCGCCACGCCTATAACTGCTTCATTATAGGCATGGCAGTGTATGCAGTGACGTGGCAGTGAGGGCAGAGCAGCATCCACCCCCACCACGACCGCCATCAATGGCGGTGAGGCTCCATGTGTCATTATTTGGTGGGATGGCGGTTGACCGCTGACACAGTTGGCGGAGGGGCATCCCCCCAAAAAAATAATGACCCCCTTTGTTCCTATCTAGTTCAGTGTAGATAGCACTGTGCAGATCATATGCTTAAAAACTTTGCAAGATAAATCAACATTTGAGGTGAGCAAATCTAGAGTGTCACTGGTGTTTATTGGAGCTGCTCTCCCCCCAAACTTGGGAACTACCCAGAGTTCTTGCTTCTTTTTTGCATAATTTATGCATCCTTTTAACCCTCAAAGGGGTTTGTCTTATACTGGGTGCTCCCTTGTGTTTGGACAGAGCTAAACCTCTCTGAAGAACTGTAATGATAGTGAAATACATGCCAGAGGTTGCTTTTACTCATAACAGATTAGCTTGGATAGTATTTTATCCATCCAAAGCTGTAATAATGTGCCTGGAGTGGTAAATGGTTTTTGTTATTTTACAGCTTGGTGAGTATGACACTGTGTTAACCCTATACCTAAAGATTTTGTTTTGCTGTACAAATGGCAAAATACTTTGTTCCTATCTAGCTCAGCATAGATAGCACTGTGCTGATCCTATCCTTAAAACTTTGTTAGATAAACAAACATTTGAGGTAAGCAAATCTAGTGTTTTTGGTGTTTATTGGGGCTGCTCTTCACCTAAACTTGGGAACTACCCAGAGTTCTCTCTTCTTTTTTGCATAATGTACGTGTCACTCTAACCCTGAAAGGGTTTTCTTTTGATTTATACTGGGTGCTCCCTTTTGTCTGAAGAAAGCTAAACCTCTCTGTAAAGCTATAATGACAGCACAGGTATGTGATCAATACTTCTACTGCAGATCTTTCAGGGAGTTTACCAATGATGTTATCAAAGATGTAATGAGTACCTTAGGGCTTGAGTTATAGTTACTTTAGGTAACTCTAACTATAATTGGTGAATTTTTATATAGTTTCATAAATTTAAAATGTGAGCCTAACTATAACGTCCCTGTAACCTTTGGGGTTTTAAGTGAATATCTATGTTTTTTAAATTCTATTTTGTAACTAAAACGTCCCTCTAACCTGTTTTTTTCAGTGAATTTCTATGTTTTTATTAACATACAGTAATTTACATTATGATACGTTAACTCAGCCTTCGACTGTGCATGGAGGTGGTTGGCCACAGGGCAGGCCTTGAGGCCAACCCCCTATAATCACCCAACCTTGCACCATGCATGGCCTTCGTCTGTGCACAGCTGAGGTTTCCAGCCAGACCTAGCCTGCAGCTGGACCCTGCGGCCAACCCCCCAACCACTCAAACCCATGCTGTGCATGCCAATGTGCAGCGGAAGTTGCCCGTGGCCTCTCTGGATGTTAAAACAGGTGTGAGAGGGTGTATCATGGGGAGAGAGTGGCTGCTAGAATGTGTCTGGGTGTGAGAGTGCATATATGTGTTTTATTGAGTGTGTCAGTGTGTGCGTGGTCTCTGAGTGTGTGCATGAGGCTGTCGGGGGTCTGTGAGAGGTGTGTGAGAGTCTGAGTGGGTCTGTGAGTGGGTGCGTAACTGTCTGAGTGCGTCTGTGAGTAGGTGCATGAGGGTCTGATTGGGGCTATGTCTGTGTGCACAAGGGAGTAAGTGGGTCTGTGAGTGGATGCGTAAGGGTCTGAGTGCATGTGTAAGTGGGAGAAAAAGATTGAAAGAGAGAGAAAGAGAGCAAGATATAGAGACAAAAAAAGTTTTTTTTAGAGTTTGATGTATGACCTACTTAGAATGAGATATTTGTATACAATTAAAAAAAATGGAAATTGAATTTTTACAAATTAAAATAATCTGTAATTTAAAAAAAAAAAAAGAGGGAAGCAAGTCCAGCTGGAGTCTAACTCTGATTGCTCAGTGTGAAGGTAAAGCAACCTTCAAATTGAGCTTTTGGTTTTATTTAAAAAAATATATCTTAGCCCTTTATGGGCTATCGTGGGCTGCAGGGGAGCTCTCAAGGACTCCCCTGCAGTCTCTCAATATTTATTTATTTATTTGTATTAATATTTTATGAAAATTCCCTTACGGGGTACCTGACACTGCAGGGGAAGCCTTAAGGCTTACCTTGCAGTGGCATTGCTTCAGCAAAATATGAAACTGCTTGACAACATCTCTGTGCAGAGGACAAAGATGAAAGCTTCAGATATTGATTTACAGGTCCTGCAGTCAAACCCCAAAGTGTTTGCTGTGGCTTGGCTGCAACCTTTGGTTTTATGAGTGAATTTTAAGCTCTTTTTTACTCTATTTCCTAGCTGTAACATCCCAACATCCCTGTAACCTTTGATTTTTTCAATGAACATATATATATATATATATATATGTGTGTCTAAATTACCACATATATATATATATATATATATCTCACCATCCAAAGGTCCACCTCATGGCGTGCAGATTTCACGGATGCACACGTGAGGAAAGGACCATTCCTCCACAATCTCCAACACCAATAATTACCAAACAATTGATTCTTACTACCACCACCCAAGTGCCCAACATCCCATAGATATGGTTAGCATGGTAACATCTATCCCACAGATACTATTCATTTATCTGTAAATTATTATTAATTAGTCTTGGTTTTAGAGATATTTCCGTAGGTAATCATTCAACTTCCTTTTAGATGTTTATAGCAACAGAAAAGTTTAGTGAATTTTGTATTATGTTTTACTTGTCACAAGTTTTTGTAGGGGACTACGTGTCCCAGTATGCACTTGGGTGGTGATAGTAGGATGAACTATAAATGAAGATTCATGGGAAGGTTTTCTTTGTAAAACTGTGATCAAGACCGAGAGGTTGAAACGCGTTGGTGGTGTCTTTTTATACTATTTTTTAATAAAAGCAATAAAACTCTCCTGGAGTGCAAACGAATCAATTGTTTGGCAATTGTTGGTGTTGGAGATATATATATATATATATATATATATATATATATATATATATATATATATACATAGGGAGAGACAGTGTCTTTCTCTCCATATGTATATGTAAAGAGATCACTTTCATATTTGTGTGTGGTTTCCCTTTCCCTGGGGGCCGATTGCAGCCCCCTGGGAAACCACACATGCAATGACAAAAGATTTTTTTATATATATATATATATATATATATATATATATATATATATATGTGTGTGTGTGTTAGAAATGGGGACTCTAGTTGCCAGAGGTATGCACCCTTGCCCAAGTAGGGACCACAATCCTAGTCAAGGTAAGGCACAACACAATCCAAATGATCCTGTGCCCACTCTCTGGTAGCTTAGCACTGCGCTGAGCAGTCAGGCTTAACTTCGAAGGCAATGTGCAAACTATTTATCCAATAACTTAAACAATAACACAGTGAGGACACCACAAAAATACACTACACAGGTTTAGCAAAATAGAGAATATTTATCTGAATAAAATACTTGTGAAATAATGAAAATCCAGTGTACGCAAGCAAAGTTATGAATTTTTAAAGATTAAGGGCCAGATGTATCAAAGGGTTTTTCCCATTCTGTGTCTATGGGAAATCGCTTTAGTACATATGGCCCTTAATCCCACTAAAGTGCTTAGAAACACAATAACTCCAACTGGGGGTATCACAGCATCATTGAGGAAGTCATTCTCAATAATCTGACACCACAGGCACCGGTGATGGAGTCACACAGACCCCCAGGTGCAGTACCTTACCGCATCTGGGGAAATAAGGTGTTGGTTCCGCACTGCAAGGCAGGTGGAGGCAAGGCATTGGTTATGTCTGGTTGCAGGGGGAGTTGGTGCACATCGGTGGTAATGCGTCAATTCCTTGCAGTGTCGCGATGACTCTGCGTGACATCAGCGGTATCGTGGCAATGTCAGACTTGCGTTACAGGCCACGGTCATTGCCTGCAGCTATGTCCATGGCACAGAAGCAGGTTGCAGCATCGTTGATGTTGTTGCTGAAGTCCTTTTAGGTGTCACTGAGGTCAGAAAACTAGATAAAAGCCAGTAGAAGAAGTCTTTGCTGTCCCTGAGACTTCAGAACAGGAGGCAAGCTCAATCCAAGCCCTTGGAGAGCACTTTGGGGAAGGCAGAGTCCTTCCAGCACAGTCAGGGCCAGCAGGCAGCAGGGCAACAAGCAGGGCAGCAGTCCTTCTCAGCAACGTAGTCCAGATAAGTCCTTTGGGCAGCCAGGCAGGTCTTCTGACACAATTTAGGAGCAGATCCAGAGGTGTCTGATTTGATGGGTCAGAGACCCAGTTTATATATCCAAAAATGCAGTTGAAGTGGGGGAGACTTCAAAGAGTGGTTTTGAAGTGCCCAAGATCCCCTTTCAGCCCATTCCTGTCTGCCAGGATCGCCGTGGGGTGTTATCAGTCCTTTTTGTGAGGGCAGGCCACTGGCCTTTGAAATGTAAAGGAGAGCCCCTCCACCCTTCCTTCCCAAGGAGACCCATTCAGTATGCAGGTGAATGCAGATGTGACTAAGTGTCCTGTGTTTGTGGCTGTCTGGGTGGAATGCGCAAGGGGAGCTGTGACAAACGCGACCCAATCTATATAATTTATTCACTCTGGGACTCGTTTTAGGCCAATGAATCTTTTGACCCTGATTGAACATTAGAACATAACACGATGTCAACATGGGTTAACCTTAGCAGAGTATCATTAGCACGTTATTCAACAAAGCATTGATTCAGTCATTTGTCTATTTGCGTCCGTTTAGTGAACCCCTTAATTAACCTCGAATTAGCATTGGCATGTTGGGCTTCATGCAAAACAATCTGGTAACACCAATTTGGAAAACATCTAACTTTGGTCTCTGTCAAAAGAAGCAGTTGGTACCTAGAAAGGAAAGGCAAACAGACAATTACAAATTCATCATTATATAGTTACCCTCCGTAATGGGTCAGCATACAGAGTCAATCTTCGTCCTCAGGACATCAGTTGACATCAGTTGATTCGCCATCAGCCAGGAAACACAGCAAATATCAGCAAGACTGGGTAACTAGGGACACTTCCCTCATTAGGAGGAGAATTATAAAATGGGCAAGATAAGGGTGAGGATGGTTTGAAGAGTCAAACAGCAAACTCTTTAGGCAGAGTGACAAAGTCTCTGGGTAATATCAAGAATTCGCAATGGCATCTCCTAATGGCTCCTCGTGTCAAAGGTTTTTATCCCTTTTCTGTTGTACAGTCTCCTAATTTCTAATTGGGCAGATTTGGCACCCCACTATATCCATCCAATAATTCTCCAGTCGTGCCATCAAAATTGTCACCTCATAACAGTTCTCACGTAGTTTATTGGTTCTTGTGATTGACGTCTCCAGCGGGTAGAATGTCCGGTATGATTTCATACTCTCGTGGTCCTCTCGCACCCCCAGTCAGTGGTTCCATTGTCTATACCGGTTTAGGCGACCTTGTACCTGTAACGAGTCTACACTGTTGCATTCAGCAAGAATGTTTCCTTGAGCAAGTCGAATTTCATGGGAACGGATCTACTACGGTTACACTCATCTTCTAGCTTTGGAAAAGTACGAGTACTTGTCCTTCAGCAAGTCAGCACACTGCACGTTAGAAAAAAACATTTAATATGAAACCGAGCAGCTAGGCCTCGACTCATGCTAACTAAGGCCTAGTGAATTAATTTGCAAAACCTTAACATATAACTCATTTAATATTAGTGTAAAATCATTCATTAACGCATTGTCATTTCATTATTAGTCAATTTCATTAATCATCGTATACATTGGTGGCCACTCCCCGTGGGCACATTTCATGTGCACGTTTAGCAAAAAGTCCACATATGTAATAGATCCCACAGACCGCTGGATCCTGTCCATTTAACATGAATGTCCACTTACTCTGAAACAAAAACACATGTCTGCACTCACTCGTTCCCACAAATAAAGTATCATGATCAGATTTTGGCCTATATATACAAAGGGGGTCATTACAACATTGGCGGTAAAAGCTGCTTACCGCCGTGCAGAAGACCACCAACACACCGCCGCGGCTGGGGAATTCAGCGACAGCTATTATGACCCACATCTCGGAATCCGCCTAAATTCAGACACCCACACAAGTCCGCCACACCAAAGGTCAGTGATAAACTGGTGAAAACAAAACCTCCACCGTCACGCCAACAGAAATACACCCACACTATCACGACACACGAATCCACGCGGCGGTCTTTCAACCGCGGTATTCCCTTGGCGGTACACACCGCCGCGCTCAAAATACACACATTCTTACAAAACACAGCCACATTGGACAATTCAAAATACATACACCTGATACACATACACACACCACTCCCACACACCCAATACAATATAAAACACACACCCACATCACCCACAAACCCCTACTACCAAAAATAGAGAACGAAGCACACAGAGAGACACCACCAACAAGTACAACAGCATCCACAGGCACATAACACCATCACCCACCCAACTTCCACGCACCTCACACAACACACCACTACATATCACCACACTTATCATCACACACACCACCCTACACATCACCTACACCACCCCATGGCACGGCAAAGACACCCCAGGTTTTCGGAGGAGGAGCTCAGGGTCATGGTGGAGGAAATCGTACGGGTAGAGCCACAGCTATTTGGATCACAGGTGCAGCACACCTCAATTGCAAGGAAGATGGAGCTATGGCGAAGAATAGTGGACAGGGTCAACGCAGTGGGACAACACCCAAGAAATAGGGAGGACATCAGGAAAAGGTGGAACGACCTACGGGGGAAGGTGCGTTCCGTGGTCTCAAGACAACACCTGGCGGCTCAGCGGACTGGCGGCGGACACCCACAACTAACAACATGGGAGGAGCAGGTCTTGGCGATTCTGCATCCTGAGGGCCTCGCAGGAGTTGGTGGAGGAATGGACTCTGGTAAGTCAAATCTTAACTATTACATCCCCCACCCTACCTGCATGCTATCACATACCCCCACCCTCGCCCTCACCCCTATCACTCCAACTCCTCACAAATGTACCAATATCACAAACCATCCATCCCAACACCAAGCCCTGCATGCAACAACAAAGCATGGACACCCATCACTAAAGCATGCCCACTGCACATACCCATACACCCCCCTAAACCATCATCACACAAGCTCCCACACAGGAATGCCAGCACTGGGGTACACGGTCACCCACCCATTGCACACCAAGCCACACACAGATGCAATAATCATGCCTTTACACCCCTGCAGGACCACTGCCCATCGTCACCAGACAGGAGGGTCCAGAAATGTCCACTCCACCCACAGAAGAGGCCCACAGTGATGACAGCACCTCTGTCCAACTGGATCTAGATGACCAGCCCGGACCATCGGGGGCCTCGGGACAGTCGGTTCCCCTCACACAGGCACAGGCCACCACAGAACTTACCCCCTCTGGAAACACCAGCACAGCACCCACCCAGCGGGCCCATACCTCCGTCCCCAGGACACGTCAATCAGCTGTGTGTCCACCACTACAGGGAACCCAGGATAACCCACCACCCCAACAACAACAGGGACCTGGGGGCAGTAGCAGTGGGCACACGGTCCAGGGGACGGAGGCCCAGGAACACAGGGGAACTGGGAGGGCTGCTGTGCGACAGGGGGCGGACAGGCCAAGGGAACCCACTCTCCACAAGGCCCTCTCCTCCATCATGGGAGCATAGCACCACTCCCAGGAGACGATGGCAACGGTACTGGCCAAGTTTCAGGAGACCCAGCGCATGCAGGAGGAACAGTATATGGGCTTCAGGGAGGAACTCAGAACAATCAGCTCCACCCTGGGCACCATCGTAGGGGTGCTGAAGGAAGTACTTAACACCAGGAGGGACACTGTGGCACTCCAAGGGGCCCCTGACACTAGCATGGACGATGAACTGCCCACCACCTCCGCCGGCGCTAGTGGACAGGACGCCCCGCCACAGGACCACCACACCAGCACCCCAGCCCCTGTAGAGGGAGAACCACCCCGCAAACGATCCCTGAGATCCAGGAACAAGACAGAGCATGATGCCAAGACCCCCGCCAAGAAATGAGACCACCCTGATTGTCATCCCACTGTCCCACTTTGTCACCCTGTCCATAATGAAACTGCCCCAGCTCCACTTCCTATGCCCATATGGGCAATGCACCTGTGAGACTAATAGACTGGACTCTGCCATGGACATTCCTCCACCATCACCCCTCACCATTTAACTTCCCCCTCCATTATTTTGCATTTAAATAAACACACCTAAAGCACAAAATGATCTGGAGTCTGTCTGTGATTTTGAAATAGAGTATTTGCAATTACAGTGACAAAATGTTCTTGAAAATGTAATGTCAACATACCTATGTCACACAGCTCTAGTCCATGAGGAATCTAAGCAGATGACACACATTGGGACCCACATCTGTGAAACCGTAAGGGAAAGTGACAACTCAGTGACCATACACTGGGTGAAAACGACAGACAGTAGAGAGGTAGTAGTGTAAAAGTACATGTAGTAGGCAGGAATGTATTTGCACCTGTGTTTCACTGGAAATATTGCTGGATCACTGAGTCCCTGTTCTGCATGTCTTCTTCCTCTGCTTCATCCTCATCACTGTCCACAGATACCACAACTGCCACAACACCGCCATCTGGACCATTCTCCTGCAGAAAAGGCACCTGTCGTCGCAAAGCCAAGTTGTGAAGCATACAGCAGGCCACGATGATCTGGCACACCTTCTTTGGTGAGTAGAATAGGTATCCACCTGTTATGTGGAGGCACCTGAACCTGGCCGCTCGATCACTCTCCTAGTTCGCCCATGGGCCTCATTGTAGTGTTCCTCTGCCCTGGGATTCCTCACTGGGGTCAGTAGCCATGACAGGTTGGGGTACCCAGAGTCACCTGCAAATGGCGAGGGACTACTGTTAGCCACACACTAACCTGTAGGGATAACCACAGACAACCATTCCCACTGTCTTGCTTCCATGGGCTCACCTAATAGCCACACACGGTGCCTCTGGAGTTGACCCATCACATAAGGGATGCTGCTATTCCGCAGGATGTAGGCATCATGCACTGAGCCAGGGAACATGGCATTCACATGGGAGATGAACTGGTCGGCCAAACATACCATCTGTACATTCATGGAATGATAACTCTTCCGGTTTCTGTACACCTGTTCACTCCTGTAGGGGGGGACCAAAGCCACATGTGTCCCATCAATGGCACCTATGATGTTGGGGATATGTCCAAGGGCATAGAAGTCACCTTTCACTGTAGGCAAATCCTCCACCTGAGGGAAAACGATGTAGCTCCGCATGTGTTTCAGCAGGGCAGACAACACTCTGGACAATACGTTGGAAAACATAGGCTGTGACATCCCTGATGCCATGGCCACAGTTGTTTGAAAAGACCCACTTGCAAGGAAATGGAGCACTGATAGCACCTGCACTTGAGGGGGTATTCCTGTGGGATGGCGGATTCCTGACATCAGGTCTGGCTCCAGCTGGGTACAGAGTTCCTGGATTGTGGCACGGTCAAACCTGTAGGTGATTATCAAATGTCTTTCCTCCATTGTCGACAGGTCCACCAGCGGTCGGTACACCGGAGGATTCCGCCATCTTCTCACATATCCCAGCGGACGGTGCCTATGAAGGACAACTGCGACCACAGAGTCAAACAGCTCAGAGGTACGTACACACAGTTTACCCAGAACACCAATCATACACAATAGGTGGCCTGTATGTGCGTTGAGACTAAGCCTAGGTATGTGTGACGCAGTTGGAAATTAGGTCATGTGGGCCCCTGAAATGCCGGGTGCCTGACCTGTAAAGTGGGACAATGGGATGTGAGGTAACTGCGCTGGCGTTGTACACCGTTGCGGTACGCGGTCAGAGACCGCGGCGCAATGCTGCATTGGTTAACATTGGACCCTATGGGTCCCAGGAGCTAATGACAATGTACGCCGGCGGTGATGGTACGCACCGCCGCGGACGTGGCTGCCGCGGATGTGACCGCCATTTTCTATCTGTTCAATCACTCAATACCTGATCTTCGACAGGAGAGGACTTACACTGCAAGTGCTGCTGTGACCTCGGTCTGGAAGAGACAATGGCTTGTGCGCCTGGGGAAAGGGCCCCTGCCTTCACATCGGAGGAATTGGAGAAGCTCGTTGATGGGGTCCTCCCCCAGTACACGCTACTCTACGGTCCTCCAGACAAACAGGTAAGTGCACTGGGAGCATGTTGTATGGGCTATGCCTGTGTGGAGAGGGCTGGATGTAAGAAGGAAGGGGGCAGAGTTCTGCGTGCATGAAAGACGGTGGGTGCATGTGCCACATGGCAAGGGTAGGGATGGGGGCCACTCACTTTGACGGTGCAGTTGGTAATGACTTCTCTTCTTCCCCTGTACATTTCATGTAGGTCAGCGACCACCAGAAGAAAGATATTTGGCGTGCCATCGCCAAGGACGTCCGGACCCTGGGGGTCTACCACAGACGGAGCACCCACTGCCGGAAAAGATGGGAGGACATTCGCCGCTGAAGCAAGAAGACGGCGGAGGCTCAGCTGGGGATGGCCTCCCAACGTGGGAGGGGTGCCCGTCGAACCATGACCCCACTGATGTTCAGGATCCTGGCGGTGGCCTACCCGGAGTTGGATATGTGCTTGAGGGCATCACAGCAGACACAAGGGGGTGAGTACACTCTCATTCAGCTGACTTTGTGCGCAGTGGAATTGTCTGGGTGGGGGAGGAGGGCTGTGGGTTTCCCTAGGCCAGGGCGAGCTCCGTAGGCTAGGCCCCTCTGTAAGGCATGGCCCTGTGGCCCCCCACCCCACCTCTGTAGAGTGCCAAGTACAGCTATTCATGCCCCTGTGTCATCTATGTGTGCAGATGTCGTCCATAGCCTTTTAGGCCATTTCCCAGGAATTGCACTGTAGAGCCCAAGAGCGCGGCGTAGTGCAGGGGGCTTCTGTGTCTGTCTTGTCCGCCAACGGTAGCGGTAATCCATGCACTCAACATGTCTTTATTCTGTTCCCCCCCCATTTTTGTGGTTTCCCTGTTCTTGTGTGCATTAGCATCATCAGGCGGAGCAGCAGTGGCACCGGAGCACGAGGGAGCTGCTTCCCACATGGCCATGGAGGGCCACACTACGGACTCAGAATTCACCAGTGGGACGGAGGGCAAGGGGAGTTCCACGGCGGGGACAGGAGCTGACACCAGCGACATGGACTCGTCCTCTGATGGAAGCTCCCTTGTGGTGGCGGCAACATCTGTGCCCCCCACATCTACAGGTACAGACGCCACCCCCCCTACCAGCACCGCCCTCCCAGCAGCCCCTCAGCCTTCGCCCCATGCCCGCTCACCCAGGAGGGTGGGCATCAACTTCGCCCCAGGCACCTCAGGCCCTGCCCCAGTCACCCCTGCTGCTCTCAGTGAGGAGGCCATTGACCTCCTCAGGTCACTCACTGTTGGGCAGTCTACCATTTTGAAAGCCATCCAGGGTGTAGAAAGGCAGTTGCAATAAACAAATGCATTCCTGGAGGGCATTCATTCTGGTCAGGCGGCCCTTCACCGAGCCTTTCAAACTCTGGCCTCAGCACTGATGGCAGCCATTGTCCCTGTGTCTAGCGTCCCCCCTCCAACTTCCTCCACCCAGACCCAATCCCCTGTACCTCTGCCTATCCCAAGCACACCATCAGACCAGCCTGCACACACCTCACCACACAAGGGAAGCTCAGGCAAACATAAGCACCACACATCCCACAGGCACTCACGCAAGAATCAGACACATGCAGACAATCCAACATCCATTGCCGCCACTGTGTCCCCCTCCTCGTCGTCTCCCTCCCAGTCTCGTCTACACACACACCTGCAAGAACTACGTCCCTCACCAGCACACCCACCAGCACACCCCGCTCACGTGCAGTCACCACCCCCACTACCATTCACACGTCCCCTGTGTCCTCTCCCAGTGTGTCTGTGACACCCCCCCCCAAGATACACAAATGCAGGCACACACCGACCCAACAGCCATCCACCTCACTACAGCCTCCAGCGCATGCACCTGCACCCAAAGTCACCAAACCTACACCTCCTACTACCACCACCTCTTCCTCCACTCCCAACCCCCTCCAGCTACCCGTCCCAGTGTGTCCCAAAAACTTTTCCTGTCCAGCCTTGACCTCTTTCCCACACCTCCCCCACCCTGTCCATCTCATAGGTCCCGAACTAGCACCTCAGCCACAACATCTCCGGGACCAGTGGTGCCTGTAGTCACAGGTATGTGGAGTGCACCGGCCACCAGGACAGCCAGTGTGGCACGGAGCCACAGCACAGCCAGTCCCCCCCCTGTGAAGTATCAGCAGTTGGCCAGTGCCCGGCGGGAGAGGGGGAAGACTCCAGCCACCAAAGCCGCTCCCAGGGGTCCCGGTGGGAGTGTGGACTCAGCTGTGACACCTCCCAAGGTGGGGAAGGGCCACAAGAAACCCGGCAAGTCTGGGAAGAGCAGCACGGCGGACAAGACCGCCATCATCCCTGCTGCCCAGGAGGCCACCGCCAGCCCTAACCCAGCTGCCCAGGAGGGCCCGCCAGCCCCATCCCCGCTGCCCAGGAGGCCACCGCCAGCCCCAGCCGAGCTGCCCAGGAGGCCACCGCCAGCCCCAGCCCAGCTGCCCAGCTGCCCAGGAGGGCCCCGCCAGCCCCAGCCCAGCTGCCCAGGAGGGCCCGCCAGCCCCAGCCCAGCTGCCCAGGAGGGCCTCGCCAGCCCAGCCCAGCTGCCCAGGAGGGCCCCGCCAGCCCCATCCCAGCTGCCCAGGAGGGCCCCGCCAGCCCCAGCCCAGTTGCCCAGGAGTGCCCTGCCAGCCCCAGCCCAGCTGCCCATTAGGGCCCCGCCAGCCCCATCCCAGCTGGGCCATGAAGGACCGCCAACTCAAGCACCGCTGGGCCATGAAGGACCGCCAACTCAAGCACCACTGAACAGGACACCGCCAACTCAAGCACCGCTGAACAGGGCACTGCCAACTCAAGCACCGCTGAACAGGGCACCGCCAAATCAAGCACCGCTGAACAGGGCACTGCCAACTCAAGCACTGCTGAACAGGGCACCGCCAACTTAAGCACCGCTAGCCCATGAGCGGCAGGGGCACTGACGCAACTGGGACCGTCACGGGGTGAGTGATGCACTCTGGGCACCAGTCCCCCTCCAGAACCAGTGGAGACATACATCCACTACCTCTGTCCTTCAAAGGATGAAGCACTCTGGGCACCAGTCCCCCTCCAGAACCAGTGGAGAGATCCATGCACTACCTCTCTCCTTCACAGGATGAAGCACTCTGGGCACCAGTCCCCCTCCAGAACCAGTGGAGACATGCATCGACTACCTCTGTCCTTCACAGGATGAAGCACTCTGGGCACCAGTCCCCCTCCAGAACTAGTGGAGACATGCATCCACTACCTCTGTCCTTCACAGGATGAAGCACTCTGGGCACCAGTCCCCCTCCAGAACCACTTGAGAGACTGTGGCTTTGCACTCACCAGGATAATGTAGTGGGCAAACCACCCACTGGAGACACTTGAGAGACTGTGGCTTTGCACTCCCCAGGATAATGCAGTGGGCAAACCACCCACTTGAGAGACTTGAGAGACTGTGGCTTTGCACTCCCCAGGATAATGCAGTGGGCAAACCACCCACTGGAGAGACTTGAGAGACTGTGGCTTTGCACTCCCCAGGATTGAACAGTGGGCAAACCACCAACTGGAGAGACTTGAGGGACTGTGGCTTTGCACTCCCCAGGATAATGCAGTGGTCAACCCACCCACTGGAGACACTTGAGAGACTGTGGCTTTGCACTCCCCAGGATTGAACAGTGGGCCCAGCGGTCCACGGACTATAAATGGTGCAATACCTGGACTACTATTCTTGGTGTATATTTTGTTAATAGTGTATATATGTATATTTTTGCGTACTGGATTTTAATAGATTACAATGGTTACACTCATTTCCTTTTGTCTTTGCATTCTTCTGGGGTGTTGAGGGGTGTAACTATAATGTATAGATATGTATTAGTGTGTGTGTTGTAGTGGGTGAGGGTGGGGGTGTTGCGTGTGTGTGTCCCTGTTTTTTGCCTCCCCCCTCCCTTGTGTCGTAGGTGCAGTACTCACTGTGGTCTTCGCTGCCGGCGTTCATGCTCCTGGTACAGGAGCAGGAAGACTATCGCAGGTAGGATTTGGAGTTCCGGGTCCATGGTGTCCTCGTTCCTCGTGGAGTGTGTAGAGGTGAGTGTTTTTCCTTCGAAATTCCTGTTTCCGCTGTGTTTTTATCCACGGTGAATCCGCCCCGGAAAAGGTGGAGGATTGGCCTGTCATAATAGTGTGGGCGGTACATTGAACCAGTGGAGAGATCCATGCACTACCTCTCTCCTTCACAGGATGAAGCACTCTGGGCACCAGTCCCCCTCCAGAACCAGTGGAGACATGCATCGACTACCTCTGTCCTTCACAGGATGAAGCACTCTGGGCACCAGTCCCCCTCCAGAACTAGTGGAGACATGCATCCACTACCTCTGTCCTTCACAGGATGAAGCACTCTGGGAACCAGTCCCCCTCCAGAACCAGTGGAGACTGTTATCCACTTGAGAGACTGTGGCTTTGCACTCCCCAGGATAATGTAGTGGGCAAACCACCCACTGGAGACACTTGAGAGACTGTGGCTTTGCACTCCCCAGGATAGAACAGTGGGCAAACCACCCACTGGAGAGACTTGAGAGACTGTGGCTTTGCACTCCCCAGGATTGAACAGTGGGCAAACCACCCACTGGAGAGACTTGAGAGACTGTGGCTTTGCACTCCTCAGGATTGAACAGTGGGCATTGAGCCCCCTTGTGGATCTGGTGTTGTGCACTCATCCGGCTGAGGTGCCCCATCTTCCCTTCCCCCTGAGGGGCCTGTTGTATTTCTATCTGATGCCCCTGCAGTGTTCTCTCTGTTTTGATCTGGTATCGAGTGTGTGCCTCGCCCATGCATTTTGGGCCCAGCGGTCCACGGACTATAAATGGTGCAATACCTGGACTACTATTCTTGGTGTTTATTTTGTTAATAGTGTATATATGTATATTTTTGCGTACTGGATTTTAATAGATTACAATGGTTACACTCATTTCCTTTTGTCTTTGCATTCTTCTGGGGTGTTGGGGGGTGTAACTATAATGTATAGATATGTATTAGTGTGTGTGTTGTAGTGGGTGAGGGTGGGGGTGTTGCGTGTGTGTGTCCCTGTTTTTTGCCTCCCCCCTCCCTTGTGTCGTAGGTGCAGTACTCACCGTGGTCTTCGCTGCCGGCGTTCATGCTCCTGGTACAGGAGCAGGAACACTATTGCAGGTAGGATTTGGAGTTCCTGGTCCATGGTGTCCTCGTTCCTCGTGGAGTGGGTAGAGGTGAGTGTTTTTCCTTCGAAATTCCTGTTTCCGCCGTGTTTTTATCAACGGTGAATCCGCCCCGGAAAAGGTGGAGGATTGGCCTGTCATAATAGTGTGGGCGGTACATTGTCTTCCGCCTGTCTGTTGGCGGTGACCGCTGCGCTGTTTGTTTGTACCGCCGTGGCGGTCGGAGTGTTAGAGTGGCTGTCTTTGTTGGCGGTTTCCGCCACGGTCGTAATTGCAAGTTTTTTCCGCCGGCCTGTTGGCGGTCTTACCGCCGCTTTAACCCCGTCCGCCAGGGTTGTAATGACCACCAAAGCATTCCTACATGTAATGCATCTATAGCTAATTTGCCCTGCGTCTTAATTGCACTATAACCATAATCATTTGCAAACGTTTGTTTTTCTATTCCCTTTTCTAGCCTTTCCTTTAACACTTTTCATCTATCATCAGTGTGATCTAAGAAGCTTTTCTCTACAGGCATTAGTAAGCAGGTTAGATTATTGCGGTTCGCATAAGCTGCCCCAAATGTCAGTGTCGGCTCAAAGAAACCCCTAACTATTTTTATGTTATGTTCCTTAGCTATTTTATTTAAAAACTCCATTACAGGCACAAAGGAAAACACTACATATAAATTAGAATAGAAGTATTGAATATTTTCTTGATCATAGAATCTTGTTAATAGCAAACTACAGCTTATTCCGTAGGTAAGCGGTAAACTATGATAAGTAACCCCTTCTTGTACTGATGAAGGAATCTTCGTGCACACATAGCAATTTTTTGCATCCATTGTGTCAACATACTCATTCAACAAGCAATAGAAGACATTAGTAGATAGTTCCCTTTTCGAATTAGTTCCCTCATGCAAATATTTAGTATCCTGCTCAAACCTTTCCCATGGTGTTAGTGTCGCAGTTTCAGAAGTTGAAGCATTGTTAATCGCACTCTTATCCACCAATGGCATTCCCACAATCACACCTATAGTTATTATTCCACACACAATACCCAAAATAACACTTAACCAACCACGCATTCTACCCCTATTATTATTATTTCTAATGTTACTCATGATCTGTAAAGAATCAGAGAGCAGAATAATATAAAGCAAACAATCAACTTGAGGAAGATTTTGAAGCTCCTTTTTTTTTTTCTTGTGCAAAGTCTCTCTCTTGGCAAGTATTTACAGCGTTTCACTCACTCTCAGGACCCTTTGTCAAATCAGGTTAGCAGCTTGTCATAATCGGTTTTTCAGAGTCAATTCAGGTTAACAGTGTCACATCTGGTAATTTATTAGTCTCTTTTCTCAGGTTTCTCTCTCCCTATTTAATTTTAACTTAACACAGTCTCTTTCTATGGTTGAATTCAGGTGCCGTAGTATTGACCTGGAATTTCTCGATCAAAACAGAATGGCAAGAATTCTTGTTGCCACTCAGCTGATGTTGCATACGCCCATTCAGGACCTGCGTACCTCCTGTTTGCAACTCTTTCTTTTCAATTTGCGATCACCCTGTAACTCTCCTTCACTGAGACCTTATTTCCTGGTTGTGTCGACTTCTTCCTCTATTGTTTCATTAGGGATCACTTTCTCCTTTGCAGCTTGTGGCTCTGGCCAGTTGTCTCAAGTGTTTTCCTACCGCTCAGCCTCTCAGGATGTTGAACAGTGCCCTCCTCTTGTGCTATGGTGTTTTCTCTTGATGGATCTGCAAGCGGCTCAGGAGGAGTCAGAACACTTTGACCTCCTTCTGCCTCACCTCCTTTGCCTTTAGGGTCTGTTAGGGGTTCAACTTCAAACCTGTATCAGTCTGCTTCTGGGAAACCTCTCTCTGGGTCGGTTCTCCTGATGCCTCAGTTGAGATAGGCTCACTGTCTCCTATGGATTTTGTTTGCTGTTTGAGTGATTAAGATGTCCTCAACGGGCTGTCCTTCAGTCTCAGTTCCCCTTTGATTACTATCGGGCCCTGAGACTTCCTTCTCTGCAGCTGTTGTTTTGGACAATTCAAGTTCCTCATCAGTTGAACACGTCACCTTCTTTGTGTGACTGGCATGGATCCAATTTGGAAGTCCTGCACATTTCACAGCAGTAGTAGTTGTCAGTATTACTTGATGTGGCCCCTTCCAACGTGGCTCCAAACACAACTTCCTCACGTGTTTCTTGACAAGAACCCAATCACCGGCTTTCAGGGTGTGACCTGGATCACTTATCGGTGGCAATGTGGTAGCTTCCACCTGGTGAGAGAAAGTGCGGACCATGTCAGCCAGACCCTTGCGGTAGTCCAACACCATATCATCCGTGATATTCACAAGAACATTTGCAGGCACTGCGGGCAATCTCATAGCTCGCCCCATAAGAATCTCATGAGGAGACAGTCCTGTTTTCTTCTCGGGTGTGTTTCTCATTGACATCAGCACTAAGGGCAATGCATCTGGCCATTTCAAATTTGTAGCTGCGCACATCTTTGCCATTCTCGACTTCAAGGTACCATTCATCTGCTCCACTAATGCTTCAGGGCGGTAGCTACAGTGCAACTTCTGTTCAATGTTCAATGCAGCACACAAGAGCTTATTCACCTCATTGTTGAAGTGACTTCCCCTATCTGATTCTAAAGAGATCGGAAGCCCGAAACGTGGTATCAATTCTCTAAGCAGCAGCTTCGCTACTGTGAGACTGTCATTCCTACGTGTAGGGTAAGCTTCAATCCAGTGACTGAAAATGCACACCAACACGTACCTCAAACCTCCACACACAGGCATCTCAATAAAATCCATCTGCATTCAGCTAAATGGACCTCCTGCTTTCCAATGTGGCTCAAATTCACCACGGTCCCTTTTCCCGCATTCATCTGCTGACAGATGATGCACCTGTGAAAAATAACTTCTGCAGCTTGTCTGAATTTTGGATTGAACCAATCGACTTTGAACAACCTGATCATTGCGTCTCTTCCAACATGTGCTTGACCATGGTAAAACCTCGCAAACTGTGACAAAAGGCTATTTGGCAAAACCATTTTCCCCTCCCCTGAAACCCATAAATCATCAGATCTCTGTATGTATTGCATTTTGAGCCAAGAGCATTTCTCTTCCTTGCTGGCACGTCCCTGCAATGATTTTAACTCATCTAGTGTGCCAACCACCCTTAATGCATAACTTGAGCAGGTTTCATTTTCAGTTTCGGGTAACAAGTCCCATTGATCTTGAAACGATATACAGTTCAATGCACAAAACCTTGCGACTTGATCTGCATATCCATTTCCCATTGACACAAAGTCTTGTGATTTAACATGAGCATTGCATTTCACCACGGCAATTTCAAGAGGTAACTGAATTGCGTGCAACAATTCCTTTATTCTTTCACCATTTTTCACTGGAGAACCAGAAGAGGTCAGGAAACCCCTCTGTGACCACAGTTGGCCAAAGTCATGTACAATTCCAAATCCGTACCTGTTGTCAGTATAGATAGTGACTTTCAGGTTCTCAGCAGCGTGGCATGCCCTAGTAAGAGCAATTAATTCAGCCACTTGAGCAGAGTATACTCTTTCAAGCCAGGATGCTAGTAAACCAGAGATTGTACACACGGCATATCCAGCTCTCAGTACTCCTACTGAGTCTCTCAGGCATGAACCATCAACAAAGATAATGTAATCATTTTCTTCCAATTGGGTATCTTTAATGTCGGGTCTCGGTTTGGTGCACAGATCTGTTACCTCAAGACAATCATGTTCTACCTCCTCAGCATCATCAATATCTGCATTATCATTCTGAAGCAAAGTTGCCGGGTTCAACACAGTGCATTTCTTCAGGGATGCATTTGGTGACCCCAGAATAATTGTTTCATACTTAGTTAGGCGTGCATTTGTCATATGCTGAGTCTTTGTTCGGGTCAACAGAATTTCAACTGAATGTGGGACCATTACTGTTAAGGGATGTCCCATCACTATGCCTTCACACTGAGTTAGGCTTTGACCAACTGCTGCAACTGCGTGCAAGCAACCCGGTAAGGCTGCTGCGACTGGGTCCAAAGTAGCTGAAAAATATGCTACTGGGCGATTTGCACTTCCATGGACCTGCGTCAGGACAGACAGAGAACAAGCATCACGTTCATGACAAAACAATACAAAAGGCTTTGTGTAATCAGGCATACCTAAAGCTGGTGCCCTGCACATGCTTTCCCTCAGTTCCATGAATGGCTTCATTTCTTTCTCAGACATGGTTATAGCACACGGGCCATCCTGAATCTCCTTGGCAGTCAATCTCACCAAAGGTTTGGAGATAATCGAGAAGTTGGGGATCCACTGACGACAGTAGCCCACCATTCCCAAAAACATCCTAACGTCTCTCTTGGTTGTCGGGGGATTCATCTACAATATGGCTGTCACCCTTTCTTTGGATATTTTCCTCGACCCTTTTTCAATCAGGTGACCTAAGTACTTTACCTCTTTCTGACAGTACTGTAGCTTCTTTGGGGACACTTTATGTCCGTTCTTTCCCAAATTATTCAGTAAGGCAATGGTATCGTACCTGCAGTCATCTTTTGTTTTGGACGCAATCAACAAATCATCAATGTACTGTACTAGAGTCGAACTAAAAGTCAGTTCTAATGATTCAAAGTCCTTCTTCAATATCTGATTGAAGATGGAAGGTGATTCAGAAAACCCTTGAGGAATTCAACACCAACTGTAAACCTTGTCCAGGAATTTAAAACTGAAGAGAAATTGGCTATTCTCATGAAGAGGCACTGAAAAGAATGCTTGAGACAGGTCTACAACTGTGAACCACTCTGCATCGCACAGAACCTGAAACATAATCATGGCTGGATTTGGCACTATGGGACAACATTTTACCACAATCTCATTGATCATTCTCAAGTCTTGAACAATTCGAACTTTCCCACAAGGCTTTCTCAGACCCATTATTGGTGAATTACATGGGCTGCTCATCACTTCTCTTAGGACTCCCGGCTTATTAAAGTCTGCAATTATCTGCTTCACCTGTATAAGGACATCTTCTGCCATGTGGTACTGCGGTACCTGGGGAAACACTACATTTGGCTTCACTTCTACCTTGACTGATTCTACTCCTTTTATCAGTCCCACTTCCTTTCCTGTCAAGTCCCACACATTCTCTGTCACTGTTCCCTGCAATTCGGCTGGTAAGTCAGCCACTGTGAACATCGGGAATAAGGTTATCAAAGGGTACTCCTCATTTGCGGTTTCCGTCTCTGGCTCTGAGATCTGACCATCGTCCCCTTCATCATCACTGTTTGTCTGCACCTCAATCCCTTCATTTGAACAGGTAATCGAACACCTCGTCTTACACAGTAAGTCTTTTCCCAGTAGGGATAAGGGACTCGAGTCACAGACTACAAATCTATGTAATCCCTGGAAGGTACCAATCTCAACTTGGACCGGATCTGTAATCAGATTTGTTAGGAACTGATTTGCCACTCCTACCACCCTTATGGTACTCCCTGAAAGTGGCAATTTCGGAACCTCTGCACTTCTGACTGTAGAGAGTGTAGCCCCTGTATCAACTAGGAATGAAACGTCATGACCCATCACCTTTCCCTCTGCAAAAGGTCCCCTCTGATCTACTTCTAGGGACGCTGCAAGCCTGCACTCCTCGCTATCTGAACAATCATCCGACCATTCATCGTTTATTCCATTCTCACCACGCAATGGGAACTGTTGTACTGTATTATTTTGACTCATTGTTTGACCTGTGACCTGTTGAGGAAGCATCACCCGTTGCTGTCCCATTGGAGCTAATGGTAACTGCATTTGCTGTCTAGGTACCATAGGAATCTGCTGTTGTACCTGCTGCATCTGTGCTGGTTGAACACGTGACATTTGCATTTGTTGCATGGGCTGAAGACCCTGCACCTGCACCATGTTATTCTGGAAGTTCAGATTTTGACCACTCACTTTTGGACCCCTCATATTTTGCAAAGTACCGACATCATTGCTTTGTTGAACAACACCATCCTGCACCATCATTGGGCACTCCCGCTTCCAGTGCCCCACGCCCCGCACGTGTGACATGGTAACACCTTTTTCATCCCTTGCACATCATTCTGAACCACAACAGTATTCATATCTGGACAACGGTTCACAAAACCTCCTCCACCTCGTCCTCTTGGTTGTGCCTGAAACTTCCATTTCCCTGCAGTTGCTGCTGTACCATCTGCTGTACTCCATTTCCCTGCATCCCTGCTTGCACTGCCTTAATTTGCATCACCATCACTTTCTCCTTTAACTTTCTCTGTTTCAGTTCAATCTCGTCACTACAGTATTTCACATACTGTAACACCTCATCCGTCGGCTTCGCTTGCCAACAGATCAAATGATTCTTAATCATCTAGCTAATCTCTGGTCTCAGCCCTTCAACAAATCTGAACAAAAGGTGATTCATATCTTTCGGTTCTATGACCTCAGTGCCACTATAGTGTTTGAATGCCTTCAACAACCTCTCATAGTAGGCATGTATCGACTCTTTGCCTTCCTGTGACGTTCAATACATTTTCTGCCAATCAGCAACTTTTGGCGACACCTTCTGCTTCAAAAATTCAATCACCTTATGATAATACCTCATCACTTCAGAAGACGGTGCTCCAGTAATTTTATCCCTTGCTGGTTCCTCTGTCGGCCAATCCACACCCCTCTTGCACTCAAGCCACAAATCTGCTGGAACTATGATCTCAAACAGGGTATTCAAGTCTTCCCAAAGACATTTTGCAAGCTTCACAAACCTGTCCGTCTGCTGGTACCACTCTATCGGCTTCTCCCTCAACCTGGGATAATCATTTGTGAATGACAGGATGTCACCTGTAGACCACGGTACATGGACTACAACTCCTCCAGCTGTTTCTCTCATTGGTAACATTTTTATTGTCCCCGTGTCTGGTGCTTAGGTTCCGGGTAGTCACCTTTCTCTGTATCTCTCTTCTTTGCCCATCTGCCTTCCCACTTCTCTAATGCTTCCCAAATTTGAGCACTCTGCAATATCTCTTTAAGATGTGCCTTCATTCCGGTGGATCTCATGTGATCGAAATCTTTAGCTTCGAAGTCTAACCTATAGCTCCTCTTCAAATGCTTAGTATTGTCTAAGTCTATGCTGTATTTGTCCGCTAGGTTTGCCAACGTCTGATGCACCCTGCTCACTTCTTTGGTTATTTTGTGGCACAGAAACCTCAATTCTGCTTCCGTGTATGACTCTAGTCTGTTCACCCCCATTGTTGCTTCTACTAATTCTTTGGCTTCCACACCCAGCCTCACAAAATTCAGGTATTCCTCTCTTTCTGATCTCTCTGCAGTCACTGAAGTAGTCTGCGGAATGTTGATCTTGTCTAACCACTCATTCAACTGTTGCGCTGTTAAGCCTTGCAACAACACATTTCCAGACTGCATCATTGATGTCTGTGACATATTTGCACTCATCACCTGTGGGGTCAGTGCACCCAACCCTGCTTGCCTCATTGTCTCCAAAGGAACCACAATCGGACTGAAGTCCAACAAGGATCTAGACCTTTCGGCTGGCTGTCCCCCCTTGTGTCATTCCCTGTGAGTTTCCTGTGAACTCTCCTCTTATCGCCTCTTAGGTCGTTCCCCCTGGTCACATACGCTGGGCTTAGCTTGCGCATACAGCGGTACTGGTGGACCAACAGTAATTGGCAGTGATATAGCAGCTGGTGTCTGTCCAACTCCCAAACCCTGTGGAGCTTTAACTCCCATTGCTTGATTCATCATAGGTGCTGTGGCTGCTGACTGTGGTCCTGAAACCGAAGTGTAACTTGGATACACCTGTTTCTGCGGCTGGGGCAGCAATTGTGGAGTTGGCTCAATCTGCACTAACTTTGCTTTCGTATATACTGGATCAGGCGGCACCATCAAACTCGTAGTTGTCTCTGATACTGGGACATCAGGATAGAGTCTCTGAATTGGTGGTGGCTGCAATTGTATCTGCGTGTCTGGTGCAGTGGGTACACAAACACCATTCTGTATTGGAACTGTATTACTTGTCTGTGCTGTATTTAGGATACCCTGATTTTGGGTCAGATCTTCAGGACCCGCACTAGTACTTGGTCCATTATCATTCATGGCATATGGTGGCGGGTGATCATGTAACAACTGATTAAGAAACTCCTCATTGTCTGAATCATCTGCATCTGCCCAGGACATCTGAGTCTCCTTTGGCTTACTAGAGCCGTTGTCTGTCTTACAAGAGGCCTTTTTCCCCTGTGTCTCGTCTTCTTGAGTTATTGCCAGAAACATCCTAACTCCGTCAACTATTCCCCTTCTCCACATCTTAGTCTTGTTATCCCATCTAGCCTCCGCTAGAGTTTTTTTCTGCTCTTCTTATTCTCCTCACATATTTCTGCTGCCTCTGTTGTAAGGCCATTAAATCCCAAATTGCTAATGCCTCTAACTGATCTGGTCTCGGAGGCGGTTTTTGCTCACTTAACACCCTCCGCAAATTTTCCAAAATCCTTATATTGAACGTTCCGTACTCCGGAAACACCAAACATCCCTTCTTTTCTGTCATTTTTCACCACTGATTTAGCCAAAGACATGGCGCGACTCCCTTCTCCTCCATTACGGTATAAGCCGGAGTATCCTCTGGCGGTGTAGGCTCCCCCACACTCGCTGTAATGTATGTATCTCCCCTCAAAGCACTCTTTAGAGCCTTTTATTTTGTTTAGAATCTAATCAGGAAGTGACTTTAATTCCAAGAACACTCTTCGCCTACCTTCTCAACCAATTGCCTCGGCTGCCAATCCGTGCACGACCCCTCTCGGCAACTGACCTATCCCAGCGCGGCTCCAATAATGTCACACTTACACACACTGCGGCTGACAAAGTCTTGCGGCTTGTCCTCCTCACACAGAAATGAATGCAATATATTGCGAGCACCTTTAACAGCAAAAAACACAAATTTGCCGGTTTACTATAGGAAGGGTAACACAGTCCCTTCAGAACTTTACAGAGATTTCAATTGAAGCCTCAGCCGCTACTCTCTCCTTCTCAGCTCCCACACTCGCTAGCAGAATTCGACCCGCAAATCCTATTCTCGCCTTGTCAATGGTTCGTTCTAGTGCACTTTAGAACTTGCCAAATCTCCATTGAAGGTTTCATTCACACAATTTGACTCAAACTCGTCTTGTCAACCACGTCCGATTGACCTATTAAACCGCACAAATTACAACATAAGCCAAGTGTCTCATACACTTCTCAATATACTCCGGAGTCGCAGACCATGACAGGTCTGTACATCAACAACAACCACGTGGACAATTTTTGAGCACAAAGCGCCACATTCACATGAAGTTTGCCAACTTCCCTACTCTCATACTGCGGAGTACGCCCACTAAAACATTACCTGGCCTAAACTCACACAGTCCTCACAAATCACCTGCGATATGCATAAGCTGAGCAAGCGCGAATTCTACACCACACACTAGAATGCCGAGAACATACCCAACTCACTTAGGCAAGCTCAGAGATCCCGGGAAAGTCATGGGGAATTTAGAGACAAATCATACCTCCAATTTAAATTATTTCAAAAACACTTTTAAACAATGGTCCCTCGTCCTAGGGCCCCCAAAGGGCCAAACCGTCCTCTGCTACCAGAACTGTTAACGCGTCCCAATCTATATAATTTATTCACTCTGGGACTCTTTTAGGCCAATGAATCTTTTGACTCTGATTGAAGACACCTTAAGACGAGATAGCTGATCAACATGTCAATTAACAAGTCAATAACGTCATCAATAAGACTCAGAAACCACAATGACCTTTCAGTTATGAATAACCACACCAGTTTAGTACGATTTTGTGATGTTTATTCCCTATTAATTACAATTCTACTAGTAAGTTTATTAGTCTCAAAACCATGAAACACATCAACATTGTCATAATATGGCAACTCGAATAAGATTTCATCAAAGCAAAGATCACGAACATTAGAACATAACACGATGTCAACATGGGTTAACCTTAGCAGAGTATCATTAGCACGTTATTCAACAAAGCATTGATTCAGTCATTTGTCTATTTGCGTCTGTTTAGTGAACCCCTTAACTAACCTCGAATTAGCATTGGCATGTTGGGCTTCATGCAAAATAATTTGGTAACACCAATTTGGAAAACATCTAACTATGGTCTCTGTCAAAAGAAGCAGTTGGTACCTAGAAAGGAAATGCAAACAGACAATTACAAATTCATCATCATATAGTTCCCCTCCGTAATGGGTCAGCATGCAGAGTCAATCTTCGTCCTCAGGACATCAGCTGATTCGCCATCAGCCAGGAAACACAGCAAAGTTCAGCAAGACTGGGTAACTAGGGACACTTCCCTCATAAGGAGGAGAAGTATAAAATGGGCAAGATATGGGTGAGGATGGTTTGAAGAGTCAAACAGCAAAGTCTTTAGGCAGAGTGACAAAGTCTCTGGGTAATATCAAGAATTCGCAATGGCATCTCCTAATGGCTCCTCTTGTCAAAGGTTTCTATCCCTTTTCTGTTGTACAGTCCCCTAGTTTCTAATTGGGCAGATTTGGCACCCCACTATCTCCATCCAATAATTCTCCAGTCGTGCCATCAAAATTGTTACCTCATAACAGTTCTCCCGTAGTTTATTGGTTGTTGTGATTGACGTCTCCAGCGGGTAGAATGTCCGGTATGATTTCATACTCTCATGGTCCTCTCGCCTCCCCAGTCAGTGGTTCCATTGTCTATACCGGTTTAGGCGACCTTGTACCCGTAACGAGTCTAAACTGTTGCATTCAGCAAGAATGTTTCCTTGAGCAAATCGAATTTCATGGGAACGGATCTACTATGGTTACACTCATCTTCTAGCTTTGGAAAAGTACGAGTACATGTCCTTCAGCAAGTCAGCACACTGCACGTTAGAAAAAAACATTTAATATGAAACCGAGCTGCTAGGCCTCGACTCATGCTAACTAAGGCCTAGTGAATTAATTTGCAAAACCTTAACATATAACTCATTTAATATTAGTGTAAAATCATTCATTAACGCATTGTCATTTCATTATTGGTCAATTTCATTAATCATCGTATACATTGGGGCCACTCACCGTTGGCACATTTCATGCGCACGTTTAGCAAAAAACACATTCATACATTTTCTATGCGACATTATTATGCATTAGTTCATAAACATTTCATGTTAGTTTTGAGTATAAGAGCAACGCTCTCTCAGCTGTCAGCCAGCACAGACCAGATGTGGATTGGAGTCAGGCTGTGAGGCACAGATGGCAGTAGGTATAGAGAAATGCAGATTTTCTAAAAGTGTCATTTCTAAAATAGTAATATTAAATCCAACTGCACCAGTGCATAGGATTTTCTATTTCCATTCTGGCCATACTAAATATGACATGGCTACTACTTCCAGATCAGAATCTACCACTCACAAGTATATGAGGGCAGTTCTAATGCTAGTCTATGAGAGGAGCAGGCCTCACAGTAGTGGAAAACAAATTTGTGAGTTTTTCACTACCAGGACATGTAAAGCACAGACGTATATGCCCTGCTTTTTACTTACATAGCACCCTGCCCTATGGGCTATCTTGGGCCTACCTTCGGGGTGACATATGTAGAAAAAGGGGAGTTCTAAGGCTTGACAAGTAGTTTCAAAAGCCAAGTCGAAGTGGCAGTGGAACTGCACACACAGGCCTTGCAATGGCAGGCCGGAGACATGGTTAAGGAGCTACTTATGTGGATGACACCATCAGTGCTGCAGGCCCACTAGTAGCATTTAATTTACAGGCCCTCAGCACATGTAGTGCACTTTACTAGGGACGTATAAGTACATTAAGTATGTCAATTGGGTAGGAACCAATATTCCCATGTATAAGGGGAGAGCACATGCACTTTACCATTGGCTAGCAGTGGTAAAGTGATATGTATAGAAAATATATACATATGTGTATATATATATATTTCTCTCCCTCTATAGAGAGTCTCTCTCTCTCTCTATGTATGAGTATATATATATATATATATATATATATATATATATATATATATATATTTAATTATAGCTGTGTGGTTTCCCTGAGGGTCGATCACGGCCCACAGGGAACCTACATATCTATTAAAAAAATTGCCCCCACAGGGGGTCAGCCCTGCTCATGGGCTACCCCCTATCAACATAATGTTTTAATATTGTTTTTCTTTTCCATCCCATGGAAAGCAATCGTGCCCCCCCAGTGGTTAACAAATTTCTTTTGTTTTTTTAATTCCCCATGGGGGAGGGAGGTGGGCCTAATCCTATGAGTGCCGACCCCAGGGTAAATCCCTGGTGCCTAGTGGTGTTTCCTGGCCAGGTAACACTTTCAGGAAGGCCTCGCTTTTGGGGCTGTTTTCCCCACTGGAGTAGAAAGCAGCCTTACCTGCTTCTTCCTGCTCTGGTGGGGAAAACAAACTGTGACATTAGTGCACCTCATGGCACGCTGACATCACAGATGGGCAGGTGGGGGATGGGAGTTGACATGGAAGCTCTTCCGTGTCTCCCAAGAGGTTTTTCAATAAAAAACAAAACCTTCTAGTGCTAAGCACTGGAGGATTTTTAAAACCCCTACTTGGTGTTGGCCAGTGATCGTGGAGGGTATGAGTGTGTCAGCAATTGACAGGAACACGCATCAATGGGGGTTAATTGTTGTATAAATGTTTGTAGTTTATGTAAATATTTTTTTTGCTCATATTGTTATGTATAAGTTACATTCTTTGTTGGGGTAATTATATTTATTTTTCAGATTTGATATATATTTTTATTAAGAAATATGTACATATCGCTTACTGTTTATTTGAATGTTGTTTAATTTAAAAAGTAGTTATATTTATGTTTATTAATGTTAATGTAATTATTTTGGTGATGGTATTGTAGTAGATATTGTGGAAGGTGATATTTTTGACAAATCATTTGGTTATTTAAAAGTAATGGTACTTTTGCTTCGGATATTTGTGTTTTCAATAACAGTAAATATCATTATTTTTATCAACAATATTTATATTCTCTATCTTTGCGGTTTTATCAGTTAAGTATAAGTAGGCAATATTTATGTTAATAATATTTGATTTCTGATAATTTTATATAACGATATTGTGTGTACCAAGTGTATTAACAGTCTCTATGTAAAACCAATGTTCCCCATTTGATTTTACTGTGAATGGAAAGAAGCATGTCCTCTAACTGAGGCTGTGTAGTTATAAAAACTACAAATTCGAAATATGAAAGCATTTGTTTTACCAACACACATTGGCTATGAACACTGTTACTCCCAAAATACAGCCCTGGGATAGAAGATGCTATTCCTTTATTTGACAAACAACTTTGGCTCTGTTCACTTGCGGAATATGCTTTCTTTCACCATGTTCAATATATATTCAGTATAACATGAAAGCTATGTAGTCACATCAGAGCATGTGCAAGATCCCTTGCCAGCAACAGGTTGCGGTAGGAACCTTTTGCAACACGTCACCTGAAAATTTAAGTATGCAAAAAATAATACTATCAAATAGGGTGATAATAGCTCTGGTTATACTGCAGCAGTCTGATACATGGTAGTACAAAGTGAGGGGCGCTGTATGTAAATAGCCTGCTGTAGTGCTAATTCCTTCTTGTTAGTGCCTCTATTGTCAATATCGTTACAAAAATCAGCATGTAGCACTTGAATAAAACTCTCACTAATGTAAATAGGTTTATTTTATGTTCTTTTCTTTCAAATCTTTCTGAGATGAAAGTCTAATTTTGTTTCTGTTAGTGACCTTGATGTATACCATTAGAAGTACTTTACATCAGCAGCAGCTCGTCCGCTATGGCAGAGGAGCGTTGCCCCCCCCCCCCCCGCCAACAGCAGCAGCTGCAAAACTTGAAAAATACAACAATAATAAACAATGTTGATTATTGTTTTATTTTTCAAGGGGGTGGGGCCATGGGGGATGACAGGCAGGGAGGAGGAGTGGTGGCACTGCTGTCAGTGTGAATGTGGGTTTGGAAGGCCATCTCGGAACGGCCAAACCCAGATGTGCACTGAGCTGTCTCCTGAGCTGTGTTGTCTGGTTAGTGACAGTAGGCATAGGCTCCCAGTCTGTCTGGGAGGGAAAATCGAGGGGCTCAGGCCAATCCTGATGCTGTTCTCATGCTGCTACATGAGAACAGTGTTAGGATTGGCCAGAGGGCAGACTGGGAGCCTGTGCTTGCAGTGGAGCCTGAGGAGCAGCGATGAGGCAGGTAAGTTTTCTTTTTCCTTTCTCTTTTTGTTTTGTGTCCCCTGCCACCACCCTGCCCTGACACCAGCCATGGCTGCTTTACATTCTCTCTTTGCTCTGCATATTTTTTCATATAATTCTTGTGCTATCTGGAAACATCTGAAACTGTAATCTGTCATGAACATTAATTAGCGCTAACTAGCTGATATCACCTACTTGCCCTTTGGTGCCCATGTCATTGCTCTTGCTATTCCTTGTGTCAGGTGTCATTAAATGAGAGGCATGATATGAAAGTGGCCAGGGGAGTAAGAGAAGGGGTCTGCACTTTTCACTCATTCTCTTTTGAAGAGCAAATGGTGAGGGAAGGGGGTGAGTGTTGTTTCTTCCATTATGCCAGCAATTGATGTCCAAGACAGACATCATCACAGTGGACAATTGTCAGATGCACGAGCTAATGTTGCAGGACAAAGGCAATGAATTGTCAGGATGTAGAGAAGTAGAACGTTTTGAGTGTGCATAAGAAAAAAGTGAAACAACCAGGGAAGTTTTAGATATGCAAGGAGTGTGCAGAAAGTGGTAATAGTAAGGAACATTGAGTCCTCGCCAGACAGTATTTGGAATTCCTAGCCATGTGAATTGTCTTGAGATGGTTTCTTCCTCATCCTTTAAGTCACAAGGACCTATTAGGACCATCAAAAGTGGTGTGAGGATGAAGTTGTGTTAGGATTATCATGGTTTCAATAAAGATGTTAATGCCTTAAGAGGGTTGTTGATTGAGCTAGTGGGCAGACTGAAATCTGCTCCACAGGGACAAGGGTGTTTGAACCCACAGAGAGCACACACTGAAACTACTCAACCAGTTCTCCAGGAGTTGGGTTTCTGGGCAGAAAGGCAAGGTTACGGGAAATGCAAAAACACTACTATGTGGTTCAGTAAGTGAGTCTAGCTTGCTAGTCAGAGACACTATCACTCAACTCACCTAATATGCACTTGACTTTGCTGATTTCTTACATGTGACCTCTTTTAGTGAAAAGAGACCATTGAGGGTGCTGATCTGTGAAAGTGGTGGGTCATAATACTTGCCCCAAATACCAGTTAGTAAGCAAACTGAGCAAACTTGATTTTTCCCAAGAAGTTTCAGAGAGGGTTTTTGTCATGGGTGCCCTTTATGTCAAGGATTACCTCTAGTGTACCAGCACTAGCATTTTCTACATGGGTGCCCTGTATGCCAAGAATAACCTACAATATGTTAACATTTCACCATGGGTGCCCCCATTCTAATAATTACCTCTAATATAATAGTGTCGCCGTTTTGCAATGGAAACCCTTTGCACCAATAGTTTGTCTCTGTAAGTTAAAAATTGTTTCCAGGATGCCAGAGACAAGCTCGCAAGTGTAACACACTCACTCAAACACTCTCCCTCACTCATGCTCACTTAAATTCACTCACTCAGATTCTCATTTACATTCATTCTCACTCGTGCACATTGTTATTCATTTGCACACACTTGTTCATGCAGTGCCACCTTCACTCTCCAATTCTCACTCAGTGACACGGTCACTCACTTTCAGTTATTGTTTATACATGCATACACTAAGTGAGATGCTCACGCACCAAACATTTGAGAGCTATATTTGTTAACCATGACTTAAAGTGTATGTGCCACTCCTGGGTGCAGCATGGAACTTTAAGAAAGAGTACAACTCCATCCCACCTCAAGCACTTAAATACGAAACTGGAATGTAATTCTTTTGCACAATATATTCTAAATAGATGCACTATGCAAGGCTCCAGCTTTCAGCCTCCTGCTTTTCACCCCACTCTGTACTAAATAGTCACAAGATGGAGTAACAGGTTACTAGAGAATGAAAGGCAGCAACCATAGAGATGCCACACGGGCAGGTGGCCTTGGCGGAAGTGATGCCATGATAGGCGACCCCCTCTCCCTCCCTCCCTCCCTCCCTCCCATTCTTTCTCTGTCTGCCTGTCTCCCCCTTCAGTTTGTTGCTGCGCAGTCACCATCGAGCCACATAAGAAATAGGTCGATTCACATCCGGGACTTACTCAAATGATTGCTAGCCTACGCCGCTCCTCCTTTCCCCCAGACCGAGGACAAGGCACAGAACGTTTGGGTGGGGGGAACAGGAAGCGCAGCTGTGAGACTTACGAGTTGTTTAAAATTATGAATCCTGTTTATAGCCCTGGGTCTTCAGGAGTTCCTTATGCCAGTGCCAAAGGACTTGGCTATCCCGGAACTCTGAGGGACTACATACCCCAGGAGGTGGCCATCTTGTGAGCACCTGCATCCACTTGATCACAGCAACGAGCGCTATATAGTGCGTTGGGGCACTTCACGGTGCAGGATGCGCCAGGAATTTTGAGGGACTACATATCCCAGACTGCTTTGAGGCCTCAGGAAGCAGCCATCTTGTGAGCACCTGCATCCACTTGACCACACCAACGAGCGCTATATAACGCGTGGGGGCACTTCGCGGCGCGGGACGCGCCAGGGACCTTGCCGGGACTACATATCCCAGGCTGTTTTGAGGAGCCAGGAGGCAGCCATCTTGTGAGCACCTGCATCCACTTGATCACACCAACGAGCGCTATATAGCATGTGGGGGCACTTTGTGGCGTGGGACGCGCCAGGAACTCCAAGGGACTACATATACGAGACTGCTTTGAGGCCCCCAGGAGGTGGCCATCTTGTGAGCATGTTGATGCGATCCATTTGATCACACCAACGAGCACTATATAGCGCGTGGGGGCACTTCGCAGTGTGGGACGCGCTCGGGCAAAGCCCGGGCCAAGGGCAGGCCCGTCCACGCCTGTCGTAGCCCAGAGGAGGCTGGGCTGGGCCACCTCCCTAACATTCTTCTTTAAAAAGGCGCTCTGACTTAGCCACTACTGTGTCTTCTTGCAGGAGTATTATTGAGCAGCTATTCATTACCTATAAGCATATGGGCAAAAGGAAGGTAATAGAGGGTGGGGCAGGGGTGGTGTCAAAAACCAAGCAGAAAAGGCAGAAGCATGTAGTCAATAATTGTATTATGGACTGAATTGACAACCTTCTTGACGAATGTGAAGGAATTTTAAACTCTCCCCCCGGATAGCAGCCCCACCGGAACTGGGGGAGAGTGCTCACCTGCTAGGAAGGGCGTGGGCCATAAGAAAATTGCTAACATATTTGTAAAACGCGGCCAACAGGCCAAAAACTCCACAGGCCAGGGGGAGGGTAGGGATGTCATCAGCCACGCCTCCCCAATATCGGCAGATAAGCCTTCAGCTAACCCCAGCGACCCTATCAAGTGCATTAACCGCTTCACCCCCCTAATAAACATCTTAGACTCTAAGGGCGACCTAGATCAATGCACCAGGGTGGGTGGGTTAGCAGATGTAGGTGTATATAAGCACTCAGCCCAGTCAGATGCACAGCACATGCTATGCATACAAGATCTAAAAATGGAGGTGTCAGAATTAAAGTCTATGGTTAATTCCTTAATTGCGGTAGTTAAGCAGTTAATTTCTCCAGACACAACGACTTCCTTAAATCACTATTGCAATCCAACACCATACCACTTAGGTACCACAATGAAGTTTCCCACAGTGCAAGCAATGGTTGTGCTGACCAATTTTTAGCTAATGCCAAGATAAAGGAACCTGATCAGCCCACCTCCTACATTAGTTCAAGCGCAGGGAATGCACTGGATGCCTGCTATCCAATTACAAAACCTACAAGCAATATTGTCCCTAAATACACAGCTAAACCCATCATTGACCAACTCCAATCCACAAGGACTGTTCTAATTGTAAATGTTCTTAAGCTACACCCATTGGCACCCAGAGAAGGGGGAGATTCTATCAGAAACAAGGCAATTCATTGGATTCGCCATGTAAGAGGCCGTTACTCTGTAATCCGCAAGGACATAATTGATGCAGTAAGAAGGCCCGACCTTGGCACACACTTTGACATCTTACAGTTGACATTCAGGGATAGGAGTATGGTGGACAACCTGGTGGCCCTAGATGCAAGGACAAGTGCTCCAGAGCAATCCCGTATCCAGTTTAAATATCCTAGCTCACCTGCACATTGTATGGCCCGTCCCATCCATGGCCCATCAGGCAAACCTTCTTAGCGAGAATGATTGACTTAGAGTATCATTTGAAACACACGTTGAGCCTCCCCCTGACTCACATGAAACAATTGTCCCCGGTCTGGCTGTAGCCCCCAGCACTGCCCCTGCAAGCACCCACGATCTTCCTCCGTATAGACCCTACAAGTCCACCTCTGATCTATTGCACAGCCATGACAACATTGCACATTCTTTCCCCCATGAATCACACTCATTACAGACAGCAAAGTATGAGAATACCACACCTAGGAATAGGTCAGGCCCGTAGATGCCTATTATAACTCAAATCTGCATCAACTGGACAACAGTGAGGATGATCCCTCTCCTTCTAAGCGACCTTGTTTGCTAAACCCACCCTTGGCAACCAAATCCTCAAATACATCAGTAGACAGAGTTGTCCATTCAACCACCGGGGTACGAATTGTCTCGTGGAATGTGGCAAGCCTGAGATCTACCCTTCACCTTCCGTCCTTCACTTCCTTTATTGATGAGCACGACATCTGTCTCTTTCAAGAGACATGATCAACCGATCCACTCTTTCGAACTGGGCACTCCAACTTTTATATTCCTGCTATGGACCAGAATGTCACTAAACTGCTGCATAGTACAGCTACCAATTGACTCCCCCGATCTGCTAGGTCTTCCACTGTCATTCGGGGCTGATGCAGTTGTGATTTAACTTAACATCAATGCCAGAGCGGTCATAGGGGAGCCGGGTTTTCAAAACCCTCTCCACCCTGGAGACTTTTCTGCAAAACTGTCCCCGACATTACAAAATCATTATGGCAGGTGACTCTAACGTCACATTTGAACCTCTTGACTGGGATGATCTTAGGTCCACTCACAAGGAGGATCAGGCATGGGCTATCCCTGCCCTGGATAGCCCACCCATCAAAAGGTGGTCCCAAGTTGCTGTTCAAGTAAAATCACTGACCATGGAATTTGGACTTAGGGCACTAAATGGTAGGACCAAGTCAGATGTAAAGGGCTTTCACACGTACAACAAAGTTAACCACACCAGTAGAATCGACTAATGTCTAGTCAACGTAAGATTATGTCCTTTGGTGATTGACACAATGGTTGTCGAGAGATCAGAAAGTGGCCATAATCCTCTTTCAGCCCACTTGTTGGCTTTGAGCAGCCACCTGCCTATAATTAACAACTCAGCTAAAGCACCAAAGGGGATTGGTCAATGACAAATGCCACCTTAAGTGGAACCAGGTTCTGGCTCGACCAACACTCATTGACATTGCCAATGACACCTTAAGGACCGCATTGACGTCCCTAGAGGGGGGTTCTATATACACTAATGAGGAAGTAAGCATCACTCACATTACATGTTTCAAGGGTATCACGGCCCTCTTCTCGGCTGATGCAGCCCCTGATAGTAAGAGGCCTAAGGGTAGTCATCGCTGGTTTAATTAAGAGTGTCACCTCTCAAGCAAGCACTTAATCCAAGCCATTAAATCCAAGGATGTAAAAGCAATTAGCCTAGCCAGAAAATCTCACAAATCTGCCATTAACAAAGCTAAACGTGAACAAGACGAGAAGTGGTGGGTTGCACTTAGTGACGCTGCACAAGAGAGGAACTGCAGCACATTTTGGTCCCTGGCAGCACGCAGCCCATCAAATAGCGTTCTGCACATTACAACTAATATTGCACCAAAGGACTAGGTAGATCACTTCAGTGGGTTATATTCTTCGAACCATGATAGTTCTACTGCTCAACAGAAGGACACTTGCTCATCTATCACTCTCACACCTACTCCTCCAGTGTTACAACTATTTTCCCAAGCGGACATAGCATACTCCTTAGGCTCCCTAAAGCGCGGCAGGGCACCTGGTGCAGAGGGTGTCCCAGCAGATCTATTCTTAGCCAATATAGCTATCTGGTCAAGATACATTACCATCATAGCAAATTAAATAGCATCTGGGACACCAATCCCTGAATCTTGGAAGGGGGCCATCATTATCCCCATTTTTAAAAGGGCGACAGAAGCCTCCCCAGCAATAATAGGCCTATTAGCCTAATAGACTGTGTGCAGAAGGTGTTTTGTCATTGCCTTCTGGGTAAAATTCAAGACTGGATGGAACACAATAGTCTTAGTCCCATCCCGGCAGTTTTTCAAAAAAAGATATCTACCATTGAGCAAGCCCTTAGGTTCCTGCTCTTATACTGGAAAACCATTTTTATTGGCAAAGGGAACTTGTACGTTGCTTTTGTGGACTTGAAATCCGCATTCGATTTAGTACCCCGTAACAAGCTGTGGGAAATTCTTTCCCTAATGGGAATCCCTAAGCACATTCTTGTTTTACTAACTCTGCTCCAAGAGGGAAACTATGCATGTGTCAGGTGGGACGATAGGGGGCATTTAACTGACAGAATTCAGGTGTCAAGGGGTGTGCGGCAAGGGTGTGTCCTTGCCCCCACCCTGTTCTCCCTGTACATAAATGATATTCTCCTCTCTTTACTTAAATTGGAGGCTGATGCACCATCACTAGGCACACAGAAAATTCCGGTTCTGCTCTTCGCAGACGATACATTGCTGATATCCAAGACCCCGAGTGGATTACGTAAACTCCTTGTGTGTTTTGAGGAATTTTGCTCCACAAGGGGACTTAAAATCAATGCCTCTAAAACAAAACTGATGACACTCAATCTACACAGATCATTTAGAGGAAAGTTCACTCTTGAGGGAACTCCACTTGAAAAGGTTGACACTTTTAGCTACCTGGGCATAATGCTAACAGAAACAATGCTTTGGACTTCCCATATTGCAAAGCAAGCACTCAAGCTAACGCAAATAACGGGGGTCTTAATAAAGGACTTTAACCTTTCATATACCAAACCAATACGCCCGCGATCCGGACATATGAAACCAAGGCCGTAAGCTCAGCCCTTTATGGGGCTGAACTCTGGAGCTATGCCAAAGCCCAAGAAATAAAAGGTGTCTGAAAATAACTTCTTACGGAATCTAGTGTCCCTCCCGTCGAGTACTCCACTGTTTCCCCTTTTTAAGGACCTAGGAATGAAACGCATTGACCACAAAGCCCGCCTACGCCCCCTCTTGTATTGGCAGTGCCTTTGGACCACCCCGGAGCTCGCCTCTTTTACTACAGCCCTGCAGATCATCCTAGAAGCTGACCATTCCCATAGTATCCCCTGGCTTAGATACATCAAGTGGTTACTTTATTCGCTTGGGCACAGAGAACTGTGGGATTCCCCAACCACTACTTCATTTCCCTCCAAAAGTGATCTTAAAAAACTGTTTTGGCACATGGCAGACTCCGAAGACACAAGGGTTGCTCTTCACTCTACACTATCATGTGACTTCACTAACCTAAAAGAGACGTGCAAATACGAGGCTTTCTGGGACATAATCACGGTGCCAAGAGAGAGGAAGTTGTACTTCCAGTTCCGTATTGGCACCCTGCCATTAAGACTATTCACTAGTCGCTGGTCGCATGACGAAACAACAATCTGCCCAGCTTGTAAAGCCCCCATTGAAAACCTCCCCCGCATCCTATTTGTTTGCCCTGCATACACTGCTCCATGCAGGAAATGGTTGATTCCAGCTTGTAGACAGCTGGGAGTGCGCAGGTCCGACTTATCTCTTCGAATTCTTAGATCAGACACTCGACCTATGTTAGTGATTGCTGTTGCTAAATTCCTTGAGGCAAGCTGGATTGCCAGAGGGAGGTTTTTACCAATATAATGGTGTTAGCAAGAATGTTAGATTTACCCCGGGAGCTCATTCAATCTTTACTTTTATTTAAATTATGTTTCCTATTTAATTTTATCATTTTATTTCTATACATGTACTGTACATATTGTATACACATATTTTATTTAATTCTGTGTAATTATTTATTGTTGCTGTGCTTTGGTGGCTCTTGTAGCCGGAATAAAGTTCTTTGACTGACTGGCTAATGCTAGAGTACGAGGTCAATATATCTGATAGAGTGCAATAGAGTATAATGCAGTTGTACACAGGAGGACAGGAAATCTGTTACATTTGTGATGGAGTAATTCATCTGTCAAAGTTTAAATCAGGGCCTATGTCACATATCTAACGTACATTTTTGAAAGCACACTACCAGGGAGATACGCTATATTACACTTAGAAAATGGCATATGCCTGTTCTTCCATCTTTTTAAAAGACTAACCTATCTGGTAAAATAAAACTGAGGCATATATATATTGGTATTCAAATATTGTTGAGAGCAATGTTATTCACATGGTGTATACTCTTGTACATATCTGCACACACTTGCATAATTACATAGAGCTGAAATAAACAACATTGCTGTATGTCAATGTCTAGGCCATCTTTTTTAACAAAAATTTGTTCATACACTTGCAGAGTTCCTTATACAAAATGCAGCCTGTAGTACTGGCCAAGGGAGAGTATCCATATTGCCTAATAATATTTCAAACAGATTCGTGGCATGGCACCAGCTTTATTGTAGTTCTGAGCATGTCTTAAACTGTTTATGTGCACCACAGGATTGTGACTCTCATGAACGACTTTATGAAAGGGCAGGTTGGAATTATTTTTGAGGCCACAGTCCAGCTATGACAGATACTACATCGGCAAAGTTACAAATGTAGTGTTGACACTCCTCCTTTATATTTGACAGCTATGTAGCCGTGTCACAAAAGTGACGGCTATTCTCTCCGTCTTATTGCAATTATTAGTGCATTATATGTAACTTCACTTCTAAAAAGGTGGACAGGATATCTTTCACATTTTTGAATGATACATTGTTGCAGGCAATGCTCTGAAGCCATTCTTGATCACTATGAAATGTGAAGTGTGGACACTCAAGTGATTCTCCAAGACATCATTTAGGTCCCTCTGTAAAACCTTCTTGTCCCTCATGAGATCAATCTGGGCCCTTAGAAGTTCCATATTCTACACAGCTGTCAGGTTTCTACTCATGGTGTTAGCGATGGTAACCGCACCCTGATAATCCCTCTCTGCAGCATATTAGGCCCAACCCTTTCAATACTATCCTATGTGTTTAAGTGGGTAGCCCAAGGTGTAGTGCTTGTTGGCTGATAAGCAGATTTTATGGCTCTTGCTGTCGCTTCTACCAGGACACAGGTGGTCACAGTTGTTGTTGGGGGCCATTGAGGGCTTGTGTTTGCCATTGCCAAGGATGTTCGTTATGGGGACATGACTGATAGAAATATTAGATTTTGTGTCCTGAGGGAGAGGCTTTGGGTGCTGGCCACACAAACCTAATGGGCCAGCCTGATCTTGAATGCCATTCGTTTTAATGCTGCTCCTACCGAAGGCTTGAGATTATCCTGCCTCAGGCAGAGTGACTAAATCAGTTGAGCTCCATGACGGAGATCTTGCTGCTTCACCTTGTAAAAAGGAAATAAATAACTTTGTAGACAATAATAGTTGTTAGATTTTTTCAGCACTATATTAACTCTAAAGCATTTGACCTTTACATATATATATAATTGCACACTACTCTCTAATGTATTTTTTACACAACTGATCCAACAGAAGGCCCATGCGATTTGTTCCTTTGCTTTAATGTACAAAATGTTGAGAAAATTTTGATACAGAATTTACATGACTTTACTTGTGATGTTCTTTTACGGTTCAAGGCTATGATAATGTATTTGAGCTGTCAAACATAGATTTGTTTGATTCTCTTGTTGTAGATTGAACAGTATTATGCCTTAGCAACACTGTGTGAAGTAGAGTACCTCAAACACATGTAAGTAAATATTTGAACAATCCTAGCTTTCTAATGGAGTTTAGTAAGGATATACAGCACAGTGTGCCTGCAACACCGGAGGCATAGTCCATTCAAGAATGAACATTTGCAATGTGTCAATTTGAATTGTAGGACGAATAACAGAGCTATCTATCATTAATAATGAAAACATTAAGAGAAGTATCTGTTAGGTAATATGCAGGTATGATTCAAAGACATCTGGATTAGCTGATTCTCCATTGCTCGACCAGCTCCATTTTTAAGAGTTTGGTCTATTAGATATACTGTGGAGATGTAGCACTACCCATATTTTCTTGAATACAATGTATAGCTGTTTATTTTTAGAAAGTGAGACTTGAGTGAGACAGCTAAAGCATTCTGATCAGCAGTCTTATAAATACATCATTCTATTTTGACTTCTATGTATGTGAAACCATGGAAATGTGTTTGTTGTTTGAATAAAAATAGGTAAAATGACCAAGTGACTGAATTTTACGAGTGATGATAACTTGTATAAAAGTAGAGCTACTTGTTAACCAAAGTGACTAAACTTCATTAAGATTCCGCTTTTGATTCCTTAGCTCTTAGACATAATTAAAATATGCTTGTTTGTAGAATAATTACAAAAATGAATACAAATAAACTCCTAGGATGCAGTGATACATGAGTGCCAAAACCACAATTGGAAAAGTATATTCCAGGTGACATGGATTCAGATGTTCAAGCTTCTACTTCTACAAATGCTTTGATTGATATTGCATCAGATCAAGAGTGATAGTATGTGTTATGTGCATCTGATAAGAATGTGTAGAGATTACATTGTTATGAGTAACATGATAGATTCTGTCTTTACCGAAGGGGTGTGTAGTTTGATGTCCAAAAGTAAGATGACACCTCTTTCATATTGTTTCCTATTGGAGCTGTGTTAGTGAGAATGTTATGTCATAGTGAGTACATGTAAGGTTGTTAGTACATATAGGATCTGGTGAGTTGTGACATACATCAGTTATCTTTCATGTGTGAATAGGTTGTCATTCTTGTAGTAGTTTATATTAGGTTTTAGGGGTGGGATAGTGTGTAGAGGGTCAATTAGTTATTTTGTGAGAGGTAGTTTTGGTAAGTACCTGCCTCCACTTCACCTAGAAATCCTACAATATCTTTGTTGTGGAGTACAGACAACACCTTCTTCAGGATGCTCTTCTTCCATCCTTATCCTTCAGTTTGTGAGCTTGGCAGCCTGCGCTGCAGCTTTCATTGTGCGTTACCCACAGCATCACCGGGCGGCGCTGTTGAGCTTGGGGGCCCGCAGCGGTAGCAGACACTAGAGGAGGCCCTCCTGAGGCCTTCCTGGGTGCCATTTTGCAGAATTCCTTGCAGTTTAAGGGATTCCATCGACTTGCGGTGTGGGTGGACAGAGTTGATCAGTGTGACTTGGCCTGCAGCCTCCCACTAGTATCTGGTCACAATCTGCAGCACAGATTCAGTATCTGATGCCTGGGGCAGAGTGCGGGGACAGCCAGTGTCTTTGCCTGGCCAGGGATGGGCAGATGAGCTGCTCACATGTGGTGACTAAAGGCCTACCCGTGGACGCGCATACAAATGATCCAAACCCCTGACCTACTTGAGGGGAACCGAGGTCACACTGAGCGCTGGATGACCAGAGGCGCCTCACCAGTCATGCAGATTCTTTATTTCCTTGCAGAACCCCCTGTTCAACTCAGGCTCCACTGGGCAGTGGTGCGGGTGGGGCCTGGAAGAGCTTGGCTCCTGTCCCATCACCCACATCCTGCAGACGGCAGCAACTTAATGCCCCTATTTGGAGCACAGAGGTGTGAGCAGAATAGATTGGTGGTGATGCTTAGCCCATAAAGGGCTGTTGGGACCTTTCTGTGTCTTACCATGAAGCCCTTCAACAATATGGAGAAGAAGGGACTTCTCTGATGCTCACCACCCTGCAATATGGATGCCTGCAGAACGCCCTTGAGTGAGTGAATGGGTCACTATTGTGTAACCTGCTACAGGTGTGCAGGTCCTGATTCTGTTATATGACTCTCTGTTTCTGTCTGAGACTGGTTTCTACAACTCCTGATGCATAGATTTTTGCCCTTTAAACATTGCTCATCTGTAGGCGAGTCACCTGCAGCTTTGCTCAGTTTCCCATGCCACCTTCTTTCTGAACTGGTGTCTTCATGGCAAGTTAAATGGGCTAGGCCATCTTAGTGTATTTGCGCTGTGTATTCTGCACTGTCCCCTCTTGGAAGCCACATTGGGGAGGTGGACTGCATGGGACATTGTTGCCCTCACCAGTCCATACAAGCCTTACCCTCACTTGGGCTGCTGTCACTCACCCACATACATGGGTCCCTGGGCAACATCTGTGCTACACAGTGCAGAAAGATATTTAAATTGGACACTTGACAGCCATGTCGACCTTTGATGCCAAATAGACCCCTCATCTTGGAACAGGTGAGCTCTATGGCTGACGTTGACTCCCTTGCCTTTAGTGATGTCAGTTCCTTACTGCTAGAGATGAAATCCAGCCTCACACCCACTAACCCACAGAATAGATTTAATGCACAACAGCCCATTTCTGATATGGTGGATGATCATCAACGTTATACCACCATTGTAAAAGACCTGCAAGTAGAACTCTTCCAGGTTAAACATAAAAATGAGGGCTTAGAGGCTCTCTCTTGTAGGAGCAATATTAGGGTAGTGGGCATTGATGAGACCACTGAAATGGGTCACACAGAAGAATACATTGAAAAATGTAACCTGTTGTTTTATGGTCCAGACAAATTTTCCAAAATGTTCATTATTGAACAAGGACATAGATCCCTTGTCCCCTAGACCAGTTCCAGGAGCACCTCCATTAACAATCATCGATAAGTTTCAAAATTATCGAGATTGTGACTTCTTGTTGTTGCTTGCCAGGGAGGCCATGCACATTTTATTTGAAGGCATGAACATTTAATTATTTCCTGACTTTACGCAAGCAGGACGCTTGGAAAAAAAATCTTCTTCCGGAGCAGGAGATCAAGTACTCTATGTTAAATCCTGCATGCCTCTTTGGAGAGGAAAAACTCATATATTTTTAGATGCCAAAAATGCTTTGTCCTTTATACCAAAAAAAGTTACGTCTTGGCTCTCCCACTCTCAGGGGTGACACCACACCTTCCTTAATGCCGGAGGAAGTATAATTAGACCTATGCTTTTTTCTCTATATATTATGATTCCTAGTGTCTGTTGTTGTTTGAAAATATTGTTTGATGATGAGATGCTTCTGATGTTATGCACTGCAAAGCTCCTAAGTGCTTTGATTCATATGAACTAGCATTGATGTCACATTTATCATGCCTTGTCTAATTTTGCAACTGCTGATTAGTCTTATGTTTGATAATTGCATGTAGCAGAGGGCAGGTGCCGTAAGTTTAGGCTGCCCCCTGGTTGCAGGCCTGCTTCATTTTTCTTTTTAAGATCTGGTGATAATTGTTGATTTTAATTTTTTATGTATTTTGGTTTACTAAGGTTGAAGACTGTTTAGTTTGTGGTTATGGCAACTCCCTTGGGAAGTTGGATCCTGGTATGGGAGGGTTCTGACGGATTTGTTTGCTGCAGTCAGTGCATCCCATTGTGCTATCAGCCCTATACTTTTACACATCACTGCCAGTGCAGCTCTGGCATCTCACTCGCATGGTTTGTACTAACACTTACACCTCCCTGCCCTGCTCCCTATATCTGGTTACCTAGAATGTTCGTGGGTCTAATAACCTGTTTAAATTCCATCTGGTTTGTGGTGGATCTCGCTTCGTGGTAGATGTTTTATTGCTTCAAGAACACGGTCTCCTGCCCAGCTACTACTGCCCTGCTAGATGTGCGTGGAACTTTCACACATATTTCTCTTCATATTCCACTTACTTCTGTTGTGTAGCTATTTTTTCATAACAAAATGGAGTGCTTTCACCACCTCCTCTCTGCCCTTGACCCTTAAGGTTGCTTTATCATACTGTAGTGCCTCTTTAAAAGAGTCCTTATTACCTTGATTAATAATTACAGTCCTAACACGGATAACCCACACTTCTTTTGTACGATTTTAACCCTCTCACGCTCATTTGGGGCGATGATCATATCCTTGTCCTTGATGTTGAATGTGACTGTACTGGTCAGAAGGAATGGAGGCTGACAAGTTCTCGTGCAGCGTTGCTCGAGTTTATGAGACAACATGACTTAGTGGATATATGGAGGGTGCAATTCCCTGAAAGGGTGATATTTCCTGAAATGTCCTGGTCTTGTTTTAGGAAATTGTTCATCCCCTAGAACGTTTACAGGTCACTTGTCTGTGATTTTAGCTTTGGAGCTGCCAAACCCCTAGTGGCAAGCACCTCTTTGGCAACTTGATTCTGTGATGTTTAAAGAGGAAATTAGACAGGCTATACAATCATACATTGAACTAAATAAGAGATCAGTTGCCTCTGCGGCGGTCCTCAGAGAGGCTCTAAAAGTGATAATTAGGGAAGAATATATTGCCAAAGGAAGTCTTTTCGCTCCTGCCTCACCCAATTTGAGTGAGATCTGAGAACCTTAGAATGTAATTACGATGCCACCAACGATTAGTGGGACTTGCCTCTTCTTAATGTTAAACTTGCTGTATTTCGTGAGGAGGCAGATAGGAAATGTAAGTTCCTTAACTATAGCTAAGCCAGTAAAGATGGGGAAGGAGACAGATGTTGTCATACATTGGCCACCTTACTCAAACCCAAATGGGTGTCTATCTCCATCACTCAGGTTCATTTCCTAAAGGGTAAGGATGTACACATTACTGCTGATATCCTACCAGTGGTTACAGACTTATATGCCTACCTCTATTCAGCCTCTGTTGACTTTGCTCCTACTGAAATCCATCACTATCTGGATAAGGTGGCACTGTCTTGATTGGATGACAAGGTGGCCGGCCAGTTATGCTGCCTCCTTACAGTAGAGGAGTTGATCTCTGTGATAAAACAACTGAGAAATGGTAGGGACCCTAGAAGTGATGGCCTTCGGCTTAATTTTATAAAGCCTATAAGGAGGAACTAGCTCATCTTCTGTTAGCTGTCTATGAGGAGGCTGTCACAGTGGGATGTCTCCCGCAGTCTTTGAGAGAAGCATTTGTCATCACATTACTTAAACCTGGAAAACCCTTGAGGAGTGTGGCTCCTACCAGCCCTTCTCACTTATCAATGTTGATAACAATATCTTGACAAAAGCCCAGGCCAATTGATTGCTGAATATCTTGTCTTCCCTCGTAAGACCTGGCCAGTTGGGTTTTATACCTGACAGGTCAACTGCGAAGAACTTACGATTCTTTTTTGCACTTACACACCAGCTAAACCCAACCTTGCCAGTAATTGCTACTTTTTTAGATGCAACTAAAGCTTTTGCCATGGTGAAATGGAATTTTATGTTCGCCATGCTGCAAAGAATTGTTCTTGGTAGGTCTTTGTTGCAGTGGACACATATAATTTATACTAACCCGTGGCCCGATTGCAAGTTAATGGTGGAATATCATTCCATACCATGAGAAACAAGACAGGGCTGCCCCATGTCCCTTATTCTATTTGCTCTTACCATGGAGGCTTTACTTTGTCTCCTTCGACAGTATCAACAATGTAGGGGGTAATTTAGGTTTCCGTTACACACTCCTATCTATGTATGCAGACGATGTCCTTCTCATTGTGCAACATCCGGAAGTAAACCTAGACCCTATTACCAGAGAAATCAAACACTATGGATGTAAATTAGGGCTCCAAATCAATTGGTCAAAATGCATTATAGTTCTTCTCACCCCTGCCACCACCCCCTCTGTGCTCGGATTTCCCCTTCAATGGCAAACTCGATACAATACTTTGGAATTTGGTACTCTACAGATCCCCAACTTATTTTGTGGGAGAATTATGGGAAATACATGTCCAGCCTTTCCACATGGGTAGATTGTTGGGGCAAACTTTCACTCTTGCTAGCTGGGAGAAAAGCAATTATGAAGATGGTGGTGCTCCCTACTTTAATATATATGTTTCAGAACATCCCTATTCCCCTCATTGAGGACTTTTTTGCACAGCTTAATACTCTGATGATAAAACCTGTGTGGGCCAATTCAGAATAAGTTGATCACACCTTCAACTTCTCTATGACCAGGGGGGATTTGCAGCACTGCACTTGAGGTCTAACACTTTGTTGCTCAGATTCTATTCATTCATCATTGGTTTCCTAATAGCACGACAGCCCAACATGTAGTCAAAGAGTAGGGAGTCATGCAACCCCTCCCTCTCCCTGTGGCTACCTTTTCATCTCTTCCTAGGCTTTCCAGAGAGACATAAACACAGTTACCTTTTCTTGTTGGGCATAATCTAGGCTTTCCTTCCTCTGTGGCACCCAGTGTTTGTACTCACCGCTTATTCCCATACAATATTATTCTCAATAGCAAATTGACCAAATGTCAGTAGGCAGGTCTCAATTGGGGTTGTGTCATATTAATTTGCTCTGGGACTTATTTAATACCCATACTTTTAAATAATTACAAGAATTCTTAGGAGACACCATTCTATCCCTTATGGACACTCTAACATAAGGCAAACTACGTCATGCTGCTCAGCGGGGCCAGGCCCGGCCATCCTTCCATGCTGAGTCACAGGGATGGCCCCTCCTCTCTATCCTGCTTCCAATCCCTCAACCCGATAGATCAGTCTCCATTGTATATACAATGGTTATGTCCTACATTGCTGCACCACTAACTACAGTAAAGAAAGCATGGGCTGCAGATTTGGGATAGGACATTACAGATGATATTTGGACATATTGCTGCCAGCCCACACAAGGCATATCCCCAATGGTTGCTACCTTTTGATTCATTACAAATGTCTAAATAGGATATACTTTCCACTAAGTTTGTCTCTAAGTATTCTCCTCCCTGTGATACTTGCTATCACAGATGTGGTGCACAGAATGCAGATTATTTACCAATGGCATGGTGCTGTCCTCCAGTGGCTGCTTTCGGGGCATGAGTTATGATGGCACTGGTTGTAATAATAGAACATATGTTTCCAATTACCCCTCATTTGATATTATTAGATTATGTTAAAAATGTCCCTAAAGTGTACCGTCAATTACTTGCTACTGCATATCTGCTAGTGAAGAGACGAGTAGCCATGGTGTGGGGAAGTTGCAAAGCTCCTAGTTTCCTGGATTGGGTAAAAGACATCACTCTTTGTGAGGAATGGGCAATGATTTATACTGATACCCTCACTGTGGTAACATGACCAAGGGACTTCTGGGAACCCCTGCACACATATCCACACTCACTCACCACAGTATGACACTCCTCCTTTTATAAACAGAGGAAGATGGAGGGATTGATGGATTTGCTCAGGTCTACTTGTTTGGTTATGCTGGTCCTTTTAGAAAGTCGGCAAAGCTACTGACATCATGTACTGTCCTCACCCAGGGTACTGGGGGTGCAGGCGGGCATGGGATTGGTTTGTGTAATTTTCTATATATTGTACCCTGCCACTGCTGCCATTGTAAGAATCTCAGTACTTGGAGTGATGTGTATGCCCATATTGCATATGAACTGTTTGCTCACTGCCTTTCTTTTCTGTTTCAAAACTGCATAATTATAATTTTTTTTTAACTCATTTTCAGAGAATGTGATAAGTCTTCTACCAGACACTGCTCAAAGAAAAGGATACATAGGTTTGCTACTTTTGTTTCGTGCTGTGAGTTATATGTAGTTTAATGAGTGTCTTTTTAAATGCGAGCTGCACTTGTTATTGTTCAGTATATTTTAATGAAGTGTTTGTTGGAAATGGACATTACAGATGGCATTTTGACATATTGCTGCCAGCACTCACAAGAAGTATCCTAGGGACTTCTGGGAACCCCTGCACACATGTTTCCGTTCACTAACCACAATATGCTCTCCTTTTATCAACAGAGGATGATGAAGGGATTGATGAATTTGCTCAGGTTTACCTGTTTGGTTATGCTGGTCCTATTGGATACCGTAAGCTGCAGATGTTGTTGTTTAGTATATTTTAATCAGGTTAATCAGGTAACGCCGGCTAACGTCATTCAATAAATACGGCGCCCGCATGGCGCTTCAGAATGGCGTTAGCCGGCGCTAATTTTTTTGATGGGCCTAAATGTACCTCTTATTCCCTAATCCAAGGTATTCAACTTGAAAATGCGTACGATTTCCACACAAGCTAGTTTGCAAATACCGTGCAAATAAGACAGGCCTATCTTTTTATGTGTGAAGTTCTCAGCCATGACTGGGATTCCCGCATTCGTGAAGCTACTATTAATTTGCAGTTTGTGATTAATTAAAAATAGTAAACCAAACAGACGTTTACATTTATCTTTGTGAATCAGACTTCCCTGATTAGCCCTTATCTTTTCAGTAAGGCGTCAGTCATGAACCAATTCGTTTAACAAGGCAACCAAGCCTCAACCCAAATTTCAAGGACCACGTTGACAGCAGGCAGGTCGGAAAATGGTTTAGGGATCTAATTAATGACTTTGTGTCAGATCCTCGATTTTTGAAGACCATCGTTCCTATTTTTATTTGAAAACCTCAAACATTAAAAGATACATATTAGTACATTGCGTGTCTTTTTTAATTTGTGATAGGAATTGTTAACAAAAACGAAAGTCTTTAAGATACATAAAGGTTCACCCATTTCTGACAATAATATCATTTTAGAAAACCATGGGTAATCTTTAGGGATAAGTTTCACTTACAACGATTCATCATTTGACCAGATTGTATTGTACTTGAAGCTGGACTTTCTGTATTAGCCTAGTTGAATCAGGCTAGTTTGCCTTTAAATGATGAGTTTTGAGAATAGGACTTTGCCTCGAGTTCGAAGTATTGTCAATACATGAGAATGTTTTTAGATCGTCACAATTGCAGCTTTATGTCTCTAAAATTTTACAACTCACAATACTGTCCAGCAAGTTTATTTTTGCAAAGGAATGAGGTGGGACACTGCTTGCCCACCATGTGGCTCAGAAGAAGACGAAACTTTAGGCTAGATGTTTTTTTTTTTACTGACATAACACAGCACAGCAACCAAATTTACTGCACTAGTTGCGCAAGGGGTTAAAACAGCTCAGAACCATATCTACTAGGAATGGTCTGCTGTCCACTTCTGTGTTTGCGCTCTAAGAAGGGTGTCTTGGTTGATGCACAGCCGTGTAACATTGTGTGGAGTCAGCTGAGTGCGCGCTCTCAGGCACAGGATTTGAAAAGTATACCCTTTCACTACAAATTCCTACTCATTGGCAACCCCAGAAGTATGACACATTGAGGGGCATATTTATACTCCGTTTGCTCCGAATTTGCGTCGTTTTTTTCGACGCAAATTCGACGCAAAACTAACTCCATATTTAGACTTTGGCGTTAGACGCGTCTAGCGCCAAAGTTCATGGAGTTAGCGTCATTTTTTTGCGTGAACACCTTCCTTGCGTTAATGATCTGCAAGGTAGGCGTTCCCGTCTTAAAAAATGACTCCGATGCATATGCGTCGTATTTATACTCCCGGGCAAAAATGACGCCCGGGAGTGGGCGGGTCTAAAAAACCCGCATTAGCGCCGGATTTTAGCGCCTGGGTCAGGGCAGGTGTTAAGGGACCTGTGGGCTCAGAATGAGCCCAGAGGTGCCCTCCCCTGCCCCCAGGGACACCCCCTGCCACCCTTGCCCACCCCAGGAGGACACCCAAGGATGGAGGGACCCACCCCAGGGACATTAAGGTAAGTCCAGGTAAGTATTTTTTTTTATTTTTTTTTGTGGCATAGGGGGGCCTGATTTGTGCCCCCCTACATGCCACTATGCCCAATGACCATGCCCAGGGGACAGAAGTCCCCTGGGCATGGCCATTGGGCAAGAGGGCATGACTCCTGTCTTTGCTAAGACAGGAGTCATTTCAATGGGGGATGGGCGTCGTAAAAAAATGGCGCAAATCGGGTTGTGGCGATTTTTTTGCCTCAGCCTGACGTGCACCATTTGTGGACGCCCATACGCCATTTTCCCCCTACGCCGGCGCTGCCTGGTGTACGTCGTTTTTTTCAACGCACACCAGACAGCGCTGGCGGCTAACGCCGGCTAACGTCATTGAATAAATACGGCGCCCGCATGGCGCTTCAGAATGGCGTTAGCCGGCGCTAATTTTTTGGGCGCAAAACTGCGTTAGCGCAGTTTTGCGTCAAAAAGTATAAATATGGCCCTGAATATGTTATGTACATTTCAGCGCACATGCAAAGCATGGGTTTTTCTGAGAAGTGAACACATTTACATTTGCTGAACACATTTACATTTGCTAATAACTGCTTTAAGGAGGCATGGATGTTTGAAACAAAGTCTGTTCTTACTAGCCTAGTAGGTCAGGGTTGCGTCAAAGCTTATGCGTGTCTGTGCTGTTTCTCCCAATTAACAGGCAATGGCCAATGCAGAAGGTATCTATATTTAATCAGGAATACTTTCCTTCTATTAATCTTGTTAGAATATATACTGCTTGTTTTCGTCCACGATCACCAACGCAACAGATTTATCCCCACATTGCTTTTCAGCGAGCTAGAAATGTTCTTGACAACAGGCAGAGCATTTTCAAGTTAGCAGACACAGAAAACTGAGGAAGAAATTGTTTACATTTCTGTAATGCATCTTGCTTTGTCTTTCTCTTTTGAAATTTTGTGATACTGCTGTACCATCTTAATGTTCTTTAATCAGATTTTCATCACGTAAATCTCATATCTTGTCCTTCGCAAACCTGAGTCGTTCCCAGCACAAGACATAAAACTAGGGAAAGCATGAAACGTGGGTCAGTCCAGTGTTGGGGTTATGTCAGTACCACTCTAGACTGGTTTGTGCTTTTGGGTTTTACGTCTCTGAGGACAAAAATTTCGATTATCAGCAACTGTATGGGTTTGCTGTTCAGAAGTGTCCCGCAGCTGTGAACAATCTATTAATTAGTCAATCGCTGGGTGTAGGAATTTAATCCCACAGCTATTTTCTCCGCAGAGGGAGCAAAATAACCTGGAGAATGTGATTGTAGCCTTTTACAACTTTTAATAGTTTAACTTGTTATGAAAGTTATTCAAGCTTCATTGTCAGTTCCTTGTGAAAAAACAATCAGAAAGCACAAATCTTGCTAACGAAATGCATATTCAGACTTTTTCGCAATCATTTATATCAATTTGTGGCATCTACAAAATACAACTGGAAGTTCATGAAACGTTCTCTCGTTCAACTTCGGAAAACCCAGCGATTAAATGGCAAGATCTACTAAGGCGCAGCCCTTAGTCCCCCTAATCTCACCATGGTAGCGCTGTATTAACAATACAGCGCACCAGGATGCACGTGAGCATAATAGCTAACAATTTATAACTCTATTGTGGTGCTTTGCTGGATTAGCACCATTAATTATGTACTTGTCCAGCAAAGCATCAGGCTGGTGGGGTAATTTTGTTTTTAGGGGCAGGGTGGGGGTTTGGGGTAATTTTGTATTTAGGGTGGGTGGGAGGTCGGGTTTTTAGGGGCAGGGTAGGGGGGTTGGGGTCATTTTGTATTTAGGGTGGGTGGGGGGATTAGGTTTTAAGTGGTGGGGGTGGAGGGTTGAGGTAATTTTCTTTTTAGGGGCGGGGTGAGGGGTCGGGGTAATTTTAAATTTAGGGAAGGTGGAGGTGGGTTTTAGGGGCAGGGGTCGGGGTATTTTTGTATTTAGGGGGAGGTGTGGGGTCCCATTTTAAGGGGATAGGGTGGGGTCTCAGGGTAATTTTGTCTTTAGGGCAGATGGGAGGGTCAGGTTTTTAGGGGCAGGGTGCAGGGTCAGGGTCATTTTGTTTATGGGGGTAGGGTCATTTTGTTTTTGGGGGTGGGGTGGGGGTTCAGGGTAGGACGCGGTCAGGGATGGGGCTGGGAGAGGATTGGAGGTCGTTTTTAGGGGTGTGTTAGTTTTTAGGGGTGGGTGGTTGGTTTTTTTTTCTTTTAAGGGGTGGGGTGGGGGGTCGTAGTAGCTTTGTTTTTAGGGTGGGGTGGCAGGTTGGGGTACTATGGTTTTTAGGGTGGGGGTTTGGCTTATTTTGTTTTTAGGGGCAGGGTTTGGGTTAATTTTGTTTTTAGGGCTTGTGGGGGTTGGGGTTTTAGGGGCAGGGTGGGGGTTTGGTAATTTTGTATTTAGGGTGGGTGGGGGGTTGGGTTTTTCAGGGGTGGGGTGGGTAGTCAGGATAACTTTGTTTTTAGGGGCGGGTAGGTTTTTATTTGGGAGCCGGGGTCAGTTGTTTTTAGGCTGAGTGGGTGAGTGGGGTAAGTTTTCTGGCTTAGGTTGTGTGGGGGCTTCAGGGTAGTGTTTAGGGGCAGGTGGATGGTCAAGGTAGTTTATTTTTGTGGCGGGTGGGGGGGTCCGGTTTGTTTTATTTTGTGGGTGGGGGTTGGGGTAGTTGTGTTTTAGGGTGGGTGGGGGGTCGTGGTAGTTGGGTTTATAGGGCAGGTGGGGAGGATGGCATTTGAAAACCACGCATGCGGTTCCATACATGCCTTTACTGGGCATGCCTTTATCATGAAAAACTGTTGTAAAGTCATGAGTGGTAAAGGCATGCGTGGAAACAATGCAGTCGTTTGTTTGGCACATGTGTTGTTCCACCATCCATCCAAAGTGGAGTAATGCTAACATTTTGCCACTTTTTAAAGATGACGTGTCAGAAATGCCTACCTAATGCCACATTAGCGTGAAAAAATGACTGTTAGAAATGGGGGCTTTGGTTGACAGTCAGGTTACCCCCTGTTCAAGCAAGGACCCTCACTCTAGTCAGGGTAAAAGAGAATCACCCTCAGCTAACCCCTGCTTACCCCCTTTGTAGCTTGGCAGAGCAGTAGGCTTAACTTCAGAGCGCTAGGTGTAAAGTATTTGTACCAACACACACAGTAACTCAATGAAAACACTATAAAATGACACAACACCAGTTTAGAAAAATAGTAAATATTTATCTAAACAAAACAAGACCAAAACGACAAAAATCCGACATACACAAGTCAAGTTATGAATTTTTAAAGATTAAACTAAAAAATAGTGCTTAGAAACAAAAATGCTTTGATGAGATGTTAAAACGGCGTCGTGACGGAGTCGTTCCCAACAAGTCGACACCAGCGCGCCGGACACGGAGTCGTGTAGACCCCCAAGTACAGTACCTTTGGTGAAGAGTGAAAACAAGCCGATGCGCGAAGTCGGGAATCGCGGCGTCTGTGCGAAACTTTGAATCCGTGCACTTCGAGCGGCGTCGGTCACGACGTGGTGCGGCGACTTCCACAGAGTCGCGGACTTCAGCGGGGCTGCTGCGGCGTCGGGCCTGCGAAGAGCGTCGCGTTCCAGCGAAGGTCACAGCGTCAGGTGCAGGCGGCGTTACCGGATTCAGCAGCGGCGTCGGTCCGAAGTCGTCCGAAGTCGATTACCTTGGATTTCCACCAGCTTTTCTTTCAAGGGCCCAGGGACTGGATAGGGCACCACTTGTCAGAGCAGGAGTCTCTCCAGAGACTCCAGGTGCTGGCAGAGAGAAGTCTTTGCTGTCCCTGAGACTTCAAACAACAGGAGGCAAGCTCTAACTCAAGCCCTTGGAGATTTCTTCACAAGATGGAAGGCACACAAAGTCCAGTCTTTGCCCTCTTACTCTGGCAGAAGCAGCACTGCAGGAAAGCTCCACAAAGCACAGTCACAGGCAGGGCAGCACTTCTTCCTCAGCTATCAGCTCTTCTCCAGGCAGAGGTTCCTCTTGGTTCCAGAAGTGTTACTAAAGTCTGTAGATTTGGGTGCCCTTCTTATACCCGTTTTAGTCTTTGAAGTCACCTTTCTTTAAAGGGGACTCACACCTACTTGTGAAATCCTGCCTTGCCCAGGCAAGGCCTCAGACACATAGCAGGGGGTTGGAGCCGGCATTGTCAGAGGCAGGCACAGTCCTTTCAGATGAGAGTGACCACTCCACCCCTCCCTCCTAGCAGAGAAGGCTAATCAGGAAATGCAGGTTACACCCCAGCCCCCTTTGTGTCACTGTCTAGTGCGAGGTGAAAAACAACCCAACTGTCAAACTGACCCAGACAGGGAATCCACAAACAGGCAGAGTCACAGAAATGGTTTAAGCAAGAAAATGCCCACTTTCTAAAAGTGGCATTTTCAAACACACAATCTTAAAATCAACTTTACTAAAATATGTATTTTTAAATTGTGAGCTCAGAGACCCCAAACTCCACATGTCTATCCACTCCCAAAAGGAATCTTCACTTTAATGCTGTTTAAAGGTAGCCCCCATGTTAACCTTTGAGAGGGGTAGGCCTTGCAACAATAAAAACCAAATTTGGTAGTATTTAACTCTTAGGACATATAAAACACATTAGTATATGTCTTATCTTAAATATACTCTGCACCCTGCCCATGGGGCTGTCCAGAACCTACCTTAGGGGTGCCTTACATGTAAGAAAAGGGAAGGTTTAGGCCTGGCAAGTGGGTACACTTGCCAAGTTAAATTGGCAGTTTATAACTGCACACACAGACAATGCAGTGGCAGGTCTGAGCCGTGTTTACAGAGCTACAAAGGTGGGTGGCACAACCAGTGCTGCAGGCCCACCAGTGGCAATTGATTTACAGGCCCTAGACACCTCTAGGGCACTGTACTAGGGACTTACCAGTAAATCAAATATGCCAATCATGGATGAACCAATTACATACACATTTTTTATAGGAACACTTCCACTTTAACACTGGTTAGCAGTGGTAAAGTGCCCAGAGTAACAAAAACAGCAAAAACAGAGTCCAGCACACATCAACAACCTGGGAAACAAAGGCAAAAAGTTAGGGGAGATGACGCCAAGGATGAAAAGTCTAACACGTGTCCCCCCCAGCTGAAAGTGGGGAGCAACTACCCAACCTCATTGGAGTTGTCATCACTAAGGCGGAAGAATCTGGACAGACCATCAGCGTTGGCGTGTTCTGTACCAGGGCGGTGTTCCACCGTAAAGTCCATACCCTGTAGGGAAATGGACCACCTCAACAGTTTTGGATTCTCACCCCTCATCTGCATTAACCATCTGAGGGGCCTATGGTCTGTCTGAACCCAGAAGTGAGTCCCAAACAAGTAGGGTCTTAGCTTCTTCAGCACCCAGACCACAGCAAACGCTTCACGTTCTGTGGCACTCCACCTATGTTCCCTGGGAAGTAACCTCCTGCTAATGAAGGCTACGGGTTGATCTAGGCCCTTTTCATTAAGCTGTGAGAGTACTGCTCCAGTACCATCCTCTGAGGCATTTGTTTGCACAACAAACTCATTGGAGTAGTCAGGTGCCTTCAGCACAGGTGCTGTTCACATGGCAGCCTTCAGGGCATCGAAAGCGGTCTGGCAAGCCTCTGTCCAGATCACCTTTTTGAGTTTGTTTCTTGAAAGTCAACTCAGTCAAGGGGGTAACAATTGTACCATATCCCTTGACAAACCTCCTGTAGTAGCCAGTAAGACCTAAAAAGGCCCTCACCTCAGTCTGGGTTTTGGGAGGCTCCCAAGCCAGAATGGTGTCAATTTGTGGCTGTGGGTGTGCCACCTGGCCACTCCCTACCTGGTGTCCCAAGTACACCACAGAGCCCTGCCCTATTTGGCACTTGCTTGCCTTAATAGTGAGGCCTGCCTCCTGCAGGGCCTCCAACACTCTGCAGGGGTGTTGCATATGTTCCTCCCAGGAGGAACTAAAAACAGCAATGTCATCCAGGTAGGCCGCACTGAACTCATCCAGCCCAGCCAACACCTGGTTGACCAACCTCTGAAAGGTAGCAGGGACATTCTTCATCCCAAATGGCATCACTTTAAATTGAAAGTGCCCATCTGGGGTAGAAAATGCAGACCTCTCCTTGGCCCCCTCAGTTAAGGCAATCTGCCAGTACCCAGATGTTAAGTCAAACGAGCTGAGGAAGGTGGCAGCTCCCAACCGATTAATGAGCTCATCAGCTCAGGGGATGGGGTGTGTGTCAGTCTTGCTGACCGCATTGAGTCACCGGTAGTCCACACAGAACCTGAGCTCTGGAGTGGCACCAGGTGCAGCAGCTTTTGGGACCAATACCACTGGGCTTCCCCACGGACTGCTGGAATGCTCAATAACCCCTAGGGTTAACATTTTGGATACCTCATCTCTAATGCTATCCCTGACCCTGTCAGTCACCCTGGAAACTTTCTGTTTAATGGGTGGACTGTCCCCAGTGTCCACATCATGTGTGCACAAGTGTGTGACCCCTGGGATCAGGGAAAACCGTGAGATGAACTGTCCCAACACCTGGCAACAGTCCCTCTGCTGCTCTGCAGTCAGGGAGGGGGAGAGTATCACTCCCTCCACAGACCCATCTTTTTCTCCTGCAGAGAGGAGGTCACGAAGAGGCTCACTCTCCTCCTCCACCCCATCATCCATTGCAAGGAGCATGGACAGTTCAGTCCACTCAAAGTGGGGTTTTAGGCGGTTAACATGCAGGATACTTAAAGGGTACCCAGGAGTCTGCAAGTCCACCAGGTAGGTGACTTCACTCTTGCGCTCCACAGCCTCATAAGGCCCAGTACACTTGTTCTGGAGCGTCCTAGGCTCCACTGGTGCATCATCCACACTTTTTGACCAGGTTGAAACTCGATCAGAGTGGCATTCCGGTCATACCACTGTTTCATATCCTCCTGGCTTGCTTCCAGGTTCTCCTGTGCGAGACTCCTGAGGTGGGCAGTCTGGTTTTTCAAAGCCAGCATGTAGCAAAATACATCCCGGGGGGGTTTACTTGGAGCTTTTTACAAAGCCTCCTTCACCTAACTTAAAGGTCCCCTCACAGGGAGGCCATAGATGAGCTCAAAGAGACTAAACCCAAGTCCCTTTTGAGGTACCTCCCTGTAAGCGAACAGAAGGTATGGCAAGAGGATGTCCAACTTCCACTTCAAGGGCTCTGACAGGCCCATAATCATGCCTTTCAAGGTTCGGTTGAATCGCTCAACCAGACATTACTTTGGGGATGTTAAGGGGTGGTGAACTTGTAGGTTACCCCACTCTCCTTCCACAGAGACTTCATATATGTGGATATGAAGTTGGTGCCCCTACCAGATACCACTTCCTTGTGAAACCCCATGCAGTTAAAAACCCCCATCAAAGCACAAACCACCACAGGGGAAGTGATTGACCTCAGAGGAATGGCTTCTGGGTACCGGGTGGCATGGTCCACCAAGACCAAAATTAACTTGTTGCCCATGGCTGTCTTGGGAACCAGAGGCCCCACTATGTCAATGCCAACCCTTTGAAAGGGGGTACTGACAACAGAAAAAGGTTGGAGGGGAGCCTTACATTTCCCCCACTCTTGCCACTTGCCTGACAAGTTTGGCAAGACCTGCAATGTGCCTCTGAGTTCCTGCGCATTAGAGGCCAGTAAAAAGTGGGTGACAAGCCTCTCAAAGCTCTTGTCCCCCCCAAATGTCCAGCTAAAGGCACATCATGAGCCAACCCCAGTAGGAAGGCCCTGAAGCACTGGGGTACCACCAGCACATGGGCTGACCCAGGCTCAGGAGCCTTAGGCTCACTATACAGGAGGTCATCCTCCCAGTAGATCAGGTGAGATCCTTGCTCCTTGCCAGCCACCTGGTCTGCAGCCTGCTGCCGCAAACCCTCCTGAGTTGGGCATGTCTTATGTGCTGCACAGAATGCTTCCCTGGTGGGCCCCTTCTTCCTGCTGCCACTCCGACAACTTAGGGACCTCACCCAGTTCAGCCACCTGTTCCCTTGAAGGCTCTGGGGTGTCACCCTCAGGCTCCATCTCCTCCCGGACCGTGGGAACTTCTGGGGCCGGTTTCCCGCGACCCCTGCCCTTCCTCTTTTGGCGGTCCCCTGGGCCACTGATTCAGGCTCCAGGGGCTCTGGAACACCCTGGCATCGTTTCTGCTTCGGTCGGGTCGGCGTACGTCGTTTCTTCTCTCTGCAGGAGAGCGATGCCTCGATTCGAACAGCGCTCTCGGGTCCGGTCTTACATCGTTTTTACACACCCAGCGATGTTTGTGTCGGAAATCCTGACGCACGATGATTTGAAAACCACACAATGCGGGTTGCGATCTTACCAGCCTCCGTCAGCGATGCTCCTTGTCGTTTCGCTAGCTGCGTGCGTCGATCTTCCAGGCGCGTTCCATGGAGCGTCAATTTCAACCGCAAAGCCGGCGGCGTGGCGATTTTTCAGCTACGTCTCAGAGTTGCGTCAACCTTTTCCCCGCACGGGGGTCTGTGCATGGATTTCTTACTCTTGTTCTGCCAGCTTCTCTTTTCAGGGTCCCAGAAACTGGATGGTCACAACTTAGCAGGGGAGGAGTCTCAGCAGAGGCTCCAGGTCCTGGCAGAGAGAAGTCTTTGGTGTCCCTGAGACTTCAACAACAGGAGGCAAGTTTAGTTTCAAGCCCTTGACAAGTTCTTCATAAGAAGGAAGCCACACAAAGTCCAGTCTTTGTCCTCTTGCACAGGCAGAAGCAGCAACTGCAAGGTAGCTCCACAAAGCACAGTCACAAGCAGGGCAGCTTCCTCAGCTCTTCTCCAGGCAGAGGTTCCTCTTGTTCTAAAATCTGTGGTTTTGGGTGCCCTTCTTATACCCATTTTGCCCTTTGAAGTAGGCTTACTTCAAAGAAAAGTCTCTCTTGTTGTGAAATCATGCCTTGCCCAGGCCAGGCCCCACACACACACCAGGGGTTTTTAGACTGCATTGTGTAGGCACAGCACTTTCAGGTGTAAGTGACCACTCCTCCCCTCCATCCTAACACAGATGGCTCATCAGGATATGCAGGCTACACCCCACCTCCCTTTGTGTCACTGTCTAGTGAGAGGTGCAACCAGCCCAACTGTCAAACTGACCCAGACAGGCAATCCACAAACAGGCAGAGTCACAGAAATGGTTTAATCAAGAAAATGGCCACTTTCTAAAAGTGGCATTTTCAAACACAGGATCATAAAATCAACTATACTAAAATATATATTTTTAAATTGTGAGCTCAGAGACCCCAAACTCCACATGTCTATCCGCTTCCAAAGGGAATCTACACTTTAATCATGTTTAATGGTAGCCCCCAGGTTAACCTATGAGAGGGATAGGCCTTGCAACAGTTAAAATCGAATTTAGCAGTATTTCACTGTTAGGACATATAAACCACATTAGTCAATGTCCTTCCTTAAACATACACTGCACCCTGCCCATGGGGCTACCTAGGAGCTACCTTAGGGGTGCCTTACATGCACAAAAAGGGAAGGTTTGGGCCTGGCAAGTGGGTAAACTTGCAAAGTCGAATTGGCAGTTTAAAACTGCACACACAGACACTGCAGTGGCAGGTCTGAGCCATGTTCACAGGGCTACTCATGTGGGTGGCACAATCAGTGCTGCAGGCCCACTAGTAGCATTTGATTTTCAGGCACTGGGCACCTCTAGTACACTTTACTAGGCACTTACTAGTAAATCAAATGTGGCAATAATGAATAAAGCAATCAAAAATATAATTAACAGAGACAGCATATGCACTTTATCACTGGTTTGCAGTGGTAAAGTGCCCTGAGTACTAAAACCAACAAAAACTGGTCAGAAAAAATAGGAGGAAGGAGGCAAAAGATTTGGGGATGACCCTGCAAAAAGGGCCAGGTCCAATAAACATCAACAACCGGGAAACCACTTTGTAGTGGTGAAAGGTAGATGGTATCCAACCCTTGTTATATGTTTAGAATCTGTAGCCTTTGTGGTAGTAGTAAACTAGAGACATCTGTCTTATCAGATGCAGGGAGGACAATGAAGGCGAGGCCTCTCTTCGCAGCTTATATTTCTTGTAGTGTTGTTTGATGGGCAGCTATCAGGAGCGGCTTGAGTGCAGCAGAAGGAGTGGGGTGGGGAAGCGCTGGGGGAGGCGGGAGGGAATAAACATTAAATTTAATACAAAAATAAAAACACCTCCTCTGCCGCTCCTTGTCCCTTGACGCTCCTCTGCTTCTGCAGGCTCAGACTCCCAGCCTGCCCTGCACCAATCCTGACGCTGCTCAGAGCAGTGTCAGGATTGGTTGGGAGCGCCCACCCACTGTGTTGCTGGGCTGGAGAGAGCCTACAGCACATGTGTGTTTGGCTGACCAGAGACGGTCGGCCAAACACACATGCACTGTGAAGGGGGAGTGCTCAGAACTCAACCTCAGTGCACATCACCCCAGTGGCCCCTTTTAAAGAAAACAAAATTAAACATAGTTTATTAACGTTTTCTTTAAAAGGTTTAGCAGCTGACGCTGCTGGTGAGAGGGGGCGCCACTATTCCGCCCAAACAGAGGAGCCGCCACTGGCTATGCCCCTAGGACCTGTTTCTGAGATGTTGAAAGCATTTCTGGTGACATTCTAGATGATGGTGGCGAAGTAGCATAGGGAACGCACTAGTTTCAGCTCAAGTGACATGGCTTTGTGCGTTCTCTTACTCAAATATTTGTATGCTAAGGGTGCGATCGCACCATCAATGAGGTGAATCTGTGCAGATTGCTTGATTCATATAATCATAGTTTCTGTTTGGGCGGAATTCCCTTTGTCTCTGCGCCTATTTCTTTGATGGCATGTTTTATGAGTATATCTGCCAACATTGTTGCAGAACTGTTGCTGAAATGCTATGAGGGCTCTTGCTTTAAAGTATGCCTGTATGGCCTTTGCTGGAATAAACCCAATATTTATTTTTCTAAGTTTTCAAATTTAAAAACATTGGATAACTGGATGTACAGAAAAATAACCATAGATAATTAATTATTCCTACGGAAACTATTTTAAACACATTTATATATAATAGATACCATACACCAGATTTCTCACTAGGGCTTAATTACAAGAGTCTCTATTTGCATAATGTGCTTTTAAAGGTCAAGCGTCACACAATATTAAGGGGGTTATTACAACTTTGGAGGAGGTGGTAATCCGTCCCAAATGTGACGGATTTACCACCAGCCGTATTACGAGTTCCATAGGATATAATGGACTCGTAATACGGCTGGTGGTATATCCGTCACTTTACCGTCACTTTTGGGACAGATTACCACTTCCTCCAAATTTGGAATAACCCCCTAAGTCTTTGCCAGGACTGTACTTATCTTTTCTCATGCTGATTTGTTTTATTCCTTCGCATTGGAGCCTCAAATCAGGTACTGCCATTTGTGATGACTAGGGCAGCACTCTACGTGATAGAAGGCATGTAATTTCAATTCCGTGTTCTTGATTACAGGTATTTCTTAATTCTGGTGTTCTCTCCTCAGGGGCTAGATTTGCTAAGCAATTGAAGGAAAATGCATTTAATCTCCATTGCAGAGCACAAGCATAATCTGAGATAATCAATGTTAGCTCCTATTGTCATTATGGCAAATAGGATGGTAGCCGTGCATCAATGATGTTATGATTAAGTGAATTATTGATTATCACGTGACGGTAAGTGCCTGATTACAAGTTGTGCAGGTAATTGTGACCTGTGCATAAACCCCTGTTTATGCACAGGTTGGAATTACAAGTTGTTAGGTAATTAATGCATCTGATGATTATCAGATGCATTAAATAACTCAACCTTCCTTAAATTTCAGTCGGTCAGACCTGACACAGTTTACAGTTTTAGTGTATCATGCTGATTTTGATGTGTTCCTCAACAACTCAAAATAGGCGGAATTTATTGCACTCGACAAATAACGTACGCCGTAGGATTGTTATTTATCAAGTGCTACATTTACTGCGTGTACTTGTAGTCAGGGCCTTAGTGTGCTGTTCTCATATACAACAACACTGCTGTGTACCTTCAAATCTGAAGGATCATTTTAGTTTTACATGTTATGTGACCAAAAAGATAATATTAAACAGATGTATTTCTTGCATATATGAACTTTGCAAGTATTTCAGATGTTGTAAGTTCCTTACAATTGCCCTTTTCTAGGGCGAATTCTATGTGTTTGGCAGTTCCCCTACGTGGTGTAAGGCATATCCTTAGAAATATAAACTTAGCTGTCTACCTTTTTTTGCAGTTGTATATAGTGCAAAAGTACTGGAGCGCTTCACATGAGCACTAGTTACATTACACATCACATTTATATTTTTTGAAGCATAAGGAGATTAAGGGCCTGATTTAGATATTGTCAGATGAGTTATGGGATATCTTGTTGGCCGAAATCTAAATCCCATATGATATAATGGGATTTAGATTTATGCGAATGGGATATCTATCACGTTGTGACGGAGTAACTCACCCCCCAATATCTAAATCAGGCCCTAAGTGATTTGTCCAAAATCACATAATGTTAAGCCATAGTCGGGATTCAAACCTATTTCCCCAGTTCTAAAGTCGACAGCTCTAGCCGTAACACCACACCCTCTGAAAGAAGAAGCAGTTTTATATAGTCCTGGCCAAGGGAATACTAAGGCAAATTGAAAGGAATATGTAGTAATGCTGTCTAGGACACCATGATGTCATCAGGCCTGGGAACCCCTAGGCCCATATTTATACTTTTTGACCTGGTTTGCGTCAAAATATTTACCGCCGGCTAGCGCCATTCCTACGCGCCATGCTGGCGACATATTTAAGGATTGACGTTAGCCGGGAAATGGGGGTTGTGCTTCAAAAAATGGTGCAAGTCAGGTTTGAGTCAAAAATCATGGCTCAGACCAGACTTGTGCCATTTTTTGCCGCACAACCCCAATTGAAATTACTCCTGTCTTAGCAAAGACAGGAGTCATGCCCCCTTGCCCAATGGTCATGCCCAGGGGACTTCAGTCCCCTGGGCATTGCCATTGGGAACAGTGGCATGTAGGGGGGCCCAAGTTAGGCCCTCCATGCCATTTAAAACAAATTATATTTATATACTTACCTGCACTTACCTGCACTCACCATGGATGGGTCCCACTATCTATGGGTGTCCTCCAGGGGTGGGCTAGGGTGACAGGGGGTGTCCCTGTGGGCAGGGAAGGGCACCTCTGAACTGCTTCCATGGTCAGAGACCATGGAAGTGAGCCCACAGGTCCCTTAATGCCTGCCCTCACCCAGGCGTTAAAAAACGGCAAACATCAGGCTGGGTGCCGTTTTTTAAGGCCCGCCTCCTCCTCCTGTGCATCAAAATGACACAAGAGTATAAATAAGGCGCACAGGCCTTAAAGTCATTTTTTGGGCGGGAACGCCTACCTTGCATGTCATTAAAGCAAGGCAGTTTCCCGCATCCAAAAAATGACGCACACAGAGGAATTTTGACATCCGCGGGGTCGGGCGTCATAGTATAAATATGGTGCACGTTTTGTGCCGAATGTGCATCAAAATATTTGACACACATTTGGCGCAAACTGAGTCTAAATATGCCCCTTAGTCCCTCAAACAAAGGAGTTACCCCTCACAGCTAGTGAACTTTCAAAACAGTAGGACATAGTTTTCATTCTCTGATTACACCAATCTGGCGAAGCCAGCTTAACTGAGCCAAAACCTCCAAGTAAGTTTCAAAAAAATAAGTGCCAGATTTTCGAAGATTTTGCATTGGGATTCTGTAACTTTTTTGATGCAGACCATCAGCAAAATCCTTTGTGGTATTTACAAATCAATGCCAATGGTTATTTCTGTTGTCATGAAACAAAACTAAGCGCATAGTGCTGAAGTGCATCACTTTGCATCGGGTAGACTTTCTATGGGTGGGTGCTTGCCCATTCCCATGCATTTTGATGCACATTCATATCTATAAAGACACAGGTTTGTGCCAAAATGGTGAGCCAACGATTGCAGCCACTTCATTTTATCTAGATATCACTTATTTAGGCCACAGTTTTTAAGAGTTCACGCACAGCAGCACAGCAAGTGAAGTTGAACAGATCTCACAATTTCAATCCTTAGACAGTTGAGTAATCCCCAGGCCTGTCAGCACAGGTGTCTCCTCCATTGGAGTGAAGTAGTGTCGTCCAGCCAAATAAAATGCCCCCAAAAGCACCAGATGTGAAAAATAAAATGGTAATAAAGTTTATTACCATTTTATTTTACATCCATCTGTCCTGAACCAAGTGTCAGGATGGGACGGGGCCTGCTGAGTGAAAGCAGCAGGGAGGAGTGTGGGCTTTCCCAGCACTTAATTTCAAAGTGTGCATGTCCCCTTGGCTGGCCATCTTGCAATGGCTAACCAGACAAGCGTACTTTGAAACCTCTCTAACCATCTGTCTTAAGACAGCTGGGTTAGAGCAAGAACATCCCTCCAATGCTTTCAGGAGTGCAGAGAAAGGCTGCTTCCTCCAAACCTGAAGCTTCTCTCATGCTGGTTGATAGCATGAGAGCAGCACTCATGCTGGTTGACAGCATGAGAGCAGCACCAGGATTGTTTAAGGGACTTGGCTGGGTCCATGCTCAACATCAGACTGCGGAGGATTGGTCTTGCGTGTAAGCTAAGTGTATTTTTTATGTTTTTGCTTGTGGCGCGTGGAGTGCAACACAATAGCGCATCCCACTACCCACCATCCATTTGCCCACCCTACCACTCTCCTGAGATGCCAGCAGCCACAGCCTGTCAGAATCTTGTATGAGGCCTGGGCCCCAAACGTAATTATGGGGCCCTTGCAGGGTCCCTATCTTGTGCATGAGGACCCCTATCAAAAGAACACATTTCTATGCAGCGCTAGTGTATGGTGCCATCTATTAGAGGCTTGTGTTACCTTTCTCATCATGAATATATCACTGAAGCAGACTATCCCTGCTTTTGTGGTTTCTAAATAAACTTAGCAGTGGTAGTACGGGCCCTTCAAAGAACAGGGGTTGAAGCAGCCAGTTCGAACTGGTCCCCCTTGTGACAGTCCTGGCTATTTCTCAGATAATGTATACTCTAGGTTCAGACTGCTCAGCAATGGCAAGGCTACGACTCAGGCCTCTGGTAGCAACGCTGAATAAAATGATAATAATCTCATTAAAGCTATCAAAAAAGATCATAAAATGGATTGCTGTGAATACTGTAATAATTATAGTGGTGCCAGCCAGTAAGTCCTACCCAAGAGTACGTACAATATATGATTATGCAAGGGATATCTTTCCCCAGCTTAGCCTGAGCTAGCACCTCATATCAGCTTTCAGTTTGGAAATGCATTCTTTCGGTTCCCAAATACTTGTTAGTTATTTCTTGGAAATACACCCATTATACATAAATACAGTTTTGTCATGTTAAGAAGATAACCCTGTATGTCTCCCGTACATCTGCTTCTTATCTTTGGTGAAAAAATATATTTTACAAACATTTAGTGGTCATTTCCCAAACATACCAATTTGACCCTGGAATACAAGCATTCAGTGTTTTTTCAGAAAATAACACCCCTCTTCCCCATAAAAAGTGTTGACATTTGCTAAAAATAACCAAAAGTAATTTACCCCAAATATTGGCTTGATGTTTTCTGGAAAATTGTTCATTGGGTCTCCAAATACAATCATTACGTTTTGTAAAATACACACATTTTTCACAAACAAAAGATTGATATTTTATCAAAATTCCCTTGTTATGGTCCTAATTAAAAGCTCTTAATTTTGCTTCCTAATGTCAGGTAACTGTTACAAAAGCTTATATTTTTCTGAGAACACAATATTTGTCCACAAGTATAGATTTTTCAATTTTGAGAACTAATCACATTTTGCTCCAAAAACCTCTTTCTCTTTTCACATTTTGCTCACAAACATCAGCTTTTAGTTTACGATTAGATGGAACATCGTTTAAGCAAACTTTGGCATGTTTGAGTTTGGGTTGGAGAAGGTTGTTTGGAGAAAGATTTTTGACAGAGCTCCTCTTAGCTCAATGAAGCCCTAGAAACTATAGGACAGATTTACTAGACCTTTGCGCCTCCTTGCACCACAGTAGCATCATTTTTTAGGCTAATGTGGCATTAAGGAGGAGACCATTCCCCAGTGCCATACTTACAAAGTGATGCAATACTTGCGTTGCACCACTTTATAATCTTTTGAACCACATTATGCCTGCACCTGGCCTTTCTGTTCCCCGTTAGGAGTCCCGGGAAAAATGGCGCAGTGAAATTTACTAGATGCACAGGGCAGGCGTTACAGTGATGGGCCCGTAGTAACCTACATGGCTCCCTAATGCTTTCCTGCACTGGCTCCCTAATTTGTGGCACTAATGCTGCAAAGTGACGCAATAGCATCATAAATTATGACGCTATTGTGGAAATGACCTCCATGATGCTCTGCATTGTAAATGCGGAGCAACCATAGTGTTGTTAGGTGGGGTGAAGTGAGGAAAGAAAAGTGGCACATCAGGTCTGATGCGCCACTTTCTTGTAAATCTGGGCCTGTATTCTAGTTTTGTTAGTCTGCTCTTATGTACCGAGTATAGGGAGAATGTTGAGTATATACAGAATGTTATCCCTTCCAAATACAAAAGTCTGTTCATGTTTTTCAGATTGGGGAACTTCATTTTCCGCAAAATGTCGGGGTCTGTTATAGGCTTCCCTAATGTCGTTTAAGTGGGCCTAAGGTTGAAACAATACATCATGGGGGTCATTATGAGTTCACCGGTCTCATGACTGTCATGTTGGCTCCGGTGGTTGTACCGCCAACAGGCTGGCGGAGAAGACTGCCGAATTATGACCATGGCAGTCTTCCCAACAGAATACAGCCAATCCACCGCTGGTACCACCAGTGTGATCAGGCCTCCAGGAACGACCGTAGCCACCTCAGGCCAGAAAAGACCATGTTCCTGTCGGGCCGATTACAAGGCTGCACACTGCCAAGGTTTCCGATGCGGTTGCCCTACCATGGAAACCCTTGCGGAAACCAATTCTGTAAAAGGAGACACTCACCATCAGGATCACGTACCAGTCTTGAGCCACCATTGCACCTGAACTACAGGCCTTCCAGCTGTTCCTGATTGCCCAATGACTCCGGAACCAGCGACATCATCTGTGAATATGCACACTTAACTGTCACTGTTGCACAATGGCAATGTATCTACGAACACACAACATACACACACACGTACCCTCACACTGACACACACACCCACACACAGCCACATACACACACGCACATACATAGTACACACAATACGGCCAAAACACACACACACACTTCCAAAAGTCACACCAACACCCAGATACACAGCACAGTCAAACACTAAAACACACAACACAACCAAATGGCAAACCACCACAACTGCAACACCTCCAAAGCATTGTCATTCATGGATGGAGGTACTGGGAGATGCCATGGTGGATGGATGACTGTCTGTTGAGGGGGTGACTGCAGGTATGGTGGATGTGCTGCATGCAGGCATGTCTGTGGTTGTGGTGTCTGCGAATGTGTTGACTGGGGTGGATTTCTGCGGGTCTGCAATTTTGGTGACTGAGGGTAGGATAAGAGTTGTGGCTGTATTGGTGAATGTTGGTGTGGTGTCTGAGTGTGTGTCCTTTGTAGTTTCTCTGAAGGTGGTGTGGTGGGGGAGTCACTGCAAATAGTGAATGTTGGTGTGTCTGCAAGTGGGTGTTGTTTGTGTGCATGCCAGTGGTGGATCTTGTGGTGCCTCTGTCTGTCAGCAGTACCCTTGGATGTTGAGAGGGTGAATGCATGCTTGTCTGTCTGTGTGCTTTGGCTGAAACAGGTGAAGAGAGGTATGGGATTGGGAAGAGGAAGTTGGAGGGGGGAAAGAATACAAAGGGTGACTGGCTGCCATCAGTCTGTAGGCCAGAGCATAAGATGATCTCTGTAGGCCAGCCAGTGCACCATGCACCATGAATGCCTTCCAGGAACACATTGCTCTGTTGGACTTGAGTTGCTGGTCCCTGGATGGCATTCACGATGGTCAGCTGACCGACAGAGGTCGACCTCGGGAAGTCAATAGCCTCCTCACTGAGGGCAGCAAGGCTGACAGGGACAGGGGCAGATGTGCCTGCAGCGAAGGGGATGCCCACCATCCTGGTTGAGTGGGCACAGACAACAGGGTGAGGAGCTACAGGGAGGGTGGTGGTAGTAAGGGGGGTGGCGGACAATGATGGTGCTGGGGTGGTCCCTGAAGGATCTGCTACTGCCAGGGAGTATCCACTGGAGGAGGATTCTGAAGATGATGATGTCGATCCGGTCTCCTCCGTGGCACTCCCCTCGCCCTCCGGGCCACTGGGTCTCTCGCTGTCAGTGGTATCAGCAATTCGGGTCTCATCGCCAGCAGCATCCCCACTCGCCTGTGCCTCATCTCCTTTGCCTGCTGATGTTGGTGCACACAAATAGAAAGGGAGGGAGAGATAGAGAGGGAGAAAGAGGGTCATCACATTCTTCACATACACACATTACAACATGAACAACTGTAGGTATACATCTCCTGGCTAGGCTATGTCATGTAGTAAACCCACATAACCTACATTATGTCACAACATGTTACTCATATCCACCCCTTAATATCTTCCCTCTCACCCATATCATTATCCAATTAAGGTAGCACGACCGGAGCATTTCAAGAAATCACCTGTAAAGCTATGTCAGCATGCTCATCATGCCCTTGCTGAAGTGAAAAATCTGTCCTAATTTGGATCATGATTCTCCATACTCCTATAACTTTTAGGAAAAGCAGTTGCCTGACTGCAACATAACATGCATGCATGAATCTACACCTGACCAGTCTATGAGCATAAGTAATGTCCCATGATACTAAAAAAACTCAATTCACAGAACACACAGCACCTGCTATTTTAATCACAGTGCAGTGTAAGAACATCTAAACATTAGCCAGCCATGAAATATATCATAGGGCACCTAACATTCCACCTGACATGCTGGTACGACTCCACCGCATGACTACATGAGTAAAGCAACACCACTCACACCTTTCCTGACATGTGATTATCTGTACCTAAGTCCTGACAACACACATATTCAACTGAAAAGATATGTACACATGATATATACATGGAACTACATGACTGTCATTGCACTGAAAACACAACCCACACCAACACCTGTATCAGAAATGGTAGTACAGCTAAACAATTAAATCTTGAAATTAAAAGTCATTCAATAACAATTCCTGTCCAAACTGCCCACATCAGCTAGGCTAATGGGAAACAATGATTGACCCACTCTTTTACATGTGCCCCCAAGAAACCATTGAGACATGATGTAGGCAGATAATAACATACGCATCACTGTTAGTGGTATGGCATTGGCACTTATTGCATGGACATTGCATATTGTCAAAGGGTAGCTTTTCCTAGCCACTTACTACCTTGAGAACAAAGCTATTCAGATCAATTTGATTTGCCCATACGTCAATGCCACAGAAATGCATGAAAAGGACAAATAGATAAAATCAGACACCCAAAGTAGATTAGCCTTCCCTTACTACTTTCACATACTTTATAGCATGAAGATAATGGGGCAATGAGGATACATCTACAGACCCATATGTACTGTCCTGTACTGGCCAAATCTGTGGAGTGATTGAGATGCCTGCCTCCCAAGGAGTCAATAACTCTAACAGGACAGATGTTACATAGCCCCTGTACAAAACATGTTAGGCACCCAGTCGCAAATACAGGTGATTGAAACAGATGGGAGTGCTCAGATACCTTAGAGCTACAAAAGCATATATGCTGAAGGATGGACCAGGACATACTTTATGGGTAGGATGAAACACAGCACACGTCCATAAATATGGCTGGGTGTAGTAACACATGTGGCATTGTCATCTGTGCATCACCACATACAGTCATAGATATGTGTTGACACAGGTGATCTAAACATACGCATAGCAAACCATGAATGCCAGATGTACATCTAATAGACAATGTGGCAACTATGTATTCCCACTAATATACATGCATGTAGCACCTACAACATTGTCACAACTTCTGTAGTGTGACTGCTAATATCATACAACAAGAGCCACATACAAGTATACAGTCAGTACTTACCCCCTTGTGGCTGCTCCACCTCAGGGTAGCCCACTGCCAAAATGCAGGCCATTGGGGGGTCAGGGTCCAACGACCACTCATCCATTGCTGGGAGGACAGCCCCAGCTGGACCTCCACGGTCTTCCGGGCCCAGCAAAGCTGCAGAAAATGGCAGTCACGGCTGCCACGTACAGGACCGTCATAGCTGGCACTCATGCCCATTGGCCCCTGTGCACCAAAGGCAGCAATCTTAACCAATGACAAGTTGCACAGCAGTTGCCACCACCTACCATCATGACGATTGCTGGCAGCGGACTTCGGTCACTTCTAACTGTTCTCTACAGTAAGTCAGGCAACTGCCATTTTGGGCACATGTAACCAATGGATGTGCTAAATAATCTGTGATGGTCACTTACTCCCCCTACTTTCAGTGTAACCATATTTTAGGCCATCATGGTGTGCAACATATTGTGACAATCATTGCACAATACATTGTTTAGGCTGTCTATATGTTGAGAACTAATTAAAGTGACTAAGAGGTATATAGGCCAGGGCTAGGTATAGGTAGATATCAAAACACATGTGTAATGAGTCCATGACAGCAAAGTCACCCACACATGTACAATGATATATGTTTCATATTCACATTCCAATTTACATGTAAGCAAATGTACAGCAATAAGGGTGTATTAGGTGCATATCTATGGTCTGTATTTTATATATCAGCAGTCCTACGTCACTTCTACTGATGTTAGGTGTCAGGTAAAATACAATGTGTTGGTGATGTGTGCATACTGCATAACTCATTGTAAATTCTCTCCTCTCAACATACTTATCCTGCCATGAGGAGAGTGAGACAACCACCAGTGTACCATCCACTAGTTGACCTGGCATCCGTGGAGTACAGGCACGTCATCCAGACTATTCGTCTGAATCATTATACCATCATGGATCTATGTACACAGTGGGAGCCAGCTCTGATGGCAGCCATTCGCATTGCATCCCTCCCATCATTTAAGTATTGTCAGTACTACACTTCCTTGCCACAGGGTTCTTTCATAATACTGTTACCTTAACATCAGGGATGTCCATGTTCAGTCTGGTGTTGAAGGTTGTACTGTGTGCATTGTTGAAGCACCTGGACAGCTACATCAGGTTCCCCAAAGAGCAGATTTGTCATTTGTGAAGGCAGACCTTTATGAGAAGGACACATTCGTCATGTGCTAGGAGCCATTGATGGCACCCATGTAGCCATGGTCCCTCTCAGTGCCAGTGAACAGGTGTATAGGAACAGGAAGGACTGCCACTCAATCAACATATAGGTGGTATGTCTGATAGACCAGTACATCTCACAAGTCACAGCCAAGTTTCCTGGATCAGTGCATGATTCCTACATAATGCGGAACAGCAATGTCCCACATCTGATGGGACTACTACAAACAGAGAGGGCCTAGCTGCTTGGTAAGTATGCATTGTATTGTGTGTTTCAGTGTTATGTTACCTGTCATCACATAATAGCCAGTCGTTGATGCTATTTGTGTTTTGTTCTACCATTATATTTACAGGTGACTCTGGCTATCCAAACCTTCCTTGGCTGTTGACACCAGTGAGGTACCCTGCTATGCCAGGGGAACTCTATTTCAATGAGACCCACAGAAGGACAAGTCATGTAATTGAGTGAACATTCGGGCTCCTGAAAGCAAGATTCAGGTGCCTGGACCTATCTGGAGGTGCCCCCCTCTACTCTCCTCATTGATAGCAGATGGGGGTAAGGCAGGAGGACCAGTGGCCAGTAATGCTGATATGGCAAGTGATGAAGAGCCAGAGGAAGAAGGAGCAGCTGACTCTAGGACAAAGTTAATCAATTAGTACTTCCACTGTCATGCAGGTGTGTGAAGTGGACCTTTACAAGTGTTGAATATGCATATTTTGATGTTGATGGCTGCCATAACACCTCCTGATAAGATTCATCAATGGTGGTGGGATGAGCTCCAATGCCTTTATATGAGTTGTGGAAGCAGACTGATAGATTGTAAGGTGTACAGTAATGGAATGCCAGCTCAAACATGCATTGTTACACCTGATCCTAACATTCACTTCTAGAATAGACTGTTCAGTATTGAGCTATGTTACTTGCATTTTACTAGCCTTCCACTCCCTGTAAATGCAATTTCCTGTTTGTCCCTACAACCTATGGCTTGAGGGATTCATTGTCAGCGGCCAATGGTAGTAGATGACAGACATGAGAGTTGTTAATGACTGATAGCAGGTAAATTGGATATTGTTACAGTGCGATGAATACACGTTTGTACTCCCTTCATGCATGTGGAAATATGACAGCTTCATCCTTTCCTATTACCAGTAGGGTTGGGAGGATGTGAAATGGTACATTTCATGTCAGTTGAAGTATGTGGCACTTGTGTGAGGAATGGATCATGGCCTCTGGCTACATCGTAGGTGGAGTAGTTTGTGATGACCATGGGGCCTAGCTGTGTTTCTATTATAACGTTGCTGTCCAAGGTGCAGATAACTGTATAGTGACAAAGCAGCAAGAACATTACTCCAGGTATAGGCCCTATGTTTATGTATGGTTAATGTACTGGGTCCTCAGTGATGTCATAAGTATGTTCCATGGGATATGTGATCATGTAGCTAAGTTATGTGTATGTGAAGAGTCTATACCTTGTGAAATATGGGTTCATTCTGGTTGCCCCTGCTTTGTAGGTGGGTTACCATGGCCATTCTGTTACCTGTGTTTGTGCATTGTGTGCCACCATGCCTGCTACCCTGATAGTACTCTCTGTCTTGCTCTATTTGCAGATTTGAAACCTGCCTGGATTGCACCCTTTCCAGCACCTGTCCTGTAATATCTCTGTTGTTATGTGTCTCCTGCTATGGGAGCCTCTGTCTGATGACCATTACACTGGCTGTTCAATGCAGGGGGCATCACCTCACCACAGCTGGCAAGCAAGGCAATTATTTATGTTTTATTAAAGACACATATACAGTAGCTGTGCTCAATTGTGATTTATTTTGCATAGCATGATGAATAAGGTCAAAATCAAAGTGGTTAAATGAAAACATATGTGATGAGTTAGGTCATGGTAGATGGATTCATCAGAGTAGCAGCTACACCAGTTGGTTACACAGGTCCAGTGTCTTTGTACCATGGAAAAATTGAGTCATGTCTCAGAACAGTCTACATATTGTCTCAGTGGTACACAAGGGTGACATATCAGGAGAGGTTCACTTCTTGGCAGTGGGTTTGGTCTTGGCATCTGCTCCAGCCAGATGTCTGGGTGGACATCCACTTTTGCGGGGGGTTCTTCAGCTACAGAGGCTTGTGGTTCCCCTAGCAGGGCCTCTATTCCACTAGCTACCACAGAGGTAGATGGGGCAGATGTTAGGTTGCTAGTAGAAGGGGCCTGATGGTATGTTCAGGAACTAATGAGTGTGATATTGATGTCCCGCAGCACCCGTGCAATGGTAGCCATTGTGGCATTATGTGCCTGTCACTGCTGAATGACGTCCTAGTGGTATTCCCTCTGCAGCCTTTCATCCTCCCCCAACATGGTGATAATTTGGCCCATCCTCCCCTGGGAATGTTGGCATGCTCAAGGGCTTGGGAGATGGTTTAATGGTCAGTGGAGTCCCTTTGAAGCCCCCTCCTGTGACCCACACCATCCCTCCCACGCACCCTACCTCCAGCTGCCTGTGCCCCTGACACGTTGTGTCCACTCTCAATGGTAGCAAGTTCATCATTGTCAGGGATGACAAGGTTCGACTCAAGTCCCGGTAATGTGGGTCACACAATAGATTGAACATGCCTTGGGACACTGGTTGGGGGGCAAATGGTTGCTTGTGATGTGCTTGCACCAGGGGTGGGCAGTGTTGATGTGGGCAGGGTGAGGCATGAATGTTGACTGACCAGGTATCCCAGATGGGCAAGGTTGTTTGTCGTTGTCCAGACATCCATGCGTGTTGTCCTCACTGAGGCCTTCATCTTGAGGGGATATGGCAGTTTCTGGTATCCTCTCCATCGTGGCATTGGCTGGGTTACCTGTGGAGAGAGTGCAACACAGAGTTCAGGTTGGAATGTGTGTTTGATTGCCTCTTAATGACATGCATGACAGTGGATCTACATGATTCCCTGCAATCACATTGACAGATGCTGCACAGCATACCTTTGTTGTGCATACTACCCTGTGACTTGATTGCCATACTCCATGTTGGGAGCTGTCATACAGGTTTGGTACAGATTGCACTGCAGATGAGTTTGGTTATTGTCTGATCATTGACATGACTGTTCATCTCTGCTATTTAGTGATTTGAGAGGCTTGCCAGATGTCACAAATTATAGCTGTACAATGCACAATTGTGTCCTAGTGGGAACACAATATGTGAGTATGCAAGGATAATAGTCCTGTATCTAGATGTTATTCATGTGCATCCACTCAGCCATCTTACTTTACAACCCAGGTCAGTCCATTCCTGGCTTTGTATATTTGATCTGTGGCCAATAGGAATGGCCACTCAGCTGCAGCTGTACATTGTTTTGTATGTTGTGAGCGTGCCATTGCATTTCTGTCATTTATATGTACTGGTCCTCACTAGGTCAATCTAGATCACATCGCTAATACTTTAGTTGTACATGCATGAAATGTGATGTGTTGTGCACATTCAAGGTGTCATTGCCAATGGCTGTGGGGGAGTTGGGCTGGGTGGAGTGGTGGCATGCAGGAGAGAGGAATTAAGTGAATAGGGAGGAGGTGCAGTGGTTAATTTGGTTAATTAGGGAGTATTTGGGTGGTGAGGAGGCATGCAGGATAATACAGTTGTGTGACATGACTGTTGTGGGTACTTACCAGACTCCAGTCCTCCAGGTATTGCTGTCAGGCCCTCACGATGCAGTATGTCCAAGACCTTCTCCTCCCATGCTGTGAACTGTGGGGGAGGATGTGGGGGCCCACCGCCAATCTTGTGCAAGGCTATCTGGTGGCGTGATGGCATGGAACGCACCTCCCCCGTAGGTCGTTTCACCTCTTCCTGATGTCGTCCCATGTGTGTGGATGGCTGCCTACTGAGCTGACCCCGTCGACTATTCTTTGCCACAATTCCATTTTCCTGGCAATCGATGTTTGTTGGACCTGTGTTCCAAACAGTTGTGGCTCTACCATGACAATTTCATCCACCATGACCTTCAGCTCCTAATCAGTGAAACGTGAGTGTTTTTATGGGGACATGGTTGTGGTTGTGCCGAAGCTGTGTGGGTGTGTTGTGAGTGGTGCAGTGTTGAGTAATTATTGAGTTATTGGGGCTGCGCTGTGGGGTGTGATGGTGGTTGAGATTTGTGTGTCGTTGTGATGTGTGTAATGTGTTTGTTGTGCTGATGTGGGGTGTGTGCTGACTGTGATATGTATGTGTGCCTATGGTGTGAAGATTCTATTTCAATTATTTTCTCCTACTCTCTGGGTATGTGGATGGCTTTTTTGTTGCAAAGGCTCATGGGTTGTGTAGAGGTGTGTTATATAGTTTAGTGAGTAGATGTGTTGGGTGTGTGGATGTGTGTCAGGTTTGCGGTATTCAGAATATCCAATGTGGTATGGTGTTCTTACTGATGTGAGTTTTGACTGCCGCGGTTCGCACCACCAATGGTTTAACGTCATGGAAGAAGTGTTGTGCTGATTTGTGACTCGTAATCTGGTGGGTAGATTTTTGTCAGGCTGGCGGTGCTGGTGGTGGAGCCTCCTCTTTCCCGCCCTCTAGTGTCCTGGTGGTCTAAGATTTCTGGCAGTTTTTAGGCGGTCTTCACTGTTTGACTCTTAATGCAGCAGTCGGATGACCACGCCAAAGTCATATTGAGGCCCCATGCATTTTTTGGTTTGAGGTAAAGTAATGGATAGCCACCTGAGTTGGATTCTAATTAATTATACAAGGATGCTGCACTGGGACACATTTCACTTTGCCAATGCTCATAAAACAACATTTGCACAGGAACTGGCCCTTCGGGTATCTCAGGGACTAACAATACTAGTGCCAAGTGGCATTCCTATCTGCACAATGTGGAAGAGCAGGTCAGAAAGCACATACAACTGCAACGGCATGGGTTATACATCTAGATGAAGTAGTTGTAAGGTGCACATGGCAAAATGGACACATGCACAGTCAAATGGAAACAAAGGTAGTCTAAATGAACACCCTCCATGTTTGCACAAACAAAACTCAAGCTTCCACACATATGATGATTCTACATTCCATAGGAAGGGCTCAAGTCTAACACCATACATGCTCACATTGGACAACACAAGATGAAATACTTACCACACCAAACAGAACACAATGCTATGATACCAACAGCAAATGGATGAGCAAGCAGGCTGAAACATACATAACTGTAGGCAGACAACACAAGTTACTCAGGAACAACATTAAAGTAGAAAAGGAATTGCAGGACAAACGTGTACCCAAAAAACAAGAACTTGGGTTTATTTACAAGAAATGGGAAATGTCCAAGGCTATTGGCCAGTTCATTACGCTATCAGTGCACAGTACTGTGCCAACACTTGACTCCTATTACTGCCAGGGAACCACCACAGGAAGGGTAATCAAGTGGGCTGGCAGGCACCTCAGGGATTGCTATTGGTGGGTTTGGATTTGGGAGGGGTGGACTCTTTCTTAGAAAGGGTGGGCTTCTTCTTGAGGGGAGTGGTATGGGTTCTTGCAGGGGGGCAGATGTGAAAGGGGAGGACTTGGAGTGGAAGGGATAGGTTGGGAGGTGGGTAGGGGCCTCTTGGGCTTGGTTGGAGGGAGCAAGGGAAAGGGCAAGGTAAAAAACAACTTTCTTTTGGAATATAGGGACTGTCATCAGAAGGGGGTGAGGATTTGGAGGTTGAGGGAGTGCTTGTCTGGTGTGTCAGTGTCGATGGTTTGGGTGTGTGCATGTGTGAGAAATGCTTTTGTTTGGGTGGGTCTGTTCCGTGTGTGAGTGGGGGTGTTTGCGTTTCTTGGGGGCTGGGAGGTGGAAGTGCTGGGTGATGGAGTGGTAGATGTGTGTGTTTGTCTGTTCTCGTGGTGTCTGGGGGTAGGTTTGTAGCAGTGGATGGGACTGTTTCTGTTGGGCTGGTGCCTGTGGGTACGGTGGATGTGGTGGGTGTGTCACTGCCTGTTGGTGTGGTGTCTGTGGGTATGGTAGATGTGGTATCCGGGCCGGTGGGGGCGGTGGGGGTGTCTGGGGAAGTGGTGGCTGATGTTGTGTGTGTGGGTGTCTGTTGAGCATGTGGATCTGTCTGTGTGCTTGGGATAGGTAGGGCAATGGAAGTCTTGGATTGGGAAGAGGGAGGTAGAGGAGGGGCAGAAGGTGGGGGCTGATGGGCTGCCATCAGTGAGAAGGCCAGAACCTGAAAAGATCTCTTTAGGCTAGACATGGCACTATGAATGCCTTCCAGGAAAGCATTGGCCTACTGAAGGTGGCAGGCCAATCCCTTGATGGCATTCACAATGGCAGTCTGACCCAAGGAGATGCTCCTCAGGAGGTCAATAGTCTCCTTACTTAGGGCAGCAGGGGTAACAGGAGCTGGGACGGAGGTGCCTGCTGCAAAGGAGATGCCCACCCTCTTGGGTGAGCAAGCACGGACAACTGGTTGGGGAGGAAGAGGGAGGGTGGGAATAGAATTGGGGAGTGGCAGACAAGGATTTGTCCACCACCTTTAGGGAGTGGCCACTAGCAGAAGAATCAGATGATGATAATGTAGATCCTGTCTTCTCCATTGCACTCCCCTCAACCTCTGGGCCACTGGGTACCTCTGTGTCAGTGGTGTCTTGACTCAAGGTCATAAGTCTAGATGCTTCCCCACTTTGTTGTGCCCTGTTGCCTTTGTTTCCCTGGGCTTATGCTGCAAATACAAAGAGAAATAGGGTCATCATATGTCCATGAGCACACCTGAACAACACTCTGATTAGCAAACATTACCATGATGTCAAGTTGGCCCTTGCAAAAAAACTCCACCAAAGTGGCCCCTACATGTACCATACCATATGCATGCATGCCATCTGAACTGTCACAGTTGCCCACAGGAAAAGCAGGCTCTCAGAATACTACAATTGCATGGTGGAAGTTGTGCAATCACCGTACCAATTGAACAAGTAGGAGACCACATCACCTTCAATGCTTTGCCTCATGGATCATACATCAGTTTACCTGATCCTACACAAGGTCATAAAGACTTACATTTGTCACATACACAATAACACACCAACAATGTGAAATAATGCTCCCAGAACATCCCATGTTGCTGACAACATTACAATAGCCTGGAGAAGGTGACATGGAAATACTCACGTCACACTGGAAACATATCAACATGCACACTTCCCCAAGTGAAATGTGTTCCATTGGAGTCATGTAGGTAGTACTACTTTTGCCCAGATACGCCACGCATGTGGCATGGAATTGTATGCTGTAGACATCTTGTGCAAATTCTCAGTTAGGTATGTCATTAAAATTCAAAACACTATGGCCCATATTTATACTTTTTTTACGCCGCAATTGCGCCGCTTTTTGATGCAAAAGCAGTGAAAACTTACAAAATACAATTGTATTTTGTAAGTTGGTGCCGCTTTTGCGTCAAAAAATGACGCAAATGCAGCGCTAAAAAAGTATAAATATGGGCCTATGAATTAGCAAGTCCCAGAGAAATCACCATTAATGTCTTACAATGACCCACCCTGATTGCATCAGTAGACGCCATTAGTACCTTGTATGTTGGAGAGGCCCAGAGATTTTCAAGTAATTGTAGAAAGTCCTCAACATGATGCCCAATGGTAAGCTACATTACTGTTTCCATTTTGTTCATACAAACTGAGATGTCTGTGGATAAATGTTTGTACCCAAGCACATGTAATTTAAACATAACTGCAAGTCACTTTATGATGCATGCCAACAGTCAGGTTACAAACTTTACCTATTACACATGTGCAATGCACTTTGCTACCTGATGCCACATCAATGGAAATGCACAGTGTGGCTACAATATCTAGTCATACACGTCTTGTTCCTCATTGCTACTGCAATTGTACATGACAAATGACATGCTATGGTGGGTGAGGGTATGTGTCAGCCAATAATCAATGGTGGTACACTCCTGTATGTGACATCACATGAAATGTAGCCCCATTGAAAATGTCCTATTCAACAACCTAGTTGCCATGCACATCTATGTGAGTGAATACATAAATTATCCCATAAACACAGGTAGACCATGCATGAAACAACAGCTTACAAATGTTTTCCAAAAGGGAAAGGGACACATGCTGAAATTGGCAATAGTGATGGCACATAAATCATGTCAATGGATATTTCCTATTTACCAAGGGAATGTATTAATCTGTAGCTGCACCCCCCAAAAAAATTATGTTCTGTCACATATATGATAAGCATCTTCACATTACAGACAGTAGTGAGGCCCCAGCACCCATCACACACTGAAAACACATAGCCTCTGGGTGGCAGATGCCAATATACTCATTTCACCAGACACATTGCTGAGGAAAGTGATCCATCACTACCTTTCTTTTGGCCTGTAACACTGAGGAGTAGTGGTCGGTTGCATATAATTTATACCCACTGCAACAAACAGTACTTGATCAATGCACACAGCCATGTGTTAGCCATGGAGAGCAAAATGTTTGTGGATTGTACACAGTTGTGTCCATTGTCCCTGAGCCAATAGACAAGGCACATGAGTATGCACCACATGACATGTCTACACAAACAATCACTCATCTACTGTGTTACACATTGCTCATCCCTAATCGTCAGGGGAAGCTGTCAGAGCTGAACACATTCACTTGGCAATGTGACAGGCAGGAATATGCCCTGTACTCACCCCCTTGTGGCTACTGTGCTGTCCTCAAATGCCCATCAATGTCTGGGTAGGCCACCACCAGAATGCGGACCATTAGAAGGGTCATGGTCCGAAGTGCACCCTGTCCATGTTGGGAGGACATTCCCATCTGGACCTCCGCAATCTTCCCGGCCCAGCATCTCAAACCCTACCACCTCTATTGGGCGCTCTGCCGGCTGTGGGCCCCCAGGGTCTGCACCTTTCAGGTAATGGCTCTCCATATTGCCCTTTCCTGATGGGTGTTAACCTGCATGGATGCTAAAGACAAATCAAGAGATTACAATCACAAGTTTTTACCCAAATGGCTGAGTCATTCACATGTTGGAAATGGTAAGCTAGAACTTTTTATTTTGTTAACACTCCACAAGTGTGAAACACACAAGCCAATATGTACAGTGAAATGATTACAGACATACATATTTTCACCTCCAGACTAACCCACTACACTGCTCATGGCCTAGAATGACTAAGCAAGCTTACTGACATCAGGTAGCCCATGCTCCAGCAACATGTACTGTGTTGAGAGCCACAATGAAATATTACACACACATGTGGCTTCTGAAGGGTAAACGTCTTGGGCCTTAATGGACGAACACTTTCACAATCTGTGAGATTGACTCACTGCATACAGTCCTACTGGCAACTAACATAGTATATACTTCACCATTACACTTGAGTGACAATAAAGGGGCTGGCATGGTGGGTACAGAAAGTGTCTTCCTTGTCCCTATGTAGACATGCGGCCTAACAAATGCCGACTCATACCACTTCAGGGTGTAGGTTCAGTTGTATGTACCTGTACCACAGAACACACCGTTGGACATATGTGTCTATCCTACAGAGATGACATCCAACAAACAAAGGCATACATTGTGCTATTACTGCTATGTGACCATGCTACTGACTCACATATCATGGCCTCCCAGGAATCAACACACTGTCTGCACTGTGGAACTGTCATTTGAGCAATAGGCCCGCACAGGATAAACATGACTTATCTGAATGTGACAACAGAGCTGTGTGAGTAAGGAACCTGTAATGAGTCAAAGACACACATTGATAATGATGCAAAATACTCATATGAACTACTTTAGGGATGTACCTCAATACCCATTCCTAATCTAGACAATGGACTGGGGGGCACATTTTGCCACTACAACCTCATATTGGCCATATGACAGAATCTGCTGATGTTCGGGGACTGGGCACAGTGCCACAGTTGCATAGCCACAGTGACTCTTCCACAGCCTAGACTAGTTCCCCTACTGGGAGATACATTTGATAGGCCCTGGTATCTGCATGCTGAGCATATACAACCTACATGACACTCCATTTCCATCACTTCCATGCATGACAGTATATCATGTGGCCATCAGCAATTTGGCATGTGGTGTGTGTGGCAACCAGAAGGGCAGAGTAAGTCAGGATATGCATTCCAGCCTACAGTTAGGCAAGGCCAGATGTGGGATGAAAAATCGGTGGTAGGATACAAATTGCTTATAAGATTCTCAAATGACTCAGATAAGATGCATACACAGCTGTTGCTGTCATGCAAATAAATGTTGTCTTCCATTTACAGCAAACATGAAGAAAAAGATGTAATTGGATGGCGGTAAAGTCTCCTTACCTAGTCATGTGCATCTAACCCAAGGAGTATCTAGGACCCCAAAAACCTCACACAACACAACGTGACTGAACGTAACATATATTACTGGCTACCAATACCTTCATATTGTACATCCCATTGATGCTACACAGAATGCAACAATAGGCACACAAGAAGTCTAACAGGGGCACATTGAAGTCTGTGAGGAGGGAAAGGATTGTGAAGTACAGAGAAAATTGGGAACATGAGATACGTACCTGCTCCTCTGGTGAGCCATAGAGCTGTCCACACAGGGGTAGGATCTCATTAGCAAGCCTCTCTAGTACTAGTTACTGGCAGCAGTGTTAGGGGTCAAGTGAGTGAATCAGCACAAGATGGAGGCCACGTCTGTTATGTACATGGTCACCACCACCGGCAGACACAGCCATTGGGCCGTGATCGACACCGGAAACAACGTTAGCTTACGGCTGTTTCTGCTGCAGTTGCAACCACCTCCCACCATGATGAATTCCACTGGCAGTCACCCTCAGTTCCTAATGTCTAGTGGAGTAGGACAGGATTCTGCCATTTAGGTGTCCTGGAATGCTGCTTTGGGCTTTTCTAAACTGTGTCACACCTACAATGCCTGTTTTTTGCATCACAAAAATACTCATCATGTCTTCTCATGTAAGTCTTTCTACCCAACCACCATTGTAATATGTTGCAGAGCACAGATGGCATTTTACAGTGGTGCATGGTCCACCACCGCCAACTGTCATTTTGGAAGTTAGAATATACAGTCACAATTCAAGAGGCATGTTGCATATCTATGAGTTTTGTTCAAATCATGTTTTGGACTCATGTGTTGGAAACCATGTGGGTCACATGTAACTCTTGTGTAGTTTGTTGTGATGTGCACTGGGTGTCATGTCTAGCCAGTCAAAAATGATTTGTCACATGATATCATTGGCATGCATCATGTATGTTGCTGTGGACACACTGACCAATGTCACAACTCATGTCTTGTCACACATAGGTACCCTTGGGAGGGAGATGATTTAACAACCTCCTGTCTGCTGTCCACTGCCAGACCCTTGGACCATGGAAGAATGACATATCATCATGTACTACAGTCTGAATAGGCAATCAATAGTGGACTTATACCCTCATTTTGAGCCAGATCTGATGCCAGCTATTAGTTATCCAACCAGCATACTACCCATTGTATGAGCCATGTCAGAATAGCACTTCCTAGCCACAGGGTGCCTACAACATACAGTGGCCCTATCTGCTTGTATGTCCCTACCTATGTTCAGTCTGGGGTTGAAAGATTTCCTCCCAGCAATTTTGAAACACATTGACAGCTATATCAGGTTCCCCCAACGTGAGGATTTAGCCAATGTGAAAGCTGCCTTTTACAGTTTAGGCCACCTTCCACATATGGTGAGGGCCATTGATGGCACACATGTTGAATTGGTCCCACCGCAGGGTACTGAACAAGTCTATCCCATCAGAAACAACTTCCAATCCATCAACATGCAAGTTTTCTGAATGGCGGATCTCTACATCTCATATCTGTGCACGTTATCCGAGTTCAGCCCACGATTTCTTCATTATGCAGAACAGCACCATATCCCAGCTGATGTCTCAATTGCACCCAGAGAGGACATGGCTAGTTTGTAAGTCATGCCTGTCCTGATTGTGTGTGTGCAATGTAAGGTGTTACAATAACGAAGTAAGTGACTCATTGTTGCACTTATGTTCCATTTCTTAACAGGAGACTCAGCATATCCAAACCGTCCTTGGTTATTGACACCACTGAGAAATCCAACTAAGCCAGTGGAAGTTTGCTTCATTTAGGCCAATGGAATAACATAGGGCCAGTGGAGCTGGCTTTTGGGCTCCTGAAAGTCAGATTTAGGTGTCTTGACTGGTTTGGTGGAACCCTCCTCTACTCACCCAGGAACGTTTGTCAGATCACTGTGGCATGCTGCATGTTCTACAGCATTGACCTGCAGAGGAATATCCTGTACATCCCAGAGGAGGTGGACCCTGCAGTGCCACGAGGTGAGAATCCTGAAATGCCAAGTGAGGATGACAGTGGTGAAGAGGAAGGAGCTGACTTGTGGGAAGATCTCATCAACAGCTACTTTTCATGAGTGTAAGTATGTCATGTGATGTAATGACTGTGAGTGTGCAATGAAATATAGTTGTGAGAATGTGTGGAGTTGTGTTTTTAGAAACTGCCAGGGAGCTGATACTCTGCAATATTCAGCCAAAGGCTGCATGAGAAGATAGCTTTTGACACATCCCCACCTTGATGATGTTACTTTGTTTGTGCCAGTTTCCTTGCAATGTACTTTGCTTTCCAGTTGTTTGCTATGTGACATATGTCATAGGTATGGTTTCAAGCCTATACTCCCTGTTTTGTTCATTGTATAGGTACCTTCACCATGACATCTGCATGTGGGCATTTCAGAGTTGTGACATTGGAAGGTATCTGATGCTGCTCTGCCATGGGCATGGATTGTTCCATGTGATGTAGGTTGCATAGTTTGGATGTATGATACCTGTACCAAGAGAGTTTGCAAGGTATTTGGGTAGAGGTACAGAAGTGCATATTGGACTTGTTTTGTGTCTTGTGGTGGGGCTGATGCATTATTTGTGTCATCATGTGGTGATAAGATATGTAGTCCTAGCTTTTGACTAAGTCATTTTACCTTCACTTTGGTTAAACATTTTTATACCGTGAGATGCATGGGATTTGGATTGTGATAGGCCTGTGGTCAGGGACTGTTGAACTGCCATCTGTCTGTGTCTTGGATTATGTGACATTGGATTACTTTGGTGTGATATGTGATAAGACTCGAGCTTCTGACATCAACCACATCAATGTTTGCCTATTCTAAAGGACAGTGTCTGACAAATCCTTTTCTTTGGTGGTCTGGGGGTCTGTATCTTGAAATATGTACTTTAACTCAGTATGAGTCACACATTCTTGTTTCTAAAAGTCCTGATAGATTGACAGCCTATCTGTTGTACACTCAAATTAAATGTTTGGTTTGACCAGACACTTGTACTAATGCATTGGTGTGTAATGGTTGTAATCATGAGCTGGACACTGTGTACCTATGACATATCCCTCCTTGCACATGTAGCTTGTGTCTTCATCATATGGTTCACATGGTCTCATATCTCTACATAACAAAAAGCTGAAGAATAAGCAAGCAGACAATGAGTTTGTGATGGGTGAATTTATTACAATTCTAAAGGAGAAAATACATTTGTAACCTGAAGAAACAAAAATGTAAAGTGATTGGGTCAGTCATGGTGAATGAAATCATTTGAATAAATGCCACATCATTGGTTGTCCAAAGTCCAGAGTACTCCTCCCTTTGGAACTGGTAGGTGGTTGAGGATCAGTCAGCAGAGTAAATGCGTGGCATACAAAGGAGGTCCTTTAGGAAGAGATCACTTGCTGGCAGTGGTGGGTATCTTGCATCTGCACCTCCTGCATTTTTCACATGATGTCCCTGCTTGTGTGTGAAGGTGGATTTGCTGCTACAGAGGAAGGGGTGTCTGGGTTTGGTTCTTCATCTGACAGGACCTCCCTTCCAGTGGCTGGCACCGATGTATTTGGGCCTGCTGTTGATGAGCCAAAGGAAGGGGCAGACTGGTTTTGAAAGGACCTACTCAGGGTGGTGTCAATGTCCCTCAGCACCCCTGTTAAGGATGCCATGTTGGTATTGTGGGCCTCCATCTGTTCCCTCATGTCTCTGTGCATGTCCCTCAGTAGTTGCTTGATTTCCCGGAGTTCAGTCAAGACCTGGCAAAACACACCTTGGGACTCCCGGTGGACCTCCAAGAGATGGCTGATGGTGTCCTGGTTGACAGCAGCCCCAGTGGCCTCACCCTACTGGCCCACAGCATCTCTCCTATGCATCCTACCCCCACGGGCATGTGCCCTTGCTAAAGGGTGCCCCCTCTAACTTGTCCTCGACCCTCATTGTTGGATGTGTTGTGCTGCAACTCAGGATCTATGACTGGGTGATAAGATGATGGGCACTGTGTCTAGGACACAGGTTGGGGGGGTACACATGAATGTCTGTGATGTTGAGGCAACCGAGCTGGGAGGTGTTGATGTGTCTACGGTGAGGCTCACTGTTGTTGTCTGCCCAGGTTACCCAGATGGGCCAGAACTGTCCTAAACATCCAGACATCCAGGAGTGTTTTCTTCACTAAGGGCTGCATCCACGGGGTAGTGGCAGTCTCTTCTGTGGCCTTTGTGTGCCCAGTGCCAGCTCAACCTGTTGATGTAAAACGCACAATGTTACTGGTTGTATTGTGACATCTAACAGTTTAGTGCTACAGTAAGCAGAGACCATTTACAAAGGTAAGTTGCAGTTAATCCTACTGTGGCAAGTACCCATGGTATTGGTTGTATTGACATGTCATTTATGAAGCATGCCAGTTCCTTTTAAGTCAAGCAGCTGCTGAAATGTGCAGAGCATTAGCACTTTGGAGGATGGCCTGAGAATTACATCCTGCCACCAGTGCAGCTAAAACAGTGGTTAGGCAATATATTTCTTTGGCTATTTTGAGGCCTAGTTGATTGTGAGGCAGGCAGACCCAGGGGGTTCCCATATATGTGATTGGAGTCAGCATGTGGTCAGTGCAATGTGAATGTGTTTTCTGCCAATACCATTCTGGTTATGCATCGTGAGGCCTCAGGTATACGTTTACTGCACACTGAGTAGGGTGTCATTTCTGTCCTCAAAGTTCACAAACAGATGTATTTAGGCAAGTGACCACTGTGCTAGTGTTTGAAGGTAGAGTAACAGTGCCTCCTGGGAGTTGCAGTCCTGTCACTCTCTATACTACAGACATTATACAAATGTTATCCACCCAGGTGAGTACACATCAATTGAGAGTTCACATATAGATGTATTTAGGCAAGCGAACCCTGGACTGGTGGTTGGAGTTAGAGAAACTGTGCCTATTGTGCTTTCTATTCAGGTCAACCCCTCTACTTTGCAACACTTGACAAATGTTATCCTCCCAGGTCAGTAAACATAATGTGAGAGTTCTCATATAGATGTATTTAGGCAAGTAAACACTGTGCTGGTCGTTGGACTTAGAGACACGGGGCCTATTGGGCTTTGCACTGAGATCACTCCCTCTACTTCCCACCACTATACAAATTGTATCCTCCCAGGTGAGTAAACTTCATTTGCGAGTTCACTAACAGATAATGTGGGCAAGTTCATCCTGGCTTGGTGTTTTGAGTTACAGACAGAAAGCCTCCTGGCCTTAGCAGTCATGTCAGTCCCTGTACTACACACACTATACAAATGTTATCACCCCAGATGAGTACACTTCATTTGTGGGTTACCAAACAATGGTATTTGGAGAAGAGAACACAGGCCTGGTGAGTAGAGTAACAGTAACAGATCCTCCTGGCCTTAGCAGTTACGTCAGTTCCTGTTCTAAAACACTATACAAATGTTATCTCCTCAGGGGAGTGCACTTTATTTGAGAGTTAACGAAACAGGTGTATTTGGGCAAGCGACCACTGGCCTGGCGTTTAGAGTTACAGGAACAGTGCTTCCTGGGAGTTTTAGTCAGGTCAGACCCTTTACTACACACACTATACCAATGTACACTTCAATTGAGAGGTAACAAACAGGGGCATTTGGACAAGTTCACCCTAGGCTGATGTTAGGCATTACAGACAAAGGGCCTCCTGTAAGCAGCAGTCATGTCACTCCCTGTACTACACACACTACACAAACAGTATCTCCCCAGGTGAGTACCCTTCATTTGAGAGTAAAGACACAGGGGTAAATGGGTAAGTGAACACTGATCTGGTGCTTGAGTTAGAGAAACAGAGGCTCCTGGAGTTGCACTCAGGAAACTCTCTCTACTACACATACTATACAAAAGGTATCCTCCCAGGTGAGTATACTTTAATTGGGAGCAACCAAACCAGGGTATTTGGGCAACTGTACACTGGGCTGGTGAGTAAATTACAGACACAGAGCCTCCTGACCCTAGCAGTGAGGTCACGTCCTCTGCATCCCACACTATACACCTGGTATCCCCCAGGTGAATACACTTCAATTGAGAATTTGGGAACAGAGGTCTTTGGACAAGTGAACACTGATTTGGTGTTTGGAGTAATAGAAACATTGCCTTATGGGAATTGCAGTCAGGTAACTCTCTGTACTACAGACACTATACAAATGTTGTGTATTAGCCATCTGTATGCAGACTGCATTTAGGTTTGGGCATACATTTACTGTTTGAAACATACTATGAGTCCTGGGATTATTATTGCATATTGAAAGACTTACAGGCCCCATTTGGACCAATGGCATGTGATGGACCTTATTGGCTATGATGTTGGGTACAACAATACAGATTGACAGCGTTTAAACTCAGATATTCTAAGTATTGAAATTTGGGTGGGTACATAAACAAGACAGTGAGTAAAGGTGAGTTGTGAGCATGCAGACATTGCATTTTGGTTAAATGCTTTGTGTTGTGACTTACCAGACTCCACTCTCCCAGGTATTCCTGTCAAGCCCTCAGGATGGCCAAGATCTTCTCCTACCATGGAAAAAAATTTGCTAAAAAACCTGCCAGGCCTACACCTTATTACGTCATCACTAAGGTGCATCCCACATTGACATAGGGCAGGATACACAGAATGTAAAAAGTAGCACATGTATATTTAAGGTTTTAAATTTCCTAGCAGTGAAATGTCTCCAAAATCATTTTTCACTGTGGCAAGTGTGACTCTCCCATAAGAAAACATTGAATTACACATTAAGCACTTATAGTGCTTAATTTTAGTTTGGGAACAGCTAGAAAAACTCCTGTAGGACAAATTTTATTAGTAATTCAAAATCCAACTTAATTGTCAAGTCAGATTTTGTATTAACGTTTTGGAAATTACAGTTTTAGAAAGTTTTGATTTTCCTACCGAAAAACAAAAGGCTTTCCTGCTAGTGTTAAGCTGCAACCTGACAGCTGATAGCTATCCTGTGGTGAGATGTGCTATGCTTCCAGACAGTACATAAAGGGTTCTGGATGTGGGAAGGAGAACTCCTTCCTTGACAACATGGCCTGGGAGCTGTGCTCAACCCTTTCCTGACTTTCAAAGTGTGCCTTCTTAGAAACATTTTGCCAGGGTTTCCTGTGGAGGACCGATGGAGACCAGAGTGCCCATTGAAGCTGCAGCTGTCAATGTTAAATTGCCAGTAGCCCTCAACTTGTTGGTTTGCCCTGCTGAAGGAAAGCTGAATTCCAGAGAAGATTCTAAATCCCAGTGTAGAGGGTTTAATCGGGACCGACATTGAGCAGCAGGTTATATCTCGAAACCAGGAGTGCTTCAAGCACCCATGGCTCAACAACGAGTTTGGAACAACAAACTCATTGGTATCAGTAATGCCTTTATCACGAATGCCTTTACAACGATTTTTCATTGTAAGGGCATTCCTGGTAAAGGCATTAGTGATCAGCATGCACGGTTCCAGCATGCTTCCTCCCAGACCCCCACCTGTAAAAATTACTGTGACTCCCCCACCCCCACAACCACCCCAACCCCCCCAAAATTACCACAACCCCAACCCCTCCCCTAAAACCTAAAGCACCCCAACACCCAACCCACCCCTAAAACCTAAACCTTGACCCCCCTAAACCCTAATCACCCCAAGCCCCCCACCCCATAAACTAAAATACCTGAGTCCCCACCCCGCTCCTAAATCCTAAAGCACCCCAACCACCCAACCCACCCCCAAAACCTAAACCCTGACCCTTAAAGCCCCCTAAACCCTAATCATCACGAGCCCCCCACCCCACCCCCTCAAAATCCACCCCAGGCCCAGCCCAACTTACCTCCTCCTTCACCGCGTTGACTCCCTTCTTCTGTGCCTTAACCACGCATGCACGTGGTTCACCCATGTGTTGTTAAGGCACAAAAACCAGGAAGTCGTGGAAAACGAAACCGTTGTTTCGCTTTAGTTTTTCACGACTTCGTGGTTAAGGAGTCATTGTTCCGGGTGTTTCCCTGAGCAGCATCCTATCAATGTCGAGGTCTTTCCGGGTACAGACTATAAAATTCATCATCTCAGAGCTTTCCCACCTTCATGAATGACTGCACTAGAGCCCCGTCCTACAGCAATCGGCAATCACATAGCACTGTTTGTGATTCAGCTTGTATCTTGCCCCGTTGATGACTCATCGATTACCATTTTTTTTCCACAAAAATGTCTCTAAGTCAGAAGGTAAACTTTCCACTGGGACAGACTTGCTCATCGTATCCAAGCTCTGCCCCATCACGGTCCGCTTTAACTTTTGACTTTGACCCAGTCTAGCACGACCAGATGCTTTTTGGCACTTCTTTATGTCCAAAGTTTAAAAATTCATATCTCTGGTTCCATTTATTGAATTTTTGTCATTTTATGGTTATTTTATGTTATTTTATTTATTATAATATGATCTATTTTTTAAACTTTTTTTGAGATTTTTCTTGTGTTGTGTTTACGCTTTACTACACTTTGAGTATTGCATAAATACTTTACAAGTTGGCCTAACTTAGGGTTGATTGCTTTGTGCCAATCTACCAAATGTTTAAGGAATGGTTTATTTTATTGACTTCAGTGGGTTATGCTGATCAGGATTGTGTTTATTATTTGCGGTGGGTTCTCGCCCTCTTCAACTAATTTTCCTATTTCTTACAATCACATTTTCAGCTGTTTGCAAAGTGTTTTCCTTGAATCCAGGTACCAGAGCCAAACATACCCTGCAGCACCTGGTTTACAGTAACTAATTAGGGACCAAACAAGTGCTGATAGAAGCAGACTATTGTCAGGAAGAATTAACCTTGTACCTAAGAACCAAAATGAGTGATACATTTTTCTGTTTCTCACCACAACTACAACTGACCACACACAATGTGATATGTGACATAAATAGTAGAAGCGGGGAAAGTGGAATAGGGAAAGAGAAAAAAACACGCAAACTGGATATCACCCTCTGCTTCATTCCATAAGACACTAATAATATATTATAAACATACTGCATCTAACTTAAAAAGTGAATGGTGATACTTTCAGACAGAACATCCCTATGTAACCATCCTTCTGTCTTGGAATCTCTAGTGAGTCATTGCTATAAACTGAACACAACAATAAATAGTTAATCAATTAAGTTCTTAATCCCTCCCCATTGTTAAGATGACTCTCCAAAACCAAACACCTAAATATGAATTTTATAATGTTTTATTGTTAGGTCAGTGTTTCCACAAGAAAAGTGTTTTTGTGTCGTTCTGACATGTTTTGAAAAAGATTCATGAAGCTTTCTAAAAAAGTGCTCTTTTTGCCAAGTTTGTAAAGGGAAAGGTTCCCATGCACTTCCCAGAGATGTTTTTTAGAAGGGCTACAGCAGAAAACACCAAGGGCCATATGTAAGAACACTTTTTCCCATAGACACAGAATGGGGAAAAACCTTTGCTACATCTGGCCCCAAATTTGGCAAGAAGCTAGATCTTGATCCACTTGTTGTACTTTTTTGATTTGGTGTAGTTTAGGAGAAATTAAGGCTAAAAAAGGTTTGTGTATCTGGATGGTTGTGTCTGCAGGAGTCTCTCAAGAGTCTCATGGCAGCATCATTTAAAAAATACAGCATTCTCATTAGTCCACCACTGGGCCCCATGGGGGATAACCCAGAGAGCTCCTCCCGGTGCCAACATTAAAAGCAACACAGCAGTTTTTGCTGCAATCCCATCAGACTCTTGCAGGAACAAGAAAAAAGGTGGGCCAAGGCTGCATTATTTAATTAAAGGAAGAGGGGCATGCACCCCCTTTCTCTGTGCTATTTCTGCCCTCTAGAACTCCACCCCCGGGGTCCGATTTAAATATTATAGTGAGTGGGGGCCCATTCCCCCCCTTAAGAAGCTTTACTTGACCCTGGGGCTCAAAGTAATTCAGCCCCACACCCCTTAATAAATAAATCAACACCTGGGGGATCAGGTCCCCAGAGCCAAAAATGGCTTGGGCGAGGGGGCCATGCACCCCCTCACTCAAGTAATTACAGCAATGGGGTCCTTGGGGCTGAAAATGACTTGGAAAGAGGGGCTGCGCACCGCCTCCCCTTAAATATAACCAGCCCTAGAGGATGTGGTTCCCAGAGCCTTTAATGGGCAATGGAAGGGGACCCCACCCGATGCCCAGTGGACATACATATCTATTATAAAATGGTGACAGCCATATTAGTTTTATTAGCAAAATGTTTCTACCCTTCCCCCACATATACTTTTTTTAAATTTCAGGACAGGGGACCAACCCCTGTAATGGCTACCAGCAACATTTTTCTCACGCTGCTGGCAGCCAATCATAGATCTCGCTGCTACAAGAGACTGACTCCCATGGGAGCGAGATGGACTAAGGGCAAAAACTCCCTGGACCAATCAGAATGTTTTATTTTTAAATTCTCGTTCCCAGGAGACTCTTGCGAGCCTCAGTCAGACCCAACCATACAGATTTACAAATGTATTCGTACCTTAATAAAAAAAAAAATAATGAACAGATTCTTTGCAAATCACAAACAACATAATCTGTTGACCAAAATCTAGCCTCCTGACAAATTTGCTGTAATTCCATTCTGCAGTTCTTAAAGACATCTACAGAAAATGCATGTGAATTTTGCATTTTTGGACCCCCTTTCTTTCCGCCCTTGCTTGACAGATCACCCCCAAACTTTCCATGTGCAAACTAGGCAAAAACAAACTATTTTTGGAACTCTTTTTTAGATATGTCAAATGGTGGCAAAGTATTTACCAACATAATGAATGCATTTCCTATGAAAAAGATGACCTAACTATTTTGGTTTAATCCATGCTATAGGAAGTGGTAGGGGCTCAACATAGAGCTTAAAATCAGGATCAAGATATGATCAATTGAACTAAGGTGCTCTCTTCTTGGTTCTCTATTTATATATCATGTTTCAGTTGTACACAGTCACAATTTGAGGACTGGGCACTGTTAATTTAACAACATAAAGTACTGACCGGTGCAGCCAGATTAACTACGACTGCAATTTTTGATAGTGTGTGTATGTGTGTTTGCCTTCCAGAGTTATTGCCTATTCCCTGATTGCACCTTGAACAACATTCATTAATACCTGGCAACCCCTCTCCTAGTGCTGCATCACGGTCATCATGTGGGCTCATGCAGTGAGGTGCAGGGGGACCCCTACTCAGCCTAAAGCCTATGAATATCTGTGAGATCTTAGGAGGACCTCACCACATTCTTCTGGAGCACCTTATCATTCTGTGTTACACCATTGTGTTATAGCACAAATATATACATAAGAGTATAAACAATATCCTGATGGAATTGTTTGGTTCATTCACCAAGAATTCAAATTGGACAGACTGATTGTTAAGGCACACATGTAGTCCTAAAGTTGTTACCCTATAACTTATTTTAAAAACAGTAAAAAATTGGTTTCTCAAACAATATGGGCCTTATCACGAGTCTTTCACTCAATAGACCACTAGACTCGTGGTGGCGGTCATGACCACCGCTGATTTGGTGGCCCGACTGGCAAATTAAGATTTGTGAGTCAGAGCGCCAAACAACTGCTGTCTCTGTGGGTAACAATGAACCTGACGGGCTGACAGTGGTGCAGGTGATAATCAGACAGGGTGGCGCTAAAGTCAGCATCACACTGTTGATTATAACCTGGTTCTCTGCCAGCCTTTTCATGGCGGTGGTTTCACTGCCATGAAAAGGCTGGCAAAGAACAAGCGCAGGGGGCCCCCCTGCCCAGCACCCTTGTAATGCACACTGTCTGCTATGTAGACAGTGCGTATTATGAGGGTGCTGGTGCCCCCTGCGGGCGGCAGCGTTACCGCCGGTTTGATTACGAGGCAGAGACAATGCTGCCGCCACCTTCTCGCTGGGCTGAGGGCCAGAAACCTTGGTTTCTGGCCCTCAGCCCAGTGGGAAAGTCATAATAGGGCCGGTGGGGAGGTTGCCAATAAAGCAGCAACCTCCCTGTGGGAAGCTTGGCAACAGGTTTTCTCGTCCGCCAAACTCGTAATGAGACCCTTAGTTCAAAATCCTTATAACCCCAAAACACATTGGTCCTCATAATAACTTTCTGCAAGTGAAAGTATTTTAGAACAAATCTACAAAGTAAGGTCATGGATACAGCCACTCCAATTGTTGAATGCCTTGCAAGGATGGCATTAAAAATTAGGAAAGTTATATCTAATCATTTTAGATGTCTTCTACTATTTGTAAACAGTGTCATAGTTCAGGACCCCTAGATCTTGTTGCCCATTGAATAGCATACTCACAGCAAGCATCATACCTTCTTTCAATCGGTCCCTTCATTTAACATAACATGCTAGCCTTTCCTGTTTGCAATAACCTCAGAGTAGTGGACAGATCTCTAAAACCCCCTGGCGACACCTGTTCATTCATGAATGGTTAGTCCTGCTTTTTGATCTGATTTCTCCTGAATTGTCTTTAAAGAATTATATTTGGCCAAGGCTCTTTGTGTGTTTGAGACCAGGCTCCTGTGTAAAACTGGTGAGCAAGCTGCTAGATACAGAAACAACAGTTTTGAAGGACATCAATTGTGTCATGTGTGTATTTCTCTCATCACATATTGGAGGTGAATATGCAGTATCTTCACCCAATGAGTATTTTGAGAAGCATGTTATTAAACTTCTACTTCTCTCCTGATTCTAAGGCCTTGTCACCAACTGTATTTTGTAGTATATATAGTAGAACTACAATACTGTTCCTAACATACTACAAAATGCTATTTGCAAACCTACATGCAGAGATCTCTGCCTCCACCTCTCTTACTTTTCTTTGCAGAGATGTCCTCACACAACAGCAAAGAATTCTGCACATATAGGAACATATTTCAGTAATAACTGTTGGAGGTGCCGGAGGGAGAGGCTGAAAATGGGAAATTCTTTCTACCAAATAGGAGAGGTTAATTGAATATTAAAGAGGACATCCACCCATCCACAAAAAGTAAGCCATTTCTATTCAGAAACTGTGCCACTATAGTGACGATTCCCAAACAGTCATCAATGTAATCCAGCTTGGAGCTGGAGTAAATCCATCATCACACTTTGCAAACCACTGATACTGCAACACCTTCCCATACAATATAATGTAGGAAGGGACTGAACAAAACCCCACAGAGATAAGGTAAATACATTTATTTGTGAAACCTATTTAAAAATATGAATACATTTTATTCAATGTTAAACATTTGTCTATAAATAAAACACAATTATTATTGTACCTTAATCCATTCATTGACCTTTCTACAAATGTGGAAGTTGCTGAAGCATTAATATTTATTAAACATAATTTAAACATAATTAAGTTACTTTTCATTAATTTACATTACTTCTAATAATTTTGAACACTTTTTAAAGTTATTATAGTCAAGATAATGACATTTGAAATTTAAAACTAAGCTATTAATGCTCTAACATGTTTAAATTGTCCAGCATTTTAAACAACTACAGCCCAGATTTAGGAGGGCTTAGTGCCATTCTAACAACACATTAGCATATTTTTGTTTATGCTAATGTGGCATTAGAAGATTAAAAATGTTGTGCCATATTTACATATGCATTGGACCACTTTGTAACCCTTTGTGCTACATTATGCCTGTGCTAGGCATAATGTAGCACAAAGGGTTGCAAAGTGGTTGTGACCCTTGGTGCTACATTATGCCTGCACCACACATAATGTATGCAAAGGGTACAAATACCATCATTTTGCGCTGTATATTAAATACGGCACACGCATGGTGGCATTAGGGCGGCATTACGGGGTGCAATAAAAGTGATGCAGCACTAGATGCTGTGCCACTTTTCATAACTATGCACCTATATTTTTCCCTGTACTGTATCATAGGAAGATCCCCCACTCTGGTTGCAGAGCTCTCTGCCAAGTGTGCGTAACATCAAATTTGAGGCAAAAATGTTACTAGTGGTGGCATTTTAGTCATATTTCAGGACATGAGGACATGCAAATCTTCACATTGAGGTGACTTTTGACTCACAAATGGTATTGTTGCTCAAAAGTGTATGGCCCATTTTACTTGTAGTAAATCCACATTTACAGATTCACCTTTGTAACTAGGCCTCTTTATTTTAATATATTTTTCTTTTTGTTGGACTAAGTAAAAATGCTGTGCTATGATGGTACAGTAGAAAAACTGTGAAAACCCCACAGAAGACATACTTTCTTCTTCAGATGTTTCTTTTATTGGGTCCTGAACAAAGATGTGTGATATTTGAAGCTCTGTCATATGATGTTTACAGAATGCAATAAAAGCTATCAACGTCAGGGTCTTTTGATTCTTCACACTACACTAAAACAACATTAAACCTTTCTTTAAAACGTTTTCACACTTACATATAGGGAAGCAGAAGGTATTATATCCCTCTGCCTCATAAATACAATTTACATGTTGTTATGTCATTAGGGCATTCCATTCACACGTGGAATAAATCTGCTAAGTCATGCCCTTTCTTTATCACAATTACATTCAGCAAGGAGGGTTACCTGAATTATTATTTATAAATGTTGTTAAAAAATATATACTTTTTAAATAATCTGTCCCAGGTTTTCTGGATTTTAGTTGGCCTCTGTATGTTGTCAAAACTAAAAAAGGAAAGGAACCTGTAGATGACTGAATTAGTCAAATTGATGAAGATCCTAAGAAATGAATCTGATGTTAATGGAGAAGGTTATGTTTGGCTCTGACCTCTGTTCAGAGGTACTCATGATACAATACTGTTGGATAGAATTGGAATCTTAGGCTGGAGGGGAGAGAGCTTAGTGTCTCACACACGAATACAAACATTTTGATCCACAGAATTAGATTTGCTTCTGTTAGGAATACCATTGTCTCATCATTACTACTGCTAGACCTCAACATCAAGTTGTCCTTAAAGAAAGTCCTTTTGGTATGACTTTAACAATTAACCAAACAATGTACTGAAGATAAACAGAACATAAATGTTTAAACTTTTCGTTAAAATTTAATGAATGATAAAAATAAAATATGCCACACATTAGTGAAAAGTATACCTGAATGTTCAAAAGCAGGATGCATTAGACTGTTAAAAGTCATCCAGTATTCGAATAGGCGGATAAGTCAATAGGTGCACAGTTTGGATTAAATTAGCAAGCTTACCATGCTTCCTCATAGAAAGAAGCTGTGCTGAACATCAGCGAGGGGGTAGACAAAGGGTTGCAAATATAGGAGATCTGGTTGGAATATTTTAACAAATGATAAGAGGGCTGACTCTTCTTGAGTTTCCATCTTGAAGTATCTCAGTGGCCTTACAGTTTCAGGGATGTAATGTCAAATCAAAGGACTAATTTCACTGGGCTGCTGGGCTTGTTGCAGAGAATTAAAATTTAGGCTGAAAGACATTGAGTGAAAAATTATACTACAAGACAATCTTTGACCTGGTGCATGTGTCTCTTGAGGTGGGAGTGAATCAATGCTGTTTTAAATGGAGCAGTTTGTCTTGGATGTCAAGTTGATATAGAGGATCTTAGTGTTTCAAAGAGCTTAATTTGCAGAATAAGTTTCAAACTTCCCATAAGTTTCAAACTTCCCATTCCTGGTTGTAGTTTTTCATAAGGCTTGTTCCATAGAAACTTTCTAGTCTCACTGAACATCAGCCTACAGAAGCCTTATTGACCCTCACAGCCCTCAGTCTCTTTAGGGCAAGATCCTCCAGCATATTGACCACTACCAGTGGCATGTTCCCCTCTTGTATGCTGCACAAAACCTTTTGTGAGCAACTTATTGCAAGAGGCCAACCCTTCTCAGGAAAGAGTCCACATCTCATCTTGGACATCAAGGTCAGGAAACTAGCTGCCTCAAATTTGGAGATTTGACCAGGTGAATTATTTTTACATGTTTCACAGAGCCAGACAGAAAATCTTCCTCAGTAAAGCAGAGAAGCGTTCTTGCTTATTCAGCCATAATCATTTTTTATCTATTCAATTTTTGTTGTTATTCATGTATTTTAAAAGAAAAATGTAGTTTATCATTCTGGTGACATCCAGAACAATCCTAAAATAATTTCTATGAATTTCACCTATTTCCTTTGAGACATTTTGATCTACCCACTGCTCTGAAAACATGTTTGTAGCATAAATATTAACTGGGCATCTTGAAATAAAATTAAAAATTGTGGAAACCTCCCCCCAGCAACGTAAAACTCTCCTCCTTCTTCAATCTGTATAGCAATCTCTCCTAGCGCAGATGACTGAGCTACAAATAAAAAGTGCTCCCTTAGCTAGCACCTGACCCGAGTCACAACAAACTTTACTAGATTTGTCCTCTGAAAAGTGAAGGGTGTCATATTTTGAATACTATATTCCCCTGATAGGCTGAAGACAGCTCTTCCCTCATTTCCTGTGTTTGAGCCTTTTGTGCTCTGAATTTCAGACAGAGCAAGTACGAGGTGTAAAGTTCAAATGGTTGCAGATGTGTATTCCTAATGAATAGGCTGTAGAGGAGTTTGGTATTGTTTCCATAAGAATGAGGACCAATGCTGTGCATCTTTATTATATCATCAAATTATTATTATTTTAACAGGGAGAGGTCACCTATGTATTCACACTGACCTGGTTGAATGTGAAACATTATGGACAGGACTGAGGTACATTGGATCCAGTCCAGACACAGCATATATAGAAGAAGCAAAATGCCATGGAGGATTGTTTACGTGCAGGAAGGGACACCATCCTGCATATAAACAATCTATCCCCTCAATGTAGACACCCTTGCTCTATGGTGCAAGAATGCCTGCGTTGGCGCTTGGCAGCTTAATTCAGCACCAGCGCAGGGGAAATCACAGGGGTGCGCTGTATTCCTCTAAATAAGGGGCACCTCTGCATTTCTAAAGTGGCACAGCGTGGCATTGTTATTTTCTGGCACTGCACCGTGCTGCGCCACCTCAACATAAATTTAGGCCTAAATCTGTTAAAATATTGAACTTGTTTTGTCTGTTTCTACTTAACGTCTCTACCTGTCTGATACCTGGTGTGAAGTTTTTTGACTAGAGTGCATCTTTCCTCGCTTCTTGTAGATGGTAATTATCATCATGTACATTCGATTCACCAGAATGTCAGGTGTAGCGGAAGGGACATCATATACTCCTTCACCTTAATGAAGTGACAGGAAGTGACTTCATATGACCTTTGAGCCTGGATCTTCCAATGAAGTGATGGCACATGAACTTAACCCTGATGACATCACAATATTTGAAATTGCTGAACTTACATCATTACTATAACAACACATCACAAATGTCTGTTAGATTTCATCTATTCAAAGGTGCAAACATGACATGTCAATAGTCAGCTGAATTGTAGTGAGCAAGTAAAGTGATTCTGACATCTTCTAGGGCAAATTGAAGGTTGGGGATTTCTTTCCCCTAAGCAAATTCTGGAAACAAATGGGATCTAATAGTGCAGAAACTCTAGAGTCCCCATGAGTTGACCCAATTATGTTTTTAAAATGCCATATGGGTGCCCCCTTATGTCAAAAAGTACCTCCATTACTAGGTCCAGTATTTTGCCCAAACATTACTTACAATATACCAGTGCCAGAATTTTGCTGATACTGCTTTTCATATACTTTGGAGGACCCCTAAGTCAAAAGTTACGTCTAATAATTTGTGGACCACAATTTGTCATGGATGGCCCCATGGCATTGCCACTGTTGTCCTCCCATATACCAAGAATATCCTTCAAAGTGCCAGCACCAGCAATTTGCCCCAGAATGAATTTAGGAGTTCTAAATATGCCAATATTTGTCTCCATTATGCCAGCAGTGGCATTTTTTCATAGGTGCCACATGCCAACATTTTCCTATAGTAGGTCAGCAATGGCATTTTGCTGTTGGTATCAATATGCAAGGATTGCCTCCAGTATACCAGTACCGGCATTTTGCCAAGGGTGCTTCTATAAGCCAAGGCACATGTGATGACGCAGAAATGAAGGTTTTACATTTATTAGCGCATAAACGTAGAGTGAAATAATCATGTGTGGCTTTAACCGAACTAATAAAGATTGTACGGGGACAAAATGTGCCCTTAGAGTAGTTCGCCAACATTTATAAGCGTGCTTTATATAACGTAATGTATTAGAACTGCACGAATCCGACATAATCGTAAACGTGTGCTATGATTTGCTTGTTTGAAATGCTTTAGCTTAGCATAACTTTAGTGCAGGCTTTGGCCTAGTTGCCTGGTCTCACGGTTTAGATGCTCGTATTTTTCCAATGTGCTAATAAACGTGTATTTTTGCTTGAAGCTGTACTTTTCCACTGAGATCGTTCACATGCTTATCTTAAGGTTTCGTGCCAGCCTGGCATTTTTCTCTTTGCTCCAAGGTCAATCTGCAGGTGCGGACAATGGAAGCTCTGAAAGTGAGTTAATTGGTATAAAATGTTGCAACTTGCGTACCCGTCTCCAAGGATAATGTATGCTTAAGTAAAAGCTTGAGAACTGTTGTTTTGATTGGATAATTTGGAGCCAACCTATGAACCCTCCAATGGAAGACCCTACTGGATTTGAACTGTTGTCTATTTAAACCAGGTGCACGAGAAGAAAGTAGCCGTTACCAGCTCGATACCCGCCATTTTGCAGGACATTGCAGCTATTATGGCCCACCTTGCTGCGACGCCATTTTGAAAGAGACTTTGATGCTTTCTCTAATCGAGAGAAAGAGACTTAAATGATTCTTGCCCTAGAGACTTTAACTTTGATCCCTTTGCATGAAGTAGTAGTTTTATCTTGCCGCCGTGAGGCAATTGCCCCGTCCACTTTGCCCCTTTGCCCCGTCCCATGCCGATCGAGAAACGGTACCTGTGAGACGAAGACTTCCTTGAATGCTGATTGTAATTGGTAAATATGTAAGGAAATTGTACAATTGCATTGTGTTTCTTTTAGGTAACCAACCGCTGATTTTTTATAAGATCCCTAGCTAGGAGTTTTCCAAATTAATGTTGCTAAATTGTTTTGCATGAAGTCCCACATGCCGATGCTAATTTGAGGTTAGATGAGGATTCCTTTTGTTGCACGATGCAATTTGAGACCTTGTTATGCTGACTAAATGTATGCAATAAGCTCATTACAGATTATAGTATTAGTGATTTGCATTGCTATTATCGAATGCCTTGTTATTCAAATGCTGCATAGATTACACCTGCTTCGTCGTTATGGACAGCTATTAATGTTCATTTACGTATATCATTTGGTGTTGAGACACATCTATATTGTGCTAGCTTTGTTAATATAGGGAAATAAATTCATTAACTTTGAATAAACTGGTGTGGTCATTCCTGACCGAAAGGTCAGGGTTCGCCGAAATGTATTCTGGATTAATTGTTAAGTGTTATGTTGATCAGGGTATCGCTTATGTTCGTTATTGATTATTGATCTGATTAAATTGACTGATCTCGGGTGAAGAGAGTCCCACTTAGCCAAAAGATTCATCGGCCTAAAGAGCGTCCAAAATACAGGTAAATTATTAGTACGGAACGCTCTATCAGTAGATGGTAGCAGAGGACGGATTAGACTTTTGGGACCCCACTCGAGACATACATGGTGTTGAATTAACGGTTTAGACTTTTGAGACCCCACTCGAGAGGTATATGGTGTTGAATTAGATTTTTCTTGGGTAAAACAGATTGACAGAATGATGATGGGCTAGGTCCACCGCGACTTTCCCGGGATCTCGGAGCTTGCGAATGGAGAGAATGGAGGTGTGGAATCAGCGTTGGTGGTACTAGTGATGGTATGAGTGAAGTTAGGGTTTTGCGCTTGCACAGCTTATTGCCGCAGATTGTGTGAAAAGGTTGCGAGGATTTTTTTTTTTTTTTTTAGAGAATAGCGGAGGTGCGACTCCGAGTGTAGGAGTAGGGAAGTCGTCGAACTTCATAGAAATAGCGGAGGTGCGACTCCGAGTGTGAGAGTAGGGAAGTCGTCGAACTTCATGTGCGTGTGGCGCTTTGTGCAGAAAAAGGTCCACGTGGTTGTTGTTGTTGAGACGGGCCCTGCGAGGTCAAGAGACTCCGGAGTATGTTGAAAAGTGTATGAGACACTTGTTTTATGTTGTGGTCTGGTCGGTTTAGTAGGTTGATCGGGCGTGGTCAACGAGTCGGTACGTGTGTTAAGGGAGTGAAAGAAAACTTCGACTTCGGGCTCTGACAAAATTCTAAGTGCACTAGAATAGATCACTGACAAGTTGAGAGCAGTCTGCGGGTCAGATTTGCTTGCGAACGTGGGGACCGAGAAAGATGGAATAACTGCCGAGGCTAGTGAAAAATCCCTAAGGTCCTGAAGCGATTGTGTTACCTTTCCTGTAGTAAACCGACAGATCTGTTTTATTATTATTTTTGGTAGCTCGCGATACATGCCAGAAGTTGTTACGAGAGGAGCCGAGTGAAGGAGGACAAGCCGCGAGGCTTTGTCAGCCGCAGTGTGTGTGAGTGTGACGTCACTAGGAGCCGCGCTGGGATAGGTTGGTTGCAGAGAAGGGTCGCGCACGGATTGGACGCAGTCCGTGGGGCTCGATTGGAAGGGGAAAGGCAAGCGAAGAGTATTCCGGGAATTAAAGTCACCTATTGATTACAAACTTTGTGAAACAAAAGACGAGAAAATGAAATTTTTTAAAGCATTAAGGAGTGCGATGAAGGGGGAGTCTTACATTAAAGCGAGCGTAGGAGAGGAAACGCCGCCCGAAGGTACACCAGCTTACATTGTAATGGAGGAAAAAGGGGTAGCTCCGTGCCTTTGGCTAAAGCAATGGCACAAGCTGACAGAGAAACATGGGAGCGTAGCGTTCCCGATCCATGGGACATTCAATATAAGGATCCTAGAGAATTTGAGATTCGCGATGTACGACATGAAGGTACCCCCAAGGCCAGCACAGTTTGAGGCTCTAGCGATTTGGGAACTAATGGCTAGACAACAACAGCAAAATAAGTTTGAGACTAGGATAAGGAAGGTAGAAAAGACACTAGCGGACGCTAGGTGGGATAATGCACAGAAGGTGTGGAGGTCAGATGTATTGCAGGGAATAAAACTGTTTCCCGCAATCACTAAGGAAGAAGAGACGACAGGCAAGAAAGCTACCTGTAAGACAAACAGGAGGTGTTCCAAAGATAGAGAGGACGAGGAAAAGTTGAGGAGAGAAGAGGAGTTAGAGGATGAGGAGTTAATCATGCAATTGCTGAACGACCGTCCACCACCTTATGCAGAGAGTGGACAAGGTCCAAGTACCAGTTCTGCCCCTCCGGCACCGGTACAGAATAATGAAACTCCGGATTCAGAAACGTCATCGGGATCTAAGGACCCGAGTTTACTGTTCACCCCGCAGATACCGCAGGTTAGGAGAATATATCCAGATGTGCCCATATTGAAACCAGCAGAAAATTATCAGCCGCAGGTCCCAAGGTACTACAGCAGTGATAACAGTACGGGAATGATTCTAGACCCGACTGTAATGGGAGGACAGAATGGTCACAACCCAACATTGGCACAAGCTGAATCAACCCAGTTTTTGATGCCTCAAAAGCAGATGCAAGGGGGAACCGCACATGCTCAGATGACGGGGAGTCAGATGGGCATGCCGGCAATGATGACCCATAGTGTGGGAATGAACATGTCTCAGAACATGGGGAATGGACAGAACGCAGATGCGATATCCCTACCCATTACTGTAGGTCCACCGGTACCTTTGTACATTCAGCCAAATTCAGGTATGAGCAGTCAAGGATCAATGGTGCAGAGCGGGATGGAAAGGAGGTGCATTCAAAACACTCCAGAGGCAACTCCGATAGCGGCTCTGCCAACTGGATCTGGGTCCTTGATGGAGTTTAGTCCCATATGTGCTCAGTCAACACTGGTGAGGTCGAGTCCCCCACTGATGATACCACTATCATCGAACACTGAAAAGTTGCCGCAACCATCAATGGCAGTCGATGTGAATGCTACACTGATGGGGTTGAATGCGCAACAGCTGACACAGTGGTTCAACAGTCTGAATTCCACACAAAGCTCAGCCAGTGGGAAGGGAGAAGACTATCTGAATAGGGTCAGGTTGAACATGGAAGCACAAGAATTGGTGGAAGGGACTATGGGTGTGAATAGATTAGAGTCCTATTCGGAAGAAGAGCTGAGGTATCTATGTCCCAGGATAACGAGAGAAGTGAACAAGGTACATAGAAGCTTGCAAGAAATAGCTGACAAAAACGGGGTTGATATAGACAAGATGAAACACTTGAGCAGGAGCTACAGATTGGATTTCGGGACCACAGACTTTGAACACATGAGGTCAGCAGGCATGAAGGCACACCTTAGAGAATTGCTGCAGAGTGCGCAAGTGTGGAGGTGCTTAGACAAATGGGAAAGCAGATGGGTAAAGAGAAAGGAAAAGAGGAAAGACAGTGTCCCAGAGCTCAACGAGAAAAGACCACAGAGTAGTGATGCAGTAACCATGTTACCAATGAGGGAGACAGCAGGGGGAAAATTAATACATGTACCATGGCACAGAAGCGACATTCAGTCTTTTACGGATGATTTTGCCAAACTGAGAGAGAAACCGATTGAATGGTATCAACAGACTGATAGGTTTGTGAAGCTTGCGAAATGCCTTTGGGAAGACCTGAACACTCTCTTTGAGATTGTGGTTCCGGCAGATTTGTGGGAGGATTGCAAAAGAGCTGTAGGTTGGCCGACAAGTGAACCAGAGAGAGACAGGGATACGGGTGCACCATCACCTATGGTGATGAGCTTGTACTATAAGGTGATTGAGCATTTGAAGACGAAGGTTGCCGCGAAAAATGTGGATTGGCAGAAGATCGATCGAACTGCCCAAGAGGCTAAAGAGTCGATTCATAGTTACTATGAGAGGTTGTTGAAGGCGTTCAAGAACTACAGTGGCACGGAAACAATAGAGGCGAAGGACATGCTTAATTTTGTGTTTAGATTTGTGGAAGGGCTGAGACCAGAGATAAGTCAGATGATAAAGTCGCATTTGATTTGGTGGCAGTCGAAACCTATTGATGAGGTGTTGAATTATGCGAAATACTGTAGCGACGAAATTGAAGTGAAACAGAAAAAGTTGAAGGAGAAAGTGATGATGATGCAACTTAAAGCAGCTCAGACAGGTCTGCAAGGTTTGCAGGGGTTGCAAGGGTTCCAACAGCAGGTACCGCAACAGCAGCCGCAGTTGCAGGGAAATATGATGTTTCAGCCACAGGCGAGAGGCAGAGGCAGAGGAGGTTTTGGAAATAATGGTCCGGATTTGAACACTGTTGTGACTCCGAATGGTGTGCAGGCATTGAAAAAGGTGATGCCGTGTCACGTGTGCGGAATTGTCGGACATTGGAAACGCGAGTGCCCGATGGTGGTGCAGGAAGGTGCAGGTGTTGGTCAGCAAAACAATGATGTCAATGCATTTCAGACAATGAGGGGACCGAAAATGAGAGGTCCAAACCCAAATTTTCAGACCATAAATCAGCTGCAGGGATTACAAGCTATGCAGCCGCAGCAGATGCAGATGCCCCGTATGCAGATGACGCAAATGCAGCCAATGCAACAGCAGTTTCCCATGGTACCTAATCAGCAAATGCAAATACCTTTGGCACCAATGAGTCAGCAGCAAGTGATGGTTCCTCCACAGGTCTCGGGTCAGGTAATGAGTACAAATGGCACAGTACAACAGTTCCCATTACACAGTGAGAGTGGAATAAACAATGTATGGGAGAGTGAAAGTTCAGGAGAGGAAGGAGATTGTGTGCTTGCAGCGTCCTTGGAAGTTGATCAAAAGGGTCCATATGTAGAGGGGAGAGTCATGGGTCATCGTGTCTCATTCTTGGTTGACACAGGAGCCACACGTTCAACTGTTAAGAGCATTGAAGTACCAAATTTGCCACTCTCAGGGAGAACAGTTCAAGTGATGGGAGTAGCAAACAGGCACCTGACAAACCTAATTACAGATCCGGTACCAGTCAGCATCGGTAACTATCAAGGGTTACATAAATTTGTGGTATGTGACTCAAGCCCGATAGCACTGTTAGGGAGAGACCTATTGTGCAAATTGGGATGTTCGATTATGTGTTCGAACGAGGGAATTAAAATTCAGACGAGCAGTGATGGGGAAGAAGAGGACAGTGTAGAGGGGGATGAGATGGAAACTGTCGATGAAGAGTATCCTCTGATTTGCCTTTTCCCGATGATAACTGAAGAAGATATTCCAGCTGAATTACGAGAAACAGTCGGAAAGGAAGTGTGGGATATGACAGGGAAAGAGGTGGGATTGATGAAAGGAGTGGAACCAGTGAAAGTGACTGTAAAACCCAATGCAATCTTTCCCCAGACCCCACAATACCACATGGCACAAGACACCCTCATGAAAGTCGCCCAACTAATTGACGAATTTGTAAAGCAGGGAGTACTGAAAGAAGTGTTAAGCAGTCCATGTAATTCACCAATCATGGGACTAATAAAGCCGAGTGGAAAGGTCCGAATTGTACAGGACTTGAGGAAAATAAATGACATCATAATCAAATGTTGCCCTGTCGTACCGAATCCAGCTGTGATAATGTTTCAAGTCCATTGCGATGCTGAGTGGTTCTCAGTCATCGACTTGTCACAAGCATTCTTCTCGGTGCCTCTTCATGAGGACAGCCAATTTCTCTTTTGTTTCAAATTCTTAGACAGAGTTTACAGTTGGTGTCGAATTCCTCAAGGGTTTTCTGAGTCACCGTCAATTTTCAATCAGATTCTAAAGAAAGACTTGGAAGCATTAGAATTGCCATTCGAGTCAACCCTAGTACAGTACATCGATGACTTACTGATTGCATCTAAGACAGAAAGTGGCTGCACAGCCGACACCATTGCTCTGTTGAACCATTTGGGAAGGAATGGACACAAGGTGTCTCCTTCGAAGTTGCAGTTCTGTCAGAAGAAAGTGAAATACTTGGGTCACCAAATAGAGAAAGGGTCACGGAGAATAATGAAGGAAAGAATAACAAGTGTACTTCAAATGAGTCCACCAAAGACAAGGAGGGAGGTGAGGAAGTTTCTGGGAATGGTGAGCTACTGTCGCCAGTGGATTCCCAACTTCTCAACTCTAGCGAAGCCTCTACTGAAACTGACCCAGAAGGATGCCTTGGATCAAATTGAGCTGAAAGGAGATGAGATGGATGCTTTTATTGAATTAAAGGAATGCATGTGCAGGGCTCCAGCTTTAGGTATGCCTGATTACACAAAGCCTTTCACATTGTTTTGTCATGAACGTGATGCATGTTCTTTGTCTGTCTTGACCCAAGCCCATGGTGGCATAAACAGACCAGTAGCGTATTTTTCAGCTACTTTGGATCCGGTCGCAGCAGCACTTCCAGGGTGTTTGCGCGCCGTAGCAGCAGTTGGTATCAGCCTCACTCAGAGTGAAGGAATAGTGATGGGACACCCAGTAACAGTCATGGTCCCTCACTCAGTTGAGATACTTTTGACCCGCTCCCGAACGCAACACATGACTGGAGCAAGACTCACAAGGTATGAAACGATAATTCTGGGCTCACCGAATGTGCAGCTGAAAAGGTGCACTACGTTGAATCCAGCAACCTTGCTTCCCGGTGAAAATGCTGAAATTGAGAACGCTGAAGACGTCGAGCATGACTGCCTTCAGGTGACTGAATTTTGCACAAAACCTCGACCTGACATTAAGGATACTAAGCTTGATGAAAATGACCAAATTGTTTTTGTTGATGGTTCATGTCTAAGAGATGGGATGGGAATTTTGAAAGCAGGATATGCTGTATGTACTGTAACAGGTGTCTTGGAAGCGTCCTGGCTTCAAGGAGTCTATTCTGCACAAGTAGCAGAACTTGTAGCCCTTACAAGAGCATGTCAACTGTCTGCATTGATGAAAGTCACCATTTATACTGATAGTCGGTACGGGTTTGGAATTGTGCACGACTTTGGCCAACTATGGTCACAGAGAGGTTTCCTGACTTCTTCAGGATCCCCAGTGAAAAACGGGGAGAGAATAAGGGAATTGTTACACGCCATTCAAATGCCAGCCGAAGTTGCAGTGGTAAAGTGTAGTGCTCATACAAAAGGACAGGACTATGTTTCTCTGGGAAATGCATATGTGGATCAAGTCGCAAGATTTTGTGCCTTGAACTGTATATTACTCAGGGATGAATGGAATTCAATAAGTGAACCAGAACTCGAACCAGCTGAAGCATTTGCCTTGAAGGTCGTAGATACAATGGATGAATTAAAAGCATTACAGAATAACGTCAGGGAGGATGAAAGAGATTCCTGGATTAAATCACAATGTATAAAGAGACCAGATGAGTTATGGGTTTCAAATGAGGGAAAATTTGTTTTGCCAAGTGGTCTCTTATAGCAGCTAGCGCGGTTCTATCATGGGCAGGCTCACCTAGGGAGAGATGCCATGATAAGATTGTTCAAAACTGATTGGTTTAACCCCAGATTCCGTCAAGCTGCAGAAGCAGTTTGCCATCGATGTGTCACTTGCCAGCGGATGAACCCAGGGAAGGGAACGGTTGTGAACGCGAGCCACATTGGTAGGGCGAGCGGCCCGTTTAGTAGGATGCAGATGGACTTCATTGAGATGCCTGTGCATGGAGGTCTAAAGTATGTGTTGGTGATTGTGTGCATTTTTAGTCACTGGATTGAAGCATACCCCACACGTAGAAATGACAGCCTTACAGTTGCAAAGCTATTGCTGAGGGAGTTAATACCACGTTTCGGATTCCCGATCTCTTTAGAATCAGATAGAGGAAGTCACTTCAATAACGAGGTGATAAAGTTACTTTGCGCAGCGCTGAACATTGAGCAAAAACTGCATTGTAGCTATCGCCCTGAAGCATCAGGACTGGTGGAGCAGATGAATGGTACATTGAAATCAAGAATGGCGAAAATATGTGCATCGACAAATTTGAAATGGCCTGACGCGTTGCCTTTGGTGTTAATGTCAATGAGAAACACCCCTGACAGAAAGACTGGATTGTCTCCACACAAAATTCTCATGGGCAGGGCTATGAGGCTTCCTGCAGTTCCTGCAAACGCGCTTTTGAATATTACAGATGATATGGTGTTAGACTACTGCAAAGGTCTGGCTGACGTGGTTCGCTCTTTCTCTCACCAGGTGGAAGCAACCACCTTGCCACCGATCCAAGGTCCATGACACACACTGAAAGCAGGTGACTGGGTCGTGGTAAAGAAGCACGTGAGGAAGTCGTGTCTGGAACCCCGTTGGAAAGGCCCTTTCCAAGTGATCCTGACGACAACTACCGCTGTGAAGTGTGCAGGAGTTCCCAACTGGATTCACGCCAGTCACACAAAGAAGGTGTTGTGTCCCACAGATGAGGAAGTAGAAGCGCTGAAACTGCCAGTGCCTGATAAAACAGTGCTGAGCGCTGAGACAGAGCAAAACCGAACTGAAAGCGAACAGGCAGAAACAGGAGAGAGAGAAATATTCTCTGAGGACGAAGCAACAGACTCACTTGGGGAAGACCAAGGAGAAACCTCAGACAGCGACGAAGCAGCTGAAGGTGACAAAGAGCCTGAAGCAGCTGAGGGTAGCAAAGAGCCTGAAGCAGCTGAAGGTGACAAAGAGCCTGAAGCAGCTGAAAGTGATAAAGAGCCTGAAGAAAGTAACAGTGACGAAGGGCTCGAAAGAGGTGAAAAGGCAGGAGAGCCTGATCAGAGGAGGGCTTTCCCAGAAGCAGACGATACAGAAAAAGAAAAAGAGAACGTGATTGATTCCCCAGAAGGAGGGGATAAGGCAGAACAGAACGAAACTGTTCAAGCTTCCACAGAAAAGATCGCAGGTCCATCAAATGGACACGGTGCAAAGAGGAGACTAAGTATATCACCAGTAAAACAAAGAACTAGAGAAAATTTGAACGACGGAGAAAGGCCAAAAGTGAAAGAGAAAAGAAAGGAAGTGTCTGTCGTGGTACCAACCTCAAGTGAAGGAAAAGACTTAGCCAAAGAGGAAAGTACCAGTGAGGCAGAATCGAAAAGAGAAGCAAAATTGAAAAGGAAAAGGATACCAAACAGGAGATATTCCGGTCAAGAATGGGCATATGCAGTCAATGACGATTGGACTGACGAATTTGTATCTCTAAGCCTCGAGAACGAAGAAGAAGAGATACCAATAGAAAAGAAAAGTTTTATGGACAGTGTTGATTGAAAGGGTGATAAATGACATTGCTTGCTACAATTTAACGTGATACAACCAGCTGAGACATTGCTAAACCGGATGAGACATTTGCTGAACAGATAAAAGACTGAGTTATTGATTGAACTTTGAAAAAAAAAAAAAAAAAAAAAAAGGGACTGAGTTATTGCCGAATTGAGTTATTGCCGAACTGAGTTATTGCCGAATTGAGACAAATGCTGCTAACCGAGAAGTGACTGGCCTCTTGAAGAAGACTGTGTGAACATTGCGCTCGTTCAGCTTTGTAACTGAATTGCTAAATAGTTTCTTTATAGGTGCTTCTAGCTCTCTGATTCTATACAGATCATGGCTACACAAAACAGTAGAGTGAAATATTGTAAATATGTGTGTATAGGCTTGATAATTGCATGTGTATTAATAATAATGGGAATAGTGTTTGCTACACGTGGAAAGGGTGAGAATGAGAAAATTGATGCTTCTACTTTTGCTCCTGTTACTGTCACTGAACTAACTGCATTGAAAAGACTAGAATTAGATGAGAGACACTTGCATGATAAGAAGGAACTTTCGTATAATGTTTTCTATCGCTTGCTAACAGAATATGTTGAGACTATGGATGCGAAAGATTGTTATGTGTGTACACAGATACCGACATCAGTAAAGGAAGGGGTGACTTATCATCACATGCCTCTTACATACGGGATTACATGTAGTATAGTAACTTCTAGATTTTATGGTCAAACCAACATACAGTATTTTTACTCAAATTATGATGTTACCTTTGCATATGTTCCTATAATAGCGCAGCTAAGCCAGATTGCTAAAGATTGGGATGCTAAAATAATGAGGGAATTTTTCGAGCCAATGCAACCTTTTGAAACGGCTCACGCTCATAGGGAAAACCTTACCTGCTCGCTCTCTGCAGTAGAAATAAGCTTTTTAGATCGCACAGATGATAGAAGGGCACAAATGAATGCGAAATTAGAAAAAGAGCTAAGTAAGAGGACTTCAGTAGATCATTATGATTTTGCCGCAATAAAGACACAAGGGAGAATAGCTTTAGATGCTTGGCATGTAGGGAAATTTTGTATATATCGAGGTGAATCTTATTATGATAACATTTTTGTAGGAGCGAGTGAGTGTAAACATACGTTTATCTTTAAGGCCAAATGGATATTCATGATGAACGGACTTGACCCTGTCATACCAGGTGTATATTACATTTGTGGGTATAATGCCTATTATCGTCTTCCGAAAGGATGGTGGGGGAGATGTTATTTGGGTATAGTGTTCCCAAAAGTTTATCAACTGGATGACCTATCGATGATTTCAAAGACATCTGGATCCCATCGTATCCAGAAAAGAGAGACCGCAGCTGCTGTGGTAGGAGATATATTTGGAGCCATGATTCCTTCATTGGGAGTTGTGTTGAATTCCATCAAAATAAGGAAGTTATCTACTATAGTGGATAACATGTTGACAAAGTTTTCAGGTGCTATAATCCTGATAGATGCTGAACTTGCAGCGGAAAGAGCTATGACTCTTCAAAATAGGCTTGCCTTAGACATTCTTTTAGCAAAGGATGGCGGCGTTTGCAAAATGCTTGGTGCGCGCCACTGTTGCACGTATATTCCCGACAACAGTGTGAAAATTAAAACTATGCTTGCTAATCTAACAAAGGAGAGTGCAGACTTGAAGGAATTGAAAGAACCAGGAGTGTGGGAGAAGGTTGGAAAAGGACTTGCTTCAGTGGGAAATTGGATTGGGGGAATTTGGAATGGAATATTACTAAAAATTATACAGGGAATATTGATAGTATTGATTTGCATATTTGGAATTTGGGGAATAAAAAGGGGAATAATATTGATTATGGAAAGAATTAAAAGAAGGAAGGAAGAGAAAATGATGAAAAGAATGGCAGAAGAATACAAAGCAAGAACTAGGGGAACTAAAAGGAAAAGAGAACTGACAGAATTTTAATGGAATAAAATTTGTGGGAATAGTTTGTGTGATGACAAGTAGTCATCAGAGGAGGGATTGATGACGCAGAAATGAAGGTTTTACATTTATTAGCGCATAAACGTAGAGTGAAATAATCATGTGTGGCTTTAACCGAACTAATAAAGATTGTACGGGGACAAAATGTGCCCTTAGAGTAGTTCGCCAACATTTATAAGCGTGCTTTATATAACGTAATGTATTAGAACTGCACGAATCCGACATAATCGTAAACGTGTGCTATGATTTGCTTGTTTGAAATGCTTTAGCTTAGCATAACTTTAGTGCAGGCTTTGGCCTAGTTGCCTGGTCTCACGGTTTAGATGCTCGTATTTTTCCAATGTGCTAATAAACGTGTATTTTTGCTTGAAGCTGTACTTTTCCACTGAGATCGTTCACATGCTTATCTTAAGGTTTCGTGCCAGCCTGGCATTTTTCTCTTTGCTCCAAGGTCAATCTGCAGGTGCGGACAATGGAAGCTCTGAAAGTGAGTTAATTGGTATAAAATGTTGCAACTTGCGTACCCGTCTCCAAGGATAATGTATGCTTAAGTAAAAGCTTGAGAACTGTTGTTTTGATTGGATAATTTGGAGCCAACCTATGAACCCTCCAATGGAAGACCCTACTGGATTTGAACTGTTGTCTATTTAAACCAGGTGCACGAGAAGAAAGTAGCCGTTACCAGCTCGATACCCGCCATTTTGCAGGACATTGCAGCTATTATGGCCCACCTTGCTGCGACGCCATTTTGAAAGAGACTTTGATGCTTTCTCTAATCGAGAGAAAGAGACTTAAATTATTCTTGCCCTAGAGACTTTAACTTTGATCCCTTTGCATGAAGTAGTAGTTTTATCTTGCCGCTGTGAGGCAATTGCCCCGTCCACTTTGCCCCTTTGCCCCGTCCCATGCCGATCGAGAAACGGTACCTGTGAGACGAAGACTTCCTTGAATGCTGATTGTAATTGGTAAATATGTAAGGAAATTGTACAATTGCATTGTGTTTCTTTTAGGTAATCAACTGCTGATTTTTGATAAGATCCCTAGCTAGGAGTTTTCCAAATTAATGTTGCTAAATTGTTTTGCATGAAGTCCCACATGCCGATGCTAATTTGAGGTTAGATGAGGATTCCTTTTGTTGCACGATGCAATTTGAGACCTTGTTATGCTGACTAAATGTATGCAATAAGCTCATTACAGATTATAGTATTAGTGATTTGCATTGCTATTATCGAATGCCTTGTTATTCAAATGCTGCATAGATTACACCTGTTTCGTCGTTATGGACAGCTATTAATGTTCATTTACGTATATCATTTGGTGTTGAGACACATCTATATTGTGCTAGCTTTGTTAATATAGGGAAATAAATTCATTAACTTTGAATAAACTGGTGTGGTCATTCCTGACCGAAAGGTCAGGGTTCGCCGAAATGTATTCTGGATTAATTGTTAAGTGTTATGTTGATCAGGGTATCGCTTATGTTCGTTATTGATTATTGATCTGATTAAATTGACTGATCTCGGGTGAAGAGAGTCCCACTTAGCCAAAAAATTCATCGGCCTAAAGAGCGTCCAAAATACAGGTAAATTATTAGTACGGAACGCTCTATCACATGCGAGCTCCAACAGCAGGTTTCCATGCATAACAACAACTCATGCTCACTTACATTCACTTACTCCACTCATTTCCTAATTTTCGCTCAATCTCTTGCACTCGCTCTTACCCTGACTCACTCATTTGAGTTTTCTCACTCTTACTCTAACTCATTTACATGTAAACATTTCAAACACGCACACACATAATTCCACATATAAACATACAGGCTCACACTTAAAAAAGCTGTCTCGCACAAATCACTTTTGCTCACATGCAAGCACCCGACATACATTTAAAGCCATTTTATTTTTCTCATCTAAGATGCCAATGCAAGTGTCCCATGGGCCAAGCGAGCGGTAGTAGCAGAGACACTTGCTGACCCCTACATTACGTGCATACTTACCACATGACTACAGTTGAGACAACTTGAAATATATCAGAGTAATTACTATTCACGTCTTATCTAAAAACTGCAATTGTTTTCTAAGACTTCGTGATTCAGCCTCTTCACCATTTCAGCATTTGCCTTATCATACAAAATGTCTATTATTTATTACTGTTGTAGGCACAGTTAAATGAATTGTGCAAATGTCTTTGAGTCCTCTGAGTCAGTATTATTTTTCAGTTTGCTTCTTTTCGCAGCGTTCACAACAAAATGTATTTTCTTAAACAATGCGCCTTTTGCTTTTCAAAAGCCTTTACATGAGAAATTGAGTGTTCCCGCTTTGAACAAATGCTGGTTAGTCTGGATTGAAGTTCTATGAAGTAACTGGATAATGTCTCTTACTTCGTTTCTTTTCTGGTTATTTTTTTGTTTTCACAGGAACATGTCCTGCAGTAAAGGTGACACAAAAAGAGACTCAGAAGAAGTCATACTTCTTCCTTGACCTTCGAGAGTGTTAGATGCAATGAACCAAAGGTTCCTACTCAGTCAAAACAGTCTGGTAGGTTTTTCAGGAACTCCTACGGCACGACCCCCCTTTAACAAGGACTGCTCAAGAATTGGCGCCGGTGGCTGCTCTGGCATTTACTTATGCCCATGGTGGTCGCCTGTGCCTACCTCAATGAGGAACTCTCACAGGAAGACCTGCAGGACATCTTCCTCATATTAGACTTTGGGCTACAGCATGAATTCCCTGAACCACCTTGACAGTGGGCAGAAGGGGCATTAGGCATTAGGCTTGAGAAGGGGGGCTTTTAATTCTGGGTGGGACAATCACAGTTGTAGTGCCTATGACATGGAATGACAATGACTTTTCCTTCTGTTCATGGTCACCTTCTCCTTACATTGGTGGTACATTGTGCATTGGACATCTCTGATAGTGAGCTAACTGTGAATGTTGCACTTGACAGATGATTACATAGTTTCTGGTAGGATTCTAACAGTTTTAACTATGAGGACACCTTCTGCATGGTGAAAGAATCCTCTTGGATTTATAGCTCCACAGTCTTAACAATAAGGGGTAAAAGAAGCTTTTGGCCAAAGTGCATGATTTTCATTGATCACTCGTATTATTTATACCACATTGAGAAATAAACTGAATATGAGATAGTGCTTGTTTTTATATTTTTTTAATGAAATGTTTGCATTTGCCTGTAACGGGTAATGTAAGAAATTGGGTTGGTGATTGACTGGGGTCAATCAGCAACCTTTGTCAAGCAGCAGCCACAATCCTTATCAGGATTAGGCACAAGCAAACCCCAAAGTAACCTGTGCTCATCCTCTGGTACCAAGGCAAGGAGCAGTCAGGCGTAGCCTGAAGGCAATGTGTAAAGTATTTGTCAAACAGTAAAAGAGTGAAAATATCACCCAAAAAGGACCCCACACCAGGTTAGAAAAATAGAACATAATGTGATAAATAAAACATGACCAAAACAACAAAAATCCAATCAGTACAACTTGAGTTATGAAATTTTAAAGAATAAATTGTAGAAAAGCACTTAGAAACGAAAAGTGTAAAGTGGGGCTATCCGGTAGGACCAGACTGAGACAAAGTCAAAAGTTCAGGCCAACTGTTCAAAGTGCAGGTTGACTACAGGGACCCAGTTAGGCTCGCTGAACAAATTATCTCAATCCGGGTTGCAGAGCTTTGTGTGAATCCAAGGTGAAGATGTGTTGCACAGCCAATGTGATGTGTTGGTTCAGAGTAGTGATGAGGTTGCAGTGTGAGATCCTGTTACATTGAAATCGAGGAGCCTGTCAACAGGATTTGCAATGCGAAGGCCAGTGTGGGGGGTGCATTGCATGGGTGAGGCGATGCTTCAGCTCTGATGACGAGTGAAGCTGAGATGAGGAGCTTTAGAATCGTTGTCGAGGTTACTGTCAATGAGAGATGCAACAACTTGCTCCAGGGAAGCGCTACACAGCGGCAGATTAGAAGGTGATGCTTCGGTACGAAGATGAAGGGTGCAGTGGCAATGCTGGTATGTTGCAGCAATTCTGACCCACGGAAAAGTGATGAGGGGTTGGTTCTGCTCCATGCAGCAGTGGCAATGCATTTGTTCTGCTCCCACAGCACAGGCTGCAACAGTTCTTTTGGAGCAAATACCCTAGGCCCACTTTCAAGTGTCTAGGACTGGGGTGGCACTGTTTGGCTGGGCAGAACTACAGAGTCCATGTGCAGGAGGAGGGTGCTTGGAAGTTTGTTATGCACCTGAGACATCAGATCAGGAGGCCAGCCAGCTAGCCCTTGGAGTCACTCTGCATTAGAGAGATGCAGGTCCAGTCCCTCTTACTACCAGGCAAGAGGACAGCAGGCAACAGTTCAGGCAACAGGTCAGCAGAACAAAACAGGAGTCCAGCAGAGTGCAGTCCAGCAGAATGGAAGTCCTTTAGCAGCACAGCAGTCCTTCTTCCAGGCGGAGTATCCACAGGTCCAGAAGTGTACAGAAGTGGTGTTGTCTGAAGTCCAGTTCTTATACCCGGTGGTGCTTTTGATGTGGAGGAGACCTCAAAGACATGCCTTTGAAGTACACAGATGTTCTGCCCTTTCTGCCCTGGGCCCGGACTCACAACAGGGGGTATGCATCTCTTTGAGAGTGGATAGGACATAGCATATTCAGGTGTAAGTAGGCTGTGTCCAGCTCCTCCCTCCCATCCTACCTAAGATGGCCCATCAAAAGACAAATGGACCATCAAGTCACACCAAATCTCCCTTTGTGTGTGGCTATTCAGGGGGAATACACAAAGCCCAGATGTTCCCCACCCCAGGCATGTGATCAGAGGCAGACAGCAGGCAGCAGGCCCCAAATGGATAAAGTAAGAAAATGTCAACTTTCTAAAAGAGGCATTTTCAGAATTGCAATTTAAAATCCAACTTCACCATAAGCTTGGATTTTAAATTGTGAATTCCAGAGACACCAAACTTGGAGGAGTTATCTCTTCCCGTGTGGAAGTTATGCTTCTATAGTGGAATTACACAATTCCAATGTTAACCTATAGGAGGCATAGGCCTTGCAGAGCTGAAAAATGAATTTAGGAGTTCTTCACCACCAGGACATATAAAACTTAAAAGCACATGTCCAACTTTTTAAATGCCCTGCACCCTGAACTTGGAGCATCCTAGGGCCTACCGTAGGGGTGGTGTATGTATTAAAACCCACCCAATCTCTGCAATGACAGGCCTGAGGCATATTTCAAGGGCTTCATAAGTGAGTGGCTGTGAGAAAGTAGCCTCTTTCTAGCCTTGTTACCCCCACTTTTGGCCTGTTTGTGAGTGTATGTCAGGGTGTTTTCACTGTCTCACTGGGAACCCTATGTTTTCAGTATGTTTGTTATGTGTCACTGGGACCCTGCTAGTCAGGACCCCAGTGCTCATAAGTTTGTGCCCTATATGTATGTGTTTCCTGTGTGATGCCTAACTGTCTCACTGAGGCTCTGCTAACCAGAACTTCAGTGGTTATGCTCTCTCTGTACAAATTGTCACTAACAGGCTAGTGACCAATTTCACCAATTCATATTGGCATACTGGAACACCCTTATAATTCCCTAGTATATGGTACTGAGGTACCCAGGGTATTGGGGTTCCAGGAGATCCCTATGGGCTGCAGCATTTCTTTTGCCACCCATAGGGAGCTCTGACAATTCTTACACAGGCCTGCCACTGCAGCCTGAGTGAAATAACGTCCACGTTATTTCACAGCCATTTACCACTGCACTTAAGTAACTTATAAGTCACCTATATGTCTAACCCTTACCTGGTAAAGGTTGGGTGCTAAGTTACTTAGTGTGTGGGCACCCTGGCACTAGCCAAGGTGCCCCCACATTGTTCAGGGCAAATTCCCCGGACCTTGTGAGTGCGAGGACACCATTACACGCGTGCACTATACATATGTCACTACATATGTATAGCGTCACAATGGTAACTCCGAACATGGCCATGTAACATGTCTAAGATCATGGAATTGTCACCCCAATGCCATTCTGGCATTGGGGAGACAATTCCATGATCCCCCGAGTCTCTAGCACAGACCCGGGTACTGCCAAACTACCTTCCCCGGGGTTTCACTGCAGCTACTGCTGCTGCCAACCCCTCAGACAGGTTTCTGCCCTCCTGGGGTCCAGCCAGGCTTGGCCCAGGAAGGCAGAACAAAGGACTTCCTTGGAGAGAGGGTGTTACACCCTCTCCCTTTGGAAAAAGGTGTGAGGGCTGGGGAGGAGTAGCCTCCCCCAGCCTCTGGAAATGCTTTGATGGGCACAGATGGTGCCCATCTCTGCATCAGCCAGTCTACACCGGTTCAGGGATCCCACAGCCCTGCTCTCGCGTGAAACTGGACAAGGGAAAGGGGAGCGACCACTCCCCTGACCTGCACCTCCCCTGGGAGATGCCCAGAGCTCCTCCAGTGTGCTCCAGACCTCTGCCATCTTGGAAACAGAGGTGCTACTGGCACACTGGACTGCTCTGAGTGGCCAGGGCCAGCAGATGACATCAGAGACTCCTTCTGATAGGCTCTTACCTGTGTTGCTAGCCTATCCTCTTTCCTAAGTAGCCAAACCTCCTTTTCTGGCTATTTAGGGTCTCTGCTTCGGGGAATTCTTTAGATAACGAATGCAAGAGCTCATCAGAGTTCCTCTGCATCTCTCTCTTCACCTTCTGCCAAGGAATCGACCGCTGACTGCACTGGATGCCTGCAAAACCGCAACAAAGTAGCAAAGATGACTACTGCAAACTTGTATCGCTGATCCTGCGGCCTTCTCGACTGTTTTCCTGGTGGTGCATGCTGTGGGGGTAGTCTGCCTCCTCTCTGCACTAGAAGCTCTGAAGAAATCTCCTGTGGGTCGACGGAATCTTCCACCTGCAACCGCAGGCACCAAAAGACTGCATCACCGGTCCTCTGGGTCCCCTCTCAGCACAATGAGCGTGGTCCCTGGAACTCAGCAACTCTGTCCAAGTGACTCCCACAGTCCAGTGACTCTTCAGTCCAAGTTTGGTGGAGGTAAGTCCTTGCCTCCCCACGCTAGACTGCATTGCTTGGTACCGTGTGATTTGCAGCTGCTCCGGCTCCTGTGCACTCTTCCAGGATTTCCTTTGTGCACAGCCAAGCCTGATTCCCCGACACTCTAACCTGCAGTGCACGACCTCCTGAGTTGTCCTCCGGCATCGTGGGACCTTCTTGTGTGACTTCGGGTGAGCTCTGGTTCACTCTTCTTCATAGTGCCTGTTCTGGCACTTCTGTGGGTGCTGCTTGCTTTGAGTGAGCTCTTTGTCTTGCTGGGCACCCCCTCTGTCTCTTCACGCAATTGGCGTCATCCTGGTCCCTCCTGGGCCACAGCAGCATCCAAAAACCCTAACTGCATCCCTTGTAGCTAGCAAGGCTTGTTTGCGGTCTTTCTGCACGGAAACACCTCTGCAAGCTTCTTCACGATGTGGGACATCCATCCTCCAAAGGGGAAGTTCCTAGTCCTCTTTGTTCTTGCAGAATCCACAGCTTCTACCATCCAGTGGCAGCTTCTTTGCACCCTCAGCTGGCATTTCTTGGGCATCTGCCCACTCACGACTTGAGTGTGACTCTTGGACTTGGTCCACTGGTTCCACAGGTACTCTCGTCTGGAAATCCATCGTTGTTGCATTGCTGGTGTTGGTCTTCCTTGCAGAATTCCCCTATCACGACTTCTGTGCTCTCTGGGGAACTTAGGTGCACTTTGCACCCACTTTTCAGGGTCTTGGGGTGGGCTATTTTTCTAACCCTCACTGTTTTCTTACAGTCCCAGTGACCCTCTACAAGCTCACATAGGTTTGGGGTCCATTCGTGATTCGCATTCCACTTTTGGAGTATATGGTTTGTGTTGCCCCAATACCTATGTGCTCTCATTACAATCTATTGTGACTGTACATTGCTTGCATTGCTTTCTATTGCTATTACTGCATAATTTTGGTATTGTGTACATATATCTTGTGTATATTTGCTATCCTCATACTGAGGGTACTCACTGAGATACTTTTGGCATATTGTCATAAAAATAAAGTACCTTTATTTTTAGTATATCTGTGTATTGTGTTTTCTTATGATATTGTGCATATGACACCAGTGGTATAGTAGGAGCTTCACACGTCTCCTAGTTCAGCCTAAGCTGCTCTGCTAAGCTACCTTTTCTATCAGCCTAAGCTGCTAGACACCTCTTCTACACTAATAAGGGATAACTGGACCTAGTACAGAGTGTAAGTACCCCTTGGTACCCACTACAAGCCAGGCCAGCCTCCTACAGTGGCACAATCAATGCTGCAGGCCAACTAGTAGCATTTAACTTCAGGCCCTGGGCACACATACTGCAATTTATTAGGGACTTATAGGTAGATTAAATATGCTAATTAGTTATATGTCAATCTAATCATGTTTTAGGGAAAGAGTTCAAGCACTTTATCATTACTTAGCAGTGGTAAAGTGGGCTTAATCCTAAGGCCAGAAAAAACAAAGTCAGCAAACACAGGCGGTCTGAAGACAAGAACTCACAGGAAACTACACCAAGGATGCCAGGAATAACATGTATATTGTAGGTTGTGAGTAACATTATTTTCTGCAAGTGCTTCATGTAGTGTTGTGGAGCTGGGAGTCAGTTCCTGCTTTACAAAGAAGACTGTGGTCAACAAAATATTTCTGGGTGCTTTCTGAATATATTGTGCCTAGCATTTTTCAGTGCTTTTTTTAGAGGCTAGATTGGGGAGAATATAATTTTAACACTTATTGAAGTCCAGTTTTAATGACAACTGACTGTTGAAGACTTGATTTATATCCCTGTTTTAAAGGGGCTTCCACTACGGAAAAGGCCTTTTTGAGGCAGGTATGTTGTCTAAAAGTGTAGTCTGATATTAAAGGCATGGCACATGTTTATTGTGTTGCTAGGTAGGTCACAGCATGTCTGCGTAAATAGAGCTGAGGTTTGCTTGACTTTCATCATGCTGGATGGATGTGCTACCACCAAAAATAATACTCTGTATTATTGGAGGTTATTGATACCATATTTGTGGTGGAAGCAAGAGAATTCTAGTATCACTGAAGGGTATCAATTATGTTGTGTTTACTAATAAGGGCAAGTCCAAAAAGGTTCATTTCGACTGATCTTCCTGATGATTGCAGACACTAACACTGTTTTTTAAAATTAATTATTTGCGGTCGCAAATGGTGTCGCAGTTTCCATCCACTTCAAGTGGATGGTAACCCACTCGCAAATTGGAAGGGGTCCCCATGGGACCCCTTCCACTTTGTGAATGGACCCACAAATATTTTTTCAGGGTAGGTAGTGGTCCAAGGGACCACTACCTGCCCTGAAAAAAAAAAAAACTAAAGGTTTCGTTTTTTTTTTTAAGTGCAGCTCGTTTTCCTTTAAGGAAAACGGGCTCCACTTAAAAAAAAAAAACTGCTTTATTTAAAGCAGTCACGAACATGGAGGTCTGCTGACGACAGCAGGCCTCCATGTTTGCGAGTGCCTAGACTCGCTATGGGGCCGCAATTAGCGACCCACCTCATGAATATTAATGAGGTGGGTCATTGCGACCCCATAGCGAGTAGCAGTCGGTGTCTGAGACACGGTACTGCATACTAATTTGCGAGTTGCAAATTGCGAGTCGCAGGGACTCGCAATTTGCAAGTCGCAAATTAGCATTTTGCTACATCTGGCCCTAAGTTCCAATATTAAAGTTGGTATAGAGATGAGGATTTTATTGACTCCTTCTTTGTACAGCTTGGATATACCGGCTATCTATCATATTTGTCGGAGTAAAGACTTCTGTGGATACTTTCTTAGTTTTAAAGCTCTAACTCTTACAAGAGAGTAGAATTTAAGACAAATGACGTTGTTGTGAATACATGGCAGACAAGTGTAACTTGCTTAATAAACCCCAATTGTTTCACTACAATCCTCAGTGAGGAGTCTTCTTTACCAGATATATTTTGGGATTAAGCGTGTAGTATATTGGCTCCTAAGGAACAATTAGCAAACTGTTTAGCAGTGGAGATATTTCCTCATTTAATGTTATACTGTGAGAATATGACCTTTGATGGTCAGGTTTTTATGTACAAATCAGTGATGTCCTGAATAAATTAAACCAGTATGACTAACATTTCACTGATGAGTGGTCCTGGGCCATTACTATAGACTAGTCATGCCTCCGCCCTCCAAGGTTGAGCAGTGGTGAGTATGACTTTGCAGCACTTTCAAAATCGAAGCTGCTGTGTACGAGTGTGTGGCGTCAAGTCTGGAATGTGAACTCAGTGGTTGTCTCGTGAATGAAATGTGGATAGAACGACCGTTGAGAGAGCAGGTGAAGAGGCAAGGCATCCGGGAGTGGTTGACACCGCTTATGGCATAATCCTCCAAATAAAACCCGTATACTAACTCCATCGCATTTAGTGCGTAACTTAACATTGGCGACGAGCGGGAGAGTTAGCGGTGTCGCCATTCTGTGTCAGTTCGTGAAGGACAGAGGCCAGGGTGCTGGGGTGCTGAGGAAATTGATGGATCAGCCAAAATGTTGCTGAGAGTTGTGAATATTGCTGGATCTATCGAGGAGCACCGTGGTGGTGATCAGCATTTGGTAATTTATTCCTGTTTCCTGTTTATCCTTGGCATACGGAAGGCTTGTTGGCTCACGTCTGTGTTGCCATGATGACACAGTGAAGCACGAGCAAGCACCATCGCACCGCATTGCGGGTGCTGGTGGTTGCTAAGACGCTGTCTGGAGGGCAACAGTTCACAGCTTTTAGCGCATTGCCTGTGTACTATTGTTTATTGCCTCGCGATTCCAAAACGCGTCCTGGAAGAAATCCAGTTATTTCCATCGCCTGGCTAACCGTTTAACTCTTATTGTAATTTTTTATAGTACATCTTCTGGAAATGTAAACTACAACATATATAAGTTACAACTTTGTCATACTAGTTAAAACTTTGTTATTATATTGCGTTTTTGTGTTGTTTTTCTTTACATTTCAGTAAGATCTTCATTAAAATGGCCATGTCTAGCAATCAACCCCCACCTTTTTTTATCAGAACCTGGGGAACCACCCATACAAAGGGAATTGTGGATTGATATGTTTGAGGCATATGTGGAAGTTTTGGAAGATCAAGAATGTTCCCCAGAAAGATACTTGGCATTATTGAAGCACAGACTTGGTGCAGTGGGTTTATGTGAATTTAAGAACTTACCCCAAGTGGATAATACTGGAGAAGTGGATGTATACCAACTTGCTAAGAAACAACTACAAGAGAGTTACGGAAGGAAAATTAACGTGGTGTTGAAATTTGTGGCGGCACTGAGAGGATTAGCTGTTACTTGCAAGTTTGAACAGATATCTTATGTCCAGGTTTTAATGGATCTGATACTAATGAAACCCAAATCTCGCAAAATTTAAGAAAAATTATGGTCATGCGGCAGTGATCTTACACTTAAGGGAGCGGTTGATGTAGCAAGGACCATTGAAGTATCAGAGAAGTGTATCCAAACTGTCAGGAAAAACTTACATGACTCTTAATCGAATGCAGTCACGGTTAGCTCTGTGAACAAAGATTTCAAAGGGTGTGGGAAGAAATGTGATTGGAATTTTTTTTTTGCAAAACAGTGTTATAGGTGCGGTGCTGGGGATCACCTAGCTAATTTTAAGAAATGTCCAGCTCTAACTAAAATTTGCAATGCGTGTAAGAAAATAGGTCATTTTAGCAAAGTATGTAAAAATAACGCAAAATGCATAAGCTATGTATCTGAAAATTATGAAATGTGTGAGCATGGGATTCAAGGTGTAGTCTTGTGTGTTGGAAAGGATAACAATGAGTGTAATTCATCTGTTACCCATTTGAAAATTACTTATTGACCAAATTGAGGTTATAGCAATGGTTGATTTGTGTGCTTGGTTTATCATTATGTGTGTCGACATTTTTAAGAAATTGTGGCCTAATAGGGAATTCATTCCAACTAAGGTAAATCCTGGTAGTTATACAGGTCATAGAATTCCCATAGTGGGGTATGTGAATGTGCATATTGAATTTCAGAATAAGCAATGCGAGGAGAAATTGTATGTTCCTGAAAAAGGTCAATTAATTTTTGGGTGGTCACATATCAGGAAGTTGGGGATGAAGATTGACTCTACAAGATTACCTCCAGTTTATGCTGTACCTGAACATGATTTCCAAAAAGAATTAGTCTATGATGAGTTGGATAAATGTTTTCCTACAGTGTTCTCGTAATCCTTAGGTAAGCTGATTGAATTCAAACACCAAATTATTTTACAAGAGAATGCAAGTTCCCTTAGACATAAAGTGCTTAATGTACCAGTGAATTATAGACCCAAACTGAAAGAGATGTTGAAGGATTTATGTGAAAGAAATATTATTGAACCAATTCAGAGTTCGGACTGGATCTCCCCAGTTGTAATATCTCTTAAGGGGAATGGGGATCTCAGGCTATGTGTCGATTTGAGGTCTTTGAATGAAGCGATCTGGGTTGACACATATCCTTTGCCGAACTTACAGGAATTGGTATCATCTGTAGGCCAGGCCTCATTATTTTCGACCATTGATTTGTCCAGCGCTTATCATCAAATTGAATTGGATGATAGCTCCAAACACTACACCGCATTTGTAACGACGGAGGGTGCATTTCAACATAGAAGGATGCCTTTTTGTCTGGCCAGTGCTTCTGCTGTCTTCCAAAGAGAGATGAATATAATTTTTGGAGGAGTACCAAATGCAAGGGTATTTCAGGATGATATTCTGATTTATGGCAAGGATAGAGCCGAACATGATAAAATGTTGGAAGATGTTTTAATTATACTTCATGAGAATGGGTTGACCGTAAAGAAGGAGAAATGTAAATTTGGCCAAAGCCAGGTTGAGTATTTGGCTCATATTATTTCTCAAGAAGGGATCTGTCCCAAAATACATCATGTAAGGGCTATTGCGGATGCTCCTGAGCCAAATTGTAAGGAGCAATTGATGTCTTTTTTGGGTCTCACAGAATTCTATTCTAGGTTCATAGAGAACTATGCAACTAAAATAGAAGACTTAAGGAAACTATTACGTAGAAATGTTCCATTTGAATGGGGTAAGGATCAATGGATATGTTTTGAATGTAGTGAGCATGAAATAATTCAAGCTCCATGTTTGAAACCTTTTGTAACCAATATGGAATGTGAGATCGCTGTTGATGCGAGCAGTTATGGTATAGGGGCGGTTCTTTTCCAAAAGAAAGGCCATGAGAAATGGATTGTAGCTTATGCTTCACGGACACTGTCGCAATCCGAAAGGAACTACTCTGTGATCGAGAAGGAAATGTTGGCAGCATCGTGGGCAGTGCAAGGTTTCCGGATGTATATATGGGGAAAGAAATTCAAATTATGTATGGACCATAGTTTACGTCCTTGCTTCTAAATAGCAATTTTATTTTTTGGAGGTGGAGCACATTCCTGGGAGATGTAATGTTGTAGCTGATGGGTTGTCACGATTGCCATACGGATACGGAATGTGACGTTACTTTTACGTATGAGGACGTGTTATCAGGTTAGGAAGTGCATGATGGGTTGGATCAAGAAAGTTTGACGGAACAGGAATGGAATCAGGAATGGTAAAGGACAATGAGATGCAAGTAGTGAAAGGTTATATATTGAATGGCAGGCCTAGTGAACGTGTGTTGAGAGGTGAAAGTGCAATTTTGTGGAAAATGAAGGATGAGCTTGGTGTGTGTGGTGAAGTGATTCTAAAAGGTGATAGAATTATTCCCCTGAAGGGAATGCAGGATATTATTGTGAGGAAAAGTCACATTGATCATAGTGGTGTGTCAAGGAATAAACGGAAAGTGAAGGAATTTTTCCGGTGGCCTGGGATTGATGTGACGATAGACAGATTTGTGAGGAATTGTTTTGTGTGTGCCGAGAGTGATAAGAGTGCGAAAGAGCCAAGGAAAATTATTAAAGATTTGAGAAATGCAGTTAAGTTGGATGATGGCAGAACCTGGAATGTGAGACTGGTGTCTGTTTGTAGGACTGGAGGTGAGTGAATTGGTGGATGTTCTGATGAATGTAATGGATATTTAATGGATGGTAGTCCTGATGTGTTGGATGATAAAGTGTCTGGTAAGATAGTGGGGAGGGTGGAGTGTTCCGACGAAGTGGAAGGGATAGGAAGACTCCTGCCTGTTTGAATGACTATGTGACAATCTAATTATATTATTTCAGGTACTTATTGGTTAAACACTCATGTGTATAGTTACATTTATTGGATGTTTTATAATTGACATTGTGAGGTTTTGTAATTTTATCAACACGGTATGGAACACTGTATTAAGATTTGTTGAGGGGAAGATGTGTGTCGTCAAGCCTGGAATGTGAACTCAGCGGTCGTCGCGTGAATGGAATGTGGATAGGACGACCGTTAATAGAGCATGCGGAGAGGCGAGGCGTCTGGGAGTGGTTGGCACCGCTTATGGCATAGTTCTTCAAATAAAACCTTTATACTAACTCCTTCGATTGATGTCTACTTGGGACCCTTTAATGGATAGCTTAACATTTCAACAATGATTGGTAGGCAGCAGTGTGATTCTAATGTCTATGTATGGTTCAAATGATATCATATGAATTTTTTTTTACATGCTTTGCAAAAAAATGTGTTTTCTACACCCTCAGTAAATAAAAAAAGAAAATATACTTTAACGCATTTTACTTTATAAATTAAGGGTTGACGCAGTTTCCTGAGTGATGTGATGCCAAAGGGTTTCTGCCTCAAATAAGTAATTTTATGGACTATTAGTAGTGTCCCTTCTTGAAAGGAACATTTTTCTGCTGGGAGTTTATTTGTCTTCTGGAGGAAGATGATGTCCTATGGATTAAAAGAGGGAATATTCATGATTTGCAATTGAAGAAGGGACAATGGCTGAGGTTTTTATCCTCTTCTTAGGGCTATAATCTTTATTGTGAAAATCTGAAGAAGCATTTGTTTAAGGTTAAGATGGTACATCAGCATAGTGGTCACTTGGACCACAGGCATGGGATTGTTGTCTGTATATGTTTACAGACATTGGGCCTGATTTAACGTTTGGCAGATGAGGGTACTCCGTACATAACATAGTCGATGTCCCTTCATTTAAAGTTGTGGTTCCCCTTACCTATTTAGAATTGGAGGATGAATCATGTTTCTGATGTAGAGTCATAGCTGGACCTTTTGCCGCAAACCTTTGACTAATGGCTAATTGGTTATTGGGCCATCAGTCAAAGTACTTCAGACCATCCACTCCCATTTTGGGTTGGACATTCCATTGTACTTTTTCCTGTTAAGAACTGGCAGGGGAAAGCCTGGAGGTACTGAACAGGAAACTAAAAAAAATCCCCACACAGAAATAAACTTCCAGTGTGTCACTTGTATTTCTTTTTTGTATTTCAATATGAACTCTCAGGCCTCCTCAGGCAGCCTCCCGACTTGTCTCTTCTAGTAATGCCTGGTGGCCTTTGCTGTCAGGTCTTCATTTCTCTCGGCACCTCCTGACCCACACACCTTAGAGGGCTAGGCAGTTACTTATGATTGCAGTGTTTAGTGGGGTTTTAGGAAGGCTTAGTTTATGGCCTAGATTAACCCCAGCCCATGTTTCAGTGGGCTGAGTAGCCTTTTATGCCTACACATACTGTGGCTTGTCACTTTACTCCTTGTTACAGACTTTGCCGCAGATCTTGGGAGGCAGCACCAGTGATGGTGAGGCTCTGACACAGGTTTGATGTGGCAGGTAGAAATTGCATGGGACTTCCTGTCTCGACAGCCATTTTCGATATGGAGGGCGAGAAATAGCCTGGATCCCGAATGTTTGGTGCTTCACATGAAGGAACCCAGGCTTGTTGCACAAAATCCTGCAAGCTCCTTTAATCTATTGGACAACTTCTTGATGCTTCTGGCAATAAGCATCCTCCTCTTATGCATGAACCTGCATTGGATTTAAGACCTGCTGCCACTGCACACCTTGTGGGGGTGTATTTACCTTGCTGGCTGAGGCTGCAAACATTTGGCCTAGGAAATATTGTACCCAAATGCAGAATATGAGAGACCCAATTGTGAAACATTGTTGCAGAACAATCTTAGATGGCAGCATTAGATTGTTTTGAGCTTGTTGTGTACGGTGTGTTATATCTTCCTGCTACTGCCATAAGAACACTCAATTGATAAATGTGTCCCTTGTTTGAGAATTGTGTGATAAAGAAATCTCTTGTTAATTGTGTGTATTATTCTACAGCGTACCTATAGAGATCACACATCGATTAGATATGCATGATGTTTAAAGTGTGCTAAGTTTACAAGATTTGTTGCTGTGTCATGGCTTATGCCACAGGGCAGCCCAGTGTGCGATTCAGTAACACAAGGGTTTTCTTTATTCTCGGTGTTGTTACCTGGTCCAAAACTCCAAGCAGTTGCTGGGTGTTCCAAAGAAGGTGGAACCACAACAAGGACAAGAGATCAACAATGAGATCCCAAATGATGATCTCACCAGCTAGACATACAGCATAATATTATCGAAAAAACTGCCCTCATCCACTAATAGTGACATGCTTCATCATAGGGCTTTGATGTCACATACCCACTCTAGCCAACTTTTCTCCAAACTAGATCTACGTGAAGCATACCATTTGGTGCAGATACATGAAAGGGATGAGTGGAAGACAGCATTCTGCACTACATTTGATCTTTTTGAACATCAGGTTATGCTGTTTGGCCTGTGCAATGTCCTAGCCATCTTCCAACATCTTGTGTACTGTGTATTGCGAGAGTACTTAGATATCTTTGTGGTTGTCTATGTTGATGAAATTCTCCTCTATTCCACATCGAAGGTGAGCATGTTACCCATGTTAAAAAAGTATTACATGCCTCTTGAGAAAACAATCTATATGACAAAATCAAAAAGTGTGAGTTCCATGTCCAATCTGTCCAATTCTTCGAGTACATCATCTCTCCCAAAGGGCTAATTATAGTCGAGTCCAAAGTACAGACAGTATTGCAATGGCTGAAACCTACCAGTGTGAAACAGGTGCAAAGATTCATGGGCTTTGTGATTTCTATTGTCAGTTTCTCTCTGCTCTCATGGCACCTAGAACAGTGCTATTCTAGAAAGGAAACATATTGTGTTGGTCACCAGTCATGTTTCTTCCCAACCAGTGGTGGTGAAGTGGATGCAGGGAGAGTTGGTGTATGCTGCTTCCGGACAGGTGGGTCACAGACCTCATGGATGGTGGCCTAAACTGCAACATGCTCTGACACAAACGTCTGTCTTGGGCATACAAAAAACTTGGCATATTAAACATGACACCTGCTCCGTAATGTTTCAGTAACTTCAGCAGAACCATTGCAGTCTCTTGAATGGCCGGCTGACTACATTTCATGATTGGCTTAGCAGACTAGCCAACCAGCTGCCATTCTTTAATCAGTCCTGTAGTACTTTTATAAATATTATATATATATATATATATATATATATGTATATATATATATATATTTTTTTTTCTACAGAGAGAGAGTGAGAGAGAGAGAGAGAAAGAGAGAGAGAGAGGTGGAATACATCGGGGCTTACCTACAGTCCCCTTTGCACCACCAGTGTGCCATTTGTTTTTCAAGGCTTGGATGGTGCAGAGTGCAGACCAATATCCATGAGGCCATACAAAGCCACTTTGCTTTGTTTTTGATAGCCGCGTAGATATGGTGTAAGGCAATACAGTGCAAGTCACTGCGCTGCCTTACACAGCCTCGGGGGCATTCCATGGGTGTTGCATTGGGATTTCCAATGCAGTACCCATGAGTTTTGATGCATTATCAGATTTACAAAGATCTGTAAACCTGGGAATGCATCAAAACCATATGTCCCCCCAGGGATAACGTGCAGCACACAGAAAGAGGAATAAGCCAGAATGGATTGTTCTTTTGCAGGAAGGTGTGCCTTCCTGCACAAAAACAAGCCTGCCAACAATGCAGACAGCCTTGCACCATGGTGCAAGGGTGCCTGGGATGGCGATAGGCACCACATTGTGTGCCAGCACTGGTTGAACGGACAGGAATGCACTACATAAATACCGTGCATTGCTGCCCTCTGCCTTTTTCTGTAAATATGCCCCATAATGTGTAACTGTGTAATATGGCCCTATCTTGCTATTGGGTAGTTCTAGTGACATAAAAAAACACAGGCCAAAGACAAGTAGTTTGTAATTGTCACCTGAACTCAAAGATGGCAATAGTTAGATATTACATGTTTCTCATTATGAATATTGTATAATGCACGATTTAATATTTTATTGTAATACTCTCTAGAAAAATTTGGAACATTTGAGCATAATTTTTAGTATTTGTTGTTTGTTCGAGACGTTTTACAGGGTTTTGAGAAATGTGTAGTTTTTGTTGAAGAATAGATAATGTGCTAATATTCAAATGTGTTCCCACGCAACAGTGCAAATAGCATAAGTGGCATTTTTTCTGTTATGTAGTGTGTGTCAATGAATTTAACATTTTGCTGACAGGGTTCTGCATTTACAATATTTATTTTCAAACACTGGGTACGCGATCGTTGGTGCATTCATGCATCAGGGATTGACCTGCAAGGGTTAAGTTTTCATGTCTTCTTCTTAATGCGCTGCGAGCAGCCTTGCAATTGCGAAAGTGTTTTCTTTATCAGGACTAAAAGTAAAAAGAAATATTGTGTTAACCATTGATTTAACTTTTTTATTTTCTGAATTTCCAGCAAATGGAACAAGCCCTGTGAGTTATGGAAATTATTTCACAGTGAAGTATTTATTTAATAAATATTCAATAAAAAGCCTTATATATTCCAAGATAATCATCCTGATCTTATTGGTAAATTCTCTTCTGCTTCTCAGTTTTGTGCTACTTAATGCCCTTGTTTTTACTTTCATTGTGCTGACTTCCATGCACTTCTTATCCTTTTGTATTGTCACTTTGTTGTCAGAAACAGCTGTTTATATATTTGTTTTCTAGTTAATTGTTGTCAGGAAGAGGTATGCATACTTTTATGCGTTGGTGAACTACTTGTCCAAAGTTGTTATTAACTTTAATTCCATATACGTTTGTAATTATTTCAACTTAGAGTGTGCATCTCTGCTCACCTAAAATAAAATTATGTACAAGCAATTTCCTTACCTGCTGACTCTGACAAAGAGCTCCTTTCTTATGTGACCAGACTCTGAAAAGGAAGTGGTACAAAACCTATACTTCACTCGGAGCAGTGTATTGTGGCTTCTATGTTTCAGACGTCTGTGAAATATGGAAACTATTTCATAGCTCCCTCACAAATAAGGCCATCATCATAATGGCACCTCTTCTCCAAACCACTGTTAAGCTCATCATAAAAAATAAAAAAACTACTTAAGAGAGTTACATCAAATCACATGCAGTATCTATTATAAAGTTCTAGTTTTATGCTAAGCTTTGTGTAATTCCGTTCATCATTTTTTTGTAACAGCAAATAACTAACATTTCTATAATAGCTAAAATTAAAAATCCTTTCTTTCTGATAACCCATTTAACCTTCTGCCCACTGGATGCACTGGGTGAGTCTGCACAAAACCTGACATTATTGAAGATAGCTTTATGTGCTGGCTGGGTTCTCATTTTTGTGCACTAATGCTATTGGAAAATCAAAAAAAGGCCTTTTCAATGGAGCATGAGGTTTAGACCTTACTAGAGAGCCTACATACACCTATATATTTCCTAAAACACACAGTTAAAGTAATGTTATGGTTAAGAAACAAAACCTAAAAGCCACTGATAAGGCATTCTCATAGTTACATAAGCAAACCATAAATCATCCCCAAAGTAGTTATCATGGCTCACAAAGAATGTCACGGATAACACCAGATTTGGTAATGTTTGTACGGGAGCTGGGACTTGGGTGCGGACTTCAACCAAGTCCCGCAATCAAGCCCTGCTGTGCATGCAAGGCAGAAGGTCATATGCTGTGACTTCGGTCTACAACGGGTCTGGACGCAACTGGACCCGGCCAATGCTGCACACGATTGAAGTCATGTGAATTGGGTTATATTCACATTAGGAGTGAACCCTGAGCTTGTCTAAAGGTGACCTGATTGTTTATAACTATAAAACTACACAATGCTAGTTATCAACAACACATACACAAATCAAACTAACTATTGCATATCTGTACTGATAACATCAAGTATGTCAATAGTGAGGTGCTATTTGGTTTTACCACTGATTTCATCAGTGACTTTAGGTATGAGGTATGGTTTGCCTACTGAACTATAACTGGTCAACTTCAGTAGTATAATGTCACATAAGCTGTGTTTTTTAAAACTTAAATTGAACAAACAACGATTACTTACATTCTATATCAACACCCAAGGATTTTTTATTCTACCATTCCAATACACCATGAAACTGAACATTGCCAAGCACAACCTTCTGCCATAATCAGATAGATTTAGCAGAAGGTTTGATCTATGGTGAGGCCCTGCAGGCACCTGCCCATTCATCCAACCCCCAAAAGAGCACCCTGCAATATGTGACAGGGCCATCTATCATGCATCTAGTCCATTTAGCTATGCACATGTGGCATTCCTGCAAGGCCTACACATGTACCCATCCTAAGCTGACCTGAGTAAATACAGTGCCAAGTTCATGGGTATACTTAAAGAATTCTGAGATTTCTCTTTTGTTATGATGATTATGTCAGTTTTGGGCTATTTCTTGGCACAGCTCAAATGTATATATATGTGTGTTTGAAATGCAGTAGGTTTACCACCAAGCTATTTATAACTATAACATATTTGTGGCATTTGCCATGTTTCTCATCCAAAATTAAGGAAAATAAAAATACAAGGGGAAAAGGGAAAATTTCCTGGCAGAAAATATTGAGCATTCCAGAGTTATCACAACCATCCAAATTAAAGCTTACACTTTAAAGTTTAAACATGAACTTCCTGCAATTCGCTTAAAGAGTTTATGAATCTGAAGAACTATCACACATATAATGAAATTGTTAAGAAACTTGAAAAATGTACTTTTGCTATCCTTTACAAAATGACTGTGTGAGCACTACTCTGAAATAATGGGGCTTGCCTGAGGGGCAATCTACAGCTGTCTTGCTCATCAAAATAGGGGAAAGGAATTAGAGTTATTATGTTTTGATGGAAGTCATGTCCAGAAAGCACCTTTTTGAAGAATATGTTATTATTATTGTTATTATTATTATTATTAATATTGCTGTTGTTGTTATTGTTAATATTATTATTATTGCTACTACTACTATTATTATTATTGTTATTGATATTATTAATATTATGTTTGAAATATCTTTGCTGCTACCATTGAAGCATTTTAATTCAGAAGAATTGCTATTAACACAAAAATGCTATCTGAATATATGTTTGTAGACTCCCTTCTCCTGCTCTTGAGATATAGGAGATTAACATCTAACATTTTCAGGTTTGTCTATGTATGTTGATGGATTTCCTGGGTTCAGCTGGCTTGCCGTCAGGTCCAATACCTTGTGATTTTTTGCAAACTCATATTTACTTTATTTGCAAGCCATCTCTACACTCAACACAAAAATGAGGTCTCACTACACACACACTAGGGGCATTCCTTCTTTGCCTCATTAAGAAGGGCCTTTCAAAAAGGGTTGATACCAATAATTTATTTTTGGGCAGGGCCAACTTTAGTGCTGGTAGCACTTAGGGAGAGATTTATACTTTTTGATGCAATACTGCGCGAACGCAGTATTGCGTCAAAAAGTTTAGCACTGGCTAGCGTAATTTCTTAATGCCACCCAAGCGTCAAATTTATACTTTGACGCTGGGTGGCACTAAGAATAGGTTAGAGTCATTTTACCTGACGCTAACCATTGCGTCTTGTCGTAAGGCAAAATGATGTTAACGCAGGAAAAATGACTCTAATCTGGTTTACGACATGGAAAAAGATCGCAAAACGGATATGCGCCATTTTTCAATGCAATAGCGTAAAAAAGCAATGCAAACGGAGCAAACAGTGTTAAGCAGCCCCAAAATGGATCCCAGAAGCCAGGAGAGACCCCAGGGAGACCCCCCAGACAACCAGGAACCAGCCAGGAGGACACAGACAAGACCCAGAGGAGTGACAAGAAGAAGAGGAAGTGTCACTTCAGCACAGAGGAGCATGAAATTCTGGTGAGAGGGGTGACGGAGCACCAGCATCATCTCTTCATTACCTCTAAATTTCCAATTTGGAGGAGAAAGGCAATTTTGCTACAGATTGTCGACAAGATTAAGAGTGTGGCAGAAGTCAGGAGCACTGTCATTGAGTGCTGGCATGACTGAAAGCACAGGACAAATTTCAAAATGGCAAGGAACAGGAAGGCAGCATTGCAGACCAGAGGTGGAAGTTCAGCACCGCAAGAGGACTTGGACGAGATGGAGGAGATGGTTGCAGCCATCATTCCGGAGGAAATCGCCATTTGTATCGCAGGACAGGACAGCGCAGACTACCAGGAAACAACACATATGCAGGGTAAGTTGCATGGGGGGCAAAAATGCCTAAATATCAAGTGCAAGAAGGGGAAGGCACATACCTACTATTCAATGCAAGTCAGCCCTGAAAATCAGGCAGTGGAAAGGACAAAGGGGCATGGCACGGGACTCCCTGCACTGCCCATGCCAGGTGCATGGCCAGTGCAGGGGCATCCAGGGGCACAGCACAACACAACACCAACAACCTTTGCATGGGGGTACACCACCATGCCAAGGCTGCTGGAAATGCTGAATCAGACCAGGAGGGTAGGGTAGAACGTAAAACTGGTCTGCTGTCACAGGGTAGCTGGTATTGTGAGAATGTATACAAGAGGACAATACCCAGTCTCAGGCCATTGGCTCAAGCAGCATTTACCATTGACAGGAGTTGCTACTACTACCTGTGCTGTGTGTGCTGGTCAATTAGGAAATGGCAGTTAGGTGCCCATAGCACAAACGCACTTAAAATTAGGGTTCAGTATGACTACGTGATCAACCCCCATCAATCCCTATCCAAGTGCAAATCCTGTCAACTGCTCATGTCCATAGACTCAATAACCATCAGGCACTGTCACATACATACTGATGTACACAAGAGTAATCTCATACCCATGCTGCCCATTCCTGGGTTAACCCCCGTGCCTCTATCACAATAGCTACAATGCCACCATGCAACATCCCAGGTGTCATAGTGCTAAGACAACTGTTTTGAGGGGGAGGACATATGTGCGTAGGAAGGCAAACACACTTACACAGTCACAAGAGGTAATGGAACTCTGCCAGGCCCATCAGTGCAATGCAATGTAGCACACATACGCAAACATCAACATGAGAAACTAGCAATGGTAACACTTGTATTGTCTCATGGAAATGCCATAAATGGTATGGTGCTGGGTCTCAGCACTGCATCGGTGTATGTGAAAAATGATGGTCTGGGACAGGTTCATATTGTAATGTGTGGTGCAGTGGCATCAGCACACCAACAATCATTGCAAGGCCTCAACATGCTAATGGAAGCAGAGGGAGGGTTGATGAGGACAAGAAGGTGGCAAGCCACAATTTGGACAGAACCCACACCTAGAAGATGTGACGCAGACAATTGCCCAAACTACCCACACTACATGTGACATGCAGATGGGGCATAGGGCTATGAGACTGCAAACATTAACCCCTTCGCTGCCAGGCCTTTTCCCCCTCCTGTGCCAGGCCTTTTTTTGCCTATTTGGGGCAGTTCGCGCTTAGGCCCTCATAACTTTTTGTTCACATAAGCTAACCAAGCCAAATTTGCGTCCTTTTTTTCCAACATCCTAGGGATTCTAGAGGTACCCAGACTTTGTGGGTTCCCTTGAAGGAGGCCAAGAAATTGGCCAAAATACAGTGAAAATTTCGTTTTTTTAAAAAAAAATTGAAAAAGTGGCTGCAGAAGAAGGCTTGTGGATTTCCCCCTGAAAATGGCATCAACAAAGGGTTTGTAGTGCTAAACTCAGCAGATTCCTAGCTTTCAGGAACAGGGAGACTTGAATCAGAAAACCCAATTTTTCAACACAATTTTGGCATTTTACTGGGGCATACCCCATTTTTGCAATTTTTTGTGCTTTCAGCCTCCTTCCAGTCAGTGACAGGAATGGGCATGAAACCAATGCTGGATCCCAGAAACCTAACCATTTCTGAAAAGTAGACTAAATTCTGAATTCAGCAAGGGGTCATTTGTGTAGATCCTACAAGGGTTTCCTACAGAAAATAACAGCTGAAAAAGAAAAATATTGAAATTGAGGTGAAAAAAACATCAATTTTTCTCTACGTTTTACTCTGTAACTTTTCCCTGCAATGTCAGATTATGGAAAGCAATATACCGTTACGTCTGCTGGACTCCTCTGGTTGCGGGGATATATAGGGCTTGTAGGTTCATCAAGAACCCGAGGAACCCAGAGCCAATAAATGAGCTGCACCCTGCAGTGCGTTTTCATTCTATACCGGGTATACAGCAATTCATTTGCTGAAATATAAAGAGTAAAAAATTGCTATCAAGAAAACCTTTGCATTTCCAAAAAGGGCACAAGATAAGGTGCTGAGGAGCAGTGGTTATTTGCACATCTCTGAATTCCGGGGTGACCATACAAGCATGTGAATTATAGGGAATTTCTCAAATAGATGTCTTTTTCACACACTCTCCTATATTTGGAAGGAAAAAATGTAGAGAAAGACAAGGGGCAATAGCACTTGTTTTGCTAATCTATGTTCCCCCAAGTCTCCCGATAAAAATGATACCTCACTTGCGTGGGTAGGCCTAGCGCCGGCGACAGGAAACACCCCAAAGCGCAACGTGGACACATCCTAAATTTTGGAAAAAAACAGAGGTGTTTTTTGCGAAGTGCCTACCTGTAGATTTTGGCCTCTAGCTCAGAAGACCTAGGGAAACCTACCAAACCTGTGCATTTCTGAAAACTAGAGACCTAGGGGAATCCAAGGAGGGGTGACTTGCGGGGCTCGGACCAGGTTCTGTTACCCAGAATCCTTTGCAAACCTCAAAATTTGGCTAAAAAAACACATGTCCCTCACATTTCTGTGGCAGAAAGTTCTGGAATCTGAGAGGAGCTACAAATTTCCTTCCACCCAGCGTTCCCCCAAGTCTCCCGATAAAAATGATACCTCACTTGCATGGGTAGGCCTAGCGCCGGCGACAGGAAGCACCCCAAAGCGCAACGTGGACACATCCTAAATTTTGGAAAAAAACAGAGGTGTTTTTTGCGAAGTGCCTACCTGTAGATTTTGGCCTCTAGCTCAGCCGGCGCCTAGGGAAACCTACCAAACCTATGCATTTCTGAAAACTAGAGACCTAGGGGAATCCAAGGAGGGGTGACTTGCGGGGCTCGGACCAGGTTCTGTTACCCAGAATCCTTTGCAAACCTCAAAATTTGGCTAAAAAAACACATGTCCCTCACATTTCTGTGGCAGAAAGTTCTGGAATCTGAGAGGAGCTACAAATTTCCTTCCACCCAGCGTTCCCCCAAGTCTCCCGATAAAAATGATACCTCACTTGCGTGGGTAGGCCTAGCGCCGGCGACGGGAAACACCCCAAAGCGCAACGTGGACACATCCTAAATTTTGGAAAAAAACAGAGGTGTTTTTTGCGAAGTGCCTACCTATAGATTTTGGCCTCTAGCTCAGCCGGCACCTAGGGAAACCTACCAAACCTGTGCATTTCAGAAAACTAGAGACCTAGGGGAATCCAAGGAGGGGTGACTTGCGGGGCTCGGACCAGGTTCTGTTACCCAGAATCCTTTGCAAACCTCAAAATTTGGCTAAAAAAACACATGTCCCTCACATTTCTGTGGCAGAAAGTTCTGGAATCTGAGAGGAGCTACAAATTTCCTTCCACCCAGCGTTCCCCCAAGTCTCCCGATAAAAATGATACCTCACTTGCGTGGGTAGGCCTAGCGCCCACGAAAGGAAAGGGCCCAAAACACAACGTGGACACATCACATTTTTTTATAAAAAGCAGTGCCTACCTGTGGATTTTGGCCTGTAGCTCAGCCGACACCTGAGGAAACCTAGCAAACCAGTGTATTTTTTAAAACTAGAAACCCAGTGGATTCCAAGATGGGGTGACTTGCGGGTCTCTGACCAGGTTATGTTACCCAGAATCCTTTGCAAACATCAAAATTTGGCCCAAAAAACACTTTTTCCTCTCATTTCGGTGACAGAAAGTTCTGGAATCTGAGAGGAGCCACAAATTTCCTTCCACCCAGCGTTCCCCTAAGTCTCTCGATAAAAATGGTACGTCACTTCTGTGGGTAGGCCTAGCGCCCACAAAAGGAAATGACCCAAAACACAACGTGGACACAACATATTTTTTCACAGAAAACAGAGGTGTTTTTTGCAAGGTGCCTACCTGTGGTGTTTGGCCTGTAGCTCAGCCAGCCCCAGGGGGGGGGGCAGAAATGCCGTAAAATAAATTTGCCCCCCCAACCCCCACCCTCCCCCGCCGGGAGCTACCCTTGCCTACGGGGTCGCTCCCCCTGCGTGACATTGGCACCAAAAAACAAATCCCCGGTGCCTAGTGGTTTCTGCCCCCTTGGGGGCAGATTGACCTAAACTCTGCCAATCTGCCCCCAGGGGGGCAGAAATGGTCTAAATACAATTTGCCCTCCTGGGGAGCGACCCTTGCCTGATGGGTTACTCCCCATCTCTAAAAAAACAAACAAACAAAAAAAAAAAAAAAAAAAAAAAATTTGCCCTGGTGCCTAGAGGTTTCTGACCCCCCCGGGGGCAGATCGCCCTAATAATAGGCCGATCTGCCCTCAGGGGGGGCAGAAATGGCCTAAAATAAATTCCTCTCCCCCCAACCTCCACCCCCCCCGGGAGCGACCCTTGCCTACGGGGTCGCTCCCCCTGCGTGACATTGGCACCAAAAAACAAATCCCCGGTGCCTAGTGGTTTCTGCCCCCTTGGGGGCAGGTTGACCTAAACTCAGCCAATCTGGCCCCAAGGGGGGCAGAAATGGCCTAAATACAATTTGTCCCCCAGGGGAGCGACTTTTGCCTGATGGGTCGCTCCCCATCTCTAAAAAAAAAAAAAAAGAAAAAAAAAAAGAAAAAAAAAAAATTCCCCTGGCGCCTAGAGGTTTCTGCCCCCCCCCCCCCGGGGGCAGATCGGCCTAATAATAGGCCGAAATGCCCCCCAGGGGGGCAGAAATGGCCTAAAATAAATTTGCCCCCCCAACAGCCACCCCCCCCCCGGGAGCGACCCTTGCCTACGGGGTAGCTCCCCCTGCGTGACATTGGCGCCAAAAAACAAATCCCCGGTGCCTAGTGGTTTCTGCCCCCTTGGGGGCAGATTGACCTAAAATCGGCCAATCTGCCCCCAGGGGGGCAGAAATGGTCTAAATACAATTTGCCCCCCAGGGGAGCGACCCTTGCCTGATGGGTCGCTCCCCATCTCTAAAAAAAAGAAACAAAAAAAAAAAAAGAAACACAAAATTTTTTTTTGCCCTGGCGCCTAGAGGTTTCTTCCCCCCCTGGGGGCAGATCGGCCTAATAATAGGCCGATCTGCCCCCAGGGGGGGCAGAAATGGCCTAAAATTAATTGCCCTCCCCCCCAGGGAGCGACCCTTGCCTAAGGGGTCGCTCCCTTTGCGTGAAATTCACGCAAAGAAAAAACTCCCTGGTGTCTAGTGGTTTCTACCCCCCTTGGGGGCAGATTGGCCTCATCAAAATAGGCCAATCTGCCCCCAAGGGGGGCAGAAATGGGCAAAATATAATTTTCCCCCAAGGGGGGCGACCCTTGCCTAAGGGGTCGCTCCCCACCAACAAAAAAAAAAAAGAAAAAATAAATAAAACAAAAAAAAAATGGTCCCTGGTGCCTAGAGGTTTCTCTCCCCCAGGGGGGCAGAAAAGGCCTTCCCGAAAATATGCCCCCCCTGGGAGCGACCCTTGCCCAAGGGGTCGCTCCCTTTTGTCAATAACAATAAAAAAAAAAAAAATCCCTGGTGTCTAGTGGTTTCTACCCCCCTTGGGGGCAGATTGGCCTCATCAAAATAGGCCAATCTGCCCCTTGGGGGCAGAAATGGCCAAAATATAATTTCCCCCCAAGGGGAGCGACCCTTGCCTAAGGGGTCGCTCTCCACCCAAAAAAAAAAAAATGAAAAAAAAAAAAAAAATGGTCCCTGGTGCCTAGAGGTTTCTGCCCCCCCTGGGGGCAGAAAAGGCCTTTTCAAAAAAATTCCCCCACTGGGAGCGACCCTTGCCCAAGGGGTCGCTCCCTTTTGTCAATTTCAATAAAAAAAAAAAAATCCCTGGTGTCTAGTGGGGTTTCAAAAGCCGGATTGCAAGCAATCCGGCTTTTGAAACCCTCGGAGGGACTTCAAAGGGAAGGAAATACTTTTCCTTCCCTTTGAAGCCCCTCCGGGCCTCCCATCGATTGAAAGAGAAATGCTTTTGCATTTCTTTTTCAATCGCGCTGGAAGCAGAGCTTCCAGCGAGACGAGGGAGGCCCCTGTGACACATCAGCGCGCGCGCGCGCGCTGACGTCACAGGGGGGGGTGGGGGGGGTCGGGGGTGGAAGGGGAAGGTCTTCCCCTTCCATCCCCGACTTGGGGGGGGGAGGGGGGGTTCACGGGGGGGCGCGCTAGAGCGCCCCCAAGTTCCCCTGTGCCATGGACGAGATGATCTCGTCCAAGGCACAGGGGAACTGTAGCCTTGGACGAGATCATCTCGTCCAAGGCACAGAAGCGGTTAATGACAGGAACAATGCATGGGAACCAACATGACAATTTAACACCAATAGGAAGTCAGTGACGTCACATTGCAACTGGCACAACAGTGACACACTAATTGTACAATATCTCATTGCAGAGGACAATGGTTCCCCTGTGGATCTGTCTCTCCATGACTTCCCTGATGACCATCTGACAACCATCAGCCAGGAAACCCTCCAAGATGTTCTGGGAAACCTCCAGACACCACCTCCAGTCACAAGGAGGAGCATACATGTAGAAGCCATCCCAGAGGATCCACCCACCACCACAATAGTACGGCCTGCCAGCTCAAATACAGCTGAGGACGCTGATGACACAGGGACCACCTTTGAGAGGACATTAGTGGGAGTTCAGCGGGAGCTGGCCAAGGCGGTGTGGCTGGGGATGCAAACTATGGCAGACAGCCTTGAGGGGATGCGCATGTGCATGATGACGTCGGCAGAACAGTCAGCAGCCGTACAAGTCACACAATCCCTACTACAAGGAGTCCAACAGTGTGTGAGGGACCTAACCACTGCTGTGAGGAAGTTGCCACAACACCTGCCCTCCCAATCTTGCTGCTTCATGCATGACAACAAGCTGGAGTCCATGCACCAGGAACTGGCCTCCCTCAGGTCAGACATGGCTGCCTACCACAGGGATGTTGCTGCTATATTCAATAATCAGCAGGTCCTCCTTGCTGCAGTTATGCCATATGTAGTTCCACAGATGGCAGCTGCCGGGAATTTGGTGTCCACTTCTCCATCCACTGAAGTGTGTGTTGCCCCCTCAAACCCACAAGCACAACCATCAAGGGCAGAGGAGACGACACACACATCAGAGGATGAAGATGTGGAACAGATCATCTTCACCCGTAGGAGCATCCAGTAGCACCAGCACATGCCACATGGGCACTGATTTTCCTTTGTCCTGTGCTTGACAACATGCCAGTGTTGCTATAGTTGGTGACATGCGCTCTTCACCAACACATTGTTAATCTTTCTACTATGGACTGCAATTGTCTCTCACTACTCCATTGGCAATTTGTGCTCCTCTTCACTGAACTACACTTCATCTCAGCATGTCCAATGACATGCCCCTCAACATTGCACTTGTGCTGCGTCACAAAAGAATGCTTTACACCAATAGGGTCACAGACCTGGACTACGTAAATATTGTACTACAGCACTTTTAAATAAACAGCACCTACACACCTACTTTGTCTCTGTGTAATGTGACATATCTAATTTGCTGGAGATTTGTGATGCATGTAATATGTCTATGGTCACAGAGTGTCAATACCAGAGTGCAGAAATAATGTGGGCAGATATATAGGCACAAGGGCCCTGATTTATATTTATTTTGTGCTGCATTAGTGTCATTTTTGACACAAAGCAGTGCAAACTTACAAAATATCATTGTATGTTGTAGGTTTGACCTGCTTTTGCATAACAAATTACACAAATGAAGCGCTAAATGAGTATAAATCTGGACCAAGGTATCTACAAGATGAAAGTCAATCCAGGCCGCATCCCCTACAAGCAAGTCATTGTGTATGTGACATTTGCTTTAAAACATACATGCCTCACCCACAGCATACAGCAGGAATGGCTGTCTAAGAGTGTTTGGCCAATAACCTCAGCTGGGAGTACAAGTAAAACATATAGGCGTGGAATATGTATACTTGACCTCATCGTAAATTGGCAGCACTCAGTTTAACAGTGTTGACATGAACTTCAGGCTGCAGGCAGACGTCCCACAGTGCCCAACATCACGACACAGGATCAAAACTATTACAGCTTAAAAGGCACACCTACCTGTCCAATATATGGGAACCATAGTCACCTTGAGTGGTGGGTACAATGGATGGTAGATGCATTGAGATTCAGATTTGTTGTAGCTGTGACAGCTCAGTTGGAAGTGGCAATTAACATGTCAAGAGAGGGATGTGTATGCAGGACGGAATACACAGGCCAACAGACAATTGGACATGCAAATACCCTGAGCCCCAAGCATATGACACATGCAGTAAGGGAGTACCTAAATCTTTAATAACTATTTAAGAAAGAGAACTAAAAACTATGTAACACACATATACTAACCTAATCTATCCTAACTATACCCCACCCACAACTGGCCCTAACTACCCTACGCTAAGCTTACTTACCACATTTAACTACACACTCTAAACATTGGCCCCCACTCCCCTTATAAGACGACTCACATGTAGGACAACATGTACTAACCTAAACATATACTAACTAATACTAAACAAATACATATATATATATTTTTACACAAAAGCCCAAACATTAACCGCCAACCACCCACAAACCAACATGCAATAATATGAAACCCCCCAACCTACTTATCCTATCAAAACTACTACCCTACTCTAACCTATCACTAAACCCCTTAAACCCACTACAAAACAGGATGACGAATGAGGAGGGAGGGAACTGTATTAGGGGCTAGGAGATGCAAGAGTTCACAGGTTTCCCTTCCTCAGTGTCTTTTTTATTGCCTTGAGCCTCTGGATATTTTTGTCCACATCCCTCTGTATTGTGTCAAGCTTTTTCAACACTTTCCTCATGTCCCTCTGTAGCTCAGCAATTGCGGCCATGTCCATTGTAGCAGATGTGGTGGTCTCTGTTGCTGAGGTTGATAGTCCAGCAGGTGTGGTGGTCAGTGGTGCAGACGTTGAAGGTGCAGCAGGTGTGGTGGTTGGTGCTGTCGAGGTTGAGAGTGCAGCAGGTGGGGCTGATGTGAAGTGGCTGCTGTGGTACTGGCTGCAGTGATGGTGGCGGCTACAACCTTTGTGGCCTATGCCGGTCCCCCTTGACAGAATGCCTGCCATGCTTCCATGGCTCTCTCTCTCTCTCTGATAGCGTCTTGCCATCCTTCAGTACCCAGACTCGACATCCAATATGTGTCTGTATCTCACAGCCCGCTTCTGGAAAGCACTGATCTCTGCTACATCTATGTTGGCAGCTGTAAAAATTAGACAGGCATCAATCAGTTTCATCATTGTGTGATGCTTGTACAGATGATAATCAAACACTCTGCCTCACTTTGCACATGCAGTCCAAATCACAGTCCCGATGATATAATGTCCCTGATAAAGGAAATGGCAACACTGCTCACCCTTCATGTCTTTTACACCACAGCAAAGCACAACAAGAGTTGGACTAAATAAATTGATCTGTACATTGATGTAACGCAAGGTGTCACAATGCTAAGGCAGCAACTACTTCACATGGGCCAGGCCGACTAATCTTTATCATCTGAGTCAACTTCAAGGCACCCAAGAACAGTGATCTGTAGATGTAATTGGCAGGATGGTATGTTAATCATAAGGGCTCAGTGTTGTTTGGGACACATGCATGCTTGAATGAGATGACTGTCATCTACACTGTGACCACCACATCTACCTACATATATGTTGTTCCCCACCCCTGTGCCTCAGGGGGATGGGCATGCAATACATCATCACAACTGTCGAGGACAACCATAAGGGCATGTCCACTTGCACATGGATTTAGTGAGTGGAACACATGTGAGGAGGGCTGCCACCTAGGGATGAGGTGTCCATAGGTCATTCACATCTACATTCATGTGTCCAGTTGTGGAGAACCATCAACACCTGATCTGCCAACACAATTCCCGAAACACCCACATTGATGCCAGCACACGTCTGGCCTTGACTTGCATGCACGCATATTGCATAAAACATAAGTGTCACTTAAATGGATTTAACTTATGGGGCTACATGCTGGGGGACAGTTACCCATACAGTCCTACATGTACATTACATCACAGGGATGCACACTTTTGTGTGGAAAACTGATGCATCACTGTCTTGTGAGAATGAGGGTAGGACTCAGTGACAATATACTGACACTGGAGTACTTCCAAGTCACATGTGGGCCTACATGTGGCTAGTAATCACCTTATTCACACGCTGCTGCCTATTGTGCAGCACAAGACTCCCTAGATATGACTCTCTGCCTGTGAATGTCTAACCCTCGCACAGAACACTATGCCAACATCCAGTCAAGTAATATATCAGATCACATGCCAGCTCATCATATCTTGCAATGAGTGCAACACATAAGAGTCACTCAAACAACAGCTGCAATTACTACACAGGACAGATATTATCACACTTACTGGATATGTCTAGGTCCTGAAATCGAGCGACTTCCCTGATGGTATATGGGGCAGGTCCACTTATAAGACATGGAAAGGAAATATATGCTCAATGTCAGTTACTGTGTGATGGACGTGTGGATCAATTTTCAGTCTGCAATTATCATGCATTCAGTGGTCCACAACAGATATGGCACAGTTGTACGTAGGTAACAAAGGCCCCATTGGCAGTGTCCCCTAACATAATGGCAGGGATCATGTGTTTGTAATGATGACAATGTAGCGCTAAACATGGATTGCCCACTTTGCTGTCCTTATACAGTGAAAAGTGGTATGCTGAGAGTGCCTTACCTGATCATCATTGACAGAATGCATGGGCACAGTTGTTGTCATTGCACCTGAAATTTCTGACTAAGGGCCACATGTACGAAGATCAGGTTTTGTGAGTCACACATTGCGAGACTTAGCAACTTACAATTTGCATATATTATGATTGGAGGTTCAACACTGTGAATTACGCTGTTTGCAAATCACAATTGGGGTAGCAATGACCTACCTCAGGAATTTAAATGAGGTAGGTCTCATTTTGCCAACCCCTTGGGAATGGCGGCACTCACAGGGATGCTGGCCTGCTGAGTTCAGCAGACCAGAACGTCTGTGACTGCTTTCAAATAGAGATGTATTTTTTTTAACAAATGCAGCCTTATTTCATCAAGGGTAAACAGAAAGCATTTCAAAAAACAATATTATGGCTTTATTATGTTTTTAAAGCAGCCAGTGGTCCATGGGACCACTTCCTGCTCTGAAAATTATTTTGGGCATGCATTCACAAAGGGGAAGGGATCCCATGGGTACCCCCCCCTTTTGCAAATGGGTCAGCAACAACCTGAAATTGGTGGTAACTGCAATTGTTTAGTGTCGGCATTCGCGGTCACCAAACAATCAATCAGCGGACTGCGACTCGCTAATAGGAAGGGAACGCGCCCCTTCCTAAATCCCACTTGCAAACCCTGTTTTGTGATTCAGCAATGTGATTGCAGAACAGCAAAACTGGGGATGGGCATTGGAATAAACATTTTTTCTTGATGTAAACACACAAAATCTGAAAACTAGGCTGTTTGTGACAATTAAAAATAGCTTGGTACATGTGGCCCTAAGTGATAGTCGTACATGACTCAACAAACCTAAGGACTGCATTGTTAACATGTATAGACATGTGTACTACATCTCAGTACTGGGACACTGACAGTTAATTCTGCTTGCATTCAGCATGGCCACAAACATTGCATGCAGCATGTCAAGACATCTGCTACTGTCACTCAGGAGCATTCTACTGTACAGATTTGTCAATGTGATACTCACCAACAGGGCCTCCGATCCCCACACCCAGGTGGTCCAGCAGATCCTGCTCTCTGGCCACCAGGTCAGCCCAGTGATGCTTCAGCTGGTGCTCATTCCTGCTCATGTGGAATACTCGTTTGAGGTGGTATAGCACCCTTCCCCACCACAGCCGCCTTGCCTCTGTGTGATACCCCTGTATTACACGCCCACCCATTTCCAGCATCAATGGCAGAAAGTGGCACACCAGCCACACAAAGCCCCCAAGCTCCTCCTCCCCCATGTGGGTCAGCCTCGCCCATCCCAACATGTCCTTGCACAACAAAGCAAAACAGAAAAAGTGTACTAAGGAAGGAAAATAAATGTAAAAAAGGAAATTTACAGCCTAAACCTAAGACCCCCAACTAACCCAACTAATCTAACCCACAGACAGACACCGGACAGTACATATACAATCCAAAATACACGAAACTACACAAAAGCACATACACAGGCACAATTGTAATTGTAATTGTAATCGTATTTATATAGCGCTTACTACCCCTGACGAGGCGTCGAAACGCTTTTCGATGAGTAGCACGCTACTCCGGTACCCAAACAAGAATTAGTGATGGATTAGTATAATTTAATAAGGAGTACAGTTTTAGTATTATTATGAGTTAATTTGAGTTGCGGATATGAGAGTTTGTTAGTTAGATTGACTGGAGTAATGGAGGGGTGGAGGAGGAAAGAAATCCAGAAGTGTTAATTGGGAGTTTATCCTTCATTTACTCAATCCAAAGGCTTGAGATGAATAAAAGGGGGGCGGAGGGGAAAGAGGATGTGGAAGGGTTAGGGAGAGCATATTAGCAGGGTGAGATGAATGCAGGAGAATTTAGTAGGGTTGTGTGGGAGGTCACAGAGGTAGAGTGAGGTTTGGTGAGTTAGATGTGGGGGTGGAGGGATGAGCTTAGGCAGAGATATTTAGGAGATGAAAGTGGTCGAAGGGATTTGGGATGAGTCCGAGTGAGAATGGAGGATAGTTTGATAGAGACATGACATAAGAGTGATGAGTAGATAAGTGTGATAAAAAGAGAGCAGAAATTCATAGAAACATGCCAGGCACAGATACGACATATACACATACATACACATATATATATATATTTATACACACACACACAAGACTATACACACACATCTGCACATACAATACATAATTAGAATCATGGGTAAAAAATACTTAGTCGTCCATCCATCATCCTGGTAAAAGGCGGGAACTCCCCCACCTACCTCGAGGGTGGACGGGGCGTGGCCCAGCGGGCGGAGCCCACAGGTGCTCCACAAAGGGAGAAACCCTCCACTCTGTGTCTCCAGCAGAGGAAGACAGAACCCGCGCGTCCCAGTCAGACACAGACCACGTTCCAGCACATCATCAGCTCACCTCCAGGAAGGATTCCAGATCTCCTCCGCCATGGGATCTCTGAGCGCACAGCCACGCCCCGCCCCATCCCTGCTAAGCCCAAGAGCCAGGGTGGGCCGTCCTTTCCAGAAGGTGAGCTTCAAACCGCGGCATCTGCCGCGTCCACATTGTACACTAGGGTACGTGATGGGCCACGGGGGCAAAACGTCTTCAGCAACCTTGTGTGCCCCCGGCAATGTCATTGCCACTAGTGCGTCCCCGCGGAGATGTCCTCGCGCCCCTGCGCATCAACAACGCACCACGCGAGTCGGCGGCAAACGCAGTGGGGTCGCCTTGGAAAGCTGTCCATCATCCTGGCAAGAGGCGGGAATTCCCTTACCTACTTCGAGGGTGGACGGGGCGTGGCTCAGCGGGCGGAGCTTACAGGTGCTCCACGAAGGGAGAACCTTCTACTCTGTGTCTCCAGGAGAGGAAGACAGAACCCGCGCGTCACAGACCACGCTCCAGCACACCATCAGTTCACCTCCAGGAAGGACTCCAGATCTTCCTCTGCTATGGGATCTCTGAGCGCACAGCCGTGCTTCATCCTTGCCAGGCCCAAGAGCCAGGGTGGCTTGTCCTTTCCAGAAGCTGAGCTTCGACTGCGGCACCTGCTACGATTATGATTGTAAGTGCTTCCTTTGAGGTTTAGTTTCTGTAAAATGAGCATCGTGGCCTACACAACCGGAGTATTTTCTACGAGTATGTCAGTAAGCGTTACCTAGCATGTTTTATACGCCCCGTTTATATTCTACACTAAGGGTACGTGATGGGCCACGGGGTAAACGTCTCCAGCAACCTTGTGTGCCTTTGGCAATGTTATTGTTACTAGTGCGTCTTTGTGGAGATGTCCGTGCTTCTGCGCATCAACAACGCACCACCGGAATCGGCGGTAAACGCATTGGGGTCGTTTTGGAAAGCTGTCCATCATCCTGGTAAAAGGCGGGAATTCCTTTACCTACTTTGAGGGTGGACGGGGTGTGGTTCAGCGGGCGGAGCTTACAGGTGCTTTATAAAGGGAGAACCTTCTACTCTGTGTCTCCCGGAGAGGAAGATAGAAACCCGCGCGTCACAGTTAGATACTGATTACGCTCCAGTATATCATCAGATTCACCTCCAGGAAGGATTCTAGATCTTTCTGCTATGGGATCTCTGAGCGCACAGCCTTGCTTTATCTTTGCCAAGCCCAAGAGTTAGGGTGGCTTGTCCTTTCCAGAAGGTGAGCTTCAACTGCGGCATCTGCTACGTTTATATTGTACACTAGGGGTGTGTGATGGGCCATGGGGTAAACGTTTCCAGCAACCTTGTGTGCCTTTGGCAATGTTATTGTTACTAGTGCGTCTTTGTGGAGATGTCCTCGTGCTTCTGAGCATCAACACCGCACCACCGGAATCGGCGGTAAACGCAGTGGGGTCGTTTTGGAAAGCTGTCCATCATCCTGGTAAGAGGCGGGAATTCCTTTACCTACTTCGAGGGTGGACGGGCGTGGCTCAGCGGGTGGAGCTTACAGGTGCTTTATATAAAGGGAGATCCTTCTACTCTGTGTCTCCAGGAGAGGAAGATAGAACCCGCGCGTCACAGTCAGACACAAGACCACGCTCCAGCACACCATCAGTTCACCTCCAGGAAGTACTCCAGATCTTCCTCTGCTATGGGATCTCTGAGCGCACAGCCGTGCTTCATCCTTGCCAAGCCCAAGAGCCAGGGTGGCTTGTCCTTTCCAGAAGCTGAGCTTCGACTGCGGCACCTGCTACGTTTATATTGGTAAGTGCTTCCTGTTGAGGTTTAGTTTCTGTAAAATGAGCATCGTGGCCTACACAACCGGAGTATTTTCTACGAGTAAGTCAGTAAGCGTTACCTAGCATGTTTTATACACCCTGTTTATATTGTACACTAGGGGTACGTGATGGGCCACGGGGTAAACGTCTCCAGCAACCTTGTGTGCCTTTGGCAATGTTATTGTTACTAGTGCGTCTTTGTGTAGATGTCCTCGTGCTTCTGCGCATCAACAACGCACCACCGGAGTCGGCGGTAAACGCAGTGGGGTCGTTTTGGAAAGCTGTCCATCATCCTGGTAAAAGGCGGGAATTCCTTTACCTACTTCGAGGGTGGACGGGGCGTGGCTCAGCGGGTGGAGCTTACAGGTGCTTCATAAAGGGAGAACCTTCTACTCTGTGTCTCCAGGAGAGGAAGATAGATCCCGCGCGTCACAGTCAGATACAGATTACGCTCCAGTACATCATCAGTTCACCTCCAGGAAGGATTCTGGATCTTTTTCTGCTATGGGATCTCTGAGCGCACAGCCTTGCTTTATCTTTGCCAAGCCCGAGAGTTAGGGTGGCTTGTCCTTTCCAGAAGCTGAGCTTCAACTGGGGCACCTGCTACGTTTATATTGGTAAGTGCTTCCTGTTGAGGTTTAGTTTCTGTAAAATGAGCATCGTGACCGAACCAACCGGAGTATTTTTCTACGAGTATGTCAGTAAGCGTTACCTAGCATGTTTTATACGCCCCGTTTATATTGTACACTAGGGGTATCTGATGGGCCACGGGGTAAACGTCTCCAGCAACCTTGTGTGCCTTTGGCAATGTTATTGTTACTAGTGCGTCTGTGGAGATGTCCGTGCTTCTGCGCATCAACAACGCACCACCGGAATCGGCGGTAAACGAAGTGGGGTCGTTTTGGAAAGCTGTCCATCATCCTGGTAAAAGGCGGGAATTCCTTTACCTACTTCGAGGGTGGACGGGGGGTGGCTCAGCGGGCGGAGCTTACAGGTGCTGTAGAAGCCTAATTATTCAGCACCCATTCAGGATACAAACGACCGTTAGCCAGCTCTTCTAGATAAACATAATGAATTTATTAGGGATAGAATAGAAAGACATGTACATGGAGGATGCTCTGTACTAGTGTACACTCGAGCAGCCTAATACAAGGAAGTAATACATGATCTTTTATAGTATTAAACCACAAACATAATTCAACGTCTTTTTGGTTCTTTGGCTTTGACGTATGATTGACGCATGACTACTTCTCCATTATGGCTGAGGTCGTTTTTCCTATCATACCATATATAGTAACAAAAAGCATAGAAAAGGATTTTACACAAGGTGGCCTACGTGCCTAATATCACATGGTCCATCTTGTGACAGAACTTGAGAACATCACGTACTCAGACTGGTACTTTCCAGAAGGGAGATTGCTTCAGCTAGCATGCAATGACGAGGATCTTTCATGATGTCTGTTCAGAGGGCAAGCCTTGCAACATAATGCGTTCCTAGCAGTAGCGAATTACATTTGTAGGCCTCTTTACTTAATGATAGGCCTGTGCAGAGATTGTCATTGTGTATCACAGGGGCCACTAGGCATAGCATACCTAGGAACTGTAAAATGCGATTCCACATTCCGCCCTCTGATACTCAATGACAAATCTAAGGGTCATGGTGTATTGCTCTCATTTATACCTCTTGCTTGTCCCTGTTGTCATCCTTATATCTTTTTCTTTGATAATGTGTGTGTTTCTGGTGACAGTTTCTTTTTTTTTTTTCTTTTTCAAGAGTAGGGCCAGGAAGGATGGACAAACTGGTATGAGCACACATATCGTTATCAGTGCCACGATCCCTATCGCTAGTACCTCTACCAACCAGGTACCCCAACCCCTGAACCATGCTGCTACTCGATCCAGCATTCCTCTGACGTCTGTCCCATCTGCCACTTTCCCAGCTCCTTCTTCTTCCTTTTTTATATCCTCTATTTCCTTTCTTATATTCCCCACGTTGGTGTCCTCTTCCTGCGCACCCCGCCAAGTGTTCTCTTTTCCCCCTTCTGTAATTCGGTTCTATGTGCCATTTTTGGTAGCACGAATGCTAAGTAGCAGGTACCTTGCCAACCTGCTGGCAATTTAAAAAAATGCAGATGTCCCACATATAATAAATATTCCTTTGGGAGGTGTCAGGCCTATGGACAAGCCTGTTGTGTCATTTCTTTTGTAGTCCAGGCTCAATGTTGTATTGCAAATACTATGTCCCACATCAATTCCGTGTTTGCTAGTGTCTGCGTTACCTCTTGAGCATTTGAAACACCATGGTGCCTTTATTTCTGTATCTATGGCCAGGCATGGTATTCGTTGTTCTGAGCCATGATCCCTTTCAGTGTAACCCTTCCCTCTTTCTGTTGTAAATGCATTCAATACATTCTCTTCTTCTTTCTTTGGATTCTAATCTCCTACACTTCTTTCTTCTCCTTCTATCTTCTTCCTTCATTTTATTTGACACTCTTTCTACCAATTTTCCTTGCATATCACCTACATAAGGTTCATCTTCCAAACCATACTCATCCCTTTTTCTCCTCATTTCTCCTTTGTTTATATTTTCTCTTATTCTCTCCTTTTTTTTCTTTTCCCTGTACTCATTCCTTTTAAATTTCCCCCTAACATATTATCTAATATGTTACGTGCCACGAATTCTGTGAGGGGCATTTAAGTGTAATTTCTTTTCTCCTGGCTAGTGGTCGGTAGGTGGGTACATATATAACAATCAGACACATTTGCTAGTTCTTTGTACATTGATACCATTTGCACAAATGTATTGTCCTTATAATCTTTTCCATCTTCTTTCCATTTCGTATATTTCACCCATTTTGTTTTATCCTCCACCCTCTCATGTTATTTTGAGATATTGTTGTTCTCACCACCTGTTGTTCTTTCACCTTGGCCATTTTTGGGGATGTAGTGTTCCTGGTCGAGCCATGGAATATGTATGTCGTCTTTATATACTATCAGGATTGTTGTTAGTACTATAGCTGCTACTGGGGTGAGTAACGCTGTGACCACCACGGGCCACTTCCTCTGCTCCTTTTTCTTACGTTATAATCATAAATCCATGTCGCCTTATAGGGTGTGGTCGGATGTGGCTAGCACTTGAAACCAGTTCTATTGGTATGTAACCTTTGATACCTCCTTGTTCCTGTAGGAGTGACACACGAGTAGTCTATTCCTTCTGTATATTTTCGGTGCGACGTTGAATGCTATTTGACAGTTGTAGTTATGCAGAGTATAAAGGGATGAATTCCAGTGTCCAGTTCTAAGGGAGTTGGGTGCGATAGTCCACTGACCAGAGGGATGGCCCTTTTGTCCTATTTTTGCTGTATTCCTAATTGGAAGAGGCACCTCCCAATGGGGCTACAAACCGCACTGATCCTAGTGACCAGCCGCTTCCGTAGGACTGGGATCTGTACCTCTTGGCGCAAATTTTTCTAGCGGACTTTTAGTATTCTGTTCATTTATATCCTGATGTCTTTAATACTTAAGTGGCCTTGCTTGACTCTCCGACTCCTGTGGAGAGTAGCACGAGCAGTTCTGAAAGAGAATCCTGGTGTCTTGAAGGACCCGCTTGCACCCTCCGACTCCTGTGGGGTTGCAGCACGAGCAGCCCAAGAACAATGCTCTGGTGTACTGGGGAACCCACTTACACTCTCCGACTCCTGTGGGAGTGTAGCACGAGCAGTTCCGTCAGTGTTGACTGGTGGCGCTTGTTGAACGAAGGATGTACCGCTGTGGTGAAGGTGGCATTACTCTCATCGGCAACTTTGTTGGCGGCTGGTCGTCCTTTGGTCCAGCGGCTTTCTTGGTGTGTGAGGTATGGACCCAGGATGTGATGCCCTCACACTTGACTGCTGTGGCTGTTGTCAACAGGACTTGGCATGGTCCCCTCCACCGTGGTTGAAGGCAGTGACGTCTGGTGTGGCCTTTACCCACACCCAGTCTCCAGGATGCAGTTGTGTTCCGGTGGTGTACCTTCTTGGTGTAATAGCTGTGGATCCAGGAGGTCATTCCCTCCTACTTTTCAGGAGACCCAAGCCCAATCTCCAAGTTGGAGATCATGTCCAGGTAGTGCTGTCCAGCCAGGAAGGGCCTGCAGCACCTAATGCTGAAGGTAAGGCAAACTGCTGTCAAAATGTCTTATCAGATAATAACTTCTCAGCACCAGACATGTTCATAGGCCAGTCAAACAGTATCTCAGTCGGTGCTCACTTTGACAACTTTGTCAAGGGTGCCTTTCTTGACCAATGAAGCAAGCGGTATTGCATCAATCTAGAACCGCTCAGCAGATGCACAAAATCTTATAAAGGGACATATCTGACTTGTTTATGGGGTAACTAGCACACTCTTAAACTCAAATAAACACTAAAAAATAAATAACAATTACACTCAGTAACAGTGGAATATTCACACAAACTATTTCACCAAACAAATGGTGATCCAAAGGTCAGGCGAAAACACATGTTACACTGGTATACAGCCAGTATAATTTTTTAACATAGCATTGTATCCTATTATTCTATTTCAACACCCAGAATATCTGCATCAATGCTGGAAGGGTTGGGACTTTGCAGGCATCACCGCCATCAGAAGTCACTTCCCCTTTCTCGTACAAGTGTGATGTTCTGAAATGCTGATGTTCCTTTAAGATATTATATTTATTTTATTTATTTATATTTGGCACCCTCATCATCAGAGGTATATTACTCATAGCTGTATTGCAGTACTACAGAGCACATCCTACGGTAGTAATAACTCTATCCTAATATAGGTATTTTCAATACCCAAAACCAGTTTGGAGAATATTTAGTTGCAATCTACCAACACATGAACGCAATCCATTTCACTGCGCTCATTTAAGATGTTCCACGGAAGACTCCCATTAATTATGAAAACATAAAACGTAACATAGACAGACGGATACAGAAACCACATCTTCTCGTCCATGTTCTGAAACCTAGGGAAAAACATGGATAGAAAAATACTCCTACGTAGATACATACATCCTGCGTCCAGGGTGTATATAAAAAAAATCCTATTCCATTCAGCTGTACATTTATTTTACATTTCTACTTGGAACGTCATGGTAACATATCGCAACAATCCGTGGCTTTGCCCTTGGAGTCATGCCCAGAGTCTGTGGTTTTCAGAAATGGGGAAGGTAATCTTAACTGCTACAATTTAATATAGGGACGGGACCTGGCAGATAAATGCACAAAATAAAATACCATAAAAATAAAACACATTTGTGACAAATGTGCTGCATTTTTACCCATTCATTGCCCTTTTGACACCCTGGTTGCACTCACATGACTTCAACATACTACATGTACTGCAGATGTTTAAACATCCACTTGTGTTATTTTCTTTTAGCCTCTCATTAAGTGAAATCGATCAGTCACTAACACGTCATGTGTAATCATTATTACTGCACTAATGTGTTTATTTTACATATCAATACACCTTAGTAGAAGTTTGTTATCACATAATTAACTCACTCTACACCCCAACAAAAACCCACATTTTTATATATCTCTTATTTACTTATATTATTTACAATTCATCACATTTAACACTTCTTTTAATTTCTATATCTCTTCTTTCATTGAACATGACTAAATTATTAGTATGTACTCTATAGAGCTATGAAGAAATACACAACCAGGGGTATGGAACTACCGTAAACAAATGCCCAGCACAATTCTTCCAGAATGCTCTCTCATCAGATGCAAATATCTGCAGAAGCTCGAAAGCAAAATTTTGTTATTCCTTCCTTTCAAAATACCTTCACAAACAATGTAACTAGGAAAGAAACATTCTGCTAAACTACCATGATATTTTAGGTGTCATTTCTTTGAAGCATCATTTAGTAAAATGTGCGGATGCATGGTGGTATTTCCAACATTTATATTCATAACAGGAAAAATCAATGTAACCTTTTCATCAAAGTTACACATTGCCATAGTAGTTCCTGGCATGAACAAAACTACTTTGTGCCAAAACTACTTTGTGCCAATATTCTTCACATGGAAGAGCAGAATGGTGTCACTACCACTGAAGCCAGCCAATAAACAGAGAGACAGAATTCAAATAACAAAAGATCTGTGATAACCAGTTTATGGCAGAATTCTCAAAGAAAATCACAAAGTACACCCATGGTATCTGTTCCTGCATTAGTTCAAATTTACAGCTTTTATACATGAGCTAGCATTTAATGAGGCAGACCAGGAAATCGAACTCCTAGACAATATTTGTAAACACCATTTTAGCAGGAGGAAAATATGCATGTCTTTTTACAGGACAAGTAGACTGATGACACAAACTGTCCCATGGACAATTTAGACATTTTATAAAATTCCACACTCCTGACAACATATTGTTAACTGCTGCAAATGAATCCTCTGTTCCCTCCAGACTAAATTTGTTCACTGTAAGAATTTTGGCAACCTTTGCATGGGTCAAATATTTTTAAATGTAATCCCTACATAAGAAAGTTCTAATTTGTTGTACACCTGTGGTTCCTAACCTTTTTACTCCTGGGGACCACCAGTGAAACGTTACTGGAAGCCAGGTACCCCCAAGCAATTTGCACAATTTAAATTTCAAACATGAAATCAATCTTTTTATATTGGAAAAATATGCAACAATCTAAACTTTTTATTGGAAATGTTGGTGCTGCATCTTTGCGACCAACTTTTCAATTTTTAACCATAAGTGCCTCTCTTCTCTCCCTATCCTTTTTGTCACATTTAATTAATTTTTATTATAGCATCTCTCATACCAGTGTAGGTGTTGGAGCACTTTACAGCACTTTAAAATGAAAGACTGGGAAAAAACAGCTTTCTAATTTGTGCTATGCTGTTGGCATGCAGCTCCTTAATTGCAGTTCATAGCTCAATGTGCTAGATTACTATTATGAATTGTACAGTAACTAAAGAATCTCTGTGACAAAAGCAGTAACCCACTGTGCCATCCACATAAAATACTGTTTTTTTTTTTCATAATACACATCCTTTGCAGCCTGCATATTAACCATCTGCACTATCTTTCAGTCAAAAATGCCACTGTCCAAAACTCTCATTCCTCCCCAGCAGGTACATTAATCACTGGAGTTATCTTGACGCTTTTATTTTTGCTGTACAATGCTCTTTGCAGTACTTTTAAAGCAAATAACAAGTAATAAAGTCTGAATTTTGTTTCTTATTACGTGTGATAACTTAACAATTAAACTTAAATTTTCTACAGTGTGTAAGCATGTTACAGCCATCCCTTGTCTACTTGCAAACCTTTCCCATACTCAGTGTAGTGTCAAATTATAGTGTAGTAATTGGAGTAGTGGCCACATATTTCAGGCCAGTGTATCGCCTTCTTACAATCCTTCCACCAATCTCATGGTACAATAATGCTAAACAATGTATCCAGATCCTTCCAAAGCAGCCCTTCCCATGGCTATTATTCTGTTTAACTCTGTACATTTTTATGTACGTCGAGAGACTGTGTCTTGTGATCTCCAGCTGTGTGTTTGTATTGCTGAGCACCTCCTTCCACATCTTGATGTTATGGATTGTGTGATGTGCATACGTGGACATATCCCATAGTAAATTGTGTGATCCCTCTCACCCCTTGCCAATACATTTTTCCATTTCATTTGATATCTGTTCGTACTTCTGTTCATTTTTTCTAATTGCATTAGCCACTTCCTCTTTACCCTGGCTATGGAATAACTGTCTAATTCTTTCACAAGGTCTCTTACGTTTTGCTTTTATTTTTCACTTCCTCATCCATCAAACGCCATTCCAGGGTGCGGCTTTCACGTTCCGTCTCTGCCTGCTGTTGTAGAGGCAGCTCAGAGTGTTTGGTCCCTGCTGTGGTGCCCTCACGCTGTAGTGTATTTCCCAAATGTCTTCAAAGAAAATCGATATTTTGTTCCTGTGACTGTGCACTTGTCACAGGAAGAGAGCTTGACAAGCCCCTATTATCTCTCTTTTTTTTTTTTTTTTTTTCGTCCTCCAATCTTCCCTGCCCTTGTCAGCCCCCCCACCATGTGGAGGAAACCATTCTTCAGTTCACTTTATTTATTTCTCTTTTTTTTTTTTATCCTCCACATACAGGACAGCCCCACATTCAATGCACATCCCATATGCAACTAGCATGTAGGCAGCATTGTAAAGCACCACACATGTCCGCAAAGCTACAGAAACACTACTGTCATTTTCCTTGCAAAGTCAAAGTCTATGTACAGTAGTGCCTATAGGCCTTCTTTCGCCTCTATTTGGTACGCTGGACTGTCCTTGGGGCTATGTTGATGTGTCTCTACTTTGCCTTTACTAAGAGGGTTCCTCGTGACTGTCTTACCCTAGCCTTTTGTTACATAACACGAAGACAATTACAATCGTTCCAGAAAACAGTAGGATGTCGGTGTATTTTTTTTACACCGCTCATACCCCGTGACACAGAAGGGATAACAATGGGTATATTCACACACGCAGCCTCTCTTTGCCAGCCGCAATTATTGATTAGTAAAAGCAGGAAGCAAGCCGGTCTGCATCCATGCCACAATTTCAGCCAGCCATGTCCACCTTAGCTCACACAAAATTTGAAATCAGACAGTACCCAAGGTGCTAGTGATGGCGTCCACACTGGCGTCCTTTGGGGTGAATCAAGAGATGACAGAATAGTCAGGAGGGACAGGGTGCAGCTGTATGATATTGGAAGCTGGACCAGATCCTTGGCCAGTGACACACAGATAACGCAATAGCGGTGAACAAGTCAAGCAACCACATGTGACGGCAGAACCATAGACAAGGGTCACAGTACAATTAGCCCTGTGGGGTGATCCTACTCCCACCCCTTGTATCAATATGTAGCGAGTGCAGGGGGGGTTTGTACTGTGTGATGTTTGCAGATTAAATCAGTCAATTGTCATAAAAATCTGTATTATGTCTCCCAGGAGTCCACCCACCTAGTCTTACATTTTCTAAAAATTCTTATCCTAAATCGCAAATGCATGAAGTCAAAATAAATCACAGTACACCACCTTGTTGTCAACCCTTCCTTCATCAATCAAAAACCACTTTCGCACACATACTTATTTATATCTCAAAAACCACTTTCAGACACACACACAGATTTATACCTCAAAAACCACTTTCACACACACACACGTAATCAAACCAGCATCTATAGTTTACACCATTTCACATGAGTAGCCGATAGTTCAATATGCCATAAGCATTGTTCAAAGAGCTGCAATATCACAGGAAACAGATAACATAACAATTGTTTAACACGACAAACAGAGCCTGCCTGCTCCACTGGAATGAACCACTATCATCCAGTTACTGGAATGAACCACTATCACTCCTATAAACACAAGGATGCTGACATCACATGCCAGTTCCTCTTAAATGTACACATAGAACCTGGAACGGACCTCTACCATTCCATTTCACATCTGGGCAACGCCCTTTTAACCAGGGGTTGGCTTGGCGCCCACAACACCCTCTCTGGCCAGAGTTATCCGCACCAGCCCCTCCGGCTGGGGACTGCAAACAGCGACTCGCGCTGTGTTCTGAAGCAACACCACTAGTTGCCTCTATTCCTCTGACTTCTTTTTTTAACAGTAACAAGCTACATGAAATACAGGAAGCTATTCTAAGTATACAGCTGCAGCGCAGGGAGGAAGGAAATGGTGTAATACAATGGAAGAACCAAATTAACACAGAATGCTAGCAGCCTGCGGACGGTTATAGTTAACTATCTGAATGTTTTCACGAGGTGCATTATCGGAGCCCGCAACAGAGGACAACAGAGGAAGAAATGCCCTTGGCATGCCACCGGAGACAGAGAAGAAAAACAAATATCATTACAAAAAGCTGGCTAAGGGGTACGGCAAAATAGAAATATTAACCATAAATGCATAACCACTGTATGCAGGAAACATATTAAGATAAACACCCCAGTTAACGCCCTTTTTTCGCAAAATTTACACCGAAAACACAGAAGAGCAAACAGCGAGAGCAGGACCACGAAGCAGCAATAGATACTCACGACAGCTCCAAACTCCGTCGCAGGAGGGGCCCTGTCCAATGGGTCAGCTGTCGCCCCAACCGAAACAGGAGCCAGGCTGAAGGAAGCTTTTCGCTGAACGAGACCGCAGTTCTTCCATTCTCCACCAAATGTAGAAGCCTAATTATTCAGCACCCATTCAGGATACAAACGACCGTTAGCCAGCTCTTCTAGATAAACATAATGAATTTATTAGGGATAGAATAGAAAGACATGTACATGGAGGATGCTCTGTACTAGTGTACACTCGAGCAGCCTAATACAAGGAAGTAATACATGATCTTTTATAGTATTAAACCACAAACATAATTCAACGTCTTATTGGTTCTTTGGCTTTGACGTATGATTGACGCATGACTACTTCTCCATTATGGCTGAGGTCGTTTTTCCTATCATACCATATATAGTAACAAAAAGCATAGAAAAGGATTTTACACAAGGTGGCCTACGTGCCTAATATCACATGGTCCATCTTGTGACAGAACTTGAGAACATCACGTACTCAGACTGGTACTTTCCAGAAGGGAGATTGCTTCAGCTAGCATGCAATGACGAGGATCTTTCATGATGTCTGTTCAGAGGGCAAGCCTTGCAACATAATGCGTTCCTAGCAGTAGCGAATTACATTTGTAGGCCTCTTTACTTAATGATAGGCCTGTGCAGAGATTGTCATTGTGTATCACAGGGGCCACTAGGCATAGCATACCTAGGAACTGTAAAATGCGATTCCACAGTGCTTCATAAAGGGAGAACCTTCTACTCTGTGTCTCCAGGAGAGGAAGATAGAACCCGCGCGTCTCAGTCAGATACAGATTACGCTCCAGTACAACATCAGTTCACCTCCAGGAAGGATTCTGGATCTTTTTCTGCTATGGGATCTCTGAGCGCACAGCCTTGCTTTATCTTTGCCAAGCCCGAGAGTTAGGGTGGCTTGTCCTTTCCAGAAGCTGAGCTTCAACTGGGGCACCTGCTACGTTTATATTGGTAAGTGCTTCCTGTTGAGGTTTAGTTTCTGTAAAATGAGCATCGTGACCGAACCAACCGGAGTATTTTCTACGAGTATGTCAGTAGGCGTTACCTAGCATGTTTTATACGCCCCGTTTATATTGTACACTAGGGGTACCTGATGGGCCACGGGGCAAAAACGTCTCCAGCAACCTTGTGTGCCTTTGGCAATGTTATTGTTACTAGTGCGTCTGTGGAGATGTCTGTGCTTCTGCGCATCAACAACGCACCACCGGAATCGGCGGTAAACGCAGTGGGGTCGTTTTGGAAAGCTGTCCATCATCCTGGTAAAAGGCGGGAATTCCTTTACCTACTTCGAGGGTGGACGGGGCGTGGCTCAGCGGGCGGAGCTTACAGGTGCTTCATATAGGGAGAACCTTCTACTCTGTGTCTCCAGGAGAGGAAGATAGAACCCGCGCGTCACAGTCAGATACTGATTACGCTCCAGTACATCATCAGTTCACCTTCAGGAAGGATTCTAGATCTTTTCTGCTATGGGATCTCTGAGCGCAGAGCCTTCCTTCATCTTTGCCCAGCCCAAGAGTTACGGTGGCTTGTCCTTTCCAGAAGCTGAGCTTCAACTGCGGCACCTGCTACATTTATATTTGGAAGTGCTTCCTGTTGAGGTTTAGTTTCTGTAAAATGAGCATCGTGACCGAACCAACCGGAGTATTTTTTACGAGTATGTCAGTAGGCGTTACCTAGCATGTTTTATACGCCCCGTTTATATTGTACACTAGGGGTACCTGATGGGCCACGGGGTAAACGTCTCCAGCAACCTTGTGTGCCTTTGGCAATGTTATTGTTACTAGTGCGTCTGTGGAGATGTCCGTGCTTCTGCGCATCAACAACGCACCACCGGAATCGGCGGTAAAACGCAGTGGGGTCGTTTTGGAAAGCTGTCCATCATCCTGGTAAAAGGCGGGAATTCCTTTACCTACTTCGAGGGTGGACGGGGCGTGGCTCAGCGGGCGGAGCTTACAGGTGCTTCATATAGGGAGAACCTTCTACTCTGTGTCTCCAGGAGAGGAAGATAGAACCCGCGCGTCACAGTCAGATACTGATTACGCTCCAGTACAACATCAGTTCACCTCCAGGAAGGATTCTGGATCTTTTTCTGCTATGGGATCTCTGAGCGCACAGCCTTGCTTTATCTTTGCCAAGCCCGAGAGTTAGGGTGGCTTGTCCTTTCCAGAAGCTGAGCTTCGACTGCGGCACCTGCTACGTTTATATTGGTAAGTGCTTCCTGTTGAGGTTTAGTTTCTGTAAAATGAGCATCGTGACCGAACCAACCGGAGTATTTTCTACGAGTATGTCAGTAAGCGTTACCTAGCATGTTTTATACGCCTCGTTTATATTGTACACTAGGGGTATCTGATGGGCCACGGGGTAAACGTCTCCAGCAACCTTGTGTGCCTTTGGCAATGTGATTGTTACTAGTGCGTCTTTGTGGAGATGTCCTTGTGCTTCTGCGCATCAACAACGCACCACCGGAATCGGCGGTAAACGCAGTGGGGTCGTTTTGGAAAGCTGTCCATCATCCTGGTAAAAGGCGGGAATTCCTTTACCTACTTCGAGGGTGGACGGGGCGTGGCTCAGCGGGCAGAGCTTACAGGTGCTTCATATAGGGAGAACCTTCTACTCTGTGTCTCCAGGAGAGGAAGATAGAAACCGCGCGTCACAGTCAGATACTGATTACGCTCCAGTACATCATCAGTTGACCTCCAGGAAGGATTCTAGATCTTTTCTGCTATGGGATCTCTGAGCGCAGAGCCTTCCTTCATCTTTGCCCAGCCCAAGAGTTACAGTGGCTTGTCCTTTCCAGAAGCTGAGCTTCAACTGCGGCACCTGCTACGTTTATATTTGGAAGTGCTTCTTTTGAGTTTTAGTTTCTGTAAAAATGCGCATCGTCGCCTACCCAACCGAGGTATTTTCTACGAGTATGTCAGTAAGCGTTACCTAGCATGTTTTATACGCCCCGTTTATATTGTACACTAAGGTTACGTGATGGGCCACGGGGTAAACGTCTCCAGCAACCTTGTGTGCCTTTGGCAATGTGATTGTTACTAGTGCGTCTTTGTGGAGATGTCCTCGTGCTTCTGCGCATCAACAACGCACCACCGGAATCGGCGGTAAACGCAGTGGGGTCGTTTTGGGAAAGCTGTCCATCATCCTGGTAAGAGGCGGGAATTCCTTTACCTACTTCGAGGGTGGACGGGGCGTGGCTCAGCGGGCGGATATTACAGGTGCTTTATGAAGGGAGAACCTTCTACTCTGTGTCTCCAGGAGAGGAAGATAGAACCCGCGCGTCACAGTCAGATACTGATTACGCTCCAGTACATCATCAGTTCACCTCCAGGAAGGATTCTAGATCATTTCTGCTATGGGATCTCTGAGCGCACAGCCGTGCTTTATCTTTGCCAAGCCCAAGAGTTAGGGTGGCTTGTCCTTTCCTGAAGCTGAGCTTTAACTGCGGCACCTGCTACGATTATAATTGCAAGTGCTTCCTTTGAGGTTTAGCCTCTGTAAAATGAGCATCGTGGCTTACCCAACCAGAGTATTTTCTACGAGTATGTTAGTAAGCGTAACCTAGCATGTTTTATACGCCCAGTTTATATTGTACACTAAGGGTACGTGATGGGCCACGGGGAAAACGTCTCCAGCAACCTTGTGTTCCTTTGGCAATGTGATTGTTACTAGTGCGTCTTTGTGGAGATGTCCTCGTGCTTCTGAGCATTAGCAACGCACCACCGGAATCGGTGGTAAACGCATTGGGGTCGTTTTGGAAAGCTGTCCATCATCCTGGTAAAAAGGCGGGAATTCCTTTACCTACTTCGAGGGTGGACGGGCGTGGCTCAGCGGGCGGAGCTTACAGGTGCTTTATAAAGGGAGAACCTTCTACTCTGTGTCTCCAGGAGAGGGAGATAGAACCTGCGCGTCAGATACAGACTACGCTCCAGTACATCATCAGTTCACCTCCAGGAAGGATTCTAGATCTTTTTCTGCTATGGGATCTCTGGGCGCACAGCCTTGCTTTAGTTTCCAAAGAAACTATAAATCAATAGAAATATACATATAATCTGAAAAAAATAATTATCCCCATAGGCATATGCAGTTCATAGTTGTTTGAAAAAGGTGGTTATGAAGGAAAGAGCCAACTCTTGAGTAGTTTCCTGAAAACAAGAAAGTTATCTGTGGCTCTTATAGTTGGGGGTAATGAATTCCATAGTTTGGCTGCTTGGACGGAGAAGGATGTACCACCTACAGTCTTTTTCTTGTATGGTGGTGTTCTAAGGCGGGGTGCCAGTCTTGAGCGGAGGGTTCTTTGTTGGATGTATTTGGTAATTTTCTTTCTGATGAAAAGCGGTCCTGTTCCATGTATAGCTTTGTGGGTGATACAAAGCAGCTTGAAAGTGCATCTTCTGGCAACGGGTAGCCAGTGTAGTGCTCTCAAGGCAGGGGAGATGTGGGCTTGCGGCTTTATATGTAGTAGTAGCCTGGCTGCGGAATTCTGGATACGTTGTAGTTTTTTCATAACAGATAGAGATGATCCATGGTAGAGGCTATTGGCATAATCCAGTTTGGATAATACAAGTGAGATAGTAGCTTGCACCTTGTGTGGAAATCCGAGGTGAGGGAAAATGCGTCGTAAAGTCTTTAAGGTGATGAAGCTTGTGCGTGCTAATTTGTCTACTTGGGCATTCATAGTTAGTTTGGAATCCATGGTGATTCCAAGGTTTTTCACTTCCTTGGATAATTGAGGAGGTGGTCCGAGATCGTCAGGCCAGACGCACAGAGGGTCATAATGTTTCCAGTCACCACATGTGAGTATTTCAGTTTTGGAGGTATTTAGTTTGAGATGGCTCCAGGTCATCCACTGATCAACGGCTCTGAGGCAACTGAAGATTTGAGAGTTTTCAATGTTTTTGGGGTCTTCTAATTGAAGTAGTATTTGTGTGTCATCTGCATAGTTGTAGCATGTGAGATGGAAATCATTGATCAGTTCTGGTAAAGATATCATGTAGATGTTAAAAAGCAAAGGTGAGATGATTGACCCTTGGGGGACCCCTGTTTTTGTGAGGTAGGGTTCGGACGAGAAGGGGGGTGAGTGGATGATATTTGCTATTTTTTGGAGATAGGAAGTAATCCAGTCGAGCGCAATCCCTTGTATGCCGGCTTCGTGGAGTCTTTGAGTTAGGGTGTCATGGTCAACTGTATCAAAGGCAGCTGAGAGGTCCAAGAGAAGTAGTGCAGCAACTCCATTTCGGTCAACTGTGTTTTTAAGATCGTCCCAGATTGCCATGAGTGCCGATTCAGTGCTTCTTCCTGGGCGGAATCCAGTTTGGAAGTCTGAAAGTATAGAGTTGTCTTCAATGAATTGTGACATCTGGGCGAATGCTGCTCTTTCTATCAATTTGCCCAGGAAAGGTCCATTTGTGATAGGTCTGTAGTTGTTTGGGTCTTGCGGGTCTAGATTTGTTTTCTTTAATAATGGTCGTATGTATGCCTTTTTCAGGTCTGTAGGAAAAGTTCCTGAAGTTAAAGAGTTGTTGATGATTCTTCTTACAGGTGTGGCAGCGGAAGTAGATAGCAGGATGTTCTTGAAGATCTGTGGTGGGCAAGGGTCAGAAGGGCAACCAGAAGGTCTGCTTGCTTTGACCAAATTCATAAATTCATCCTGGGATATTTGTTTGAAGGACTGTAGAGGTTGGGATGGTTTATTCTTAAAGGGTATTTTTGTAAAGGGGTTGGTGCTGATGGTTTTCTTCTGTTTTAAATAGGAGTCCAGTGTGTCTGCCTTGGTTGTGTAGTGAGTTGCCAATAAACAAACAGAATACACAAAAGACACAAGAGAGACTCCACAAGATGCAAGAAACGCAATCCAGACACCAGCAACACCGAGACACAGCCACACAGTCAAAAAAAGCACAGACTGTAAAGTGAAAGTGAAAGTACACCCACTGTACCATGCCTGTAAACAGAATTTTCTATTATATCACTTCCTGTCCCCTTTGCTGCCCATTTTATGTCATGTGTGTATTTTATGATGCATACGATGTTTGAGTGAATATTTTCAACGCGTAACCTACATGTTCAGCAAAATACCACGCATTACCTGTAAACTTCAATTTCAATGGATATCCACATGCGTGTGGTGCGCAGGTGGAATTAACACTAAGGGCCCATGTATGTTTAGTTAGCGTTTGCATGATTTTTCGACACATTTGAGTCAATATTTTTGACTGTGATTGCATGATTTACAATTATTTAACATGCATGCACCCTGTATCAAGATGAAAATAGGATGGTATGGCCTGCAGTGTGTGGTATAATGGTTGGCCACATGTGGTAGAGCACACAACTGTGTGTTTTGTCTGTGAATGATCTGTAACAACAATATGTGTGTTTCTGAAGGAACGGCATGCAATACATTGGACGTAACGCTCATGTATGAATGTTACAAATGGGGATCTACTTCTGATGGCAATCAGTGATCTACAACAGTGATGATATGTGTTTGTAATATGTGTTGATTCATTTGAAGTGTGTAGTTGTTTGACTTTGGGGACATTACATTTCACACGACAAACAAAACTCAGGGATGATTAAGGATGGCTGATGAGTGCTATGTTGGATATGTTACCACTCATATGTCATTAATTGTTGGTTACGACTTCATGGTGACTTGTGTGTGAACTACCCATATGTCGGCCGTGTGTACATGTTTGGTACTTACAGTGTTCGAGACACTGTGCCTTAATTCCACCCATAAAATGTTAGGTACACGTTAGTTTGACTCATAAGAATTGCCTATGTTACTTAGGATGATGTGGTGGACCTGCTGCCTTGGCTACATGTGTTCACATATTTTCAGACGTGCATTCCACACCAGTGTCCAGTTCAAGTGTGTGGGAATATGTACCCTGTGTCAGGATTGGGCTCCATGGTGTTACGGTTTTGTGCGGGTCTAGTCAGGCGTCTGTTAGGGCCACCCCTTGAGTTCACAGAGTATCTCGCAAGGAAGTAGTGTATCAAAGCAGAAGAGCAGCTAAAGGCATACAAGGGGAAAGGCCAGCTATGATAAGGGTTGGAAACTGCCCTTTTTATAGGGTCATCCCCAATCTTTTTGCCTTCTGCCTCCTATTTTTTCTGACCTGTTGCTGTTGGTTTTTGAACTCTGAGCACCTCACAACTGCTAACCAGAGATAAAGTGCAAATGCTGTCTGTGTAAATTGTATGAAATTGGTTCATCCATGATTGACATATTTGATTTACTGGTAAGTCCTTAGCACAGTGCACTAGAGGTGCCCAGGGCCTTCAAATCAAATGCTGCTAGTGGGCCTGCAGCACTGGTTATGCCACCCACCATAGTATCTCTGTAAACATGGCTCAGACCTGTCACTGCAGTGTCTGTGTGTGCAGTTTTAAACTGCCAATTCGACTTGGCAAGTGTACTCACTTGCCTGCATAAACCTTTCCCTTTTCTTACATGTAAGACATCCCTAAGGTAGGCCCTAGGAAGCCCCATGAGCAGGGTGCAGTGTATGCTTAAGGTAGGACATATACTAAAGTGTTTTATATGTCCTAACAGTGAAATACTGCTAAATTCGGTGTTCACTGTTTTCAAGGCCTATCCCTCTCGTAGGTTAACATGGGGACTACCTTTAAATGTGATTAAAGTGTAGATTGCCGTTGGGAGGGGATAGACATGTGGAGTTTGGGGTCTCTGAGCTCACAATTTAAAAATACATATTTTAGTAAAGTTGATTTTACGATTGTGTGTTTGAAAATGCCACTTTTAGAAAGTGAGCATTTTCATGCTTAAACCATTCTGTGACTATGCCTGTTTGTGGATTCCCTGTCTGGATCAGTTTGACAGTTTCGCTGTTTGCACCTCTCTCTAGACAGTGACACAAAGGGAGCCGGGTGTAGCCTGCATTTCCTGATGAGCCATCTGTGCTAGGAGGGAGGGGAGGAGTGGTCACTTACACCTGAAAGGGCTGTGCCTGCCCTCACACAATGCAGTCTCCAACCTGCTGGTCTGTGTCTGAGGCCTGGTCTGGACAAGGCAGGATTTCACAAACAAGAGAGACTTTCCTTTGAAGTAAGCCTACTTCAACTGGCAAAATGGGTATAAGAAGCTTTGCTGCTTCTGCCTGTGCAAGAGGACAAAGACTGGATTTTGTGTGCCTTCCTGCTTATGAAGAACTCTGCAAGGGCTTAAAATTGAGCTTGCCTCCTGTTGTTGAAGTCTCAGGGACAGCAAAGACTTCTCTCTGCCAGCACCTGGAGCCTCTGCTGAGACTCCTGCCCTGCCAAGTGGTGCCCTATCTAGTTCCTGGGGCCTTGAAAGGAGAAGCTGGCAGGCCAGGTTTGAGAAATTCACACACAGACCCCTGTGCGGGAAAACTCTTGATGCAACCTCCAGAAAAACAACGTGCCGCCGGCTTTGTGGATGAAATTGATGCTCTGCCTGCAGCGTGGCTGGAAGATCGATGCACCCTGCTGGAGAAATGACATGCAGCATCGCTGATGGAGGCTGGTGAGATTGCAACCCACACTGCGCAGTTTTTGGATCACCGTGTGGCAGGATTTCTGATGCAAACATCGCTGGGCATGTAAAAATGATGCAAAGCCTTTCTGGACCTGAGAGTGCTTGTCCGGATTGATGCATTGCTCTCCTGTGGATAGTAGAAATGATGCACACCGACCCGACCAAAGAAGAAACAAAGCACGGTCTTGCTTGTGAGTTTATCGACACAGGCTTCTTTCGATGCACACACACCAGTGTGGGGTTGTTTTTGACGTGACCCAGGTACATTTTCATGCTAACAGCGTTAGCGTTGTGTTTAAAAGAATATGAAGACTCTTTTTACATTTTAATTAATAACTTGACTTGTGTATGTTGGATTTTTGTCGTTTTGGTCTTGTTTTGTTTAGATAAATATTTTCTATTTTTCTAAACCTGTGTTGTGTCATTTTGTAGTGTTTTCATTAAGTTACTGTGTGTGTTAGTATAAATACTTTACACCTAGCACTCTGAAGTTAAGCCTGCCTGCTCGTGCCAAGTTACCATGGAGGGGAGCAGGGGTTAGCTAACAGCATTAGTATTGTGTTTTAAAAAACAAAAACATGGAGACTCTTTTTACATTTTAATTAATAACTTGACTTGTGTATGTTGGATTTTTGTCGTTTTGGTCTTGTTTTGTTTAGATAAATATGTTCTATTTTTCTAAACCTGTGTTGTTTCGTTTTGTAGTGTTTTCATTGTTACTGTGTGTGTTAGTACAAATACTTTACACCTAGCACTCTGAAGTTAAGCCTGCCTGCTTGTGCCAAGCTACCAAGGAAGGGAATGGGGGTTAGCTGAGGGTGATTCTCTTTTACCCTGACTAGAGTGAGGGTCCTTGCTTGGACAGGGGGTAACCTGACTGCCAACCAAAGACCCCATTTCTAACAGTAAGACAGAGAAAACAGAAATGTGAAGGCAGAGCAACCTAAGTGTGAACAAATATGGAACGGGTCAGTAATGGACAAACATGCAGGGCTTATCACTAAGATTGTACACAGGGTAGGGCTTAGGACTTCCCACAGCAACAGGGAACGTCAGTGCCTCTGTGCAGATTAATCTTACAGCTAGTCACCACGCAAGCCCCATAGAAAGGAGGCAGCAGAAGTGATTCTGTGTCTGGACCATTAGGCCACAAACAAGGATTGTACTTACATATACAATACTAGCCCTTGCGGGTCTGGCTGGAGACACAGTGGCAATTCCTGGAATACAGCCATAGCACACTGTCACTGTTAGGCACTAAAAACTACATGCAACATTAGACAAAGGACGGGGCTGGATTTGCCTCCTGGAAACCAGGTGCCAGACCAAATACAAAGGAAAACGCTTAGACAGGTGAGGCCTGATAGAACACTTACCAGACACGATAACCCAAGAGGAAAAAGAAAGCGAGGGAACCAACTAGGAGGCGAAGCCAGGCACAGGGAACAGGCTCAGGTTGACGTAAAGGCTGGAACAGGTCTCGGAAACAGAAAGCAGGCTCTGGCAGAAACAAACATGAACAAGGCTGAGAAACAGGGAGCAGACTCCGACTGGACCAAACAGGAATGGCTAAACAGGGAGCAGGTTCACGCATAATCAGGACTCTAACAGAATCCACCAAGGGGTCTGTAACACAACTGAATCGTACTCCAATGCACGACAAGGAGCTTCAGGGAGTGGCCACTTCTAAGCAGATCCACGCAGCAGCAAGGCCAGGGCAGAGGCACATGTCTGGGCTGCACAAGAAAGGTCAGAGGTGTGAACAGCTTAAGTCTCTCACAAGTCCGGGAGGAGAGAATCCAGTATAAAGGGACGTATGGAAAAGGGAAGCAAACAGGAGTCAGACAGGGACTCTGGGTGAGTGTTAATGATGATTCCCAGGGTAGAGATAGTCCATGTGCTGCACCCCCTAGAGATGGAAGGGCAAAGACTTAACACATGGCAGTGGCAGGAATTATTTCCAGGAATGGACTGTGCAGGGCATGTGTTGTGAACATTGCTTGTCATACCTGGGACACTCATGCTATCCATTTTCAGAAATGCTGCTCCCCCTTGTCACACAAGCACCTTGCAGAGATTGCAAATGTCACGCTGACTAATGTCAAGGGTCTGATATTTCACATACACTGGCTCATATTTGAAGATGTCATAGTTGTGTGTCATGTGCTACAGTAGTTGACCATAAGACACATAGGACAGGATTAGGCACGCTACCCTTCATTCGTCATAGAGTATAGCAGGACATTATTCCCACTAAAACTCCCTATATTCATTTTTAATCTTGGCCTGAACCTTGTTTCTGATTCATTAAAGTGATGGTTTAGGTTCAGAGCTAATTTTATCTCACTCTTACTCTCCTTCACTTACTCACCCTTTTCTGCTTTTTCAGTCAGTTCTCGTTTCAGACCTCCATTTGGCGATTGGCCTACGGTTAAGTACCACCCTGATTCCTGGGTGGTCCACCAGACATTGCAGCACCGGTCTGACGATGAGATAGCCCAATGATGAAACCTGTCACCCTATTGGGTGCTTGAGGGCTCTCCTGAAATCAATCATAACTTCGCCCTTATCTTCCTATTTAATTAATAAGTTCCTTGTCTCTTTGGAACAGTGCACCTTTTCTATATAACATGTGCTACAGTAGACCATGTTGGCAACCTGGTTGTGTGTCTTATGCTGTGGTCCATTGGTTTTGTCCTTCAGATGTGACATTCAAAGATGAATATTTTTATATGTGTGTGATTTTTGCTGTACAATCATACGCATCATATGTGATGTTGCATCAGAAGTAGTCAGATTTGTCTTTGTAACATACTCCCTGAGGTAATACTCACATTCCTAGAGAACATGTGAAGGAGAAAGAAGAAACCACAGCAGGATTGTGTTATCAAGTAAGGTGTGTAGTTACATATCCTAACAAGGGGTACAGGGTGACTATTGGTTGAAAACTTTTTGAGCAATTTTCTGCCTGCGGCGCATTCCTACAGCTGTGTTTTGATGTTCCCCCTCATTTTCCCTGGCACCATCCTCCTCCTCCTCAGGCAGTTCTTGCTTGGGCTCATATAGGGGGATGTTCCTCCTCACACAAATGTTGTGCAAGATAGCATGTGTAAGTATGATTTTGCAAACAATGTGTGGGGCATATAGGAGGCTGCCTCCTGTGATGTCCAGGCACCTGAATCTGGACTTCAGGATGCCAACGGTCCTTTCTACAATGGTGCATGTCCTCCAATATGCCTCAATAGAAGCACACTCTGCTGCTGTGCTTGGGTTGGGGAATGGAGTCATGAGCCATGGCTGTATCCCATAACTCTGATCCACTGCAAAAGATGATAGGAGTGAGTATTTTGTTAGTGCTTGCAACAGGAATGTCATGTAGCATGGCAGTTGATATCTTGCGCGTCTGTGACTCATATGTGTTTGTGATATTGTGTGAGATCCTGGGCTTCAGTGAGTTTTTTTCTGCAGTGGGTTGTTTGACTTGACAAATTATGTTTGGGTCATTGACCTGGGATCTATGATTTTGTTTCCAGACTGCTGATCTGTGTGTATGTACCATGAGTTGTGTAATGTCCTACATGTTTTAGTGTGCTTTCACAGGAGGGGACATGATACTTCCACACACACAATAGATTCCAATGTGGTGGTAACATGGTTGCACTACATGGCCTTGACATCCAATCCAATTAGATATATGTCATTGCAGATGAAATGTTACAGTGAGGCCCTTTGATTTGGCTTGGTGACAATGCACAAAACATCGCCAAAAGTTGGCAGCACTGAGGTGTTCAGTATTGACAATGCACAATTGTCCCATGTGTGACTTGGTTTTAGTCAAACCTTTGCTGTTCCCTCTGCCAGTGGCTCATGTTCAACCATGCACCTACACTACCAAACTTGCTCGAGGTAACCTGGCTAGCTGCCTCGTGGAGGTGGATGTATCTGTGCAGGAAGGGCCATCTCCCTGTACATATGTTATTTTGATGGACAATTGGCTCTTTCAGTGTGTGCAGCAGTGTGCAGTTTGCATTAAGGGCACATCAATATGTGTTCATAGCACAGTCCAGTTCCTTATTGTTAACTGGCAAAGGCACCCCAGGAGTGATGTATGTTGCTGGGACTGCCTCAGTATTTCTGTGTCACCTACATGTGAGTCAGCTTCATCATGCTATGTGTCTCATGGTGTTAGACCTGCAGCAACACACATTGCACACCCCTTCCACGCTACATATTGCTTGGGAGGATGTCGGATTGACTATATGGCTTAATGTAATTGTAAATGGTTCATCTTCCAAGTTGTACTTTTAGTGCAGCCAATGTCATTGTCACTATGGGCTTTGACATTGGTCTCTTGTAGCTCTAGATTCGCAGCTAATGTTTGTGGCAGCCATCATTTGTCCATAGGTATGTATCCCATTGTGTCAGGCTGTACAACATAACTACCTGTATCACAACTCAGTGTCTTCCTGCCCACGTGTCAATGTAGTGGTGTATGTTTTGTGTGTCCTACAGGGTTGCTGTGCTATGTGTATATTGCTAGGTCTATGGACTTACCGACAAGAAGGCTATTGCCATATTGTCCATTTTGGAAGTGCTGATTGATGTGCTGTGCCGGAATATCATCATTCCACCAGAGACCAAGCTGCTAGCTGTCCTCCACATGTTGGCAAGTGTCTCTTTTCAAACCACTGGTGTCCTGGTTGCCAGGATCTCACAGCCCTCTTTCTCTGCCTTCCTACCCGACGTATTGGATGCCATCATCTCCCTCATACCCGCCCCATCAGGTTCCCCAACACACAGCAGAAGCAGCAGTAGACCAAATCAACGGCTTCCCACACGTGCTTGGTGCCATTGATTGTACACATGTACGGATTGTGCCACCTGCTGCAACCGAGCATCTATACTGCAACAGGAAGCACACACACTCCATCAATGTGCAGGGAATTGCCAATCACCGGGTTTGATCACCAACATCGTGGCAAAGTATCCTGGGACTGTACATGATTCATTCATCTTCCGCCACTGCACTATCGATCAACACTTCCAGGATGGACTACATGGCAATGGCCTACTTGCTGGTAAGTACAGAAACCCAGTTATATACACACAGCACAGCAACCCTGTAGGACACACAACACATACACCACTACATTGACACGTGGCCAGGAAGACACAGGTTGTGACACTGCTAGTCATGTTTGATATCCTGACCCAATGGGATACACACCTATGGACAAATGACAGATGCAAATAACAACAGATGCCAGTCCACAGACACAAGGGAACAATTTAAAACCACACAGTGACAATGACATGCCCTTAACTACCAGTACAACTTGGAAGATGAATCTTACAATATCACATCAATAACACTCAATCACACACCCTTCCAAACAATATGTACAGTGTAAGGGGTATGCAATGTGTTTCACTGCAGGTCTAACACCAAACACACATAGCATGATGATGATGACTCCAATGAATGGGACTTGGAATCATTGAGGCTGTACCAACTTCTCACATCACTCCTGGTCTGGCATTGCCCCCTACAAATAAGCAAGTGGACTGTGCTAAGAACACATATTGATGTGACAATAATGCAAAGTGCACATTCCTCCACATACGGATTGAGACAATTACACATATACACAACAGATGTACAGGCATGTGGACCTTCTGACACTTAAACCTTCAACCCCACAACCAAGTTAGCCAGCTTAACTGCACCAGGTTCAGTAGTGTAGGTACACGTTTGAACATGAGTCAATTGGGTGAGGGCAGATAAATAGGTCTGCATAGAACTTGTCACACATGGGATATTTGTGCATTGTCAATTGTCAACACGGCAGTGCTGCCTACTTATGAAGATGTGTTGTACATTGTCAACTAGGGCCTCACTGATGTTTAACAAATTCTATTGCATATGTTAAATTGGATGGGATGTCCAGGCCATATAGATGCAACCGTGTTACCACCACTGTGGAATTGATTCTGTGTATGGAAGTATCATGTCACCCCCAGTTAAGACACATGGACACCTCTTTCACATGACATAATGCATGGGAGTACACAATGCACTGCAAGTCTACAAAAATACAGCTGACATCCGGTCAATCAGCCAAACACCAGTTCAGATAATGAAACATCCCAATGCTGATGGTACATCCTAAAAGCCTAGGATTCCACATAATAACACAAACACAGATGAGTTACAGACAACACAAGAGAACAACTGCCATGCAAAGTGATAGTCATGATGCAAGCTCCATCAACATGTTTCACTCATTTTCTCTTTCAGCTGATCAGGGGTATGAGATCCAGCCATGGATCATGACCCCATTTGCAAAACCAAGCACAGCATCAGAGCGTTCCTATAATGAGGCACATCGAAGGACACGCAGCATAGTGGAGAGGACCTTTGGCATCCTGAAGTCAAGATTCAGGTGCCTCGATATCACCGGAGGCAGCCTCCTATACTCACCAGAAATGGTGTGCAAGATCATTTTGACCTGTGCCATCCTGCACAACATTTGTGTAAGGAGGAAAATTCCCCTCTATGAACCAGACCCACAAATGCCTGAAGAGGAGGAAGAGGAGGATGTTGAGGGGGACCATCCAAACACTGCTGCAGTATTGCGTCCGAGACAACACATTGTACAAAACTTCTTTTAACTCTACTCACCACACCATCACCACTGTCTTACCATATGTCATTAAACACCTAATTTAATCACTAAATTCTGGGTAATTATTTATGCATCACATAATCCCTAGGAATCATAATCAGAGTTTAGTCTTATGGAGCATTGCAGATATACAGATTAGGATATTGAAAAAGGCACATCACATTTGATGGCTATGAATGTACACGCAACTTCACACACAGTGTAAATGATATATATCCTGTCCATTTCACATTTGAAGGTCAATATCAGAGGACCACAGCTATGGCACACATCCATGTTGGCAACATGTTTCATTGCAGCATATGGCACACAACTAAGACACCATCAATCATAAGGTAAAAAACTCCTTCATACATGAGGCAGTGGATGTGCTATTGCATTGGTAACAGGAATGTATGACCAGACCCTTTACAGCAGTAAGTGTGTGACATCAGCTATCTTTGCAAGGAGTATGTGTGACAAGAAGTCCATGTAAGCTGCAAATGGATAGCATGAATGCCCCAGGTATGACAAGCATTGCTCACAAGACATGCCCTGCGCATGTTATTACAGGTTATACGTCCTGCCACTGCCATGTTTTCAGTCTCTCCCCACCCTTCTCTAGGGGGCCCTGTAAATGGACTATTTGTACCCTGATAATCCTTCATCTACACACACCCAGACTCACATTCTGACTCCAGTGTGCTTCCCTCTTTAGTATGGCATGCCATAGGCATAGTTCATCTGTCTGCATGGAATTCAGGTCAGATAATGCACTGCCTGTGCCTGGTAGTCTGTAGGACCTGTAATCACCTGTCCATTGCTTCCCATGTGAAAGGTACTGTTGGCCCTTTGAACTTGATTCTTACCTACAGGACTTGTGAGAGACTGAAGGTGCACACACCTATGAGCACTTCCATGAAGACCAGCCATTTGAACCTCCACTGCCCTTGCTGCTGCCTGGAATGGCTTAGAAGCTGCCATTTTATGTATATCCTTGTTGTGCATTGCCGTATAAATCACTTATGTAACACAGGCTTTGGGTGATTGTGTAATGTTGCAGCCCACAGCACAAATACAGTTTTCATTTTCCACAGTGTTGTTCCAGTTTTTTCCAGTCACAGTCTGCTCACTGTGTATTTGTCTTGTTCATGTTAGTTCCTGACAGAGCCTCCATCCTGTTAGCCTGATAGGTTCCTGTCTTTGTGTTACCAAAAAGGTTCCCTATGGCAACATTTGTCTCATAGTTGCTTTCCATGCCCTCACTTTCCTCCTGGGGTATTGTGTCTGGTAGATCTACTATGACTCCTCAAATAGATTGTATAGCGTAATCAGTTTACTTATCGTATCATGGTGTAGGACATGTCTTCAAATAGCCTAATCCCGGCCCTATCCTGTGTCTGGGTTTCATGTATGCGTGAGTGACAAACATTGACAGTGTACCATGGCTGTATACATGGATTGGGTATGGTGCCTCCAGCACAACAAACGTTTGCTAATGTGCATGAAAGGACAAAACATGTTTGTGCCCTGACGGTCCACATACAGATTCACATTGGCTGCAGCCCAATGATGGTGCTTGCGTGGTGACTAGCTGTGAGATTAAGCAGCACAGAGGCACTGATGTTCCCGGTTACAGTGGGAATTTTAGAGGCCACCCTGTGTACAAATGTTGTGATTAAACCTGCCGGTTTTAAATTACTGATCCATTTTTTTTGTAAGCACACCAAGGTTGCCCTGTTGTCAGTCTTATAAAACTTCTGCAGTGCCATAGCTGGACTATCCCCATGTGTGTTGTCGATTCCTCTTTGGCTTTCGTTCAGTTCTGCTTTGAAGGATACTCTGTTAATGCAGGGAATGGCTCCACAGACTCATGACTAGACCTCACGTAACTGTGACAACAGTGGGCCCAATAATGACCCTGGGTACACATGGCCACACACTTGAACTGGACACCTTTGTGCAATTAACCACTGGAAATATGTCAACACATGCTGCTAGTCCTCCACTGCCACAAGAGAAACATAGGTCATTTATATGACTCAAACTGTGGAGTGACATTACATTTTTGGATTGGTTTTGGGACTCTCTGTTTTCAAATGCCTGACTCATGGGTAGTATACAAACAAGTGACCAGGATGTGGTATCCAGCATTCCAGTACATGTGATGGCTTACTCTTGTAACATTGCCATTATCAACCATCTTCTATCTATCCTGTGCATAGTTTGTCATGGGACATGCTTGTGTCCCAAAAGTCAGGGCAGTTCACACAGCATTAGTTGCTACGTTATGACAAACACATTTCCTGACTCATTTCCACACTGAATAGCATCTGATGGTTATCCACATTTACAAAACATGCATACAAGCACATTTATGAAAACACGTCTTGTGATATTCACACAGAGGCCCAACTAAAATTGAAATAGCCAATTCACAGACATTGACACACAGGCAATGAGTTAATGTATTAAGTTGCGTAGCCTTGCTATCCTCTATTGACACACAACCTGCTCAAACTGGGTAATACTAATTTGTATTCCAAACGTTTTGGTACCTTTTGCGGCAAAGAAGAGTGCTCATCCGGTACAACAACTGGAGTATCATGGTCCACAGTAGTGTGATCTGCCACATGTGCCCAAACACTGGAATGCACAATGCAGGTGCAAACAGCCTATCTCCGTACTGTTACAGCTGTCATGTACTATAAAAATGTGAGAAATGACCCAAACCCAGTAAAATACATACATTTTGATGCAAACGCGTCAAAAAAGACAAAAATGCTTAAAAAATCACCGCATATGCGTAGAAAAATGACGCTCACATCCATGATACATCTATTGGCCCCGAGCAGTTATTCCTACACTGTACCCCATGAAATTGGTTAGCAATGCTAAATATTTTGAACTATGGATCCAGGGTAATTTTTAAGCATGTGCGTAAAAAAAATGGACACACAGGCTGTAATCATCATAATATTTTGACGCATCATAATAAAAACGCACCGCATTTGAGGCAGGAAGTGATGTAATAGGATATCCTGTTTACAGAATTGGTACAGTGGGTGTACTTTCACTTTGCAGTCTGTGATTTTTCTAGACTGTCTGGCTGTGCTTAGAGTTTTGTCAGTCCCAATTGCGCTTTTGTCTCCTGTGTGCCATCCTATTTGTCATCTGATTTACTTGTAATTGTCTCAGTTGTTCATTGTAAGTGTTTATTTGTCATATTTGGTGTCTAATTTTGTCTTGGACTGTTGGGAGTCTGTTGTGGGTATTGTTAGTTTGAGGATAGTTGGGATGTTTTAGGGTTACTTTTCTTTCATTTTTCCCCTCCTTTCCCTTTATTATCCTCTGTACCCATTATTTTTTCCTATTATTTCTGTCATGTTTGGTAGGCCACGTCTGTGGAGAATGGGTGAGGAGGAGCTGGGGGTATTCATTTGGCTGGTGTGCCACTTCCTTCCCTTGATGATAGAAGCTGGTGGCAGGGTGATACAGGGGTATCACACAGAAGCGAGGAGGCTCCGGTGGTCAAAGGTGTTGTACCATCTGCATCACGTCTTCAACAGACTGCGCAATGACCACCAACTGAAGCTCCGCTGGGCTGACCTTGTTGCCAGAGAGCAAGACCTGCTGGACCACCTGGGTATTGTGATTGATGGCCCTGTTGGTGAGTACAATTCAGAGTAATGTGCACATTTAAGTGCTCTATAGTGACAGTAGCAGATTTGTTGATATGCTGCAGGCAATATTTTTGGACATGTGGAATGCAAGTTAAACACACAGCAGCCCTGAGTTATACAATAATTGATACACATTACCTCATTTGTTGACGCAACAGCTGCACTAACTTACAAAACACAAATGGATCTTGTAAATTAGTGCTGCCTTCATGTCAATAGATAATGCTAATGCGGCTCAAACATATGTTTTATCCACGGTCTGTGAGTGTAGCAGGAAAGAAATGTTTTTCACAAGCTAATTGAAAGACTTGAGGTGTTCCCCAATTATTTTGAATACATGTCTGAACTGTATTCTGGCCCATACGTACCAATTTCTTTCTAACCTCCGGTAATATCTTATGCTGATAGTTTGACTTGGTTGTGCCGCAATTAAATTAGGAGTGGATGCCAAAGTAATGCACACAGCTTCATATCTAAATGTTTGGTGCTACTTTCCATAGCTGTAGCATATAACATGAAACAAGTGATACAAATTGAGGGATAACAATATCCCAGGCCCTTTGTTCATTGTACCTGTGTGTTTCAATTTGGTCTTGGGCACAATAGCTGGAACAGAGCTAATGCATTTCCCATCTGTGTTACTCTATAGCAATGCCCTTCTCATGAGTTATGGGGTCATCACAGGATATCTGACGTTGGGGAATGCATGGCCACAATGTTTTACCTGCATGATGGTGTGCAAGGGACCCCTGACCAATTCCCTCATACATATAAAGTTTCCTAATATTTTGCTAGTTTACGTTTGGTACACCCCTGCTGATCTAGTGCAGCATATGTACAATAACAACTAACTTTCCAGTATGGAGACTATCACAGACATGGGTGTATGCTAAGATCAGAATGGCAGCATTCCTGTGACTGCTGCCAATCTGTAGGTACATACAAATTGAAACCTACATCATCATGATTGACACAGTAGTACATTTGCTAAACCATGTTTCAATAATGTGACAGTGTCAGTTTGCTGTATACCCGCTGATCTCCCAACCTGGCAAATGTAAGATGATGAATGTGGCTCACTGTGATTTCCAAAACCCATTATAGGTACACAGGGGAGTGAGTGACATATTTCAGGTGCAATGACACCTGTGCCCATGCATTCTGTCATGGATGACCACAATGTACACTGTCAGCATATATTTCATAGTTGTATTAAAATATAAAAAATGGCCAATCCATGTTTTGCCTCAAATTGTCACCAAGTAACGGACAGGATCCCTGCCATTATGGTGTCATAGGTGGCTCAGGTTACACTGTTAATGTAGCATATGTAACCTACACACAACACAGGCCCTACATGTAAGGGGCCATAGAAAGCATAATAAATCATGACCTTCAATCAACCCACATGAGCATCACACAGTAACTGATAGTCCCTTGATGCACAAGCCACAATACCTGAGTGACTGTTATTGCAGTGCTCCAGGAATGTAGCCTTGCATGTCTCTCATTACTACAAATGATGAAAGAAGTACACTCCATAAATGAGTCTGCAACCAATTGATGGATCATGTTTGTCACCACATGATAGTTAGGGCCACTGCATGTGTGCAGATGTGTGTGTATCACTCACTAGAGTGACAGGGTCTATACATGTTTGCAGTGCTATGTATGTTGGAGTATCATCATGCCTTAGAGGCTGGACTTTCAGATATAATGTCACACACAGTAATTTTACTTGAAAGTGTTGTACAGTGCACAGACGTTGAAGACATTTCACCCTTCCATGCTTTACAGGTGGGCCTGCCCCTTACACAATTGGCAAAGTAGCTCGATTTGTAGACCCAGACATATCCAGTAAGTGTTGATATTTCTGTTCTGTGTTGTGTTTGCAGCTGTTGTGTGATTGACTCCTGTGTGTTGGACACATAGCAAGGTATGATGTGCTGGCACATGATCTGATATGTAACTTGACTGGAGTTTCACATTTTTTTCCATATTTGAGTTGGACAATCAGTAGTGTATAGTCATATTTTGGGATTGTAGTGCAGCCCTGTAGGCATGACCATATGAATAGGGTGACATTTGTAGTTACATTTCTTGTAAAGAAAATTCAGCAGAGGGACATTTTCATGATTTAGTCAGCAAGTCAGACCCTGAATCTCTCAGAATAGGGATGCCAAAGTCTTACCCACAGATTTGAGCCTCTCTGTTCACTAATGAACATGTTCAACTGTATGTTTGACTTCCTAGCAGCATCTAGCTCCACATGTTGTGCTACGTGTATGTGGCACTTGAGTACAATGTCATAGGTGTGCATGCAGCTCATGCCCAGATGTGTGCTTGCATCTATCTGCTTGTTGTAGGACAGGTATTGGTGGTATCAAATGATGTTGACAGTTGTCTGCAATTACAAACATGAATGTGGATGGGACTGTCCAATGTTTGTGTCTATCCTAGTTGGACACCCTCCTTACCTGTGGTGGACTGACTAAACCCATGTGCAGCTGTCCAAAGCTTCCAGGGTGTCCTTGATGTTTGAAAGTATGGGTTGCTTGTCCATCCCCCCTGAGAAACAGGCTTAGGGTTATGAAACGTGTACCTAGGTGTGATGATCCAGGTGTAGTACACAGACATGTAAATCTGTAAATCACTTGTCCAAACCTAGGATACCCACTCTTGATTAGCAACTGCATACCATCCTGGCAATTCCATTTACAAATTACAGATCTTGTGGCCCTTGATTGTCATCCAGAAGATAGTCATTAGTTGGCCTGTCACGTGTGGAGGACTTGCAGCATTTGTTCCATGACTAACGGCTGAACAATGATACTTAGATCATTTGAGTTGGTACACATCTTTTAGAGCATTGCTGTGCTGTTAGATAGGACATGTGTGGGCTGCGTTGGCATGTACTTCCTCAGGGAGAATCTGTGATCTGTATGGTGATATGCCCTGTTTCAGCTACATTAGATGTATTGTCTGATTCTCATCAGTAGCTGTATCACACAATGATGTACCTAATGTTTGGCTTTATCTTTTTTAACAGCAGGCATTATGGATACCAGCCAGATCCGTGAATTTTAGCGAAGGGCTATGCGTTACCGCCACATTCTGGATGTGGAGTCTGGGTTCCGCCACATGGCACAGCGTTATCGCCATGATAGAGCCTCAGGGGTGTGGAGGGCATTTGCCCAAGGGGGCCCTATTGTGTCCACAACAGCCGCCACCACCAGCACCACCACTACAACCCAGGTGGCACCAAGGATGCCAGCCACCACTGCAGGACCATCAACTTCCTGAGCAAAAGGACCACTGACAGCAGCACCTGCACCTCCCCCTCCAAGCATGACACCACCAACTGGACAACCCTCAGCAACTTGCACTCAGACCACCCCTGCTGCAGCCATTGACACTGGTGATTTTCGTGCTATGCTACATGACATGCAACGGATGTTGTGCAGACTGGACAGGCTGCAGCAGGAGGTGTCGCAAATAAACAAGAGGGTGCATGCCATTAAGAAGACCCTGCTGAGGATGAACTTGTGAATATGATACCCTCACCCATGATTCCCTCCCCTCCCTCCTCTTTCCTGGTTCTTTTAATTAGTGGGTTTAGGGGGCTTAGTGTTAGGTTAGAATAGGCTGTTAGTTTAGTTAGTAGTACTGGGTTGGGGGGTGGAGGGTATGATATTTGTAAATGTTATTTTTATGTGTGGGTGGGTTGGTAGGGGAATGATGTTGGGGTTTTGTTGTATTAAATAAAAAAGCAAATAAAAACAAATATTTAAAAAAATACAAACAAATATATATTTGTTTAGTATAGCATAGTATGTGTTTAGGTTAGTATATGTTGCCCTCCATGTGTCCCGTCATATAGGAGGGATGGCGGGGTTGATGTTTTGAGTGTTTAGTTAAATGTGATAAGTAAGTTTAGGTTAGGGTAGTTAGGGCCAGTTGTGGGTAATGTGTAGTTAGGATACGTTAGGTTAGTAAAGGTGTTTCCCCTAGTTTTAGTATCCTTTTTTACTGTTAAATAAATATTTAGGTACTCCTTTACAGTATGTGTCATATGCTTGAGGATCAAGGCCTTGGCATGGGCGAACAGTGTCAATTTAGTATTTGGCTTTGTGTTCCATCCTGCATCCAAATTCCAATTGAGCTGTCACATTGGCAGCTACACGAAAGCTACTTCTCTATGCATCTGCCATCCATTGCACCCACCAATCAAGGTTAATATGGATCCCAATGTGTTGTTAAGTTTGGATGTATGTTTTCAATCTGACATACTTTGAGACCAGATTTGGTATTGAGGACACTGTGTTATGTCTGCCTGCAGCCTGATGTTCATGTGAACCCTGATAAGGTGAGTGGTGGTATAATCTCATGTAGTATAGTATACATAACTCACACCTATCATTTGTTAAATTGTACAGCTGAGTTACTTATTTGTACGTACACTCATACACATCCATTCCTGCTGTATGGTGTGTGTGAGGAAAAATCTGAGTCAAATGTCACACACGTGAAGATTGTCCGGAAGGAAAATTAGAAGACAATATTTTTCTGCTTAGACATCCTTTGAAGAAGGATCCTGTCCAACACATCATTATATTGTATAGTTTCTATTTACGTCAGAATTAACCCTTAGGAAGGGCAGATGATGGTACAATCCAGACCACAGTGCATAGTTATCAGCCCACATTCTTTCAGGGCAGTTATTTTGACATTCTATGGGCATTGACATGAGGCAAACATCACTAATCTACCTCACGTTTAATGTGTCACATTACACAGAGACAAAGTGGTTGTGTAAGTGCTATTTATTTTAAAGTGCTGTAGTGCAATATTTACATAGTCCAGGATTGTGAGTCCATTAGTGTGACACCTTCCATTGTGATTCTACACAAGTGCAAAAGGACATGTCATTGGACATGCTGGGGTGAAGTGTCATACAGTGCAGAGGAACATGAATTGCCAATGAGGTAGTGAGAGACAATCACAGGGCATAGTGACAAGGTAAACAGTGAGCTGGAGAACAGTGCTTTGTGAGCAGCTGTTGAAGACTGGCATGTTACAAAGCACAGGATCTTGGTTATAAGTGGCCATGTGGCAGGGACTAGTGCTACCGGGTACTCTTACGGGTGAAGGTGATCTGTTTCATGTCTTCATCTTCTGATGTGTGTGTCGTCTCCTCTGCCTATGGTGTTGGTGGGTGTGAAGGGGCCACACACACTTTAGTGTTTGAAGACGTGGAGTCAGCAATCCCGGTAGCTGCCAACTGTGGGGCTATTAAGAGCAGTACTGCAGCAAGGAGGAGCTGCTGGTTCTTAAGGATAGCAGCTACATCACTGTGGTAGGCAGCCAGGTCAGCCCTGAGGGGGTCAATAATGCATTTGTGCACGCGTTGAAAGGTTTGTTGTTGGAGGTGTTGTGTCAACTCTCTTACTGCTGTGCTGATTTCCTTCACACTTTGTTGAAGTTCTTGCAAGATTGATGTTCGCCCTTGCATGGCTGCTGCCTGTTCTGCAGTTGACATCATGCATGAATGCAACCCCTCTAGGCTGGCTGCCATATTTTGCATCCCCACCCGCTCCAGCTTTACTCCAACTACAGCCCTCTCAAAGCTGGTGCCAGTGTCGTCAGAGTCCTGAGCTGGTTTAGAGCTGGCAGGTCATACAATTGGTGTGGTGGGTGGGTCCTCTGTGATGGCTGCTGTATCTGTGCTCCTCCTTGCAACTGAAGGTGGGGTCTGGAGGGATCCAAGGACATCTTGGAGGGTCTGCTGGCTGATGTTTTTCAGCTCATCATCCATGTCATCAGGGAAGTCCAGGACAGGCATATCCCCAGGAGAGCCATCGTCCTCTGCAATAAGATATAGTACAATTAGTGTGTCTGTGTTGTGGCATTTGTAATGTGACATGCCTAACTTCCTATTAGTTGTACATTGTGATATTGGTTCCTTTTCATTGTTCCTGTCTTTAATATTAGCATTCTCCCAGGTGTATGCCCCACCTGCATGTCACATGTAGTGTGGGTAGTTTGGGGAAATGTCAGCATCATATTCTCTAGGTGTAGGATCTGCCCAAATTGTATGTTGCCACCTTCTTGTCCTGCTTAACCTTCCGTCTACTTCCATTCTCATGTTGTGGCCTTGCACTGGCTGTTGGTGTTCTGATGGCACTTACACCACACTTAACAATGTGGAACTGCCCCAGTCTCTGATATCTCACATCCAGCTATATGTTGCTGAGACCTAGCATATACTATGTATAGCACTGGCATGGCATGCTACAAATGTCAGTGTTGGTAGTGTGTAATGTTGATGATAGGGAATGCTGCATTGGATTGCACTGTTGGTCATAGAAGTGTTCCATTTCCTCTTCTGACTTTGCAGGTGTATTTCACTAGCCAGTTACATATGTCCTCCCCCTCAATGCTGTTGTCTGAGCATCCACAGGGTGGATCCGGACATATGCAGCATTGGTATGACATTACTGCTATGTACCTCATAATGTTTATGGCAATGGCTGATGTTTGTAGCGGCTATGGACATTCACATTTGACTGGTTAAGCACATTTTTATTGATTACAGGGGATTGATAACGTTGTCATCCTGAACCTTCTAATTTGGGTGTGTTTGATCCATGGGCACGTAACTGGCATTAGCTACTTGACCTGCACACAGAGCAGAGGTGGTAGTGGCAACTGTTGTCAATGTTAAATTCCACTTGTGGATATGGCCTGAGACTGTTAATTGAGCCCTAGTTCATGTAGTGACAATACCAGCTGTCATGTGACAGCAGGCCAGTTTTACGTTGTACCCTATCCTCCTGGACTGGCTTTACCTTTCCATCATCCTTGGCATGGCAGCATACCCCAATGCAAATGTTGTTAGTGTAGTGTAGTACTGTGCCCCAGGTTTCCTCTAAACAGCCCATGCCACCATGCTGTGCCCCTTTGCCCATTCCACTCCCTGAATATCATGACTTCCATGCATTGTGCAGTAGGTAGGTCCCCCTGCATACAGTTTACAAATAGCCACTGTAGTTTCCCATTCCACTTACCCTTCATCTGTGCTGTCTCCTGGTAGTCTGCGCTATCCTGTCCTTGAATCCCTGTGACGATCTCCTCAGGGATGACGGCAGCCACCATCTCCTCCATGTGGTCCAGGGCCTCCTGCGGTGCTGGACTCCCACTTCCAGTCTGCAGTGCTGCCTTCCTGTTCCTGGCCATCTTATCCTTGGTCCTGCACTTGCAGTCATACCAGCGTCTCTTGCACTTGATGACTGTTCTCCGTATTTCTGACACACTGTTTATCTTATCAACAATTTGTTGCCAAATTGCCTCTCTCCTACCAATTGGCAATTTAGAGGTGACAAAAAGATGGTGCTGGTGTTCTGTCACCTCTTTCACCAGTATTTCCTGCTCCTCTGCACTGAACCAACACTTCATTTTCTTCTTCTCCCTCTCCTGGGTCTTGTGTGGGTCCTCCTGGCTGGTTCCTGGTTGGTTGTCATCTTCCTGGGGTCTCTCAAAGCACCTGGGATCCATTCTGGCTCTCCTTTGCCCATTTTGCAGTGTTTGCGCCAAATAAAGGCTCGGATTTGGTTTGTGACGTCGTAAACCGTATCAAAGTCATTTTCGTCTTGTTAACGTCGTTTTTCATCACGACGTGACGCATTGGTTTGAGTAAATAAAAATGACTCACACCAGTGGTTTGCGTCGCCGTGCGTCAAAGTATAAATTAAGATATGGCGTTAGCTGGCGTTAAACTTTTTTACACAAAACTGCGTCAGCCAGCGGACGGTAACATCAACATCAACATTGCAGCCGGCTCATAATAGACCCGGTGGCAATGTTGATGTGCAGCGGGTGCAGTAGTACCCATCGAGCATTTCACTGCCTGAAATTCAGGCAGTGAAATGCGCAATGTGGCTGTGCCCGGGGGCCCCTGCACTGCCCATGCCAAGTGTATGGGCAGTGCAGGGACCCCCAGGGACACCCCAAGTCCCCCTTACAGCCAGCCTTTCCATGGCGGTGTTTACTGCCATGGCCAGGTTGGCGGTCAGGGACTCATAATTCCCAGGGTAGCGGTGCTTGCACCGCTGCCCTGGGGATTGTGACCGCCACGCGGAAGCCTGGAGGTATGTTGGAGGGGCCGGCGGTATTGCTGTGGATATTGCGCCACAGTCATAATACCTGGCGGAACACCGCCAGCCTGTTGGCGGTGTTACCACCAGCTTACCGCCGGCCGCCAGGGTCGTAATGAGGCCCTAAATGTCTATGCTGCCAGAACTGCCACATTTGAATACTGGAGGCACAAATCCGTCGACCGAAGGTGGGCATTTATTGAGCTGAGGGATGCATAGTCATTTGACTGGTGCCCATGGACTTTGCTCTTGGAATATTTAGGTTGACGCTGTGATTTACATTTGATGAGAGCCATTGTGTGAAACAACATGTTGCTATAGAGGGAGAAATTACGCCCATCCAGGGTGAAATTAGGAGGTGTACTACATAGATTAGCCATTTGACCATTTAACAAATTGTAATGAAAGTAGTACCTGGGGCATATCGGATGAACTGTATTGACACTGTTGACATTGCAGGTACGGCTATTCAGAATGAAACTGAAATTGATCACGTTATAATGGCGCCCATAAATGGTGTATTAAACACACGTGGACAGCAGTCCCCTTTCTTTTACGACTTTAAAATCTTCCAATAATAATGTACTGTGACATATATAAAGAATGTAATTGCTATCATGCTGTTTTTACTGTGATGGAAGCATTGAGGAAGGCAATACACCGAAACGCGTTTGCTTGCTAATAAAAATACTGAATTTGACCCCTGCAAGTGATCTGCATCATCCTTTGGGCAAGTTAAATATACATATATATGCAACATAGCCTCCCCACATAAAGAATCTCTCTCTCTCTCTCTCTCCATATATATATGGATATATATATATGCAAGAAACAAAGGAGAACTCTGGGAAGTTCCCAATTTTAGGTGGAGAGCTGCTCTAGTAAGGAGCACCCTACAACACCAGCGACACTCTAGATTTGCTCACCTCAAATGTCTGCTTAATTAGCAAAGTTTTTAAGCATAGGATCAGCACAGTGCTATCCTCGCCGAGCTAGATAGTGACAAAGTCTTTTGCCATTTGTACAGCAAAATCTTTAAGCATAGGATCAGCACAGTGTCATCCTCGCCGAGCTGTAAAATGACAAAAGCCATTTACCATTCCAGGCACAGTATTACAGCTTCAGACTGGTCAAATACCATCCAAGCCAACCTGGAATGAGTAAAGCAACCCCTGACATGTGTTTCTCTCTCAATAGAGCTCTTCAGAGGGGTATAGCTTTGTCGAGACCCTTGTGCATCCACTCACAGCCCAAGTGAGACAATCATGCACTGATTTACAGACACACTCAGACAGTTACACCCATTCACAGAGCCAATCAGACTCTCACACACCCACCCACAGACCCACTGACACTCTCCTGCACCCACTCACGGAACCACACACACATACACACACACTGACACACCCACTAAAACAGTGATGTATGCACTCTCACACTCAGACAGACATTCTCACAGCCATTATCACCCACAGATACACCCTCTCACACCTATTCTGATACCCAGAGAGGTTGAGGCCAAATTCCACCATGCACGGCCAAAGGGCCGTGCACAGCATGAGGTTGGGCGGTTCGGCGGGGTGGCCACAGTGACTGGCTGCAGGCCAGCCCTTGCGGGCACCCCCTGCTACGAATGGGCAAAAGGCACAGTGCAAGGTTGGGTGCTTATAAGGGGTTGGCCTCAGGTGGCCAGCCGCGAACAGCCGATTAACATATAGTAATGGAAATTACTATATGTTAAAAAAAAATAGAGGTTCACTGAAAAAAACAAAGGTTACAGGGACATTATAGTTAGGCTCACATTTTAAACATACAAAACCATAGACATTTTTCCCTTGTTAAATTCCTACAGGTTTGACCTGCTGAAATATATCAGGGAATGTGAACTTTATTGCATCGAGCAATTAGCAAGTGCCACCAAGTCCATCATTTGTATTTGCGATCTGTGCACCAACTTGGGTTTGCAAAGGGATTGAAATTATCCAGGCTACTCATAATAGGGGTTTATAAGTGATAATTCACTTTCAAGATGTCTTTCTAATGCATACACCATGCACCTGGGATAGGAGAAATTGTATCATTATATTCTAATCCATGGAGATCTTTGCATCCTCCCACTTAGCGGGTGGGCGGGTGTAGCTACAATTGGTGCACCAGGTGCAGTGGCACAGGGCTCAGAGCCCTTAGGGGCCCATTGAACCCTGAAAATTGAGTCAAAGTAGCCATTTCCCTTACTTGCATCATGCAGGGCCCATGGCATCCTTGCTATGCTACTGCTTCCACTTACATCATTACCTACCCTTTTTCACAAGAATTTTGTAACAAACTGGCAAATCACTCCATGCCTAAAGCAAACACATTGGATTCCTATTTAAAATGCCAATAGCCAAAACCCATTTCTTACAATGCCCTCCAGGAAAAGGCAAACACAGCCTCAATGCTCCTTCAAAGAATTATCACCAACTGAATTTTTCAATCTTTTCAAAACGAGCAAGCCTGCAGGCAGCCCCTGAAGCCCTTATCCACCTCAAATCTTTGGAAGGTATCTGCTACCAGGTTCTGTGGCCATCCCAGTCAAAAAACTCATCAACAACTCTTTAAAAACAGTACTTTTCCTGCACAACTCAAAAAATGCAAACATATGTTTAATATTGAAAAAAACTAACTTGAACAATCAAGACCCCAATACACTACACGCCCATAGCAAATGGATATTCCTGGTGAAACATAGTGAAAAAGTAGCTTTCAATCAGATTTTACACTTAATTGAAGGCAATTCCATACTTTATGACTTTCAAACTGGAATCCATCCTCAAAGAAGCAAAGAATCTGCCTAAATCTCTACATAAGAGGACCTTGAAAACACAGTGGACCAGAATGGGGTTGCTGGCCTTCTTTTCCTGGATCTTTTGTCAACCTTTGACACAGTGGATCATGACATATTAAACCAAAGGCTTGAGGAAGCTGGAATAGACGACACATCCTTTGCTTGAATCACATAGTGCCTACCTAATGGAACAAATATTTGACATACTTCTCTAATCTCTTTTCAACCATACAGCATTAAAGCAGAAATCCCACAAGACTCAACCATCTCACCTGTGCTTTTCAACACCTAAATGAATTAATTACCAGATCTGATCATTGGCTTTAACTTCACCTGTTACAACTAACCTGATTACACACAAATACTTCTGAAATTGGAAAACTCAAAAGACATTGTAACATTGAAAATCTTTAGTTGCCTCTGGGCCATTGCCCAATGTATGACACGGAATCTCAGATTGAATGTCTCCAAATCCGAAATACCCACCCGTGGTGACAGGAAAGCCTATTATCCTCTCTGTGCCTGGCCTGACTGTCTAGGACCACCACCAAAAATATGGAAGAAGGTAAGAAATTTCAGAATTACCATCAACATCCAACTGTTAGTGACTACACAGATGGTTTATGTAGCCAAATCAAATATTCTCACATGCGAACACTGCAACGCATCTTCCAGCACCTAGAATTCCATCACAAGTTTTAAGCTACTATCTCTTTTGTTGTACCTAAACTGTATTTCTCTAATGGTCTCTATCACAGCTGACCTTTGTCAACTATAAAAATATTACAGGGATTTCAGAATGCTGCTGCTAGACTCTTTCTACCTATAAAGCCACAAGCACACATCTCCCCTGCCTTGAGGGCTCTACACTAGTTACCACTTGCAAGAAGATCCACCTTCATACTGCCTTGTATCATACACAAATCAATACATGGCAAAGGACCACTCATCATCAGGAAGAAAACCAACAAATACATACAACAAATGAACCTGTGCTGGAGAATCGCTCTGCTCCTCAACATTCCTACATACAACAAAAGAAACATGGGTGGAATATCTTTCTCTGTTTAAGCAGCCAAACTATGGAATTTACCACCCACATATGGAAGATTCACTGGCAATCATCTTACCTTCAGAAGATTGCTCAAGAGCTGTCTGTTCCTCACATGAGAACTATACTCACATAGCAGCAGTGTACCAGAACATGACAAACTACTTCTCATGGCATAGAGAGGAAGTTGTTATATATCTGTCATTGTACATCAAAATTATGCTTTCGGTTACAAACCGATTGTAGGAGACTGTCTCTCTATATTGTGTACAAAAATGGTGTGCACTGTGCAGAGAGTACAAGCAAACCCACCTTGGTATCCGGAGGTAAAAACCAGACCACCTAATGCTCTGTTTTTGTGGTAATGTGGGTGAGCAGTTATGCTTATCTTGGAGATGCTAACATTTGTTGTACTGACAGTATCAATAAACGTGGCACACACTCAGAATATCTCGAGGAGAATTTACAAAAAAACTTCAGATTTTATAAAAATGTTTAGGACCAATATTATCAAAATCAGGTAAGTACTTTTTAAGGTATGATTTTTCAAAGTTTAGAAAATATACACTTTTTGTGCAAAATTGCACACCATAGGAATGAAAGGTAAAACATTTTAAATTGCATATAAAATCAGACAATGCTCTCACAAGTTTCATCTTTTATTTTTATGTTGAGGTCATCAAGATGTCTTGTGGGCTAGCTGGAGAAGTTTGCGCAGTTCTCGGTTTTGGTGGGAGCAACGGTTGAAAGTCTTGGATCTGGTGCAGAACGGAGAAGGGGACTACTTGGAAACATACTGCACAGGTGAACTTAAAGGTAAGTCTTTTGGGTCCCATTGGAGTGTAGAGGTCACAAGGGATTAGGGACCTGCAGAGCACAGCTGGTTTTCCAATGTAGGGACCAGGGAGGCAGGGTACAGTGCAGATAGTTCACCCAAGGGAAGTCCTTGGAGCCAGGAGCAGGTCTCTTGGGAGGCTGATTTCCGGTCAGCAGGTCCATTCTGAGGGGTGGCTCCTGAGGTCCCTTGACTAGGGCTTGCTTCTGGGCTTTTGAGAGTCCAGAGTGGACTTTCCTTCTGGGTGTCCAATATTGGGGTCCAGTACCCCATGTATTGGCACATCTCTGGGCCTGAAAGTCGCAGTGCCACAAAACGTACCGTACTGGTAGGTTTTGTACTTGAGGTCTGTTGGGTAAATTTTGGTCAGGCTGCTTTTTCCAGTTCGTTGGTCAGCGGCTGGTCAGTGAACTGGACTTCATTGGTTTCTTGCTTGCAAGTTGCAGGTTAGTGATACTTTCACTCAGAGGGAGGTTCTTCGCAATTTGCAGAAAGCTGGACATGTTCTGGGGATTTTTAGAGCCCTTCAATTGTCCATTTAGCCCCTCAGCAGCAATTATCGAGTCCTGGCTGCAGCAGGCAGGGTTTTTCACATTTTTCGTCTTGCAGCAGGGCTTCTGTTCTTGTGAATAGGTTCTTATTTGTCGCTGGTCTTCTTGTGTCCATCAAATCTGATCTGTAGATCTAGGGATTCCCACTGAATACTACATTTAGTGGGCTTTAGGGAGAGGATCTGGTGGTGGCCAATGGGCCCTTACCCTAGGTTGGCTACATCCACTAAGTGACCACTTCCTGGGGGAAGGGGTCACATCCCTAAACCTGATAGGCTAATTTCCTGCCATCTAAGATGGAGGAAAATGAAATGGAGTGCTCACCTCTCCTGCCACACCTGAGGGGTGGTGCAGGCCAGGGGTGGCCACTCCTCCTACTCTGACTAAGTTTTCCCACCAGTTCTCCTGCTCAAACAGGGGAAAAAACCATTGGGCGGCCATCAGAGGTCAGATTTCCAAGGTGGTTAAGTCTTTGAAGCTGACCACTGGGGCAGGGTACCTGCCTGGGGGAGGAGGTGTCACACCTCCACCCAGGAAAGGCTTTGTCTTCTGGCTCCTGAAAGCAGAGGCTCTCACCCCAGGAGTACAGACATCTGCCTGATCGTGGCAGGCTGGTAAAGACCAGTCAGCAACCATGCCAGGGCTGTTAGGGTTTGCAGGGTCTGTGGTCCCCTCTGGGTACATGTTAAGATAAATCCAGCACTACATCAGTGTGAGTTCATTATTCTGAGTTGTTTGATACCAAACAACCCAGAATACATAGACACTATCATGTAGCTGAGTAACTCGTAATGACCAGTGTCCAGCACACGCATTTGCTATGGCTTCCCTGAGCACTTACTATGTCTTTAGTGTAGGAAGTTGGCTCTGTATGTGCTATTTCAAAGTAAGGAATAGCATGCACAGAGTCCAAGGGTTCCCCTTAGAGGTAAAATAGTGGTAAAAATAGATAATACTAATGCTCTATTTTGTGGTAGTGTGGTCGAGCAGTAGGCTTATCCAAGGAGTAGTGTTAAGCATTTGTTGTACATACACATAGACAATAAATGAGGTACACACACTCAGAGACAAATCCGGCCAATAGGTTTTTATATAGAAAAATATCTTTTCTTAGTTTATTTTAAGAACCACAGGTTCAAATTCTACATGTAATATCTCATTCCAAAGGTATTGCAGGTAAGTACTTTAGGAACTTTAAATCATCAAAATTGCATGTATACTTTTCAAGTTATTCACAAATAGCTGTTTTAAAAGTGGACACTTAGTGCAATTTTCACAGTTCCTAGGGGAGGTAAGTATTTGTTAGTTTTACCAGGTAAGTAAGACACTTACAGGGTTCAGTTCTTGGTCCAAGGTAGCCCACCGTTGGGGGTTCAGAGCAACCCCAAAGTCACCACACCAGCAGCTCAGGGCCGGTCAGGTGCAGAGTTCAAAGTGGTGCCCAAAAACACATAGGCTAGAATGGAGAGAAGGGGGTGCCCCGGTTCCGGTCTGCTTGCAGGTAAGTACCCGCGTCTTCGGAGGGCAGACCAGGGGGGTTTTGTAGGGCACCGGGGGGGACACAAGTCCACACAGAAATTTCACCCTCAGCGGCGCGGGGGCGGCCGGGTGCAGTGTAGAAACAAGCGTCGGGTTCGCAATGTTAGTCTATGAGAGATCTCGGGATCTCTTCAGCGCTGCAGGCAGGCAAGGGGGGGGTTCCTCGGGGAAACCTCCACTTGGGCAAGGGAGAGGGACTCCTGGGGGTCGCTTCTCCAGTGAAAGTCCGGTCCTTCAGGTCCTGGGGGCTGCGGGTGCAGGGTCTCTCCCAGGCGTCGGGACTTTAGATTCAAAGAGTCGCGGTCAGGGGAAGCCTCGGGATTCCCTCTGCAGGCGGCGCTGTGGGGGCTCAGGGGGGACAGGTTTTGGTACTCACAGTATCAGAGTAGTCCTGGGGTCCCTCCTGAGGTGTTGGATCGCCACCAGCCGAGTCGGGGTCGCCGGGTGCAGTGTTGCAAGTCTCACGCTTCTTGCGGGGAGCTTGCAGGGTTCTTTAAAGCTGCTGGAAACAAAGTTGCAGCTTTTCTTGGAGCAGGTCCGCTGTCCTCGGGAGTTTCTTGTCTTTTCGAAGCAGGGGCAGTCCTCAGAGGATGTCGAGGTCGCTGGTCCCTTTGGAAGGCGTCGCTGGAGCAGGATCTTTGGAAGGCAGGAGACAGGCCGGTGAGTTTCTGGAGCCAAGGCAGTTGTCGTCTTCTGGTCTTCCGCTGCAGGGGTTTCAGCTAGGCAGTCCTTCTTCTTGTTGCAGGAATCTAATTTTCTAGGGTTCAGGGTAGCCCTTAAATACTAAATTTAAGGGCGTGTTTAGGTCTGGGGGGTTAGTAGCCAATGGCTACTAGCCCTGAGGGTGGGTACACCCTCTTTGTGCCTCCTCCCAAGGGGAGGGGGTCACAATCCTAACCCTATTGGGGGAATCCTCCATCTGCAAGATGGAGGATTTCTAAAAGTTAGAGTCACCTCAGCTCAGGACACCTTAGGGGCTGTCCTGACTGGCCAGTGACTCCTCCTTGTTATTCTCATTATTTTCTCCGGCCTTGCCGCCAAAAGTGGGGCCTGGCCGGAGGGGGCGGGCAACTCCACTAGCTGGAGTGTCCTGCTGGGTTGGCACAAAGGAGGTGAGCCTTTGAGGCTCACCGCCAGGTGTGACAATTCCTGCCTGGGAGAGGTGTTAGCATCTCCACCCAGTGCAGGCTTTGTTACTGGCCTCAGAGTGACAAAGGCACTCTCCCCATGGGGCCAGCAACATGTCTCGGTTTGTGGCAGGCTGCTAGAACTAGTCAGCCTACACAGATAGTCGGTTAAGTTTCAGGGGGCACCTCTAAGGTGCCCTCTGTGGTGTATTTTACAATAAAATGTACACTGGCATCAGTGTGCATTTATTGTGCTGAGAAGTTTGATACCAAACTTCCCAGTTTTCAGTGTAGCCATTATGGTGCTGTGGAGTTCGTGTTTGACAGACTCCCAGACCATATACTCTTATGGCTACCCTGCACTTACAATGTCTAAGGTTTTGTTTAGACACTGTAGGGGTACCATGCTCATGCATTGGTACCCTCACCTATGGTATAGTGCACCCTGCCTTAGGGCTGTAAGGCCTGCTAGAGGGGTGTCTTACCTATACTGCATAGGCAGTGAGAGGCTGGCATGGCACCCTGAGGGGAGTGCCATGTCGACTTACTCGTTTTGTCCTCACTAGCACACACAAGCTGGTAAGCAGTGTGTCTGTGCTGAGTGAGAGGTCTCCAGGGTGGCATAAGACATGCTGCAGCCCTTAGAGACCTTCCTTGGCATCAGGGCCCTTGGTACTAGAGGTACCAGTTACAAGGGACTTATCTGGATGCCAGGGTCTGCCAATTGTGGATACAAAAGTACAGGTTAGGGAAAGAACACTGGTGCTGGGGCCTGGTTAGCAGGCCTCAGCACACTTTCAATTGTAAACATAGCATCAGCAAAGGCAAAAAGTCAGGGGGCAACCATGCCAAGGAGGCATTTCCTTACACAACCCCCCCCCAAACGAAAGAGGATGAGACTAACCTTTCCCAAGAGAGTCTTCATTTTCTAAGTGGAAGAACCTGGAAAGGCCATCTGCATTGGCATGGGCAGTCCCAGGTCTGTGTTCCACTATAAAGTCCATTCCCTGTAGGGAGATGGACCACCTCAACAGTTTAGGATTTTCACCTTTCATTTGCATCAGCCATTTGAGAGGTCTGTGGTCGGTTTGAACTAGGAAGTGAGTCCCAAAGAGGTATGGTCTCAGCTTCTTCAGGGACCAAACCACAGCAAAGGCCTCCCTCTCAATGGCACTCCAACGCTGCTCCCTGGGGAGTAACCTCCTGCTAATGAAAGCAACAGGCTGGTCAAGGCCATCATCATTTGTTTGGGACAAAACTGCCCCTATCCCATGTTCAGAGGCATCAGTCTGCACAATGAACTGCTTAGAATAATCTGGAGCTTTGAGAACTGGTGCTGAGCACATTGCCTGTTTCAGGGTGTCAAAGGCCTGTTGGCAGTCCACAGTCCAGTTTACTTTCTTGGGCATTTTCTTGGAGGTGAGTTCAGTGAGGGCTGTCACAATGGATCCATATCCCTTCACAAACCTCCTGTAATACCCAGTCAAGCCAAGGAATGCCCTGACTTGAGTCTGGGTTTTTGGAGCTACCCAGTCCAGAATAGTCTGGATCTTGGGTTGGAGTGGCTGAACTTGGCCTCCACCTACAAGGTGTCCCAAATAAACCACAGTTCCCTGCCCTATCTGGCATTTGGATGCCTTGATAGAGAGGCCTGCAGATTGCAGAGCCTTCAAAACCTTCCTCAGGTGGACCAGGTGATCCTGCCAGGTGGAGCTAAAGACAGCAATATCATCAAGATAAGCTGTGCTAAAGGACTCCAAGCCAGCAAGGACTTGATTCACCAACCTTTGGAAGGTGGCAGGGGCATTCTTTAAACCAAAGGGCATAACAGTAAACTGATAATGCCCATCAGGTGTGGAGAATGCTGTCTTTTCTTTTGCTCCAGGTGCCATTTTTATTTGCCAGTACCCTGCTGTCAAGTCAAAGGTACTTAGGAATTTGGCAGCACCTAATTTATCAATGAGCTCATCAGCTCTTGGAATTGGATGAGCATCTGTCTTGGTGACAGAATTGAGCCCTCTGTAGTCCACACAAAACCTCATCTCTTTCTTTCCATCTGTGGTGTGAGGTTTGGGGACTAAGACCACTGGGCTAGCCCAGGGGCTGTCAGAGCGCTCAATGACTCCCAATTCCAGCATCTTGTGGACTTCCACCTTGATGCTTTCCTTAACATGGTCAGACTGTCTAAAGATTTTGTTCTTGACAGGCATGCTGTCTCCTGTGTCCACATCATGGGTACACAGGTGTGTCTGACCAGGGGTTAAGGAGAAGAGTTCAGGAAACTGTTGTAGGACTCTCCTACAATCAGCTTGCTGTTGGCCAGAGAGGGTGTCTGAGTAGATCACTCCATCTACTGTACCATCTTTTGGGTCTGATGACAGAAGATCAGGGAGAGGTTCACTCTCTGCCTCCTGATCCTCATCTGTTACCATCAACAGATTGACATCAGCCCTGTCGTGGAAGAGCTTAAGGCGGTTTACATGGATCACCCTTTTGGGGCTCCTGCTTGTGCCCAGGTCCACCAAGTAGGTGACCTGACTCTTCCTTTCTAGTACTGGGTAAGGGCCACTCCATTTGTCCTGGAGTGCCCTGGGAGCCACAGGCTCCAGAACCCAGACTTTCTGCCCTGGTTGGAACTCAACCAGTGCAGCCTTTTGGTCATACCAAAACTTCTGGAGCTGTTGGCTGGCCTCAAGGTTTTTGGTTGCCTTTTCCATGTACTCTGCCATTCTAGAGCGAAGGCCAAGTACATAGTCCACTATGTCCTGTTTAGGCTCATGGAGAGGTCTCTCCCAGCCTTCTTTAACAAGGGCAAGTGGTCCCCTTACAGGATGACCAAACAGAAGTTCAAAGGGTGAGAACCCTACTCCCTTCTGTGGTACCTCCCTGTAAGCGAAAAGCAGACATGGCAGGAGGACATCCCATCTCCTTTTGAGTTTTTCTGGGAGCCCCATGATCATGCCCTTTAATGTCTTGTTGAATCTCTCAACTAAGCCATTAGTTTGTGGATGGTAAGGTGTAGTGAATTTATAAGTCACTCCACACTCATTCCACATGTGCTTTAGGTATGCTGACATGAAGTTGGTACCTCTGTCAGACACCACCTCCTTAGGGAAACCCACTCTGGTAAAGATACCAATGAGGGCCTTGGCTACTGCAGGGGCAGTAGTCGACCTAAGGGGAATAGCTTCAGGATACCTGGTAGCATGATCCACTACTACCAGGATATACATATTTCCTGAGGCTGTGGGAGGTTCCAGTGGACCAACTATGTCCACACCCACTCTTTCAAAGGGCACCCCCACCACTGGAAGTGGAATGAGGGGGGCCTTTGGATGCCCACCTGTCTTACCACTGGCTTGACAGGTGGGGCAGGAGAGGCAAAACTCCTTAACCATGTTGGACATATTGGGCCAGTAGAAGTGGTTGACTAACCTCTCCCACGTCTTGGTTTGTCCCAAATGTCCAGCAAGGGGAATGTCATGGGCCAATGTTAGGATGAACTCCCTGAACAGCTGAGGCACTACCACTCTCCTAGTGGCACCAGGTTTGGGGTCTCTGGCCTCAGTGTACAGGAGCCCATCTTCCCAATAGACCCTATGTGTTCCATTTTTCTTGCCTTTGGACTCTTCAGCAGCTTGCTGCCTAAGGCCTTCAAGAGAGGGACAGGTTTCTTGTCCCTTACACAGCTCCTCCCTTGAGGGTCCCCCTGGGCCTAAGAGCTCAACCTGATAAGGTTCAAGCTCCAAAGGCTCAGTTCCCTCGGAGGGCAGAACTTCTTCCTGAGAAGAGAGGTTCCCTTTCTTTTGCTGTGTTGCAGTTGGCTTCCCAACTGACTTTCCTGTTCTCTTGGTAGGCTGGGCCATTTTTCCAGACTCCAGCTCTACTTTTTCACCCTGTGCCTTGCACTGTGCTCTTGTTTTCACACACACCAGTTCAGGGATACCCAGCATTGCTGCATGGGTTTTTAGCTCTACCTCAGCCCATGCTGAGGACTCCAGGTCATTTCCAAGCAGACAGTCCACTGGGATATTTGAGGAGACCACCACCTGCTTCAGGCCATTGACCCCTCCCCATTCTAAAGTAACCATTGCCATGGGATGTACTTTTCTCTGATTGTCAGCGTTGGTGACTGTGTAAGTTTTTCCAGTCAGGTATTGGCCAGGGGAAACCAGTTTCTCTGTCACCATGGTGACACTGGCACCTGTATCCCTCAGGCCCTCTATTCTAGTCCCATTAATTAAGAGTTGCTGTCTGTATTTTTGCATGTTAGGCGGCCAGACAGCTAGTGTGGCTAAATCCACCCCACCCTCAGAAACTAGAGTAGCTTCAGTGTGGACCCTGATTTGCTCTGGGCACACTGTTGATCCCACTTGGAGACTAGCCATACCAGTGTTACCTGGATGGGAGTTTGGAGTGGAACCTTTCTTGGGACAGGCCTTGTCTCCAGTTTGGTGTCCATGCTGTTTACAGCTATGACACCAGGCCTTTTTGGGATCAAAGTTTTTACCCTTGTACCCATTGTTTTGTGAAGAGGCTCTGGGCCCACCCTCCTGTGCAGGTTTTTGGGGGCCTGTAGAAGACTCTTTACTATTTTTAGTTTTGGTTGTCTCATCACCCTTCTGCTGGGGAGTCTTTGTGACCCCTTTCTTTTGGTCACCCCCTGTTGAAGTCTTGGACACCCTTGTCTTGACCCAATGGTCCGCCTTCTTTCCCAATTCTTGGGGAGAAATTGGTCCTAGGTCTACCAGATGCTGATGCAGTTTATCATTGAAACAATTACTTAACAGGTGTTCTTTCACAAACAAATTGTACAGCCCATCATAATTATTTACACCACTGCCTTGAATCCAACCATCTAGTGTTTTCACTGAGTAGTCAACAAAGTCAACCCAGGTCTGGCTCGAGGATTTTTGAGCCCCCCTGAACCTAATCCTGTACTCCTCAGTGGAGAATCCAAAGCCCTCAATCAGGGTACCCTTCATGAGGTCATAAGATTCTGCATCTTGTCCAGAGAGTGTGAGGAGTCTATCCCTACACTTTCCTGTGAACATTTCCCAAAGGAGAGCACCCCAGTGAGATCTGTTCACTTTTCTGGTTACACAAGCCCTCTCAAAAGCTGTGAACCATTTGGTGATGTCATCACCATCTTCATATTTAGTTACAATCCCTTTGGGGATTTTCAACATGTCAGGAGAATCTCTGACCCTATTTATGTTGCTGCCACCATTGATGGGTCCTAGGCCCATCTCTTGTCTTTCCCTCTCTATGGCTAGGATCTGTCTTTCCAAAGCCAATCTTTTGGCCATCCTGGCTAACTGGATGTCCTCTTCACTGGAGTTATCCTCAGTGATTTCAGAGTTGTTGGTCCCTCCTGTGAGGGAACCAGCATTTCTGACTATTATTTGTGGAGTCAGGGCTTGAGAAGCCCTGCTCTCCCTAAGTAGGACTGGAGGGGGGGAATTTCCCTCCAAGTCACTATCTTCATCCTCTGAGTTGCCATCCTCAGAGGGGTTGGCCTTTTCAAACTCTGCCAAAAGCTCCTGGAGCTGTACTTTGGTAGGTTTGGGGCCCATTGCTATTTTCTTTAGTTTACAGAGTGACCTTAGCTCTCTCATCTGTAGATGGAGGTAAGGTGTGGTGTCGAGTTCCACCACATTCACATCTGTGCTAGACATTATGCTTCTAAAAGTTGGAATACTTTTTAAGAATCTACAACTGGTTCTAGAATCTAATTCAAACTTTTACAAACTTTTAAACTCTAAAAGAAATGCTAAACAGGATCTAACACAAGGCCCTAGCAGGTCTTTTAAGAATTTAGAAAACTTTTCAAATTGCAAAAATCAATTTCTAATGACAATTTTGGAATTTGTCGTGTGATCAGGTATTGGCTGAGTAGTCCAGCAAATGCAAAGTCTTGTACCCCACCGCTGATCCACCAATGTAGGAAGTTGGCTCTGTATGTGCTATTTCAAAGTAAGGAATAGCATGCACAGAGTCCAAGGGTTCCCCTTAGAGGTAAAATAGTGGTAAAAATAGATAATACTAATGCTCTATTTTGTGGTAGTGTGGTCGAGCAGTAGGCTTATCCAAGGAGTAGTGTTAAGCATTTGTTGTACATACACATAGACAATAAATGAGGTACACACACTCAGAGACAAATCCGGCCAATAGGTTTTTATATAGAAAAATATCTTTTCTTAGTTTATTTTAAGAACCACAGGTTCAAATTCTACATGTAATATCTCATTCGAAAGGTATTGCAGGTAAGTACTTTAGGAACTTTAAATCATCAAAATTGCATGTATACTTTTCAAGTTATTCACAAATAGCTGTTTTAAAAGTGGACACTTAGTGCAATTTTCACAGTTCCTAGGGGAGGTAAGTATTTGTTAGTTTTACCAGGTAAGTAAGACACTTACAGGGTTCAGTTCTTGGTCCAAGGTAGCCCACCGTTGGGGGTTCAGAGCAACCCCAAAGTCACCACACCAGCAGCTCAGGGCCGGTCAGGTGCAGAGTTCAAAGTGGTGCCCAAAAACACATAGGCTAGAATGGAGAGAAGGGGGTGCCCCGGTTCCGGTCTGCTTGCAGGTAAGTACCCGCGTCTTCGGAGGGCAGACCAGGGGGGTTTTGTAGGGCACCGGGGGGGACACAAGTCCACACAGAAATTTCACCCTCAGCGGCGCGGGGGCGGCCGGGTGCAGTGTAGAAACAAGCGTCGGGTTCGCAATGTTAGTCTATGAGAGATCTCGGGATCTCTTCAGCGCTGCAGGCAGGCAAGGGGGGGGTTCCTCGGGGAAACCTCCACTTGGGCAAGGGAGAGGGACTCCTGGGGGTCGCTTCTCCAGTGAAAGTCCGGTCCTTCAGGTCCTGGGGGCTGCGGGTGCAGGGTCTCTCCCAGGCGTCGGGACTTTAGATTCAAAGAGTCGCGGTCAGGGGAAGCCTCGGGATTCCCTCTGCAGGCGGCGCTGTGGGGGCTCAGGGGGGACAGGTTTTGGTACTCACAGTATCAGAGTAGTCCTGGGGTCCCTCCTGAGGTGTTGGATCGCCACCAGCCGAGTCGGGGTCGCCGGGTGCAGTGTTGCAAGTCTCACGCTTCTTGCGGGGAGCTTGCAGGGTTCTTTAAAGCTGCTGGAAACAAAGTTGCAGCTTTTCTTGGAGCAGGTCCGCTGTCCTCGGGAGTTTCTTGTCTTTTCGAAGCAGGGGCAGTCCTCAGAGGATGTCGAGGTCGCTGGTCCCTTTGGAAGGCGTCGCTGGAGCAGGATCTTTGGAAGGCAGGAGACAGGCCGGTGAGTTTCTGGAGCCAAGGCAGTTGTCGTCTTCTGGTCTTCCGCTGCAGGGGTTTCAGCTAGGCAGTCCTTCTTCTTGTTGCAGGAATCTAATTTTCTAGGGTTCAGGGTAGCCCTTAAATACTAAATTTAAGGGCGTGTTTAGGTCTGGGGGGTTAGTAGCCAATGGCTACTAGCCCTGAGGGTGGGTACACCCTCTTTGTGCCTCCTCCCAAGGGGAGGGGGTCACAATCCTAACCCTATTGGGGGAATCCTCCATCTGCAAGATGGAGGATTTCTAAAAGTTAGAGTCACCTCAGCTCAGGACACCTTAGGGGCTGTCCTGACTGGCCAGTGACTCCTCCTTGTTATTCTCATTATTTTCTCCGGCCTTGCCGCCAAAAGTGGGGCCTGGCCGGAGGGGGCGGGCAACTCCACTAGCTGGAGTGTCCTGCTGGGTTGGCACAAAGGAGGTGAGCCTTTGAGGCTCACCGCCAGGTGTGACAATTCCTGCCTGGGAGAGGTGTTAGCATCTCCACCCAGTGCAGGCTTTGTTACTGGCCTCAGAGTGACAAAGGCACTCTCCCCATGGGGCCAGCAACATGTCTCGGTTTGTGGCAGGCTGCTAGAACTAGTCAGCCTACACAGATAGTCGGTTAAGTTTCAGGGGGCACCTCTAAGGTGCCCTCTGTGGTGTATTTTACAATAAAATGTACACTGGCATCAGTGTGCATTTATTGTGCTGAGAAGTTTGATACCAAACTTCCCAGTTTTCAGTGTAGCCATTATGGTGCTGTGGAGTTCGTGTTTGACAGACTCCCAGACCATATACTCTTATGGCTACCCTGCACTTACAATGTCTAAGGTTTTGTTTAGACACTGTAGGGGTACCATGCTCATGCATTGGTACCCTCACCTATGGTATAGTGCACCCTGCCTTAGGGCTGTAAGGCCTGCTAGAGGGGTGTCTTACCTATACTGCATAGGCAGTGAGAGGCTGGCATGGCACCCTGAGGGGAGTGCCATGTCGACTTACTCGTTTTGTCCTCACTAGCACACACAAGCTGGTAAGCAGTGTGTCTGTGCTGAGTGAGAGGTCTCCAGGGTGGCATAAGACATGCTGCAGCCCTTAGAGACCTTCCTTGGCATCAGGGCCCTTGGTACTAGAGGTACCAGTTACAAGGGACTTATCTGGATGCCAGGGTCTGCCAATTGTGGATACAAAAGTACAGGTTAGGGAAAGAACACTGGTGCTGGGGCCTGGTTAGCAGGCCTCAGCACACTTTCAATTGTAAACATAGCATCAGCAAAGGCAAAAAGTCAGGGGGCAACCATGCCAAGGAGGCATTTCCTTACATTTAGGTTTTGTAAAGACACAGTAGAGGCATATTCGCTCATGCACATATATGCCCTCACATGCTTTATAGTGCACCCTTCCTTAGGGCTGTAAGGCTGTAAGGCCTCCCAGAGGGGTGACTTACCTATATGGCATGCTGTGTTAGTGGGCATGGCACTCTTTGCAACATTTAAATACATCTTGTCATGCTCTTGCAATGGCAATCTGAATGAGGCTGGTGTGGGGCCTCTCAGAGTGGCACAGTTGGTGCTGCAGCTCTAGGGGCCTTCTTCATTACCCATGACGTAGGTACCAGGGGTAACGTTTACCAGGGACTTACAGGGGTGGCTGAATTGCCAAATATAGTACAGTTTGGGGGAAAGAGATCTAGTCCTACGAACCTGTTCAGCAGGGGAAAAGAGGCCCATTCTCATACAGATACATTCATGTAAGCAGGAAATTGTATGTTGACATAGGAAGATGCAGGTGTATAGAAGACAATGTCATAATTGCTGCTTCTTTGTTCATATAGGTCTGTGTATATATAGAGAAGTTTATGACTTTATGCCTGATATCAAATGTTGCATGCTGCACCATGAGATAAATGTGCACATCCAACCAGGTGAATATTGCTGCTTGCATGCATGTAGGAGTATTTGTATATAAGGGAATCCGCAGTCCAATAAAAGCTTACCAAGTGTCATATGCATATATATGTGTATAAGATAATTTCAGTTTTTGCTAGAAAACATCCTCCTTTCAAACCTTGTCCCATTCCTCCTCTCTCTGACTCATCCCAACACTTTCTGACTTCTAAGAACCACTGACTACTTAGTGGGTTTTACATAGTCGGACGGTTTTGGGATGACCTTTGCCTCTTTATTACTTCCCATCTCAAATCCATCACCATCATCCTACCCCTACTGTAAACTCACTAAGGAAACAACAACAAAATGTTTTACTAGTCTACTAACTATTAACCTCTAATTTTAGGAGTAGTGTGCTATTCACCACAGATAGCTTCAATGTCTTGTCAGGTATATTAAGCGCAATGTAAATACCATTTACATTCATATTTTATAATTACCATTGTAGCCCTTTTGAGAGTTAGTCCACTGCCTACTACGAACAGTCTGCTTTATCTTTCTTCTCTTTAAAGTAAAGCTGTACATTACAGTTCTCTAATCTAAACCCCATATTAAAGTTTAAGACTTTAATAAAGTTCATCTGTCAACCAATCATGGCTGGTGTGGATTTCCTACCTGATAGTCTCTGCTCCTCAATCTCTCATTCAATATTTGATGGATGACTTGGACACAAAATCCATTGACTAATTACAACAGCCAGTCTTGATGTCCTTTTTTATCACTCAGGCACACTTGTCTGAAGGCAGTCTCTGGATATTTAATGAGCTCATCTGTGCTCCATACTTCTTCTTCTCCAGAACAAAAACACAAATCACATGATAAACTGGTAATACTTCTTAAAAACACCTGTTGTTTTTTGGACCTGACATGCTTGGCATGGCTTTCCCTCATTTTTGTCTTTCGCCCTCCTGTTTTTGCTGACCTAGTTTTTTCTGGCTTTAGGACTCTGCATATTTTACAACTGCTAACGACGGCTGAAGTGCTTGTGCGCCCTCCTTTAAACATGGTAACATTGGCTTACACCCAATTGGCACATTTAATTTACTTGCAAGTCCTAGTAAAGTGGTACTACATGGACAAATGGTCTTTAAATTAAATGCTTTTAGCAGGTCCACAGCACTCATTGTGCAACCCTCTAAAGTAGCCCTTTAAACCATGTCTCAGGCCTGGCATTGCAGTCTGTGTGTGCAGTTTTAAAACAATCATTTTACCAGGCCTAACTCCTCCTTTTATTACATATAACTCACCCATAGCTTAGGCCCGAAACAACCTCAGGGAAGGGTGCAATGTATTTAAAAAATGTGGACATGTACTTTTAAGTTTTACATGTCCTGACAGTGAAAAGCTCTTAAATTCATTTTTCACTACTGTCATACCTACATCTCCAATCAGATAACATAGGGTTAACTTATTACATTTAATGAAACACAACTTTCACTTGGGAGCAGGTGGGAAGTTGAGTTTGGTGTCTAAGGAATTGTAATTTAAAACCCTTTTAATGGTAAAATCAGATTTTAAGTCAAGATTCTGAAAGTTCAACCTTTACAAAGTTGGCATTTTCATTTTCTAACCATTTAGTGCTTGCTTCCTGGGTCACATGACTAGGTGTAGCTGGCAATTGGTCTTTGTCTATTGCTCCCAGACAGTGAGACAAAGGGCAATATGTGTTGGCTGGATAGGCCATCTCTAAAATAATAAGGGGGAGGAACTGTCACCTACCACACCTGTACATCTCAAAGGCTCTGCCTGAGCACACTCACAAAGAGTTTGACACTAGTCTTTTGTGACCACAGACAAGCTGGAGCAAGGGTGAGAGTCAGAACATTCCGGGCACCTCTTAGAGTGGAAACCTCAAGAACCTACTCCAACTTCAAAGTGGGCACCAGGTATTAATAATGAACCCTCCGTCCCAACTATTCAGTCCACCTCTGGACCTGTGGAAGACTCAGAAGGCCTGTTGTGCTGCTCTGCTGCAAGAAAGACTGCTAGTCTCTTGTCCTGCTGCCCTGCTGCCTGAGTGGAGTGAAAGGACTGGACCTGAATTTGAACCCCGGACTACTAGAGTGACTCAAAGGGCTAGTTGGTTAGCCTTCTGATCAAAGCTTTAGGGACAGAAAAGTCTCCCATCACCTGGAGCCCAGCACAGGGACTCTGTCTGCTATAAGTCCTGCCTCCAAGTGGTGCCATCCTAGTCATGGACCCCTGGACGTCGGCCTCAAAGTGCTGTGGACCTGTGAAGCAAAACCAATGCAGTGTAATGCATCTCCTGGCAGCCGCATCGGAACCACCGCAGGGCGACTCATCCCCAGATGCCAAACCTCACATTGAAGTCTGAAGTCTCCTAAGAACCATTACTGCTTGATGGATCCTTGAAGGCAGCCTTCGCATTGCAAGCCCCTCATTGAAGGCATCCTCGACAATGGCACAGAACCCTGCATCGCAGCCCTGCAGCTTCTTCGGAGTCAAGAGTGCATGACGTATCTTCGACGCAGGACCTCTCACCGCAAGTCATTAAACAATGGCATCCAGATTAAGCAGCAGGACTACAAATTGAAACCTCGCACCTCCTATGATCTGCCACTTCACAACACACCCTCGATGAGGGATCTTTCAAAGCTCCCCAAACCTGGATTTTAAATACTTTGTTCAGCGGGCCTAAATGGTCCCTGTATGCAACTTATGTTTCATCACGGTTGGCCTGAACTTGTGACTTTGTTCCAGTTTGTCTCCGTCAGATGAGCAAAGTTAGTGCTTTGTGCTACAAGGCACTATTTTCACTTACATTTTTTAAACTGCATTTCTCAGGCTTTACTGATTGGATTTTTGTTGTTTTAGTTTATTTTTCTAAATTGGTGTGTGATTTTTCTTTTGTTGTGTTTCCACATTATTACTGATTGAAGTGCTGCATAATTACTTCGCACATTGCCTCCAAGTGAAGCCTGATTGCTTTTTGCAAAACTACCAGAGTGTTGAGCATATATTAATTTGGCCTCTCACCCCGGCAGTGATTGTTGCCTGTGCTTGAGTAGCATTTCAACCCCCTCAGTCATTAACCCAATTTCCTTCACTTGTGCTTTTAACAATTGCTACCTTCACCCTGTACAAATACTATGTACAACAGGGTCATTTATATTATCCTCGAAGACCTTCAATATTTATCTATATCGTGTCTCCTTCACTACACAGTACAGTACAGGGGGAATTGCCTCTTTCTCCTTTCATATTTGTCAATCTGAGTTAATGTCGTGTTTAGGAGCTGCATCATGTTCTGTAAACAATTGAAGGATACAGGCCTGGGGCTCCAACTGGAAATCCAACCTTGATATGAAGATCTATTTCGTCATCGAGGTGCATGTGGAAAATAGGGGGCTACTAGCTTCTTTTTTCATTATTAGCTAAATGGTTGCATTCAAAGCTCAAGGGGGGACTACAGAACAGCGATACTAACGTATTGTTATTCTGTAAGAGGCCGAAATATCTACTGTTGTAATGGATGTGACGTGAAAGATCTTACTGGGGTACTACATAAGTGTTAAGTGCATGCCAGCATACCCCGTAGGGGAATGTAAAGTCTTCGCTACAATGATCGAAGGCCAGAGTAAGCTTGCCATACTCTTGACATCTCTGATGACAGTGATAGGGAAGTTGACTGGACAGGAGTGTTGCTCTAAGCGTAAGCGCATAGGTAAACATGCTCAGTTGTCAGTTGCTGACAGGTTAGCATGATTTTCTGTTAGAATTCTTGCATACGTATCCTGTAGCGCGAACCGTGTAATTTGCAATTGTTGTTTTTGGACATTTAAATGTTGTTTCAACTTGCTCTTTTGAAGTTTATGAGAGGGCAAATTAAAAATGATTTTTTTATCAATTTCAAAAAGCCTTTTGAAAATGATAGGCTTCTTGCAGAAAATGTAAGCATCTATGTAACATGCTAAGTCGTAATCAGGCTAACGCCATTTGCTGTGAACAAGAATCCTTGTGCTGATTCATTGGAAACTATTTAAAAAGTACCCTCTAGCTCTTGGTGTGTCATTTGTAAATTAAGTTCTTGGACATTTAAATGTTGTTTCAACTTGCACTTTCTCACATTTATGAGAGACACAGTTTTAACAAACTGCCCATAGAGCATAGTTTTCAGGGATAACTATGGGCCCATAAGCAATCTATGTGTGGCATCCAACAACAGATAGAGGAATCAATCTCATAGTGGGATCACTACAAGTCAAAAATCAATATATAAAACCATGAAACAGCGAGGATTCCTAAATCAACAGGTGCCACTTTGTTATAACACATATCCGTATAAGCAGACAGGTGCTGAACTGGTTGATGTGGGCCAGAAAAGGGATCCTACACATAGAACCATTGTTAGGCAACAACAAGGTTAACGCCTTTCAATATCTACCAGTGAGATGCCAGCTGGATATACCATAATTCCTACACTGCCTACAACTACAGTACTGCTTGAAAGACAAATTGGATAACCAACCTGAGGGCCTGGGTACCTCATCAATACACAGCTAGTTGGAATGATGGGGTAATCAAAAGACATTGAAATCAGGCCTGTACGAAATACTGATATGGGAGGCTTATTCCATAGCCAAGGTATGTACCCCATCGCCTGCGCAGATAGGAACCTTCATCCCCTGAATGGTATTCCCTTTCATCCAACCACGATTGTGGTTGAAGAGAAATAAGATTGAAGTTCACTTATTTTTAAAAATTCCAAGGTTGACACTGGCCACCTTAAAAAACTATATACGGCAACGCTAATCGTACATGCAAGATGCTGGTGGAGCTTATGAACAGAAGGTATTATAGTATACATAATATGATACTGTCCGATCTCACAAAAGTCCAGAGTTCTGTAATGACTGAAGAAAGTTAGGCCCGTATTTATACTTTTTGACGCTAAACTGCGCTAACGCAGTTTAGCGTCAAAAAATTTTGCGCCGGCTAACGCCATTCTGAAGCACCATGCGGGCGCCGTATTTATTGAATGGCGTTAGCCGGCGCAAGCAGACCGGCGCTGCCTGGTGTGCGTGGAAAAAAAACACGTACACCAGGCAGCGCCGGCGTAGGGAAAAATGGCGCTAGGGCGTCTTAAAAATGGTGCAAGTCAGGTTGACGCAAAAAATCGCCTCCACCCGATTTGCGCCATTTTTAATGACGCCCAGACGCCATTTACATGACTCCTGTCTTAGTAAAGACAGGAGTCATGCCCCCTTGCCCAATGGCCATGCCCAGGGGACTTATGTCCCCTGGGCATGGTCATTGGGCATTGAGGCATGTAGGGGGGCACAAATCAGGCCCCCCTATGCCACAAAAAAAAAAAAGAAAAAAAAAATATTTATACTTACCTGAACTTACCTGAATGTACCTCGGGTGGGTCCCTCCATCCTTGGGTGTCCTCCTGGGGTGGGCAAGGGTGGCAGGGGGGGTCCCTGGGGGCATGGGAGGGCAGCTGTGGGCTCATTTTGAGCCCACAGGTCCCTTAACGCCTGCCCTGACCCAGGCCTTAAAAAGTGGCGCAAATGCGGGGTTTTCTGCCCCGCCAACTCCCGGGCGTGATTTTTGCCCGGGAGTATAAATACGACGCATTTGCGTCGCAGTCATTTTTTTGGACGGGAACGCCTACCTTGCATCTCATTAACGCAAGGAAGGCGTTCATTCTAAAAAATGACGCTCTTTACTCATACTTTGGCGCTAGACGCGTCTAGCGCCAAAGTATAAATATGGCGTTAGTTTTGCGCCAAATTTGCGTCGAAAAAAACGACACTAATTCGGCGCAAACGGAGTATAAATATGCCCCTTAGTGACTTAAAACAAACCTTTCCTCGTGACTCCGGAGATGACTAACCATAAGAAATGATGTCTGGATTCTGCATTAGCCGTATTCCAGGTCAATATATTGAAGGACTGAAAAACAAGAGTACCTCCAACTGCGAAGGAATAAACTGAAGTAATGGTGCTGGCATCCAAGTGCTTGATCTACAAGCTGAACGAGCAGCTACAAACGTTTGATGACATTTGGGGCCCATATATTAGGACATAATTTAGGAAACAACAAAATCCCACGAGAGGATTCAGCTAAGTAATACCGATCATAGGAATGTTATGTTGAGGCGATATGAGTTGGACCCAACAAAATAGAACAGTTTCAGTATATAACTGCAACCTTGGGTAACAACACGTTACTAAAGCATGGCAATTGAAACTGCAGCATACAATATAGCGTAATCATGAGCGTAAAGATCCAAATGGATGGTTTGAGAACTATTATGCTAAATATCTATCTGCAATGCAATTTTATATGCTAATGTATACAATAAAATACTTAATAAAATAGGAAAAAGAAATCAATTTGGCTAATAGTTCACAGGGAGGGCATACCATATGTAAGATGTGTTATGCCACATTGTTATAAATGGGGTCTTTGGTTGACAGTCAGGTTACCCCCTGTTCAAGCAAGGACCCTCACTCTAGTCAGGGTAAAAGAGAATCACCCTCAGCTAACCCCTGCTTACCCCTTTGGTAGCTTGGCAGAGCAGTAGGCTTAACTTCAGAGTGCTAGGTGTAAAGTATTTGTACCAACACACACAGTAACTTAATGAAAACACTACAAAATGACACAACACGGGTTAAAAAAAATAGAGAATATTTATCTAAATAAAACAAGAACAAAACGACAAAAATCCACAATACACAAGTCAAGTTATGAATTTTTAAAGATTAAATAAAAAAATAGCGCTTAGAAACACAAAATGATTCGATGAGGTGTTAACATGGCGTCGTGATGTAGTCATTTCCAACAATTCGACACCAACGGCGCCAGCTACGGAGTCACACAGACCTCCAGGTACAGTACCTTGATGAAGAATGAAAACAAGCTAATGCGCGAAGTCGGGGATCGCGGCATCTGTGCAAAACATTGAATCCGCGCACTTCGAGCAGCGTCGGTCACGGAGTCGTGGACTTCGGCGGGGCTGCAGCGGTGTCGGGCTTGCGAAGTTCGTCACGTTCCAGCGAAGATCACAGAGTCGGTTGCAGGTGGCGTCACCAGATTCAGCAGCAGTGTTGGTCCGGAGTCATCCGAAGTCTATTTCCTTGAATTTTCACCAGCTTTTCCTTTCAAGGGCCCAAGGAGTGGATAGGGCACCACTTGTCAGGGCAGGAGTCTCAGCAGAGAGTCCAGGTGCTGGTAAGGGAAGTCTTTGATGGCCCTGAGACTTCAGAATAGGGGGCAAGCTCAGTCCAAGCCCTTGAAGAGTCTTTCTCAAGCAGGAATACACAACAAAGTCCAGTCTTTGTCCCCTTGCACAGTCAGAAGCAGCAACTGCAGGATAGCTCCACAATGCACAGTCACAGGCAGGACAGCACTTATCCTCAGCTCTTCACCTCTTTTCCGGCAGAGGTTCCTCTTGATGTCCAGAAGTGATCTAAAGTCTGTGGTTTTAAGTGCCATTCTTATACCCAATTTCTCCTTTGAAGTAGGCCTACTTCAAAGCAAAGTCTCTTTTGAATGTGAAATCCTGCCTTCCCCAGGCCAGGCCCCAGACACTCACCAGGGGGTTGGAGACTGCATTGTGTGAGGGCAGGCACAGCCCTTTCAGGTGTAAGTGGCCACTCCTCCCCTCCCTCCTAGCACAGATGGCTCATCAGGAAATGCAGACTACACCCCAGCTCCCTTTGTGTCACTGTCTAGTATGAGGTGCACCAGTGCAACTGTCAAACTGACCCAGACATGGAATCCACAAACAGGCAGAGTCACAGAAATGGTATAAGGAAGGAAATGCTCACTTTCTAAAAGTGGCATTTTCAAACACACAATCTAAAAACCAACTTTACTAAAAGATGTATTTTTAAATTGTGAGCTCAGAGAGCCCAAACTCCACATGTCCATCCGCTCCCAAAGGGAATCTACACTTAAATCAGATTTAAAGGTAGCCCCCATGTTAACCTATGAGAGCGACAGGCCTTCCAACAGTGAAAAACGAATTTAGCAATATTTCACTGTCAGGACTTGGAAAACCCATTGCTATATGTCCTACCTTAATCATACACTGCAACCTGCCCTTGGGGCTATCTAGGGCCTACCTTAGGGGTGTTCAACATGTAAGAAAAGGGATAGTTTAGACCTGGCAAGTGGGTACACTTGCCATGTCGAATTTACAGTTAAAACTGCAGACACAGACACTGCAGTGGCAGGTCTGAAACATGATTACAGAGCTACTTACGGGGGTTGCACAACCAGTGCTGCAGCCCCACTAGTAGCATTTGATTTACAGGCCCTGGCACCTCTAGTGCACTTTACTAGGGACTTACTAGTGAAACAAATATGCCAATCATGGATAAGCCAATTACATACACATTTTGTAAAGGAGCACTTACACTTTAGCAGTGGTTAGCAGTGGAAAAGTGACAAGAGTAACAAAAAACAGTAAAATCAGAGTCCAGCACACATCAACAACCTGGGGAACAGAGGCAAAACGTTAAGGGAGACCACACCAAGGATGAAAAGTCTAACACACATTTTTATATATTAAATGCTCAGCCCCTTGGCATTTCAAGGCACACTCCGGCAGTGACTTATCAAATATATAATCACTTTTCCTTGCCATGCCTCACTGCCATTCGTGAAACAGCCCAGTCAGAGAACAAGGGTATCTCATGAGGCCATATAGTTTTGTCATATATGTGGATGGTGTAAATACCCAGGGCAGCCCTTATATGACATTTAATATCCACTTTTTTGTGCAGTATACATTTCTTGGACCCTTTATTGTGACGTTCCACAAAATGTAAAAAGCCAAATTGGTGAAAGCAATACCCAGTCCATGTTTTGGTGGAAAGCACAGGTGCGATACAACTGCTCAGTAAGGGCATAATTCACAGAGACCTACTGCCAGAAAAGCTAAACAGTAAAAAATTATGTGACTAGGACAAATACCAGTGCCCTTTCTTACATTGAAAAACAGGCATTTACAAAGCGATTGGTCTCACATTTTCTTGAGTTAGAGCTATTGGCATTGTAAATTCATAACTGAACTTATCTTGCCACATAAATTGGTGAACCCTGCCTCATAATTTCTTCTTTTCCTGCCATATAATTCTAGAGGCCCTGCACATAACTAAAGCCCTTACATCTAACTTCTTCCTGTACCTTAAAACATATGCAGTCATCATATAAACCTTTATCAGTACTAAACTTTTGGCATTAGACTGCAATGCTTAAAAAAACAAAACAAAAATATAATTTGAGACGGATTGGAAAGTGAAAGGAAAGAGAGACTCAGGAGTAAAATTGGAGAAGGCAAGTGGTGTAGTAACAGTGTCATGGGCCCTGGAGTAAGAAAGGAAAATGGTTGACTGCAATTTCAGTAGGAAAATACAACAGCAATTAGAGTTGAGTGAGGTCCGTAGGTCTCTGGGCTCCAGTGCCCCTGCACTTGTTGCTCGATTGATAACTAGGCCTCATAAGAGAAATCAGATGGGACAGAAAAAGTGTAGTGAAAGGAATACAACAGACAAAAGGAAGAAAGAGAAGGGCTCGCAAAGAAACCAAAGAAAGAAGGGAAAGAGAGAAGGAGAAAATGAAAACACAGCTATGGGAAGCAATAGAGCAAATGTCTAAAACAACAGAAAAAAGCAAAGCAAGTTAATGAAAGAAAGACAAAGAGGGAAAAAAAGAAAGAAGTGTCAAAAGAAAGAGAAAAATGAACATTAGAGAAAAAAAGAGAGACAGTGAAAGAAACAAGCAGCGAAAGAACCAGAACATGTATGTACTGACACATCTCCCACAGACACAGAATGGGAAAACCACTTTGACACTTCAGGTCCCGATAATCAACTTGTGGCTTCCACACATAGATGGGAAAAAGAGGGATTTATAGTAAAATGTGAATTGACAGATAAAGATTACAAAAAACACCAGAGAAAGGAAGAAAGAAAGATCTAAAAAAAATAGTGAAAGGACGCATACTGATTCAAAGGAAAGAGCAAATAAAAAAAGACAAAGAAAGAAAGAAGGGAAGAGAAAAAATAGTGAAAGAATGAACGCCTGATGAAGAAAAAAGAGAGAGAACAAAACAAGGAAAGAAATAACCAAGTATTTGCGAGTTTGAAAGAGGAGGTATCAAGAGGAAGAGGAAGAGGGATATAAAAAACAGGGAGAGGAGTAGAAATAAACAGTTTAAAGAAAGAGAAAAACTGTGGATGTGTGGATTTTCAAGAGCTGGAAAGAGAAAGTGGAGAGGAACAAAACATTGATGGTAAACAGAGTAAAGGAAAGAACGGAGTGAGATAGGTGAAACAGACCTACCCAAATAAAGATGGCAGCTAAGAATGTATTCAATTGGCTCCTGCACACCCTCAAATAGAAGTCAGAGTGTGGAGCAGCAGGGGGTGCTGCATAACAGCAGGAGGTGCGTCAGCAGAGTTGTATGTGAACCCCAAAACAGCAACAGTGGGGTACTTCAGATCAGGATTGGGGGTATAGAGAGAGCTGCGTCCTGGCCCAGTGCTGGAAAAACAGAAAGCCAGTGGGTCAGGAATGGGAAACGGAGCACTGTCTAATTCATGGTATTGGAATAATGGGGGGATGCAGGTCAGGCTTAAGGTGCACTGACAGTGTTGTATGTGGGCTGCAGTACCTGGAATAGTAACTGGCACTCAAGGTTAAAAGTGAGGTATGTTAATTGAGCTATGTGTGAAACTTAGTATTGGTGTGCCAGTGTCACCGAGTGTTAGCCTGGAGGTGCCCTGGTGAAGCTACGAGTGGGGCCCAGCATGAGAGTGGTTTTACTCTGTAACTTTTTCCTGCAATGTCAGATTTTTTAAAGCAATATACCGTTACGTCAGCTGGACTCCTCTGGTTGCAGGGATATATAGGGCTTGTAGGTTCATCAAGAACTCTAGGGACCCAGAGCCAATAAATGAGCTGCACCTTGCAATGGGTTTTTATTCTATACCCGGTATACAGAAGTTCATTTGCTGAAATATAAAACGTGAAAAATAGGTATCAAGAAAACCTTTGTATTTCCAAAATGGCCACAAAATAAGGTGTTGAGAAGCAGTGGTTATTTGCACATCTCTGAATTCCGGGGTGCCCATACTAGCATGTGAATTACAGGGCATTTCTCAAATAGACGTCTTTTTTACACACTGCCTTACATTTGGAAGGAACAAATGTAGAGAAAGACAAGGGACAATAACACTTGTTTTTCTATTCTGTGTTCTCGCAAGTCTCCCGATAAAAATGGTACCTCACTTGTGTGGGTAGGCCTAGCGCCCACGAAAGGAAATGGCTCAATACGCAATGTGGACACATCACATTTTTTCACAGAAAACAGAGGTGTTTTTTGCAAAGTGCCTACCTGTGGATTTTGGCCTCTAGCTCAGTCGGCACCTGGGGAAACCTAGCAAACCAGCGCATTTTTGAAAACTAGACACCAAGGGGAATCCAAGATGGGGTGACTTGTGGGGACCTGGCCAGGTTCTGTTACCCAGAATCCTTTGCAAACCTCAAAATTTTACCCAAAAAACACTTTTTCCTCTCATTTCGGTGACAGTAAGTTCTGGAATCTGAGAGGAACCACAAACGTCCTTCCACCCAGCGTTCCCCCAAGTCTCCCGATAAAAATGGTACCTCACTTGTGTGGGTAGGCCTAGCGCCCACGAAAGGAAATGGCCCAAAACACAACGTGGACACATCACATTTTTTCACAGAAAACAGAGGTGTTTTTTACAAAGTGCCTACCTGTGGATTTTGGCTTCTACCTCAGCTGGCACCTGGGAAAACCTAGCAAACCAGCCCGTTTTTGAAAACTAGACACCTAGGGGAATCCAAGATGGGGTAACTTGTGGGGCTCTGACCAGGTTCTGTTACCCAGAATCGTTTGAAACCCTCAAAATTTGACCAAAAAAACACTTTTTCCTCTCATTTCGGTGACAGAAAGTTCTGGAATCTGAGAGGAGACACAAATTTTCTTCACCCAGCGTTCCCCCAAGTCTCCCGATAAAAATGGTACCTCACTTGTGTGGGTATGCCTTGCGCCCACGAAAGACAATGGCCCAAAACACAACGTGGACACATCAAATTTATTCACAGAAAACAGTGCCTACCTGTGGATTTTGGCCTCTCGCTCAGCAGGCACCTGGGGAAACCTGGCAAACCAGTGCATTTTTGAAAACTAGAAACCTAGGGGAATCCACAATGGGGTGACTTGTGGGGCTCTGACCAGGTTCTGTTACCCAGAATCCTTTGCAAACCTCAAAATTTGGCCCAAAAAAACACTTTTTTCTCTCATTTCGGTGACAGAAAGTTCTGGAATCTGAGAGGAGCCACAAATTTCCTTCCACCCAGCGTTCCCCCAAGTCTCCCGATAAAAATGGTACCTCACTTGTGTGGGTAGGCCTAGCGCCCACGAAAGGAAATGGCCCAAAACACAACATGGACACATCACATTTTTCCACTGAAAACAGAGGTGTTTTTTGCAAAGTGCCTACCTGTGGATTTTGGCCTCTAGCTCAGCCGTCCACAGGGTGGGCAGAAATGGCCTAAAATAAATTTGCCCCCCCCCAAGCCCTCTGGGGAGCAACCCTTGCCTACGGGGTCGCTCCCCCTGCGTGACATTGGCGCAAAAAAAATCCCAGGTGCCTAGTGGTTTCTGCCCCCCTTGGGGGCAGATTGACCTAAAATCAGCCGATTTGCCCCCCAGGGGAGCGACGCTTGCCTAATGGGTCGCTCCCTATCTCTAAAAAAAAAAAAAAAAAAAAATAAACACAAAAAAAATTAGCCCTGGTGCCCCAGAGGTTTCTGCCCCCAGGGGGGGCAGAAATGGCCTAAAAAGAATTTGTGCCCCTGCCTCCCCCACACCCCTGGGGAGCGACCCTTGCCTACGTGGTCGCTCCCCTTGCGTGACGGCGAAAAAAAATAATCCCTGGTGCCTAGTGGTTTCTGCTCCCCTTGGGGGCAGATTGACCTAAAATAGGCCGATCTGCCCCCAAAGCAGCAGAAATAGCCTAAATACAATTTGCCCCTCCAGGGGAGCGACCCTTGCCTAATGGGTCGCTACCCATCTGTAAAACAACAACAACAACAAAAAATTCCCCGGTGCCTAGTGGTTTCTGCCCCCCTTGGGGGCAGATCGGCTGTATTAAAATAGGCTGATCTGCCCCTTAAGGGGGCAGAAATGGCCTAAAGTAAATTTGCCCCCCAGGGGAACGACCCTTGCGTAAGGGTGAAATTCACGGAAAAAAAAAATCCCTGGTGTCTAGTGGTTTCTGTCCCCCTTGGGGGCAGATTGGCGTCATAAAAATAGGCCAATGGCCTAAATATAATTTGCCCCCTATGGGAGCGACCCTTGCCTAAGGGGTCGCTCCCCACCTCTAAAATAAAAATAAATAATAAAAAATAAAAATACAAAAATTATCCCTGGTGCCTAGAGGTTTCAGCCTAATAATAGGGCGATCTGCCCCAGGGAGGGCAGAAAAGGCCTTTCAAAAAAATTCCCCCCCTGGGAGCGACCCTTGCCCAAGGGGTCGCTCCCCTCATGCCAATTTCATTTGAAAAATGAATCCCTGGTGTCTAGTGGGCGTTTCAAAAGCCGAATTGCTTTACAATCCGGCTTTTGAAACGCAGAGAGAGACTTCAAAGGGAAGGAAATTCCTTTCCTTCCCTTTGAAGCCTCTCTCGGCCTCCCCCATGTGATCGGACGAGAAATGCTTTGCATTTCTCTTCCGATCGAGCTGGAAGCTCATGGGAGGAGGCCTCTGTGACAATCAGCGTGTGATTGCGTGCTGATGTCACGGGAGAGGGGTGGGGGGGTCAGGGGTGGAAGAGGAAGGTCTTCCCCTTCCATCCCTGCCTTGGGGGGAACCCCACAGAAGCGCTCCCTCTGGGCTCTGTGCACAGGACGTAATGGTTACGTCCTGGGCACACGACCACTGTGCCTCAGGACGTAACCATTACGTCCTGGGCACAGAAGGGGTTAGGGGAAGAGGTTCCGTGGCAAGTGGTAGGGCTCACAGTGTGGGTGATTTGTGTCGGGATGGGGCCATCATACCCTTGCAGGGGCTTGTCGCAGAGGCTGATCTCCTGCTGGGGTAGTTTCTATTTCTCACTTCCCTTATGCGGTCACTGGGGGTGTAACGGGGAGACATGTAGCAGGAACCACCGTTACATCACCCAATCCTATACTACATGTTATGGGAAGGGGGTCGCCACCTGACACAATGGATGGCTTGCTTCCGGAATACTCATGCAGCTTATCCCCTTACTGCAGTGCACCAACACGGATACAGAATTGTGGGATTATTTTACTGATAGAGAGTACTACACAATATAAGCTTACCCTACCCAAGTATCCTGCAATTCCTGCTTCAAATTAATACAACTTAACATACTGCACAGAGATTATTTACCCCCTGCAAAAAGCAATCAATACTTTTACTACACACCCTGGATAAAGATTTTTTGGACAAGTTTTGGGAATGTCCATAGCTCACCCAGTACTGAGTGGACATTGCAAAATAATTTAAAGGGTGCACAGGCCTTTCACACTTTGCACCTGGGAAGTGAGCATGATGGGTTTAATATGCTGCACCAAGAGAAACAAAGCTGTGACACATTTCTTAGACCTGGCCCTTATCCTTGCCAAATACCTGATCATCCGTAAATGGAATTCGGTGATCCTTCCTACACCCTCCATCTGTGCACTCTCAATGGTAGCCTGGGCACAGCCAGAAAGTAAAGCCTTACATAGAGAGGAATTAAAACCCCAGAGCTAATACCCCTGTGGCCCACAGAACTGGCTTTCCACCAGCCTTTTCACAGCGGGGTCTGGCTGGCAGAAAGAGGACTCATGATCAGCATGGTGGTGCTGAACTCAGTGCCCCAGTGGCTGACCACGACTCCAACCGCCGCTAGCCCATTGGGAGCCATGTTCCTGGAGGTGGTGGTGGTCCCCTGGCGGTGCAGGGTAATATTCAGACGGTCGGACCGCCAGGAGTGCATCGGTCCAACCACCACAGAAGGTTTGGCAGTCCTCAGACTGCCAAACTCGTAACCTGGCCCTTAAACTTAATTAGTCACAAGAGCAACCCACATCCTATTCCCTGGGAACGTTTTTCAACCTGTCTATGAGGGATTTGGAAGAGGAAACCATTTGAGCAAATAATCCATCAAAAAATGCCCTGCAAGCGATGAAAAGAAATCCAAATTAATGTTACTCTTACATGCTGCTAATTTGGATGAATATAAAGAGTTTAGCCATGCTGATTTGCTAATTGAATTCTATAATTAACTTACAATGAAGTGCTATAGAAAAGAATGTCTTGCAAACCATGTGAGTAGAACATAATTTGACTGCTCTTTACACTGTTCCCGATAAGAAAATTTAGGTTAACTTGGTAAAATCCATCCAAAGACCCTAAAAACTGCAGACTCGGAAATTTAAAGCGTGGATTCAATTTTGCATCGTTATGCTGCTATCCAGAAATGCGTGCAGAAAGAAAAAAACTGCTGTGATGCTTTGAAATATTGTGTGAACGAACAAACGAAATACAACAAAAGTATTTCGGGAAGCCATATGTTTACAGACTGGTTTAAAACTATCTCTCTTAACGATTCTAAGTAGTATTATATCCTACTGATTTTGTAATCACAGTGTTGTTAAAGGCTATAGAGGACTGCAACTTGCTATGCTGACACTTTGATTGAATGGACTTAAAGGATGTAATTCAAATTGCTTTTAAAAAGTCTTGTTTTATCTATTTTGTCCAATTATGCTTGGTTCTAAAACATAGAACAGCAATCATATTAATGTTACACGATGTTTATTATTTCTATAAAAATGAAATTAAATGTTTTAAATGCACTTTTATATTACAAATAAAAAGGTAAAATTAAACCCATATATATTTTAAATGAAAACACTTCACGCCCTTATACCATAAGAAATAAACACCGACATACAATTAAAATTATTTTAAAAAGATTACAAAAATGAAATGTTATTAATATTAAATTTATATTATGAATAACCAAATGAAATAAACAAAACAATACAAATTAAATTAATTACCTCAGTTTAATAATGTAAAAACTGATCAGCGAATTAAAATACATTAAATGTCAACAAGTAATTGAAATAAGAATGAATCCATTAAACAATTTTCATAATTAGCATTTAAAAATATATTATAAATTAGTAATTCAAAATTAAAAACAAAATGGTGTACTTTCAAAAATCCCATACTAATCCTCACAAACATAACAACCTACTAATAAATTATGAATTTCTAATTAATTTTAAAAACTAAACACATTTCATATAAAAAAAATGAAAAACTGTACTAATACAAACTGAAGACAAATGTTGCTATACTAGTAAAAACTTATAATAGTAAAATACCTAATATGTATCCAACTTATTTGAAAAACTATGGGCCTCATTATGAGTTTTTCGGTCTGACTGGCTGACCGCCATATTGGCGGTCCTGTTAAGATCGCCATGTTTGCGGTCTTGCAGACTGCCCTATTACAAGTTCTACAGGCAGGACTGCCAACCCTCAACCAAAAAAGGCAGACCGGTAGCAATGCGAAGGTCTGGAAATAGGCAGTCTGAGCTCCAGCACCGATAGACAAAGACCAACCACTGACTGCATTACAAGCAATGGTAGACCGAACCACGGTGGTCCGCAGTCACAAAAGCAATGCACAACTGCACATTGGATGAATTTGAAAACAACACAGCTGACAAACATTGCCATACTGGGACACACCTGCAAAGGACACCCAAACTCATCCCTTCACACACCACAATCCTTTGCATTATCAGTGCAAAACACTGAAGACAGAGCACCTTATTTCCAAAACTCAGCATAGATCAGGCACCCCTTTTTTCACCATTCCATAGAACACCCTGCACACACTTTCTGTCCAGTCACACCCTATTGCACTTCCCCTCTTTAGTAAGTCACTGTCTCACCTTTTTTACCACCATGTCACATTCCAAAAATCCCAATTGTTATGAGGATGAGTTAAGAGTCATGGTGGATGAAATCATAAGAGTAGCGCCACAATTGTTTGGAGCACATGTCCAGCATACTCCTCTTAGTAGGAAAATGGAAAAGTAGAACAGGATTGGCAACAGAATCAATGCTGGATGCACCACCTTGCGCACAAGGGAAGACATTAGGAAGGTGTGGAACAACCTCAGGGGCAAGGTCTGTTCCCTAACCTCCAGGCACAAGCTGCAGGTCAAGAAGATTGGCTGTAGCCATCCCTGTGCTCCGTTACATCTCTTTCTCTGGGAGGAGATGGTCTTGTTCATCCTGCATCGAGGGCTTGACAGGAATACTTGGAGGAGTGGAGTCTGTTAAGGCACAATACTAAAAATGTCACCAAAATGCTATGTCATGCATGCTCACAGCTCACCTTTTGCCACTTTTACTGTGACGCCACTCACCAGGCCAGTGTCCACTAGTCCAAAGACCTCTATTGGGCAACTCACATTTGAAGTGTACCTACTTGGGGAGATGACATTTCTAAAGCGTGTGTAGTACAGGGACTGATATGACTACCACTCCCAGCAGGCACTGTCCCATAACTCCAAACACCACACCAGTGGTCACTTCTCCAAATACCCCTGCATGGTATCTGTCAATTTAAGGGTACACACCTGGGGAGATAACATTTGTCAAGTGTTTATAGTACAGGCTCTGACATATCTACAACTCTCAGCAGGCACTATTTCTGTAACTACAAACACTAGCACAGTGGTCACATGCTACAATACATCTGTTAGTGAACTCTCAATTGAAGTGAGCTCACCTGGGGGAGAACATTGGTGAAGTGTGTGTACTAGAGAGATTGACTTGACCACAACTCACAGGAGGTACTGTTTCAGCAACTCTAAACACCAGAACAGTGGACACATGTCTAAAGACCACTGTGTGGCAACTTACAATTTCAGCTACCTCAGCTGGGAGGATAACATTTGTCAAACGTGAGAAGTAGAGGGAATGACATGACTACTAAGGCCAGGAAGACCTTGTGTCTGTAAAACCAACCATCAGCCAATTGTTCTCTTGTCCAAATTCCATTGTTTGTGATCTCTCAATTCAAGTGGACTCACCTGGGAGGTTACATGTGTATAGTGTGTGTAGCACAAGAAGTGATATGACTGTAACTCCCAGTAGCCCTTGTGTCTGTTACTCCAACACCAGCACAGGGTTCATCAAATACACTTGTTTGTAATATCTTCAATGCTCTTCACTCATCTGGGAGTATACCATTTGTCAAGTGTTGGGAACTAGGAGTGATATGACTGCAACTCACAGCAGGCTCTATATTTGTAACTTCAAACAACAGACCAGGGTTCTCTTGTCCAAAGTCCCCTGTGTCTTAGCGCTCAATTGAAGTGTACTCACTAGGGAGGATTGACGTTTGTATAGTGTGTGTAGTAGATGGAGTTACATGACTGCAATTCCCATTAGGAACTGTTTCACTAACTCAAAACACCAGTCCAGGGTCCTCTTCTCCAAAGACACCTGCCTTGTAACTCACACATGAAGTGCGCTCACCTGGGGGGATAATATTTGTATGGTGTGTGCAGTACAGGGACTGAGATGTCTCCAGCTCCCAGCAGGTCCTGCTTCTCTTACGTCTCTTACTCTAAACACCAGCACAGTGGTCCCTTGCCCAAATACACCTGTTTGTCAATTCACAAATGAAGCATACTCACCTGGGGAAGAACATTGGAAAAGTGTGAGAACTATATCGAATAACCTGACATCAAGGCACTGTCTTGGTAACTCAAAACACCAGAACAGTGTTCATTCGTCAAAAGACCCCGGTTTGGCAACCCTCAATTTAAGTTTACTCATCTGGGAGGATAACATTTGTATAGTGTGTGTAGTAGAGGGACTGACATGAGTGCTAAGGCCAGGAGGGTCCTTCACTGTTACTTCACTCACCAGCCCAGTAGCCTCTCCTTCAAAGACTCATGTTTGCTAACTCACAAATGAAGTGTATTTACCTGGGGGGATAACATTTGTATAGTGTGTGTAGTACAGGGACTGACCTAACTGCTAAGGCCAACAGGCCTTGTTTCTGTTACTCCAAACACCAGACCAGAGTTCTGTTGTCCAAAGGCCCCTATTTGGCAACTCACTCCCAAATGAAGTTAACTCACCTGGAGGGATACAATTTGTTAAGTATTGTGAAGTAGTGAGAGTGACCTGATTGCAACTCCCAGGAGGCACTGTTTCTGTAGCTCCAAACCCCAGCACAGCGGTCACATGCCCAAATACCTCTGTGTCTTAACTCGCAAATGAAGTTTAGACATCTGGGAGTATAACATTTGTATGGAGGCAGGAAGTAGAGGGAGTGAATGGAATGCTAAGCCCAATAGGCCCTGTGTCTCAAACTCCAACCACAAAAACAATGTTCACTTGCCCACATCTATCTATCTATAAACTCTCAATTGAAGTTTACTCACCTGGGAGGATACCATTTGTCAAGTGTGTGTATAGTATGGAGAGTGACATGACTGCATCTCCCTGGAGGTCCTGTTTCACTAACTCCAAAAAACAGAACAGTGGTAACATGTCAAAATACCCTTGCCTGCTAACCCTTGGTTGAAGTTTACTCACCTGGGAGGGACAAAGATACAGATCATGCTCACATCTGATGTGTTTCTGGCCACCAGCTCTATCTTGACCAGCTAACCAAAGATGAAACTATTGAGGACAGGAAGTACAGCTTACCCACTGTGTAAAACAATGATCCCAAAGACCTCAAGATGCATCACTAGAATGGTATTGTCAGCAAACACATTCACATTGCACTAGGCACCAGATGAATCCAGTCACATATACAGAAAACTCCTGGGTCTGCCTGCATAAAAATCATTAGGCTTCAAAATGGCTAAAGACATATCTTGCCGAACCACTGCTTTGCCTACACTGGTGGCAAGGTGGAATTCTCAGGCCATACTCTCTTAGGCAAATGATCTGCACAATTTTTGGCATGCTTCACAAATAGCAGGTCAATACAACCAATATTATGGCTACTTGACCTTTGATAAGATTAACTGCAAAATAACTTTGTACAAGGTCTATACTTAAAGTAACACTAAATTGTTGGAATTAGATGTCACAATACAACCAGTAACATTGCATCTTTCTCATCAACCTGTTGAGCTGCCACTGGGCACTCAGAGGTCACAGAATAGATTGCCACTAACCCCCTGGATGAAGCTCTCAGTGAAGAAGACACTCCTGGACATCTGGATGAGGAGTAAGGTTCTGGGTCATCTGGGAAACCTGGTCATACACCAACAGTGAGTCTCACTGGGGCCACATCAACACCTCCCAGCTTGGTTGCCCCTACATCTCAGACAATCATTCACACCCAAACCTGTGCCCTGATCACAGTGTCTACCATCTTGTGCCCCCCCAGTCCTGGATCCTAAGTTGCAAAGCACCGCTTCTGATAATGAGAGTCCAGACCCCATCTGGAGAGGGTACCCTGTATCAAGGGCACAGGCCCATGGGGGCAGGGTGCATGAGAAGGATGCTGTGGGTCTGTGGGTGAGGCCACGGAGGCTGCTCATGACCAGGACACCATCAGCCATGTCTTGGGGGTCTCTCAGGAGTTCCAAGACGTGGTGTGCCAGTTAATAACCAAACTCTGGGAAATAAAGCAGCTACAGAGGGACCTGCACAGGGAAATGCCTGAACAGTGGGTGGCTCACAATACCAACATGGCCTCCCTAACAGGGGTGATGAGGGACATTAACACCACCCTGAGCATGGCTCTACATTACCACTCTACCCTTTCCTTTGGCGCATCAACACCAGGCCCTTCTTTATCGGTGGCAGCCACTGGGCGGGAGGAATAAGACCCAGGCACTCCTGTCTCTGTAGCAGCAGATCCCCCCCGCCCCACCACGCAAGCAGGGACATCCAGTGTAGAATTGAGACAGTGGGGATGGCAAGAAACCCACCACTGCCAGCAAATGATCTCTTCCTAAATGAACTCATTTGTGTGCCACACATTCACTCTGGTGACTGATCCTGAACTACCTCCCAATGGTGTGGCATCTACTCCAATGATTTAATTCAACATGATTTCACTTCACTTTATTAGTTTTCTTTTTTACTGTCCAAATTGTATTCACTGCATCAGCACTGTAATAAATCATTCCATCACAAACTCAATGTCTGCTTGCTTAATTTCAACATGTAGAGATCTAAGACCATGGAACCATATGAAGAAGACATGACTTACTTGTGAAAGGAGGGATATGTCACAGATACAGTGTCCTGATCAGCTTTACAACCTTTAAACACAAACACATCCGTACAAGTGTCTGGTCACTATACATATTTTATTCCAGTGTATAGCACATAGTCTGTCCATAAGTCTGGACTTTTGTGACAGAAGAATGTGTGACTTAAACTAGTCAAAGTGCATATTTCAGGGTACAGTCCCCCACCCAGACCACAGGAGGGAGGGGTTTGTCACACATTGTCCTGTAGAGTAGGCAAACATTGAAGTGGATGATGTCAGCGGCTTGAGCCTTATCACATACCACACCAAAGTAATCCAACATCACATAATCCAAGATACAAACAGATTGCAGTTCAGAGTCATGTAAGCAATGTGAACAGTGCCACAGATATTTAAACCCATACCTGCTTGTGGAAGGCATATCATGAGTCACACATATCACATGCCAAATTGCTGTTGGCTACATGATGTACTGTCATGCATGGAAGTGATGGGAATGGATTGTCATGTAAGTTCTGTCAACACAGGCTGCAGAGACCAGGGCCTGTCACATATATCTCCCAGTATGGGACTTAGTCTAGGTTATGGGAGAGTTACTGTGGCTATGAAACCATGGACCTGTGCCCACTTCCTGTACACCATAAGATCCTGTCATCTGGCCACTATGATGCTCTAGTGGCAAAACCTGCCCTGAATGCCTCATTCTTTTGACTGGATTAGGAATGGGTACAATTAATCTAGTCCATATTGTGCATGTGTCATTGTCAGTGTGTGTCTTGGATTCGTGACACATTCTTTACTCCCACAGCTCTGTTGTTAACCTTCACACAGGTCATATTTGTCCTCTACAAGTGTATTGCATAACTGACGGTCCCACAGTGCAGACAGTGGGTTGATTCTGGGAGGCCATAATATGTGACTCAGTAGCTTAGTCACATAGCAGAAACTCTACAAAGCATGCTTTGTTTGGATGCCATCTCTGTAGGATGGACACAGTTGTCCAAAAGAGGGTGCTGTGATGCAGGTATCTACCACAGAACCCCACCACCTGAAGCGTTCGCATGAGTCAGCATTTGTTAGTTCATGTGTCCACACAAGGACAAGGATTACACTTTCTGTACCCACCATGCCAGCCCCTTTTTTGTTACTCATGTATAATGTTGGGGTTTGTACTCTGACAGTTGCTTGTAGGGACTTTTATGCAGTAAGTCATTCTCACAGAGTGTGAATGTGTTGGTCCAGTCATGTCAGAGTTTACCCTTCAGAATCCACATAGGTGTGTAGTGTTTCATTGTGGCTCACATTACAGTGCAGGTTGCTAGAACATGGGCTTCCTGAGGTCAGTAAGCTTGCTCAGTCATTGTAGGCCATGAGCAGGATAGTGGGTTAGTCTGCAGATGGAACTATATATGTCAGTAGTCACTTCCCAGTACTTACTGCCCTGTGTGTTTCACACTTGGGGAGTACTGACAAATAGAAAAGTGCTAACTTGATGTTACTGACATGTATGTGACTCAACGATTGTGATGAAACTTGTGATTATAATCTCTTGATTTGTCTTTTGCATCCATGCAGGTTAATGCCCATCAAAAGGAGGCACTATGGAGATGACTTTCAGTTCTGTTGGAATCACGTGTTTGGGTACAAGCAATCACCCACAGACAGACATCTTTGCATGACCATAATGGAGAAATTGATGTAGCTTCCAGTTGGGAAACATATTGAGAGCCTTCAACAAATACTTGAAAATCTCAGGACCTCTCCAACATCCAAGGGACTAATGGCGTCTACTGATGCACTCAGAATCTGTCAATGTAAGGGGTGCCAGACATTAGTGGTGATTACGCTGGTGCTTACCGATTCATTGTGTTGTGGATTTTGGGGACATCTCTCCTGACACATTACACATGTCTACAGTGTCCATTTCCATGCCACATGTGTGGCCTATCTGCGCCATGTCACTACTACCTCCATGACTTTATTAGGACAAATATCAATTGTCGAAGTGTGCATTGTGGAACAGCTTCCAATGGGACATGGGAATTTCTAAGTCACCTTTTTCAGGCTATTGTACTTTTTTTAGCAACTTGGCAGGATTTTGGTATAGCAGTTCTTATTGTTGGGTCATTATGTATGAGGGAAATAGATCTGTACATGACCTTGTGTGGGATCTCTGAGAATGCCGTTGGCATAAGCCTACTATTGTATGACAACAGGTAACAGAGGTCTGCTCTATGGGGCAAAACGCTGAGGGTGATGAAGTCTCCTACTTGCTTAATGGTTACTGTGATTGCACAACTTCAGCCATGCAATTGTAGTTGTCTGAGATTCTGATTTTCCTGTGGGCAACTGTTGACAGTTCGGCTGGTATGGCAAATGTATGGGGCACATGGGTGGAGTTTATTGCTGGGGTCTAGGTGACATTATGGTAATGTCTGCTAATCAGAGCTGTTTTTCAAGTGTGATCATGGACATGTGATGAGCATGTTTCTCTTTGTATTTGCAGTATCAGCACTGGTAAGCAAAGGAGACAGGGCACAGCTGAGTGGGGACACATGTGGCCACAGGACCTCGGGTCAAGACACCACAGACACAGGGGGACCCAGTGGTCCAGAATCAAGGGGAATGCCACAGTGGAGACCGGAACATCCTCTTCATCATCAGAACCTTCCTCCAGTGGACACTCCCTAGTGGTGGCAGACCCATCAGGGCACACCTCTGTACCATCTTTGTCCGACAACCCCCATTCTATCACCACCCTCCCAGTTGCTCCCTGTTAGAAATGGGAACTTTGATTGCCAGTCAGGTTACTCCCTGTCCAAGCAAGGACCCTCACTCCTGTCAGGGTAAAAGAGAACCAACCTCAGCTAACCCCCGCTCAACTCCTTGGTAGCTTGGCACAAGCAGGCAGGCTTAACTTCAGAGTGCTTGGGGTAAAGTATCTGTACCCACACACACAGTAACTTAATGAAAACACTACAAAATGACACATCACAGGTTTAGAAAAATAGAGAATATTTATCTAAACAAAACAAGACCAAAACGACAAAAATACAACATACACAAGTCATGTTATTAATGAAAATGTAAAAAGAGTCTTCATGTTCTTTTAAACACAACGCTAATGCTGTTAACGTGAAAATGTACCTGGGTCGGGTCAAAATAACATGCACGGGTGAGTGTGCGCCAAAAAAGGTTAGCGGTGCGTCGATTTCTCACCTGCAAGCGAGGTTGTGCATTGTTTCTCCTTCTCAGATCCGATCGGCGTGCGTTGTTTCTTTCCCCGCAGCAGGGAGATGTGTTGATCTGGACAAAACACCTCGGGTCCGGGCATGCTTGCGTTGTTTTTCCGTGACCAGCAATGTTGTGTCGTTGCAGCCTCCATCAGAGATGCTGCATGTCGTTTCTTCAGCCATGTGCGTCGATTTTCCAGCCGCGCTGCAGCCGGAGCGTCAATTCCCGCTGTGAAGCCGGCAGCACGACGTTTTTCAGCCATGTGCGGATTTCCAACCTTGGTCTGCTAGCTTCACCTTCCAAGCCCCTAGGAACTGGATAGGGCACCACTTGGCAGGGCAGGAGTCTAGCAGGGAGTCCAGGTGCTGGCATTGGAGAACTCTTTGCTGTCCCTGAGACTTCAACAACAGGACGCAAGCTCAGTTTCAAGCCCTTGGAGAGTTCTTCACAAGCAGGAAGGCACACAAAGTCCAGTCTTTGTCCTCTTGCACAGGCAGAAGCAGCAACTGCAGGATAGCTCCACAAAGCACAGTCACAGCAAGCTCTTCTTCCTCAGCTCTTCACCTCTTCTCCAGGCAGAGGTTCCTCTTGGTTTCCAGAAGTGATATAAAGTTTGTGGTTTTGGGTGCCCTTCTTATACCCATTTTGCCAGTTGAAGTAGGGTTACTTTAAAGAAAAGTCTCTCTTGTTTGTGAAATCCTGCCTTGTCCAGACCATGCCCCAGACACACACCAGGTGGTTGGAGACTGTATTGTGTGAGGGCAGGCACAGCCCTTTCAGGTGTAAGTGACCACTCCCCCCTCCCCAGCACAGATGGCTCATCAGGAAGTGCAGACTACACCCCAGCTCCTTTGTGTCACTGTCTAGGGAAAGGTGAAAACATCCCAACTGTCAAACTGACCCAGATAGGGAGTCGACAAACAGGCAGAGTCGCAGAAATGGTTTAAAAGCAGAAAATGCTCACTTTCTAAAAGTGGCATTTTCAAACACACAATCTTAAAACCAACTTTACTAAAAGATGTATTTTTAAATTGTGAGCTCAGAGAGGCCAAACTCCACACGTCTATCCGCTCCCAAAGGGAATCTACACTTGAATCATATTTAAAGGTAGCCCCCATGCTAACCAATGAGAGGGATAGGCCTTGCAACAGTGAAAACCGAATATAGCAGTATTTCACTGTTAGGACATATAAAACACATTAGTATATGTCCTACCTTAAACATACACTTCACCCTGCCCATGGGGCTACCTAGGACCTAATTTAGGGATGTCTTACATGTAAGAAAAGGGAAGATTTAGGCCTGGCAGGTGGATACACTTGCCAAGTCGAATTGGCAGTTTAAAAACTGCACACACAGACACTGCAGTGACAGGTCTGAGACATGATTACAGAGCTACTAATGTGGGAGACACAACCAGTGCTCCAGGCCCACTAGTAGCATTTGATTTACAGGCCTTGCACTTTACTAGGGACTTACTAGTAATTCAAATATGCCAATCATGGATAAACCAATCAACAATACAATTTACACAGAGAGCATATGCACTTTAGTACTGGTTAGCAGTGGTAAAGTGCTCAGAGTTCAAAAGCCAACGGTAACAGGTCAGAAAAAACAGGAGGCAGGAGGCAAAAAGATTGAGGATGACCATGCAAAGAGGGCCCATTACAACAGTCCCCACCCAGTTAGTCATGCCCGCTCAGCCAAGAAGAGGGGAGGTCTCCTTTGCCGCAGCCCCTGTTACCTCTGCTGACCTCAGTGAGGAGGCTATTGACAAACAGAGAAGTATCTCTGTGGTTCAGGTAGCCATTGTGAATTCCATCCAGGGGCTGGCAACCCAACTCCAGCAGACAAATGCATTCCTGGAAGGCATTCATGATGCAATGTCTGGCCTCCAGAGATGTTTTCAGGCTCTGGCCTCCACATTGAGGGCAGCCAGTCACCCACCACCATCTGTACCCCCTCGACCTCCCTCTTCCGAATCAAAATCCCCCATTACCCTACCTACCCAAAGCACATGGACCAATCTGTACTCACCCACCTCAACACATACGTGTAGCACAAACAGACACAAGCACCACAAAACACGCCGACACGCAAGCACCCACAGACACATCAGTCACCACTTTTCCAGATACCCTCACCTCCCCCACCATCCCACACCCAACATACAGCATACTTACAGGAACGACCACCACATTCAGTGACCCACCAATTACACCCAGCATATCAGCAGGCACCACCCAAACATACACGCAGACATCCACCACACCCACCATACCAGCAGATACCGCTCCAACAGACACACAGACATCCACCACTACCAGCATACCTGCAGACACCACCACAACAGACACACAGACATCTACCATTACCAGCATACCTTCAGACACCACCCCAACAGACACTCATATGTCCTCCATGCCATTCCCCAGCACCTCTACCTCTGGCCCCCCAAGACACACAAACAAACACACTCACCCACGCAACAGACACCACCCAAACGCAAGCGTACCTCCCACATGCATGCACCCACAACATGCACACTGATACAGCAGGCTACCACCTTTCCACTCCCTTTTACTTCCCATCCGGATGCCCCTAAGAACGTTTTTTTATTTGACCTTGACCTTTCCCTGTTCCCTCTACCCCATCCCAAACCCAAGAGGCCCGACCCACCTCCCAACCTGTCCCTTCCATCTCCCAGTCCTAGTCTATTACACCTGCCCCCCCTGCAAGCACCCAGACCCCTCCCCCCAGGAAGAAGCCGACCCCTCCCAAAAAGGAGTCTACCCCTCCCAAACCCAAGATCAAATCCACCTATCCCAAATAAAACCCCTCCCCAAAGATGATTCCTGATGAGTCTGCCTGCCCGGTTGATGCCCCTACCTGTGGAGGTTCCCTAGAAGTTACAAGTCAAGTCACACCACCATGATGTGCCTGTGCTGGTACAAGTAAACTGGCCAATGGCATTGGACTTAACACAATTTGCAGGTAAAAAGTTGTCTTTGGGGTATACTTTTGTCCTGCAATTCCTTTTCTAATTTTATGTTGTTGTTGAGTGACTTGTTTTGCCTGCCTGCAGTTGTGTTTCAGCCTGCTTGCTGATCCATTTGCTGTTGTTTGCAGCATCTGACTTTGTGGACAATGATGGTATCGCTTAAGACAAGTGTATATGTTGACTGTGTGGATGTGTGAGTGTATATGCAATGGTGATGCATTGGCATTATGTACTGTTTGATATGGTAAATATTTCATTTTGTGTTGTCCAATGTGAGCATGTATGGTATTAGACTTGTCCCCCTGATATGGATTATGGGTTCATCTTATGTGTGCAGCTTGAGTTTTATTTGTGTAGACATGGAGTGTGTTCACTTGTGCTACCTTGTGCTACCTTTATTTTGCATTTGATTGTGTATGTGCCCATTAAGCTGTGTCTACCTTGCAGCTACTTCATGTAGAGGTATGTCCATTGCACTCGAAGTTCTATGTGCTTTGTTGAAATGTACCTCCACATTGTGCAGATAGGTATGTCAATTGGGTCTAGTATTGTTTGTCCCTGATATACATTGAGGGCCAGTTCCTGTGCAAGTGTTGTTTAAGGGGAATGTGCAATGTGATATGTGTCCCAGTACAGACTCCTTCACTGAGTGTTCTAGATGCCCCATCCCTATTGGTCAGGTATTGTTTGCATAGTCAGCTTTGTATATTTGCCTCTCTGTCTATTGTGCATCCCATTATCCTTCCATTTTGTTGAAATATGGGTGATGTGTGTCTGCGTCCATTGCAGGGCTGTTTGATGGTAATGGTGTTTGTGTTTCATGCTACATCCATACATATGTGTTTAATGTTGCACCAGTCCGTGGCATGCTTGCAATGTGAGTGCGTGACTTGTATTTGTAGCTGTAATGTTGGTGTATTGTTGGTATTGTGTGAGGCAATGTTGTGTACACTTAACTGTCCCTGTGTCTGAGATGATCAGAGTTGCGATTTTGTGTAGTGTTGCGGTACAGTGTGAGTGACCTGCCCAAAGGGGGTGTTTGTGACTGGGATTGTGTCCTTCTTGGTGCTTGATTCTAACACAGAACACAATGAAAAGTAATCTTGGGGGGTCATTCTGATACCCGCGGGCGGCGGCCGCCGCCCGCCTGGCGGGAACAGCCAGAAGACCGTACCGCGGTCAAAAGATCGCGGCGGTCATTCTGACTTTCCCGCTGGGCTGGCGGGCGACCGCCAAAAGGCCGCCCACCCGCCCAGCGGGAAAGCCCCAGCAACGAGGAAGCCAGCTCCAAATGGAGCCGGCGGAGTTGCTGGTGTGCGATGGGTGCAGTTGCACCCGTCGCGATTTTCAGTGTCTGCTAAGCAGACACTGAAAATCTTAATGGGGCCCTGTTAGGGGGCCCCTGCAGAGCCCATGCCAGTGGCATGGGCACTGCAGGGGCCCCCAGGGGCCCCACGACACCCGTTCCCTCCATCCTGCTTCTGGCGGTGAAAACCGCCAGAAACAGGATGGGGGGAAGGGGGTCGGAATCCCCATGGCGGCGCTGCTAGCAGCGCCGCCGTGGAGGATTCCCTGGGGCCGCGGGAAACCGGCGGGAAACCGGCGGGAAACCGCTGGTTTCCCTTATCTGACCGCGGCTGTACCGCCGCGGTCAAAATGGCCCCAGAAGCACCGCCAGCCTGTTGGCGTTGCTTCCGCGGTGTTGGCCCTGGCGGTCCATGACCGCCAGGGTCAGAATGACCCCATTGGTGCCCATTCCGTGACCCCCATATTATATGGATGACAGCACGACAATCTGTTGTTAAGGTAATGACACGGATAAGTGTGTGTACTTACAGTTAGTTGCTCCTACGATGACGTGGATTTTGTGCCCCATTGATGACCATCAGCAGCAGCAGGAAGTGTGTGATGAGCTCCATGATAGCACCAGACATGTGAGGCTGTCTGCAGGTGAGTGTCTCCCTTTTTAGTCCCAGTTTAAGCCTGATGAGACATAGGCCCTCATTTCAACCCTGCCAGTCGGTGTTAAAACGGCAGTAACACCGCCAACAGGCTGGCGGAAAAAAAATGGGATTACGACCGTGGTGGAAATCGCCAACTTAGACAGCCACTTTAACACTCAGACCGCCACGGCGGTAGAAACAAACAGCACGGCAGACACTGGCAACAGACAGGCGGGAGACAAAGTACTGCCCACTGTATCACAAAAGGCCTATCTGCCACCTTTTCCGGGGTGGAACCAACGCTATCAAAAGCACGATGTAAACAGTACACAGAAGGGAAAACACTCACCTCTCAACACCCAACGAGGAACCAAGACGCCATGGAGCCTGAACTACACGTACTGCCCATGTTGATTTACCTCCTCTTCTACCAGGAGTACGAACTGCGGCGGCAGCGACCACAGTGAGTACTGCACGTACAACACAGGGGATGGGGGGGAGAAAGAGAGTGACACACACACGCAACACCCCCACCCTCACCCTCACACACAACAAAATACACACAAATACATGCAGCAACATTACATAAACACCCACCCACCCCCTGGAAGAATGCAAGGACAAAAGGAAATGATTGTAACTATTGCAATCATTAAAAATCCATTAGTCAAAAGTCAAAATTCAGTATATACAAATATGTACACCAACTACACAAGTCCGGATAGTGTACTAATCATTGTCCATGGACCACTGGGCCCAAAATGCATGGGTGAGGCCCACACATGATAACTGACTGGAAACGGAGAGAACACTGCTGGGGCATCAGATTGAAAATATACAGGCACCTCAGAGGAGGGGGAGAGGGGGCACCTTAGCCTGATGAACGCACTACGCCACTGCTGCACGAGGAGGCTCCATGCCCATTGATGTATCCTGGGGAGTGCAAAGCCACAGTCTCTCAAGTCTCTCCAGTGGGTGGTTTGCCCACTGCTTTATCCTGCGGAGTGCAAACCACAGTCTCTCAAGTCTCTCCAGTGGGTGGTTTGCCCACTGCTTTATCCTGGGGAGTGCAAAGCCACAGTCTCTCAAGTGGATAACAGCCTCCACTGGTTCTGGACGGGGCTTTGTGCCCAGAGTGCTTCATCCTGCCAAGGACTAAGGTAGTGGATGCCTTTCTCCACTAGTTCTGGAGGGGTCCTTGTGCCCAGAGTGCTTCATCCTGCCAAGGACTGAGGTAGTGGATGCCTTTCTTCACTGGTTCTGGAGGGGGCCTGGTGCCCAGAGTGCTTCATCCTGCCAAGCACTGAGGTAGTGGATGTATCTCTCCACTGGTTCTGGAGGTGGCCTGGTGCCCAGAGTGCTTCATCCTGCCAAGGACTGAGGTAGTGGATGTATCTCTCCACTGGTTCTGGAGGGGGCCTTGTGCCCAGAGTGCTTCATCCTGCCAAGGGCTGAGGTAGTGGATGCCTTTCTCCACTGGTTCTGGAGGGGGCCTGGTGCCCAGAGTGCTTCATCCTGCCATGGACTGAGGTAGTGGATGCCTTTCTCCACTGGTTCTGGAGGGGGCCTGGTGCCCAGAGTTCTTCATCCTGCCGAGTACTGAGGTAGTGGAAGCATTTCTCTACTGGTTCTGGAGGGGGCCTGGTGCCCAGAGTGCTTCATCCTGCCGAGGACTGAGGTAGTGGATGTATCTCTCCACTGGTTCTGGAGGGGGCCTGGTGCCCAGAGTGCTTCATCCTGCCAAGGACTGAGAAAGTGGATGTATCTCTCCACTGGTTCTGGAGGGGGCTTTGTGCCCAGAGTGCTTCATCCTGCCAAGGACTGAGGTAGTGGATGTATCTCTCCACTGGTTCTGGAGGGGGCCTGGTGCTCAGAGTGCTCCAAGTGCAGTGAGGCCGGTACCATTCCCTCACCTGGCTGTGCGTGGCACGAGATTTGCGAGGTTCAGGTAGCATGATAAGCCATGGAGGCAGCGACATACCCCACACTGCTGTGGCTGCGCCTTCCACCTGCAGGTGTAAACAGTGATGGAAGAAATGCATCATGGAAGCTGCCCAGGGTAAAGGAACTCTCCTCCAGCCTCAGACGACTGACCACTGGGGATGATAGCCATGTCAGTGGTGGTGCCTGTGTCCGAGGACGCCGTGGGGCGGGTAGCGGTGCTTGCGGTGGTGCTGGCGGCGGTGCATGGGTCAGCACCTGCAGATGGACACAGCAGGACGTTTCCTGTAGCCTCGGACAGCTGCCCACTGGGGAAGAGGCTGGGGACTGACGCTGAGGCTGTAGACGTGCCTGGGGCGGTGCAGGTGGTGGCGCTTGCGGCAGTGTCTGTCGCGGCAGTGCATGCGGCGGTGTCTTTTGCAGCGGTGCTAACGGCGGTGCTGCCGGGGGTGCATGGGTCAGCAACTGCTGAGGGACATAGCAGGATGGGCCTCCGCCGTCTTCTTGCTCCAGCGGCGCAGGTCCTCCCATCTATTCCTGCAGTGGGTGCTCCGTCTGTCGTAGACCCCCAGGGTCCGGACGTCCTTGGCCTAGAGGAATGGTACAGGGGGAAAGGAAATTACTTACCCGTCCGGACCATCATACTCATTGCCCCCCAGTTCCCACCCTTGCCCTGACGCACATACACTCACCATCCGCACATGCAGGCCTCAGCCCCCTCCCCCATGTATCTTCCATCCACACAACTCAAAACTGGCATTGCCCATGCAACATGCTCACAGTGTACTCACCTGTTTGTCTGGAGGACCGTACAGTTGCGTGTACTGGGGGAGGACCCCATCCACTAGTTTCTCCAACTCCTCCGAAGTAAAGGCAGGGGCCCTTTCCCCAGACACATGAGCCATCGTCGCTTCCAGACTGAGGTCACAGCAGCACTTGCAGTGTAGGTCCTCTCCTGTTGAAGGTCAGGTATCAAGTGAGGAAACAGACACAAAATGGCAGTCACGTCTGCGGCGGTGTGTACCGTCACCGCCGGCTTACATCATCATTGGCTCCGTGGGCCCATAGGGCCCAATGTTAACCAATGCAGAACTGCGCTGCGGTCTTCAACCGCCCACCACGACGATGTGCAACGCCAGCGCAGTTACCTCATATCCCCTTGTCCCACCTTACAGGTCAGGCAGCCGCCATTTCAGGAGGCCACATGGGATGGATGTTAACTGTGTCACACCTATCTAGGCCGGGAATATAGACAGATACCGGCACATTGCGGATTAATAACGTTTCTGAAAATAAGACATTGTGATACCTCAGTGTTGGATGACACTATGCTCGCTGTTCTCACCCATAGGGCATGTCCGCTGGGGCAGGTGATGAGATGGCAGCATCCTCTGGTGTACAGACTCCTGGTGGACCTGTCAACAATGGAAGAGAGACACATCCTGGTCACATACAGACTTGATCGTGCAACAATCCAGGAACTGTGTGCCCAGTTGGAGCCGGACCTGATGTCAGCTATCTGCCAATGGGTCTTTTCAAACAACAGTGGCCATGGCATCAGGGATGCCCCAGCCAATGTTCTCTAACGTGTTGTCCAGAGTGTTGTCTGCCCTGCTGAAACAGATGTGCAGCTACATCGTGTTCCCTCAGATGGAGGATTTGCCCACAGTGAAAGGTGACTTCTATGCCCTGGGACATATCCCCAACAACATTGGTGGCATTTGTACCCCCCCGCAGAAATGAACAGGTGTACAGAAACTGGAAGAGCTACCATTCTCTGAATGTGAAGATGGTGTGTTTGGCAGACCAGTACATCTCCCATGTGAATGCCAAGTATTCTGGCTCTGTGCATGACTCTTACATTTTGAGGAATAGCAGCATCCCTTATGTGATGGTGTTGTATTGTGAATGTAATGGCTCGCGCTGGTAGCGCGAGCCAGGGAAGGGTAGAATGTTGTGGGGGAATGTTTGTGTTTGAGTGAGCGATTGAGGACGGTTGAGCGGTGAGGAAACAGGACGAAGGACGGCGGCTGTGTATGCGGTCGGGGCTTCATATTATGGAATGTAATTATATTCTCTAAACTATTTTATGAATAAAGAAGTTACCTACCTTTATCGTCTCTGCGGCTTGAAGATTACTCAACAAAATTGGCGACAAGTTGACAAGTTTGCCCCGTCTGCATCCGGGTGTGATCCTCTACTTCACTATTGCACTCCTACGTGCCCACGCAACTCGACCTGCGAACGCTTGTGAGTGTTTTTTTTTCAGCCTAAAGTGCTGAAACATTGTTTTTGCTACTTGCGTTTTTGGGCGTTTCTTAGCAACGTTCAATTGTTTTTTTTCAATAACTATACCGCTGACCTTCTTACGGCCTGAATAACCTTTGGAACTAAGGAAATATACCGGCAATAGAATTTCTTGTGGTTTTAAGGAGGTTTAAGTGAATTTTCACTTCGTTACGAATATTTAGACATTGATGTTATATATTTTTTAAGTTGAGGCACGCATTTATGGCTTCTAATAACTTGAATCTTCCACCTCCTCAACCTTTTATTCCTGGTAGCGGTGATGTTTCTATCAAATGGCAAGAATGGCGAGAGTATTTTATGAACTACATCTCTGCATGCGATGAAGACAATGACTTTTCAGGAGAAAAGAAAAATAAAATTTTATTGCATTGTTTAGGGCCGCACGGTCTTAAAATTTACAACAGAATTGAAAAGAAACAAAGAGACCAGGGAGATATTTTTGTTCATGCATTAGAGGATCTAGACAGATACTATTCTCCAACGGTGTGTGTGGGAATTGATCGCTATAAGTTTTTTCACAGGAAACAAAACAAAGAGGAAACGATTGAGGAATACATTTCAGCTTTAAAAAATTTGGCTTTAACATGTAGATTTGGTACCTTACATGACGAGTTCATTAGGGACCAGATAGTTATGCACGCTGCCAACCAGAATATACAGGACTGTTTATGGACTAAAGGAGAATCGCCCTTACAAGAAGTAATTGAAGTGGTCAAGAAAGCGGAACTTACAGGAAGGTGTGCAAAAGCTGTTCTACTGGGGAATTCTAAAATAGATGATTCGTTTGGAGATGCACATAAGTTGGTGAACAGAGTTATAGAGTCAAAAAAATGTCCACCAAATGAGTTTTCGAGGAAGACCAGTTCTTACAGGAACAAGAAGTCAAAAAGAAATACTTCTAAGGCGGAAGTTACTTGTTTCAGATGTAGATTACTGGGCCATTACGCAAATGATAAAAGCTGTCCAGCACGCAATCAGAAATGTTCCAGTTGTGGTACTCTTGGCCATTTTATTAAGGTTTGCAGGAAAAAGAAAGGCTTGGCAATAAAGTTGTTAGAGGATGCTTCTGAATCTGCTTCATCCTCAGACAGTGAAGACAAGAATATGTGGGTGCTTAACATAAGGAATGCTGGAACGGGAACGCCAGATGGACTGCGGAAAAGACCAAAGTGTGACATATCTATAGAATGTGTTACTATTACGATTACCGCAGATTCAGGGTCACCTTATACAATCGTTAATGAACAAGTTTGGTTAAAGAAATTGAAACGTACTGTTGGTGGGAGTTTGGACACACCTGATATCTCACCTAAAAGCTTTACGGGGGAAACAATCCAGCTTCTTGGCTGCAAAAAATTGTCATTTGCATTTAAGGATCGTAAAGCTGAATGTAAGATGTATGTGTCAAAATCAGGACCATCAGTTTTAGGTTGGTGGGACCAAGGTGCACTAGGAATGGTTTTAAATCCCAATGGTTCAGAACCTGTGTCGGTGGTTCAGGAAGATTGTGTGTGTGATGCTACTATGAAGGACATGTATCCTTTGGTATTTTCAGGAACTATAGGAAAGTTAAAACGTTTCCAGCGTAAGATAATACTTAAAATGGACGCCATTCCTGTTGTTCATAAGGCAAGGAATATTCCTTTTAGCATCAGGAAGGAAGTTTCAAACGAGTTGGACAAGTTATTAGAAACTGGTATCATTGAACAGGTTGAGTCATCAGATTGGATTTCTCCCCTGGTGGTAGCCAGACGTTCTAATGGCAGATTGAGGCTGTGTGTAGACCTAAGGGTCCTTAATAAGAATATTTTGGTGGATCAATTTCCTTTGCCAAAGATCAATGAAGTTGTAGCACTAACTAAAGGCAAGGAATGGTTTACCACGATAGACCTTACTTCTGCTTATCATCAAGTTCAGTTACATCCTGATAGTCGTAGATTAACCACATTTATTACGCCTTTTGGTTGTTACCAATTTGTTAGGGTTCCATTTGGTTTAGCCTCTGCAGCGGCTATGTTTCAAAGGCTGATGTATAAGCTTTTTAGTAAAATGCGGGATGTGTTGTTTTTTCAAGATGATATTTTAATTATGGGGGATACGAGATATGACCATGACATTAGAGTTAAGAATGTTCTTCAGATATTAGAAAATAATGGACTTACGGCTGAGCATAGCAAGTGTAAAATAGCCATGAAAAGCGTCACTTATTTAGGACACGAAATAAGTGGCAAGGGTGTTGAACCAAAAGCTAGTCTTGTTGAAGCTATTAAGAATTCACCAGCCCCTACTAACAAGGACGAAGTCAGAGCTTTTTTGGGTCTAGCAGAATATTATGCTAAGTTCGTGCATGACTTTTCTCTCAAAACGTTTCCTATTAGACAATTGTTAAAAGGAAAGTGCATTTTTAAGTGGTGTGAAGAATGTGAAGCAGCATTCAAATTGATTAAGAATGATATTATTAATGCACCAGCCTTACAAGGCTTTGACCCAAATTTACAATGTATAATTACAACTGATGCAAGTAATAAGGGTTTAGGAGCTGTTCTTACACAATTGGATATGAATAATAAGGAATGTGTGATTGCATTTGCTTCTCGTTCTATTACCAACGCTGAAGCAAAATACTCAGTAATTGAAAGGGAGGCCCTTGCATGCGTGTGGGGTTTGGAACATTTCAGATCATTTGTTTGGGGTATGAATGTCATCTTGCGTAGTGATCACAAACCGCTTACCAAAGTGCTTACGACAAAAGGATTATTTAAAGCCTCCCCACGTATTGCTCGGTTATCCATAAGACTGTTGGACTACAAGTATGAAATACAATATGTACCCGGGATTAAGAATAAGGTTGCTGATTTCTTAAGTAGAATACCGTTGATAAATACTGTGGAGGGTAAGAAGGAGTTTGAGGATTGTTGTGTAGCTGAAGTTATACCCACAACTTTTCAGGGCATCTCAGAAGGTGATTGGGATAAAGCCATGGTGGAAGACGAAACATTGAATAAGGTTCAAATTTTGTTAAGGGAAGGTTGGCCTCTTAAAAAAAATTTAGAAGAAGGGAGGTTAAGGAGGAGTTGTCTGTGGAGCATAATAGATTATTGCGCAATGGTAGAGTAATTCCTCCAGAAACACTCAGATGGAAAATTCTTAGTTTATGCCATGATGGACATTTGGGCATATCTAAAACGAAAAGTAAAGTTAAACAACTATATTGGTGGCCAGGAATTGATTTAGCTGTGGAAAGGACAGTAAGGAATTGTGTCCTATGTAATGAGTCAGAAAAAACGTTAACCACGTTCAGACCACCGTTAGTTCCTATAGGATGTCCAAACATGCCCTGGGAGAAGATTGGTCTGGACATTACTGGACCAATACAAGTGGAAGACGGTTATAGATATATTGTGGTAATGTTTGATCATTTCTCTAAATGGCCTGAAATTGGAATAGTGTCTAAGGTGGATTCTGGGGCCATTGTAGAATTTTTAGATAATGTTTTTTTGAGAGAGGGTCTACCCAAGACTATTATCACTGACAATGGGGTACAATTCACATCTGACAAATTTAAAGCTTTCTTAATAAGGTGTGGTATTAAACACATTACTACTTCCAACTATCATCCAGCTGGAAATGGTGCTGTGGAACGCTTCAACAGAGTGTTAAAAAACAGTATACAATTGGCTGTATGTGCAAAGTTAGATTGGGAAAAGGAAATTTGGAAAACAGTTTGGTCATACAGAACTACACCGTGTAGCTCTACAGGTCACAGTCCATTTGAGATTATGAGAGGGAGGGTTCCACTGAGGAAAGATAATGTTGGTTGGATGATTGATGGTAGGGAAAGTTGCTGGACAAGTGAGAGTGTTAGGAAAAGTATTAAGAGGGCGCAAATCCGTTCAAAGGAATTTTATGATGCAAAACATAAATGCAAAAGTGTAAATATACAGGTGGGTGATTTAGTTAGGGTGAAAGTTCCAGGTTTTAAAAAATATGAGAAGGGAAGGTTCTATCCTCCTTTGAAAGTCACAACATTTTTGTGTAATGCTGTACAACTTGAAAACGTGAAAATATGGCACTTAAGTAGAGTTTCCCCATACAAAGGTTCAGGAAGAGAAAAATCGATTGGAACTGACTGGCTTATGCATGATGATACAGGAAAAAAAAGGGGTTTGCAAAGTGCCAATGTTGCACAGACTGCGCTGGGTGGAAGAAACAGTGTTAGTCCTGCAATTGTGGAACACAGAACCGAAACGATGGCTGAAGGTGACAATGTACGGATTGGTGACGTGACAAGCGTTAAGAACAATATTAGCAGATGTGGTAGGAGGATCATAAAACCAGGAAAACTCAATGACTATGTTTGCGACTGAGTCACTGTAAGGATTCAGGAACCAAATTAAGAAATTATAGAGAATGAATAACTTTAGATACTAATGAAATATTCGTAGGATTTATTTAGTAGATATTGCATTGTAGTTTTATGCTTCATATAACGTTAGGATATTGTTTTTGTATCATTTCACGTAGCGATAGAAATATAGTAGTGTATGTTCTTTATGTTATTGTTATAGAAAGGAAATATTGTGTAAGGGGGAAGATGTGTTGTATTGTGAATGTAATGGCTCGCGCTGGTAGCGCGAGCCGGGGAAGGGTAGAATGTTGTGGGGGAATGTTTGTGTTTGAGTGAGCGATTGAGGACGATTGAGCGGTGAGGAAACAGGACGAAGGACGGCGGCTGTGTATGCGGTCGGGGCTTCATATTATGGAATGTAATTATATTCTCTAAACTATTTTATGAATAAAGAAGTTACCTACCTTTATCGTCTCTGCGGCTTGAAGATTACTCAACAGATGGGCCAACTCCAGAGGCACCGTGTGTTGCTAGTAGGTGAGGCCAAGGTCCCAATACAGTTGACATAGGTGTCTGGGTATGGGGCTGTCCCTAAGGGTTAGTGTGTGTCTAACAGTTGTCCCTCGACATTTGCAGGTGACTCTGGTTTCCCAAGCCTGTCATGGCTACTGACCCCAGTGAGGAATCCCAGGAGAAGGGCAGAGGAACGCTACAATGAGGCACATGGGCGAACTAGGAGTGTGATTGAATGCACCTTCGGCCTCCTGAAGGCCAGATTCCGGTGCCTCCATCAGATAGGTGGCTTCCTATACTACTCACCAAAGAAAGTGTGCCAGATAATCATGGCCTGCTGTATGCTGCACAACCTGGCTTTGCAATGGCAGGTACCTTTTCCGCAGGAGGATGGGCCAGATGTTGGTCTTGGGGCAGCTGTGGAGCCTGTGGACAGTGAAGAGGAGGAGGCAGAAGAAGAGGATATCGACAACCGAAACAACATCATCATGCAATACTTCCAGTGAGACACAGGTAAGAAGATGTCACTGCTTCCCACATCTCATTCTATTGTTGGAACTAGCATAAGTGTGTCATTTTCATTTAGTGTATGGACCCTGACTTGTCACTTTGACTTTCCATTTCATAGATCTGGTTCCCACTTTGTGCCCTCTGCTATGGTTACTGCTGGCCTACAGCTGTGTTACATTGGTATGTGAACAAGTACATTGCTATATTCCATAGTTATTGCAATTACACATTTGTGAAAACACAGACTGACTCCAGATTGTTTTGTGATTGAAGTGTGTTTCTTCCTGTGCTAATAAGTGGAGGGGGTTGTAAAATGGGCTGGGGGGATGGTGGAGGAATGTCCATGGCAGAGTCCAGTCTATTTGTTTCACAGGTGCATTGTCCAAAGGGGCATAGGAAGTGGAGAAATGGCAGTTTAAGGATGGACAGGGTGACATAGTGGGACAGAAGGGTGATATTCAGTGGTGTATCATTTCCTGGCGGGGGTCTTGGCAATGTTCTCTGTCTTGTTCCTGGATCTCAGGGACCGTTTGCAGAGTGGTTCTCCATCTGCAGGGGATGGGGTGGTGGTGCCCTGTTGTTCCCGTGGCAGTGCCTCCTGTCCACTAGCACCGGCGGAGGTGGAAGGCTGTTCATCATCCAGGCTAGTGTCAGGGGCCCCTTGTTGTGCCACTGTGTCCCTCCTGGTGTTGACAAGGTCTGCCAGCACCCCTGCAATGGTGACCAGGGTGGTGTTAATGGACTTCAAGTCCTCCCTGATCCCAAGGTAGTCTTCCTCCTGCAGCCGCTGGGTCTCCTGAAACTTGGCCAGTACCGTTGCCATCGTCTCCTGGGAACGATGGTAAGCTCCCATGATGTTGGAGAGTGCCTCGTGGAGAGTGGGTTCCCTGGGCCTGTCCTCCCCCTGTCGCACAGCAGTCCTCCCAGTTTCCCTGTTATCCTGTGCCTCTGTCCCCTGAACCCTGTGCCCACTGCCCCCAGGTCCCTGATTTTCTTGGGTTGGTGGGTGTGCCTAGGTTCCCTGTAGTGGTGGACACACTGCTGATTGACGTGTCCTGGGGACAGAGGGATGGGCCCGCTAGGTGGGTGCTGTGCTGTTTCCTGAGTGGGGAGGCTCTGTGGTGGCTTGTGACAGTGTCAGGGGAACCGACTGTCCCGAGGTCCCAGATGGGCCGGGCTGGTCCTCTTGATCCAGGCGTGCAGAGCTGCTGTCATCACTGTGGGCCTCTTCTGTGGGGGGACTGAATATGTCTGGCACCTCCTGCCCGGTGATGTTGGGTAGGGGTCCTGTTGAGGTGTAAATGCATAATTATTGTATCTGTTTGTGCCCCTGTGTGCAATGGGTGGTTGACCCTCCACTCCAGTGCTTGCATTATTGGCTTGGTCCTTCTGTAATTGATGATTTTGGGGCATGAGTGAGTCTCTGTAGTGGACATGCTTGGGTGATGGGTGTCCATGCATTGGTGTTACATGCAGGGATTGGTTTTGGGATGTGTGGGTTGTGTTGGTGGGGTATCTGTGGGTTGTTGGGGTGATGGGTGTGAAGGTAAGGGTGGGAGTATGTGATGGCATGCAGGTGGGGTGGTGGGGATAAGGTAGTAAAGATTTGCCTTATCAGAGTCCAGTCCTCCTGCTACTCCTGCGAGGCCCTCAGGATGCAGTATTGCCAAGACTTGCTCCTCCCATGTTGTTAGTTGTGGGGGAGGAGGTGGGGGTCCACCGCCAGTCCTCTGTACAACAATCTGGTGTCTGGAGACCACGGAACGCACCTTCCCCCGTAGGTCGTTCCACCTCTTTCTGATGTCATCCCTAGTTCTTGGATGCTGTTGCACTGCGTTTACTCTGTAGACAATTCTGCGCCATAGCTCCATCTTCCTTGCAATGTACGTCTGCTGCACCTGTGATCCGAATAGCTGTGGCTCTACCCGGATGATTTCCTCCACCATGATCCTGAGCTCCTCCTCAGAAAACCTGGGGTGTCGTTGAGGTGCCATGATGGGGTGTGGGTGATGTGTGAGGCAGTGTCTGTTGTGATGTGTGAAGGGGTGTGTTGGTGTGTGTTGTTTGAGGTGCGTGGATGTTGTGTAAGTGATAGTGTTGTGTGTCTGTGGTTGCTGGTGTTGTTTTAGGTAGTGTTTCTCTCTGACCTGCTTTCATATTTCTGGTAGTAAGGGTTTGTGGGTGATGTGGGTATGTGCTTTATATTGGATTGGGTGTGTGGGTGTGGTGTGTGTATCAGGTGTGTGTATTTCGAATTGTCCAATTGTGGTTGTGTTTTGTAGATGTGTGTGTATTTTGAGTGTGGCAGTTTGTAGCACCAATGAATTACCGCGGTTGAAAGACCGCCGCGTTGATTCGTGGGTCGTGATAGTGTGGGCGTATTCTTGTTGGCGTGACGGTGTTGGGTTTGTTATCGTCAGTTTATCACTGACCTTTGGTGTGGCAGACTTGTGTGGGTGTCTGTATTGTGGCGGATTCTGGGCTGTGGGTCGTAATACCTGTAGTGGAATTCCGCGGCAGCAGCGGTATGTTGGTGGTCTTCTGCACGGTGGTAAGCGGGATTGACTGCCAGGGTTGTAATGAGGGCCATAGTGGTTGGACCACCACAGTCACACTGGCAATGTGCAACCTCATAATGTGTCTGGCAGCAACACTGTCTCAGCTGATTTGTTTGTGCTGCCTCGTGACCGCGGTGATCTGTGCTACCTAACAGTGCCAGCAGGACCGCAGCAGTCTTTGCTCGATAGGCCAGCATGAATCGCAATATGGCGGTCCACAGCCAACCCGATGGTGGTCAGCCCGCCAACACTGCCCTGGCTGTGCATGGACCACAAAACTCATAATGAGACTCTGGGGGTCATTACGACCCTGGCGGAACAAGTCCGCCAGGGCCGTGGGACGCGGTGGCACCGCCGACAGGCCGGCGGTGCCCCGCGGGGCATTCTGACCGCGGCGGCTTAGCCGCGGTCAGTAAAGGGAAACCGGCGGTCTCCCGCCGGTTTCCCGCTGCCCCAAAGGAATCCTCCAAGCCGGCGCAGCATGCTGCGCCGGCATGGGGATTCCGACTCCCCCTCCCGCCATCCAGTTCCTGGCGGTTCTCCCGCCGGGAACCGGATGGCGGGAGGGGGAGTCGCGGGGCCCCCGTAAGAGGGCCCCTAAAAGTATTTCAGTGTCTGCAAAGCAGACACTGAAATACGCGACGGGTGCAACTGCACCCGTCACACCTTCCCACTCCGCCGGCTCTATTACGAGCCGGCGTCATCGTGGGAAGGGAGTTTTCCCCTGGGCTGGCGGGCGGTCTTGTGAAGACCGCCCGCCAGCCCAGGGGAAAACTCGGAATACCCTCCGCGGTCTTACGACCGCGGAGCGGTATTTCGGAGGGGGGAAGCCTGGCGGGCGGCCTCCGCCACCCGCCAGGCTCGGAATGAGGGCCTCTGTGTCTGTACAACTGTATTGAATAAAACAACATTTTATACAACTATAGTTTAAAATATGACACTACATAATTAAAAACACATTTCTCTTACCAACAATCCCACAATATTTTTTTCCATCACAATAGTTTTGACATGATATTTGTGAACCACAATATTTTAATATGATATTTTTAAGAATACCACCCAAATCATGCATCTGTGGTCCCGATCCTCATGTTTCCAGAAACAGCTCTTGTCTTCTTTATTAGGACTTCAACAATCCTGCACTTATCCATCTGGTGGGTCGAGTTACTTTGCGCCAGTGCACCAGTAGTGGTCTGGAAGAGGACAAAGGGCCTACTTACGAGTTTGGTGGTTATGCGACTGCCAAACTCACAATGGCAGTCGGACCACAGCACTCCAGATTACGACCCTGGTTGTCCGACCTCCAGGGGATCGCCACACCCACATGGATCATGGATCCTGATAGGTTGGCGGTGGTAAAAGTTGTGGTCACCCAAAGCGGTACTGATTTCAGGGTCACTGTTCTGATCACAAGTACAGTTTCTGCCAGCCTCTTCATGGCGGGGTCCACACCATGAAAGGGCTACCAGTAGGCAGAGCTGTGGTCACCCCTGCCCAGCACCCTCAGAATGCACACTATATGCTATGGCAGGCAGTACACATTCCGAGGGTGCTCGGGGCACCCTCTGTGCGACAGCATTGGCCTCAGCTCCCTGAGGAGTACTGTTTCTACCGGGCTGTCCGGCAGAAACCTCCTAATATAGAGGTTTCCCCTGGTCAGCCGGGTGGAAACAATCTAATTCAGTTGTGGGGAAGACCTTCAGCTCCGCGGGGGTCTCTTCCCCGCGGGTCTGGCGGGCTGACGGTCAGCCCACCAAACTCGTAATCAAGCTGCTGTGGCTGATTACAACCGCTATTGCCATTATCCCGTCGGGATCAGAGATCCTGGCGGAGACAGCGGCCTTTTGGCAGTCCGACTGCCAGGGTCATAATGTGGCAATCCAACCACCACACCAGCTGCATTTTCAACTGCCAGCACAAGTCTGGCAGTCTTCGGACTGCCAAACTCACATTAGGGTCCTTAGTTTGTGATCTGAAAGTGTGTGAAGGAAAACCTGTCCTTTGTGGGTGTACGATGTAATATTTATGGAGGAAAGTCCACCAATAGAATTTTCATCATAACATATCTCTATGGCAGAGCAAATTCTGCTCATAGATACACGTTTGGATTTAGCACATCCATTCTGTTTCTAAATTTTGAGGTTTATGAAATGCTATAAACTTTGTCAAATGCTTTGTCAAATGCTTGTTTTATGTGCTTTGTTTAGTCAGAAAAGTCATACAATAAAGATAAATTTAGTTATTTTAAATTAGCTGACGAACATATATATATATATTTTTTGTACTTATTTGAGAAATGTGACAGATTAAGTTAGCCATGTTCAGATTAAAAAAAGATATTTGCCTTTCAAAAGTTAAACAGTGTTTCCCATTATACTGATGGGCTGCATACCTCCAGACTCTGATATCTGCATTTGCTGGTAGCTACATTTCATCTAATTTTACAACACAGTGACCAACATAGCTAATCAAATCCTTTCTGTGCTTTAATAATGGTTCCTTTCTATCCACCAATTACGGACATATATTTTCTCTGTCAGTCCTGAGGAGGAGATGGTTTGTGACATTCTGATGATAGCTTAATGTCTATTGATTTGCATGGCAACCAGGCATGATGTACAAAACTATAAACATTATGATACAAATCACCCTTCTCTCTTTCATGCCAATTAAACTGCAGAGCGAACACAATGCATTTTTCATCTCTGCTGATTACCCAAATTTCTTTTCATAGTGTGTTTTCTTATGTTCCAATTAGATTTACAATATATAGCTGAAAGAGATAGAATTATAATTGCAGTGTACAGAAAATATCATCTAACCAGTTATTCAAAAATAATTTGTCAGCTCCAGTTTTCACATTATTCTGCCATCAACAGCAGGGGTTAATATAACCCTGCAAGAGAAAAGCAAGACATTTCAACTAAACATAAAGCTTTGCCACAACTGTAGATATTCTGCTGATTTTGGCTACTCCTTGATTTTAGATATGCTATTTGCTCACCTCCCACAATGGCCATGTGTTATATGGATCCTACTAAGATAATACAACTGCATATTAGGACGATAGCATGTCAGACTGTGGTGAATGAGTCCTTCCACACCATCAGGAGCTGTTGGCCCAATTCCTGGCTACCTCATAGTGCCTCACCTGAACCCCTAACCTTACCAGGGAGGAAGGTAATTATCGCTACATGAACATGACACAACACTCTGGTCCCCAAGGGAACAATGGAAACAGATCTTACCCTTTCTTTGTCTTACGTATGCGTGCCTAGGGAAAACACAAGATTAAGTTTTCAATATATATATATATTTTTTAATTTCAGTCTTACATAGAGAGAATGAGCTACGGTAATTAGGCAGATGAAACAAAGCAATGTTATCAGATTGTGAACATGGCAAAGAGAATAAATAATCCAACCATGGCAAATGATTTCTAGATATTCCTATATAGCCCTCAACATATACCGAGAGCAAAGTGGGTGTACCCTCTGACTTTTCCCAATCTAAGAGGATAGAGGAACTGAGTCAAGAATCAGCCTATAGTCTGAATTTCAATCCTTTCTGCAAACTGGAAGATAAGTGCCAGCAGAGCTGTATGTCAAACACAGCATTCATCTCAGGAAAGTTATGGCTGGAGTGTCCTTCTGCCCCTTCCGTGTCAGTGCATCACTTATATAATCAAAGTTACACTGTGTTAGAGTCACAGTTTTGATGCAAAGATATGTCCAGGTGTCAGAAGCTGTCTCTAAACAGGCATGTAAACACTAGGGACATCATTATGAGTTTGGCGGTCCCACCGCAGGACCTCCAAACCTGCTGGGAGGACACCGCCACCATGGAGGTGACATCACCCTTGAGCGTATTACAGTGTTCAAACTGGGCTGACCGGAACAGTGCTATGATATTGGTCTCAGTTCTCTTAAGGGAGCCAAGGCCAACATCATGGCACTCCAGCACCCTCACAATGTGCACTGTCTACAAAGCCAAGATTTTTGCCATGGTCGCACCACCACAGAAACTCATGGAAAAAACGAACTGTATAGAAGGAGACACTATCCTTCAGGAAGCCATACTCGTCTGGATCCGCCAAGGAACCATGTCTAGACTACGGAATCTTCGCCAATGACAACTGTAACTACACACATTTCCCTGTTACTGTTGTATATTGTTACATTTTGTACACATAGATAACATACCATAGTGAAGGGGGTGCGAGGGCTACGCATACACAGAACACACACTGCAGCCACCACACACACACACACACACAAACGCACACACTCACACACACACACACTACATGTCAAAAACACACATTTATGCATGGCAACACAACACAGGCACAGTCTCACACAATACCATACAACATAACAACATGTCACAACTACTCCACAACTGCACATTCAGAAACACATTGTCAATCACTCACAACAGATACTACCCAGGGACACATCACACATACAACACAATGTACAACCAACAGGCAATGAACACACACAACTACACAATCATTAAACTTACCATTCAACACACACATCGCACACAGCACATCATGCCTATCATTCCATGCACATTTCATGCACACTCAGTCAAAGCACTCAAAGCCACACACCACAACTACAAACACATGTCAACACAAACATCACACAAAACCATCACAACAACATGTCTACTACATACACATGCCCATCACACACACAAACCTTATACCTAGGGGACAAAAGCACTGTACACACCATCACATACTGCCTATACAATACAGGAAGCACAAGCACCACACACACATACTGGCGCACAACCAATATCAGCCAGGAGCAACTTTAACATAAGAAAGGAAATGCAGGACAAAGATGTAGCCTGGAAACCAACAATGGGTTGGTATCTTTAAATGTTGTGGAAGCAAAAAATAGATAAGTACAAGTTCATTAGCCAGTCCAATATCCAAGCAATTGTTAATTGCCAAGGGCACCATATGGTGCCCCAACTTGACTTCTGACTGCATGTATCCTCCACAGGTAGGGGCCTCAAGGGGGCATGCAGGCACTTCAGGTATTATCTGTGAAGGGTGGTTGCGGAGGGTGGAGCTTTGGGCTTAGGCTTGGAAAAAGGGGTTTGGGATTTGGCTTGGGAGTGGGGGGTTGTTTTAGTCTTGGGGGAAGGTTGAGTCTTCTTGGGAGGGGTAGACTTCTTGGCAGGGAGAGGGGCATAGGTACCTGCATGGGGGCTAGTAGAGGCCTTGGAGGTTGAAGGGTTGACCTTGGGGTGGGAAGCAGAATGTTTAGGGTTTTCACATGGGGGAGGAGAATAAGGAAATGGGCAAACTCAGTAAGGAAGGATTTCTTACACACATAGGGACGGTCATAGCAAAAGGGTTTGAGTAGGGAGGGACAGGGAGTGGTTGTAAGAGGTGTGGGTGTGAATGCCCTGGGTGCATGCTTGTGGGAGGCATGGGTGCTGGGTGTCTGTTGGGTGGGTAAATGAGGGTGTTCATGTATCTTGGAATGAGGGGGTGGAGGTGGTAGGTGATGCCTTGGTGGGTGCCTGACTGTCTGTTGGGGTGGTGACCACAGGTATGGTAGATACACTGCATGTAGGTGTGTCTGTGTTTGTGGTGTCTGCGGGTGTGGTGACTGGGGTGGATGTCTGAGGGTCTGAGGGTCTGCTGGGGTGCTGGCTGTTGGTAGGGTAGGGGTAGTGACTGGATCTGTGAATGTTGGTGTGGTATCTGCAGATGTGGCAGGTGTGCTGTCTGTGATGCTGGGGGTGGTGCGGGTGTCAGGACAGGTTGTGACTGTTGCTGTGTGTGCATCTGGATGTTGCTTGTGTATGCCAGTGGTGTGTCCTGTGGTGCTTTGATTTGTCTGCACTACCCTTGGATGTTGGGGTAGATGCATGCCTGTCTGTCTGTGTGCTTTGGCTGGTTCTGGGTCTAAGAAGCGGGGTATGGGATTAGGAAGAGGAAGGTGGAGAGGGGGCTGGGGGTTAAAGGGTGGAGGCCAGAGCCTGAAATGATCTCTGTAAGGCAGCCAGTGCACCATGAATGCCCTCCAGGAACGCATTACTCTGTTGTGTCTGAGTTGCCAGTTCCTGGATTTCATTCACAATGGTTGACTGACCCACAGAGATAGACCTCAGGAGGTCAAAAGCTTCATCACTGAGGGGAGCAGGGCTCACAGGGGCTGGGGCAGAGTGGCAAAGGAGACACCCACCCTCTTGGGTGAGCTGGCACGGCCAACTGGTTGGTGACCTACAGGGAGGGCAGTGATAGAAAAGGGGGTGGCAGACAGAGATGGTGCTAGGGTGGTCTCATATGGGTCCACCACCACCAGGGAGTGTCCACTGGAGGACGATTCTAAAGATGAAGAACTGGATCCAGTTTCCCCCATGGCTCTCCCTTTGCCCTCCAGGCCACTGGGTCCTTTGCTGTTGGTGTTCTCATGATTGGAGATCCCGTGGCCAGCAGCTTCCACACTCAGCTGTTCCCCGTCTCCTTGGCCTGCCAATGCTAATGCTGGAAAACAGAAAGTGAGGTAGGGCCATGACACTCTTTCCATGCCACTTACATCTCATTATACACACCAATTACATTTTGGCCCTCATTTCGACCCGAGGTACCGCCCTGCTGAAGACCACCAGTGGAGGTGGTTTTCCGCACAGCGTATTATGACTGCTGCCAGCCCCCACCCTTTTCCGGATGGAGAGCTGCCATCAGCCATACTGGCGGTCAGCGGTGAAGTGGAAACTGCTCCACCTCCACCGCCACGTCATCAGAACACCACCCACCGAATCACAACCCAGGATTCGGCGTGGCGGTGTGCTGGTGACGGGGTGCTGGCGGCAGAGCAGCCCCCATGGATCCCATTTCATCCCGGAGGATCACCGGACCAGGTAAGGTGATCGTCGGTTAGGGCAGGGGGGTGGAGGGGTGTTGTGTGCGTGCATGGGGGTGTGCATGTGCATGTGTAGAGGGGGTGTGTGAGTGCGTGTATACATGCAGGGGTGTGTTGTGTGTATGGGAAATGTGTGCGTTTATGTCTGTGTGTATGTGTGCCTGTATGTGTAGTAGTTGTGTGAGTGTGCGTGTAGGGGGGTGTGTGTGTCAATGATGGGGGGGAGGAGGGTCCTACTACCTTTGGGGGGTGGTAAGGGGGTCATGGCTTTGGGGGAGGACTCTGGGGAGGGTGAGGGGAGGGGGGAGACCCCTATCAGTGCCAGGGAACAAATTCCCTGGCACTGATAGTGCCTACCGCCATGGATTTCGTGGCGGTACAGAACCCCATGAAATCCATGGCGGTATGCAGGGTCGTGATGCCGCCGGCGGTGTAGTGACGGCCATCGGGCTGGAGACCGAAGTCTCCAGCCCAGCGGTCCTTACCACCCTGGTGGTCGGAGTGGAGAAGTGGCGGTTTAGCATGGCGGTCAACGCCATTCTTGTAATTTTGTTTTTTTTTATCGCCGGCCTGTTTGCGGTATTACCGCCACTTCTCCACCAACCGCCAGGGATGTAATGAGGGCCTATATCTAGTTCTACTCCACCCCCAGGTAGAACCAGCTTTGTGCCAAAATCATGACACAACAAGATACAATGTAAACCACCACATAAACACCTTATGACACACCAGCTAAGCCACCTATCTCACACCTGCAATACCACCATATCAGTAGGGTTATCACACTAACCATTCCATGACTAGATGACATGGCAAAGTGATACTGGGTTCCTAGCCACAACAACATAGTCAATCAATAACCTAGCTATGGGGAAGAGTGGTAACATAGCTTTCCTCATGCCACATGCACAAAATTTACACATACTGAAATATTGACCGGATGTCATGTACCAGGCAAGGGACCATATCATATGCTAAACACAAGACAGCATGTTGCATACAAACCATAACCATTTCATGTCACTCAGTTCAAAAACTTCACAATGAAAACCAGCAAACATGCAGCTACTCTAATTGGCATTTATAAATTTAGAGTTTGATAGAGTCAAAACACATTTTACCAACACATTTACCAATAGTGATGTAGGAAAGGATGACACATACTTTGCGGACCATGTCACCTAAGTCATTGTCGTCCTGTTAACAAAGTATTGCACACTTTAAGGGCCTCTGTAGCCCTTAGCATTTACCCACACACAGCCACAGGTAGTATAACAATTCTACAATGGATAGCTGTCATGTGCAGTGAGGTGAACCATAGTTCAATGTATCATACTATTATTTTATCAACAGCCCAATTATTGAGTGGAAACATCACCATCCACACATCAGACAGGATTAGTCTTACATCTGTTTGTTTAAAAATAAGAGGCACAAACCACATCTGAGGCCACCATGATAGGGACATACACCTTGATGCAAACCAAATGCTTGAATACACATACCATCCCAACAATGTGTGTATGCGAACTACCACAAATGTACCACAATGTAGTCGGCAAACAATGGGTTTCCATGCAAAAAGCATTCAAACCATATACAAAGTAGCAAAAGAAGGTATGTTTAAGACACATCACAAGTGTGATATTCGACAGAACCTTACAATGTACACGTGATGTTGGCAAAAACCTGTTCTGATTGTAACTGTAAAGAAGAGGTCTTGGACTATTTATCATGCCTACAACACTATGGCTAAGGAAATAACTTTGTAGCCATTTCCCATCTACAGAAGATGAACATGTCACTATTATTCATAGCTGTCATATCAATGTATGTGTACCCATCAGAGTCTAGCAAATCTCCATGGTTACCTACATGTCAAATGTCCACCCAAATGACACATTACGGAGGCCTAAAAACATCCCTCTCATACCAAAGGGGTTCACCTTGTCACTGCTCAGATTAAGTTATGCAAGAATGGAATGTGAAATGTCAGATTGACATCACAGCCTCACATGATGATGTCACTCATCAGAAACCTCATGAAAAGTATGGAAGACATTAACTTATCTGACTCAAAACTGCACATAGACATGAATCAAGGAACATTGGGCCTGATTGCGACATTGGCGGAGGAAATTACTCCATCACAAATGTAGTGGATATCCTGTTCACTGTATTATAAGTTTGATAGGATATAATGGAACTTGTAATACTGCAGTCGGGATATCCGTCACGTAAGTGACAGAGTAATCCCCTCCAAGGTCATAATCAGGTCCATTGTAATGGACAGAAGGCAGATACCTAGATAACTTACCATCATGATGTAGGGATAATAGACCTGCATGTAGGAAGGAACAACTAGCAGGATATGAAAAGCTGTATAGTTGTGCACATATGACACAGTCACATGTGCATCATCATATGCTTCTCTACAGAGGAGACAGCATAAGTGAGTAAGTTGTTCCTAAACAAAATAGAACGTGCTCACCTATGTACCACTGTTGATGAGGGCACAACTATGTGTTTCTTGCCACATTGTCACAGCTTAGATTCTTTCACATCTTACAGTAACTTGGTACAGAAATGGAAATGTGTTGAGTCTATACTTACCCCTTGTGGCTGCTGTGCTGCCCTCAAACTCCCATTCAACTAACGGTAGGCCACCACCAATATCTGGGTCATTAGGAGGGTCAAGTTCCGACAGACACCCTGTCCTCCTTGGGAGGAAATCCCCAGTTGGGCCTCTACATCTTCCATGCCAAGCTGGGGATGTCCTTCTGACAGTGGGTGTCATGCTGGCTGTGGACCCCCAGGGTCTGCATTTTCTTGGTGATGACATGCCAAATTCCCTTCTTCTGATGGACGTTGACCTGTATGGATGACACAGACAAGAAAAGAATGTCATGTCCACGTGCACCAAACCAAAACAAGCAGGGTGAAAATACAAGTAAGTGCAGGTAGCCATACACACATTTCCTTCAATATTCCCATCTATGTGGAGTGGCCATCTGCAGTCAGGCCATGTGTGACGTTGAGACATGCATACAACATGCACATCCAGCACCAGGTGTTGGTTTCAAACATATGACCAGACCACATGCATGTCTCTAAACATGGTTAATCTGTCCAAGTATTTTTCACACCATCTTCAAATATAATGTAATACAGTTTGTAGATGGGTCAGGATACATGTATCACACACTCCCTATTAAGTAATGGGACTCAAAATCTATATATGAACATGTGCACATGTCTATCTACCCTGAACATATCACCGCAATCCTTCATGCAACCACATTTCTAGAACATCATCATACGTTCAATGATTCAAACTTTGGTATTGCTATGCACTTACCTGCTCCTCTGATGCACCATAGAGCTGTTGATACAAGGGTAGGACCTCCTCTACAAGTCTATAGGTACCTGACCATGGTAAGTGGAAGGTCCCATGACTGGGGACATTAGTACTGATCTCGGTCTGTTTCATGGGGTCTGTCAATTTGAGAGTTATGGTATGTGTATGTGATAAGGCTTTAGTGATGATACGTTGAAGCAATGTTTGCCTCCTGGGATAGCGATAGACGGACATGTCCCTAACTTCTATAGTCTGTGTATTGGGAGTGTATGACACCTATGCTGTAACACTGGAGTTAGCCACAGTACTTCCCTCAGTGATAACTGGCATTCTCCCAATCTATATGTCGAAAAGTGCAATTCAAGGGATTTGAGTAATGCCTACTATAATAAGTCAATGCAATATCTACCATGGTTATTCAGTACATGTATGATGAACATGACAAAGGTTTTACATTTGAGAGAAACATTTCTGTGCAAGAGTTGTCATACATGACAGTTGTATATGGCTAAAAAAACTCTAACACCTGATCTATGGTTAAATGGTATTTATTGGGGAGTGCACAACTAATTGAGGGAACTTTGACACAAATAACACAAACTAAACAGTGAATGGTTAAGTCATGGTGAATGAAATCTTCAGGGTAGCTGTTACTCCATTTGGAAATACAAGTCATCTGTCCTAGTACCATAAGAAAATAGACATAGGTGTCAGAACTGTCAACAGGGTGTAACTGTGCCACACAAGGGGAACCAATTAGTAGAGGTTCACTTCCTGGCAGTGGTTTTGGTTTTAGCATCTGCACCTCCAGGATGTTTGCAGAAGGGGGATTCTTCAGCGACAGAGGGTGGGGTGTCTGATGCATAACCTTCCCCTTGCAGGGCCACCATTCCACTAGCTGCCACTGAGGTAGAAGGGCCTAATATTTCATTGCTAGTGGAAGAGACCAGCTGTTTGGTACAAAACCTACTCAGGGTGGTATTCATGTCTCTCAACACCCCAGCAATGGAAGCCAGGTGGGCATTTAGGGCCTGCCACTGCTGCATCACTTCCTGGTGGTTGTCCCTCTGAAGCTGTCTGATCTCCCCCATCATGGGCAGTACCTGGCCCATCACGCTTTGGGTTTGTTGGTAAGCTCCTAAGACTTGGGAAATGGTTTCCTGGCCAGTTATGTCCCTTGGAGCCTCCATGCTCTGGCCCACACCATCCCTCCCATGCACCCCACCCGAACTTGCTGGTGACCCTGGCACAGTCTGCCCACTCTCACTGGTGGCTGGACCATCATTGTCTGTGTTTATGATAGGAGACTTAGGTACTTGTACTGAGGGGCACACAATGGAAGACAATTGCCTTGGGACACAGGTTTGAGGGGCGAATGGTTGCCTGTGATGTAGATGCAACAGAGCTGGGAGGAGTCGATGTGGGCAGGGTGAGGCTCACAGTTGTTGACTGACCAGGTGTCTCTGACAGGCCAGCTTCGTCCTCATTGTCCAAACATACAGGGGTGTTTTCTTCACTGGGGCCTTCATTCAGAGGGGTAGTGTCAGTGTCTGGTGTCTTCTCCATGGCGATACTGGCAAGGTTACCTGTAGGAGAAGTGGAACACATAGTTGCTGAAAGTAATGAAACAAGTGATATTTAAGTTTGACCACCAGACATGCTATGTGACATGCACACAAATCCCTTACATGATCCTCTGATACAACAATGACAGCTGCTTCAAAATCTGGGTTAGAGCTATGAGGAACACATCGATTTCCAATTGAGTACATCATGCTCCAAGCTCTTGAAGTACCTTGGTGGTTAGATGACATTGATTGACTCATATCTTGTCTGAGTCAAGACATGACAATGTGACATTATCTTTTAGTAAGGTGTATGGCATCACTGAGTCAAGTAAAAGCTGTGCAATGTACAATGGTAACGCAGCTTGCCAACAGTATGGGAGTAACCTGGACCTCTATATTGGTGTACTGCAAGTACATCCAGCTTCCTATATAGTTCCCCCACCCAAGTGAGTAAATGACATTGTTTGGATGGTAATTTCAAGGGCCAGTTCAGTAGGGAACACAGCTGTAGCTATGTTTTGCTTGTAATAGTCCTGGCAGTGGGCCATAGTATTGCTGTCATTGCTATAGACTGTTCAATTGTGTAGCATTCAGGTAAGTTTTATTGATTGTTAGTTTAACATGCAAGGCAATTTTACTTCCAGTACACTGTACTGGTTTTCTTACTGGTGGAACAGTGCCTGATGGGAGTTGTAGTGCTGTTAGTCCCTGTACTTCATATGCCATTCACAAACACTGTGGCGCCAGGTGAGATTAATTGACATGTGACATGCCAGGGAGGGACATTTAGACATAAGGACACAGGGGTGGTGGGTCGTTTGCTCATTGAGGTTGGGAAAGGTGATCAGTGAGCATGCAAGGCAAAACGTTAGTGACAGAATTGGTGTAGTGACTCATCAGAATCCACTCCCCCAGGTATTCCTGTCAGGCTCTCAGGATGCAGGATGTCCAAGACCTTCTCCTCCCATGATGGGAATTGTTGGGAAGGAGGTGGAGGTCCACCAACTGTCTTGTGGGCCGCCAGCTGGTGCCTGGCAGCCATGGAACATACCTTCCCCCTGAGGTCATTCCACCTCTTCCTGATGTCCTCCTTGTGTGTGGGTAGCTGCCTACTGACCGTCGACTGTGGCGATTCGCACTGCCAATGGTTTTTCGCCATGGAAGAACCACCCTTGTGATTTGTGGACAGTGATATGATCAGAGTTTTTTGGGTGGGCAGGCGGTGCTGGTGGTGGGACCGCTTCTTTCCCACCCTGTAGTATCTTGGCGGTTTTTGAAATTTGGCTGGATTTTGGCAGACTTGGCTACGTGACTTTTAATACAGTAGTTGTATCACTGCTAACATGGCGGTCTTTTGGTGCCCGACACCGCGGCAGTCTTGCCAAAAGTCTGCCAAACTTGTAATGAGGCACTAAGGCCCTCATTACAACATTGGCGGTAAATGCCACTTACCGCCATGCAGAAGACCGCAAAAACACATAGCTGCGGCCGCGGAATTCCCCTACAGCTATTACGACCCACAGCTCGGAACCCGCCATAATCTAGACACCCACACAAGTCATATACTGCATGTGCTGCTGTGACCTCAGTCTCGAAGAGACGATGGCTCATGTGTCTGGGGAAAGGGCCCCTGCCTTCACATCGGAGGAGTTGGATAAACTAGTGGATGTGGTCCTCCCCAGTATACGCTAGTCTATTGTCCTCCAGACAAACAGGTGAGTACACTGTGAGGATGCTGTATGGGCAGTGCCTGTTTGGAGTGGTGTGGATGGAAAATACGGGGGGGATGAGGTGTGCATGAGCAGACGGTGAGTTTATGTGCGTCAGGGCAAGGGTGGGAACGTGGGACAATGACTGTGACGGTCCGGACAGTTAAAGTTTTTCTTATTCCCCTGTACTATTACTCTAGGTCAGCGCCCACCAGAAGGATATTTGGCGTGCCATCGCCAAGGACGTCCGGACCCTGGGGGTCCACCACAAACGGAGCACCCACTGCCATAAAAGATGGGAGGACATTCGCCGCTGGAGCAAGAAGATGGTGGAGGCCCAGCTGGGGATGTCCTCCCATCGTGGGAGGGGTGCCCGTCGCACCATGACCCCCCTGATGTTACGGATCCTGGCTGTGGCGTATCCGGAGTTGGATGGGCACTTGAGGGCATCACAGCAGCTACAAGGGGGTGAGTACTGTCACATCCATCTGACCCTGAGCGCATTGGAGGTGTCTAGGTGGGGAGCTGGGCAGTGGGTTCCGCTAGGGAAGGGCGAGCTTTGTAGGCAAGGACACTTTGTGAGGCAGGCAAAGTGGCACCCCTACCCCACCAGTGGTAAGAGCCATCTACACCTAGTCAGGCTCCTCTGACTTCCATGTGTGCAGCAATCGGGCATAGGCCATGTACCCCATGTCCCTGTGATTATTTAGAGAACTCTAAGGGCATGGCATGGCGTAGGCGTAGTGCTGTGTCTGTAGTGTCTGCCAACGGTAGCAGTATTGTATGCACTGAACATGTCTTTCTTCTTTCTCCCACCCCCCCCTTTTTGTGGTCTCCCTGTTCTTGTGTGCATTAGCAGTGCCACCGGAGCAGGAGGGAGCTGCATCCCACATGGCCCTGAAGGGTGAGACAACGGAGTCTGAATTCACCAGTGGGACGGAGGGCGAGGGGAGCTCCACGGCAGGGACAGGAGCTGAGACCAGCGACACTGACTCTTCCTCTGATGGGAGCTCCCTTGCAGTGGCGGGCCCCTCTGTGCCTACTGCATCTACAGGTACCGCCGCCAACCCCCCGACCGGCACAGCCCTCCCAGCAGCCCCTCAGCATGTGTCCGTGGCCGCTCACCCAGGAGGGTGGGCATCTCCTTCGCCCCAGGCACCTCCGGCCCTGCCCCAGTCAGCCCTCCTGCCCTCAGTGAGGAGGCTATTGAGCTCCTGAGATCCCTCACTGTTGGGCAGTCTCCCATTCTGAATGCCATCCAGGGTGTGCAGCAGTTGCAACAGACAAATGCATACCTGGAGGGCATTCATTCTGGCCAGGCAGCCCAACAGTGAGCATTTCAGGCTCTGGCCTCTGCACTGATGGCAGGCATTGTCCCTGTGTCCAGCCTCCCCCTTCCAACTTCCTCCACCCAGACCCAATCCCCAGTACCTCACCCTATCCCAAGCACACCATTAGACCAGCATGCACACACCTCAACACACAAGGGTGGCTCTGGCAAACATAAGCACCACACATCCCACAAGCACTCACACAAGAATCATACCCATGCACACATGCCAACATCCACTGCCTCCACTGTGTCCCCCTCCTCCACGTCTCCCTCCTCCCTCCCTGTCACGTCCCCACTCACACCTGCATGCACTACATCCTCAGCCACTACCTCCATCACCAGCACGCCCATCACCACACACCGCTCATGTGCACTCACCACCCCCACTACCATTCACACATCCCCTGTGTCCTCTACCGGTGTGTCTGTGAGCCCTCCTCCCAAAGTACACAAACCCAGCCACACACCCACCCAACAGTCATCCACCTCACGACAGCCTCCAGCCCATGCACCTTCACCCAAAGTCAGCATACAAACACATCCTACAACCACTACCTGTTCCTCCACTCCCAAACCCCCTCCATCTACCCATCCCAGTGTGTCAAAAAAGCTTTTCCTCTTAATTGTTTACCTCTTCCCTACACCTCCCCCCCCTCCGTCCCCTAGTGCCTGCCTTTCCGGGTCCCAACCCAGCACCTCAGCCACCACATCACCGGGCACAGTGGTGCCAGCAATATCTGGATTCTGGAGTGCGCCAAGCAACAGGGCTGCCAGTGTCCCAAGGAGTGAGTCTAAGGACTTCCCCCACCTCCAAAACAGAAGAAGTTGCCCACATCCCTGAGGGAGTGGGCCAAAACACCTGCCACCAAGGGCTCAGCCAGGACAATAGTTGGGAGTGGCAAAGCAGCTGCGCCACCATCCAAGGTGGGGAAGGGCCTGAAAAAGAAAGGCAAGTCAACGTCGCCGCCAACCTGCACGGCGGACAAGACTGCCACCGGCACCGCCACATGCACCGCTGCCACGGGCCCCGCCGCCAGCACCCAAGATACTGAGCCTTTCACCAGCACCGCAGACACTGTGCCCTTCAGCAGCACCGCAGTCAGTGAGGCCGCCACCAGCACCGCGGCTCATGACACCGCCGCCAGCACCGCAGCCAGTGAGCCCGCCACCAGCACTGCCACTCATGACACCGCCGCCAGCACTGCCATCAGTGAGCCCGCCACCAGCACTGCTGCTCATGACACCGCCGCCAGCCCGCCAGTCAGTGAGCCAGCTCATTGAGGCCGCCACCAGCACCGCAGGCCCAATGACCGCCGCAAGCACTGCCACTACTGAGCCCGCCGCCAGCACCGCCAGCGGTCACGCCACATCCTGAGCCAGTGGCACCACCGCAGACATGGCTGCCATCCCCAGTGGTCCTTCGTACGAGGCTAGTGGTCAGTTCCAGCGGCCTTGGCAGCTTCCATGTTGCCCCACCGTCAGTGGAGTATCTCATCCACTACCTCAGTGCTTGGCAGGATGAAGCACTCTGGGCACCAAGCCCCCTCCAGAGCCAGTGGAGATTCACATCCACTACCTCAGTCCTTGGCAGGATGAAGCACTCTGGGCACAAAGCCCCCTCCAGAACCAGTGGAGATTCACATCCACTACCTCAGTCCTTGGCAGGATGAAGCACTCTGGGCACCAAGCCCCCTCCAGAACCAGTGGAGATTCACATCCACTACCTCAGTCCTTGGCAGGAGGAAGCACTCTGGACACAAAGCCCCCTCCAGAACCAGTGGAGATTCACATCCACTACCTCAGTCCTTGGCAGGATGAAGCACTCTGGGCACCAAGCCCCCTCCAGAACCAGTGGAGATTCACATCCACTACCTCAGTCCTTGGCAGGAGGAAACACTCTGGGCACAAAGCCCCCTCCAGAACCACTGGAGAATGACATCCACTACCTCAGTCCTTGGCAGGATGAAGCACTCTGGGCACCAAGCCCCCTCCAGAGCCAGTGGAGATTCACATCCACTACCTCAGTCCTTGGCAGGATGAAGCACTCTGGGCACAGAGCCCCCTCCAGAACCAGTGGAGAATGACATCCACTACCTCAGTCCTTGGCAGGATGAAACACTCTGGACACCAAGCACCCTCCAGAACCAGTGGAGACTGCTATCCACTTGAGAGACTGTGGCTTTGCACTCCCTAGGATGCAGCAGTGGGCAAAGCACCCACTGGAGAGACTTGAGAGACTGTGGAATTGCACTCCCCAGGATGCAGCAATTGGCAAAGCACCCACTGAAAAGACTTGAGAGACTGTGGCTTTGCACTCCCCAGGATGCAGCAGTGGGCAAACCACCCAATGAAAAGACTTGAGAGACAGTGGCTTTGCACTCCCCAGGATGCAGCAGTGGGCAAACCACCCACTGAAAAGACTTGAGAGACAGTGGCTTTGCACTCCCCAGGATACATCAATAGGCATGGAGCCCCCTCATGGAGCTGGCGTTGTGCACTCATCCGGCTGAGGTGCCTCCCTTCCCTTCCCCCTGAGGTGCCCGTTTTATTTTGATCTGATGCCCCTGCAGTGTTCTCTCCGTTTCAATCAGGTATCGAGTGTGGGCCTCACCCATGCACTTTGGGCACAGTGGTCCACGGACTATATAGGTACAGTACCTGGACTTGAATTCTTGGTGTACATATCTATTTATAGTGTATATAACTTTTTGGCAAATGGATTTTTCTTGATTACAATCGTTCAAATCATTTAATTTTGTCCTTGCGTTATTCAATGGGCGTTGGGGGGTGTAACTGTAATGTTGCAGCATGAATTTGTGTGTAGTGGGTGAGGGTGTTGCGTGTGTGTGTCACTCTCTTTTCCCTCCCCCTCCCCTGTGTTGTAGGTGCAGTACTCACCGTGGTCGTCGCCGCTGTCGGTCGTGCTCCTGGTAGAGGAGCAGGAAGACAATCGCAGGGAGTTTTAGGAGTTCAGGCTCCATGGCGTCCTGGTTCCTCATGGGGTGTGTAGAGGTGAGTGTTTTCCCTTCCAAGTCCTGTTTCTGCCGTGTTTTTGTTCTCGTTAAAACCACCCTGGAAAAGGTGGCGGATTGGCCTGTCATAATAGTGTGGGCGGTACATTGTCTTCCGCCTGTCTGTTGGCGGTGACCGCCATGCTCTTTGTTTGTACTGCCGTGGCAGTCGGAGTGTTAAAGCGGCTATCGATGTTTCCGCAATGGTCATAATTCCATTTTTTTTTCCGCCTGCCTGTTGGCGGTTTTACTGCCGCTTTACCACTGACTGCCAGGGTTGTAATGAGGGTCTAAGGTGGTCATTCTGACCCTGGCGGTCTTTGACCGCCAGGGCGGAGGACCGCGGGAGCACCGCCGACAGGCCGGCGGTGCTCCAATGGGGATTCCGACCGCGGCGGTAAAGCCGCGGTCGGACCGGCACCACTGGCGGGGTCCCGCCAGTGTACTGCGGCCCCATTGAATCCTCCGCGGCGGCGCAGCTTGCTGCACCGCCGCGGGGATTCCGACCCCCCCTACCGCCATCCAGATCCCGGCGGTCGGACCGCCGAGATCCGGATGGCGGTAGGGGGGGTCACGGGGCCCCTGGGGGCCCCTGCAGTGCCCATGCCACTGGCATGGGCATTGCAGGGGCCCCCGTAAGAGGGCCCCTACATGTATTTCACTGTCTGCTGCGCAGACAGTGAAATACGCGACGGGTGCAACTGCACCCGTCGCACAGCTTCCACTCCGCCGGCTCGATTCCGAGCCGGCTTCATCGTGGAAGCCTCTTTCCCGCTGGGCTGGCTGGCGGTCTGAAGGCGACCGCCCGCCAGCCCAGCGGGAAAGTCAGAATTACCGCTGCGGTCTTTCGACCGCGGAACGGTAACCTGACGGCGGGACTTTGGCGGGCGGCCTCCGCCGCCCGCCAAGGTCAGAATGAGGGCCAAAGTGTTTAAAATTTCACTGTTGGAAGCAATGTTAGCTAAAATTTGTAAAATGTAAAATATAAAACACTGATGAAATGGAGAACTAACCCAGGTCCAAAAGGGCTTCATTACACTTGGGCCCCTCTATATTACATTGCTAGGACCTAGTATTCCATTGCCTAGACAGTTTGTGAACCCATCAATGATTACATTTACAAAAACTTTGCCTAGGTGCAAAACCACACAAAGGCCCTCATTACAACTTTGGCGGGCGCCGGCCGCCGCACAGCCGCCTATGCGGCCGCACTTCCATGGTGGCTATCACAACATCCCTGCTGGGCCGGCGGGCGGAAACTGAGTTTCCACCCGCCGGCCCAGCGGGGATGTCGGCCGCAACACGGGAGCCGGCTCCATATGGAGCCGGCGGTGTTGCGGCAGTGCGACAAGTGCGGTTCCTACCGCCATGAAAAGGCAGGCGGGAGGGGGACTCGTAATCCCCTTGGCAGCGCTGCCCTGGGGGATTACAACCGCCGGGACCAACGTGGCGGTAAACCGCCGGTCCCGGCGGTGCAACCGTGGCTCTTCCGCCGCAGTCGTAATACCAAGGATTGCACCACTAGCCTGTTGGCAGTGCATCCAACGAAACAGCCCTGGCAGTCTTTGACCACCAGGGTTGTAATGAGGGCCAAAGTACTGCAAAGCGGTGCAAAGTCTTGGAAGACTATTTTTATTCCAGTGAAAAGGGTGATTTGTACTAGAATGTTCAACATTTTCTTGGCGCAAATAGTTCTTTTCACTTCCTTGCTCCACTTTGTGTTAAGGGAGTGGTACATGGGTGTGAAGTGGGCAGGTCACTATATAAACCCATAGTTTTTGATGCAAAGCCCGATCTACTAGGATAGTAAATCATGATTATGCATCATATAAAAGCTATCCCTCCTTGTGGCAGGTGCTAACTTTGGGAAATGTCTTTATTTCTTCAAACATTTCAAATATTGCATCTGTGTTGCACTGTACAGCACACATCTATTGTGTGGAACATGGCTCTTCAATGAGTAGATTGTGAGCTACTGGTAGCTCTCTAGCTATCTTTCAGTTGCTATTCTGTGGGCAGCTCAGCCTACCATATTAGAAGCTTTTGCTTATTTGAATGTATATATTTATACCAAAATTCAAAAGTGTTTATTCAAGACTAAAATGTGTGTAATCTTTGCTGCTTTACAGTAGTGTGCTAAAAATAAATAAATCTGCTTCCAGGTTTGATGTACCCAGAGTAATGCGTGTACATGAGAGAATAGTGACACAAACTCATTTTGGCCTTATTCTCAAAGCTATTTGTGGTACTATAAGTTCTAATGGCAAATGGATTGAATTATAAGTGAAAGCAATTCACAGAAAATGAGTGCACACTCACTAACAGATTGACCCCTGCAAAATAGTACCCCATCATAGTTTAACATCATGCATGAGTAAATTGTCTTCCGGGAAGAGTGATCCACGATGGAGAAAAGTTTGGAAACATACACAGGGCCTTATTACGACATTGGCCATCCTAGGACCGCTAATGGCGCTGTGGAAGTCGGGCCCAGGCACTGTAGGAGGTCCAACCACTAACTACATCACGACCTTGGTGGTTGGACCACCATGGGACCCCCGTGCCAGTCAAGAACAGGGTTCCCGATTAACTGGCGGTGGTCGGAGTGGTGGTCAGCCATGGCGGTGCTGAGTTCTGTGCCGCCGTGCTAATCACAAGTCCAGTTTCCACTAACCTTCTCAGGGTGGGGACCCCCCCCATAAAAAGGCTGGCTGAAACACAGTGCAGGGAACCCCTGCCCAGCACCCTAGCAATGCTCCTTGTCTTTGAAGACAGTGCGCATTCTGAGGGTGCTGGTGTGCTACGAAATTGCCCCCCCTTAACGGAGCTGAGACCAATAATGTAGCATTGTTCCCACTAGGCTGCCATAATTCAATGTTCCCACCGGTCAGCCCAGTGGGAACATAGTAATGCTGCGGGGTGTGGCAGTCGGATTGATGGCCGTGGGTTTTGAGGGTGGCTCGTCTGACTCTCAAACTCGTAATGAGCTGCACAATCTCAAGCATTTATGGGTATTCACAAGTTTCTCTCTGTACCCATTCCAACCCTGGAAGCAGATATTTACTCATGTCAAACAAAGAAGTAAATGAATATCCAGGCTGCGGGGAAGAGAAAATCCCCAAAATTGGTAGAAGTGTAGGAGGAATGTAGGAGACATGTAGGAGAAAAAATTATTTATGGGGATTACAGCCCTACTTGCCACTGCCCTTATACAAAGGGCCTGTCACCTTCACATTGTCACTACAGCCAGTTTTAAGCCAGAGCAGGGTGTAGGAGGCTGGCCTGACTTATGGTGGGTACCTTGTGACAGGTCCAGTTATCCCTTATTAGTAGATTAGTAGTGTTCTAGCAGCTTAGGCTGATAGAGGTAGCTATAGCAGAGCAGCTTAGGTTGAAGTAGGAGACATGCAAAGCTCCTACTATACCACTTATATCATATAGCACTACATCATACGAAACACAATACCCAGAGTTACTAAAAATAAAGGTACTTTATTTTAGTGACAATATACCAAAAGTATCTCAGAGGATATACTCCCTTAGGAGGCAAGTAATATACACAAAATATACACACAAACCAAAATCAGATAAGTAAACAGTTAGAAAAGTAGTTCAAACACTGTAGAATACAATAGGATGCAATAGGAGACAGTAGGCCTAGGGGCAACACAAACCATATACTCCAAAAGTGGAATGCGAGCCACAAATGGACCCCAGGCCTAGTGTAGTGTGTAGAGGGTCACTGGGAGTGTAAGAAAATACTAAGGGTGTCCAAGATACCTCACCCCAAGACCCTGAAAAGTAGGAGTAAAGTTACCCTACTAGCCCAGAAAGACAGCAAAGTCGAGATAGGGGATTCTGCAAAGGCAACAACTGACTGCAAAGCACTGAAGACGGATTCCTGGACCTGAGGACATGCAAAGAAAGGGGATCAAGTCCAAGAGTCACACAAGTGTCCAGGGGTGGCAGGAGCCCACTAAACCCCAGATGATAGTGCAAAAGGGCTGCCTCCGGGTGGAAGAAGCCAAAGATTCTGCAACAGAAGGTGCCAGGAACTTTTCTCTGCAGGAAGACTGCAAACAAGCCTTGCTAGCTGCAAGAGTCACAGTTGAAGGTTTTGGGTGCTGCCAGGGCCCAGGACGGACCAGGAGGTCGCCCCTTGGAGGAGGGGACAGAGGGGGCACTCAGCAACACAGAAAGTCCATGCATAAGCAGGCAGCACCCGCAGAAGTACCTGAACAGGCGTTCAGTAAATCTGAGCACAGCGGTCGTCTCACCACAACAAAAGAGGGTCGCACAAAGTCGGAGTCCAACACAGCAAGTTGGGCAATGCAGGATGGAGTGCTGGGGACCTGGGCTGTGCTGTGCACAAAGGAAGTCTTGCAAAAGTGCACAGAAGCGAAGCCCTAGCAGCTGCAGTTCACGCAATACACAGGATTACTGTCTGGCGGGGTAGGCAAGGCCGTACCTCCACCAAATCTGGACTGAAGGGCCACTGGACTGTCGGGGATACTTGCATCCAGCTACTGTGTTCCAGGGACCACGCTCGTCAAGATGAGAGGGGACCCAGATGAACGCTGATGCAGAAGTTTGGTGCCTGCGTTGGCAGGGGGAAGATTCCGTCGAACCACGGGAGATTTCTTCTTGGCTTCCAGTGCAGGGTGAAGGCAGACAGACCTCAGAGCATGCACCACCAGGAAACAGTCAAGAAAGCTGGCAGGATGAGGCACTACAATGTTGCTGGTAGTCTTCTTGCTACTTTGTTGTGGTTTTGCAGGCATCCTGAAGCAGTCAGCGGTCGATCCTTGGCAGAAGTCAAAGAGAGAAGTGCAGAGGAACTCTGGTGAGCTCTTGCATTTGTTTTCTGGTGAGCAACCCACAGGAGAGACCCTAAATAGCCCTCTGAGGAGAATTGGCTACAGAGAGAGGTAAGCACCTATCAGGAGGGGTCTCTGGCGTCACCTGCTGGCACTGGCCACTCAGAGGTCTCCATTGTGCCCTCACACCTCTGCATCCAAGATGGCAGTGGTCACTCCCCCTTCCTTTTGACAGTTTCACGCTAGAGCAGGGCTGGGGGGATCCCTGAACTGGTGTAGACTGGCTTATGCAAGGAAGGCACCATCGTGCCCTTCAAAGCATTTCCAGAGGCCAGGAGAGGCTACTCCTCTCAGGCCCTTAACACCTTTTTCCAAAGGGAGAGGGTGTAACACCCTCTCTCAGAGGAAATCCCGTGTTCTGCCTTCCTGGGACTGGGCTGCCCAGGCCCCAGGGGGGCAGAAACCTGTCTGAGGATTGGCAGCAGCAGTAGCTGCAAAGAAAACCCCTGAGAGTTAGTTTAGCAGTACCCGGGCTCTATGCTGGAGCCCCGGGGATGCATGGAATTGTCCCCCTAAAACCAGAATGGTATTGGAGTGATGATTCTATGATCCTAGACATGTTACATGGCCATGTACAGAGTTACCATTGTGACTCTACATGTAGGTATTGACCTATATGTAGTTCACACATGTAATGGTTTCCCCGCACTCACAAAATCCGGGGAATTTGCCCTGAACAATGTGGGGGCACCTTGGCTAGTGCCAGGGTGCCCACACACTTAGTAACTTTGCACCTAACCTTCACTAAGTGAGGGTTAGACATATAGGTGAGTTATATGTTACTTAAGTGCAGTGTAAAATGGCTGTGAAATAAAGTGGACATTATTTTACCCAGGCTGCAGTGGCAGGCCTGTGTAAGAATTGTCTGAGCTCCCTATGGTTGGCAAAAGAAATGCTGCAGCCCATAGGGATCTCCTGGAACCCCAATACCCTGGGTACCTAGGTACCATATACTAGGGAATTATAAGGGTGTTCCAGTGTGCCAATCAGGATTGGTAAAATTAGTCACTAGCCTGCAGAGACAATTTTAAAAGCAAAGAGAGCATAAACACTGAGGTTCTGGTTAGCAGAGCCTCAATGATACAGTTAGGCACCACACAGGGAACACATACAGGGCACACTTTATGAGCACTCGGGTCCTGGCTAGCAGGATCCCAGTGACACAGGCAAAAACAAACATACATACAAGTAAAAAATGGGGGTAACATGCCAGGCAAGATGGTACTTTCCTACACAGGGGAGTTAGGAAATGCCTTGCACTTCAAAGCCACTGTCTAGAAGCTTCTCCCACCTTCAAGAAGAAGGGCACCAAGGTAAAAAGTAGGGCTTAAGGCACAAAGGCCCTCATTATGAGTTTGGCGGTCTGGGGACAGCCACAGTGGAGGTGGCGGTGGCACTACCGCGGTCATGGCGGAGAGACTGCCGAATTATGAGCATGGCGGTGTTCCCAACGGGACACAACCAAAAGACTGCCAGTACCTCCAGCGCGGATGAACCACCGCAGCCAGTGGCAGGCATTGCCAGTCTGGCAGGGACCAAGTTACAGCCGAGCATATTACGAGGTTACACACTGTCATGATATCTGGCGCGGGCAGACTACCACCAAATCCCTGCCTGAAATTACCAGTGTAAAAGGGAAACACTCACCTTCAAGGAAGACAGACATGTCTGGAGCCCCCATGGAACCTGAACTTGAAGTCTTCCCACTGCTCCTGATTGCCCTACCACTCCTGAACCAGCGACGGTGACGAAGATAACAACCGTAAGTACACCCACCTAGCACACACTGGAAAGATAGGCATTACTACATACCCACACACAACACACACATCCGGGATGGCGAGCGACGGCCACACACAAAAACTATCACCCGTATTAACACACATACACACACCAACAGAAATGCACGCACACACAACAACCACACAATGCCACACAACACCATCACAACACATTACACTGAGTAGAAAGCACAAGGAAACCACACAACACATGCTAAAAAACAATCACAGCACATACACAAACACACACATACCAAATCGCAAAAATACAACACATCCATCACAAAGGAAAGGCAGGAAAAGTATGCCTCTATCGAGACCAACAGTTGGTTGGGCCATATATATTAGATAGAAAGATATAAAATGTTCTAAAAATTTACAAATAGGGCCAACTGGCCAGTACAAATAGTCAAAGTGCCACTAGGCACATAAGGCACTTTTGAATGCCCCAACTTAACTCCTGACTGCAAAGTGGCCTCCACATGATGAGGGCATCAAGGGGGCAGGCAGGCACCTCAGGGGTGATGAGGTGGTGGTCAAGGGGGATCTTTGGGTTTGCCCTTGGGTTTGGGGGGGTTGGGCCTGGCCTTCCCCTTACTTTGTGGCTCCTTTGGTTTGTCCTTGGGAGGGGGGAGCTTGTGTTTGGTGGGGTTGATTTTTTGGGAGGTGGACGGCATGGAAAACACCAGGGGGGGGGGCATGGGAGGACTGGGAGGTGGAAGGGCTCGGGTCAGGAAGGGACACTGTGTTTTGGGGACTCACAGGATGGGTGAGTGGTAGGGAAGAGGGAAAACTCATAAAGGAATCTTTTCTTAGGGACACAAGAGTGGTCATGGGAAAAGCGTTTGGGAGTGGAGGGAGAGGGAGTGGTTGTGATGTGTGTACATGTAGGCATCTTGGGTGCAGGTGTGTGGGCGAAAGGCATGCGTGTGCTAGGTGTCTGTTGGGTCTGTCACTACAGGTGTGATGGTGTTTTGGGAGGAGGAGGGAAGGAGGTGCAGGGAGATTCCTTGGTGGATGGGTAACTGACTGTTTGGGAGGTACCTGCAGGTAAGGTGTAAATGCTGCATGTGGGGTTGTTGGTAGTTGTGGTGAGTACGCACGTGGTGAATGGGGTGGATGCATGCGAGTCTGGAAGTGTGGTGACTGTATGATAAGATTAGTGGCTGGATCAGGGAGTGTTGGTGTTGTGCCAGCAGGTGTGAGTGGTGTAGTGTCTGTGAAGGAGGGGGTGGTGTGGGGATCAGTGTAGGGAGTGGATGTTGTTGTGTGTGCAGGTCGGTGTTGCCTCTGTGCATGCCAGTGGTGGATCTTGTGGTGCTTGAGTTTGTCACTGCGAACCGTGTCTGTTGAGGTGGATGAATGGTGATCTGACTGTGTGCTCTGGATGGGTGTGAGGAGAGGGGTATGGGATTGGGCAGAGGTAGCTGGAGCGGCGATGGAAGAATAAGGGACACTGGCTGTCAGCAAGGAGGCCTGAGCCTGGAAGGATCTCTTCAGGCCAGAGAGGGTACTGTGAATGTCTTCCAGGAATGCATTGCTCTGCTGTATTTGAGCTGCCAGTCCCTTGATGGCATTTAAAATGGTTATCTGACCCACAGAGATGGACCTCAGGAGGTCAATAGCCTCCTTACTGAGGGCAGTAGGGCTGACTGGGGCAGGGGTAGAGGTGCCTGCAGCGAAGGAAACCGTCAACCTCTTGGGTAAGTGGGCACGGGCAACTGGGTGGGGAGCTACTGGGAGGGCGGTGCTAGTAAGGGGGTGGCAGACACAGATGGTGCAAGGATGGTCCCGATGGGTCCGCCACCACCAGGGGGTGTCCACTGGAGGAAGAATCCGATGATGATATTGAAGAGCCTGTCTCCCCTGTGACACTCCCCTCGCCCTCCGTCCCACTGGGTCCCTCGGCCTCGCTGGATCCAGCCTCCTAGATCCCGCAGGCTGCCATATCCCCACTCGTCTGTGCCCCTCCTCCTTCACCAGATGATGCTGATGCACACAAAGGGAGTGAAAGAGAGGGGAGAAGTGAGAATGAAAGGTAGGGGAAGGGTCAAAACCTAAATCTTATTTACATATATGAACATGTACATATCACACTCTACATCTAATGTCGGGGAATACCATTGCCAAGACACTCCAAGTTTGCCAATACCTATTGCACATGCAAAGCTGTAAGTATAAGTTTACATCAGATGTGCACACAGCTAGTAATATGGAAATGTGGAGGCTGTGACTTTGCTGTACTACTAGGATATGCCTATAACATTTGACAATTCACATTGAGTCTTTAAATTGTCACATCAGTTAGGTCCCTGGGCCATCATTTGAACTAGTAGCACTCTATTTAGTAAGGCCTAGTCCACACACTGGTATCTAAATGAGCAGCACTTGATGTACCATCAGCCCAAATCTTAGAGCCATTAGCAGTATCCCATTATTGTGCCACAACACATCCCTGAACTCTGGCGGTGAGGCATGATTGCATAGTCAGCTATCAGTCAAATAGTCTAGTCCCATTGAGGCCCTTCTTATGGAGGACATGTTACACCAGACCCACATACAGTCAATGGCAGCTACTGTACAATGGCAATGCAAACACAGTTGCAGTAGGGACCTTATGTAGATGGAATAGCATTGACTGCTGTGATACAAAAATGGATTTGTTTGGAGCTGGTCAGACAGAATGAATAGGATGTCGAAACAGGCCCATCTATGTCAAGTTTGGAAGTGCACTTCACAAGCACCATTGCCTTGTCACACTTACTCCATGATTACCCTGGCAGAGTCACTGATACACATTGTCCATGTGCACCTTACAGTGTACACATTCATAGTATGCCAGTATGCAGCCACCTAATCTCATTCAAGGCCTGTCAGGTGCCAGTTTGCAGTCAGTACTTACCGTCTTGTGTGCTGCCCTCAAGTGCTCATCCATCTCAGGATAGCCCACCACCAAAATGAGGGCCATTAGGGGGGCAGGGTCTGATGGGCACCCCTCCCTCATTGGGAGGACATCCCCAGTCGGGCCTCTGCGATCTTGTGGACCCAGCGTTTCAGGTCCTCCCACCACTTTCTGCAATGGGTGCTCTGACAGCTATGGACCCCAAGGCTCCATACTTGCTTGGTGATGGTCCTCCAAAGTCCCTTCTTCTGATGGGCGCTAACCTGGATGGGTGACACAGACAGGAGGAGAATGTGATTAGGAGTGGCACTACATCGACAGCAGTGGCCTACATACACCTCACATCGCCATCCACATCTATCCAAATGGATCACACTCCTTATATCCATGCCCCAGTATGCATGCACACTGTCTCTGGTATGGCACCGCTACTCACAGTGACACACTCCTATCACACACAGCAATGACATGGGGCTCACCTGTTTCTTTGGTGCCCCATACAGCTGTCCATACAGGGGTAGGACCCCTTCCATCAGTTTCTCCAGTTCTTCTTGGGTAAAGGCCAGGGCCCTATCACCTGCAGGATGTGGCATAATGGCTCCCAGCGACAGTACAGAGCAGCCCACAAAGTTGTGGTCTTGCTTGCAGAAGGGTCAGGAGTCAAGTGAGATTGTTTTCAGAAAATGGCGGTTTCGGCCACCGCGTACAGGACCGTCACCACAAGCGGTGATCATCATTGGCCCTAGTCCCCCATAGGCAGCAATGGCAATCAATGAGAACTTACACAGCGGTTACGACCTCCTACCCCCATGACGGCAGTGAAATTGCATCACTTCCAGCTATCCTGTGCTGCTGGACAGGCGGCTGCCATTTTATGTACAGTTAATGGGTTTATCTGAGAAATGTACATGCGTCATGACAGGGAAATGTCCTGATTAGTGCACAAGCCCATGTATGTACATCATACATGGCCACATACATGTGGGATACAATATGTATGTAGCATGAAGTGAATATGCCCCTACATGCTGGTCCGTTGGCTGTTTTTCTACATATATCACTGTCATATGTACATGCATGTCCCATGCAGGACACATATGTGCACACAACCTGCACCATCACACATGTATTGCTTGACACATACCATGTACAGCACCAGTTATTGACAGCCGTCATGCCATTAATGACACTCCGACTTACCCTATGTAGTTACTGTCACCAACTCAGTCATGTCTGCATTGTTTGGTGTGTATCACTATATATTGGACTGATAACATGTTTGATCTGCACATCACATGAAATTATAATTGACTGAGTTGACCCAACCACCTTGGAGGAAAGATACATTGTTCAGACCTACAGATTGAATTGTGTCACCATCATGGAACTCTGTACTCATTTGGAGGCTCATCTACTGCCTGCCATCCGCAATCCCAATTCCATCCCTCCGATGGTCTAAGTGTTGTTGGTGCTGCACTTCCTTGCCACAGGGTCTTTCCAGTTTACAGTGGGATTGGCTGCAGGGATGTCACAACCCATATTTAGCATTGTGTTGTGGGATGAACTGTCAGCTTTCCAGAAGCACTTGGACAGTTACATCTGGTTTCACCAACCTGCTGATTTGGCCACTGTGACGGCTGACTTCTATGAGCTGGGACACATCCCTCACTTAATAAGGGCTATTGATGGCACCCATATTGCTTTGGTTCCTCCAACTGTCAACGAACAAGTCTATCTGACCCGGAAAAATGACTACTCTATAAACGTGTAGGTGGTGTGCTTAGCAGACCTGTAAATCTCCCAGGTGACTGGCAAGTTTCCGGGGTCTGTCCATGACACCTACATAATGAGGAACAGCAATATCCCAAACATGATTGCACATCTATAACAAGAGGGGGCTCAGCCAATTGGTAGGTATCTGTGTAGATCTGTGACTCTGTTGTTGCACCTGTCAACACTACCTACCATGTGTCTGTATCTGGTTTCCAACAGGTCCTGCCTCTATTCACACAGGAGACTCTGGATATCCTAACCTTCCCTGGCTGTTGACACCAGTGAGGTACCCTGCCTCTGATGCAGAGAAATATTACAACAAGGCCCACGGTAGGATGAGGCATGTTATCGAAAGTACATTTGGCCTACTCAAGGCAAGGTCTAGATTTCTCCACATCTCAGGAGGTGGCCTCCTCTATAGTACCCAAAAGGTATGTAAGATAATTGTTGCCTGCTGCATGCTCCACAATCTGGCCCTCAGATGTCACATCCCATTACTGGCAGATGAGGAGGTACCTGCTGGACCTGTGGGTGGTGATGGACACCTGAACAGTGATATGTAGGCAGATGAGGATGGTAAGGCTGATTCCAGGACAGAGTTCACCAATCAGTACTTCCAGTGACCTACAGGTATGTTGTCCCTGTGATTTTGTGAATTACATCTTAGCACTTGGATACAATGGAATGTCCATCCTGGCCAGGTTTATCAGTGGGGATACCACATTTACCCTTCCAATATGTGGCTGATGAAGGACACTAATTGTATGTCTGGAGCAATGTAAGTAGTCAACACACCACCATTTTGACCATCTATATGTTGGTCGGTTTACAACTACTTGCAGCAATCCTGTTATGTGCAATGCATCATGTCATATCCTGTCCAAAAGTGAGGCAGGCTATGGACTGTATCATCAGTTTCATTACATATCATACCTGGTAGTTGAGGCATTGATGGCAAGTTGTGTCTGCATACAGTTGGGGGTTTTGTTTACAGCCCATTCCAGATGTCAGCTACATGTTTTCGGTTATGAATATTTATTTATTTTTGATGTAGAGGTGCAATGTGATATGCCCTGTTTCCTACGCATATGGCAATGGCCATCACAGCAAGTTCCTGCATATGTGAATGGGTGGCACCTTGACCCACATCCTGATTTGTGTCCCTTTGTTGTTTTTACAGATTGGACTACTCGGTCTACTCTGGTGTGTGCCTGGGCTACTGACTCTCCTTTGTTACCACTAATAAGCCATCTGTGATGTCCTAAGTTCCCTGCAGAGGATGCATACATCTACTGTCATTTGCACTGGATGTCCATTGATGGGTGGTAAGTGACATGTCATTTAAGTTTGTTAACATTTACACATCATACAATGAAGACACATATGCATTTTCTGTGCTCTACAGTGTTTATTGTGCATACTGGGTTCAACAGTTGATGAGTGGGGTCATGCTGGATTAAATCCTCATAGTAGATGGCCTACCTTTAGGTAATACAGGCCCAGTGTCCAAGGGCCATAGAAAAAGGTGAGCTATGGCATTGAACAGTCAATAGGGTGTGTCAGTGGCACACGAGGGAGAATGTTCAGGGGAGGTTCACTTCCTGGCAGTGGTTTTTGTCGTCGCATCTGCTCCAGTAGAATGTCTGGATGACCATGTTTTCGGGGGGGTTCCTCAGCTACAGAGGGAGGGGTGTCATTGGCCTGTTCCCTGATGGGGTATCCAGTCCACTGACTGCTGCAGTAGTAGATGGCTCAGATGCTGGGTTGCAAATGGAAGGGGCTTGCTGGTGGGTGGAAGTGGGATGCAGGATGTTTGGGAGATCCCTGAGCACCCCTGCGATGGTGGCCGTGGAGACATTGAGGGGCATATTTATACTCTGTCTGTGCTGAATGTGCGTCAAAAATATTGCCGCACAATCGGCGCAAACTGAGCACCGCATTTAAACTTTGACGCCTGAGCTCGCGAACGCCAAAATTCCACTGTGTGCGTCATTTTCTGGATGCGGGAAACCGCCTTGCGTTAATGACATGCAAGCTAGGCATTCCCGTCCAAAAAAATGACTTAAACTCCTGTGCGCCTTATTTATGCTACTGCGCAAAAATTACGCACGGACGGGAGGTGGAGTCAGAAAATGACGCACATCAAGATTTGCGTTAAAAAAAACGCCTGGGTCAGGGCAGGCATTAAAATGGGGCAAACACACCTGTACTTAATTAAAACACACTAAAACACACAGAAGCAACAGCAGAGCTCCAAAAGGAATACATGGAGGTCCAGGACAACCCTTCTGGGACTCCGCCAACAAGACATCATTCAGAGGTACAGGCTTAACTGGCAAGCCATTCAGCACCTGCTGCGCAACATTGAGCCACAGTTGGCACCCAGCTTGCAGACAACCCACGCCATTCCACCAGAAACCAAGCTGCTAGCTGTACTCCACATGTTGGCATGTGGCTCCTTTCAAACCACTGGCACCCTGGTTGCTGGGATCTCACAGCCATCATTCTCCGCCTTCCTACCCAAGGTACTGGATGCTATCATCTCCCTCACACCCCGCCACATCAGCTTCCCCAACACACAGGAGAAGCAGCAGGAGACAAAACAGGGATTTTACCAAATTAATGGCATCCCACACGTCCCTGATGCCATTGACTGAACACATGTCCCCATTGTGCCACCTGCTGCAACCGAACATCTATACCCCAACAGGAAGCACACACACTCCATCAATGTGCAGGCCATTGTCAATCACCGGGGTTTGATCACCAACATTGTGGTAAAGTATCATGGGAGTGTACATGATTCATTCATCTTCCGTCACTGCACCATCAATCAACACTTCCAGGATGGACGATATGGAAATGGCCTACTTGTTGGTAAGTACAGAAAACCAGTTATGTACACACTGCACAGCAACACTCTAGGACACACAACACATACAGCACGACATCGACACGTGGACAGGAACACACTGAGGTTGTGACACCACTAGGCATGTTTGATATCCTCACCCAATGGGATACACACCTAGGGACAAATAACAGTTCCAAATAACAACAGATGCCACTCCCGAGCCACAAGGGGACAATTTAAAACAACACAATGACAAAAACATGGCCCCAACTGGCAGTACATTTTGGAAGATTAATCTTTCAATATCACATCAATAACACTCAATCCAACACCCTTCAAACCAATATGTACTGTGTAAGGGGTGTGTAATGTTTTTTGCTGCAGGTCAAACACCATGACACACATAGCATATGATGACTCCAATGAAGGTCACATGCAATCATTGAGGCTGTACCAATATCTCACATCAGTGGACTGTGCTCAGAACACATCGTGGTAGGACAATATTGAAAGTGCACATTCCTACACATACGCATTGATACAAATTAACACACACACAACAGATGTACAGGCATACTGACCTTCTGAGACTCTAAATGACAACCTCACAACCAAGTTAGCCATCGGAACTAGAACATGTTCAGTAGTATAGGTACACGTTACAACCTCAGTCGACTTGGCAAGGGCAGAGAAATAGGTCTGTAGTGAACTTGTCACACATGTGAAATTAGTGCATAGTCAATTGTTAACACGTCAGTGCTCACAATGTACGGAGATGTGTTGCACATTGTCACCTTGCCAAATCTAAGGGCCTCACTGATGGTTAAATAATTCTATTGCATATGTGAAATTGGATGGGATGTCCAGGGTATATAGATGCAACCGTGTTACTACCACTGTGAAATTGATTCTGTGTATGGAAGTATCATGTCACCCCCAGTTAAGACACAGGGACACCTATTTCACATGACCCAATGCAAGGGAGTACACACTGTACTGCAACTCTACAAAAATACTGCTGGCATCCGGTCAACAGCCCAATGCTGATGGAACATCCTAGAAGCCTAGGATTCCACACAATAACACAAACACCGATGAGTCACAGACAACACAAGAGAACAACTGCCATGCAATTTGATATTTATGGTGCAAGGTACATCAACATGTTCTCACTCATTTTCTCTTTCAGCTGATTAGGGGTATGGGATCCAGCCATGGATCATGACCCCATTTGCAAACCCAAGCACTTCAGCAGAGTGTGCCTATAATGAGGCACATAGGAGGACACGCACCATAGTCGAGAGGACCTTTGGCATCCTGACGTCAAGATTCAGGTGCCTCAACATCACAGGAGGCAGCCTCCTATACTCACCTGAAATGGTGTGCAAAATAATTTTGACCTGTGCCATCCTGCACAACATATGTGTAAGAAGGAACATTCCCCTATATGAACCCGACCTACAAATGCCTGAAGAGGAGGAAGAGGAGGATGCTGTCCATCAACACGAGGGGGACCATCCAAACACAGCTGCAGGACTGCGTTGGAGACAACAATTTGTCCAAAATTTCTTTTAACTGTACTCATCCATCACCACTGTCTTACCATATGTCAATAAACACCTATACTATATACTATATCATGGTCTGGATAATCATTTTTGCATAACATTATCTCTAACTATCAGAATCAGAGTGTAGCCTCGTGGAGCATTGCTGAAATACAGATTAGGACACAGAAAATTCCAAATCTATTTTGATGAGTATGAATGTACAGCCACATTCACACACACTGTAAATGACATATATCCTGTACATTTCACATTTGAAGGGCAATAGCAGAGGACCACACCTATTTAACACATACATGTTGGCAACATGGTTCATCGCGGCATATGTCACACAACAAAGACACCATCAGTCAATAAGGGTAAAAAATGCCTCATACATGAGGCAGTGAATGTGCTATTGCATTGGTAACAGGAATGTATGATCAGACCCTTGAGAGCAGTAAGTCTTACATAACCTATCTTTGCAAGGACTATGAGGGTCATTCTGACCCTGGCGGCCGGTGGCCCCCAGGGCCACCGACCACGGGAGCACCGCCAACAGGCTGGCGGTGCTCCAATGAGCATTCTGACCGCGGCGGTTCAGCCGCGGTCAGAAGCGGAAAGTCAGCGGTCTCCCGCTGACTTTCCGCTGCTCATTGGAATCCTCCATGGCTGCGGAGCGCGCTCCGCAGCCATGAGGATTCTGACCCCCCCTACCGCCATCCAGTTCATGGCGGGAAAGCCGCCATGAACAGGATGGCGGTAGGGGGGTCGCGGGGCCCCTGGGGGCCCCTGCCGTGCCCATGCCAATGGCATGGGCACGGCAGGGGCCCCCGTAAGAGGGCCCCAAAATGTATTTCACTGTCTGCCTTGCAGACAGTGAAATACGCGACGGGTGCAGTAGCACCCGTCGCACCTTCCCACTCCGCCGGCTCGATTACGAGCCGGCATCCTCGTGGGAAGGTCGTTTTCCCCTGGGCTGGCGGGCGGTTTAACTGGAACCGCCCGCCAGCCCAGGGGAAAACTCGTAATACCCGCCGCGGTAATTTGGAGGGCGGGATCCTGGCGGGCGGCCTCCGCCGCCCGCCAGGGTCATAATGAGGCCCTATGTGTGACAAGATTTCCATATACGCAGCAAATTGATAGCACAGGTGCCCCAGGTATGACTAGCATTGCTCACATGGCATCCCTTGCACATGGCAGCCCATGTCCTAAGTCCAGCCACACCCATGCTCCCTGTCTCAGCCCACCCTTCTTCAGAAGTCCCTGGAATGGGAATATGTGTACCCAGATAATCCCTCCTCTACACACACCCAGACTCACAATGTTAATCCAGTGTGCTTCCCTCTTTAGTATGGTATGCCATAGTCATTGTACTTCTGTCGGAATGGACGTCAGGTTAAATAATGCACTGTCTTGTAGTCTGTTGGACCTGTAATCACCTGTACATTGCTTCCCATGTGAAAGGTACTGTTGGCCCTTTGAACTTGAATCTCACCTACAGGACTTGTGAGAGACTGATGCTGCACACACCTGTGAGCACCTCCATGGGGACCAGCCATTTGAACATGCACTGCCCTTGCAGCTGCCTGGAACAGCATAGAAGCTGGCATTTTATCTATAACACTGTTATGCTTTGCCGTAAAAATCAGCTGTGTAACACAGCCCTTGGGTTAATGTGTTATGTTCCAACACACAGGAGAAACACAGTTTTCAGTTTCCACAGTGTTGTTCCACCTTCTACAAGTCTGACCACTGTGTATTTACCTTGTTAAATGTTTGGATCCTGATTGACCCTGCATCCTGTTAGCCTGACTGGCTCCTGTCTTTGCGTTACCCTAAAGGTTCTTTGTGCCTACATTTGTATCATAGTTGCTTTCCCAACCCTCACATTCCTCCTGGGGTATTGTGTCAGGTGGGTCTACAATGCATACTCAAATACATTGTATAGCATAGTCAGTTTATTTATCGTACCATGGGGGGAACTTGTCTCCAAATAGCCGAATCATGGCCTATCCCTTGTCTGGGTTTCGTGTATGCATGAGTGACAAATAGTGACAGTATACCATGGCTGTATGCATGGATTGGGTATGGTGCCTCCAGCACAAAAAACAACGTCAGATAATGTGTATAGAATGTCCACAAATGTTAGGACCCTGACAGTCCACACACTGATTCACCTTGCTCCCAACATATTGAGGGGGCTTGTGTGGTGAATAGCTGTGAGATTAATCAGCACAGAGGCACTGATGTTCCCAGATGCAGTGGGAATTTTAGAGGCCAACCTGTGTACAAATGTTGTGAGGACACCTGCCGGTATAAGAATCCTGAGACATTAACTTTTTTAGCACACCAAGGTTGCCCTGTTGACAGTCTCATAACACGTCTGCAGTGACAGAGCTGGACCATCCCCATGTGTGTTCTCAATTCCTTATTGGCTTTCCTTCTATTGATCTGCGAAGGATACTTTCTAGCGACAGGAAATGGCTCCACAGACTCATGACTAGACCTGCATGCAACGGTGACAACATAGACCCCAATAATGATACAGGCTAAACATTGGCCCACACACATGAATCAGACACCTCTGTGCCTTTTACCACTGGAAATATGTGAACATGTGCTTCTTGGTCTGCTGGAGAGACATGGCTCAGTTATATGACTCCAACTGTGGTGTAACATTACAATTGTGTATTATATATCGGATTCGGTGTCACAAACACGGTACCCACATAGTATCATCCCATGCCAGACTCATGCTGGGTAAACAAACAAGTGCCTAGGAAGTAGTATCCAACATTCCAATACATGTGATGGGTAAGTTTTAGAACATTGCAATGAACAACCGTCTGCTGTCTATCCTGTGCATGCTTTGTCAGTGGTGGTGCTTATGTTCCAAAATACCTAGGAAGTGCACACAGCAGTTGTTGCTATGTGTATGACTAACACATGTCCTCTATCATTTCCACACTGACTTGCATCTGAGGGTTGGACACATTGGTGGTCATTCTGACCCTGGCGGTCTTTGACCGCCAGGGCGGAGGACCGCGGGAGCATCGCCGACAGGCCGGAGGTGCTCCAATGGGGATTCCGACCGCGGCGGTAAAGCCGCGGTCGGACCGGCACCACTGGCGGGGTCCCGCCAGTGTACCGCCGCCCCATTGAATCCTCCGCGGCGGCGCAGCTTGCTGCACCGCCGCGGGGATTCCGACCCCCCCTACCGCCATCCAGATCCCGGCGGTCGGACCGCCGGGATCCGGATGGCGGTAGGGGGGGTCGCGGGGCCCCTGGGGGCCCCTGCAGTGCCCATGCCACTGGCATGGGCATTGCAGGGGCCCCCGTAAGAGGGCCCCTACATGTATTTCACTGTCTGCTGCGCAGACAGTGAAATACGCGACGGGTGCAACTGCACCCGTCGCACAGCTTCCACTCCGCCGGCTCGATTCCGAGCCGGCTTCATCGTGGAAGCCTCTTTCCCGCTGGGCTGGCGGGCGGTCTGAAGGCGACCGCCCGCCAGCCCAGCGGGAAAGTCAGAATTACCGCCGCGGTCTTTCGACCGCGGAACGGTAATCTGACGGCGGGACTTTGGCGGGCGGCCTCCGCCGCCCGCCAAGGTCAGAATGAGGGCCATTGACTCCACATGCATGCAAACAGATTTGCAAAAATGCATCTTGTGATGGTCACACAGTGGGACAACAACAATAGTAGTAGCCAAATCACACACATTGACCCATCGGCAGTGAGTTACTGTATTGAGTTGGGTTGCCTTGCTATCCTCTCTTGACGCAAAACATGCCCAAACTGGGTAATACCTAAATGTAACTCCACACGTTTGGCCATCGATTGTGTCAGTGAAGAGTGCAAATCCGGTACAACAAGTAGAGGACCATGTTCCGCAGTAGTATGATCTGTCACATGTGCCCATACACCGTAATGCCCAATGTGGGTGCAATCAGCCTATCTCTGTATTGTCACAACTGTCATGTACCATTACAAATGAGAAATGACCCAAACCCAGTTAAAGACAGATATTTTGATGCATATGCGTCAAAAAAGATGCACATGCGTAAAAAAATAATGCATATGCGTCGAAATATGACGCATATTGCCATGAAACATCCATTGGCCCTGACCGGTAATTCCCACACTGTACCCCCGGAAATTGGTTAAGTATGAAACATATTTCACAATATGGATGCGGGGTTATTTCTCATCATGTGCGTCAAAGAAAAATGATGCACAGGCTGTAAGCGTCATAATATTTTGACGCATAACAATTAAAACGCTTCACATTTGAGTCAGGAAGTGATGTAATAGGATATCCGTTTTACAGAATTGGTACAGTGGGTGTACTTTCACTTTCACTTTGCAGTCTGTTATATTTCCTGACTGTGTGGCTGTGTTTTGACTTGTCTCTCTTTGCATTTTGTGATTTTGTCTCCAGTGTGGTCTCTAAATTGTCTTTTTGTGTTTCATAACTGTCTGTGGTATCCTGTCTTAGGGCCTGATTCTAACTTTGGAGGACGGTGTTAAACCGTCCCAAAAGTGGCGGATATACCACCTACCGTATTACGAGTTCCATAGGATATAATGGACTCGTAATACGGTAGGTGGTATATCCGCCACTTTTGGGACGGTTTAACACCGTCCTCCAAAGTTAGAATCAGGCCCTTAGTGTTGTTTTGGTCATTTGTGGTGTCAACATTTGTCTGTGTTGTGTTGGGATTCTGTTGTGGGTAGTGGTAGTTTGGTTATAGTTGGGCTGTGTTCTTAGTTATTTTGCATTTCCCTGTCCTACTTTCCCTCCATTCTCCTCTGTACCCCCTTATTCCTTTTTTTTTGTGCAAGAATGTTGGGTAGGCCTGGTCTTGGCAGGATGGGGGAGGAGGAGCTGGGTGGGTTTATTTGGCTGGTGTGCCACTTCCTACCCTTACTTATAGAGGCAGGTGGTCGTGTGATCCAAGGCTATCACACAGAGGCAAGGATGCTCCGGTGGGCAAAGGTGTTGTACCATCTCCAGAGAATCTACAACACAACGCAAAAATGACCACCAGCTGAAGCACCATTAGGCTGACCTTGTTGCCAGGGAGCAAGACCTGCTGGACAACGTGGGGGTTGTGATTGGTGGCCCTGTTGGTGAGTACAAATAAGAGTAATGTGCACGTTTAAATGCTCTGTAGTGACAGTAGCTGATTTGTTCATATGCTGCCGGCAATGTGTTTGAACATGTGGAATGGTAGTTAAAAATACATGGCCATATTTCTACTTTGTTAGCACCGCAATTACGACCTGTTTTGAAGCAAGAGCGGCGCAAACTTACAAAATACAGTTGTATTTTGTAAGTTTGTGTCACCTTTGTGTCAAAAAGCAGCACAAATGCGATGCAAAATTTGTATAAATATGGGCCCCAGTTGCCTGTGAGGTATACAATATTTCCTACACATTACGGTCATTTCTTGACGCAACAGCTAGACTAACTTTCAAAACACAACAGGAGCCTGTAAATTAGTGCTGCCTTCACGTCAATCAATGATGCCAATGTGGCTCTAACATATGTTTCATGTATGGTCTGTGAGTGTATCAGGAAACATATGTTTGAAATCCAGATTTTTTCAAGAAATAATGTGTCCCTCTATTGTTTTCGGATACATGTCTGAACTGGATTCTGACACATACGTAACAAGTCATAGCTTACCTCAGGTAACATCTTAAACTGCTATTTTGAGTTTGTAGTGCCACATTTAAATTAGGGATGGATGGCAAAAGGTATGCACACTGGTTCATATCTCTGTGGTTGGTGCAACTTACCATAGCTGTGGCACATCAAATGAAGAAAATGATGTAAATTGAGGGCTAACAACTGTTCCTGGTCCTCTGTACATTGTACCTGTGTGTCTAAAATTGGTACTGCAGTCCTCACGGAAAGTGGCTTTGCATGTCTCTCATGAATACACATGATGAGAGGAATACACTCCATGAATTTGTCTGCTAACTAATGAAGAAGCATGTTTGCCACCACATGACAGTTAAGGCCACTGCATGTGTGCAGAGATGTGTGTCTCACTCACTGGAGTGCCCGGGTCTGTACATGTTGGCAGTGGTATGTAGAATGCAGTATCATCATGTCTGAGAGGCTTGACTTTGTGAGTTAATATTACACATAGTATTTGTATTTGGAAGTGTTGTACAGTGCACATACATTGAGCACATTTCTCCCTTCCATGCCTTACAGGTGGACCTGCACCCTACACTATCGGAGAGGTGGCTCGATTTGCGGACCCAGACATCTCCTGTCAGTGTTGATATTTCTGTTCTGTGTTGTGTTTGCTGATGATGTGTGAATGACTCCTGTGTGTTGGACACATAGCAAGGTGTGATGCGCTGGTCAATTATCTGTTTTGTTCCTTGAGTGGAGTATCATTTTTTCCCCATCTTTGAGTTGGCCAATCCTTATCGTATTGTCATAATTTGGGATTGTAGGTCAGTCCTGTAGGCACGGCAATGTGAATAGGGATAAGTTATGTGGATAAAACTTGACATCAGAAAATGTAGCAGTGGACCATATTAGTGATTTAGTCAGCCAGTCAGACCCTGATTCTCCCAGAATAGGGATGCCAAAGTCTTACCCACAGACTTCAGCTTCCCTATTCACTAATGAACATGTTTGACTGTATGTTTAACTTCCTAGCAGCATGTAGCTCCACATGTTATGCTACGAGTATGAGGCACTTGAGTACAATGGGCTAGGTGTGCATGCAGCTCATGGTCAGAGGTGTGCTTGCATCTATCTGTTTGGTGTAAACAATGGGTTACTGGTAGAAAATGATGTCAATAATGGTTTGAATTTCCAAAGATAAGTGTTGATGGGATTTTCCAAGGTTTGGGTGTATCCTATTTGGACTTCTTCCTTACCTGTGGTGTGCTGGCCAAACCCATGTACAGCTTTCCAAAGCTTCCTGGGTGTCCTTGTTGTTAAAAATGATTAGTTGCTTGTCCACCCCGCCTCAGGCACAGGCATAGGGTTGTGAAAAGTTGTACCTAGCACTGATGATCCAAGTTTAGTACACAGACATGTAAATCTGTAAATCACTTGTCCAAACCTAGGATACCCACTCATGATTAGCACCTGCATTCTATACTGGCAATTCCATTTACAACTCGCAGATCTTGTGGCCCTAGATTGTCATCAAGAACATAGTAATTTGTTGGCCTGTCAGTGGCGGAGGATATGCAGCATGATTTTTACCTGACAAGTGGCTGAAAAATGATACCAAAGTCAATCCAGTTGTTTCCCATCTTTTAGGGTTTTGATGTGCTGTTTGATGATAGGACATGTGTAGGCTGTCTTGGCATGTACTGCCGCATGGGACAATCAGTGATCTGTATGATGATATGGGTTGTTTCAGGTACATTAGATGTATTGTCTGATTTACTTCTTTGGCCATTTCAAACAATGAAGTACCTAGGGGCATATTTATACTCCGTTTGCGCCGAATTTGCGTAGTTTTTTTCGACGCAAATTTGACGCAAAACTAACTCTATATTTATACTTTGGCGTTAGACGCGTCTAGCGCCAAAGTTCATGGAGTTAGCGTCATTTTTTTGCGTGAACACCTTCCTTGCGTTAATGATATGCAAGGTAGGCGTTCCCGTCTTAAAAAATGACTCCGATGCATATGTGTCGTATTTATACTCCCGGGCAAAAATGACGCCCGGGAGTGGGCGGGTCTAAAAAACCTGCATTAGCGCCGGATTTTAGCGCCTGGGTCAGGGCAGGCGTTAAGGGACCTGTGGGCTCAGAATGAGCCCAGAGGTGCCCTCCCCTGCCCCCAGGGACACCCCCTGCCACCCTTGCCCACCCCAGGAGGACACCCAAGGATGGAGGGACCCACCCCAGGGACATTAAGGTAAGTCCAGGTAAGTATTTTTTTTTATTTTTTTTGTGGCATAGGGGGGCCTGATTTGTGCCCCCCTACATGCCACTATGCCCAATGACCATGCCCAGGGGACAGAAGTCCCCTGGGCATGGCCATTGGGCAAGGGGGCATGACTCCTGTCTTTGCTAAGACAGGAGTCATTTCAATGGGGGATGGGCGTTGTAAAAAAATGGCGCAAATCGGGTTGTGGCGATTTTTTTGCCTCAGCCTGACTTGCACCATTTGTGGACGCCCATACGCCATTTTCCCCCTACGCAGGCGCTGCGTGGTGTACGTCGTTTTTTTTAACGCACACCAGACAGCGCCGGCGGCTAACGCCGGCTAACGTCATTGAATAAATACGGCGCCCGCATGGCGCTTCAGAATGGCGTTAGCCGGCGCTAATTTTTTGGGCGCAAAACTGCGTTAGCGCAGTTTTGCTTCAAAAAGTATAAATATGGCCCCTAATGTTTGGTTTTCTATTTGTCTTAACAACTGCCAATATGACTCCCATCCAGATTCGAGAGTTTCAGCACAGGGAAATGCGTTACCGCCACATTCTGGATGTGGAGTCTGGGTTCCGCAACATGGCAAGGTGTTATCGCCATGAAAGAGCCTCCGGAGTGTGAAGGGCATTTGCCCAAGGGGGCCCTTCCGTGTCCACCACAGCCACCACCACCAGCAACACCACTACAACCCAGGTGGCACCAACAGTAGCAGGGACCTTTGCTGGACCATCAACATCCACAGCTCCAGGACCTGTCACAGCACCACCTGCACCTCAGGCTACAGGCATGGCATCGACAAGGACCCATACTTCCTCCGCTGGCACCAAGACCACCCCTGCTGCAGTCATAGACCCTGCAGCTTTTAACCAGATGCAACAGAACTTGAACCGTGTGTTACGTAAAATGACCAGACTGCAGCAGGAGGTGGCACAAGTGAATCGGAGAGTGCGTGCCATCAAAAAGACCCTGCGGAGTGCCAACTTGTAGGCTTACACTCAGCCATGATTCCCTCCCCTCCTTCCTCTTTCCTGGTTATTTTAATTAGTGGCCTTAGGGGGCTTAGTGTTAGGTTAGTATAGGCTGTTAGTTTAGTTAGTAGTAGTGGGTGGGGGGTGGGGGTATCATACTTTTTACAAATGTTTTTTATTATATGGGTAGGTGGGGGCGATGTTGGGGTCTTTGTGTTTTATAAAAAAAACAATTATAAAAAAGAATATATATATATATATATATATATATATTTATATATATATGGTTAGTATAAGATAGTATGTGTTTAGGTTAGTATATGTTGTCCTCCATGTGTCCCGTCTTATAAGAGGGGGGTTGATGTTTAGATCATGTAGTTAAATGTGATAAGTAAGTTTAGGTTAGGGTAGTTAGGGACAGTTGTGGGTAATGTGTAGTTTGAGTAGTTTAGGTTAGGTAAGGTGTTTCCCCTGGTTTTAGCTTCTGTTTTTACTGTTTAATAAATATCTAGGTAACCCTTTATAGTATGTGTCAACTGCTTGTAGATCAGGGCCTTGCCATGAGTGAACAGTGTCACTTTTGTATTAGCTTTTGTGTCCCATGCTGCAACCCTATCCCAACTGAGCTCTTACATTGGCAGCTACACCAAAGCTACTTAGCTAAGATTCGGTCATCCATTGCACCCACCACACGCGGTAACTATGGATCCCAAAGTGTGGTTATTTTGTGATGTATGTTTTCAATGTCACATACTTTGCTTACAGATTTGGTATTGGGAACACTGTGTTAAGTCTGTTTGCAGCCTGATGTCTAAGCGAATCCTTATAAGGTGAGTGGTAGTATGCTCTCTTGTAGTATGGTATACATAACTCACACCTATCATTTGTTACAAAGTTCAGCCCGGTGACTTATTTGTATGGAAACTCATGCACATCCATTCATGCTGTTTGGTGTGTGTTAGCTAAAAATTGGGGCAAATGTCACATACGTAAGTTTTGACTTGACCCTAAGGGAGGGCAGATGATGGCACAATCAAGACCACTGTGCAGAGTTATCAGCCAAGATTCCTTCAGGTCAGGTGTATTGACAATCAATAATAATTGACCTGAGGTAAACATCACTGATGGCCATCACGGTTGATGTGTCACATTACACAGAGACAAAGTTGTTGTGTAAGTGCGATTTATTTAAAAGTGCTGTAGTGCTATATGTACATTGTCCATGATTGTGAGTCGATTAGTGTGAGATCTTCCATTGCGATCCTACACAAGTGCAAAAGGACATGTCATTGGACATGCTCGGGTGAAGTGTCAGAGAGTGCAGAGGGACAGGATTTGCCAATGAGGTAGTGAGAGACAATCACAGGGCAGGGTGACAAGATAAACAGTGGCATGAAGAACAGTGGTTGAGTACAGTTGTTGCAAGTCTGCCATGTTACAAAGCACAGGACCTTGGTAATAGGTGGCCATGTGGCAGGGACTAGTGCTACCGGGTACTCTTACGAGTGAAGGTGATCTCTTCCACGTCTTCATGTTCTGATGTGTGTGTTGTCTCCTCTGCCCTTGGTGGTGGTGGTTGTGAAGGGGCAACACACACCTCAGTGTTTGAAGACGTGGAGTCAGACATCCCAGTAGCTGCCAACTGTGGGGCTCTTAAGGGCAGTACTGCAGCAAGGAGGCGCTGCTAGTTCTTAAGAATAGCAGCCACATCACAGTGGTAGGCAGCCAGGTCGGCCCTGAGGGGTTTAATATTGCATTCGTGCACGGGCTGACAGGATTGTTGTTGTAGGTGTTGGGTCAATTCTATTACAGCTGGGCTGATTTCCTTCAACCTTTTTTCTAGTTCATGTAAGATTGTTGTTCGCCCTTGCATAGCTGCTGCCTGTTCTTCAGTTGACATCATGTATGAGCGCACCCCCTCTAGGCTGGCTGCCATTGTTTGCATCCCCATCGGCACCTCCTTGGCCAGCTCCCGCTGTACTCCTACTACAGTTCGCTCAAAGCTGGTGTCAGGGTCGTCAGAGACCTCAGCTGTGTTGGAGCTGGCAGGTCGTACAATTGGGGTGGTGGGTGTGTCCTCTGTGGTGGCTGCTAGTTCTGTGCTCCTCCTTGTGACTGAAGGTGGGGTCTGGAGGGTTCCAAGGACATCTTGGAGGGTCTGCTGGTTGATGTTTGTCAGCTCGTCATCACTGTCATCAGGTTAGTCTTGGACAGGCATATCTGCAGGAGAGCCATCGTCCTCTGCAATGAGATATGGTACAATTAGTGTGTCTGTGTTGTGGGATTTGTAATGTGACATGCCTGCCTTCCAATTATTTTCACATTGTGATCTTGGTTCCTGTTCATTGTTCATGTCTATAATATACGTATTCTCCCAGGCCTATGCCCCACCTGCATGTCACATGTACTGTGGTCAGTTTGTGGACTTGTCAGCATCACAATTGCCACCTTCTTGTCCTACTCAACCCTCCGTCTACTTCCATTCTCATGGTGAGGTCTTTCACTGGCTGTGGGTGCTCTGATGGCATTAGCACCACACTTAACAATCTGGAACTGCCCTAGTCTCTGATCTTTCACATCCACCTATATGTTATTGAGATCTAGCATATACTATGTATCAATCAATCAATCATAAGATTTATAAAGTGAGCTACATACCCGTGAGGGTTTCAAGGCACTGGGGGGGGAGTAGGGGGGGTGCTGTTCACTGATCGAAGAGCCAGATTTTGAGGAGCCTTCTGAATGCGAGGAGGTCTTGGGTCTGACGTAGGTTGGTCGGGAGGGAGTTCCAAGTCTTGGCGGCGAGGTAGGAGAAGGATCTGCTGCCAGAGGTCTTTCGCTGGATGCGGGGGACGGTGGCCAGGGCGAGGTTCGTGGAGCGGAGCTGCTGGGCGGGGGTGTAGAAGATGAGTCTGCTGTTAAGGTAGGCAGGTCGTGTGTTGTGGAGGGCCTTGTGTGCATGGATGAGTAGTTTAAAAGTGATCCTATTGTCCATAGGGAGCCAGTGGAGGTCTCTCCGATGATGGGAGATGTGGTTGTGGCGGGGTACATTGAGGATCAGTCGGGCGGAGGCATTTTGGATGCGCTGGAGGCGTCGTAGGTGTTTGGCAGCGATGCCTGTGTAGAGTGCATTGCCGTAGTCTAGCTTGCTGCTGACGAGGGCTTGTGTCACGGTTCTTCTTGTTTTGGTCGGGATCCACTTGTAGATCCTGCGGAGCATGCAGAGGGTGTTGTAGCAGGAGGAGGAGACTGTGTTGACCTGTTTGGCCATGGAGAGGGAGGAGTCGAGGATGAATCCTAGATTTCGTGCATGGTTGGTGGGAGTTGGAGGGGTTCCCAGTGTGGTCGGCCACCATGAGTTGTCTCAGGCTGAGGGGGTGGTTCCAAGGATGAGGACCTCTGTCTTGTCAGAGTTCAGCTTCAGCCGGCTGTCCCTCATCCATTCGGTGATGGCCTTCATGCCCTCATGGATGTTGGTTTTGGCGGAGTGCGGGTCTTTGGTGTGTCGTCGGCGTAGGAGATGATATTGAGGTCGTATTGGCAGGCCGTTTGTGCGAGGGGGGCCATGTAGATATTGAACAGTGTAGGGCTGAGGGAGGAACCTTGGGGTACGTCGCAGATGATCTCGGTGGCTGTGGATCGGAAAGGTGGGAGGGGTACACTTTGGGTTCGGCCGTGGAGGATGGAAGCGATCCAGTCGAGGGCTTTGTCTTGTATTCCAGCTTTGAAGAGGTGGGCTATCAGGGTGCGGTGGCAGACTGTGTTGAATGTGGCAGAGAGGTCCAGGAGGATGAGGGCTGATGTTTCTCCGGTGTCCAGTTGGCGTAATTGTCGTCTGTGGCGGCTAGGAGGGCGGTCACGGTGCTGTGATTCCGTCTGAACCCTGATTGGGAGGGGTCCAGGATGTTGTTGTCTTCGAGGAGGCGAATAAGTTGCGTGTTGGCGATTTTTTTGATGACCTTAGCCGGGAAGGGGAGCAGGGAGATGGGGCGGAAGTTCTTGAGATCGAGGGTGTCAGCTTTGGGCTTCTTCAGGAGGGCGTGGATTTCGGCATGTTTCCAACTTCCCGGAAAGATTGCAGTTTCGAAGGAGATATTGATGATCTTCTGTTGTTGGGGGGCGATGGTTTCGTCTGCTTTGTTGTACACGTGCTGTGGGCATGGGTCAGACGGTGATCCTGAGTGGATGGAGTTCATGAACTTGAGTGTCTCTGTTTCATTGACGTTTGCCCAGGAGGTCAGGAGGTTGGTGTGGGTGGCATTGTTATGGCACGATATGGATGTCAGCATTGGTAATGTGTACTGCTGATGTTGGGTAATGTGTGGTACATTGGATTGCACTGATAGTCCTAGCAGTGTTCCATTTCCTCCTCTGACTGCAGGTGTATTTCTGTAACCAGTTACATGTGTCCTCTCCCTCAATGCTGTTGTCTGAGCAGTATGACATTTGGGATGTTGCATGGTGTCATTGGAGCTATTGTGAACCAGGCACAGGGTGGACCCTGACATATGCAGCATGGGTATGGCATTAGTGCTGTGTAGCTCCTAATGTTTATGACAATGGCTGATGTTTGTAGCAACTTTGGCCAACACATTTGACAGGATTGGAACATTTGTATTGATTTCAGCGGATTGATAACGTTGTCATCCTGAACCCTCTAATTCGGGTGTGTTTGATCCATGGGGACGTTTCTGCCATTAGCTACTTGACCTGCACAGACAGCAGAGGTGGTAGTGGCAACTGTTGTCAATGTTACATTCCACTTTCAGATATGGCCAGAGGTTGTTAACTGGGCCCTAGTTAATGTAGGGAGAATACTGGCTGGCGTGTGACGGGCTGCCAGTTTTACGTTGTACCCTGCCCTCCTGGCCTGGCTTTACCTTTGCAACATCCTTGGCATGGCAGCATTCCACCATGCAAAGGTTGTTGGTGTTGTGTAGTAGTGTGCCCCAGGTTTCCTCTGAATGGGCCATGCCCCTGTGCCGTGCCCCTTTACCCATTCCACTTCCTGAATATTGTGACTTACATGCATTGTGTAGTAGGTATGTCCACCCCCCTGCTTACAGTTAACATTTGTGCATTTTAATTCCCCATGCGACTTACCCTGAATGTGTGTTGTCTCCTAGTAGTCTGTGCTGTCCTTTCTGTGAATCCCTGTGACGATCTCCTCAGGGATGACGGTTGTCACCATCTCCTCCTTGTGGTCCAGGTCCTCCTGCGGTGCTGGACTCCCACCTCCAGTCCGCAGTGCTGCCTTCCTGTTCCTGGCCATCTTTTCCTTGGTCCTGCGCATGCAGTCATGCCAGCGTTTCTTGCACTCCATGACAGTTCTCCGTACTTCTACCACACTGTTGATCTTGTCAACAATTTGTTGCCATATTGCCTCTCACCTACTGATTGGTGACTTTGAGGTGACAAACAGTTGGTGCTGGTGTTCCGTCACATCTTTAACCAGAATTTCCTGCTCCTCTGCACTGAAGCGACACTTTCTTTCCTTCTTCTCCCTGTCCTGGGTCTTCTGTGGGTGCTCCTGGCTGGTTCCTGGTCTATTGTCATTTTCCTAGGGTCTGTGCAAGCATCTGGGATCCATTTTGGCTCTCCTTAGCACATTTTGCAGTGTTTGTGCCGTTTTTTGACGCAATTGCGTCAAAAAACAGCGCGTATCCGGTTTGCCACGTCGTAAACCTGCGTCATTTTCACCGCGTTAACGTCGTTTTCCTTTACGGCGTGACACATTGGTTTGAGTAAAAAAAAAATGACTCACACCTGTGGTTTGCACCGCCGTGCGTCAAAGTATAAATTTGATGCCCACACAGCGCAAAGAAATGGCGTTAGCCGGCGGTAATATTTTTGACTCACAACTGCGTCGGCGCAGTTTTGCGTCAAAATGTATAAATATGGCCCTGAGAGTCTGCACTGCTGCACAGCCTCCTGGTGGTATTCCCTCGGCAGCCTTTGGTTTTCCCCTAAGATGGTGAGTATTTGGCCCATCTTTTTATGGGTCTTATAGTATTCACCCAGGACTTGTGAAATGAAGTGCTGGTCAGTTTGCTCTCTTGGCTGCCCCATCCTCTGGCCCACAGGTGCCCCCCTACACTCCCTGTGCCTATGCCACAGGCACGGTGTGCCATCTCCCAAGGTCACCAGGACCTTCATTGTCTTGGGTTTGAGGGTTTGACTCTGGTCCCTGTACTGCGGGGCACACGATTGATTGTCCTGTCCTTGTGACACATATCTGGGGATGAAGGGTTAACTCTGATATTGTTGGCTCTAGGTGGGGTGGGGGGTTGGTTGTGGACAGGGTGAGGCTGAGATTGGAGAACTGGCCAGATGTCCCTGATGGACCAGGTAAGTCATCACTGTCCATGCATCCTGAGGCATGGTCATCACTGGGGCATTCATCCTGGGGAGGGCTGGTTTTCTCTGGCATCGCCTCCATAGTGCAAGTGGCTGGGGTACCTGTTAAAGGAGTGGAAGAGTGTTACCTGGTGAAGGTGTGATTTATTGTCTGTCTGATGCATAAGATGGCTTGACTTGATTCCCACTTATGGAAATGACAGATGCAGCCATGCAGGCATTGTTTGTGGATTGTGAGGGGGATGACATGTGACATTTGGAAACGGGGCATGGGAATTACATAGCTATCATTGTCATGCAGGTATTGTTTTGTGCAGGCCGGTTGACAGATATTGCAGTGGATGTGCAGGTGCACTGTGGTAGTGTTTGTTATTGGCATTCCTATCCATGCACTTAGAAGGGACTGTGTGGGCATTGTGGCTGGGTGGTGGTGTTGCATGCAGGGGAGGGGTATTGGGTGACTGGGTGTGAAATAGAGTGGTTGATAGAGTGATTTGGGGAGTGATAGGATGGTGAGAAAGCATGCTGGACAGGAGCAGTTGGTTCCATAGAAGTATTAGTGACTTATCAGACTCCATTTCTCTGGGTATTCCAGTCAGACCCTCAGGATGCAGTATTGCTGAGACCTTCTTCTCCCATGATGTAAACTCTGGGGGGGGGGGAATGGGGGTCTACCCCCAGTTTGGTCAACAGCGATCGGGTGTCTTGATGCCATGGAACGCACCTTCCCGATAGATGATTCCACCTCTTCCTGATGACCTCCCTTGTGCGTGGATGGTTGCCCACTGAGTTTAACCTTTTGACAATTCTCTGCCATAACTCCATTTTCCTTGCAATGAACATTTGCTGTACCTGTGCTCCGAACATTTGTGGCTCTACCCTGACGATTTCATCGACCACGAAGCTCAACTTATCATCTGTGAAGCGTGGGTGCTTTTGACAGGACATTGTGGTTGTGTTGTGGGTGGTGGTGTATGTTAAGTGCAAGGGTGCAGTGTGTGATGTGTGGTGGTTGCCAGGGTGGGGGTGTTTGGTTATGTGAGTTGTTGTTATGCGGTGTTTATGTGCAGTGGCGATGTGTGTATTGTGTAGCTAGTGCAACGGTGTGGTATGTGCTGCATGTGTGGTGTGATGGTGGCTATGGTATTGAAGTGCTGTGTCTTCCGTGTGTGCTCTCCTCTCTGTCAGTGTGTGTTTCTCTGGTTGCAAAGGTTTGTGAGTGTGTGTGGGGGTGTGTTATATGGTGCAGTGAGCAGGTGTGTGTGGTGTGTGTATGTAACTCAGGTGTGGGTTATTCGTACTGTCCAATGTGGTAATGTGTTCTGGCTGAGTTGACTTTTTGAGCGGGGCAGTTCAGACTGCAAATGGTTTACTGCCATGCAACTGTGAAATAGAGTGGTTGATAGAGTGATTTGGGGAGTGATAGGATGGTGAAAAAGCATGCTGGACAGGAGCAGTTGGTTCCATAGAAGTATTAGTGACTTATCAGACTCCATTTCTCTGGGTATTCCAGTCAGACCCTCAGGATGCAGTATTGCTGAGACCTTCTTCTCCCATGATGTAAACTCGGGGGGGGGGGAATGGGGGTCTACCCCCAGTTTGGTGAACAGCGATCGGGTGTCTTGATGCCATGGAACGCACCTTCCCGATAGATCATTCCACCTCTTCCTGATGACCTCCCTTGTGCGTGGATGGTTGCCCACTGAGTTTAACCTTTTGACAATTCTCTGCCATAACTCCATTTTCCTTGCAATGAACATTTGCTGTACCTGTGCTCCGAACATTTGTGGCTCTACCCTGACGATTTCATCGACCACGAAGCTCAACTTATCATCTGTGAAGCGTGGGTGCTTTTGACAGGACATTGTGGTTGTGTTGTGGGTGGTGGTGTATGTTAAGTGCAAGGGTGCAGTGTGTGATGTGTGGTGGTTGCCAGGGTGGGGGTGTTTGGTTATGTGAGTTGTTGTTATGCGGTGTTTATGTGCAGTGGCGATGTGTGTATTGTGTAGCTAGTGCAATGGTGTGGTGTGTGCTGCATGTGTGGTGTGATGGTGGCTTTGGTATTGAAGTGCTGTGTCTTCCGTGTGTGCTCTCCTCTCTGTCAGTGTGTGTTTCTCTGGTTGCAAAGGTTTGTGAGTGTGTGTGGGGGTGTGTTATATGGTGCAGTGAGCAGGTGTGTGTGGTGTGTGTATGTAACTCAGGTGTGGGTTATTCGTACTGTCCAATGTGGTAATGTGTTCTGGCTGAGTTGACTTTTTGAGCGGGGCAGTTCAGACTGCAAATGGTTTACTGCCATGCAACTACCGCTGTGCTGATTTTTGGGTTGTAATATAGAGGGTAGAATGTGGTCGGCGTGGCGGTGCTGGTGTGGGACCGCCTCTTTCCCACCCTCAGTAGTCCTAGAGGTGTTAAATTTGTGGCTGTATTTTGGCACTCACAACCATGGCAGACCTACCAAAAGACTGCCAAACTCGTAACGAGGGCCAAAATCTTAGGTTCACTCCTGGATCTGCTAAAGTTTGTCAGGCCCATAGTCTGTGATAAAATAACTCACCAAACATGGAAAGTTGTGCACTGCAAAGGACATCAACTAAGGCATAATATATCAGAAGCTGACTGTAAAACATACTGTAAATTGTTTTAAATTATTTAACTATATATATATATATACATATATATATAAATATATATAAAATACTGTTAAATAATTTTGAATACTTTTAAATTGTAGATTATATATAATTAAAAATATAAATTCTTTATATGCAGTTAATAATTAGATTTTTTTTTAATATATACAAAAATAGAAAAAAATGGATATTTAAATTTCCTTTTAGCAAGGAAAAATAATGAGTGTTTTTTTAACCAGCTGTTTATTTTATTATATTTTTCTTGTTTCTTTTTACACTTTTTTAAGATCTCCCTTCCTTTATTTGGTCGTATTTTAATGGATAATGTTTTATTTGTATTTTGGCATTATTTGGGCAACATTTCTTCTCACAATTCTTGATGGATGATGTTTTGATTTGAATGTCATGTTGTCTACACCGTGCATCAACTAGAAAACTATGAGCACATCTATTTTGTAAATTATGCATTTACTATGTGTGTTTTTTTTAATGTGTTGTGTAAGCATATTTTGCTATTTTGCAATTAAGTATAATATTGTGTTATATGTTCTGTTTTTGATGTCTGTGTCCTTTCTTTTATTTATGTTAGATGTTTTTCGGAGAAAGCATTTTAATTAATAATATTTATTGTCATTCTTTTGTCATTCTGAAGTAATGTTTCTTTTAATTTTGTTTATTTGTTTATTCAGTAATAAAAATGGGCTAAAAATGTTTTGATTTTTAAAATGTCTTCCTTGAATTTTTTAAGACAGATCTTAGTTTGATGAGTGAGGAGTCACAAGAGCTCCAGTCATGCTCATGTAGGAGGCATGTGAGACACCAAAGCCTAACTTGTGAGAGCTCACAGCGCGTCTTGACATTTCCGACAGAGGACATGACTGGCAGGAGCCATGCTGAAATTGTGTGAAGTTGGGAGACCACATTTTCAGTGTTTCTGAAGCCAGCAGATGAGGCCACCATTCATGTCCCCTTAACCACAGCAGGAGCACGCTTGAAGAGCGGATTGGCAATACACCACAGCAGCTGACATGGGGCATAAGGACATAGAGTGTAGAATCATACAGATTGCACAGATTGACAACAGCCTACAATATCCGGTAGAAACACTGCAACCACAAGGCACTTGCTTAATCTGATTTGACTTGATAATCAGAGGGCCAGCTGAAACAATGCTGCAAAGGGTTATAAGGGGTCACAAGAGGCTTTCTATGGCAGTGTGATATGTCCTTAGGATTGCCATAGCTGTTTAGTATTACCTCAGTCCTCTTTTGGCTCTAGTGCAATGCTGGAAATTAGAGAAAGAGCCAGGTTTGAGCAACTTTGAGGTGGCACAGTAGGAGCTTCTCATGAGAGCAAATTCGGAGGTGGTCCATGTAAGAGTGTGTCAGAGTCACCAGATCTTCAGGGTCTGCGCACGTTCCCAACACGTCCACCACTGAACAGCTCCAAGACTCTGATAGATAAATCACAGAGGCTAAGAGAGTTTGAGAGTGGAAGAGGGGATTAGGAAGGGAACAGATGGGAAGGAGACCTGTAGCAAGAAAAAAGTTAAAACACACAATATGAAAATTACATCTCATGAAATCAATACTAGACTATGACTCTAAGCCTAGTCATTCTGAAAACATGAACAACCTAAGAATTAGGCTTAAAATGGCTAAGTTTCAAGATGGCCGGATACCTGTAAGGGAATCAAGATGGATTAAATGAAACTTTCAAATTCAAGAACCTTCCTTTACATGAGAATCAGGAAAACATTCTGAATAAGTTCTAAACCAGTCATATGAATTCTTTTTTGAGAATGCATACTAGGACCATGCAATATTGCATCTAGAAACTCTGGTCTTCTGTGTTCTCTTGAAATGTTTCAACACGAATTGCGCACATTGCAGATTTTCATATATATAGTAAACACCATAAAAGGATTGTGCATCATGAATAACACAAAATGGATTCAGGAAACAAATCACACAACTTGTCAACTAGAATATTACCTAATAAACGTCTTAGAATAAATGGCATACAATGAACAACATGAGTTAAACTCGAAGAGAGAATTGTGCGTCTTGCCGATTCGAGTGCCACCATGTAAAATGTCAAGAAATAGTAGCACGCAATGAATATCAAGGTTAAATCACCATTAAACGAATCGCGCGTCTTGCCGATTCGTAAGACACGATGTAAATGCCAAGAAATGGTAGCGCGCAATGGATAACAAAGTCAAATCATGAAACGAATCGTGCGTCTTTTGCCGATTCTTAAGCCACCATGTAAATGTCAAGAAATGGTAGCGCGCAATGAATAACAAAGTCAAATCATCATGAAATTAATCGCCCGTCTTGCCGATTCGCAAGCCACCATGCAAATGTCAAGAAATGGTAGTGCGCAAAGAATAACAAGATTAAATCAGCATGAAACGAATCGCGCGTCTTGCCGATTCGTAAGCCACCATGTAAATGTCAAGAAATGGTAGCGCTCAAAGTAATCTCTTAATCATTAAAGAATTAGGCCAAGAATATGAAAGTTCTCGATAACGGTGTCGGAGGTCAGCCCAACCACCGTCTTACCACCCAGAACAAGGATCACCAATGAAGAATGAAGGGAGGAGGCCTGGAAGATCAAATAGGCCACTGGGACAGGAGCTCAGGAAGTAGCTGCTGCTCTGCACCGGGACCTCTGAATAGTGAGCACTTGGAGCTGGGCTGGCTCCCTTTTATAGAGTCTTGGCCCAGCCCAAAACCACACCCAGGCATGCTGCAGGGAAAGTCTCTGGAAGGCCCTGGAAAGGGACCACACCCTAACACACTCTGAAAGCCTTCAGCAATACATTGCAAATTAACAGTATTTGTAAACACATTAAATATAAGTCTTCAGGATTAAACTCTGCAATGCAAAAGGTTAAACACCATATCAGCACAATGCATAAATTACGTTGTTTTGAGAGTGCTGGGTTTTTGCATTCTAGTCACCAATAGAGCACACACTGCCCTGGTGTTGACAGAGTGGATGCAACTTGCGGCCTCTCAGGTTATCGAGGTGTGCTCTCCATGCCATTGTAACAATTTTTGCATTTATCAGCTCAGTGAGGCTACACTTGCTAAGTAAAGCCTCAGGGAAAATGCAATTGCCAATCTAATCAGTGAAAGGCTCAAACCATTGCACTTTTACAGTGGCTTCAGTAGTACCAAGCTAAAAACCTTCTATCTCAAGCAAAATGTTAATTTCTCAGGTCTGAAGCTATTCCCAGAAAATACACAGTTAGCAGGAGATCTGTGGAACAAAAGGGATAAAAGGGATGAAAATTCAGTCTCTCAACTGACTTTAGACCATTACCCAGCATTAGATGCGTGAGATTCCATGAGTAAAGTCAATATTTTCAGTGCTACCATTGCCCCCCCTGGCAGAGCAGGCTCTCCAGCACGGGCAGTACCTTAAGATGACCATTTTTCTCCGCAGACACTCGACTCAGCATAAGCAGCTTCAAACTATTAAAAGCCTTAACACCCAAAACAACATACCCAACATATCCAGTGTTCTCCTCCTCCTCTACCAAAATCTCATTTGTGGAACGGATGGTACTACAGTCTGGTGAGAAAGTGAACAAATGATGATTCCTTACCTCTGCAAACTCAGACAAGCCAGTGTAGAAACAATCAAGCCCATCTCACAGCGCAACTTCAATCTCAAGCTGCTCACAGGTAGCTTCAAAGAAGATAATTGTTCAAGAAGAGACGCGGACTTCAATTAAGGTGACGGGGGCCTATTCATTATCAATGGAGCTCCCAGCAAGTAACCCATAATCGATCGCGTGATTATCTGATTTAGCCATTGATTCACCCTCGCTGCGGTCCCCCTGAGTGGCTGAGGTGTTGCAGCAAATTCTGGGAGAATTCAAGAGATTAATGCTTAGCAAAACACCTTGCATAAAAAGTTAAAGAAGAGCTGAATAAAATAAATGCAAGTTGTCTGCAATTCAATCTTCAAATGGAGCGAGCGGAGTGAAGAATCTGTGATCTACAGGACTACCATAAAAAGCAGGATATTACAACAACTAAATTTAAACCAGGTTTCGCTACAATTGAAACTAGATGTCTTCAAAAACAGATCTGGCCGATCTAATCTACTGGTTGTTGAGATCCCCAGGGGGTGCGAAAAAGGCCAGGATACAACCAATCTAATTACAGATCGGAATAAAAAGCCTGTGATTCCAAATCAGCAGGAAAAGGCCATGGTTATCACAATTATTCAAGCTCATTGAGTTCACAGTTTTCAGTCCACTAATTCAAAATATCCTCACACCATTCTGGTCAATTTTGGAGACTTTCATGTAAAGGAGCAGATATTGGCGAATTCTACAGGAGAAAAGGCGTTTTAAACTTTGGACAATTTTTCATTTAAGATTTTCTCTGACATAACCTTGATCGCAACACGCTGACGCAGAGGATTTAAGACAGTGATTTATTCTTTCAAAAAAGTAGGCTCAAATGCTAGGCTTGTTCAACAATCAAAGTTGAAAGTCATTTTCAATGAGTGGACGCACATGTTTGCCTCATTTGAGCAAGCCAATGACTTTTGAAATTCATCAAGGGGGATAGGTGTACAGAGGGTATTTGAGAACAAGCTCAAGTAAAGGATCCTGGTTCCCTTTCACCCCTTCATCTGTTCTCTTTAATCAGCAATGAGGCTTTTATTCTTTGTTTCTACTCTTGTTTACCTTTATCTCTTTTACATTTTCTTTCTTTTTTTCCACTTTCTTTCCTTTTGCTTTTTTTATGTTGAATTTGATTGGGTCTAGACGGCATGAGGTAGTGCAGCATGCCCCTGAAACCCGTGGATGGAGTCCTGAGGGCACCCCCAAGGCATTCAGTTACGAGGGATTAAAGGGGAAGGGCAACACAGGTATATGGATTCTGAAGCTGAGTCAAGCAATGCCACCACGAGGACCCAGGAAGGGTGAATTAAAAAACAACACAACTGACACTCATTGATACAGGGGACACACCTGCAAAGGACACTATCAAACACACACAGACCACAATCCTTTGCAGTTCCACTGCAAAACACAGAAGCCCGACCACCTTTTTTCCATAGAATTCATTGATTAGGCACCCCTTTTTTTAACCATCCCATAGAACACCCTGCATACACTTTTGTCCATTCACACCCTATAGCACTTCCCTGGTTAAGTAAGTCCCTGTCACCTTTAGTTTTTCTTTCCCACATGTCAATTTTAAAAAATCCCTTTTTTCAAAAGATGAGTTAAGAGTCATAGTGGATGAAATAATAGGAATAGAGCCTCAATTGTTTGGAGCACAAGTCCAGCACACTCCTCTCAGTAGGAAAATGGAAATGTGGGACAGAATCGTTCACAGAGTGAATGCTCTGGACACTACCCTGCGCACAAAAGAGGACATTAAGAAGTGGTGGAATAACCTCAGGGGCAAGATCTGTTTCCTGGTCTCACTGCACCATATGAAGGTCACAAAGACTAGCGTTGGCCCTCCCAGTGTCCCATTAATGCTTTTTCCCTGGGAGGAGAAGGTCTTGGCCTACTTAAGGGCTTGACAGGAATGCCTGAGGGAGTGGAGTCTGGTAAGAGTATCTAAGTGTTAACACTGTCAATCTGTATTGGTGGAACAAACATCACAGCCACGAAGGCCCATCACATGCCATATTTCTAAATGGTGCCTCTAAGTCTTTCAATATTCAAAAATAATCCCAGGACTCGCAGTATGTAAATATATGCCCAAACCCAAACGCTGTCTGCATACAAATATGTAATACCCAAGGTTTGTATAGTGTGTGTAGTAGAGAGAGTGACCTGACTGCAACTCCAAGCAAGCCCTGTTAGTAACTCTAACCACCAGCACAGTGGGCACATGCCTCAATACATCTGTTTGTTAAATATCAAATGAGGTGAACTCACCTGGGGGGGGTTTACATTTGTACAGTGTCTGTAGTAGAGGGACTGACCTGACTGCAACTCCCAGCAGGCCCTTTCTCAGGAACTCCAACACTTGCACAGTGGTCACATGCCTCAATACATCTGTTTGTTAAATCTCAAATCAAGTGTACTCACCTGGGGGGATAATAGTTGTATAATGTGTGTAGTACAGGGATTGATTTGACTTCAAACAACAACCCAGTGTTCACTTGTCCAAAGACCCTTGTTTGTGAACTTTCAATTGAAGTGTACCCACTTGGGAGGATCCAGTTGTCAAGTGTCGGGAAGTAGAGGGAGTGACCTGACTTCAAAGCCCAATAGGCCCTGTTCTTCTAACTCCAACCAACAGCCCAATGTTCACTTGCCCACATACCCCTGTTTGTAAACTCACAAATAAAGTCCATTCACCTGGGAGGATACCATTTTCCAAGTGTTGTGAAGTAGAGAGAGTGACCTGACTGCAACTCTCAGCAGGCTCTGCTTCTGTAACTACAACCACCAGTACAATGGCCACATGCCCCAATACATCTGTTAGTAAACTCTCAAATTAAGTGAACTCACCTGGAGATGGATAACATTTAAATTATGTGTGTAGTAGAGAGAGTGACCTGACTGCAACTCTCAGCAGGCCCTGTTTGTGTAATTCTAACCACCAGCCCAGTGTTCACTTGCTCACATACACCTGTTTTGTTAACAGATAAATGAAGTGTATTCACCTGGGAGGATACCATTTTTCAAGTGTTGGGAAGTAGAGAGAGTGACCTGACTGCAACTCCCAGCAGGCTCCGTTTCATAACTCCAACCACCAGCACAGTAGTCACATTCCCCAATACAAATGTTTGTTAACTTTCAATTGAAGTGGACTCACCTGGGAGGATAACATTAGTATAGTGTTTGTAGTACATGGATTGATCTGACTGCAACTCCCATGAGGCACTGTTTCAGTAGCTCCAAACATCAGCCCAGTGGTCACTTGTCCAAAGACCCTTGTTTGTGAACTCTCAATTGAAGTGTACTCACCTGGGAAGATACAATTTGAAGAGGGAGTGACCTGACTGCAAAGCCCGGGTGTGATCAAGCACGGATCATGTTCAAATCAGAGACGTGTTTGTCCACATAACTCCATCTTGACTTGCTAACCCAAGATGAAATTATTGATGACAGGAATAACATCTTACCCAGCGTGTACAACAAGTCTGCCTAAGCCCTCAGGATATATCACCAGATTGGTATTGGCAGCAGATACATTGACACAGCACTGTGCACATGATGGATCCAGCCACATATATAACAAAGTTCTGGGTCTGCCTGATTCACACTCAACTAGGCCTCCAAAGGGTGAAAGCCATATCTTGCTAGCCACTCTGTTGGCTGCACTGGTTGCTAGAAGTCATTTTCCACCAAAGTACAACTGATCTCCACATCTTAGCAGCTGTTTGAGCCAAAATTATTTGGCATGCTTCACACATGGCATGTCAACACACCAAATATGGTTACTTTCCATAGTTGTATTAACTGCAACCTAACTTTGTACAAGGACTCTGCTTACTGTAACTCTAAACCCTTGGATGTAGATGTCACAATACAACCAGTAACATTGTATGTTTTACATTAACAAGTGGATCTGCAGCTGGATACACAAAGGCCACAGAATAGACTGCCGGTACCCCCCTGGATGAAGCCCTCAGTGAAGATGATACTCCTGGATGTGGAGGATGGTTCTGGCCCTTCTGGGCAGCCTGGTTAGACACCAACAATAAGTCTCACTGTGTCCACAATGTCACCTCTCAGCCCTTTTGCCTCAACATCGCAGACAACCAATTCTCAACTTTTGTCCCTAGCACAGTGTCTACCATCTTGTGCCCAGGAGTCCTGGATCCTGAGTTGCAGAGCAACACTTCGGACAATGAGGGTCCAAGAATAAGTTGGAGGGGGCACCCTGTGGCAAGGGCACAGGCCCGTGGGGGTAGGGAGAGTGGGGGGGATGCTGTGGGCCAGCAGGGTGATGCCCACTGGGCTGCTCTTGGCCAGGACAACATCAGCCACATCTTGGGGATCTATCAGGAGTCCCAAGGTGTGATGTGCCAGGTGTTCACTGAACTTCAGAAAATCAAGCAGCTACAGAGGGACATGTATAGGGACATGCAGCAACAGATAGAGGCCCACAATACCAAAATGGCCTCATTAACAGGGGTGTTAAGAGACATGCACACCACCCTGAGTGGAGCTTTTTAACACCAGTCTACCCCTTCTTTTGGCTCATCAACAGCAGGCCCATCCACATCAGTGCCAGCCACTGGAAGGGAGGCCCTGCCGGAGGCACAGCAAGCCTCAGATATCCCTGCTTCTGTAGCAGCAAATCCCCACATCCCATGCAAGCGGGGACATCCAGCAAAGAATCCAGGAGGTGCGGATGGCAAGACACCCACAACTGCCAGTAATAACCCTCTTCCTTAAGGACCTCCTTTGTGTGTTCCACATTTACTCTGGACTGATCCTGAACCACCTACCATTTCCAATGGCAGGAGTACTCTGGACTTGGGGCTCCCCATGGTGTGGCACCTACTCCCATGATTTCATTCACTATGACTGACCCCTTCACATTTGTATTTTTGTTGTGTCATGTCACCTATATTCTATGTAACTCGTAGCTGCACAATAAAATCACCCTTCACTGACTCACTGTCTGCTGATTTTGATTTCATATTTAGCCACGGTGATATGTCAGACCATATGAACCATACAATGATGATCTAACCTACTTGTTCAAGATGAGATATCCTGCATGTACAGTGTTCTGCTCAGGATTACAACACTCCCACACAAACACATAGATAAAAGTCCTATTCAAACCAAACATTTTATTACAGTGCTCAACACATAGGCTGTCATTATGTCTGAACTGCAGGAAATCAAGAATGAGTGACTCATACTGAGTAAATGAACATACTTACAGGTACAGACGCCCAGACCAGGGAAGGAAGGTATTTGTCAGACATTGTTCTGCAGAATAGGCAAACATTGATGTGGTTGTTTAAAGAATACCAGGGCACACCATAAGCAGTCCAAGAATTAGTCCAAGGACTTTGGACTCTTCTTTCCACTTTGGAACTAATTCTCATACTGCTTATGGTGTGCCCTGGTATTCTTTTATTTTGCTCGAGCACAGATTTATTTATTTTGATCAGTGCACTAACACCCATGGTAGGTGGGTTTCTTACCAGGTTGGCACCCACAACCACTATATCGAACTTGAATCTACTTGTCAGACATCTGAACGCGGATGTGCGAACATTGAGCATCGACCACCATTTTTTGTTTTGTCTTATACAATTGATGTGGTTGATGTCAGCAGTTTGAGTCTTATCACATACTACACCAAAGCAATTCAACATCACATAGATACATGCAGATAGCAGTACAACAGTCTTTTGACACAGGGCCATCATAATCTAATTTGTAATGCATCTGGTGGTATGACACAGACAGATGTCAGTGTTGTGGCACAGGCACTGTGGCCTACAATGATGAAATACATCTACATCTACATACAGGTCATACAAAAAGTGTTTAGCCAATATAAAGGAAAAATGATTTGATTATAAGCTAGGAACACATATTTGATAACCACATGATGACACACATGATGCGTCAAGCCCACCACAAAACACAAAACAAGTGCACAAGGCACTTCTGAACCTCTACCCAAACATTGTCCAAACTGTCTTGGTACATGTCTCATATGCCCAAACTCTGAGGCTTACATTACCTGGAACAATCCATGGTCCCTTTGTATGTCAGAATAGCATCACATATTTGCCACTGTCACAACTCTGAAATGTCCACATGAAGAAGTCAAGGTTCCTGTACAAAGGAGAAAACAAGGATTATAGGCTTAAAATCATACCTATGACACAAGTCACATAGCAAGAATCTGGAAAACAAAGTACATTGCAAGGAAACCAACAGAAACCAAGCTACATCATCAAGGTGGGATGTGTCAAAAGCTATCTTATCAAGCAGCCTTTGGCTGAATATTGCAGAGTATTAACTCCCTATCTGTTTCCAGAACACTCAACTCCACACATTCTCAGAACTACACTTCATTGTACAGTCAGTCATGACTTAAAATGACATACTTACAGTCATGAGAAGTAGCTGTGGATGGGATCTTCTTGCAAGTCAGTGCTTTCCTCTTCACCACTCTCACCCTCACTTGACATTTCAGGATTCTGACCCAGTGGCACCGCAAGCTCCCCCTCCTCTGGAAGGTACGGGACATTCCTCCATAGGGCAATGTTGTGGAGCATGCATCATGCCACAGTAATCTGACACACTTTCCTGGGTGAGTAAAGGAGGGCTCCACCAGTCCAGTCCAGACTGTGGAATCTGGCCTTCAGAAGCCCAAACGCCCACTCCACTGGCTGCTGTGTTCTTCCATGGTCATCATTGAAACAGACTTCTACTGGCATAGTTGGATTCCTCAGCGGCGTCAATGACCAGAGACGGTTTGGATATACTGAGTCTCCTGTTAAGGAATATGACATAAGTCCAACAAAGAGTCACTCACTTCATGATTGTAGCACCAGACATTGCTCACAAACATGACTTACCAAACAGTCAGACCCTCTCTGGGTGAAGTTGTGACATCAGCTGGAGTATGGTACTGTTCCACATTATGAAGGAATCATGGGCTGATCCAGGATAACGGGCACACACATTTGAGCTGTAGAGATCCGCCAAACAGACAACGTGCACATTGATGGAATGGAAGCTCTTTTTGTTGTGATAGACTTGTTCAATGGCCTGCGGTTGTACCAAGCCAACATGTGTGCCATCATCAGCCCCCACCACATGTGGAATGCAAGCAAAACCAAAAAATTCATCCTTCACATTGGCCAAATCCAAACTTCGGGGGAACCTGATAAAGTTGTCAATGTGTTTCAACATTGCATAGAGGAAATCCTTCAACATCAGACTGAATGTAGGTTGGTACATAAATGCAGATATGGCCATATTTGGAAAAACCCTGTAGCTAGGAAGTGCAATACTGACATGAGTTGTACAATGGGTTGTATGTAGGTTGGATTACTGTTAGATGGCATCAGATCTGGCTCCAACTGATGGCATAAGTCCACTATTGTTTGCCTGTTCAGATGATGTAATTGTGGGATATAGCGTTCTTAAATGGTTTGAAGGTCTGGCAGTGGATGGTAGACAAGAGGTTGCTGCATCTTCCCTCTTCCAGGATACCTATGTGTGATAAGACATGATTTGTAACATTAGTCTGTGTGTCCACAGCAACATAAATGATGCATGCCAACAATATCATGTGACAAACCATTTCTGACTGGATAGACATGACACATAGTATACGTCCCAACTGGCAAGTACACAGGTGTCAGATGTGACCCCATGGTTGTCCACACATGTGTCCACAACATGGATTCAGGTGACACCCAACTATATGCTAGACAATTCCCCCTCGAAATTTAACCGCATTTTCCGACTTTCAAAAACTACAGTTAGGGGTGGTGTCCCATGCACTGCCATCATATGCCAACTATGCCCTGCAGCACACTACAGTGGTGGTTGTGTAGTAGGAACTACATAACAAGACGATTTGAGGATGTTTATGATGATTGTACATATGTATTGTATGTGTGACACAGTTGACACAGCCATATGCAATATTTCCAACCACCACAATGGTGGATGCCTGAGATACTCCACTGGACAATAGGAACTGCCTGCGACAGTTGGTGAAGTCATTCACGCAGTAGGTGGTTCCATCTGCGTCAGACACAGCCATAGGCTAACATTGTTGCCTGTGGAGGTCACGGCCCAATGGCTATGTCCGTCAGCGGTAATGACCACCTTTGTGGTATGTGCAACTGCTATGTTGTGCAAATTCACTCGCTTGACTCCTGACACTTCTTCCAGCAACACTTCCACTACTTGAATTGCTGTGTGCCAACACTGGAAGCAATCATGCCACATCCAGCAGGTTTTAGGGCCCCTGATGTCTCTCCAGAGGAGCTGCAGAGGCTTGTAAATGAGGTTCTTCCCCTGTATGGACAGCTCTAAGGCTCACCAGAGGAGCGGGTCAGTACTACATGTGCACAATTGACTCTGTTCAACACCATCCTTTCCCTCCTCACAGGCTACAATGTGCCCCTGCGTGCCAGCTGGACTTCTTGTGTGCCTGTTTTTGCAGTCTATGTGGCATCAACGGGATGTATATGGTGCAGGTAATGGTGACCAGTAGTATCAGTTGTGTCCATGAACATTGTGTTGTGTGATGTTTTTTGGGGTCCTAGTTCCTCCTAGTACTGGATGCACATAACTAGGAAGGGATACTTTACTGCCATCCAATGACTTTATTTATTTATGATGGTTGTAAATGTGAGACTACATATATGTGCATGACAGCTTGACCTCGGTATGCATATTGTCTGAGTCATTTGAGCAGCTTGTAAGCAATGTGTATAGTGCCATAGATCTTTCAATCCACATCTGACCTTGCAAAACCTTTATCTGGAAGGCAGTTCATGACTCACTCTGCCTTTCAAGTTGCCACACAAACCACAAGCCACTTTGTTGATGGTCACATGATGTACTATCAAGCACGGAAGTGATGGAAATGTGAGTGTCATGTAGTTTCTATATTCTCAGCTTCCAGAGACCAGGGCCTGTCAAATGTATCTCCCAGTATGGGACATAGTCCAGGCTATGGGAGAGTCATTTTTGCTATGAAACTGTGGCACTGTACCCATTTCCTATTCACCAGTGCATCCTGTCATGTGGCCAATATGATGTTCTAATGGCAACACTTGCCCTGAATGCCTCAGTCCATTACTATATGACGAATGGGTATAGAGGTACATTCCTGAACTAGTCCAGATCTCAATTTTGTGTCATTGCCAATGCATGTCTTTGACTCATGACAGGTTCCTCACTCCCACTGCTCTGTTGTCACCATCACATTAGTCATAATTGTCCTGTACATGCTTATTGCACAAATGACTGACCCACAATGCAGACATTGTGTAGATTCCTGGGAGACCATGACATGTGACTCAGTAGCATGTTCAAATAGCAGAAACTGTACAATGCAAACCTTTGTTTGTTGGATGCCATATCTGTACCTTAGACTCATATGTCCAAAGGAGTGTTCTGTGGTACAGGTGCATACAGCAGACCCTCCGAAGTGGCATGAGACCACATTTGGTAGGCCACATGTCCACACATGTACAGGGAAGACAATCTCTGTACCCACCATGCCAGCCCCTTAATCGTCACCCAAGTGTAAGGCTGAAGTCTGTACTTTAGAAGTTGCCTGTAGGGACTGTTTTTAGTGAGTCAATCTAGTATACTGTAAATGTGTTGGTCCAGTCAGGCCTATGGAGTTTACCCTTCAGAAACAACATATGTGTGTAGTGTTTCATTGTGGCTCACCTCACAGTACATGTTGCTGGAGCATAGCCTACCTGAAGTGAGTAGGCTTGCTTAGTCATTGTAGGCCATGAGCAGAGTTTTGGGTTTGTCTGCAGATGGATACAAACGTCTGTAGTCATGTACCTGTACTTACGGGCTTGTGTGCTTTACACTTATGGTGTGTTTACAAATTGACCATTTTGTGCTTGGTGTTTCTGACATATGTGTGTCACAACCACTTGTGCAAAAACTTGTGATTGTAATCGCTTGATTTTTCTCCTGTATCCATACAGGTAAATACCCATCAGAAGAAGGAGATTTGAAAAGCTATCGCCGGGAAGGTGTGGACCCTGGTGGTCCATAGCCGGCAGAGCGCCCACTGTTGCAAGAGGTAGGAGGACCTAAGATGCTGGGCCTAGAAGATCGCAGAGATCCAGCTGGGGCTGTCCTCCCAATGTGGGCCGGGCGCACATCAGACCATCACCCCCTAACGGGCTGTATTCTTGCGGGGGCATACCCAGACCTTGATGGATGTTTGCGGGGAGCACAGCAGCCACAATAGGCTAAGTACAGGGCATATTCCTGCTTGTCACGTTTCCAAGATAATGTGTTAGGTTCTGACATCCCACCCTGATGATTAGGGATGAGCCATGTGTGACACAGTAGATGAGTAACTGTTTCTGTAGATATGTAATGTAGCTCATACTGATGTGCCTTGTCTAATGCCCCAGGGACCTGGGACTCAACTGTATACACTACACAAAAATTTGCCTTCCAAGGGCAACACATGGCTGTCTACATTTATCAATCAAGTATTGTTTGTTGTTGTTGTGGGTATACATTCTACACTACTGACTACTACTCCTCAGTAGTCTGTTACAGCCCAAAGAAAAAGAAGTGATGGATCACGGTCCTCAGCCTTGTGTCTGGTCAAGTGAGTAAACTGCCATCTGTCCCCAAAGGCCACTTGTCTTCAGTGTGTTGTAGTGCTGATGCTGCACTACTGTCTGTAATGTGGAGATGGCCATCATTCATGTGACAGGGCAGACATTGTTGTTTGGGTCAGCTACAGATCAGAACTCTCTCTTGGCAAGTGGGTAATGTCCATTGACATGATTTACGTGCCATCGCTGTTGCCAACATTCCTTATGCCTATATGTTAGCATGTGCCCCATTCTCTTTTGACAAAATGTGTTCACTGCTGTTTCATGCATGGTGTACCTGTGTTCATGGGATAATGTCTGTATCCCCTCACATATATGTGCATGCCAACCTGTGTTTGGAATAGGACATTTGCAATGGGGCTACATTTAATGTGGTGCCACAGACAGGAGTGTGTCACCATTGATTGGTGTTTGACACCTACCCCCATCCATCATAACATGTAATTTGGCATGTACAACAGCAGTATCAGTGAGGGACATGATGGGTAGGACTAGGTGGGTAGGACTAGAGTTTTTACACACAATGTGCATTGCCATGTCATTGATGTGGCATCATGTGGAAAAGTGCACTGCACATGTGTAATGGGTAAGGTTTGTTACCTGACCCATTGGCATGCATCATGGAGTGACTTGCAGTTATTTTGGAATCATATGTGGCTGGGTACAACCATTCATCCACAGACACCTGGGTTTGCAGTACCTAAATGGAGACACTGATGTAGCTTCCTAAGGACTAATGGCATATACTGATGCAATCAGGGTATGTAATTGTAAGGGGAGATAGACACCAGTGGGAAATTCCCTGGGACTTTCTGATTCATTGTATTGTGGATTTTAGAGGCATATCTCCCTGACATTTTGCATATTTTGTTTACAATGTACATTTCCATGTCAAATCTGAGCAATATTAGTACTATCTCCATGATTCAATTTGGACAAATTTCACATGGTGAAGTGTGCATTGTTGATATGTTTCCAGTATAACATTAATATTTCTATGTCACCTTCTCAAGCCTATTGTACTGTTGTCAGAAATATGGCATGTTTTAGGAGCATCATTTCTTATTGTTGTGTTATTGTGTATGTGACAAATAAATGTTTGCATGGCCTTGTGTGGGATCTGTTGGAATGAACTTGCCATTGGCGTACTATTATTTGACAATGGTAACTGAGGTATGTTCCATGAAGCAAAGCATTGATGGTGTTGTGGCCTCCTACTTGTTGAATGGTTACTATGATTGCCTAACTTCAGCAATGCGATTGTAGTTGTCTGAGATCCTGACTTTCCTCGGGCAACTGTTGATAGTTCAGGTGGCATGCATACATATGGTATGCTACGTGAAGGAGGCACTTTGATGCAGTTTGTTGCTGGGGCCTACTTGACGTCATGGTAATGTTTGCTAATCACAATTAGTGTTGCAGTGTGATCAAGACCATGTGATGACCCTTTATCTCTTTGTATTTGCAACATCAGTCCAGCTAAGCTAAGGAGACAGGACACAGCCAAGTGGGGAAGCATCTGGCCACGGTACCTCCAGTCATGACACCACTGACACGGAGGGGGTCAGTGGCCCAGAGGGGGAGGGGAGTGCCACAGAGGACACAGTATCAACATCTTCATCATCGAATTCTGCCTCCAGTGGCCCCTCCCTAATGACCGATTAGAACCTACTACTGTACCATCCTTGTCCACCAATCCCGGTTCTATTGCCACCCTCCCTGTTGCTCTCTGTCTGATTGGCCATGCCTGCTCACCCAAGAGGGTGGGCGTCTCCTTTGCCACAGGTACCTCCGCACCTGTACCTTTGCTGCCCTGAGTGAGGAGGCTATGAACCTCCTGAGAAGCATCTCCAGGGGGCAGATTGCCAATGTGAATGCCATCCAGGGGTTGGCCTGCCAGCTTCAGCAGACCAATGCTTTCCTGGAAATTATGCATAGTGCTATATCTGGCCTACAGAGATCTTTTCAGTTCTGGGCTTCTCATTGACAGCAGCCAGTCAGTCCCCACATTCCTCCCATCACCACCTCCCTCTTCCCAATCCAAATCCCCTATTCACCTACCTGTCCTAAGTACACAGACACATCAGCATGCACCTACCTCAACACACACAAGCAGCACACATTGACACAATCACCACAAGACACACCGACATTCAAGTGCTCAACATACACCCACAAGTACGAAATCAGCCACCACGTCACATGACACCCACACACCAATCAGGCACGGCCTACAGACACCACCACAACAGCCAGTGACACATCCACCACACGCACCATACCTGTAGACACCAGCACAACACACACGGACACACCCACAACATCCACCATACCGCAGACACCACCACAACAATCACAGACACATCCACCACATCCAGCATGCTTACAGCCACCATCCCAACAGGCACACAAACATCCACCACATTCAGCACCCGCAGACACCACCCCAACACACCCAGACACATCTACAACATCCAGGATACCCAAAGCCACTACCCCAACTAAAACACACACACCTACTCCTCCATCACGAACACCTCCACCTCCTAGTCCCCAAGACAAGCAAAACGCACACTCACATACCCAAGACATCTACACCCATATACCAGACAACCACACTCTCAACCTCCGAATCCCTAACCCCTTCTGAAAACTGTCCTCATGTTCCTAAGGAGAGTTTCCTTTTTGAGCTTGCCCTTTCCCCAGTTCCCTCCATCCTCCCTCCCAAACCCAAGAGCCACCCACCCACACCCCAAACTATCCCTTCCATTTTGAAGTCCTCCCCTCTTACACCTGCCCTCACAAGCACCCATACCCCTCTCCCTCAAGAAGAAGCCCATCCCTCCAAAGAAAAAGGTCCCCTACCAAACCCAAACCCACCCATCCCAAATCCAACCCTATCCCACCCAAGGATGATATCTGAGGTGCCTGCCTTCCCACCTGATGCCCCTTCCTGTGGAGGTTCCCTGGCAGGGATTAGAGACAAGTGTGAGCACAGTACCGATACTGTGTAGAGACTTTCAAATGGACTGACCAATGGCTTTGATTCTCATTATTCTGCCTTTTATAAACCCAAGTTTTAGTTTTTTTTGGCACACATTTGTCCTGCCATTATTTTTCTACCTTTAGGCTGTTCCTGAGTAACTTGTGTTCTAAGCCTACAGTTGTGTGTTTCAGCCTGATTGCTGATCCGTTTTCCGTTGTTTGCAATATCTGAGTTTGTAGGCAGTGCTGGTGTCACCCAAGACAAGGGTAGATGTTCTCTGTATGGATCTTTGTTTGTTAATCCAATTGGGGTGTCATTGCATTGTGTTATGTTTGGTATGGTAAGTATTTGATCTTGTGTTGGCCAATGTCAGCATGTGTGGTGTTAGACTTGTCCCCCTGGTATGCATTGTTCATTTGTCTCATGTGTGGAAGCTTGAGTTTTGTTTGTCCTGACATGGGGGGTGTTTAATTGTGCTAGCTTCCTTTGCATTTGATTGTGCATATGTCCATTTTGCTGTGAGTACCTTGCAGCTACTTCATCTTGATACATGGCCCATGTTGCTACTGCTGTATGTTCTTTCTTGACTTGCACTTTCACATTATGCAGATTGGCATGCCACTTGGCTCTACTATAGTTTGTCTCTGAGATACCCGATGGGCCAGTTCCTGTGCAAATACTGCTTTAGGGGCATGTGCAAAGTGTAATATGTCTCAGTGCTCCTGATGCCCCCATCCCGATTGTGCAGGTATTGTTTGCCTGGTGAGCTTTGTCTATATGTCTCTCAAACTTTTGTGCATCCCATTGACCTTCCATTATATTGCCATGTGGGTGATATATGGGTCCATTGCAGGGCTGTTTCATGGAAGGGGTGTTTGTGTTCTGATGTTGCTGTGGTGTTGCTGTTGCGTTACACAATGTTATGTACACTTCGCTGTCCCTGTGCCTGAGATGAGCATATGTGCTTTTTTGTGTTGCAGTGTAGTGTGAGTGACCTACCCAAAGGGGGTGTTTAATGGCTGTGAATGTGTCATTCATTGTGAATGACTCCAACTGTGGACACAATGACATGTGTACTTGGTGGACATAGCATGAGCCCCATATCATGTGGACGATGGCTCGATGATCTGTTGTTGAGATTTATGGCACAGGTAGGTGTGGATATTACTGTTGGTTGTGCACCTTTGATGAGCACCAGCAGAGGTAGGAATTGTGTAATGGGATCCGTGGTGGCACAGGGCGTGTAATTCTGCCTGCAGGTGAGTTGCTCCCTTTGTACTCTCTGTTTCCACCTGCTAAAATGTGGTGGTTGGACCGCCACAATGGCTATGCTCAACATCACTAGGGGGGTGATTCTAACCCTGGCGGTCGGTGTTAAAGCGGCGGCCAACCCGCCAACAGGCTGGCGGTAAAAAATATGGGATTCTGAGCCTGGCGGGAACCGCCAACACAGACAGCCACCTTAACACTCCGACCGCCACGGCGGTACAAACAAACAGCGCGGCGGTCACCGCCAACAGACAGGCGGCAGACAATGTACCGCCCACACTATTCCAACTCACCAATCCGCCACCTTTTCCGGGGCGATAAAAACACGGCGGAAACAGACTACGGACGGGAAAACGCTCACCACTACGCACTCCAGGAGGAAGGAGGACAGCATGGAACCCGAATTAAACATCCTACCTGCTCTCGTCTACCTTCTCATCTACCACGAGTACGAAGTCCGGCGCAGACGACAACGGTGAGTACTGCACCTACGACACACGGGAGGGGGAGGACGAAAGGTTACGGCCACACACATATGCGACCCCCCCCCCAACTATGTACTCACCAATGCAGCGCACCAAGTCACAGTGACACCACCCAAACACCCCTGAAAAATGCTAGGACATAATCATATTTGGAATAAATATTTATGTACCAAAAAGCTCCAGAAAATTAGCGTACAACCATGAAAGATATCCACAACAAAACTAATGACACACACATCAGTGTATAACTGAAGTACCAAGTCCTGCACAACCTACGATTTCAGCATGTCCGTGGGCCAAAGTCTTGAGAAACAAGGGCAAAGCCCACACAGGAGACCTGAGTCCTTTGGAGAGAACACTGCAGGGGCATCAGATGTAAAAACTACATGCACCTCAGGGGGAATGGAAGGGGGGGGCACCACAGCCACATGAGTCCACGACGCCAGATCCACGAGGAGCCACCATGCCCACTAGACCATCCTGGGGAGTGCAAAGCCACAGTCTCTCAAGTCTCTGCAGTGGGTGGATTGCCCACTGGACCATCCTGGGGAGTGCAAAGCCACAGTCTCTCAATGTCTCTACAGTGGGTGGGCTGCCCACTGGGCCATCCTGGGGAGTGCAAAGCCACAGTCTCTCAATGTCTCTACAGTGGGTGGGCTGCCCACTGGGCCATCCTGGGGAGTGCAAAGCCACAGTCTCTCAATGTCTCTACAGTGGGTGGGCTGCCCACTGGGCCATCCTGGAGAGTGCAAAGCCACAGTCTCTCAATGTCTCTACAGTGGGTGGGCTGCCCACTGGACCATCCTGGGGAGTGCAAAGCCACAGTCCATCAGGTGGATGACAGTCTCCACTGGTCAAGGAGGAGGCATGGTGGGCACAGTGAACCATAAACGGTGCTTGCGACGGCGGTGCCCAGCGGAGCGGTGCTTGAGAGGAAGGGCCCAGCGGAGCGGTGCTTGAGAAGAAGGGCCCAGCGGAGCGGTGCTTGAGAAGAAGGGCCCAGCGGAGCGGTGCTTGAGAGGAAGGGCCCAGCGGAGCGGTGCTTGAGACGGCGGGGCCCAGCGGAGCGGTGCTTGAGACGGCGGGGCCCAGCGGAGCGGTGCTTGAGAAGAAGGGCCCAGCGGAGCGGCGCTTGAGACGGCGGGGCCCAGCGGAGCGGTGCTTGAGACGGCGGGGCCCAGCGGAGCGGTGCTTGAGAAGAAGGGCCCAGCGGAGCGGTGCTTGAGAGGAAGGGCCCAGCGGAGCGGTGCTTGAGACGGCGGGGCGCAGCGGAGCGGTGCTTGAGAAGAAGGGCCCAGCGGAGCGGCGCTTGAGACGGCGGGGCCCAGCGGAGCGGTGCTTGAGAAGAAGGGCCCAGCGGAGCGGTGCTTGAGAAGAAGGGCCCAGCGGAGCGGTGCTTGAGAGGAAGGGCCCAGCGGAGCGGCGCTTGAGACGGCGGGGCCCAGCGGAGCGGTGCTTGAGACGGCGGGGCCCAGCGGAGCGGTGCTTGAGAAGAAGGGCCCAGCGGAGCGGTGCTTGAGAGGAAGGGCCCAGCGGAGCGGTGCTTGAGATGGCGGGGCCCAGCGGAGCGGTGCTTGAGAAGAAGGGCCCAGCGGAGCGGCGCTTGAGACGGCGGGGCCCAGCGGAGCGGTGCTTGAGAAGAAGGGCCCAGCGGAGCGGTGCTTGAGAAGAAGGGCCCAGCGGAGCGGTGCTTGAGAGGAAGGGCCCAGCGGAGCGGTGCTTGAGACGACGGGGCCCAGCGGAGCGGTGCTTGAGACGGCGGGGCCCAGCGGAGCGGTGCTTGAGACGGCGGGGCCCAGCGGAGCGGTGCTTGAGAAGAAGGGCCCAGCGGAGCGGTGCTTGAGACGGCGGGGCCCAGCGGAGCGGTGCTTGAGAAGAAGGGCCCAGCGGAGTGGTGCTTGAGACGGCGGGGCCCAGCGGAGCGGTGCTTGAGACGGCGGGGCCCTGTTCAGCGGTGCTCTTCTCCACGGCGGGCCCTGTTCAGCTGTACTCTTCTCCACCGCGGGCCCTGTTCAGCGGTGCTCTTCTCCACGGCGGGCCCTGTTCAGCGGTGCTCTTCTCCACCGCGGGCCCTGTTCAGCGGTGCCTATCTCCACGGCGGGGCCCTGTTCAGCGGTGCTCTTCTCCACCGCGGGCCCTGTTCAGCGGTGCCTATCTCCACGGCGGGGCCCTGTTCAGCGGTGCTCTTCTGCACCGCGGGCCCTGTTCAGCGGTGCCTATCTCCACGGCGGGGCCCTGTTCAGCGGTGCTCTTCTCCACCGCGGGCCCTGTTCAGCGGTGCCTATCTCCACGGCGGGGCCCTGTTCAGCGGTGCTCTTCTCCACCACGGGCTCTGTTCAGCGGTGCCTATCTCCACGGCGGGGCCCTGTTCAGCGGTGCTCTTCTGCACCGCGGGCCCTGTTCAGCGGTGCTCTTCTCCACGGCGGGCCCTGTTCAGCGGTGCTCTCCTGCACCGCGGGCCCTGTTCAGCGGTGCTCATCCAGCAGGTCAAGGGAGCCAGACCTGGCCTCGACTCCCTGCTCAGTCGCCCTCGGACCGTGACGTTTCTGGACCCTTCGGGGACGGACTCCTGGCCTCCTTGGTGTCCTCCTTCCCAGCTGGGATGTGGCATGTGGGGTCCACCTTCTCCGCGCTCCTGCTGCCCTTCCGCTCCTTTGATGGGGCTCTCGGGCCCTTGCCTCCCCCAGATGGTGTGGGTGGTGAAGTGGCCGCACATTGCTCCTTGGGGGCAGCCCTGTCGGTCCTCGCCCGGCGGTCCTTGGTTTTGCGGGTCCTCTTGCCGGGGGGGGGGCTGGACGTGTCCTTGCTGCAGCTCGATGTGTCACTGCTGGCAAAGGGTGGGCTCCAGAACCCAGGCACAACAGTGACACCCGAAGCTGGGCTGGTGGTGGCTGCGGTGCTCTTGGGACTCTTTGAAGATGGATGGGGGAGGTCATCGGGGGGAAAGAGGTTAAGGTTAGCCAGGAAAAGTTTTTTAGGGCCAAGGTAAAGGGTAGGAGAAGTGGAGATGGAAGTGGAGGTAGAGGAGGTGGTTGTAGGAGAGTCAGGTGTGCTGTCATTGGGTGAAGGTGCTGGTGCTGTAGGCTGTCGTGAGGTGGATGGCTGTTGGGTGGGTGGCTGCCTGCGTTTGTGTGTCTTGGAAGAGGGGGTGACAGACACAGTGGGAGAGGACACAGGGGACGTGTACATGGCAGTGGGGGTGGTGACTGCACGAGTGTGGACTGTACTGGAGGGTGAGGTGGTGATGGAAGCACTGGCTGATGTTGGGGTGCATGCAGGTGTGAGTGTAGACGTCACAGGGAGGGAGGAGGGAGACGAGGAGGAGGGGGACACAGGGGTGGCAGTGGCTGTTGGCATGTCTGCATCTGGGTGTTGCTCGGGTGAGTGTTTGCGGGATCTGTGGTGCTTGTGTTTGGATGAGCTGCTCTTGGGTGTTGAGGTGTGTGCAGGCTGGTCTGATGGTGTGGATGGGATAGGCTGAGGAACAGGAGACAGAGACAGGCTGGAGGCAGTCAGAAGAGGGAGGCTGGAAACAGGGACAATGGCTGTCGTCAGTGCTGAGGCCAGAGCAGTGAACGCTCGTTGATGGGCAGCCTGACCCGAATGAATGCCCTCCAGGTACGCATTGCTCTGTTGCACCTCCCTTTGCACACCCTGGATGGCATTCAAAAGGGTCGTCTGCCCAACAATGAGCGTCCTTACCAGGTCAATGAGCTCCGCACTGAGGGCAGCAGGGGCAACAGGGGCAGGGGCTGAGGTGCCTGGGGCGAAGGAGACGCGCGCCTTCCTGGGCGAACCGGCACGGAGCGAAGACTGAGGGGCTGCTGGGAGGGCGGGGCTGGTGCGCTGGGTGGCACTGTACCTGTAGAGGCGGGGGGCACGGATGTTGCCGCCACCCCTAGGGAGCTCCCATCCGAGGACGTGTCGCTTTCGCTGCTCTCACCAGCGGTCCCCGTCGTGGTGCTCCCCTCGCCCTCCGGATCACTGGTGCCCTCGGTGTCTGTTCCTGGGCCCACCGGGGCCTTGTGTCCTGCAGCTCCCTCGTGCTCCGATGCCATATCTCCTCCGCCTGATGATGCTAATGCACACATGCACAAGAAGATGAAGAGAAAGGGTGGGGGGAGAAAAAAGAAGACCAGGTTGAGTGCATGCAATGTCAACACCGTTGGCGGAGAGGACAGACACAGGTGCCTAATGCACTAAGCGGCGCATTCGGGGTACACTGCTCAGTACTACTGACTAAGACAACAGGCCAAGAGACGTCAAACGCGCACATGGGAGATGCTGGACCTTCAATGGCTGTACTTGTCACCCTACCGTGGTGGGGGCCGGGGGCACAGGGCCATGCCTAAGGGAGAGGACTACACTACAGAAAGCGCCCTGGCCTAATGTCACCCACAGCCCTCCTCCCCCACCCAGACGCCTCCACTGCGCAGAAAGATAGGAGAATGTGCTGATACTCACCCCCTTGTGTCTGCTGTGATGTCTTAAAGCGCCCATCCAATTCAGGGTAGGCCGCCGCCAGGATCCGGGACATCAGGGGGGTCATGGTGCGACTGGCACCCCTCCTAGGTTGGGAGGCCATCCCCAGCAGTGTTTCTGCGGTCTTCCTTGTTCCGCGGCGGATGTCCTCCCACCTCTTGCGGCAGTGGGTGCCCCGTCTGTTGTGGACCCCCAAGGTCCGGACTTCCTTGGCGATGGCACACCAAATGTCGATCTTCTGATGGGCGCTGACCTATTAGACATGTACAGGGTGGAAAGGAGGAACTCATCAATGACCTGCATGTTAGATGTAATTGGCCCCCCCCACCCACTTTGCCATATGGCACATGCTCTCATCTGTCGGGCGTTGCACTCCTCATTCGCCCCCCACCCCACCAACTTACATCCACCCCAATCCACACAGGCATAGCCCATTCCATTAGCACCCGGTGTACTCACTTGTTGGTCTGGAGGACCGTAGAGTAGCGCATACTGGGGGAGGACCCCATCCACGAGCTTGTCCAACTCTTCAGACGTGAAGGCAGGGGCCCTTTCCCCAGGCGCAGCAGCCATTGTATCTTCCAGACCGAGGTCACAGCAGCACTTGCAGTATAGGTCCTCTCCTGTGGATGATCAGGTCTCGAGTGATTAAGCAGATAGAAAATGGCGGTCACGTCCGCGGCGGTGCGTACCGCGGCGGTGCGTACCGCGACCGCCGGCGCACTTCGTTATTGGCTCCTGAAACCCATAGGCTTCAATGTTAACCAATGCGGCTTTGCGCCGCGGTCTGCGACCGCCTACCGCCACGGTGTGCCCCGCCAGCGCATTGACCTCACATCCCATTGTCCCACTTCACAGGTCAGGCAGCCGCCATTTCAAGGGCCCACATGGCTTAATTTTGACTGCGACACACAGGCCTAGGCCTTGCATTGCCACACATACACGCCTTTCAACCCATTGCCATTCTTTAACTGTGCAAGCTGTCTGTACGTACCTTTGTTTTGGCTGACTCTGTGCTCCATGTTGTCCTTCCTAGGCACCGTCCGCTGGGACTTGCGATGAGAAGGAGGAATCCTCGCGTGTACCGACCGCTGGTGGACCTGTCGACAATGGAAGAACGCCATATAATACTTCGATACAGACTTGACCGTGCCACTATCCATGAACTGTGTGCCCAGCTGGAGCCAGCCCTGATGTCCCCCATCCGCCAACCCACAGGGATTCCCCCTCTGGTGCAGGTTTTGTCAGTCCTCCATTTTTTGGCCAGTGGGTCATTCCAGACCACAGTGGCCATGTCATCTGGAATGTCTCAGCCTATGTTTTCTAAGATTTTGAGCAGAGTGTTGTCTGCCCTGATGAAACTCATGTGGAGCTACATCATTTTCCCCGAGGAGGGTGACTTGCCTACAGTGAAGGGTGATTTCTATGCCCTTGGACACATCCCCAACATCATTGGTGCCATTGATGGGACCCATGTGGCTTTGGTACCCCCAAAAGACGATGAGCAGGTGTTCCGAAACAGAAAGAATTATCATTCGATGAATGTCCAGGTGGTCTGTTTGGCTGACCAGTACATCTCCCATGTAAATGCCAAGTTCCCAGGGTCAGTGCATGACGCGTATGTGATGCGAAATAGCAGCATCCCCTATGTGATGGAGCAGCTACAGAGACAACGTGTGTGGCTAATAGGTGACTCTGGTTACCCCAACCTGCTGTGGCTACTGACCCCAGTAAGGAATCCCCGGACAAGGGCAGAGGAACGCTACAATGAGGCCCATGGGCGTACTAGGAGGGTGATTGAGCGAACCTTTGGACTCCTGAAGGCCAGGTTTAGGTGCCTGCATATGACTGGTGGATCCCTAATGTACTCACCAAAGAAGGTGTGCCATATCATCGTGGCCTGCTGTATGCTTCACAACCTGGCTTTGCGACGCCAGGTGCCTTTCCTGCAGGAGGATGGTCCAGATGGTGGTGTTGTAGAAGCCGTGGAGCCTGTGGAGAGTGAAGAGGAGGAAGACTCAGAGGACGACACAGACAATAGGGATAGAGTGATACAACAGTATTTCCAGTGACACCCAGGTAAGAATCACCCACGCCATTTCCCAATTGCTTCTAGCCTCCTGCATCTGTACTTTCTGTAGTTCCCCACAGATGTTTTTCATTAATTTTTGCCTTTCCCTTCCCTTCTCAGTGCTGTCTGACTCAGTACCTGACTTCTGCTTGGTTCGCCCATGAAATACAGCGTATTGACATTGGTATGTTGTCATGACTAATTGACAGAACAGAAATTGAACAGTAATATGTAATACATTTGTTAATAAGACAGCATGACTCAAAACAGATTATTGTGCAAAATGTGATTTATTTACAGTGCTAGATATCGGTACATGTGATTCTAAGGGTGATGTGTGGGGGTGGAGGAATATCCATGGCAGAGTCCAGCTCTCAGTCTCACAGGTGCATTGTTCTTTTGCCTGGGGAAGGATGGAGCATAGGCAGTTCATGGTTGGACAGGGTGGCAATGTGGGACAGTGGGAAGAGTTCAGGGGGTATGTCCTGCTGGCGGGGGTCTTGACATCCTACTCTGTCTTTTTCTTTGGTCTCAGGCTCCTCTTACGGGGTGGTTGTTCTTCAGCAGGAGGTGGGGTTCTGGGGGGCTGTCGAGGTGTTGGGACCTCCTGTCCACTAGCGCCGGCGGAGGTGGTAGGCTGTTCCTGGTACGGCCTAGTGACAGGGGCCCTGTGTGGTGCACCATGGTCCCGCAACTCGTCCTCTATCCTGTGGAGGGCCAGGACGATGGTCCCCATTGCGGTCCCGATGATTCTCAGCTCCTCCCTGAACCCCATGTAGCGTTCTTCCTGCTGTGCCTGGACCTCAGTGAACCTGGCCAGTACCGTCGCCATCGTTTCTTGGGAGTGGTGGTAGGCTGCCATGATGGTGGTGAGGGCCTCTTGGAGAGTGGGTTCCCTGGGCCTCTCCTCCCCCCCTGTCGCACAGCAGCCCTCCGAGCTGCCTGGTTTCCCCCGGCCTCTGTCCCCTGGCCGGTGTGCCCGCTCCCACTGCCCCCAGGTCCCTGTTGTTGTTGGGGTGTTGGGTTAGCCTGGGTGCCCTGTAGTGGCGGACACACCGCTGATTGAGCTGTCCTAGAGACAGAGGCATGGGCCCGCTGGGTGGGAGCTGTGCTGGTGTCGGCAGAGGGGGTCGGGTCTGGTGTGGCCTGTAGCTGCCTGAGGGGAACCGACTGCCCAGAGGTCCCCGATGGTCCGGGCTGGTCATCAGGTTCACTGTCGACAGAGCTGCTATCCTCAGTGTGGGCCTGTTCCGGTGGTGGGATGGACAGTTCTGGACCCTCCTGGCTGGTGTGTTGTCGTTCGGGACCTGCATGGGGTAAGAGAGTTTGGTTATTGTTTCTGTGTGTGCAATAGCGTGCGTGTTATGGGTGCCCTTGTTCCCCAGTGCAGGCATTCCCTTGAGGGAGGTGTTGTGAGGGTATTTAGTGGGGGGGAGGGGTTAGTGCAGTGGTCATGCATAGGTGATGGGTGCCCATGATTTGTGTTGGCATGCAGGAGTTGGTGTTGGGATGGGTGGGTTGTGCTGGTGAGACATTGTCAGGGAGGATATGTGCTGGGGGGTTGGGGGTGAGGGTGGGGGTGTGGGTTGGCATGCTGGTGGGGTGGGGGGGATATAGTAGTTGAGATGGGACTTACCAGAGTCCATTCCTCCGGCTACTCCAGCGAGGCCCTGAGGATGCAGGATGGTCAAGACCTCTTGCTCCCACGATGTAAATTCGGGAGGGGTGGGTGGGGGTCCGCCGCCAGTCTTCTGGACCGCGATGTTGTGCCTGGTGACCATCGATCGGACCTTCCCCCGTAGGTCGTTCCATCTTTTGCGGATGTCCTCCCTATTCCTGGGATGCTGTCCCACCGCGTTGACCCTGTCCACGATCCGCTGCCATAGCTCCGCCTTCCTGGCTATACTGGTGTGCTGCACCTGCGAGCCGAAGAGCTGGGGTTCCACTCTTAGGATTTCCTCCACCATGACCCGGAGTTCTTGGTCCGAAAAGCGTGGGTGCCTTTGGGGTGCCATGGGGTGGTGTGGGTGAGGTGTGGGGTGGTGTATGTGATGATGAGTATGTTGGTGTGTGGTCCTTTGTGCTACTATGTGGTGTGTGTGATGGTGTAGTGTACCTCAGTGTGTCTTGCTATGGATTGTCTGCTGTGTCTCTCTCTCCTTCTCTCAGTAATTATGGTCGCAGGGGTTTGTGGGTGATGTGGTGTGTGTTTTATAGTTGGTTGATTGTGTGGGAGTGGTGTGTGTATGTGTATCAGGTGTGTGTATTTCAAATTGTCCAATGTGGCTGTGTTTTGGTGATGTGTGTGTATTCTGACCGCGGCGGTGTGTACCGCCAATGGAATACCGCGTTTGAATGACCGCCGTGTGGATTCGTGGGTCGTAATGGCATGGGCGTATTTCTGTTGGCGTGACGGTGGAGGTTTGGTCACCTCCAGTTTATCGCTGCCCGCCGATGTGGCGGGCTGCAGTGGAGGACGGATTTTTGGAGGTTTGGCCGTTGTGGGTCAGAATGACCGTGGCGGTTGACCGCGGCGGTGTTATGGCGGTTTTATGACCGGCGGTAAGGGCATTTTACCGCCGAGGTCAGAATCACCCCCCTAGGTGTCAGACGGAAACACTAGTTCCACTGGCCTGCTTGTCCTGCTTGGTCAGCACAGTGGTCTGCGCAGTCTGGCAGTGCCGGCAGGACCGCAACAGTCTTTGTTGTCTGGGCCACCAACTCCATAGCAGGCAACCCCTTCTGCAGCATGACAGGGGCACGAGTTAAAGTTACCTTAGGGCATGAGTATACATAAATATATATATATATATATATATATATATATATATATATATATATATATATATATATATATATATATATATATATATATAATCAGACATGGGGTCTCTAGTTGGTAGGGGTGTGTACCCTTGTCCCAATAGGAATCACAGTAGGGATCAGGGTAAGTCACAACACAATCCAAATTATCCTGTGCCCATCCTCCGGTAGCTTGGCATTTAGCAGTCAGGCTTACCTTAGAAGTCAATGTGTAAAGTATTTGTGCACACAGCCACCCAGATACAGTACCTTGTGAGATTGAAGCAAATGAAGAACATGTGGCGTCGCTGGAGTCGGTGCAACATCAGTCCCTTATGGCATCCGGGGAAAGAGGTGTCAGTTCCGCGCTGCGAAGCAGGTGGAGGTGAAGAGTCAATCCTGTCTGGATGCAGGGGAAGATGATGCGTATTCATCAGAGATGCATCGATCCTTTGTGATTTGGCAGGGTCGATTGTTCCGATCCATCAGGATGTGATGTGTCGACTTTGCACTCTGGCGCTGACCCTGAGTTTGACCCTGCGCGACATCAGCAGAGTCATGGCAACCCAGACTTGCATTGCAGGACGCGGTTGTTGCAGGCAGTAAGGTCCACGTATCGGGAGCAGGCTGCAGTGTCGCTGGCATCGCTAAAGTCATTCCAAAATCGGTATACTAGCAAAAAGCTAGCAGTGGAAGGTCTTTGTAGTCCCTGTGATCCCAAAACAGGAGGAAGGTTCAATCCAAACTCTTGAAGAGCGCTTTTGGGGGAAGGTAAAGGTCTTCCAGCAGAGTCAGGGCCCAGCAGGGCAGCAGGTCAACAGCAGGGCAGCACTCCTTTGCAGCAAAGCAGTCCAGTGAGTCCTTTGGGCAGCCAGGCAGCTCCTCTGACAGGGTGCGTGTATAGGTCCAGAAGTGTCTGAGTTGGTGAGGTCAGAGACCCCGTTTATATACCCAAAAATGCCTTTGAAGTGGGGGAGACTCCAAAGAATGGTTCTGCAGTGCACGCGTTCCCTTTTCAGCCCAGACCTGTCTGCCAGCGTCCCAGTGGAGGGATATCAGCCAATTGTGTCAGGGCAGGCCACTGGAATTTGAAGTGTAAGTGTCAGCCCTTCCAGCCCAGGATGACCCATTCAGTATGCAGATGAATGCAGATGTGACTGAGTGTCCTATGTTTGTGATTGTTTGGGTGAAATGACAAGGGAGCTGTCAACCAGCACAGACCAGATGTTGATTGGAGACAGGCTGTAAGGCACAGATGGTTTTAAGTGCAGAGAAATGCTCACTTTCTAAAAGTGGCATTTCTAAAATAGTAAATCCAACCTCACCAATAAGCAGGATTTCCTATTACAGTTTTGGCCACATTAAAAATGATCTGGTTACCTCCTCTAGATCAGAATCTAACACTCATAAAGTATATGAGGGCAGTCCTAATGCTAGGCTATGAAAGAAGCAGGTCTCACAGTAGTGGAAAACAAATTTTGAAGTTTTTCAGAACCAGGACATATAAAACATATGTACATGTCCTGTCTTTTACCTACATAGCATCCTGCCCTGTGGGTTCCCTGGGGCCTACCTTAGGGATGACATAAGCAGAAAAAGAGGAGTTTAAGGCTTGGCAAGTACTTTTAAATGTCAAGTCGAAGTGGCAGTAAAACTGCACACACAGGCCTTGCAATGGCAGGCCGGAGGCATGGCTAGGGGGATACTTTTGTGGGGGCACAATCAGTGCTACAGGCCCACTAGTAGCATTTAATTTCCAGGCACTGGGAGCATGTTGTGTACTTTACTAGGGACTCATAAGTAAACAAAATATGTCAATTGGGAATTAACTAATATTATCATGTTTAAGGGAGAGAGCATATGTACTTCAGCACTGGTTAGCAGTGGTAAAGTGTGCAGAGTTCTAAAACCAGCAAAAACAGAGTCAGAGAAGTAGGGGGAGGGAGGCAAAATATTGGCTGATGACCACCCTAATGCTGTTAGGTCTAACATATACATATACATATATTCACTGCAAAAAAACAAAGGTTACAGGGATGTTATTGTTAGGAAATAGAATTTGAAAAAATCATAGAAATTCAATTTAAAAAAACAAAGTTTACAGGGTGGTTATAGTTAGACTTACATTTTAAATGTACAAAACCATAGAAATAACCAGATGCAGTTACAGTTACCTCAAGTAACTATAACTCGTGCACTAGTGGCGCCAAAGATATATGTATATATAGATACATATACATATGCATATACATAAATACACACATACATGCAAGTACATATATATTTACACACACATATATATATATATAAATGTAAATATATACATATATATATAAATATATATATATTCACTTTAAAAAAACAAAGGTTACATGATCGTTATAATTAGGTTCTGAATTTACTCGCAAAAAAACATACAAATTTAGCAGTTTCAGTTAAAGTTACTTCAAAGAAGTACAACTCGCATCCTAAGGTAACTAAAACTCGCACACCTTTTTCCTTCAATAATTTAACTGCTTATGTTTCATTGATATTTTTATTGATGTCATAAAAGTTGTCAGTAGTACTGTATTATCTGGGGTAATTGGCAGTGCATGGTGAGGCTGCAAGTTATAGTTACTATAACATCCCTGTTACCTTTGGTTTTGAAATGGAATTTCTATGGGGTTTTTATTTCTATTTTCGAACTATAACCTCCTTGTAACCTTTGTTTTTTTCAGAGAATTTCTATCATTTCTTGATTGTAAAGATATTTTAATTACTATGGCTCTCATTACAACCTTGGCGGTAAATCCCGCTTTCCGCCGTCCAGAAGACTGCCAACATACCATTGCGGCAGCGGAATTCCGCTACAGGTATTACGACTCACAGCTCGGAATCCGCCACAATACGGACACCCACACAAGTCCACCACACCAAAGGTCAGTGATAAACTGGCGATACCAAAACCTACACCGTCACGCCAACAGAATACGCCCACACTATCATGACCCACGAATCAATGCAGCGGTCTTTCAACCGCGGTAAACCATTGGCGGTACACACCGCTGCGCTCAAAATAAACACACAGTTACAAAACACAACCACATTGGACAATTCAAAATACACACACCTGACACACATACACACACCACACCCACACACCCAATCCAATATAAAGCACACACCCACATCACGCTCAAACCCTTACAACCAAAATTCAGAAAGAAGGCCAGAGAGAGAGACTACCTAACACAACACCAGCATCCACAGACACACAACACCATCACTTATACAACATCCACGCACCTCAAACAACACACACCAACACATCCCCTCACACATCACAACAGACAGCACCTCACACATCACCCACACCACATCATGGCACCTCAAAGACACCCCAGGTTCTCTGAGGAGGAGCTCAGGGTCATGGTGGAGGAAATCGTCCGGGTAGAGCCACAGCTCTTCGGATCACAGGCGCAGCAGACATTCATTGCAAGGAAGATGGAGCTATGGCGGAGAATTGTTGACAAGGTCAACGCAGTGGGACAGCATCCAAGAACACGGGATGACATCAGGAAGAGGTGGAACGACCTACGGGGGAAGGTACATTACGTGGTATCCAGACACCAGATTGCTGTACAGAGGACTGGCGGTGAACCCCCTCCTCCTCCCCCACAACTAACAACATGGGAGGAGCAAGTCTTGGCGATAATGCATCCTGAGGGCCTCGCAGGAGTAGCAGGAGGACTGGACTCTGGTAAGTCATATCTTTACAACTATAGCCCCCCCACCCCAGGTGCATGCCATCACATACTCCCACCCTCACCCCCACACCCATCACCCCAACAACCCACAGATACTCCACTAACACAACCCACACATCCCAAAATCAAGCCCTGCATGTAACACCAATGCATGGACACCCATCCCCAAAGCATGTCCAGTAGAGAGACACACTCATGCCCCAAAATCACCAATCACACAATCACACAAGGGCCACAGCAATAATGCAAGCACAGGAGAAGAGGGTAACTCACCCATTACACAAGATGGCACACACAGATACTAACATTATGCATTCACTCCCCAACAGGACCCATGCTCAACGTCACCAGACAGGAGGTGCCAAACATATCCAGTCCCCCCACAGAAGAGGCCCACAGTGATGACAGCAGCTCTGCACGCCTGGATCAAGGTGACCAGCCCGGCCCATCAGGGACCTCGGCACAGTCGGTTCCCCTGACACAGTCACAAACCACCACTGAACATCCCCCCTCAGGAAACACAGCCTCAGCACCCACCCAGTGGGCCCATCCCTCTGTCCCCAGGACACGTCAAGCAGCAGTCTGTCCACCACTACAGGGAACCCAGGCAACCCCATTAACACACGACGATCAGGGACCTGATGTCAGTGGGCACACGGTTCAGGGGACAGAGGCCCAGGATAACAGGGAAGCTGGGAGGACTGCTGTGCGACAGGGGGAGGACAGGCCCAGGGAACCCACCCTCCACAAGGCACTCTCCAATATCATGGGAGCTTACCATCATTCCCAGGAGACCATGGGCACAGTACTGGCCAAGTTTCAGGAGACCCATCGGCTGCAGGAGGAACACTACCTGGGGATCAGGGAGGACTTGAAGTCCATCAGCACCACCCTGGTCACCATTGCAGTGGTGCTGGCAGACATTTTTAACACCAGGAGGGACGCAGTGTCACACCAGCGGGCCCCTGACACTAGCCTGGACGATGAACAGCCCTCCACCTCCGCCGGCGCTAGTGGACAGGAGGCACCGCCAAAGCACAAAGCAGCCCACTAGCACTCCACCCCCTGCAGAAGGAGAACCACCCCACAAAACAGTCTCTGAGATCCAGGAACAAGACAGAGAACATTGCCAAGACCCCCACCAGGAAATATGACTCTCCTGAATGTCACCCTTCTGTTTCACTATAGTACCCTGTCCACCTTGAACTGCCATTACTCCACTTCCTATGCCCCCTTAGACAATGTACCTGTGATACTAATAGACTGGACTCTGCCATGGACATTCCTCCACCATCACCCCAGCCCATTTCACACCCCCCTCCACATATTTGCACAGCAATAAACACACTTGAATCACAAAACAATCTAGAGTCTGTCTGTGCTTTCACTAATGTGTAATTGCAAAACCTCAAGAATATTACAATGTCAATGTACTTGTTCACATACAAATGTAACACAGCTCTAGGTCAGCAGTAAACATAGCAGAGGGCACAAAGTGGGACCCAGATCTGTGAAATGGAAAGGCAAAGTAACAAGTCAGGGTCCATACACTGAGTGAAAATGACAGACTTATGCTAGCTCCAACAATAGTGTGAGATGTGGGAAGCAGTTACATCTTCTTACCTGTGTCTCACTGGAAGTATTGCATGATGATGTTGTTTCAGTTGTCAACATCTTCTTCTTCTGCCTCCTCTTCTTCACTGTCCGTAGCCATGACAGGTTGGGGTAACCAGAGTCACCTGCAAATGTCGAGGGACAACTGTTAGACACACACTAACCGTCAGGGACAACCCCATACCCAGACACCTATGTCCACTGTGTTGGGACCTTGGCCTCACCTATTAGCCACACACTGTGCCTCAGGAGTTGCCCCATCACATAAGAGATGCTGCCATTCCTCACAATGTAAGCATCATGCACAGAGCCAGGATACTTGGCATTCACATGGGAGATGTACTGGTCTGCCAAACACACCATCTGCACATTCATCGAATGGAACTTTTCCGGTTTCTGTACACCTGTTCATTCCTGCGGGGGAGGACAAATGCCACATGTGTACAATCAATGGCACCAATGATGTTGCGGATATGTCCCAGGGCATAGAAGTCACCTTTCACTGTGGGCAAATCTTCCACCTGAGGGAAAGCAATGTAGCTGGCCATGTGTTTCAGCAGGGCAGATAACACTCTGGACAACACGTTAGAGAACATTGGCTGGGACATCCCTGATGCCATGGCTACTGTTGTTTGAAAAGACCCACTGCCCAGCAAATGGAGTACAGACAGGACCTGCACTAGAGGGGGGATTCCTGTGGGATGGCGGATAGCTGACATCAGGCCCGGCTCCAACTGGGCACAGAGTTCCTGGATTGTTGCACGATCAAGTCTGTATGTGATTATGATGCGTCTCTCTTCCATTGTCGACAGGTCCACCAGCGGTCTTTACACCGGAGAATATCGCCATCTTATCACCTGCCCCAGCAGACGTGCCCTATGGAGGAGAACAGCGTGCTAAAACGTAGAGAAATCGCAATGTGCAGGTATCTGTCTGTATTCCAGGCCTAGATAGGTGTGACGCAATTTTTTTCCATCCCATGTGGCCCCCCTGAAATGGCGGCTGCCTGACCTGTAAGGTGGGACAAGGGGAAATGAGGTAACTGCGCTGGCGTTCTACACCGTCGCGGTGGGCGGTCGAAAACCGCGGTGCAATTCACCATTGGTTAACATTGGGCCCTAAGGGTCACAGGAGCCAATGATGATGTACGCCGGTGGTTACGTTACGCACCGCCACCGACGTGGCCGCCATTTTCTTACTGTTCATTCACTTGATACCTGACCTTCAACAGAGGAGGACCTACACTGCAAGTGCTGCTGTGAGCTGTGTCTGGAAGCGACTATGGCTACAGTGTCTGGGGAAAGGGCCCCAGCCTTCACTTCGGAGGAGTTGGAGAAACTGGTGGATGGGGTCCTCCCCCAGTACACGCAACTGTATGGTCCTCCAGACAAACAGGTGAGTACACTGTGAGCATGATGGAAGGGACATGAATGTATGGAGTGGGGTGTTTGGAATATACAAGGGGTGGTGGGCTGAGGCCAGCATGTGAGGATGGTCAGTGCATGTTTTTCTGGGCCAGGGTGGGAAGTTGTGCCAATGAGTAAGAAGAACCAGACGGGGGAGTAAAATCCATTGTTACTTCCCTTTTCCTCTAAGTCAGCGCCTACCAGAAAAAGGGTATTTGGCGTGCCATCACCAAGGACGTCCGGACCCTGGGGGTCTACCACAGACAGAGCACCCACTGCCTTAAAAGATGGGAGGACCTGCGACGCTGGAGCACGAAGATGGCGGAGGCCAAGCTGGGGATGGCCTCCCAACGTGGAAGGGGTGCCCGTCGCACCATGACCCCCTTGATGTACCGGATCCTGGCGGTGGCCTATCCGGAGTTGGATGGGCACTTGAGGGCATCACAGCAGCCACCAGGGGGTGAGTACACTCTAATTCAGCTGACTCTGCACGCTTTGCGAGGTGTCTGGGTGGTTGAAGTGGACTGTGGTCCCCCTAGGCCAGGGCGAACTTATTAGGCTAGGTCCCTTGTTAGGCAGGCTAGGTGGCACCCCAACCCCACTACTAGTAATAGCCATCTACACCTAGTCAGACTCCTGTGACTTCCAGGTGTGCAGCAAATGGGCTGAGGCATGTGAATTAGCTAGGAACTGTTAGTGCATGGCTTAGTGCATAGGGCTGCTCCCTGTGTGTTGTGTCCTCCAACGGTAGTGGTGTTGCATGCACTGAACATGTGTATCTTCTGTCTCCCCCCCTTTTCGTTTTGTCTCCCTGTTCTTGCATGCAATAGCATCATCTGGCGGAGGAGCAGTGACACCAGAGCAGGAGGGAGCTGCAAGCCACTTGGCCCTGGAGGGTGGAGCAACGGAGTCTGAAGCCACCAGTGGGATGGAGGGCGAGGGGAGCTCCACAACGGGGACAGGAGCATATACCAGCAACAGCGACTCCTCCTCTGATGGAAGCTACCTTGCGGTGGCTGCCACCTCTGTGCTCACCGCATCAACAGGTACAGCCACCACCTCCACTACCAGCACCGCCCTCCCAGCAGCCCCTCAGTGTGTGTCCTGTGCCCTCTCACCCAGACGCCCTATCTCCTTCGCCCCAGGCACCTCGGCCCTGCCCCAGTCAGCCCTGCTGCCCTCAGTGAGGAAACTATTGACCTCCTGAGATCTCTCACTGTTGGGCAATCAACCATTTTGAATGCCATCCAGGGTGTTGAGAGGCATTTGCAGCAAACAAATGCATACCTGGAGGGCATTCATTCTGGCCAGGCGGCCCAACAGAGAGCATTTCAGGCTATGGCCTCAGCACTGATGGCAACCATTGTCCCTGTGTCCAGCCTCCCCCTCCAACAAGCACAGTGGACCTTGCCCAGCTTCCATGAGGCATGACTCTCATCACTGTTTGCACCTGCAGGTGGAAGATGAAGCCGCAGCAGGGTGGGGTATGTCTCTCCCTCCATGGCGTATCATGCTGCCTGTGCCTAGGCAATCTCGTGGCACACACACCCAGGTGAGGGAATGGGACCTGCCACACTGCATGTGGAACACTCTGGGCACAAGGCCCCCTACAGAACCAGTGGAGATTCACATCCAGTACCTCAGTCCTTGTCAGGATGAAGCACTCTGGGCACAAGGACCCCTCCAGAACCAGTGGAGAAAGGCATCCACTACCTCAGTCCTTGGCAGGATGAAGCACTCTGGGCACAAGGCCCCCTCCAGAACCAGTGGAGACTGTTATCCACTTGAGAGACTGTGGCTTTGCACTCCCCAGGATAAAGCAGTGGGCAAACCACCCACTGTAAAGACTTGTGAGACTGTGGCTTTGCACTCCCCAGGATAAAGCAGTGGGCAAACCACCCACTGGAAAGACTTGAGAGACTGTGGATTTGCACTCCCCAGGATACAGCAATGGGCATGGAGCCCCCTCGAGGAGCAGTATCGTCGTGCGTTCATCCGGCTGAGGTGCCCCCCTCTCCTTCCCCCTGAAGTGCCTGTTTATTTTTGATCTGATGCCCCTGCAGTGTTCTCTCCATTTCGAGTCAGGTATCTTTTGTGGGCTTCGCCCATGCATTTTGGGACCACTGGTCCATGGACAATGATTGGTACACTATCCGGACTTGTGTAGTTGGTGTACATATTTGTATATACTGATTTTTGAACTTTCACTATCTGATTTTTCATGATTACAATTGTTACAATCATTTAATTTTGTCCTAGCGTTCTTCCAGGGGCTAGGGGGGTATATTTGTAATGTGGCTGCATGTATTGGTGTGTATGGTGTTGTGGGAGAGGGTGGGGGTGGGGGTATTGCGTGTTGCTTGTGTGTGTCACTCTCTTTTCCCTCCCCCTCCCCTGTGTTATAGGTGCAGTACTCACTGTGGTCATTGATGGTGTCTGTCCTGCTCCTGATACAGCAGGAGGAAGGCCAGCATGGGCAGTACGTGCAACTCGGGCTCCATGGCGTCCTGGTTCTTCGTTGGGTGTCGAGAGGTGAGTGGTTTCCCTTCTGTGTACTGTTTACACGTGCTTTTGATAGTGTTGGTTCCGCCCCGGAAAAGGTGGTGGATAGGGCTCTTGTAATACAGTGGGTGGTACTTTGTCCTCCGCCTGTCTGTTGGCGGTTGCCCCTGCAGTGTTTGTTTCTACCGCCGTGGCGGTCGGAGTGTTAAAGTGGCTGTCTATGTTGGCGGTTTCCGCCATAGTCATGATTCCATTTTTTTTTCGCCAGCCTGTTGGTGGTATTAGCGCTGCTTTAACACTGACCACTAGGGTTGTAATGAGGGCCTATATGTTAATCCTACCACTGCTGCGCAGGGGGGAGGGGATTTGGCCAAAACCACTCAACCCTGTTCCATGGGGGGTTTGCTGCAAGGCCTGTGTTTTTGGGTGTAAGATGCTATCTCTGGGTGTGAGAAGGGTGTGAGAGTGTCTGTCTAGGTGTACGTGTGGGTGTGAGAGGGCCTATGTGGGTGTCAGAGTCGGTGTGAAAGTGTCTGTCTGAATGTGAGAGTAGGTGTGACAGGGTGTGTCGGGGTGGAGATTGGGTGTGAGAGTGTCTCTGTGAGTGGGTGTGTGAGTGTCGGTGTGGGTCTGTCAGTGGGTGTGTGAGAGCCTGAGTGGGTCTGTGAGTGACTGCATGTGTCTGAGTGTGTCTGTGAGTGGGTGTGTCTCTGAGTGGGTCTGTGAGTAAGTGCTTGAGTCCCTGAGTGGGTCTGTGAGTGGATGAGTGAGTGGCTAAGTGGATCTGTGAGTGGGCGCATGAATGTCTCAGTAGATCTGTGAGTAGGTACATGAGTCTCTGAGTGCATCTGTAAGTTAGTGCATGAGTAGTCTGAGTGGGTGTGTGTGAGTGCATGAGTCTCTGACTTGGTGTGTGAGGCCAAATGGGACTATGAGAGGGTACATGAATGTCTAAGACGGTCTGTGAGTAGGTGTGTGAATGTCTGAGTGGATCTGCGAGAGGGCGCAAAAGTGTCTAAGTGGGTCTGTGAGTGATTGCATGAGTGACGGAGTGGGTCTGTGAGTGGGTGGTTGGGTCTGTGAGTGTGTGTGTGAGTGTCTGTGTGGGTGTGGCAGTAGCTGTGTGGGTGATTCGGCCACAAAGGAATCCCACATACCTTTTCATCCAACAAGAGTCCACAGTTCTGCAAAAAATATCTACCCAAGTGGAGTTCTTTCTGCCTTCTTGGGCAAATGTCCAGTATGCAGCATACACTCCAGCTGCGTAATGGAGCACAAGGAAATGTCACCAGTGACCTTGTGTGCATTTTGGCAATATGATTGTTCCTGGTGCGTCTTTATCTAGAAATATGTGATAACATGAATCCTCCTATAGAGAGGCCAAAGGGACTACAAAGATGTAAATCTCCATCAAACCAGGGTTCTTCCTGTTATTTATATGATGCAAGTGCTTTTTTGTTTTGTGAAGATGTCCTCATATCCCTCTGCATCAAAATCAAAATCACTTGCAAATACACTGGGAGTCCCTTTGGTAAGCAGTCCATCATCCTTTTAAAAGGTGGGAAGACCTTTGCATACTACAAAGGTGAACGGTGTGGGGCCAAGCGGGTGGAGCTTCCAGGTGATTTGCACAGTTGCATACTCCTAGCAACTTAAAGGGAGATTCATGGATCCTGCTCTCACCAGAAGACATGAAAGAACCCACTTGTTACAGTCACAAACAGATTGCACTCCAATAGATCAAAGACTCATTCACCTCCACAAAGGATTTCAGATCATTTTTCAATATGGACTCACCAAGTAAACAGACTTGATTTGCCTTTGCCAAGCCCAGGAGTTAGGATCATTTATCCATTCCAGAAGTGCAGCTTAAGCCGGGGCACCCGCTACCTTTATATTTGTAAGTGCTTCCTACTGAGTTTACATTTCTGTGAAATGAACATAATGGCCAGAACAGAAGCTCACCTTCTTGTTTATCCAGCAAGAGTCACCGGTTTTGCATAAAATGTCTACCCAACTGAAGTACTTTAATGTGGTTAGTAAGTAAATGCTACCTCATTGGGTAAATGTCTTAGCTATATGATTTAAGTGCTTCTTTATTTGGAGGGGATGTCCTCATATTCCTTGACATCAAGAATGTGATACCAAATTTGGCTAGAAATGCACTGTGGGGCCCTTTGGTAAGCGCTCCATCTTCCCGACAAAAGTCGGGAAGAACTTTGCATACTACTAGGATGGACAGTGCAGGGCAATTCAATGGGGGAGGAAGGCCATGCAGCCCCTCTCCCCTGGCTGATTTCGGCTCTGGTGACACCATCCCCCGGGGCCTACCCATTTCACCTATGACCCTTTGGCACCCACTGTACAGGATAGGGACTATAGGGAGAGCCTCAAGCCTCCTGCGTTCCCAGTTGGCTCCCTGCCTCCTGTGTGAGCCAGTTCTTTCTGTGCCTGCACCACTGAATTTACTGGCACAAAATCTTACAAATTCAGCAGTTATAGTTATAGTTATTTTCAAGTAACTATAACTCCCGCCCTAAGGTAACTATAGCTCGTGCCCCAGCCATCTGCAGTTTTTGCTTCATTAATTTGACAGCTAATGCTTCACTTAAATTTCTAATAACGTTATAGAAGTTGTCATGAGTGCTGAAATACCTGGAGTAATTACCAGTGCATAACAAGGGCATAGGTTATAGTTTCCTTAGGGCGAGAGTTATAGCTATGTGAAATAACTGTTGAATTTCTAAGGTTTTGTACAAGTACAAGTAAATGGATGGGGCGAGAGTTATAGTTACCTTAGGGCACCAGTTATAGTTGCTTGAGAGAACTCTAACTGTAACTGTTGAATTTCTTTGGTTTGGTACGTTTAAAATGTGAGCCTAACTATAAAGTCCCTGTAACTTTTGTTTTTAACTGAAAATATATATATATATATCTACATTCCGAATATAAAACACCACTAAATTTGTAATGCATAGACACAACAAAAAATTGACACTGAAGACTCTTATAAGCATTTAAAATGTAAGCATAGTGAGTAGTAACCTAGAAACATCCTAGAAATCAAAATCCTTTCTACATTATCTTGATCCAAACATATGTTTATGACACAAAGGCATCTTAAAAATCAGATCCCAACTGCCTTCTGGTTCGCTGAGCACAGTAAGGCAAAACACAATACAAGGGTAAGTGTCAGATTTCAAAACTTTTGGGGCAGACAGATAGTGCCAGACGCCAAAGTAGACATAGACCCTCCTTATAACATTGGCGGTATATATACGTCCTACCGCCACGGTGACGGCCACCAGCAGACGGTCACCGCGGCTACCAGCCATCAGCCGTATTATGACCGCTCCTGATTTCTGCCAGAAGGATGGCGGAAATCTGGCTGTGGCCATGCCAGGGTGTATGGCGGTAAGGTGGCGCAGCTGCCAGCAGCAGTGCCACACCAGTAGACCATATCATGACCCATGATACAGCCTGGCGGTGTTCTGCTGGCAGCAGTAGCCCGTCCCGTCTTCTGCCAGAGGACCCCCTGGATCCAGGTAAGTCTGGTGCTCCGACAGGGGAGGGAGGTGGTGGGTGTTGTGTGTGTGTGGGGGGGTGGGGGAGTATATCAGTATGTGCGTGAATGCGGGTGTGTGATGCGTGTTGTCTGTGTGTGCATGTATGGATGTGTGAGTGTGTGTATGTTGTGTTGTGTGCATGCATGTGTGCATTTAGGTATGTCAGTGTGTGTGGATGTATTTGTGAATGGATGCATGCATGTGTGGATGAATGTGGGTATGAGTGTGTGCATGCGTGTGTTCGTTGGTGAGTGAAGGTGCGTGTATGTTGTGGGGGGTCTGGAATGGGATGGGGGTGGAGGGAAACCTGGAGAGGGGGAGGGGAGACCCCTATCAGTGACAGTGAAGAAATTCCCTGTCACTGATAGTGCCTACTGACATGGTTTACGTGGTGGTAAGGAAGCAACGAAAACAATGGCGGTAGGGGGGTCATAATCCCAGAGGCGGGCTAGTGACGGCCGCCTGGCTAAAGACTGTAGTCTCCATCCAGCGGTCATTACTGCCGTGGTGGACAGTGTGGTACATTGGCGGTTTGGCTTGAGCCAAACCGCCAATGTCATAATATGGAGAAAAGTACAGTCAGCCGGTGGTTGGCAGTACTTTTCTCCATTTTACCGCTGTCCGCTAGGGTCATAATTAGGGTCATAATGTACAAACTACTTCCTTCTCTCTAAATTGTATGCTGGACAAAAGAATGACACATAGGCCCTCATTACAACCCCAGCGGCTGGTGGTAACTACCGCCAAATTATGACCGTGGGGAAAGATCTCTGATAGACAGCCAATGTACCACAACGACCGCCAGGGCGGAAACAATAGCCACCACAGAGGTAGCCGCCTACAGCCAGGAGGAAGTCAATGTTCCGTCCACAATTATAAGCCACTGCAATCCGCCACCTTTTCCGGGGCGATACCAACGACATCAAAAGCCTGTCGGAAACAGTGCACAGAAGTGAAAGGACTCACCATTGGGGACACAGGGAACAACCACACCGCCATGGAGACCAAACTGCATGTCTTCCCCATGATCTTCTACGCGCTGCTCCACCACGAACACCAATGCCGGCAAAGACGACAACGGTGAGTACAGCCACCTAGCACACGAGGGAGGGGGAGGAAAACGACAGTGACACACACAAGCACAACACCCCCCCACACACCATACACACAAGGAGCTGCATTACTAAAACATGTTTACCCCGTAACTCAGATGAATAATGAAAGGAACAAATGATTGCGAAAAAGGGAATGTAATGAGAGCAACACTTCAAGGAAAATAAGTTAGGCAAGATAATTGATATATACATATGTACAGAAAAAGGGACACAGCCCAGTCCACAATGTTCGTAGGCCACATGGCCACCGGCCAAAGTCCAAGGCAACACATCTCACCTGCATCCACACGGAGAAAAAACTGTAGGGGCATCAGTTGATAGATAGGCAGTCACCTCAAGGGGACGGGGGGCACCTCAGCTGGGAGATGGAACAACACCTCTGTTTCTGGAGGGGGCAACATGCCCTGTGCTTGGTCCTGGGGAGTGCAAGGCCACAGTCTCTCAGGTGGGTGACTTGCCCACTTGCTCTGGAGGGGGCAATATGCCCTGTGCTTGGCCCTGGGGAATGCAAGGCCACAGTCTCTCAGGTGGGTGACTTACCCACTGGTTCTAGAGGGGGCATCGTGCCCTGTGCTCTTGATCCTGGGGAGCCTTGGGCATGTGGGTATCTTACCTACTAGTTCTGGAGGGGGCCTTGTGCCCTGTGCTCTTGATCCTGGTGAGTCTTGGGTATGTGGGTGTCTTACCCACTGGTTCTGGAGGGGGCCTCGTGCCCTGTGCTCTTGATGCTGGGGAGTCTTGGGCATGTGGTTATCTTATCCACTGGTTCTGGAGGGGGCCTCGTGCTCTGCGAGTCATTGGTATGTGGGTGTCTTACCCACTGGTTCTGGAGGGGAAATCGTGCCCTGTGCTGTTGATCCTGGGGAGTGAAAGTTCACAATCACTCAGGTGGTTGTCATACCCACTGGATTTGCAGGGGGCAGGTCGCACAGCAGCCCCTGGAGGCAGGATTACATACCGTCCACCGGAGGTGATGGCTGCTCAGTGGAGGTGGTGGTGCTGCTGGTGGGGGGAGGCTCCTCCCCATCCCCTGCAACCTCGGACGGCTGTCAGTGGTGGTGGTGCTGTTGGGGGGAGCACCTGCCCATCCCCAGCAACCTTGGGCAGCTACACAGCCATGGTTGGTGGTGGGGCTATGACACAGTTCCTACCCCAGGCCCCTTGCACTTCCTGCCTGCTGGCTGCTGGAGCAGGCTCCTTTTTCCTTCTTAGCAGCTTCTGCAGGCTCCTTTGTCTTCCTGACAGCTGAGGCAGGTTCCTTTTGCTTTTTAGCAGCTGCTGCAGGTTCCTTTGTCTTCTTGTGCAGCTGGGGCAGGCTCCTTTCCCTTCTTGCCTGCTGGGGCAGGATCCTTGCTCTTTCTGACAGCTGGGGCAGGCTCCTTTTCCTTGAGGCTGCTTGATGCAGGCTCCTTCACATTCAGGACATGTGGCCTGGATCCTTTCCCACCACGAGTGGGTGTGGTGATGACTGGTCCCGTGGACTGGCTGGCTGAGGTGCTTGGCTGGGTCCTTCCTACCCTGCCCATATGTGCAGGACGGGGAGGGGTAGGGAAGAGGTCAGTGGTGGATAGGAAAGGTTTTTTAGGGACATCGGGCGGGAAGAGGGAGAAGGAATAGGAGTGGAGGAAGAGGGAGTGGTTGTTGGAGGTATCAATCTGCGGTGTTTAGGTGCAGATGCATGGGTAGGATGCTGTTGTGAGGTGGATGGCTATTGGGTATCTGAGAGCTTGCATTTGTGTACCTTAGGAGGAGGGGACAGGCACAGTGGGCAAGGACATAGGGGACGTGTGCATGGCTGTTGTGGAGGTGTCTGCCAGTGAGGTGTGTGTTCTGCTTGGTGTGGTGATGATGCTGGTAGTGGATGATGATGTAGTGCATGCAGGTTTGAGTGTAGACGGAACTGGAAGGGAGGTGGAGGAGGAGGAGGAGGGGAGACAGTGGAAATAGTGGATGTTGGTGTGTCTGCATCTGGATGGTGTTTGTGTGAGTGCCTGTGGGATGAAGTGTGGTGCTTGTGTTTGCCTGTACCACTCCTGTGTGTTGTATTGTGTGCATGCTCGTCTGCCTGGGTGCTTGGGATGGGTTGAGGAGAATGGGACTGGGAAGAGGAAGTTGGAGGGGGGAGGGTGGAAACAGGGACAATGGCTGCAATCAGAGAGGACGCCAGAGCCTGGATCGATCCCTGTTGGGCTGCCAACCCAGTGTGAATGCCCTCCAGGAATGCATTAGTCTGTTGCATCTGGCCTGCCAGGCCCTGGATGGCATTCACAATGGTTGACTTCCCTACAGTGGTCGAAATCAGGAGGCCAATATCATCCTCACTCAGGGCAGCAGGGCTCACTGGGGCAGAGCCTGAGGTGTCTGAGGCGAAGGAGATGCCCACCCTCCGGAGTGAGCCGGCATGGGCAACTCGATGAGGGGTTGCTGGGAGGGCGGTGCTGGTATGGGGTGGCAACTGTACCTGTGGCTGGGGTGGTCACAGAGGTGTCCGCCACCACCAGGGAGCTTCCATCGGAGGATGTATCTGTGTCAGAACTGTCCTCTCCAGTCTCTGCTGTGGTGCTCTCTACGCCCTCCGTCCCAATGGTGCCCTCACTGTCAGTGGACTCTGCCTCCTGGGTCCTATGGGATGCAGCTCCCTCTGTCTCCGGTGCCTCTGCTCCTCCGCCAGATGGTGCTAATGTAAATAAGGACAGGGTGACAATACAAAAAGGGCGGAAAGAGACAAAGGATACACTTGGTCAGTGGCTGCACCAACACCACTGTTGGTGTGCACAGCACCCCCACACACAGGGAACAGCCCTACGCAATATGCCATAGCACTACCAGAGAAATAGTTAGCAGCAAAGGCATGGGGAGGGCCACACACTGACAAATGCAGCAAACCTGTGACCCACGTGGCCCTGACCAGTAGTGGATTCCTACGAGCTAGGTTGCAAGATTTTCCCCTCTGAGCCATAGCCACCAGGGAACCTATGCTGCAATGTCAGGCCTGGCCTAGGGGCACCCACTGACACACATCCCCCACCCGGATACCACCCTACCATGCGTAAATTGTAATGATGGGCACTGTAACTCACCCCTTTGTGGCTACTGTGATGACCTTAAGCGCCCATCCAGCTCTGGATAGGCCACCACCGGTATGCAGGCCATCAGGGGGGTCAGGGTTCGACAAGCACCCCTTCCTTGTTTGGAAGCCATCCCCAGCTTGGCCTCCTCCATCTTCCATGCCCAGCGTTTCAGGTCCTCCCACCATTTCCGACAGTGGGTGCTCTGCCTGCCGTAGACCCCCAGAGTCCGCACATCCTTGGCAATGGCACGCCTTGTACCCTTTTTTTGATGGGTACTGACCTGCAGAGGCCATACACAAAGGAAAATGGAATTAGTCAAACAGTCCTGCATGTTACTTTTACGGCCCACCATGCCCCTTCACATCACCATTTACACACACATGCCACAAAAATAGGGCCCAATGTTAACCAATGAGGAGTTGCACTGTGGTTCCCGACCGCTTCCTGCAACGGAGCACAACGTCAGTGGAAATACCTCACTTCCTCCTGTCCCTCCACACAGGACAGGCGGATGCCATTTCAGGGGGCGTGCCGGCCCTGGAAACTTGCTGCATCACTTCTGAAATTAGGACATACTGGACAAATCACACTTACATGTAATGGGACATATCCCCAACATAATTGGGGTGATTGGTGGAACACATATTGCATTTGTCCCCCGTCAGAATGAACAGGTGTTCAGAAATCATAAGAGCTTCCACTCTATGAATGTACAGATGGTGTGCTTGGCGGACCAGTTCATCTCCCACGTCATTGTATAGTAACCTGGGTCAGTGCATGATGCCTTTGGAGGCTGGAGATGCCCGTGTGCCAGTAGTGGGCCCTGTGGACAGTGAGGATGAGGAGGCAGAGGATAAGGATGAGGAAAACAGAACATCAGTGATCAGACAATACTTCCAATGACACACAGGTAAAGCAGTGTTACTTCACATTTCATTTATATTTGTTTGCATTTTTGTGGCCCTGGCATGCTGGTATTTCCCACTTCTATGCCCACTTACTGTACCCTCTGGCAATTCATTTTGCATATGTTGGTGACCTGTCATACATTCCTGATGTGATCACTGCAGCCAGCTACAGGTCATTAATCTATTCTCATTTTCTGTACAGTTGAATTGCAATGTTTGCACCTGTTTCAATTAATACATTATTGAAAATATGACATACCCCAGACTTCTTTTTTTTCCAAGGGTGTTTTTTGAAGTGCTAAAATATAGAGGGGCAAGTGCAATGGGCTGGGGTGATAATGGAGGAAAGTCCAGGGTATTGTTCCAGTCATAGGAAGGGGAGCAATGGCAGTTCAAGGTGGTCAGGATGGCAGAGTGGGACACAAGGGTGACAATCAGGAGAGTCTCATTTCCTGGCGGGGGTCTTGGCAATTGTCTCTGGCTTCTGTCTGGATCGCAGGGAACGTTTGCGGGGTGGTTCTCCTTCTGCAGGGGGAGGGGTGCTGGTGGCCTGTGTGTCCTGTGGCGGGGTCTCCTGGCCACTAGCTGAGGTGGAAGGCTGTTCAGATGTCTGGCTAGTGACAGGGGCCCGCTGTTGTGTGACTGCCTTCCTCATTATACTGGCTATGTCTGCCAGCACCCCTGCTATGGAGATTAGGGTATTGTTGATGGCCTGCAAGTCCTCCCTGATCCCCTGGTACTGTCTCTGTCTCCATGATGTCACAAAAATCTTCATAATTAATCAGCACATTTTGCAAACTAATGGGGGCTTTAGATGATAACAAAGTAGCATCTGCAAAAAGCACAGCCAGTTTGGGTAGGTAATTTTATTCAGGAGAATCATGTGTGCAACTCAAAATAGTCTTGACAGCATTGTTCATGTAAGGGGAGAAAAGGGTTAGGGCCAAAATGCATGCCTGTCTCACCCCTCTGCACACAGGGATGTGCTCTGAAAGCTCTTCCTGTTTTCCCAAGCAAACCTGTACATAATTGTTCTCGCACAGTAAGACTATAATTGACAATAATGTTGGCATGCCCATGGACATGAGGTGGTCCTACAAGTCCATGAGTGCAACTTATAACTTATCTTTCCTTAAGTTAATGTATTTCTTTTTGATAAACCACAATAAACCCCCCTTTTTAGCTATCCATTGCTTAAGTTGTTTGAAACGCAGGCCCTCATTATAACATTGGCTGTCTTTTCCGAAGACAGCCATGGTGACAGTCACCAACAGACCACCAAGGAGGCGGTAATCCGCCCACCAGATTATGACACACAAACAGAAAACTGACAGAAAGCAGCCACAACAACAATTCCGCCAAACCCAATGGAGGCAAAAAACTGTCAGACCCACCACCCTCCCAACTACGCCTACAACACATCGCCCTCCAAATTATGTACCATGAATCATCACAGCGACACTAAGCGGTGGTCAGCTATTGGTGGTGCGGACCACCGCGGTCGATTTGGCCACTCCACACCAACAGATTCAACCTTGGCCAGATTGAAAAACCCATTCCTGACACATATACACACACCGTACACACCCACCAACAACAACCACCTATACACCCGTCACGCATCACACACCACACACCGTACCTCAACACTTAACACCATCTGCACAACACACACACTACACAATTGGCATGTCCCCACAAAAGAACCCTCATTTCAATGATGAGGAGTTGCGGGTGATCGTGGAAGAAATCACCAGGGTAGAACCACAGCTGTTCAGTGCACAGGTCCAGCAGCTATCCATTGCCAGGAAGATGGAGCTATGGCAGAGGATCGTGGACAGGGTAAACTCTGTGGGAACCTACCCACGCACAAGGGACAACATAAGAAAGAGGTGGAACGACCTACGGTGGAAGGTGCAGGCAGTGGCCTCCAGGCACCACATTGCCATCATGAAGATTGCGGTGGACCCCCACCACCTCCCCCACAGTTGACAGCATGGGAGAAGAAAGTCTTGGCTATCCTGCATCCAGAGGACCTCACTGTAATCGCTGGAGGGCAGGACACAGGTTTGTCACCATTTCTACCTCAAATACCACTGATACCTGCATGGCATGTCATCCCCTTACCCTAACTACCTTTACCCCACTCAATCCCACACAGAGAACCACCCCCATAATCATCCTCTACTGTGTACCCCTACATACTCTACCCACTGCAAGCACACCCTTCCCAGCTATGCATGCACACACAGCAGTAATGCATGGGCACCATGTAGCACTACCAGTCCCACAATCCATCACCATACACAAACCAAAGGTGGAAGGGCAACACCCATTGCATAAGGAAAGCCAGAAATGCTCAATATGTAACTGACAATGACCGTAACAAATATTTTACATGTCCACAGGTACCCCAGCCAATGTCAGTGGCGAGCATGTGCAACAGCAACCCAGTCCTCCACAAGAAGAAGCCCTGAGGCATGACAGCAACTCTGGATGTCTCGATCTGGATGATCTCCCTGACCCATTTGGGACCACTGGTCAGTGGGGCACCACAGCCAACACCCAGTCCACTATCAGGCCCCCATCAGACCCCAACACAATAGCAGCCACCCAACGTCCCCAAACCTCTGTCCTGAAGACACGGCAATCAACAGTATGCACACCTGTACAGGGACCTGAGTCGACACCACATCGACAATACGAAGAAGGATCTGGTGTTAGTGGGAGTGGGCACACAGTTCAGGGGACATAGGCAGAGGGGGCTAGGGTCAGTTGGAGGTTAGCTGTGCACTAAGGGGAGACTCAACCCAGGGAACTGACTCCCCAGGAAGCACTCACACATGTTCTGGGAGCCTATCAGAAATCCCAGGACAAGGTGGGCCAGGTACTTACCATCTTGCAGGAGAACCAGCGGCTACAGGAGGAACACCACCAGGAGGTCATGCAGCAGTTGTAGGGCTTAAATTCCAACATGGCCTCCATTTCAGGGGTGCTGGGTGATATGGTGAACATCATGCATGAGTACACAAAACACCAGCAGCCCCTTCAACTAGCCAGTGTACTCACTAGCCTCCCACATCTGCTGCAGTTAGTGGACAGGATGACCTGCCACAAGACTCACAGGTCACCAGCACCCCTCCCTCTGCAGCAGGAGAACCACCCCACAAAGATTCCCTGTGACCCAGACAGACATCAGAAACTGTAGTCAAGACCCAATCCACTGCAAGGAAATGTGCCCCTCCTGTATGTCTCCCTTGTGTGCCACTGAGACACCTCAGGTCTATGGCCCCATGGATACTGGACCTGTGCTACAAACCAGCTGGGCCACTACACTGAAGAATTTATCCACCACCACCCCACTCTACTGCACTATCCCTTCCTTTTTGTCACTTCAGTAAACACACTTGAACACAACTGAAGGTTTTGTGCTTTCATTACAACAATATGCAATGTCTTGACCTGTATTATCCTGTGCAAATGTCATGTAATTTGTGAATCCATACAATGGACAGTCAGTTTGGGGTACAGATAACCAGTGTGAGAGCGTGCCACATCTCACCATTCACCAAACTACGTGAAATTAGTCTGTAGTCATCAGATTAGTTCACAGTTGTGACTACACCAACGTCTGCAAAAAGGGAAAGCATTAGTGACAGTCAATTGAGAAGTGAAGGGAGTAGAGCAACATGATCCCCTGTAACATAACAGCCTACATTCAGCTGGTCACTTCTACTCAGTAATTTGCACAGCAATTGACTCTTAACACCATAAGTGAGGAGAAACAACCCATTACAGGCCCTCACACAAGATACCACAGTATTAGCTATGCCATGTTGTCAGCATGCCAATCCCTCCTCTGAACCACCTAGACTGGTCCATACTGTCAGGGAAAATTAAGTCACAGATCGGTTGTGTAAGCACATTGTAAGTCACATGACATTCTTAGCAACATATGCTAAGTACTGCATGGGATGAGGACATAGGCCCTCATTCTGACCGCCGCCCGCCAAAATCAGGCTGCCGAAAGACCGCTCCGCGGTCAAAAGACCGCGGCGGCCATTCTGGCTTTCCCGCTGGGCCTGCGGGCGCCCGCCAAAGGAGCGCCCGCTGGCCCAGCGGGAAAGGCCCTGCAACAATGAAGCCGGCTCCGAATGGAGCCGGCGGAGTTGCAGGGGTGCGACGGGTGCAGTTGCACCCGTCGCGATTTTCACTGTCTGCAATGCAGACAGTGAAAATCTTTATGGGGCCCTGTTAGGGGGCCCCCGCACTGCCCATGCCAGTGGCTTGGGCAGTGCAGGGGCCCCCAGGGGCCCCACGACACCCGTTCCCGCCATCCTGTTCCTGGTGGTAAAAACCGCCAGAAACAGGGTGGCGGGAAGGGGGTCGGAATCTCCATGGCGGCGCTGCTTGCAGCGCCGCCATGGAGATTCAGCCCATGCAGGGGAAATCCGGTGGGAAACCGCCGGATTCCCTTTTCTGACCGCGGCTTTACCGCCGCGGTCAGAATGGGCTCGGAAGCACCGCCAGTCTGTTGGCGGTGCTTCCGTGGTCCCCGGCCCTGGCGGTCTTGGACCGCCAGGGTCGGAATGACCCCCATAGTTTTCAGTGGGCATGTATTTGAGAAAGCCAAACCAAACTACTGACTCATTGCATGGGCTGAATAAGCTTGCACAACATCACCATAACACTGGCACGACTGACCACAGATGGAACAGTGTCAGCTCACATAATGCAGACATTTGTGCTTGGCGCAACACAGCAACCGCAGAGCACTTAACTGTAATGGAGGTATGAACAGAAGTACAGTCTTACCTGAGTGTCATTGGAAGTGCTGCTGTAGCAGATGTGTCCTGTTGTCCAAATCCTCCTCTTCCCCATCCTCCTCACTGTCATCAGTGTCCTCTGCTGCCATAGGTGCATTGTCTCCCCCGTCCTCCTGCAAGAATGGCACATGGAGCCTGAGGGCCAAATTGTATAGCATGCAGCAAGCCACCACTACCTGACAGATCTACACAGGGGCGTAGAGTAGGGATCCACCAGATACATGGAAGCACCGGAACCTGGCCTTCAGTAGCCCAAAAGTCCTTTAAATTACCTTTCTGGTACAACCATGTGCTTCATTGTACCAATTGTCTGCCCCTGTCCTTGGATTCCTAACTAGAGTCAACAGCCAGGATAGGTTTGGTAGTCAGAGTCACCTGGAAGTAGTGAGAGACATACATTACTCATGTACAATAGCACAGAGTACAACTTCATGTGGCAGACAGTGACATACATTGGGTGAAACCTCTTGCTCTAGCTCACCTGCGAGCCACTCTCTCTCTCTAGTCGTGCCATCATCTGTGGGACTCTGCTATTCCTCAATACATAGGCATCATGCACAGATCCAGGAAACTTGGCAGTAACGTGGGAGATGTACTGATTTACAAGGCACACCATCTAAACATTTATTGAATGGAAACTCTTCCTATTTCTGTAGACCTGCTTATTTGTCTTGGGAGGGACCAAGGCAATATGGGTCCCGTCGATGGCCCCCATCACATGTGGTATGTGTCCAATGGTGTAAAATGCAGCCTTTACTGTGGGCAAATTTTCACTTTGGGGGAATGAGATACATATCTGCTCATGTGTGTCATCAAGGCAGTCAGAACTCTTTTTAGCACATTTGAAAACATTGGCTGTGAAATTCCTATAGCCAAGCCCACAGTCACCTGGAAAGAACCACTGGCCAGGAAGTGTAGCACTGACAGTACCTGTATTGCAGGGCGTACTGCTGTAGTGCTACGAATATTGTAAGAATCAGATCTGGCTCCAATTGTTGACACAGATCAGTAATTGTGGCCCTGTCCAGACAATAGGTCATTATAATGTGCCTTTCTTCCAGTGTAGCCAAGTGGACTAGGGGTCTGTACACGGGTGCTTGCCTTCTTCTCCTCCTCCGTAGTGATTGGTATCTAAGTAAACCAAACATCAGAAGTGTGTCACTACAGGAGGGATGGATAAACAATATCACAGTACACAGAGCAGTCACATCCAATTTCCTCAAACACTGATTGAAATTTGCACTGGTGTCCCCTACATGCAAACGGACTTCCCCAAAAATACCAATACTTTTCACTAGCCATTGTGTCACACAGATGTAGCCGGAGTCGCGTGTCGTGATTAGTAGCATCCCATTTCAAATGTTCTGTCAACTACTCATCTGCAAGCAGTGCACTGGTATGAGATCTAATGTAGCGGACTGGAATTGCCTTGGTGTCTACCATCAGCACCTATGAGGCACATTAAACTGACCGCCACGAGTACCAGCATTATGAATTGTCAACTGCCTGTCCCGTATGCATAGACAGGTAGAAGTGACCTCACTCCGCCGGCACTTGGCATCATGGCGGAAGGTGGTCTGCACCGCTGTGCAACTCCTCATTGGTTAACATGGAAGTTTATGGAGCACAAGAAGCAATGATGATCACTGTCGGTGGTGACAGTGTTTACCGGTGCAGACGTGACCGCCATTTTCTCTATCCCACTTCACTTGATTCCTGACTCTCAACACATTGACACCTCCACTGTGTGTGCTGCTGTGTTCTGTGTCTGGAACCATTGATGGCTATAGGGGATAGGGCCCCAGCTTTCGCATCTGAGGAACTGGAGAAGCTTGTGGATGGGGACCTACCCTTGTATGGACAGTTGTACGGGCCTCCAGATCAATAGGTGAGCCCCTTTGGGGTACTTTGGTTGTGACATGGCTGTATGTAGATGTATGTGTGTGCTGGCAGTGTGTCATTTGGGGAGTGTATATTTGCTGCATCCAATGTGTACGCAGAGGTATGAGTCATGTGTGAGGTTTATGTGGGATTTATGCAGTATGTAAGCCATTGCTGTAACAGAATGTAGTGTGGCATTCATGGTCTCCTTTCGTCTGTGTTCCCTATGCGGGTCAGCGCCCATCAGAAGAAAGGGTTATGGCATGCCATCGCTAAGGATGTGCAGACCCTGGGGGTACATATCAGTGGAGTACCCACTGCAGAAAGAGGTGGGAGGACCTGTGACGCTGGGCCCAGAAGACCGCAGAGGCCCAACTGGGGATGTCCTCCCAAAGAGAAAGGGGAGCCGGTCGGACCCTGACCCCCCTAAAGGCCTGCATGCTGGTGGTGGCTGATCCAGAGTTGAATGGGCGCTTGAGGGCAGCACAGCAGCCATAAAGGGGTGAGTACTGTGTGGAATTCTTTCTTGATGCCTGCCATGTTGTATGGGTGCAAGGCTCTAGTCGGTAAACGGCTCAATATGCCGGTTTGGCTAATCTTGCTGAGTCCTGCTTAGCAATGTAGAGTGGCATGTACATTTGGTATTGGCAAGTTGCTGGCATACCATAGCAGACATGGCTTAGTGATTCCCAGTAGGTGTGCAGATGGTAGTGTTTGAGTTCATTTCTGCTGTTGCTCCCGGGCAATGGTTTGGTATTGTGGTTCATACTGCACAGTGTTAGTCCCAGTGGTTCATTGTGATGTGTATGCCATATGTGCTGTTGTTGCTGTAATTGACCCTGTGCTCCCTTTCTTTATTCCCCACCCTCTCTCCTTTTCTCATCCTGTCCTTGTGTGCATCAGCATCATCTGGTGAAGGAGAAGGGTCACCGGCGAGTGGGGGAGCTGCAGCCCACAGGACCCAGGAGGCAGAGTCCACCAATGCAGAGGGGACCAGTAGGTTGGAGGGTGAGGGGAGCACCACGGGAGAGACAGGAGCAGATACTACTGACTCTGATTCTTCCTCCGATGGAAGCTCCCTGTTGGTGGCGGACCCCTCTGGGACTATCCCAGCTACATCATCTTCCACTACCCCATACCAGCACTGCCCTCCTAGTAGACCCCCACCCAGTTGTACATGCCCGCTCACCCAGGAGAGTAGGCATCTCCTTCACTCCAGGCACCTCAGGCCCTGCCGCCCTCACTGAGGAGGCTATTGACCTCCTGAGATCCATCTCTGTAGGGCAGTCAACCACAGTGAATGCCATCCATGGGCTGGCATCCCAGATGCAGCAATTCAATGTCTACCTGGAGGGCTTTCTCAGTGACTTGGCTGCCCTACAGAGATCATTTCAGGTTCTGGCCTCCTCTTTGACGGCAGCAAGTGTCACTGGTTCTTCAGTTCCCCCACCAACTACCTGTTCCCAGTCCCAAAGCCCTCCCCACCACCCATCCCATGCACACAATCAGACCAGCATGCACCCAAGACAACAGACAGGACTTGTACAGACAAGCACAAGCACCACAGATCACACCACAAGCATACACACAGCCAAATCACAAAAGCAAACACAACAGCCACTGCCTCCACTGTCTCCCACTCCTCCTCCTACCTCACAGTCACATCAGCACTCACACCTACAAGCACTGCATCTTCAGTCCCAGATCCTGCCACCTGCATAGCATTGCCCACAGTCACCACAACAGCAGACATGCAGACTAGCACCCCATGCACCACATGCGCAGTCACCACCACCACAATCACAACCTTATGCAGGAAACCAACCTCACTTGCAGACACCACCACAACATACATGCACGCAACCTGTTTGTCCTCTCCCACCCTGTCTACCCAACCCAGTCCCAAAACACATAGGGGGTCATTCTGACTTTGGGGGGCGGCGGACACCGCCCGCCAAAGTAACCCCGTCGAAAGACCGCTCCGCGGTCAAAAGACCACGGGGGTCATTTCGACTTTCCCACTGGGCCGGCGGGTGACCGCCAAAAGGGCACCCGCCGGCCCAGCGGGAAAGACCCTGCAACAATGAAGCCGGCTCTGAATGGAGCCGGCGGAGTTGCAGGGGTGCGACGGGTGCAGTTGCACCCATCGCGATTTTCACTGTCTGCAAAGCAGACAGTGAAAATCTTTATGGGGCCCTGTTAGGGGGCCCCTGCACTGCCCATGCCAGTGGCATGGGCAGTGCAGGGGCCCCCAGGGGCCCCACGACACCCTTTCCCGCCATCCTGTTTCTAGCGGTGTAAACCGCCAGAAACAGGCTGGCGGGAAGGGGGTCGGAATCCCCATGGCGGCGCTGAGGATTCTCCGGGCCAGGGGAAATCCGGCGGGAAACCGCCGGATCCCCTTTTCTGACCACGGCTTTACCGTCGCGGTCAGAATGGCCCTGGAAGCACCGCCAGCCTGTTGGTGTTGGTTCCGTGTCCCTCCACCCTGGCGGTCCATGACCGCCAGGGCTGGAATGAGGGCCATAATGCTCCCACTCAAACACTCAACAGCCATCCACTTCACATACGTACACTGAACATGCACCTGCAACCCAGCCCAGCACACCTACTCCTCCTACAACCACTCCCTCTACCGCCACTCCAAAACCTGCTCCCACAGCCCACCCCATTGTACCAAAAAAACTGTTCCTTACCTGCCTTGACCTCTTCCCTTCTCCTCCCCCAGCCCGTCTTGTCCAGAAAAGGAAGGTCCTGCTCCCCCAGCCCAGTACCTCCAGCTCCCAGTCCTCTCATGTTGCTACACCTAAGGGGCACAAGACTGCCACTCCGCCCCAAGCCTACTCCTCCGCCCCCTAAACAGAAGAGCAAAGGCCCACCCCCTCCCAAACCCAAGGATCCCCCTCCCAAGAACAGCCCCCCAACCCACCTGCTTCCCCACCCCCTGAGGTGCCTGCCTTGCAATATGATGTCCCTGCTCAGTGGCTGTCAGGAGTCAAGTTGGGCCCTGTTCATTGTCCTGTGGGTTGATTCTCACATTGGACTGACCAATGGCTCATTGTACATAGTTGTCATATTGTTGTGGGTGCTATTCTAACTAGAATACAGTGCTTGTACCAGAGGTATTTGTCCTGGCTTTCTTTACTTCTGGTTTATGTTGCTGTTTTATTTCTCAGCAGATTGTTCTCTGTGTATGGTATGTGTGTATGGTGTGTGTTTTGCATGTGGGTGTGTCACTCTCCCCTCCCTCCCTTGTGTGCTAGGTGGCTGTATTCACCGTCGTCATCGGCGTTGCTGCTTCTGGACTGCCATCACATGGTACAGCATCGGCAGGGCTTCCAGTTCAGGTTCCATGGCGGCCGCAGACTCCTCTGTGTCCCTGGAGGTGAGTGTCTCCTTTTATATGACTCATTTCCGCCAGGCTTTTTGTGGGGGTAGTCCTGAAGATGGCAACTGCTGTGGTCGGTGTCTGGACCGCATTGGCAGTTCAGGTAGTACATTGGCTGTATATGGGTGGGATCACCACCATGGTCATAATTTGGCATTTTCCACCGCCAGCCTCGTGACGGAACTACTGCCATTGGTGGCATGGCAGTCAGCTGATCGCCAATGTCATAATGAGGGCATCAGTCTGGTAAAGATCTTTTACAAGTGTTCCAATAGACATATAGGACTATAGTTGCTTGGACTACCCCTGCCCCCTCCCTTTTTTATGAACTGGGATAATTTCAGGCCCCCATGTATCAGTTAACTCTCCACTAACAACTATAACACTGGATAAAAGGTTATTGTATGGAGCCCATTATGTACATTAAAGTGGAAGAGATCCAACAGGATCTTATCTGGAAAGGGGGCCTTACCTGTTTTTAGGGCCTCATTTACTAGAAAGTTGTTCGGTGCTGTGCCAAATTTGGCAGCGCCGTACCGCGTCACTTCAGAAACGCAGGCATGCGCCGTATTTCAGACAATACTGCGAACCCCTGTGTTTTCCCTAGTGCTGGTGCTAAATGTAGCTGCCGTGCACCAATGCAGGCACCTTTTCACCATAGTGCAAGGGTGCCTGCGTTGCAGGGAATGATTGTTTATGTACAGGAAGGTGTACCTTCCTGCACATAACCAATCAATAATGGTGAATGCAGCACACATAGAAGTAGCAAATCGTTATTATTTAATGATTGTTTATGTGCAGGAAGGGACACCTTCCCGCACATAAACAGTCATTCATGGCATTTTGATCTTTCTATGTGTGCTGCAGAATGCAGCACAGGTAAAAAAAGCAAAAATGAGGAGAAATAAAAATATTTCACCTTGTTGCAGCATGCTAATGCATCCCCTGGGGTGGGGTTTGTTTTTGGCGCTGCTTCAGGTTTATGAGGTAGCATCAAAATGCAATGGGTGTCGCACTGAAGCACCAACGGCATGACCCATTGCATGCCCCTTTCACACTAAGTGATGTGCGTAAAGGAGCAGTATTTACAAGGCAGCGTTAAGTCACAGAAATTGGCTTAACACTGCCTTGTAAATATGGCGCACAGCATTGCGCCACCAGAGCGTCTCTAAAAGTAATGCTCTGGTGGTGCAAGGACCTCTTAAATGAGGCCCTCAAGGTCTTAGTAGCAGCCTGAGTAACTGCAATGATAAAAACCTTGATACTTACATTTCATCTTGTCATTCTTGCAATACAATTTTGCACTTGTTGTGTGGCCTGGTTTTCTTTATGCACTATTTTTGGCAGCTTTGGTATTTTGGGCCTCAATACAAGTTTGGCTGTCCGAGGACCACCATGTTAGTAGTGGCAGTCAGACCACCAACAGGCTGGCATAGAAAACTGCCAAATTATGACTTTGGCGGTAATGCATACAGAATCCCGTCAAAGCACCAACGGCACCGCCAGTGTTTTCAGACCGCCGATGATGATTGATGCACCAGTAGGCCGACGGAGACCAAGTTTCCGTCTGACTTATTATGAGGTTGCCCACCTCCAAATTTTCTGCCACAGTCGGACCACCACAGAAACCCAGGCGCAGATAAGCAGTATAAAAGGGGACACTCACCTCCAAGAAGCCATACCTAACTGGAGCTGCCATGGACCCAGAACTAGATGTCATCCTGCTGCTTGCCGAAAGACAATGGAACCTTTGCCGTCACCGCCGACAGCACAGTAATGACACACTATCACCTGTTCCAGTTGTATATTGTGATAATTTGTACAGTTACATAACATACCATAGGGAGGGGGCTGCGATGGCAACACACACACACATAACAGTACACTGACATGCACACTCACATACAACAACAAAGACACCCACATACACAGCACACACACTGCAGCCAGGACACACACTCACCACAAGTCAAGAAAACACACTTACACATGGCATTACAGCAGAGGCCCAGTCTCACTCAATCCCATACAACATACCAACACATTACAACAACACCACAATCGCACCATCATAAACACATTGTCAAGCACACACAACCAACACTGACCAGGGACACATCACACATACAAGACAATGTACAACCAACAGGGAACGAACACATACAATTAAACAATCATCCAACTTAGCAATCAACACACACAGCACATCATACCTATTATACCATGCACAATAAATGCATACTCACACAGTCAAAGCACACAAAGCCACCACCACAACAAACACATGTCAACACAATACCATCACAACATGTCTGCAACATACACATGCCCATCACACAACACACGCCCTATCCAGAGGGGTCAAAAGCATTGCACGCACCTTCACATACTGCCCAAACAAAATAAAAAAGCACAGGCACCACACACACACACATACTCGCACATAACCATTGTCAGACAGGAACAACTCAAAACAATGAAAGGAAAAGCAGTATAAAGATGTAACCAAAACACCAACAACTGGTTGGTCTAAATGTATTATTAGTCCAACAAAGGTAAAAGTCCAAGACCATTGGCCAGTCCATAACAATAAAATGGTGGTGTGCCAAAGTCACTACATGGTGCCCCAACTTGACCGCTGACTGCTATGTAACTTCCAGGTAGGGGCATCAAGGGGGCAGGCAGGCACATCAGGGGTGACCTAGGGAGGGGGTTGGTGGGGGCAGGGGCATAAGTACTAGCTGGGGGGCAGGGGAGGCCTTGGAGGTGGAAAGGGTACCCTTTAGGAGGGAAACAGATTGTTTAGGGGAGTCACAGGGTTAAGGAGTAGGGAACAGATCAAACTCTGGGAGGAAAGACTTTGCACACAGAGGGACGGTCATCACAAAAGGGTTTGGATGTGGGGGAGAGGGAGTGGTGGTATAAGGTTTTGTTGTGAATGTCTTGGGTGCGTGTTTGTCGGAGGTATGCTTGTGGGTGGTGGGTGTCTGTTGGGTGGGTGAGTGAGGGCGTTTATGTGTGTTGAGCTGAGGGGGGCTGGAGGTGCTGGGGCATGTCGTGGTGGGTGGGTGTCTGGCTGTTATGGTGGTGACTGCAGGTTTGGTGGCTGTAATGCATGCAGCTGTATCAGTGGCTGTGGTGCCTTTGGGTGTGGGGAGTGGGGTGGATGTCTGCAGGTCTGCTGGGGTGCTGTCTGTGGGTAGGATAGGTATGGTGGCTGGATCAATGAATGTTGGTGTGGTGTCTGCAGGTGTGTCATGTGTTTTGTCTGTGATGCTGGGAGTGGTAGCGATGTCAGGGCAGGTTGTGACTGTTGCTGTGTGTTCAGGTGTATTTTGCTTGTGTGTATGCCAGTGGTGTGTCTTGTGGTGCTTTGGTTTGTCTGCGCTACCCTGGGATGCTGAGGTGGATGCATGCCTGTCTGTCTGCATGCAATTGGCTGAGTCAGGAAAAAGGGGGACTGAGATTGGGAAGAGGAAGGTGGAGAGGGGATGGGTGACAAAGGGCAACTGGCCGCAGTGTGGAGGCCAGAGCCTGAAATGATCTCTATAGGCCAGCGAGTGCACCGTGAATGCCCTCCAGGAGCGCATTACTCTGTTGTATCTGAGTTGCCAGCCCTGGATGGCATTCACAATGGTTGACTGGCCCACAGACATCGACCTCAGGAGGTCAAGAGCCTCCTCATTGAGGGCAGCAGGGCTAACAGGAGCTGGGGCAGAGGTGCCTGCAGCAAAGGAGACACCCACTCTCTTGGGTGAGTGAGCATGACCAACTGGTAGGGAGCTACAGGGAGAGTGGTGATAGAAAGGGGGATGGCAGACAACAATGGTGCTGGGGTGGCCCCATATCGGTCCACCACTGCCAGGGAGTATCCACTGGAGAAAGATTCCAAAGATGATGAACTGGATCCAGTCTTCCCCATGGCACTCTACTCACCCTCCAGGCTACTGTGTCCATCGGTTGCTGTGTTCTTGTGACTGGAGGTCCCGTGACCAGAAGCTTCCCCACTCTGATGTGCCCCATCTCCTTCACCTGCTGATCATGGGAAACAGAAAATCAAGTAGGGTCATCACATTCTTTACATAACACTTACATCAAATTGTACACATCAGGAACATCACATCTAGTTGTAGAACATCCCCAGGTAGTACCAGTTTAGTGCCAACATCATGTCACAAAAAAGATACAATGTACATCCCTCAATAATAACATAGACACACCAGCTAAGCTACCTATCTCATACCTACAATACCATATCAGTAGAGCTATCACACTAACCATTCCATGACAAGGTGACTTGGCCACATGATCCTGGGTCCCTATCCACAGCAACATAGTCAACCAACAACCAAGCTATGGGAAATAGATGTAACATAGATTTCCACATATCACATACACAAACTAAATAAATACTAACAAAGTGGCCTGATGTCATGTACCAGGCAAGGAAACATTGTATAGTAAACACAAGACAGCATTTTGCACACTAGCCATACCTACTTCATGTCACTGAGTTAACAACCTTCACAATGGAAGTTTGGAAACATGCAACTACTCTGACTGGCATAACCAAATGTTAGAAGATGAAAGAGTCAGAACACATGTTACTTACACATGTACCAATAGTGATGTAGGAGAGCATTATACATACTTTGTGGACCAAGTCATCTAAGTCATTGTCCTCCTGACAACAACGTATGGCACTCAAATAAGGGCCTAATAAACTCAGAGCATTTACTCACACACAACCACAGGTAGTATATCTACTCTTTCAAGTCAGTGGAAACCTGTCATGTGCATGAAGGTGACATACAGTTCTACATATAATGTAATTATTCTATCAATAGTCCAATCATTCATTGATAACATCACTATCCATACATCAGCCATGACTAGGCTGACATCTGTTTGGGGAAAATTCACAGAGACAAACCACATCTGAGGCTACCATGACATGTATACCCACCTTGATGCAAGACATATACCTGAATACACATACCATACCACTCTTATGTGTATGTGAACTACCACACCTGCACCACATTGGTAGCAGTGCAAACAATAGGTTTCCATACAAGGACTCAAAATAAATCCAGAATAGCAATAGAAAGTATGTTTATAACTCATTACAATGTGGATTCATTATATAACCTTTCAATGTACGCATGCTGTTGGCAAAAAACAGTTAGGAGAGTAACTGTGGATAGTATGTCTTGGCCTGTTTATCATGCCTACAACACTATGGCCAAGGAAATAGCTGTGTAGCCACTTCCCACCTACAGAACATGAACATGGTACTAACCTTCATAGCCCTGACACCAATGTATGTGATCCAAAAGGAGTCATGCAATACCTCCATGGTTACCAACATGTAGGATGTCCACTCAGATGACACATTATAGAGGCCTGTGTACATCCCTCACTTACCAAGAGGGACAACCTTGTATCAGGTCTGAATAAGTTTTGCAAGTATGACATGTGAAATTTCAGATAGACATCACAGCCTCACATGATGCTATAACTCATCAGTAACCTTTTGAATAAATAGTAGGAATGACTTCAAATTGTCGGACTCTATGTTGCATATAGACATGGGTCAAGGGCCATTGAAATGTACAAAGGGCAAAGACCTGGACAACTTACCATAATGATATTGGGAGTATTGGGCTGTAGGTGGGAAGGACCAACTACCAGAGTATGAAAAGCTGTATAGTGGTACACATATGACACAGTTACATGTGCATCATCATATGATTTTATACAGAGGGGACAACATAGGAGAGTTATATGTCCCTGTACAAATCAGAATATGCACACCTGTGTACCAATGTTGGGGACTGTACAACAATGTGTTCTTTTGGAAATCTTTCACCCTTTGCACTTACCACATTGTCACGGCTCAGAAAATGTACATTATAGACTAACCTGCCAAAGGGAGGAAAAAGTGTCAAGTCAGTACTTACACCATTGTGGCTGCTGTGCTGCCCTCAAAAGCCCATCCATCTCTTGGTAGGCCACCGCCAATATGCAGGGCATCAGGGGGGTCCGATGGGTACCCTGTCCTCCTTGGGAGGACATCCCCAGCTGGGTCTTTGCAGTCTTCCAGCTCCAGCATCTCAGGTCCTTCCACCGCTTCTTACAGTGGGTACTCTGCTGGCTGTGGACCCCAAGGGTCTGCACCTTCTTGGCAATGGCATGCCAAATCCCCTTTTTCTGATGGACGTTGACATGCAAGGATAACACAGACAAGAAGAGAACTTCATGTCCACTTACACAATACCATAACAATCAGGGTGAAAATACAAGTTAGTGCAACTAGCCATAAACAAACTGCCTACAAAATCCCCTTCAGTGAGGGATAACCATCTGCAGTCAGGCCATGTGTGATGTTGAGACGGGCATACAACATGCATATCCAGCACCAGGTGTCAGATTGAAACATGTGACCAGACCAGAAGCATAACTCTAAACATGGTATATATGTTCAAATATATTTCACACAACCTTCTATGATCATGTTTTACAGTATGCAGTTCAGTCAGGGTACATACATCACACACTCTCTCCCATGTCTCAGGACTCAAAATCTATCTGTACACATATGCACATGCCTATCTACCCACACATATTACCACAATGCTTAATTCCTCCACATTTCCTGGACATCATCATACACTTAAGCCTTCAAACCTTGAAATAGCATTGCAAATTCCTGTTCCTATGGTGCACCATAGAGCTGTTCATACAGTGGTAGGACCTCAAACACATGCTTATCAAGCTCCTCTGTGGGGAAGGAGGGGGCCCTATCACCTATAGAACGTGGCATGATTGCTTCCAGAAGCAGTACACAGCAGCTCATGATGTGGAGGACCTGCTGGTAGCAGTGACAGGAGTCAAGTGAGAGATGAAGTATGATATGGCGGTCACGTCTGCCACATCAAAGACCGTCACCAGCAGACATCACCATTGACCCAAGACTGCCAAAAGCAGGAATGTGTTCCAAAGGCAATGTCCACCGCGGTTGTATCCACCTACTGCCATTAAGACTTCTTCCGGTGGACTTAGGTCACCTATGTGTTTCAAATCATGTAAATGTAGTAGCACAGTCAATCTGACATGTGGTATATGTGTCTCATATATGTGCAAAATGTAAAGATTGTGGCTGTCACATAGACTGTCACTGACATGCATTGCCATTACTGAAATACGGTAGAGGAAAGGGAATGTTAATGCAGAATTAAGCCATTATTTGCCTAGGTATCTTCAGTGTACAAAGTTTCAACTGTTGCATTTTAGAGCATTATATGTGACATAGGTATAATCATACTTATGATATACAAAATGAGTGAAACACATACATTCAGTTTTTCTCCCACATAGTTACCCTTGCATGAGAAGGGTGAGAGAACCTCACTATTGGCCCAAGACCACAAAAGACAGCAATGTGTTCCAATGGCAATGTCCACTTTGGTTGTATCTGCCTACCGCCATGACGACTTCCTCAGACTTAGGTCACTTACCAATGTCCTGTACAGTAGGTCAGGCAGCTGCCATTTTAAGGCTCATATATAAACAGAAAAAGATAATTAAAATTTGTGTCACAAGCTGTGAAACATATCTACGACATTGTGTTCACTGATGGCTTTGAGCAAAATGAATATATGTGCATTAATTATGTACATGATATAAACTTCATGTGTTTCAAGTAATGTATATGTAGCAGCATAGTCAGCAGTGCAATGACAATCTGATATATGGTATATGGTTCCATATATGTGCAGAATGTTAAGAATGTGGCTATCACATTGACTGTCAGTGGCATGCATCGCCATTATTTAAATACGATAGAGAAAAGGAAATGTGAATGCAGAAATATGCCATTATTTGCCTAGGTATTTTCAGTGTATAACTTTTTAATTGTTTCACGTGCCAATTTAGAGCTGTATATGTGACATAGGTATAATCATACTTATGATGTACAGAATGATTGATACACATACATTCTGGTTTTCTCCCCATAGTTTCCCTCTCCAGTGTACCGCTCTCTAGCAGACCTGCAGACCATGGAGAATCGACATATCATCCAAATTTACCACCTGGATAGGCATACAATCATGGATCTCTGTCATCAGTTGAAGCCAGATCTGATGCCTGCCATTCGTAATCCCTATAGCATACCACCCATAGTACAAGTCAAGTCAGTGCTGCACTTCCTGGCCACAGGCTCCTTTCAAACTAAAGTGGCCCTAACAGCAAGAATGTCTCAGCCCATGTTCAGTCTGGCTTGAAGGCTGCACTGCCTGCATTGTTGAAACACCTGCACAGCTACATCAGATTTCCACAGCATGAAGATTTAGCCCATTAAAGGCAGATTTTTATACTTTGAGACACATTCCACATGTGGGTGGAGCCACAGACGGCTCCCATGCAGCCTTGGTTTCCCCAAATGCCAATGAACAAGTGTAAAGGAACAGGAAAAACTTCAACTTCATTAACTTTCAAATGGTCTGTTTGGCTGACCTCTACATTTCACAAGTTTGTGCAAGGTACCCAAGGTTAGTCAATGATTCCTTCATCATGCAAACAGCAATGTCCCACTGCTGATGACACAACAATACACAGAGAGGGCCTGGCTGGTTGGTAAGTAACAGATGTCTTGTGTGTCTGTAACTTTTATCTGCTAACAAATGTGTGGATGTCCGTTACTTATGATTGCCTTTCTAAACAAGGGACTCAGGTTACCCAAACTGTCCCTGGTTGTTGACACCAGTGAGGTACCCAACCACGCGCCAGGGGAAGTCCGCTTCAATGAGGCCCACAGAAAGACAAGGTGTGCCATGGAACAGACTTTTGGGCTCTTGAAGGTAAGATTCCATAGCATCAATAAGTCTGGTGGAGCCTTTGTCTACTCACCCACCAAAGTATGTCACATTGTTGTTGCCTGCTCCAAAACCTCGACCTGAGAATCAAATCCCATTCATACCAGATGAGGGGGAGCCAGCAATTCCAGCAGGTGAGGTGAGTATGATGAGAATGAAGCTGGATTAATCAGTACTTCAGTATTTCACCTGACTTACATAATTTACATAACTCAGTGGGGCATTTGTTGGGGTTAGGGATGCTTGGTAAGGGTCTTAGTATGACCATCAGACAGTCATGAGTAGCTTCAAAGCCCATACCTCAGATGGGCATGCAGAATATAACATGGAGAAGTGTGCAGCTTTTTTATCACTGTAGTCTAGTTTTATCACAATGCACAGTCTGAGTGACCATGGTATATAGGAATTGGCTATATAATGTTTTTGTTTCAATGCAGCCTATACCTTATCTTTGACATTTGCATTTTGCAGAATAATTCACAAGGCCATCCTCATTTGGCAATATCAGACAGTGTCAGAGGCAAGTGGGATTTGCAGAATGGCAAGTGAAGTGAACTTGGATTGAACCAATTACTGTCAGGCATGAGATTAGTGGGTGTGAGTTCTATGCCCAGACTGTCAGGACAGTGGGATGGTAGGGTCCTATTCCACTCAATAGTCCTGTTTGGCATTGGAGGTTTGTTCAGTGGAGCAATGTGTGTGTTCATTTGTCCCTCATACATGTCATCCTGTGCTATCCATACCCTCGATCACCAGAATAGTTTGAATTGGTAACGACTAACTTGTAAGTAGCTGTCACTTGGTTTCCTCACTGCTGACACTGTGCATGTGAATCAAGACTGACATAGGTGGGTGGCATGCCTACTGATACCTGACCATGGAAAGTGGAAGGTTCCTTGACTGGGGGCATTTGTACTGACCCCCGTCTGTACTATGGGGTATGGTCATTTAGAGCTATGGTATGGGTATGTGATGAGGCTTTAGCTGATGATACATTGAAACAATATGTTTGCCTATTGGCATAGTGAAAGACTTACTTATCCCTAACTTCAGTAGTTTATGGGGTGGTATTGATTGATACATATGCTGCAACACTGAAGTGAGCAGCAGTACTTCACTATGTTATCATTGGCATTCTCCCAACTTATATGTGGAAAAGTTCAATATAAGTGATTTGAGTTATGCCCATCATTATTATTATGAGCAAAATCTACCCTGATTAAACAGTACATGTGAGGTAGAACATTTCAAATATCTTACATTTAAGAGGATTTGTTTTGTGCAAGAAGTGTTATAGATGACTGTTAAATATGGTTGATAAATAACTCTCATACATGATCTGTGGTTAAGTGGTATTTATTGAGGAGTGCACAGCAAATTTAATGAATTGGATGAAATATAACACAAAGGAAACCGTGACGGGTTCTGTCATGGTGGATAAATCATCAGGGTAGCTGCTACAGCATTTGGAGACACAGGTCCAGAGTCCTTATACTATAGGGAAATGGAGATAGGTTTCAGAAAAGTCAACAGGGTGTATCTGTGCCACACAAGGAGAACCAATCAGTAGAGGTTCACTTCCTGGCAGTGGTGTTGGTCTTGGCATCTGATCCTCCTGTATGCTTTGAGGGACGTCCACATTTGTGTGGGGTTCTTCAGCTACAGAGGCAGGGGTGACTGAGGCATGTCCTTCCCCTGGCAGGGCCACCATTCCACTAGCAGCGATAGATGTAGAGGGGGGCTGATGTCTCATTGCTAGTGGAAAGGGCCAGCTGGTGTGTACAAAACCTACTCAGTGTGGTATTCATGTTTCTCAGCACCCCTGCAATAGAAGCCAAGTGGGCATTTTGGGCCTGCCACTGCTGCATGGCTTCCTGCTGGTTGTCCCTCTGCAGCTGCTTTAACTCCCCCATCATGGTAAGTACCTGGCCCATCATTCCTTGGGATTGATGGTAAGCTCCCAAGAATTGGGAGATGGTATTCTGCCCAGTTGTATCTCTAGGACCCTCCATCCTCTTGCCCACACCATCCCTCCCATGCACCCTGCCTCCACGTGCCTGTGCCCCGGATACTGTTTTCCCACACCCAATGGGGCCAGGTCCATCATTGTTTGGGTTTACGACAGGAACTCAGGTGCCTGTACTGGGGGGCATAAGATGGTAGACACTGTCCTTAGAACACAGGTTTTGGGGCAAATGGTTGCATGTGATGTTCAAGCAACAGGGCTGAGAGAAGCTGATGTGGGCAGGTTGAGACTCACAGTTGTTGACTGACCAGGTGTCCCAGATGGGCCAGCTTCGGTCTCGATTTCTACACATCCATGGCTGTATTCCTCAATGAGGGTTTCATCCAAAGGGGTAGTGGGAGTCTCTGGTGTCCTTTCCATGGTGACAATGGCTGGGTTACCTGTAGGAGAAGTAGAACACACAATTGCTGAATGTAATGTGACAAGTGCCATACTATGTGACATGGACACAAAGCCTTTTCTTGATCCCCTGATATGACAATAACACCTGCTTCCAAATCTGGGTTAGGGCTACATGGGACACAGAGATTTCCAATTGCATACAGTTTGCTACAAGATGTTGGAGTTTCTTGATGGTTACATGACTGTTCAATGATTCATATCTTGTCTGATTGATGACTTGACACTTTGAAGTGTTAGGTGTATAGTATAATTGAGTCAACTAACAGCTGCACAATGTACTATGGTAACAGAGCTGGCCAACAGTACAGGTGTAACCATTATGTCTGGGCCTCTGTATGGGTGTACTCCGAGTACACCCAGCTTCCTATATTAGTGTCCCCCCAGGTGAGTAAATGACATTGTTTGAAGGTTGGTTTAAAGACCAGTGTAGTAAGGAACACAGCTGAAGCTGTGTGACTTGTATTCTGAAGCTGTGTTCCTTGTGATAGTACTGCCAGATGGCCATAGCATTGATGTCATTGCCATGGACCATACAATAGTGGAGAAGTCAGGTGGGTTGAATTGATGGTTAGTTTCACATGCAAGGCTATTTATCTTGTGGTATAATGTTCTGGTTTCCTTAAGGGTAGGGCAGTGCATGCTGGGAGTTGCAGTGCCGCCAGTCCCTGTACTACCCATGCCATACACAGACAAAGTGTCTCCAGGTGAGTTTAGTTGACATGTGGTATGCCAGTGAGGGTTATTTGGACATTTGGGCACAGGGGTGGTGAGTGGGTTGGCTGTTAAGGTGGCCAAAGGTGATCATTGAGCATGCAGCACATTGCACATTGCAGTTTAGTGAGAGTTGTTGTATTGTGACTTACCCCACTCCACTACCCCACATATTCCTGTCAGGCCCTCAGGATGCAGGTTGTCCAAGACCTTCTGCTCCCATGATGTGAATTGTCAGGGAGGAGGTGGGAGCCCACTGCCATTCTTAAGACCGCTAGCTGGTACCTGCTGGCTATTTAACATATCTTCCCCTGAAGTCGTTCCAACTCTTCCTGATGTCCTTCCTTTTGTGTGGGTAGCTGCTTACAGAATTCACCCTGCCGACTATTCTTTGCCACAGCTACATTTTCCAGGTGGTAGATGTTTGCTGGACTTGTGCACCTAATAGTCGTGGCTCTACTCTGATGATTTTGTCCACCATGACCCTCAATTCATCATCTGTGAAACGGGGATGTTTTTGTGGGGACATGGTAGTGGTGGATGAGACGGTGAGGGAAAATACAATAATAAGAAAAATCAATTGGTGATGAGGTGTGGATGCTGTGATGTGAGTTGCTGACCAGTGGTGTCTAATGTGTGGGTTATTAATGTATGCGTTGGGTGTATTGTGCAGGTGTAGGATGAGTGCTATGTGAAGTGTGCAGGGGTGCCTATTCTATGGTTAGTAATTTTTTATTTGCTGACTCTTTTCAGCAGTGTATGGCATTCTGGTTGCAAAAGACTGTGGTGTGTGAAGGAGTGTGTTTTATAGTGCAGTGTATAGGTGTGTCAGGTGGGTGAATGTGTGTCAGGGGTGGAGTTTTCAAACTATCCAATGTGATGTGGTGTGGTGTATTACTGATGTGACCGTCAACTGCCGCGGTTTGCACTGACATTGGTCTTCCACCATGGAAGAACCATTGTTGTGATAAGTGGCTCATAATAGGATCTGAGGTTTTTTGGCAGATAGGTGGTGCTGGTGGTTGGCCGCCTCTTTACCGCCCTCCAGTGTCCAGGTGGTTTTGGAATTTTGGCTACATTTTGGCAGACTTCGCTGTGTGAGTCATAATACAGCGGTAGGACTACCGCCAACATGGCAGTCTTTTGGCAGCTGCCAACGCGGCGGTCTTACCGTCAGGCCACCAAACTATTAATGAGGCCCTTTGTGTTCTGGAGATATAATTTTCTATTGTTATTTATTTGTGTGTGTATTGAAATATTTTACATATTGTTGTGCATTATTTTTGTAGCTACATTTGAGTTATGGTATAATGTGTTACTTTGTAAATGCAGGCTCTGTTTATGGAGAGTGCTGTAGCCTTTCAGTTTGTAGCTTCAGTCGGGGCAGCAATGCTTTCCAGCAGTGGTGGCTTCTCCTGCAGCAGTTATTTGCATGCTTTCGTTTCTTTCTCATTCTGTTTTTTAATTGTGAAAGTTTGATTTCATTGGTTGTTGTGCAATGGTTGATGTACAACTATTTTGGGTGCTCCTTGTCTCCATTCAAAAGAAACAATTAATAAACTACAAAACAGCATGTCCACGGGCTTTACATGAGGACTACACTACAGTTAGTAAATAAAAGACAAAATGGGAATTCTTCCATGTAAAGGATAGTACAAAGGGCGAAGGACCTTGCCCTCACTGAGAGCGCTTTTTATGGTTGTCTTATTCGATTAATTTTTGAAAAACACATTGATCTAGTGCCCTGAGAAGTGATGCTTTATGTTGCTAAACACTGTCAATTAGAAAACTCATAAATAAGAAAAATAGTGTTTAAGAATAACTCAGAAAGTTTAACACTGGAATTTATTTATGTGTTTTGTTTCACTAGTAAGCCCCAAACGGCCTTTTCTTCAAATTGTTGATTTAGGGTCTGTAAATTTTTTATGTCTTATTGAAAACTAATACTTCTTCTTTGTACGGATGTTTTACGCTCCCTTCTCCAAATCAAAAAAGAAATGGTGCAAATATTTTCAATCAACAGGCACTTCGCCACGCTTTACTGAGGGCTAGTGAAGCAAATTCACTTCTGGCAGAGCCTGCTCTGTCTCCACTGAAGGTACATCAACAGATATTGTTAACACTGCCAGACAATATGATGAATTACCAACCCAGTCAAGAGTGACAGTCATCCACCATTCTTGTTATATCAAAAGTGGGAAAGTCTATCCGGCAAACCATAACTGTCTTTCACAATAGGTGAATTCTATTATCCATGTCATTTTGTTAAAAAATACTGAGAATGCCAGGATTACTTGCTCAGATGATACCGACAAAGTTCTCTCACTTTATGTTGGTTGTTGCATTTCTGTCATGGATTTGTCTCCTGAAGTACCTCTTCACATAGTGCTTCTTTGTGGAGAAAACTCCCCACTACCAGTTCATCTGCCTTGAACTACAGAAGTCCTCACAACACTAGTGTAGCAGAGGTTATATCTATGCCCCACAGTATTATCGTAAGCCTCCATGAAAAAGATAATGGGGCCATTCATTGTTTGGTGCAGAACTACCCATACCATCAGATTCCGAGTTTCCCACCTCCCGAGTAGAGATCTCTGTGACAAAAGTGTGTCCACAACTGTGATACAAATGAATGTCAAGCAAAGTGCATGTCGGTGTGACTTGATTGACATTTATTTATGCTTTTCAGAAAAGAAAAATTGGGGATTTGCTTTCTGGAAAGCAAAACCACCTGATGCACTGACATTTTTTGTCCATTTACTATTTTCGCTCCCGAGGACTGCCATGTGTTAGATTGAAGGACTTGGGCACGGAACACCTGGGTAGACCAACCTCTAAATGAATGAACCGTCCCTCCTTCAACACCACCCCTCTGACAAGTTGCCACCTTTTACTGCCGGCAAGGCAACCAGCGCCCCCCCTGCTCGGAAACTACAGTGATTTATGGCGATTATCCGGTCCTGCCAAAATGTAAATTGCCCCATAAATATGGCTGAATATTTCGAAATGTCCGCTTGCAATATGTTATAAATATATAAAAATAGTGCACTTATTTCCACAAATAACGGCATTTGATCGAAAGTAAAGAAATTAATTTTGTCTGCAAACACCAGCTTGCCATTTTATTTACAACTCTTATCTTGTTCACATTTTCTTTCTTTCAAAGGTTACTCCACATTTGTAGACTTTAAGGGGGTCATTCTGACCTCGGCGGTAAAAGGCTCTTACCGCCGGTCAGAAGACTGCCATTCTACCGCCGCGAAACCCGACATCCACGGAAGGCCGCCTCATCAGCGGTCAGCGATAAACTGGAGATGACCAAACCTCCACCGTCACGCCAACACAAACACGCCCATGCCATTACGACCCACGAATCCACGCGGCGGTCTTTCAACCGCGGTATTCCATTGGCGGTACACACCGCCGCGCTCAAAATACACACACCCATACAAAACACAGCCACATTGGACAATTCAAAATACACACACCTGAGACACATACACACACCACTCCCACACACCCATCACCATATAAAACACACACCCACATCACCCACAAACCCACACAAATCGAAATTCTGAGACAAGGCGCAATACACAGAGAGAGAGCACAGAGAACGCAAACCACAACACACACAGGAACCCAACATCATCACCCACACCACATCCATGCACACATCACCACACACCACCACTCACATCACCACAAACACCACCCCACACCTCATCCACACCACCCCATGGCACCCCAAAGACACCCCAGGTTCTCGGACCAAGAACTCAGGGTCATGGTGGAGGAAATAATTAGGGTAGAGCCCCAGCTATTCGGCACACAGGTGCAGCACACCACAATAGCCAGGAAGGCGGAGCTATGGCAAAGGATCGTCGACAGGGTCAACGCTGTGGGACAGCATCCCAGAAACCGGGAAGACATCCGAAAGCGCTGGAACGACCTACGGGGGAAGGTACGGTCGATGGTGTCAAGACACAACATCGCTGTGCAGAAGACTGGCGGCGGACCACCACCCACTCGACCCGAATTCACAGCATGGGAGCAAGAGGTCTTGAACATCCTGCATCCTGAGGGCCTCTCTGGAGTAGGCGGAGGAATGGACTCTGGTAAGTCTAATCTCAACTACTTCACCCCCCCCAACCACCAGCATGCCAACCCACACCCCCACCCTCACCCCCAACCCCCCAGCACACATCCTCCCTGCCAATGTCTCACCAGCACAACCCACCCAACACAACACCAATCCCTGAATGCCAACACAAACCATGGACACCCATCACCTAAGCATGACCACTGCACATACCCATCCCCCCCACAAACCACCCTCACAACTCCTCCCACAAGGGAATGCCAGCACTGGGGGACAAGGGCACCCACAAATCGCACGCCATGGCACACACAGAAGCAATAACCATACTCTTTTACCCCTGCAGGGCCCGAACGCCAACACACCGGCCAGGAGGGTCCAGATTTGTCCATCCCGCCCCCAGAACAGGCCCCCAGTGATGACAGCAGCTCTGTCGACCTAGAACCTGATGACCAGCCCGGACCATCGGGGACCTCTGGACAGTCGGTTCCCCACACACAGACACAGGCCGCAGCAGACCCAACCCCCTCTGGGAATACCAGCACAGCTCCCACCCAGCGGGCCCATGCCTCTGTCTCCAGGACGCGTCAATCAGCGGTGTGTCCGCCACTACAGGGCACCCAGGCTGACCCACCACCCCAACAACAACAGGGACCTGGGGGCAGTGGTAGTGGGCACACCGTCCAGGGGACAGAGGCCCGGGGAAACAGGGGAACTGGGAGGGCTGCTGTGCGAGAGGGGGTGGACCGGCCCAGGGAACCCACTCTCCAAGAGGCCCTCACCACCATCATGGGAGCATACCACCACTCCCAGGAGACGATGGCGACGGTACTGGCCAGGTTCCAGGAGATCCAGGCACAGCGGGAGGAACGGTACATGGGGTTCAGAGACGAACTGAGGAACATCGGTTCCGCTATGGGGACCATCGTCCTGGCCCTCAACCAGATAGTCACCACATTGCGGGACCATGTGGCCCCCCAAAGGGCCCCGGTCACTAGCCCGGACCACGAACAGCCTACCACCTCCGCCGGCGCTAGTGGACAGGAGGCCCCCACACAACGACAGGCCACCAGAACCCCACCTCCTGCTGAAGATCAACCACCCCGCAAGCGGAACCTGAGATCACACAAGAAGACAGAGTAGGATGCCAAGACCCCCGCCAGCATAAGATACCCTCTGATGTCATCCCACTGTCCCACATTGTCACCCTGTCCAACCTTGAACTGCCCCTGCTCCATCCTTCCCCAGGCATATGGACAATGCACCTGTGCGACTGAGAACTGGACTCTGCCATGGACATTACTCCACCCCCACCCATCACCGTTTTACTATCATGGACCTATATGCAGCACTTAAAATAAATCACCAATTGCACTTCAAAAATCAGGAGTCTGCTTGTATTCTTTACAAATGTATTACACATAACGGTGCAATAATGTTCAGTTACATTGTGATGACAACATACCAATGTCAATAAGCATTAGTCCATGGGCAAACAAAGCAGAAGTCATGCTGTGGGTCATACAGCTCTGAAAAGGGAAGAGAAAGTCAAAAATCAGTTAAAAGGAACTGGGGGGAAACACAGAAAGTAGAGATGCAGGAGGCCAGAAGTAGATGTAAAATGGCGTGGGTGATTCTTACCTGTGTGCTACTGAAAATACTGTTGTATAACTGTGTCCCTGTTGTCCGTGTTGTCCCCGTCGTCTTCCTCCTCTTCACTCTCCACAGGCTCCACAGCTGCTACAACACCACCATCTGGACCATCCTCCTGCAGGAAATGCACCTGGCGTCGCAATGCAAGATTGTGAAGCATACAGCAGGCCACTATGATATGACACACCTTCTTTGGTGAGTACATTAGGGATCCACCTGTCATATGCAGGCACCTAAACCTGGCCTTCAGGACCCCGAAGGTCCGTTCTATAATCCTCCTAGTTCGCCCATGTGCCTCATTGTACCGTTCCTCTGCCCTGGTCCGGGGATTCCTCACTGGGGTCAATAGCCAAGGCAGGTTGGGGTAACCAGAGTCACCTATTAGCCACACACGGTGTCTCTGTAGCTGTTCCATCACATAAGGGATGCTGCTATTTCGCATGACATACGCGTCATGCACTGACCCAGGGAACTTGGCATTTAGATGGGAGATGTACTGGTCAGCCAAACAGACCACCTGGACATTCATCGAATGGTAATTTTTTCTATTTCTGTACACCTGCTCATTGTCTTTTGGGGGTACTAAAGCCACATGGGTCCCATCAATGGCACCAATGATGTTGGGGATATGTCCAAGGGCATAGAAATCACCCTTCACAGTGGCCAAATCACCCTCCTCAGGGAAAACAATGTATCTCCGCATTTATTTCATCAGGGCAGACAACACTCTGGACAAAACCTTAGAAAACATAGGCTGAGACACCCCTGATGACATGGCCACTGTTGTCTGAAAAGACCCACTTGCCAAAAAATTGAGTACTGACAGAAGCTGCACCAGAGGGGGAATTCCTGTGGGTTGGCGGATGGGGGACATCAGGTCTGGCTCCAGCTGGGCACACAGTTCATGTATAGTGGCTCGGTCAAGTCGGTATCGAAGTATAATATGTCGTTCTTCCATTGTCGACAGGTCCACCAGCGGTCGGTACACAGGAGGATTCATCCTTCTCCTCGCAAGTCCCAGCGGAAGGTGCCTAGGAAGGACAACATGGAGCACAGAGTCAAGCAACCCACAGGTACGTTCACCCAGCTTGCACAGTACACGAATCGCTATGCATTGAAAGGCTTGTATGAGTGGCAATGCAAGGCCTAGGCGTGTGACGCAGTAGCAATTAAGCCATGTGGGCCCTTGTAATGGCGGCTGCCTGACCTGAGAAGTGTGACAGTGGGATGTGAGTTCAACGCGCTGGCGTGGCACACCGTGACGGTAGGCGGTCGAAGACCGCAGTGCGAAGGCGCATTGGTTAACATTGCACCCTATGGGTCTCAGGAGCCAATGACGATGTGCGCCGGCGGTCGCAGTACGCACCGCGCCGGTACGCACCGCCGCGGGCGTGACTGCCATTTTCTATCTGCTTAATCACTCGAGACCTGATCATCCACAGGAGAGGACCTATACTGCAAGTGCTGCTGTGACCTCGGTTTGGAAGAGACAATGGCTGCTGCGACTGGGGAAAGGGCCCCTGCCTTCACTTCAGAAGAGTTGGAGAAACTTGTGGATGGGGTCCTGCCCCAGTATGCGCTACTCTACGGTCCTCCAGACCAACAGGTAAGTACACTGGGTGCACGTTGAATGGGCTATGCCTGGGTTGTGTATGGTGGATGTAAGATGGTGGGGTGGGGAGCGAATGAGGAGTGCAAGGCACGACAGATGAGAGCATGTGCCACATGGCAGGGTTGGAGAGGGGGGGGCAATCACATCTAACATGCAGAAAAATGCTTAAATTTCCTTTCCCACCCTGTACATGTCAAATAGGTCAGCGCCCATCAGAAAGTCGACATTTGGCGTGCCATCGCCAAGGAAGTCCGGGCCCTGGGGGTCCACAACAGACGGGGCACCCACTGCCGAAAGAGGTGGGAGGACATCCGCCGCGGGACCAGGAAGACCGCCGAGTCACTGCTGGGGATGGCCTCCCAACGTAGGAGGGGTGCCAGTCGTACCTTCACCCCTATGATGTCCCGGATCCTGGCGGTGGCCTACCCCGATTTGGATGGGCACGTGAGGACATCACAGCAGACACAAGGGGGTGAGTACCAGCACATTCTGCTATCTTTACGTGCAGTGGAGGTGCCTGGGTGGTGGAGGAGGGCTGTGGGTGACATTAGGCCAGGGCGCTTTCTGTAGTGTAGTCCCCTCCTTTAGGCATGGCCCTGTGCCCCCGCCCCCCACCTCTGTAGGGTGCCAAGTACAGCAATCCATGGTCCAGCATCAGCCATGTGTGCATTTGTTGTCCATAGACCTGTAGGCCTAGTCACAAGTACTGAGTAGTGTACCCCGATTGCGCGGCGTAGTGCTGGAGGCTCCTGTGTCTGTCCTCTCCGACAACGGTGTTGACAATGCATGCACTCAACCTGTCTTTATTTCTCCCCCCACCCTTTTTCTTTATCTTCATGTGCATGTGTGCATTAGCATCATCAGGCGGAGGAGAATTGGCATCAGAGCACGAGGGAGCTGCAACTCACAAGGCCCCGGTGGGCCATGCTACAGACACCGAGGTCACCAGTGATACGGAGGGCGAGGGGAGCTCCACAACGGGGACCCGTGGTGACACCAGCGACACTGACACATCCTCGGAAGGGAGCTCCCTAGCGGTGGCTGCAACATCCGTGCCCCCCCGCCTCAACAGGTACAGCCGCCACCCAGCGCACCAGCTCCGCCCTCCCAGCAGCCCCTCAGCCTTCGCTCCGTGCCCGCTCGCCCAAGAAGGCGGGCATCTCCTTCGCCCCAGGCACCTCAGGCCCTGCCCCAGTTACCCCTGCTGCCCTCAGTGAGGAGGTCATTGACCTCCTACAGACCATCATTGTTGGGCAGTCTACCCTTTTGAATGCCATCCAGGGGGTAGAGAGGGAGGTGCATCAGAGCAATGCATACCTGGAGGGCATTCATTCGGGTCAGGCTGCCCATCAACGATCGTTCAATGCTCTGGCCTCAGCACTGACGGCAGCCATTGTCCCTGTTTCCAGCCTCCCTCTTCTAACTGCCTCCACCGTCTCCCAGTCTCCTGTTCCTCAGCCTATCCCATCCACACCATCAGACCAGCCTGCACACACCTCAACACCCAAGGGCAGCTCATCCAGACATAAGCACCACAGATCCCACAAGCATTCACCCAAGCAACATCCAGATGCAGCCATGGCAACAGTCACTACCACCTCTGTGTCCCCCTCCTCTTCGTCTCCCTCCCCCCTCCCTGTGACGTCTCCACTCACACCTGCATGCACACCAACATCAGCCAGTACTTCCATCACCACCACACCCTCCAGTACAGTACGCACACGTGCAGTCACCACCCCCACTGCCATTTACACGTCCCCTGTGTCCTCTCCCACTGTGTCTGTCTCCCCCTCTTCCAAAACACACAAACGCAGGCAGCCACCCACACAACAGCCAACCACCACACGACAGCCTACGTCACAAGCACCTGCACCCATAGACAGCACACCTGACTCTCCTACAACCACATCCTCTCCCTCCACTCCCATACCCACTGCACCTACCCTTCCCATTGCTCCTAAAAAACTTTTCCTCTCCAAACTTGACCTCTTTGCACCACCTGACCCACCCCCTCCATCTGGTAAGAGTCCGAAGAGCACCTCAGCCACCACCAGCCCTGCACCAAGTCTGACCATTGTGCACGGGTTTTGGAGTCCACCCTTTCCCAGCACAGATACATCGGCCAGCAGCAAGGGAACAGCCAGCCCCCCCCCTGGAAAGAGAACCCGTAAAACCAAGGCCCGCCGTGAGAAGGCTGACACAGCTGCCCCCAAGGAGCAAAGTCGTGGCCCGTCACCTGCCACAACATCAAGGGCAGACAAGGGCCAGAGAGCCTCATCGAAGGAGGGCAAGGGCAGCAGGGCGGAGAAGTCAGCCAGCAGGGGCGCGGACCAGGAGGGCCCCACAAGCCCCATCCCGGGTGTGACGGAGGACACCCACGGGCCCAGGACTCTGTCACAGGAGGGTCCAGCAACTGCACGGTCGGAGGGCGACTAAGCAGGGAGTCCTGGCCAGGTCTGGCTCCCTTGATAGACAAGAAAGGCACCGCTGAACAGGGCCCCGCCGAGAAGAAAGGCACTGCTGAACAGGGCCCTGCCGAGAAGACAGGCACCGCTGAACAGGGCCCCGCCGAGAAGACAGGCACTGCTGAACAGGGCCCCACCGTGAAGACAGGCACCGCTGAACAGGGCCCCACCGTGAAGACGGGCACCGCTGAACAGGGCCCCGCCGTGAAGACAGGCACCGCTGAACAGGGCCCCGCCGTGATGAAAGGCACCGCTGAACTGGGCCCCGCCGTGAAGACAGGCACCGCTGAACAGGGCCCCGCCGTGAAGACAGGCACCGCTGAATAGGGCCCCGCCGTGAAGACAGGCACCGCTGAACAGGGCCCCGCCGTGAAGACAGGCACCGCTGAACAGGGCCCCGCCGTCTCAAGCACCGCTCTGCTGGGCCCTTCCTGTCAAGCACCGCTCCGCTGGGCCCTTCCTGTCAAGCACCGCTCCGCTGGGCCCTTCCTGTCAAGCACCGCCCCGCTGGGCCCCGCCGTCTCAAGCACCGCTCCGCTGGGCCCTTCCTGTCAAGCACCGCTCCGCTGGGCCCTTCCTGTCAAGCACCGCTCCGCTGGGCCCCACCGTCTCAAGCACCGCTCCGCTGGGCCCTTCCTGTCAAGCACCGCTCCGCTGGGCCCTTCCTGTCAAGCACCGCTCCGTTGGGCCCCGCCGTCTCAAGAACCGCTCCGCTGGGCCCTTCCTGTCAAGCACCGCTCCGCTGGGCCCCGCCGTCTCAAGCACCGCTCCGCTGGGCCCTTCCTGTCAAGCTCCGCTGGCCCATTGACAGTGCCGGTTCTGTGTCGAGCTAGTGTTCACGCTGCACTCTGGGCACCCTGCCTCCTCCATGACCAGTGGAGTCTGTAATCCACCTGATGGACTGTGGCTTTGCACTCCCCAGGATGGCACAGTGGGCATGGGGACCCCTTCGTGGTTCTGGCGTCGTGGACTCCTGTGGCTGAGGTGCCCCCCCTTCCCTTCCCCCTGAGGTGCCTGTAGTTTTGTCATCTGATGCCCCAGCAGTGTTCTCTCCAACGGACTCAGGTCTCCTGTGTGGGCTTTGCCCATGTGTTTGGTAGACATTGGCCCACGGACTGTGGATATTTGACACACTGAGCAGGACTTATTGACTATGTACATAGCTTTCGCACTGTTCATGATGTTTGCTTTGATATTTCATAACGATAATTTTCCATGACTTCAATGAACCTAATTTATACATAAATGTAAATTAAAATTTTATTATGTCTTTGCATTTTTCAGGGGGGTTTGGGGGGTGTCACTCAGTTGTTGCTCTGCATTGGTATGTTGATAGTTGGGGGGGGGGCGTATGTGTGTGCCCGTAACCTTTCATCCTCCCCCCTCCCCTGTGTCGTAGGTGCAGTACTCACCGTTGTCTTCTGCGCCGGAGTTCGTACTCGTGGTAGATGAGCAGGTAGACAAGAGCTGGTAGGATGTTTAATTCGGGTTCCATGCTGTCCTCCGTCCTCGTGGAGTGTATAGAGGTGAGCGTTTTCCCGTTCGTAGTCTGTTTCCGCCGTGTTTTTATCGGCGGGGCTCCCGCCCCGGAAAAGGTGGCGGATTGGTGAGTTGTGATACTGTGGGCGGTACATTGTCTGCCGCCTGCCTGTTGGCAGTGACCGCCGCGTTGTTTGTCTGTCCCGCCGTGGCGGTCGGAGTGTTAAAGTGGCGGCCTGTGTTGGCGGTTCCCGCCAGGGTCAGAATTCCATTTTTTTGACCGCCTGCCTGTTGGCGGGTTGGCCGCCGCTTTATCACCGACCGCCAGGGTTGGAATGACCACCTAAATGTCAGCATGTAATTTTCATATTGTGCTTTCACTTCTATTGCCTCATATGCCCAGATATAGCGTTTTATTCCAAAACAATTTTATGACACATGCACCAGCATAATATTTTACGACTACTGACAGTAATGTATGCCATGCTTAAAATGTACTTCTGTCGCACATGCCTATGTCCTGCATGGAATGACCATACACTGACTTGTATAGCCATGTGCCCCGTAACATACCAGGGGTAACCAGAAAATACAATGGATGCCAAATAAATGCTTGTGCTGCCATCATATGCTAGGGATCACCAGCATATGCTAGGCATAGTGCACCAATGGAGGCCACTGCTTGTCAGAAACGGCTTCCATATTCAGTGGAACGCGGGATGATGCCTTTAATCTGTAATTTACCACCATATGGTATGCCATGCATTACCTCCTCATGACAGGGAAGCCAACCATATTCCAAGAATGGGTGTCATAAGTCACGGTGATACAACATTTTCCAGCCCTGGCCATATTTAAGGGTGCTTTCTCATCATATGCAATGGTCTGAATGCCGTTTAACATATGAAGTGCTAAGAGTGTTTATCAGATTCCAGAAATGGTCATCATTTTTTGCAGTTTTATATAGAGCAAACTCTATGTGAACTCGACAGACACACACACACAACATATTCGGGGCGTGTTTTACAAAGGTAACCTCAAACCTCTGTGTACAGTTGCGTTCTTTTTGGTATTCACAAACTAATAGAATGTTAATATAGCTAAGTTAGTTCTAAGTTTGCCACTGCCAGCTCATACAAAGATGAGACAGTTCTATCTTTTTATGTGCAGAGTTCTCCGCAGTCATCAACTTATTATGAACTCATAGTTAGTGAATGCCCAAAAACGTGTAAACTTGCACAAAACTGTAAGTTTACCTTAGTAAATCAGGTCCTCAATAAATGACTTACTTACCCTCTCTGATGCCTGATTAGCTGGTAGCACGTTTGGGACTTTTCTATAGCTTCAAAGCATTGTACAGATTAGTTCTTGTTAGTGGGGCTCGAGTCCCCAGGCCCGGCTACATGCTCTATCTCAGGATGAGGAGAGTGGGAGCTGGTCTCCACATTCCGAGAGAGCACCTGCACAGGCGTGCAGCTTCGGTGGGGGGCGTTGCTTGGGGTGCTACACCGTCCCACCCCCAGAAAATATATTTATTTAGTTGGATACAGGCGCTTTCTGTCGAGTACAGTGAGGGGTCTGTCGGACTTCACCAGGACTTTTTACAAACACCAACAAAAGTACAACACACACACTCTCTCCCTCTATCAGTTTTCAAAGACTTCATAAATGTTTATCATTTTGCAAAATATTGTGATTTCTCTTACTTAGGTCCATATTTATACTTTTTGGCACAAACCTGCGCTAACGCAGGTTTGCGCCAAAAACGATAGCGCCGGCTAGCGCCATTCCTAGATGCCGGCAGGGTGCCATATTTATGGAATGGCGCTAGCCGGTGCTAAGGCTCTGTTAGTGTCCTTGGAAAATAACTCTAACAGGGCTGGGGAGGCGTAGGGGGAACTGGGGCTCGTGCGCCAAATTATGGCGCTACACTCTTTAGAGGCAATAAATTGCCTCTAGGCAGTGTAACGCCGTTTTCTGGCACACAAGCCCCATGGACATGGCTCCTGTCTTAGTAAAGACAGGAGCCCTGCCCACCACCCTAATGTTCATGCCCAGGGGACAAATGTGTCCTGGGCATGGCCATTGGGGCCAGTGCCGTGCAGGGGGCCCTAAGTCAGGGCCCCCGAGCAGTGTTGGGCAAAAAAAAAAAAAATACTCACCTGGACTTACCTTGGATGGGTGCCCCATCCTTAGGTGACCTCCTGGTATGGGTACAGGTGGGTGGGGGTGTCCCTGGGGCCAGGGAAGGGCACCTATGGGCAATTCCCATGGACTCTGACCATGGAAATCTGCCTACAGGTTCCCTTACGCCTGCCCAGACCCAGGCGATAAATAATCGAGCAACATTATTTAAGGACCCCACCCCTATGCTGGATTTCAGCACAGAGGATAAATATGGCGCAAAGGCCATATCATCCTTTTCTGGACAGGAACGCCTACCTTGCATCTCATTGACGCAAGGTAGAGTTTCCCCTCCACAAAATATGGCGTTAGGTTTGCGCTAAATTAGCGTTAAAAAAATGACGCTAGATCAGTACAAACCAAGTATAAATATGGGCCTTAGTACTCCTAACAATCTGCCTCTTAAGCCCCTCTAGTGCGCTCCACTTACTATATAATATATTTTAACATATTTGGGGAAAATCTGAAGCTCACCTCCCCCGACTTTTATTGACTTAGCTACGCCCATGCACCTGCAGCTCGGAGAATAAAAGAGAAGAGAAGAAGAGAGGTAGAGGAAAGAGGAGGAAGGCAAGGGACACACTAGGAGCTACAGAAAACGTGAGAGACTATGATGGCAAGGAGAGGTGTAGATTACAATGGCTGTATTCTCTTCACTCCCCACCCATATTTCCTGCCTCACTCCTTAATTAGTCGAGTCGTTGTTAGGCTCAGCCAATGGGGTAGGTATTGGGAACCTGCTAGGTATATATTTATGACTCTCTTTTGAAATTTCAAGAGAACTTGACATCCCATGTGTTAATGTAAACCATGTTGGCGGCTACTGCCTATGAAATCTTAATTGTTTTTCTAGCTTGAATTAATTTTGTATCGTGATCCAAATAAATGTCAAAACCAAATCAAATTGATAGGATATTGTCAGAATATATAAATGCCTTTACTAGCTAAATTAATATACATTGCATGTCTTCAGAAAGACAAAGTAACGCACTTGCAGTATTTCTGATGCAATTTGTTAGTTGATTCGAGGCACTTCCTTATTATAATAATTATATACAAAGCTGTGCATTTACAATGAACATCTGCCTACTGACTTCACAAAGAAAATGCGCATTGCTATAATGAGCCTGAATATATAATTTGCATTAGATTTCCACGATTATTTCATGGACGCAAAAATGAAAAGGGTAGAATTTGAGCAGTTATGTTATTTCCATACAATCTATATATTTATTAACATCAGTGTTAGACCTGACATGCATTAGGGTGGTCACCCCTAACTCTTTGCCTGCCTCCCTCCACTTTTTGGACTCCGTTTTTGCTGGCTCTTAGACTCTGCGCACTTTACCACTGCTAACCAGCGCTAAAGTGCATATGCTCTCTCCCTTTAAACATGGTAACTTTGGATCATACCCAATTGGACTATTTAATATACTTATAAGTCCCTAGTAATGTGCACTGTATCTGCCTAGGGCCTGTAGATTAAATGCTACTAGTGGGCCTGCAGCACTGGTTGTGCCACCCACTCAATTAGCCCCCTAACCTTGTCCCAGGCCTGCCATTGCAAGGCCTGTGTGTGCAGTTTCACTGCCACTTCGACTTGGCATTTAAAAGTACTTGCCAAGCCTCAAGCTTTCCTTTTTCTACACATGTCACCTCTAATGTGTGCCCTAGGTAACCCCTAGAGCAGGGTGCTGTGTGGGTAAAAGGCAGGACATGTACCTGTGCAGTTTACATGTCCTGGTGGTGTAAAACTCCTAAATTCGTTTTTACACTACTGTGAGGCCTGCTCCCTTCATAGGCTAACATTGGGGCTGCCCTCACACATTGTTGAAGTGGCAGCTGCTGATCTGAAGGGAGTAGGAAGGTCATATTTAGTAAGGCCAGAATGGTAATACAAAATCCTGCTGACTGGTGAAGTTGGATTTAATATTACTATTTTAGAAATGCCACTTTTAGAAAGTGAGCATTTCTCTGCACTTAAATCTTTCTGTGCCTTACAATCCACGTCTGGCTAGGTTTAGTTGACAGCTCCTTTTGCATTCACTCAGACACACCCCGAACACAGAGTACTCAGCCTCACTTGCATACATCTGCATTTTGAATGGGTCTTCCTGGGCTGGGAGGGTGGAGGGCCTGCTCTGACACAAAGGACTGCCACACCCCCTACTGGGACCCTGGCAGACAGGATTGAACTGAAAGGGGACCTGGTGCACTTCTAAGACACTCTTTGAAGTCTCCCCCACTTCGAAGGCACATTTGGGTATAAAACAGGGCCTCTGCCCTACCACCTCAGACACTTGCTGGAGAAGAAACCAGAACCAGAACCTGCATCCTGCCAAGAAGAACTGCCTGGCTGCTCAAAGGACTCACCTGTCTGCTTTCTACAAAGGACTGCTGCCTTGCTGTTGGCCTGCTGCCTTGCTGAACTCTTGTCTGGTTGCAAAAGTGCTCTCCAAGGGCGGTGAGAAAATCGCAGCACGCCAACGCTGCTCGATGCAACACCTATAGTGGGACCGGAACTTCGACGCACGGCCTTGCAGGGACAACGCCACCCGACTTCCAGAGAGGAAGTCGACGCAACGCCTACCGTGAGAAAGAAAATTGCACGCACAGCCTCCCGGAACAACGCGCAGCCGGATAACAAGCCAAGGAATCCAAGTACAGACCCTGGTACATCTGGAAATCCCGTGAACCATAGGAGGAGTCGGCCCGCGTGCCGGAAAACAACGCCCGTCTTTCCTGAGTGAAAAATAACGATGCAACTCCGTGTGTGAAAGGGCGAAACTGACGCACACACCATTTTTCTTTCCGCAGAATGACGCACGTCTCCCTGCGTGTAAAATAACGACGCAAGTCTGTGTGTGAACGGGCGAAACCGACGCACACACCATTTTTCCACGCATCTCCTCCTCTGAGGCCCTCTGTGGAGATTTTCCACTTCAAACCAGGTACTTTGTGCTTGAAAGAGACTTTGTTTGCTTTTTAAATATTCTATATTTTGCTAAACACTGTCTGACTGATCGTGCCAAGCTACCAGAGGGTGGGCACAGGATAATTTGGATTGTGTGTGACTTACCCTGACTAGAGTGAGGGTTCTTGCTTGGACAGAGGGTACCCTGACTGCCAACCAAAAACTCAATTTCTAACATTGGTGGCAGCGGTGGGATAGGACTTGTATTTGTGCAGTGACATACAGTAGCTAAGTATTTCACAACCTACCCACAGTTGAAGGTCAACTTGATTTTTATCTCTTTTTTGCAAATTCGTTTTTCCTGACAATTTTCAAAAACTAAATCCTCACTCAACATGTCTCTGTCTGGGTCTCAAGTGGGAGATTTGGACCTAGCCCTGTTGGAGACATATACTGTCAAACAGCTAAAAGGGTTCTGCAGGGTGATGAGAGTACCCACCCAAGGGGCCTCCAAAAAGGAGGACTTTCAAGTGGCGCTGAGGGCCTGGGCAGAAGCTCATTTAGAGGAGGATGATGAGGAAGAGGAGCCAGAAAATGGCCTCTCAGAGGATTTATTGCCATCAGTGGGTAATGTTACCACTGCAGTTATGCCCCCTTCCAGACCAGGGAGCAGTGTCTCTGAGCAAAGCCTGACCGCAGAGGAAAGGAGAGAAGAAAGGGAGTTCCAATTGCAAATGGCAAAACTGAAAATTGAGGCTCAACAGGAGGAAAGGAAGGCTGAAAGAGCAGCCAAACAGGTGGAAGCTGAAAGAGCTGAAGCTGCAGCTAAGAGAGCTTTGGCTGAAAAGAAACTATTGTTGGCTCATGAACTGAGTCTCAAGGAGCTGGAGATCAAGGAGAGACAGTCTGAATCCAGCAATAATGGTGGCAGCATACAGACAGGACCTGCTGGAGAAAAGAAGGTTTGTATACCCACAAATGTGGTACCCAGTTTTGTGGTGGGAGATGACAGAGATAAATGGTTAGCTGCTTATGAAGTTGCACTTAGGGCTCATGAGGTTCCTGAAGGGCAATGGGGTACAGCCATGTGGGGTTATGTGTCGCCATTGGGGAGGGACACACTTCTCACATTGGATCAACCTGATCAAAACACATACCCACTTCAGAAAAACACTTTACTTGTCAAGTTTGGGATGACCCCTGAGGGATACAGTCAGAGGTTCAGGGACAGCACCAAACAAACCACACAAACATGGGTAGATTTCTTTGACTTTTCCAGTAAGGCACTGAATGGATGGGTGCGGGGCAACAAAGTAGATGATTATAAAGGGTTATATGACTTAATTCTGAGAGAGCATATGCTCAATACTACTTTTACAGAATTGCGCCAGCACTTGGTAGATAGTAAGCTGACTAATCCCAGGAAGCTTACTGAGGAGGCGGACCTCTGGGTTAGCACCAGAGTGTCCAAAAAGGTACCTGGGTGGGACACCCACAAAGGTGGTCAGGGTTCCCAACAGAAGAAAGAGGGGGGAGATAAACTTACAGATAAGGAACTCTCAAAAGGCCCCCAAAAGAATTCCCAGGGAGGGGGTGGCAACCATTCCTTTTCCAGATTTGGGAAAAAGCCAGGGACGTATGATAAATCAGGGAAATCCAACCCCAAATGCATGGAGTGCTACCAGTATGGTCATTATAAAGGCGACCCCCAGTGCTCAAAGAGGGCACCGTCTACTACCGGACAGACACCTGGGTTGACTAGTGTAGCGCTCGGGGGGGAGATGGACCCAGATAGCTTTGGGGAGCAGGTAGAGATTTCCCTAGTGTCCCTGGAAGAAAGAGAAATGGTGCCCAAAGCCCACATGCCCCAAAATACTTCCAAGTACAGGCAGTGGCTCACCATTGATGGGAAAAAGGTGGAGGCTCTGCGTGACACAGGAGCCAGTATGACTACTATCAAGAGTCAGCTGGTGTCAACAGAGCATATAGTCCCTAATACATTCCACCAGGTCATAGTCTCTGACAATCGTGAGAGTCACCTACCAGTGGCTCTGGTTCCCTTTGAGTGGGGGGGGTCTCTGGTACTCTGAAAGTAGCTGTGAGTCCTGCCATGCCTGTAGATTGTCTGTTAGGCAATGATCTTGAGCATACTGCTTGGAAAGAAGTAGAGCTCAGATCTCATCTGGAGATGTTAGGGTTACCTGAGTGGGTCTGCATGACCACACGGTCCATGGCTGCCCGGAAAGGGAGTCAAGAGCATCTGGAGCCTGGAAAGATGGCCCAGACAGCTGCAAAGAGGAAGGGCAAGAGGCACGGGAAACCCGCCTCAAATGTTCCCACGGTGGTGGACGAGGCCCCTGAGGAGGAGGAGGCCCCTGAGCCAACTGGTGAGGACATAGCTGACCTGGGTAACCTACCTGAACTTGCTGGCTGGCAAGTAGAGGGGGGCCAACCAGGGCAGCATTCTGCAAGGCGCAGAAGGAATGCCCCGCCCTTGAGGGTCTGAGGTAACAGGCGACAGCCCAAGCAGCAGGTGACGCCTCTGGCACTCACCATATTTACTGGGAGAATGATTTCCTTTACAGTGAGCGTAAGGTTCCAGGTCCTGGGGCACCCCGTGTGCTGGTGGTCCCCCAGTGTTACCGGAACTTCCTACTGGGCCTGGCTCACGACATCCCCCTGGCAGGACACCTGGGCCAAGACAAGACCTTTAACAGGCTTGATTCACTTCTATTGGCCCAGAATGAGGACAGCCTCAGATAACTTCTACAGAGCTTGCCCCACCTGCCAGGCTAGTGGGAAGACAGGGAAACGGCTTAAAGCTCCCCTTCTCCCACTCCCAGTCGTTGGCACCCCCTTTGAAAGGGTGGGCATCGACATTGTTGGTCCCTTGGACCCCAAAACTGCCTTGGGCAGCAGGTTTATCCTGGTTTTGGTGGACCATGCCACCCGCTATCCAGAGACAACCCCTCTGAGAACAGTGACTGCACCGGTGGTGACCAGAGCTCTGTTGGGAATATTTACCCGTGTGGGATTCCCTAAGGAGGTCATGTCTGACAGGGGCACAAACTTCATGTCTGCATACATGAAGTCCATGTGGGAGGAGTGTGGGGTGACCTACCGGTTTACCAGCCCTTATCATCCTCAATCCAATGGGCTTGTTGAGAGATTCAACCAGACCCTGAAAGGCATGATTGGTGGCCTGACTGATGCCATGAGGCGTAAGTGGGACGTCCTCTTACCCTGCCTGTTGTTTGCTTACAGAGAGGTGCCCCAGAAAGGGGTGGGGTTCAGCCCCTTTGAGCTTCTCTATGGTCACCCTGTCAGGGGACCCCTAAGCATTGTTAAAGAGGGCTGGGAGAAAGCTCCTAAGTCACCTCCTCAGGATGTGGTCAGCTACATGCTGGCCCTCCGCAACCAAACCCAACGCTTCTGGAAGCAGGCCCAGAGTATCCTTGAGGCCAGTCAAGAGGTGATGAAGGAGTGGTATGACCAGAAGGCCACTCTAGTTGAGTTCTCACCTGAAGACCAAGTTTGGGTGATGGAGCCAGTAGAGCCCAGGGCTCTCCAGGACCGCTGGACTGGCCCCTTTGAGATCAAGGAGCGTAAAGGGGAGGCCACTTACCTAGTGGACCTCAAGACCCCTACGCACCCCCTAAGGGTCCTCCATCACAACCGGCTCAAACCTCACTTTGAGAGGTCTGAGGTCAGTATGCTCCCGGTCACAGATGAGGGCATGAAAGAGGAGAGTGAACCTCTCCCCGACCTCCTCGCTGTCAAAGAAGGGGATGGGTCAGTGGGGGGTGTCATTCTCTCTGACTCCCTGACTCTAACCCAGAGAGGAGACTGCTATGAGCTGTTAGAGCAGTTCTCCCCCTGTTCTCCCTTACTCCTGGACTAACCCACCTCTGTGTTCATGACATTGGCACAGGTGACAGTCCCCCGGTGAAGAACAAAATGTACAGGCTGTCGGATAAGGTGAAGGCCAGCATCAAGGAGGATGTCTCCAAGATGTTGACTTTACGGGTTATTGAGAAATCCAGTAATCCCTGGGCCAGCCCTGTGGTATTGGTTCCTAAGGCTACTGCCCCAGGTGCGAAGCCAGAACTCCGGTTCTGTGTGGCCTACCGGGGTCTCAACTCAGTCACCCGGACTGACACTCACCCCATCCCCCGAGCTGATGAGCTCGTTGACAGACTAGGCGCTGCCAAGTTCCTGAGTACGTTCGATCTTACTTCAGGATACTGACAGATCGGCCTGACTGAGGGGGCTAAAGAAAGATCAGCATTTTCCACCCCTGATGGCCATTACCAATTCCGGGTGATGCCATTCGGGCTGAAAAATGCCCCCGCTACCTTCCAACGGTTGGTTAACGGAGTCCTAGCTGGTAAAGATGCCTGCTGTGCAGCTTACCTGGACAACATAGCTGTCTACAGTTCCAGCTGGGAGGAACACCTGCTCCACCTCAAGGACTGCAATAGGCAGGACTGACTATCAAGGCTAGTAAGTGCCAGATTGGGCAGGGTTCCGTGGTGTACTTGGGACACCTAGTAGGTGGTGGCAAGGTGCAGCCACTCCAGGCCAAGATTGAGACTATCAAGGCCTGGCAACCACCTAGAACACAGACTAAGGTGAGAGCCTTTTTGGGCCTCACTGGATACTACCGCAGATTCGTCAAGGGCTATGGTACCATTGTATCCCCCTTGACAGAACTCACTTCCAAGAAACAACCTAGGTTGGTGAATGGGACAGAGGCTTGTCAGAAAGCCTTTGATTCTCCGAAGGAAGCTATGTGCACGGCCCCCGTGCTCAAGGCCCCTGACTACTCCCAGGAATTTATTGTGCAGACAGACGCTTCAGAGCATGGCATAGGGGCTGTTCTAGCACAACTAAATGAGGAGGGCTCAGACCAACCAGTAGTCTTTATTAGCAAAAGACTATTACCACGGGAACAAAGGTGGAGTGCTATTGAGAGAGAAGCATTTGCTGTGGTCTGGGCACTGAAGAAGCTAAGACCCTACCTGTTTGGGACTCACTTCCAGGTTCAGACAGACCACAGGCCCTTCAGATGGCTCATGCAGATGAGGGGTGAGAATCCAAAACTCTTGAGGTGGTCCATTTCCCTACAGGGGATGGACTTTACGGTGGAGCATCGCCCAGGGGTTGACCACGCCAACGCTGATGGTCTCTCCAGACACTTCCGCCTTAGAGATGAGAGCTCCCAGGAGGTCGGGTAGCTCTCCCCACTTTCAGCTGGGGGGGACACATGTTAGACCTGACATGCATTAGGGTGGTCACCCCTAACATTTTGCCTACCTCCCTCCACTTTTTGGACTCCGTTTTTGCTGGCTCTTAGACTCTGCGCACTTTACCACTGCTAACCAGCGCTAAAGTGCATATGCTCTCTCCCTTTAAACATGGTAACTTTGGATCATACCCAATTGGACTATTTGATATACTTATAAGTCCCTAGTAATGTGCACTGTATGTGCCTAGGGCCTGTAGATTAAATGCTACTAGTGGGCCAGCAGCACTGGTTGTGCCACCCACTCAAGTAGCCCCTTTACCTTGTCCCAGCCCTGCCATTGCAAGGCCTGTGTGTGCAGTTTCACTGCCACTTCGACTTGGCATTTAAAAGTACTTGCCAAGCCTCAAGCTCCCCTTTTTCTACACATAAGTCACCTCTAATGTGTGCCCTAGGCAACCCCTAGAGCAGGGTGCTGTGTGAATAAAAGGCAGGACATGTACCTGTGTAGTGTACATGTCCTGGTAGTGTAAAACTCCTAAATTTGTTTTTACACTACTGTCAGGCCTGCTCCCTTCATAGTCTAACATTGGGGCTGCCCTCTTACATTGCTGAAGTGGCAGCTGCTGATCTGAAGGGAGTAGGAAGGTCATATTTAGCATGGCCAGAATGGGAATACAAAATCCTGCTGACTGGTGACGTTGGATTTAATATTACTATTTTAGAAATGCCACTTTTAGAAAGTGAACAATTCTCTGCTCTTAAATCTTTCTGTGCCTTACAATCCACGTCTAGCTAGGTTTAGTTGACAGCTCCTTGTGCATTCACTCAGACACACCCCGAACACAGGGTACTCAGCCTCACTTGCATACATCTGCATTTTGAATGGGTCTTCCTGGGCTGGGAGGGTGGAGGGCCTGCTCTGACACAAAGGACTGCCACACCCCCTACTGGGACCCTGGCAGACAGGATTGAACTGAAAGGGGACCTGGTGCACTTCTAAGCCACTGTTTGAAGTCTCCCCCATTTCAAAGGCACATTTGGGTATAAAACAGGGCCTCTGCCCTACCACCTCAGACACTGCTGGAGAAGAAACCTGAACCAGAACCTGCATCCTGCCAAGAAGAACTGCCTGGCTGCTCAAAGGACTCACCTGTCTGCTTTCTACAAAGGACTGCTGCCTTGCTGTTGGCCTGCTGCCTTGCTGAACTCTTTTCTGGCTGCATAAGTGCTCTCCAAGGGCTTGGATGGAGTTTGCCTCCTGTTCCCTGAAGTCTCAGGACCAAAAAGACTTCTCTTTTTCATTTGGACTCCTCGTGCGGTGAAAAATTTGATGCACAGCTTGCTCCGCAGTGGGAAAATCGATGCACGCCAATGCTGCTCGACGCAACGCCTACGGTGCGACCGGAACTTCGACGCACGGACTCGCAGGGACAACGCCGCCCGACTTCCAGAGAGGAAATCGACGCAACGCCTGCTGTGAGAAAGAAAATTCCACGCACAGCCTCCCGGAACGACGCGCAGCCGGATAACAAGCCGAGGAATCCACGCACAGACCCTGGGACATCTGGTATTCCCGCAAACCATATAAGGAGTCGGCCCCCGTGCCGGAAAACGACGCACGTCTTCCCCGAGTGAAAAATAACGACGCAAGTCCGTGTGTGAAGGGGTGAAACCGACGCACACACCATTTTTCTTCCCACAGAACGACGCACGTCTCCCCGCGTGAAAAATAACGGCGCAAGTCCGTGTGTGAAGGGGCGAAACTGATGCACACACCATTTTTCCACGCATCTCCTCCTCTGCGGACCTCTGCAGAGATTTTACACTCCAAACCAGGTACTTTGTGCTTGAAAGAGACTTTGTTTGCTTTTTAAAGACGTAAGACACTTTATATCACTTTTCAGTGATATTTCTACAAATTCTTATTGCATCTTTTATTGGGTTGATCTACAAATATCCAGATAAATATTCTATATTTTTCTAAACACTGTGTGGTGTATTTTTGTGGTGCTATATGGTGTTATTGTATGATTTATTGCACAAATACTTTACACATTGCCTTCTAAGTTAAGCCTGACTGCTCGTGCCAAGCTACCAGAGGGTGGGCACAGGATAATTTAGATTGTGTGTGACTTACCCTGACTAGAGTAAGGGTTCTTGCTTGGACAGAGGGTAACCTGACTGCCAACCAAAAACCCCATTTCTAACAATCAGTAAAGCAGGTGAACTCTTTTCTTCAACCGATTGCAAACAAACACATTTTTAACAAGGGCTGGCTAACCCAGCTGGCCATTTGTGAAGCCAACTCTGTCCTGCTTGCCCCACCCAGCACAAAAGCATAGCTGCAAGTCACTTTCTCAGGTTGAACAACTGCTCGGCTCAGCAGCAGCCCTGGGAATGAGGGACAGGAATGTCAACTATGTTGGCAGGGTGGTTGGGATTCTGAAGTGCCTGGTGTAGTGCTTACCCAAAAGGAATGTGCTGCAAAGTGCTGGAGGCAATTGTACTCACGATGCTCCAAGGTGTGTGGTCTGGAATATCAAGAAAGGAATATCCACTGGTCACAATATCATGATCCACATGTTAAAAACCCAAATATTGAAGATGTAAATGTAAATAGCTAAGAATAGACTTCCTATTTTCAACAACCCATTTACTTACCTTGAAGATCTGTATACTGTGATGGTTCTTCTATGTAGAGTTAAATATAGAAAATCTATTTGTTGATATTATGCTTTTTGATATTTACTCTCCCCAAGATATAAAGAGCCAGCGTGTTGTCTCTCAAGATGTCTGGCACGTGAGTTATCGTATAATTGCCCTGTGGGCTGATCCAAATTTCAATGTCACTTTCAGCAACAAAATTGCTAACGGTTGCCTACCTATCGAATTTCTCAACATGTTAGTTATTTTCTTCATTACATGACGCTACATCTGTCACACGCCACCTAAGAATGTCTTTTAGTATAAATGTATGCCATTTGCCTGGGTTGACATTTACATTACATTGGAATAATTCATGCAGTTTCAGAAAATTTGTTAGTTGGATGTTCTGCCATGTTGGGTAATTACCTGCTGTTTGCAGCAAAACTGTAGCTGGAGAGCATAGGATCAACCCGAACAACAAGTTCTAACTCCTCCAAAGTCCACCACTATCCTTATTATTGTGGTGACTGTAGTAGGAATTGTGAATCTAACCCCCATGAAGTCTAACACTTTCCCTACTGTTGCAGAAATTAGAGTGGGAATAGTATATTTAATATTCTAAGGTTCTAATAGTTTTCATAATACTGGCTGAATAGATTTTACAGCATTAATTATGTATCTGTTTTATAATTTATATTATAATATTTGTTTTTATTTTAAAATGTATTTTAATGTTTATAGATTTTTGGAAATTTGTGTTTTGGATTTCTCAAAATTCATAATTGTTTATTTCTTGTCAACATTCATTTTATTTCCCTATTCAATTGATTATATTTGTATGGCCTTATCGTATATGTATGTATGACACACCCACACCCACACACACACATATATCTATTATGTAGCTGGATACATATACATAAACATAAATAATAAAATATTAAAACATTAAAAATATGTGGATATTTATTTTACATTGCATATTACGTTTATTAATGTTTTAAATATATATATACATTCATATTAAACATGTTAAAATATAAACTTTCTATAATGTAAAATAAATATTTTTATTATATTACACTATATGTATTTGTATGACATTATATATGTATATATTAAAGTGCTGTAATAGTTTTGCCAGAAGGAAGATTTAAAAAATATATATATATTTAGGCAGGGCTCAAATTAGAGCCTGATGCTGTGTGGCATCTTGATGTGTCTATTCGACATCAAAAGATGAATCCTATGAAGATGAGGGGGTTATCCTACCTTATTCGTCCCCTGAAGGGTAATTGAATTGTGGGTACCCTAGGAATCTTTTAGATTATTTATCTGGTGCCAGCCCTGGCATTCTTCCTCATCAGATCCTCACCCACTACACCTAGTATGAGTGGGTGGGCTTAACGCAGTTTACAAGCAGAGCAATTACTATAAAGGAATCTAAAATTAAAATTGCCTGCAGGTTTCTCTAATCTATATTGTGATTACCTTTGGCAAGATTATAAACAGGTTCAAAAGGTGACATTATTAGGGAAAATTATGACCCAAACACCACAGGTCCGCATGTTTCAGCCCTGCTCATTGTCCATCTGGGTAATTGGGCTTTCTTCAGGATCACTTTCATCTATTACCCCTGTTCTTATTGTTTAATAATTAATCTACCATTCAGTATAATTGTATGAAAATGTCAAACTTCAGAAATATGCATATATACAAACCATAAAACCAGAATTTCCCTATGTTTGTACTGCTCAATTCTATTGTAAGGATCCATTAGGTCTTGGGGTGAAGGAGGGAGGACACTGTAGTCATACAGTCATCAAGAGTCCATGCCCTGTCTGATACCTATTTTGCATCCTCTGAGTCCTGCATGTTGCAAGTTCCCATTTTGTGGTTTGCAAATATGTTCATGTTACCGACGTGTGATAGGCAATGGGTAGGGCTACAACATGTTGACCTGTGATAGTTGGGTGAGCATCAGTTAATGAAGCATGCCAGTTGCACCTGTAGGTGAGGCTTCTTCTAAATAATTTAAATGATTCCTAGAGTCTCACAAATCACCACCCTTCAGGGGACGGTAGGACAACCCTCTCATCTTGATAGGATTTGTATTGATTGGGAAGCAGCAGGCATCCTTGTTTTCTTGCTTCTCACTTCCCCTTAGTGGTATGCTGACCCGAAAATGCCCGCTCAGATGTTTTGCCAGATGAACCGCTCATGTTAAATATTATTATTTCTGAAATTCCTAAAGTTATCAACAAAGTTCAGCAACTCAGGCCTGATGATTTGAGGATGATTTCAAAATGAGTATCCCAATGATTTCAGGATTATATGTAGACAACTGCTCAGCAAATACAATCTCGTTTTTGTGCAGTAATTGTAATAATAACAGGTAACATGAAGCATCTAATGTTAACATAATCAATACCTAATATTAAAAAAGATGCCCTTTGGCATTATAAGCATGAACACTGAAATTAAATAACAATGGACTACAAAACTTTGAGGCCGGGTGTAATTAAATAATGCAACAGAAAAAGGCAAATAATCCTGTTTGTTATATGATTGTAGAAGGCACCTTATGCAGCATTTTCATTGTTATCTAGGTATCTTGATATTTTAACTAGGTGTGTAGAAAGTTGAAAATTCCAGTGACTTGTAACTTTGCATGCTTGTATGCTTTACCAGCTTCATAAAATACAAGGTTTCCAAGGTGAAAAACAGGCAGATGCATCTGCTCTATATAGCCACAATATTCAGTGGGCAGACTACTGCTGCTTGACAGCTTTCCTCTGTAATACCCTGTTAGAGATCTTACTTCTGGCCTGTCCCCTCATCAGATTTTAAGCTCCACACCTCCCACTATGTTTTGCACTGCACTATGAGCTTTCTGTTTCACCTTCGTAAAGGTACTTTCTCTGAAAATTGTCCCCAGTGTTTAAGACCCTACCATACACCAGTCACAACTCCTAACACCATCAATGTCCACTGTTGCTCCTAAGAATATCAAATGGCAGAACACATTGTGTCTGAAAAACAACCCATTGTGTGGGCTACTTGTGGGTTAAACATTTCCTTGTTGAATATAGTTGCATGAAGGGTTTAAAAATGTTTGACTGAATATATTGATGCTTGAACGGATGGGATGAAAAAGGAGAGTATAGATGACCACTGTTATGTTGGGTGAAGGAAGATGTTGTTCACTTCTACCACTTCTGCTTACTCATTTATCCATGCACTCATCTATTCATCTGTCTCTCTACTTAATCACTCACACATTCATTCTTCTCACTCAAATCTCTGAATTTGCTGACTCATTCAACCATACATACAACCCCACACAAACTCTACTAAATTGCCAAGCATTCATTTGAATGAAACCCCAGGTCTATTGGCATTGTAATTACTTTTAATAATGGCCCTTCTACCTTCTACAGTAAATAGTTTGTGACCATTACAGACTAAGTTGTTTTCAACAGAAAAAGAAATCTGCATGTCCACACTTCAGTGAGGTCCCACTTATTTCTCCAGTGGTTGCAAAATGGAGCAGCGAGGGACTACTTTGGAAGAGGAAGTGGGTTACTGATGCAAGTACACCGTGAGACATTGAATAACACACAATTTAATTGTTCAGTTGGAAATATTACATGGGAAGACAAAATGGGTCATTATTTACAGGTAATCAAAAAAGGGAAGTTACAAGTAAGAAAGGACAAAATACAAAATGTCCTAGTACTTTCTGGGATGCATTTATGAGTCCACACACCATCACAACATTTACACACTAAAGAACAGGTCAATCATCAAACCAGTTATATCCTTAATTCTCCATGACTTGAAGGCTGAAACTTGCATTGAATCTTGCTATTATTAAAATGTATACACCACTGTCAAAGGGGGAGATGAACCATCAAAGAAATATGATGTACCTAGTTGGTCTACTCTGCTAGGCACTGTGTGCAAGTGTTGGAAACTTAACGAATCATAGCCTGGGAGGACTAGGTCCCTGTACAGCACTCAACATCTGAAGTCCAAAAACCCAGTTTCCACTGTTAAACAGGGAGAGCAACCTGTGTTCAATTTGTGCAGAAGGGTGCCAAAGGCAGCTCACACAACACTATCTATGTACTGTTAACAGATGAGGCAGCCTAGTTGGAGATCAAACTGCCCTTGAAGGGCACCAAGGTGCAATGGTTTGCACAACTACACTGATGTCATCATTGGCCTGCTAGTTGCAACCCTCTAGGTAAAGTTTAACACATCCCTGGTGGCTGTGGCAGGATAATGGGGTGGGGCAGGACTATAAAGATGCCTTAGGGCCGGATTTAGAGTTTGGCAAAGGGGGTTACTCTGTCACAAACATGGTGGATATCTCATCTGCCATATCACGATCCCATTATAGCCTATGGCAATCATAATATGGTGGATGGAACAATTGGATGACAGGGTAAGCTGTCCACTAAACTTTAAATCAGACCCTAAGTTACTTACATCCCTGCTGAATGTGTTAGCACCTATAGAAGAGTACCCTACCTATGTGTTACCACTCTTTCTGTCACAAATACTGCCTATGTTCTTTCTCCAGTTCTGAAATGTGTCCATGTTTTAGTCAAAACTAGAAAGAGGAAAGACTTTCAGATTATAAATGTACCTATTAATTAAGAGAATTAACATATTTTTCTTTAGCCCCTAATATCACAGTTTTTTTAAAGTTCTCATTTAGTATCTGGATGATTGAAAATCAAAAGTAGCGTTCTAAGGGACATGCATGCAGAAGAACTTTGTATCATACTTTGCTTTATCGATTTTAAACTGATTTGACATTTCACTTACAAATGATTCATTTTCGACCTGAATGTGAAAGTAAGCGCACATTTTCATTGACATCCTGATGGCTGTAATATTGTTATTTTCTCTGAAAAATTAGCTGGGTCCTAGATGTTATAGATTTCACACTTAAGTAGAATGATGTGTTGCAAGTTGATAAACAAGTCTGCCTTCTTACACTGAATTAATCTGTTGACTCTACCATAAGTAAATACCCCAGCGTCTATTTTATATTTTATTACACTTTGGTCTCTCCTCTGAATACAAACTTTGAGCTGTAAGCAAGGTGATTAGTTTGTTCTAAAAATAATTGTTTATATGCTTTTTCATCAGAGCATGGAACATAAGTGCTCTAAGCCACTGCTATGTAACCATTCTCTTTTAAGCTGTAAGGGTATGTAGACCCAACACTATAACTGCAATTTTCTATTTTTACCTTTTGTTTTCTAATATATTAACATGTCATACTCTTGTAACAGAGGCAAATGATTTTCCATCTGAAATAGCATTACTTGTATCATGATTACTGCATCTAGAATTTGTGTTTCTATGCCTGTTGAACCCTGCACATACTTCAAAAGAAAACTATTAAAATAGTCAAAAACAAAATCTATAGCAGTGAACAGAGGCCCTGTTGTGCTTCCACTTTTTACTAAATGGAACAGTTGATAAGCATTTATTGTGAAAACTAAATTTTCATATAAATTGCTAAATAGTTGCACAAGTAGAAGGAGTTATTGTTCTGCTACATTTATATAATCCTGAGTAATGTTTACATTTAACAACATGTGAGGATTGTGATATATTATATGGTATGGCTGTGAGACCTTACCGGGTAATGCAGTTAAAAAACTGTCAGGCTTGTTTGTAAAACCTTTCACTCAACCCGAGGAAGCTATGGCCTTGAGGAGCAAGGGTAAACAAAGAAACTACTGTAAAACATTTAGAAGGACCAACCAACAAAATAAGAAAGTCACGCAAACTAAAGAAATCCAACACAAATTTATAAAAATATAGTCTATTTGTATGAATTTCTAGGCACCAAGAAAAGCAAGTTCCATAGGAGAGTTCTGGAAATATGGATTTTCAGGTAAAACCTCAATCTCAGCTTTTTAGTCCAAAATGCAAATAAGCATTGGAAACTGTAAAGTTTAGACATTTTTAAAAAGTTTGAAAGAGCTGTATTCAGCTACAAGCAGATCTGACAGGGAGACGGTCATGGGCACTAGGGAGTATTTGTAACTGGTCACCAAAGCAGTCTCAATTCCAGTTCCACACTTTACACCAAGACCGCCACAGACTTCAATGGAGTGGTCCTGATGATGGGAATGAAGGATGCTGAGGATGATCAAAGATTCTCTGGGTGCTTTGCAGTTGATGGGGTGTCCTTGTGGTTATCCTTCAGTCCATATGTAGGGTGAGGAAACTTTGGTCACAGAGGTTGGTGTCCCTCAAAGTCTTTTTTGAGCCAGTAGAAACACCGATCTCCACACACAGCAGGTCCAGCTGTATCCTTTGGGGAAGGCTAGTGTCTCTCTTTGGTGACCAAAATGGCATCAGGCAACAACCCCCAGGTTGAGCAAACTTGCCAGGTCCAGGAATCAGCTGGCCAGTCCCTCTTCGGTCCTTTCTGCATTTCCTTTGTGATCTGAGATTCAGCGTGTCAGGTGTGCCAAATTTAGTCCCAGAAAGTGTCCTGGGGGAATGACGCCGTCAGTAGCCAAAAGGCTACTTGGATCCCTCCAGCCCTGTAATGAATTCTGGCTATGGGTGGCATTTAGGAATCCCGGGGAGCACTATTCAGGCCACTCCCAGATGTCTGAATCCTTTCTTGTATGTTAGTAGCATGGTATCCCATCCTAGAGGTGTTACTGCCTGTGGCCTACAAGCCATTTGGCACTGGTCTCCCCTTACTTTTCCCGCCACCAACCTGTCTACCTGAGCAAAAGGGCAACCCTTAAGGAGCGTAATCGCCATTTGCCCACCAAAGACGGCTTCGCCTTTGATGCTCACCTTTTGGACCAATACCCTGAGTGGCTTCCTGTAGGGAGGAGGTAACACCTCTGTGAGATTCCATGTAACAAAATGTCTTTCTACAGGCAATAACCCCTTAACTGCTTCAGCATTTTATCTCACATAGTGCTGAGCCCTTTTTTGCTCTTTAGAGCACTTTCTGCTTGGTCTTTATAATACTTTTACACAAAAGGGATACTCATATTTTTTCCTTATATGGGGGATACTAAATGTACCTAAGAGGTTTGGATTTCCTTGTATGTGATGTTAGAAATAACCAAAATAAAGCAAAATGTTGTATTTTGTTTTGAAAAAATAGGAAATAGTGCTGTGCTATAGAAGAAATATTTGTGATTTGTAAAACTGACATTAACAAACATTTTGCTGTCCAAAGATCACAATCTTCCCAGTTTTAAAGAACAAGTATAGTTGCAAAATCCATACATTTTAACTACACCTTTGACATTTTTCTAAATGGTAATTTACATTTTCTTAATTTTTGTGGTTTTAACCAACCTGCACTATTGTGATGGGAATAGATGTGAAACCAATCTCGGAAACCCAGCAAGCTATACATTTCGGTTAGCTAGACAAAATCTGAGAACAACACTGGGTAATTTGTGTAATTTGCCCATGATTTTAGCAAAGGAACAGGTCATTGAAATAATAAAAATATATAAAAGATTTGAAAAAAATGAAATAGCTGACCATGTTTTCATCTGTAATGTTCTGCCCCGATGGCTAATTCATAAAAGCTCTATACCTTTAAGGTTGCAGGGATATATATATAATGTTTGATGGTTGTCCAACAGGGCATCATAAGCACAGCCAATAACAGAGCTACAGTTTATAAAACTTTTTCATTGCATACTAACCTACCATGCAGCAGTTAATATAGTAAAATCTAAATAGGTATGAAGGAATCCTATGCATTTATTTAAATGTGCCCTAGTTACTGCGTATAGGTATTGTGCTTAGTTGTACACCTCTGAATTTAGGATTACACATACTATTATGTAATTCAAAGTGAAAGTTACAAAATGTGTTCTTTTTGGACACTTACATTTGGAACCAAAATCAGAGAGAAATGTAATTCATTATGACAAATGATCTAGTATTCTGTATTCCCACACTACTCCCAATACAAATGGTACCCAGTTGTGGCTCAGGGAAGAGCCCCAGACATGAAAAAACCCAAAACACAACATTTAGATATCAACATTTTATCCATCAAAATTGCCCCTCTTTAGCGATTTATGTAGATGAGATATTTAGGCCTGAGGTCGAATACTTTAGATGGCAACCTACTAAAACCACACACACACAGAGACATAGAAGAGTCCAGTGTGTTGTGAATTGTATGGATTCCACATTGAGGTTTTACCCATGATGCCCTGCAAGCCTCAAACTTTGGCTAATGTCACACATTGTTCTAACATTTACGTGAGGGAACATTATGGAAACTGCTTGGATCCACTCTGTTGATGTGACTGGCCTTAGTGCTTATGTTACGTAATGTACCAAAATGCAATACAGAGACATCAAAGTTTTGTAATTAAAATTGAACCACTTTGGCAATGTGGGGTATTTGGCCCTGAACTCCACCACAACCTGAGTAAACTTACTGAATCCAAACTATTCTGTCCATGGTGAAGGATTTGCATACATTTCATGGCCTTTTCTTATCTGCAATGCCCTGTAAACCACAAACTTTTGCTAAAATCTGTACTTTACTCATTTATGTGGGTGGAAATGTGAAGATCATCCAAAGTGAATTTGGTCCAATGCCACGGCAACTAATTTCTCTCCTTTTTTTTGGCCCCCTAAGAAATCTTTGGAGCCTAGTGGGAATTCAACCCCCAAGAGGGCATGTTAGTGTTCAAACCTCACAATCTGCAACAGGGTGATGAACGACAGGATTGCTTCATTTGGGTTAGGGCATGGTAGATTCCAGGGTGAGCTGCCCCAACCTCTTTGATTGCACCAATCAAGAAATCCCTGGTGTGCAGTTGGCTTTCTACACCCTTGGGGGCAGATTGGAAATACACCCCCCAATCTGTGCGCAAGGGGAAAAAAACTACATTGCCAAGGTAGAGCACTTGTCCTGGCCCTAAGCACCACTCCACACACAAAAAATATGTCTGTTTTTCTAATGGGATGGATCCATGTTTGAAGATCACCTTTTGAGGGCGATCTCAAAGTATGGATCCATTAGGGAGAAGTCAACAGAGTCAATATAGTAACAACAGAGTTGTTGGGATTACGATGTGCCCCTGAGAGCCTAGGCTGTTTCTATGAAAACAACAGTGGTTGTGTTAGAAAAACTTTAATCAGGAGTCCATCATGTGCGGTACAGACTGTTCTTTTTGTTAGACATTTCGACCCCATAAAGTCAATGTAACACTTGTCCTGTGTTTGGAGTCTTCCTCAGGACACCTTGTGAAGACACCCTGTTTGACAAAATATATAATGTGATCTAAGTTTGCTGTGCAAAAAGTCCCAGGTCTATGCATTGGCACTCACCTTCATGTATTGGGGTGTGGGTTCCACAGTTATCATTGACTCCTTTTAAAAAGGCTCCAGAAGGTCACTTATATGGTAAAAGTATAAATTGAATACATCTAAACTTCTTTAATGGTGTACATGGTGAACTGACTCATAACTCAAAAATGAGCAAAGGTGAACTCCCTTTTGCATGTGAATTTATTGCACTCTTGTGTAAGGTGACAGGCTTTGCACCTTCCTTATTTGTGATCTCCCAACATCAGAGGGAGGTTAAGGTGTGTACGCATGCCCAACTGGTATTGTGAAGCTAGTAAGTCCCGCAAAACACGATTCCTGATATTTCTGCCTCAGTTGAATGCAAACAGGGTTTTCTCTGTGGAATCCTGCTCACCCTGTATTATATCCCAATGTCTGTAAATTACTCTTTTTATTACATTGTTGCAGGTACAATGCATGTTGACACATACAAGTCTGTTACTACTGACATTGTTATGAAGCCTGGGCTCCAATAGGATATCTCTCGTGGAGTACAAGGTCTGTTTTCTGGCCCAGTTGAGTTGCCTCTTAGTGCACTCTCTGTCATGAAGCTTATTAATAAGGCCGTCCGATTCTCTAAAATAATCAACCCTCAATAAACACATCTTCCTTACTCCCAAGAATTGCCGGAAAGGTACATTATCGTTCAGGCTTTTGGGTTGGTGGCTAGAATACCTGAGAAGCGTACTTCTCTCGGTGGGTTCACTGTATAGAGTGGTGTACAACTTCACATTCCTGTGTTGAATAGTGATATCCAAAAAGTCAATCTGCTCTCTACTATATGACATGCTCAATTGTGAGTTGGCAAACCTGCTGTTTACCCAATTCAGAAATGTCTGTAGTGAAGCTTGATCCCCAGACCAGATCATCATCAGGACATCCTCTGTATATTTCTTCCAGAGTATGATGTTCTGAGAAAAGGGATTCAGCTGGTGATAAACTTTCATATGCTCATTAAGATTGACCGTAATTCGAATTAGGGAGGCTGGGCTGGTGAAGTAGTTCACTGAGTTGGCACACCCATACTTATCCATTGTCTGGATCTGCCTTTAGACTAAAATGCCACTGGTGATGTTTTTGCAAACACGAAGTTTATGAACTGACAGGTGAACATCCTGAAACTGAGCAAACACCTGCAGGTGGGATGCCACCCTGCCACGGGCAGGTTAAGAGGCTCTACTTTGGCTTTGTAGATACCAAGCCTCACAGGGGTCATAACAGAAGCTGTTCAGCACACAGCACATACTAGCTCCCAACCCAACCCTACTCCAATGCCACTCCCCCTGGTTAGGGTAGTGTCAGGCAGCTGGGCAGTATCCTTAATGGAATGCCATCTTGTGGAGGCATGATGAGCTCACCACGTTAGCTCCTAACTCAACCCCTGGATTAACAGGACTCAACAACAAAGGTGACTTGGGGTACTGTCAATCGCTAGGGGTGAAAGGGAAATAGGACTGAGAAGAGAAACAAAGACTCCCTCTGCATAATCTTCTACTGGTCAGGCCTCTTCATTGTATATATCATACACTGCATCAGCTGATTTGGGGAACAAGTATCTAATGAACTGTAATGGAATCAAGCATAAATGTTCAAATGTGTTAGTTCCCTGACTCTAACCTCCCTTGCATCTGACTTTAATAAACAACAGTTCTTACCACTCTATTCCCTTTTTCCTGCATGCCAATTAGTATAAATGGGTAGAGATTCATGGATAATCCAAACCCTGGAAGGAGAGAGCAAAGATAGTCTGATGTTCTAAATCGATCTCATGTGGATTGTTCTCTTTCCCTCCCTATGAATATATTGTACCAACAAAGAATCAGTGGGATAGATTAAGCAAGCAGGGATTCTTGGCATTCCTTGAAGACTCACCAGTCTGGTGAGTTCAGTGGTGATGGACATTTCCTTGCAAACAGTTCCTAAAAGTCTATGATAGCACTGATCAAGGCACAATGGTCTACACAGAATTCAAGTTTCTTACTTCTCAGGATTGTTCATTCAAACATCTAACTGATTACTAATTTGTGCTTTTTGCATAACTCTGAGGGTATTACAGCAAGTGATGTGTGAGAGAACCCTATCTAGAACAACAAGTTAGGTTCCAGCACAGGCCCCTTGTATGTTACCAAGCTTTTTGAAGAATGGTATGCTGTTTTTGTCTTTTCTTTTCTTTCTTTCAGGTTTCTTACAGAATGGGTAAAGGCTGCATCTTTGGGATGTCGCAGCTGCTGGTGCTATCTGCTTTATCTGAAGCATGGACGGAAGAGAGGTCACCCTAATAAGGAAGAAGAGAGAAGCTGGAGCGATTCCTGGGCGCATGTGCAGCTGCAGGTAAGGTCTGAAATATAGGCATGTGAGTAAGATGGGTGAGACCTTTTATAGCTGACCGTGCCTAAAATGGCTCCCGTTCTGGCTCCAATCCACACAGGAGTGGCTGGCACGTGGGCTGGTGCCACATACCTAGACAATAGCACTGCTCCTTTCTCAAATACAGTGCAAATGTCTAAAATGGAAGCATAGCAGCTTTCCAAACTATATCCCTTCATTGACCCAGACCACAGCCGCGACCAAGGGGCCTCAAGCATTGCAGTGCCTTATATTTGTATTTCTATCACAGAATGGTCTACAAAAGTTGTCCCTGAGAGTTGGGTGTTAATGTTTACCAGCGATCCTGGTTTGTCCTCTGCGGTGTTGTAGACCCAGAATGTCTCTGGATTTGGGCAGTTGTGACAGGAAAGTGGCACTGCTCAATGCCTGGAGCCTTGGCCTGTGTGGACTAGGTCTCCAAGGTGAAAGCTATGGCTTCACTACCTCTCGCAAGGAGATGTTCATCTCACAGGACCCTCAAGCTTCACCATGGTCTGATGCAACCCTGCCAGGAGATTGAACATGGCACTGTCTGGTGCCTGGGGCCCTGGCCTGTGGGGCCAGGCCTGCCAGATAAAAGCTATGACTTTGCCTGTTTCTCATGGGAGATTTCAGAAGCTGGCCAGCCCGCCGGAGCCCAGACTCCTTCCCAGTCCAATGCAACTGTGTTACAAGATCTGCCTGATAGATGTAACTTCACGGTGGGTACCGGTATTCTCCCTGAGCCACATCCATAAATGCACAAGAGTCCTCCCCAGTCTGCAGCCATCATGCTCTGGGTATGGACTGTCACCCCAGTCTATTGGCTAAGGCTGACTGGGTCAGTACTGTTTACCTTCCTGCCCCCAGCGAATCTCCAGCCTCCTGAGCCTGCCAGGGAAGCAATTTGTGTTGACTGTTAAGCCCCAACTTCCGCAAAGTGGGGGCTTTCACAACCCAGGGAAGACATAAGTCAGAGTTTGACGTGCTACCCAGCCTGGTGGTCATACGGTCAGCTAGCCAATGATCAGTCTTCTGGTTGGCCAGCCACTGTCTGGTCATCTGGTTGGAAAGCTGATGACCAGATTGCTCAGCCTGACCTTGTGACCAAAGTACTCAGGTGGCAGCTGACAACAACGTCAGCTCACCGGTGGTTCCTTCCTAGAGCCACTGAACAGCTTCTTGCCTCTGGATATCTCAGTTGGTGCCTGCTCAGGCCATCTGGTCATCCTGATAATCTGCTTTCAATCATGCCCCCATCCCTACACATGGAAAATGCAGAGCTGGAGGAGGAGGCCCCTCTGCCACACTGCAAGTTGTAGAGGCAGCCTCCCATGTGTCACACCCCATCCCTTCTGCCGGCCTGGTGGCCAAGGGACTCTGAGAGGCACTGGCACAAAGAGACAAATGCTTAGCTGAGAGGTAGACTTTCAGTAAATTGTAGCATGGTAGCTGCTCCGATACTTATAAAACTCTGACCCAAAATCAGCTTGTATACAAAAGATTTAGCAGCAGGCGCCCTAGGTGCCCCACGAACAAGCGGTGCACTAAAGGCGATGAAAGCAGACCTCTTCTGGCCGTGCTTCAGTCTTTGGCTCTACGCACCAGCCCAGAGGCAAGCTATGCCAGGTCAATGGAGTCTCCATGGCACCATGGTATCACTAAGGTTTAGAGGGGACTCTGAATTAATGGAATTGGGTCCTTTTGTAGATTTTTGCCTTCTGTTAATAAACACATTTTTGTTGGCATTAGGACTCTTTCCGCTGCACTTTTACCTGCAAAGGAACTTGCTGACTTACCTTACCAACATTATTCCAAACTGCGAGAGATAATCAACATGGGGACCTTGTGTGGATATGGGTACACCATCTCCTCCAGCAAGAGCTAACCGTACACCACTGGAACCATATCTCTTTTCAAGTCTCAGGCCCCACCCTTGGCACAAACCCATTCCATGGCACCCTGCCCATCAACAAAGAAAAGATAACTCTCCCCATGGGGTATCTCCAGCTTCTACAGGATTGTTTGCAATACTGCAATGGAAGCTGTAGGGTCCCTATTTCCACCACTCCAAGATCAGGGATCTGAACCCAACTCTTTTTTTTTGATCAGCTGAGGGCAATGAAGGCCATGACCCGTCCCTGCTGAGCAGTGCTCACGTATCTCTTAAGACTGACTGACTAATGTACAATTGCTGTTCACATTGAAATATTCTCCACTTTGCCCTTCTCATTTGAACATTTGCTACATTATAGTACCTGCAATTAAGCCACATGCTCTACTCCTGGTGGTGGCCTTCTGTTAACTCCTTTAAGTTTCAGCTTTGCAACCATTCTTCCCTGGAACTCAAAGACTTTGTTTTCCTGGAAGCTGCTAAACAAGCCATGGGAATATCAATGCTGGATCGCTAGTTGGCATTGTTTATGGTTGGAACTCAGAAGTTATCTGATTGCCTTCGAACTCTCAACTTTTGTTCTTGAATAATGAAAACATTCTTGGCAAATGCTTTCACTTTGGTTTCATCCTATGCTGGTCCAAGAATTTCACTTCAAGTAGCACAATACAAATGCTGTTGGCTTCCCGCTTAATCATGGCCTCAATTTTGAAAGCTAACAAACTAGAACCAGAGTCCTATTCCACTATTTCTAGTTGCAGTATTCAGGTGGCCCGCATGCTTTGTAGGATCTAATTTATTCAAAGTAAATGCTTCAAAAACTCAGGGCAGTCAGTAAGGAGCAACAAGGAGGAACTGAGAGGTAGGTGCTGAGAAAAGTTGCAGCTTGACTTTATGAGGGCTCCCTGCGCAATCCTAAGAACCAACCGTGAACTTTTTAATGGCATGAACTTGAAGTTGAACCACTGTGGCTCATGGCACCAGTCTTGCCCTTCAATGAATTTTGTTATAGGATTAACATGTGTTAATTCCTTTAGAGGGCTTCAAAAGAGTCATGCATTTTCACTTTTTGTCACTAACTCCCCATGTCAGGCATGGGTAATTGTCACACCAGGTACATTAGTTAGACATTGAAGCTGTTTCTAAGGCTTCCTCTCTGCAATTGAATCATGATTCACCATTACCCATGGTTACCACTGTAGACACTGAACGTACTATCAAAAGTTCATACGGCAGACGTCTGCATGTATAATCCCAGTCACACTGTGATGCAATCAGTCCAAGGTTATCCAGAGTGACCAAAGCACTCAAATGAGCCCATATTTGGTTTGGTCCGATAGATGCAAGTATCCTGGGAGGCCAATGCTCATCGGCATGTATTGGCTCCAGAATTTCCACAGGTATCCAATAACAGACAGAGTGATCAAAAGCACCACAAATGACTTATTGGCCCATTCACAGTTTCACTGTACCAGCCATGTGTACTTAAACATGCATGTCTTGATCTTTGAGAAAGGTAGATTCTACAGGAAAAATCAACAAGATAGCCCATCTGCTGGATAGGAGGAGGAGCCGCTGCCCATCCTGAACTGACATTCACACCCCTCAGAAGTATGCTTTGAGGACCCCTTTGCTTGCCTGTAGGGGCATGGGGTGGCAAGGGCAGTCACACAGGTACTGGCAGGTACAGCCTGCTCTAAAACAAAAGAAGGGAGATGCGGACTAAGGCGTGGCCTGAGAAGGACACAGACATGCTGTGTCCTGGCCAGGACAGCAGGGCCATCATACATAATCCACACTGGGGATGGGCTGGAAGGGACATCAACAGTGTGTCCACTGCATTCTAAGGGTTAACACCGTGTAATATCAATCCACCTTAAAGGTCTATACATTGGTTTTAACATAGAATTTTCACAATAAGTAAGTCATTACTTTCAGGTGTATTTCCCTCATCATTGGTTACCTCCTGTTGGAGACTGTGCTACTTAAATACAGGACTTGTTATTGGTATTTGATAATGTTTTATTTTCTTGATACAAAGATGCTATTGTTATATTGGTCCTTCAATATAAATCTTTCTTCTTCTTTCCTTCTAGGTGGTCTGGCTTTCTCATTCACCAGTACCCTCAACAGAAAGGATACATCAGGTAAGTGACTGTAAGGTTACACTTCTAACACCCAGATGGTGAAGTTAGTATGCTTGTGTTCCCCTCTAACATGTATCTTGGAGGTGACATTAATAGGGACTATGTGATTAAGGTAAAAAAAACAAAAAACATTATGAACCACTATGTAGATGTCATAGAAATAACATTGGGTGGGGTGGAATTCCCTTTTTAGACACCAGGTTATTCAAGCATGTGTAACCAACCATAAGTTTTTGGCGGTCTCCTTCCTCTTCCCTCCCCTATTTAGGAGAGGATAACACACCTGACTAAACCACGCTCCTTCAGGAGTGTGACGGGATTAAAAACTCTAGCGGCGTGTGTTTTGCTCTTCGGTCTCCTTCCCAGCAGGATCCTCTTCAGCGCTGCGCTCCACAGCCTTCTAGATGCAGTCGGGCCCCTCGGCAAATAGAGTCCTTCTCAAGCTCTCACTTCACTCCTCCGGGTTTCCTCTGACTCCATCCTGTGAACTTGACAAGAGATGCCTGCTCGCTCTTTCCTTCTGGATATCTTCTCTCTTGTTCTTGCCCCCCCCACTTGCACATGCTCAGAAAGGTTTGTGTCTCTCTCAAACTTGCCTGACTTTGTGCTTTGATTGTGAATCCCCAATCCTGTAATAGAAGAAGGACACATTTTCTATAATTTTCAGTTCTGGGGAAAAAAATCAGGTAATTCCTCATCACCCGTATCTTGACACCCCCATAAAAAATATGGGCCTACAGTACTGGGCACACATTTTGCCTCCACAATCAGGCAAAGCAATATAAAACCACACCTTAAACAGCCTTAAAAAAATTCTAACAGCTCAAGTTCACCCCTATGGTTTGTAACAGCGGTAACCAAATCAAGGACATGGGTTTCCTACAGTAATCTCAGAGTTTCCATATGTCGAAGTGAATGTCTAGAGTTGTTAACTCACTAATGGCAATCCATCCTACGGATCTATTGGATTTAACGTATGCTTTTCACACTAAATATGGCAGAACTTTTGTCTTTGGTATAACTTTTCATAATAAACATACTAGACCAATGGCACTCATGTCACCTGTCCTTTTTGAAGCCAGTTTTCCTTCTCCATGCAACATGATTTGCCTCGGTCATAAACGAACACACAAATAAGAGAAATTTGAGCAAGAAACTACGTAGCACCTGCCCTTTATCATTTTTGTATGTTCCCTTTACACATGTTACATTGTTTTATTTTGGAATGCTCGCCCACTTCATGAGCTGGTGCGTAAATCCGCTGCCCTACTTTTACTCACCTGCAACACCTAAATTAAATCGGAAGTTATAAAATGTAACGATGTAACTTCTAATGTTAGAGGTAGGACTTGAGGTAGTGAAAAGCAAATTTAGGATTTTTTCATTACCAGGACATGTAAATCTTAAAAGTACATGTCTAACTTTTTAAATACACTGCACCCTGCCTTCTAGTGTGTCCAGGGCCTATGCTAGAGGTGATGTATGTGTATTAAAAAGGAAGGTTTTGGCCAAGCAAAAGATGTATTTTTTCAGATCAACATGACAGTTGAAAATTGCATACACAGGATGAAATGGCAGGCCAGGGACATGTTTAAAGTGCTACTAAGGTGGGTGGCACTATCAGTGCTGTAGGCTCACTAATAGCATTTCATTTACAGACCCTGGGCACAGCTTCTGCTACTTAACCAGGGAATTAAAAGTAAATTAAATATGCAAGTTGGGTGTAAGCAAATTTAGCATGTTTTAAGGAGAAAGCACAAGCACTTTAGCAATGGTTAGCAGTAGTAAAGTACACAGAGCCCTAAAGCTAAGGTCTGAGGGTGAAAAGTTGGGAGGAAAACCATGCCAAGGATGCCAGGACTACAGTGTAGAGACTTTTAACAGATGTGTATAGTGTCTTCATCCCAATTCTACAAGTAATTTTGAAGGAGAATGTGAGAATCAAGCTGTGTCATATTTCCCACTTTTGCTTCAAAGATCTAGGATAAAGCCATGTCTTTCTGTCATCATGCCATCACTTAATTTCCAAAAAACTATTTCCTACTAAAGAGCTTGCATGTTGAGGCAATGAACTAACACCTTTTGACCCTGCAAACCTGCTCATAAAGTGATGGTAAACACTGGGCCAAATGTTTCCACACCATTAAGTTTTACAAATTACACATCACAATCATGTGGCTTGGTCCACAGTGAAGTTCATTTTGCTTCTACAATCACTTATGTGGATATGAATCATGCTGCTCACCATGCTGACCCATTTTCAAGCAGTGAGAGTGGCGATCATGCTGTAAGCTGAGCTATATAAGTGTAGCAATTGCACACATGTACAAGGAAGCCTACACACCTATCCTAATTTCTTGGTTAACGTAACATCCCTTTTGTTACCAATATCACTTTTAATAGATACATTACTTCTACCTAGTTTTACTGCAAAAAGACTTAAAGCACTGAGGTTTTAATAAATCAACCAATAACATGGTTTGGGTGTAAGCATGCAAAATATAGGTTTTGCTCCATTATTGTAACATTAGAACATTGTGTTAACTACAATGGTACTTTGACATATGTTTAAAATTATGAATGTAAACATGGAACACTGCTTAAACTGTACAGTATAAATGATTACCTAATGGTCGCAATACATTTACATGTGTTTCATTTCTTTTTTTTCAGAACATGCCAGACAATGAAGAGTCCTTTGATTTAGTAACTGATGAAAGTCCATGATTTCACCCTGAGATATTGATACTTTTTTGTAAGCTTAAGAAATTGCATTTCCATTTTCCTGTCTTAATTATGGTTTGCTTTCTCTTTAAAGAAATGGTGCATAATTCACTGCCCATTATTGACAAAAATGATAACTATTCCACTGGGCCTAGCTCCTGTGCGAATGAGGCATGTTTAATGATACAAGCTGAAGTGAGAGCTTTTCAAGCTGAGAAAGTGTTCATTCTGAATACCAACATCAGCATATCATGGAACTCTATAATGAATACAGATTATCGAAAATAAGATGCCAACAGGTAAGTCTAGATTTTCTGTAGCTAACTCAACATTATTGTACCTATGTGATATACACATGTATCTTAAGGATACAGAAAACTAGAGTGATAAATAGTAAAATACGCTTTCAAACTAGGCACTTACCTTTCAATATTTTGTTCCTTGACATTCTGTCCTTGATATTCTTCTACCAGAATATTCTGAAGGTCAGTATTCAGTTGTCCAACGATGAGAATGAATGCTTAAAAGGTAAGTGAAGAATTTTATACCTGACCAGATAAATGCACCACATTAGCATAATGTTTATGATGGTAATGTGGCCCAAAGAGGACAATTTCTCTGTGCCATCTTTACAAAGTGGCACAATGCATGCATTATGCCACTTTGTAACCCCTTGCCGCACATTATGCATGCGCCAGGCATAATGTATGCAAGGGAGACATTCCCCCGCTAGGGGGACTACAAAAATGGTGCAGTGGAATCTAGGAGATTCCAGTATTAGCGGCTATTTTTAATGTCTGTACACAGCAAGCGTTAAAAGGAGGCATACCATTGTTTCCAATGAGCCCCTATGTACTCTGCAGGTTTAGCGCCAAAATGATGTCACTAATCCTGCAGAGAACATCAATAGCTTCAAAAATCTTGACGCTATTGCCCCTACCCTGCCCCATGGTGCACTGTATATTAAGTATGGCGCAAAGATAGAGGCGCTAGGGGATCCTAAGGGGCACAAGAAAAGTGGATGAAGTGCCACTTTTCTTTCATGAGGCCCCATGTGCTGTAAGGGAGTGAAGCAAAAGATGTGCACAAGATCCTTGCCATTGTCACACTCAGACTGTTTTCCTCGTTAAGTTTCACACTTTCTAGACCATGTTCCACAGCCACCTGCGAGTGATACTGATTCCTGCAGGTAGCTTTAAACAGCTGGCTGCTCTGTTTAGCAATGATTTGTATTGTTCGATGAAGAAGGTCCTTCAGTGTCACTGGAAAGCGAGCAAATCAGACAGTCGGCAAATGTTTGATTTCTGTATCTGATTTATGGAGTTTATGCAAAAAACACCATCCAGTTGCAGACACAACAACATCCACTATTTCCACTGCCTCCCCTTCCTCATCCTCCTCCACCTCCCACCCAGTTACGTCCACACTCACACCTGCATGCACTACATGATCATCCACTACGAGCATCACCACACCAGGCAGAACACACACCTCACTGGCAGACACCTCCACCACAGCCATGCCCACATCCCCAGTGTCCTCTCCCACTGTGTCTGTCCCCCCTCCTAAAATACACAAATGCAAGCACTCAGACACCCAACAGCCATCCACCTCACAACAGCATACAGCCCATGCACCTGCACCCAAATCCATCAGACAGACACCTCCAACAACCACTCCCTCATCCGGGACTCCTATTCCTTCTCCCTCTTCCCGTCCCAATGTTCCTATTCACCATTGACCTCTTCGCTACCCCTACCCCATCCTGCACATATGGCCAGGGTAGGAAGAACCCAGCCAAGCACCTCCACCACACAGTCCACAGGCCCAGTACTCACTGCACTCACTCATGGTGGAAAGGGATCCAGGCCACATGTCCTGAAGGGGAAGGAGCCTACACCAGCCAGCCTAATAGGGAAGGAGACTGCCCCGTAGGCAAGAAGAGAAAGGGGCCTGCACCTGCCACCCAAAAGGCCAAGGAGCCTGCACCAGCAGGCAGGAAGAGCAAGGAGCCTTCACCAGCAGGCAGGAAGAGCAAGGGGCCTGGTCCAGAAACTGTGACGGAGCCCCCACCACCAACCATGGTTGCGCAGCCGTCCAAGGTTGTAGGGGATGGGCAGGGGCCTCCCCCTCCAGCAGCACCACCAATGTGCAGCCGTCCGAGGTTTCAGGGGATGGACAGGAGCCTCCCCCCACCAGCAGCACCACTACTGCCGGCGGACAGTATGTAATCCTGCCTCCATGGGCTGCGGTGTGGCCTGCCCCCTCCAAAACCAGTGGGTATAACACCCACCTGCGAGACTGTGGCCCATCACTCCCCAGGATCAAGCAACAGGCCAGGTTGCCCCCTCCAGAACCAGTGGGTATGACACTTACCTGAGAGACTGTGGCCTATCACTGACCAGGATCAAGCACAGGGCAGGATGCTCCCTCCAGAACCAGTGGGTATGACACCTGAGAGACTGTGGCCTATCACTACCCAGGATCAAGCACAGGGCAGGTTGATCCCTCCAGAACCAGTGGTATGACACCCACCTGAGAGACTGTGCCCCGTCACTCCCCAGGATCAAGCACAGTGCAGGTTACCCCCTCCAGAACCAGTGGTCTTGTTACATCTCCGGGCTGAGGTGCCCCCCATCCCCTGTCCCCCTGAGGTGCCTGCCTATTTACCAACTGATGCCCCTGCAGTGTTCTCTCCGTGTTGAAGCAGGTGACATGTGTGGCCTTGGACTTTGGCCTGTGGCCATGTGGCCTACGCAAATTGAAGACTGGGTGTGTCCCTTTTTCTGCACATATGTATAAATCTATTGTCTTGTCTAACTTATTTTTCATACTGTGTTGATCTCATTACATTCACTTTTACAAAATAGTTTTGTCCTTGCATTATTCAGCCGAGTTACGGGGTAAAATTGCTTTTGTAATGCATCTGGTTGTATGTATAGGGTGTGTGTGTGGGGTGTGTGTGGAGCGTGTGTGTGTCACTGCCATTTTCCTCGCCCCCTCCCTTGTGTGCTAGGCCGCTGTACTCACCGTCATCGTCGTCTTCATCAGTGTTGGTGTTAGTGGTGGAGCAGAACGTAGAATATCATTGGGAAGACATGCAGTTCAGGTTCCATGGTGGCATGGTTCTTCCCTGTCTCTCCAATGGTGAGTCCTTTCCCTTCTGAGCTCAGTTTCCACCAGGCTTTTGATGTCATTGGTATCACACCGGAAAAGGTGGCGGTTTGCTGTGTCTTAATATGGAGGGTTGATCATTGACTTCTGCCTGGCTGTAGGGGGCTACCGCCATGGTGGCTGTTGTTTCCGTCCTGGCGGTCGGTGTGGTACACTGGCTTTCTATCAGAGATCTTTCTGCCCTGGTCATAATTTGGCGGTAGTTACCGCCGGCCTGTTGGCGCTATTACCGCCACTTTATCACCAACCACCAGGGTCGTAATGAGGGCCATTGTTTCTCTAAATTGAAACAATAATGTTAAAGGTAACAAATTTTCCTTTCTGTATACTGGACATGGGCTTTTGCATGTACAGCAATCTGTTACAGAGGGCCAATGAGAACTACAATCATGTCTTTATCCCGGTTATCTTAATCTTACTGACCATTATCTCTTTTAGCTCTGACTGGATCTGTGTCAGCAGTGATAGGTAGAGAGTAATGACAGTGGGAGAGGAGCATGTAGAGAAGGTATGAGTGAGAGTGTGTTGGTAAGTATGTTCAGAGGATGTTATAATGCTTCTGAGATGTGCCAGTGAATAATAATATTAGGGGGAAAAGGGAACAGATTTGTGTGTTACTGTGAATAGTTTGAGATGAGAAGCAGGTCAATTATGAATTGATGGATTTGCAAGTTTCTGGTGTTACGCAAGTAAATGGTGTAGTGAAATATATGAAACGCATTGTGAGTTGTTTTGTTAGTGGCTTATAGGAGTAGGGTAACAAGAATGTAATGAAAGTGGGGATTTGAGTGGTTGAAATTATATGACGTGAATCACTGATGAGTTGTTAATGGGCGTCTGAATGGTTGATGTTGGAGACTGGTATGAATAGGTGTTGGAGACTGGTTAAGAGTAATATTTAGAGTAACTGTGTAATGCGAGTGATGATGCATTGTTGAGCATATGAACTTTAAGTGACTAAGAAAAATGGATTTGTTGCAAGTAGCTGTTTGGTGTGAACGGTGTTGTATGGTTGTAGTGAACGGATGGTGTGAAGAAGAGTGGGCTATTAGGTGGTGCTGTGAGTGCCAATGCACTTGGATGAAGGGGTGGCAAGCATATGATGAAATTGGCTGTAAGTGAATGAGTATTGTACATTGGCGAGTGTAAGTAGTTTGGTGATGGATAAGTAGTAAGCGTGCTTTCAAAGTAACTGTCAGTGAATAATGCAGTGAATACTGTTCTAAATGACAGCCCGTAAATTGTGCAATTCTTTTTTTAATCTGAGTCAACATGATTTATAAGTGCACATTATGGTGTAGAGAGTGGATGATGCCCTAGATACTGTATAAGATGATGAGAGGATATGTTTAGTGGTAGGAGTAGCTATGAATAGGGATTGTGGAGTGTGGAATCAAGACTACGGACATAATGAGTGAATTGTGGTGTGCTGAGCAGATTTGGAGATCACCTCAAGCTGAAATTTCAAGCAAAAGAATGTTGAGTGCTTGTGGTTGCTGGGAGTGAGAAGAGACGGAGAGTCAGAGGAAGTCCAGCAGATAGGGAGACATGAGGATGTAGCGTGAATGAAGAAGTTGGTTGTAGAGGCCAAAGTGTCCATAAGGAGGCAATATAGGTGGTGGCAACCAAATGTTCGGATTTATAATTGGATGTTATATGGAGAATATATACAGGGTGGAGGCCCAATGTAGAGCCTGCAGAGACAATAAAGAGGGCTACATGTGAATGAGTAGGTTAGGTAGCAGATATAGCTGACAGATACAGAGTGTGTTTTGGATGTAATGTACAGACAGCAGAAGTGGAAAGTAAATGGTGTGGAGAGAAAATGGAACTTGGCAAGTTGATGCAAAAGGCTCAGATTTGATATGCAAGGTGAAAACAGATTTCAAAGGTGAATATAGAGGAAGGACAAAGAATCGTACAAATGAAGAGTGGAAACCCCATGTGGATGATTGTGTTGCCACATGAAAGATGAAGAATAAGTGTGGAGATGTAGAGAGGAGGGCAGCTGTGTAAAGGTAGAAGGTGGAGAGCAGATGGTTGTAGCAGGGTGGGGGAGTGAATATACAAATTGGTGTGGAAAACTGGGAAACATGAAAAGTGGAACATGGTAAGACGGTGTGGGCTGTGGGATGTGCATGGTGAAAATAGTATGTATAGCCTGCACACAAGATGTGGTGGGAAGAACAGATATAGAGGGAAGGTTTGGAGGTTGCACAGTGGATGTACCGAGTGGGAAAAGCATGTGCATAGTGGAAAGACCATACGGATGATGAAGAGGAAAGTACTCGCTGGATATAGAGGCTGGAGGGATCACAAAGTGGGTGAAAAGTGTTTCTGAAGAGTGGAGTGCTTGAAAAGTGAAATAAATGGAGAATGTATTTAGAAGGTGGAGAGTATACGTTGAGCATATGGTAGAGAACATGTAGAATGTGCATTGGAGGGGATTTCACAGTATTTGTGTAGAGGGGAGAGTGCATATGAAGGGTGATGATTAGATATGGAGGGTGGAAAGGGCAGATGGAGAGAGGATGCAAAGGGTGTAAAGCATCTGTGGAGGATGGAGGAAAAGGGTACATATTAGAGAGAATGAACAGGTTAGAGAGCACAAATAGGGGATAGAGAGCATGTGGGGCATATACATCGGATGTCTGGGGTGGAGAATGATGCTGAGGGCATACAGCAGATGTAGAGAGAGAAGGTGGATTGTGGAAAGTGGATGTGAAGAGTAGAGTGTGAAGAATTCTTGTGGAAATCAGGTGTGGAGTTTATATGGGGCATTTACACAATAGTTAATATATTTTCAGAGTGTAGAGGGTACATGGAAGATGGAGAACAGAGGTGGAGGGTTGAAAGGGCATGTGGTGTGTAGATAGCCTCTGGAGGGTGGAGATGGGACAGTAGATATACAGTTTGTACAGCATATCAGACAGTAGGAAACTCTTATACTTAATAAAGCGTAGGGGAAGTGAAGAGAATGTGTACAAAGTGGATAAAGCAAGTGGAGAGTGCAAGGGAGTCCAAATTGAAATACCCCCACCCCCTCAACTTTGAACCAGAGCTCTTATAGTACCAAGCAAGCAAAGCAAGTCATTGTGAGCCTCCCCAGAAGAGCTTGCCTGTCACTTCCATCCAAGCATCTATTCATTTATCTTTTCAACCTTCCATTCACCCGCTGACATCCACAATTTCATCTTCACATTCTGTCATCCAGTCAGTCTCTCATCCAAACTTCAGTCTGTCACCTTTCTGTCAATCCGTCTGCCCATCCCTATCCAAATGTATCTATCTATCTTCAAACCTATCCATCCTTTCACTCAGTCAATCGTCCTTTCACTTGTCCATCCCCTTTCATCCTTCCTTTCAGCCATCCATCCCACTTTCACTCATGAGTTCATCCACCATTTTATTCAACCATCCATACTTTGCCCCATCCATTTCCCTTTCACTCATCCATCCACCCTTTCACTCAGTTCATCCATTCACTCATCAATCCATCCATCCATTTACCCTTTAACTAATTTATCCATGCTTTCTCACTCATCCATCCATCCTTCATCATGCATCCTTTCACTCATCCATCCACCCATGTATCTATCCTCTCTTTCACTCATTCATCTTTACATCCACCCTTTCACTCATCCACTCATGCATCTATCCATCCACCTTTTCACTCACCCATCCATCCTTTCACTCACACATCAATCCATTTAATCGTTCACCCATAAATCCACTCATCCATCTACCCTTTCACTCATCCATCTGTCCACCCTTTCACCCAACCATCCACCTACCCTCATTTTCACTCATCCATCCTTGTATCCATTCTTTCACTCATCCATCCACTCTTTCAACTCGTCATCCATCCATCCTTTCACTCCATCCACCATACCCTTACCCTTTGACCTCATCTATCCATTCTCTCATCATCCATCCGCCCTTTCACACATCCATTCATTTATCCATTTTCCTCCCTTCCACTCATTAATCAATGCATCTATCTATCCACCCCTTCACTCACACACCCATCTATCCATCTTGCCTTTCACTCACTCACCTTCCCACCATTTCACATTAAGTATGAGCCGTTGTCTTCCGAGTTGCAGAAAGAATCCATCAAAAACCCCACCTCTGCTGTAGCTGCTGAGGTGGTGGGGGAGGGGAGTTGACAACATCCCTGCATGCATCCATTTTCCTCAATCTTCCACCCTTTTACTCATTCATCCATCCATTCACTCTTTCACCTATCCATCCGTCCACTCTTTCATCTAGCCTTCCATCTACCCTTCCTTTCAAACATCCATCTTTTCACTCATTCATCCATCTATCCAGCCATACCTCCTTTCACTCAGTCCATCATCCATCCATTAACTCTTTCACTGATCCTTCCCTATTCCCTTTCTTTCATCCATCCTTACATCCATCATTTCACTCACTGAGCCATGTCTATCCATCCATCTTTTCACTCACCTACCCATTATTTCATTCACATATTCATCCATCCATTTACTCTTTCACTCATCCATCTGTCTACCTTTTCATCATCCATCCTTTCACACATTCTTACATCCACCCTTTTAACTCGTCTATCCATCCAGTATTTCACTCCATCCAGTCGTCTTTCCATCCACCACCATCCATTTACCCTTTCACTCCATCCATCCTTTCACTCACTCATCCATCCACGTTTTGTCTCATCCATTCTTTAAAACATCCAGCCATAAATTGATCCATCCATTTATTCATATATCACTCCGTCCTTTCACTCATCCATCCTTACATCCATCCTTTCTCTACTTGATTAACCCATCCATCCATCCACATCTTTACTCATCCATCCACCACTTAACTCATCCATCCATCCAAAAATCCATCCATCATCCTCTCACTCACTCACCTTCCCATCCTTTCGCATTATTTATGATCCTTTGTCTGCCAAGTTGCAGACAGAAGAGGCCCATCAAAAATCCCACCCCCACTGTTGCTGCTAAAGAGATGGGGGTTTGATGATGCCCCTGGAGTGTGTATGTTGAAGGATGACATTAGATGTAGAGATCAAAATCTGTATAGTGAAGGATGCAGAGAGCAGATATGTGGAATGCAGAGATGTGTGGATGTAGGGTAGAAATCTGATGCAGCATAGAGATTAGATGTAGAGTGGATCTACAGGGTGAATAATGCAAGAGGAACATGGAACGGGGTCTAAGTTCCTTGCTGAAGCAAGGTGTAGTACCAAAAGAGCAAAATGTATTGATAGGAGAGAAATGAAATGTGGTAAAAGGCTGAGAATGAGAGGCATTCCTATACCCTCCTATTTAGAAAGTATTAAACTACTGTAGCTCACACCTAGGAGGTGAGTGAGTTCCATGCCTTACTCTCATCGGTCATATCACCTCTCCTTGCTATCTTTTCCTACACTCTTTCCCCTTCTGCCAGATTGCTGTACTTAATTAAAAACCCTTCACCTGTCCTCGTTTTTATCTCAAAAGAGACACAGAGAGCAGCTGATGTAATTCCTTGGGCTACAGCTCCATTTACGCTCCTACTCCAAATGTCGCTCTTTTTCAGGTAAATGTAGAACAAAGGCATGCGAGTTGTGGGAGTAATTGAATGATTGTTTGGACACAACAATTGCCTTGACTGATTAGTGGAAACAGCCCGGGAGGCAGAGACAGGTGGACAAGGTTGGTTGCAGTAGATCCTTTATCCATTTCATTTCAACAAACTTCATCGAACGCATGAGATGACAAGAAGACAGGTAAATTTATTCAGTTCCAAACAGGACAAAAATCTGAACCTATAATTCTATGTCAGGACCGGAGGCAAGGATTATTCATTTCTTTCTTCACTTCTTATTATATAGCCAGTTCAAATTTCAACAAAAAAAACAGAATACTATATATCCCATGGTTCATAACACTGTATCCATAGTAACCACTGTGCAATCCAACAACAGTCCGATTGTCCATAGATATCCCACGTTCTCGGTGTCCTTCCTCTTTTTTCCCTGCTCAGAGCATAAGTTAAGTCCCTCTTATCTTATCTGACTAACCGTATAACATGTGTATTATTACTGTGTGCTCATTCTGCCTGAAATAATTTTATTCCTAGCTGAGTTGCTGATATTGACGAAGCATTCATGAGGCAGGCTGTGGCCCGAGCATGGTTTCGCTTCTCGATTACATGTCGGGTCCACGAGAGGGCGCTCTTTTGCGCCGCTTTTGTAGACAGATCTCACGCAGTAAAGCTGATCGAGTTGCCGACTGAGGTCCAATCGATTTCACTACACGATAAGGGGCAGGAGCTCTGTTGACGTACAAAACTCCTTAATCCCCTTATAACCCCCGCAAGACACCTCTTTAGCTGTAACTCAAAGCCAGTCTGTGGGCCTGGCCCCATTACCACGTAGCAGTTATACTCTTTTAGAGGGGCCTTTATTATAGGCTGGCCAGAGCACTCCACAGGGCTGCCCTCATTATCTACAGGGCGTCTTTCGACAGGAAAAAATGTTCCCTTTATCTGTGTGCTCACACCCTCTATTCATGCAGTCACTGCAGGACCACAAAATTTCACCCAACATGCCTACAGAGGAGGGCCCCTCTCAATGCTGCCTTCTACCAGAGGTGGATGCCCTCTTATCTCAGGCCATTGCTAAGGCACTGGCCCCTGTGCAGAAGACTGTGGCCAAGTTAACAGCACAGGTTTCATTGGGAGCAGGCATGTTTGTGGATGGGGGGAGCCCTAGTGGCAATAGATCAGTAGCTCCTAAGAAATTGCACAAACGTCACGTCAGGGCACCTGGATGGCTTCAAGTGTCTCACCAAAGCCTTCCACAGTGTGCACACGTTAAAGCAGGTACCCTTCTGGGGGGACATATGGCCCGGAGAGACTGGTGATGAGGTCAACCCCATATCTGACCCTGAGGAAGGGTTACCCGTACAGGGATAGGGTGACACAGATGGTGAGACATCCTTGGACGAGCTATGGCCCCGCCAGACCCTGACAAAGGGGACATGTCCACCTCGGACATGTTCGACCTTAGGGTATTTATCACCCCAGGTCATTTGAGTGGCGACCGGACTAAAAAGTCACAAAATATGTAGCCAGCAAGATCCAACAACCTCTGGACAAGGAATTTTGGTCCTGACTGAGGGTGGAATGCCCTTACCCTACTCTGGAGGGCAAAGTAGTGGTTATGCCAGATATTGATCCTAAACTGTGCACTTTCTTTGTGAAGTACACTAAGGACCTTAAAAAGGGTATTGATCTCTCCTAGAGGGCGTGCCAGGATAAGATTTTAGATGTGTTGGGACCCCTGACACAGATTATTCAGTTGGCCAAACAGGCAAAGCACACAGGCAGACTCCTGCCCACAGACATAGTGGCAGGATGGGCCCAGAGGGCTGTTGGCCTCCTGGGTAACGCCAGTGGTGCCTTCTCGGCAGAGAGGTGCTGCTCCCTACTCATAAAAATTTACCATAAACTCGATGCGCTCTCCGGTTCAGAAGTAGGGGCGACCACTCAGGGTCACCTGTTTGGGAACCCCTTCGTAAAAGAATTGAGGAAATTCGTAACAACCTTTTCGATGCAGACATCCATTCAAAAGATTATGTCTGGGAAGGTTTGTGGGGGGGGCAGAAGAGGTAGGGGTCACTCCTCTGGTTATCCCAACCTGCAAGGCCCTGGGGGAGGCTACACCAAGAGAAATAATGGTTGGCGAGACGGTCGACAAGGAGCATTTTTCCCCAACTGGGAAAGAGCAGATCCAATCGAAGCACCCGTTGTGGAGCGAATGCTCCCAGAGGACCTAACGGTCAGCATTATCCCTTCTTCCCATTAAACACTGGGGGGGAGGGTGGGGAGGTTTGCACACAGATGGGCGGATATCACCTCCTATGCATGGGTGATACAGATAGTGGAGGGTTTCTATATACAGTTCTGGGGAACCCTGGTACAAGAGGCACCACTAAGTCCAAATTTCTTTTCGCCAACCGACATGACATTGATAGATTCAGAAGTGCAGGAGCTTCTGGCGAAAGGGGCCATCGTCAGGTCAGTACTCCACCCCAGGAGGTTCCTTAGCAATATCTTTCAGGTAGAGAGAAAAGACAAAGCTTTCTGCCCGGTCTGAAACGTACTGGCATTTAATTGATTGGGTGGTGTACAGGCACTTCAAGATGGAGAGCATCTAGGTGCTCAGGGAACTCCTTCTTCAAGGGGATTGGATGATATGGTTGGACCTCAAGGACGCGTACCTCACAATCCCAATTTTTCTCCCACACCGCTGATTTCTGCAGTTTATATGGAGGCAGCAAGAATTCAAATTCAAATCTTTCTCATTCAGACTGTCGTCAGCACCCTGGTGCTTTCCTAATCTGCTCAAACCAGTAGTGGAGCATCTCAGGACCCAAGGGGTACATCTGATAATTTATTTAGACGCTATCCTCCTGATGGATCAGTCCCACTCCCAGCTTCTGTGTCACGCGAACATGACTATTGTATTGCTTCAGGAACTGGGTTTTGTGATAAACTGGGAAAAATCTGAGTTGATTCCCTCCCAGACTATGACCTCTCTAGGTTTCCTTATACACTCTAATGCTGCCTCCCTCAGCCTTCCATCCAAGAAGGTAGCTAAGATCAGGAAAAAACTGGGGAAAGTTCTGAGGAGGATAGGATCTCCCTCAGACATTTGGCCAGAATTTTGGGGCTATTGTCGTCCTCGATGCAGGCAATGTTCCTGGGGAATCTTCATTACAGGGCTCTACAACGCTTGAAGGTGTGGCACCTCAAAAGGGGAGTAACTTACTCAGAGTTGATATCCCTCTCTCAGGAAGCAAGGGCGGAGTTACAGTAGTATATAGACTACATGGAAGCCTAGAATGGCAGAGTGATCGTTGGATCCTCTCCTGATCTGATCATAGAATCCTATGCCAGCCGCCAGGGCTGGGAAGCCAGATGTGGAGAGATTTTGATGGGGCCATTGGACTCAGCAGGAACTCAATCTGCATATCAACTGCCTGGAACTTCTTGCGAGGTCTTTCACTATCAGGTCCCTAATGCGAGAAAGAGTTTCTTGTTGTTTTCTCTTGAAGAAGGACAATGTGTCCACAGTCCAGTACATAAACCACCGGGGTGGCACTCACTCGAGGGCATTGGTGGAACTAGCAAAGGATTTTCAGCATTTCTGTGTCCAATACTGTTGGAAAATGGGTTATTGGTAGGGCAGGTAGGTACCTACACCTAGCAACAAGCCACTAACCTCCACATAGGTACAGTTAGGTCTCAGTAAATTAATCCCAGCTCAACCCTTGGTAGCTTGGCAACGAGCATCAAGGCTTAACTTAGGAGACAAAGTGTAAAGCATTCAAATATCACAAAACAGTAATTAAATAAAACACAGGAAACAGTTTAAAAATCCAAAACCAATTTATAAAAATAGTTTATATTTTTATCTTTAAAATGACACAAAAACGATTAAAATCGGTTCAGGGGAACCGGAGATATGAATTTTTAAAGAATTATTACTTTTCTAGCGCTTAGAAACAAAAAGTGCCAATCGGGTCATCTGGTTGCACCTCGACCGGGGCAAAGTCAAACTTTCAGGCCGACCGCGATGGAGCCCTGCTCGGCTACAGGTCGCGGGAGGCCTCGGTTAAAAAGTTACCTTCTGACTTAGTCTTTATTTTGAAGTTTTTCTTCACCGGGACGAACCTGCCAGTTGAATCCGACCTCCTGGAGCCCTTGTCCGGATACGCGATGTGGGTTTCCTCGGTGGAGACTTTTACCTTTGGACTTAGTCGTTTTTTCGAGATGAAAATCCTTCGACCGGGGTAAACCTGGGTCTTGATCCGACGTCCATGGAGCCCTTCTCGGATACGATGGCTGGGAGGTCCCGGTCAACTTTTTACGTTCGGACTTTTCTCTTTTTTGGATGTTTTTCTTTACCGGGACGAACCACGAAGTCAGGCCGGGTCGCGGTTGAGGCAAGCCGGCTAGAATTTCCGCGGCGGGTCGGTCCCTCTCTGGAGCTTTTTTCCAAAAATTCTCAAATCTTTTCCAAACTTCTGGGGCTTCACCCAGATGTTCTTTTAAGGTTCTTTTGGGGTCCACAGCTCACCCCAAGGGTCCAGAAGTTCTGTGATGGTCCTTGGGGGGTGCGGACTTCAACTCCCAGAATGCACCTGGCGCAAACTCCTTTTTGGCCACTGGACAGTGGTCAGCTGGTCGCTTTCTTCAGGAGTTGGTGCAGGGGACTCTGGTTTAGCAATTTTTCACCTGTAGCAAACAGGGAGTCCCTCCTTGAACCAGTTGAAGCCAGGCAAAGTCCTTCTTGTGGTGAAGCCCAAGTGTGCAGCTGGTGCAGTCCTTCTGAGTGCAGGGTCCAGGTGCAGGCCAGGGGTCCAGCAGGGCAGTCCTTTTTCTTCTTTAGTTCCTTTCTTGTTGAATTCTGGAGGGCATCTGAGGCGTGGGTGCAGGTCTGCCAGTTTTATCCTTGCTCCTGGGTGAAAAGCAGGGAGGCCCTGGTTCTCCAATCAGGGACAGGGTCGTCCCCCTGTGATGACCACTTCCTGGGAAGTGTGGCAAAAATCCATCCCAGAAGGCAACAGTCTCTAAAAATCCAACATGGATGAATCTGATTTTTGGAGGTTACATCTGGCTGAGCCCACCCACTGGTGTGGCTAAAAATCATAAACACACCCCTCTCCTGCCCTCTCCTAATCTAATCAAGGGGGCACCTAATTGTCTGGGGTTGCAGGATGTGGGGGTGTTGCTGGGTGCTGCAAATGTCCTTCTCTGCCTTTGAAGACCAGTTTGGCAGCCCTCCCCCTTCCTGCCTCACCATCTGCTGAGGGGAGATTCTCTCCCCCAAGCACATTCCTTTGTGTGAAGCCTGGCCACTTCACACCTCATCAAGGCAGCCTGGCAGAAGCTGCTGCAGGCTGGCCAATCAGAGCACAGCAGCAAAAACAATGCAGAGCTGAAATTGGCAACTTTTTAGGTAAAGTCTAAACTTTTTACCTGAACTAGTTATATTAAATCCAACAACTGGAAGTTGTAGGATTTATTACAACAATTAATTTGATACCAAATTCTTGGTATGCAACATTTAAGGAGACTTTAAAATTTAAAATAAAGTCTGCCCATTCTAGCCTATGAAGGCCATTTACTTCAATGAGGGAAAAACGAATTTGGCTGTTTTTACCTCACCAGGGCTTATAAATCTATTTTTATAAAGTCCCTGCTTATAGTTACATGGCACCCAGCCCTAGGGGCACATAGGGCACACCTTAGGGGTGACTTATATGTAAAAATAAGGTAGTTTAAGACTTTGGAAGTACCTTTAATTCCAAAGTCGAATTTGCATATAACTTTAATTTAAAAGCAGCCAGCAAGGCAGGCTTGCTTTTAAAATGACACTGGGCACCTCAGCAATGCACCTAGGTGTGCACCACCTATGCTGTGGTCCCTAAACCTACATGCCCTACCATATACTAGGGACTTATAGGTGGGTTAACTTAGCCAATTATAATTAGCCTAATTTGCATATCCATTTTACACAGAGCACAGGCCCTGGGACTGGTTAGCAGTACCCAGGGCACCATCAAAGTCAGGAAAACACCAGCAAAAAGAGGAAAATGGGGGCAAAAAGTTATGGGGCCTCTGCAATCAGCCCTGTTTTCTCACACAACCCCCCCCAGCCCACACGCCCAGGAGACTCAGCCCAACCCTGGGAGAGTCTTCCTGGCTTGTTAGGCGAGGAAGACAGTGAAGAAAACTGGCTGTCGCTTTGCAGGGCCTACTCTGCCTTATATCCTCCTGTCAGGGTCACTCCCTATGGGTAGTGAAGCCATCCCAACAGTCAAAGGACCCAACACAAACTGAAACTTTCCTCTAGGGGGGTCTTCCTCCTTTCTCTCTGCCAACTTGGGTAGTGAGGTGCCCACCTCCCCTACTCCAAACTTTGCTAGGGCAACACCTAGCTTACCCAAAGAGGTCACCCAACACTTGAGCAACCCCACCATGACCAATAGGGTCAGGGGGCCTACTTTGCTATTGGCCCTGGGGTCTGCCTCCCAGGCCAAGTACAGTGCTGCCAGGAAGGCTAGCACCCAGCAGAGGCTACTGACAGCTGTCAGTACCCAGAACCACACCCTAAGCTCTCCACTGACAGGTGGCTGAGCTGCTTTAGGGGCATCTTTGGGGTCCTGGCACCCCTCTTGCTGTCTAGAGTGGGGGGCTACCACCTCCTGTGGCAGACACCCTCCTTCCACTCTCCCTTCTGTCAGTGCAGGGGCAACACTTTGCATCTGGACAGCTGCCTGACTACTCAGGACTTCCTTGGGGTCAGGTGAGGCCTTACCAGTGCCAACTCTGGGCTCCCCCCTTACTGGGGCAGAGGGCCCTTGGCTCCCTGGAACTCTCTTTAAGAGTGGCCTACCCTTCCTTTTCTTCTTTCCTTTTCTTGGGGACCCCTGTCTCCTAACTGTAGGGACTGACTCCCCAGGACTTTGGGTTGGGGGGGCGCCCTGGGCGACCACCCCATCTGTGACCAGACTCACCTCTGGGAGGTCATTGCCCAGGATACAATCTAGGGGAAGGTCAGCACTGACTACCACCCTAATCCAGTCAAGGATACCCTCCCTCTCTAGGGGCACTATGGCTACAGGTTTGGAGGTGACCTCCCCTGTGGCTATCCTGACTTTCTTTGTCTTTCCTGGGACATACATGTCTGGAGTCACTAACCGGTCACTCACTATAGTGTGACTGGCACAGGTGTCTCTCAGGCCAGTGGTAGGGATCCCATTCACTTGAATGTGGTGGAAGTGCCTACTCCCACCCTCAGGGATCACCAGCTTACCATCTGGTCCTGTCTCCCAGCTCAATGCTAAGAGGACTTCATCATCTGAGGAATCCTCCTCCATGGCTACACTGGACAGCCCAATGCTAACCACCTTCTTTGGACAGGCTGCATCTCCTCTGAAGTGACCTGTCTGCTGACAGTCAAAGCAAGCCCTACTGTCCAAGAGCTTTTTTAACCCTGGGTCTCCCTGTCTCTGCATGTCAGAGTGGGAGTGGGATTTACTCTCCTCCTTCTTAGGGTTCTGGGGTACAGAGGGAGTCTCTGTGGTGGGCTTACCACCTCCCTCCTTAGGTTTTTGGGGACCTGTCCCCCCCTTCTTGGAGTCTCCCCCCTGGGACTTGACAACCACCCTGGTTCTCAACCACTCATCAGCTGCCTCCCCTAGCTCTCTAGGGTTGGTCTGCTTAGAGTCCACTAGATGCTGGCGTAACCTTTCTTGGGTACAATTGGTCAAGATGTGCTCTCTCATGATCAGATTGTATAACCCCTCATAAGTATCTACTTTGTTACCAATAATCCAGCCCTCTAGTGCCTTTAGTGAAATGTCCACAAAGTCAACCCAAGAATGGGTACTGACCTTCTGGGTGTCCCTGAACTTCATTCTATATTGCTCTGGGGTCAGACCAAACTTCTTGGCTAAGCACCTCTTCATACTAGGGTATGAATCTGCCTCCTCCCCCCTTAAGGTCAGAAGCCTATCCCTCCCTGAGTTGGGGACCAACTCCCACAAAAGGGAACCCCAGTATTGAGGCCTAACCCTTCTCATTTGGAGTGCCCTCTCAAAGGCCCCCAGCCACTTATCTATGTCATCCCCCTCTACATAAGCAGGAACTACCCCCTTGGGTAACCTGGGGCAAACTCCCCCACCCATGGACACCTCAGCTTCTTTATCGCTGCTTCCATCTCTTGTCTCTTTGTATGCCCACTTTTTCTTTTCTAGGGCCAGCTTCTCTGCTTCCAAAGCTATGTATGCTAGCTGGGCCTCCAGCTCTCTTTCTCTGATGGATGGGTTCTCTCCTCCTGAAGGGACCCCCTTCCTACCACTAGCTTTGGGTCTGCCCCTAGTGACTGTATCTACTGAGGACCGTTCTTCCTCTTCCTCACTTAGGCTCAGATGCCTTCCCTCCCCTGAGTGGTTAGAGTTAGCATCTTCCCCTTTTTCTCCCTCCTCTGGAGCTTCTTCTGACTCTACCTCTTGGGCCTCAGCCCATGCTGTCAGGGATGTGATCAGGATTTGCTTCCTGAGATCAGTGGTTGCAGGCAACCCTCTTTCAATACACAACCCCCTAAGCTGGACTACTGTCAGTGTGGGTAGGCTAGCCAGATCAAGCTCCATGGTTCCCTAGTTTTGTGTCAACAAAAACTTTTTGCAAAAATTGGAAACAAGAATTTAGAAAATTTAAAAAATTCAATAATTGAAATTAATCCAAATTAAAAAAAAAACAATTTTTGCACTAGGACAATTTAAAGGATTTTTAATTTGTTTTACTCAAAACTGTAACGTGATATTGAACACAAGTACAGGATCCCGTCGCTGCTTCCAATTATGTTGGAAAATGGGTTATTGGTAGGGCAGGTAGGTACCTACACCTAGCAACAAGCCACTAACCTCCACATAGGTACAGTTAGGTCTCAGTTAATTAATCCCAGCTCAACCCTTGGTAGCTTGGCAACGAGCGTCAAGGCTTAACTTAGGAGACAAAGTGTAAAGCATTCAAATATCACATAACAGTAATTAAATAAAACACAGGAAACAGTTTAAAAATCCAAAACCAATTTATAAAAATAGTTTATATTTTTATCTTTAAAATGACACAAAAACGATTAAAATCGGTTCAGGGGAACCGGAGATATGAATTTTTAAAGAATTAGTACTTTTCTAGCGCTTAGAAACAAAAAGCGCCAATCGGGTCATCTGGTTGCACCTCGACCGGGGCAAAGTCAAACTTTCAGGCCGGCCGCGATGGAGCCCTGCTCGGCTACAGGTCGCGGGAGGCCTCGGTTAAAAAGTTACCTTCTGACTTAGTCTTTATTTTGAAGTTTTTCTTCACCGGGACGAACCTGCCAGTTGAATCCGACCTCCTGGAGCCCTTGTCCGGATACGCGATGTGGGTTTCCTCGGTGGAGACTTTTACCTTCGGACTTAGTCGTTTTTTCGAGATGAAAATCCTTCGACCGGGGTAAACCTGGATCTTGATCCGACGTCCATGGAGCCCTTCTCGGATACGATGGCTGGGAGGTCCCGGTCAACTTTTTATGTTCGGACTTAGTCTCTTTTTTGGATGTGTTTCTTTACCGGGACGAACCACGAAGTCAGGCCGGGTCGCGGTTGAGGCAAGCCGGCTAGAATTTCCGCGGCGGGTCGGTCCCTCTCTGGAGCTTTTTTCCAAAAATTCTCAAATCTTTTCCAACTTCTGGGGCTTCACCCAGATGTTCTTTTAAGGTTCTTTTGGGGTCCACAGCTCACCCCAAGGGTCCAGAAGTTCTGTGATGGTCCTTGGGGGGTGCGGACTTCAACTCCCAGAATGCACCTGGCGCAAACTCCTTTTTGGCCACTGGACAGTGGTCAGCTGGTCGCTTTCTTCAGGAGTTGGTGCAGGGGACTCTGGTTTAGCAATTTTTCACCTGTAGCAAACAGGGAGTCCCTCCTTGAACCAGTTGAAGCCAGGCAAAGTCCTTCTTGTGGTGAAGCCCAAGTGTGCAGCTGGTGCAGTCCTTCTGAGTGCAGGGTCCAGGTGCAGGCCAGGGGTCCAGCAGGGCAGTCCTTCTTCTTCTTTAGTTCCTTTCTTGTTGAATTCTGGAGGGGATCTGAGGCGTGGGTGCAGGTCTGCCAGTTTTATCCTTGCTCCTGGGTGAAAAGCAGGGGGGCCCTGGTTCTCCAATCAGGGACAGGGTCGTCCCCCTGTGATGACCACTTCCTGGGAAGTGTGGCAAAAATCCATCCCAGAAGGCAACAGTCTCTAAAAATCCAACATGGATGAATCTGATTTTTGGAGGTTACATCTGGCTGAGCCCACCCACTGGTGTGGCTAAAAATCATAAACACACCCCTCTCCTGCCCTCTCCTAATCTAATCAAGGGGGCACCTAATTGTCTGGGGTTGCAGGATGTGGGGGTGTTGCTGGGTGCTGCAAATGTCCTTCTCTGCCTTTGAAGACCAGTTTGGCAGCCCTCCCCCTTCCTGCCTCACCATCTGCTGAGGGGAGATTCTCTCCCCCAAGCACATTCCTTTGTGTGAAGCCTGGCCACTTCACACCTCATCAAGGCAGCCTGGCAGAAGCTGCTGCAGGCTGGCTAATCAGAGCACAGCAGCAAAAACAATGCAGAGCTGAAATTGGCAACTTTTTAGGTAAAGTCTAAACTTTTTACCTGAACTAGTTATATTAAATCCAACAACTGGAAGTTGTAGGATGTATTACAACAATTAATTTGATACCAAATTCTTGGTATGCAACATTTAAGGAGACTTTAAAATTTAAAATAAAGTCTGCCCATTCTACCCTATGAAGGCCATTTACTTCAATGAGGGAAAAACGAATTTGGCTGTTTTTACCTCACCAGGGCTTATAAATCTATTTTTATAAAGTCCCTGCTTATAGTTACATGGCACCCAGCCCTAGGGGCACATAGGGCACACCTTAGGGGTGACTTATATGTAAAAATAAGGTAGTTTAAGACTTTCGAAGTACCTTTAATTCCAAAGTCGAATTTGCATATAACTTTAATTTAAAAGCAGCCACCAAGGCAGGCTTGCTTTTAAAATGACACTGGGCACCTCAGCAATGCACCTAGGTGTGCACCACCTATGCTGTGGTCCCTAAACCTACATGCCCTACCATATACTAGGGACTTATAGGTGGGTTAACTTAGCCAATTATAATTAGCCTAATTTGCATATCCATTTTACACAGAGCACAGGCCCTGGGACTGGTTAGCAGTACCCAGGGCACCATCAAAGTCAGGAAAACACCAGCAAAAAGAGGAAAATGGGGTCAAAAAGTTATGGGGCCTCTGCAATCAGCCCTGTTTTCTCACAAATACCAAATCTCGGTAACAGCGGTATAGCTTCTGTGAGCACAGTATACCCTTAGCATACTGGAATTCCAGACATTTGGAGGACTCCAGCGACTGACAAATAGACGGGGGGTTCTTTGCAGCTCTCATGGATCATTGGGGTCCATGTTCAGTGGATCTCTTTGCTTCCAGACTGAATGCATAACTACCCAGGTACTTCAGTTGATGCCCGGATCAGTAGATGCATCAGTAGATGCGTTCCTACAAGAAAGTGGATGTAGTGAGCTGAAGCTTTGCCTCTTTTCATGCTGATACTGTGAGTGACAGCTCAAGTGCCTCATCAGAGGGCATCTGTGGTTCTGGTAACAGCGCTGTGGAGATCACAGGTGTGGTTTCCGACACTGCTAGAACTCTGTTATGACTTCCCACTTCTTACCCTGGTTTTCCCATAGAATCTACTGGACCCACAGGATCAGCCACATCCTCTAGTCCTTCAGGGCCCTCTCAAACTTATAGTGTGAGAATTTCAGGCATCGATGGGAAGACAGCAGACTTTCGAAGGGGGCTGAAAGATTTATCCAACAGGCTTGGGCCCCAGAGACTTGTAAGATAGAAGGATCAGCATGTAACCAGTGGGTTCATTGGTGTGTGAGGAGACATTTGGATCCAAAGGGGGTCCAAATTACAGATATCTTAAATTTTTTGCAGGATTGGCTGATTCTGGCTTATCATATTGTGATGTAAACTATTTTAGATCGACGATCTTGGTGGGTCACCCTGCTTTTCATTATTTACAGGTGGGAGTGCATCTTTGGGTTTGCAAACTACTCAAAGGCATCTGGATGTCTAGACCCCTGGAACCTCGATACTTGGATATTTGTGATGTAAAGAAAGTGTTAACCTTCCTGTCTTCATAGCAGCATAACCAGCATCTCTCGAGGAAGGAGCTATCAGCAAAGTTAGCTATGTGAGAGCTCTGGATATCTCCGCTAGAGTGTTTTCGCCAGAGGGAGTCACCTTTACTGTAGAAGAACCAAATGCAATACCAGGTCAGTAACTTACCCTGCTTTTGATAGTTCACCTAAATTATGTGTGGTCAGATGCCTGAAGGCTTATGAGATGACAGCGGAGTGCCATCCACAGGAGAAATAGACAACTGATAATCTCTATCAAGAAACCATTTAAAGCAGTGTCCTTCCCGTCTATTGCAAGGTGGGTAAGGTGGATTGTGGCAGAAGCAGGAAACAATGTTCGGGTCTTTGGCGCGCACTCTACTAGAGGTGCCATGCATTCTAAGTCCATGCAGGTAGGTAGCAGGTTGGAAGATACTTTGAACGCAGCTGATTGATCCTCTGACTCTACTTTTAAGCGCTTCTCCTTTAAACCAATTAAAGAAGCAACTGCTCTCATGGTGAGTAAGCTTTAAAAACGCATAATCCTCTCCTCCGGTCCAGACTCAGAATGAGAAATTTCCTAGCTATCAAGAAGGAAAGTTTCAATTTTAATAAGGACACATAGGCGAGGATTATCCCCCCCAACACAGCATACTTGTGTCTCCCACCTGGTCGGGGATCAGACGAAGGATATAAGTAAGAGGTGGTATTGTGTTTTAGAATAATTGTATGTTTTTTTTCTGTACTATGATGATCACATCTCATATGGACTATGTTAATGATTTTTTATCTGACTCATGGCAAGACTATAACTTGTGTTAAGGAATGTTATATAGCTATGAGTACAATTATTTTGAGTGGAATTAGTTGAGAGGTTGTACTTTTTCTCAACGATTACATTGTCTTCTAGGAACGAATACCACGGCAAATTGATGGTGCTGAACTTAACCAACTGCAGTGAAGTCAAGGAAGGACTCGGAGAACGGGGGATATGTATGGGCAATTGGACTGTTGTTGGATTGGACAGTGGTTACCATGGATACAGTGTTATGAATCATGGGATATGTAGTGTTCTGTTTTTCTTTGTTGAACTTTAAACTGGCTGTTTAATTAAAAAGTGAAGAAAGAAATGTATAATCATTGCCTCCCTGTCCTTACTAGAATTCTAATTTTGCTTCTCCATAGCTAGGAAATTTCACATTTAAACGAATAATGGACTATGGGCTTTGGATCTGGAAATGAGATTATATGACTGCAAAAGGGTGCACAGATTTATTATAATATGCAATGATGCTGGCTACAATAGGTATAACATTAAGGGGGTGGGGGTGGTGGAGGGGTGCAACGCCAGGCTCTAGTGTTCCAGTCTTTGCAACAGATTCACATCCTCTGATTCTGGGCGAATTACTTAATCTCCCTGTGCCTAAAAAAATGAATATTTCCTTGTGTAATGTAAATGGTGCTCTTGTAAACCCCTCAAATACCTTTGGGTCGAGTTTGTGCTAAATGAATCTGATACAGATAATACTAGTGAATTTGTACCCAGCTGTACTCTTTCTGAAGTTCAATTATTACCTGTTCATGAAGAGTTTAATTAAACCTCCCACATTATTCTAATATTACATTCAAGAGGTTTTATACTTGCAACAGAATGTTTAACTAGAATTTCTGATTATAGTAAACCCTTTTCCACATGACCTGATATAATAGCCAGGATGGTTTCCCGATTACTAGAAGTACTTCTGAGTATGCGGTAAGCGTCCCTTCTCCAGGGTTTGGCCAGTTACAGAGCGGATTATATAATGTGACAGTGTCTTGAAGTTATCTGAATCCCGGCTTCCCCGCTCTACTAAATTATGTTGTGTTCGGCAAATTGCTTTATATTCCAGAGTCTTGACCAGTTACTAATATGAAAACCTTGGTGGTTGAGTCCCGTTTCATTGGACCTTTGCAAGCAACAAGAAGAGAGATTGAATTCTCCGTCCATGACAGGGCTTTAAGCGGGGTGAAAATATAAAGGGGTCCCTGAAAGGGGCAGGCCTATATAAGTAAGAATATGGCTTAAACATATACACTAAGATTTGCATAGAGTGCCACCTTATGGACCTTTGCATCGAATCACAACTGTACCTGCCAGCCTGTGCTCTTTGAGACAGACCATTGGTCTGCAATCTTTAAGAGAGGCCAAGGATTGGATGACCACTTATTCGGAACACCTGGTTCGCCCCTGGTAGGCACTGAGAGAAACTCGCACTTCTTTCAGCCACAGGTCATTAGTGCCCCGTGATAAACACCTGGGTACGACTTAATTCAAATGATACACTAAACGAGAGTAATATGCTGCATGAAAAATGTTGGCACAACATCATGCAAAAGCATGGCAAATGCAAGATTAAGTAAAACGTGTGAAACATAAGCAGGAATGACATGGAATACCTTAAAATATTTTACACTCGTTGTTAAGAAATCCATCAGTGTTTCCCGTGAAAACTTAAGGAAATTAATACAGGGTCTAAAATGGACCCGTTTCAATGTCCATTGTAAATCACTCTTGGGTCTGAGTTCTGGAGGAACCTGACTCACATAAAGCCCTGGTCAGTAACTTCTCACAAGAATCTGATGAAGTCACCAGCTGTGTGCAGACGTTAACAAACAATACATACATACGGCACCTATAACAAACATTGCTGTATATGAGCTTTCAGGATCACCACCCCCCTCTCAAAAATGTAAAGAGAAGGAGAAGAAGTGTACGATGCAAGGCTTTCAACACTAACATGAAAAATAAATTCTCCCGCTCTATACTCTATTGTTAACTGGCAACTAAACACCATGTGACAAATAAAGCACAGATCATAGTTGCTCAAGAATGAGATAACGACGGGCAAGCCACTGGGTGAAGAGAATAATGGCCATACCTCTGTTGAAAGTTAACGCTATGCGACACGTCAGATTCATCAAAGCGAAGAGGTGTATGCTCGATCTGGGAAACAAAGCATAGATTCAACTTTATATGTGTTTTTGTGTACCCATTTGTGACGGGGGTGCATTGATGTGAGTCAGAACACTGAACGGAACTAATCATGTCCATTCACTTACTCACTCATTCATCTACCCACCCACTCACCATCTCACCAACCCACCCGCACGTTTCTTATTCAACTTTCCAACCATCCCTCTATCTTTCATCCAGCCATGCATCTAGGTACACTTCCTTCCAGCTGAACTGCACTTCTACCTATTCATAAGCCCACCCATTAATGTCTGCAGTATTTCATGCGCTGTTTGCCTATATCGTGTAGATTGTAAAGTTGAACCATAGCCTGTCTTCATAGACGTATATTTGCAGTTGGGGACGTTTATATGAGTACTGTATTGGAAACTCTGCACCAATAAAGAGATCTGTAATGAAATGATTAAAGCATCTTTGCTATAAATCTCTCTTCAGCGATCCTACTGAATTTTAGAGCCGGCGTGTGACCCCAAACTGCCCAGTTTAATACCAAGAAGATTACCCTACAGTCGTGGCTTCCTCACTTCCAAACTATACAAATGTTATTTTCTCTTTTTGACTCGGCATCTCTTACCTGCAAAAGCCTGAGGGAAAGACTCGTATTTCATATGAAATATTTTAAAATATCTTGATTATGAAGGAGATGAATCAGAATGGAAGGTATTTTGGTAAAGGCTGTTTGAAAGTGGAGTGACTGGGGTTGGCTTGTGCGTTGCAGGGGAATATGAAAAATGATCAAAAGTTGCAGACTAAGCAAATCACAACTCCAAACAATTAATAGGACTCATAATTGGGGTGTAGCTAGCCTTCAGAACACTGGGGAGGGGTGCTCCTTCCATTCTCGGGCATCGCCTCCTTATGGACCTCCAACTGAACAATTCCTACATCTAAAACAGCAAAATGGCAAATCCATTAAATACTGGTATTTCCCAGCCTAGCCCCCATTGCTTCATCCTATTGAACGTAAGCAGCTTTCTTGAACAAGTAGCAGTAGTTCCTTTTGAACATCATTGCACAGCCCACAGGTACGGTTCGGCATTCCCACATAGCAGACAGACCTTAGGCATAAACAAGAAAGGGTGTTAAGGAGAGCCCAGACGTGTCTTGCATCGCTCAAGAAACCTGTACATGAGCCAAGCCATAAATGTTTTTGGATGTACACAGTGCAACAAACATGTAAAAAATTCTCATCAAAATGAAAGAATGTGTTACTTTAACACATGGAACGATTTCACCTTAGTACATCAGTTTATATTGCTGCAGTAGATACTGTAATTGTGTGGTAAGCTTTTTGTGACTGGAGTATACGCTACAGACAGATGGATACTAGTTACATATAATCACTAAATTCATTGAGCTGAGCTATTTTGAGGAGATGAATTTGGAACCTGAATGTTACACGAAAATCCCTGCGTAAAATGCATTCTCTTCTCCCTAGTGTGCTATTTAATCTGATTGGTAGCAGTGAAATTGTTTTAAATTGTTCAGCACAGGTTCTACATTGGTAACATAAGCTTAACCAGAAGAGGGGAGATACTTCTGAAGTAATAATCAAAGTATTGTTAACCATCTGAAAAGTTGTCACATGAAGACAAAATGTTGGTGCTCATAAAGTGATCAACATATAATTTTAAAATCATCCTCTGGTCATCAGGAACAATCTCATCTTGTTATGTAATCAGGTACCCATTCTGAAATCACCAGGAATAGTTATATTTTGAGAAAACATCAAGTAGTCATTTTCAAATCATCCTCAAGTCATTAGACACATGTTTCTAAGCTTTGCTGATGACTTCAAGAGCCTGAAGAGGGGAAAATGATTACTAAGGCAGTGGGATGATCATCAAATGACTCTGGGATGGCTTCTAAAGTAATCTTGTTTGAACTGGTAAGGAGAGCAAGTGACATTGGGCCTGATTCTAACTTTGGAGGATGGTGTTAAACCGTCCCAAAAGTGGCGGATATACCACCTACCGTATTACGAGTCCATTATATCCTATGGAACTCGTAATACGGTAGGTGGTATATCCGCCACTTTTGGGACGGTTTAACACCGTCCTCCAAAGTTAGAATCAGGCCCATTGTGTCTTTTATTTTTTTTGCAGTTTTATATACCACAAACTCAAGCCAAAGGCATTGGAGCACTTTACATGAACACCAGTTACATTACTCAAGGATAAATTAATTATTTGGTAGGCATGGGGAGATTAAGGCCCTCATTATAACATTGGCGGTAAGTGCTGCTTACCACCATGCTGACTGCCACCAACATACCACGGCGGAATACCGGTACCCGTATTATTACTCACACATAGAAATCCGCCACTATACAGACACACACAGAAGTCCACCAGCCCAAAGGTCAGTGATGAAATGGCAGCACACAAACCCACACCGTTACACCAACAGAAATACGCCCACAGCCTTATGACCCACGAATCATGCGGCGGACATTCAACCGTGGTAAACCATTGGCGGTACATACTGCTGTGCTCAAAATATACACACACATACAAAACAACACCACATTGGACAATTCAAACTACACACACCTGACACACATACACACACCACACCCACACAACTATAAAATACCCACAACCCTTTACCACTACAAACAATTTACAACAGAGAGAGAGAGAGGCACGCCAGGAGCACCCACAGAACCAAAGCCACAGAACACCATCACCCATACACCATCCACGCACCTCACAGCACACACCCCAACACATCACCCCACACACCCTCACCCACACCACTCACACTACACCCATGGTGCCACAAAGACACCCCAGATTCTCTGATGAGGAGCTAGGGGGCATGGTGGAGGAAATCATCCAAGTAGAGCCACAGCTACTCGGATCACAGGTGCAGCAGACATCCATTGCTAGGAAGATGAAGCTATGGTGGAGAGTTGTGGACAGGGTCAATGCCGTGGGACAGCACACAAGAACCAGGGATGACATCCGGGAGAGGTGGAACGACCTATGGGGGAAGGTGTGTTCCGTGGTTGCAAGACACCAGATAGCAGTGTAGAGAACTGGCAGTGGATCCCCACCTCCTCCCTCACAACTAACGACATGGGAGGAGCAAGTCTTTGCAATAATGCATCCTGAGGGCCTGTCAGGAGTAGCAGGAGGACTGGACTCTGGTAAGTCAACTCTTTACTACTTTCCTCCCCCCTACCTGCATGCCATCACATACCCCCACCCCTACCCTCACCCCATCACCCCACCACCTCACATACACCCCACCATCACAACCCACCCCTCCCAGTACCCAGCACTGCATGCAACAACAGTGCATAGACATTAATCACAGCCCTGCATGAACACCCACCACCAAAGCATGCACAGTACTGACAATCACAAAGCTAACCAAATTACAACTCACACAAGCCAACGCTGCCTAGGTAATAACAACCATAGAGGGGAACATACCCATGCACAAGATGTTGCATGCAGTAACAATAACACTGCTTTTACATACCCACAGGACCCCCACACAACATTACCGGAGAGGAGGTGCCAGCAACATCCAGTCCCCCACCTGAAGAGGTGCCCAGTGATGACTGCAGCTCTGCATGACTGGATATGGATGACCAACCTGGACCATCAGGGACCTCTGGACAGTCGGTTACCCAGGCACAGTCCCATACCACCACAGAGGCTCCTCACTCAGCAGAGCACCCACCCAGCGGGCCCATAACACTGTCCCCAGGACACGTCAATTAGCAGTGTGTCCACCACTATAGGGACCCTAGGCAACCCCACAAAAACAGGACGATCAGGGACCTGGGGTCAGTGGCAGTGGGCACACGGTTCAGGGGACAGAGGCACAAAACAACAGGGAAGCTGGGAGGACTTCTGTGCGACAGGGGGAGGACAGGCCCAGGGAATCGACTCTCCACGAGGCACTCACCAACATCGTGGGAGTATACCAACATTCCCAGGAGACCATGGGCCAGATACTGGCCAAGTTGCAGGAGACCCAGCGGCTGTAGGAGGGACAGTACCTGGGGATCAGGGAGGACGTGAAGGACATCCACACCACCCTGGTCACCCTTGCAGGGGTGCTGGCAGACATGGCCAACACCATGAGGGAGGCAGTGGCACACCAATGGGCCCCTGACACTAGCCACACCAATGAACAGCCTTCCACCTCCGCTGCCGCTAGTGGACAGGAGGCCCGCCACAGGAACAACAGGCCACCAGCATCCCACCCCGTAAAAGGAGAACCACCCTGCAAACGTTCCCTGCGATCTAGGCAGAAGCCAGAGAACATTGCCAAGACCCCCACCAGGAAATAAGACTCCCCTGATTGTCACCCTTGTGTCCCACTCTGTCACCCTGTCCACCTTGAACTGACATTGCTCCCCTTACTATGCCCCCTTGGACAATGCACCTGTGATACCAATAGACTGGACCCTATCATGGTCTTTGCTCCACCATCACCCAAGCCCATTGCACATCCCCATTTACTTCTCAGCACTGACATAAACACCCTTGGAAAAACAAGTATGGAGTGTATCAAATGATTTAAGGATGTAGTTGTTTAACAATCTGTAGACAGTGAAAATAAGCTGTACAGTGATGTATATATAGTTGTGACCTGTAATGTGCGGCAATCAATACACCAGGAGCCACAGGAGGGCACAAATATCTGTAAATAGACATGTTAAAGGGAACAATAAGTGCCTTTGTAGTGGGAAAAGCAGCCAGCCAGAGAAAATTCACTTAAAAACAGCAATGGAAGGTGAGGTTACAGTGTCTTACCTGTGTGTCACTGGAAGTAATGTTGAATTATAGTTGTTCTGTTGTCCACATCCTCTTCGTTTGCCTCCTCTTAGTCACTGTCCACAGGCTCCACCGCTGCCACACGACCATCCCCAGCCTCATCCTCCTGCAGAAAAGGCACCTGATGTCTCAAGGGGAGATTGTGCAACATGCAACGATGATCTGGCATACCTTCTTGGGTGAATAGCACAGGGATCCACCTGTCAGATGGAGGCACCTGAACCTGGCCTCCAGGAGACCAAAGGTACGCTCAATGATCCTCCCAGTTCGCCCATGTGCCTCATTGTAATGTTCCTCTGCCCTTGTCCTGGCCTTCCTCACTGGGGTCAGTTGCCATGAGAGGTTGGGGTAACCAGAGTCACCTGTAAATATTGAGGGATACCTGTTAGGCAGACACTCAACCTTGGGGCCAACCCCACACCCATATACCATCAGACACTGGGTGGGGACCATGGGCTCACCCATTAGCCACACCCTGTGGCTCTGGAGTTGAGCCATCACATATGGAATGCTGCTATTCCTCAGGATATAGGCATCATGCACAGACCCAGGATATTTTGCATTCACATGGGAGATGTACTGGTCCGCCAGGCACTCCATCTGCACATTCATAGAGTGAAAACTCTTTCGATTTCTGTACACCTGTTAATTTCTCCAGGGGGGGGACAAAGGCAATATGTGTACCATCAATAGCACCAATGATGTTGGGGATATGTCCCAGTGCATAGAAGTCAGCTTTCACTGTGGCCAAATCCTCCACCTGGGGGAATACGATGTAGCTGTGCATGTGTTTTATTAGGGCAGACAACACTCTGGTCAGCACGTTTAAGAACCTGGGCTGTGGCATTCCTGCTGCCATGGCCACTGTTGCTTGCAAGGAGCCACTTGCCAAGAAAAGTAGCACTGATAGGATTTGCACAAGAGGGGGGATCCCAGTGGGGTGACGGACAGCTGAGATCAGGTCTGGCTCCAATTGAGCACACAGCTCTTGGATTGTGGCCCTATCAAGTCTGTAGGTGAGGATAATGTGCTGTCCTCCATTGTTGCCAGGTCCACTAGGGGTCTGTACACGGGGGTATGTCTCCGTCTCCTATTCATCCTCAGCAGATGAACTATAGGGTGAAAAACAGTGAGCAGATGGTCATATTTAAACATATCCTCAGAGTAAAATGCCTTGCATGTTGTGACAGAAACAGTATGTGAACGTAGAGTTCCATAAATGTGCCTATGTCTGCTGTGACGCAGTTAGGTGCCATGGCCTGTTCCCTCTGAAATGGTGGCCGCCTGATCTGTGTGGAGGGACAAGTGGAAATGAGGTAATCCTGCTGACGTTGTGCGCCGTTGTGGGAGGCGGTTGACGATCGCCGTGCAACACCTCATTGGTTATCATTGGGCCCAGTAGGCAATGGTGATGTATGCCGGTGGTGACGGTATGCACTGCCGCGGACGTGACTGCCATTTTCTATCTGTTTACTCACTTGCTACCTGACCTTCAACAGGAGAGGCTCTACACTGCAAGTGCTGCTGTGACCTGTGTCTGGAAGTGACCATGGCTCGAGTGTCTGGGGAAAGGGCCCCTGCCTTCACTTTGGAGGAGTTGGAGAGACTGGTGGATGGGGTCCTACCCCAGTACCGTTTACGTTTACAGGTGAGTACACTGTGAGCACGATGCATGGGGCATGAATGCATGGAGTGCTGTGTGTGTAAGCCTCGTTTAAGGGGTGGTGGCTGAGAGGTCCTGGACAGAGTGCTGCATGTATGGTGGTCAATGTCTGTGCATAAGAGAACAGGAGGGTTATGGTGGGCCATGAGTGTAACAGGCCAGACAGTATGACTAATACCTTTTTCTATGTATCTTTGTCTGCAGGTCAGCACCCATCAGAAAAAGGGTATTTGGCCTGCCATCGCCAAGGACGTGTGGACCCTGGGGGTCTTTGACAGGCGGAGCACCCACTGTCGCAAATGGTAGGAGAACCTGCGCCGCTGGGCAAGGAAGATGGCGGAGGCCCAGCTGGGGATGGCCTCCCAATGAGGAAGGGGTGCCCCTCGTACCCTGACCCCCTGATGTTCCGCATCCTGGCGGTGGCCTATCCGGATTTGGATGGGCACTTGAAGGCATAATAGCAGCCACAAGGGGGTGAGTACAGTTTCAGAATCAGAAAATTGTGCGTGTTGAGGTGTTATATGGGTGGGGGATGTGGTCTGTGGGTGCCCCTAGGCCAGGATGAACATGGCAGGGTAGGTTCCATGATGGGCAGGGTCTGATGCACTCCAACCCCAAATATGCTATTGGGCATCTACTACTGGGCAGGGTCCTGTGGGTTTCAGGTGTGCTGCTATTGGCGTTAGGTATTGTACTCCATGGCCTGGTGACTAGCATTGTAACTGGTAGTGCATGGCCTAGTGCATAGGGCTGTTCCCTGTGTGTTGTGTACGCCAACGGTGGTGTTGTTGCTGGCACTGACCAAGTGTATCCTCTGTCTCTCCCACCCCCCCTTTTTGTTTTGTCACCCTGTCCTTTTGGGCATTAGCATCATCTGGCGGAGGATCAGCTGCACCAGCAATGGAGGGAGCTGCATCCCACATGGCCCAGGAGGCCAAATCCACCGATGGTGAGGGCACCAGTGGGATGGAGGGTGAGGGGAGCACCACAGCAGAGACTGGAGGGGACAGTTCTAACAGCGACACCTCCTCGGATGGAAGCTCCCTGGTTGCGACAGGCAGCTCTGTGGCACCCCAACTACAGGGACAGCCGTCACCCCGCACACCAGCACCGCCCTCCCAGCAGCCCCTCAGCATATTACCTGTACCCGCTCACCAGGAAGGTGGGCATCTCTTTCGCCCCTGGCACCTCAGGCCCTGCCCCAGTCAGCCCTGCTGCCCTCAGTGAGGAGTCTATTGACCTCCTGTGATCCATCTCTGTTGGGCAGTCAACCATAGTGAATGCCATCCAGGGGCTGGCAGGGCATTTGCAACAAACAAATGCTTTCCTGGAGGGCATTCACTCTGGCCTGGCAGCCCAACAGAGATCATTCCAGGCTCTGGCCAACTCCCTGATGGCAGCCATTGTCCCTGTCTCTAGCCTCCCCCCTCCAACTTCCTCTACCCAGTCCCATTCCCCTCAACCCCAGCCTATCCCAAGCACCAGCATGCACCCAAATCAACACACAGAAGTGGCTCAGGCAAACACAAGCACCACACTTCATCTCACAGGCACTCACACAAGCACCATCCAGATGCAGACACACCAACATCCACTGCCTCCACTGTGTCCCCTTCCTCCTCCTCATCCACCTCCCTCCCAGTAGTGTCTCACTCACACCTGCATGCACTACATCCTCATCCACTACCTCCATCACCATCACGACTATCACTACACTCCCCTCACTGGCAATCACCACCCTCACATCCATGCACACGTTCCCTCTGTCCTCTCCCACTGTGTCTTTGACCCCTCCTCCCAAAGTACACAAACGCAAGCACTCAGACACCCAACAGCCATTCACCTCACGACAGCATCCAGCCCATGCACCTACACCCAAACACACCAGACAGACACCTCCTATCACCACTCCCTTTTCCTCCACTCCCTAACCTTCACCCTCTTCCAGCCCCCAGTGTCCCTAAAAAGCTTTTCCTTTCCACCCTTGGCCTATTCCATGCCCCTCCCCCCCCCCAGTCCTTCACTTCGGGCCAGGGTGGTCAGGACCCAGGATAGCACCTCAGCCACCCAGTCCACGGCCACTGTAATTTCTGCAGCCACTGCAGTTGTGAGAGGCACCGTGAAGAGACTCGTCCACACAGCCAGTGTGCCTGCACCAGCTGCCAAGGGCAAAAAGGGAGCACCAGCCGGCAAATGCAAGGAAGCACCACCAGCTGGCAGAAGCAAGACGGCACCACCAGCTGTCAAATGCAAGGAGGCACCACCGCTGGCAAAAGCAAGGAGGCACCACCAGCTGGCAAACTCAAGGAGGCACCACCAGCTGCCAAGGGCAGGAAGGGAACACCAGCTTCCAAGGGCAATGAAAAAGGCACAGACACCGCAGGCAGGATGGATATGGAGCCTGGTGCTGGAGCAGCATCTGGGCAAACAACACCAGAAATAGCACTTCAGCCATCCGAGGCTGCGGGGGAAGGGCTGGAGGCTCCCCCACCACAGGAAGTACCTCCTCCAGCACCGCCACCAGCACCGCTACCTGCACCGCCACCAGCACCACTGCCAGCACCACTGCCAGCAGCAGCAGCCCCAGTGGGCAGCCGTCCGAGTCTGTGGTAGCCTCCACCTACCACAGGCAGCATCGCCACCAGCACCGCTGCCAGCACCACCGCCAGCACCACTGCCAGCAGCGGGCTGCGGGGGAAGGGCTGGAGCCTCTATCCAACACTGGCAGCACCGCCACTAGCCCCACACTGCCACCACTGAGCAGCCGTCACCACCGGCAGGCAGTGTGTAGTCGTGCCTCCATGGGATGTAGTGCGTCCTGGCCCCAGCAACAACTGTAGGTGTGACACCCAGGTGAGAGACTGTGACCTTGCACCCTCCAAGATCTGCATCACTGGGCACAAAGCCCCCTCCAGAACCAGTGGAAGAAGGCATGCACTCACCCCCTCCTTGACAGGATGAAGCACACTGGGCACACAGCCCCCTCCAGAACCAATAGAAGAAGGCCCCAATCACCCCCTCCGTGCCAGGAAGAAGCACACTGGGCACAAAGCCCCCTCCAGAACCAGTGGAGAAACCATCCACTTGAGAGACTATGGCTTTGCACTCCTCAGGACTAAGCAGTGGGCAAACCACCCACTTGAGAGACTGTGGCTTTGCACTCCCCAGGACCAAGCAGTGGGCAAACCACCCACTTGAGAGACTGTGGCTTTGCACTCCCCAGGACTAAGCAGTGGGCAAACTACCCACTTGAGAGACTGTGGCTTTGCACTCCCCAGGACCAAGCAGTGGGCAAACCACCCACTTGAGAGATTGTGGCTTTGCACTCACCAGGACCAAGCAGTGGGCAAACCACTCACTTGAGAAACTATGGCTTTGTACTCCCCAGGACCAAGCAGTGGGCAAACCACCCACTTGAAAGACTGTGGCCTTGCACTCCCCAGGACATCGCAGAGGGCATGTAGCCCCTCCAGGAGCAGTGGCGTTGTACCATCTTCCGGCTGAGATGGCCCCCCTTCCCCTTTCCACTAAGGTGCCTAGGTATTTTCGACCTGATGCCCCAGCAGTGTTCTCTCTGTATTGAGGCAGGAGTCAAGTAGTTCCTTGGCCTATGCGATATGGCTTGTGGGCCACGGACATTTTGGACTGGGCATTGTCCCTCCATTTGTATATATTGTAGATACTGTTTTGTACTTTAAGGACGTATTTTTCGAAATTTATATTATTACACTAACTTTACTCACTTCCTTTTGTCCTTGCGTTATTCCTGAGGGGTTCGGGGTGGATATGTAATGTTGTTGCATCTGTTTGTGTGTATGGTGTTGGGGGTGGGGGTGTTGCATGTTGCGTGTGTGTGTCACTGTCTTTTTCCTCCCCCCTCCCTTGTGCGCTAGGTGCAGTATTCACCGTGGTCGTCTTCGCCACCGTTCGTATTCCTGGTGTAGGAGGAGGTATACCAGCATGGGAAACACCTGAAGTTCGGGCTCCATGGCGTTGTGGTCCTTCCTTGAGTGTCCAGAGTTGAATCGTTTCCTTTTTGTGTACTGTTACCGCCATGCTTTTGATGGGCCTGGTACCACCCCGGAAAAGGTGAGAGATTGGCTTGTTGTTATGTGGTGGGCGGTACATTGTCTTCTGCCTGGCTGTTGACGGTTACCGCTGCGGCGGTCGTTATGTTAAAGTGTCTGTCTGTGTTGGCGGTTTCCGTTGTGGTCATAATTCAATTTTTTTCACCGCCGGCCTGTTGGCGGTATTACCGCAGCTTTATCACTGACCGTTAGGGTTGTAATGAGGGCCTAAGTGTCAGAACCCAGAATCACAGGATGTTAGGTAGACGCCAAGACTCGAACCTGATTTACCAACTCCAAAGTCAGCAGCTCTGGCCCTTAAGCCATATCCTTTCTTGAATTCAATCGAATTTCTTTCCTCTCTTATTTCCCCAGGAACCCAGAGAATCCTTCTACAACTTCACCCTTTCCAGATGCTGGTGTGCATTTATTTATCCAAGTTCAACTATTATTTAATTTCTTCCTAATTTCTAGTACAGCTCTCCACTTGCCTATTTCTACAGTTTCTTAGATTTAATTCTGTGTTTCTTCTCCTCACTTCTAAATCACTTTTGTGTCTCTCATTCTACTCTGTATCTGTCTCCAATGCACTGGACGATTTGCCCATGTTCAGGTGCAAATTATATGAAAACTTAAAACCTTTATCCCTGAAATGCTGTCAGTGCCTTCGTTCGCTGCAAGGTTTAAATGCTAAAATTTAAATACCCAGTGCTTTTGTCGCCTGTTACATGCAAAACTAAAAGCTTTTGTGCAGAAATGCTGTGAACTGCCTGCCTGCTGTGTGAAGCGATTGGCCAAAACTGTGGAGGCAGGGAATTTCTTCCTTTCCTTGTATCTGCAGGAACAGTAGATACTTCACTCACTTAACTCCATTCACCCATAATTGTGTGGTGATGCATAATTTTTGTCGCACCATCATGCGTTTCAGGAGTGACAGAAAAATGTAGTCGACAATACATATATCATGTGCTTTATTCTTACTAATGTAAAGTGGAGCATCTAAATCGTATTACTGAAGGTGCATTCATAGTAGGTAGAGGAGTTGAAATCCATGTATATATGTAAATATATATATATATATATATATATATATATATATATATACATATATATATATATATATATTCACTGAAAATAACAAAGGTTACAGGGACGTTAAGGTTAGGTTCTGAATTTACTCATGCAAAACATAGAAATTCAGCAGTTATAGTTACAGTTCTTTCAAGTAACTATTACTTGTGACCTCGCCATGCACAGTTTTCTTGCATAATATGTGGTGTAACTAGCTGTGCATGGCGAGCCCCCCTGCAGCACTGGGGACCACCACCTCCCTGGGGCTTAAATTTATTTCTATTCAGTGGGCCACATGCCCCCCCGCAGCCCTAGGGCCCATCACCTCCATGGGAAATCACTAAAAAATAGAAAGGGGGTCTGTTTCACACCCCTGCAGCCCCGGGAACCACCACCTCCCCAAGACTATTTTTGTTGAAGGGGTGCCAGGTGTCCCCTTCGAGGAGCCACTGATGGCCCCTGGGACTGCCACACCCCAGGGCCAGCTTCAGCTATGTCCAGGGGTGCCCACCCCTGGGACATAACTGTTTACTGTGGCTTGGGGGCAGCTTTGACAGCTGCCGTCAAGTCAAAGCAAATATTCTTTTACAATGAAGGGAGAGCTGGCAAACAGCTCTCCCTTCATTGGGGGCGTTTCCTCTGTCTGCCTGCCTGCCTGCCTGCAGAGAGGCAGACAGGCACACAGAGGAAACTGCTGTCACAGAGAGGGAGCTGTTTTAGAAGCTCCCACTCTGTGACAGCAATGCTGGCTCCCCCACAGGAAGTGGGGAGCCAGCTGGGATCCTGAGGGTCTTCAGGCTCCCCCCCATGGATCCCAACATTGTGACTTGGTGCCCTGGGGGGCACCCAAGCCACAAGTCCAGGCCCAAGGGGATGGGGTCCCTGGGGCCCAGATCATCCCTGGTGAAGGTGGCCACATGACCCTCCCCCTCCCAAAAAAACTAAAATATTTAGGCCAGGCCCTGGGGATGCGTACCCACATTGGAGATCAGACTGGGGAGTGGGGCCCCCCTTCTAAAAACAAAAAAATAATGTTTAAGGTGGGCCCTTGAGGATGGGGGTCATAATCTCGCTCTCACCATGCCCTGCTAATTACCCCAGATATCACAGCAATCTTGGCAACGTTTATAACATCATTTAACCATTTAACATATCAGTGAAGCATTAGCAGTCAAATTAATTAAGAAAAAACGTGAATGGCGAGTGTGCAAGTTATAGTTACCTTAGGGCATGAGTTATAGTTACTTGACATACCTCTAACTATGATTGGTAAATTTCTACGGTTTTGAACGTTTAAAATGTGAGCCTTACTATAACACCCCTGTAACCTTTGTTTTTTTTAAGTGAATATATATGTGTGTGTCTGGGTGTGTGTGTGTGCTCTAATGCTTGATTTTCACATGCAAAAAATGTAGGGCCCATGCACATTTATTTTTGTGTACTCCGATTATGGTATTATGGTGAAACTGCAAATAATCATGTTTCATTTATAATTCTAATTTCATTTATGATTATATGAGGCACTTGTAATCATGTATTTAAATGTGCCTCAAATGTCTTACTAAGTTAGCATAAATAATGGCTTGAAACATTTGATTTCTTGTGTTTAATAATCTTTTACGTGGAGTTTTGCTTGCATTGCAATATTCATTATCCGCAGGTGTGTCTGTGCGAGACTACAAGTAATGAAAGATATATTGGGCCAGATGCACAAAGCCCTTTTACATTTCTTAACAGTGTGAATCAGTATATTGGGACATTAAGAAATGCCAAGCGGCCTTTTCTGATGTACAAAGGACTTTCGGAAATTGCAAATTGTGATCCCAGTATAGGAAATCGCAAATAGAGATTACCTATTTGTGATTCCTATTTTGATGTACAAAGCATTTCCTAAATGAGATTTGGGCATTTAGGAAATGTAATTACCATCAAGTTTCAGTTGATGGTAACCAAATGCAATTTTAAAAAAGCACCCCAAAATGCTTTTTTTAAAATTGCAATAGAGCACACACATGCTCCTTGGGCACATGTGTGCTCTACAAGTGCACCCCTACTTTTGGGGTGCACCAAGGTGGACCTTTTTCCCATTGCCATCCTTGGTTTGCATTTCCTAAATAGCGATTTTCTAAAAAGAAATGCAAAACTGACCCATTGACACAAATGCAATGGGATTCCTTATTTGCAATTTCCTAATTGCGATTCCTACTTTGTAAGAATCGCTATTAGGAAATTGGTATTTCTGTACATAGCATTTCCTAAATAGCAATTTCTATGAAGTCACTCTTCAGGAAATGTAAAATTGCATTTGAGTTCATCCGGCCCATTGTGTACTGAAGATAGGGGGTGTGAGGGGATACTTTGGCAAGGACAAAGAGCGCTAATGAACTGAGAAGAAAAGACTCCTTTTTGTGTACCAGACAACGAGATGACTTCAAGAACACCCTGATGTTTGATTAATTGGATGTGAAACCAGAGAGAAGTTGCCAATTTCAACTGTGCAAGGAAGGTAGAAAACTACTGGTGAGGTTGACATGGTTTTCTCGAATGTTCTGTAGGTTTAATCGGTATTCACCTCATTGGACAAGAGCAGATTCCCTGGAGATGTTGACTGGTATAGACCTCTGTACTTTTTATTCCTTTGTTTGTCTTTCTGCTATGCCTCACCTCTCCATTAGAACGTCTACTGATGTTTCTGCTATGCTGAAAATTTCCTGTATTTTCTTAATTAGTATTCGTCTATAGCTTAGTTCAGGATATTTGGATTAATTTAGATTATCTAATGATTTAGCAAGAGGATGACGACTTATAAATAGATCATCCGATTCTATTTCTCATTGTTTGTATTGCTTCAACTGAAGTTCTCTTATGCCTTATGCTTATACAATTTTAATTCATTCAATGCTTTACTTCAGCTTTTGGGTTTTTGTACTTATATAGAAAGTTTTTAAGGTTACTTTACGTCAGTTTAGCCTTTAATTTGTAATAAACATTTGAAGTTTATCCTCCCTCCCCAGGAGTTAATGTGTTACCATATAAGTCACATTGTCAATTGAACCAAAAAGTTAATTTTAACTCTCCTTTACTTCCCTAACATATTAGAAAGGTCTGTCAGAAGAAGAGAAATAAAAATATAGGGTCCAGATTGTCATTAGATGGTAGCAGAGTGAGGATGGTTAGGTTTAAAAGTAAGGAGAGGTAGAACCCTCCATTCTAGATTAGTTAGTCCCTAGAACTAAGTCCCTAGGGCCCGTGTCCTGAATTTGGAAGATCGGCGGAGATTTGGGACAGAGATATACCAGCGAAGGAGTGAGTATTAATAAGGACATGAGTTGCAGTGGTTCATGCTCAGCTTGTGGTGCTTTGTAGAGTTTGGATGTATTTTGCAGAGAAGTTGTGAGTGTTGCGTGAGTGTGGTATTTAATAGAAGAAGTTGAAGTTGTTCTCAGGTCCAATATGACCTAAGATCCTCGGATAATATTAAAAAGTGTAGAAGACAACATATTTTAATTGTCTGCTAAGTTTGCTGCTGCTTGTTGTGAGACTTCATAGATAGTACACTTGATATAGGGATATTTATCTTTGCATGACTGTGAGGTGTGGTTGGTTTAGTGGATCATAATGCACAGGGGGAATCTGCACTAGTCTGAATGATACCCCCGCAGGCTGAGGTTTTGTTTGAGGTGCTTGATTACTTTGATTCTTGTGTCAATAAATACAGTCAATTCTTTAGTGGGTCAGACAAAAGTTATTTGTATTGTACTTTGTTATGTGTGTTTGATGTTGAGAAGAGTACCCGGGTGCAGATAGTAAAGGAAGGTGAACCGCTGTGAGGATCAAAATATACATCACAGTGTAAAGCGCTGGTATGGTCGGTTGGTGCAGTGCTGCATTGGTTTTGATTGTCTACGTCTCAAGAGGTCACGCTGTGATTAGTTGTTATTGTTGAACGTGAATTGTGGGCAGTGAGTCATTTCTGGGTCTGGAGCAAAAATTCTACCTGTGATTATTGATATTTGATTGAAAAATGAATTGTTTCAAGGTTTTCTGAGATTTATTTAGAGATGTGCCTGTACATAGTAGAGAGGTAGTAGAGGCTCATCCTGAAGATACCCCAGTCCATTATATTGCAATAAATGTAGGCCTGCACATGTACATTTGGTTTCGTCATTGGCACAAGATCAAAGAAAAGGAGGGCACATTGAGGTTTCCATATTATGATACGTTTAATCTGTGAATTATTGAAAACTTGAGGAGGGTATGATATGAAATGAAACCACCTCCTAAACCTGGACAGTATGAGGTGCTGAAGGCTTAGGAATGCTAGTGAAAAAAGAGAAATATCAGGGAGGGTCTTCAAAGGCAGAGAATATTTATGAAGATGCTAGATGGGATCCTGAAAATAACAGATGGTGAACAGACATGATAGAAGGAGTTAGACTATTCCCAACCTTAACAAGTGAAGCATTCAAGAGAAAGATGGGTAAGAAAAAGCACAAGAAAGTGAAGAATGGAAAGCGAAAGGAGGTACATGATATCAGTGAGATCAGTAACAGTGATTCTGGTGATAGCTTTCTAAATGTATTAATGTCAGAACGTCCACCTCCATATGAGACCCGAGTGGAGGGAGGAGACACCACTAATGTTAATGGGAATCTTGAATTAGCTACTGCCCCAATAATGGTGAATCCTGGTTCAGCGGACAAAACTCCAATGAAAGGGAATCATGAACTAACCGGAGAGGGTTCAGAAATTTGTGATCCAGCAAACTGGACTATCCCAAACATTGCCAATGCTCTTACTGTTCCACTTACTATGGTCCTGTGGTCCCCATGTATAAGCCTGATTTCCCAGGAAAGAGTGCCTATAATTTGGCTGTCCCTGGTGAACCAGGTGCTTCAGGTAATGCTGCAGCAGGCCCCAATTTGAGAGGATTTATTGCTCATGTCCAGATACACACACGCTCTACATTTGTGGCGAGTGCTGATTCAACTTGGAACCTTAAAGTAAAATTTAGGCAGCATTTCCAGGAACCTCAGATGAAATGTATTTGCTCTCTACTGATGAAGAACAAAATCCAGAAACATAATCATGTGTCTTGAGATATGTAGCACTATCTGCACCAACTTTGGTGAAAAACAACAGTCATATAAGAAGTAAGCGCTATTTGTGTGCCTCATTTACCATAACACAAAATGGGGAGAACTGTGCTGGGATGTGAGGCATAGTACTCCCAATCCTACTTCTGTTTAAAAGGCTCCCTTGAGCAGCAAGCTGATGAGCTTTGCAGATGCACCTGTGTGCCTGTGAGTGGGGTTTTTACCTGTGAACATTTAGGCAGTATTTCCAGCAACCACAAATGAAATTCTTTACTCTCCAATGATGAAGGACAAAATCCAGAAATATATGCATGTGTCTAAAGATATACAGCACTATCTGCACCAACTTTGGTGAAAAATTTGAAGTTAACGCTAATTATGTACCACATTTATCATAATGCACAGGAGCAAACTGCGCTGGGATGTGAGGCAGTGTGCTCTCAACCCCTCTTCTAAAGTTAGAATTGGACGAGATGATTAGTGGGACTCTTGAAATTACTTGTTTAGACTCTTACCAAGAGAATGAGCTTGTATTCATGTTTACACATTACCAGACATGCAAGACAAGTTTATGACAAACTATCTGAGTTGACTCAAAAATATGAGCTAGACTTGAGTAAGACCAAACCTTGCAGAGGAGTTACAGTGTATGTTTTAATGAAGAAGACATAGCCTGTATGAGTACTTCAGGGATGCAAATACTAATTAAAGAGCTAATTCAGAACATTCAGAAATGGAATGAGTTATACAAACCGGAAAGTCAATGATGAAAAAGAAGGAACAGGAGAAATAGACAGGGGAAACAGCTCCTCCTGTAGCAGCACATCAAATTTCCTGCTGAGAGAAGTGCCAGTTGAAGGTTATGTTCATGTGTGTCGGAGCAGAAGTGAGCATGCATCATTCACTAATATCTTTCGGAAGCTGAGGGAAAAGCCTGAAGAGTGATATCAGCAGGTTTACTGATTTGTGAAGATTTCACATGTATTGTGGGTCAATTTGAATATTTTGTTTGACATTGTGGTTCTTGGTGACTTGTGGGCAAAATATAAGAAGGCTGTTAAATGGCCTGAGTTAGAACCGTCGAGAAGCCTTTTGACGATAGGGACTTTACCGTTGGTGATGAAAAAGTGTCAGAAGGTGATGACATTTTTAAAGTCGAAGGTGTCACCCAAAGATATTGATTGGATCAAAATTGAAAGAATGACTCAAGAACCTAAAGAGTTGATTCATGCTTATTATGAGACGTTGTAGCAGGCATTCAAGCAGCATAGTGATATGGAGACACTCAAACCGAAGGATATGGAAAATCTTGTGTTGAGGTTTGTGTCAGGATTGAGAGTTGAGATTAGCATGATGATTTTGCAAAATTTGATTTGTTGGCAGAAAAAATCAGTTGATGAAAGTTTGAGATATGCAGAGTACTGCAGTGATGAAATAGAGATGACACAGAACTACACGAGAAGTTAATGGTTGTGCAGATGAAGGCTGTTCGGGCCCAGCCTTTTGTAGAAAATGTTGGTGCTATGCAAGGAATCTATCAGCAGGGAACTACTGCAAAGAAGAGTAGAGGCTGAGGTGCTCCAATTGATCCTATTACTGAAATATGTGTGTGTAGTCCGAGCAAGACAAATCCTTGTCATGTTTTGCAACAAGTTGGGGTTTTGGAAGGGGGAATAACTTACCCAGCTATCAACTCCATAATTCCAGGTTTGTACAGCCCTAGAGTAAAAGCCCCGTACAGATGCAAAATGTTCAGAGACAGAGAGTGCAGATTTCAATGTACTAAAAGCTCCAGTGATGCAGGTTCCACAACACCCTGATGCCACAGCAAAATGTGAATGGCCCTAGATTGAATTCTAATCAAGTTCCAAATGTGAATTTGAATGCATGTCAAGATAAAAATCCCTTCCAACAGTTTCCCTTGTTTGAGAGATCCGAAAGTTATGACTTCATTCAGTCAGCCTGATGATGCTTGAGGAGGAGGAAGGCAGCATACTTGGAGCAGTCATGGAGGTAGACCAGAGTGGTCCATTCCTAGATGGTAAACCCCACATCATTTTTTGTTGACACTGGTGCTACCTGTTTTACACTGAGAACAGTAGAAGTACCAGACCTCCCCCCCCTTAGGAAAAATGATCCAGGTGGTAGGAGTTGTGAATAGACAAATGACAACCCCAGAAATAGCAGCTGTGCATGTGAAAATAGGTTCCTTTGAGGAGACTCATCCATCTGTGGTGTGTGATTCTATTCCTGAGAGTCTGTTGGGGAGAGATCACCTTTGCAAGCTTAACTTTGTCATTTATTGTACTCAGTCATCTATTATACTTAGAAATGCGAACTTATGATGAGGATGTCACCTTTAAACTGGTGAATGATGGTTATTACACTGTACTGTTTACCATGATGACCATTGATGACTTGTATCCAGATGTTACAGATGCAGTCAGCTCTGAGGTTTGGGATTCTACAGGGAAGGAGTTCAGTTAGATCAAAGGTGTTAGACATGTTCGAATCACAGTGAAGCCAAAAGCGGAATATCGGAGAACACCCCAAAATAATTAGATGCCTCAAACACTTGCTGGAATTACTCCAGTAATTGAATCCATGATCCAAAAAGGAAACTGAAAGAGATTATGGGGAGTCCATGCACTTCATACCTTAATGGGCTTACAGAAGCCAAGTGGGAAATATCTAATTGTTCAAGATTTGAGGAAAGTGAACACAATTGTTGTTTCCTGTTGTCCCATGGTACTAAATCCAGCTGTGATTTTGTTTCAGATTCCATGTGAGGTTGAGTGGTTCATGTTTACTGATTTCTGCCAGGCTTTCTTTTTTATACCCTTGCATGAGGACAGGACAGTCAGTTACTCTTTGCATTTCAGTTTGGCAGTTGTGTTATGGCATGCTGCTGAGTCCCACAAGAGTATACTGAGAGTCCCGACATTTTCAACCAGATACATAAGAATCTGAAGTCTCCGGCCATGCATTCTAATTCAGGTCTAGTCCAATATATTGATAACCTGCTGGTAGTGTTGCATAATCAAGAAGCTTGCAAGCAAGATACCATTGCATTGTTGAACCACCTGGCTGAGAATAGCCATAATGTGTCCCTAAACAAGTTGCAATACGGTCAGAAAGAGTTCCAGTATCTCAGACATTACATTGAGAAAGGAGAAAGGAAAGTGTCACAAAAGAGGATTTTGGCAATTCTGAAAAAGAATCCGCCAACTACCCACAGAGAAGTCAGGATGTTTTGGGAATGGTGGGCTCCTGTCACCAGTGAGTAGCCACTTTTTCCCTAGCGACTAAGCCTTTGCAGAGGCTGATACATAAGGATGTGCATGATCAGGTACCTTGCTATACTTTCTATCAGCTCTAGGAAGGCAATCAAGCAAATTGGTGTTCTGCATGACTTGAGACAGTTATGGTCCCAGAGGGGGTGTATGACATCTTCTGCATCCTCTACCTGGAATGATGAACAGTCGAGGAACCTTCTTGAGGTGTTACAATTGCCTGAACAGGTTGGAGCGGTAAATTGCCCTGTACACAGTAGTGGAGATGACAATTTAACTTTGGACAATCAATATATACGTTGACAAGGTCGCAAAGTACTGTGCTCACAATGTTTGTACTTTTAACTGTGAATATACAAATGAGGGAACGGATGAGACTTAATACAACCTTTTGTTAACAACTCCAGACACATGGGAAGAGGTAAAGAGGCTTCAAAAAAAGGTAACAGAAGAAGAACAGCAGAGTTGGGTCAGAGCAGATTGTGTCAAGAGAGAGGATGACAGTTGGGTTTCAACAGATGGAAGTCCTGTGTTGCCAAATAGCTTGTTGCCTCCAATGGCTAGGCATTTCCATCCTCCAGCTCATGATGGTAAGGATTCCATGGTGCGATTGTGTAAGCAAAAGTGGTTTAATTCCGAGCTCAGATTGATGGTTGAAACATTGTGTGACAGATGTTTTGTGTGCCATCAGAACAATCTTGGGAAGAGGATACGAAGTCATATAGGAAGATCAGGAGATCCCTTTAACAGGATGCAGTTGGACATTATCAAGATGTCTGTGCCTAACGAGCTGAGATATGTCCTGGTGGTGGTGTGCATCTTCTCGTATTGTGTTCAACCTTACACGACCAGAAAAACAAGTCCCTTTGATGTGACATCACCTGTCCCAGAAGTACAGGTAGTGACAGAGAAACAAAGGGTGCAGGTTATTCAAGCTGTCGGGGATTAGTAAGAGCAAAGGCAGTCTGAAACAGCATATGCTTGGTCTGAGGAGGTCTGGAGAGATCCACAGTTGAAGATGATAAGGAAGAGTCTCATCCTGCAGTGACAAATGAGTCGACTTCAGATTTAGACCCTGACGAAGGACATAGTGCTGTGAGAAAGTAACTGGGAGCTGGAGACCGTTGGTCCAGAAGGCAAGAAAGAGGGCAAATTAATCTACCCAAGGAGCATGTGCCTCAAACAATTACAGAGGACACTGAGAACACTGATCTCAGTTAAAGTGAAAACGAGGGATTAACACTGAGGAGATCTGAAAGAACTAGAGTGCCCTGTTGGAGATACTCCTAATCTGAATGGAAATACTTTGCTGCAAATGACAAGGAGAGAACGTTTTGGGAGATCCAACTGAACCTCCTTGAATTGAACATTGTACTAGAATTCTACTTTGAGTTTTCTGTACTGTTAGATAGACTGACACATTTCACAATGGATGTGATTATTAGTGAATTTGAACTGTGCCTTATGTAGAGACTGCATTGACTTTGTTAGGGAACTAAGAAGAGTACTGAGGCCCAAGTCTGCAGAGTAAGAGAGTGTTGTCATTTAGAAGAACACTGAGTAGGGCTAATGAAGACTTAAGAAGACCTGTGTAAATAAATCTGTTGAAATTCATCAAATGGACTTTGTTTTGCTGCTTTGCACAAGTGAAACTTAAGTGAACCATTACTACTGCTGTTGCGTTTTATTAAAACAAATATGAATTTAGAGAAATCATGGAACCTGAAAACAATAACCCTATTAGACATAGATACATACTTACAGGAGTGTTAGTTGTAACAGTTATAGTAATAATAGCTTTGCTCATAGGACTGAGCTAACCTACATAGTCTACTATAGAAGACTTTGGGGGTCATTATGACCCCGGCGGTAGGCGTTATTATGGAAGAAAGTACTGTCAACAGGCTGGTGGTACTTTCCTCCATATTCCTTCCCTGTCACTGATAGGGTTTTCCCCGCTGCCTCTCCCTCCCCAGGTTTTATCCCACCCTCCCTTCCTCTCCAGACCCCCCCTTCATACATGCCCTTCCCTTCACACACGCATACATGCATACACACACCCATTCCAACATTCATCCATGCATGCATACATCCTTTCACACACACTTACATACATACACGCAGACACGCATTCACACAACTCAACATACATGCACGCACACCTCCAAACATGCATACACATACAACATGCAACACCCCCACATACATGCACACACAGACATACAGACACACACACACACAACACCTCCCACCCCTCTCCCCTGTCGGAGCACCCAATTACCTGGATCCTGGGGGTCCTCCAGCAGGAGACGGGACAAGGCGCTGGCGCGCCAAAAGAACACCGCCAGGCCATATTATTCTGATAATACATCTGGCGGCGGTCTCTTGGCGTAGGGCTGCTGCTGGCAGCAGCGCCACCTTACCGCTATCTGCCGGCATGGCCACAGCCGGATTTCCGCCATCCTTCTGGCGGAAATCCGGTTGTGGTCATGATACGGCGGATGGCTGGCAGTGGCGGCAACGGTCTTTTGGCTGCCGTTGCCGCAGCGGTAGGCGGTATACACCGCCAAGGTCCTAATGAGGGCCATTATTTCTACAAGTGTCCATAAGATCCCATTCCCTCCTGTTCACAGAATACAGTCACTAAATGAAAAAGATTTGCTTGCAGACACTTCTAGAGGTGATCTTTCATCAAATGTTCATTATTAGTTGCTTTATGAGTATATGGGCACTATGGATGCAAGGGATTGCTACATTTGTATGCAATTACCTTCTTCAGTTTTTCAAAGCATCACCTATCATCACATTCCTTTGACCTATTGAGCTTTCTGTAGTCTTTTACTGAGTATATTTTATAAACAGGGTAGTTTTCCATATTGCTTCTCAAACTATGATTTAATATCTCCAGAAGTTCCTTCATTTAAATACCATAATAAAAGTCCTTATTTCAAACGTGCAGAAATATCAGGCAAATGGTTTGTATCCATCACAACACTAGACAGGCATATGCACGCAAACATAATTTGACTTTTGGCATGCCAGAAGTAGAAAAGAGATTTTTTAATCAAATTAATGATAGAAGATTGGGTCTAGAGTCTTAGGCAGTCATTATGAACAATGCGGGAAAGACCGCCGACCGCTGTGTCGGCGGTGAACAGAATCCCGCCGGTGGCGGCGAATGGAAACCCGCCATATAATGATTGAAAAACCCAACCCCGCCAAAAAATCCCAGACCACCACTCCCCGCCAGGACCCTGTCGGCAGGAATCCCGGCCCACCCCACCCCGCCTCCGCCAAGCACACCCACATCCCGCCCTCCAAATAATGATGCACAAATCACCTCGGCGGACAGTGGAGGCCAGGCGACCATTGGCAGCTGTGACCGCCACGGGCGGCAAGTGGGCCCAACAGCAAAGTGCACACATTGGCTAGGCCTATCACCCACACACCTGGCACGCATCCAGAACACCATAAAACACCCCCATACATACCCCACAATCCCTTGCAATGAAACCAGGACCAGAAGATGGAGAGCACCAGAGCCAGACAGCGAATGGCAGCATGCAGGACACGCATATCGACCCACACAGGAGAACCCATACCACGTCCCCAGTCCCGACGTCATCCACCACCCTCACCATGTCCCCCCCCAAAAATACATGCTTCAGCGAAAGGGAGCTAAGGACCGTGGTGGACGAGATCCTGAAGGTGGAGCCACAAATATTCGGGTCCGAGGTGCAGCACACACCCATTGCGTGGAAATTGGAGCTGTGGCAGACCATTGTCAATAGGGTGAATGCAGTGGGACACCATCCACGCACCAGGGACGACATCCGCAAGAGATGGAACGACCTGCGGGGGATGGTCAGGGCCATGGCATCCAGGAACCACATCGCAGTGCAGAAGACTGGGGGAGGACCGCCACCGAAACACCACCCGACTGGGAGGAGAAGGTACTCGCCATCCTGCACCCAGAGGGACTCACTGGAGCAATGGACTCAGGTAAGTCATCTACAATTACCCTATATACAACACATCTGCAATGCATGCACCACCCCACCCCACTCACACCCACCAGAACCAACACCCCAGCCAGGCATCAGCAATCACATCCACCACCCTGCATTACCCACAACTCACTACCAGGCCCACATCACTCCCGCTGTGCACTGCCACCCACCCCTACACGTACCCACAATGGAATAATACCCCCCACCACAATGTAAACCCACCACTGCCACTAAATGCAATGTCCACCTCACAAAGGCACCCTGGAATGCCACTGAAAGTCACACCAGCACACAATTGAACAGTTCTGTACACCTCAAACCCTCAGGCAGGCAGGAAGGCCCCTCACACAGCCATGGATGCTCACCATGCAGCAGCCCCACCCAGGAAACCACTGTCACTCCTAACACCCTGTCAAGACCAGCAGGCCAAGGGATGCGTACCCACACCAGTGGACCCAGGGCACAGGCAGGTGGAACACAGCAACGGAGGCCACAGTCTCCCACTCCCAACATGCAGGAAGGCGAGGGCCCCAGTACAAGTGGCACGTCAAGACCTGCGCTGGGGACACAGGCACAGGGGGCTAGAGCAAGTTCAAGTGTCCCAGTGGGTCAGGGGGTAGGGCACCGGATGGATGCAGCAGCCCAGGATGTCATTGCAGAGGTGTTGGGGACCTACCAACGTACCCAAGACAGGTTGGCACAGATTGTGTGCACCCTGGAGCAAAGTCAGAGGATTCAGCTGGAACAACAACAACTGGCCACGGAGGAGTGGAAAGAACACAATGCCACAATGGCCACCATTGCTGGAGCACTGCTGCAGTTGGTCAACAAACAGTCAGACACCCACACCAGACAAGAGGCCCCCACACCAGTCCTGGACAATCAGCCAGCAACAGATGACCCAAGCAGCATAAACAGCACAGGAAATACCCTCCCAGGAATCACAAGGGCCAATCATGCCACCGCAAGGAGCTCCACAGCAGGCGCCAAAACGTAGCCTCAGGCCAAGATATGGCACTGGAAACCCAGATAAGAACAAGCACCACTCCAGCAATTGACACTGCTACTACTGCAAAGCAACCATCCCACCCATTCACCAACTATACTCAGCTGAGGGCAAAATGAAGTACTATACTACAAATAGGACCCACCTATGACATCCAACAGGGCTGCCCCCAAGTCGGTTTTGAGGACACCCAATCCTTACAACTTCCATCACTGTATATAGCGCATTTCACTGTATTAGACCAATAAAACACATTTCTCACCTGTAACACTGTCCCCTGTCTTCAATGTTGAACAAATTGGATTATGGATGCAACTGCCAGACAACAACTTTATTGACAATTTGTGCTTGGTGGTGGTAATGTGTGTTTCAAATTAGGCAAGGAGGAAATGCATATATTGTCTGTCAGTACCATGCTGAAGAGGTCCATGTCTCGCCTATCATGACCAATCCCCCCTATATGACATGGCACACTGACAGTATCAGTCACTAACCACAATTACAGGCTTAAGTCCCAGACAGTTATTGGAAGTAGAGCTGTATCAGTTGGTTCCTGGAATTGACATCTTCCCCTTCCTCATCCTCACCATCACTCTCCTCACCTCTCTGAGGTAACTGATCAGGACCTATAGCACCCTCCTCCTCCAAAAGGGGGATAGAATGTCTCACAGCCATGTTGTGCAGCATGCAGCAGGCCACCACTATTCTACACACCTTATCAGGCCCATAGGCCAGGGACCCCCCAGAGATATGTAGGTACCGGAATCTATCCTTCAGGAGACCTAAAGTACGCTCTATCACCCTCCTCGTACGTCCATGGGCCTCATTGTATTTGCTCTCTGCATCTGTCCTGGGATTCCTCACTGGTGTCAGGAGCCAACGCAAGTTTGGATAGCCAGAATCACCTAGAAAAAGGGTCAATACTGAGTCGTCTTTGTAGACCGTCAGGTTCTCTGCAATGTGTCAGTTAGTGACAGGGAAACTTACCTATGATCCTCCCTCTGTCCTCCTGTAATTGTTCCATCTTCTGTGGCACACTTCTGTTCCTCAAAACAAATGAATCATGGACTAACCCCAGAAACATGGCATTCACATGGGAAATGTACTGGTCTGCAGTACATACCAATTGGATGTTCATGGAGTGAAAGTTCTTCCTGTTTCTGTACACCTGTTCACTCACTCTTGGGGGGATGATAGCTATGTGGGTGCCATCGATGCCATCTTTGACATGGGGAATGTTTGCAAAGGCATAGAAGTCAGACTTGATGGCAGGGAGGTCAGCACTTTGGGGGAATTGCACATAGGATTGCAAATGTTGTACAAATGCATTCAGAAACCTTGTCAGTACTTGGCTGAACATTGGCTGTGAGAAACCAGCACCCATGCCCACTGTCACTTGAAATTAGCCTGTGGCCAGGAAATGGAGTGTGGAGAGCACCTGCACCTCAGTAGGAATGGCATGCTGATTATGATTTTCGGGAGTCAGTGCAGGATCCAGTAATGCACATAGGTCCTGAATAGTTGCACGTGTGAGTCTGTAAGTGATAATGATATGATGCTCCACCATGGTCCCCATATCCACAAGTGGTCTGCACACCGATGGTGCCCTTCCTCGCCACAAGGGTCGGTACCTATGAGGGGTAAAAAAAAAAGGAGTGATGTGCACACATACATTGGCTTCTTTGCTAAATACATGCAGTGCATTGTTCATAGTAGTGTCTGTACCATTACTGCAACCTGACATACGTACATGTACATCACTAGGAGGGAACAGAGTAAATCATGTGTGCAAATATACGCAATGGATAGAGGCCTGGGTGCTTCATATGGCTAGTAGGCCATGAATTGTGAGTACTATGAATTTCAAGATGGGTAGGTGATGGCAAAATGTCTGCCCACTGTAGTTCTGCCCCTTCGTTGTGGAAGTGACCTAATACCGCTAGCGGTTGACGTCACAGCGTACAGTGGTGTTGACCGCTGTTCGCACCCTCATTGGCTAACATGGATCTCAATGGGGAATCCTGGCATATCATGATCGCCGGCGGCTGTGACGGTGCATACCGCCGCAGAACGTGCGCACGTTCCTCATCGTTTGATCGCTTGACTCCCTGATCTCGTGCGGACAGGTATTCCACTCTGTGTACTGCTGTCACCTGCCTCTGGCTATGGATGTTCCACGTGGTGCAGGGGAAAGGGCCACAGCCTTCACCCAGGAAGAACTGGAGAAGCTTGTGGAAGGGGTCCTGCCCCTGTACGACAGACTCTACGGCCGGCCAGAGGTACAGGTGAGTCTGGGTTTGGGGGGCACTGCGTGAGTAATGGATGGATTGGATTGCACATATGTGTCTCCTGTGAGCCAGCATGGGCCCTGGTGCATGTAATGCTGCGTGCCACTGTCCTGCATGTCTGAGAGTGCTGTCAGTCCTATGTTTGAAAATCTGCCAGCTGTTCCCATCGTGCAGGTGCCTGACCTCTATGTTCTATTTCTGTGTCACCCTACTAGGTCAGTGCCCACCAGAAGAGGGCACATTGGCATGCCATCGCCAAGGAGGTACGGACTCTGGGGGTCTACAACCAGCGGAGCACCCACTGTCGAAAGAGGTGGGAGGACCTGCGGCGCTGGGCGCAAAAGATCACCGAGTCCCAGCTGGGGAAGTCCTCCCAACGTGGAAGGGGTGCCCGTTGGGCACTGACACCCCTCATGCATCAGATCCTGGCGGTGACGTACCCAGACCTGGATGGGCACTTGAAGGCTGCACAACAGTCACAAGGGGGTGAGTACTCACAGACCATACTTCAGCCTGGAAGGATGAGTGTGTGTGCGATAGGGCTCATGGTGCTTAGAGCAGGGAATTTGACTGGTGTCCATCTACTGTATGTTCCCCAAAGGGTGTAGGGGTGTCCCTGTCAGGTTTCACCTACCTCAGCTCCAATACTATTTCAGGGGATGGGTGTAGGTCAGTATTCTGCTCAGTAGTCAGGGGCATGGCCATGGGCATAGTGCACGGTGCTGACTGTTGGGTGTGTTTGCTGGGTGGATGTATGTCTGGCCATTGTGTATCAGCATTCAGCTATTTACAAGTGTCTCTCCTGTTTTGTCTCCCTATCCCTGTTCTCTTGTGTTGGTTTGGTACAGCATCAACATCAGGCGAGGGAGCTGAGGCACTGGCAAGTGGGGAGGCAGCGGCCCACGGATCCTCCGAGGCAGAGACAACGGATGCCCAGGGGACCAGTGGGTGGGAGGGCAAGGGAACTTCAACGGGGAGGCTACTACCACAGGAGGTAGTGACTCTGAGACCTCCTCCGATGGGGGTCCTCAGGCGGTAGCGGACCCTAGTGGACACACCACTACCGTGAGATCTTCCGCTACCACCCATACCATCACCGTCCTCCCTTCTGCTCCCCACCGAGTTGCCCGTGCCCGCCCACCCAGAAAGGTGGGCGTCTCCTTGCCCCAGGCACCTCCTCTCCTGCCCCAGTCAGCCCTGCTACCCTCATAGAGGAGGCTATTGACCCCCTGAGAACCATCTCTGTAGGGCAGACAACCATCGTCAATGCCATCCAGGGTCTGGCATCAGAGGTGCAGCAGACCAATGCCCATCTAGATGGCATTCACGGTGCTGTGTCTGCCCTACAGAGATCTTTTCAGGCTCTAGCCTCCTCTTGGACGGAAGCCAGTTTCCCAAACCATTCCGCCCCCCCTCCAACCTCTTCTACCCCTTCCAGCACCCCACTCCCTTCACCCGTCCAAAGCACACAATCAGACCCGCTTGCAGGCACATCAACACACAAGAAGCACACTTCCAAACACAAGCACCACACCTCCCACCACAAGCATTCACACAGCCAACAGACACCTGCACACAACAACGTTCACTTCCCCCAGTGTGCCTGCCTCTTCCGCCTCCCTGTCTGTCCCCTTTACATCCACACCCTCATGCACTGCACCTTCACTCACTGTTACTGCTCCTCTTCCTGCACTCACCACGATATCAGACAGCCATACATGCACACCATGCACCACACCTGCACTCACCACCTCTACTGTAGTTGACACATGCAGCACACTCACCAGACTTGCAGACACCCACCCAACATACATCCACACTAGCTGTCTGTCTTATCCTACTGTGTCAAACCCCCACCTCCCAAAACACACAAACACACCAAGACACCCACCCATCAGGCATCCACCACACCCCAGCATACTGAGCATTCACCTGCACCCACTACATGCACCACATACATCAACCCCCTCTTCTTTCACTCCCATGCCCTCATCCTCGCCCACCCCAATTGCTCCCAAGAAACTTTTCCTCTCCAAGGCAGACCTGTTCCAACCCACTGGCCCATCCCATCTTGTCCCCAAACGTGCCCTAATCCTTGCCCTTTCTGCTCCTTCCACATCACAGCCCACCCCGGTCCAGCCTTCCCATTCCCGTGGCCCTTCCCCGGTGAAGAAGAAGGCCCACTCAGAGTCTAGACCATCCAGCTCCACCCGAGCCAAACAGCCCCCACCCCTTCAAAGGAGAAGCCCACTTGTAGACATGGATTTGTGCCAAAATGGTGTGTCTGGTTGAGGCTGGCGTAGCAAGGAGAAATATATTGAATGCAGATTATTTTGTCTCGTTATATTCTGGTCACTACAGAGCCAGCTGCCTCATCATATTCATAATCAACTGACTATAGTGCTTGTGTTTTTGACACTGGATTACTGCAATGTAGTCTATGATGGAGTGCTGCAGAGAGAGAAATTGAAACTGTAGAGACAAAAAAATCTAGCAGCAAGGATCTGTTTCCCTCTTAAGAATTCCTCTCAAATCTCCATAGGTGTCAAACAACTTCACTAAAATGAGATTCAACATGCTCAACGAGGATTTGTTAAATATATATAAGAATATTTACAGGCACTGTCTCTCTTCCGGAGACCACATAGTAAGAAATCTGGCAGTCTGTGTCACAGAAACCCATAACTGCACTCATTGTATCCAAATCGTTGAAGTCAAAGCACAATTGTGTGTCTCCTTAACCCCCAACAACTCACCCCATTGTTCCAGTGAAGGGTGCATACTATATCATGATGAACTACTGTTTACTCTGTTATCAGCTCTACTAAGTTTCAGCACTTTCCAAAACAAATAAATAAATACATTTAGTGATTTATTAGGCCTGCTGTGCAACAAATGTGTAACTGTAACTGTACACGCAGCACCCTGTGACCCAACTATCTTGGTCAGATTTACACTAGACTGGTCTGTTGGCCTTTACAAATTTGATAGAGGACTCTGTAGTGATGAAGGAAAGGACTCAAGTCTTTGAAGAAGTAAGTTTATTGATAGGAGCCACCAGTATTGTCTTATCAGGATAACAGCCACCACCAACTGTCTGAGAACCTCACAGCAGAACACTAAAGTTCAAATCCCTCTACAATCCACATTATAAAGACCCCAGTAGCGTTTCAATGCCTTGTCTAAACACCACATTACTTTTCCCCTTCTAACGGAAAACCAAGAAAATTTATTAATATGAACATGACTTCTGAAAATATACCAAAACATTTTAAAATGTAACATGCAACATTTGGCTACTAAAACATGTTGAATCATACAGGGAACAATACTGTACATTTTCAATACATGATTTCAACAACTAAGATACAAAATAATGCAAACTAAATAAACAAAATGGGAAAATCTAACTGAGCTTATGCATTAACACTTTTGGTTGAAATAAAAAGTAAATAATTTATATACCCATTCATATGTATAAGAAACATTCATCACTTTGCAAATATAAAGTACAGAAAAGAAAATTCCGATCATAAACCACACTGTACTTTCTAAGTCGTAGCAGAACTTGTCTATTTCTGGTACTTCTGCAGCTCACGGAATCACTATTCTTTAAAAATTCAAACAGTTGAAAGACCTGAATCAATGGTGTAATTACTTTCTTGCCATTCCTCTCACACTTAATTCTTCCCACATTCCACCCCTCAATACCATTAACCCTGATGACATTTCCACATACTTTGTCTGCCACACAAGGTCCGCTAAATTTCTTACTGACCTAGTCTCCAACCACAATTTTCTTTTCCAGAACTCGATTATTTCTAACAAATGCTTCACTTTGTTTAGATTTGACATTAGCTACATTACTTTTAACCATGTCAGCAAACCTATTCAAATGTACTCTAAATTTTACCCACCTGCTAATCCAACTATGACAAATATTTGTAGGTGGCTTTCTTCCCCCCAAAAGTTTGAATTGTGGCACCTGAGTAATAGAACGTGGAATTGTGTGATGAAACCATGGAATGTACAGCATTTAGAACAACACACTTATTGCCTATGGCCCACAGTACGTAATGAGCTATGGCGTTATGCATGCGCACAACCTGGCCCTTTGTTTGGTATGATAGAGAGAAGTCCTGAGATGCCTGATGCCACCTTCTTTAACAAAATTCTCCAATTCCCCACTCACAAACTAAACCCTATTTTCTGAAATGAAAGACCTGGGATAACCTTTGCTGGTACATAATTAATTAAAAAATTCAATAACTGCTTTAGAACTAGGTTCAGCTTTGATTTTCATCTCAGGCCATTTCGAATAGAGATCCACTACTACCAAAGGATAACGCAGATGCAAAACTGAAACTGCAAAAAGGGCCAACCAGATCAGCACCAAATTCTTCCAGTCTTTAGAGGGACACTCAATCGGTTGCAATGGTGGTTTCCTGATTACCAAACGCTCTAGAACACCTTTCCACAAACTGGTCAATCTCACTATCCATGGATGGCCACCATAACGATGTGATCATTTCCAGGGGAAGTAATTTATCTCCTCTCAACGTAAAACCATCCTCCAGAGATAACTCATCAAGAATCCAGAAAGACTCGCCACCTATGGTTCACGGTCAGTCACAATTGTAAACCTCTTTCGCCACACATACAATTTGAATTTTTGAATTTCGAATTTCCCACCAACAAGGCAATTATTATTTTTCAATTGTAGAATAATGGAATTGAGATTCATAGCAAACTTTGTTTCTGTCTTTATTTACCACTGGATTGTGTAAGAATGGCACCTTATCCAACATTGGATGCATCAATCTTGATACAACATTGAAAACTTGGATCAAATAGCTTTAACACTTTTAAACTGTAGAGTCCTACTTGAAATGTGCATTTTGTCTGTAACGTCACCATCAATGGTTTAATGTGAGAAGCGTAATCTGGGATTAAACTAGAGTAGAATTTACACATACTCATAAAGCTTTTCAACCAAGACTTGTCACTCAGTGGTCCTGCATCAATGATGGCATTAACCAAACCTGGTCTTGGCTCAATACCATTGCCTGACAGTGCATGCCCTACTCCCCTCGGGCCTTGGCAATTTCACTCTTCTCAAATTTCAATACCATGCCTCTTTCTTGTAAAATGGACAATACCTGGTCTAAAATGGTGCCATGTCCATCTCCTGTATTAGCAAATATCAAAACATCATCCTGAAATACAACCACCTTTTTTATATCAGTTGGAAGCGGATACGTGATCCTCTGAAAAAAATATGCTGCTGAGGCCAAAACGAACAGCGTCTGGCAACACGGAAATGTTCCTATTGGTGACACAAAAGCTGTAAAATGTCTGGAATCAGGTTCCAAAACCACTTAGTCATAAGCGCAACCTAGATCTAGGTTTGAAAACCAGTTCGCCCCTGCCAGCTTGCTCAAAAGGTCGTTGATTCTAGGAAGAGGATGGGAATTTACCAAATGGAGCTGTTCAAACTGCACAAATCCACACAGATTCTGAGTTCACTATTTTTTTTCTGAGCCACTACCAGCATAGATAACCATTAAAATGGCTCTATGGATTCAATTATCTCACTCTGACACAATTTCATCAACTCTTTCTCCAAATCCCCTGATGGACAACCAAATATCCCTCATCTTGTGTTTAATAAGGATAGAATTTTGCTTGACCCTAATCATATGTTGGAAACCTTTAATGGTACCTAAAGTTCCTGAAACATCTTTATAAAATGTGACAATGATGTAATTCACTAGGTTTATGGAAACCACCAACACTTGTTCCTTAGTTCTGGGTCTCAGCATGATCTGAAAGAGCCCTTGGTAAAACCAACCTAATGTGCATAAACCCTTGACTGCCACATACACTTTTCCAAAAATGGTACTATCCTTGAAATCAGAACATCCTCAAAATACCTGGACAAGTCTATCCGTCTTTCCTCATACAAGACTGATCTCGATCTGATGGTTCCAACTTTCTGCCATGCCACATTTCATCAAAAAGATCTTGAGTTACCATTGTGATTCTAGCACCAGAAGCAACTAAAAGTGTGAGAGATTTGTTATCAACCAGCACATCCACATACGGATTAATGCAATCTGCAGGATACTCATAGCAAGCGTCCTCACCAACCATTAATACCATGTCCTGGAGATCACTCTGAATTTTCCCTGAGTATCACAGTCATCATTTACTAGATTTGCTACAGCATTGGCACCCCTCTCTGTTTGATTCCATTGACCTTGCAAACCTTCACAAAATGACATACTTCGCCCCATTTTCTGCAAACAACATTTTTAGGTAGACATTGTCCACCTGACTTCAAATGTGGTATATTTCCACACCTGAGCAAATATTGGACTGTCTGAAAAAACCCTAAGATGACTTTAAACTTTCTTTAGTTCTCCTTTGTTGTACTTTTTCTCTTTAGACAAACATTGCCTACCACCTCTGTTTCTTTTCCTTCAAGTTCTTTAACAGACAATTGAGATGTTTCAATACTCTGTAAAGTTTCTTTAAGAGACACCTTGCACAATGACAGACGTTTCTGCTGAATAGCTTAATTAGTACAGTGACAGATGAATTGATCACATACTAACAGATTTGTGAAATTTAGCAAATCACACTCTGCAACTAAACTTCAGAGTGCAGATACATATGTGTCTACTCCCTCTCCATTCAACTGCTTCCTCAAAAATAATTTATGCCGTAGTACTACAATGCTGGATTGGATGTCAAACCATTTTTTTTTATGTCCTTATCACCTCTGTAAATGTATCCACTAGTTCTTCATCGCACATAGTTTCAGTATCCAGAAGATGTTTAAAAATGGCTCGTCCTTTAAAATCCATTGAAGGAAGGAGAACAATTGTTTTTCTTTCTGAATGAAACCTTTAGGCACCCATGCCCCAAGATAAGTTTGATAAGCATCAAACCAGTTCCTCCAGGACACCGGTGGTTCACCTGGACCCGCTAAAAACTGAGGTGGTGGATTAACTGACTGCATATTAAACTAAGCAAAAAGAAACTTTAAAATATTAGAAATCTTCCCTACAGATCCACACACCTACTTTTCAATTGTATACACTTAAAACACAATTAATTAATGTCATGTTGTAATTCAGAATGTTAAAACAGTAGGGCTATAGAATAAGACAATTTTCAATAATGGTATAATGAAACACTCAGAGTATTGGAGAACTATGGAATCAATGATACACCATCATTCTGTTGCAAGAATTGAGTGTAATACTGCTGGAGAAGAACTGAACGTACTAAATCAAATGACGCACTTAAATACTGTTGAACAAAATGAGTGTATCACTGAAAGTAAAAATGAGTGTATCACTGTGAATCCAATAATACACGTATATACTGTAGAACCCAGTGAGTGTATCACTAAAAGTAAAAGCAAATGTATCACTGTGATGGTAAGCGTGTTACAGGTGTGTACTCCATTATTGCGCCTGATCGTACGCCGCTGTTAATGTTGCTCTCATGGAGAGAATTAATCATCTGTTTCTATGATCTGCTACAACATGTAAGAATATATCCACCAGAAACAATATGCTCTTAGTATGCCCCTGTAACACAGTGCAGTCTTTAACCTCTATTAGCTATCATAATATGGCTGACACAATAATTTCAGTACATTGATAGATCAATATTAATATTAATTTACTGTTTATACTATGGCCACCTACATGCTGTGCATAAAATTAAAATGCACTGTAGTTGGCCATTTCGGGCGACGTCTCTTCTCCTTATCACATATTTACAATAACTAGTGGAGGCCAGAATACAAACTTTAAGCTTCATCTGATAGCTGACATACGACATGCATGCTCAATTGTTTCTGAAGTGTGCACCAGTTTTCAGAAAATGTCTGCACTTGCTGACGTCGCATATCGGCTACCCTGCACTGCGCATAACGTCACTAACGGAAGTTGTAGCGATGAAGGAGAAGACTCAATTCATTGAAAAAGTAAGCTTCGTAATAGGAGCAAACACTCACCTCTTATCAGGACAGCTGCCACAACCAACTGTCTTAGAAACTCACAACGCTTCACTAAAGTTCTAATCTCTCTACATTCCACATCATAAAGACACCCAATAACGCTCCAATGCCTTGTCTAAACACCACAGACTCCACGGTGTCTTCAACTACAATCTGACTGTAACTTAAGCTACACTAAGGGCCAGATGTAGGAAGCCGTTTGCATGGTGCAAACTGCGAAAATCGCAGTTTGCGCCATGCAAACAGCCTTATGCGATGCTCATTCACAATTTGTGAGTCGGTACCGACTTGCAAATTGTGAATGCGACTCGCAAATAGGAAGGGGTGTTCCCTTCCTATTTGCGACTCGCATCGCAATGCAGAATTGCTTTGTGACCGCGAATGCGGTCGCAAAGCAATTCCCAGTTACCACCAGTGTCACACTGGTGGTAACTCATTCGCAAAAGGGAACGGGTCCCCATGGGACCCCTTCCCCTTTGTGAATGTTGGCAAAAAGTTTTTTTCAGAGCAGGCAGTGGTCCAATGGACCACTGCCTACTCTGAAAAAACGAAACCAAATGGCTTCGTTATTTTTTTTATTTTGCAACTCGTTTTCCTTTAAGGAAAACGGGCTGCAAAATAAAAATAAAAAACTGCTTTATTTAAAAAGCAGTCACAGACATGGAGGTCTGCTGACTTCAGCAGGCCACCATCCGTGTGAGTGCAGGGACTCGCTATGGGGTCGCAAAATGCGACCCACCTCATTAATATTTATGAGGTGGGTCTTTGCAACCCCATAGCGAGTCGCAGACGGTGTCTGAGACACCGTTCTGCATCCGATATTGCGACTCGGAAATTGCAAGTCGCACCGACTCGCAATTTCCGAATCGCAATATTGGAAATTCATACATCTGGCCCTTGATGTGGTGGTTATAGCCCCAAAGCTCAAAACTGTGGATGAGCAACATGCCATTCTAGGCAGATTTTCCATTACTACCATTCTATCACTTTTGGTGTGAACAGGTAAAAGGATATTGTCATCCATATGCCTCTTCTATTTAATATAAACTGGTTATCTCTGTGACTCGACTGCGGGCCGGGCTATTAAAAGATGTGTGATGACTTTCTCCTGTATTTCTGCTCGAAGGAAAGTAACAGCTGTATAGTACAGAAAGGTCATGCTCTTTTTTATGACTTTTAAATGACAAGAAGCTTAAGAAATGTACCATACATAACGAAAAAATTGCAACATTTCAGGTCACTGCACACATACAGATGCTGCTGCAAATTTTATTCTTACACTTTACAGTAAGTCCTATAACTATCAGACAAACGCACATCTAGTGAATCCTTGCTGCTTTAGTAATTTTTCAGGTGTTTCGGGGTATGAGGCAAATAGTTACAAGGATTTAACACAGGAGACAAAAATCACATAAGCACTCGTGCAACAAACCCACACAATCATGAAAAAGGCTTCAGGGGCGTGATGCCTAATGTATTTCAGAACTAGTATTACTTTGCAGTTCATAAGCTGAAAATGTGGGGAGATGCTCATGTTTACCATCTTCGTAATTGTACATGCATATTGAAATATTGAAATTCTTGTACAGAAATGTTTAGTACACATATGACCAGAATTTAGTAACCTTCACAAATATCAAAAACTGGAAAAAATATCTATCTATCTATCTATCTATCTATCTATCTATCTATCAATCTATCTACCTATGTGTATTTGATAACAAAACAAAGGTTACAGGGACGTTATAGTTAGGCTCAGATTTTACATGCAAAAAACCATAGAAATTCAGCTGTTCCGAGTTATTTCATGTAACTATAACTCGTACCCAATGGTAACTATAACTTGCACCCACGCCATGCACATCTCATCATTAATTTTACTGCAAATGCTACAGTGATATTATCAATGCTGTCATAGAGGATGCCATGAGTAATGCAACATCTGGGGTAATTAGCAGTGCATGGTGAGGGAACAAGTTATAGTTACCTTAGGGCACAAGTTATAGTTACTTGAAATAACTCTAACTAAAACAGGTGAATTTCTATGGTTTTGTCCATGTAAAATCTGAACCTACCTACAACGTCCCTGTAATGTTGGATTTTTAAATACATTTCTAACTTTTTAAACTTTATTTCCCTGTAACCTCTGTTTTTTCAATGAATTTCTAGTTTTTTATGTTAAGTAATATATCTATCAATGCACAGTGGGGAGGAGGGGAGTTGGGCGCAGGGCCTGGCCTGGAATTGTGCTGCCCCCACCCAGGCTTGCTGCTTCTGCACCCCTCCTCCTCCTTGACATCCATTGTCCAAGTCATTACAATCCTGTAAGGCATTGTTCTGCCACTGCCCTGAACAGTTAGCTTGCTGCCCCATCTGCCTCCTCCCTACTCTCTGTTGTCTGAGTCCATGCACCAGCCCCTACCCTCCTGCCCTACATGGTCTGATGTGCTGACACTGCCCTCCATTTAGATTGATTTCCCTGCCCACTCCCCGTACCCTCCATTGCCCAATTCTATGCCCCATCATTGCCCTCCTGCTTAGCCACTGTGCTTAGCTTGCTGCCCCTATCCTCCTTCCCCACCCTCCAATGTCTGCTTGCTTGTACCTGCTCCCTCATTTTTGCCCACCATGTTCCATGGACCTGCACTGCCTCTCCTATCTACTTTTGAGTGTTCTGTTGAACTGCCACTGCCCCTCTCACCTGCCGAGCATGGTCAGATGACTGCCACCTGTCCCTGCCACCGAGTTCCATGCTCCTATTCCCTCACTCCTGTCCTCCATAGTACATTTTGATGCCACTCCCTTCTCCCATCCATGGTGTTTTGTGCTGCAACTGCTCCTCCTGTCTACCCCACGTGGTCTGTTGTGAAGCTCCTTCCCCTGCCCGCTCCTGCCTGTGTCCAGCCCCTACCCATCCTTTCTATCCTCCATGGCCATTTGTGCATGCTCCTGCCCCTTCCTCTTGTCCTCCATTGTGCTGCCACTAACCCTCCCGCTTGCCATGGATGGCCTTCTGTGCTGCCTAAGCCCCTCCCACCTGCCCTGTGTGGTCAGCTTACTACATCTGATCCCCTCCCACCCTCCCTTCATTGACTGTTTGCATGCCACTGTTGTCTTACTGTTACCCCGTGCTATGTTGCACTTCCAGTGCCCATCCCACCTGCCCTTCATGGTCAACATGCTAATCTAGCCCTACCTCCTTGCCCCTTGCCATCCGCAGGCCCTAATCCCCTCCCTCCTGCCTTGTCTGGTCCATTGTTGTGCCCCCGTCTCCTCCTTCAAGTCTTCATGGTCTGTCATGCTGCAACTGTTCCTCCTGTCTGTCCGTTATGGTCAGTTTGCTGCCCTTGCCTCTTTCCCCTCTGCTCTCTGTGGTCCAGGTGTATGGCTCTGTCCTGCCCTATTGCTTTCTGTGGTCTGTTGCGCTGCACTGCCATTCCGCTTGCCCTGTGTTGTGTGGCCAGACACAACTTCCGCGAAGGCATGTGAGCAGTAGCCAACTGGATGAAAAACAGCTGCTTCCAACTCAACCCAAACAAGACAGAAGTTCTCATCATGGGCCCACCACCCGACACATGGAGCGACTCATGGTGGCCACCCACCCTCGCAAACCCGCCACCCCCACAAACCAAGTCCGAAACTTCTGGACGCCAACCTCAACATGGACCATCAAATCAGCTCAGTCACATCCACCTGTTTTCATATCCTTTGCCTCCTACTTAAGACCTTCAAATAGGTCCCCCTGGAACACAGAAAGACTGTCACACACGCCCTTATCACCAGCAGACTGGACTACGGCAAAGCGCTCTACGCCGGGATCAACAAGAAGCTTACCCGCAGACTACAGCACATCCAGAATGCCGCCGCCAGACTGGTCCTTGACCTGCCCTGACACTGCCACATCTCTCAGCACCTGCAAACACTTCACTGGCTTCCAATAGAAAAAAGAATCACCTTTAAGATCCCCATCCATGCCCACAAAGCCCTCCATGAACAGCAGACTAAACTTCCACATCCCCATAGGACCCTCCAATCAGCCCAACTCTCCCTCGCCGAAGTACCCCGCATCATGAAAACAACGAACAGGGGTACGCTCTTTCTCTCGCATCACTGCCACGGCCTGGAACACCCTCCTGCTTCACCTCAGACAAACCACCTCCCTCCTCAACTTCACGAAGGAGCTGAAGACATGGCTTTTTGGAGAACCACATCAGTGATGGTAGCTACGCAACCCCTCATCCCCCAGCACCTTGAGACCCTTACGGGTGAGTGCCTGCGCTATATAAGAAAAGCCTGATTGATTGATTGATATTGTGCTGCTGTAACCCCTGAGGCCTGTCCTGTAAGGTTAGTTTGGTGACCCTGCCCATCTCCCTCATGCCCTCTGTTATCTGAGGCCATGTCGCTACCCCATTCGATGGTGCCCTTCCTCGCCACAAGGGTCGGTACCTATGAGGGGTAAAAAAAAAAGGAGTGATGTGCACACATACATTGGCTTCTTTGCTAAATACATGCAGTGCATTGTTCATAGTAGTGTCTGTACCATTACTGCAACCTGACATACGTACATGTACATCACTAGGAGGGAACAGAGTAAATCATGTGTGCAAATATACGCAATGGATAGAGGCCTGGGTGCTTCATATGGCTAGTAGGCCATGAATTGTGAGTACTATGAATTTCAAGATGGGTAGGTGATGGCAAAATGTCTGCCCACTGTAGTTCTGCCCCTTCGTTGTGGAAGTGACCTAATACCGCTAGCGGTTGACGTCACAGCGTACAGTGGTGTTGACCGCTGTTCGCACCCTCATTGGCTAACATGGATCTCAATGGGGAATCCTGGCATATCATGATCGCCGGCGGCTGTGACGGTGCATACCGCCGCAGAACGTGCGCACGTTCCTCATCGTTTGATCGCTTGACTCCCTGATCTCGTGCGGACAGGTATTCCACTCTGTGTACTTCTGTCACCTGCCTCTGGCTATGGATGTTCCACGTGGTGCAGGGGAAAGGGCCACAGCCTTCACCCAGGAAGAACTGGAGAAGCTTGTGGAAGGGGTCCTGCCCCTGTACGACAGACTCTACGGCCGGCCAGAGGTACAGGTGAGTCTGGGTTTGGGGGGCACTGCGTGAGTAATGGATGGATTGGATTGCACATATGTGTCTCCTGTGAGCCAGCATGGGCCCTGGTGCATGTAATGCTGCGTGCCACTGTCCTGCATGTCTGAGAGTGCTGTCAGTCCTATGTTTGAAAATCTGCCAGCTGTTCCCATTGTGCAGGTGCCTGACCTCTATGTTCTATTTCTGTGTCACCCTACTAGGTCAGTGCCCACCAGAAGAGGGCACATTGGCATGCCATCGCCAAGGAGGTACGGACTCTGGGGGTCTACAACCAGCGGAGCACCCACTGTCGAAAGAGGTGGGAGGACCTGCGGCGCTGGGCGCAAAAGATCACCGAGTCCCAGCTGGGGAAGTCCTCCCAACGTGGAAGGGGTGCCCGTTGGGCACTGACACCCCTCATGCATCAGATCCTGGCGGTGACGTACCCAGACCTGGATGGGCACTTGAAGGCTGCACAACAGTCACAAGGGGGTGAGTACTCACAGACCATACTTCAGCCTGGAAGGATGAGTGTGTGTGCGATAGGGCTCATGGTGCTTAGAGCAGGGAATTTGACTGGTGTCCATCTACTGTATGTTCCCCAAAGGGTGTAGGGGTGTCCCTGTCAGGTTTCACCTACCTCAGCTCCAATACTATTTCAGGGGATGGGTGTAGGTCAGTATTCTGCTCAGTAGTCAGGGGCATGGCCATGGGCATAGTGCACGGTGCTGACTGTTGGGTGTGTTTGCTGGGTGGATGTATGTCTGGCCATTGTGTATCAGCATTCAGCTATTTACAAGTGTCTCTCCTGTTTTGTCTCCCCATCCCTGTTCTCTTGTGTTGGTTTGGTACAGCATCAACATCAGGCGAGGGAGCTGAGGCACTGGCAAGTGGGGAGGCAGCGGCCCACGGATCCTCCGAGGCAGAGACAACGGATGCCCAGGGGACCAGTGGGTGGGAGGGCAAGGGAACTTCAACGGGGAGGCTACTACCACAGGAGGTAGTGACTCTGAGACCTCCTCCGATGGGGGTCCTCAGGCGGTAGCGGACCCTAGTGGACACACCACTACCGTGAGATCTTCCGCTACCACCCATACCATCACCGTCCTCCCTTCTGCTCCCCACCGAGTTGCCCGTGCCCGCCCACCCAGAAAGGTGGGCGTCTCCTTGCCCCAGGCACCTCCTCTCCTGCCCCAGTCAGCCCTGCTACCCTCATAGAGGAGGCTATTGACCCCCTGAGAACCATCTCTGTAGGGCAGACAACCATCGTCAATGCCATCCAGGGTCTGGCATCAGAGGTGCAGCAGACCAATGCCCATCTAGATGGCATTCACGGTGCTGTGTCTGCCCTACAGAGATCTTTTCAGGCTCTAGCCTCCTCTTGGACGGAAGCCAGTTTCCCAAACCATTCCGCCCCCCCTCCAACCTCTTCTACCCCTTCCAGCACCCCACTCCCTTCACCCGTCCAAAGCACACAATCAGACCCGCTTGCAGGCACATCAACACACAAGAAGCACACTTCCAAACACAAGCACCACACCTCCCACCACAAGCATTCACACAGCCAACAGACACCTGCACACACAACAACGTTCACTTCCCCCAGTGTGCCTGCCTCTTCCGCCTCCCTGTCTGTCCCCTTTACATCCACACCCTCATGCACTGCACCTTCACTCACTGTTACTGCTCCTCTTCCTGCACTCACCACGATATCAGACAGCCATACATGCACACCATGCACCACACCTGCACTCACCACCTCTACTGTAGTTGACACATGCAGCACACTCACCAGACTTGCAGACACCCACCCAACATACATCCACACTAGCTGTCTGTCTTATCCTACTGTGTCAAACCCCCACCTCCCAAAACACACAAACACACCAAGACACCCACCCATCAGGCATCCACCACACCCCAGCATACTGAGCATTCACCTGCACCCACTACATGCACCACATACATCAACCCCCTCTTCTTTCACTCCCATGCCCTCATCCTCGCCCACCCCAATTGCTCCCAAGAAACTTTTCCTCTCCAAGGCAGACCTGTTCCAACCCACTGGCCCATCCCATCTTGTCCCCAAACGTGCCCTAATCCTTGCCCTTTCTGCTCCTTCCACATCACAGCCCACCCCGGTCCAGCCTTCCCATTCCCGTGGCCCTTCCCCGGTGAAGAAGAAGGCCCACTCAGAGTCTAGACCATCCAGCTCCACCCGAGCCAAACAGCCCCCACCCCTTCAAAGGAGAAGCCCACTTGTAGACATGGATTTGTGCCAAAATGGTGTGTCTGGTTGAGGCTGGCGTAGCAAGGAGAAATATATTGAATGCAGATTATTTTGTCTCGTTATATTCTGGTCACTACAGAGCCAGCTGCCTCATCATATTCATAATCAACTGACTATAGTGCTTGTGTTTTTGACACTGGATTACTGCAATGTAGTCTATGATGGAGTGCTGCAGAGAGAGAAATTGAAACTGTAGAGACAAAAAAATCTAGCAGCAAGGATCTGTTTCCCTCTTAAGAATTCCTCTCAAATCTCCATAGGTGTCAAACAACTTCACTAAAATGAGATTCAACATGCTCAACGAGGATTTGTTAAATATATATAAGAATATTTACAGGCACTGTCTCTCTTCCGGAGACCACATAGTAAGAAATCTGGCAGTCTGTGTCACAGAAACCCATAACTGCACTCATTGTATCCAAATCGTTGAAGTCAAAGCATAATTGTGTGTCTCCTTAACCCCCAACAACTCACCCCATTGTTCCAGTGAAGGGTGCATACTATATCATGATGAACTACTGTTTACTCTGTTATCAGCTCTACTAAGTTTCAGCACTTTCCAAAACAAATAAATAAATATATTTAGTGATTTATTAGGCCTGCTGTGCAACAAATGTGTAACTGTAACTGTACACGCAGCACCCTGTGACCCAACTATCTTGGTCAGATTTACACTAGACTGGTCTGTTGGCCTTTACAAATTTGATAGAGGACTCTGTAGTGATGAAGGAAAGGACTCAAGTCTTTGAAGAAGTAAGTTTATTGATAGGAGCCACCAGTATTGTCTTATCAGGATAACAGCCACCACCAACTGTCTGAGAACCTCACAGCAGAACACTAAAGTTCAAATCCCTCTACAATCCACATTATAAAGACCCCAGTAGCGTTTCAATGCCTTGTCTAAACACCACATTACTTTTCCCCTTCTAACGGAAAACCAAGAAAATTTATTAATATGAACATGACTTCTGAAAATATACCAAAACATTTTAAAATGTAACATGCAACATTTGGCTACTAAAACATGTTGAATCATACAGGGAACAATACTGTACATTTTCAATACATGATTTCAACAACTAAGATACAAAATAATGCAAACTAAATAAACAAAATGGGAAAATCTAACTGAGCTTATGCATTAACACTTTTGGTTGAAATAAAAAGTAAATAATTTATATACCCATTCATATGTATAAGAAACATTCATCACTTTGCAAATATAAAGTACAGAAAAGAAAATTCCGATCATAAACCACACTGTACTTTCTAAGTCGTAGCAGAACTTGTCTATTTCTGGTACTTCTGCAGCTCACGGAATCACTATTCTTTAAAAATTCAAACAGTTGAAAGACCTGAATCAATGGTGTAATTACTTTCTTGCCATTCCTCTCACACTTAATTCTTCCCACATTCCACCCCTCAATACCATTAACCCTGATGACATTTCCACATACTTTGTCTGCCACACAAGGTCCGCTAAATTTCTTACTGACCTAGTCTCCAACCACAATTTTCTTTTCCAGAACTCGATTATTTCTAACAAATGCTTCACTTTGTTTAGATTTGACATTAGCTACATTACTTTTAACCATGTCAGCAAACCTATTCAAATGTACTCTAAATTTTACCCACCTGCTAATCCAACTATGACAAATATTTGTAGGTGGCTTTCTTCCCCCCAAAAGTTTGAATTGTGGCACCTGAGTAATAGAACGTGGAATTGTGTGATGAAACCATGGAATGTACAGCATTTAGAACAACACACTTATTGCCTATGGCCCACAGTACGTAATGAGCTATGGTGTTATGCATGCGCACAACCTGGCCCTTTGTTTGGTATGATAGAGAGAAGTCCTGAGATGCCTGATGCCACCTTCTTTAACAAAATTCTCCAATTCCCCACTCACAAACTAAACCCTATTTTCTGAAATGAAAGACCTGGGATAACCTTTGCTGGTACATAATTAATTAAAAAATTCAATAACTGCTTTAGAACTAGGTTCAGCTTTGATTTTCATCTCAGGCCATTTCGAATAGAGATCCACTACTACCAAAGGATAACGCAGATGCAAAACTGAAACTGCAAAAAGGGCCAACCAGATCAGCACCAAATTCTTCCAGTCTTTAGAGGGACACTCAATCGGTTGCAATGGTGGTTTCCTGATTACCAAACGCTCTAGAACACCTTTCCACAAACTGGTCAATCTCACTATCCATGGATGGCCACCATAACGATGTGATCATTTCCAGGGGAAGTAATTTATCTCCTCTCAACGTAAAACCATCCTCCAGAGATAACTCATCAAGAATCCAGAAAGACTCGCCACCTATGGTTCACGGTCAGTCACAATTGTAAACCTCTTTCGCCACACATACAATTTGAATTTTTGAATTTCGAATTTCCCACCAACAAGGCAATTATTATTTTTCAATTGTAGAATAATGGAATTGAGATTCATAGCAAACTTTGTTTCTGTCTTTATTTACCACTGGATTGTGTAAGAATGGCACCTTATCCAACATTGGATGCATCAATCTTGATACAACATTGAAAACTTGGATCAAATAGCTTTAACACTTTTAAACTGTAGAGTCCTACTTGAAATGTGCATTTTGTCTGTAACGTCACCATCAATGGTTTAATGTGAGAAGCGTAATCTGGGATTAAACTAGAGTAGAATTTACACATACTCATAAAGCTTTTCAACCAAGACTTGTCACTCAGTGGTCCTGCATCAATGATGGCATTAACCAAACCTGGTCTTGGCTCAATACCATTGCCTGACAGTGCATGCCCTACTCCCCTCGGGCCTTGGCAATTTCACTCTTCTCAAATTTCAATACCATGCCTCTTTCTTGTAAAATGGACAATACCTGGTCTAAAATGGTGCCATGTCCATCTCCTGTATTAGCAAATATCAAAACATCATCCTGAAATACAACCACCTTTTTTATATCAGTTGGAAGCGGATACGTGATCCTCTGAAAAAAATATGCTGCTGAGGCCAAAACGAACAGCGTCTGGCAACACGGAAATGTTCCTATTGGTGACACAAAAGCTGTAAAATGTCTGGAATCAGGTTCCAAAACCACTTAGTCATAAGCGCAACCTAGATCTAGGTTTGAAAACCAGTTCGCCCCTGCCAGCTTGCTCAAAAGGTCGTTGATTCTAGGAAGAGGATGGGAATTTACCAAATGGAGCTGTTCAAACTGCACAAATCCACACAGATTCTGAGTTCACTATTTTTTTTCTGAGCCACTACCAGCATAGATAACCATTAAAATGGCTCTATGGATTCAATTATCTCACTCTGACACAATTTCATCAACTCTTTCTCCAAATCCCCTGATGGACAACCAAATATCCCTCATCTTGTGTTTAATAAGGATAGAATTTTGCTTGACCCTAATCATATGTTGGAAACCTTTAATGGTACCTAAAGTTCCTGAAACATCTTTATAAAATGTGACAATGATGTAATTCACTAGGTTTATGGAAACCACCAACACTTGTTCCTTAGTTCTGGGTCTCAGCATGATCTGAAAGAGCCCTTGGTAAAACCAACCTAATGTGCATAAACCCTTGACTGCCACATACACTTTTCCAAAAATGGTACTATCCTTGAAATCAGAACATCCTCAAAATACCTGGACAAGTCTATCCGTCTTTCCTCATACAAGACTGATCTCGATCTGATGGTTCCAACTTTCTGCCATGCCACATTTCATCAAAAAGATCTTGAGTTACCATTGTGATTCTAGCACCAGAAGCAACTAAAAGTGTGAGAGATTTGTTATCAACCAGCACATCCACATACGGATTAATGCAATCTGCAGGATACTCATAGCAAGCGTCCTCACCAACCATTAATACCATGTCCTGGAGATCACTCTGAATTTTCCCTGAGTATCACAGTCATCATTTACTAGATTTGCTACAGCATTGGCACCCCTCTCTGTTTGATTCCATTGACCTTGCAAACCTTCACAAAATGACATACTTCGCCCCATTTTCTGCAAACAACATTTTTAGGTAGACATTGTCCACCTGACTTCAAATGTGGTATATTTCCACACCTGAGCAAATATTGGACTGTCTGAAAAAACCCTAAGATGACTTTAAACTTTCTTTAGTTCTCCTTTGTTGTACTTTTTCTCTTTAGACAAACATTGCCTACCACCTCTGTTTCTTTTCCTTCAAGTTCTTTAACAGACAATTGAGATGTTTCAATACTCTGTAAAGTTTCTTTAAGAGACACCTTGCACAATGACAGACGTTTCTGCTGAATAGCTTAATTAGTACAGTGACAGATGAATTGATCACATACTAACAGATTTGTGAAATTTAGCAAATCACACTCTGCAACTAAACTTCAGAGTGCAGATACATATGTGTCTACTCCCTCTCCATTCAACTGCTTCCTCAAAAATAATTTATGCCGTAGTACTACAATGCTGGATTGGATGTCAAACCATTTTTTTTTATGTCCTTATCACCTCTGTAAATGTATCCACTAGTTCTTCATCGCACATAGTTTCAGTATCCAGAAGATGTTTAAAAATGGCTCGTCCTTTAAAATCCATTGAAGGAAGGAGAACAATTGTTTTTCTTTCTGAATGAAACCTTTAGGCACCCATGCCCCAAGATAAGTTTGATAAGCATCAAACCAGTTCCTCCAGGACACCGGTGGTTCACCTGGACCCGCTAAAAACTGAGGTGGTGGATTAACTGACTGCATATTAAACTAAGCAAAAAGAAACTTTAAAATATTAGAAATCTTCCCTACAGATCCACACACCTACTTTTCAATTGTATACACTTAAAACACAATTAATTAATGTCATGTTGTAATTCAGAATGTTAAAACAGTAGGGCTATAGAATAAGACAATTTTCAATAATGGTATAATGAAACACTCAGAGTATTGGAGAACTATGGAATCAATGATACACCATCATTCTGTTGCAAGAATTGAGTGTAATACTGCTGGAGAAGAACTGAACGTACTAAATCAAATGACGCACTTAAATACTGTTGAACAAAATGAGTGTATCACTGAAAGTAAAAATGAGTGTATCACTGTGAATCCAATAATACACGTATATACTGTAGAACCCAGTGAGTGTATCACTAAAAGTAAAAGCAAATGTATCACTGTGATGGTAAGCGTGTTACAGGTGTGTACTCCATTATTGCGCCTGATCGTACGCCGCTGTTAATGTTGCTCTCATGGAGAGAATTAATCATCTGTTTCTATGATCTGCTACAACATGTAAGAATATATCCACCAGAAACAATATGCTCTTAGTATGCCCCTGTAACACAGTGCAGTCTTTAACCTCTATTAGCTATCATAATATGGCTGACACAATAATTTCAGTACATTGATAGATCAATATTAATATTAATTTACTGTTTATACTATGGCCACCTACATGCTGTGCATAAAATTAAAATGCACTGTAGTTGGCCATTTCGGGCGACGTCTCTTCTCCTTATCACATATTTACAATAACTAGTGGAGGCCAGAATACAAACTTTAAGCTTCATCTGATAGCTGACATACGACATGCATGCTCAATTGTTTCTGAAGTGTGCACCAGTTTTCAGAAAATGTCTGCACTTGCTGACGTCGCATATCGGCTACCCTGCACTGCGCATAACGTCACTAACGGAAGTTGTAGCGATGAAGGAGAAGACTCAATTCATTGAAAAAGTAAGCTTCGTAATAGGAGCAAACACTCACCTCTTATCAGGACAGCTGCCACAACCAACTGTCTTAGAAACTCACAACGCTTCACTAAAGTTCTAATCTCTCTACATTCCACATCATAAAGACACCCAATAACGCTCCAATGCCTTGTCTAAACACCACAGACTCCACGGTGTCTTCAACTACAATCTGACTGTAACTTAAGCTACACTAAGGGCCAGATGTAGGAAGCCGTTTGCATGGTGCAAACTGCGAAAATCGCAGTTTGCGCCATGCAAACAGCCTTATGCGATGCTCATTCACAATTTGTGAGTCGGTACCGACTTGCAAATTGTGAATGCGACTCGCAAATAGGAAGGGGTGTTCCCTTCCTATTTGCGACTCGCATCGCAATGCAGAATTGCTTTGTGACCGCGAATGCGGTCGCAAAGCAATTCCCAGTTACCACCAGTGTCACACTGGTGGTAACTCATTCGCAAAAGGGAACGGGTCCCCATGGGACCCCTTCCCCTTTGTGAATGTTGGCAAAAAGTTTTTTTCAGAGCAGGCAGTGGTCCAATGGACCACTGCCTACTCTGAAAAAACGAAACCAAATGGCTTCGTTATTTTTTTTATTTTGCAACTCGTTTTCCTTTAAGGAAAACGGGCTGCAAAATAAAAATAAAAAACTGCTTTATTTAAAAAGCAGTCACAGACATGGAGGTCTGCTGACTTCAGCAGGCCACCATCCGTGTGAGTGCAGGGACTCGCTATGGGGTCGCAAAATGCGACCCACCTCATTAATATTTATGAGGTGGGTCTTTGCAACCCCATAGCGAGTCGCAGACGGTGTCTGAGACACCGTTCTGCATCCGATATTGCGACTCGGAAATTGCAAGTCGCACCGACTCGCAATTTCCGAATCGCAATATTGGAAATTCATACATCTGGCCCTTGATGTGGTGGTTATAGCCCCAAAGCTCAAAACTGTGGATGAGCAACATGCCATTCTAGGCAGATTTTCCATTACTACCATTCTATCACTTTTGGTGTGAACAGGTAAAAGGATATTGTCATCCATATGCCTCTTCTATTTAATATAAACTGGTTATCTCTGTGACTCGACTGCGGGCCGGGCTATTAAAAGATGTGTGATGACTTTCTCCTGTATTTCTGCTCGAAGGAAAGTAACAGCTGTATAGTACAGAAAGGTCATGCTCTTTTTTATGACTTTTAAATGACAAGAAGCTTAAGAAATGTACCATACATAACGAAAAAATTGCAACATTTCAGGTCACTGCACACATACAGATGCTGCTGCAAATTTTATTCTTACACTTTACAGTAAGTCCTATAACTATCAGACAAACGCACATCTAGTGAATCCTTGCTGCTTTAGTAATTTTTCAGGTGTTTCGGGGTATGAGGCAAATAGTTACAAGGATTTAACACAGGAGACAAAAATCACATAAGCACTCGTGCAACAAACCCACACAATCATGAAAAAGGCTTCAGGGGCGTGATGCCTAATGTATTTCAGAACTAGTATTACTTTGCAGTTCATAAGCTGAAAATGTGGGGAGATGCTCATGTTTACCATCTTCGTAATTGTACATGCATATTGAAATATTGAAATTCTTGTACAGAAATGTTTAGTACACATATGACCAGAATTTAGTAACCTTCACAAATATCAAAAACTGGAAAAAATATCTATCTATCTATCTATCTATCTATCTATCTATCTATCTATCTATCTATCTATCTATCTATCTATCTATCTATCAATCTATCTACCTATGTGTATTTGATAACAAAACAAAGGTTACAGGGACGTTATAGTTAGGCTCAGATTTTACATGCAAAAAACCATAGAAATTCAGCTGTTCCGAGTTATTTCATGTAACTATAACTCGTACCCAATGGTAACTATAACTTGCACCCACGCCATGCACATCTCATCATTAATTTTACTGCAAATGCTACAGTGATATTATCAATGCTGTCATAGAGGATGCCATGAGTAATGCAACATCTGGGGTAATTAGCAGTGCATGGTGAGGGAACAAGTTATAGTTACCTTAGGGCACAAGTTATAGTTACTTGAAATAACTCTAACTAAAACAGGTGAATTTCTATGGTTTTGTCCATGTAAAATCTGAACCTACCTACAACGTCCCTGTAATGTTGGATTTTTAAATACATTTCTAACTTTTTAAACTTTATTTCCCTGTAACCTCTGTTTTTTCAATGAATTTCTAGTTTTTTATGTTAAGTAATATATCTATCAATGCACAGTGGGGAGGAGGGGAGTTGGGCGCAGGGCCTGGCCTTGAATTGTGCTGCCCCCACCCAGGCTTGCTGCTTCTGCACCCCTCCTCCTCCTTGACATCCATTGTCCAAGTCATTACAATCCTGTAAGGCATTGTTCTGCCACTGCCCTGAACAGTTAGCTTGCTGCCCCATCTGCCTCCTCCCTACTCTCTGTTGTCTGAGTCCATGCACCAGCCCCTACCCTCCTGCCCTACATGGTCTGATGTGCTGACACTGCCCTCCATTTAGATTGATTTCCCTGCCCACTCCCCGTACCCTCCATTGCCCAATTCTATGCCCCATCATTGCCCTCCTGCTTAGCCACTGTGCTTAGCTTGCTGCCCCTATCCTCCTTCCCCACCCTCCAATGTCTGCTTGCTTGTACCTGCTCCCTCATTTTTGCCCACCATGTTCCATGGACCTGCACTGCCTCTCCTATCTACTTTTGAGTGTTCTGTTGAACTGCCACTGCCCCTCTCACCTGCCGAGCATGGTCAGATGACTGCCACCTGTCCCTGCCACCGAGTTCCATGCTCCTATTCCCTCACTCCTGTCCTCCATAGTACATTTTGATGCCACTCCCTTCTCCCATCCATGGTGTTTTGTGCTGCAACTGCTCCTCCTGTCTACCCCACGTGGTCTGTTGTGAAGCTCCTTCCCCTGCCCGCTCCTGCCTGTGTCCAGCCCCTACCCATCCTTTCTATCCTCCATGGCCATTTGTGCATGCTCCTGCCCCTTCCTCTTGTCCTCCATTGTGCTGCCACTAACCCTCCCGCTTGCCATGGATGGCCTTCTGTGCTGCCTAAGCCCCTCCCACCTGCCCTGTGTGGTCAGCTTACTACATCTGATCCCCTCCCACCCTCCCTTCATTGACTGTTTGCATGCCACTGTTGTCTTACTGTTACCCCGTGCTATGTTGCACTTCCAGTGCCCATCCCACCTGCCCTTCATGGTCAACATGCTAATCTAGCCCTACCTCCTTGCCCCTTGCCATCCGCAGGCCCTAATCCCCTCCCTCCTGCCTTGTCTGGTCCATTGTTGTGCCCCCGTCTCCTCCTTCAAGTCTTCATGGTCTGTCATGCTGCAACTGTTCCTCCTGTCTGTCCGTTATGGTCAGTTTGCTGCCCTTGCCTCTTTCCCCTCTGCTCTCTGTGGTCCAGGTGTATGGCTCTGTCCTGCCCTATTGCTTTCTGTGGTCTGTTGCGCTGCACTGCCATTCCGCTTGCCCTGTGTTGTGTGGCCAGACACAACTTCCGCGAAGGCATGTGAGCAGTAGCCAACTGGATGAAAAACAGCTGCTTCCAACTCAACCCAAACAAGACAGAAGTTCTCATCATGGGCCCACCACCCGACACATGGAGCGACTCATGGTGGCCACCCACCCTCGCAAACCCGCCACCCCCACAAACCAAGTCCGAAACTTCTGGACGCCAACCTCAACATGGACCATCAAATCAGCTCAGTCACATCCACCTGTTTTCATATCCTTTGCCTCCTACTTAAGACCTTCAAATAGGTCCCCCTGGAACACAGAAAGACTGTCACACACGCCCTTATCACCAGCAGACTGGACTACGGCAAAGCGCTCTACGCCGGGATCAACAAGAAGCTTACCCGCAGACTACAGCACATCCAGAATGCCGCCGCCAGACTGGTCCTTGACCTGCCCTGACACTGCCACATCTCTCAGCACCTGCAAACACTTCACTGGCTTCCAATAGAAAAAAGAATCACCTTTAAGATCCCCATCCATGCCCACAAAGCCCTCCATGAACAGCAGACTAAACTTCCACATCCCCATAGGACCCTCCAATCAGCCCAACTCTCCCTCGCCGAAGTACCCCGCATCATGAAAACAACGAACAGGGGTACGCTCTTTCTCTCGCATCACTGCCACGGCCTGGAACACCCTCCTGCTTCACCTCAGACAAACCACCTCCCTCCTCAACTTCACGAAGGAGCTGAAGACATGGCTTTTTGGAGAACCACATCAGTGATGGTAGCTACGCAACCCCTCATCCCCCAGCACCTTGAGACCCTTACGGGTGAGTGCCTGCGCTATATAAGAAAAGCCTGATTGATTGATTGATATTGTGCTGCTGTAACCCCTGAGGCCTGTCCTGTAAGGTTAGTTTGGTGACCCTGCCCATCTCCCTCATGCCCTCTGTTATCTGAGGCCATGTCGCTACCCCATTCCTCCTGCCCTCAGTGATCCAACGTGCCATACTTGCCAACATTTTGAACTTGGTAAGAGGGAGATTTTGAAAAAAAAACTTGTGAAATGGTTTTCCCCATTGACTTACATTGAGAAAGAGGAGCATTTATCAGGAAACAGATTAAATAAAGCCTCTTTAGGCTTACAAACATTGAGAGTCTCCTGCCTGAATCGGGACTGTTGACATGTATGTTTGTACTACCACTGCCTCTTTCTTCTGCCCTCAATGTCTATTATATTGCCACAGCCTCCCTTGCCTCTCCTGCATGGTTGGTTTGTTGCCCTCCATGGTCTGTTGGGTTGCCACTGCCACACCCGCTTATCCAGCTTGGACAACTTGTTGCCTCTGGACACTCCTCCCTGCCCTAAATTGTCTGAGGCCGTTCCCCAACATTCGCCTCCCACAGTATTCTAATGAACAGCTATATTGCTGACATTCTATATTTATTACACACATGATGTCATCTTGATATAATCAAAACTGTAATACCTAAAGCATTTTCTTTTGAAAATAAAGAAATTAGTGTCTTACGCCTATAGAAATTATGGTTAGTGCACTAAACACTAAAATTAGGATATATTTACAGAGTTCTCAAATAGCGACAAAGCACTTTTAAGTTATTTGCTATCTTGATTTTTTTAATCCAGTTGATCACTTCATTATATGTTAGACTGGCGTTAAGGCCAAAGCTGCAGACTTTGCAACTGGGGAACCAAGTTTGACTTTAGGATTCAACTAAAAATCCTGTGATTCTGGGCAAATCACTTACTCTACCCATGCCTAAAGCCAAAAATAATCCGTCCTTGTGTAATGTAACTGATGTTCATGTAAAGCACAAAATCATCAGGTCAAGTCTTCACTATATAAAACTGAAAAAAATAAAATAAATAAGGAGCATACTAACAAGCTCCTAATGCCACCGGGAGCACTTTTTTACTCTAAGGCAGCGCTAAAGAAGCATTTCTCCCACGCCATGCTTGCATTGAACCACTTTGTAAACCCTTGCACAACATTATGCTTGCGTCATGCATAATGTGTCCAAGGGGAGGATTTCCATGCAAGGAGGCCTGAAAAAATGTTGCAATTAAATTTACAACATTTCACTGCCCCATTTTTCCGTCATTTCTAATGCCTACTCAGAGAAGGCATTAAAATGATGCACCCATTTTAATCAATGGGCCTCCCTGTGCTTTCCTGTACTAGCTTAAAAATTTTTAAGCTAGTACAGGAAACCGACACAATAGCATAAAAAATGTTGACGCTATTGTCCTAACAACCGCCACGGTGTGCTGTTTTGTAAACACTGCACAACCACGGTGTCGTTATGTGGAGCCGGGAAACTGCACGAAAAGTGGCGCATCAGGACTAATGCTCCACTGGGCTACATTTGGGTGATTTATGTGCTACATTTGGGCTCTTTTTTTCTCTGGTGGCTATCTTGTAAGACATATTTGTTATGAAGCTCCCTAATCTCCTCATTTACTGCAGTATCTGCAGTAGAAAATGCTTTCAGTTTTTGACTTCGATTCCTTCAAGATGGCAGTCATATGTGACACACTTTTAGCATAAATTTAGAATGTTAGCACTTATTAGAACACTGTAGTAAACATCTGATCACCAGGTAGTCAATGGGCAGTACACAGCTGATGTAGAAAGTGCATGTTTCAGTCTACATGGTAGAATGTTATAATGAAAAAGAAGAGGAACATATTTGAGAACTCACTTAAGACTTGTCATAGTTTTTCCATAATTTCTAAAAGAAAATTAAAACCCTAATTTTGTTCTTTTCTAAAATAACTGTTTTAAATTTTACCAGTTTGATTCAATGAGGATGTCTTCAGGTGTGCCACATTTTTTATGTAAGTAAGACTGTTAGCAGTCTAGTTGTTCTTTAGACCACTCTGGGAGGCTGCAGTAGAACACAAGGGAATCAACTGACAGGCTGTTCCTGTTGGAATTACAACAGGAAGATATTTAAGAACTCCCCTCATTTTGTTACTTTATAAATTAAATGTATGTTTTACCAGTTTGATTCAATCAGGATGGGTTCAGGTGTGCCTCACTTTTCTCATAAGTAAGACTGTTAGCGCTCTAGTTGCTCTTCGGTACACTCTGAGATGCTGCATTAGAACACAAGAGAATCATCTGACAGGCTGCTCCTGTTGGACGTACATGTTTACTGAGAATGCCAGACTTCATTCTCATATGGCTGAGAAAGATAGTGTGAATTTAAAGAAAATATGCTCTCATTTTAAATTCTGAAGCACCTCCCATATCTATTATAGGAAACTCATGAGAAAACAGTTTTCTCTCAAGCAAGATTTCTGAAATCCCTGCCGAAGGCTTTTTTCACAAGGTAAAATCATCTCAGCAATAAATGATATTATTGTAACTAAAACCTGTTATCACTCTTTATACATTCTCCTTTTTTTGTGACCCTCAAACCCTGCCTTTCACTTCAATGCATTTCAATGGGTGCTACCATGTACATAGGTCCCAAGATGGCTGCCAGCACTTTCTGGTTGAAGTGCTGAAAGCAGATTAGATTTAACCATTAGATCTGTGGTTAGGCTTCCCCAGAGATACAAATTTGGTTTTCTTTAAATATCTCAAAAACTACTGAATGGATTTACACCATGTAACAAAAAGGGCACTTTCTGGGCCAAAAGCCTCCTTTCTGCCAAATACAGTGTAACTCCATCCAGCGGCTCAGGCTGCAGATGTGCCTAAAATCCCTATGGGAACTAACTTGATGGGTCACCCTGAAACTTTCCATGTAGAGCAAGATCCTAGAGGACCATTTTTAGAAAGTTTCATGAAGATTCGTCAAACAGTGCCATAGATGTAGCGAAGTCAAAAAATGCTTTTACAATGGAAAGCCAGGTCCTAACAATACATGCACATCTTTACATATATATATATATATATATATATATATATATATATATATATATATGTTCCACAATGTGGTCTTTAAAGATGGATGACACGAAGAGGGTAGACCGACCCCTCACAATTTTATGTTCCAACAAAGAATTTGCACTGCACTTCATAAACGTAATCAGTTCCTTTATTCCTTCAAATTCTTCAAATTTACAACTCTACAGATGCGTCTTTGTCACGGTTAGTAAGTTATTTTGCTATCTTGCCTTTTATACTTAAAAGTCACATAAACCTATTAGGGGGCATTCTGGGACATGTAGTATATACATTGAAGCAACACACTAAGATGCTACTCTCCATTGTAGAACTTAGTTTAAAAAATAATGTTTTCCTGTTCAACCAGGAAATTGTCCACCAACTATGTAGTACAGTGATGGGCATTTCTTTTTCTTCAAATTATGCCAATCTTGCAATGTGTTGGTGGGAAAGGGAAATAGCATGGGGCATGGCCAATGAGCTGTACCTAGTGAAAAAAATTGCATTATGGGTGAGATACATTGAAGATCTATTCATTATATGGCATGGGTCGCAAGAGGAGTTCATGACATATTTTTCTATTTTGAATTCTAACAATGTTCGATTAAAATTCACATGTGAAACAAGTCAAGGTAAAAACTTTTGGACCTAACAATATACATTAAAAATGGCAAAATAGAAACAACACTATATTGTAAAGAAACATCAACAAATAGCATATTACATGGAGAAAGTTTCCATCCAAAAACATTTTTGAAAAGTATACCATATGGAAAATGAATAAGAATGCAGAGAAACTGTTCAAATGATGAAGATGCACAAATTAAGTTTAAGGACACAATAAAAAGATTTAAAGTGAGAGGTTATAGACAAGGCATTCTTAATAAGAATTTGGAGAAAATGAGCACCATCAGTCGCAATGATGTGCTAATTCCAAGGGTATCAGAAGAAAAAAATTACAAAGAAAACTCCTTAAGGGTGGTGATGAATTACTGCAAAGAAAGTGAAACAATTAAAAATATCTTACGAAAACAGTGGAGTTTGATCTCAAAGGATCCAGATATAGGCGCTGCAGTGGGTACATACCCTCAGTAACATGTGGTAGAGCATCTTCTTTGAGAGTCATTTTTTATAAAGACCATTTATCACAAAAACTAGTGAATAATTTGCTAGTGGAACAACACAAATGATTTATAAAATGTAATAACTGTAAAGCCTATAAAATTGGAAGATCTACAAACACATTTGTAATGTAAAACAACACAGAAGTCTGTATCAGGCACAGGATAACTTGTGATACCAAATTCACAGTATATGTGACTGAGTGCCACTGTGGGTTAAGATACATTGGTAGTACTATTTGTATGCTTAAAAAGAGAATTTTGGAGCATATTACAGCAATTACGCACAATGATCAGAGTTATGCAGTAGCAAAGCATTTAGGAACACATGAGATGAATAGCTGGAGAATATTGAGATATTATGGAATAGACCATATTCTGGAACATGAAAGAGGTGGGGATAGGACAAAGAAATTACAACAACTGGACTCTGAATACATTATTCAGTTAAGAACTAATGCCCCTGAACCATGATGAGGAGCTTCTTGTTCATTTATAACCTAGATTAATAAAGTTTAGCCTTAGGAATGATTTATAGTGTTTAACTTGTAGTCTTGTTGAACTGGATATGGAAATCCTATAGAACCATGGCTTTAGAAGGTTAGAAGCTGTTGTTGAGAATTGAGGTATTATACCTAGACAGTGGAACACCAGGATGTCCACAGCGCCAACACACATCATGAAATATTCAATTTGGCACTATACCAAGAGGGGTATTCCCAACCCATACCAATGAATTGGTAGATATTATTTTATGCCACTCGCTAAAGAAGTTAAGTGGCTTAACAACAGCTCAGGAAAACACGATCCTTGATTGAAGTAGAAAATTATGAATTGATGAATTTGATTTTTCTAAGAAAATATATTTTTACCTTTTTATGTATGAAGTTATGTTTCTTTAATGGATATATTACATGACCCAGAATGGCCCTTAATATTTTCACTTTTAAGTATAAAAGGCAACACAACAAAAGGACTCACTAACCATGACAAAGACCGTTGTGATCAAAACGCGTAGCTAGAGCTGCAAACTTTGGAGGAATAAAGGAACTGATTACGTTCATGGAGTGAGGTGGGAATTCTATGTTGGAACATATATTCATATATACACCCTCAACAACTTGCTCAGGCTGAGTTAACCTGTGCTGCAGAGCATGATAACTCCTCAGGGGGATCCACATCTTTTCAATCTGGTAATGTTGTGCCCATTCAGGCACTCACCGCTCAAGCCGATAAGAACCCTGCATATCTGTATAAAGCTGCTTATGCAAACAGATTAGATTTTTCTTCTGAGACAAGCAGGACTGCACAGGACAGGCTTGTCCAGGATTATAAATGCCCACCTAGGAAGTAGTGTTTTTAACCTTTTTTTCCTAGTTTTTTTTGTTTACTCCTAATGTCTTGTTTTTGTTGTAACCTTTCTAAAAAAAGACATAAATAGTTAAAAATGTTAAAAAATACACACAAAAACAGTTTTTGAAAAAATGTTAATTAAAAAAGCTCTTTTCAGAGCTACCCTATCCTTTCCTTATGGAAGTTGTTTGTACCATGGCCCCTTTTTTTCTCCTGTTCTTGATGACTCTCTCAAGACACTCACTCCAGGTGCACAGACCTATGCATCTACTGTGAGGAGGCAGTGTTTGCTGCTTTATGCTCATGAGCATTTCACAAAAGCATACTTTCATAATGGAATTTGCATTTCACTGAACATATCCTGTTATAATAGAAATAATTTATTTGCACTAATTTTTCGCACCTCCTCCGCATTTTTTTTTTTGCAATCCTGCATAACCCTTGCGAAATCATAAAAACATTTTAGCGGAAAATGTTACCTTTTCCTTCATCACAATAGTTGTCCCTTATAATCTCCAGTACTAGACTATGGGGAGAGACTGGTCTCTCCACTGAGACCTTGCATGAAGATAATTAGTATACAGCGTAGGATGTAAACACAAACTGCCTCTCCACTCCCCCCCTATCCGGAGCTCAGTAGTTTCCATGGTATGGTGGGAATTGTACTCACCTCACATATAAGACCTCACCTTTCCATACTAAATATAACAAGTAATAGTGCCCCACTGACACCTCTTCCTAGGGAAATAACTATATTTATTAGTGTTTGGGAATACCTTTCCCTGTCCACTCACAGCTCTTCTCAGCATGACAGATATTCTGCACTAACACTTATCTCCAGGACAACTATAATGTACAGTACGGTGTAGTGAACCAGTGGCATTTGTCCTCACATCCCTCCTTAGAACCACATCAATATGCAGTGCTGTGTGGGAACGGAAGTAATCTCTCTGCTAACACATCTCACCAGGGTAAGAGGTGTCTCTAGGACAGTTTTAGAGAAATACATCTCTCTACCTATACCCCCTCTCATGCTGACAGGTATGGATAGTAGGCTGTGTGGAGACACTAGTCTCTTGCATGATAATTTTTTTAGTAGAGTGGGTGGAGAGATTGCCTCTCTCCTGTGATGTATTTCTTGCATAATCCTTGTTCAAATTAGGCTGTTAAAAGTGGCTCACCTTTATGGTCACACCTCTCTCCAGTATAACAGAAGTACAGGTTAAGTATGGAAGGGGAAATACCTTTATATTCAAAAGTATGCCTTGCATAACATCTATAGAGACTGTGATATAAAAGCACACTACCCTTTAAGGTGAGACATCTCCCCAGAATAACATATGTGCAAAGTAGGCTGTGGGTACAAACCATTCTCTCTGCACATACCTCTCTTCATACTGTTGAATGTTGTAGGAAAGTACCATCTTGCCTGGCATGTTACCCCCATATTTCACTGTATATATGTTGTTTTAGTGTATGTGTCACTGGGACCCTGCCAGCCAGGGCCCCAGTGCTCATAAGTGTGCCCTGTATGTGTTCCCTGTGTGATGACTAACTGTCTCACTGAGGCTCTGATAATCAGAACCTCAGTGGTTATGCTCTCTCTGCTTTCTAAATTGTCACTAACAGGCTAGTGACCAATTTCACAAATTCACATTGGCATACTGGAACACCCTTATAATTCCCTAGTATATGGTACTGAGGTACCCAGGGTATTGGTGTTCCAGGAGATCCCTATGGGCTGCAGCATTTCTTTTGCCACCCATAGGGAGCTCTGACAATTCTTACACAGGCCTGCCACTGCAGCCTGAGTGAAATAATGTCCACGTTATTTCACAGCCATTTACCACTGCACTTAAGTAACTTATAAGTCACCTATATGTCTAACTTTTACCTGGTAAAGGTTGGGTGGCAAGTTACTTAGTGTGTGGGCACCCTGGCACTAGCCAAGGTGCCCCCACATCGTTCAGGGCAAATTCCCCGGACTTTGTGAGTGCACGGACACCATTTCACGCGTGCACTACACATAGGTCACTACCTATGTATAGCGTCACAATGGTAACTCCGAACATGGCCATGTAACATGTCTAAGATCATGGAATTGCCACCCCAATGCCATCCTGGCATTGGGGAGACAATTCCATTATCCCCGTGTCTCTAGCACAGACCCGGGTACTGCCAAACTGCCTTTCCCGGGCTTTCACTGCAGCTGCTGCCAACTCCTCAGACAGGTTTCTACCCTCCTGGGGTCCAGCCAGGCTTGGCTCAGGAAGGCAGAACTAAGGACTTCCTCAGAGAGAGGGTGTTACACCCTCTCCCTTTGGAAAAAGGTGTCAGGGCTGGGGAGGAGTAGCCTCCCCCAGCCTCTGGAAATGCTTTGATGGGCACAGATGGTGCCCATCTCTGCATAAGCCAGTCTACACCGGTTCAGGGATCCCCCAGCCATGCTCTGGTGCGAAACTGGACAAAGGAAAGGACCTACACCTCCCAGGGGAGGTGCCCAGAGCTCCTCCAGTGTGCTCCAGACCTCTGCCATCTTGGAAACAGAGGTGCTGCTGGCACACTGGACTGCTCTGAGTGGCCAGTGCCAGCAGGTGACGTCAGAGACTCCTTCTGATAGGCTCTTACCTGTGTTGGTAGCCTATCCTCCTTCCTAGGTAGCCAAACCTCCTTTTCTGGCTATTTAGGGTCTCTGCTTTGGGGAATTCTTTAGATAACGAATGCAAGAGCTCATCAGAGTTCCTCTGCATCTCTCTCTTCACCTTCTGCCAAAGGATCGACCGCTGACTGCTCAGGACGCCTGCAAAACCGCAACAAAGTAGCAAAGACGACTACTGCAACCTTGTATCGCTGATACTGCTGCTTTCTCATCTGTTTCCTGGTGGTGCATGCTCTGGGGGTAGCCTGCCTCCTTCTTGCACCAGGAGCTCTGAAGATATCTCCCGTGGGTCGACGGAATCTTCCACCTGCAACTGCAGGTAACAAAAGACTGCATCACCGGTCCTCTGGGTCCCCTCTCAGCACGACCAGCGTGGTCCCTGGAACTCAGCAACTCTGTCCAAGTGACTCCCTCAGTCCAGTGACTCTTCAGTCCAGGTCTGGTGGAGGTAAGTCCTTGCCTCCCCACGCTAGACTGCATTGCAGGGTACAGCGTGATTTGCAGCTGCTACGGCTCCTGTGCACTCTTCCTGGATTTCCTTCGTGAACAGCCAAGCCTGGGTCCCCGACACTCTAACCTGCAGTGCACAACCTCCTGAGTTGTCCTCCGGCATCGTGGTACTACCTTTTGTGTCTTCGGGTGAGCTCCGGTTCACTCCTCTTCCAAGTGCCTGTTCTGGTACTTCTGCAGGTGCTGCCTGCTTCTGTGAGGGCTCCCTGACTTGCAGGGTGCCCCCTCTGTCTCCTCCTCCAAGTGGCGACATCCTGGTCCCTCCTGGGCCACAGCAGCATCCAAAAACCCTAACCGTGACCCATGCAGCTAGCAAGGCTTGTTTGCGATCTTTCTGTGTGGGAACACCTCTACAAGCTTCTTCATGACGTGGGACATCCATCCTCCAAAGGGGAAGTTCCTAGCCCTCTTCGTTCATGCAGATTCCACACCTTCTACCATCCGGTGGCAGCTTCTTTGCACCCTCAGCTGGCATTTCCTGGGCATCTGCCCACTCTCGACTTTGTCGCGACTCTTGGACTTGGTCCCCTTGTTCCACAGGTACTCTCGTCCGGAAATCCACTTTGGTTGCATTGCTGGTGTTGGTCTTCCTTGCAGAATTCCCCTATCACGACTTCTGTGCTCTCTGGGGAATATAGGTGCCCTTTACACCTACTTTTCAGGGTCTTGGGGTGGGCTATTTTTCTAACCCTCACTGTTTTCTTACAGCCCCAGCGACCCTCTACAAGCTCACATAGGTTTGGGGTCCATTCGTGGTTCACATTCCACTTTTGGAGTATATGGTTTGTGTTGCCCCTATACCTATGTGCTCCTATTGCAATCTACTGTAATTCTATATTGCTTTTATTACTTCCTTTTGCTATTACTGCATATTTTTGGTATTGTGTACATATATCTTGTGTATATTTGGCATCCTCATACTGAGGGAACTCACTGAGATACTTTTGGCATATTGTCATAAAAATAAAGTACCTTTATTTTTAGTATATCTGTGTATTGTGTTTTCTTATGATATTGTGCATATGACACCAGTGGTAGAGTAGGAGCTTTGCATGTCTCCTAGTTCAGCCTAAGCTGCTCTGCTATAGCTACCTTCTATCAGCCTAAGCTGCTAGAAACACCTCTTCTACACTAATAAGGGATAACTGGACCTGGTACAGAGTGTAAGTACCCCTTGGTATCCACTACAAGCCAGGCCAGCCTCCTACATTGGTTGTGCAGCATGGGATAAGTACTTGTAACTACTTACCACTTTGTCATTTTGTACTTTTCATAAGAGAATAATATACAAAACAAGTTCAGTGTATGTACACCTAACCAAAACGTTTTGCTTTTCTTCTCTTACACTATCTGTTAAGTGCTGAAAAGTACATCTAAACTTTCTAAAAGTTTCTAAAAAGGTGAAAAAGTTTTTTTTCTGTTTCCTTAAAAAGTCCTGAAACTTTTTCTCTCTTTTATCTGTCCCTAAACCTTTCTTCTATCATGTCTGATGTAGGTCCTTCTCTTGATCTGGTCAGCTCAGCTTATGACCACCTTAACTGGAAGGGTTTAAGGAGTCTCTGCATTGATAGAGGTTTAGGGGTGGGAAAGAATCCCTCTAGAGAATTGTTATCTAACATGCTTATTGAGAATGATAAGGCCTTAGCTGGCACAGCCATTGAGAAGTTAGGAGATGGTTCACACTCTGACTCAGGGGCTCCCCTAGTAAGAATGTTAGAAGGTGATCTTCCCAACCTGCCCCTTAGCAGACCACCTAGCATTGCTGGTACTAATGTGAGTTCACATCACAGTAGGGATGTTATTCCTGCAGGCCAGGTTGTTAAGGTGCCAACTGTTAGGGACAATTCTTCCTCTGTTCATTCACATCATTCTTCTGTGTCTAAGCATGCCCAACCCACCCACCCTGATGACAGATTGTTAGAAAGGGAGCTCAATAGATTGAGAGTGGAAGAGTCCAGGCTGAAGCTTAAACAGCAACAGCTGGCTCTAGACAGGGAATCTTTAGACTTAGAGAAAGAAAGACAGAGGTTGGGGTTTGGACCCCATGGTGGCTGCAGCAGTATTCCAGATAGTAATCGTATGAAAGAGCATGATTCTAGGAATCTGCATAAGATAGTTCCCCCTTACAAGGAGGGGGATGACATTAACAAGTGGTTTGCTGCACTTGAGAGGGCCTGTGTTGTACAGGGGGTCCCTCATAGGCAGTGGGCTGCTATCCTATGGCTATCTTTCAGTGGAAAGGGTAGGGATAGGCTCCTTACTGTTAAGGAAAGTGATGCCAATAATTTTACAGTTTTAAAGAATGCACTCTTGGATGGATTTGGCCTAACCACTGAACAATACAGGATTAAGTTCAGAGAAACCAGAAAAGAGCCTTCACAAGACTGGGTAGACTTTGTTGACCATTCAGTGAAGGCCTTGGAGGGGTGGTTACATGGCAGTAAAGTTTCTGACTATGAAAGCCTGTATAATCTGATCCTGAGAGAGCATATTCTGAATAACTGTGTGTCTGATTTGTTACACCAATATCTAGTGGACTCAGATCTGACCTCTCCCCAAGAATTGGGAAAGAAGGCAGACAAATTGGTCAGAACAAGGGTGAAGAGAAAAGTTCATACAGGGGGTGACAAGGATGGCAAGAAGAAGGATGGTAAGTCTTCAGACAAGGGTGGGGACAAATCTAAAAATGAGTCTTCACCAGGCCCACAAAAACACTCTGGTGGGGGTGGTGATTCCAAATCCTCTTCTAATCAAGTAAAGAAACCATGTTGCTATTTATGTAAAGTAAAAGGCCATTGGACAACTGATGCCAGTTGTCCAAAGAAAAGCACCAAGCCTCCCACTACCACAACCCCTACTGCTACACCTGGTGCCCCTAGTAATAGCAGTGGGGGTGGGACCAAACCTACTAATAGCCAATCCAAGGGAGTAGCTGGGCTCACTTTTGGTAATTTAGTTGGGGTTGGTCTTGTTAGGGAGACCACAGAGGCTGTGTTAGTCTCTGAAGGTGCCATTGATTTGGCCACCTTGGTTGCTTGTCCCCTTAATATGGATAAGTACAAGCAACTTCCCCTAATAAATGGTGTTGAGGTTCAGGCCTACAGGGACACAGGTGCCAGTGTTACCAGGGTAATAGAGAAACTGGTACACCCTGAACAACACCTACTTGGTCACCAGTACCAAGTGACAGACGCTCATAACAACACTCTTAGCCACCCCATGGCTGTTGTGAATCTCAACTGGGGGGGGGTTACTGGTCCAAAGAAAATTGTGGTTGCCTCAGATTTACCTGTAGAGTGTCTACTAGGGAATGATTTAGAGACATCAGCTTGGGCAGAAGTGGAGTTGGAGGCTCATGCAGCAATGCTGGGCATTCCTGGGCATATTTTTGCTTTGACAAGGGCTCAGGCCAAAAAGCAAAAAGGACAGGGTGACTTGGATCCTGGAACAATGGACCAAGTGCTCCCAAAGCTAGGGTTAGTAAGGGTAAATCGCTACCCACTATCCCTCCCTCTACGGATGATTCAACTTCTGAGGAAGAAGAATTTCCCCCCTGTGCAGAACCTTCACCAGAGGACACTGCTGAGCTTTTGGGTGGAGGGGGGCCTGCCAGGGAGGAGCTGAGTGTGGCACAACAAACCTGTCCCTCATTAGAGGGTCTAAGACAGTAAGCTGTCAAACAGCAAAATGGGGATGTCAGTGACTCACATAGAGTTTACTGGGAGGGCAACCTCTTGTATACAGAGGCAAGGGACCCAAAACCTGAAGCAGCCAGGAGATTGGTCATTCCCCTGCAATACAGAGAGTTCCTCCTAACTCTAGCCCACGACATTCCCTTGGCTGGACATTTGGGTCAGATGAAAACATGGGAAAGGCTTGTCCCCCTGTTTCATTGGCCTAGGATGTCAGAGGACACAAAAGACTTCCGTAAGTCTTGTGTGACCTGCCAAGCCAGTGGCAAGACTGGTGGCACACCAAGGGCTCCCCTTATTCCACTGCCTGTGGTTGGGGTTCCCTTTGAAAGGGTAGGGGTTGACATAGTTGGCCCCCTTGACCGTCCTACTGCTTCAGGCAATAGGTTTATCTTGGTGGTGGTGGACCATGCCACAAGATATCCTGAAGCAATTCCTCTAAGGACCACTACAGCTCCTGCAGTGGCAAAAGCCCTCCTGGGAATCTTTTCCAGGGTGGGTTTCCCAAAAGAGGTGGTATCAGACAGGGGTAGCAACTTTATGTCTGCATTCTTGAAGGCCATGTGGAAGGAATGTAGTGTAACATACAAATTCACCACACCTTATTATCCACAAACAAATGGACTGGTTGAGAGGTTTAATAAAACTCTCAAAGGAATGATAATGGGACTCCCTGAAAAACTCAGGAGGAGATGGCATGGCCTGATACCTTGCCTCCTTTTTGCTTACAGGGAGGTACCCCAGAAAGGAGTGGGCTTCAGCCCCTTTGAACTCCTATTTGGGCGCCCTGTGAGAGGTCCTCTAACACTTGTAAAGGAGGGTTGGGAACAACCTTTAAAAGCTCCTAAGCAAGACATAGTTGACTATGTACTCAGCCTAAGACCCAGAATGGCTGAGTATTTGAAAAAGGCCAGTAAAAACCTTCAGGCCAGCCAAGAGCTCCAAAAGCAACAACATGACCAGAAGGCTGTTCTGATTCAGTACCAACCAGGACAGAAGGTGTGGGTCTTGGAGCCTGTGGCCCCAAGAGCACTCCAAGACAAATGGAGTGGACCCCACATTATTGTTGAAAAGAAGGGAGAAGTTACCTACTTGGTTGACTTGGGCACTGCCAGGTGTCTCCTTAGGGTGCTCCATGTCAATCGCCTAAAACCCTACTATCACAGGGCTGATCTCACCCTGCTCATGGCAACAGATGAAGGACAGGAAGAAGAGAGTGACCCTCTCCCTGATCTCTTTTCTTCCACAGAACAAGATGCACTAGTTGAAGGTGTAGTTCTAGCAGACTGTCTTACTGCTGAGCAGAAAGACAACTGCATAAATCTCCTGGGTCAGTTTTCTGAACTCTTTTCTACTGTGCCAGGCACCACTTCATGGTGTGAGCACACTATAGATACTGGAGACAGCATGCCTGTCAAAATTAAGATCTATAGGCAGCCTGACAATGTCAGAGACTGCATAAAGCAAGAGGTGCAGAAAATGCTTGAACTGGGAGTGGTTGAGCACTCTTAAAGCCCATGGGCCTCTCCTGTGGTGCTTGTACCAAAGCCGCATTCCAAAGATGGAAAAAGGGAAATTAGGTTTTTTGTGGATTACAGAGGTCTCAACCAGGTAACTAAAACTGATGCTCACCCTATACCCAGGGCAGATGAGCTAATAGATACACTGGCATCTGCCAAGTATCTAAGCACCTTTGATTTGACTGCAGGGTATTGGCAGATCAAGTTATCAGAGGATGCTAAAGCAAAAACTGCATTTTTCGACTATTGGAGGGCACTACCAATTCACAGTAATGCCCTTTGGTTTGAAAAATGCACCTGCCACTTTTCAGAGGTTGGTGAATACAGTCCTGCAAGGGTTGGAGGCTTTTAGTGCAGCATATCTGGACGATATAGCTTTCTTTAGCTCCACCTGGGATGATCACCTGGTCCACCTGTGGAAAGTTTTGGAGGCCCTGCAAAAGGCAGGCCTCACTATCAAGGCTTCAAAGTGCAAGATAGGGCAGGGGAAAGTGGTTTATCTGGGACACCTTGTAGGTGGAGAACAGATTGCACCACTTCAGGGGAAAATCCAAACTATCATGGATTGGGTTCCCCCTACAACTCAGACCCAGGTGAGAGCCTTCTTAGGCCTCACTGGGTATTACAGGAGGTTCATTAAGAACTATGGCTCCTTGCAGCCCCTCTTAATGACTTCACTTCTAAGAAAATGCCTAAAAAGGTATTGTGGACAGCTAGCTGTCAGAAAGCTTTTGAGGAGCTGAAACAGGCCATGTGCACTGCACCTGTCCTAAAAAGCCCATGTTACTCCAAGAAATTCATTGTTCAAACTGATGCATCTGAATTAGGGGTAGGGGCAGTCTTATCACAACTCAATTCTGAGGAACAGGATCAACCAGTTGCTTTTATCAGCAGGAGGTTGACCCCTAGAGAAAAGCGTTGGTCTGCCATAGAGAGGGAGGCCTTTGCTGTGGTCTGGGCACTGAAGAAGTTGAGGCCATACCTGTTTGGCACTCACTTCATTGTTCAGACAGACCACAAACCTCTACTTTGGCTAAAACAAATGAAAGGTGAAAACCCAAAATTGTTGAGGTGGTCCATATCTCTACAGGGAATGGGCTATACAGTGGAACATAGACCTGGGAGTACCCACTCCAATGCAGATGGACTCTCCAGATATTTCCACTTAGACAATGAAGACTCATCAGGTCATGGCTAGTCTTATTGTCCTTCGTTTGGGGGGGGGGTTGTGTAGGAAAGTACCATCTTGCCTGGCATGTTACCCCCATATTTCACTGTATATATGTTGTTTTAGTGTATGTTTCACTGGGACCCTGCCAGCCAGGGCCCCAGTGCTCATAAGTGTGCCCTGTATGTGTTCCCTGTGTGATGACTAACTGTCTCACTGAGGCTCTGCTAATCAGAACCTCAGTGGTTATGCTCTCTCTGCTTTCTAAATTGCCACTAACAGGCTAGTGACCAATTTCACCAATTCACATTGGCATACTGGAACACCCTTATAATTCCCTAGTATATGGTACTGAGGTACCCAGGGTATTGGGGTTCCAGGAGATCCCTATGGGCTGCAGCATTTCTTTTGCCACCCATAGGGAGCTCTGACAATTCTTACACAGGCCTGCCACTGCAGCCTGAGTGAAATAACATCCACGTTATTTCACAGCCATTTACCACTGCACTTAAGTAACTTATAAGTCACCTATATGTCTAACCTTTACCTGGTAAAGGTTGGGTGCTAAGTTACTTAGTGTGTGGGCACCCTGGCACTAGCCAAGGTGCCCCGACATCGTTCAGGCAAATTCCCCAGACTTTGTGAGTGCGGGAACACCATTTCACGCGTGTACTATACATAGGTCACTACCTATGTATAGCGTCACAATGGTAACTCCGAACATGGCCATGTAACATGTCTAAGATCATGGAATTGCCACCCCAATGCCAACCTGGCATTGGGGAGACAATTCCATGATCCCCCGAGTCTCTAGCACAGACCCGGGTACTGCCAAACTGACTTTCCCGGGGTTTCACTGCAGCTGCTGCTGCTGCCAACCCCTCAGACAGGTTTCTGCCCTCCTGGGGTCCAGTCAGGCTTGGCCCAGGAAGGCAGAACAAAGGACTTCCTCAGAGAGAGGGTGTTACACCCTCTCCCTTTGGAAAAAGGTGTCAGGGCTGGGGAGGAGTAGCCTCCCCCAGCCTCTGGAAATGCTTTGATGGGCACAGATGGTGCCCATCTCTGCATAAGCCAGTCTACACCGGTTCAGGGATCCCCCAGCCCTGCTCTGGCATGAAACTGGACAAAGGAAAGGGGAGTGATCACTCCCCTGACCTACACCTCCCAGGGGAGGTGCCCAGAGCTCCTCTAGTGTGCTCCAGACCTCTGCCATCTTGGAAACAGAGGTGCTGCTGGCACACTGGACTGCTCTGAGTGGCCAGTGCCAGCAGGTGACGTCAGAGACTCCTTTAGATAGGCTCTTACCTGTGTTGGTAGCCTATCCTCCTTCCTAGGTAGCCAAACCTTTTCTGGCTATTTAGGGTCTCTGCTTTGGGGAATTCTTTAGATAACGAATGCAAGAGCTCATCAGAGTTCCTCTGCATCTCTCTCTTCACCTTCTGCCAAAGGATCGACCGCTGACTGCTAAGGACACCTGCAAAACCGCAACAAAGTAGCAAAGACGAGTACTGCAACCTTGTATCGCTGATCCTGCCGCTTTCTCACCTGTTTCCTGGTGGTGCATGCTCTGGGGGTAGCCTGCCTCCTTCTTGCACCAGGAGCTCTGAAGAAATCTCCTGTGGGTCGACGGAATCTTCCCCCTGCAACCGCAGGCAACAAAAGACCGCATCACCGGTCCTCTGGGTCCCCTCTCAGCATGACGAGCGTGGTCCCTGGAACCCAGCAACTCTGTCCAAGTGACTCCCACAGTCCAGTGACTCTTCAGTCCAAGTTTGGTGGAGGTATTTCCTTGCCTCCCCACGCTAGACTGCATTGCTGGGTACCGCGTGATTTGCAGCTGCTTCGGCTCCTGTGCACTCTTCCTGGATTTCCTTCGTGCACAGCCAAGCCTGGGTCCCCGACACTCTTACCTGCAATGCACAACCTCCTGAGTTATCCTCCAGTGTCGTGGTACTCCCTTTTGTGTCTTCGGGTGAGCTCTGGTTCACTCCTCTTCCAAGTGCCTGTTCCGGTACTTCTGCGGGTGCTGCCTGCTTCTGTGAGGGCTCCCTGAGTTGCTGGGCGCCCCCTCTGTCTCCTCATCCAAGTGGCGACATCCTGGTCCCTCCTGGGCCACAGCAGAATCCAAAAACCCTAACTGTGACCCTTGCAGCTAGCAAGGCTTGTTTGCGGTCTTTCTGTATGGGAACACCTCTGCAAGCTTCTTCACGACGTGGGACATCCATCCTCCAAAGGGGAAGTTCCTAGCCCTCTTCGTTCTTGCAGAATCAACAACTTCTACCATCCGGTGGCAGCTTCTTTGCACCCTCAGCTGGAATTTCCTGGGCATCTGCCCACTCTCGACTTTTTCGCGACTCTTGGACTTGGTCCCCTTGTTCCACAGGTACTCTCATCCAGAAATCCACTTTGGGTTGCATTGCTGGTGTTGGTCTTCCTTGCAGAATTCCCCTATCACGACTTCTGTGCTCTCTGGGGAATATAGGTGCCCTTTACACCTACTTTTCAGGGTCTAGGGGTGGGCTATTTTTCTAACCCTCACTGTTTTCTTACAGCCACAGTGACCCTCTACAAGCTCACATAGGTTTAGGGTCCATTCGTGGTTCACATTCCACTTTTGGAGTATATGGTTTGTGTTGCCCCTATACCTATATGCTCCTATTGCAATCTACTGTAATTCTACATTGCTTGCATTACTTCCTTTTGCTATTACTGCATATATGTTTGGTATTGTGTACATATATCTTGTGTATATTTGGCATCCTCATACTGAGGGTACTCACTGAGATACTTTTGGCATATTGTCATAAAAATAAAGTACCTTTATTTTTAGTATATCTGTGTATTGTGTTTTCTTATGATATTGTGCATATGACACCAGTGGTATAGTAGGAGCTTTGCATGTCTCCTAGTTCAGCCTAAGCTGCTCTGCTATAGCTACCTTCTATCAGCCTAAGCTGCTAGAAACACCTCTTCTACACTAATAAGGGATAACTGGACCTGGTACAGAGTGTAAGTACCCCTTGGTACCCACTACAAGCCAGGCCAGCCTCCTACAAATGTCCATAGTAGAAAATAAAATGGAGTATCCTCTCCATTCCAAACTGTGTATTGGATAGCTTGTGTCCATATTTTATTACAGAAATATTTTTCCCTGTGTTTCAAACGTCTCCCAGTGGCAAAACCCATACATAGTAGGATGTATATAGCAGCTGATAGCAGTCTGTATTAGAGGATAAACACACACTTACCTATGTGCATGCCTCTCTTGCATTATAGTTACCTTTACTACAGGCTGCAACACCTACTGTTGCTTAACAAATATCCATGCCTGCACTGCAAAAATAATTGGCTCCTTTATTACCAACTCTCCATAGGACAAAAGATGTAGGTAGTACCATTGACATACATATACACCTGATAGCATCGCCACAGTCCCTGAACATGGTACTGCAAATTTTACTGAATTTTGCAGTTATATAATAAACGTAATAAATATATAATAATATACATATGATAAAAATATATCTAATAACTATGATGCAAAGGTGTGTGCATGGCGCATGGCAGCTGAAATCAGTGCTGGCACAAGAGAGGGAGGATGAAAGTGCCATATCTTTATAAATATGACACTCTCCTGCTTCCTCCCTGTCACGCAGCGCAGCATTTTTCATTGCTTCACTGCGCTTTGTGACAGTATTGCAAATTTTCCTCTTAGTCTGGAGCGAGTGTTGACGGCTGCCAGAGCTGAGGAACATACTGAGAGAGAAGCTGCCAACATCGAGGAAGTGGTGCCCAGAGAGAGTCAGTCATAAGTGTGAAAGGTAATCGCAACAAAATGCTGAAGGACACAAAGTGATGTCTACAAACAAAAATAAGTTGTGCTCCAGATGTGGATTTGTGTTTCCACATGAAGGAAAGTGTCCCACAATTGATCAGTTAAGCAAAGACTGTGGTAAAAGGAACCATTTTGTGGCGATGTGGAGAGTGAAGAAAAAAGTAGGTGCATCACTTACAAAATGGCTGCCAGAACATTCCAGAAGAAACGTTCAATGGGCGCCCACAATGCCAAGCATCGACATTAGTTGAGAAGAATAAATATTAAATGAAGTCGATCATCATCTAAATCATCGTCAAACAATTCTTCTGTGTCAATAATAAGTGAGGGTGAACAAAGTGATTGGGCCATGTCAATGCTTACCTCAGAAAAACAGGCACATGTTGGACTGATCGCCTGTGAGGAGAAAAATCAGTCAAAAAAAGTCAACATGTTAAGGCAACTAAATTGTACAAACACTGTCCAAAAATTACATTGAAAATAAATGGATGTTCAATCGATAAATATAATGCCTGAAGACAAGAACAATGAACTGTCTCCATTATTGATCCCTGTGCTTCAAGGTACAACAGCAAGTGCCTGCTTGCTCAGTTTCAATGTGGCTGCTGACATGGGACCGATTTCATTGAATTATAAAATGAATGCTCATCACAAAATAGTAGGTAAATTCCCCTAATTGTTTCATGGATTAGGAAAGTTAAAGACCATGAAAGTAAAGCTGCATATTAAAGAGGCTGTCCATCCTGTTGCTCAGAGATATGAATGAGTTGCTTTTCATTTACAAGAAACTGTTGGAAAATAACTTTAATCATTACAAAGCACAACATTATTGAACATTCCACTGGTCCAACACCATGAGTTTCTGCCATAGTATTAGTGTCTAAAAGAACCATCTAGGAGCTCTGCACACATGCATTTGCGTGCCAGGAAAATAAACCAATTGAATGAGAACAAAATCCAGGGCCTCACAATACTGAAAAGATAACACAATTAAAATGTGTCAAAGTCTTTTCTCGACTTGATTTGAATGAAGGTTATCATCAGTTAGAACTTGAAGCAAGCAGCAGCTATATTACAACCTTTTGTACACATGTTGGTTTGTTTGCATACAAAAGACTGAGGGCCTGATTTAGAACTCAGCAGATAAGTTACTCTGTCACACAGTGACAGATATCCCATCATCCGAAATTTAAAATTAGGTCCCATTATAGCCTATAGGATTTACATTTCGGCGGACAGGTTATCTGACACCGTTGTGACGGAATAACCCATCCCCCAAGTTCTAAATCAGGCCCTTAATTTTGGTGCATGATAAAGCCCTCATGCAAGTATGTTAATTACTCAATCATGCAGGTTTAACTTTAAATGCAGAGACATGTGAGTTCAATAAGACAAGACTGAAATTCTTTAGCCATAGCTTTTCTGATGGGGGTATGATGCCTCAGCCTGCAAAAATACAAGCTTTAATATATGCTCAACAAGATGTTTCTATGATATGTTTTTTTCTTGGAATGGCCAGTTCAAGAATACATAAAGGACTTTGTCACTCTTAGTGCTTCATTACAAGAGTTAACAAAGAAAATGTTCCTTTTAGATGGTCAAGAGAATGTGAAAAAAGTTTCAATAGACTCAAACATGCCATTAAAAATGCTACAGAAATAGCGTACTTCAATCCAACACTGCATAAAGAGTTTTTAGTCAACTCTAGCCCTTTTGAGTTAGGTGCTATACTTGCACAGCATAGCGGACTCCTTAATGCAAGAATATATATGTTATATATGTTAATAGAAGTTTATCCCAAACAGAACATGCTTACTCATAGCCTGAGGAGCAAAGTTTGGTTGAGGTATGGGCTTGTGAGCATTTCCATTCATTCCTGTAGGGAAAGTCTTTTACACTGGTGACTGTTCATCAAGTTTTGATAACCATTTCCAGCAATGCAAAAACCAAGATGACTCCTTGGACTGAATAATTGGGTTTACGGTTTCAAAAGTACAACTATACAATTGTGCATCGAACAAGAGAGGATAAAATCTTTCTGACTACTTATCAAGAGTGCCTATCCAGGGTCATGGTACTCCATACAAAATGGCTGAAGCCTATGTCAATGTCATTGTTAAGTCAAGTACACCAGCTGTTGTGTTGTTAGCCCAGATTGTCATTGCCATGAGTCATGACAGTGACCTACTGATAATTACACATCAGTCGTTGAATAAACACATATAACCTCTCAGTAATGATGACGAATAACAAAAATACAAAAATGACAAAGATGAATTGTCCATAACTAAGGGGTGGAGTTATACTTGAGGATCCTGATTCCAGAGAGTCTATGACAAAAGGTGATGGAAGTGGCTCACAAAGGACATCGTGATATTGTTACCAGACAGCTTTCCAAGACCGAGTCTGGTTTCCATACTTCTATGAAAGAGTTGAAAAGGAAGTCAAGACTTGTCAGATATGCAATTGCCTGTCAACCAAAGTTTCCCAACATACAGTGACCATATCAGAACTCCGTAGACATAATTCTATGGTGATTATAGATGAATATTCACATTTTCCTTTGGTCGAAGATCTTTCATCGACAACACATGAGAGTGTAATCAAAAAACTTGATGGCTTCTTTGCAACATGGGGCATACCAGCCATTGCAAAGTCTGAGAATGGCCCATATTTCAACAGCGAAGAACATAAATAATTTCTGGGGCATCTGAACATAAAGCATCAAAAGATCATATCCTAATGGCCACAGTCCAATGGACTTGCTGAGCGTTTTATGGGTAAGAGAAGCAGTACAGTGTGCAACTCTTGAGAAGCTCAGTTCAAAGACAGTATTAAATTCTACTTTACAGGTTTATTTTTCAACACCCCATTCAATCAAAGGTGAAATTCTGGCCACTTTGATAATCAGGAGAGCAATGGCAACCAAATTACCTCAAAGTACCACAGAAAGAGATAGAAGTTAAAACATGATTCATACAAGGGACTTGGTTCACAAACAGAAAATTAAAGTTCATGCAGACAAGAGACAACATGCAAAACACCTCTCATTCAGAAAAGGAGATTTGGTGCTCTTTCAACAGTTAAGCAAAATAAATCTGATTCTCCTTCCTATGTTGAACCTGTCCAAGTAGAATCCACCAAAGGACTTATGGTGAATTCCCAGTGCCCTGGGATGTCTATTACTAGATACTCTTCCCACTTCAGGCCTGTTTATCCTCTTTCTTCAACTCGAGATGGTGACAGAAAGGCTGATTCTGAAAACCCAATGACTGTTGGTCTTTCCTTACCATCTTAAGCAATCTCTGACATTGAAGGTGACAGTTTACAGCTTCCAGTAACCAGAGCGGGTCAATTGATCAAAGTGCCAAGAAGATTAATTGAAGATATATAGTTGTACAATGTTTTTCTATGTAGATATTTGTGTACAACCAATGATTTTCTAAAAAATTAAATTTTTCATTTAACCGAGGGGGAGATGTATTGTCTTGCATGATTTAGAATGGCACCTTCCTAACTCCCCGAGTACTATGTATCAGTATGGCATGATCTCTAGAATAGAATGTAATGAAAGCATGGGTAGGAATGTTGGAGTTAACAAGTACACGCAGAAAAATTAAAACATGAAAACATGATTTACAGCTCTGTGTGTTGTCTAGTCATTCAGCGGGTACCAGGCTGGGGAGGACGCTACACTCTTGTGAGTTTGAGAGCACCCAAATGCCAGCTGTGTATCTCTCTATGTCCCACAAGAGGTTTGCAAGCTCGAATATTTAGGGGCCACATGTACAACAATTGCGTTTGTGATTACCAAATAGCAAAATTTTGTGACTCACTATTTCGTCATCACAATGTACAAATGTGTGTTTTACACATTTTGCGATTCCCAGGGGGTTTCAAATAGACCTACCTCACATATACTAATGAGGTAGGTTGTGGTCTGCGGCCCACAAGGAATCACAAAGATCAAAGGGATGGGGCCTGTTGGGGTCAGCAGTCCACCATGTCTGTGATTGCTTTTAAATTAAACAGTTTTTCTTAATGCAGTCCATTTTCTTTAAAGGAAAATAGGATGTGTTTCAGTAAGAAAAATTAAAGGTTTTCTTTTCAATTTTTAAGAGTCCCATGGACCACTACCTGCTCTTAAAAAAGTTTTTACAAACATTCACAAAGGGGAAGGGTTCTCGGGAGAACCCATCCCCATTTGTGAATGGATTATAACTGACTTGAAATAGGTGTAAAATGCAAATGTTTTGCAACCGCATATTAGTCGCAAAACATTCTTACATACCACTGTGATTTGGTATTATGAAAAGATGGCCTAAACATGCCCATTCCTAATACCGAATCACAAACCCAATTTGGGATTCGGTGATAGATTACCGAATCACAAATAGGTACATTTAAAAACGCCTTTTTGTATTTGCAAACTCACCAATTCTGTGAGTCGGCCCGTTTGTGACCCCACTCTAGTTTGCACAGTCAGCCCTCAGTGTATTTCTCATGGACATCAGGTCTGTATCCTTCAATGTGGACAGTAGAGTATTCAAACAAATAAGCCTGTGCACTGAAACCTTTCTCTGTAAACAATTTTCTCAACCAACCTCCTTTTTCTATGATCTCTTGGGACTCTCGGGAAATCGTAACTTTTTTTAAAGTCACATAATTACAGTAAAGTCCTTCATTACAGTACTTACAACTTTTACTTCCTTTTCCTAGGAGTTTTAGAAAAAGTGACTACTCCAGTCCCAGATTTCCACAGTATGGCATCAGTATATAGTAGGGAGTGAGGAGAGACTGGACTCTTCAAAAACACCTCACCACAGGATAACCATTCTACATAGTAGGATATAATAGGGATTGGCCATTGCAGTAGGACCTCTCTTCAGGACAACAGTGATGCTGAGTACAGTGTGGGGAAGGACTGGCCTTAACACTGAGAACTCTCCCTTGGATGAAGAGTGTGTGGGCTAAGGTGTAGGAAGAAACTAGCCTCTACACTGAGACCTCTCTCAGATCACAGCTGTGCATAGTAGGGTTTGGGGAGATACTGGCCTCTCTGCTGCCAGCTCTCTTTGGGATGACACATGTGTACAATAGGGTTTGAGGTGGGACTGGTCCCCATAATTAGATCTCTTTCTTGGATGAATAGGTATGCTTAGAAGGGTGTTAGTAGGGACTGGCCTCTCTGCTGAGATATCTCTGCTGAGACATCTCTGTTGAATGACAGATGTACAGCTATGGCATGGTGAGAAATTAAACTCTATATTGAGTAGTTTCTCCTGGATGCCAAGCATACTGACTAGGTAATAGAGGGACTACTGGATGAGCTCAGACATCTCCCCAGATTAACATGTGAAAAACAGTCTGTGGGTAGAGACTGCTCTCTCTGCTCATACCTCTCTTCTTTATTATAAATGACATTATTAGAGTATTGAATGGAGTATTCTCTCTGTTGACAACTGTGACTTAGACTACCAGTATGCATATTTGAGTGTAAGGACACACTCACTTCTCTTTCAGACACCTCCTTTTGGGGCAGGCATTTGTCGTAAGGTGTACACAGAAATGGACCTCTGCTCTGAAACTCCTCTCCAGAATGACAACCATGTATAATAAGATGTGCATAAGAACTGCCATGTCTACCAGCTAACAACGGTGCATCGTATTTTATGAAGATGCATTCGCCTCTGTGCCACAACCTCTCTTTTGTACAAAAATCTTTATACTACAGTGGGAAGAAACACTAATATTTCTATAGTACCTTGCACATACATATACATCAAGCAGCACAGTTACAGTTCTTGAAGATGGAACTGCCACTTTAAGTCAACATTGCAGGACTGTAATTATATTAAAATCTTTAAAAGCTATTGACAAAAGAAATCAGTAGCAACTTTCAACTTTTTATTACAAAAACAATTTTGCAACATTACATACAATGACAACTATGTTAATAAACTACAACAACTATAAAACAAACAACACAACAAACACAACTAATCTATAAAATATTTTCCTCGCTCCAAACACCAGGCACCCACACGCCCTCCCCTTTTGCTTCATTTGCCTACTAGAGTTTGATGTACATTGATCTTCTTTTCGTTTGTTTCAGCCACCTTAGCCTGCCAAACAATACCTCCTTTGATAGTCTTTTTCTGGCAGTCTAGGTGGCAAAAGAGTCAGTTCAAATAAAATAAAAGTTTCAAGATGGAGTTCAGCTGTCAGTAATAACCAGTGTGTTATATCCAATACAGGAATGTAAAACTATTGTAGATGGAGTCAATCTGAAAGGATAGCTAAGACAAATTTAGCTCATGCAGGCAAAGCATACAGTACTTCACCTGCTTACACATTCTTCCAGCTGGCAGATACAACCTCTCCCCAGAGTCTTAGTGCTCAAGCAGATAACAACTCATCTTTCATAAATAAAGTACTTTTTTGCTGTTTAAGTAACCAGATCATTTTTTCATAAAAAAACAAGTAGAGCTACACAGAACACGCTTCTCCAAGGGTATAATTGTCACCACGAGCAGTAACAACAATAACAATTGTACAATTACATTTTACGTCTGCTTTTCAAAACGTCTATTTTTCATCCATTCAGTGCATTTTTCTCAGAATTAAATTATAACATGCAAACACAGTTCCATGCAGGCATTCCTCTAGACACACCTTTCCAAATGGTAAGCACAGTATTCTACTCTCGAAATAGCAATATCTCCGCTCCAACATCTCATAGGGGTAAAATATGTGCACAATAAGGTTCATAAAACACTAGGTTTTGTATTAACAGATTGCAGCTTCTTTGGTTTATAATTTCAGAACCGTTGCATCTTTTACTTGCAGCTACAAACAGATTGAACATTTCAGAATTTAACACAATGTCCAGTGCTTGGTGGTATCTCTCTACACTCTAAACTGTTCATCTCAAAATCTATATTAAAAACATGCAGCTCTACAGCTTCTCACTAACTGAGGGCTTGATTATAAGTTTAGCAGAGGGGATTATTTCATCCCAAACATGACAGATATCCCGTCCACCGTTTTACAAGTTCCACAGGCTATAATGGAACTTGTAATAGAACAGGCAGGATATCCGCCACTTTTGGGATGGAGTAACTCCCTCCACCAAATTGGTAATGAGGCCCTAAATCTTGTATGGAATACGTTTCCCAACAGTAGTGTGTCAAGTGACACTTCGCAACAAAGTTCATAAAGTATATTTTTAATTTCCTGAATTTAGAGCAGTTTTTTATATGCAGCGGAAGACACTGATCTGGCTCAGTTCCAAATTCTGTCACTTCTATTGAGTACAACTCCAAACAGGCTTAGTTCTCTTCCAAATCAACGAGAACAATGTGAACTGTTTCTCTTTTTGCATCAAAACACATCACAGCTGCCCGGCATCCTTGGAATAAAAATGGTAACTTGGCCCTTTTTTCTACTTCTCCCTATTATAATTCCATGAGACTCTCGCAGGATCAGAAAACACCTTGGGACAGGCTCAGTAATTTTCCATCCAGATCATGTGAGCTTCCCACAATATCACACATGTCCATGCAATAAGCTTCACTCCCTAAAGCTTGTGTGATACTCTTGCGAGAGTCTTGTGGGATAGCAAGAAATTGTAGAGAAATAGTAGTTTGTGGAATGGAGTATCCTCTCCACTGAGATCATGACAGGTGTGTGTAGTAGTGTGTGGGGAGAGACTGGCCTCTCCACACAGTGATAAAAAAGTAATGCCGAGGGGGAGCAAGAACTTTCCACCACACAACTCTTTCACAGACACTCAGACACTCCAATGATGAGTCTCAATAAAGGAATCTCTAAAAAATTGTTTAATAATAATCCCATACAAATACAACGAATACCCCATTAAAAGGATCAAACGACCCCAACACTAAAGAACCAATAAGGCTAGACTAAAACAAATAAAATGGGAGACAACAAATAAGAAATCCTTCCTAGTCTATCATCTTTTGCTGTTCCAAAATATGGTATCAACTGGCTAATTTATTAATACATCCAGTCTCTGATCTATGTTAGCCAGTTCCAATGGATACAACAATCCAACTTACATTGATGTGTTTCGGTGGTCTTTCAAAATCCTTCAGCTACCTTCGTCAGGACAATTAAATGTGCACCCAGCATATTCCTTTGAGTCTGCATCCAATATATGCTATACACACACGAGATCACTAACCATCACCAAAAATCCATCCCATCCAGAGAATATACTTTGCTTCTCTTTGGTCCGTGGGACAAATCACTTCATTTATTCCATCAAATCCTCAAATTCATTTAAATATTTTAGAGGAGGCCAATGTCATCAAATTAGCTCTCACTCTTGAACCTTCTTTTAATGGAACAGCGTTCTCATCCTCCCTTCAATGGTAAAAACAGGCCTCTGTCTGAGATGACGGGTGTACGTACCAGTGTGTATGGAGGGACTGGCCTCTCCACTGCGACTCTTCTCTTGGTCAATAGGTGTGCCCAATAGGGTGGGAGGAGAAACTGTCCTCTTCCCTCAGACCTCTCTCTTACATGAGAGGTGGGCATAGTAGGGTGTCTGCATCGACTGCCCTCTCTTTCCAGACCTCCTTCTTGAATAACAAGAGTGCCTAGTAAGGTGTGTTCATGGACTGCCCTTTCCATCCAGACCTCTCTCAGATGACACAGGGTTGCATAGTGGGGTGTATGGAGAATGATTGCCTGTCCACTTTGTCCTTTCTCTGAGATGATAGGTGTGCGTGTTAGGGTGTGTACATGGACTGGCCTCTTTTGTCCGACCTCTGTCTTAGATAAGGACTGCATGTAGTAGGGTGTGTGCATGGACTAGCCTCTCCTCCCAGACCTCTCTTTCAGATGACAGGTCTAGAGAACGACTGGCCTCCTCAGATGATAGCTGTGCATAGTATGGCATGTATATAGACTAATCCCTCTTGTTAGACTTCTATATTAGATGACAGGCATGCATATTAGACTGTGTACATGGACTGGACTCCTCTGTCACAACTCTGACTTAGATGAGGCTGTGTCTCCCCAGGAAATCCTTTCTCTTAGAAGACAGGTGCGCATAGTATGCTCTGTTCAGGGACTGTCCTCCCTACTAACACCTCTCTCTCTCTCTGATTTTGGGTGGCATAGTTGGATGTGGGAAGAGACTATACTGTACTCACAACTCTTACAAAGCTGATGGGCATAAATAGTACACTCTGGCAAACACCATCTCAGTAATACGTCTTACAGTGGCAAGTGTGCATATTACAGTGTATTCAAGGATCACCTGCTCCTTTCTACCATTCATGAGCCTGAGAGAGAGTCACGAGATCCTAACTGTTTTTGAAAATAGGAATTAACCATCTACTCATCACAGTACTTATCTCTTACACACTTCCTCTCAAAAACAATGACCATAATATCCATTCCTACTAATGAAGTATATTCAGAACTCATCTAACGCTTTTTACTATTCAGGATCCCACGAGAGACAAGTGAGTTCACAAAAATTAGTTAAAAAACAATATACACTTATTTTTATCACAATAGTTTTCTGTTAGACACCTCCTCGCTAAATCTAGACGGACAACATGCCTTTCTGCTGCCACTTTATGTAGCTTTTTTTTACTCCATTTGCAAAATACCTCACATTTTTCACAGTAAACAGTAATGGTCGCCATTTCATTTATAACATTCCAACAGCCAGCCAATCTGAGTACTCATTCTTGTGAGACTCGTGTGAACCTCTTGCTTCCACAAGATTGTGAAGCCTCACAGGAAAGGATGGCCTCTCTACCAATCTCAGGCCTTCATTCTTAAATTCTCACTCTCTCAGGAGGCTAGCGGTACTCTCACAAACTGTCAAAATATACAATTATTTTTTACCATTAATTTTTCAAAAATTCCTGAAAAGATTTTCAGCAGATCAGAAAAAGCACAATCTGTGGACCAAGATCTAGCTTCCTGCTGAATTTGGTATAATTCTGTTCAGCAGTTTCTGTTGTCTAAAGTCTATGGAAAATGCATGGGGATTTTACGTTTTGAGACTCCCCTTTTTTCTCTGCCCCGTTTAATGGATCACTCCAAAACTTTCCAGGAAGGAGCTAAGGTGGGTGAACTTTATTCTTGGAAAGTTTTGTGATGATTCATCTAATGGGGACAATGTTATTTGGAAACCAAACAATGCTCTGTCAAATGGAAACGCAGACCTAAGTATAACTTCCTTCTGGCAACTGCCAGTAGATATGGATGTAGAAATAGATATAGATATAGATATACATAAAGATATAGATATAGATTTAGATATAGATATAGATACAGAGTGGTGATAGCCTCTCTGTAGTCATAATCAGGGTTACCAGACATAGGAATTCCTCATATTTTTGCCCTTCAATAACTTTGCTCCCGTTTGATGAATCTCCACAAAATTTACAAGGCCTATTCTTCCTTCATTGGTGGATAACGGAAACATTTGTGGCAATTGTTCAAAGGGGTGAAAAGAACAACAGGGGTCCCAAAATGCATTTTGTGTGCAGAGAATTTTCCATAGACTTTTTGTATTGGATGGTGCGGCCAAACACCAAGTCGAATTAGGATGAAATTTGGTAGGATTATACATTATGGAGTGCAGATGATCCTTTTTGGGATTAGAGGTAAGTAGGGTAAGTGTTTTTAAGTTATGAGGGTGTAAATATAGTGGTATCTGCTGTTGCTTCATTGTAATTTCATGAAACTATTGTGATGTATGTCGCTGACAAGACATTATGGGGGTCATTATGACCCTGGCGGTCGGTGTAATAGTGGCGGTAGTACCACCAACAGGCTGGCGGTACATACCTCCACTATTATGACATTGGAGGTTTGGTCAAACCCAAACCGCCAAGTTAACACACCGACCGTCAAGGAGGTAACGACCGCCGGGCCGGAGACTACAGGCAGTAGGTACTATAAGTACCAGGGAATTCCTTCCCCAGCACTGATAGGGGTCTCCCCCATCCCCCTCCCCAGAGCCCTCCCCCACCCTCCCACTCCCAACCCCCATATACACACATACACGCACATACATACAGACCCATACACACACTCATACACACATTCACCCACTCATGCATACATTCATACACACTCAGAGCAACACTCATGGACATACATTCCGGCACACACATAATCACACAACACAACATGCACGTACACACACACCCACTCATGCACACACGCATTACACACGCATGTATGCATTCAAACACAGTCACACACACCACACACACGCACACAACACCCCCCACCCCCCTCTCCTGTCAGAGAACCCAACTTACCTGCTTGCAGGGGGTCCTCCAGCAGGAGACGGGATGCAGCACTGCTGGCAGCAGCAGCGCCAGCCAACAAAATACCGCCAGGCCATATCATGGGACATGATACAGTGGGGGGCGTTTTCCTTGCGTGGCACTGCTGCTGGCAGCAGCGCCATCTTACTGTCGTCTGCTGCCATGACCGTAGCAGGAATTCCACCAGGCCATGGTCATAATTTGATGGACGGTCGGTGGCCACAGTGACGGTATGTTGGCGGCCGTCGCCGAGGCGGTAGCCGGCAATTGCTGCAATTCTTGAAATGAGGGCCTATATCATTGGCTAATGGCTGCTTTTACAAAAGTCAAAGACAGCCATGCTGTTTTTAGTGCAATTTGGCTGAGTTCTGGATTAGGACTTAAAGTACAGGTAATAACTAGGTTTTATGATTTTTCCCTACCTAGTGTCACTTAATTAAAGAGGTAATAGATAGAGAAAAATAATTATAATGTTAAATACTTTTCTAAACACTATTACAGAGTACCACAGTACTGCCATGGGAGTACCGCAGTACTAAAAAAAAAGAAATATGTTGAAAAAATTAAAAAGAACACTGCAAAAAACTATGGTGGTCATTCTGACCCTGGCGGTCTTTGACCGCCAGGGCGGAGGACCGCGGGAGCACCGCCGACAGGCCGGCGGTGCTCCAATGGGGATTCCGACCTCGGCGGTAAAGCCGCAGTCGGACCGGCACCACTGGCGGGGTCCCGCCAGTGTACCGCGGCCCCATTGAATCCTCCGCGGCGGCGCAGCTTGCTGCACCGCCGCGGGGATTCCGACCCCCCCTACCGCCATCCAGATCCCGGCGGTCGGACCGCCGAGATCCGGATGGCGGTAGGGGGGGTCGCGGGGCCCCTGGGGGCCCCTGCAGTGCCCATGCCACTGGCATGGGCATTGCAGGGGCCCCCGTAAGAGGGCCCCTACATGTATTTCACTGTCTGCTGCGCAGACAGTGAAATACGCGACGGGTGCAACTGCACCCGTCGCACAGCTTCCACTCCGCCGGCTCGATTCCGAGCCGGCTTCATCGTGGAAGCCTCTTTCCCGCTGGGCTGGCTGGCGGTCTGAAGGCGACCGCCCGCCAGCCCAGCGGGAAAGTCAGAATTACCGCCGCGGTCTTTCGACCGCGGAACGGTAACCTGACGGCGGGACTTTGGCGGGCGGCCTCCGCCGCCCGCCAAGGTCAGAATGAGGGCCTATGTGCCTGATTACAACTTTGGAGGAGGTGTTAACTTTGAAGTTTGTAGTTGACGCAGTGTGGCGAGTGAGGTGACAACACTAGGTATAGAGGTGAGCGAGTTAGTAATTTGAAGCCGATGCATTCATTAGTTCCACTCTCAATATAGTCATATAGCCGCATGTTTGTTGCTAGTACTTTCACGCTGATGAGGGTTTAATATGTGGATGGTAGGACACTAGACCAAACACTGGGCTTACTCCAGATAAAAATGTTGATCAACTGATTACTAAACACATCTTGATGGAGGCCATATCTCTAACACAGGAGAAACTGAGTGTTAGTGCTCAGAAGAAAGGAGATAATGAATGGGTGAATGACAATGGTAATGAGAAGAAAGACCAGTCTCTGACAACACAAGAAATGAAGCACTGTGCTTGAAGGGAGGAAGAAGATGGGTTTAGGCTGCATCTGACAATTATCGCATGATACTACTAACTGAAAAACTGCAGCAAGTATACACCCAAGCATTTTGCAAAACGTGGTTATTTTGAAATCAGGCAACTAGAGGACACTATGGCCCCAAAATCTGATGCAGTCTGCTTTAGATCTACATTCTTTTCCCAAACAACACAGGTCAAAATGTTGCGCATCAGTTAGAGTTGAAGAGAGCAAAACGCATCATGGAGCATGTTAGACCTGGTGTCTTTGACATGGTTTCCCCCTAACAAGTTTCCTTTAGACCTTTCCCTAAAACATAGTAACATTGGCTTATACCCAACTGGTAAACTTAATTTACTTACAGGTCCATGGTAAATTGCACAACATGTGCCTAGGCCCTGTAAACTAAAAACTACTAGTGGGACTTACAGCATTGATTGTGCCAGCCACTTAAGTAGCCCTCTCCAAGCATCTCCTAGGCCTGCTATTTTACAGCCTGTGTGTGCAATTTTAGACTGCCATTTCAACCTAGCAAAGTAAACCTCTTGCCAGGCCCAACCCTTCTGTTTTGATACATATAGGTCACTCCCAAGGTAGGCCCTAGACAGCACCAACGGCAGGGTGCAGTGTAAATTAAAAGCTGGACATGTACTTTTAAGATGTACACATGGTATATTTTATAAGTATCATTTCTAAATCGGAAGAGATAACCCCTTCAAGTCTTATGTCTCTGGAATACTAATTTCAAATCCTAGATTATGGTGAAGTCAGATTTTAAGTTACAATTTTGAAAATAACACTTTTAGAAAGTTGGCATTTTCTTGCCTTAGCCCTTTGGTGCCTGCAGCCTGCCCCGGTCACATGACTGGGTATAGGTGGCAAGTGGGTATTCCTCCTAGACAGCCAAACACAATGGGAGCTTAGTTGTGACTGAATGGGCCATCACTGGCAGTATCGGTGGAAGGAGTAGGGCCCAGTCTCACCTACACCTGAATAGCGTGTGCCTTGCCTCCGCACAAAGAGCCCAATGACCCTGCATTGTCTCTTCAGCCAACTTTGAGCCAGGGGGAGGAAGGGCATCTGTGCATTTCAAAGGCAGAACTGTGTTTAAAAAGAGAGAACCTCAGACACCACCACATTAGTACACTTCTGGACCTGTGGATACTCTGCTAGGAAGGACTGCTGTCCTGCTACAAGGACTTCCACTCCACTGGACTGCTCCTCTGAAGGAGATGCTGTCCTCTTGTATTGACCCCCTGCCTGCTGCCCTCTTTCCTGGAGGAGAAGAACTGGCCCAGTAAACTCCATCTGGAACCCAGGACCGCAGAGTGACTCAGAGGGCTAGTCTGCTAGCTTCCGGATCTGAGCCTCAGGGATATAACAGGCTCCCCACAGTTCTTGGAACAGTCTTCAGTGAGTTCCTGACTCCCAAGAGGTACTACTCAAGTCCTGGGCCCTAAGTGTGGGTCTCGAGCTATTAAAGTCAAGCTTTTGAACTCTTTGCAATCGTGAACAGGCCCGTACAAACCAGAACAGCGTTGCTTGAACAGAAAATCAGCATGAGCCACTGCAAGTCCTTCCCTTAGCACAGAAAGCATCATCAGCCCGTGTGAACTGACAACGCGAGGAGCAAGCTCGCCTGTCCACAACACCCGGCCTGCTATGCGCACCACACCTACCACTGCCAGTGATGCTCTCCTCGCTCCCTGTGAGCGGGACTTCAGCAGGATTGAGAAAGTAAACCTTCAGCTGGAATAATCTTGGACTGTATCCCACTCAAGGTCCATTTTGGTCAGCATGAACTTTTGACTTCGACTCAGTCCAGAAAGACCAGATATTCCAGAGTAGTGCATTAGGCTATTAGGTGCCACTTTACAGTTTCTTCTTTACAAATTCATAACTCTGCTTCTACTGATTGGATATTTGTCATTTTGGTCTTGTTTTACTTAATACATTAGGTTCTATTATTCTAACCTGGTGGGGGGATATTTTTGTGCGGTGTTTTCACTGTTTTACTGTTTGAAGTGTTGCACAAATACTTTACAATTTGCCTCTAAGTTAATCTTGACTGCTCTCTGTCAAACTATCAGAGAACCGAGCAAGGGTTAAGTTGGGGGTTGGCTTCTGCCTTACCCTGACTAGGATTGTGGTTGCTGCTTGACCAGGGCTCACACCACAGTTATCCAGTAACCCAATTTCTAAAAAAGAGCACAACCACTTTATTTGGATTTGCATAAAATACAGTCATTGATTTGCTACTTTTGTGCACAAAAATGTAATTTCTTTGTAACAATACCAACATGACAAGTATTCAGTGTTAAGGTCAAGTATGGCATATATATAACTAACAAAAAACACTTTGTGACAAGATTTTCCCCTCTTCTACTAAACATCCAAATTCCAAAGAACTTATTGATCAGACCCAAAACTGAAGTAACCAAGCGGAGAAAATGTAGACCAATCTGACTTATTTAAACTAAAGCCAAGTATCTAGTGTACCCTCCCCCAAAAAAAATTGACTCACAAGAATTTTCTCACTCACTTAATGGCGTGATAATACTTCATGCACACACAAGCTTAGAAGGCATGTCTCATCCCTTCCTGAGCCAAAGCTTAATAGTAAACTAAAAAGCTTCCATCCTGAAGCAAGCTCATGATCAGGTACACTATTCTTGTCTCTTTGATAGCATCAGAAAAAACAGAATTATTTGGACAAGGGGAGGTTATGACCCCATGTTATTCTCAAGGCCACGTTCACATGCATATAACAAAGGTAGAATGGTAACCCAGTCATATGAATAACCTCTCAATTCACAAATACCAACAACTAGAAAGACATCACACCTGAAAGTAAATTGAGCATGCAGAAGTGCCTATGTGATTCATCACCTCTGTCTCCAGTACCCCCTGTTATCCACCCATTGATTACTCAGATGAAGCCCACATAGTAATGTGAAACTGGTGAATGGCTGTGTTTGTTGATCAAAATATATGCATGCAGATTTCTTGCGCAAATCTCTGGATATACAATTGTGACAGCAGGGACCTACATGTAAATGGAAATTGAGCTTCTGGTTGAGGGGGGATGAAACCCTACATAAGTAGCAACCACAATCTCTGTCATGGTGAAACACAAGCAAACCCCACATTATCCAGTAGTTAACCCTCTGGTAGCTGGGCACAAGCAGATGCTTAACTTAGAGGCAATGTAAAAAGTAGTTATGCAGCACCTCAAACAGTAATAACACAAGAAAAATCCCACACTAATTTAGAAGAATAGAGTTAAATGTAATAAATTATTTGAGACCGAAATGATAAAATTCCAATCCGAGAACTAGAGATATGCAATTTAACTTTTTAAGTAAAAATAGTTTCAACTGTGGTTATGTGGTCCCACTGGACCAGGACATAGTCACAAGTTCACGTTAGCCCCGCTGAACAAAGTATCTTCAATCCTGGTTTGCAGAGCATTGCGAGATCCTGCGTTGAGGATGCGATGCACAGTGGTGGTTCCAAGGAGCTGCATGGCTGCGATGCGAGAGGAAGAGCTTGCGATGTGAAGTTCTGCGTAGAAGATGAGTCACACAGCAGCAGTTCCAAGGAGATTGCAGGCTGCAATTGGAGTCTGGCATCAGGGATGCATCGCGCAGCAGTGATTCCAAAGTATGCCTGCAAGGCGTTGCATTGTGCTCTGTCAGTTCCAACCACCGGACTACAGTTCGGCTACTAGAGCATACCACCTCTAGGTCCAATTCCAAAGGTCCATGACTGGGGTAGCAGCACTAGAGGGAATGACTCACAGCAGACAGAGTCCAGTTTCTGGGATCAATGAGGATGGAACCTTTCCTGTCCCTCAGGTGCTGATAAGGAGACCAGCCAACTAGCCATTGAACTCACTCTGGTGGTCCTGGGTTCACAATGAAAGTCCAGTCCTTTTCATTCACACTGCAGGGTAGCAGGGCAACAAATTAGCCATCCTTTTTTAAGAACAGCACAACATTCCTTTTTAGTCTTCCACAGGTACAGAAGTGCACTGAAGAGTGGGTCTGAGGTTCGTGTTGTCATTAAAGTAGGAGTTGTTTCTAGAAAGTTCCCTTTGAAGTTCATGAAGTTTTGTACCTCCCCCTGCCTGGCTCCAAGCTGGCTGTATGAATAATGGAGTGGTGACATGTCCTTTGCGTGAAGGCAGGGCACGGGAAAAGGCTGCAGGCACCAATTAGGGAAGGAAAATACCAACTTTCTTAAAGTCGTTTTTTTCAAAATTGTGACTTAATATCCAACTTTACCATTGAAGAGGATTTTTTATTACAATTTCTCAGACACTACACTTGACATTCCTATCTACTGACAATTTAAAGTGAACATGTATTAAATGTAATGAGATGATCCAATGCTATCCTATGGGAGAGACAGACCTTGCAGTAGTGAAAGAATTTGTCAAAGACATACAAACCTTAAAAGTACATGTCCAACTTTTAAAATACACTGTATCCTGCCCTCTGGGCTGCTCACGGCCTACCCTAGGAGTAACTTATATGTATTGAAAAGGAAGGATTAGGCCTGGCAAAAGGTTTATTTTACCAATACAAAAGGATGATGATGGAGTGCTGAAACCTTTCAAGCACTCACCCCGAACCACTGATCTGGGTTCAATCCATTGTTCTTTTGCTCACCATGCCACCCCAGTTTGGACCCAGGCATATATGCAAATCAGTCTTGGTCCTGTTCCCCATGGGAACAGTCAAGCCCGAATTGCACACATAGGTTCCAATGGCAGGCCTGAGACATGTCTAAAAGCCTACTAAAGTGGATTGCACAATCAGTGATGCAGCCCCACTAGTAGCATTTAATTAACAGGCCTAGGATACATTTAGATACATTTAGCATTAAATCACTAGGGGCTTGCAAGTACATTAAATGTGCTAATTTGGTGTAAGTCAATTTTACCATGTTTAAAGGAGAGAGCACCAGCATTTTAGCACTAGTTAGGAGCAGTAAAGTGAGCACAGCAGTATAACCCAACAAAAACACGTTCAGAAAACAGGAGGATGAAGGCTAAAAATCTAGAGATGACCTTGCAGAAAGGACCATGTCCAACACATGTATAACTTCAGCTCTACACCTCTAGGGACATAATTTAGAAAAAAACATGTATTAATTCAGTTGGCCAGATATGTGTTTGCATGAATTGTATGTGAATTCTTGTTTTTGAGAAAACATACAGTATGCTTAAGCTCTGATTTTAATACTTCAGTGTTCCATTGCTGATTCTTTCTGTTGTCTTCCCTTTTAAATATTTTATCCTTAACCTCCCCCAACCCCCATACCCAACTCCCTATGAGTATTGCTGAAGCCCATACTCCTTAAGTGTAAGACAACAACACGTTAGGGAGTTCTTTGGGTTGGTTTTCCGGGATGGCCATCGTACGAGCTTCACACATATCAAAGTCCCTGGTAATTCTCCTCCTTGCCTTGCCAGAGATAGTTATTACAGGCAAAGCCAGACTGGGAACCAAAAGCAGTCCTTACCAAAATGTTCAACTGTCCATGCTCCCTTCCTCAGTGCTCACCTTTCTCTCCACCTAGTGAAATGCTCCCTACTCCATCACCCCTTGCTATAATTATCTGTGGAAGCTGGAAAATTTTAGAGAGACACCAGTAGTTGGCACCTGCCCTAAATGACAGATAGCCTTCAAATGCTCCAACCCACAGGGGAAATGCCCACTGGGAAAAACAGCCATTCAGGTCCTGAATAGAGACAGCATTAAACAACTCATTTTATTTTGAACTCACTCATTTACTAAATCCTTAGCAAACTCGCGCTCCAGTTTTTCTAAAAATCCAGAACACTTTGGCTTTCCGGCCACAAATCGGAGCTTTTGCAAACGATTAATAGTAATGATTAGTTTTCACCTCTGATTAGTGGTTTGGCTGTTGAACACATAATTGATTTAAATTTAATGTTTGACAGCATGAAAAATGCCCTTACAGTTTAATTTTACAAGCACATTTTTCATAGTTTTTCCCCTTGACATCTGTGAGATACATTAAATATATATTTTTTTACATTGAAGTGATTTTGAAAACAAAGCGCTATTTGATTGATGTGTTTTGATGGTCTGGCCATCAGATTCTCTATCATGGAGCTCGTTTTGTCCCTATCTTTAAAACAAATATTAAAAAGCTAAATATATTTAGGATGAGAAGGCTCAGAGAACCACTGTAGATAATTTACGGATGAGTCAGACGATGGGTCAGGTATTGATCAAGATCAAATGGTTATACGCAGGCATCAACTAAATGTTAAGGCTCAATTTACTACACATTATTAGGTGATTGCAATATTGGTGTCAAGTATGTATTAATGTTCTATTTAGATACTAAGGCCCAAATAAAAATTTGGCAGTCTGGCCATCCTCAGCCAGGGCAATGGAATAAATCACTCCGTGGCTGTGGCGAAGGTCCAGATGACTAAATTTTAAGACGACTTTGCCGTACAGCTCTGTCAAACCGTACGGCTCTGTCAAACATGACATGAAAGTTGGAATGTGCACTGTACAGGTTTGAGTTATGGGTTTCTTGCTTCAGTTGTGTGGCCAAAATGATGGTTAACAGGTCTCCAGGACCTGGAAATGGAACAGGACCAGTGCAGCCTTACTAATGTAAGTAGTTTTAATAATGTAAGTAAAAAAATACATTCAAATGCAGGCTTACTAGTGTATGTAAAAAATGCATTTAACTGTATGTTGTGTGCATGTATACTATGGGAGTGCGTATGTGTATGAGAGGGAGCATGGTATGTGTCAGTGCATGTGTTTGTGAATATATGTGTGAGTGAAAGTGAGAGACAGTGAGAAACAGAGGGAGTATCTGAGCAAATGAGTGAGTTAGTGAATTTGTGAGTGAGGGAGTGCATGAGTGAGTAAATGAGTACAACAAAACTTTTGGAGGAAACCTCCTGGGGGCGGACTACAATCCCTAGTCTGTCTTGCGAGAGAAGAAGAGGCAGGAACTGGCCTCATAAACAGTGTTGCACTTCCGTAGCCCTGGACGTGCGTGGGACGTGCCTGGGCATGGGCCCGAGTGAAGTCCGGGCCGTCTTCTCCCATCATCAGCCAGCAGAGGTCGGGTTGGGATCTCTCTCTTTCTCCTCGTGATTGGGTGATCCCTGTTGTGTGTGGGATAAACAAGGTACGTGAGAAACCTATTCCAATGGGGCAGATATAAGAATAATGTGCAAAGGAGGAAAAGCAGCTTGGGTTCCCTAGCCAAATCGTCAATCACAAACTATTTAACCTCTGTTATGGGGCCATAGAGACTGAATTGGGGCTGTGCAAAAACCTTTTGTACTTGTAAAGTCTACAATGAATGAGCAACCAGCGCAAAAGTCCCCGGACTCCGACCTGCCCCAGGATGGAATAAACACACATTCTTTGCATCTTTCCTCGCAGATAGTGTGGGACCTCAGACGGCCTCTCACACACCAAGGGAATGCACTTTGGGGAATGGTACTCCAAATTATCTTACCTATAAAATTGACTCTACATTAAAATCATTTTGCGCACCCTTGGAGGAGAAACTTATTAAACTGACCACTAAGAGATTGGACCATTTCCAAACCATTGTGTCTAGCTTGTTACTCCAGATAACCAACTCAGAGTCATTTACGTCAGGGAAATTTCATAGACAGGAGTCTGTACTAAAGTTTGGAAATGTTTTATATAATCCAGGCCTGAAGCAGAATAGTCCACCCTTAGCTCAACCGAGAACTTTACATGTAGAGCATAAATACAACCTGGGAAATCAAAAAGGGACTCTCCCTGGGTGCTCTAATCCCTCATGTATTAATACCACTAATAACCTGGAAGAGACACTGCACTGCATCTTTCCCCTGAATGCACGCCGTATGTTCTGGTGTTAGAAAACATGTCTCCTTTGATTGGATGTAACAATGAAGATACACATGCGCTGATGAGAAAGTCTGCTCATTGGCTGAGGACAAAAACAAGATATCAAGAGCCTTCAAATGATAAGATCCTTTTGGTGCGTAAAGTGAGATGAGTTGGTCTGTCAAGGAAATCTTCTGAGGGAAAATGTATTGTGATAGATTTTAAGAACCCTGGTTTGGTGAAGCACCTGCTGGCAGACTTAAACCACTGTCAAGGGCAAAAGAAGGGATTCAAGTGCACCCACTAAGTAATTTCTATGATCCCTCCATTTTATTTTCAGACTCCTTTGCAGTGTCACTAAACCAAAACCCAGGGTTGGCGGTTTTACAGGCCCAAATAAATGCTCCCATTGCAAATCGTTTGCAGGTTTTGAACTAACTAGATAGAAATGGTTGACTCGTGGATACAGCTTTACATGAAAGGGTCGATTTGGAGGGATCAATGGGAAGAGTAGGTCAAGACATATCTCTGCCAGAGGAAGAGGTGGGCCTGTCGAGCCCCCCTCTTAGGGATTTGGTTTCAATTACTATTGTGAAATATCCAGATGTAAGGTTAGGACATAAATCTTTAACCCTGATTAGCTGGATCAGAGTGGGAGTCGGGTCAAACATACAAAATCCAGACTGGTTACATTTTGTATCTATGCATGATATTATTTACTTACAGGAGACTTGGTCGACAGATTCTTTTCATCTGAATGGCTACTTAACTTTACATCAACCAGCGAGCCTATCTACAGCAGGAAGGGCTAGAGGGGGTCTTGCTGTTCTTGTTTCGTTGAATCTGGTAAAAATTAGGGCACCCCTACTTTGGTCCTCACCTTATTTTATGATTGCCCTACTACTGATTGAGGGGAGAAAGGGTATCTTGTTAATACATTTTCTATAATAATGTACCATATGGTTTTCTAAAGAAAAGTTTTGAGGATGCAATGGATTTCCTCGACTTTTCTACCCGGCTTCAGGACAAAGAAGTAACTATGCTCTGGGTAGGAGAGTTCAATATGCCTTTATGTCAATTGGAAGGGTCTCATTCATGTAGGTTCCTGATTGAAGGTAGAGAGAAGGCGACCCACTTCAAACATACAGACGAAGGGGATGCTTTGAATATTTTTATTAGTAAATAAGCCCTCTTATTTGCAAGGGAGATAGCGCTTCAAAATACTCACAAAATTCTGACATTTACAGGGAACTCCAAAGGGAGCGTCATAGACTTTATTCTTATTCGCTGAGATGATTCCCAATTAATTCTTGATTTTAAGATTGTACCACACTGTGTCAGTGATCACAATCTTTTGTGCATAAACCTAGCCTATAATATCAAACTAGGACCAAAGAATAGGGATAGGAGAGGAAATCTTGTCTTTAACAAAAATATAGTTTTGCGTATGAAATGGGAATAGGTTGATCAAAAGGCGTTTAATAAGATAATTATTAAACAAAAGCTAGTCTCTATTAATATTTGCCAAGCACATCGGCCAACTCACGACTTTATAGTACAGGAATATGAGGATTTAAGCAGTGCCATTTCTGGGGCACTGGTTACTGATAGGCCAAAATTGGGACCAGCAGTGCATCAATGGTATAATTCCGCATTTACAGCTGCTCATAAATTTTTTCAAAAGCACTTAAAACAATTCCTTATTCTTGTGATCTAGCTAAAAAGGCAAGGGGCCGGTATAAGGCAATATTGGAAGAGAGGAAATCAGAAATTAGAACCAAGGCCTGGGAAGATTTAATGGCAGCCACCCACTTGAAGGATGCTTCTAAGTTCTGGGGGGTGATAGATCACCCATACTTCTCTGATCAAGACATAAAACCGGACGACTGCTTGATCCCCAAGCATGTTTGGGAACAACACTGTGCGAGGGGCTTTCAGTCGGAAAATTAATAACATCATGAAGGGGATGCAAACTTAAATCAGAATCTCATAGAAATAAACCCAATCCCACTAGATACTCCTATTGATCTACAGGAGGTTATTACAGAAATAAATCGTTCTACGTCATGAAAGGCGCCTGGCCCGGCCTGGTCCCAGTAAATCTATTTAAAGCTATGCTACATTTTTGGGGGCCTTTAGTCACAAATGTCCTAAGAAGCGTAGTAGAGAGTAACATACCTTCTTCATGGAAATTGGCCATAATTGTTCCTAATTTTGAAACAGGTAATTGGCAAAATCCAACTTGTTAAAGGCCTATTTCCCTTATAGACTCTAACGCCAACATTTTAAGAAGTTTGATTTTGTCACGTCTGGATGAGTGGGTGACAGAGGCAAAGATTCTTTCCTCAATCCAATATGGCTTTAGGCCTGGTTTCAGTACAGTTGATCAAGCCTTAAACTTTCATCTCATTCTTAGTAAATATGTAATAGCAAAAAAGGAGCCATTCACATGGCATTTATTGACATTTCGAGTGCTTTCAATTTGGTAGACAGAGAGAAGCTTTGACAAATCATGGAAACTCTGGGTATTGATTTAAACCTATTGGTGTTAATAAAATGCTTACACACAGACGTTATGGTGTTGGTGCAGTATGGTCCACAAGGCGAGAGAGCACCCCCAGTTCCATTAAGGCGGGGAGTAAGACAGGGTTGCTTTATAATATGTATAAATGGGTTATATGACTTCCTTCTAAGGCATGGGAAGGATTTTCCTTGGATGGGGCAGAGACAGCTTTCAGTTCTATTGTATTCTGACGATGCTGTATTAATCTTGCATACTGCATATGGCCTTCCAGACAGGTTAGACCTTTTTCTATTTTTTATGCAGCTCCTTGATTTGAAAGTAAACCTTGCAAAGTCCTATGTAAGGACATGTGGTCCCCGAAATACAAAGTCCAAACAATTTAGTATGAGGGAAAGCCCTTAACAAGGTAAAGGATGTTTGCTATTCAGGTACGCATGTAAGCTCCTCTGTGTTATGGAATTCTCATTTTAAGGTCAAGACTCAACAGCTTGGAAGGAATACAGAAGCCATCTTTTGCTTTGCTCATAAACTAGGTCATAAAACAGTACTACAGATGGTGATGCTCTATAAATCTAAAGGTGTAACAGCGGCTAAATATGGGGTGGGACTGTGGGGTTATGGCAAATCAGACTTGCTACAATGCATTGAGAATACATTTGTACATAGATTACTGTTGGTACCCAAGATCCCAGCAAATACTATCTGTCACGAGGAATTGGGTTTACAATACCTAGAGGACTTGATTGCTGTTTCTCCTCTTTTACTGTGGATTAGATGTTTGAGAAACCCTGAGGCCAGTTTGGTACAAGATTGCATGACTGATTGTCTACAATTGGCCAATATCAATAGGATCCTTTGGCTCTCATATCTGAAAATGTCTTTTCAAAATCTGGGGCTTGAAAATATGTTTGCAGACCTCAACGGTGGTGAAACAGCGTTATAGAGAGAATAATGTGAGCCTTAGACTCCATGGTGTGCTGAAGTTAAAATCTTTTGAGCCTTATATCCAGATTTCAACCACGGACACTAAGGAACCTTATCTAGGCTGGTTTCAGAGTCCATTAGTATGCTTTCACCTAACCCCGGTCAGGCTAAATCTAATCCACTTTAGAGTTGCCTTTCTCATGCAGTGTACTTGGCAAAAAGACCTGCCCACCTGTCCCTGTGACGCTAGCACATGTCACTTTCTCTTATTTTTCACACTGTATACTACCCCTGGATATGCTTTTATACTTACATTGTACCATAGGGCAAAAGCTAGACACTACAAGGAAGCAATGAGCTTTGTTCAAAATGTATCAACAATAAAAATGTGTCATTCTATATAACATTTTATTAGATCTGCTATTGCTATTAGGAAACTATATGAATTTAGTTGACGTAGTTGCATAACTTGATTTAGGTACAGGCTATGAATTTAAAATGCCTTACAAGTTACTTCTTGTAATTAGGAAATAAGTTTTGATGGATACAATTTTAACTCAATGTTTTGCAGCTTTTGTCATTCCTTACATGTATGATTATTGATGCAAAATCATATGTTTTAAATGTTTTAAAATTTAACAAATGTAAAAAAATATTAAAATTCTAATTTGTAGTTAATGGCTTTGTGGTTTTATGGCAAGCTGCAGAATAAAGAAATTTGACTGACTGACTGACTGAGTATACCCAACTGAGTGAGAATAACATGGTGTTTGAGTGAGTAAGTGATGGAGAATCAAAGAATGAAAATTAGTTTAAGCAGGAGCGAACGGCGATGAGGGAGTGTAATTGAAAATGTGTGAGTAAGAATTAATAAATGAAAGTGAGTGTAAGTGAAAGAACTTGAGAACATTCGGAGTGATGCAAATGAGTGAGTGAAATTAATGAGTGAGAATGAGTGAGCATGGCAATGAGTGCTAATGCATAAATGTAAGTGAGCATGAGTAAGAGTGAGTGTGAGTGAGAATGAGCATGAGTGAGTTAATGTAAATGAGCATAATTGAGAGAAATTGTGAAACACATGTGTGTGTATGTTTGAATGTATGCGTGTGTTTGTGCGTGTGTTTGTGTGTTTTTTCCTAGTAACGTTGATGTTGGCCATAAAATACTTAGGTAATTCTTGGCTTACAGAGAAACCAATGGCAAAATATTGAAACTGGCTTACTGGAGGCAGTTCGAGTCACTTCTGTTTAAATGCAGGCCTAGACACGCTGTAGGTAATACCTAGCATATGGGGAACATATGGCAAAATGCTGTGTCTTCTGAAAACTATTCTTGGCATAATGTCAATATTTGATTTACAACAGAATACTGGCAATGGTATCCTAGAGGTAATTCATGGCCTATGGGGCACCCATGGAAAATTGCTGATGCTGCCTTATTGGAGGTAAATCATGCCTTAAAATAGGACTACTTTAGTTAGACCTGTCACAAAATTGTTTATTTGCATTTATAAATCAATGCATGTTATATATGCATTGGCTTGTGCACAAACTAAACAAACAGCAGTGCAAATCACTGTTTTGTGTTCCTCTGTGTCGATGGGGGCATTCCATTCATAGTACATGTACTATGCTATGCACCCATGGTTCATGATTCAAAACCCAATTAAAAGCAGGTGTTAAAAAAGGGGAAATTATTTTATTTCTCCTAACATTTTACACTTTGCATGATTGTTGCACTGTAACAGAATACATCCAAAGTTGAAGCAGTTTTAAAGTAAGTCTAAGCATGGTATTTTGCACTCGAAGAGTACCCTTCCAGTAATGCTAGACTCAGACATCTTTATAGTATGGTGAAAAGGTGCATGAGTGGCACTTGGTAGCCTGATTGTCCGCTAGTGCTTGTGAGAGGGCAGGATAGTGCCATCCCTCTATAGATATAGTGCTGTCCTGCTCTCTGTCTGTCCAACAACACAGCGCATCACATTTGGGTGCTGCATTGCATTGCGTAATAGTTTTGTAAATCTGAAGCATAGTCTCTTTTTTTGAGCTCAGAATTGTCTAGTGGGACACGGGTGCAGGCTTTATTCAGTGATTAGCTTTACAAGACTGGATGCCTTCTCTCCAAGGGACCCCACTGAAAGGGATTTGCTGTGGAGAAGCTAAAGTGGGAAAATCCTGTTTCTTCATCACAGCCAAGTTGTGCCTTGGTCAGATTGGCTTGGGTGGTTGGTCTCGGTCCTACAGAGATCTGGATGTTCTAAACTGCTTCTAAATGCACTTTTTAGAGTAGCTCGGATAAGTCCAGTTAGAAACAGTCAAGTGTCCCAGGATCTCAGAAAGAGCAATTGGGGAATCAGAAAACTATCCAGCAAAGGCCACCAGCAGGGTCCAGTCTAGGTCTACTTGCTTCTGGTCACCAACGACCACTGGGTTACAAATCCTAATTCACATACTACATCTACATAAAATAGAAAGATTAAGATCTAAATTTCTTTTTACATTAAAAACATGAAATGTAAAGGGTTGCAATAGTAACTTTGAATTTTTACTGTATGATCCATCTTTCTCTCTGTGTTAACAGGAAAACATACAGTGAAACAGGCAACCAGCCAACCATACCCTACTTATACGTTCCCACAAAAAACAGACACTGTCTCTCTTTTCCAATCTTCTTTCTAGCTCCTTTTTCTTTCATCTTATCTATTTTTCTCTCTCTCCATCAGTTATATCTCTTTCCATTCTCTTACTCCCATCCTTCCATCCATGCATCCTTCCATCCATATTTCCTCTCTCTTTCTCTCTGCGTCCCTCATATGTCTCTCTTTTATTCATTTTCCTTGTATGCCTTCTTTCTATCATCTCTCTTTCTCTCCGTCTACTCTATTTCTGTCATCTATATTTATAATCTATATTCTTCTATCCCCTACTGTGATTGCTGCAAACAAACCGTGCAGCGCTGGAGAGACCGACGGAGGTACCAGCTGTGACCGCAGCCTTTCTAAAACTAGGCACTAATTGCCCCATGCCCCTGGGAAAATCTCTGCTATGATACATGACCAGTTTGACACTGACCTCAGACTGTGGATTATGCCTCTATATGATCATGGGACACCTTAGTGACTTGAAAGATCCTTCTAATGAAGGCTGTGTCTGCGCAGAGCTATTTTAAATTCTGACCTAACGTTTGTACACCATTCTCTGTACAGGTGGACTACCCACAACGCTAGTTTACCAACAGCAAAAATTGCCGGGGAATAGGCTACTTTGTCAAAAATGTAAACATAGACACTCAAAAACTAGGTTTTATTTTAGTTTAGCTTAGAAAATATTTCATTAAGGGTGGTTTAGTCCTAAATTCATGTACATTTTCTGTTCACTGTATAAAAAAAACACATCATTGTCTAAATAATTTTGAGCACGTTGTAACGTGAGGCAATTTGTATATAATCTAAATTCCTGCGTAACGCCCCTTAACAAATCGTCTGTTAACGTCACTAATTGCTGTGCATAGGAAATAATAGACTTGATAATAATGCAATTTATCTGTGTAGTCAATTATTGAACAATAGGTGTTATAGCTTAGAATAATGTTTGGTAATATAAAAGTTCCAATATTAGCAAAATGTATGACACCTGAAGCAATTACTCGGCAAACAATTATTTCAAACCACGGCTTTACGGCTTACAATTTGAAAGGCAAACCTTGAGAGTATTCACAGAAATGACTCTAGATGTACAGCATGTCATACAGCGCTCCTTTACAAGTTGCCTCTTTCATACTCTCGTACTTCGGTACAGTTGTCATTATTGTCAGTACTGAAAAAATGGCATATAGGCTAATTGATCATTTTGAATTTCAGACTTCTTAAAATAGATTTTTGATGCCACTTTTCTAATCCTGGACACCTGATGGGTTGCTACTTTTTTTTAGATCATCTTATATTTCCTTTGTTATTAAAGATCAACTACCCAATTACAAAGCCCATCGCTGCCATGCACCCTGTAAAATGGACTGCTCAGATCTCCAAAGGACTGTGTAACGTTTCTGCTGTTACAGTAATATTGTATAGTTATCTGAGGTTTTGTTGAGTGGTTTCTGTATAATCAAACGTCTGCTATTAACATGACCACTGTCTGGTTTCCTCAGTTTCATACAGGGGAGAGATGTCTGCTGGTTTTGGGATTAGCAAAGGTGGGATAAGGGCCAGAATTAGGGCGATGCTATTGGCGTGGCTGCACTGGGCACTGACCTGGGGAGGGGAGGCACTGACTTCAATGGGAGAAGGCTATGATTATCAATAACATGATTGAAAAGCGCCTGCTGCAGAGTTCCTTGTCCGTCCAGCTCTCAGGCAGCAATAAAAAATGTCAAGCTAACTATTGTGATTAATGTTCCTGCTAGAGAGAGAGAGATCAGAGTTTTGACTCTCCTTAAAGTAGTGAAGAGCTGTGTGTATTTTATGTGGATAGCTGAGTGGATTAGTAAAGCCAGCCTTTACCAGCACTTTAAAACAAATGAAATATATGTGAATGGGGGTTATGGAAAGACGAGGGGCACTTTTGACGAGTGGTAATGAGTGAATCCGAGGAGACTGTCCTGAGGGGGTGACAAAAACGATTTTCGCACCAGGCAGCATCAGTGCTAAAGCCGGTCCTGGGTGGGATCCCCTGATAATTGCGTACTGTGTCCACCACAACCTCTGTGTCACTAAAGTCAGTTCAGAAGTAATGTGTTTCCATGTGTGGAGAGTCTATTGTTTGTGTCAATATCTATTGGTGCTGCAGCCAGTCTCAGTAGACACGTTGACCAATGTTGGTTGTGGATTTATTTGCAAGAGAAGCTAGGGGAAGGCTTCAGGGCCCTGCAGCCACTGCTAATGGTTGAGCAAAGATGGTTGGAGGAAGTTATGGCCCAAAGTAATGGGCTTCCTTCAAGGGAGTCTAGTGTGTGTCTTTGACAATGATACTTGACTCAGACTTACGATTGTGGTTATTCTTTCCTCATAGTGGAGCGCCAAACCTCAGGGCTCATGTTTTTCACTACCACTATTTTATGAAGACCAGACCATGTGTTTGTTTTCCTAACCTAGTGTTTTCCCATCCTAGGCTAATTCCATTGTCTGTGTCTCCCAGCCCTGGTATTTGTGTGTTCAGTTTTCAGTGTCAAAGTTGCCGAGTCGTACTGCGTTTGACTCCCAGCCCTAGTGTTTGTGCCTTCCACTTTCAGTGTTGTCTAATCTAAACTGTCTTTGAAACAATTGCAAAGTGGAAGGTGAGACTATCACTTTTGTACACAACACAATATGTAACATGATTAAAGTTTAATATAGTAGCTAAAGTGAGGAATACTGAACAGCTTAGTAAGCTGATCATCTAAAGCAAAGGTTCTAATTTCAAAACATTGTTAAGTTAACTCAATTGTAATTGAAATCTATGGGCCTCATTCCAAGTGTGGCGGTCCGAGGTCTCGTGATGACAGTTGTAACTGCCGCAACTTTGGTGGTCCGAGCGTCCAATTACAATCCTCGCGGGCAGATCCACCAAGGCACTTCCATTCCCTCTGGGAACATCATTCCAGACGGCATGACGGCAGGTGTGCTTGTAACCAGCCAGAGCAGCGATGAACTCAGCACTGCCTGGCTGATTACAACCCCTCTTTAGGCCAGCCTTTTTATGGCAGGGACCCCACAATGAGAAGGCTGGCAGAATGGAAGTGCTGGCGGCAAAAGAGGGCCCCAGCTCTGCTCATGCCCATGGCATTGGCAGTGCAGGGGCCCCCCTGCACAGCACCCTCGGAATGCGCACTGTCTGCTTTGCAGACAGTGCGCATTCCTAGGGTGTGGGAGTGTTAGGATATTGGCCTCAGCTCTCTTAGAGGATCCCAGACGAATATCCTAAAACTGTTCCCACCGGTCAGTGCGGCTGTTAGAAATGGGGTCTTTAGTTAGCAGTCAGGTTACCCCCTGTCCAAGCAAGGACCCTCACTCTAGTCAGGTAAAGGAGAATCACCCTCAGATAACCCCTGCTCACCCACTTGGTAGCTTGTCACGAGCAGCAGGCTTAACTTCAGAGTGCTAGGTGTAAAGAATTTGTATCAGCACACACAGTAACTTAATGAAAACACTACAAAATGACACAACACAGGTTCAGAAAAATAGAAAATATTTATCTAAACAAAACAAGACCAAAACGACAAAAATCCACAACACAGAAGACAAGTTATCAATTAAAATGCAAAAAGAGTCTTTATGTAATGTTAAACACACACTAACACTGTAAGTGTGAAAATGTACCTTGGGTTCGTCAAAAATAACCCTGCACGGGCGAGTGTGCATCAAAAAGGGCTTGTGATGCGTTGATTTCTCTCACAAGCGAGACCTTGCGTCCTTTCTCCATTTGTATGTATGTATGTATGTATGTGGGTATTTATAGAGCGCGTTCCGGCCTTGGCATCGAAGCGCTAAAAGAGGCATGAAGGGAAGAGCCCCCTCACATGGCATACCAGGATTACTGTGGAAACAACCACGTCTTCACCCGCTTCCTAAATGTCCAAAAATTCTGTTCTTTCCTAGCATCCAAAGGTAGAGAGTTCCAATACCTAGCTGCAGCTACTGTAAAGGCTCTATCTCCCCATCTGACTCTGCGAGTACGGCAAACCTGAATCTGGTAGGAAGTATTGGATCTGAAAATCCAGCCGGGACAGTACCACCTCAGTCTCTCAGCCAAATATTCTGCTCCGCCCCCATGTAGTGCTTTGTAAGTTAGCCAGAGGTTTTTAAAAATAATCCTCTTGCCCACCGAGAGCCATTGTAGCTGTTTAAGACTAAGAGTGGCTGAGGCCAAAGGTGGAAGGTTCAAAATCAGCCTAGCAGCATTGTTCTGGATTAGCTGAAGTTTCCCCAAGGATAACATATCAATATCCAGCAGCAATGAATTGCAATAGTCCAGTCTGGACATAATCAAGGCTAAAATCACAGTGATTCTTTCCTCCTGTTTCAGGAAAGGTAAAATTTTCCTCATGATTTTTAATGTCCAATAGCAAAATGTGACTATTGCATTAACTTGTGGCTTAAAGCTCAAAGTGTCATCAAAGATCACTCCCAAATTTTTGGTAGCCAAAGTGGGGACTGGTAACTTCCCACATTCATCAGGCCACCAACGCTGGTTCCACATCTCCTTGCTACACCCATACAGGACAATCTCTGTCTTGTTGGTATTCAACTTGAGCTTTGAGCTTGAACTTTTGTCAGGTTGTGCGCATCGTTTCTCCGCAGGAGAGCGATGCATCGATCTGGTCAGCACTCTACGGTCCGAGCAGGCCTTGTGTTGTTTTTACATGCCCATCGGTGCTTGCGTCGGAAATCCAGCCACACGATGATCCGAAAACCACACAGCATGGGTTGCGATATCACCAGCCTCCGTCAGCCATGCTGCGTGTTGTTTCTCCAGCTCTGTGCGTCGAGTCTCTAGTCACATTGCAGGCGAGCGTCAATTTTCATCTGCAAAGCCGACGGCGCGTAGATTTTTCAGCTGCGAAGATCAGAGTTGCGTCGATCTTTTCCCCGCACAGCGTTCTGTGCATGGATTTCTTCCTCTTAGGCTGCCAGCTTCTCCTTTCAGGGTCCTAGGAACTGGATGGGCACCACTTGGCAGAATAGGAGTCTCTCCAGAGGCTCCAGGTGCTGGCCAAGAGAAGTCTTTGCTGTCCCTGAAACTTCAAACAACAGGAGGCAAGCTCTAAATCAAGCCGTTGGAGATCTTCACAAGATGGAAGGCACACAAAGTCCAGTCTTTGCCCTCTTACTCTGGCAGAAGCAGCATCTGCAGGATAGCTCCAAAAAGCACAGTCATAGGCAGGGCAGCTCTTCTTCCTCAGCTCTTCAGCTCTTCTTCAGTCAGAGGTTCCTCTTGGTTTCCAGAAGTGTTCTAAAGTCTGTGGCTTTAGGTGCCCTTCTTATACCCATTTCCCCTTTGAAGTAGGCCTACTTCAAAGCAAAGTCTCTCTTGAATGTGAAATCCTGCCTTGCCCAGGCCAGGCCCCAGACACTCACCAGGGGGTTGGAGACTGCATTGTATGAGGGCAGACACAGCCCTCTCAGGTATGAGTGACCACTCCTCCCCTCCCTCCTAGCACAGATGGATCATCAGGAAATTCAGACTACACCCCAGCTCCCTTTGTGTCACTGTCTAGTGTGAGGTGCAACCAGCCCAACTGTCAAACTGACCCAGACAGGGAATCCACAAACAGACAGGGTCACAGAAATTATATAAGCAAGAAAATGTTCACTTTCTAAAAGTGGCATTTTCGAAACACACAATCTTAAAATCAACTTTACCAAAAGATGTATTTTTAAATTGTGAGCTCAGAGACCCGAAACTCCACATGTCCATCCACTCCCAAAGGGAATCTACACTTTAATCATATTTGAACGTAGCCCCCATGTTAACCTATGAGAGGGACATGCCTTGCAACAGTAAAAAACAAATTTTGCAATATTTCACTGTCTGGACATCTAAAACACATTACTATATGTCCTACCTTAACCATACACTGCACCCTGCCCTTGGGGCTACCTAGGGCCTACCTTAGGGGTGCCTTACATGTAAGAAAAGGGAAGGTTTAGGCCTGGCAAGTGGGTACACTTACCAAGTTGAATTTACAGTTAGAAACTGCACACACGGACACTGCAGTGGCAGGTCTGAAACTTGATGACAGAGCTACTTATGTGGGTGGCACAACCAGTGCTGCAGGCCCACTAGTAGCATTTGAGTTACAGGCCCTGGACACCTCTAGTGCACTGTACTAGGGACTTACTAATAAATAAAATATGCCAATCATGGATAAGCCAATTACATACACATTTTGTATAGGAGCACTTGCACTTTAGCACTGGTTAGCATTGGTAAAGGGCCCAGAGTAACAAAAACAGCAAAATCAGAGTCCAGCACACATCAACAACTTAGGAAACAGAGGCAAAAAGTTAAGGGAGACCACGCCAAAGATGAAAAGTCTAACAGCGGCAGAAATACGTATTACAAAGTTCCCGCCAACCAGCCTGGAGGTGGTGACCTCCCCGTAAGATTGGAAGCCTGTGGTGGGACCACCAAACTCATCATGAGGCTCTATATTCTTTACTTTCTGATGATTAGTTCCGATATCTAAATCCTTTCCCATGTCATTTTACAAAAAGGCAAATTATTGAACTGGAGCCAGTACAGTTATAAGATGAAAGATATCACATTGGGTCCAATTTATTAATATTTTGGCTGCCTAAAAGCCTTGTTAGGAGTGGTGCTATAATTCCAGTGGGTTCGGAACTTCATCACAGTGACAAGATCTTTGGATTTACAGTGTTTCTCATGTGTTGCCCTCAAAGAGTTTGCTTGATCTCAAACTCAGTGGGAAAAGGCAGACTAGCCAAATGTAATGGGTTTGAAATTATCAGATATCCTTGTATATTCTAATTTTGAGGGTACCCTCAACGTACAGTTCATAATCCTCAGGTTTCCACACCCACCGTCACCTGGAGTTACTAATAGTCCTAGAACTGGTAACTCTGAAATGAGGGGAAAGTGCTGGCAGGAAAACAGGGCCCTCTTAATGAGTGCCAGGGGTACAAATCTTAGATATGTATACCTGTGCATCAAAATTCCACATCCTTTCTGATTGGCTCGGGATAGTGGGATTTTCAAAGGGCAAAATACAGTTTCACTTACACTGCCTTTTATAAATATTGAAGAGCAGAGAATAGTTTTTGTTTTTTTACACACAGCAGATTTCCAACATGGCAATGCATGCAACACCATGGTCGAATGTAAAGTTCCAATTTTCTTGGGTTGTATGGTAAGGGGTTTCATTCACGCGGAAAATTGAAAACATACATTGTGTGATTGCAAAGTTTTGCCATGTGCTTTAGAGGAATTTCAACCACACAGAAAATCTTTTGGAATACACATTCACCATGGGACTATGCATGAAAATCTTCAATGCTCGAATAATTTAACGTGTACTCCTGCAAGGCACTGTGAGTTCCTGAGAATTCAGCAATGTACAGAAATCATATTAGGCATACATTTAGAATCCATGTGTTTCTGTCAGTTCTACTTGCAATAAGATTCAATTGGCTAAACAGTCGGAGACCATTTGGATGGAACAAACCTGATCATAGTGACCTCTTACCTCACATCAGGCAGTACACATAATTATTGCGTCTCAAGAGAACTTAATAAATTGTGAAAAACACTTGTGGACAACGATCCTGATGACCTATAGATATGCTGCACTGATGTTAATTTTTAAATCACTGATTGCCTTAGATATGGTGTCAAAACAAGCTGAAAATAATGTAGTGATCATTAATATATAAATATGCAGATCATGTGTTTCAGCCCAGGAGTATAGTTCACAATTTTGAATAGGATGGGAAGATAACAGACTCACAGTGAACTGATTACAACATATTATGCAAATGATTAATATAATATTCATCTTATTAGTCTTCTTAAAAGTTACTCAAACGTTTATTGAAAAAAAGCCTTTCTTTATTGTGGTTGTTGGAAATCGCCATTTCTGCAGGGTCATTCCCAGACTTTTTTCTTAATTTAACCTATTTGTGCCTTAACCTGTCTCTGAATACACATCTGGGTTTAGGTGATAGATATTTTGGGGAAGATTTAAGGAAAGTGGCACCGCACCCAGTGCAGCAGCACTTTCATTCTGCCCCTTAGCGCCCCTAGCTCCACCATGTCTGCACCGTATAAAAAATACGACACACCATAGTGCAGGGTAAGGGGCAATAGTGTCATTTTTTTATGCTATTGATGTACTCTGCAGGAGTAGCACCAACAGTTTGCCGCTTATCCTGCTGAGTACATAGAGGATCATTATAAATAATGGTATGCCCCCTTTTTACACCTGCTCTGAGCAGGCGTTAAAAGTGCTGAAAAAAATGGTGCAAGGAAATCTTTTAGATTTTCTTGCACCATTCTTTTAGCCCCTCTAAAGGGGGAACGTCCTCTTTGCATACATTGTGCCTGGCGCTGGTATAATATGATGTAAAGATTTACAAAGTGGCGCAATGCATGCATTTCGCCACTTTGTTAATACAGCACGGGGAAAAGGCAACTTTAGTGCCACCATAGCATAATAAAAATGAGACTATGGCAGTGCTCACATCTGAATAGGCTGTGTCCTACCCTCATGCAAAGGGCTGATAACCCCCAACTGGTAGTCTGGAGCCAGAACTCGGTTTAAAGGGAACCTTGTTCCCTTCAGAGAAGAATTCTTTTGAAGTTACCCCTACATCAAAGGCCATTTTGGGTATAAGAACTGGCCCTCTGACACCATATACTCAGATCACTTCTGGACTGAGGACATTCTACCACGAAAAAGAACCACTATGCTGTCAAGGCGGAGTGCCACTCAGCTGTTAGCTCTGTTGTGCTGGCATGTTACTTCTGCCTGGGAGTTAGAGGACTGGATTCAACTCTCTACTTCCTGCAATCTAAAGTTTCTCCCAGGGTCTGACTGAGCTTGCTTCCTGTTTCTGAAGTCTCAGGATATCAGACTTCACCTTCATCTTGCTACTAGCACCTGGGCCCCTCTGCTGTGAGTCCTGCTCTTCCAAGTGGTGCCAAGTCTAGTATTGGGTGCTTGGAGGTTACTGTGGTGCTGCAACACAAAAACGGATGCAACAACGCTGGGGTGTCACTTTTAACCGATGCATTCTGCTGCAAAAATGCCACTTTGCCACTGTCTACATTGAAGCCGTGGACACCGCTCACCAACTATGCAATGCAACAACCCTGACTTACAAAGCAGCCCCGGCTTGGCTGATGCAGCACCGATGCATCTGAACTAGTACTCATAGCTTCGGGACATTGACCCATTAATGACATTGACCGATGAGGAAGCAATGCAATTCCTGCAAGTGCAGAACATCCCCTCCTCTGGATGAATGCATCACAGAGCATCAATGCAACAAAGGTACTGTCAGCAGATCTGAATGACTCCTGTACCCGGCCCGTGCGCCATTGTGGTCGGACAGTACTTTTGGATTTGCCCCTGACCAGCTGGACCAGATAGTCCCGGTTGGGGGTATTGTCTTCTAAGCATTGCATTTTGATTTAACCTTAAAAAATTCATAACAACTTCTGTATGTTGGATTTTTGCCATTTCGGTCTTGTTTAACTCAGATTAATGTTGGCTATTTTTATAAACTGGTGTGGAGTCCTTTTGTGGTGTTTTCACTGTGTTACTGTGTGTGTGCACAACTACACATTGCCTCTTTAGTTTAGCCTGACTGCACAGGCACAGTTCCCTTTTAACCCAGCCCTGGCTCCAGACTATCAGTAGGGAGTAATCAGCCCTTTGTGTGAAGGCAGGACACAGCCTATTACGATGTAAATGTGAACTGCCTCTCCCTCTTTCTGCCAGGGGGACTATCCGTACGCAGATAAATGCAGAGGTATCATCTGTTACACCCAGCCCTTCCTGTTTGTTGCTGTCTGGAGAGAATACACAAATGTAGCTGCCACCTAAACCCAGACATGTATTCAGATACAGGGTAAAGTAAAAAGATATTGCAAAATAAAATGATAGAGGGAGTGTTGAAACTTTTCAAACACTCACCCCCGTCAGAGAACTGGATTTAATCCATCATTATTTTGCTTGCCACATTGCCCCAGTTCGGGCCCAGCTACATGCAAATCAGTCTTGACCCTGCTCCCATTGAGAGCAGTTGGCCAGAACTGCCAAGCCAGGTCCTCCCTGGACAGAATTCAAGCATCCTGGAACTGGTTTCATGGTATCACCCTCCATCAACCAGGCTAGCTTGAATCCAGTGACGCAGCAAACAAGGGACCCACATATTTACAAAAAGTAGGATTTTTAAATTGTGAGCCCAGAGACAACAAACTTTCTTCTATCTTTTCCCAATTGGAAATTACACTCAGAAGATGTTCCAAGGGAACCTCAACATTAGCCTATGGGAGAGATAGCCTTGCAATAGTGGAAAGCAAATTTAACAGTTTTTTACTACTTGGACCTGTTAAACATAAAAGTAGATGTACAACTTTTTAGATACACTGCAGCCTGCCCTTGGGGCTAGCCAAAGCCTACCTTAACAATGACTTACATGTAAAAAAAAGAAAGGCTTGGGCCTGGCAACTGGGTACACTTGCAGGTGGAAATGGCAGTTGAAACTGTACACACAGACTATGCAATGGCAGACATATTTGAGAGGCTACCACAGTGGATTGCACAACCAGCACTGCAGGCCCACTCGTACCATTTGACTTACAGTTCCTGGGCACACATAGGGCAAGATTTACAAGAAAGTGGCGCATTTTCTTGCGTCGCCCCTGCCCCACCTAACGTTTGCGCCATATTTACAATATGCCCCACAATGGAGTTTGCTCCCACAATAGCATCATAAATCATTAAATCATGACGCTATTAGGATTCTTTGATGGATTAGCACCATAAGTAATGGCGCTAGTGCAGCAAAGCACTATGGAGGCCCATAGGTTACTAAGGCCCATCACTTTAATGCCTGCCCCCAGCAGGCATTAAAAGTGAAGGAAAATATGTTGCAGTGAAATCTTGTAAGTTTCACTGCATCATTTTTTGTGGCCTCCCTGCATGGGAATGACCCCGTTGCATACATTGTGCCTGGTGCAGGGATAATGTGCAGCAAGAGATTCCAGTGTTACCATGTTTTAGACACAGAGCACATGCACTTTATTACTGGATAGCAGTGGTAAAGTGTCCAGAGTCCTAAATCCAACAAAAACAGGGTCAGAAAAAGAGGAGAAAGAAGGCAAAAAGTCTGGTGATGACCCTGTAGAAAGGGCCATTTTCAACACAACCACCCTCTAGCCTAAAGCCAGAATAGACTAATCAATACCTGGATGGGCCTCCCCGGTTAGAGTGCTAAATCATGGACAATAGCCCACTACTGTAGGGGTACTTGTCAGTTCTACACCTCTCTGAACTCAGTTGGATGCCTCTGTCTCTAATCTTGGGCCCACTGAACTGGCCTGTGGGGAACCCTTCTCCTCTTCTGTGATGCATCCCAGTAGGCAGACAGTAGCACCATGGTAAACAAAGTTATTTGGCCTGTTCCACCCACAGTCTGACCTCTGTCCCCAATCCAGGCAAAACTCTGTCTACCAGGACAACAACCAACAGAGGCCACTGTCAGCTGTCAGTGGCAAGAGCCAGACCACGGGCCATCCAGGGCTCTCTGATCTCTTATGGTTCTCAGAGTGGGGGGCAGTAGTCCCTGGTGTCTTGCGTCCTTTTTCCACTCTAACTCCCACCAGTTCAGGGGTGTTATCCTGAAAATGGTCAGCCAGTGTTAGGTCTCTACCCTGAGGCTGGACAGGGGACAGGTGTGGGCTCTTCCTTACCATGCACCTCCAACTGTGGTCCTGTAACCTCCACTTGCGAGTGGGACCCCCCCAGACAACTGAACTGTTAGGGTGCTTGTGATAGCCACCCCACCCAATTCCCCTGACACATGGGCAACTCATTCCTCAGAAGGCAGTCTATGGGTATCTAGGGACCAACTATGACACTCCTCTGGGTCACCTTCCCACTCCACTGTAGGGATTCTAGAGCCACAGGGCGGAAGAATTCCTGCCCATACGCTGGTGTCAACCTACACACCTGGCTGGTGTAGTGGTCTTGGAAACTAGCCTTTCCACCATCATGTTATGGTTAGCCCCGCTGTCACTCAGAGCAGTGACTGGGATCCCATTCACTGTCCCTTGGTGGAAGTGATGACTCCTATCCTCAGAGATCATCAACTCACCCTCTGAGTCCACCTCCCAATTAAGCGAGCATGGCATGGTCTATGACCTGCCCATGGGGAGTACTCACTCCTAAAGCCACATTGACCACTACTGCAGAGTTCCCATCAGAGGGTGGTTTCTTAGGGCGGACAGAGCCCCACTGCTGGTATCCGAGCTAAGAAGATTCAAAGCAGCGCGGTTGGAAATGTGGTTCTCTGGTCCATCGCCCACCTGAACCTCCATCCTTCTTCTCAGAAGGGATATGGGATCCCTTTCCTTCCCCCTTGCCCAGGCACTTGCCTGTGTCTCCCGTGACCTCCACCCCACTCTGCTGGGGGAAACCTGAACCATCGTTCTCTGGGGTCACTCCCCGGTACCTTATTGTGGACCCTGGTGCTAACCCAGCAGTATGCCTCATTAGCATTTTCCCTGGGGTCAGAGAGCTTACTGTCAGTCATATGGTGGTGCAGCTCTGAAAAACAAAGACTAAACTTGATCCTTTGAGCATTTACATTGTTCAGCCCCAGATATTATGTCACATTACTACCCTTTACTTAACTAGCCAGTGCTTTGCAGAAACAGTCTACACCATCTACCCAGGTCTGAGGTAAAAGATTCACATTCTCCCTACATTTCTGCCTATACATCTCCAGACTCAACCCATATTTCTTGATAAGCACGGCAGAATACCTTGTCTTATCACTCCCTTGCAGTGTGAGTAAGGTGTACCTCCACGGCATTGGAAACTGCTTCCACAAACTGCCCCCAATCTTCCTTATGGATCCTGTCCATTTGTGAAGCAATCTCATAGGCCTCAAACCAGCGATCTATGCCTTCCCCTCCCTCGCAATCAGCTATCAGGCTTCAGGGTATATGTGCTCTCATGTCAGAAGACACTGAAGATATGCTGCCACCATCTGTGCTGGACTCAGCCTTCTGGGCTTTCAGGCCCAGCTCCTTCAAGCTCAGCTCATAAACCAAAATAATTGTCCTTTTCCTCCATAGCATTCTTCGGCCATTCTCTATTTTGAGCTTTGCCAGTTCCACTTTGAGCTTCCTGGCTTCCCGCCTTACCTCTAGCTCCTCTGGGACAGACCTCTGGAGGAAACACTGCTGCGTGCTTTAGAGGGTGCTTTTCTCCATTGGCACTGGCCCCTCACCCCACAGACATTTCTGGTCTGTCCAACAACTGCAGATGCATATCCTCCTTGCCATCCAAAACACTGCACTGCTCTGACCGTGCAGCTGCTTGCCTGTCTGCCAGCCAGACCTCAGTGCCTTTTGCAGATCCGTCTTGTAAGTAAGGCCTTTAAAAGAACACTTGCAGAAACCTTTAAGCTGAGACCCCATGTAGGTTTCCATTTTCTCTTGCTCAAACTCCACTCCTGCAGTTGCAGCTGCTGGTTCTCCAGAGTGAGACATGGTTGTTGCAAAAACTCAATATGTTGCCATATAGAAAAATAACATAGTGGTATGTAATGGTCTGAGATATGAAAGTAGTATACACCAATTACTGTATGCAATGCACATATACAAGTCCTATCCTCACAGCTGCTCAACAATGGTAAAAATCTGGTATCGAGTTGGCAGAGGTTTGCACCCTGTCCAAGCTACCAGAGGGTGAGCACAGGTAAACTTTAATGTGTATCTTACTTCCCCTAACTAGGATTGTGGCCCCTACTTGGACAGAGTACAAACCCCTGCCAATTAGAGACCCTATTTCAAATAGTGGTGAGGCACCAATGCATATTCATGATGGCTGATCTTTTTCTATTTCTCCTGTCACTAATTTAAGCTTCAGAACATGTTTCCATATAGATGTTACGATGAAGCAATAAAAACATAACTTTGTAGTAAATATTTGCTAAAGTCCCTTCTTCTGTCAAACCGAAGTAAATTCCTGTGGGCGAAAGAGTTAAATGAACTCCAATTTTTAAACTCAATCATCTAAAAATGACAAACCAGTAATTTTGTAATTGGGGCATTCCAAAAAACATGCATCCAGTCTCCCATAGATTTAGCAGAACAGTGTGGACATACTGATTAAACACTGGAAAAACAAATTTAACATCTTAGTAATGTAATTTAATGTCCATTTATTCAGGAATAACATTTGATAAAACAAATTTGAGCTATGCATGATTGTATATGATAATTTAGTTATTTTTAATAACCATGCTGTGTCATAAAAAACTGTCTCAGTAGACTCAGCCCATTTCATTTTGATTTGCAAAATTTGGTAGTTCAGTTAAACAATCCTGGGACTGGAAACCAATTTTTAAATGAATCAGTTCTGAAGTGTAAATTTGGTTAACTGAATATACTAAGAATAGACCCAAATTGCATCTTTTCTTGTGGACACATAGAATGCTGAAATTTGTTTAAGACCACCACTGGAAAATATTGTTCACCATCATAACTCTGACTTATGCCCACTGTTTGGCCCATACAGTGTTGATGAATGAGAAGAAATGAATGAGATGAAATCCCACTATTTAGTAAAGGATGTTTCAGCATGCTTATTTGGATTTTTCAATACCTAACTATAAAGCCTGATATTGTTGTTTTTGTAAAAATTAAATAAAATCATATCTTACTTTCTTCAGACGTTTTCCTCAACTAATGAAACTAAGAAAGTCTGCTGTTTCCCTATCCCTTAACATTCTTAACATCAAGGAATATCAAGGAATTATTGTATAGTTCAATATTTGTACCCCTTCGATGCTCCTGTGTGATAACTGTCGCTAACTAATATAGTTGTAAATTTGCAAGGGCAAACTCTCCCCATTCTCTAGAGAAGTTCGGGACCTTAACAGAAATTCTTGACAGAAAACTAACCCATTTGTTTCTAAAAATGCATTCAATAATGAGGGAATTTAAAAAAGAAGAAAATAAATAATGGGAATATTGACATTTTTAATCACAAATCCCATCTAATTTTTGATAGTGGAAATTTTTCCCAGCTCTGAAAGTAACTGTTTGCCTTTGCTCCAGGGGTAAATAGCCATTTCAAACAATACATCAGAATTTTCTGAAAATCTAACACTTAAATACTATTCAGGGTTGAAATTAGATTACGTGATCAAGAAAGATGGCAGAACCTCCCTAGACTTATTAAAAAATAACAGCAGTGGCAGCTGATGCCAGTAGCACTTGGTGGGGCAGCTGTTGAGGGGGTATAATAAAAAATAAAAAATGACCTACCACTCCGGGACTCTGCCTTAGTGCTCCTCTGCTCCCCTCTCCACCCAATCCAGATGTTGCTCTCATGCTTTTACCCAGCATGAGAAATGGGCCAGGACTGGTCCCAGCGGGATGAAATGTCGCTCAGTAGGAACTGGGAGCCTGCTCTGGTTCTGCACCCAGCTGGGCAACACAGCTCAGGTGGAGAGTTTTAAGTGTGCATGTCGGTTTGGCCATCCTAAGACAGCTGTCCAAACCAACATGCACACTTACAATGCACCTACCACTCCTCCCTGGCTGCTGCTGACTCAGAGGATGGCTCCGTCCCACCCTAGTCTCGGTGGACTGGCTGTGGCGGAGTAAATGAAAAATAAAATGATAATCAAATAAGTTTATTATCATTTTATTTATCTGCTGCTTTTCAGTAGTCAGTCGCCTGAGAACAACAACAATTCTGTTTTTGACAAATTTACTGTGTAGTCCCACAATGTAGTGTATTTTTGTATTGCAAACAGGACAGCTACAATGTTATCTTGACTAGTTGATAAATATAGGGCGATGTCCTCGACGCATTATTTAATCACATGGAGAATCTTTTCTGGTGCTTAAATCACCAGGATGGAGCAAATGTAAATAGTTTAAGGCTCTATAAATAGGGAAAAAAGCTTGTAGGAGGTGGGACATCCTTGACTGGTGCCTTTTGTAGGTCTTCCAATGCCACATTGTTATGAAAAATCTATCACGTTGTATTCAATCAGATATTTTGTTCAAGGTGGCAACTAATATGATGATGCGAGAAGAAACATTGCATTTAGAATTACACACAAAAATTCCAAGCTCTCCATGTCAAAAGCCACCCCTGTGTCTAAGAGAACTGATGCTGCTGGGATTTTTTTAACATAAAAATATTCGGATGCTTCCGTTGTTACTGTGTGTTGGCCTCTAAACAGAGTCCAAGTAAGAGATCACTCTAATCTCAGTCAATCAGCAACTTTGCAACCTTCAGTAGCAGATTTGAGATAGTTTTGGCTAACATTTCATAATACAATTTTAGCAGCATTATTGGATGATAAGAGCCAAGGTTTTCTGTGCCTTTGTATGGTTTTAACAGTCATGAACTTTTTTCAAGGGCCTCGATGTAATGTTTGTGAGTAGTCACCTCTGTTGTGACCAACAATGCCTGACATCCTAAATGCCCATAGTCAGCTTCTATATCAGAGTTCCTAGTTTCTGAATAATCTATGCTTCCTGAAAAGGATTCAATATGTGTATGTCTATTGTCAGTCTTAGACTGGATTACTGCTATGGTTTCAGTTTAAAAAGTGTAAGGGCCATATTATGTAACGTTTGCACCGCCTTAGCGTTAAGCGCCACTAACTTAAATCCATATTTATATTAGACCTCTCTAGTGTCAAAATATCTGGCTTAGCATAATTTTTTGAGAGCACCAATTGCAACAATGATATGCAAGATAGGTGTTTCCTTCCAAAAAAATGACGCTAACCCTCAGGCTCCACATTTACCTCCTGACGAAAAAACAACACACAATAAGGAAGCAGACCCAAAAAATGATGCAAAGCTGATTAGCGTTTAAATACCTGGGCAGACAAGGCATCAAAGTGATGTTGAGCACAGTGCCATAGGAAAACACAGTGCAAACACCTTGGAGTCACTATTTTGGGCACATATAGGCCCACCCCAAACCCCTGCATCACCACCACCCACACCACATGGACACTACAAGTGGTGGGGGCCCATCCTCCATAAGTATATGTACTTGTCTGTTGTGTGCCACTGGGGACCTCTTACATGGGGCCCCTGATGGGCACTGATTCTGTTGGTGTTGTCCTGGGGATACTGGTCCCCTGTGTTGGACATTGGGGTTGTGGTACTATCTTCTGTCTATTCTTAGACGAGTGTCATTATATGGCTGCTTGTGTGACCAGAAAATGATGCTAGGCTGACTAGCGCCAGATTGTTTGGCGCTAATCAGTCTAGCGTCATTTTCAGCCCACTAGCGCCATTTTTTGTAACGTCATCCATCACTGGCAAGCTTCATTTTCTGTGACGCCATCCATTTCTTAGCTCCATTTATTATCATTTTTTAAATATGGCGCATGGATGACGCTAGGGAATGACAGTAGCTCAGATTAAAAAAAATTACGCACAACTGCCCAAGCGCAGTTGTGAGTCATTTTACCTAAATGTCTTGAACTTCCGGCAGTATCCTATGCAGCGAAGTGCCATATTTATACTTTTTGACGCAAAGCAGCGCCAACGCAGTTTTGCGTCATAAAGTTTAACACCGGCTAGCTCCATTTCTTTGTGCCACCCGGGGGTCAAATTTGTACTTTGATGCTCCGTGGCGCAAACCACGGTTTTGAGTAATTTTTTTTTGTCAAACCATTGCGCCACATCATAAAGACAAACTACATTAACACAGCGAAAATGACTTTTATCCAGTTTACGACGTCGCAAACCAGATACGTGCCTTTTTTTGGCGCAATAGCGTCAAAAAGCAGCACAAACACAGCAAAATGTGCAAAGGAGCCCCAAAATGGATCCCAGAAGCCATGAGATACCCCACGAAGACTACAACTGACCAGGAACCAGCCATGACGACCCAGACAAGACCCAGGAGACGGAGAAGAAGAAAAGGAAGTGCCGGTTCAGTGCAGATGAGCAGGTAATACTGGTGAAAGAGGTGACGGAACACCAGCATCAACTTTTTGTCACCTCAAAATTGCCAATTGGGAGGAGAAAGGCAATTTGGCAACAAATTGTCGATAAGATCAACAGTGTGGCAGAAGTATGGAGACCAGTCACTGAGTGCAAGAAACGCTGGCATGACTGCAAGCGCAGAACCAAGGAAAAGATGGGAAGGAACAGGAAGGCAGCCCTGCAGACTGGAGGTGGGAGTCCAGCACCGCAGGAGGCCCGGGACCACATGTAGGAGATGGTGGCAGCCATCATCCCTAAGGAGATCGTCACAGGGATTCAAGGACAGGATAGCGCAGACTACCAGGAAACAACACAGATGCAGGGTAAGTTGCATGGAGGACAAAAAAGCCTAATTGTGAACTGCAAGCAGCGGGGACATACCTACTACACAATGCATGTCAGCCATGAGAATCAGGTAGTGGAAAGGGCAAAGGGGCATGGCACGGGTGCATGGGCTGCGCAGGGGAAACCTGGGGCACAGCACAACACTACACCAACAACCTTTGCATGGGGGTACTTTGCCATGCCAAGGCTGTTGGAAAGGCAAAGCCTGTCCATGATGGTAGGGTACAACATAAAACTGGCCTGCTGCCACACGACAGCTGGTATTGTCGCTACATGAACTAAGGCTCAATTTCCACTCTCAGGCCATATCCGCAAGTGGTATTTACTATAGACAACAGTTGCCACTACCACCTGTGCTGTGTGTGCAGGTCAAGTAGCCAATGGCAGTTACGTGCCCATGGATCAAACACACCCAAAATAGAGGGTTCAGGATGACAACGTTATCAATCCCCTGTAATTACTAGAAATGCGCAAATCCTGTCAAATGCTCATGTCTATAGGCGCAATAAACATCAGGCATTATTATTATTAGTATGAGGTATACAGCAGTCATGTCATACCCATGCTGCACATTTCACGGTCAACCCCGTGCCAGTGTTACAATAGCTGCAATGCCACCTTGCAACATCCCAACTGTCATACTGCTAAGACAACAGCATTGAGGGTGAGGACATATGTGTCTAGCTAGTGAAACACACCTGCACAGTCATAAGAGGAAATGGAACACTGCTAGGATCATCAGTGCAATCCAGTGTAGCACACATTCCCCAACATCAGCAGTACACACTACCAATGCTGACACCTGTATCGTGCAATGCAAATGCTATACATAGTATATGCTAGATCTCAGCAACATATAGGTGGATGTGAAATATCAGAGACTGGGACAGTTACAGATTGTTAAGTGTGGTGCAAGTGCCGTCAGAACACCCACAGCCAGTGCAAGGTCTCACCATGATAATGGAAGTAGAGGGAGGGTTGAGTAGGAAAAGAAGGGTGCAACATACAATTTGGACAGAACCTACACCTAGAGGATGTGACGCAGACAATTCCCCAAACTGCCCACAATACATGGTACATGCAGGTGGGGCATAAGCCTGGGAGAATGCTAATATTAATGACAGGAACAATGACCAGGAACCAAGATTACAATGTTCAACTAATAGGAAGTCAGGAACGTCACATTACAAATGCCACAACACAGACACACTAATTGTACAATATCTCATTGCAGAGGACGAAGGCTCTCCTGGGGATATGCCTGTCCTGGACTTCCCTGATGACATGGATGATGAGCTGACAAACATTAGCCAGCAGACCCTCCAAGATGTCCTTGGAACCCTCCAGACCCCACCTTCAGTCACAAGGAGGAGCACAGAAGTAGCAGCCATCACAGAGGACCCACCCAGCACCCCAATAGTACAAACTGCCAGCTCCAACCCAGCTGAGGACTCTGAGGACACTGGTACCAGCTTTGAGAGGACTGTGGTTGGAGTGCAGCTAGAGCTGGCCAAGGACGTGCGGGCGGGGATGCAAAATATGGTAACCGCCTTGAGGGGATGCGTACATGCATGATGTCATCTGCAGAACAGGCAGCAGCTATGCAAGCGCTAACATCCATCCTGCAAGGACTACAACAAAGTGTAAGGGAATTCACCACTGCAGTAAGGGAGTTGCCACCACAGCTGGCATCCCAAACCTTTTACTGCGTGCATGAATGCAATCATAACTCCCTCAGGGCTGACCTGGCTGCCTACCACAGTGATGTAGCTGCTATTCTCAAGAACTAGCAGCTCCTCCTTGCTGCAGTAATGTCCTTAATAGACCCACAGTTGGCAGCTCCCGGGAATTCTAACTCCACGTCTTCAAACACTGAAGCGTGTGTTGCCCCTTCAAACCCACGACCACCAAGGGCAGAGGAGACGACACACACATCAGAAGATGAAGCCGTGGAACAGATCACCTTCACCCGTAGGAGTACCCCGGTAGCACCAGTCCATGCCACATGGGCACTGATATCCTAGGTTCTGTGCTTGTTAATATGCCAGTCTGGCAACAGTTGGTCACATGTGCTGTTCTCCAGCACACTGTTTACCTTGATACTATGCTCTGTGATTGTCTCTCACTACCTCATTGGCAATTCATGTTCCTCTGCACTGTATGACACTTCACCCCAGCATGTCCAATTACATGTCCCATTGAACTTGTGTTGCATCACAATAGAAGGCATCTCACTAATGGGCTCACAATCCTGGACTATGTAATTATTTCACTAAAGCACTTTAAAATAAATAGCACTTATACAACCACTTTGTCTCTGTGTAATGTGACACATCAACTGTGTAAGAGATTAGTGATGTATGTCACATGTCAATGGCCATAGAATGTCAATACAACTGCGTTGAAAGATTGTGGGCTGATAACTATACACTGGGGTCTGGATAGTATCATCATCTGCACTTCCTGCAGCTTATTTCTGAAGTAAATTGAAAACTAACAGTATAATGCTGTGTTGGACTGAAAAAGTCCGCTTCAAGGTATGTAGAAGCCGAAAATCAATGTGGCCAACATTCCCTTCAAGACAATCTTTATGTAGGTGACATCTGACTATAAACTTTCATCAAACACACACACCATACAGTAGGAATGGATGTTTAAGAGTGTATGGACAAATATGTAACCTGGGAGTACAATGTAAGAAATGATAGGTGTGAGTTATATATACAATAACACAAAAGAGTATAACATCACTCAGCTTATCAGGGTTCACATGAACATCAGGCTGCAGGCAGATGTGCCACAGTGCCCAATATTCCAAATCAGGTCTCAAACGATGACAGATTTAAAAACACATCCAAACTTCACAGCACATTGGAAACCATAGTAACCTTGAGTGGGGGGTGCAATGGATGGCAGGTGCATTGAGAAGTAGCTTTGGTGTAGCTGCCAATGTGACTGCACATTAGGAATTGTGAATAACCATGTCAATAATGGGATTTAGATGCAGGATGGAACACAGATGCATACGAAATTGACACTGTTCACCCATGCCAAGGCCCGATCCCAAAGCATATGACACATAATGTAAAGGAGTACCTAAATATTTATTTAACAGTAATTTAACTAACTACCCTCATCTAAACTAACCTATCACATTTAACTAAATACTCTAAACATAGACCCCCACCCCCCTTATATGACGGGACACATGTAGGACAAAATATACTAACCTAAACACATAGGGGGTCATTACAACCCTGGCGGATGGTGTTAAAGCGGCGGTAAGACCGCCAACAGGCTGGCGGTCTTTTTTTGAGGATTATGACCATGGCGGTTACTGCCATGGTCATCCGCCGCTTCTCAGTTCCGCCCACTGGGCTGGAGACCAAAGGTGGCAGGACCCCCCTCCCCACCCCGACCCCCAACATCACATGACTCACACACACACAACACGCACGCAGGCACCACCAACACACATACACGCACACACACCGACATACATGCCAACATCCTCACACACAGTCAGACACGCACACCCACATTCAAACATACACGCGCACATCCATACAGACATACCTACAGACATACACGCACTCATTCCCAAAACATGCAACACCCCCGCAATCATACACGCACTCACACACCCCCTCTACATACACCCACGCACACCCCCATGCACCCACACAACACACAACACCCCTTTACCCCCTCCCCTAATGGACGATCATCTTACCTGTTCCGTCGATCCTCTGGGAGGGGACGGGAGCCATGGGGGCAGCTCCGCCGACACCACACCGCCAACAGAACAGGACGTGATTCGCTGGGTGGTGTTCTGTTGGCGTGGCGGTGGAGGTGGAGCAACCTCCACTTCCCAGCCGACCGTCACTATGGCTGTTGGCGGCTCTCCGTCGGAAAAACGACGTAGAGCTGCCAACAGTCATAATACGCCTTCTTCTAAAAAGACCGCCGAGGTCGTAATGACCCCCATGCTATCTTATCCTACACAAATATATATTATTTGGGTATTTTTATTTTCATATTTTTATATTTATATTTTTTTATACACATAAACCCCAACACCATCGATCACCCACCCACCCACAAAAAAAAGACATGTAATAATATAACCCCCTCCACCCCCAACCCACTTATACTAACTAAACTAACAGCCTACTATAACCTAACACTAAGCCCCCTAAACCCACTAAAGATAAGAACCAGGAAAGAGGAGGGAGGGGACGGAATCATGGCTGAGGGTCCAAACATCACAAATTTGCCCTCTGCAGGATCTTCTTTATACCCCGCAGTCTCCTGCTATTGCGGGACACCTCCTGCTGCAGCCTGTCCATCCTGCACAACATCCGTTGCATGTCATGTCTCATGGACTGAAATTCTGCACTGTCTATCACACCAGCTTGGGTTGTCTGTGTTCCACTAGTTGAGGGCACTCCTGGTGCCGGTGCCGTGCTTGGAGGGGGAGGTGCAGGAGCTGCTGTCTGTGGGCCTGTAGCAGATGAGGTTGACGGACCTGCAAAGGTGGCTGTCATCCTTTGGGCAACTGTGGTCTGAGCTGTTGTGCTGGTGGTGGTGGCTGTTGTGGGCAAGGATGGCCCCCCCTTGGGCAAATGCCCTCCAGACCCCTGTGGCTCTTTCATTGCAATAACGCCGTGCCATATTGCGGAACCCAGACTCCACATCTAGTATGTGGCGGTAACGCATTGCCCGCCTCTGGAATTGTCTGATCTAATGGGCATTCATGTCGGCAGTTGTAAAAATAGAGAAAGCCAAACATAACTGACATCATTGTGTGATACATCTACAGATGATATTGTAACACTTCCTCAAAATTAGCTTAAACAGTCCACATCACAGTACGGATTATAGAATGTCCCTGTGGAATTAAAGGCCAATGCAGCCTACACATCTACTATCTAACAGCACAGCAATGCTCTAAAAGGTGTGTACCTACTTAAATGATCTGTGCATCATTGTACTACTATTAGTCACATACCAAATGCTGCAAGTACTCCACATGTGACAGGCCAACTAATGACTATTTTCTGGATGACAATCAAGGCCCACAAGACCAGTGATTTGTAAATGGAATTGCCTGGACGGTATGCAGCTGCTAATCATGAGGGTGTATCCTAGGCTGGAACAAATGAATGTTGGAATTACATGTCTTTCTTTTACACTGGGATCCTCATAACTAGGTACTCATATTTCATATCCATAACCCTATGCCTCAGGGGGTGATGGATATGCAACACATACTTTCAAACATCCAGGACAGCCAGGAAGCTTTGGACAGCTGTCCATGGGTTAAGTCAGTCCACCACAGGTAAGGAGGGCTGCCAACTAGGATTGCCTCAAACATTGGACAATCACATCCACATTTATGTTCCCAATTGGGGCCAATTGTCAACATCATTTGATCTCACTGATACCTTTCCAAAAACAAGCACATAGATGCAAGCACCCATCTGGGCTTGAGCTGCATGCACACCTATGACATTCTACTCAAGTGCCACATAAACTGAGCACAACATCTGGAGCTAGATGCTGCTAGGCAGACAAACATACAGCCCTAAATGTTCATTAGTTGACAGGGATGCTCGAGTCTGTGGGTCATACTTCAGCATCACTGGTCTGTGTGAATCAGGGTATGACTTGCTGACTAAATCATGAAAATGGCCACCTCCACATTAATCATTGGCACACATGTAGCAACAAATATCACCCTGTTCACCTGTCCATGCCTATAGCGCAGCACTAGAATCCCAATATATGACTCTCCGCCACTGATTGTCCAACTCAAACATGTAACATGTAACAGAATGTCAAACTCCAGTCAAGTCACATATCAGATCATGTGCCAGCTTGCAATGTGTCCAACACACAGGAGTCAATCACACAACAGCTGAAAACACAACACAGGACTAGCATATCAACACTTACTGGACATGTCTGGGTCTGCAAATCGAGCAACTTCACCAATTGTGTAGGGGGCTGGTCCACCTGTGAAACATGGAAGGGTGAAATGTGGTCAATGTCTGCTCACTGTACAAAACTTGGAACAACAAATCACTGTGTGTGACATTGTATATTATAGAGCAGCACCTCAGGCATGTAGACACCCCAACAGACCTAATACTGCAAACATGCATTGACCCTGTCACTCCAGTGATTGACAGACACACATATGCACACATGCACTGGCCCCAACAATCATGTGGTGCCAAACATGATAACTCAGTTAAGTGCAGATTTATTTCTAGAGGGTACTCCATTTCTTCATTTGTTGTTATGAGAGACATGCAAAGCCACATTCCTGGTGCACTGCAATACCAGTCACTCAGGTATTGTGGCTTATGCATGAAGGGACAATGAGTTACTGTGTGATGCTCATGTGGGTTGAGTTTAGTTCAGGAATTATTGTGCTTTCTATGGTCCATTATATGTGTGCCTGTGTTGTATGTAGGTTACATATGCCACATTGGCAGTGTACCCAGAGCTCTATATGCCCCCTATGACACCATGATGGCAGGGATCCTGTGTGTTACTTGAAGACAATGTTACACTAAACATGGATTGGCCAGTTATCTAAATCAAAACAACAAAGAAATATATGCTGACAGTGTCTAATCTGATCATCCATGACAGAATGCATGGGCACAGGTGTAATCATTGCACCTGAAATGTGTTACTCAGGGCCCTGTGTACCTATGTCAGGTATTGTAGATCACAGGTAGCCACATTCATTATCTTACATTTGCTAAGTTGGGTCATCTGTGGTTTCAGAACGAACTGACACTGTCCCCTAATTGAAACATGGTTTAGCAAATGTCCTATTTTGGCAATCTTGATGACATAGGTCTCAATTTGTATGCACCTTGGGAATGGTAGTACTCATAGGAATGCTGGTCTGCTGATCTTAGCATACACCCATGTCTGTGATAGCCTTCATCCTGAGAAGTTAACAATTGTACATATGCTGCACTGGATCAGCAGGGGTGTACCAAACGTAAACTACCAAACTATTTTGTCACTTTAAATGTATGATGGAAGCAGTCAGGGGTCCCTTGCACAACATCGTGCAAATAAATAATTAGTGACCATGCATTCACAAAGTTCAGGGATCCCATGATGAGCCATTAACTTTAGACAATTCTTTGGCTATAAAGTGACATAGATGGCAAATGCATCAGCTCTGTACCAGCAATTGTGCCCGAGGCAAAAGAAAACACACAGGAACAATGATCATAGGGACAGATGTTCATTTTTTTATCATGTGTAGCATTTACTTCATTGTTTTTGCTACAGCTATGGAAAGTAGCACAAAATATTTAGATATTATCAAGTGTGCATAAGTTTGGCATCCATAATTTATTTAAATGCTGGACAAACCAAGTTGAAATATCAGCCTAAGATAATACCAGAGGTTAGGAAGATATTTGTACATATGGCCACGACTACTGTTCAGACATGTATTCAAAAAATTGGGGACTACATTAGTTCCTTGAATTAGCATGTAAAATACACACATTCCTGGTATACTCACAGGCCCTGAAAAATACTTTTGTTTGTGCTGCATTACCATCATCTATTGATGTCAAAGCAGCACTAATTTACAAAATCAAGTTGTCTTTTTTAGGTTTGTGCAGCTTATGCGTCAACAAATGACGGTAATGCGTAGCAAAAATTGTATAAATCAGGGCCACTGACTGTACAACTTGCATTCTTCATGTCCACAAACATTGCATGCAGCATGTCACAAAATCTGCTACTGTCACTACAGAGCATTTTACTGCACACATTAGTCTAATTTGTACTCACCAACAGGGCCATCAATCACCACACCCAGGTGGTCCAGCAGGTCTTGCTCTCTGGCCACCGGGTCAGCCCAGTGATGTTTAAGTTGGTGGTCGTTGCGCTGCCTGTTGAACACTCTCTTTTGGCAGAACAGCACCTTGGACCACCTGAGCCTCGTTGCCTCGGTGTGATACCCCTGTATCACCCTGCCACCAGCCTCTAACATCAGGGGGAGGAAGTAGCACACCAGCCAAATAAAAGCCCCCAGCTCCTCCTCCCCCATTCTCCCTAGGTGTGGCCTTCCCAACATCACAAAAATAATAGGGATAGGTAAGGGAAAAGAGGGAAATACAGGAAAAGGAGGTTTTGAAATGAAACTTAAAGAACCCACAAACAGCCCAACAAAACCCCAACTAACAATACCCACTCCACACTCCCAACAGTACAAAGACAAAATTAAACACAAAAAATGACAAAAACACACTTACACTGAGTTACGGAGACACTCACTAAAACAACAGATGACAATGGAAATGGCACACAGGAGACAAAAGCACAATATTGACAGACACAACTCTCTACACAGCCACACAGTCTAGAAGAATCAGAGACTGCAAAGTGAAAGTGAAAGTACACCCACTGTACAATTTCTGTAAACAGGATATCCTATTACATCACTTCCTGTCTCAAATGTGGTGCGTTTTATTATGATGCATCAAAATTTATGACGCTTACGGGCTTTGCAATATTGCGTCAATATTTTTTGACGAATATGCTTAAAAATTCCCCCACATTCAAGGATCAATATATTTTTTCAAGGATAACCGATTTCATGGGGTGCAGTGTTGGAATAAACGCTAGGGACCAATCGATGTATAATGGGTGTGAGCGTCATTTTTAAACGCATATGCATCATATTTTTCCATACATGTGTCTTTTTTTATGCTTTTGCGTCAAAATATCTGTCTATAACTGTGCTTGTGTCATTTTTATCTTTTTTAACATACATGAAGGCAATAACTATACAAAGATGGGCTGTTAGAGCCTACTGTGTGTGTTCTAGTGTTTGGGCATATGTGGCAGACCACACTACTGCGGACCATAATACTCATTTTGTTGTAACAGATTAACACTTTTGACAGAAGCAACAGCAACACAAACATTTGGATTTAAAATTGGTATTTCTTAGTTTGAGAAGGTGTTGCATCAGTAAAGGATAGCAAGGCTACGCAGCTTGGCCTGTGTGTTTATGTCTGTAAATTGGCTATTTCAATTGTTCTTGGGTCTCTGTGTGAGCGTCACAAGACGTGTTTTGCATATTGTGCTTGTATGTGTTGTTACTGTGGATAACCATCAGATGTCATTCATTGAGGTACATCAGTCATGATATCTGTTGCATCTTATGCTGTGTGAACTTTCCCTGACTTTGGGGACAAAACATCTCCCATGACAAACTATACACAGGATAGATAGAGGACGGTTGTAATGCCATCACATGTAATGGAATGTTGGATACCACTTCATGGTCACTTGTGTGTATACTACCCATGAGTCAGGCATTTGAACATGCTAGGTAGGTACTGTGTTTGTGTCCCAACTCCAATCCAAAAAAGTTTTGATATACCACAGTTTGAGTCTTGTAAATGACCTATGTTTCTCCTGTGGCTGTGGAGGACCAGCAGACCATGCTGCATGTGTTCACACATTTCCAGTGGTTCATTGCACAAAGGTGTCCAGTTCAAGTGTGTGGCCATGTGTACCCTGTGTCAGTATTGCCCTCCATGTTGTCATATATGCAGGGCTAGTCATGAGTCTGTGGAGCCATTCCCTCAATTAACAGAGTATCCTTCAAAGCAGATTTGCCCTAGAACCAAAGATAAACTAATAGCACACATGTTGATATCCCAGCTACGGCACAGCAGAACTTTTAGAAGGCTGACCACAGATCAACCTTGGTGTGCTCAAATACGTTATGGATCAGTAATCTGAAACAGGCAGATTTCTTCACAACATTTGTAAATAGGGTGGGCTATAAAATTCCCACTGCAACAGGGAACATCAGTGCCTCTGTGCAAATTAATCTCATAGCTAGTCACCATGCAAGCCTCATCAGAAGATAGCGGCAGAAGTAAATCTGTGTCTGGGCCGTCAGGGCAAATACATGTTTTGTCCTTACATTTGCAACCCTTGATTGTTGTGCTGTAGGCACAGTACCTAATCCATGCATACAGCCCTAGCACACTGTCACTGTTTGGCACTAATGAATACATGTAAAACCAGACCAGGGATGGAGGCTGAAATAGGCCGTTTGAATACATGTCCCAGAAGAGAATATGATAACTAAAATGATTAAACTATACTGAACATTTGAGGATTCATTGTAGACCTACCAGACACAATACCCCATGAGGAAAGAGAGGGCATGGAAAGCAACTATGAGACAAATGTAGCCACAGGGAAGCTCTATGGTTAGCGCAAAGACTGGGACGAGTCTGGCTAACAGGATGCAGGCTCTGTCAGGAACAAACATGAACAAGGCAAATACACAGTGAGCAGACTCTGCCTGTTGGACAAGCAGGAACAACACTGTGGGAACAAAAAACAGTTTCTGCTGTGGTCTGCACTGTTAGACAATCCCCCAAGGTCTCTGGTACACAAGTGTTTATACGCCAATGCACAACAAGGAGCTTCAGAAAATGGCAGCTTCTAAGCAGTTCCAGGCAGCAGCAAGGGCAGGGCAGAGTCAAATGCCTGATCTGCATGGTAGTACTCACATGTGTGTGCAGCCTCAGTCTCTCACAAGTTGTGGTGTTGAGAATCAAGTTTAAAGGGCCAAGTAGACCTTTCAAATGGGAAGCAATGGACAGCTGATTACAGGTCTACTGACTACCAGGCAGTGCATTATTTGACCTGAAGTCCATGCAGACTGATGGACTATGACTATGGCATGCCATCCTGAAGTGGGAAGCACACAGGAGTCAGAATGGGAGTCTGGGTGTGTGTAGCTGAGGAATCTCAGGGTACAGATAGACCATTTACAGGGCCGCCTAGGGAAGGGTGGGGAGAGACTTAAAACATGGCAGTGGCAGGACTTATTACTTTGGATGGACTGCGCAGGGCATGTTTTGTGAGCAATGCTTGTCATACTTGGGGCACTCGTGCTATCCATTTTCAGCCTAGATGGACTTCTTGTCACACATGCTCCTTGCAGAGATAGCTGATGTCACACTTACTGTTGTCAAGGGTCTGGTCATACATTCCTGTTACCAATGCAGTAGCACATCCACTGTGTCATGTGTGAGACACTTTTTTTCCTTATGATTGATGGTGTCTTAGTTGTGTTATATGCTCAAATGGACCATGTTGGCAAAATGGATGTGTATGATAGCTATGGTCCTCTGATATTGCCCTTCACATGTGAAATAGACAGGATATATGTCATTTACACTATGTGTGATGTTGGCTGTACATTCATACTCATCAAATGTGATGTGGCTTTTTCAGTATCCTAATCTTTATTTCTGCCATGCTCCATGAGTCTAAACTCTGATTATGATTCCTAGGGATCATGTGATGCATAAAAATTACCCAGAGCACGATTGAGTGACGAAGGTAGGTGTTTAAGACCTATGATAACAAAGTGGTGATGGTGACTATAGTTAGAAGAAGTTTTGTACCATGTGTTGTCTCCGACGCAATCCTGCTGCAGTGTTTGGATGGTCCCCCTCATTTTCACGGACAGCATCCTCCTCTTCCTCATCTACAGGCATTTGTGGGTCTAGTTCATAGAAGGGAATGTTCCTCCTTACACAAATGTGCAGGATGGCACAGGTCAAAATGATCTTGCAGACCATTTCAGGTGAAGCTGGACTTCAGGATGCCAAAAGTCCTCTCAACTATGGTGCATGTCCTCCGGTGTGCCTCATTATAGGCACACTCTGCTGCTGTGCTTGGGTTGGCAGTTGGGGTCATGATCCATGGCTGGATCCCGTCACCCTGATCAGCTGAAAGAGAAAATGAGTGTACATTTTTGGGTGTTGGTTGCAACTTGATTATCACTTTGCATGGCAGTTCTTGTCTTGTGTCGTCTGTGACTCATCTGTATTTGTGTTACTGTGTGGGATCCTAGGCTTCTGGGATGTTGTTGCTGCATTGGGTTGTTTAATTATCAAAAGTGGTGTTTGGCTGATTGACCTGATATCAGCGGTGTATTTGTAAACTTGCTGTTCTTTGTGCTTCTCCCATGCATTATGTCATGTGAAAGAAGTGTCCATGTGCCTTCACTGGATGTGACATGATACTTCCATACACACAATCGATTCCACTGTGCTGGTAGGACGGTTCCACTATATGGCCTGAACACCCAATCCAATTCAACATATGTAATAGCATGTGAAATACAATAGTGAGGCCCTATGATTTGGCTTGGTGACAATGTACAACACATCTCCATAAGTTGGCAGCACTGAAGTGTTCACAATTGACAATGCACAAATATCCCATGTGTGACAAGTTCTATGCAAACCTATTTTTGTACCCTCACCGAGTTGGCTCATGTGCAAATGTGTATCTACAGTCCTGAACCTGCTCCAGTCCAGGAAAGCTGGCTAACTTGGTTGTGGGGGTGAAGATTTTAGTGTCAGAAGGTCCATGTGCCTGTACATCTGTTATGTATATGTGTAATTGTCTCAATCCGTATGTGTAGCAGTGTGCACTTTGCATTAGTGCCACATTGATATATGTTCATAGCACAGTCCACTTCCTTATTGCTAGCGGGCAATGTCACCCGAGGAGTGATGTGAGATGTTGGTACTGCCTCAATGATTCTGTGTCACCTTCATTAGAGTCAGCATCATCATGCTATGTGTGACATGGTGCTTTACCTGCAGCAAAACGCATTATACACCCCTTACACAGTACTTATTGCTTGGAAGGGTGTGTGATTGAGTGTTATTGATGTGATATTGGAAGATTCATCTTCAAAGTTGTACTGCCAGTTAAGGCCATGTCATTGTCACTGTGTGGTTTTAAATCGGTCCCTTGTGGCTCTGGAGTGGCATCTGTTGTTATTTGCATCTGTCATTTGTCCATAGGTGTGAATCCCATTGGCTCAGAATATCGAACATGACCACCAGTGTCACAACCTCAGTGTCTTCCTGGCCATGTGTCAATGTAGTAGTGTATGTGTTGTGTGTCCTACAGGGTGCTGTGTATATATAAGTAGGTTTCTGTACTTACCAACAAGTAGGCCATTGCCATATCTGTAAACTGTAAGCTCCGCACTTGTATAGCACACTACTCAACCGTTAGGGTCTCAAGGCGCTGTACACATACCGCTGTGGAACCCCTCCTGGCTTTCCCCTGTGAGGCGGCAACTCATGGACAGCCCCAGGGTGAAGCCAGGCATCCGAGCGCTGTGAGGGCCGTTGTGGAGATTAAGCAAGCTATTGCCCAGTGTTACAGAGTGTGACCCATCAATTAGATTAGGCACCAAGGTGAGAATTATTGGTCCAAGGGAATTGAGCCCAAGACCCGCTGAGGTGGGAATTGAATCCTGGTCCCGGGCCAGATCTCTGCATCAGGGTCTGCCGCTCTAACCATTGTGCCACACTTCTCCTATCATCCATCCTGGAAGTGTTGATTGATGGTGCTGTGGCGGAATACGAATGAATCATGTACACTAAGATACTTTGCCACAATGTTGGTGATCAATCCCAAGTGATCCACAATGGCCCGCCCATTGATGGAGTGTGTGTGCTTCCTGTTGCGGTATAGATGCTCGGTTGCAGCAGGTGGCACAATCCGTACATGTGTGCAGTCAATGGCACCAAGCACTTGTGGGAAGCCATTGATTTGATAGAAGCCCTGTTTGGTCTCCTGCTGCTTCTGCTGTGTGTTGGGGAAGCTGATGTGGCGAGGTGTGAGGGAGATGATGGCATCCAGTACCTTGGGGAGGAAGGCAGAGAATGAGGGCTGTGAGATCCCCGCAACCAGGGCACCAGTGGTTTGAAAAGATCCACTTGCCAACATGTGCAGGACAGCTAGCAGCTTAGTCTCTGGTGGAATGATGTGGGGTGTCCGCAAGCTGGGTGCCAACTGTGGCTCAATGTGGCGCAGCAGCTGCTGTATGGCTTGCCAGTTTAGCCTGTACCTCTGGATGATGTCATGTTCCCTGAGGCCCTGAAGGGTTGTCCTGGTCCGGAATATCCTCTCCTGCCTTCGGCATTGCCTTTGGTGTTGGTGTGGTGGAAGCTGCTGCTGTTGGTCCTGTGCTCTGCGTCTGTGCTTGCTGGATGAATAGCACCTCCATGTCTTCCTTTTGGAGCTCTGATGTTGCTTCTGTGGGTTTTCCTTAAGTACTGGTGTGTTTGCCCTGACCCAGGATTACATTTTTGGCGCAAATCGGGATGTGCGCCATTTTCCGACTCCGCCTCTCAGCCGTACAGCATTTTTGCACAGTTGGATAAATATGGCACACAGTGTTTAAGTCGTTTTTTGGATGGGAACACCTACCTTGCATCTCATTAACGCAAGGCGGTTTCATGCATCCAAAAAATGACGCACACTGAGATATTTTGACGTTAGACGGGTCTAGCATCAAAGTATAAATATGGTGTTAGCTTTTCACCGAATTTGCGTAAAAAAATGACGCAAATCCGGCGCAAGAAGAGTATAAATATGGGTCTAAATATCTGTGAGTTAGCCGAAACCTCTTTAAATGAACTTTGACTACCACAAGTCAAGTTTGTTGCCTGAATTATCATAAAGTCATGTAATTGCTTTCCTCCAGTGCTTTCAGATCCTTTGCTTAATGAACCTTGAATTACTTCAGAAATAACTCTGTTTAAATTATTGCATCGATCCTCTGATTCAAGGTAAGGTGTCAGATTGTGATACTACTTGAGCCTTTTTGTCTGCATTTTGAAAAATGGGATGAGGGTCAACTCTCTTTCCTAGTTGCATCAATGACTTATCAGGATTGCCTGTGGAGTACTTGGTCTTGGTTTCCTTCCCCATTATTATCTTTCATGCTTGTGACATTCAACATGGAGAAGCAATTCAGAGGGTTGCTGGACCCCACATCCAAGTGCACTTGTTGTGACCATAGTTTTGTATTTTTTTTTAATCTGTTTTAACTGAAGGCCATATGTTCCTATTATATTACTGTCAATCCAAAAAGAAAGAGTGTCCCTGTTAACCATGTTCTTGTGATAGGAAGTGCTTTTAAGAGTGTAAGAGTGACATCATTACCATGTTTCTTATTGACTCAAATATTTCTCTAAGTTGTAGTTGACAGTTGTATCTTTGAACACACCATTAAAGCTTAGTGCTTCTTTGTTATTTTTCCTTAGTACTGCATTTACTTAAGAAAATTATTTTTGGTATGATATGTGCCTGAATGGTAAATGATTCAGCTTGTGGTATAGATGATTGTGGGTTGTTCATTTCCCACGGGGAGAATTATTTTTTATATTCCTATTATATTAGTGGCCATTTTGCTTGCTCAAGGAGGCCCAAGTGATTTAAATGGGAGCTTCATCAAGCAACCATAATGATATACATCTACAGTTATTTATTTATTTAATGTTTTTCTCAGCGACTTTCCGGTGCCACCTTCCCTTGGTGGTACCAGTATCCGTCTTCTCCTGCCTCCACCTATTGTCCCCCAGCCTCCTCCTTACAATACTTCACAGCTCTCTGAGAGTTGCAGAGTTAACGAATGTGCAGGGAAACAGCAGCCAATGTCATATATCTTTAGTCAAAATGGGCCACCCACGAAGGAGCCACTAGCTCAAAAGCAACAGTATCCTGGCATTTAAGATTGTGAATCACTCAATAGACGAGAAGCAGCCTGAGTACTCTACACAAACATAGAGTATTCACATCAATGAATACGAAGTATTACTGTTATAATAAAGAAGGTTTCCTCAGAACATCCAACTGAATATTAACAGAAGCCTCCACTCTGTCTGGGTCTCCATTATTTTCTGCAGCTGCTCAAACCTTGTAGAGAGAGATTTTGCTCTCTGGGCTCCTGGATTTCAATTTCTCAGCATCTATGTGTTTAGTCATTGTCAGGTGTACAGGTGGCTCCACCGTGGTGCTACCCAGTTCGTTCAACTGCCAACATCTGAAACCCTTGAAACACTTTGTGAGGACTCTGCTACTTACTGCACCCAAAGGAGCTGTGCTCAGCAGTAACAAAGCCTGATTAATTTTGCCTTGCAACATTAGAAGAATCATATCTTGTCTGGAGAGCTCTTTTTTACATGTTTTTATTAGTTTTCAAGAAATTAACATAGTCACATACATATATCAGTAGTTGTTACTGATATAGTCATTGACAAAAGGCATACATGCTGTGGTCCCATGACTTGCCAGAGCCCACATATCATGAGAACAATGACATAAAAGCATCCTTTCAACATAGCCAGACTACACCTTCCCATTATATTTCAGTCCTCTCTGTTTGTACATCATTGTTATTTTTACTAGTGTTCAGTATGTGTGTGCAGCATCCTTCCGATGAGCCCTGCAGCAGTATATGATGGTGTGCTATACATCTGCTAAACTAGGATTTTGCTGTACATGTGGAAGACCCATCCTTTGGGGAAATTGTGACCATTGTTCTCTAATCACAGGGGCCTTTCATCAGACTTGGTTTGTACTGCCAGGAGTAGTGTGACCCATTCAGTCCTGACAGATCCCTTCCTCATCTATTGGTAAATAGGGGTCAGCATGTTTATTCCTACCATGCATCATTTAATTAGTGCCTGTAGCCAGGATGCGACTGACAGGGGCTCTGATACCTTCCAGTGCATAGCTCTCATCCGCTTCCCTATGAGCAGTGCCAAATCTATGAATGTGGAGGTATGTTTGGCCAGCTTCACTATCAGGAAATGCCCCAGTAGGCACAAATCTGCCATGTTCGGCAATGGTTTGCCCGTCAAGTCTGTCAGAAGTGTAAAAATATTAGACTAGTAGGGGACAATGCGGGGGCAGTTCAATATCATGTGAAAACAGTCTGCTGATGTAGACTGACAGTGGTGACAGTCTGTTGGAAGCCCTGGGTAGATGTTACCAGATGTTCTGGGGAGAGGTATACTTTTGTATAGTTGAGTTGTGGATACTTGAATCATGGGTACCTGGTCAATATTTTGTGTATTCTAGAATCTTTCCCCATTCTTTGTTTTATATATCATGGGCAAGTTTGTGTTCTCATGTGAGTTTCAGGGGAGAAAGTGAATTTCAAAAGATGGGGGCAAAGTTGTGATACAAGCATTTCACTGCCTTACATTGCGACCCGTATGTCAGTAATGATGTAAGAGCTTCAGAGTGTGGTGGTTCTGTTGCTTCTATGCACCATAAGCCACACACCACTCCCTAGGAGAGTCCCTCCTACAGTAAATGCTCCAAGTCCTTGCCTTCAAGTCCCATACCATGTGAAAAAAGTCTGCTGACGCAGACCGTGAGTGGTGGCAGTCTGACGGAAGCCCTGGGTAGATGCTAATCAGACATGCTGGGGAGAATTAGGTACGGAGTTGTGTATAGTTGAATTGTGGGTACCTGGTCATCATTTTAGTGTATTCCAACATCTTCCCCCATTCTTTGTCTGATATGTTGTGGCCAAGTGTGTGTTCTCATGTGAGTTTCAGGAGATAAAGTGAATTTGAAAATTTGGGGCAAGGATGTGATACATGCATGTCACTGCCTTAAGGTGTGTCTCGTGTGTAAGTATTAATATGAGAGTCTGAGAGGGTGGTAGGTCTGTTGCTTCTTTGTACCATAAGCCACACACCACTTCCTAGGACAGTCCCTCCTGCATTAAATGTTCCAAGTCCTTGCCTTCTGCTAATCATTGCATCAGCCATACTAGCTGAGCTGCTATATAATAGACTAGTGGGTTTAGACACCCCATTCCTCCCCTGTCCAGTGGGCACATGGCCTTATCAAGCACTAAGCATCTCCACTGAATCCCCATATCACTTCTGAAAATAAGGTGCACAGATTCCAAAAGAATGCTGTTAGTAAATGGAGGGGTAAAGCCATGAAGAAGTACAACAATATTAGCAAAAGAATAGCTGCTTGATCGAGGGATGAAAGCAGCTGGCAGAGCAAGAATGGAAACCCATTTGTCTAGGTTACTGTCCTTCAATTCAGATTCTGTGTTGTGTGCATAGATATTTGAAAGTAACGGAGTTCTGGAGTAGCAGGTCCCTGAGATTGAAAGGCCTATCTGCTGTCAATGGTCCTCTTAGTGGAAACACGCAGCACTGTTCGCAAATAATTGTGAGGCCTGTAGGTGACCCATGCAATCCCTGTTCCAATGTTGTCGGGTGAGGTATTTGTTATAGTGTAGGCAACACAGGCATTCTATGAAGGACTGGTCTATTTTCGTCAGCTCTAACAGTTGTGGTCTATCTTGTGGGTTCTCTACTACTGCCTTTTCTAAGTGCCTGCGTTGTTGTTTGACACCTAGAAGTTCTCTCACAAGTGTGATCTTAACTCCACCGGAGGTCTTAATACATATGCCCATATGACTACTGTGAAGGCATCCCATTCTATGTTAAACTCTGAAGCTGTGGTGTCGGTCTCCCTCAAATATTTATTGATTACCACTCCAATCATTTCCCTGAATGGGAGGGGTCCAACAATCTGTCCAGCTCTAAACACCACATGGGTATGACCGCCCTGTCCTTCCCAGCAGAATTATCACCAGATGGGGGTTGTGATCTGAGTACAGGTGACTTAGAAACTCAGAATTATACGCACAGTGATATCAACACTGTGGAACCCATTCTCCTATTCAGATGTGTATGGAGGCCATGTACACTTGCGTAGTAGAAGTGTTCATGGGTTGTGGGGTGGATTTCATGCCTGAGATCTGACAGACCGCATAGCACCATTCAAAGCCATGGGCCAAAGGTGTGGCAGGGTGGATGGTACAGGTGGTAATGGGCTGCCCAGGGAACAATCCAAGACCACATTATAGTCACCTTCCCACACCCTGTGTATGTCAATGTTTCTAGTGACATAAGGAAAATAGGGTGTCTAGGAATTGTAGTTGCCCAGTATTAGGCACATATATACTAGCTATGGAGAGGTCAGTCCCATCCAGCGCCCTCGCCAGTATTGTGTATCAGCCCTCTGCATCATCACAGTACGGGTGTGTTAATAGTGGCACCCCTGGCACCACCCATTTCAGTGTGCCTCTTGCAAAGGCACAGTAGGTAGTCCCATAAATTCTACTGCTCTAGCGTTTTACCGATTTGCGTAACTCCACACCTGTCATCTATGTCTTCTGCAATACGGCAATAGCCACATGTCTGCATTTCAGCAAAGTGTGTTCCATGGGGGTATGTGTGGGGGGAAGTACCTGTTTTGATGCATATTTTGGGTGAAAGTGTGCATCATATAGGCCCTCATTTTGCCTGGTGGTCTTTTGACCGGCAGGGTTAATGTGGCAGTATTACCGCCAACAGGCTGGCGGTTCATACCACCACATTATGAGTGTGGCAGGTTGGCTGCAGGTTGAGCCGCCAGGCCGGAGATGTCAATCTCTGACCCGGTGTCCCACAGAGTACCGCCAGCGACATTATGAGCCAGCCTGCCGCCATGGTTTTCATAGTATTAGCAACGCCACAAAAACCATGGCAGTAGGCCCTAACGGTGACAGGGAATTCCTTCCCAGTCACCGGTAGGTGGCTCCCCACCCCCCAGCTCTCACCTTATATCCCCCACCCCCTTCTATGCAAACCCCCACACCCCCTTCCATCAAAACATTCACCCACCCCGTCCGATACATGCATTCACCCATCCACCCCCATAAACGCACAAACTCACACACACATTATCCCCCACCCCCCACAAAAGTCACTGCGCTCCACACCCCACACACCCCCTCCCTGCATACACTCACACATACACCCACATGCACCATGCATACACCCATTCACGTTCACTGGCATACATGCATTCACTCATTTACTGGCATACACGCAAGCACATAGGCATTTGTCCAGACATACTCACAGACATTCTTACACACACACACACTGACATGCAGACACACACTCGCTTCACCATTCTTACACGTATTCACTCACACGCATACAACAGAACACATAAACGCATTCACACACACACTCGCACACTCAGAAACACACACAAAACACCCCCCACCCTCCCACCCTCATCCCCTGCTGGACGCCCGACTTACCTTGTCCGGCGAGGAGGTCATCCGACAGAGAACAGGAAGGGGCGTAGCTACCACCAGCAGCGCCCTGCCAGCAGAACACTGCCAGGCCGTATTAATCCTCACAATATGGCTGGCGGCGTTCTACTGGTGGGGCGGTACTTGTGTTAGCAGCACTAGGTGGGGGATATAAGGTCGCCAGTATGAATACTGTTGGATTTCTGTCCTGTGGCGGAAGTCAGGCAGTGCTCATAAACTGGCAGACGGATGGTCACCGCCGCAGTGGTATGGTGGGAGCCGTTACCGAAGTGGTAGGTGTTTTTTACCGCCAATGTTAAAATGAGGGCCATAGTGTGTAAGGGTGACTTCCCATACCTTGCTCCAAGCCAACATGCTTCGACCAATAAAGAACAAATATACCAAAAACAAAACATCATTAACAACAACTGAAATCTAACTTGTGTGTTCATGCCTGTTGCCTTCTCGTGGGGCTGTAGAGCTTGTGAACATACATCAGTAAGCCCTCTGCCACTAACTCAATTGTAGTTATTTACACACCAGTGTACTAATAAAGTCAGCTTATGTTCTGTGGGACTGGCTGTGCAGTATAAACTGGTCTAATTAAATCATAAGCTGTCTGAGGGGTGGCCAAGGAGTCAGCTGTCAATGAATCCTGGTCAGCGGAGCCTCCATGTTCTCTTCATCATCACTAGATCTCAATGTGATGTCTTGTAAATGTCCTCAATTAGGGATGCTCATTCCGGCACTGTGAGCTCTATTGTGGGGGCATCCATAGTCAGCCCCCACTGATCTGGTCTGGGCTGGCACCCCCTTTTTGGCCTTTGGGTGTGGGAGCAAAGCAGCAAGATTTTGTGGCTCCCAACCTTCAACCATGGACACTCCTTCTTGTTATATGGAAAAGAAAAGTGTCCTGCGATGTGAGACTCAATTTAGCAAGGTACAATGGGCATTAAGATATACTCAATACTCCAAGTGCCTGTTTGGCTGCCTGAAAGCCCTGTTACCATCTTTGCACCATGGCAGTATAATCTGGGAAAATGTGTATTTTCAGACTGTTTATGTCCCATGGGCTGTGGACTCGATCCCTCCTTGGGCACCCCAGTTCCTCTTCATTAAGTGGATCGACTGGGCCAGTCTCGGCACTGCTCCGTTAGACTCCTCAGTCTATGTAAACCATGTGCAGCTGTGATGCCAGCACCCAAGCATAGAAACAATAGTAAGAGAGAGGCCCAATCTCTATAAATCCCTCCTTGGCAGACCAGTGGGAGCTTGCTTCCCCTTGGGCAGGCAGGCAGGGGAGAAACCATCTGAGAGCTGCAGCTCCAAACAACTTGTAAGTCTGATCGTCTGATGGTAATCTATTAAAATATCCGCTCCTTAGATTTTCCAGACCGATCTCCTGATGCTGCTGGTCTTACAGAGTCTGCAACTTACATCCATCTTTTGGAGGTGCTCGGTTAAGACAATTATTTACATACCCTTGTTCTGCAAGAGTTGAGTAAGGTGCTTAATTACACCCTCCTGGGGTGGGAACATATAGGTGTGTCCTCCCTTAGATGAGAATTAGAATATTCCATCCTTTATCATATGATGTTTTGCCAAAGGGTGATTAACACACTCTTCAGAAGACACTTTCCTGTTTTAGTGCTACCTATTTTTCTGGTTCTGAGGTGGCTCATTAGTAAATCATTTAACAGGGTCAAAACATTGACATAAGATATTAGCTTACTGTTGTTTACAAATATCATGCTGACCATCATACTCGACTATAGAAAGGTGTTGTAAAAAAATTTACTTTCTGATCAGTCACTTGTTTTGTACATAATTTTGTATATAGCACTTGGGCACTTTAGAATTCACTGGCACATTTTCACTGCACCATTCACCTTTTTCTAGCACCTAATTTTTATGTGGTATGTTCTGAAAAATTTGTTTTGTTGTGAAGTAAATTAATTTGATTCAATCTTTGCTAAAAACAAATCTTGTGGTGGTCTAGTACATTTGCTATAGGAGTTGAGACTTCTACTCCCTCTGAAGGGACCATTGTTCTACTTTATCAGGTTTTAATAGAGTGCAAACAGAGATGGGTATAGAGACTGGGCACACACAAGAAAGGATTAAATGATGACATACTTTGGAGTTTAATCAATTCAATGCAAACATAATAACAGTATGTAGACCAGGACAGTGAAGCATCCTTCATTAGATATAATATAATAATTTCAGACAAAGTAAACATATGTATAAATTAACAAGAGAAACTAAGATTTGGACAGCCTTAAAGTGGTAGCATTGAAAAAGAAACACTTGAAGAGGGTGCATAAAAATATTTGAAAGCATTTTTTAAAAGTTAGTGTGCAGATTGTGACTGCTTTTAACAAAAGATTTCTTAGTACATTTGGCCCTTACTGTGATCGCTTCAGGTTCGACTGCATTATTGATGCATTGATATTATACTTTTATGGGATTCCTAAAATGTTAGATTGATAAAATGCCTGTGTATTGTTTGGAGTCACCTGGGATTACCTGGAGCATTTTGTAATATGTTTAGGTTTTTAAATTAATTTGTCTTTTATATTTTGATTTTCAATGTTTCTATGGCTTATTCAAACTAACAGTAAACGCTTAATTATATATGAAATAAATAATAATAAGTAATTGCAAGGAAACTTTGATGAATTGGTTCGAGGAAGCTTCACCATTTCTAGGGAGACTGTAGTTCAACTCACTATTGTGAAGGAGGGCAACCAATAGAACCAAAAGCCCCTAAAGAATTCTCTAAGCACGTTTTCTTTCTATAAACTTTGTTTAGAAAATGTTCCATTCCCTCATTATAATGTATTACAATACACAGTACAATAACAAAACGCGTAATGAGGGCTGCTAAACATTTTGATGGTTCTGTAAGTGATAAATCAAGGCTCTTTGTCCGTTTGCTTGAAAAACCTTTTCAAAGAATACACAAAACAAAAGTTCTTTATAGATTGAAAATTAAAGTTTTTTTTCTGTAAAAACAAAGGAAGGTCATTTCATATAAAATCTTTTGTGTTGACAATATTTAAAAAAGATTTGTCAGTGTTATTTAAAATGTTGGCAGTATTTTAAATCGGTGTGCAAAGTGGCACAAATTGAAGTATGACTGGAACTAATAATATTATATTTTGTGGTGAAATGCCATCTTCATATCGAGCACTGTGAAACTTGTTGGTGATTAATTAAAATATCGCTTTCCCAACTTTGTTTAAGTAACACGATCACTACCAAGTCTAACTTCCAGTTAGATTGGTTTGCATGAGATAGCCCCAAAGGACAGGAAAACCTATCTTAACTGAACTTTCAATATCCCTAAATAAATAAATAAATAGAAGTCCCCTACTGAATAGAGTTGGTGCTGACTGTATCTGCTAAAACTTCAAGTATCCCAAGGTTATGGTACTGATATTGTTGGTGCGTTGTGCCCGGAACATTTCCTCCTCGCTTCTGGTTCAAAAACCACACACGCGCAGGTAAGACACCATCCCTTTTTTAATCTATTGAGGTTGACAAGATCTTTGGACTTGGTGAAGAGTGTAGTAGTCAGAATCATTCAAATACACAAATCAATAACATTATACCATAAGCAATTCTAAACACCATAAACAATTGTGAAGGAGGGCAACCAATAGAACCAAAAGCCCCTAAAGAATTCTCTAAGCACGTTTTCTTTCTATAAACTTTGTTTAGAAAATGTTCCATTCCCTCATTATAATGTATTACAATACACAGTACAATAACAAAACGCGTAATGAGGGCTGCTAAACATTTTGATGGTTCTGTAAGTGATAAATCAAGGCTCTTTGTCCGTTTGCTTGAAAAACCTTTTCAAAGAATACACAAAACAAAAGTTCTTTATAGATTGAAAATTAAAGTTTTTTTTCTGTAAAAACAAAGGAAGGTCATTTCATATAAAATCTTTTGTGTTGACAATATTTAAAAAAGATTTGTCAGTGTTATTTAAAATGTTGGCAGTATTTTAAATCGGTGTGCAAAGTGGCACAAATTGAAGTATGACTGGAACTAATAATATTATATTTTATGGTGAAATGCCATCTTCATATCGAGCACTGTGAAACTTGTTGGTGATTAATTAAAATATCGCTTTCCCAACTTTGTTTAAGTAACACGATCACTACCAAGTCTAACTTCCAGTTAGATTGGTTTGCATGAGATAGCCCCAAAGGACAGGAAAACCTATCTTAACTGAACTTTCAATATCCCTAAATAAATAAATAAATAGAAGTCCCCTACTGAATAGAGTTGGTGCTGACTGTATCTGCTAAAACTTCAAGTATCCCAAGGTTATGGTACTGATATTGTTGGTGCGTTGTGCCCGGAACATTTCCTCCTCGCTTCTGGTTCAAAAACCACACACGCGCAGGTAAGACACCATCCCTTTTTTAATCTATTGAGGTTGACAAGATCTTTGGACTTGGTGAAGAGTGTAGTAGTCAGAATCATTCAAATACACAAATCAATAACATTATACCATAAGCAATTCTAAATACCATAAACAATCTAACACTGAATCAAACTCCAGACTGAATACAATTTCAAAACTTTATTGCAAACTTGAAATCAACATCACATAAATGGTACACAAAACTATATTATACACATACATAAAAACCATAGGTTGACCAAAACGTCTTAAAATAATTAACCTACTAAACATCATTATTGTTAGACACTCCAAAAGAATAATAGAGATTAGCAATTGAACAATATGCACATTATTATTAAATTTCCAGACGCATGACATTGTGACCTCTCAGGGAAATTGCATTGGATCAGATCTTATCCTTTTCTCCCAGGTACATTTGTGTGATTACTGTCATAGAACCAATTCATCTAAAGGGAGTTCTCTCCTGTCAGGTGATGTCCCTGTTCACCAAGTAATTAAGGTGTTGTGTAGAAGGGAGACAGGACTATCTGTTAGTAACTGGGCATTCCATCAAAACAAGTGATCAGTACAAAATGCTGTTTCTTTTTTTGCTCTTGTTTTGAGGATATCCATGTGTTCTGTGTTCTGAGGAAAGCCCTTAAATTGTGTGGGTTCAAAACGCATTGACAATATAGACCATCTTGAGAGCGCTATTGGAGATGAATGGGCCTTCAGGGAGAATTAAAAGCAATGGCCCTCATTTTGACATTGGCAGTAAATCCCACGTACCGCCACACTGACTGCCACCAACATATTGCTTCTGTGGCGGATATCCACTCACCTAATTATGACACACACACACCAATCCAGCCACATAAACAAATCTGCCACACCAAAGGTCATTGATAAACTGGTGGTATCAAAACCCACACCGTTACGCCAACAGAACTACGCCCATCACATTATGACCCACGAATCACCACAGCGGACATTCAACAACAGTAAACCATTAGCAGTACATACTGCTGCGCTCAAAATACACACACTCAAACAAAACAACACCACATTGGACAATTCAAACATCACACACCTGACAACTATACCCACACAACTATAAAACACACACACACATTACCCACAACCCTTTACCATTCCAAATCATTGGCACGAAACAGACACCACAACCACAGACAAGACCAGAGCCACACACCACCATCACCTGTACACCACCCACTCACCTTACATCACACACCCCAACACATCACCCTACACACCCTCCCCCACACTACTCACACAACACCCATGGCACCACAGAGACACCCCCGATTCTCAGAGAAGGAGCTAAGGGTCATGGTGGAGGAAATCATCCGGGTAGAGCCACAGCTATTTGGAGCAGAGGTGCAGCAGATATCCATTGCAAGGAAGATGGAGCTATGGCGGAAGATCATGGACAGGGTCAACGCCGTGGGACAGCACCCAAGAACCAGGAATGACATCAGGAAGAGGTGAAACAACCTACGGGGGAGGGTACATTTCATTGCAGCAAGACACCAACTCGCTGTACAGAGAACGGGCGGTGGACCCCACCTCCTCCCCCACAACTAACAACATGGGAGGAGCAAGTCTTGGCAATCATGCATCCTGAGGTCACCGGCACCCCTCTCCCTGCAGAAGGAGGACCACCCCACAAACGTTCCCTGTGATCCAGGCAGAAGCAAGAGACTATTGCCAAGACCCTCGCCAGGAAATTAGACTCTCCTGATTGTCACTCTTGTGTCCCACTCTGTCACCCTGTCCACCTTGAACTGCTATTGCTCCCCTTCCTATGTCCCCTTGGACAATGCACCTGTGCTACCAATAGACTGGAACTATCCCCTGGACTTTCCTCCACCATCACCCCAGCCCAATGCACTTGCCCCTCTACCGTTTAGCACTTAAATAAACACCCTTTGAAAAAATACAAGTAATTTAAGTATAGATTCATTTAACCAGGGTAAAACATTGCATTCCAATTGTACAGTAATGTTCACATTGGAAATACCTGTAGTTGGCTGCAGTGATCACACCAGGAGTGATAGTGGGGCACTAACATCTGCATCTTACCAAAGGGTACAGTGAGTGGGCATAGAAGTGGGAAATAACAGCATGCCAGTGACAAAGATAAACAAGAAAATGTCAATGAAAGAATAAGTAACACTGTCCTACCTGTGTGTCATTGGAAGTATTGTCTGATCACTGCAGTTCTGTTGTCCTCATCTTCATCCTCTGCCTCCTCATCCTCACTGTCCACAGGGTCCACTGCTGCCACACGGCCATCTCCAGCCTCCTCCTCCTGAAGAAAAGCCACATGGTGTCTCAAGGCAAGGTTGTGCAACACAAATTTCTGGCAGACCTTCTTGGGTGAGTAACACAGGGATCAACCTGTTAGATGGAGACACTGACACCTCACATTCAGAAGGCCAAAGGTACGTTCTATTATCCTTCTTGTACGCCCATGTACCTCATTGTAACGTTCTTCTGCCTTTGTCCTGGGATTCCTCACAGGTGTCAGTAGCCATGATAGGTTGGGGTAACCAGAGTCACCTGCAAATATGGAGGGACAACATTTAGCCACACACTATCCCATATGGCCTACAGCATACCCATACACCAACATCCACTGGGTGGGGACCAGGGCTCACCTATTAGCTACACCCTGTGCCTCTGTAGTTGGGCCATAACATTTGGGATGCTGCTATTCCTCAGGATAAAGGCATCATGCACAGACCCAGGATACTTAGCAGTGACATGGGAGATGTACTGGTCCGCCAGGCATACCATCCGGACATTCATGGAATGAAAACTCTTTTGATTTCTGAATACCTGTTCATTTTGACGGATGGGGGACAAATGTAATATGTGTTCCATCAATTGCCCCAATTATGCTGGGGATATGTCCCATTGCATATAAGTCAGCTTTCACTGTGGCCAAATCCTCCACCTTGGGGAAAACAATGTAGCTGCACATGTGTTTAACCAGGGCGCACAACACTCTGGTCAGCATTATTGAGAACATTGGCTGTGACATTCCTGCAACCAAGCCCATTGTCACTTGGAAAGAACCTGTTGCCAAGAACTAGAGCACTGATAGGACTTGCACAAGAGGGGGGATCCCAGTGGGGTGACGGATAGCAGATATCACGTCAGGCTCCAGTTGGGCACACAGCTCAGTGATTGTGGCCCTGTCAAGTCTGTAGGTGAGGATAATGTGCCTATCCTCCATTGTTGCCAAGTCCACCAGGGATCGGTACACGGGGGTATGTCTCCATCTCCTATCCATCCGCAGTGGTAGCAATCTATGGGGCTAAAGAGTGAGGAGCTGGTCACAAACTGTACATTTGGGCCACAACAGTGCAATGCTCGATGTTATTTTGAAAATGTATATGTGGCATTTGCCCTGTATGTCCAATTGTGAACTGTGACACAGTTATAATCCAGGGCCTGCCCTCCTACCCCCCTGACATGGCGTCCACCTGTCCTGTGTGGAGGGACAGGTGGAAGTGAGGTAATTCTGCTGACATTGTGCGCCGTTGAGGGAGGCGGTCAGGAACCACTGTGCAATGCCTCATTGGATAATATTGGCCCCTTTGGGGTACAGTGGCCAATGGTGATGTATGCCGGTGGTGATGGTATGTACCGCTGCGGACATTACCGCCATTTTCTATCTGTTCTCTCACTTACTTCCTGGCCTTCAACAGGAGAGGACCTACATTGCATGTGCTACTGTGACCTGTGTCTGGAACCTACCATAGTGTGTGTGACTGGGGAAAGGGCCCCTGCCTTCACCTCAGTGGAGTTGGAACAACTTGTGGATGGGGTCCTACCCCAGTACGGACTGCTGCATGGGCCTCCAGACCAACAGTTGAGTACACTGTGAGAACGATGCATATGGCATGAATGAATGGAGTGGTGTGTGTGAAGGCCTTTTGTAGGGGGTTGGTGGATGTCCCCTGTGTGGCGTGCAGCTTGTGTGCTGGGCCCTGTGTGTGCAAATGGCAATGTGAAGGGGTATGGTGGGCCATACGTGTAACAGGCAGGAAGGTCTGACAAATGCCTTTCCCTGTGTGTATTCCTCTGCAGGTCAGTGCCCATCAAAAGAAGGGTATATGGCGTGCCATCGCCAAGGAGGTGCAGACCCCGGGGGTCTATGGCAGGCGGACCACCCACTGTCAGAAACTTTGGGAGGACCTGAGATGCTGGGCACAGAAGATTGCAGAGGCCCAGCTGCAGATGGACTCCCAATGAGGAAGGGATACCCATCGAACCCTGACCCCCCTGATGGCCTGCATACTGGTGGTGGCCTATCAAGAGCTGTATGGACACTTGAGGGCATCACAGCAGCCTCAAAGGGGTGAGTATAGTTCCCATCATTACAACTTACGCATGGTAGGGTGGTATCCAGGTGGGGGGGGGGTCTGTGGGTGCCCCTAGGTCAGTCCTGACATTGCAGAGTAGGTCCCATGTTGGGCAGGGTTCTGATATAATATTCAGTCCTACCTAGCTTGTAGGCATCCACTACTGGGCAGGGCTGTGTAGGTCCCAGGTCCCAGGTATGCTGCAGTTGGCGGTATGTGTCCCTCCCCATGCACTGGTGGCTAGCATTGTTACTGGTAGTGAATTGCACAGTGCGTAGGACTGTTTCCTGTGTGTGAGGGTGGTATGTACGCCAACAGTGGTGTTGGTGCAGCCATGGACCCAGTGTATCCTTTGTCTCTCCACCCTTTTTGTTTTGTCATCCTGTCCTTCTGTGCACTAGCATCTTCTGGCGGAGGAGCAAAGGCACCGGCGACCAAGGGAGCTGCATCCCACAAGACCCAGGAGGCAGAGTCCACCAACGGTGAGGGTACCAGTGGGATGGAGTGTGAGGGGAGCACCAGGGCTGAGACTGGAGGGGACAGTTCGGACACAGATACCTCCTCCGACGGAAGCTCCCTGGTGGTGGCGGACACTTCTGTGACCACCCCAGGTACGGGTACAGCCGCCACTCCGTACCAGCACCGCCCTTCCAGCAGCCCCTCATCGAGTTGCCTGTGCCCGCTCACCCAGGAAGGTGGGTATCTCCTTTGCCCCAGGCACCTCAAGCCCTACCCCAGGGAGCCCTGCTGCCCTAAGTGAGGAGGCTATTGACCTCCTGCGATCCATCTCTGTTGGGCAGTCAACCATTGTGAATGCCAACCAGGGGCTGGCAGCCCTAATGCAACAGAACAATGCATTTCTGGAGGGCATTCACACTGGTTTGGCGGCCCAACAGAAATCAACCCAGGCTCTGGCCTCCTCTCTGATTGCAGCCATTGTCCCTCTTTCTACCCTCCCCCCTCCAACTTCCTCTTCCCAATCCCATTCCCCTCAACCCCAACCTATCCCGACACAGGCAGACGAGCATGCACACAGGACACAAGAGTGGTACAAGCAAATACAAGCACCACACATCATCCCACAGGCACTCACAAACACCATCCAGGTGCAGACACACCAACATCCACTGCCTCCACTGTGTCCCCCTCCACCTCCTCCTACACCTCCCTCCCAGTTGCATCTACACTCCCACCTGCATACACTAAATCCTCATCTACTACCGCCATCACCAACACACCTATCAGAACACACACCTCATTGGCAGACACAACCACATCAGCCATGCAGACATCCCCTGTGCCCTCTCCCACTGTGTCTGTCCCCCCTCCCAAGGTACAAAAACGCAAGCACTCAGACACCCAACAGTCATCCACCTCACAATAGCATCCAGCCCATGCACCTGCACCCAAACACAGCAGACAGACACCTCACACAACCACCCCCTTTTTCTCCACTCCCAATCCTTCTCCCTCTTCCTGCCCCAATGTCCCTAAGCAGCTTTTCCTCTCCACCATTGACCTCTTCCCTCCCACTCCCACCGCCCAGTAGTGTCCACTTCCACTCGTGGTGGTAAAGGATCCCGGACACCAGGCATCCTCAAGGAAAGGGTGCCTGCCCCAAGTGCTGCCCGGAAGGGCAAGGAGCCCTCCCCAGGTGCTGCCCTGAAGGCCAAGGTGCCATCCCAGCTGCTGCCAGGAATGGCTAGGAGCCTGCCCAAGTGCTGCCCTGAAGGCCAAAGTGCCATCCCCAACTGCTGCCAGGAAGGGCAAGGAGCCTGCCCCAAGTGCTGCCAAGAAGAGCAAGGAGCCATCCCCAGCTGCTGCCAGGAAGGGAAAGGGACCTGCACAAGCAGGCAGGAAGGACAAGGGGCCTGGTGCTGGGACTCAGTCAGAGCCCCCATCAACAACCATGGTTGTGCAGCCGTCCGAGGCTGCAGGTGATGGGCAGGAGCTTCCCCCCACAAACACCACCAGCAGCAGCACCACCCCCACCAGCATTGGGCAGCCGTCCGAGGCTGTAGGGGATGGACAGAAGCTTCCCCTCACAACCACCAGCAACACCACTGCCACCACTGAGCAGCCGTCACTGCTGGTGGACGGTATGTAGACCTGCCTCCATGGGCTGTTGTGCGACCTGCCTCCTGCAAATCCTGTGGGTATGGCACCCACCTGAGGGACTGTGACCTTGCACTCACCAGGATCAGATGCAGAGGGCACAACGCCCCCTCCAGAACCAGTGGGTATGGCACCCACTCACCCCATCCTCAGCAGGATCAGAAACACAGGGCACAAAGCCCCCTCCAGAACCAGTGGGTGTGGCACCCACTCACCCCATCCTCAGCAGGATCAGAAGCACAGGGCACGATGCCCCCTCCAGAACCAGTGGGTATGGCATCCACTCACCCCGTCCAGAGCCAGTGGTCTTCTTTCATCTGCCAGCTGAGGTGCCCCCCATAACCCCTTAGGTGCCTGCCTATTTTCCAACTAATGCCCCGGCAGTGTTCTCTCCTTGTTGGTGCAGGAGACAAGTGGGGCCTTGGACTTTGTCATGTGGCTCTGCAGCCCACCACATAGAGGACTGGGCAGTGTCCCTTGAACTGTACATATGTATATAGTTTTAGATTGAATGTTCATATTTTTTACTGTATTTATATTACTTCCCTCACTTTCATCTCTTTGTGTTGTCCTTGCTTTATTCATGAGGGGTACGGGCTAAAAAATATTTCCTACTGCATCTGATTGTGTGTATGGTGTTGGGGGTGAGTGGGTGTGTTGTGCATGTGTGTGTCACTCTCTTTCCCCCCCCCTCCCCTGTGTTCTAGGCGGCTGCACTCACCGTGGTCGTCTTCGCCATCATTGGTGTTCGTGGTGGAGCAGGACGTAAAATATCATAGGGAAGATTTGCAGCTCAGGCTCCATTGCGTCATGGTTGTTCCTTGTGTCTCCAAAGGTGAGTCCTTTTACTTCTGTGTTCTGTTTCCATCAGGCTTTTGCTGTCGTTGGTACCACCCCAGAAAAGATGGCGGATTAGTGTCTCATAATATGGTGGGCGGAAAATTGACCTCTGCCTGGCTGTAGCCGGCTACCACCTGTTGTTTCTGCCCTGGCGGTCAGTGTGGTAAAGTGGCTGTCTATCTGATTTTGCACCGCCATGGTCATAATTTGGCGGTGGTTACCGCCAGACTGTTGGCAGTAGTTACTGCCACTTTATCACTGACCGCCAGGATTGTAATGAGGGCCAATGTCTTTTAACATACATTGCCCCTGGTTGGGTCATATAAAACAGTTACAATTGGCCAATCTATTTTGAGCTGTTAAGTGTTGAGCTGCTAATGATTTGAAATTCATTCCAGCTCTTTGCCTTACTTAAAAATTTGGTTCCCAACCTAGATTCTTTTTTTTTAGTAATGGATGTTATTTCATGCAAGTAATTTGTATGACATAAATGTATTTTATATGTCATGAAAGTATTTTATATGTCATAAATGTTTTATGTAGTGCCAAACCATCATGTTAAGTTTTTGTGCATTGCTTGTTTGTCTTTTTTGTGTGGCAGTTCATTGGATATATTTGATTTAATTCTTACTAAAAGTTTATAATTAAACTGTTGGATGGGTAATTTAGTAGTGCCCTCTCTTATTGTTGTCAAAACATTTTCTCGAAGTGCTTACAGTGTTTGTTCAGTTTTTTTATTGATTTATATTGGCCTAGCCTCACTGTCCAATAAGCCAGACCCGTCTTCCTTTGCAATATACTTTTAAAAAGTTGCCATTTTTTGTCCTAACCATTTGGTGTCTCAAGTCCGTCTTTTGGGTCCGATGACTTGGTGCAGTTGGCACTGGACCTTTGTGTGTCTCTACCAGACAGCAACAGAATACTGGAACTGTGTATTGGCAGGATGGGACATCCAGGTTATGATGGAGGGGGCCCGAGCTGTTACCTGTCAAACTTGCACTTCAAAGACACTCCTTCGGCACCCACACGCATGGGTCTTCTCACTAGTCTATTGTGCACCCAGACAGACTGGGATCAAAGCAGGGAGGCAGGAAATTCCAGACACCTCTTTGGGAGGGAAACTCCAGAAACATCTCCTACTTCAAAGAGTGCATCTAGTATAAAAATAGGACCCTCAGACCCACACTTCAGTACAATATTGGACCTGTGGTTTCTACAAAAAAAGAATGCTCCTGCTGCCCTAGGACTACCCTGCTGCCTGAGGCCTGCTCTGCTGTCTGAGAAAGAAGACCGGACCTGTTTTCGTCATTCTAGGCTGAGTGACTTCAAGAGCCAGCTGACTGACCTCATGTTCTGAGCTACAGGGACACAACAACCTTCAGAGGCCTCCCTGACACTGCCCAACTGACATGCTGCACTGGGCCTGCCTGGACCTGCAACTGGACCTGCCTGAGCCTTGCTTGCCTCTACTAGAGTGAGCTCCTGATCAGAAGAGTTGCCTTCTCATGTCCTGGACCACTGGCTGGCATCAGAGAGAGCTCTCCTGTCCAAACTGATGGTTGCACCCAAGCTGGCATAAACCAAACAAAAGCCCCTCAAAGCTTCTCCACAAAGATGCCAGCCTCATTGGAACTGATGTCGAGTGATGCAAAGATTCACCACACACTTCCTCGGAACCAACTCAGAGTGACACAAAGCCCGACAATACATCGCTGCACATCTTCACAGAGACTGATACCAGATGATGCAAAGCAATGCTACGCAGAATGCACAGCAAGGATATACAGTACAACTCTCAGTGGGGGAAACTTGGTCCTGTTCCAGGAGCATGCTCCACCATGGTTGTCCTAACCCTGTGACTTTGTCCTAGTCCAGCACGACCAGATAGCCACAGTTGGTGCTTTGAACCTTTTGGCACTACTTTTAGCTGAAATCTGTAAAATGACATATCAACAGTTCTAATGATGGGATTTGTGGTGTTTTGGTTTTAAATAATTTATTACATATTACTCAATTTTTCTGAATTGTTGTGGGATTTTCCTTGTGTTGTGTTTTCACTTTGTTACTGGTTTTGCAATGCATAAATACTTTACACATTGCTTCTAAGTTAAACCTGATTGTTTTTTGCTAAGCTACCAGAGGGTAAAACACAGGTTAATTCAGTGACATTTTGAGGTTCACCCTGACAAGAATTGTGGATGTTGCTTGACAATGGTTTCACCCCCTTCAACCAGCAACCCGGTTTCTCACACCAGCCCTTCAGGCAAAGCCAGACTGCCTTATAGACAAGTTTTTACCTATCAACTGAGAAGAAGCCCACAGAAATACCACATTTTGTAAAGATTTGTATCTAATAAATCAGCTGTGTCAAAAGGTCAGGAACACCTGCAATAATGTTGTCTGACCATAGAGAAGAGAATAGCCTGAGAAGTTATATATGTAACTGCTTGATGGAATACAGGCTATCTGAGTTTTGACCATTCGACTGCTTGCCTAATTTAGAGTGGGCAGTTGAATGGCCTGTTTGGGATAAGGGACAGTAAAATAATTTAAATAACCTCTACAAAGCTTCTTTGTTGTGGGGTCATTCGTTTTTGCTTTTTTCAAAAAATAAATTCTGCTTTGGGATTTTATTTTTAATAAAAAAACAATTCTCTCTGTCAAAATTTTAAGATACTGACATGAACTGCTGCGAAGGCTGTTCCTGGCAATGTTAAGGGAAATATGCAGGGACAACAGCCAACTCTAAATATGTAGGATGGGTACTCCATCAGGGCAACTGAGTATTATACTCCATCACTCTGATAAAGTAAAGCCCATCCTCTGCACTATAAATCAGGGTACAGTCCGGTACACAAATATGAACACAGGAGTAAGTCTTGTTGAACTTTTCATTTGGCTGTGATCTGTATGTGCTCATTAAATATAATCAGGTCCAATATGGTGGTCTTTGCAAACCATAAAGGCGCAGTCTGTTCTTGGTAGTGACTTACTGGCAGTTTTCACTCTCTTCACTCTGGTAAAGTAATACATCTTTGCAAAAAACAAAGATGCTCGTCTTCTCTTTTGTTGCGACATATGTAATCAGTCATGATTTATACGGTATTTTCTACACTGTAGCCCCCTTCTTTGAGATCATTGGTGATGTGTCCCTCTATCTTCCATCTTACCACCATTGATTCTTACATTATTGTAATATTTTACTTCTGGGAAACATATTGTAATACTTTTACCATGGTTCAGTAGCTGTACTGAGGAAGACGCAGTCATTAAAAACAAGCACATTAGGTGCTTCTGAAATATGCTTTATTTATGAGCACATATTCTGTATCTGCCCTCTACTACTATGAAGAGGTTGGGAGACAAGATTTCTGCTGCCCTACTCGTATCAGCAGTTGTTTCGACAGGTACCTTTCAAAGGTGCCAACTACGCCTGGTCTTACTGTCTCTTACTCAAAGTAGAGCTCTGGTCGTATCTGTCATTTGTGCGAGTAAGGACTATTGCAAGATCCTACACTGAAATATTTAGACCTCCTTTCCTTATCATCTTTAATTCATACAAAAGGATGCAGCCTTATTAGTTGATAGAGTATGTAAATTGCGTTCCACCTCTGTCATATGTACATCTCTATTCTGCCTTCCCATACAACAGCAGCCTTCATTCTTAGTAATATACATACTACCCCACTTCCTTCAGGATTGGACTCCTGAATTCATTCTCAAACATTTTAAAGAGACGCGTACCTTAAAGAATGCTTCATCACTCTTAGCTCTTTTTTACTGGATATCCTCAAACTGCATAAGGCAGGGGTTAATGGTCGTTGTTTTTCCGTAACCGCACCCATACTCTAGAACACACTTTCATTATATTTCCAGCAGTGCTCCATCCATCTAGAATTCATAAAAAAAGAAAAACACTCATTTCCATTAAAACCTAGGTCTAGTTTGTCCAGGCCTTAACCACTTTCGTTGGGCACCAGAAGGCCTAAGAATGACAATGTGCTCTATAAGCTGGTTTTTGCATAAGAAGCCATAGCTCACCATAACATAACATCAAATAACGTAACGTAACATACCAAAACATAACAATACATGTCATGACAAGGCTTAGCCTCACATAACATAACACACAGCAGAAAGAACAGAACAGAACAGAACAAAACATGTACATTTCCCAGTAGTCCTGTTGCAGAAAATCAAGAATGAACACCTTTGTTCTACATACATTTAAATAAAATTGTTTAAATAATTATGTTGCCGCTGCACAAAATGGTCAATGATCTCCAAACCTTGGTAGGGTTAATTACCAGTTTAAGTTATCTTAGACCATGCAGCTAATGGAAAAGTCTCATACACTTGAATACCGCTGAAAAGATTGCTACACTATACAGATCGAGCAATTTCCCGTTAGCTGACTAGAAGGCTCCAGTGATTTCTGTGAGAAGTCACGCGAGTTTCACCAAGAACAAATGCACACTAAAAAAACATAAAAAAGTAGAATATAACCTCATCGAATTAATTTAAGGCAATGAAGCAAAGTCATTAAAAAAATAGTATTTCTGTGCCAGTGAAATATTCAAATGCAAAGAGGGACTTTGTAAATTGTTTTTTGTTGACAACACTTTAATTCGTCTGTGGAAAATGTTGAAGTGTTTAATGCTTACGAGAAATTGCACCACATTATTTATTGTTGGTTTTTACTGTCATTTATAAATTTAATAATGTTTGGCAAATTGGAAGCTGTACACCGCGACTTACTGAAATATTTAGGCCTTATCAACAAACAGGACATTAGCAAAGGGAAACAGAAACAACCATTGTAAACAGATTTAGAAAGAAACCATCCTGCAATCCACAAAGGTCACTGGGCAATGCAAGTTCCATCTAAGAAACCAATAAGGCATCTCACTTCCCTTTCAAAAATACCATTAAAAATAGACACAAACGGTATAATTGCAAAGGGCAAACAGGAGACAATGAATGCACACAGGATGCATAAACACAAAGGTATTCACTGGCTGAATGTCCATGAGAAGACAACTGATGTAAATCTTAACTAAAGTTGTTTACTTGTCACAATATGCTAGCTATTAGTGTGCATTTTAAGTGTAAAATTCAGAAGGGGTGGAATAAAAAATAAATGCAGCAGAACATTTGTAAGTTGAGGAAGTCTAAACATCTTTTCAAAATATTTATAACGACAGAAAAAATGTAATGAACACAGATTCTGCGGTCTAATTATATCTGTGTTCTGCATGAAGCAAAAAGTACAGTAGCACCATGTTTTAAAATAGTGCGTGATTGGTATTACCGCCAAAACAGTGAATAATCCGTGCAGTAAAATAATATTTATGACATTTTCGTTATATAACCACAAATTGTAATGTGCACTTGCACTTTAACTCCCACATTGCCCTATGCAACTTGACTGACCTTGGGTTAGTAGGGCAGGGAGAGGAGTCCCTCCCTCTCTCAACTTTTTTTTAAAACTTATACTTGGACAAGAGCATTATAAGTGTTATGTTATGTTAAACTGCATTACAATTGGACAATTTTGTGAATGTATTATGTGTTTTATAATGTGTTTTATTGAGCATTATATTGCAATGTTTTTACTAATCAATCAATAAACATATTTGATTGTTTGGGTTATGCATTCCTACTCAAGATATCCTGATTTCTTACTGAATGTTTTTGGTATTGTATTCACTAGTGAATGTGCACGTTCTGAGAATTCTTGCTCTTGTCCTTTTGTCAGTTTAAATCCATGCAATCTATAGATTCTGCTGTGCAACTGATGGCAATGTGTCAGGCAAAAAGGTGCTTCAGTAAGTTAAACTTTCTTGCAAATGACCAATGGTTGTTTGATGGACCTACTCATAATGCACACAGTCTGAAAAAACTTTTATGGGTGCAACCTCTCGCACCTTTATTTTTTAGTTTGTTGAATGTTTGGGATCCAATCTCTTCTTAATTTGAAGATGAGGGTTAGTTACAGATGCCTTCCCCTGAAAACGATTCTGAGCTAATTTAATAAAGCCACACTCTTTTCTGCCCTCATTGCTGTCAGAGCTTGGTCTTTACAACAAAAATGAGGTGATAGATGGAATGTTTGAATTAATCTCAGCCACTGGCAAACACTATGGGCTGCATCCCAGTCCATTGTTTTTTGTCAAACCATGCAACTTCAGTTTGGACTCAGCCATATACAATCAGTCTTGACCCTGCTCCAATAGGAGCAGTCCAACTGAACAGCCAGGCTAGGTCCTCCCTGAACTGGAACAGAAGAAACCAGTTTTGCCCTGATTAGGGCTCATCAGTTGGGTTTAGCTTGGTTCAAGTGGCACAATGAGCATGGGGCCCATGTCTGGGCACACGTGTCATACTTAGGATGTAGACTGCAACCACAACAAGGTAATGGATGTAATGCTTGAATTAATCTTGAATTGGGTGGACGGACATATGGCCAAACCTCCGACTGCCTTTACTCTGTTGAGCCATCAGCGGGCTATGTCCGTGGTAGAGTTGGAGTAGTCTCCACCATTGGCACAATGAAGTTCTGCTTGACTCTAAATGAAGGGGTGTACATTCAGTCTGGCGGATAGGGTATTCCGTTGTGTAGCGTTGCGTTGCAATTACTCTGCCAAAATCTAAATTGGGCTGTGAGCCTTAAGGTTGAATTCTTGACTGAGAGAAGGAGAGAAATGTATTCACCTGATGCTTGGACTTTATTGGCTGCTAAATTTGACCTTCTTCTACTCAGAACGTTTCCTATCAGAACCAATTGAATCAATGAGACTAGGTTTGGGCTGGGAGGACAGATAATAGGCCCGGGCATCAAAATAAAAGGGGCCCCAATTACCGGATCTAATAGCTAGAAACTGTCCCACATTTCAAATCAGGGCAGATTTGAAGTCATAGAGACATGCTGTATAGGTGTTTTGCAAAATATGGAAGACTGCATGCATATGTGCTTGCTGCAGGCAATGATTGTGTTAATATCAAAAAAATGAACAGTAAAAAAACAGCCGACAAGACCATAAACCAGGCCCACAAACAGCCAAAACACTGGCCCACACACTGACCTTCCATATACTGTAAGCATTTCGTGTGATGTACTTTCTTCTTTTTATACAACAATGTTCCTCATATTCCTTCCTTTTAACTATCACTAATTGCCTTTCTGTCTCCTTTTGTGCTCCATACATCAACTATGTCCTGGCCCTGCGCATTACATGTTTCCTCCTGGTATCGCTTTGGCTGCACTACTCAAAAAAGGCCTTTTTTATATTCAGTTATAACATATCCGAAGGCAAACTAAAAGGAAATACTGACAGCTGCAAATTTGTCCAAAATCGCACTATACACACTTAAGCATGTAGATAAATGTATTGAAATGGAGAATACTCATTAAAATACATTTTACAGACTGTTTTTGATTAAAAAAACATTTACTTACAAGTTATGAAATCACAGTAATTTGTATTGATCTCAGAAGCACATTGCTGACCTTTGTGACTTCTCATTTGGAATGCGGCATCAGTCAGAATGTACATCTGTTAAATTAAAACCTTTCATTGACTATGGGGTAAGGAGGGTATTAATTGATTCCTCTATGATCGATTTGCTTTCATGTATTTGATACTGGGATAAAAAAGTGAAATATTTCTTGAAGTATTGAAATTAAATGATGTAACGTGTTTTCACTGCAATTCGATTTAGCAACCCATGGCCAGAGAGATTAGAAAGGGGCACAAATTGATGACCTTATTCTTCTTTTGAGGCGAGTCAACTCAAGTTAGGGTTGGTGTTACAATATTTGAAATAATTTGACATTAGCTGCCAGGGCACAGTAAGTAGGTAGCTAAAACATGTTGGCAGCTTTTAAATCTGCATAATTCTCTCTTTGGTCTAAGGAAAGGTGCACCCTTTACATCTGGAGTCTCACCCTCCACAAGGAGCACTTAAAAGCTGGGAATGGGCCCAGAGGCACTTAAAATAAACGATCTGGACAACATATTCAAAGTTATGAGGAAAAAAGAAAGTTAACTTTTAAGTTTTACTTGTAATAATACTACCAGGCTACAAGACTGAACAAACACCTACATCAACACGTCAAACTTAAACACTTCTCCACTAAGGTACTCAATATGAATCATTAGCTGTAACATTGAAATACAAACCTTTGGCAGGGGGGTTCAGGGGCTGCCCACAACTGGGACAGGCTGAGCTTAAACCTTAGACCTATAGGATCCCAATCAGTCTATCATGCTGTCTTACTGCACGCCTCTTGAGTTGAACTCAACTCGATTCATATCCTGGGCCAAACCTCAAGTCGTATTGGGCACCCCTTCTCATTTGGCCATCACCGTTATCTTCTGCGTGTGCACATGTGCCTTTACAGCACCAGCTTCCTAGCAGTGAAAAGCAAGAACACCACATTTGGAACAATTAGTGCTGCAAGGAAAGGGCACAAGCGTGCCCATCTGCTTCCACAGTCTTCCTCGCTGAAGCAGAGTAAAAACAGAGTGTAATGGTGTCACAACATATGCTCCTGAAGAGGAGGGTTCCTCTATTATTTTATGGGTTTTAACAGACACAGATAACAAAAGTGGTTACCAAAAACCAACAATAAAAGTGTCATACAGGAGAGTGAGTCCACTGGATCTGGAATTCGAAATCAAAGACTTTATTCTAGGGAGACATGCACGCTCACTCTGCTACAGCTTCAATCCCACAGGAGAGAACGCTCAGACCAGACTGCCATTTCGTATGCTGCTACCGCTGTAAGCACTGCTGACCGAATTCTCATGTCGCAACCGAGACATTGACCACTCAACAGTGCCCAGGGGCTTTGACAATTCTGCGGCAACCCTGCGACATCCAAATAACATCAGCCGGGTCTCAGCTGATTGATGGCTGTCAGCTGGCGGTCCAATAGCTAGTGGCAGGGGTGTTGTGCCATACTCCTTCTTCTCTGTCATTCCCACCGGGCTGCTGACAGCTGTCCCTCTCTCTCTCAGGTCTCGCCCTGCCCCACTGGTGGTATTACTGGGAGCAAAGGTTGCTGTTGAGTCAATCGGGGGGGGCTATCTTTGACTGCTGGGGACGCTGTTGGGGTGGGGCTTGTGGATAAGGTGGTGGGCTGAGGAAAAGAGTGTTAGGCAGCCCAAACATTCCTCATTTCTTTCCAGTCTGGTGAGAAACCATAGGATCTGCGGATCTGGATGTTAAACAGCAGCAAGTAAAGTGAAACTAATGCAAGCAAAGTAGCCAAAGCGTACAATGCAATTGAGCTGATTTGATGTAATCAATATCAAGTAGGGGATGTAATTTCAAGGTAACACAGAAGGGGGGAATACAAATAATTACAAGAGAGCCTTGCTCTCGAAAAAAAACATATGACTGTCATCAGTTAATCATCAATTTTGCTCCAGGCTTCGAAAGAGAGTTAATGTCTGATGCATGGATGAGCCTTTGAGTAGTGCAACTCTACCCAAAGTCTACCCAACTGCTATGCAATAGTCTACAGCATTGCTATTAACCTTCAGATAATCATCTTTCAAGTTGTATACAATGAAAATTCTGAGCAGCTCCAATATACCAAAAGTACATCATGGGTTCAGGAAGAATGTAGGAGTGACAGCAGTAAACAGGAGAGATTATGAGCCCAAAATAGGACTAACCAAACATTCTAGCATCAGCAGTAAATCATAAGAATATTCAACGGCCCAATATAGCAGGTTCAATAGTCACAATCATTAGTAGCTACTTTTAAAAGCTGGTTGACTCAACTGTTAAAGCTAAGGTATTTCACAATTTAAAGCAATCTGCCTCTCTGGGGCTCACATCAGCAGGTTTCCCTAGCAGAATTTGAGAAACAAAAAATCATGCAATTACAACAGGGAACCAAAGTACCCAATAGACCTCTTTCCGAAGAGTTTCCCAAACCCAGGAGATTGCTTCCTTAGGCCACACACAACCGACGATCAATGGGAAGCAGTCACAAGTGGAATGGGTGTTCCTGATTCATCAACAAATCCTTGCAATGGTTTCAGTTTAAATCATGATATGTGTCAGAGAAATAGTTCTGTGTTAGATGTTCTCAATCAAATAAACATTAAAGCTTTAATTGATGGCTTGTGTTAGAAATTGGGTCACTAGTTGGCAGAGGTAAGCACTCTGCCCAAGTAAGGACCACAATCCTAGTCTGGGTAAGTGAGATGCACACCCTAAATTAACCTGGGCTCAACATCTGGTAGCTTGGCACAGAGCAGTCAGGATTATATAAGAGTCAATGTGTAAAGTATTTGTGCAACACTTAATTACAGTAAAACCGTAAAAGACACCACAAAAAGACTCCATATCAGTTTTGAAAAATAGAGAATATTATCTGAGTAAAACAAGATTATGATTACAACAATCCAATAATTAGAAGTCAAGATTTGAATTTTGAAGATTAAATGTGAAAACAGTGCTTGGAAGTCACTAGCGGTCAAAAGGCTACTTGAGGTCGCAACGGACTGATGCAAATCCAAAGTTCAGGCCTATTGTGATGGAGGGTAGGCCAGCTACATAACCCATACAGGGTCTTCTGAAACAGTATCTTTGATGGAGCAACCATCGACGTTGAGGGCACAATGCCTTAGTTTTTGTAGTTTGCACCTGTAGAACACATTTATGAGGCCTAGGACTGGAGGGAGGGGTTCAGGCAAGGTAGGACTCATAGATGAAAGGGTCCAGCAGCACAGGAGAGTTGCAAGCAGTCTTTGATGTCCCTGAGACTGAAGAAGAACAGGGAGCAAGTCAGCAAGCCCTTGGAGACTCTTGGATGCAAGGATGCAGAGAACAAGCTCAGTCCTTCTCATGACAGGACAGGCCAACATGGCAAAGCAAGTAGCAAAGTGGCAGTCTTTCCTACAGCACAGCAAGCAGTAGGCCAACACAGCAATGCAGTTGCAAAGTGGCAGTCCCTCTTGGAAGCACACTAGTTTGTCTTCCTGGTAGAGTGCCCTTGATTCCAGCAGAGATCTGATTTGGTGGGTTTTGAAGTTAAGGTATTTCTACCTTATTGCCTTGGTTCTGGAAGGTGGGAGAAACTTCCAGGCCTTCCTTCAAAGTCCACAAGGTCCCTGTCCTACCCTCCCTGGCTCCAGACACGATGCAGGGGGTTATGCAGTCTTTTGTGTGAGGAGAGGCACAGCCCTATTCAGGAGTAAGTGAGGCAGTGCTAAGTTCCACACCCCCACCAAGCCAGTTAATGGCCCATCAGCCTGGTGATGGGGCATTAGGATGCAAATGTCACACCTAAGGTCCCTTTGTGTGTGACTGTCTAGAGAGAATGCACAAAGCCTAATTGTCAACAACCCTAGACATGTATTCAAGGACAGGCAGAGGCACAGAATTGTTAAAGTAAGAAAATGAGAACTTTCTAAAGGTGCCATTTTCAGACGTACAGTTTAGAATTCAACTTCACCATAAGTTGTGATTTTAAATTGTGAGTCCAGGGACACCACAATCCATATTTCTATCATTTCCCATTTGGCAGTTCCACTTAAAATATGTTTTAAAGCAACCCCAATACTTTCCTATAATGGAGCTAGGCCTTGCAATAGTGAAAAAATGAATGTGAGTTTTTTCACTATGAGGACGTTATACTTAAAAGTACATGTCCAACTTTTTAAATACACTGCACCCCGTCCTTGGGCCTAACTAGGGCATACAAACAAAATGGGTGTTTTAAAATAAGGAAGGGCACTCACTAATGTCACACCCAAGTATCCTATGACATCAAAAAATTCTCACGGTGCTCCTGGAAGGGAAGAAAAACACCCCACTCCCTCAAGATTCCAAAAAGGAAAAGCTTATACAAAAATGTCCAAGGCACTCGTGTACAGAATAAAGTTCATGTCCAAAGTTTCATAAGTGACAAATTTTCTTGTATTTATTGCATCTTTTCTTCAGTGTCATCCAAATTAGCCCAGCCAACAAGTGTTTCGTCATGTGACCGATCCTCGCTTTGACTTCATCAGGGCTACAATTAACAAAAAATATTTCCCATATAATATCCAAACTGAATAACACAAGCAAATAAATTATGTGGGTGTGCTCCCCAGAGCTCGCACAATAATTCATTTATCACAGTTGTCCATTACTGTGTATCAATAGTTAATTCAACAACTACATCAATGTGAAAAATGGTAGGTAGTGAATTCTTCCATTTATAACATATCAGCTATTAGAAAAATTATATGCACAGAGAGACAGGGTTAGTGCTAGCCACCCCACGTGCTGCATCCATAAAGGTATGACACCCAGTTCACCATCCTAATGTGCCCCCAAGGTGTTAATGCATTTAAGTAATCACATGTGTGAAGCCTAAATCAAACTTCCCTCCGCTATACATGAAAGAGGATCAAAAGATCCACCGATTTTAGAATTCTTAGTGTTGTCTACTCGCAAATCTCTTCCAAAATCTTGTAGTACGCCAACACTCCAAAAATCAGTGTGACTCCCGTGTTTGTATCTGTAGAAAGAAATGTCGAATATTAGGAAATATTAAAAAAGTTTAAAATGGCGAGTATATCGTAAACGCGAGGTATCCTGAACTTAATAATGATGAGCAAAAAACCTTTGTTCCTCATGAAGTAATAATGTAATTACTTTTGCAATGATCCACGTTAATCTGAAAAAAGATTTTATCAATAATCAATTTAAAGTAAGTTGATCAATAAACCTAAAAATAAAAATCACACACAGTATAGTATCCGACTTATCAATGTTTAATATATAGCAAAGTGCCAAATCCTGTATAAAGTGACTAATGCACTGTTGTAAAGTCAAGTAAAGCCGAAGTCCCATGTAGAGGCCATTAAGGAAACAAAATATTCAACAGCAATCTCCCATGACCTTATATACGATCCCTTCTTCTACTCAAGGTCGGATTAACTAATTACTGTCCATTCGTAGTCCAATTTAAAGTGAAGAGATCACACTTACCTCAGTAACGGTATACGTATAGCCGTATCTCTAAACCAAGAAGAGGCGTGTACACATATGTAACCGGAAACCCTCATTGACCTCATGTTGTCTAATACGCTCAACGCAGCAACTAGGAAAGCGGACTAACAAACAAATACCCAGTGTCCGCCATTTTGGTAGTTTGTAGCCCTCCATTAACGTACATCGTTCATTATTCTAGAAGTAAGTAAAACACTACTGCTTATCACTAAGGTGATAAGATTGTTATTATTTTGAAAAAGCTAGAGAATATGTGTACGCGGAATATGCGTTATGATATAAGAATTCAAAAAACAGGATTATCCTAAACATGGATGGCATTCCCAAAAGTTGTCTGCCCCACAGAGATGGACCTCAAGAGGTCAATAGCCTCCTCATTGAGAGCAGCAGGGCTGACTGGAGCAGGGGCAGAGGTGCCTACAGGGAAGGAAATGCCCACCCTCTTTGGTGAGAGGGCACAGGCAACTGGGTGGGGAGCTCCAGGGAGGGAGGTGCTAGTAAGGGAGGTGGTGGACAAGGATGATGCTGGGGTCATCCCAGATGGGTCCGCCACCGCCAGGAAGCCACCATCGGAGGAGGAATCTGAAGATGATGTGCTCGATCCTGTCTCCCTGCAGCACTGGTTCCACTGGTCTCCTCGACTCCGCTGGTGTCAGCCTCCTGGGTCCTGTGGCCTGCAGCTTCCCTACTTGCCGGTGCCCCTTCTCGTTCGCCAGATTATGCTGATGCATACAAAGACAGAGGAGGGCAGGCAGGGAGGGAGAGAGAGAAAGACAGGGTGCAATCAGTCTATGCCAGGACAACTGTTACACAGGATAGAACATCAACACTTGATGCCATGTCATGATACACTATGCCCACCCCTCCACATCCTGCAACTAGGAAACACCATGGGGGAAACCACAACAAAGTACATGTCAACCGCCGATGGTCTGACTGATACAAACATCTACATGAGGAGTAGCATACCCGCCACACCTGTCCAGTAACTGCCCACTACCCATGGCCGTTTAGACTGGCATGTGATGGACTGCACACCCAACAGAATCCTGCATGGCTAGTTTGCAGGCCTACTTGGATATTGTCAATTAGCACTATAACCACTTGGCGCAGCCACCCCCACTACACATGCAGTGTCTGCCTGCTCATTGAGGTCCCGGGATTCACCCCTGGCACAGTGTTTGGCAAGGACTCATCACAATGGCCTGACACCCCAGGTCCAATCATCCTGTTTCCATGAGCTGGCAAGCACATCTATCTAGTAAGTGGCCACACTGTTTCAGCCTTGGAGGTAGCTGCCGTGCTACCACTGACTGCATGACATTACCTACACCTGTGATGCCCATCCACCTCAGGGTAGGGTGCCAATATGCAGGCCATTAGCGGGGTAAGGGCCCGACAGGCACCCCTCCCTCGTTGGGAAGACGTCCCAAGCTGGGCCTCTGGGGTCTTCCAGGCCCAGCTTCTCAGGTCCTCCCACTGCTTTCTGAAGTGGGTGCTCTTCTGGGCATGGACCCCCCAAGGTACGCACTTGCTTGGAGATTGCACACCAAATCCCCTTCTTCTGAATGGCTCTGACCTCCATGTGAGACACAGACAGAAGGACACAGTCATGTAGAGTGATATCCTTGGGACAGCAGTGGACATCACACATCGCACTTCCACAGGCACACATCGTCACCCAATGCAGCCTTAGGCCCTTCACCCATGTCCATGCTCCAGACACACTGCCACCCACCAAGGCCTCCATCCCCCTGCACACAGTTCACATACAGGACAATGACATTGGGCTCAATTGATGCTCTGGTGCCCCCATACAACTATCCATACAGGGGCAGGACCCCGTCCACAAGCCGCTCCAACTGTTTTTGGGTGAAGGCTGGGGCCCTGTCTCCTGCAGGACTTGGCATCTTGGCTACCACAGTCAGAACACAGCACTACATGCAGTGGAGGTCTTCAGTGCACGAGGTTCAGGAGTCAAGTGAGCATGGGCACATGAATTGGTGGTCGAGGCCACCACAGACATCAGCGTCGCCACCAACGGGGACCATCATTGGGTCCTGCCTCCCATAGTCAACAGTGTTAACCACTGGTGCGTTGCACTGCGGTCATGACTGCCTACCGCCATGACGTGTTATGCTGGAAGGAAGAGCTCACTTCCACCTGTCTCATGCATGCAGGACTGGCAGCTGCCATTTTACATGTTCAATGTGTGTTGTGGGTGAAGTGTTAGTAATGGGTGAGTTTTGATGGCCTTTGGCCACATCAACACAGTCTACACATTCTATGGCGCACAACATAATACCCACTATCTCCTGTTCCCAAGTACGAAGGATGAGGATGAGGATGAGGAATGCACTGATGTACAGGCCCCTAGTCAACCTTGCCACCCGGGAGGAGCGTCACGTCACACAGACCTATCGCCTGAACCGTGCGACCATCATGGAAAGGGTGGCCAAGTTGGAGCCGGATCTGGTACCTGCCATTCACCATCCCAGTGCCATCCCTCCCACAGTGCAGGTGTTGTCAGTCCTCCACTACCTTGCCTCAGGCTCCTTCCAGGTCACAGTGGACCTGGCAGCAGGGATGTTGCAGCCCATATATAGCAACCTTCCGAGGAATGTACTATGTGCCTTGCTCAAACATCTGGCCAGCTACATCCGGTTCCCCAACGTACAGAATTGCTCACTGTCAAGGCTGTATTCTATGGAGTGGCACACACCCCTCATGTCATTGGGGCCATTGATGGCACCCACATTGCCCTGGTGCCACCCAGGAGGAGCGAACAGGTCTAAAGGAACCGCAAAAACTTTCATTCGGTGAACGTGAACGGTGAACGTGTTTCACGGACCAATACATCTCCCAGGTGATGGTCTGGTTCCCAGGCTCTGTGCATGATTCCTTCATCCTGCGGAGCAGCAGCATCCCACACATGATAGCACTACTTCTGAGGGACCGGTCCTGGCTCAACGGTATGTACCCCTGCAAATGTGTGCCCCTCAGCTCTCGTCACTCTTGTGTCCCGCCCTATCACCCTCCTGGTCTTGACATGCCTCTTACCTCTGTGCACACAGGTGACTCTGGCTATCCCAACCTGCCCTGGCTCCTGACACCCATGAGGCGTTCAACTATAAAGGCAGAGGACCATTACAATGAGGCCCACGGTCGTACCAGACAGGTCATTGAGAGGTGCCTTGGCCTGCTGAAGGCCAGATTCCGGTGTCTGCACATCTCCGGGGTTTCTCTGCTCTACAACCCACAGAAGGTGTGCCAGATCATTGTGGCCTGCTGCATGCTGCACAATCTGGCCCTGAGGTGTCACATCCCATTGCTGGAGTGGGTAGCTGTACCAGTGGTGGATAAAGGGGACATGGGAAGTGATGAAGAAGAGGAAGATGAGGAAGCAGCTGACTCCAGGGCAGAGCTGATTCAACAGTACTTTGACTGAGATGCAAGTATGTGCTAACTGTCTGGTATGTGTCCTTTACAACTGTCTGCCTTGTCCCTGCTACCACCTGTTGTCTGTGACCACTGATGGTATTGGTCTCACCTCTGCCTCTGGCTGGGTTGGGGGGTGTCACATGTGCCCATGACTTAGGTAGTCACAGTGTACAGGTCAGGCCCATAGTTTGGCAACTGTTGTGCTGGTGCACCAGTGCCATCAACGTATATGTACAGTGTTCCCTGAGCTGCCACTACAAGTGCTATGTGTGTGCCAAACAGGGTTGTTGCATCTGTGCAGCATCTATCCTCTGAGTCGACATTAGGTGGCAGTGCTACATTATTGTTGGTGTCAGTGGATATGGAGTCAGGTCTAGGGCTGGGTGCTGTGAGGATGGTACCATAGGGTTGGTATGTGTTGTTTTTGTGTGTTGATACTGGCCTTATGGTTGTTGACTTGACTGCCATATCTGCCTTGGATACCTGTTCCTACAGTGCATTTGTCTTGACTTGTACTCTGGTCCCTGTATGACCTGTTACCTCCCTTGACACATATCTCCAGCTACTGGCTGCTCCATGATCGACCTCCCTGCATTTTGCTCCCCCCCATGTCACCCTCCCATGCATGTGTTGGGTGATGGGTTGCCAGTTGCACATGTACTGCCAGTTCCATTCGTACTCATGACAAACAAAGACGTAGGCAGTAACTGTGCTCAGTGGTGTTTATTTGGGAGCGACAAGTGCAAGGGGTGATGAGTGGGGTCATGGTAGCTGAGATTATCAGAGTGGTGAGTCCAGCTGTGAGTAGTCCAGGTCCAGCATGCTGGCCAATGGAAAATTGAGACATAAGTGTGGGCAGGGTGTCTCAGTCACACACAAGGTAGAATGTTCAGGACAGGGTCACTTCCTGGCGGTGGTCGTGGTCTTGGCATCATGTCTGGCTGAATGTCTAGTTGGACGTCCTCGCTTGTGTGGGGGTTCCTCAGCTACAGGGGTAGAGGTGCTGGAGTCCTATGGGTCCTGTGATGGGGCCTCCATACCACCAACTGCCGCTGATGTGGAGGGCTTGGTTGGGATGTGTCCAGTGGAAGGGGCCTGCTGGTGGGTGGTGGACTCACGCATGATGCTTGTCAGGTCCTTGAACAAACCTGCTATGGTGGTCATGGTGGCATTGTGGGCCTGCCACTGTTGCATGGCCTCCTGAAGGTATTCCCCCTGCAGCCTCTGGGTCTCCTGCACGGTAGCGAGGATCTGGGTCACTGTGTCCTGGGTCTGCTGGTATACACCCAGGACTTGGTTGAGGGCCTCCTGGGCAGTCACTTGGTGTGGCTGCCCGAGCTTTGGGCCATGGTTCCCCTCCCACTACCTCTGGCCCCCTGTGCCTGTGCCCCTGGCACATGGTGCCCACTCCCAGTAGCAGCTGGGCTTTAATTGTCTGGGGTGTTTGCCCTTGACTCTGGCCCTTGTACTATGGGGCACACCTTTGATTGTGAGGTCCCTGGGGCACAGGTTTGGGGTTCAGGGGCTGGCTGTTGTGTTGTTGCCACATGGGTGGGGGCATCCGGTATGTCCAGGGTGGGTCTGCTGTTGGTGGATTGTCCAGTGGCCCCAGATTGCCCAGGCAAGTTGTTCCCATCCAGACATCCAGTGGGGCCTTCATCCTCGGGAGGGCTGTCTGAGCCTGGCATCCTCTGTAGGGTGGCAGGGATACCTCTGGATGGAAATGGTAGAGATTAGTTGTGTGACTGTAGTCCCTGTTGTGATGCAGGCAGTGGCTCGACTTGCTTCCAGTGACGGCAATGACAGTTGCTGCACTGCAGACATTGATTTGGTATAGGGGTTTGTGGCATGGTTTCCATGTGGAATGGGGGGTTGTGGATGGTGGTTAGCATTGCAGTCATTGCCAGGTGTTGGGATGAAGTCGTGACAGCCAGTTGGTGTGGGCTGTGGTATAGTTGTCCATGCAGATATTCCATTTTGTAGTGGGTCTGTGGCATGTTGCTGTGTGGGTTGTGCTGTATTGTGGGAGCTGTGGTTCTCCACATTGTGGTTGTCATCCGTCCATTAGGAGTGAATGAGTAGGGATAGTGGGAGTGGGGTGGTGTGGCATGCAGAGGAGGGGTGTGGGGTGATCGGGACGGGTGCAGTGGGGTGGGTTGTAGTAGGTTGGAGGGTGGTGGGTGGTGGGAAGGCATGCAGGGGTGGTTGGTGCTTGGGGGTATTGTTGACTTACCAGAGTCAAGCCCTCCCCTGATGCCAGTCAGGCCCTCGGGTTGCATGATGTCCAGGACCTTCTCCTCCCAGGATGTCAAGTCAAGGGGAGGAGGTGGGGCCCACCTCCAGTCTTGTTGCTGGCTATCTGATGTGGGGGTGTTTGGCTGTGGGTGCTGGTGGGCCATGGTGAAAATTTGCACAATGTGTGCAGTGTGATTGTCTTTATTGTGTTTGGGGTGTGCATCGTGTTGAATGCGTCTTCTCCTATTTGTCGCTAGGGATTGTGAGTGGGTGTGTGGGGATGTTATATGGTGGTGTGTGCGGTTGTGCGTAGTGTGTGTATGAGTTCAAGTGTGGGATATTCGAACTGGCCAATGTGGTGTTGGCTACTTTCGGCTGTGCCTTTTTGTACCGCCGTGGTGCAAACTGCCAACGGTTTACCGCTGTGCATGTACCGCTGTGCTGGAGTTTGCTCTAAATATGCAGTCGGAATGGTGTTGGCGTGGCGGGGCTGGTGGTTGTTCAGTCACTCTTTCGCCCGTGAGTTTGTCTGGCGGTGTTAGTTTTGTGTCTGTTTTTGGGCAGTTTCTGTTTTACGAATCGTGATCCGGCAGTAGCTTTACCGCCACCACTGGCGGTATGGTGGTGCCATTTTGGATGAAAACCGCCAAACTCGTAATGAGGGCCTATGTCAGGCTTAGGACTTTTATAAACTCTAGTAGGCCCCACACACTCAGCAGGACATCCATTAGATGGGATTTTTCCCAATAACACCGCTCTGGGTAATGTTAGTACCGCATAGGTTGGACGGATCAAAGTGTGATTTTATTTGACCTAAACATTGGTCACTTGAAATCTGCTGCAAAAGCCTCTCCCACAGTGTTGTCCTCCTGTGCTTAGGATGAAATTTAGCCTGCCCCCTTTATTAAAATGCTAAATGAATCACTCCCCACCAACTCAGAAGACATTGATGCAGTTGCATCTCCTATACTACTTGGTTAGATTCTGCTGCTCCTGTCCTGGCACCAGTGAAAGCAGTTAAACTTTAGAGATGCATTATATCAGAGCTTTGGTTCTCTGAAAGGCTTATGGCCCTTAAACAAAGCTGTAGATGACAGGAGAGGAGATGGAGATCAGAGTACAAAAAGGTGGAGAAGGACAAGTATAAGATCTGCCTGGCTGAGTACAAAGCACTGATTGTTAAGGAGAAAGCGACGTACTTTACTATTAAAATAGAAGCTGACAAAAATTCCAACAAAGAACTGTTTCAAACAGTCACCAAACTGACCTAATTTCCAACTCACTCTATTTTGGTCACTAGTAAATCTTTTTGTAACTACTTGGCCAACTTTTTCTTGCAAAAAGCACAAGCTGTTTACAGCGACTTCTTTTCCTCAACCTCTCCAGTCCCTTCTGTCCAGGCCCCCTCTAACCTCTTAGGAAAAAGGTTTATTCCTTTCAGAGGTCGCTTCTTTTTCTGTAGACAAAGTCAGGGGTCTTATAACCACTACTAAATCTGGATCCCTGTTTGACCCTTTTCCCCCAAGAGTGGCGAAGCTAGCAGCAAAAACCATTGATTCCATACTAGCAAACATTTTTCATATCATGTTTGAGTATGGATCTTTGGCAGCATTTTAGAAGAAAGCCTCTGAGCTCCCCCTCATAAAGAAAGCTTACTTGGATCCTAAGGACTGAACTAGCTACTGCCCTATATCCTGCCTACCTTTACCAGCTAAAATTGTGGAAAAGACTATCAATAGGCCAGTTGTAGATTTCATAGACACCCACAATATTCTGGATGATACTCAGTTTGGTTTCCGCAGTGGCCACAGTACAGAGACAGCATTGATTTAGGCTATTGAGGAGATCAGACTGACCCTCAATAAGGGAGGGAGGGTTGTTCTTATCCTGCTTGATTTTCCAGCGGCCTTGGAGATGGTCAATCATGGGTTACTACTGGAATGACTCGCTGATACTGGAATCACTGGAGCAGCATGGGAATTGCTGAAGTCGTTCCTCACCAATCCTGAGCAGGTGATTTGCCTTCGCAAATTTGTCGCACCATCTTTCTCTCTTTTTGTCGGGGTCATTCAGAGGTTCTCGCTCAGTCCTACCCTTTTCATTATTTATGTCACCTCTCTGGCTGGCCTAATCAGATCCTACAAATTGTTGCCTCCCTCACCAGCACAGACAAATGTCAGGTCTAGATTCAGCGACTGCATGCGTGCAGTCAACACATTGATGAATGAAAACTGTCTGAGACTTAGCTCAAGGAAAACTGAAGTATTATTGTTTGGAACACAGACCTCCTTCCTGACCCATTCCTGGTGGCCACAGGACATGGGCCCACTCCTGTTTCCTTTATCCAAAACGTGCAACCTGGGAATCCTGACTGTCTTACTCTGATCATGTCAATGTGGTAACCTCTTCTGCTTTCTTAATGCTCAGGTCTTTAAAAGAAAAAGATTGTTTTCTGCATTTCAGAATATCTACAGACAGTGGTTGTTACCTCATTAGTGATGTCCAAGTTTGACTATTGTAAAGGCCTCAGTCTGTACTAAACAAACTACAAACTCTGCAGAATGCTGCAGCATACTCACTACTAAATATTCCTACACATCACTTGATTTCTAAACATATCATGAAACTTAATTGGCTTCCCATAAGGCAGAGAATTGTTTTTAAGGCACTTTGAATTCTCTATAAAGCTTTAAATAATCCAGGTCTTAGCTTTCTTAATAACAGTTTTAAATGGTATGCATCAGGAAGGACACTCTGGTTGGCATCTGGCAAGACTGCTATTGTCCCCAGGTTTAACTGCTTGGCCTGTTGTGGCAGAAGCTTCTTCGTGGAGCAATGAAGGCTTGGAATGCTCTGCCTCTCACCATCAAATCAGCTCCTGATTTACTGGCTTTCTGCAAAGCTGTGAAAACCTGGCTGCTTAACGCTGATCTGGATTTACTTGTCTTTAGACTCCTCGACTCAGGAAGGGACATTGTCTGCATTGTCTTTCAAGCCAGTGACAAAACACCCCTGGGGCTACATGTTGCGCTATAAAATTACTTACTATAACACAACAACACAAAGCACCTGCACTTAAGCACTAGTCAGCAGTGGTAAAGTGGCCAGAATCCTAAAAGCCATCACAAATCAAGTCAGATAACAGGAGGTCAGAGGGCAAAAAGTTAGGAGAGACCACACCAAGGATACAAGGTATAACAGCTTGCAAGATCAATTTAGGAATATTGGTCAACTGGAAATGTCTGCTCCCAAAATAAATGAAGTTTTGTCAAGCTCATGCTGGATGCATTAGGCACAATAGTGAAAGGCCTGACAAAATGAATATAGCTCCTCAGAGCCCCAGCAGTATTCATTTACTGCTAAATATTCAAAGCTTGGAAATTTGAACACCCTATTGTTGGGGAGTGAGGTTGAAGTTGTTCACCAATCAAAGAGAAATTGACCTCAATCCCAACTGTTTTGCAATCTTTAACTTCTCAGATTAAAATCATATTCTCACAACCAACTCTTCTCAATCATTCAGAGAAAAGGATTGGCCCAAGTTAAAATACAATATCTTTGCCTGTGTTCTAAAAAATAAGTTATTTAGAAAACAACAGCACTGAGCATACTATCACAATTCATACTCCAACTTTAAATTTAAAACTGTTACAAACAATATAAACCATCTAGTATATATCTCTGAGAACATTCCCAACGTAAAATCACCTTGAAGCGTGGGGATCTCAATAATAATAATAATAAATATAATAACAGTAGCAGATCTCAACATATTGTTAGTATGCCATTATCAAAGTGTGAACAGAAATGTTGAGAAAATCCAGAAATATAAAAAAAACTGTCCTTGTCAATCAACAAAATATTCAAGTACTGTTAAAGGTGTTCCCATATTTAATAATAACGAACCAACCTTAGTAAAGTTCAAGGAACCTGTACAACTATCTTCCTCCGTACCAGTGACTAACAACAATAACCTTGAGAATGAAGAATCTACGTGGAAGCACAATCTAGAGTTCTCATCAGATAATTTAAACAGTCTCCCTAAAAAAGCTCTGGCCCGTATTTATACTTTTTTTGCGCCGCATTTGCCTCGTTTTTTGACGCAAAAACGGCGCAAACTTGCAAAATGCCATTGTATTTTGTAGGTTTGCGCCGTTTTGCGCCAAAAAGCGGCGCAAATGCGGCGCTAAAAAAAGTATAAATACGGGCCAGTTCTGTGTCCAAACTGGAGAACATTAGAACATTCACTAAATGGTATAAATATCTGCAAATATTAGCAGCAGAATTCAAGAATATACCCTCAGAGTTCAAACTGGGTAAGTTCCAAATTTAATTCAAACCAATAAAGTTGTTTCACGTGAATCTCTATAAAAACATTAATCATGATGGAGAAAATGATTTAGCAGTAAAATAAATTTTTTAAAAACAGGTAAAGTAATGCATCTTGCGACCAAAGGATAAGGGTCTTCTATTACAACTTCCACACACATGGACAATGTTAAACAGTTGCACAGTCCCATGCGAGCTGCCTTATTTGAGTGTGTGCTATTCAATTTTTTTGAAAAGCAACTTTAAGCTTTACATTTTTGGGCTCCTACCAACAAGTAATCTTTCGTCACTTAGGAATAAATCTAGCAAAGGTGCGACTGCGGCCTGTGCAATCAGTCAGCAGTGACCATCTTTCAGATCGTCTGCTTTTACCCTACAGTAATAGCTTAACGGTGATCTCCCTTGAGAAAACCACTAAACTAAAAGTGTATTCATTCCTGTAGACAGGCAATTATTGTATTATTTAGCCATTTATTATTGTTTCAGGCATTGTATTAGCACATTAAAGAAGGAGACCTGAAATATGTTTTATTGCTACGCATCAGTTCTACAATATATGTTGCTTTAATTTGAAGCTTTTACCTAAAGCAGGCATTCAGCAGTTGGACAACTAATAGAAGATGGTAATTGATTGTTTTAACGTTTAGTAGTATTGTAACAGTTTTTATAAACAATGTACAATAATGTTACTCATCATTACAAATGTGATTCCACATTTTTCAGGTGCACAACTAAAACATTTGAAGGGATCATACTCAATATCACTTAGAAACTTGACATTTCATTTTAAAGTTCAGAGTGCAATCATCAGGACAATTACCATTTTATATGCCACCCTATATGCCACCCTATATCACCATCTGCATTGAACTGCCACTGAATTCCACATAGGGCACCATTCATTGTTTCTAATCATCTGTGAAGTAAAAAATCAATTCAGCACTACTTATGCAACATAATAGAAACAAAAACCTATATTTGAATATTTATTGAATGTGAAGTATTTCACTGTTAATGGAGCATGATTACATTAGTTTGAATGCACAAAATAGCCTTACTGTTAGAAATGGGGTCTTTGGTTGACAGTCAGGTTACCCCCTGTTCAAGCAAGGACCCTCACTCTAGTTAGGATAAAAGAGAATCACCCTCAGCTAACCCCTGCTTACCCCCTTGGTAGCTTGGCAGAGCAGTAGGCTTAACCTCAGAGTGCTGGGCGTAAAGTATTTGTACCAACACACACAGTAACTTAATGAAAACACTACAAAATGACACAACACCAGTTTAGAAAAATAGGAAATATTTATCTAGACAAAACAAGACCAAAACGACAAAAATCCAACATACACAAGTCAAGTTATGATTTTTAAAAGGTTTAAAATAAAAAGAGTCTTTAGGTAGTTGTAACAACACACTAGCGCTGCTAGCGTGAAAATGTACCTGATTTGCGGCAAAAATAACCCCGCACGGGCGGTGTGCGTCGAAAATAACCCTGCACGGGTATATGCGTTGAAAACAGCTCGGCACGGCGAGGCGCGTCGAAAAAGCCAGCCACGCGACGGTCCGAAAGTCCCGCGGCGCTGGTTGCGATCTCTCAGCCTTCGTCAGCGATGCTGCGCGTCGTTTCTCCTGCTCCGGGCGTCGATTCTCCGGTCGCGTTTCCTGCGGCGTCGTTTCTCAGCTGCGGAGCCGGCGTCGCGTCGTTTTCTCAGCCGCGATCGGATTCGCGTCGATCTTTTCTCCGCACGGTGCGCGGTGCGTGTATTTTTGTCCTTAGGTTGCCAGCCTCTCTTTTCAGGGTCCCAGGAACTGGAAGGGCACCACAGAGCAGAGTAGGGGTCTCTCCAGAGACTCCAGGTGCTGGCAGGAAGAAGTCTTTGCTATCCCTGAGACTTCAATAACAGGAGGCAAGCTCTACATCAAGCCCTTGGAGATTTCTTCTTCAAGATGGAAGGCACACAAAGTCCAGTCTTTGCCCTGTTACTCAGGCAGAAGCAGCACTGCAGGAAAGCTCCACAAAGCACAGTCACAGGCAGGGCAGCACTTGTTCCTCAGCGATCAGCTCTTCTCCAGGCAGAGGTTCCCCTTGATTCCAGAAGTGTTTCTCAAGTTTGTAAGTTTGGGTGCCCTTCTTATACCCATTTTAGTCTTTGAAGTCACCTTCCTTCAAAGGGGACTCACACCTTCTTGTGAAATCCTGCCTTGCCCAGGCAAGGCCTCAGACACACACCAGGGGGCTGGAGACAGCATTGTCAGAGGCAGGCACAGTCCTTTCAGATGAGAGTGACCACTCCACCCCTCCCTCCTAGCAGAGATGGCTAATCAGGAATGCAGATCACACCCCAGCTCCCTTTGTGTCACTGTCTGGTGTGAGGTGAAAAACAACCCAACTGTCAACTGACCCAGACAGGGAATCCACAAACAAGGCAGAGTCACAGAATGGTTTAAGCAAGAAAATGCTCACTTTCTAAAAGTGGCATTTTCAAACGCACAATCTCAAAATCAACTTTACTAAAAGATGCATTTTTAAATTGTGAGTTCAGGGATCCCAAACTCCACCTGTCCATCTCTTCTCTAGGGGAATCTACACTTTAATCATATTTAAAGGTAGCCCCCATATTATCCTATGAGAGAGAGACAGACCTTGCAACAGTGAAAACGAAATTGGCAGTATTTCACTGTCAGGACATATAAACCACATTACTATATGTCCTACCTTATCCATACACTGCACCCTGCCCTTGGGGCTACCTAGGGCATACCTTAGGGGTGCCTTACATGTAAGGAAAGGGAAGGTTTAGGCCTGGCAAGTGGGTACACTTGCCAAGTCGAATTTACAGTGTAAAAATACACACACAGACACTGCAGTGGCAGGTCTGAGACATGATTACAGAGCTACTTATGTGGGTGGCACAACCAGTGCTGCAGGCCCACTAGTAGCATTTGATTTACAGGCCCTGGCACCTCTAGTGCACCTTACTAGGGACTTACTAGTAAATCAAATATGCCAATCATGGATAAACCACTTACATACAATTTAAACAGGAGAGCATATGCACTTTAGCACTGGTTAGCAGTGGTAAAGTGCTCAGAGTTGAAAAGCCAACAGCAACATGTCAGAAAAATATAGGAGGCAGGAGGCAAAAAAGTCTGGGGATGACCCTGCAAAAGCAAAAGTCCAACACGACCCCCTACCAGCCTAAAGCCAGGGGAGAACAATCAATACCTTGATGTACTTCCCTGATTGGGGCGATAGAACAGGGACCCAGGCCCACAACAGCAGGGGCATGCTCCAGTTCTACGCCTTCCTGACTCCAGTTGGATCCCTCTGTCCATACTCTCAGGGCCCACTAAGCTAACCCATGGGGAACCCTTCTCCACATCTACAGACACCATCTGTGCAACACCTAACTTTACTTTGCTCACAGATGTATTGCAATGGGCAGATAGTACCACCAGGGCCAACACAATGGTGTTGCCCACTCCACCCCGGGGGTGTGACTCTCGTCCTTCCCCCCCCAGGGGCAACTCTGTCCACCAGGACAGCAAGCCACAGTGGCCCCAGACAACTGTCAGGGATGAGAGCCCGACCTCAGGCCTCTCTAACCACTGTGACTGCGGAGAGTGGGGGGTGGTAGCCCCAGGTGCCTGGCACCCTTTGACCACTCTCTCTTCCACCAGGTCAGGGATGACAACCTGACCCTGGTCCTCCCCTCTGGGGCTCTGTACCCTCCCTGCAGAAGCGGCACCCCCAGAGTCAAAAACTGTCAGGGTGCTTGTAGAAGCAGTCCTGCACAATTCTTCCATCAGTGCAGGGATGTTAACCTGCAACTGATCCTCCAACCTGGGGTCTGTACCTTCAGGTTGGACCAGGGCCAGGGGTGAGGCTTCCCTCCCCCTGCCCTCTCTTCTGGGGTCCTGAACCACCCAACTAGGAGCGGCCCCCCCAGAAGACAACATGGTAGGGGCACTGTTAGCAGTAGCCCCTTCCTCCAGGTCAGGGGGGACACCCTTAACCTGGCCTCCCAATCCAGGGCCTGTACCCACAGACTGGATCACTGCCTGGCAACCCAGGACTTCCTGGGGGCATACCTACCCCCTACCAGGTCAGAGTTTACCCTCTGAACCTGGTCATCCAACCCAGGGTCACCACCCTGCGGTTGAACCACTGCCTGGCACACCAGGACTTCCTGGGGAGCACACTTACCCCCCATCAGGTCAGAGTTTACCCCCTGAACCTGATTATTCAACCCAGAGTCACCACCCTGCGGTTGAACCATTGCCTGGCACACCAGGACTTCCAGGGGGGCACACTTACCCCCCTCAAGGGACACACTGTCCCGAAGGGCCACACAAGAGTCTGGCTGGCGCAGGTCTCCTGACCTCTGCCCATCTGACAGAGTCTGGATTCCCCCCAACCCAGAAATGGTCTCACCAAGGTCATTCATGGGGGGCTCTGCTCTCAGAGCTGACCCCTGACCCTCCAGGTTCTCCACTGGGGTCCGCAACCCCCTCTCAACCCTCTGTCTGGACTTCTGCAACCCCTCACTAGGAGGGGTACTGCCAGACACCAGAACTGGTGGGACGCTGGCTACAGCCGCCCCCCCAAGTTCTCCTGACACTGTGGGGTCTCCCTCAACAGATGGCCCTATGGTACAGGCTAGGCTCCCCTCCTGGGGTTCCCGCAGGGAACCCTCCAGGACCTGGGACCGGATCTCGGGCACCTTGGGCCTCAACCCATCCCCATTCCCTCTCCTCTGAGACTGGACATGGGGTCCCTCACCCATCCCACTACACTGGGACCTACCTGGGACACTACAATCCTTCCCTACCTCACCTGGTTGGGAACTACCTAGACCACTCCTCTCAGGAGCACCCCCAAATGCCTCTTCAGACTCTCTGGTACTCACCCAGAAGTCTGCCTCCATTGTAAGCTCCCTGGGGTCAGAGAACTCACACTCCACCTGGTGTTGGCATAGCTCTGGAAAATAAGGACTAGACATCTGCTCTCCAGCAATTACATCACTCAGCCCCTCACATGAATTAACCAAAGTACCCTTCACCCAACCATCCAGTGACTCTGCTTTGACAAAGCACCCCACATCACCCTCCTGAGACTGGTGAGACAGTACCTGACTGTCCCTGACACTCAACCCACACTCTTCTGGGATGTCTTCACACTCCATAACCAGGACTTCTACTTGGGGGGAGCCCCTCTCCCTGTCACTCTCAACTAGAGTCAGTAGAGTGTCCCTCCCACCAGTAGGAATATGACTCCCCATGCCAGTTCCCCAATCCACCTCAGAGACCCTGTGCATCACTGGAGCTACCTCATACCCCTGAACCTCCTGGCGTGTGTTAACTCCCTCCTTCAAGTAGGGCACCACCTCTCTGGGCATGTGTACTTCTGCAGCATCACTGGATATACAATTGTTGCTGCCACCATTCCAGCTGGACTCAGCCCTCATGACTTCCAGCTCTTTCAATTTAAGCTCGTAAGCATAAATCATTTTTTTAATCTCTAAGTCCCTCCTCCTTTCTGCCAGCTCCTTGAATCGGCGAGCCCTGTCTGCCCGTCTGTCCTGTAACTCTTCAGGAGTCAGACCCTTGGGTGTCACCCTGCTATCCCTCCTGGGGACCCTCCCCCCAGGCGTAACAGGTACCTCCACTACACCACTGTGTATCCTCTGCACTTCCCCACCCACATTCTCCTCCTCTGTGTGCCCTCCAGCCTTCTTGATTGTCACCCCGGCCCTCTGTGCCTGTTGCAGCTCCCCCTCCCTGGTGGAGCTCTCAGTGGGACAGTCAAGATCTTTAAGGAACTGTTTCAATTGAGCAACTGAGTACTCCTTCAGTTTCTCCATTTCAAACACAGCTCCAGCTGTTGCATCTCCAGATTGAGACATGATGGTCACAAGTGCAAAGTTCCAAAGGCAGAAAAAAAATAATTTCCCAATGAAGTAAAAGGGATCAGCAAAATCATGGAAGTAGAATAAAAAGAGTCCTTAAGAGAAAAATCAAAAGATCACCAAACAAGTAGTATGTGGTCGCGTAGTGGTCTGATATCAAAACAGTAGTGTACACTTAATTACTGTATGTCAAGTACAAATACAAGTCCAAATCCTGACCGCTGGTCACCAATGTTAGAAATGGGGTCTTTGGTTGACAGTCAGGTTACCCCCTGTTCAAGCAAGGACCCTCACTCTAGTTAGGATAAAAGAGAATCACCCTCAGCTAACCCCTGCTTACCCCCTTGGTAGCTTGGCAGAGCAGTAGGCTTAACCTCAGAGTGCTGGGCGTAAAGTATTTGTACCAACACACACAGTAACTTAATGAAAACACTACAAAATGACACAACACCAGTTTAGAAAAATAGGAAATATTTATCTAGACAAAACAAGACCAAAACGACAAAAATCCAACATACACAAGTCAAGTTATGATTTTTAAAAGGTTTAAAATAAAAAGAGTCTTTAGGTAGTTGTAACAACACACTAGCGCTGCTAGCGTGAAAATGTACCTGATTTGCGGCAAAAATAACCCCGCACGGGCGGTGTGCGTCGAAAATAACCCTGCACGGGTATATGCGTTGAAAACAGCTCGGCACGGCGAGGCGCGTCGAAAAAGCCAGCCACGCGACGGTCCGAAAGTCCCGCGGCGCTGGTTGCGATCTCTCAGCCTTCGTCAGCGATGCTGCGCGTCGTTTCTCCTGCTCCGGGCGTCGATTCTCCGGTCGCGTTTCCTGCGGCGTCGTTTCTCAGCTGCGGAGCCGGCGTCGCGTCGTTTTCTCAGCCGCGATCGGATTCGCGTCGATCTTTTCTCCGCACGGTGCGCGGTGCGTGTATTTTTGTCCTTAGGTTGCCAGCCTCTCTTTTCAGGGTCCCAGGAACTGGAAGGGCACCACAGAGCAGAGTAGGGGTCTCTCCAGAGACTCCAGGTGCTGGCAGGAAGAAGTCTTTGCTATCCCTGAGACTTCAATAACAGGATGCAAGCTCTACATCAAGCCCTTGGAGATTTCTTCTTCAAGATGGAAGGCACACAAAGTCCAGTCTTTGCCCTCTTACTCAGGCAGAAGCAGCACTGCAGGAAAGCTCCACAAAGCACAGTCACAGGCAGGGCAGCACTTGTTCCTCAGCGATCAGCTCTTCTCCAGGCAGAGGTTCCCCTTGATTCCAGAAGTGTTTCTCAAGTTTGTAAGTTTGGGTGCCCTTCTTATACCCATTTTAGTCTTTGAAGTCACCTTCCTTCAAAGGGGACTCACACCTTCTTGTGAAATCCTGCCTTGCCCAGGCAAGGCCTCAGACACACACCAGGGGGCTGGAGACAGCATTGTCAGAGGCAGGCACAGTCCTTTCAGATGAGAGTGACCACTCCACCCCTCCCTCCTAGCAGAGATGGCTAATCAGGAATGCAGATCACACCCCAGCTCCCTTTGTGTCACTGTCTGGTGTGAGGTGAAAAACAACCCAACTGTCAACTGACCCAGACAGGGAATCCACAAACAAGGCAGAGTCACAGAATGGTTTAAGCAAGAAAATGCTCACTTTCTAAAAGTGGCATTTTCAAACGCACAATCTCAAAATCAACTTTACTAAAAGATGCATTTTTAAATTGTGAGTTCAGGGATCCCAAACTCCACCTGTCCATCTCTTCTCTAGGGGAATCTACACTTTAATCATATTTAAAGGTAGCCCCCATATTATCCTATGAGAGAGAGACAGACCTTGCAACAGTGAAAACGAAATTGGCAGTATTTCACTGTCAGGACATATAAACCACATTACTATATGTCCTACCTTATCCATACACTGCACCCTGCCCTTGGGGCTACCTAGGGCATACCTTAGGGGTGCCTTACATGTAAGGAAAGGGAAGGTTTAGGCCTGGCAAGTGGGTACACTTGCCAAGTCGAATTTACAGTGTAAAAATACACACACAGACACTGCAGTGGCAGGTCTGAGACATGATTACAGAGCTACTTATGTGGGTGGCACAACCAGTGCTGCAGGCCCACTAGTAGCATTTGATTTACAGGCCCTGGCACCTCTAGTGCACCTTACTAGGGACTTACTAGTAAATCAAATATGCCAATCATGGATAAACCACTTACATACAATTTAAACAGGAGAGCATATGCACTTTAGCACTGGTTAGCAGTGGTAAAGTGCTCAGAGTTGAAAAGCCAACAGCAACATGTCAGAAAAATATAGGAGGCAGGAGGCAAAAAAGTCTGGGGATGACCCTGCAAAAGCAAAAGTCCAACACTTACTTATTGTAAGACCATTCACTTTTTTAAATAAAGGGTACAACAACCAATTTCCAAATGAAAGTGAGCCCGTTTCACAAAGATTTGCATCGGAATAGTTGCCACTTACTTTTGTAGTACACTTTGTGTACAGGTGAGTTCCAGGACTAGACACATACACTGATAACCATAGACTTCTTAGCAGTTAACAGTTACAACGTTTAGTTAAACAATCTGGGCACAAGTGGTCCAAATCCCAATATACATAATACCTAAACAAATAAATACATAAATAAACAAAATAACTGAGGCCTGGGATCTGCTGGAAAATAGTATGTTATTCTTTGAAATCTAATCTAGTGAACGGCTTTGTCTTCATACCAGATTTGTCAGAGGTAAATGATTATTGCAGCAAATCAAGAGACATACCCGTTGCTGACTCCCAAGTACTTTTAGTCCTAACAATGGAAGGTAGCTTCGAAAATGACCCTAGTCGGTGATCACTTACACACCCATATGTTGGTATTAGTACAGCACACGATATGTTTTGGAGCATTTGTCTCATTAACAGAACGTCTCATGCATACCATGGTCCCCTGATACAAGTTCTTTACATTTAGATTATTTTGGAACATTTGTACATACTTTTGTCATTCATATATTTTGAACCTGTCTCTGTAAGGTTATTGTTATGTAAAGGGCTCAAGGTTTGTAGTGGGAAACTCAAATGATATGAAAAACCTCCTAGACCCATAATATAGAAAGAAAATATTTCTAGCAAATTAGTTACACACCCCTTGAACAAGTTGCAGAGGCTTTATTATACCCAAAGCCCATTATGAGCTTAAACTTCTTAAGGCTGCGGATGACTATTGACACTAACTCATGAGTACACATCAGTGGGTCTATGATGCAGTGTAGGTGAATGTTATCATGGGTGGTCTCTACACAGTTCACTGCGTGTGATTTAAGATTTGCAATGGCCTGACCTCTTCCTAATGGTGACTCTCCTGTGCCTTTTCCACTAATCTCTGCCCTCTTCGTTTTGATAATTGCTACCCAGAAGCAATAAATAGGGACCATCCAGTCTAGTTAAAAGAAACAGTTGTCTTTACTAAATCCTGCACTTTAGCAATCACCAACAATATGAATCCAGAATGCTATTTTGCTTGAGGACGTCTGCTTGTGTTTTGAGGTCTATTGTGACATGATTTGCTTTGTGGCCCCTTTATTGTCCTGACTTCGTGTTTCCAATTACCTTTTATACCTACTCCACCCATTGATCGATTCAAAAGATTACCCAGCCAGGTTTACCAGAGCTTTCAGTATTAGCATCTATAACTCTATTCTGTGATTGATGTTAGCCTTTTCATCACCTTGCAGACCAAAGGGAACAGAAGGATAAGAAACCTCTCTGACCTTGGATAAAGTTCACGAATATGTATACATGTAGGTGCCCAAGAAGCTAAGCAAAACAGCAGTAGGCTACAGAAAATCGCCCATTCTGGTTGACTTTGATGAAGGGGGGCGGTGCTTGTCCATATTTCAGAGCCCTCCAAGTATTGTATAGAGCAAAGTTGGGAATAAGTGGATATACAAAGAATAGGATAACGAAAGATCTGGAGTACAAAAATATTTACCCAAGATTTGTCACAGTATTAGAGCAAAAATGTGATCCTCGGCAATGAACAGAAGTGTAATTGCACTGCTGTCTGAAGCATGATGGCTATAAGGAGGTGATATTCTACTAACAAGAACAAGGATTGAGAGAGCCAATGCATTTGGGTGCTGCTATTGTTTTCCCAGTGACAGATGGTTTTCAAATGCCCCACATAGGCAAAGCTACTAGGAGCAGCTAGCCATCTAAGCAGTTCATTTTTATACTTCCATAGTGGCCTTAATGGTATGCGGTGCAACATAGCATTCCGCAATGTTGCAGTCATCTTTAAAAACTTGAAATCGGTGTTTTCATTCAAGATAACTACACCATTGTCCTATGCAATGTGACATGATGTAATGTGACAGCTCTCTTGAAATGATAAAAAATGTTGTTTTCATAGGTTTGTTAGCGTGTCAGACCTTATTAAGTAAACTGATAAGGAGATGCGTTGTAGGTCGATGGACCTTTTGACTGCGCTTCGAGTAGATCCCACCATGTAACTCCATACCAATACAAATCAATAGCAGTAACAATCAATGACATCAGTAATCAGTAGGAGTCAGTAATTTCCACACACCATGACCTCGCGGCCATGAATAACCACACATTTATGTAAAAGTTAGAATGTTTATTTCCCTATATTAACAATGCTAATGTCACGTAGCTTAGTCTAAAAATCAAATGATAAATATACACTGTTAGAAATGGGGTCTTTGGTTGGCACTCAGGTTACCCCCTGTCCAAGCAAGGACCCTCACTCTAGTCAGGGTAAGTCAAACACAATCCAAATTATCCTGTGCCCACCTTCTGGTAGCTTGGCACTGAGCAGTCTGGCTTAACTTAGAAGGCAATGTGTAAAGTAGTTGTGCAATAAATCAAACACTAACACCTTATAGCACCACAGAAACACACCACACAGTGTTTAGAGAAATATATAATATTTATCTGGATAAATGTAGGTCAAAACAATTAAAGATGCAATAAGTAAATATTGAGATATCACTGAAAAGTGATATAAAGTGTCTTAAGTCTTTTAAAAGCAAACAAAGTCTCTTTCAAGCACAAAGTACCTGGTTTGCGTGAAAAATCTCTGCAAAGAACCGCAGAGGAGGAGATGTGTGGAAAAAAAGGGGATGAGCGGCGATTTCTCAGACCACACACGACGATGCGTCATTTTTTCATGCAGGGATGGCTGTGCGTCAATTTCTGGCGCTGGGTCGTGGATCCTCTTCGGGTTGCGGGGTTTTCAGACGCCCCTGGGATGATGGGTGGATTTCCGGCACTGGCACGACAAAGTTACAGGAGCTGCATTGATCCGGTGGGCGTTACATTGAATGTTCTACCGAACTGCAGGTGCTGCGTCGATTCCTCTCTGGAAGTCAGGCTGCGTCACTCTGGCTCAGCTATGCGTCGATCCAGTGGGCTGTGCGTAGAATTTCCGGTCGCTACGCTAGCGCTGAGTCGATTTTCTCGTTGCGAAGTCGGGCTGCGTTGTTCCAGTTCGGCGTACGTGAAATTTGTACTGCTGTGCAGGCTGTGCATCATTTCTGGCAGGCTGTGTGTCGAATTTCGCCACACAAGGAGTCCTTCTTGTAGAGATGAAGTCTTTTTGGTCCTGAGACTTCAGGGAACAAGAGGCAAGCTCTATCCAAGCCCTTGGAGAATACTTCTTCACGACAGCCAGAGAGCAGCAAGGCAGCAGGGCAACAGCACGGCAGCAGTCCTTCACAGAAAGCAGACAAGTGATCCCTTTGGGCAGCCAGGCAGTTCTTCTTGGCAGGATGCAGGTTCTGGTTCAAGTTTCTTCTCCAGGAAGTGTCTGAGTTGGTAGGGGCAGAGGCCCTGTTTATATACCCAAATGTGCCTTTGAAGTGGGGGAGACTTCAAAGAGTGGCTTAGAAGTGCACCAGGTCCCCTTTCAGTTCAATCCTGTCTGCCAGGGTCCCCGTAGGGGGTGTGACAGGCCTTTGTGTGAAGGCAGGCCCTCCACCCTCCCGGCCCAGGAAGACCCATTCAAAATGCAGACGTATGCAAGTAAGGGTGAGTGTCCTGTGTATGGGGTGTGTCTTAGTGAAGGCACAAGGAGTTGTCCACTAAACCCAGCCAGACATGGATTGTAAGGCATAGAAAGAGTTAAGTGCAGAGAAATGCTCACTTTCTAAAAGTGGCATTTCTAAAATAGCAATATTCAATTCAGCTACACCAGTCAGCAGGATTTTGTGTCACCATTCTGGCCATACTAAATATGACCGTCCTACTCCTTTCAGATCAGCAGCTACCACTCAAACAATGTATGAGGGCAGCCCCAATGTTAGCTTCTGATGGGAGCAGGCCTCACAGCAGTGTAAAAACGAATTTAGGAGTTTTACACCATCAGGACATGTAAACTACAAATGTACATGTCCTGTCTTTTGCCTACACAGCACACTGCCCTATGGGTTACCTAGGGCATACCTTAGGGGTGTTTTATATGTAAAAAAGGGGAGTTTTAGGCTTGGCAAGTACTTTTAAATGCCAAGTCGAATTGGCAGTAAAACTGCACACACATGCCTTGCAATGGCAGGCCTGAGACAAGGTTAAGGGGCTACTAAAGTGGGTGGCACAGTCAGTGCTGTGGGCCCACTAGTAGCATTTAATCTACAGGCCCTGGGCATATATAGTGCACTCTACTAGGGACTTATAAGTACATTAAATAGTCCAATTGAGTATGATCCAATGTTACCATGTTTAAAGGGAGAGAGCATATGCACTTTAGCACTGGTTAGCAGTGGTAAAGTGCGCAGAGTCTTAAAACAAGCAAAAACAGTATCTAAAAAGTAGAGGGCGGCAGGCAAAAAGTTAGGGGTGACCACCCTAATGCTGTCAGGTCTAACATACAGAAACCATACTGGCTGCCCAAAGCGCCTAAAGAATCGCAATCTAATCAAAGCTTGGGCCCCTACACATTCTAAGGTTACAGTACAAATCAATAGCAAGAATAACTGTGCAAACTAAATTATATACATTTAGATTCAGCAAAGAAAAGACATCAACAGTTATTACATGTAGCAAGCATCATCAGTGAGTACCCTAACTAAACTCCAGATTAGAATAGGATGTTTGGACTTCATGCAAAGCAATGTAGTCAACCCAAATTTGGAAAAACATCTAACTATGGCTCTCTCAAAATTAGCGGTTCGTACCTAGGGGCAAAAGCAAATAAAAATAATAATCAGTAACATTGGCTTATACATTGCCTCAATATGGTTCAGCAAGCTGTGACAGTCTTTGTCAATTGGACATCAGTTCAGTCAGCAAGGCATCGCAATTCAGCATTAAAGTTCAGGAAAAGGAAAGGCTCTTCAGGCAGAAAATCAAAGGCTCTTCAGGCAGAAAAGAATAATCAGACTGTGGGCTTTCTGAGCAGTTCGATTCTTCCACCCGCTGTAGTATGGCTAAGTTAGATTCCCTAAAGCTACTTCCCACATCATCATTGGTCAAAGAATTGCATGTTTGCATTTAGTTCAATGAAAATAAAACCCCAAATCTATGAATTTACTAGTACATGGATCACATGTCGATGATTGGCTCCTCTTCTCCTGTTCCCATTGTTGGGCTTGTCAGGTATCAATATTGTAGCGGCTTATACTCCAGTCAGTGCATCCATTGTCTTCTCCTGGGAAGGTCATTCTTACACATACTAGTTATACAAGGTAACCCTAGCTAGTACAGCATTTTCTAACAAGCAGTTCTCATGAGAAAGAATTTCAGCTACAAGCATTTGGTCAGTACAGTGGAAAATCACAACTTAATTCTCTTAGCAGCCATTTTATAAATTGTCTAAGAAGAGCAGCTTGACATGAGGCTGTGCAAGTAGGCCCAAGACCTCACTAAGTTAAAGCCTATGACTAATACAGCTAATACCTAATACATAACCCTTAATATGGCAAACTAGTACATTATTCCAAACATGAGCTTAACATTTTACATCAATAAGCTGTACTTTATCAACATTGGCAGCCACTCAAGTAAGCGCAACTTCAAATGCATGCATTATTTTTCTCAATGTAAACTAATTTTCTATGCAAATTCAACATTCAAAATTCATGACTATCCATTAGTAAAACTCAGCGTTAACAGGTTTGTGTCACATCATACAACATCAGGAAATGCAGTGGGCATCTTGATGGAAGTAAAGCATTATTTTCTATGTTTCCAAGAAGGTGGCAGATTCATGTCAGCGGCAGTGTGCTGAACATCGTTAAAAGAAAAAAAAAGTAGCTTTTAAGATGAGACGGCCAGCATCAAGGGGGAGAAGGCCAGAGCAAGAGAGGAAGAGAAAGACTGAAGACTGATGTAAGGCGGTCCCAAAATTCACAGGAATGTTCTTCAGGCTAACTCATATGGCATCACCAATCTCACCATCTGGCACCTGGTGTGCTGTGGCAAGTACATCTCCATCATCAGAACTCGAAGAGAAGCAGTGAGGAGACAGATGAGGTGTGGATAGTTCATGATGCACAGAGAAGAGCACAGGGCACACTCTAAGGGCACATGAAGGAGGGAAAGAAGGCTAGCATCCAGTGGGAGCACACAGAGCACGGAAAGGAGCAGGGTTTGCACTCCCATGGAAAGCTAACTTAGACATGAAAAAGAAAAAAAGAAAATTAGTTCCATGATGTCTGCAGTGGCAAGATTAAACTCGGTCAATCAAGTGTGAGGATACAGTGTGAGGATTCAGAAAAAAACTTAGATGGGCAGTACATGTTCAACAAGTGGCAAGCAAGCCATCGAGTGAAGAGCAGGGAACTGAAATAGACAGACTGTAGCAAGACAAAAATAGTGCTGCAGCTGTATTGACAGATATGGGCTGCAGGTCAGATTTCCTGATATAGACAAAAATGAAAAAAACTGTAGCTTCTAGATTTTCTGGGAGGGTATTTCAGTAGGTAAAACCTGGCATAATGTTTCCAGAAAAAATGGTCTGGAATGGGTAAAATATTCAGAAGTCATAGTGGAAGCATTAAATTCGATGGTAATTCCCCTTTCCTAATCGACAATCTCATAATGGTATGGTGGTGCCACATCTGAAATTTGCTCACCCTGGTATCAAAATGCCATATGCAGTGTGACTGGATCAGACGTTCCATAAAACGTATGATTGCCCTAACGCCCATGTTTTCTCAAACATTTTAAAATGCATAAGCAGTTACCCGTTACTGATGATTTTTGGTCAAGCTAATGCTGAAACTTAGCTGCTGTTGTGGTAAACATTTGCTTATTTGGACTAATGTCAGTGATAATTGTAGTAAAAAGTTACTTAAAAGCTTAACACCAATATACCCTTTGCCAAATCTACGCAAATGTAATCTTGCTAAATAGATGGGCCATTTGACTTAAAGTCTATTAAAGCGTACACAATATCCACGCGAATAAGGCGCAAGTGAGTATTTAGATGGACCAGGTTTAAAATTGTTGTGATCTGGTCCAGTGGTAGGTGAAATCATTTTAATCCGACATATTAATTGTATAATAAAAGTGTGATTCAATAGCACGATCATCCTGTTTATTTTGAATCATGGATGCTTCAAACTAAGTATCCATTGTTTTATTTGAATTCGAAAGGCTAACTAGAAATATTTTAGTAATTAGAAATTCAAGTGGGAGGCAGGAAGTGTTGTTGTTTTGATAGGATTTAACAGGCACACACAGTACTTAATATACTCTAAAATGGCAGACACTGCAATATCATGCAAGTAATTTGGCTCTTAGCTAAATGCATTTCACGAAGAATTATTTTATATCACTTTAGACATAATGAAAATGTCAACCTGGGAGCCTTGACAAATATTCACAAGCCTGAGACATCAAACTAATGGGCATGCAAAACAGCTAAATCCTGTAAATGCAGAAAGTAGCTTTATGTTCTGTTGTAGCATGATGTATAAAATAATTATAAAAATGTTCATTACCTGAACACATTAAATGCAAATACAATCACCACCATTGACATTTCCACCATGCAATTAAATGTAAGAAAAATCATGCTGTACCTTTTACAGTCTGTACTAAACTTAAAAATAAGAATATAGATTGTGAATGTGCAAGTGCATGAAAAACATTAAAAAGCATTGTGCAGGTGTGTTTGTTTTTCACTCAAAGGATTATAGGTTTTCTATTGTGCACCCGATCTAGATAAGTATGAGAGAACTTCAAAATATATCAAATAGAGATACGCAGCACAGGGACAATTGGGTCAAATTCATTTTTAGGACCATAGAGAGAAGCCTGTCTGGATAAATCCTTTTTCTTCAGATGTTATGGCACTTGAATTGGGTGTTGCCCCAGGGTCATCACGTTCGACACTGTTTAGTATTGATATGTTTCCATTGACTGACCTGGTTGGATCTTTCAGCATCAAAACCAAATCATATGCTGATGATGCGCAGCTCTTACTATCTAATGAGGGTGGAGCTGACGCTCTCAAGTAGGCTTTTGCTGCCTGCTTGGGCGCTGTGCTAGATTGGCCGAGAATCAATAACCTTTAGAGTAATTCTGACAAAACTGAGATGTTGTTACTTGGCGCAGATCTAATCCCTGGTTGGACCACTTGTTAGCCTAGAGATATTCCTGCCCCTCCATCTCCAGCTGTAGTTGCTAGAAATCTGTGTATTCAATTTGATAATTTTCTCTCTTTTATCTACTGGGTAGATTTTGTAGTAAAATCTTGTTTTCGGATTATTAAAATGATAAAGAAGTCCCTTATTATACTCCCTTGGAAAGCTCAGAGAGAGGTTGTGCAGGCATTGGTCATCTTCCTCTTTGATTATACCAACGTTCTTTGTTTTGGGCCTGCTAGATTTTATTTTCAACATTGCAAATGAGCAGAATGCAATGACTTGTCTATTATTTAGCTTTCCCATTGCTCTGCCATCTCCTTGTACTTACTGGAGTCGCACTAGTTACCAGCAAATAAGATACATTTTTCAAGACGTTGGTCTTAGCACATTCTGCTTTCCATGGCACAGTGCCATGGTATTTGTCTGTCAGACTGCAGCAGTACCGTCCAGCTAGGATGCTTCACTGACGTGAGGCTTGGCTGATGGTGGTGTCTCGCTTTAAGCGAGTCAGGATCGGGGGGAGGGGGGGGGCATCATTAATGATATGAGCTGTGAAAGCCTCCGATGGTTTACCGTTTTCAACTTAGGACTCTACAGGATGAAACAGGCTTTTCGAAAAGACGTAAAACACACCTTTTTAGGACACAATGTATTCTTTCCTACTTTTATTTGGCCTGTTGGATCAGCGTCGGGACACTCTTGGAGTAACTGTGCACTATATAAGCCTTTTCATTCATTCATCCATAGAAAGACCGATAAATCAGGATGCAAGTGTTAAATGTGGGCATCTGTGACTATTATATTAGTAGTTATTTCACTTTCCCTTTCTTTCTCTTGTAAGTAGTATGCAGTAATAAAGCGTGAGCGTGTGCTTATTACAACAGTTCCTCTAAATAACGTTGTGCTGAAACATGTTTTTTTCACTCTCAAGGCGTACATATTGTACAGCCTTGTGCAAAAAGAGACATATACACAATCAGATATAATACAAATAACACGATTACACAAAATGATGTTATGGGAGATCCAAATTTATGAAAATATTTTTTGCATAAAATGGCAGACTACATGGACAAACAAGGTTATTGCAAATGTTTTGCTTGAAAAGTAAGTCTAATGAAAAACATTTTTGGAAAACAATTTTTACACATGGAGAAACAGGTGAGAGCCTGCTCAATAAAATGGTGGTGATGCATGCCACAATATACAAGCAATGTTTGTTATCTCCTTTAACCTAAAGAGGAAAACCTTAGGGTACACCAAGGCCATAATTGGACTATTCACCCCTCCAGCCTGGCGATTCAAACCTTCATCAATAAAGTGATGGAGAGCCATAAGATCTCAGTAAAGTAGAATGAATGATTGATCTGTCCCTTGGAATAGCAGTAGGACACTATTTTTAAAATAGTTAAAATACAATTACACTAAACTGTGACAGGGAGCATTTCTGGTCCAGCCCATTAGTATCAGCACAGTCAGTCCATCACTTCCCCCATTCTCAAATGGTAGGAGGAGATCTGCAAGATCATTTAATAGTTCCACATATACTTTCTTTGTCAGTCTGTCAGGCCAGGGGAGGGGAGAAGATGACTTGAACGGGTAACAATTTTAAAACTTATAGGGCATTTTAGCTTACTGATATCTCTTGAAACAGTATTTCGTGGAAGTACCACCGTACATAGCAAAGACAAGTCCTTATGTGGTTGGCTAATACCTGCCTTTTCAAAAGTTAAAAACAGCGATGTTGTTTTTAGATACACTTTGCCTGCGTTCTTTGTTTGCTGTTAGATGTGGGGAAGTATTATGCTTGATGTTTTTCCACTACCTATTAATATGTTTTTAATAGGTAGGGAAAAATATTTATATGTTTTTTTTAACTTAGTATCTTGGTACTACCTCAGGAGTACTGCAGTAACAAAAATACATTTAAAGAAAATATGTTAAAAATTAAAAATACACTGTCTTATCCTATAATTTTCAATTATAGGGTATTGTAGTGTATTTTACATTTTAAATATATTTAAGTATCACTATAAATCCTAGAGTGTACCACAGTAATACCTACAAGTTACTGCACTACATAAATAAATTTCAAAACAAATGTGCAGTTCTCCCTAAACTGTGCACAAATATGCAAAAATATATAGAAAATTATAAATAAATTTCTCTACCTACTAACACTTTATTAAAGTGGTAAAAGGTAGGCAATATCAATAAAACCTACTACTTACCTAGTTCAAAGACCCTAACCCGCAAAACAATGAAATGCAGACAAAATGTGGTGAAAATGGTATAGCTGCTTGTACCTTTTGTAAACACAGTCACTAGGCTATTGCATACTGCCTTAACATGTGAAAGTATCGCAATATGCCACAAACTTACTGTAGTATATCACAGTACAATATTTAACTATGCATTTTAAACTTCATGACTTTAAAACTATTTAAACTATTAATGCATACTGCGCATGCTACCAAAAGTACCATTCACACCACATAATATATTTTTCTGCCACATTACATCCACATACGTACACACTTTCACACTACATCTGTTTCAATTACCACACTCCAGTGTATGCCACTCCACTCTATGCCACTCCATTCTATGCTATTACACTCCACACCACTATACACTACGTCATTCCACTATACGTCACTCCACTCTATGCTAATCCCCTGTACGCCACTCCACTCTATCCAACTCCACTCTATGCCACTCCACTCTGTACCGCTACAATGTACTTTATTACACTCTAAGCCTCTACATTTTATGATACTTGGTGACATAATGGGTAAGTGATCATGGGCAGAGGTATATTCACAACACAGATGTGTCACTCTTTGCCATCCTTTAAATGTTAATTGTCTAATCACTAGCCACTAGCCTCATTGGCTGTGGCACTTTTTTCTCTTTCTCCCTCCTGGACCACACTTCCCTTGGGTGGATGGTGTAAAAGAAAGGCATGTGCCACATCTCTGCGATTTATAGTGAATATTTTAAAGTTTGCTCACTCTGTTTTGGTCACTGTGGAGGTTTTCTCCATCGCCAGTCATTCTCACCATTTTTGGAGTTGACTGAAAGCAATGCGGATCCGGTTTTGTAAGTTTGACATGATGTTTATATTCACCCATAGTCTTCCTTTATGTTTTTTTGTGGTGGTAAGTTTGCATTTTTCTTGCACTATTTTGTTTTGGCATGGATTGATTATTTGCATGTCTCAAGGATTCAGTGTAAGGTGTATTGATACCCAGATGAGCAATGTGCACCACAAGGCAGCGATAAAATGAATAATGGCCGACTTGTTCATTTCATTTATTGTAGGTGCCTACTATCCAGTAAAGTTTTCATGGGGGTCAAAATGTCTTTGTTTTATGTTGTTGACTATTATTCAGTGTGGAAAAGAGATCAGAACATCCATTAGGTGTGTTCTGGGTAATTTAGAGCATTACACAAATTAGTCAACAGTGTTTTTATTTTTATTTTCTTGTTTGTCACCTGTACTCTAAAGGCCAGACTTGTCACTATTCACTTACACTGTACCGTATTTTTGGAGTTCTTGCTTGCTGTAATTAATGTTACTACCGGATTTATTCATTTTTCCATCAATGTATAACAGATCTGTATAAATGTAACTGAAACTGCATCTGTTTTTTATGTAATTAGTTTTGCCAGGAGACCCAAGGCATATTGTTCTCTCTCTGGGAATCATTGTTCAGTATTATTTGGTTTAACATCCACATTCCCAGGAATACCAGGCTGCCCTGTATTTGTGCAATGTGATGAGCAGAGGTGAAGAATGGAGTATACATTAGCTTACTACTGCTTCGGTACTTAACCTGGGAAATTCGTGCCTCTTTTAGCTAAAGTGAATAATATACCAAGTTCAATGTTGTTCTTGGAGGCCCTACAGTGGCAGAGGACACAGGTGAGCCTGAGTACAGTGTGGCTAAATCCTGAGCTCTGCTGCTTGTATGGCTGCTCCACTCAGCCTTACACTGCGGCCTGTGTCTAGTGTCATTTTTTTACGCTACAGTTCCACTAAAAAGGCCCTCACCCTGAGCCATATTTACAAAGTACCATTGCTTAACTTTGTAAACCCTTGCACCACATTATACCTGTGCCAGGTATAAGGTATGCAAGGGAGACATTCCCCCACAGGAAGGCCCAAAAAATGAACGTCATTTTTTTAATGCCTGCTAGGGCAGTTATCAAAGTGATGCTAGTGCTATATCCTATGGGCCTCCTTGAGCTTTGCTGGACTAGCACCAACATTTTTGGTGCTAGCCCAGCAAAGCCTCACAACTGCGCCAAAAGTGTTGGTGCACTTGAGCTAACAAGCGCGATGGTGTTTTTATTGCAAATACAGCACCACCATGGTGTTGTTAGGGGGACGCAGGGCAGCACAAGGAAATTGGCACATCGGAGCCGATGCGCCAGCTCCTTGTAAATATGCCCCTATAGCCACTGCGTTTCACACAACTGAAGGAAAAGTGAAGGAGATATTTGGTCGGGAACTCACCAAACAGGACTGGAGAACTAGCTTAGAATATATCAAAAAGGTAACAAGAAGCCCACTTTTTAAATTCACTCTATTTAATTGAATTTAATTAACCACATCGGATTTAACTGGATCCGCGTAGAACATATGTACTCGGGCACCGTAGATATTTGCCCTAAATGTCAACACCACATTGCACATTTTTTCCACTTGGTAGGGGGACTCTATCCTCTTTCAACAACACTGGAGAGAAGTAATAGTAAACATCTCTGAGGTGACAGAGAAGAGAATTCAAATGATGCGACTTGCACATGACAACTACGCTGGCCAAAAGGTGCAAAGTCTGTCTGTAAATGTATAGATTTAGCACTTGTTATAACTAAGAGAAACCTGACTATGAACTGTATTAGAAATGGGATCATTGGTTGGCAGTCAGGTTACCCCTTGTCCAAGCAAGGACCCTCTCTCTAGTCAGGGTAAGTCACACACAATCCAAATTATCCTGTGCCCACCTTCTGGTAGCTTGGCACTGAGCAGTCAGGCATAACTTAGAAGGCAATGTGTAAAGTATTTCTGCAATAAATCATGCATTAACACAGTATAAACACCACAAAAATACACCACACAGGTTTAGAATAATATATAGAATATTTATCTGGATAAAATAAGGTAAAAACGATCAAGATTTGATAAGTACACGTTGAACTATCACTTTATAATGATAAAAAGTGTCTCTTGCAAACACAAAGTACATGGTTTGCGTCTAAATTATCCTCAAGGGACCACAGAGGAGGAGATGCATAGACAACTGGGAGCTGGGTGTCTGTTTCTCCGGGTGCACACAGACGATGAGTCAATATTTTCCACGCAGCAAGAGCCTTGCGTTGATTTCCGGTGCACGGACTTGGATCCTCTTCAGGTTGCGGGGTATTTGGACGCGTCCCTGGGACGATGCAAAGAAATCCTGGGCATGCGGAATTAAGTCAGAGGAGCTGCATCGATCCAGTGGGCGATGTGGGGAATTTTCTGTCGCACGGCAGGCGATGCGTCGATTCTTCTTGCAGGAAGTCAGGCTGCGTCATTCCAGCTCGGCTAGGTGTTGATCCAGTGGGCCGTGCATCGAAGTTCTTGTCGCAACACTGGCGCTTCGTTGATCTCCACTTGGGAGAAGGGCTGCGTTATTCTGGTTTGGAGTGTGGTGATTTTCTCACCACGATGCAGGCTGTGCATCGATTCTGGCAGGCTGTGCGTAGATTTTTGCCACACAAGGTGTTCTTTGCAAAAATAAAGTCTTTTTGACCCTGAGACTTCAGGAAACAGGAGGCAAGCTCAATCCAACCCTTTGGAGAGCACTTCTCAGCAGAGCCAGAGGGCAGCAAAGCAGCAGGGCAACTGCAAGGCAGCAGTCCTTTTCAGCAAAGCAGCCAGGTGAGTCCTTTGGCCAGCTAGGCAGCTTCTCTTGGCAGGTTGCAGGTTCTGGTTCAGAGTTTCTTCCCCAGTGGTATCTTGTCCAGAAGTGTCTGAGTTGGTAGGGTCAGAGGCCCTGTTTAAATATCCAAATGTGCCTTTGAAGTGGGGGAGTCTTCAAAGAGTGGCTTAGAAGTGCACAAGGTCCCCTTTCAGTTCCATCCTGTATGCCGTGGTCCCAGTAGGGGGTTTGGCAGTCCATTGTGTAAGGGCAGGCCACTCTCCTATGACATGTAAGTGTCAGGCCCTCCATCCTCCCAGCCCAGGAAGACCCATTCAGTATGCAGATGTGTGCAGGTGTGACTGAGCATCCTGTGTTTGGGGTTGTCTGAGTGAAATGCACAAGGGAGCTGTCAACTAACCCAGCCAGACGTTGATTGTAAGGCACAGAAGGATTTAAGAGCAGAGAAATGCTCACTTTTTAAAAGTGGCATTTCTAAAATAGTAATATTAAATCCAACTTCACCAGTCAGCAGGATTTTGTATTACCATTCTGGCCGTACTAAATATGACCTTGTTACTCCTTTAAGATCAGAATCTACCACTCAAACAATATATGAGGGTAGCCCTAATGTTAGCCCATGAAAGCAGAAGGCCTCACAGCAGTGTGAAATGAATTTAGGAGTTTCACACTACTAGGACATATAAACTACACAGGTACATGTCCTGCCTTTCCCTACATAGCACCCTGCCCTATGGGTTACCTAGGCCTACCTTAGGGGTGACTTATATGTAGAAAAAGGGGAGTTTGAGGCTTGGCGAGTACTTTTAAATGCCAAGTCAAATTGGCAGTGAAACTGCACACACAGGCCTTGCAATGGCAGGTCTGAGACATGGTTAGGGGGCTACTTATTCGGGTGGCACAATCAGTGTTGCAGGCCCACTAGTAGCATTTCATCTACAAGCCCTTGGCACATGTAGTGCAATTTTACTAGGGACTTATATGTAAATTAAATAAGCCAAATGGGTATAAGCCAATGTCACCATGTTTTAAGGGAGAGAGTATATGCACTTTAGCACTGCAGCTCTCAGTTTGGGAACCACTGGTATTATTTTTAAACCAATTTGAACATCGCAGAAACCGAGTAATGGTATAAAGATGTATAGGCTCGTCAAATAGTAATTTTGACTGAGGTGACTGGGGGGTGATAAAGGAAAACCCATAGAAGCGTACCTGAATCACTTTATGTGAATAGATACACATAACAGTCTCTAACAGTCTGTCTCTCATGCTGGGACTGTTCTGTGTATTCAGAACAAAAAATAAAGACTTGTTGGAATGAGGGATTGTTATTATGGACATGTTATTTATTTTTCGAAAATTACTAACAATATGTTGCACCCAATGTAACCTTTCTGGACATAAATGTAAGATGATTGATAAATCATAAAATCTAATAAAGAGCAATATAAAATAAAAGTTAAGGGTACACAGTTTAACACATAATCTCTCACAACTGACCTGCAGACGCTTTCCAAAAGAAATGAAATGTTCCAGATTTATTTGGAATATTTGGAAATTGTTTGTACGAAAGACACAATTAGAATCATTGCTATTCCAGAAATCACGAAAGTTAACTGTAATAAAGACCTCTATCACATAGATGATAGAAGATGTTATTCAAGGTCTATTTTCTGCCATTGCTATCTGTAAGGAAAGTCAGTATATGCATAGAGATCCCGCCTTTAAGTATTGCATAAATATGTCTGATTCCTCCAAAATAGTACTCAGCATTCTTACTTATTCGGTTGTCGAAAAAGTCTTCGAGAATTGTTATAAAGGCAACCAATACAGTCATACAATATTGTTCGCACTGACATTTCAAACCTACTGACCACTGGAAACAGGTTGTTCCTAAATTCCATTCGCTTTCATTTAATGTGTTTTTACAATATCCATCAAAACGTAAGATAATCTTAAATATCTTTTCTCAAGTGCAGAGTTAGATACGTTTATCTCTGTCTAGCATAAAATAATAGTTGTACTTCTATACTCAGGTAATAGATATGATCAGAGTTAGAGGAAATGTAATAGCTAATTTGATGACAACTGGTGTGTTAACCTAGGTGATCAAACATGAAGTTTATTGCACTGATATGAGGCTGGGAGGGTTAGGAACTCTGCTTAGATGTACAAAGTAATTTTGGAATTGCAAACCCTGAGTTTTTTTAAATTGTCTGTATGCATTAACCCACTTTTTGAGTCCAAAAAGCGTTTCCGATCCACAAATGGATTTAGCAGCCTACACACTGAAGCACCATTAGAAATGGCTGTGCAAGAGACATGTCCTCCAAATTGTGAATTATTATGGTATGTATCAATGATTTTGCAACAACAACTAAGGTCTCGAATCATTGATCAATTACACATATCACAAAGGAGGTAGTGACTAATTAGCCTTTGGAAAAACCTTCTTTTTGTGAATGATGTTTACATATTTTTAGGGTAGCACCAGTTCCTTTAACCAAAGTTGCTGCACTGCTTTGCATTGGATGAGAGAGCAGTACAGAACCAACTTTAAGCAATATGACCGGCTGCTGCTTTCTTCCCCTGTAAAGGCATGTGCTAGGATAGGTTTTGCACTGGAAGGGCATCTGTTTAGTACAAAATCATGTGCCTAGAAATGTCTAAAACATTTCACACATTGGATGAATGCAATGTGTGAATTGTAAGGAGAAATTAAAACATTTCTACTACTTTGCTCCTTCCTCAAGGATGCATCACTTTTGATGCAAAGCCTGAACTAATAATCTCAGTATATAAAACTTTGCATCAAAATCCATGGGTCATTCCAGTGGAATGCTCAAGTGACACCCATTGACACAGGTTAGCGCAAAACAGAAAAAAGTATGATATGTGCTACAAAAGGACACTTTTCCAGCACAAAAAAGTTCTACACAGCAAAGTAAATACAACATCAATAATTGAGGTGTTACAAAGTCTTGATAGCTCTACACGTAAGGGCTCTTTCCAACTTTGTCCCGTGTCAGGATGACTGCCTATGCGGCAGTCTCTCTGCTGGCCCTATTACGAGTTTCCTACTGGGCTGGCGGAAGACTCACCACAACATTGATGCCGGCTCATAATTGAGCAGGCGGCAATATTGCTGTGCATCTGGCGAGACAGCACCCGTCACGCTTTTTACTGCCTGTAATTCGGGCAATAAAAAGCGCGGTGGGGCTGTCCATGGGGGCCACTACACTGCCCATGCCAAGTGCCCCCTTTCAGCCAGCCTTTGCATGGAGACCCGACCGCCAAGCAAAGGCTTGCGGAATGGGGACTCGTAATCCAGAGGGCACCGCTGCTTGCTTCGATTACGTCCGCCCAGATCGCCAGGCTGTAGATAGATGGCAACCTGGCGGAGCCGGCGGTCAGACTGTGGCAGCTCTGCTGCGGTCCTTTTGTGGTGGTCAGATCAACACTATGGCGGCAGTTCGACCGCCACCGTGAGTGTGTCAGTCTTAAGATCGCCACACTCGTAATGAGGGCCCTAGTCTCTAATGGAAAGATGTGAACTGAATTTCTGACAAATGCAGGTATATTGCATTATAATACACTGAATGTATTATATTAAATATGACTCACAACAGATACAAAAAAATCAACTCAGTCTTTTTGCTTAGTTGCTTCATGAGAACTGAATATGTATTGATCACAAAAAAGAGGAGAGAGGTCAAAAGACCTATTCTTCCGCCCTTCCGATAATAGTATACACACAAACGTCCAAGTATAGGGTTGTCCATATCTGAGATCACCAAGTTGGAACAGATAAAACACGGGAGTTACAAGGCCCTCACCCAGAACAATGTGGCATGCTTCATCATTGGACATTCCCACACTTAAACACATACAAGTTTAAGTGGGATACTACCAGCATTAGTGGGAGTGAGGGTTTTTTCTTTTTTGTGAAAAGGAGAAAAAAGGTCTTGTAATACCATAGAAAATAAAGATTGAAACAGTCTTCAGTAATCTAACTCACTCATGTATTACTTGTTGCCTAAACTGGGTTAAAAACAATGAATAACAGCGAGTGTAGTTATTAGCACTGGAAAGGGCTATTAGCACCCTTCCATGTGTACTGTTCTACATGTTTTAGGTGTCTCTGAAAAGCCTGGTGGGATCATGGCTTTCGTCAAGTCCTATAACGTCTCTGGCTGCTAATATGAAAGATGCCTCTGTTAACGCATCCTTTTATGTTAATTTATTACACATAAGGGCTCGTTTTAGGCCAATGAATCTTTTGACCCAGTTGAGAGACACCGTAGGACGAGAGAGCTGATCAATATGTCAATCAATACTTCAATAATGTCATCAATATTTATCATAACAATACATTTCACTTCGGTCAAAGACATTAATCAAATTGACGACGCAACCATGACCTTTCAGCCATGAATAACCACACCTTATAATAGAATTTTATGAATCTTATTCCCTATTAGTTACAATCTAAGATTAAGTGCATCAATCTTAAAGCCAAGAAACACAACAGCATAGTTACGATATGGCAACTTTGTTAAGATTCAAATAAGGCAAAAATCATGAACATTAGAATATAACACGACGTAAACATAGATCAGAATATAGCAGAGTGTCAAATAACGTTAGTTCAACATAGCATAATGTCAGTCGTTTGTCTATTTGAAATTTGATGATCACCTATCCTAACCGCTAATTAGCATTGGCATGTTGGGCTTCATGCAAACAATTTAGAACACCAATTTGAAAAACATCTAGCTATGGCTTCTGTCAAAAAGCAAGCAGTTGGTACCTAGAAAGGAAAAGTAAACAGACAAACTACATTAGGATTAGGTCAGCGCACAGGTTCAGTCTTCGTCTTCAGGACATCAGTCAAAACGCCATCAGTCAAAGCCCAACTAAGGGGCATAAGGGGCACTTCCCTCTTAAGGAGGAAAAGTGTAAATGGGCCGTCTATGGGTGAGGATGGTTTTAATAAGTCTCAAAGTCACCAAACAGAGTGACAGAATTTCTGGATAAAATCAATAGCATTCCCTACCTAATTCTAATGACTCTTCTGTGACATGGGATTTTATCCCTTTTTCGTAGTACATTCCCCCAAAATTCTATTGGACACTTCCCCACAATCTATAACCTATCAAATTTAGCATTTGGTAATCCCAATTGTCACCCCACATCAGTTCATGATTCTTTGATTGGTCTTCATAATTGACGTCTTCGGAGGTGGCACATCCGGCGTTACTTCACTCCTTGGCACGTTTTTTGGGTCAGCAGATTCATTGTCCATCGGTCTAAGTGACCTTGTACATTTCATTAATCTACATTTGTTTCAATTTGCTCATACTTTTTAAACCAAGGCACCGAATATGCGCTTGGGAACTAACACAGATACATTCGCCTTCCAAGTTGAAGAAAAAGAACATTTGCAGGGTCATGGCCCTTTGCGAGTCAGCACACTGGAAAAACAAAAAAATGCATTTAATTTGAGAGCTGGACAGCTAAATCTTGCAGCTCACGCTAACTTAAGGCCTATAAAGATTTTCAATATCGATGTAGTAACATAAATGTTAATATAAGCTTAACTAAACATAACATAAACATTTTATTCATCGTTATTAGTATGCGTATACATTGGTGGCCATTTATCGTGTTCACAATTCAGATGCACGTTTAAGCAAAATCGCTAATATTATAGTTTTCTATGCAGCATCATCACATATTGATTTAAACATTTCGTTTTAATATAGTTTATGTAAGCTACGCTCTCTCAGTCCCTCCTCTGATGACGCTCGTCATCACACAAACCTTTCCCTTTAACCTTTCATTTTTTAATTTTTCACTTTACGCATATTGCGCATTTCAACATCTTGTCCCTTATGTGAACTTTCCCAAATTTCATTGAACATTTTCTCTCTTTCACTTTCTTCATTTCTCCTGGTTCTTTTGGTCCAATTTCTCTTAATTTTATCATTAATTTTGCATGCCCCCCATAATCCTAATAGACTGGCCAGAACAATTAATAAACCCATTAGTATTTTTGCGAGTACCCCATTCCAAATGTTGGTAAACCAGCTCCCTACTCTGGCAATTCCCTTTCCAAATGTTTCCCAAACTCCAGGTTCCTTCAAATCCTTCAAATCTGCACTATATCTAGTTAGGTTAGTAAGCATACCTCTAATCTTTTTACTATTGTCCGGAATGAATGAGCAGCAATGGCACTCGTTGAGCATCTTGCAGACCCCTCCACTCTTTGCTAAAAGAATGTCTAAAGCAAGCCGATTTTGAAGAGTCATAGCTCTTTCTGCAGCAAGTTCAGTATTCATCAGGAGTATAGCCCCTGTCAAATTTGTGAGCATGTTATCCACAATAGTAGACAACTTTTGAATCTTCATAGAATTCAAGATAACCCCTACTGAAGGGATTATAGCTCCAAATATATCACCAATGACAGCAGCCAATGATTCTCGTTTTTGTCTAGCATGTTGTAATTCAGACGTTTTAGGTATTTGCTTTAAGTCATCAATCTGGTAAATCTTTGGGAAAACTATTCCCAAATAACATGTCCCATACCATCCTTTAGGGAGACGGTAATAAGCATTAAGTCCACAGATATAATAGATCCCAGGGATCGCTGGATCCTGTCCATTCAACATAAATGTCCATTTACTCTGAAACAAAAACACATGTCTACATTCACTCGTTCCCACAAACAAATTGTCCTGCTTAGATTTCGGTCTATATATACAAAGCCTACCTACATGTAATGCATCTATAGCAAGTTTGCCTTCTGTTTTGATTGCGGTGTAAGCATAATCATTTGCATATGTGCGTTTCTCTAACCCTTTTTCTAATCTTTCTTTTAATGCCTTGCACCTATCATCAGTGTGATCTAAAAAGCTTTTCTCTACAGGTAAGCAGGTCAGATTGTTGTGATGTGCATAAGCAGTTCCAAATGTAAGCGTCGGCTCAAAGAATCCTCTAACTATTTTTACATCATGTTCCTTAGCTAGCTTGTTCAAAAATTCAATCACAGGCACAAAAGAGAACACAACATCCAGATTTGAATAAAAGTATTGCACATGCTCTTGATTATAGAATCTGGTTAGTAGCAAACTACAGCTAATCCCGTATGTTAAAGGAAGGCTATGGTAGGTAACCCCTTCTTGCACAGATGAAGGAATCTTGGTACACACATAACAGTCTTTTGCATCCATGGTTTCTACATACTCATTCAGTAAGCAATAAAAGACATTAGTAGAAAGTTTCCCTTTTGAATTAGTTCCCTCATGCAAGTGTCTTGCATCTTGCTCAAACTTCTCCCATGGTGTTAGTGTTGTAGTTTCAGGTTTTGAAGTAGCATTAACAGTCTTTTTCTCCAACCACGGCATTCCCACAATCACTCCCACAATTATTATTGCACACACAATACCTATTATAAGGCTTAACCAACCACACACTTTACTTCCCTTGTTACTACCTCTATTATAAGCCATGTCTGTATAGAATCAAATAGTAGAATAACAATCAACTCGAAGATGATATAGAACTTATTTTTTTTTTTTTGCTCTCTGCGTGTAGCTACAGCGTTTTCACTTGTTCCAGGACCCCCTTTGTCAAATCAGGTTAGCAGCTTGTTATAATCAGGTTTCTCAAAGTCAAATCAGGTTCTAATGTCACATCCGGTAATTTATAAGTCTCTTTTTTTAGTTTTCAATTTCGATTTTTAACAAAGTCTTTCCTTTGAGTTAATTCAGGTACCGTAGTATTGACCTGGTACTTCTCGATCAAAACAGAATGCTAGGAATTCTTGTTGCCATTCAGATGTTGTGGCATACGCCCATTCAGGACCTGTATATCTTCTGTTTGCGACTCTCTTTCTCTTTAACCTGCGTTCACCTTGCAATTCTCCTTCACTTGGATCTTCCACTCGGGATGTATCAGTTTCCTCTATTATTGTTTCATCTGGTATGCTTCTTATCCTTAAAAGTGGTTTCTCTGGCCAGTTATCACCCTTATGCGTTTTCTTCCGATATGTCTTCTCAGGACGCTGGACAGCACCCTCCTCTTGTGGTATGGTGTTTTCACTTGATGGACCTGCAACTGGCTCAGGGGATGCCGGTACACTCTGATCTCTTTCTATTATTTCCCCTTCTTCTTCTTGATCTGTAACGGGTTCAAGTTCTAACCTGTATCCGTCTACTTCTGGGAGAACCTCTCCTTGACTTAGTTCTCCTGCCGCCTCTACTGAGATATGCACTCTGTCACCTCTCTCGAACTCATTTACTGTTTGAGGGACGAGGCTGTTCTCAGTGGGCTCTCCTACAGTCTTAGTTCCTTCTTGGCTGCTTTCTGGCCCTGAGACTTCTCTTCCTGGAACTGTTGTGCCGGAAGCTTCAAGTTCCTCGTCGGTTGGACACGTTACCTTCTTTGTGTGACTGGCATGTATCCAATTTGGAACGCCTGCACATTTCACAGCAGTGGTTGTTGTCAAGATTACTTGATATGGCCCTTTCCAACGTGGCTCCAAACACGACTTTCTCACGTGCTTCTTGACAACCACCCAGTCACCGGCCTGTAGGGTGTGACCTGGATCTCCAATCGGTGGCAATATGTTAGCCTCTACCTGGTGAGAGAAAGAGCGAATCACGTCAGCCAAGCCATTGCAGTAGTCCAACACCATATCATCTGTGATATTCACTATAGCATTCGAAGGTACTGCTGGCAACCTCATAGCTCTGCCCATGAGGATCTCATGGGGGGACAGTCCTGTTTTCTTATCAGGGGTGTTTCTCATTGACATCAGCACTAAGGGCAATGCATCTGGCCATTTCATATTGGTAGCTGCGCACATCTTTGCCATTCTTGATTTCAGAGTACCATTCATTTGCTCTACTAGTCCTGATGCTTCAGGGCGGTAGCTACAATGCAGCTTTTGTTCGATGTCTAGTGCGGCACACAGAAGTTGAATCACCTCATTGTCGAAGTGTCTGCCCCTATCTGATTCTATAGAGACCGGAAACCCAAACCTTGGTATTAGTTCACTAAGTAGCAGCTTTGCAACTGTGAGACTGTCATTTCTACGTGTGGGGTAGGCTTCAATCCAGTGACTGAAAACACACACAATCACCAACACGTACTTCAACCCTCCACAAACAGGCATCTCAATGAAATCCATTTGCATTTTGCTGAAAGGACCAGCAGCTCTCCCAATGTGGCTCAAAGTTACCACAGTCCCTTTTCCGGCATTCATCTGTTGACAGATGATGTATCTGTGACAGGTAACCTCTGCGGCATGTCTGAATTTTGTGTTAAACCAATCGATTTTGAATGACCTGATCATTGCATCTCTCCCGAGGTGAGCCTGTCCATGGTATAGCCTGGCGAATTGTGACAGAAGGCTGTTTGGCAAAACTAATTTCCCCTCCTCTGAGACCCACAAATCATCAGCCCTCTGTACACATTGCATTCTTTGCCAGGAAACTTTTTCCTCTTTGCTAGCACGACCTTGTAATGTCTTTAGTTCATCTAAGGTATCAACCGCCCTTAATGCAAGGTTCAAACATGTATCATTTTCAGTTTGCGCTAACAGTTCCCACTGTTCCTTGAACGATATACAGTTCAATGCGCAAAACCTTGCGACTTGATCTGCATAACCGTTTCCCATGGACACAAAGTCTTGTGACTTAACGTGAGCATTGCATTTTACCACGGCAATTTCAAGAGGTAACTGAATCGCATGTAACAAATCCTTTATTTGTTCACCATTTTTCACAGGAGAACCAGAAGAGGTCATGAAACCTCTCTGCGACCACAGTTGGCCAAAATCATGTACAATTCTGAATCTATATCTGCTGTCAGTATAGATAGTGACTCTCAGATTCACAGTTGCGTGGCATGCCTTAGTAAGGGCAATTAATTCTGCCACTTGTGCGGAAAACACTTTCTCGAGCCAGGAAGCTTCAATGATACCAGCTATGGTAAATACAGCATAACCAGCCCTCAGTGTTCCGACGGAATCTCTTAAACAAGACCCATCAACAAACATGATACAATAATTTTCTTTCAGCTCTGTGTCTTGATTATCTCGTCGTGGTTTGGTATATAATTCTGTTACCTCAAGACAATCATGCTCAAATTCTTACTCATTGTTAATTTTAGTATTCTCAGCAGGAAGTAAAGTTGCCGGGTTCAATACAGTACATCGTTTCAGCGAAACATTAGGTGACCCCAGTATGATTGTCTCATATTTGGTAAGTCGAGCATTTGTCATGTGCTGTGTTTTAGTTCGAGTCAACAAAATTTAAACTGAACGCGGAACCATTACTGTTAGGGGGTATCCCATGAGTATGCCTTCACACTGTGTAAGGCTCTGACCAACTGCTGCAACTGCGCGCAAACAACACGGTAAGGCTGCTGCGACGGGGTCCAAGGTAGCTGAAAAATATGCTACAGGGCGATTTGCACCTCCATGGACCTGTGTCAAGACAGACAAAGAACAAGCATCACGTTCATGACAAAACAGTAGAAAAGGCTTCGTATAATCAGGCATTCCTAACGCTGGTGCCCTACACATACACTCTCTCAATTCCATGAATGACTCAAGCTCTTCTTTGGACAAGGCTATGGTATATGGCTCATCCTTGATCTCTTTGCCTGTCAGTTTTATCAAAGGTTTTGAGATAATCGAGAAGTTGGGTATCCACTGGCGGCTATAGCCCACCATTCCCAGGAACATTCTGACATCCCTTTTTGTTGTTGGGGGGTTGATTTGCAAAATGGCTGTTATTCTTTCCTTTGATATCCTCCTGGACCCTCTTTCAATTAGATGCTCTAGGTATTTCACCTCTTTCTGACAGTATTGCAGCTTCTTTGGTGACACCTTGTGTCCGTTCTTTCCCAAATGATTCAGTAAGGCAATCGTATCATATTTACAGTTATCCCTTGTTTTCGATGCAATCAGCAAGTCATCGATGTACTGCACTAAGGTCGAGTTAAAAGGCAGTACTAAGGATTCCAAATCCTTTTTCAGTATCTGATTAAAGATGGATGGTGATTCAGAAAACCCTTGAGGAATTCTGCACCAACTGTACACCTTATCCAGGAATTTGAAGCTGAACAAAAATTGACTGTCCTCGTGAAGAGGTATCGAAAAGAATGCCTGTGACAAGTCTATAACGGTGAACCATTCAGCATCACACGGAACCTGAAACATGATTACTGCTGGATTGGGTACTATGGGGCAACATTTTACCACAATCTCATTTATTTTTCCCAAATCCTGCAAAATTCGAACTTTCCCACAGGGCTTTTTCAGACCCATTATTGGAGAATTACATGGACTGCTCAAGACTTCCTTCAGGACTCCTTGTTTCAGAAAATCTGCAATTATTTGTGACACTTCAATAAGAACATCTTGTGCCATATGATATTGTGGCACCTGGGGAAACACTGCATTTGGCTTTACTTGTACCTTAACTGGTTCCACACCTTTTATTAGTCCCACTTCCTCTCCTGTCAGATCCCACACTTTCTCTGTCACAGTTCCTTGTAACTCGACAGGTAGGTCAATCATTGTAAGCATCGGAAACAAAGTAATCAAAGGATAATCCTCATTTGCCGTCCCTGACTCTTCCTCTGAAAACTGACCTTCGTCTCCTTCATCATCACTATTTGTCTGTACTTCGATTCCATAATTGGAACAGGTAATCGAACATTTTGTCTTGCACAATAAGTCCCTTCCCAGTAAGGATACTGGACTTGAATCACAGACTACAAATCTATGCAGTCCCTGGAAGTTGCCGATCTCAACTTGCACTGGATCTGTAATCGGGTTTGTCAGGTATTGATTTGATACTCCGACTACCCTTATGGTATGCCCCGAAAGTGGTAGTTTCTGAACCTCCGCACTCCTGACTGTAGAGCGTGTAGCTCCGGTATCGACCAAAAATGAGACTTTGTAACCCATTACCTTCCCCTCCACATAGGGACCCCTCTGGTCCACTTCTAGGGATGCTGCAAGCCTGCACTCTTTACTATCTGAGCTAACATCCAACCATTCTTCATTCATGCCATTTTCACCTTGTAATGGGAATTGCTGTACTGTATTATTTTGACTCATTACCTGACCTGTGACCTGTTGAGGAAGCATGACCTGTTGCTGTCCCATTGGAGCCATTGGTAATTGCATTTGCTGTCTAGGTACTATGGGAACCTGCTGTTGTACTGATTGCATCTGTGCTGGCTGAAAGCGTGGCATATGCATCTGCTGCATGGGCTGCACCCCTTGCATCTGTACCAGGTTATTTTTAAAATTCGGATTTTGATGTCTTAGTTTTGAGCCTCTTACATTTTGCAATGTGCCGACATTAGTGCTTTGTTGAACGACACCATCCTGCACCACATTCGGGCACTCCCGTTTCCAGTGCCCCACGCCCCTGCACGCGTGACATGGTGACATCTTTTTCACCCCTTGTGTGTCATTTTGAACCACAACAGTATTCAAGTCTGGACAGCGATTCACGAACCCTCGGTCTCGACCTCTCGGTTGCGCCTGAAACACACCATTCATTTGCGGCTGCTGCTGTATCATCTGCTGGACTCCATATCCCTGTATTCCTGCCTGTGCAGCCCTTATTTGCATCACCATCACTTTCTCTTTCAGCTTTTTCTGCTTTAACTCAATTTCGTCACTACAATATTTCGCATAATGCAACACCTCATCAATTGGCTTCGCTTGCCAACAAATCAAACGATTCTTAATCATTTGACTGACCTCTGGTCTCAGCCCTTCAACAAATCTGAACACAAGATGGTTCATGTCCTTTGGCTCAATAGTCTCAGTACCACTGTAATGTTTGAATGCTTTTAACAACCTTTCATAATAAGCATGTATAGATTCCTTAACCTCTTGTGAGGTCCGGTCAATCTTCTGCCAATCAGTCACCTTCGGCGACACCTTTTGTTTAAAAAACTCAATGTAACTCGATACCTTATGATAGTACTTCATCACCTCCTCAGAGGGAGCTCCGGTCACCTTATCCCTTGCCGGCTCCTTCGTCGGCCAATCTAACCCTCTCTTACACTCAAGCCATAAATCAGGCGGAACAATGATCTCGAACAAGGTATTCAAGTCTTCCCAGAGACACTTCGCAAGCTCTACGAACCTATCTGTTTGTGGATATCACTCGATCGGCTTCTCCCTCAATCTGGGATAATCGTTAGTAAACAATAGAATGTCTCCTCTGGACCACGGTACATGTACTAAAACACCACCAGCTGTTTCTCTCATGGGTAGTATTTTTACTGATTCTGTATCGGGTGAGGCTTTGGTCTGATTTGACCCTGGACTGTCACCTTTTTCCTTATCTCTTTTCTTTGCACATCTGCCTTCCCATTTTTCTAATGCCCCCCAAATTTGCACACTTTGCAACAGTTCTTTTAAGTGCGCCTTCATTCCGGCAGACTTCATGTGCTCAAAATCTTTCGTATCAAAGTCTAATCTGTAACTTCTTTTCAAATGTTTAGTGTTTTCAATGTCAGTATTGTATTTGTCTGCCAGGTTTGCTAATCTCTGATGCACCTTGCCCACTTCTTTGGTAATCTTGGGGCACAGGAATCTCAGTTCTGCTTCAGTGTAGGACTCTAATCTGTTTACCCCCATCGTTCCTTCCACTAATTCAGCAGCTTCCACTCCCAGTCTAACAAACTTTAGGTAATCATCTTGCCCTACCTTTTCCGATTCCATTGTAGTCACTGTAGTCTTTTGTGCAGTACACGTTTTCTCTAGCCATTAATTTAGCTGCTGCAGTGTAAAACCTTGCAGTGAAATGTTCCCTGCATGTATCATTGGCAACTGTGAGGTGTTCGTACTCATCGTCTGTGAAGTTAAAACCCCTAACCCTGCCTGACGCATTGCTTCTAAGGGTGCCTCTACTGGGCTAAAGTCTATTAGAGACCTCAGCTTTTCGACTGCTTGTTCTCCTGGAGCCATCCTCTGGGGAGTTCCTATGGACCCTCCTCTTATAGCATCTTGGGTCATTACTCCCTGATCACATACGCCAGATTTGCCTTGTGCATACAATGGCACTGGTGGACCAACAGTAAGTGGTAATGATATCGCGGCAGGTGTCTGACCTGGTCCCAAACTCCGTGGAGCAGTAACTCCATAGGTCTGTTCCAAAGTACCCGGGACAGGTACTAATGGAGGACCAGCTATTGGGTTGTACCCAGGTATTAATTGTGGTTGCGGTTGGGACAGCAATTTCGGAGTTGACTCGATCTGCACTAACCTTGATTTTGTATATATCGGGTATGGCGGTACTATCAGATTTGTAGTAGTCTCAAGTACTGGGACGTCTGGATAGATTCTCTGTATCTGCGATGGAGGTTGCAACTATATCTGCATGTCTGGCGCAGTGGGTACACTGACACCATTCTGTATCGAAGTCGTATCACTAGTCTGTACTGTATCAGTAACTCCCTTCTCCTGCGTCTGGTTCCCAGGACCCACGCTAGTGCTTGGAACACTGTCGCTCACCGCATATGGTGGCGGACGATCGTGTAATAATCGGTCCATGAATTCTTCATCGTCTGAATCGTCTTCCTCTTCCCAAGGTCTCTTATTCTCTTTAGACTTACTAGAGTCCTTATCTGTTTTCGAGGAGGCTTTCTTTCCCTGTGACTCTTCTCCCTGAGTAATTGCTGAGAACAATTTTAATCCGTCAACAATTCCCCGTCTCCACATTTTGTTCTCGTTATCCCACCTAGCTTCTGCATAAACAATTTCTACCCTTTTTAACCTTCTCTGGAACCTTTCTTGTCTATGTTTAAGAGCCATTAAGTCCTAAATCGCTAAAGCCTCATATTGAGCTGGCCTTGGAGGTGGTTTTTGTGGACTTAACATCCACCTTAAATTCTCTAGCACCTTTGGATTGAATGTCCCATGTTCTGGGAACACCAAACATCCCTCTTTCTCTGTTAATTTGCACCATTGTTTCATCCATAAACAAGGTGCGACACCCTTCTCCTCCATAACCATGTAAGCTGGAGTACCCTCAGGCGGTGTAGGATCCTCATCAGTTGCCATAATATATGCGTCTCCTTTCAGAGCACTCTTAAAAGCCTTGACAAAATTCATCTTTGCGTTTGCTCTTATTTGTATTTAATCAGAAAGTTACTTTAATTCCCAGGACACTCTTCACCCACCTTTCTAAACCTATTGCCTCTCACGGACGGCAGCCAATCCATGCGCGACCCCTCTCGACAACTGACCTATCTCAGCGCGGCACCACTGACCTCACACTCACACACTGCAGCGGACAAAGTCTTGCGGCTCGTCCGCCCCTCACTGAATTCACACAAACGAATGCAAAATTATTGCGAGCACCTTTAATGACAACACAAATCCGCCGGTTTACTACAGGAAGGGTAACACATTTGCTTCAGAACTTTACAGAGATTTCACTTGAAGCCTCGGCAGCTACTCTCTCCTTCTCAGTCCCTGCATACGCAAGCAGAATTCGACCCGCAAATTCTACTCTTGACTTGTCAATGGTTCGCCCTAGTGCACTTTAGAGCTTGCCAAATCTCCATTGAAGGTTTCACACATACACTTTGACTCAAACTCGACTTGTCAACCACGCCCGATTGACCTATTAAACCGCACAGATTACAACATAAACTCAAGTGTCTCCTACACTTGTCAATATACTCCGGAGTCTTAGACCACGACAGGTCCGTACATAAACAACCAACCACGTGGATAATTTTGAGGACAAAGCGCCACACTCATGTGAAGTACACCGACTTCCCTACTCTCATACCGGGGAGTACGCCCACTCCTACTAAAACAACATTTACCTGACCTAGATACACACAGATTTCACCAATCACCTGCAAAAAGGCATAAGCTGAGCAAGCGCAAAACCCTATACCACACACATTAGGACGCCGAGAACATCCCCAACTCACTTACGCAGGCTCCGAGATCCCGGGAAAGTCATGGTGAACTTAGAAACCCATCATACCTCCAATTTGCATTATCACAGAAAAACAATTTAAACAATGATTCTCCGTCCTAGGGCCCCAAAGGGCCTAACCGTCGCTCTGCTACCAGAACTGTTAACGCGTCCTTTTATGTTAATTTATTACACATTAGGACTCGTTTTAGGCCAATGAATCTTTTGACCCAGTTGAGAGACACCGTAGGACGAGATAGCTGATCAATATGTCAATCAATACATCAATAATGTCATCAATATTTATCATAACAATACATTTCACTTCGGTCAAAGACAGTAATCAAATTGACGACGCAACCATGACCTTTCATCCATGAATAACCACACCTTATGATAGAATTTTATTAATTTTATTCCCTATTAGTTACAATCTAAGATTAAGTGCGTCAATCTTAAAGCCAAGAAACACAACAGCATAGTTACGATATGGCAACTTTGGTAAGATTTCAATAAGGCAAAAATCATGAACATTAGAATATAACACGACGTAAACATAGATCAGAATCTAGCAGAGTGTCAAATACACGTTAGTTCAACATAGCATAATGTCAGTCGTTTGTCTATTTGCAATTTGATGATCACCTATTCTAACCGCTAATTAGCATTGGCATGTTGAGCTTCATGAAAACAATTTAGAACACCAATTTGAAAAACATCTAGCTATGGCTTCTGTCAAAAAGCAAGCAGTTGGTACCTAGAAAGGAAAAGCAAACAGACAAACTACAAATTGCTTTGTCATAATTACCCTCCAAGGATTAGGTCAGCGCACAGGTTCAGTCTTCGTCTTCAGGACATCAGTCAAAACGCCATCAGTCAAAGCCCAACTAAAGGGCATAAGGGGCACTTCCCTCTTAAGGAGGAAAAGTGTAAATGGGCCGTCTATGGGTGAGGATGGTTTTAATAAGTCTCAAAGTCACCAAACAGAGTGACAGAGTTTCTGGATAAAATCAATAGCATTCCCTACCTAATTCTAATGACTCTTCTGTGACATGGGTTTTTATCCCTTTTTCGTAGTACATTCCCCCAAAATTCTATTGGACACTTACTATACCCCACTATCTTTATCCTATCAAATTTAGCATTTGGTAATCCCAATGGTCACCCCACATCAGCTCATGATTCTTTGATTGGTCTTCATAATTGACGTCTTCGTAGGTGGCACATCCGGCGTTACTTCGCTCCTTGTCACGTCTTTTGGGTCAGCAGATTCATTGTCCATCGCTCTAAGTGACCTTGTACATTTCATTAATCTACATTTGTTTCAATTTGCTCGTACTTTTTAAACCAAGGCACCGGATATGCGCTTGGGAACGGAATTAACATAGATACATTTGTCTTCCAAGTTGAAGAAAAGAACATTTGCAGGGTCATGGCCCTTTGCGAGTCAGCACACTGGAAAAACAGAAAAATGCATTTAATATGAGATCTGGACAGCTAAATCTTGCAGCTCACGCTAACTTAGGGCCTGTAAAGATTTTCAATATGGATGTAGTAACATAAATGTTAGTATAAGCTTACCTAAACATAACATAAACATTTTATTCATCGTTATTAGTATGCGTATACATTGGTGGCCATTTACCGTGTTCACAATTCAGGTGCACGTGTAAGCAAAATCGCTATTATTATAGTTTTCTATGCAGCATCATCACATATTGATATAAACATTTCGTTTTAATATAGGTTATGTAAGCTACGCTCTCTCACCTCTGTGTAAAGACTATTTGACCTATGGTCTCATGAGATGCAAACCCAGTACATATGGGTGTCAATTACCAAAGTATGTTTTTCATCCAATACTCGCTCCGAACCAAGCAAAGAAAATTGTGTGTCACCTTGTAGACACACATTTGTCAAGGGGAGACCACCCTTCTTCCCATTATCTTGCAATTCCCAGTGATATATCTGTCCAAAATAGGTGGTCTCAGATAATAATAGTACTGTTCTTGATGGTTGTGTGTGTGGGACTGAATATATATGTCAAGGTGTTTCAGTTGCGAGTAAACATAACATGATTATACTTGATTCTGCAATTTTCGAACATGTTCCTATGGAAATGCTCGTATTGAACATTATGAAAGACTGTATCGTGTGTGAAAAGATCAAATAAAATGCCAGAACTAACAATAGAGAATAACCAATCTGAGAAATAATTTCACTCATATAAGTCTCATAAAACTCAATTTGTGTCTGAAATGATTAGCTAAGGACACAATCACATTAAACAGCCATATTTTAAGCACCAAAATGAAGTGGAAATCCCGTTATTTAATTTCAACATTTAAATGTTAGTGCTAACACTTTGCTTTTCATTCCAATTACTCTTCATTGCTCTACAATTTAATTTTAATGGTTTAAGAAATGTTGATTTAGGCTGCAATTTTTAATTATCAATAAAAGTAATCAAAATGAATTGTCCCTGTTGCGATTTTTAAGTTCAGAGGATACAATAATCAATTTGAGAAAAGTTATTATTTTAGGTGGACCCGAAACCGCATTGACCGAAAAGCCCCGAGCTTCAACTGCGGTTGACAACTTTGACAGGCTTCTGAGGAGCATTTATTTCCTCTGCAAGAAGGTACATCTATCATTTTGTTAAATATCAACTGCAAGTATACTATTGATATGGCTTTTACTGATAGGGAAAATGTATGCTTCTTTAGAAAACCATCCGGACAATAATTATTTCATACAATGAAAAACAACACAAGACATATATTAATTACATATTAATGACATGAGATTAGATTACTGCTTTGGTTTCCATTGGCAAGCCTGGAGGACGAGCAGGGGTAAGAATGAGGACTCACAGCGCACAGAAGCGTGCAATGTAAGAAAAGAACTAGGTGCAAGGCAGACTACAAAAGAATAAGATAGCATTTTATACAGTCCGGGGGCTTTTTTCCCCTGAAGTGGCTTCCGTCTGCTTGGCAGGTACCACGTCGGTGATAAAATAGTGACTGAGATCACATACTATGTCCAAGACTGACTCCACCATTATGAGAATATTGTCTTTCTTTGTGGTACTCCTCTGTTCATATATCAATCATCTCAAACGAAGAGGTGAATTTGCGCAGCCTTGTATCTTTGATGGCAGGTCCCCAGGCTTCCCGGTCCATTCGATTCTGTCATCTATTCCTGCATTCAGATCCCCAACCACGAATGTAGCCCCTGTTGAAAAAGCATCAGGATGGCAGTAATTCTAGTTAGTCACACCTTGCAATGTTGGTTGGAAGTAATCCAATATCAATGCCACTTGTTGTGCCCCCTATGTACTGGTCACTGCTGCATAACAATCGTGCGTGTCAGACCATGCCTGACCCAGGGTGAAATCATAGGTTCTACTGTAGTTCTGAATGGGAGGTGTAAAATTAGGAAATAATTGGTTAGCGTCATTTTCAACCTTCCAACGGCCTGTGCCTGATCCAAGGTGAAATTGACAAATCCATTCACTATTAAGACCACTCCCTAGGAGCCTTATGTAAACCCTCCGCAATATAGTGTGCTGTCCCCAGTAAATGACCACTGCTGCCCCTTAGATGAGTTTCTTGTGAGAGAGAAAAATGTCTGGTATATGTCTCTGTCACATACTGATTATTTCCTCCTTTTCACCTTATCTTCCAAAAGTGTTACTGGTTGTGTTTCAACCACAGGCATGGAGATTATTCCTGCCCCTTCCTGCTGCTGCCTCGTAAGGAAATTAGTCCACCACCAACAATTTTATTTTATATATTGAGTTATGTGGACGCAAGGATATCAGAGCTCTGTCCACAGAACAACCCACACTCATCACATAACTAACATAATCCATAAACAAAGTATAAATACAAAGTCTTGTTTTCCCTAGTAATTTTCCTGATGTTTGTTCGAGAGCTCAATATTCCTAAGTTTTAATAGAACAGTGTCATATGGTCTTCGGGTCATCCTTGATCTCAGTCGTTACAGAAAGAATCTTTTGAATAGCAGCCTTTTAACTTCTTTTCTGAAGGGTTCATTTAAATCTCAAGTGGGAGAAAGTTCCATACTGGGCGGACCCAGAGGAAGCTCAAGAGTAGGTCTTTATCTTACTCAATCTGGAGGGATCAAGCCATAGGGACCCAGCACTTAAGGAGCAAATACCTTCTGACTTTATTTGCAATGTCCTGGTCTGACTTCACATTGAACCTTGTCTAGTAGGTTGAACTGTTCGATGTGTTGACAGAGTTGATCGTGTATGCATTTTTTAAATAGTTTTGCGAGGAATGGGATGCTGTGACTGTATGGAAATTGTTTAGGTAAGTGGGATCGGTTTCTTCCTTTTTCAGGATCGTTGTTAATTGCTCAATGTTCAAGCAAATTAACAATTTGCGTCCAGAGGGGGACAAACAGTTGTCTGAGGTCCAATGAATTGGCTGACATTTTTCAATCACAACTGCATGCTAGTCCAGAAAACATATCTCCTGGATCTCTCCTCCTACTTCCCTGTGGACACAAAGTTGCCTCAAACCATCACATTGCATGCCTATCACCTGATTTGTTGCATATAACTTTAGGAAAACTCACAGCTATAGACACAATTTAGCAAGGTAAGTATTAAATATCTGACTCTTACCACACAACTTATTTTTAAACCCTGTGTGTGCACTAAGGCAGAAACAAATGTAGGGATGGATATACAGGATACTACATTATGTGAGCCCTGTCATACTCCATGCCTCACCCTCCAGCCTTAAACATTAGTGAGAAAAAAAATCTAAAACAATCATACATATTTGAACAATTAGCAAAAAAGCAAACAATACTTCAGCTCAGTCTTAGGCTTCTGATGCTGCGTCAGTTGGGTTTCACTACAGAGTTTTGTTTTGTTGCTTCATAAACCAATGCTGGCCAAGTGGGGTTCTCCACTGTCCCATTCCTGCCTTCAGCTCCGCATCAAGTCTCCATGTCACTCACTGTCAATGCTTCCCTAGGATTGACATTGTAAAGACCCACCAGCTGTTCCCTAATTGTGTTCAGAGAGACAAAGTGCAAAGGGCCAGATCTAACGAAAAGTGGTGCAGCAGGGTGCTGTGTAAAAATTGCCAGCGCTGCGCTTTGTCACTTTAGAAATGCCGGGATGCGCCGTATTTGAGGGAATACGGCACACCCCATGCATTTTCCCCTGCACTGGTGCTAAATTTTGCTGCCAGCCCCAATGCAGACATCCATGTGCAAAGATGTCTGCGTTGAGGGGTGTGATTTTTTGTGTGCGGGAAGGTGTCTCTCCTTGCACATAAACAATCACTAATGGCGCTTTGGCATTTCTGTGTGTGCAGCAAAATGCAGCACACACAGAAGTGCCAAAGCGTTATTTTGAAATTATTGTTTATATGCAGGAAGGGACACCTTCCAGCACATAAACGATAATTTCTGGCATTTAGCTTTTTCTGTGTGTGCGGCAGAATGTAACACGCATAGAAAAAGCAAAAAAAACAAGGAGGAATAAAAGTATTCCTCTTCGTTGCACCCTGCTAACGCCACCCCTGGGGGTAGCATAGATTTTGGCACTGCCTCAGGTTTACAAGATTTCATAAATCTGAGGAAGCGTCAAAATGCAATGGGTTATGCTATGGCACACCCACAGCAACACCCATTGCATGCCCTTTCCATGCACAGTGCTGTGTGGGATGGTGTGGGAAGGTGCCACAAAAAGTGGCTTAATGCCACCTTGTAAATGCGGAGCTGTGGTTAACGCCACAGTGACGCTCCTGTGGCACTAGGGGCCTATTGATACGGCCCCAAGTTCATCCATCCAAAAGAACCAGTAAGCTGAAAAGAACCATCACCACACATCTGATGCCTTGGTCCCTGAGTTCTCGCTTGATGACATAACAGGTTCCGAATGATGGACAAAGTCAGGAAGGAAGAGGACAGTGGTTTAAATAACCCTCAGAGGACCATACTCTTGTGCCAGTTGCAGAATGACATCAGTGGCCCTAAAGCTAAGTAATCTGGAATTTATAGCTCTGGGTTGGGATCTGGGATCTCACTTTTGTGATAGATCGATACATTTGGAAGTGATATAATGGGGGTCCTGAAAAGACTGGAATCTGGGGCATAAACCCTCTGTGGCCCCCAGATCCAGAGTCCCTTTTCTAGGTTCAATCTTAATCCTCACATTGCATACCTTACAGGATGATGAGGAAGAGTTTGTTTAACAAAGTCAGATCACTGTAAATTGGATAATAAGAAGGGTAGTGGTGGTGCCATATACAAGACCCACAAACAACCTTCTTGTTCCCTTTACTCCCTGACACTCCAAACCCTATTGTCCCAGTGTAGGAGGCTGGCCCCCCTATGTAGTGTGCAAAATTAGGCACACTATGCAGGGGGTCCAGGCAACCACACATTGGTTTACAGAGGTAAAAGCTAGACCACCTAATGCTCTAACTGTAATGGTAGCTTAGTCGACCAGTTAGGGTAATCTTGGAAAAGTGCAAAAAATTTGTTGGACTCACAGTACCAATAAATGAGACCACCCACTCAAAAGAATAACTCAAGACCAATTTACAACAATACTTCAGATTTTTATAAAATGTTTAAGACAAAGATCAAAATTGGGTAAACACTTTTTTAAGTTATTATTTTTTTAGGTTTAATAAAAACAGTCTTTTTTGTGCGTAATTACACACCGTAGGAATCAAAGGAGAAAATACTTTGAAAATACACATAAAATCAGGCAATGTGTTTATCAATGTCTCCTTTTGCAGGTATGTTGAGGTCATCGGTGGGCACTATGGACTAGCTAGAGAAGTTAGTGTGGCTCCCAGTTTCTGCGGGAGCAGCTTCAGAAAGTCGTTGGAGCTGGTGCAAGGCAACTGCAGGGGACCACTTGGAAAAGCACTGCAGAGGTGGACTTAAAGTTAAGTCCGGTGGGTCCCCTTGGAGTGTCAAGGGGTGGACCCTTAGGGCACAACTGGATCTTCAGTGCAGCCGGGCGCAGAGCAAATCGGTGTGCCAGGAGCTGTGTTCAAGGATGCCCTTGGAAGCACAAGGCAGGTCTCCTTGAGGGTCGCTTGCAGGTCAGCAGGGGCACACTGGTGGAAGGTCCTGGTGATTTCTTAGTTCCCTCGACTGAGGCTTCCCCCTAGTCCTTTTTCAGTCTGGAGTGGACTGTCTGTCTTGGTGTCCAACATGAGAGAATCAGTATTTAAGGTTATTGCACATTTTGGCCACTGGAGGGCGCAGTGCCACCAAAACTTGACACACTTGCAGGGTTTGTTCTCATAATCTGTTATGTGGAGTTTGGTCCAGCTGGGTTGTCCAGTTCCTTGATCAGCAGCAGGTCAGTGAAGTGGCCTTCAATGGGTCCTTGATCTTGGGTTGCAGGAGAGTGATTCGTTCACTCTGTATGATGCTTTTGGCAAAATGTGGAGGTCCTCTGGCTGTTTGTAGAGTCTGCCTGGTGTCTAAGCAACCCCTCAGTTGGGTCCTGGTGTAGCAGGCAGAGTGTGGCACCTTTTCTTTGTGCAGCCGGGCTTCAGTTCTCGAGCAGTGAGTCTTCTTTGATGCTGGTCTTCTTTTCTCCTTTGAATCTAATTTCTTGATCTAGGGATGCCCACTAAATAATGTATTTAGTGGACGTTTAGGGGAGTACCTGGTGACTAATGGGTCATCTCTCTTAGGGTGGCTTTACCCACTAAGTCACTACTTCCTGTGGGTAGAGGTCACTACCTACACCTGATTGGCTATTTTCCTTCCCCACAAGGTGGAGGAAAATGAAATGGAGATGTCACCTCACCTGCAACACTTTATGGTGGTGCAATATGGAGCTGGCCACTCCTCCCATCTTTTGTGTGGTTTCCCACCATTGCACCCAACAAAAGTCAGGGTTTACAATCAGGGCAGCAATCTGCTGCTAAGAGCAGGCTTGGGGGTCAAGTTCCAAGTGTGGTAAGCCCTTTGAATATTGCTAGCACGCCAGTGCACAATACTGAGGCAAATGCTACTAGTGGGTCTGCAGCACTGGTTGTGCCACCCACATTAGTAGCTCTGTAAACATAGGTCAGACCTGCCACTGAAGTGTCTGTGTGTGTAGTTTTAAACTGCCAATTCGACTTAGCAAGTCAACCCACTCGCCAGGCCTAAACCTTCCCTTTTCTTATATACAAGACACCCCTAATGTAGGGCCTAGGTAGCCCTATGGGCAGGGTACAGTGTATGTTTAAGGTAGGACATGTACTAATGTGTTTTGTATGTCCTAACAGTGAAATACTGCTAAATTAGTTTTTCACTGTTGCAAGGCCTATCCCTCTCATAGGTTAACATGGGGGCTGCCTTTAAATATGATTCAAGTGTAGATTCCCTTTGGGAGCGGATAGACATGTGGAATTTGGGGTCTCTGAGGTCACAATTTTAAAAATACATCTTTTAGTAAAGTTGATTTTAAGATTGTGTGTTTGAAAATTCCACTTTTAGAAAGGGAGCACTTTCTTCCTTAAACCATTCTGTGACTCTGCCTGTTTGTGGATTCCCTGTCTGGGTCAGTTTGACAGTTGGGCTAGTTGCACCTCTCTCTAAACAGTGACACAAAGGGAGTTGTGGTGTAGCCTTCATATCCTGATAAACCATCTGTGCTAGGAGGGGGGGGAGGTGTGGTCACTCACACCTGAAAGGGCTGTGCCTGCCCTCACACAATGCAGTCTCCAACCCTCTGGTGTGTGTCTGGAACCTGGCCTGGGCAAGGCAGGATTTCACAAACAAGAGAGACTTTTCTTTGAATTAAGCCTACTTCAAAGGGCAAAATGGTTATAAGAAGGGCACCCAAAACCACAGACTTTTGATCACTTCTGGAAACCAAGAGGAACCTCTGCCTGGAGAAGAGCTGAAGAGCTGAGGAAGAAGAGCTGCCCTGCCCGTGACTTTGCTTTGTGGAGCTATCCTGCAGTTCCTGCTTCTGACAAAGGCTGAACTCTCCAAGGGCTTGAAACTGAACTTGCCTCCTGTTGTTGAAGTCTCAGGGACAGCAAAGACTTCTCTCTGCCAGCACCTGGAGCCTCTGCTGAGACCCCTTCCTTGCCAAGGGGTGCCCTATCGAGTTCCTGGGGCCCTAAAAGTAGAAGCTGGCATGCCACGTTTGAGAAACCCACGCACAGACCGCCGTCCGTGGAAGATTTTGACACAACCTCCAGAAAAACAACGCGCCGCCGGCCTCGTAGCTGAAATCAATTCTCCGCCTGCAGCGTGGCTGGGAGATCAATGCACACGGCTGGAGAAACGACACGCAGCATCGCTGATGGACACTGGTGAGATCGCAACCCACACTGTGTGGTTTTTAGATCACTGATAGCTAGTATTCCTGATGCAAACATCACTGGGCATGTTAAAACGATGCAAAGTCTGCCCGGACCCGACAGTGCTTGTCTTGATGGACGTATCGCTCTCCTGCAGAGAGAAGAAATGACGCACGCCGACCCGACCGTAGGAGAAACGACGCACGGTCTTGCTTGTGAGTGATATAAACGCATCGCAGGCTTCTTTTGACGCACACTGGACCGTGCAGGGTTATTTTTGACGTGACCCAGGTACATTTTCACACTAACAGCGTTAATGTTCTGTTTAAAAGAACATGAAGACTCTTTTTGCTTTTTAATTAATAACTTGACTTATTTGTGTTGGATTTTGGTCATTTTTGTCTTGTTTTGTTTAGATAAATATTGTATATTTTTCTATACCTGTGTTGTGTCATTTTGCAGTGTTTTCATTAAGTTACTGTGTGTGTTGGTAAAATACTTTACACCTAGCCCTCTGAGGTTAAGCCTGTCTGCCCATGCCAACCTACCAAGGGGGTGAGCGAGGGTTAGCTGAGGGTGATTCTCTTTTACCCTGACTAGAGTGAAGGTCCTTGCTTGGACAGGGGGTAACCTGACTGTCAACCAAAGGCCCCATTTCTAACACAGCACATCCCAAATCAAATAGATTGAGACTTAATTATTATGTTTTTTAGATCCTACTTTCTCTACCTCATTCACAACTTTCACTGATGAATTTCTTTCACACTTAATGAGGGTCATGATACAACCCCATTTATAACAGTAACTATAACATTCCAACCAAATATCTTGCTAGTCTGAGTCTATGAAGTATTTGTATGGCAAGCCCAATGCAACAACAATCTCTCTCTCTCCCTCTCTCTCTCTGAAGACAGAGAGAGAGAGGGAGAGAGAGAGAGAGAGAGAGAGAGAGAGAGAGAGATTGGGAGAGAGGGAGAGAAATTGAGAGTAATCGATTGACAGAGAGAACTTGAGAGAGAGAGAGGGAATGTGGTTTTTTAGGCTTTGATGAATAATATATGTATAATGAACTATGTAAGAACAGAGTGAAAATAAAAGTGGATTTGTCAAGTGAAACAAGTGTGATTTGCTCTCAGTATGAACCCTAAATATTTGCAGTTGAAAGGATATTAAAGGTGTTGAATGTCTACTGACACAGCTGAAAGAGAACCCTCACCTCTCAGTGTGAGGGTTTATGACTGTGACCATTTGGCCATAGAGGATTCTGCATTGCATTGTTACAAGACAGACCTATGACATGCAATCCACGGATCGTGAAGGCAAAGACACGTGACAGTTCCATCAGTATGGAGGTTTAACAGTCAAAAGATACGGAAGTAAAGAGACACACTGCCATGACATACTGGGATTTAAACCTTCCACTTTACGTTTGACAGTCCAAGAGCTTTACCAGTAAGGCAGATAAGGCTGCTCTGTACTTCAACAAAATATAACTATTAAATTCCAACCAAAGATTTTGCTAGTCTAGGTCTTTGAAGTATTTGTATCGAGAGACCGTTGCAATAACCATCTCTCACGTCTTCTCTCCCATTATGGATGAAAGTGAGAGAGAGATAGAAAGTGACAGATTGAGAGAGAGGGAGAGAAATTGAGAGAAATCGATTGACAGCGAGAGCTTGGGAGAGAGAGGGGAAGAGAGCAGGAGAGAATGTTTTTGGACTTTGATGAATGATATCCGTAGAATGAAATATTTTAAAACAAAGTGAAAAGAAAAGTATATTTGTCAATTAAAACAAGTTAGATTTGCTTTCAGTATGAACCTTAAGCATTTTAAGTTGAAAAGAAATTAAAGGAGAGTAATGTCTACAAACACACCTGGAATAGAACCGTCACTTCTTAGTCAGAGACTTTGTGACTGTGACCATTTGGCAACAGATGATTCTGTACTCTGTTGTCTCGAGAAAGAGCTATGACATGCAATCCCAGCCAGTGTACCACCCGAATCGCCAGTGCAGTACGACCACTGAACACGGCAGTACAAATCTCAAGGCAGGTGGAAGACAAGGACCCACCCTCCATATTATGACATAGCAGACAACCAGGATTTCCGGGGCATTAGCAACGCCACCGAAAGCCTGGTGGAAACACATCATATAAAAGGAGACACTCACCTCCAGGGACATAGGGAGTCCATGGAACCAGAACTGGAAGTCTTCCAGATGCTGTACCATGCCATGGCAGTTCAGGAGCACCAAAACTGACGACAACGGTGAGTACAGCCACCTAGCACACAAGGGAGGGATGGAGGGGAGAGTGATACACACAGACACATAACACACATCAAACACACATGCCACACACCCAGAACAATCTGCAGAGTAAATCAACAGTAACAGAACCCAGGAGCAAAGAAAGCCAGGACACATACCTGTTGTCCAACCACTGTAATTAGGTGGGAACAGTGACCTCAATTGTATAAAGAGAGAAATATAAATTTGTACAGAAAGGGCCATTGACCAATCCAAAGTGTCTAAAGGCCACAGGGCAACATCGAAGGCCCAAATGACTCCTCACAGCTCAGTCACTCCAATGGACAGGGGCATCATGTTAATGGTAGGTAGGCACTTCAGGGGCAGGGGGCGGTGGGGAGGAGGGTCAGATGGTTTCTTCACAGGGGCCTTGGTTTTGGGAGGGGGTGGGTCCTTGCCCTTCCATTTAGGTGGCGGAGGTGTGGGCTTGGGGCGGGGGGCCGGACTGTAACTCTTATGCCCCTTAGTGGCAGCTGAGGTATCAGGAGGAGGAACAGGCCTCGATTTTGTGCCGGAGGTACTGGTCTGGGCGGGTGGGACTTTTCTCTTATGGGCAGAATGGGGGAGGGAAGATGTCAAGGCGGGAAAGGAAAAGATTTTTAGGACCAATGGGGTAGGTTGTGGGAGAAGGTATGGGAGTGGAGGTAGAGGGAGTGGTTGTAGGAGGAGGAGGAGGCGTGCTGGACTTGGGTGCAGGTGCATGGACGTGTACATGTGTGAGGTGGATGGCTGTTGGGGATTCTGAGTGGAAGCGTTTGTGTGTCTTTGGAGGGGGCAGACAGGGTGGGGAAGGTCAAACGAAACATGTTGATGGATGTTGTGGCGGTGTCTGCAAGTGAGGTGGGTGTGATGCATGAGGTGGTGGTGGTGGTGACTGTGCTTGTGGTGTGTGGGGTACATGTCTGCGGGTCTGCTGTTGTGGTGACTGGGGGCAAGGCTGTGCAGGTGGCAGGATCTGGGACTGTTGATGCTGTGCATGCAGGTGTGAGTGCTGATGTGAATGTGAGGGAGGGGAAGGAGGGGGAGACAGTGGAGGCAGTGGCTGATGTTGTGTGTGCATCTGTGTGTTGGCTGTGTGTGTGCTTGTGGACTGAAGTGTGCTGCCTGTGTTCTTCTGTGCAAGTCTTGTCTGTTGTTTTGGGTGCATGCTTGTCAGAATGTGTGTATGGTATGGGTTGGGGAGAGGAAACTGGGACTGGAGAAGAGGTAGTTGGAGGGGGGACGGAAGAAATAGGGACACTGGCTGCCGTCAGAGAGGAGGCCAGAGCCTGAAACGATCTCTGTAGGCCAGCCAAGCCACTGTGAATTCCCTGTAGGAAGGCATTACATTGCTGCATCTGGGATGCCAGCCCCTGGATGGCATTCACTATGCTTGACTGCCCTACAGAGATGGATCTCAAGAGGTCAATAGCTTCCTCACTGGGGGCAGCAGGGCTGACTGGGGCAGGGCATGAGGTGCCTGGGATGAAGGAGATGCCCACTCTCCTAGGTGAGAGGGCACAGGTAACTCAGTGGGGGGCTACTGAGAGGGCAGTGCTGGTACGGGGTGGCGGAACATGAAGTAGCTAGGCTGGTACCAGAGAGGTCTGCCATCACCAGGGAGCTCCCATCAGAAGAGGAGTCAGAGTCAGTTGTATCAGCTCCTGTACCCCGTGGTGCTCCCCGCTCCCTCCATCACACTGGTCCCCTCTGCCTTGGTGTACTCAGCCTCCTGGGTCCTGTGGGCTGTACCTCTCTCACTCACCGGTGCCCCTGCTACTTTGCCAGATGATTCTAAAGCACACATGGGCAGGATGACAAATGGAGTGGTGGAGAAAGAAAGGGAGCACAGGGTCAATCACAGCACCAACAGTACAGTTGACATACATATCACCATCGCTCACTGGGACTAAGAATGGGCAGTATGGACCACACTGGCATACCATTGGCCAGGTACTACAGCAAGTAGGAGCCAAACACTGCCATCTGCACACCTACTAGGACCAACTAAGCCCTGTCTGCCAAGGAAAGCCAGCTACCTAGCAACTACAAATATGCATACCACCCAACATACCTAAGCTGGACCACGTAGCAATGTCCAAACTGGCATATTATGGCATCCACTGACTAGAACCCTGCTCCCAAATCCCATGCCAGGCAACAAATGATGAACGTCCCACACACTGTACTCACCTCCTTGTGGCTGCAGTGCTGCCCTCAAGCATCCATCCAGCTCTGGGTAGGCCACTACCAGAATGCGGGCCATTAGGAGGGTCAGGCTCCGATGGGCACCCCTCCCTCATTGGGAGGCTGTCCCCAGCTGGGCCTCCACAGTTTTCCCGGGCCCAGCGTCACAGGTCCTCCCACCGTTTCCTGTAGAGGGTGCTCTGCCAGCTATGGACACCAAGGGTCCCCACATCCTTGGCGATGGCATGCCACAACCCCTTCTTCTGAGGGGCGCTGACCTGCAGAGGAAACACAGACAAAGGACACCATGAACCCATACAATCCAGCCTGTCACACACATGGCCTACATACAGCATTTGCCCCTCATCAAGCACACACATGACCTGTACCTCTTCATTTACATTGCCTGCAGCCATACCCCACAAATGACATACTGCCAGCCACACATACATCTACATGCAGTCATGTCGCATGCAACATACCCATGATACACTCACCTGTCGGTCTGGAGGTCCATACAATTGCCCATACAGGGATAGGACCCCATCCACGAGCTTCTCCAACTCCTCTGATGTGAAGCCTGGGGCCCTTTTCCCTGTAGCACGGGCCATGGCAGATACCAGACACAGGTCACAACAGCACACACGCAGTGGAGATGTAGTCCAGTGGAAAGTCAGGAATTAAGTGAAGTAATAGGAAGAAAATGGCAATCATTTCCGTGATGGTGAACACCGTCACTGCCGGCGTTGATCATCATTGGTTCCTGTACTCCATAGAGCCCCATGTTAGCCAATGAGGAATTGCACTGCAGTGCAGACCGCCTTCCGCCATGACTCCTAATGTCGGCGGAGTGAGGTCACTTCTACCTGTCCCTGCATACAGGACAGGTGGTTGCCATTTTCTACTGCTAGTACTCATGTACTGAATTTAAAAGTGTGTCATTTGTCTTGACTTTACACACCTAGACAATTCCAACATACATACATGCTCTGTGTACTCCGATGCTGTGTGTCTATAGGTCCTGTTGTCACTCCCTTTTTACTTTAGGTAGCAACCACTGCGGAGGAATAGGAGGAGGAGGAGGCAAGCACCCATGTACAGACCCCTTGTTGACTTAGCTACACTGGTGGACAGGCACATCATACTCACCTATCATCTGGATAGGGCCACAATCAAGGAGCTGTGTGCACAATTGGAGCCTGATTTGCTACCTGCTATCCATTGCACCAGAGTAATACCCCCTCTTGTGCAGGTACTATCAGTGCTCCATTTCCTGGCAACAGGTTCTTTCCATGTGACTGTGGGCTTGGCTGCAGGAATGTCACAGGCAATGTTCTCAATTGTGCTTGCAAGGGTTTTGGCTGCCTTACTGTAACACATGTGCAGCTACATTGATTCCCCCAGGTTGATGATTTGCCCACTGTGAAGGCTGGATTCTATACAATGGGACACATACCACATATGATTCGGGCCATTGAAGGGACCCATATTGCCTTATTCCCCCTGGGCCAATGATCAGGTGTACAGGAATAGGAAGCGTTTCCACTCTCTCACTGACCAGATGGTGTACCTTGCTGACCAGTACATCTCACACGTCACTGCCCAGTATCCTAGGTCAATGCATGATGACTTGGTCCTGATGCCACAGCTACAGCTACAGAGGCACAGATTGTGCTTATATGTGAGCCTGAGTCCCCACCCAATGTATGTCAATGTATGCCTACAGGAGTCATACCCCATGCCATTGTGCAAGACTAATGTGTGTCCCTCACTTCGTGACTCCGGCTACCCAAACCTGACCTGGCTCTTGACTGCTGTTAGAAATTCGACAACAGAGGCTGAGAATAGGTGCAATGATGCTCATTGGCATAACAGGAGGATTGTTGAACGCACCTTCGGTATCCTGAAGGCCAGGTTCAGGTGCCTCCATCTGACTGGTGGATCCCTATGCTGCTTCCCTGAGGAGGACTGCAAGATTGTTGTGGTGTGCGGCAAGCTACAGAATTTGGCCCTCAGACACTATGGCGGTCATTATGAACACAGCGGTTTGGTCCGCCATGCCGGCAGTGGCGGCTGATGCGTCCAGCCGGCTTGGCGGGGCCAACCGCCACATAATGATATGGATGACGGCCGCCAGCGGCAGCCGTCACCCACTGCAATGCTGTGCTACCCTGCGGATAATGTTTCAAATGCCGCCAGCCTTCTCCTGACGGGATATCCCGCCAGGAAAAGGCTGGCGGAGGGGGTGTCCCTGCACTGCCCATGCAGCTTGCATGGGCAGTGCAGGGGCCCCGGTGCAGGCCCCATCACGCATGTCACTGCCCGATTTATGGGCAGTAACATGTGCAACGGGTGCTGCTGCACCCGCCGCACATCAACATTGGCAGCAGCTCCTCATGGAGCCGCCCTCAATGTTGAGGCCGTGTTCCCCACCAGGCCAGAGGGCGGAGACTCTGTCTCCGCCCGCCAGACTGGCGAAGAAACATTATACGGCCGGCGGGTTTTCCAGGAGGCTGGCGGTCAATGGAAAGACTGCCAGCCTGAACACGGCGGGAAATCCCGCTGTGTTCAAAATGACCACCCATGCGTCTTATCTGCAGGAGGACGGGGGTGACAATGCAGATGTGGCAGCAGTGGACACTGAGGACAGTGAGGAGGAGGAAGAGGAGGAGGATGTGGACAACAGGACACATATCATACAGCAGTACTTTCAATTGACACTCAGGTAAGACTGTTGAACTATACATTTTTCCTTTTCAGTTTTGTGCTGTATGGCTGTTGCATGATGCCAGTCACTACCTTTGCATCCCAACTGACTGTCACCAATGCCTTCCCTTATTGCAGATGTTGGTGTGGTTACAACAGTGTAATGCTGTGATGTGTACAAACTGCTGAGACACATATGTGGGATGGATGAACACATTACAGGACATTTGCACAGGATCATGAAGATCAATACAGTTCAATACATTATGCATTTCCTTCAGATAAAGCACTATTACTCAAGTTGTGTCCAAGGGTGTTTATTTAATAATTTGGTATACAATGCAAAGTGCAATAGGGTGGGGTGATGGTTGGGAAAAGTCTAGTTTGGTGGGCCAGTCTGTTTGTAGCAGAGGTCCAGCGTCCAAGGGGCCATAGGAAGAGGAACAATGGCAGTTCAAAGAGGACATGGTAGTACAGTGGAACACAAAAGGGGCATTCTGGCGAGCTAATTTCCTGGTGGTGGTCTTGGCAACTGTCTCTGGTGTCTGTCTGGATCGCAGGGAACGTTTGCAGGGTGGTTCACCTTCTGCGGGGAGAGGAGTGCTGGTGGCCTGTAGGTCCTGTGGCAGGGCCTCCTATCAACTAGCTGCAGCAGATGTGGAGGCTTGTCAGTACACTGTCTAGTGGTAGGGGCCCGCTGGTGTGCTGTGTACTCCTGCATAATGTTAGCCATGTCATCCAGCACCCCTGCAATGGAGGCAATGGTAGTATTCAAGGCCTGCAATTGTTGCATGTCCTGCGGGTGAGCACCTGACCCATCCTGTCCTGGGTTTGTTGGTATGACTCCAGAATAATTGTGAGTGCCTCCTAGGCAGTGGGTTCCCTGGGCCTGTCCTCCCCCTGGCACACATCTGTTCTGCAACTGTCCCTGGCCCCCTTTACCTGTTTCCCGTGAACGGTGTGCCCACTCCCACTGACACCAAGACCCTCATTGTCTTGCCTGTGTGGTGTGGGCTCGAGTCCCTGTACAGGTGGGCACACAACTGATGGACGTGTCCTGGGGACAGAGGTCTGGGGTGTTAGGTGGCTGCTGTGGTGTTACATTCAGGGGCGCCTCTGTAGTGGACTGGCCATGGTATGGGGTAGCAAACTGACCAGTGATCCCAGATGGGCCAGGGAGTTCATCCAGATCCAGACCTCCTGAGTTGCTGTAATCACTGTGGGCATCTTTTGGTGGGGGACTGGGTAGTAATGGCACCTCCTCGACACTAACATTGTCTGGGGCACTTGTGGGGATGTGAGTGATGTGTTAGGGTACTTGTCTGTGACATATTCTGCATTCCTAGCTTTCCCATTGATATTGGTGTTGTCCTCCCACCTTTGGTAGTGTGTGGTGACGGATTGTGGACTGGTAGTTCTACATGCTGTGCATGCATTGGTGGTGGGTGTGCATGCAGAGCTGGAAGGGATGTGCTTGCAGTGGGTATAGCATGCAGGGGCTGCCGTTTAGGTTTGGTAAATGGGATGGTGCACTGTGTGCGATGGAGTGAGGTATAGGAAGTCAGGGTAAGGGGTTGAGCTGGCATGCAGGTATGGGAGGTGATAAGTTGTAAATGGTGACTCACCAGTGTCCAGTCCTCTGGCCACTCCAGTGAGTCCCTCAGGATGCAGTATTGCCAAGACTTGCTCCTCCCATGCTGTCAGCTGTGGGGAAGGAGGTGGGGTTCACCGCCAGTCCTCCTGATGGGAATCTGGTGCCTTCCTGCAATGGAATGCACCTTCCTCCGAAGGTTGTTCTACCTCTTCTGATCGTCCCCCCTTGAGCGTGGATGTTGTCCCACAGCGTTCATCCTGTCCACGATTCTCCACCACAGCTCCATCCTTCTGGAAATGGAGATCTGCTGTACCTGTGCTCCAAACAGCTATGGCTCTTCCCTGACTATTTCCTCCACAATAACCTGCAACTCCTCATCAGTGAAACAGGAGTGCCATTGTGGGGACATGGGTGTTGTCTGGTGTGTGTGTTGTGCAGAGGGTGATGTGTGATGTGGTGGGGTGTGTGGTGCGTGACGGATGAATGGGTAATTGTGGTATGTGAGTGTAGTTGTCTCTGGGATTGACGTGGCAAGTTGTGGCATTCTCGTGTTTGCAAAGGTTTGTGGGTGTTGTGGGTGTTGTTTTATAGTGCCGTCGGTGGGTGTGTGGGGTGGGTGTAATTGTGCTAGTTTTTTTTTTTTCTGGTCAATCTTGTCTTGTTTTGTATTTGGGTGGCCATTCCCGCCTTGGTGTGCACCGCCCATGGTTTACTGCCGTTGAATGTCCACTGCGATGATTCGTGGGTCATTATTTGGAGGGCGTTGTTTTGGTGGTGTAATGGTAGGGGTGGTAGCTCCAACAGTTTATCATGTTCAGTGGGTCTGGAAGATTTCTGGTTGGGGCTGGTTTCTGTCTGTTTTGTGTGTATGTGTCATAATCTGGATGACGGATGTTCGCCTCCGCGGCTGTATGTTGGCGGCAGTCACCATGGCGGTATTTAGTATTTACCGCCAATGTCATAATGAGGGCCAATGTTATTAAGGGTGCATATTCAGTTGGACAGAATATACATGCCATAATCGACAACAGCTAAAGCCTTTTCCATATGTTCCTTATCTATCTGCCTTAAATGCGCAGCTGCTTCCATTTGAGAAAGCTTCCATATTTCAAAATATATGGCATACAGGAATCATTTAGAGTGGGGCTTTCTTGAACCTAGCAAGAATCCTACAAGTCTATTTCCTCTGATAAGAGACTAGGATGTTCTTTAACTGCTGCTAAGTTGCTAGCGTGTAACCATTGTTGGCACGGTTTACCCACAATGTATGTGGTAACTACACCCAAGGGTTGACCCGAGACATAGTAAGGGTCTGGCCAGCTAATCCTGAAACCCCCTGAGGAATTAACAAAATGCACCTGGCACCCATTTGTGGCTATTGGCCACAATAAACACCCACCCAGACTTGAAAGGTTGGAATTATAGGTACCATCCTGAACCCAAGCATTTTGTTTTTCCTCAGTGACATTTAGGAATCATTGCCAATTGGTAACTTTGGCGGGTGTGGGGATACTGGGTGCATTAATGTCTTTTTTGCTGTTGAACTGTGTCATTAATAAATATCATTTGGACAGGAATAATGCATGCTCTAAAGAAAGCTTCCCTACCTGAATTTGCCAAACTTGTGTTTCCCATACACGTTTCACATCAACAGTGCTCTTCAGGGTTCATAACCTTCAACGGCAAGTCAGGAAACAAAGGAATCTGAATAGATTAATTTGGTGTGAGCTTGTATACTAGGAGCATTACACTGAGAAAAGCTAATTTAGTTTTCCTAAAATTCAATTTATTACCAAGGGCTGCGATTCCTAGAATGATCCGTTCAACAATGGCAAGAAGAATGTTGAGGTCATTATCTGTGAGATGGATATCATTCACATAGAACAACGCCTCCGGATCAATATCATGCAATATTGATGTTACAGTGGCAGAAAACAACCCTGGGCTGTTCTTATAGTCCTGGGGCAAACGAAAAAAATGATTGTGTTAGCCAAATGAGAATGCACTCACGCCCTGACTTTGATGTGCTAAGTTTTGGAAGAAAACAATGTTGGAAATATCCAAGGTTGCATTTTATTATTTACACACTATGGCCCTCATTACAACCCTGGCGGTCGATGATAAAGTGGTGGTAATACCGCCAACAGGCTGGCAGTAACTACTGCCAAATTATGACCATGGCAGAAAGATCTCCAAAAGACAGCCAATGTACCACACCGACCGTCAGGGCAGAAACAACAGGCACCACAGTGGTAGCCACCTACAGCCAGGTGGAACTCAAAGTTCTACCCACTATATTATGACAACACAATCTGCCACCAACGACATCAAAAGCCTGGCGGAAACCCTTTACAGAAGTGAAAGGACTCACCATTTGAGAGACAGGGAAAAACCAAGCCTCCATAGAACCCGAACTGCATGTCTTCCCCATGATCTTCTAGGTTCTGCTCCACCACGAACACCAATGCTGGTGAAGACGACGACTGTGAGTACAGCTGCCTAGCATACAAGGGAGGGGAAAAGAGAGTGACACACACACACACACAACCCCCCCAACACCACACACGCAATCAGCTGCATTACAAATACAATTTGACCCCGTAACTGGGATGAATAATGCAAGGACAAAACAATTTTGAAAAAGTTAATGGAATGAGATAAACACAGCATGAAAAATAAGATAGGCAAGATAATAGGTATACATACGTACACAACAAGGGACACAGCCCAGTCCACAATGTTCGTAGGCCACATGGCCACAGGCCTATGTCACCTGCATCAACATAGAGACAACACTGCAGGGGCATCAGTTGGTACATAGGCCGGCACCTCAGGGGGACGGGGACGGGTGGGCACCTCAGCCGGGAGATGGAACAAGACTACTTGCCCACTTGTTCTGGAGGGGGCAACATGCCCTGTGCTTGGTCCTAGGGAGTGCAAGGCCACAGTATATCAAGTGGGTTTCTTGCCCACTGATTCTGGAGGGGGCCTTGTACCCTGTGCTCTTGATCCTGGGGAGTGTTGGGCATGTGGGTGTCTTACCCACTGGTTCTGGAGTGGGCCTCGTGCCCTGTGCTTTTGATCCTGGGGAGTGCAAGGTCACAGTCTCTCAGGTGGGTGTCATACCCACAGGATTTGCAGGGGGCAGGCCGCACAGCAGCCCATGGAGGCAGGATTACATGCCATCCGCTGGCGGTGACGGTTGCTCAGTGGTGGTGGTGCTGCTGGTGGGGGGAGGCTCCTGCCCATTCCCTGCAACCTCGGATGGCTGTTCAGTGGTGGTGGTGCTGCTGGTGGGGGGAGGCTCCGGCCCAACCCCTGCAACCTCGGATGGCTGCTCAGTGGTGGTGGTGCTGCTGCTGCAGGGAGGCTCCTGCCCATCCCCTGCAACCTCGGATGGCTGCTCAGTGGAGTTAGTGGTGCTGCTGGGGGGGGGGGGCTCCTTCCCATCCCCTGCAACCTCGGACAGCTCCTCAGTGGAGGTGGTGGTTTTAGGAAGGTACCCTCCTTCTAGCCTTGTTACCCCCACTTTTGGCCTGTTTGTGAGTATATGTCAGGGTGTTTTACTGTCTCACTGGGATCCTGCTAGCCAGGACCCCAGTGCTCATAGTGGAAACCTTATTTTGTCAGTGTGTTTGATATGTGTCACTGGGATCCTGCTAGCCAGGACCCCAGTGCTCATAGTTTGTGGCCTATATGTGTTCCCTGTGTGGTGCCTAACTGTATCACTGAGGCTCTGCTAACCAGAACCCCAGTGTTTATGCTCTCTCTGCTTTAAAGATTGTCACTGCAGGCTAGTGACCATTTTTACCAATTCTGATTGGCACACTGGAACACCCTTATAATTCCCTAGTATGTGGTACCTAGGTACCCAGGGTATTGGGGTTCCAGGAGATCCCTATGGGCTGAAGCATTTCTTTTGCCACCCATAGGGAGTTCAGACAATTCTTACACAGGACTGCCACTGCAGCCTGAGTGGAATAACGTCCACGTTATTTCACAGCCATTTTACACTGCACTTAAGTAACTTATAAGTCACCTCTATGCCTAACCCTCACTTAGTGAAGGTTAGGTGCAAAGTTACTAAGTGTGAGAGCACCCTGGCACTAGCCAAGGTGCCCCCACATTGCTCAGGGCAATTTCCCCGGGCTTTGTGAGTGCGGGGACACCATTACACGCGTGAACTACATATAGGTCAATACCCATGTGCAGCTTCACAATGGTAACTCACAACATGGCCATGTAACATGTCTAAGATCATGGAATTGTCCCCCCCAAGCCAAATCTGGTATTGGGGTGCCAATCCCATGGCTCCAAACTAGCTCTCTGGGGTTTTCTCTGCAGCTACCGCTACTGCCAACCCTCAGACATGTGTCTGCCCCCCCTGGGGCTTGGGCAGCCCAGTCCCAGGAAGGCAGAACAAACGATTTCCTCTGAGAGAGGGTGTTACACCCTCTCCCTTTGGAAATAGGTGTTAAGGGCCTGAGAGGAGTAGCCTCTCCTGGCCTCTGGAAATGCTTTGAAGATACTGAGATACTCTGAGATACTTTTGGCATATTATCACTAAAATAAAGTATCTTTATTTTTAGTAACCCTGAGTATTGTGTTTCTTATGATATAGTGCTATATGATATAAGTTGTAAGTAGGAGCTTTGCATGTTTCCTAGTTCAGCCTAAGCTGCTCTGCTATAGCTACCTCTATCAGCCTAAGCTGCTAGAACACTACTGATCTACTAATAAGGGATAACTGGACCTGGCGCAAGGTGTAAGTACCACAAGGTACCCACTATAAGCCAGGCCAGCCTCCTACAGTGGTGCTGCTGGGGGGTGGGCTCTTAACCATCCCCTGCAACCTGGGACGGCTGCTCAGTGGTGGTGGTGGTGATGCTGGGGGGGCTCCTCCCGATTCCCTTCCACTTTCGACAGCTGTTTATTGGAGGTGTGGTGCTCCTGGGGGGGGAGAGGCTTCTACCCATTCCCTGCAACCTCGGATGGCTGCACAACCATGGTTGGTGGTGGGGGCTCTGTCACAGTTCCTGCCCCAGGCCCCTTGGTCTTACTGCCTGCTGGTGCAGGATCCTTGCTCCGCCTGGCAGCTGAAGCAGGCTCCTTGCTCTTCTTGGCAGCTGGGTCAGGCTCTTTATCCTCCTGGCCTGCTGGGGCAGGCTCCTTAGTCTTCCTGGCAGCTGGGGCAGGCTCCTTTACCTTCTGTCCTGGTGGGGCAGGCTCTTTGCTCTTTCGGGTGCCTTGGGCAGGCTCTTTACCCTTCTTGCCTGCTGGGGCAGGCTCCTTGATCTTTCTGACAGCTCCTTTCCCTTGAGTCTGCCTGGTGCAGGCTCCTTCACCTTCAGGACATGTGGCCTGGATCCTTTTCCACCACAAGTCGGTGTAGTGACGAATGTGCCCATGGACTGGGTGGCTGAGGTGCTTGGCTGGGTTCTTCCTACCCAGCCTATACCTGCAGGATGGGGGGGAAGGGTAGGGAAGAGGTCAATGGTCGATAGGGACAGTTGTTTAGGGACATTGGGGCGGGAAGAGGGAGAAGGTACAGGAGTGAAGGAAGAGGAATTGGTTGTTGGAGATGTCTGCTGCTTTTGGGTGCAGATACATTGGCTGTATGCTGTTGTGAGGTTGATGGCTGTTTGATGTCTGAGTGTTTGCATTTGTGTACCTTAGGAGGGGGGAACAGACACAGTGGGAGAGGACACAGGGGAGGTGTGCATGGATGTTGTGGAGGTGTCTGCCAGTGAGGTGTGTGTTCTGCTTGGTGTGGTGGTGATGCTGGTAGTAGATGTTGGTGTACTGCGTGCAGGTGTGAGTCTGAACGGAACTGGGTGGGAAGTGGAGGAGGAGAAGGGGAGACAGTGGAAATAGTGGATGTTGGTGTGTCTGCACTTGAATGGTGTTTGTGTGAGTGCCATTGGAATGAAGTGTGGTGCTTGTGTTTGCCTGTACCACTCCTGTGTGTTTTCTTATGTGCATGCTCGTCTGCCTGTGTGCTTGGGATGGGGTTGAGGAGAATGGTACTGGGAAGAGGAAGTTGGAGGGTGGAGGGTAGAAAGAGGGACAATGGCTGCCATCAGAGAGGAGGCCAGAGCCTGGATTGATCTCTGTTGGGCCGCCAAATCAGTGTGAATGCCCTTCAGGAATGCATTAGTCTGTTGCATCTAGTCTGCCAGCCCCTAGATGGCATTCACAATGGTTGACCACCCTACAGAGATGGATCTCACGAGGTCGATAGCCTCCTCAATCAGGACAGCAGGGATAACTGGGGCAGGGCCTGAGGTGCCTGAGGCGAAGGAGATGCCCACCCTCCTGGGTGAGCAGACACTAGCAACTCGCTGAGGGGCTGCTGGGAGGGCCGTGCTGGTACGGGGGTGGTGGTGGTACCTGTAGCTGGGGTGGTCACAGAAGTATCCGGCACCACCAGGGAGCTTCCATCAGAGAAGGTATCTGTGTCTGAACTGTCCCCTCCAGTCTCCGCAAATGATGCCCTCCTCGCTCTCAGTCCCACTGGTGCCCTCAGCATCGGTGGACCCTGCCTCCTGGGTCCTGTGGGATGCAGCTCCCTACGTCACCGGTGACTCTGGAAGGGGGAAGAGACAAAGGATACACTTGGTCAGTGGCTGCACCAACACCACCGTTGGTGTACACAGAACCCTCACACACAGGGAACAGGCCCATGTCATATGCCATAGCACTGCCAGAGAAATAGTTAGCAGCCAAGACATGGGGGGGCACACAATGCCAACTGCAGCACACCTGGGACCCACGCAGACCTGACCAGTACTGGATGCCTACGAGCTAAGTAGCAAGATGTGCCCTTCTGAACCCTAACCACCAGGGGACCTACGCTGCAATGTCAGGCCTGGCCTAGGGGCACCCACTTACACACATCCTCCACCCAGATACCACCCCATCAGCCATAAGTTGTGATGATGGGCACTATACTCACCCCCTTGTGGCTGCTGTCATGCCCTCAAGCGCCCATCCAGCTCAGGATAGGCCACCGCCAGTATGCGGGTCATCAGGGGGGTCAGGGTTCGACGGGCACCCCTTCCTCATTGGGAGGCCATCCCCAGCTGGGCCTCCACTGTCTTCCGTGCCCAGCATCTCAGGACCTCCCACCGTTTGAGACAGTGGGTGCTCCGCCTGCCATAGACCCCCAGGGTCCGCACCTCCTTAGCGATGGCATGCCATATACCCTTCTTTTGATGGGCGCTGACCTGCAAAGGCAATAGACACAGGAAAATATATTTCGACAAACAGTCCTGCATGTTACAATTATGGCCCACCATTCCCCTTCACATCGCCATTTATACGCACATGGCATAGCTCACAACCTAGACGCCACCCAGAGGACATCCACCCACCCTCCTTACACAAGGCCTTCACACACACCACTCTATGCATTCATGCCACATGCATCGTGCCCACAGTGTACTCACCTGTTGTTCTGGAGGCCCACACAGCAGTCTGTACTGGGATAGGACCCCATCCACCAGTCTTTCTAACTCCTCCGAAGTGAAGGCTGGGGCCCTTTCCCCAGTCACATGGGCCATGGTAGGTTTCAGACACAGGTCACAGCAGCACACGCAGTGTAGGTCCTCTCCTGTGGATGATCAGGTAGCAAATGAGGGATCAGTTAGAAAATGGCAGTCACGTCTGCGGCGGTGCATACCGTCAGGGCCGGCGTACATCACCATTGGCCACTGTACCCCATAGGTGCTAATGTCAACCAATGAGGAACTGCACGGTGGTTCCTGACCGCCTCCCGCAATGGTGCCCAACGTCAGCGGAATTACCTTAATTCCATCTGTCCCTCCACACAGGACAGGCAGACACCATTTTGGGGGGGGCAGGCCCTCGAACATTGCTGCATCACTGGTGAAATTAATACATAATGGACAAATCACACATACCCATTACAAGTTGACAGCATGCAAAGTTCTGTTGTTGCTCCATTGTTCAGCTTGTGACCGGGTCCTCACTCTTTTGCCCCATAGATTGCTACCGCTGCAGATGAATAGGAGATGGAGCCATACCCCCGTGTACAGACCCCCGGTGGACTGGGCAACACTGGAGGACAGGCACATAATACACACCTATAGACTGGACAGGGCCACAATCACAGAGCTGTGTGCCCAATTGGTGCCTAACCTCATATCTGCTATCCATCACTGCACTGGGATCCCCCTCTTGTGCAAGTGCTATCAGTTCTCCATTTCCTGGCAACTGGTTCTTTCCAAGTGACAGTGGGCTTGGCAGCAGGAATGTCACAGCCAATGTTCCCTATAGCCCTGTCAAGAGTGTTGTATGCCCTGATTAAACACATGTTCAGCTACATTGTATTTCCCAGGTTGAATATTTGGCCACAGTGAAGGCCGAGTTCTATGCAATGGGACATATCCCCAAAATAATTGGGGTGATTGATGAAAAACATATTGCATTCGTCTCCCCCCCTCAGAATGAATAGGTATGAAGAAATCAGAAGAATTTAAAGATGGTGTGCCTTGCGGACCAGCACATCTCCCACATCAATGCTAAGTATCCTGGGTCGGTGCATGATGCCTTTGTCCCATGGCATAGCAGAATCCCAAATGTGATGTGCCAACTACAGAGACACAGGGTGTGGCTAATAGGTGAGCGCTGGTTCCCACCCTGTAGATGTTGGTGTATGGGTATGGTGTGGGCCATATGGGATAGTGTGTGGCTAAATTGTGTCCCTCAATGTTTGCAGGTGACTCTGGTTACCCAAACCTATCATGGCTGCTGACCCGTGTGAGGAATTCCAGGACAAGGGCAGAAGAATGTTATAATGAGGCACATGGGTGGACCAGAAGGATCATTGAAAGGACCTTTGGCCTCCTGAAGGCCAGGTTCAGGTGCCTCCATCTAACAGGTGGATCCCTATTCCCCTGGTACTGTCCCTCCTGCAGCCACCTGTTCTTCTGCATGTTGTCCAGGATCTGGCCCATCGTGTCCTGGGAATGTTGATAGGCTCCCAGGATCTCTGCAAGTGCCTCCTGGAGATTCGGTTTCCTGGGTCTGTCCTCCCCCTGGTTTCCCTGTTGTCCTGTGCCTCTGTCACCTGAACCATCTGCCCTCTGCCACTGACCCCAGATCCCTGATTGTCTTGGGTATGAGGTGTGGCCTGGGGTCCCTGTAGAGGTGGACACACTGCTGATTGACTTGTCCTGGGGACAGAGGTGTGGGTACGCTGGGTGCTGAGGTGGTGTCTCCTGATGGAGGAGGTTCTGTGGTGATGTATGACTGGGCCTGGGTAACTGGCTGTCCAGAGGCCCCTAATGGGCCAGGTTGATCCTGAATACCAGAGTTGTTGTCATCACTGTGGGCTTCTTCAGTTGGGGGACTGGCTATTGCTGGCACCTCCTCACCGCTGACATTGGCTGGGATACCTGTGAGGATGTAAATGATGTGTTATGGTTTCTGTGTCTGACATATTGTGCATCCGTGGCTTGCCCTCTTTGCTTGGATTTGCCCTGGCTGCTTTCACTTGTGTTTGTTGGTGTATGGTGGGATTGTTAGTTCTCTATGGTGTGCATGCTTTAGTGATAAGTGTCCATGCAGGGCTGTGAGTGGTGTCCATGCATTGGTTGACCATGCAGGGCTTGGCATTGGGATGAGTAAGATGTGATGGTGGGGTGTGTGGGAAGTGGTGGGAGTGAGGTGAGGGTGGGGGTTTGTAGTAGAGAGTTGACTCACCAGAGTCCAGTCCTGCCCCGACTCCGGCCAGGCTCTCAGGATGCAGGATTGTCAAGACTTGCTCCTCCCATGCTGTTAGTTGTGGGGGAGGAGGTGGGGGTACACCGACAGTCACTGTACAGCGAGCTGGTGTCTTGCTGCAATGGAACATACCTTCCCCCGTAGGTCGTTCCACCTCTTCCTGATGTCACCCCTAGTTATTGGGTGCTGTCCCACAGCATTGACCCTGTCCACGATCCTCTGCCATAGCTTCATTTTCCTAGCTATCGATATCTGCTGCACCTGTGTCTTTGTGGTGCCATGGTTGTTGTGTGAGGTGTGTAGGTGAGGGTGTGTTGGGTAAAGTGTTGGGGTGTGTGATGTGGGGTGTGTGAGTGGTGTATAGGTGTGTATAGTGTGTGGCTCTGGTTGTGTCTGTGGTCTTGATGACTCTCTGCTGGCAATTGTTTGTAATGGTAAGGGGTTTGGGGTAATGTGGGTGTGTGTTTTATAGTGGTGTGGGTGTGTGGTTGTGGTGTATGTATGGGTGTCAGGTGTGTGTTGTTTGAATTGTCCAATGTGGTGTTATTTTGTATATGGTTGTCCATTTTGAGCGTGGCGGTTTACCACCATTGAATGTCCACTGTGGTGATTCGTGGGTCATAATGTGGTAGGCATTGTTCTGTTGGCATAACGGTGTGGGTTTTGATACCACCAGTTTATCACTGATCTTTGGTATGGCAGATTTGTGTAAGTGGCTGAATAGTGACAGATTGGTGGGTATGTCTATATTATGGTGAACGGATATCTGCCGCCGCCGCGGTAAGTTGGCGGCTGTCAGCATAACCGTGAGTAGGATTTACCGCCAATGTCATAATGAGGGCCTATGTTGTTAAATAGTGCTTTGCTGTGTGCATTTTGAATTGCGTATGTGTAATTGTTTAGGTGTCTGTAATCTAAGACTATCCTATATGAATGTTCTGGTTTTGCAACCAGGAATAACAGGTTATTCATTGCAGAAACACAGGGCTCTCTTACTGCCTGATACCCGAGCTGAGTGAGGATCTTTCTCACTGGAGCTTTACCCTTCTGTTCAACAGGATATTGGGGCTGAGGCTGGAATGCAGACTTAATTGGTATTACATGGTATTAGGAATCTCTACCCCACCCTACATGGTTGTGGTATAGCACAGGTATATGCGCCAAAGCCCAGTCAAGAGAGTAGGCTTGTTTTACCGCTCCTGGAACAAGATCTGAGAAAGAAGACAAAATTACATTGTTCCTGTGTGGGAGCTTACGGACGTGTTCAGGTGGCCAGTCTCTTTTTGCCAACAGAATATCACAATTAAGTTCATCCCAAAAAATACTCTAATGGTGTGCTGTATATCTCCCTCAATCTGGATATTTAAATCATAAACCCTGTCAGGTGGGAGAACACGTCCGTCCACAGTCTCGACTGCAAGAAAGTCATTAGATTATCTTTAAGACTCTGGCAATATATTGTGACTTCTGCCACACTGTTCAGGAGGATCACTGCCCACGTCTTCTTCTTCAACAATGTTCTTAAGTCTGCTGGCTTGTTTAATTGAAATTGCTGCCAACTTTTTCTTTTTAGATTGCGGATTTTGTTGTGAGGATTTGTCCTCTTTCTTGTCTGAAGACCACTGTAAGTCTGTCTTCTGTTTCATGTAGTCAGGATGTTGCTCTGATCAACCCACTCTCTCACTACGTCTATCCAGTGTATCCTGAAAGGAACAAGAGGGATATGAATCAATAATTTTGTCAGAAACCTTAAATTTTTCTCTATTTCTGAGATTAAGGCCCTCATTACAACCTTGGCGGTAAATGCCGCCTACCGCCTTGCTGACAGCTGCCAACATACCATGACCACGGCGATAATTTGCAACGGGTATTATGACCCACACTAAGAAATCGGCCACTATACAGACACCCACACAAGTCCGTCAGACCAAAGGTCAGTGATAAACTGGCGGTAACAAAACCCACACCGTTACACCAACAGGCATACGCCCACAGTATCACAACACAAGAATAACCGCGGCGGTCTTTCAACCACGGTAAACCATTGGCGGTACACACAGCTGCGCTCAAAATACACACACACTAACAAAACTACACCACATTGGACAATTCAAACTACATACACCTGACACCCATACACACACCACACCCACACACCCACACCACTATAAAACACACACCCATATTACCCACAACCCCTTACAGCAAAAAAAAAGATAGCAAGCAGAGAGAGACAAGCCAGGAGCACCCAATCAATCAGAGGCACAATACATCATCACCCACAACACAACACCCCACACATCACCCCACACATCCTCACACATACCACTCACACCACATCCATGGCACCCCAGAGACACTCCAGGTTTTCAGAGGAGGAGCTAAGGGTCATGGTGGAGGAAATCATCCGGGTAAAGCCACAGCTATTCGGATCACAGGTGCAGCAGATGTCCATTGCAAGGAAGCTATGGCGGAGGATCGTGGACAGGGTCATTGCCGTGGGACAGCACCCCAGAACTAGGGATGACATCAGGAAGAGTTGGAACAACCTAGGGGGAAGGTACATTCTGTGGTTGCAAGACACCAGGTAGCCGTACAAATGACTGGCGGTGGACCCCCACCTCCTCCCCCACAACTAACAACATGGGAGGAGCAAGTCTTGGCAATAATGCATCCTGAGGGCCTCGCAGGAGTAGCAGGAGGACTGGACTCTGGTAAGTCACATTTTTACTGCTTTATCCCCCCCACCCTACCTGCATGCCATCGCGAACTCCTACCCCTACTCTCACCCCATCACTCCACCACCTCACACATACCCCACTATCACAACCCACCCACCCATGCATGTAACACGAATGCTTGGACCCCCATCACAGACCTGCATGGACACCCATCACCACAGCATACCCAGTAGAGAGACTCACCCAGCCCACAAAATCACCACGCACACAAGGAAAAGCTGACAGGGAAATCACAATCATACAGGGAAATACACCCGTGCACAAGATGTCACATGCAGATACAATAACACTGCTTTTGCATCCCCACAGGACCCATACTCAACGTCACCGGAGAGGAGGTGTCAGCCACATCCAGTCCCCCTCCAGAAGAGGCCCACAGTGACAACAGCAGCTCTGCACGCCTGGATCAGGATGACCAACCTGCCCCATCGGGGACCCCTGGACAGTCGGTTACCCTGCCACAGCCCCAATCCACCACAGAGCCTCCCCCCTCAGGAAACACCACCACAGCACCCACTTAGCGGGCCCATGCCACTGTCCCCAGGACACATCAATCAGCAGTGTCTCCTCCACTACAGGGACCCCAGGAAACCCCACAAACCCAGGACGATCAGGGACCTGGGGTCAGTGGCAGTGGGCACACAGTTCAGGGGACAGAGGCACAGAACAACAGGGAAGCTGGGAGGACTGCTGTGCGATAGGGGCAGGACAGGCCCAGGGAACCCACTTTCCAGGAGGCACTCACCAACATCCTGAGAGCACACCACCATTCCCAGGAGACCATGGGCCAGATACTGTACAAGTTGCAGGAGACCCAGCGGCTGGAGGAGGGACAGTACCAGTGGATCAGGGAGGACCTAAAAAACATCTATAACATGCTGGTCACCATTGCAGGGGTGCTGGCAGACATGGGCAAGACCATGAGGGAGGCAGTGGCACACCAATGGGCCCCTGACACTAGACGCACCGAAGAACAGCCCTCCACCTCCTCCGGCGCTAGTGGACAGGAGACCCTGCCACATGACCAACAGGCCACCAGCACCCCACCCCCTGCAGAAGGAGAACCACCCCACAAACGGTCCCTGCGATCCAAGCAGAAGCCAGAGAACATTGCCAAGACCCCGCCAGGAAATAAGACTCTCCTGATTGTCACCCTTCTGTCCCACTCTGTCACCCTGTCCACCTTGAACTGCCATAACTCCCCTTCCTATACCCCATTGGACAATGCACCTGTGATACCAGGAGGCTGGACTCTACCCTGAACTTTCCTTCACCATCACCCCAACCCATTGCACATCCCCCTCTATTTATGAACACTTAAATAAACACCCCTGGAACAAATACAAATCTTGAGTCTGTCAAATGATTGAAATATATATTAGTTCAACATTATCAAAGCACTGCCAGTCATATGTACAGTTAAATATACTTTGGAATGACCTTTAGTGGGCAGCTGTATACAAAGCAGGAGCCAGAGTGGGACACAGAGATCTGAAAATAGAGATTCCAAAGGGTACAGTAAGTGGCCATAGACATAGGGAAATCAGGCTGCCATGTATACTGTCCAACAGAAAACTGAAAAGTTAAGTGAAGTTACAGTGTTTTACCTGTGTGTCACTGGAAGTATTGCTGTATTATATTACTTCTGTTGTCAACATCTTCTTCCTCTGTCTCCTCTTCCTCACTGTCCACAGGCTCCACTGCTGCCACAAGACCATCTCCAGGCTCATCTTCCAGCAGAAAGGGCACCTGGAGGCTCAAGACCAGGTTGTGCAACATGCAACATGCAACAATGATCTGGCACACCTTCTTGGAGGCACCGGAACCTATCCTTCAGGAGGCCAAAGGTCCTTTCAATAATCCTCCTTGTACACCAATGTGTCTCATTATAACATTCCTCTGCCGTTGTCCTGGCATTCCTCACTGGGGTCAGTAGCCATGAGAGGTTGGGGTAACCAGAGTCACCTGCAAATATCGAGGGATACCTGTTAGACACACGCTAACCCTTAGGGACAACCCCATACCTAGACACCTTCTTATACTGTGTGGGGACTTTGGACTCATCTATTAGCCACACCCGGTGCCTCTGGAGTTGGACCATCACATATGGCATGCTGCTATTCCTCAAAATAAAGGCGTCATGCACAGAGCCAGGATATTTGGCATTCATATGGGAGATGTACTGGTCCGCCAAACACACCATCTGCACATTCATAGAGTGATAGCTTTTTTTATTCCTGTAAACTTGTTCATTTCTCCAGGGGAGGGGGGGGACAAATGCCACATGTGTACCATTAATGGCACCAATGATGTTGGGGATATGTCCCAGGGCATAAAAGTCAGCTTTCACTGTGGCCAAATCTTCCACCTGGGGGAATACGATGTAGTTGCACATGTGTTTCAGCACGGCTGACAACACTCTGGTCAACACGTTGGAGAACATTGGCTGAGACATCCCTGATGCCATGGTCACTGTTGTTTAGAAGGAACCACTTGCCAGGAAATGGAGCACTGACAGGGCCTGCACTAAAGGGGGGATGTCTGTGGGCTGGCGGATAGCTGATGTCAGGTCTGGCTCCAATTGGGCACACAGTTCTTGGACTGTGGCTCGATCAAGTCTGTATGTTAGGATAATGTGTCTGTCCTCCATTGTCGCAAGGTCCACCAGGGGTCTGTACACCAGAGGATGTCGTCATCTCATACTCATCCTCAGCGGTTGAAGCCTATGGAAAAAAACATTGAGTAGAGGGTCATATTCACACATCCATTGCACTAATGATGATTTTCTTCCTTTACAGACCCAGTATGTGAATCCGACAGTCAGTTGCTGTGCCAGTGTCTGCTGTGACACAGTTATGTCCCATGCCTTGTGCCCCCCTGAAATGGCGGCTGTCTGACCTGTGAGAAGGGACAAGTGAAAATGAGGTAATTCTGCTGGCGTTGTGCAATGTCGCAGTAGGTGGCCGAAGACCGCCGCTCAACTTCGCATTGGCCGTTATTGGGCCCTATGGGTTCGAGGAGCCAATGGCGATGTACGCCGGCGTTGACGTGACAGCCATTTTCTATCTGTTCACTCACTTGCTACCTGACCTTCAACAGGAGAGGGACTACACTGCAAGTGCTGCTGTGACCTGTGTCTGGAAGCGACAATGGCTCATGTGTCTGGGAAGGCCCCTGCCTTCACTGTGGAGGAGTTGGAGAAACTGGTGGATGGGGTCCTACACGGTACATGTTACTCTACGGTCCTCCAGACAAACAGGTGAGTACACTGTGAGCATAATGCGTGGGCCATGAATGGATGGAGTGCTACGTGTGTAAGCACATGTAAGGGGGGGCTGAGGGGTCCTGGGCAGAGTGCTGCATTTATGGTGGTCAATGTATGTGCATACAGGGATGGGAGGGATATGGTGGGCCATGAGGATGACAGTCCAGATGGTATGACTAATTCTTTTTCTGCTGTCTTTTCCCTGCAGGTCAGTGCCCATCAGAAAAAGGGTATTTGGCGTGCCATCACCAAGGAAGTGCGGACCCTGGGGGTCTTTGACAGGCAGAGAATCCTTCAGCCGCAAAAGGTGGGAGGACCTGCGCTGCTGGGCAAAGAAGATGGCGGAGGCCCAGCTGGGGCTGGCCTCCCAACGAGGAAGGTCGCACCATGACCCCCCTGATGTCCTGCATCCTGGCGGTGGCCTATCCGGAGTTGGATGGGCACTTGAAGGCATCACAGCAGCCACAAGGGGGTGAGTACAGATTCTGAATCATGACTTTGCACATGTTAAGAGTTACCTGGGTGGGGGATGTGGGCTGTGGGTGCCCCTAGGCCAGAGCGAAGATGGCAGGGTAGCTCACCTTCTGGGCAGGCTATGAAGCACTCCTACCCCAATAGTGTTAGTGGGCATCTACTACTGGGCAGGGTCCTGTGGGTTTCAGGTATGCAGCTAATGCGGTAGGCATTGTACCCCATGGGCTGGTGACTATCTTAGTAACTGGTAGTGAATGGCTTAGTGCATAGGGCTGCTCCATGTGTGTTGTGTACGCCAACGGTAGTGGTGTCGCTGGCATTGACCAAGTGTATCCTCCCGTGTCTTCCCCCCCTTTTTGTTTTGTGACCCTGTCCTTGTGTGCATTAGCATCATCTGGCGGAGGAGCAGAGGCACCGGCGACGGAGGGAGCTGCATCCCACATGGGCCTGGAGGCCGAATCCACCGAGGGTGAGGGCACCAGTGGGACGGAGGTAGAGGGGAGCACAACGACAGGGAAAGGAGGGGAGACCACAGACAGCGACTCCTCCTACGATAGAAGCTCCATGGCGGTGGCGGACAACTCTGTGCCCACCCCAACAACAGGTACAGCCGCCACTCCCCCTACCAGCACCGCCCTCCCAGCAGCCCCTCAGCGTGTTTCCCATGCCCGCTCACCCAGGAGGGTGGGCAACTCCTTTGCCCCAGGCACCTCAGACCCTGCCCCATTCAGCCAAGCTGCCCTCAGTGAGGAGGCTATTGACCTCCTGAGATCCCTCACTGTTGGGCAGTCAACCATACTGAATGCCATCCAGGGTGTCGAGAGGCATTTGCAACAAACAAATGCATACCTGGAGGGCATCCACTCTGGCGTGACAGCCCAACAGAGAGCATTTCAGGCTCTGGCCTCAGCACTGACGGTAGCGCTTGTACCTGTCTCTAGCCTCCGCCCTCCAACTTCCTCTACCCAGACCCAATCCCCTCAACCCCAGCCTATCCCAAGCACACCTTCAGACCAGCATTCACCCAAATCAACACCCAGAAGTGGCTCAGGCAAACACAAGCACCACACTTCTTCTCACAGCCACTCACACAAGCACCATCCCCATGCAGACATACCAACAGCCACTGCCTCCACTGTGTCCCCCCCCTTCTCATCGTCCACCTCTCTCCCAGTAGTGTCTCCATTCACACCTGCATGCACTACATCCTCATCCACTACCTCCATCACCAGCACACCCATCACAACACACCCCTCACGGGCAGTCACCACCCCCACATCCATGCACAAGTCCCCAGTGTCCTCTCCCACTGTGTCTGTGACCCCTCCTCTCAAAGTACACAAATGCAAGCACCCACCCACCCAACAGCCATCCACCTCACAACAGCATCCAGCCCATGCACCTGCACCCAAACTCAGCAGACACTTCCTGCAACCACCCCCTCTACCTCCACACCCAAACCCTCTCCCTCTTCTCACCCCAGTGTCTCCAAGAAGCTTTTCCTGGCAAACATTGACCTCTTCCTTACCCCCGTCTTTCTCCTCGGACCAGTGTGTCCAGAACCCAGGCCAGAACCTCAGCCACCAAGTCAACGTCCACTGTGGTACCTGCAAGTCACACAGGCTCAAAGGGGGCACCCGTCAGCCCAACCAGTGTGCCACCAACCCCTGCAAAGGACAAAACCATTCCGCCACCTGCCAAGGTGAAGAGGGGGACATCATGCAGCACGGGCAAGGAGCACGAATCACCCAGCAAGGCCTCCTCAAAACCTCCAGCTGCCAGACCCAAGGTCACACCACCATCTGCCAAGGTGAGGAAGGGGCAGAAAACACCAGGCAAGGCACTTCAGCCGTCGGAGGCTTAAGGTGAAGGCCTTGTGGCTACCAGCACAACCGCCAGCCCAGCCACCTGCACCGCGGCCAGCACCGACAGAGGCCCCGCTGCTAGCACTGCCACCTGGACCGCCACCTGCTCCGCCACTAGCACCATACTGGCAGCAGCCCCAGTGGGCAGCTGTCCGGGGCTGCAGGAGAAGGGCTGGAGCCTCCCTCCACCACTGGCAGCACCGGTACCTGCACCACGGCCAGCACCGTCACCTGCACTGCCGCCAGCACCGCCACAGGGTCCGCTGCAAGCACCGCCACCTGCACCGCTGACAGTAGGACCACTACCAGCAGCAGCAGCCCCAGTGGGCAGCCGTCCAAGGCTGTAGGAGATGGGCTGGAGCCTCCCACCACCACTGGCAGCACCCCCGCCAGCACCGGCACTACCACCAATTTGCAGCCTTTGCCGCCGCAGGATGGAGTCTAGCCCTGCCACCATGGACTATCATGCAACCTGTTCTCTGCAAATCTTGTGACTCAGACACCCAGGTGAGAGACTGTGACCTTGCACCATCCAGGATGAAGCAGACTGGGCACAAAGCCCCATCCAGATCCAGTGGAAGAAGGCATCCACTCACCCCCTCCTTGGCAGGATGAAGCAGACTGGGCACAAAGCCCCCTCCAGAACCAGTGGAGATATGCATCCACTCACCCAATCCTTGGTAGGATGAAGTACACTGGGCACAAAGCCCCCTCCAGAACCAGTGGAAGAAGGCATCCACTCACCCCCTCCTTGGTAGGATAAAGCACAGTAGGCACAAAGCCCCCTCCAGAACCAGTGGAAGAAGGCATCCACTCACCCCCTCCTTGGCAGAATGAAGCAGACTGGGTACAAAACCCCCTCCAGAACCAGTGGAAGAAGGCATCCACTCACCCCCTCCTTGGCAGGATGAAGCAGACTGGGCACAAAGCCCCTTCCAGAACCAGTGGAGATACGCATCCACTCACCCAATCCTTGGCAGGATGAAGTACACTGGGCACAAAGCCCCCTCCAGAACCAGTGGAAGAAGGCATCCACTCACCCCCTCCTTGGCAGGATAAAGCACACTAGGCACAATGCCCCCTCCAGAACCAGTGGAGATATGCATCCACTCACCCTATCATTGGCAGGATGAAGCACACTGGGCACAAGGCCCACTCCAGAACCAGTGGAGATATGCATCCACTCACCCTATCCTTGGCAGGATGAAGCACACTGGGCACAAGGCCCACTCCAGAACCAGTGGAGATATGTATCCACTCACCCTATCCTTCGCAGGATGAAGCACACTGGGCACAATGCCCACTCCAGGACCAGTGGAAGAAGCCATCCAATTGGAAAACTGTGGCTTTGCACTCCCCAGGACCAAGCAGTGGGCAAACCACCAACTTGAGAGACTGTAGCCTTGCACTCCCCAGGACCAAGCAGTGGGCATGGAGCCCCCTCAAGGAGCAGTGGCGTTATTCCATCTTCCGGCTGAGGTGCCCCCTCTTCCCCATCCCCCTGAGGTGCCTGTGTTTTCGACCTGATGCCCCTGCAGTGTTCTCTCCGTATTGAGGCAGGAGTCAAGTGTGGGCTTGGGCCATGATTTTTTGCCCAGTAGCCCACGGACATTTTGAATGAACAATGTACCATCTTATGTACATATTGTATATTTTTGTAAATACTGCTTTTCTATTTATTTCGTATATCTGCCTATTTCTACAATATCACTCTTTAAATCAATTCCTTTTGTCCTTGTGTACTTCCAGGGGTTTACTGGGTGTAAAAGTAATGTTGATGCATGTGTTTGTGTGTATGGTGTTATGGGTGAGGGTGCGGGTGGGGGTGTTGCATATTGCGCGTGTGTGTCACTCTCTTTTTCCTCCCCCATCCCCTGTGTACTAGGTGCGGTACTCACCGTGGTCGTCGCCGCCACCTTTCATATTCCTGGTAGATGAGGAGGTAGACCAGCATGAGAAGGACCTGCAGCTCGGGCTCCATGGCGTCCTGGTTCTTTGTTGAGTGTCGAGAGGTGAGTGCTTTTCCTTCCAAGTCCTGTTTCTGCCGTGCTTTTGACGGCATTGGTACCGCCCCAGAAAAGCTGGCGGATTGGCGGGTTGTGATGGGCTGGGCGGTTGGCAGTTACCACCACGGGGTTTGTTGCTACCGCCGTGGCGGTCGGAGTGTTAAAGTGGCTGGCTGGGTTGGCGGTTTCTGCCGTGGTCATGACCCCATTTTTCTTACCGCCGGCCTGTTGGCGGTATTACTGCCGTCCTGTTGGCGGTATTACCGCCGGCCTGTTGGCGGTATTACCATCGCTTTAACACTGACCGCCAGGGTTGTGATGAGGGCCTAAATCTCCTTTTGGTGTTCTCCAGATGCACAGAGTCTACTGTGTGACTTCTTCTGTCTTTGTTTTGTTTTTGTTTATCCCAGCCTTTTTTAGAACCCTCTTGTGTTTGTTTAGCACCGTTCTTAGAGGTAGTACTCTGAATTTCAGTCTTTTTCAGCTTTACTCCCAAGCTACCCCGACCTATACTAGTACAGGTGATGGAAATAATTTTCGGTAGTTGACACTCCTGTTGATCTCCCAGAGCCACTGGCATATAGCCAACGCTACTGCTTCCCCTTTAATGTTATTTAGTATTATTGAGGAGACTGTATTGAAGTTACATGTCCATTTCATCCTCAAGTCCAGGGCTGGAGTAGCCCTGTGATCATTTTGAATTACGTTTAACACATTCCAGTAACCTAGCAAATGTGTTGGAAACATGTGTGGTAAGGTAAATTGCAGTGAAGACTGTACCCCAAGTGGTGCTGTCATCCACAGAGGGAACCATTCCGCATGGCAAGCACATCGTGAGAATTCTATGTTTATCTTGGGGTCCTGTATGGGGAGCTGTATGTCTCTAGCTGGTTAGTTTTCTGTGCTATCCAGAACAGAATCTTCTCATGTTCTGTGGGCACTTTGCCCATGATACAATATATCGTTTGTGGGTTAATCCCAGTAATGGTCAATTGGTGACTAGCTGGTGCAGCCCGTGCTGGGGCGGTGTTCATGATCCGCAGGGCAAATTGTATTAATCGTCTGTATGATTGCACTAGCTCATTATAAATTATGCGTACGTCAGGTATTTTCCATAGCCTGTTAGCCAGGATGTGGTGTGTTTGGCAAACATGAGCCACATTGGTCGGTCATTACTTAAAGGACCTAATCTCATGGGTTGTATTCCATGTGGCAGAGCGCCATTGAAACAATTTTGATGTTCCTGATGGGAAAGGGGTATTTCTAGATACTGATAGGCTTCGTACCGCTGCAGTGCTTTTGCTATTTTGTATGTGTGGAATGTATATGTTGTCTCATCTTCCTCAGGAAAAGTGACCCAGGAATAGAATGTTTATAAGCTTCATGAGCTTCCACAATATATGCGACACCCCCGCCCTCATCTGTTAAGCCATGGGCAATTAGATGTTGTGTTAATGCGTGTGTGACATTTTCCAGAATGTCTATGGCCTTAGCCATTTTGAGCAATGGGAACAAATAAGTAAAACCAAATCGGAAGAAAGTCCTTTTAAGAGTTCAAGCTTGAACACCGTACAGCCTAGTTAGCTGAAGAGGATTATCTCTAAGATCACAGACATCTCCACATAATGGTACTTAGTGTACCTGTTATGTGTGAGACAGAGATACTCAGGATAACCTTAAATCAGTGCTAAAACACTATTGTTGATGGTGCCATTTCGTAGTTCAACTCTTGCTCCTAGGTGAATCTGCTGGTTTAGGGATGACAGCACATGTGTTTGTAGGCAACTGAGTCATGCCTACAACAAGTCACAACTGTCGGCCCATTCCTCACTGCTCACAAGCAGTACCTCAACAAAAACCCAGACAGTAAAAGGTGATTTCTGGTAGCCTTATGCATGGACTCTAGAGTGCGATATCTCGGGGGAGTCGTGGTGGAATGGATGTTGCCCTTTTCTCAACTTAGCAACAAGTATCAGTCACACACAGGCAATGAAGGGGATGCAGGAGAGTTTTCAATATATTTATTGCGCTGCAATGATTAGGATAATGCATAATAAAAGAATCATGATTGTAAAGATGAGAGTTGTGAATATAAAGACCTCCACCATTTTGCAATAAACATGAAATGTAAAATCCCTAGCATAGAAAACCTAGTTTCTAACATAATGAGAGACAGGTGTGATAAACCTAATCTTCCAATACCATGTCCATGAGAAGTGCACCATCAGACTCTGTGGGGACACGAAGGCTGAGTTCTGCAGCAAGGTGACATGCAGCATCGATGGCGTAGATGGCATCTAGTACTAATCCCTCTAATAACCTTGTCTATGTGACTTGTATTTATAGAGATCATGTAGGACCCCTGTTGCAGGTATGTTCTCAAACAATAGATAAGGGAGCAGGCTTGTGTTGGCAATTATGCAAACAATTGCCATCAAACATACATTATAGTCCTGTCCCACATAAATGGGACAGGGACATGATGTGAATACCTGCGTACATCACTTGATTATGACACTGATAGTGATGCCTTCACAGAATGGCAATGATAACTCAAATCAAAACATTTCTCTAACTGCAAACAATATCAGCCATATTAAAATAAATAATAAAATAAGTGGGCTAAGAGGGATCAAACTAAGTAGATTAAAATTCACTAGGTAACGGGGCACCGACCTGTAAGCCAAAGGGTTAAGCTAATCGCCTGCTTCCCAATAAAAGCTAATATGGATTCACGACAAGCATATCTTGAAGAAGGATTGAAGGAAGATACAAATGGAAAAGGAATTAGGTGTAATTTGATGTGTATTATCACACCTCATAGTCTTGTCCAATAGAAGCCTAGTTAGTGATTTTTGGGACTTTAATTTAGCCAAGCTTTAGGTAATGTAAATTAGTTGAGATTCTGTTTAGCTCCTGTTTAGTTCAGTTCTGTTGTTCTTGTCTAGCTACATATGATTTTAACTTTTCGGATGCAGTAGGCCCAACATTACTGAACTGTTGCCCTTTATCATGTTCCTGATGCTGACTGCTGAAGACCTGCGGCTCCTGTGTCAATGAAAATACTGCTGGCTGCTGTCCCATTTAGGAGAGATATAACCAATGAGCATTTGTTTTTTCTTTGCATATTTTTCCCTTTGAAAATCCAACCACATTTTTGTTAGGGCCATAGTTAGGTTGTTTTTTATATTCATTTTTGTCTAATTTTTACTTTTTGTATGTGACAAAGCGTAACCCACATGTCTTTTTCGAATTAGACCTTGGTTGTTAGGATATCTGACCCAATATTTCATCTGAATGTTTGTTAATTGATTGTGATTCATTCAAATATACAACTAATGAAAACTGCTGTTATTCCTAAAAAAATTCAGTTGTTATTCTGTATTATTCTTTTGAAGTGTTTAATTGTGAATGATCTTTTAAAATTGAGATTCTTCAGGTGCTTTGGACAGCCTGGGTCATTTTTGTATTGCTATCATTTGGGTTTTCACATAATTTCCGTGACCTTAGCATTGTTAATATAAGAACAATAAATGTTTTAACTTTACTAAATTGGTGTGGTGATTCATGGCCACATAGGTCATAGTGTGTATACATTTCTGACTCCTTATTGAATATTGTTGTTAGTATTAGCTGTTAATTCTCATTTTTTGAATTGATGATTTTATTACCGTTGTCTGAGTCAAAAGATTCAAGCCGACCTCTGAGGATAGAAGATGTCACTGCCATATTAAGTGTCACCTTAGCCTAATGTTAGGAGGTCACAAGTCCACAACTGCATCTAAACATAACTATAACATTCCAACCAACGATCTTGCTAATCAGAGTCTTTGAAGTATTTGTATGGAGAGACAATTGCAATACCAATCTCTCTCTCTCTCTTTCTCTCTTCTATCCCATTATAGGATGGAAGGGAGAGAGAGACAGAAACTGACAGATTGAGTGAGAGGGAGAGAAAGTGAGAGAAATAGATTGACAGTGAGAGCTTGAGAGAGAAGGAGGGGAACAGAGAGGAGAGATGGTTTTTAGGCTTTGATGAATGATAAACGTAGAATGAAATATATTCAAATAGAGTGAAAAGAAAACTGTATTTGTCAATTAAACAAGTGAGATTTGCTTTCAGTATGAACCTTAAACATTTGGAGTTGAAAAGAAAGAAAAGGAGGGGAATGCCTACAGACGCATCAGGAAAAGAACCCTATTTTTTCAGTGTGAGGGCCTCTGACCCGTCACCATTGGCTACAGACGATTCTATATTGTGCTGTCTCGCGACAGACCTATGACACCAATCAGCAAATCATGAAGGCAAAGAAACACTGAAAGTTCCATCACTACGAAGGTCTAACAGTCAAAAGGCAAGCAAATAAAGAGAAACTCTGCCATGACATATTAGCATTTAAAGCTTCCACCTTGTGAGTGTCAATTGTTAGAGAGTAAACATTATTAATAAAAATTAGTACCCAAAATTAAATTATTAACGTATAATAAAAAGGCCTAACTGAAAACGTGTGTTAATAAACGAAACATGCTGCTTTAAAAGTGATTGCCATAGTGTCAGCTATCTCAAGTTCAATGTGAAATAAAAAGTGACTGTGAAAATGTACTTTGATTCATCATAATGACATGTACTGACAGAAGATGATTAATAATATGTACTACAAAATTAATGGTTTGATATTATTAGGGAATGTTTTAGTCTTCATATATCTGCATTAGTGGAAGGCCCACGTTTTAGTATTTTTCCAGAAGCACAATGTTTAAACATTATGCTGATTTTATTAAAATGTTTTGCAAACATTGTTTATTAGACATCCTCACAGAAGAAAGCTACTGCTTTCTTAGTTGCCCTTGTCCTGTATTTTCTTGTGGTAAAAATTGTAAGTTTGAACAATGAGCTATAGTTTTTGACAGGAAGCAACATCTCATTTTCTGTGTCATTTTAATTTGTAATTTTTTGCAGAAGCTGTTGACCGGTGAGGAGCATGACCTTATCTCGGAAGGCACAAAGAAAAGATTTACCTGAAGCACAGATTATGTTTTATTTGAGGGCACACTAACCAACCTCATCATCTTGTCCAATAGAAGCTTAGCTCGTAACCTTTAGGGACTTTCACTTAGCAAATTTTTAGGTGATGCAAGAAAGTTTAGTTTTTGCTTCAGCTCCATGCAGTTCAGTCTTTCATTCATTTCTTTGCAGTCTGCTCTTGTTTAACAGTTCAGTTACTTTAGGCCCAACATTACTGAACTGTTGCCCCCTTAATGATCCTGAACCTGACTGAAGACCTTCTGTTCCTGTGATCTACTGATGAAGAATCTGCAAGCTGCTGTTTTAGAAGTATAACCAATGTGCATTTATTTTTCTTTTGCAGGTTTTCTCTTTAGAAAACCAACCACATGATTTTGGTTAGTGCCATAATTAGATATTTTCCAAATAGATTTTTGTCCTATTTGAATTTTTGCATGAAACCAACACGTGCTTTTCAAATGAGAGTTTATTACGTAAGATGTCTGATCCAACAAATAATTTAAATGTGTATCAATTGATTGTGATTGATTCAATTGCACAACTAAATAAAGTCTGTTACTATTTTCAAAATAATTCTGTTGTAATTCTGTAAAATTCTCTTGGAGTGTTTAATGGTAACTTTACTTATTAGGCTGAGACTCTTCAGATGCTTTGGACAGCCTATGTTACTTCTGCATTGCTAACATTTGGGTTTGCGCATCATTTACTTGATTTTAGCATTGTCTATTTAGGAGCAATCAATGGTTAAACTTTACTAAATTGGTATGGTCAGTCATGACTCCATTGGTCATGTTGTGTTTAAATTACTGATTAATTATTACATATTTTGACTGTTTGATAGCTATTGGTTCTCATTGTTTAATTGGATGATCTCACACTCCTGTCTGAGTCAAAACATTCAAGTCAACCTCTGAGGGTAGTAGATGTCACTGCCCTTTTACGTGTCACATTATCATAATAAAATAAAATAATGTAAGGTCACACACCCACACAGTCCAAGAGCTTTATCAGTAAGACAGAAGTGACTCTGCTCTGCACTTCACCAAAACTTAACTATAAAATTCCAACCAAAGATCCTGCTAGTCTGAGTCTTTTTAAGTATTTGTATGACAAGACCATTGCAATAACAATCTCTCTTTCTCTCTTCCATTCCATTATGGATGGAAGAGAGAGAGAGAGAGAGAGAGAGAGAGAGAGAGAGAGAGAGTGAGAGAGAGAGAGAGAGAGAGAGAGAGAGAGAGAAATTGAGAGAGATAGGTTGGCAGAGAGTGCTTCAGAGAGACTGTGGAAATGAGAGGGAGAGCGTTTTTTTAGACTTTGTTGAATAATATATGTAGAATGAAATATTATAGAAGAAAGTGAAAAGAAAAGTATATTTCTCAGTTAAAGAGAGTGAGATTTGCTTTCAGTATGAACATTTAACATTTGGATTTGAAAAGAAACTAAAGGAGAGGAATGTCTAGACTCACCTGGCATAGAACTCTCAGCATGAGGGTCTGTGACCATGACCATTAGGCCACAGGTGATTCTGCATTGTGTTGTATGGAGAAAAATCTATGACATGCCTTCCACTGATTGTGACGGAAAAAAGACATGAATGTTCCATCACTACGAAGGTTTAGAGTCAAAAGGAAAGGAAATAAATAGACATAATGGTAGTCTGAATTTGTGAAGTATTTCCTTGGAGAAACCATTGCGATAACAATCTCTTTCTTCCACCACATTATGGGATGGAAGAGAACGAGAAAGACAGAAAGTGAGAGATTGAGTAAGAGGGAGAGAAAATGAGGGAAATAGACTGAGAGAGATGTAGAAAGAGATATTTTAGAACAAATTGAAAATAAAAGTGTATTTGTCAAATACAATGAGAGAGATTTGCTTTCAGTATGAACCTTAAACAATTGTAGTTGAAAAGAAATTGAAGGAAGGGGATGTCCACAGACTCACCTGGAAAAGAACACTCACTTCTCAGTGTGAGTGACCATGACGTCACCATTTAGCCACAGATGATTCTGTACTATGCTGTATCAAGACAGACCTTGACTTTCAATCCACAGGTCGTGAAGACAAAGAGACATGCATGTTCCATTACTGCAAAGGTTTAACAGTCAAAAGAAAAGTAAATAAAGAGGCACACTGCCATGACATACTAGTATTTTAACCTTCTACCTTGTGAGTGACAGTCCAAGAGCTTTACCAGTAAGGGAGAATTGACTCTCTTCTGCACTGCATCAAAACGTAACTACAACATTACAAGCATTAATTAGAATTACTTACTAGTCTGAGTCTTTGAAGTATTTGTATGGAGAGACCATTGCAATAACAGTCTGTCTCTCACTCTTGCATCTCATTATGGGATGGAAGAGAGTGCAGACAGTGACAGATTGAGTGAGAGAGGGAGAAATTGAGAGAAATAGATTGACAGAGAGAGCCTGATGTAGAGAGAGGGAACGAGAGGAGGATGGAGATTTTTGATGAATGATATATGTAGAAATAGATATTTTAGAACAAAGTGAAAAGAAATATGTATTTCTCAATTAAAATTAGTGAGATTTGCTTTCAGTATGAACCTTGGACATTTGGGGTTGTAAAGAAATAAAAGGAGGGAAATGTCTACAGTCACACCTGGAAGAGAACCCTCACATTTCAGAGTGGGATAATGTGAGCATCACAATATGGTTACAGATGATATGATTCTGTGCTGTCACAAGACAGACCTATGACATCCAATCCAAAGATCGTGATGGCAAAGAGACGTGAATGTTACATCGCTAAGAAGGTTCAACAGTCAAAAGAAAAGGAACTGAAGAGACACTCTGCCAATACATACTAGAATTTAAACATTCCACCCTGTGAGCAACAGTCCAAAAGCTTTACTAGTAAGACAGAAGTGGCTTGGTTTTAAATTGGATCAATCATAACTATACCATTCCAACCAAAGATCTTGCCAGTCTCAGTCTTTGAAGTATTTGTATGGAGAAAGCATTGCAATAACAATCTCTCTCTCTCTCTCTCTCTCTCTCTCTCTCTCTTGCTCTCTCTTCCATCACATTATGAGATGGAAGAGAGAGAGAGTGAAAGAAACAGAAATTACAGCTTGCATTAACGGGAGAGAAATTGAGAGAACTAGATTGATAGAGAGAGCTTGAAAGAGAGGGACGGGAACAGAGAGGGAGTGAGGTTTTTAGGCTTCGATTAGTGATTTACGTAGAATGAGATATCTTAGAACAAACTGAAAAGAAAAGTTTATTTGTCAATTAAACGGAGTGAGATTTGCTTTCAGTATGAACCTTAAACATCTGGAGTTGAAAAGAAATTAAGGGAGGGGAATGGCCACAGACTCACCAAGATGAAAACCCTCACCTCTCAAGGTGAGGGACAGTGACCGTCACAATTTAGCCACTGATAATTCTGTACTGTGCTGTCTTAAGAAACACCTATGACATCCAATTCACAGATTGTGATGGCAAAGTGACATGAATGTTCCCTCACGATGAATGTTTAACAGTCAAAAGAAAAGAAAAGAAAGCAATACAGCCATGACATACTAGGATTTAAACATTCCACCTTTTGAGTGACAGTCCAAGAGCTTTACCAGTAAGGCAGGAGTAAATCTTCTCTGTACTACTTTAAAACTTAACTATATCATTCTAACCAAAGATATTGCTAGTCTGAGTTTTGAAGTATTTGTATTGAGAGACCATTGCAATAACAATCTCTCTTTCTCTTCCATCCTATTTATGGGAAGGAAGAGAGGGAGAGACAGAAAGTGACAGATAGAGAGAGATGGAGAGAATCTGATTGAAATAGATTGATAGAGAGAGCTTAAGAGAGAAGGGGAAGAGGAAAGGAGAATGTTTTTTATGCTTTGATGAATGATATAAGTAGGATGAGATATTTTAGGACAAATTGAAAAGAAAAGTGTATTTGTCAATCGAAACAAGTGAGATTTGCGTTCAGTATGAACCTTAAACATTTGGAGATAAAAATAAATTAAAGTAGGGAAATGTCTTCAGACACACCAGCATGAGAACCCTCGACTCTTAGTGAAAGAGTCTGTGAACTTGACCACTATGCCACTGTCAATTCTGTATTGCAGTGTCTCGAGAAAGACCTATGACATACAATTCACAGATCGCAATGGCAAAGAGATGTGAATGTTCCATCACTACGAAGGTTTGACAGTCAAAAGAAAAGTAAATAAAGAAACACACTGCCATGGCATTCTAGGATTTAAACCTTGTACCTTGTAAATGACAGTCCAAGAGCTTTACAAGTAAGGCAGAAGTGACTCTGCTCTACACTGCATTGAAAAACAACTTTAACATGTGTGCATGTGACCTCCTATTATTATGCTAAGGTGATATGTCACAGGGCAGTGACATCTACACCAACAACAATATTTAATAAGGAGTCAGAAATGTATAAACACTTTGACCTATGTGGCAATGAATCAGCACACCAATTTAGTAAAGTTAAAACATTTTTTGTCCTTATATTAACAATGCTAAAGTCATGCAAATGATGCACAAAACCGGGTGATAGCAATACAGAAACAATACATGCTGTCCAAATTGTCTGTAGAATCTCAATCTTATAAGAGCAATTACCATTAAAAACTCCTTAAGAATTATGCAAAATAACAACAGAATAATTTGAAAAATAACAACAATTTTAATTAGTTATGCAGGTGAATCAATCACAATCAATTAATGAACATTTAATTTAATAGTTGGGACAGACATCCTAGCAATCAGATTCTGATTCAAAAAGCATGTGTGAGGCTGGGCTTTGTCACATTTAAAAATTTAAATAAGACACAAATTAATTTGGAAAACATCTAACTATGGTGCTAACATAAATATGTGGTTGGATTTCTAAAGGGAAAAAAACTGCAAAATAAAATACAAATGCACATTGCTTACACCTCTCTTAAATGAAACAGCAGCCAGCAGAGTCTTCATCAGCGCTGCATAGGAATAGCAGGCCTTCAACAGTCAGCATCCATAACATGGAAAGGTCAACAGTTCACTAATGCTGGGCCTAATGTATCTGAACTGTTAAAAGCATAAGTAGCTAGACAGAAGAGTTGCATAGAAAAACTGAACAGGACTGATTTGGAAAGAAACTAAACAGAATCGGACTGCACAGAAAGCTGAACAGAAACTGAGTCTGAATGGAACTGAAAGGAAATTGATATCACCTAAAACTTTGCCTAATTAAAGTCCCAAGGGTTACTGACTAAGCTTCTATTGGACAAGACTCTGAGGTGTGATAGTAAATAGCCAATTGGACTTTGTTCCTTTTTCATTTGTATTTTTCTTCATTCCTTTTTCAAGATAAGCTTGTGTTCATGCTCCTCTCCGGTCAACAGTTTCCTCCAAAATATAACTTTGTAAAAACTGCAGAATAGAACACAACATTTAGCTAACATTACTTCCTTCCAGAAACTAAAGCCCATTGTTAAAACTTGCAATATTTTTCACAAGGAAGTACAGAACTAACAACTAATAAACAATGTTTGCAAAAGCATTTCAATAAAGTCAGCATAACATTACGACATTGTGCTTCAGGAAAAATACTAAAACATAGGCCTTTTTTTACTAAAGCTAATACATGAAGAATAAAACAATTCTATGTCAAAATCAGGACAGTGCGCGCTCTACGGGCGACAAGATTGCAGAAATCCAGCCTTTATGCAGGAGCATAATTCATGCATTGTGTTTATATGCAGTATGTTAATCTTTTGCATTACAGACTTTAACCTTGAAAAGCATTATTAATGATGTTTGCAATAATTGTTCATTTGCAAGGTATTGCTGCAGGCTTACTGAATGTGTTAGGGTGTGGTCCCTTTCTAGGACCTTCTAGAAGCTTTCTCTGCAGCATGACTGGGTGTGGTTTGTGGGCTGGGCCAGACTCTATATGAGGGAGCCAGCCCAGCTCCACGTGCTCACTATTTAGAGGTCCCGGTGCAGAGCAGCAGCAGCTTCCTGAGCTCCTGTTCCAGAGGCCTACCTTGATGTTCCAGGCCTGCCCCGCATAATATTGGTGATCCTTGAGCAGGGTGGTAAGGCAGAGGTCGGGCTGGGCCCCCGACCCCGTTCTCAAAGACTCTTGAGTTTTGGGCCTACTCGTGAACCTTTCAGAGTATGCGAGTCATTGCTCTCATGTAAACCTTGGTGTTCAGATCAGCAACAGCTTGCGCGATCATTTCATGGCATTTGCATATTCTTGTTCGAATCGGCAGTGTGCGCGATTCATTTCACGCATGTAAAACTTGGTGTTCAGATTGGCAATAGCTTGCGCGATAATTTCATGGCATTTTCATATTCCTGTTCGAATCAGCAGTGTGGGCGATTCATTTCCCGCATGTAAAACTTGGTGTTCAGATCGGCAACAGGGTGCGTGATCATTTCATGGCATTTGCACATTCCTGTTAGAATCGGCAGTGTGCGCGATTCATTTCCCGCATGTAAAACTTGGTGTTCAGATTGGCAACAGGGTGCGCAATCATTTCATGGCATTTGCATATTCTTGTTAGAATCTATAGTGTGCGCGATTCATTTCCAGCATGTGAAACTTGATGTTCAGATCGGCAATTGTGAGCGCGATCATTTCATGGCAGTTAAAACCTTGATGTGTAGTGTTTGTTGAAGTGTGCACATTTATCCTGGGCTTTTGGATTATCTGTGAAGATGCTAAATTCAAAACATGACATTCTTTGTGCATATTAAGTCCCCAGTACAATTCCTATTGTTTTCCAGGGAATATTTCAGATTGCCTTTTGGCCTCATGTAAGCATGCAATGTTTGTTCTGAAACATTATCCTAGAGGGTCCTTGTATTTCTAGACAGTATGTGTCAGTTAATGTAAAGCTCATATGAAACATTGTATTAACCATTCTTGATTTTTTCCAGGTACCCAGAGTTCTTGAGGTCTAGTTATAGTCACTTCTTAGGTTATCCATGGTTACAGTATGAGAACGCCTAGAACCATAATCTAGTGAAAGTCAATGTGATAATATCTTGATATTGTGTTGTTTAACCTTTTGCTTCCTACAGGTCTCCTTCCCAGCTGTTCCCTACCTAATCCCCTTTTCCCCCACTCGGACTCTCTCAGGCTCTGTGATATTTCTATCAGAGTTTTGGAGCTGTCTAGTGGTGGACATGTTGGGAACGTGCGCAGGCCCAGAGGATCTGGTCTCCCTGACATTCTAATAATAATTTCACATCATTAATTAATCATCTTCTGTCAGTGCATCACAGTAGGTTATTATTTCACATAGAAATCGTGGTGGCGGACACCATGTCAGATACATTTTAAAAATGCATGTTTTATTTTTTTAACACACGGTTCTCTATTTAGGCCTTTCAGTACACATTAATCATTTAATTTCAGTTACTCAATTTTTTCTTAATAATGCTTGCTCTCTAACAATCCCTCATCTGACTGCAATATGTGCCATAACAAAAGAATATTACATTTATTCATTAATGAGATGATTCAAACCTTAGTTTGTTTAGTATATCTACAGTTAGGCTTTCGCCATTTTTTAAAATTTCACATATTACAAAAGTATCTGCTTCTTATCTTTTCCACTTCTATTTCTTACCTCCTCTGTTTATTTTTCATTATTTGTAATTGTATAAATCTATACAGTTTGTAAAATCTGATTATACAAATGAGACACACAACCATGGTCAGGCCTGCAAACCCGGATATATCCCAGTAAAAAAATTCTGACTTGATCATTTGCCTTTGCAGGGACCAATGCTTGTTTACAGAGACCAATGCTTGTTTGCAGAGACCAATGCTAGTTGGATCTAATGCTTATTAGAGACCAATGCTTGTTTGGGAACATGTGCTGCACAAGCATCCATCATCCCTATGACTCAGACAGGGTGTAGATACCTAAGACTCAGACTGGGTGTGGCTGCATGCAGCAGCTACTTAAACCACACCTGGCCTGAGTAATTGCTTCCCGTAAAGGTCACTGGCTGCGGAGAAGGAATCTCAGCTCCTCCACTTTTGATCTTCACGTTCTGTTCTGTCCAGCATCTTGGAGACTGCTTCCGGAAGAAGAAGACACCAAGGGAATTAACCCTTAAAAAGACGGTAACACGCTGCGCTCGATTTAAGAACACGTATTGCTAAAACTTGATACTTGAGGTCTTGAATCGTGATAAGCGAATGTTCCAGGGTGCGATGAACCTAAAAGGGCACATCTTTCGGTTTTAAGGTCATTGGGATGTTCGTCACTTGTCATGCTATAAACGTTATTGTAGTTGTGTGCATTATACCACAGAAAGGTGGTAATGTTGAACAATTATTATGAAAATGATATACTGTGAATATGTCTATTATCGCTGCATTTAATGTGACATTACTATTGTTGTTAGCGATATGATCTACTGCAAATAAGGTTATTATCACTGAGTTCAAAGTGGCATTTGCATTATTTCGAATTGTTGCTGGTAATGCAGAACATTCTGTGTTTCACGTCCAAAGGAATTTGAAGCTTATCTTTGCCATGCTCAAAATTACGCTGTGATGTAACAGTGATAAGCTGGTTGTTCTTAAAGCTGAACGCTATTGATTAACTCTATGTATTCATAGTAATACAAACTGAACTGTAAACCTTGATAATAACCCTATGTTTTCAGTGTGATTTAAACACTGAGTTGTGTTCCTCGCAATAATAGCACAGTACAATGAATAACCCATGAATATCTGGAGAATTTAATTCCCTGAGAGTTTGTTCTTATTATTGTTGCCTATGTAAATGTCTATGAGTCGAGTCAGTCAGCATCTTGGGAAATTTCATCAATGTGAAACATGCAAGACATCCACTGAATGTCAAGGAACATCTTAGTAGATTTAACTGAGGTGATGAAGGACTAATCTGGGATCAGAGTGGGAGTAGGTATAGACAGTGTTAAAAATTGGGTTTTTGGTTGGCAGTCAGGTTACCCTCTGTCCAAGCAAGAACCCTCACTCTAGTCAGGGTAAGTCACACACAATCCAAATTATCCTGTGCCCACCCTCTGGTAGCTTGGCACTGAGCAGTCAGGCTTAACTTAGAAGGCATTGTGTAAAGCATTTGTGCAATAAATCATACAATAACATAATATAGCACCACAAAAATACACCACACAGTGTTTAGAAAAATATATAATATTTATCTGGGTATTTGCAGGTCAAAACGATGAAAGATGCGATATGAATTTGTAAAGATATCACTAAAAAGTGATATGAAGTGTCTTAAGTCTTTAAAAAGCAAACAAAGTCTCTTTCAAGCACAAAGTGCCTGGTTTGGATTGGAAAATCTGCACAGAGGGCCGCAGAAGAGGAGATGCGTGGAAAAATGGTGTGTGCGTCGGTTACGCCCCTTCACACACTGACTTGCGTCGTTATTTTTCACACGGGGAGACGTGCGTCATTCTACGGGAGGAAAAAAGATGTGTGCGTCGGTTGCGCCCCTTCACACACGGACTTGCGTCGTTATTTTTCACTCGGGGAAGACGTGCGTTGTTTTCCAGCACACGGACCGTCTCCTTCTATGGAACGCGGTATTACCAGATGTCCCAGGGTCTGTGCGTGGATTCTTCGGCTTGTTTTCCGTCTGCGCGTCGTTCCGCAAGGCTGTGCTTGGAATTTTCTTTCTCACGGAAGGCGTTGCGTCGATTTCCCCTCTGGAAGTCGGGCGCCGTTGTCCATGCACGGCCGTGCTTCAAGGTACCGGCTGCCCCGTCGGCGTTGCGTCGAGCAGCGTCGGTGTGCGGCGATTTTCTCGCCACGGAGCAAGCTGTTCATTGACATTTTCGGCGCACGAAGAGTCCAAATGAAAAAGATAAGTCTTTTTGGTCCTGAGACTTCAGGGAACAGGAGGCAAGCTTTATCCAAGCCCTTGGAGAGCACTTTTACAGCCAGACAAGAGTTCAGCAAGGCAGCAGGCCAACAGCAAGGCAGCAGTCCTTTGTAGAAAGCAGACAGGTGAGTCCTTTGAGCAGCCAGGCAGTTCTTCTTGGCAGGATGTAGTTTCTAGTTCAGGTTTCTTCTCCAGCAAGTCTCTGATGAGGTAGGTCAGAGGCCCTGTTTTATACTAAATTGTGCCTTTGAAGTGGGGGGTGACTTCAAAGAGTGGCTAAGAAATGCACCAGGTCCCTTTTCAGTTCAATCCTGTCTGCCAGGGTCCCAGTAGGGGGTGTGGCAGTCCTTTGTGTGAGGGCAGGCCCTCCACCCTCCCAGCCCAGGAAGACCCATTCAAAATTCAGATGTATGCAAGTGAGGCTGAGTACCCTGTGTTTGGGGAGTGTCTGAGTGAATGCACAAGGAGCTGTCAACTAAACCTAGCCAGACGTGGATTGTAAGGCACAGAAAGATTTAAGTGCAAAGAAATGCTCACTTTCTAAAAGTGGCATTTCTAGAATAGTAATATTAAATCCGACTTCACCAGTCAGCAGGATTTTGTATTACCATTCTGGCCATACTAAATATGACCTTCCTGCTCCTTTCAGATCAGCAGCTGCCACTTCAACAATGTATGAGGGCAGCCCCAATGTTAGCCTATGAAGGGAGCAGGCCTCACAGTAGTGTAAAACGAATTTAGGAGTTTTACACTACCAGGACATATAAACTACACAGGTACATGTCCTGCCTTTTACCCACACAGCACCCTGCACTAGGGGTTACCTAGGGCACATATTAGGGGTGACTTATATGTAGAAAAAGGGGAGATTTAGGCTTGGTAAGTATTTTTAAATGCCAAGTTGAAGTGGCAGTGAAACTGCACACACAGGCCTTGCAATGGCAGGCCTGAGACAAGGTGAAGTGGCTACTTAAGTGAGTGGCACAACCAGTGCTGCAGGCCCACTAGTAGCATTTAATCTACAGGCCCTAGGCACATACTGTATAGTGCACTCTACTAGGGTCTTACAAGTAAATCAAATAGCCAATCATGGATAAGCCAATCAACAGTACAATTTACACAGAGAGCATGTGCACTTTAGCACTGGTTAGCAGTGGTAAAGTGCCCAGAGGTCAAAAGCCAACAACAACAGGTCAGAAAAAACAGGAGGAAGGAGGCAAAAAGTTTGGGGATGACCCCGTCAAAAAGCCAGGTCCAACACACAGTAAAGGAAGTTCAAGGCTCTTATTTAATAGCAGGTAATCCACATTGTTTCTGAAAATTCCTGGAGAGAGGGAGAGCCATCAAAAGTGGGAAAGGAGACCCCAATAGGTACATCTAGCTTGCATATCATATTTTAACAGAAGAGTATACATGGGTTATGAGATATTAATTTTTTGACTGATGTGTAATTTATCATAGGAAAGAACGGCTCTTCAAGAACCATCACTAGGTGTCCGGATTCAGCCCTGCGGCTCCAGTGCCTCTCTCCTTCTATCATTCATCCCCTTTGCCTGGGGACGTTGTGGTGCCGATCATGTGTATTCAAGGCAGGAGGCATGCAGTGTTTAGGTGGAATTGGGAACAGGCAGCTTGGTCAACATTGTGTCTCCGTGGGATGAACAGGTTAGTGCTTGACAACCGCTATTAATAATGGTTTCAATATCATTCCAACAGCGCACTGACCAAGATTTCCAAACCAATTTCCTATTCCAGTAAAACTTTTACCTATTTTCTCCCACACACTTGGTTGTTTCAGTTTCTATAAGTCAGAATTCAAACCTGTCAGAATTCTAATATAGCTCTTAATTTCTTTACTGTTATCTGGCATAAAAGTGCAACAATGTTGTGCCATAAGCATTTGACAGACTCCGCTCTTCTTTGCTAAAACAATGTCTATCACAAGACGGTTCTGAAGAACCATCGAAAATATCGCAAACCATTTGTGTCTCCATGAGAGGCATTGCCCTAGGAATTTTTTTTAACATTTTGCCTACAATGGTTGACAGTTTTCTTATTTTCATGTCATTTATATCAACTGCAATTATTTCTGAATAACTTGCTCTTTTTGATCTTGGTCTTAAGTTTTCATGAGTATCATCTATGTTGTCAATCTGGTACATTTTAGGGAAAGCCACTCCCAGGTAACATGTCCCATACAATCCCCTGGCGAGACGCTAATAGGCATTTTTACCCCAAATATAGTATACACCTGGAATCGCAAGATCTTGTCCATTTAGCATCAAGTCCCATAAGTTCCTAAATAGAAATACATGTCTACATTCACTTGTTCCCACAATCTTAGTATCAGTTCTGGATTGAGGCGTGTATATACAAAGCTTCCCTACATGTTGGTAATCTAAAGCAAGCTTTCCTTGTATGTTAGTTACACTATAAGCATGATCATTCTTGTAATTGTGGTTTACTAAGTCCTTCACTATTTTCACCGTCATTGTCTTTCGTCTGTCATCAGCCTGATCCAGGAAATATTTTAATTGGTGGAAGTAAAGATGTCACATTGTTCCTATGAGCATAGGCCATACCAAATGTCAGTGTAGGTTCACAGAAACCTCCTACAGTGTCTATGTTTTTGGCTTTAGCAATGCTACTCAAGTGTTGGATAACTGGAACAAAGGAAAACATTGGGTCAAAATGCAAGTAAAAATCCTGTATGTACTCCAGACTATAAAGCCTTGTTAATAAAAGACTACAACTAAGCCCATAATTTAGTGTTAAACTATGATATGTAATCCCTTCTTGCACTGAGGAAGGAATTTTTCTACATATATAACATCCTCTCACATCCATAGTCTCAACATATTCACACAACAAATAATAATAAACATTAGAAGAAGGATCTCCTTCTGAACTTTCTAAGTAAAGGTAACTCACATCTTTGTAAAACTTGTCTAACTCAGAAAGTGTAGTAGTCACGTGTATTGGAGAAGGTGTATGAATAGTTTCAGCTTTATCAAAAACACTCATGCTTATGATCAATAACAACCTTATCAACATACATACATCTGTCAATGTAACACACATATACCTACACCCAATGTTTCTATTGTGATTCATACTCATGGCATGTAAAGAATCAAAAAGTGGAAAAAATGAAAAATATAAACTTAAGTATGCAGCCACAATCAAAAGAATCAAAAATAATCTTCAGTCTTCTTTGTAATTATCTACAGGAGCTTTCAGGCTCTCCAGAACTTATGAAAAATCAGTTTAGCTGCTTTGTCAAAATCAGTTTCAAATGTTGTTTTAGTAGATCACAGTCACTAATTATAATTTCCAATGTATAATGTATTTCTTGCTCATTTGACAATGTCATTTCAAAACTCAGCTCAATTATGTTTTCAAGTTCCAAACTATTGATTCTCACGATCAAGACAAAAGAACATAAACTTGTGTTCTCGCTCAGCAGCTGCAAGGTATGCCCATTCAGGACTTGAGTATCTTCGGCTTGCAATTTTCTTTCTTTCTGATTTTTGACTTCTACTTATTTCTTCTTCACTCAGATCTGTTTCTACTGTTGTTTCTGCTTTCTCATTTATGCTCGACAATACATCAGAAATGTTTTCAGTTGCACACAAGGAAAGTCATTTATCTAATTTCAAAGTTTTTCTACACAGTGATGGCACATCTGGATTTACAATTCTTCTTGGTTTAGCCGGAATTTGACAAGTACTTTTATTGACTTTGACTTGTTTACCTTGCACCATCAGCCGCTTCAGGAGGAGTCAAATCTGCATGACTTTGATTCAACTCAACTCCACTTTGGCTACTTCAGAAACAAGATTTGTTTTATCTCCTTTTCACAATCATCTCAATCGTCATCGATGTCACCATTCAGAGAGGTTTCTAGATATGGATCTTCACCAGTTTGCACTGTCTTTACTTCTGCAGTTTCTTGATCTGTATTTGCCACTTGCTCTTCTTAAGACTGTACAGTTTCCTCTGTTGATCTCAGGGACATTGGATCTTCATCATCCAGAGAATATTACACTTTATGAGTGTGGCTGGCATGGATCCAGTTTGGAATTCCAGCACATGTCACAGCAGTCGTTGTTACTAAGACAACCTGGAAAGGTCCTTTCCACCTAGGTTCCAAGCAAGTCTTCTGCATGTGTTCTTGATCACCACCCAATCACCTGCCCGAAACTGTGATACTGGTCTTGGGATGCTGGCACGACTGTAGCTTCCACCTGGTGAGACAAAGAGGGAACAACATCAGCTAGAACCTTGCATTAATCCAGCACCAGGTCATCTGTTACGCTTATAAGAGCATTTGCAGGAACAGCTGGCAATCTCATGGCTCTGCCCATTAATATTTCATGTGGTGACAGACAATTCTGTCTGTCAGGTGTACTTTGCATGCTCATCAGAACCAAAGGAAAAGCATCAGGCCATTTCAGATTAGTAGATGCACACATATTTGCCAATCGAGCTCCATTCATTTGCTCTACTAATCCGGAAGCTTCAGAACGGTAACTACAGTGCAGCTTCTGCTCAATGTGTAAGGCTAAACATGGCATTTTTATCACCTCGTTATTGAAGTGACTTCCTCTGATTCTAAAGAGGACGGAAAACTGAATTTTGGGATCAACTCCCTAAATAACAGCTTTGCTACTGTGAGGCCATCATTTCTACTTGTAGGGTAGGCTTCAATCCATTGACTAAATGTGCAGACAATCACCAACACGTATCTCAAACTACCAGACACAGGCATCTCAATAAAATTCATCTGCATTCTGATAAATGGACCACCTGATCTTCCAAAATGACTCAAATTAACAAAAGTTCTCTTTCTTACGTTTATTTGCTGGTATGTAATGCATCTGTGACAAATTGATTCTGCAACCTGTCTAAACTTTGGATTGAACCAGAATTGCTTAAATATTAGAATCATTGCACCTCTGCTGATGTGAGTTTGACCTTGATAGTATCAAGCCATTTGTGTCAGTAGACAGTTTTGCAAGACCAACTGCCCTTCATTTGAAACCCAAATTTGATCAATTTCATCCCCATTTTGTCCAGTTTCTTTCCTCATCTTCTGGAACATCATCTTGCAATCTTTTTCTTTCCTCCCAAATGTCAACCATTGTCAACAGAAAGCTTTGACTTGTATCATCAGTATTTGTTAAATTTTTTCACTCTTCATTGAAGGTGGCACAATTAAATGCACAATATCTAGCAACATGATCAGCATATGCATTACCCATGGAGATAAAATTATTTGCTTTTCGATGTGCAGTACATTTCACAACTGTGATTTTCTCAGGTAATCATAAATCTTCTAGCAATTCATGAATCCGCTCCCTATTTTCTATAGGGAAACCAGAAGAGGTCATAAAACCTCCCCGGGACCACAATTTCACAAAATCATGCCTGCCACCAAATCCACATTGGCTGTCTGTAAAAATTATAATTTTAACCTGTGATGAAATATAGCATGCTCTAGTAAGAGCAACCAAGTCAGCCACTTGTGCAGAATATTCACCTTGAAGCCATGAAGCTTAGAGTATACCAGAAATGGTTCACATAGCATACCCTAACAAGTCCATGTCCACTCACCTGAATTCCAGGTTGCGCGGGAGCGAAGAGAATTAAACCTTCACCCCCAAACTCTATTCTCTTGTATCTGAAATGAACAGGGAAAAAAACGTCTTTCAACTCATCTAGGAATCCCCAATAAAATAATGAGGTTCTTTTACTCCCTGGCCAATGGGTTTCTGATACTAATCTATTGAAAGTGGTTACGTATATTAAGAAGTCTTTATTCCCTTGTTTCAAATTCAATAACTCAGTATTACTGAATTGCATAAAGGTGTGTTGAGAAAAAAAGTTTCTTCATTTGGGCTTCAAACTCTGGGAAATTATACAAAAGAGGGTCATCATTTTGGAATAAGGGGATAGACCAATTAGCAGCATTCCCTGCAAGGTACAAAAGGACAAAAGCAACTTTTGTGGCATCATCCGGAAAACCTGCAGGCCTGCACAAAAACTGCAAGTGACATAGGTTCATGATTATATCAAATTTACTATTATCACCAGTGAATCTTTCTGAGGGAGCCAATGGAACTGGTGTAGGGGTCACTACAGTGAGTTTATTAGGTGTTACTTCTTCAGGTGTAGTAGGTTTATTAGGAACAAAGGATGGTGGTTTGAGAAAGGGTTTGTCTGTTCTACGGATTGCACCGAACCATGGTTCCCCTCTAATCGTGTATCTCTCAAGTTGTTCACTAATGGAATAATTTTCCTCCCTTAATTGCGCTACCTCAGCCTGAACCTGTGTCAGAGCCCTCGCAAGATCCTCCATGTTGACCTCTGTCTGAGACATCTTCGTGCGGGCAGACTTAATTTATGTGGGCTTGGCATTCTGACAAAAGCATGTCTACTCACCTGAATTCCAGGTTCCGCGGGAGCAAAGGGAATAAAACACTCATCCCAAACACTATTCTCTTCTATCTGAAATGAACAGAGAATGAGCTAATAGCCTCTGGCAGAAAGGGATAGGGAACAGGGATTTGGGAAGGGAAGAGAAACAAAACACTAGTTCACAAAGGAGCGTCACTGTTGTTCTACAAAACTTTCTTTAGGGCTTGGTGTAGGAATTCTAAGGCCAAAAACAAATCAAAAACAAAAGACCTACAAATATCACAGAGTCTTTCAACAAAATAACAATAATTATTATTATTCAATTGGGCAATCACCTAGTCTTTCAGCAAGCCACAATAATTATTTGCGCTCGATTGCTCAACTATTAAGCATGCTTTTGTAACTCACTACAAAATCATTATAAAATGAATCTTAAGAATTTGTCTTTTGTTATTCATTTTCACACAATAGACTTGCTCCAAAACAATTAGAATAACCGTTCAAGTTTGTATAGATATCGAGCGATGCTTTCAGGAGTTCACAATACCTAACTTCAATGCTGATTTTAAAAACACTTCTCAAGCTGTCTTTGGAAAATAGTCTTGTATCACGGGTTTCTCAGCATCGACGATTGTCTTTCATAATGCACCAAAAGCTAACTAACCTCAAGAAGGCTGAAAACAGGGAGGCGAGAGGGGAATTAGTCATGAACGAACTTCTCCTGGAATGTTTCGATTATTTGAGGAAGATGGAATACTGCTAGTAAATTCTCCAGCCACTGCAAAAGTAATCCGCTCCAGAAAGGGAAGCTCTGATGAATCCTCGCACTGAAAGGATGACTCCTGAAAGAATCACGGAACTCTAGTTGAACTGGGAACACCTGCAAACAAAGGAAGACTCGAAGCCAAGCACAGGAATCACCTTGGAAGTTCTATTTATAGACTGGTGTTGAGTCATCAGACACATGCTGATGATGAGACATCAATCACTTCTGATGATTCATGTGAAGAAATTCTGGTGATGAGTCATCAGTCACATGCTGGGGATGAGTCATCAAACACTTCTGATGATTCATATGAAAAAATTCAATGTCTCCATAATCTACTTGGGAGGCAGTTCAAATGGAACAACACTTGCTTTTATCAATATAAACAAACATGCAATGTAGTGTTCCTCACAAGGTACAGAGAAGTGCTGTGCTGTAAACACATTCATGACATGCTTCATTGTTCTTCATACATGCTGATTTATTTTGTGTGGATGCAGCAAGAAGCATGAATATGTGAGTGTGAGTCCTAACACACCCATATCTCAATGTTCCTGCATTGCATTGCATATGAAAGCATCTCTGGTTTGAAAAATGTCATTTTTACCTTTAATAGAGCTTAAACTACAAATCAAATTCAAAACGGGAAGTATTCCAGTGCTACACTCTTTTTCGCTTGCTACTGTCAACCAATAGCTATTCACAGGTTGTCCACCAATCCCATCAATCCTGGGCACGAATACTTTTCGCCAACCGACCAATCCCAGCGCGGACATAGTGATCTCACACTCATTCACACAGCAGCTTACAAAGCCTTGCAGCTCATCCTTCAAACTCGATTCACACAGAAAACTAAATGCAAAATATTGTGAGCACTGAAAAAAAGTTCAACAAAACCAACTTGTCTGTTTACTACAGGTAGGAGTAAATCACTTCGGAAGCTGTATGGAAATTTCAACTGTGGCATTTCACTCAAACAGCTACTCTTCTGGCTGTATCTTTCTCTGTTTCGCAAGTAAAATTTAAACTTGCAATTCAAATTTCACTATTGACTAATACTAGATCCTCCTTGTGCACTCAGAAATCACTTAGTACCCGTCAAACCAGCACTCCCTTAACACACATGCTAGAAATACAACTACAGCACCTGCAGTTGTATTCCTAGTGACAACAACAACCAAGTGTCTCCTACCCTTGTACAATACTCCGGAGTCTTAGACTACGCAGGGTCTGTTAGAACAACATCCACATGGGCAATTTTTTAGCACAAAGTTCCACAATCATTTGAAGTTCAATGACTTCCCAACTCTTACCCTTTGGAGTACGCAAGCTCCCTACTCAACTTCATTGGAGAACAAAAACTCCCTATTTCACTCATACATTCAAATCTGCAATTTGCCAAAGCATTGCACTTGCAAACCCTACTTAGAACTCAAACAACACTGGAATCACAGGGAGCATTGTAATTGTCATTTAAACAAGCATTGGCAAAACCAAATCTTCAAAAATCAAGATGATCCCTCGCCTACTGAGATGAAATTATATCTAAACAAGCATTGGCAAAATCAAATCTCCAAAAAGCAGGTTATCTCTCTCCTAATGAGATAAAACCATTCTCTGCTACCAGATTCTGTGGGTGTATGACCTCGTAATAGTAGGCTAAGGTGACACATAATAGGGCAATGTCATCTACTACCCTCAGAGCTCAACTCAAATCTTTTGAATCAGACAGAAGTAATATGATCATCAAATCAAACAATGAGAACTGATAACCAAAAAAACAATATTCAATAAGGAGTCAGATATTTAGACACGCAATGGGCTATGTGGTCATGAATCACCATACCAATTTAGTAAAGTTAAAACATTTATTGCTCTTATATTAACAATGCTAAAGTCACGTAAATGAGCAGAACTGAACTGGAAAGAAAGAAAGTGAATGGAATCTGACTATAAAGAAATCTAAACAGAAACCGACTTTGAATGGAACTGAAAGGAAACTGCCTAGTCATATATAACTTTGCCTAATTGAAGTCCCAAAAGTGTCCAGCTAAGCTTCTATTGGACAAGACTATGAGGTGTGATAGTGAATAGGCAACTGGACTTTGTTCCTTTTTCCATTTGAATGTTCTCTGTACAAGTACTTCAAAGACTCAGACCAGCAAGATCTTTGATTGGAATGTTATATTACGTTTTAATGCAGTGCAGAGTAGAGTCACTACTGCCTTACTGGTAAAGCTCTTAGGCTGTCACTCATTAGGTGGAAGCTTTTAGTCCTAGAATGTCATGGCAGTGTGTCTCTTTATTTCCTTTTCTTTTGACTGTTAAACCTTCGTAGTGATGGAACATTCGCGTCTCTTTACCATCACAATCAGTAGATTGGATGTCATAGGTCTGTCTTGAGAGCACGCACTACAGAATCATCTGTGGCCAAAGCTGATTGTCACAGTCTCTCAGACTGAGAGGTGAGGGTTCTGTTCAAGGTTTGTCTACAGACATTCCCCTTCTTTAATTTCTTTTCAGCTCCAAATATTTAAGGTTCATAATGAAAGCAAATCTCACTTGTCTTAATTGAAAAATACATTTTCTTTATACTTTCTTTTAAACTGTCTCATTCTACGGATATCATTCATCAAAGCATAACAAGCCTCACTCCCTCTCAATTCCCCTCTCTCTCTCTCGTAAGCTCTCTCTGTCAATCTATTCTTCTCAGTTTCTCTCCAACCCTTTCAATCTGTCACTTTTTATCTCTCTCGCTCTTATATCCCTTAATACGATGGAAGAGAGAGAGAGACATTGTTATTGCAATGGTCTTTCCATACAAATACTTCAAAGACTCAGAGTAGCAGGACCTTTGGTTGGTGCAGAGCAGAGCAGAGTCTCTTCTGCCTTATGGGTAAAACTCTTGGACTGTCACTCTCAAGGTGGAAAGTTTAATTCCTAGAATGTTTTGACTGTGTGTCTCTTTATTTGCTTTTCTTTTGACCTTTAAACATTCGTAGTGATGGCAAATTGACCTCTATTTGCCCTCATGATCTGTGGATTGCATGTCAGAAGTATTTCTCACTGAAATATCATACACAGTCATCCATATAAAGCGTGTGTCCATAGACATTCCCTTCTACCTCACTGATATAGCACTTGGACTGTCATTCACAAGATAAAGCGTTTACATTCTAGTTTGTAGTGGCATTGTGTCTCTTTATTTCCTTTTTTTGGACCGTTAAACATTCGCAGTGATGGAACATTCACGTCTCTGTGCCATCACGATCTGTGGATTGCATTGCAGAAATATTTCTCGAAACCAACTGATATAGAATTACATGTGGCCTAATGGTCATGTTCATAGACCCTCATATTGAGAAGTGAGGGTTTTATTCTAGGTGTGTCTGTAGATATTTCCATTCTTTAATTTCTTTTCAACTGTAAATATACAAAGTTCATACTGAAAGCAAATCTCACTTGTTTTATTAGAAAAATACACTTTTCTTTTCACTTTGTTCTAAAAAATCTCATTCTACATATAGCACTCATCAAAGCCTAAAAACCTCACTTCCTCTCTCTTTTCCCGCTCTCTCTCGGAAGCTCCCTCTTGCAATCTACTCTCAATCTGTCACTTTCTCTCTCTCTCTCTCTCTCTTCCAGCCCATAAGGGGATGGAAGAGAGAGAGAGATTATTATTGCAATAGTCTCTCTGGTCAAAAACATCAAAGACTTAGAGCAGCAAGATCTTTGGTGGAATTTCATAGTTCCGTTTTGATACAGTACAGAGCAGAGTCACTTCTGCTTTACTGACATTGCCCTCCTTTAATTTCTTTTCAATTCCAAATGTTTAAGGTTCATACTGAAAGCAAATCTCACTTGTTTTATTTTGATAAGTACACTTTTCTTTTCACTTTGTTGGCCATTCAAAGCTAAGCGGCTTTGGGTGGCCTCATAGATAAGAATTAATGGTTTACGCTGCCATTACATCACATTAAGGGCCATATTGATACTTTTTTGACGCAAAAGTGCACAGATGCAGTTTTTCGTCAAAAAGTTTAACGTCGGCTAACGCCATTTCTTTGTGCCGCCTGGGAGTCAAATATATACTTTGACGCTCCGTGGCGCAAACCACGGGTAAGAGTAATTTTTTTTTACTCAAACTGTTGCGCCACGTCGTCAAGAAAAATGACGTTATCATGGCGAAAATGACTTTAATCCGGTTTACAACGTCGCAAACCGCATACACGCCTTTTTTAACCGCAATAGCGTCAAAAAACAGCGCAAACACAGAAGAATTTGCAAAGGAGCCCCAAAATGAATCCCAGAAGCCATCAGAGACCCCAGGAAGACTACAACCGACCAGGAACTAGCCAGGAGGACCCAGACAAGACCCAGGAGAGGGAGAAGAAGAAAAGGAAGTGTTGGTTCAGTGCAGAGGAGCATGAAATACTGGTGAAAGAGGTGAGGGAACACCAGCATCAACTTTTTGTCACCTCAAAATTGCCAATTGGGAGGAGAGAGGCAATTTGGCAACAAATAGTCAACAAGATAAACAGTGTGGCAGAAGTACGGAGAACAGTCACTGAGTGCAAAAAATGCTGGCATGACTGCAAGCGCAGGACCAAGGAAAAGATGGCCAGGAAGGCAGCACTGCAGACTGGAGGTGGGAGTCCAGCACCGCAGGAGGCCCCGGACCACAAAGGAGGAGATGGTGGCAGCAATCATCTTTGAGGAGACAGTCACAAGGATTCAAGGATAGGACAGCGCAGACTACCTGGAACCATACAGATGCAGGGTAAGTTGCATGGGGGACAAAAATGCTTAAATGTTAACTGTAAGCAGGGGGGGACATTCCTACTACACAATGGATGCCAGCTGTGATAATCAGGTAGTGGTAAGGGCAAAGGGGCACGGCACAGGTACATGGGCTGTGCAGGTGAAACCTGAGGCACAGCACAACACTACACCAACAACCTTTGCATGGGGGTACTCTGCCATGCCAAGGCTGTTCGAAAGGCAAAGGCAGTCCAGGAGGGTAGGGTACAACGTAAAACTGGCCTGCTGTCACACAACAGCTGGTATTGTCGCTACATGAACTAGGGCTTAATTACCAGCCTCAGGCCATATCCGCAAGTGGTATTTACCACTGACAACAGTTGCCACTACCACCTGTGCTGTGTGTGCAGGTCAAGAAGCTTATGGCAGTTAGGTGCCCATGTATCAAACACACCCAAAATAGAGGGTTCAGGAGGACAACGTTATCAATCCCCTATAATTCCTAACAAAGTGCAAATCATGTCAAATGCTCATGTCTATAGGCGCTATAAACATCAGATATTGTTACTTACATTATGAAGTACACAGCAGTAATGTCATAACCATGCTGCACATTTCAAGGTCTACCCCATGCCTGTGTTATAATAGCTGCAATGCCACCTTGCAAAATCCCAACTGTCATACTGCTAAGACAACAGCATTGAGGGGGAGGACATATGTTTCTAGACAATTAAACACACCCACACAGTCAGAAGAAGAAATAGAACACTGCCAGGACCATCACTGCAATCCAATGTAGCACACATTACCCAACATCAACATTACAAACTACTGTTGCGTAGGCTCTCATTATCCTAATGAGACTACTGGATTTTGAGCAGCAAGATCGTTCACAGTGTGGGGGACTAAGTCTGACCCACGGTGAAGGACCCTTGTCACTCTAAATCCGTGTTTTGCTCCGGCTAACTAGCAGTGCCTCATCTCTCCCAAAGGGAAGAGACAATTGGGCAGCCGAGCACATGACATCTTTAGTACTTCCCAGGGAAGTCGTGGTCACTCAGGTCACAACCGGTTCTCTCATACACAGTATGGTCTCATATAGAAATGAAAAAGGCAGTTTAAGTTTGAAAGATTGGTTTAATAAAACGACTGCATTCTAAATAGCAAAGCATGAGCTGCAATAACCAGAACTACACAACACAGTAGGATTGAAATAGTAACGATGAGAGTGAAGCACAAGAATAAGGCTATCATAGTGCAACTAGATTATGTTCTCTCTAAGTTATATTCTGAGCACAGCATGTGAAGCTCTAAGCCTGCCTTTCAGGTTCCCCCGGGAGGACATCAACCCTCATACCTGAGCAAAGGCCTGTAATCTGCATCAGCATCTGCAACGGGCAGTCAGCATCTAGTTGTAGGTTCCTGGTCAGAATCTCCCTCTGACCTGTACTAGGACTAAGAAGTGTTTTTATAACTAATACGCAGATGTTGTAAGAAAATGTCCCTAAGTAGGAATGTGTATCTTCTATGAATACTGGAGACTTAACTTCTACCACGTTTACCGGCAATGTACCAGACTGAGCTTGACTGAAGCACAGGGCGATCAAGAATGCATTATTTGAGAACACAGTGCTGAACTAAGCTAAACAGTGAGATAGAAGGAAATAAAAACAAGATCGTAAAACTGGTTATTGTAAAATAACAGTGTGAGGTTGAATAAAATGTATCTAGGGCAAAGTGCACAGAGGCCTTGTATGTTAAACTAACATGAATGAAGCTATATTAAAAATGGCTACACTACACCCTCCCCTTGTTGGTAGAAAGTGGTTTAACCAAAGCTAAAATGCCCTAAGCTAAAAGATATTTAAATTCCTATTCAAATTTTAACAAGTTAAGAGGCCACACAAGCATACTAATTTGCAAATTTAAAAATGAGCATGCGACCAAACGCCGAATTCAAAGTAAAAATGTCAATTTAGAATAAGTCCAAATCAAGCATCAGTCAAGGAAAGCAGTAGATTCTCCACCTCGGCAGATGACAAAACCGGTAAATCAAGGAGCAGGTGTGTTCCAGAGCCCCAGTGTTAACCAAGGCGGCATCCCGTGCAGTGCCTCCGAACGAGTTGATTTCAACTTCAACCAGGAAGGGTATCTCGTAATCAGCTTCTCTAAGCAAACGCACCCACAGCGCGCATGTCTGGTAATGAACCCTAATCAAGAACATCAACAGATCAGCATCAATCACTGGGGGGCGTTGCTGTGAGAGACAAACGTCCAGTGCATGTTCAAAAGAGCACCAACGGCACCGAAACACGGTCTGCACACAATCCAAAACTGGTCTGTATGACAGAGACCAGTCACACTCCAAATGTTCCAGGAGTGTTGCTCCAAAGTGCTGCATCATGCGTTCATGACACAGCTGCGCTGATGGGAGCGCCCACATTGGTCGTTGTTGCAGCGGGGCAGCCATTGCGGAAAAACAACAGCAACAGCAAAATGCTGGCTAATAAAGCCAAGGTTATCGGAAATCCCCCAAAAATGCTTCCAAAAATTGAATGAATAGCCGAAGGTATTAAACCGAATATGGAAGAAAAGGTGTGAATGAAACCAATACCAACAGCTTTGAAAAAATGTGCTAATCCAGTCGTGCTGGACGCATTAAATATATGGCCCACGAGTTCACCAAAGTGTCTCGGAAAGTTCGTATTTAACAGGGACTGTATTTCCGCTGATGACCTTGCCACCTGAAGTGCGTAGGTCTCGCGTGCAGATGTAAGGGCCACATGCTTCTGAAACAATAAAGCCTTCAGTCTATTTAACTTGTCAAAATTCACCTTGGAAGTAGCAATGTGAGGCCAAATATCTGCTACCTCCCTAATTTTAGTGGGGGGAAACAACACGTTCCCGCAGCAAGTAACGCCCATAGTGACTGAAACAACGTAAACTATTACGGTCCACATGCCACAACAGTCTTCACTATTGAGGAGGACGTCGCTGCCGTTTGAAAGCACCTGGAACATGCGTCTAGTCAAGGGAACTGGAACTCCCTTCAGATAGCAAGCCAAGTTCGCAACCGAGGCATTACACGCCCCATGCAAGGACAGCTGCTTACAAATCATTGAATGGCAGACTGAAGTCTCACATTCACTACCGCTAAGAAAGACTTCTTTCATGCCATTGAGGCATTTGTACGAGAAGGGAAGCCCCCACACCTCATGGATGTAACTATCTCCCAACTTTTCATATCTGCCTACCGGAATATGTTTCCAACAAGAAGTGAATTGTAATGTAGAAATAGGCAGATTAATAACCCCGTGTATCAACTACTCTGCTGAGGGAATCTGGGCCACGATAAAAGGCAATCTTTCTAACTTTTCAATGTTGAGCATGACATAAGTCGCCTCTTTCTTAGCCATTAGTTGTTGTTGTCGCGTCAAATTAAAATAAAAAAATATTTCCCTTTGCACTGATGTGCTGCCACGGAACGCGACCCGCCTTCAACGTCTGAAGCGTCCAACCCAACTGCATAATGGACCTGGTCTGACTCTGTCCATGATATAAAGAAGACATATCAGATCGTATAATGTCTATAGCAGAAGAAATAATGTTGTTAATTGTATATATCCGGTCGGACAAGGTGTGAATTCCATTATCCACAACAGCTAATGCCTTTTTCATATTTTCCTGATCTGTCTGCCTTAGCCGGGCTGCAGCTTCTTGTTGAGAAAGTTTCCATATTTCATTGTATACTCATACAAGAAACGCTTCCTACGTGGTATCTTCGGGCCTGACAAAAAATCTTGTAAGTCAGTGGTATTAGACAGGAGAGTGAGATGTGTCTTAACTGCATCTAGCGAGAATGATTTTAGCCATTGCTGGCACAATTTTCCTACACTAAATGTTGTGATTATTTCAGCATGTTCTGGTGATATATTGCGAGGGTCTGACCTACTCGTTCGGAAACCCCTTGAGGAGGTGAAAAAAACGTTGATGACACCCGTTGGTATCTATTGGCCACAATAACCACCCGCCTGGACGTGTCAGTGAAGTGTTAAATGTACCATTCTGGACCCATTCACTAAGCTTACTAAAAGTTGCATTTGTGTACTGTTGCCAGTTATTACATTTTTCAGAGGCATGTATACTGGGCATGTTTAATTCTCTGATCGTGGCTAAGCCTAAGCAACTGGTCTGTTGTACTATTTCGTTTAAAAAAATCATTTGAACGGGAATGAGACATGCTCTAAACAATGTTTCTCTACCCCTGGTTTGCCAATTTTTTGTTCCCCAAACACTTTTCAAATCAACATTTTGTGACCAATATTCATAACCTTTAATTGATAACCGGGAAACAAAGGAGTCCGAATATATACATTTCGTGTTGGTCAACAACATTTGTTTATCTCTAGTCGGAGTTATCTTAAAATAATATGACTCAGCATTCTTTTGGTGATGCCCAGAAAAATATGTAAATTTATCAAAATAAGTTTTTGAACACCCTTGCGGGGGAGTTGGGCAATGTTCCCATTGCGTATAGTCAAATATCGTTTTTGGACTGCTCGCTTTATGTATGAAATGGTGCCCATAATAATTATAGCAAAACATGTCACCATAATTGTCTTGAAACTGGTAAACATCCTCATTTTCATAGACAGTATAATATTGCAATTCTGTCATCATTGAGTCAACTGTCTTCACATCCCAATTATCAGATACAATGCCTGGTATTACTATATCATTCATAGATAACTTCAGCACATACGGTATTTGAATTATTTCAGTGGGACCATATATATCAAACATTACTTTATCCCACACAATCCCATCTGGAATTGGCACTGCAGAAATGTTCACAAAGGACAAGTCTTGTCGAACCTTATGTGATGAAAAATGTGGTTTCAACACCTCCTCCACCTGTTCAACCGCTGATCTCTCGGGAAGAAAATTACCATGTATCAACAGAAAAAAGGAAATGACAAACCCAATCCAAAGAAAAAATGCCAACATAGTCAATAAAAGCCACAGATAGCTCCATGGAAAAACAAAATACGTATCTTTAAGCCAACGTATCAGCTTACATGGACCTGACAGGTCAGCAGTCGAAGAGGCAAACGAGTCCGATAGACCATCGTTCTTGTCGGCAAAGTAAAAGAGGCAGTTCGTGCAAAAGGCGTTGCCGTAGTGAATAGAGGAGTTGGTGTTTCCCGCGGTGGTACACTGTAGACAGCACCATCCGTCACGTTTGTAGTCATGGTGACTTGATCAAATGTTTCTAAGTTGGTAGTTGTTAGTGGAACTAAAGCAAGATCATCATCCACCCTCCCCAAACTCGGAGAGTCAAAAGTGTTGGTATTGACAACTTGAAGCGGAACTTCTTCTCCAGTAGTGAGAGGGATTCAGGAACTACTGGACGTTCCTCTTGGTTGGCTGTGTAGAATCGGCCACATGTTGTAACATGAGATTGTCAATAGAAACAAAGCGATTTTCTTTGGCACCTGGCAACGGGGGTAGAATAACAGTTCTGGTACGGTGTATCCCCAACACAGGGACTGGTGCATGATAAGAAGGGCCAAATTATTTTTTCACTGCGACCTTTTCACGCACAAGATCCCCAACCCTGGAAATCCAGCCGTAGGTGTTACTGGCACATCCTTAATTCCTGTGGAGGCAGCACTTTTAGAAGAGTTATCTTCACGGAACTGCTGTAATTCCTGTAAAACAGTGACACGATCATTTATGTCAAATGGTGTCTCCGCCGCCTCCACACCAGGGCCATCAAGATCTGGAACAAACATTTGTGTTCCAAACAGGCACTCATATGAAGTACGACCCCCCAGGGACCTTCTAGGCAGGTTATTTAGTGCTCTCTGAACTCCAGACAGGTGGGTCAGCCAACTACGACCCGTACCTAAGACTCTGGCTGTTAAGGACTGCTTTAAATCGCGGTTTAATCGTTCCATGACAGAATTTCCCTCGGGATGAAATGGAGACGAGTACTGGAGCTGGACCCCCAACGAAGCTATGGTGTCTCTGAATGCCCTCGAGGCAAAAGCAGGGCCCTGGTCTGAATGGAATGCCGCAACTGCATATGTACCGACAAAGACTCGCAAATCTTTAATAACAGTCTGAGCGTCAGCCCAGTGTTGTGGCCACACCCACACAAATCTGGAGCAAGAATCCACAGCGACTAGTATATATTTGTAAGCACTATCCGGTGTTAGTGGACTGCAATGATCCAAGTACACACATTGTAATTGTCTGTTTGATGTTAAGAGGGGTGTCTGTGGCGGGCGCAGCTGTTGAAACTTTAATTTGTTGACAGATGTCGCAACAAAGAACATACCGCTTAGTCTCTTTATAGAGACCAGGCCACCAATAATGGGCCTGTAATAGCGAAATTGTAGCTGCCACGCCAGGATGTGCAGATGCCACCCCCTCATGCGCTGATTTAGTCAATTGTGGCCTTACATCTTTATTGGGGATGTCGTGTACGCCTACGCTTGGAATTTTAACTTCAGCGTTCAGCATACTTCCCATGAAGTATTGGTACTTATTAGGAAATCCTTTAGGATAAGGCGTGCCATCAACCGTAGCTTTTATGGCAGCCATATTGTCTGTGTCTGGTTTGGAACTCAAACGAGTCACTGCAGCTTCAGTGGCAACTGCCACTGCCGACTTTGCGGCATCATCAGCCAAGGTATTTCCAGCAACGTGTATTCCAATGCGCTGGTGACCAAGTGTATGCACAACATGGACTTAGGGTAGCGTCTCTTTCAGGTCTGCTACCTTCCCCCACAGTAGTCTGTGTTTTATGGTGTTGCCTTTCGAATCTCTGAACCCATTCAAGCGCCAGTAATGCAGGTATTCATTAAAGGACTGGACGCAATAATACGAATCACAAACAATCAGTGTGAACTGTGTCGGATCTGTATGTTCTAGTGCCATTAGTAGAGCTTTTAACTCAGCCAATTGTGCTGTACAATCCCCTAAGGTCTGTGTATAGGTATGTTGGGGACAGAATTTCTCCCCCTCCATATAGCCACTCACAACCGCACATGCAGCAGAATATTGGTGTTTCATTCCAGTCGCTGGTTGCGCAGAGCCATCGGTGTACATGACTACCTGATATTGAGCAATATGCAATGTGTCAGCGGGAACTGGACATTCAACTTCATATGGTAGAAATTCCTGAGTTTGTAACTTTGGGTCAAAAATGTATTCTACATCAGTGGCTGTTATAGACGTAGCCCATTGTATCCATTGTGGGTGGAGTGCTTTTGCATTCGGGACGCTAGCTTTTGTAACAGCCTCAAGGGCCAGAATAGGAGAAACTACTATAATGCGTTTTCCCTGGGAAAGAGGTCTCTCTTTAATAACAGCCATCTGTACAGCAGTGAGAATTTTCTCTGTGGGAGCAAATCGTTATTCAGCAGCAGAATACAAGTGTGACTTGTATGCAATCGGGACTGTCTAACCTTCATTAAATGTGACGTAAGTAAACCCAATGGCCCCAGCTATCACCCTGATAACCAAATGCATCTTATTGTCCCGTGTGTGTAGATGTTTTGCTGCTAGCATATCTGCTTGTAACTCACGAAGAGTATGTGTATGTTCAATTGTCCAGAATTTGCTTGAAAAATCAGGACGTATTAATTCATATAAAGGTTTTATGCACATAGCATAATCAGGAATGTATCTTCTGCCAAAATTTAGAAAGCCCAACAATGATTGTAGTTTTTTTATCGTATTTGGTGGTTGCAATTGTGCACACTCTTCTAAAAATTGTGGCTCTAGGCTCTTACCTTCATTCGACAGCTCATATCCCAGGACCAGGACGCTGAGGAAGGCAATTTTTGAATTTTTTTAATTAAATTTGTAGCCGATTTCGCCAAACCCTACAACAATGCGGGCTACCCGACTTAAATGTTGTAGCAACTCGTCATCCGTGAGATATACATCATCCACATATGACAACGCTTCAGGGTCTAACTCATGTAAAATAGCAGTCACACGAGCTGACAACAGTCCTGGGCTGTTCTTATACACCTGAGGCAAACAACAGAATTTTTCTGGGAGCCTAGTGCGCTAAAGCTTGTTAAATCTCTGCTTTCAGGTGCTATATTCTGGCAGAAGAAACCATTCAAGATATCCCAAGTAGTTTTTTATTTTTTCCGCACAATGTTGCTCATTAGTGCAGTGCTATGTAATTTTTGTATAGCATATGTACGTGTATGTCCATTCAAAGGTCTGTAGTCTAAGATTATTCTATATCAATGGTCCGGCTAAGCTACAGGGAATAAGGGAGTTTTCATTGGCGAGACACAGGGTTCGATCACCCCCTGGTATTCTAATTGTGTAAGTATTTCTCTCACCGGTGCCCTTGCTTCATGTTTTATGGGATACTGCGGTTGTGGCTGAGGTTCACCTTTAATGGGAATTACATGGTATGGAGAATCCCTGTCCCACCCTACGTGATTTCTATAGAACGTAGGTGCCTGTGCGAGAGCCCATTCTATAAAATAGGACTCAGTGAGTTCCTCCGGAACAAGGGGCGAGAAGGAAGGTTTAATAACCTCCTCCCCAACTGGGCAGGTGCGGACAAAATCAGGCGGCCAATCTTGTTCGGCCAACAAAATGACGTATATTTTAACCAGACGATCCCAAAAGATCGCGTGTATGGCGCGTTCAATGTCCCCTTCCAATTGTAGAGTTACTCTATACACCCTATCGGGTTCGGAGACACGCATGTCTGCTGTTTCTACTTGTATGACGTCATCAGTTGCTTTCACCTCCAGATGCTCTAGAAGATTCCGGCAAACTATTGTGACCTTTGCCGCACTGTCTAGGAGTGCTAGAGCCCAGTTCTTGTTCTTCAAGAGAACCCTCTTCCTGAGTGGCATGTCTAACTGAGACTGCTGCCACTTTTTTCTTTTTAAAAAGTTGTTTTTGTTGTACTGGTTTCTCTTCCTTCTTGACAGAAACCTCCGAAGAGCGTTGTGATTCCTGTCTCGGTTTCACGTACTCTGTCCTCCGCTTTGATCGCCCACCTCTCTCATTTCTCTTTTCCGATGAGTCCTGAAAGGAACAAGATTGGCATGTATCAGTATATTGATATCTATCAGGCATTTTTATATTCTCTCTATTTCTGAGATTATACATATTCTGCGGGGTCTCCGTACGTGAAGATTCTCCCCTTTCTTTTTTAGGTGTTTGTTGTTTTTTCTCCCAGCACTTCTTATTACCCTCAGGTTGCTGTTTTGTATTGTCTTTATTCATTTTTCCCTGAAATTTAGGTTTTTGTGGTCTAGCCCCCAGCTCTGGAATATGTCTCTGCTGTTATTTTAGGCAGTTCCCGCTCCTGATCTTGTTGCGGAACCTCACGAAGACGCATGCGCACTTGAAGTCACCGGATTTATACCTGGTGTTACTGCATGTGGTTGTGCTGGAGCAGCACGCGCTGGGTTCGTATTTAGTGTGTGCATCACAAATTGTACTAATCGTCTATATATTGCTGTTAATTCAGCATGTAAGCGTCGAACCTCAGCCACCGCTATGTTCGCAACCGGAGGATGAGGTGTATAAGTGGCCAATAAAGGCCAGGTAGGACCTTCATTACTTAGTGGACCTAACTTTACTGGTAAAATTGTATGGGGTAGGGCGCCACCAAGCCAATTATTATGTTCTTGATAAGATAAAGGTATCTCTAAGTATGAGTACGCCCTGTACTGCCCAGGCGCATTCGCAACTGTATATCTATGGAATGTATTTGTATTACCATCAACTGCTGGAAATGTGACCCAAGAATAGAACAGCTCTGTTCTATAAGCTGCATGAGCGTCCACCACAAATGTGACCGGACCTCCCTGTGCTGTAAGTCCATGTGCTAACAAATGTGTCGTAAGTGGTTGTCTCATATTAAGAGCTATTTGTGCAGCCTGGGGATTTGCCATCATAAAAGCACTAAACGTTCAGAGAAGGCACACCAAGACAGGGTCTTTTTTCCTTTTAAGGTTCAAGCTTGAACAACCACCTGCTGAAAATAGGGTTACCTACACGGCGGTGGTGGAGATCCTCAGTACCACGGACGTCTCCGTATTCGGAACTGAGGGGTCATTATATTATATGAGACCGAGATATACCGGTAGACCCGAAAATTAAAGCCTGACCAAACGTTGGCGGCGCCATGTCGCGTAGGCTCTCATTATCCTAATGAGACTACTGGATTTTGAGTGGCAAGATCCTTCACAGTGTTGGGGACTAAGTCTGACCCACGGTGAAGGACCCTTGTCACTCTAAATCTGGGTTTTGCTCTGGCTAACTAGCAGTGCCTCATCTCTCCCAAAGGGAAGAGACAATTGGGCAGCCGGGCACATGACATCTTTAGAACTTCCCAGGGAAGTCGTGGTCACTCAGGTCCTAACCGGTTCTCTCATACACAGTATTGTCTCATATAGAAATGACAAAGGCAGTTTAAGTTTTAAAGGTTGGTTTAATAAAAACAACTGCATTTTAGATAGCAAAGCGTGAGCTGCAGTAACCAGAACTACACAACACGGTAGGATTAAAATAGTAACGATGAGAGTGAAGCACAAGAATAAGGCTATCATAGTGCAACTAGATTATGTTCTCTCTAAGTTATATTCTGAGCACAGCATGTGAAGCTCTAAGCCTGCCTTTCAGGTTTCCCCGGGAGGACATCAACCCTCATACCTGAGCAAAGGCCTGTAATCTGCATCAGCATCTGCAATGGGGCAGTCAGCATCTAGTTGTAGGTTCCTGGTCGGAATCTCCCTCAGAGCTGGCCAAGGACTAAGAAGTGTTTTTATAACTAACACACAGATGTTGTAAGAAAATGTCCCTTCGTACGAATGTGTATCTTCTACGAATAGTGGAGACTAAACGTCTACCACGTTTACCAGCAATGTACCAGACTGTAGCCTTGACTGAAGCACAGGGCGATCAAGAATGCATTATTTGAGAACACAGTGCTGAACTAAGCTAAACAGTGAGATAGAAGACAATAAAAACAAGACCGTAAAACTGGTTATTGTAAAATAACAGTGAGAGGTTGAATAAAAATGTATCCAGGGCAAAGTGCACAGTGGCCTAGTATGTTAAACTAACGTGCATGAAGCTATATTAAAAATGGCTACAATACACTACAAATGCTGAAACCTGCATCATGCCATGCCAATGCTATACATAGTATATGCTAGGTCTCAGCAACATATAGGTGGATGTGAAATATCTGGGACTGGGTCAGTTCCAGATTGTTAAGTGTGGTGCAAGAGGCATCAGAACACCCACAGCCAGTGCAAGGCCTCACCATGATAATGGAAGTAGATGGAGGGTTGAGTAGGACAATAAGGTGGCAACATACAATTTGGACAGAACCCACACCTAGATGACGTGAAGCAGACAATTCCCCAAACTGCCCACACTACATGTAACATGTAGGTGGGGCATAGGCCTGGGAGAATGCTAATCTTAATGACAGGCACAATGAACAGGAACCAAGATTACAATGTTCCACTAATAGGAAGTCAGTAACGTCACATTACAAATGCCACAGCAAAGACACACTAATTGTACAGTATCTCATTGCAGAGGACGATGGCTCTTCTGGGGATATGCCTGTCCTGGACTTCCTTGATGACATGGATGACGAGCTGACAAACTTTAGCCAGCAGACCCTCCAAGATGTCCTTGGAACCCTCCAGACCCCACCTTCAGTCGGAGGAACACAGAAGTAGCAGCCATCACAGAGGACCCACCCACCACCCCAATAGTATGACCTGCCAGCTCCAACCCAGATGAGGACTCTGAGGACACTGGTACCACCTTTGAGAGGACTGTAGTTGGAGTACAGTGGGAGCTGGCCAAGGAGGTGCGGGTGGGGATGCAAAATATGGTAGCCAGCCTTGAGGCGATGCGCACATGCATAATGTCATCTGAAGAACAGGCAGCAGCCATGCAAGCGCTACCATCCATCCTGCAAGGACTACAACAATGTGTAAGGGAATTCACCACAGCGGTAAGGGAGTTGCCACAACACCTGGCATCCCAAACCTTTCACTGCGTGCATGAATGCAATCATGACCCCCTCAGGGCCGACCTGGCCGCCTACCACAGTAATGTAGCTACTATACTCAAGAACCAGCAGCTCCTCCTTGCTGCAGTAATGCCCTTAATAGCCTCACAGTTGACAGCTACCGGGAATTCTGACTCCACGTCTTCAAACACTGAAGTGTGTGTTGCCCCTTCAAACCCACCACCACCAAAGGCAAAGGAGACGACACACACATCAGAAGATGAAGCCGTGGAACAGATCACCTTCACCCGTAGGAGTACCCGGTAGCACCAGTCCATGCCACATGGGCACTGATATCCTAGGTCCTGTGCTTGTTAACATGCCAGTCTTGCTACAGTTTGTCGCATGCACTGTTCTCCAGCACACTGTTTACCTTGACACTATGCTCTGTGATTGTCTCTCACTACCTCATTGGCAATTCATGTTTCTCTGCACTGTATGACACTTCACCCCAGCATGTCCAATGACATGTCCCATTGCACTTGTGTTGCATCACAATAGAAGGCGTCACACTAATGGACCCACAATCCTGGACTATGTAACTATTGCACTACAGCACTTTAAAATAAATAGCACTTACACAACCACTTTGTCTCTATTAATGTGATACATCTACTGTGTAGGAGATTAGTGATGTATGTCACATGTCAATGGCCGTAGAATGTCAATACAACTGTGTTGAAAGATTGTGGGCTGATCACTATGCACTGGGGTCTGGTATTATCATCATCTGTGCTTCCTTAGGCTTACTTGTGAAGTGAAATGAAAACAAACAGGATAATGCTGTGTAGGACTGAAAAAGTCCACTTCAAGGTATGTATAAGTTGAAAATCAATGTGGCCAACATTCCCTTCAAGACAATCTTTATGTATGTAACATCTGACTATAAACTTTCATCACACACACACACACCGTACCGCAGGAATGGATGTGTACGAGTGAATGGACAAATATGTAACCTGGGAGTACAATGTAAGAAATGATAGGTGTGAATTCTCTATACAATACTACATAAGATTATGCCATCAGTCAGCTTATCAGGGTTCACATGAACATCATGCTGCAGGCAGACGTATCACAGTGCCCAAGATTCAAATTCAGGATTCAAACAATGACAGATTGAAAAACACATCCAAACTTCACAACACATTAGGAACCATAGTAACCTTGAGTGGTGGGTGCAATGGGTGGCAGATGCATAGAGAAATAGCTTTGATATAGCTGCCAATGTGCCAGCACAGTAGGAATTGGGAATAACCATGTCAATAATGGGATTCGGATGCAGGATGGAACACAAATGCAAATACAAAATTGACACTCTTCACCGATGCCAAGGCCCTGATCCCCCAGCATATGACACATACTGTAAAGGAGTACCTAAAATTTGATTTTACAGTAATAAAGGATACTAAAACTTGGGGAAACACCTTAACTAACCTAACCTAACCTATCCTAACTACACATTACCCACAACTGGCCCTAACTACCCTAATCTAAACTTACCTATCACATTATACCAAACACTCTAAACATCAACCCCCACCCCCCGTATATGACGGGACACATGTAGGACAACATATACTAACCTAAGCACATACAATCTTATCCTAAACAAATATATATTTTGGGGGGATATTGTTTTTTTATATTTTTATATTTTTTGTTTTGAGTTTTTTTTTTGACACATAAACCCCAACACCATCCCCCACCCACCCACCCACAAAAAAACACAGGTAATAATATAACCCCCTCCAAACCCCAACCCACATATACTAACTAAACTAACAGCCTACTCTAACCTAACACTAGGCCCCCTAAACCCACTAAAGATAAGAACCAGGAAAGAGGAGGGAGGGGAGGGAATCATGGCTGAGGATCCAACAGTCACAAAATGGCCCTCCGCAAGATCTTCTTAATACCACGCAGTCTCCTGCTATTGCAGGACACCTCCTGCTGCAGCCTGTCCATCCTGCGCAACATCCGTTGCATGTCACGTCTCATGGTCTGAAATTCTGCATTGTCCATAACTGCAGCTGGGGTTGTCTGTGTTCCACTAGTTGATGGCACTGCTGGTGTCGGTGCCATGCTTGGAGGGGGAGGTGCAGGAGCTGCTGTCTGTGGTCCACTAGCAGATGAGTTTAAAAAACCTGCAACAGTTGCTGTCATCCTTTGGGTGACTGTGGTCTGAGCTGTACTGCTGGTGGTGGTGGCTGTTGTGGACAAGGATGGCCCCCCTTGGGCAAATACCCTCCAGACCCCAGTGGCTCTCTCATGGTGATAACACCGTGCCATATTGCGGAACCCACACTCCACATCTAGTATGTGGCAATAACGTATTGCCTGCCTCTGGAATTCCCTGATCTATAAGCATTCATGTTGGCAGCTGTAAAAATAGAGAAAGCCAAACATTAGTGACGTCATTGTGTGATACATCTACAGATGATATTGTAACACTTCCTCAAAAATAGCTGAAACAGTCCAAATCACAGTACAGATCATAGAATGTCCCCGAGGAATGACACGCCAACGCAGCCTACATATCTACTATCTAACAGCACAGCAATGCACAAAAAGGTGTGTACCTACTTAAATGATCTGTGCATCATTGTACTGCTGTTAGTCACACAAAAATGCTGCAAGTACTCCACATGTGACAGGCCAACTAATGACTATCTTCTGGATGACAATCAAGACCCACAAGACCTGTGATTTGTAAATGGAATTGCCTGGACGGTATGCAGTTGCTAATCATGAGGGGGTATCCTGGTTGGAACAAATGAATGTTGGAATTACATGCCTGTCTTCTACACTGGGATCCTCACACCTAGGTACACATATTTCTTAACCCTAACCCTGTGCCTCAGGGGGGATGGACATGCAACACATACTTCCAAACATCAAGGACAGCCAGGAAGCTTTGCACAGCTGTCCATGGGTTTTGTCAGTCCACCACAGGTAAGGAGGGCTGCCAACTAGGATTGACTCAAACATTGGACAATCACATCCACATTTATGTTCCTTATTGTGGACAATTGTCAACATCATTTGATCTCACTGATACCTTTCCAAAAACAAGCACATAGAAGCAAGCACCCATCTATGCTTGAGTTGCATGCACACTTATGACATTCCACTCAAGTGCCACATAAACGAGCACAACACGTGGAGCTAGATGCTGCTAGGAAGCCAAACATACAGTCCTACATGTTCATTAGTTAACAGGGATGCTCAAGTCTGTGGGTAATATTTCAGCATCACTGGTCAGTGTGAAACAGGGTATGACTTGCTGACTGAATACTGAAAATGGCCACCTCCAAATTAATCATTGGCATACATGTAGCAACAAATATCACCCTGTTCACCTGGCCATGCCCATAGCACAGCACTCGACTCCCAATTTATGACTCTTCGCCACATGGAACAAAATGTCAAACTCAAGTTAAGTCACATATCAGGTCATGTGCCAGCACATCATACCTTGCAATGAGTCCAACACACAGGAGTCAATCACACAACAGCTGTAAACACAACACAGGACAAACATATCAACACTTACTGGATATGTCTGGGTCCGCAAATCGAGCCACTTCACCAATTGTGTAGGGAGCTGCTCCACCTGTAAAACATGGAAGGGTGAAATGTGCTCAATGTCTGCTCCCTGTACAGAACTTGGATCAACAAATGATAGAGCAGCACATCAGGCATGTAGACCCCCCAACAGGCATACTACTGCAAACATGCATTGACCCTGTCACTTCAATGAGTGATAGACACACATATGCACACATGCACAGGCCCTAACAATCATGTGGTACCAAACATGATTACTCAATTTTGTGCAGAATCATTTCTAGAGGGTACTCCATTTCATCATTTGTTGTTATGAGAGACATGCAAAGCCACATTCCTGGTGCACTGCAATACCACTCACTCAGGTATTGTGGCTTGTGCATCAAGGGACAATGAGTTACTCTGTGATGCTGATGTGGGTTGAGTTTAGTTCAGGAATTATTGTGCTTTCTATGGTCCATCATATGTGTGCCTGTGTTGAACCGTATATGCCCCCATGACACCATGATGACAGGGATCCTGTGTGTTACTTGATGACAATGTTACACTAAACATGGATTGGCCATTTATCTAAATAACAACAACAAAGAAATATATGCTAACAGTGTCTAATTTGATCACCCACGACAGAATGCATGGGCACAGGTGTAGTCATTGCACTTGTAATGTGTTACTCAGGGCCCTGTGCACCTATATTGTATTGTATTGTATTGTAATCATATTTATATAGCGCTTACTACCCCTGACGAGGCGTCGAAGCGCTTTTCGATGAGTAGCACACTACTCTGGAACCCAACAAGAATTAGTGATGGATTAGTATCGGGAAATAATGAGTACAGTTTTAGTATTATTATGAGTTAATTTGAGCTGCGGATATGAGAGTTTGTTAGTTAGATTGGCTGGAGTAACGGAGGGGTGGAGGAGGAAAGAAATCCAGAAGTGTTAATTGGGAGTATATCCTTCATTTACTCAACCCAAAGGCTTGGGATGAGTAAAGGGGGGTGGAGGAGGGAAGAGTATGTGGAAGGGTTAGGGAGAGCATAGTAGCAGGGTGAGATAAATGCAGGAGAATTTAGTAGGGTTGTGTGGGAAGTCACAGCAGTAGAATGAGGTTTGGTGAGTTAGATGTGGAAGCGGAGGGAAGAGCTTAGGAAGAGTTATTTAGGAGATGAAAGTAGTAGAAGGGATTTGGGATGAGTCAGAGTGAGAATGGAGGATAGTTTGATAGAGACATGACATATGATGATGAGTAGATAAGTGTGATAAGATGAGAGCAGGAATTCATAGATATCTAGTATAACAACCCACCCAGGAGCCATGCAATGATCCACGAACATGCCAAGCACAGAAACAACATATACACATACATACATACATATATAGACACACACACACACACATGAATACACACACATATTCACATACAATACATAATTAGAGCCATGGGTAAAATATACTTAGTCAAACAGGTTGTGTGTGTATTTTATTGTTATGACATAGTAGCGATACATATTTTCTAAAGAAACTATAAATAAATAGAAATATACACATAGGTGGTCATTACAACCCTGGCGGTCGGTGTTAAAGCGGTGGTTAGACCGCCAACAGGCCGGCGGGAAATTTTTTGGAATTACGACCGTGGCGGAAACCGCCAACAAAGACAGCCACTTTAACACACCGCCCGCCACGGTGGTACAGACAAGCAGCACGGCGGTCACCGCCAACGGACAGGTGGAACACAATGTACCGCCCATAGTATCACAACCCACCAATCCGCCACCTTTTCCGGGGCGGATTCACCATGGATAAAAACACGGCAGAAACAGCTTTTGCTATGGGAAAACGCTCACCTGAACACATCCCACGAGGAGCGAGGACTCCATGGACCCGGTACTCCAAATACTCCATGCCCTTGTCTTTCTGCTCCTCTACGACCATCATCTACATAGGCGCCGAAGACAACGGTGAGTACTGCACCTACGACATGGGGGAGGGAGGAGGCAAAAGTTAGGGGGACACCCACCAAACACCCCCACCCTCGCATATTACAACATACACACCAATGCATCCACAAAAACCCCAGTAACAAACCACAATCCCCCCGGAAGAATGAAAAGACAAATCGAAATCCGTTCAAACATTGTAATGTTGCAATATACATGTCTTACAAAATTATACAGATATATACGAAAATCAGTCAGAAATATATACATTACGAGAAGTAGTGCAGATATGTACATAACAATGTCCGTGCACCAACAGTCCAAAAATGCATGGGCGAGGCCCACAAAAGATACCTGACCATAATCGGAGAGAACACTGCCGGGGCATCAGAAAGAAATACTACAGGCACCTCAGTGGGAAAGGAAGGGGGGGCACCTCAGCCGGATTACTGCAAAGCCAGATCCACGACGGGGCTCCATGCCCATTGATGTATCCTGGGGAGTGCAAAGCCACAATCTCTCAAGTCTCTACAGTGGGTGTGGTGCCCACCGTGCCATCCTGGGGAGTGCAAAGCCACAGTCTCTCAAGTCTCTATAGTGGGTGGGGTGCCTACCGTGCCATCCTGGGGAGTGCAAAGCCACAGTCTCTCAAGTCTCTACAGTGGGTGTGGTGCCCACCGTGCCATCCTGGGGAGTGCAAAGCCACAGTCTCTCAAGTCTCTACAGTGGGTGTGGTGCCCACCGTGCCATCCTGGGGAGTGCAAAGCCACAGTCTCTCAAGTCGATAACATTCTCTACTGGTTCTGGGGGGACTGGTGCCCAGAGTGCCTCATCCTGTGCAGGACTGAGGTAGTGGATGCATCTCTCCCCTGGTGCTGAAGGGGGACTGGTGCCCAGACTGGATGAGTCTCCCCGTGAAAGTTCCTGTCCTGTCACTGTCCCAGCTGCGCATGGGATAAGGATGCCTGATGTGGCGGTCTATTCATTCCTACCCGGTCTTTGCCCTGTTCAGCGGTCTTCACCATGGCGGTGCTTGCCCTGTTCAGTGGTCTTCACCATGGCGGTCTTTGCCCTGTTCAGCGGTGCTTTGCCATGGTGGTCTCTGGACTGTTCAGCAGTGCTTTGCCATGGTCCGAGATCGTCAGGCCAGACGCACAGAGGGTCATAATTTTTCCAGTCACCACATATGAGTATTTATGTTTTGGAGGTATTTAGTTTGAGATGGCTCCAGGTCATCCACTGATCAACGGCTCTGAGGCAACTGAAGATTTGTGAGTTTTCAATGTTTTTGGGGCATTCTAATTTAAGTAGTATTTGTGTGTCATCTGCATAGTTGTAGCATGTGAGATTGAAATCATTGATCAGTTCTGGTAAAGATATCATGTAGATGTTGAAAAGCAAAGGTGAGATGATTGACCCTTGGGGGACCCCTGCTTTTGTGAGGTAGGGTTCGGACGAGAAGGGGGGCGAGTGGATGATATTAGATCTTTTTTTAAGATAGGAAGTAATCCAGTCAAGAGCAATCCCTTGTGTGCCGGCTTTGTGGAGTCTTTGAGTTAGGGTGTCATGGTCAACCGTATCAAAGGCAGCTGAGAGGTCCAAGAGAAGTAGTGCAGCAACTCCATTTCAGTCGACTGTGTTTTTAAGATCATCCCAGATTGCTGTGAGTGCCGATTCAGTGCTTCTTCCTGGGCGGAATCCAGTTTGGAAGTCTGAAAGTATAGAATTGTCTTCAATGAATTGTGACATCTGGGCGAATGCTGTTCTTTCTATCAATTTGCCCAGGAAAGGTCCATTTGTGATTGGTCTGTAGTTTTTGGGGTCTTGCGGGTCTAGGTTTGTTTTCTTTAGTAAATGTCGTATGTATGCCTTTTTCAGGAATACAGGAAAAGTTCCTGAAGTTAAAGAGTTATTGATGATTCTTCTTACAGGTGTGGCAGCAGAAGTAGATAGAAGAATGTTCTTGAAGATTTGTGGTGGGCAAGGGGCAGAAGGGCAACCAGAAGGTCTGCTTGCTTTGACCAAATCCATAAATTCATCCTTGGCTATTTGTTTGAAGGACTGTAGAGGTTGGGTTGGTTTATTCTTAGAGGGTATTTTAGGAAAGGGGTTGGTGCTGATGGTTTTCTTCTTTTTTAAATAGGAGTCCAATGTGTCTGCCTTGGTTGTGTAGTGAGTTGCCAATTTGTTTGTGAAATCTTGAGTAGTGGGATGACTTCCTTCCATGCATGTAGGTTTTCGAAATTCGTTGAGAATTTTATAAAATTCCTTGGTTGTAGATTGAGCATTTTGAATTCTGTCTGAGTAGTATCTTTTTTTAGCTTTTTTGATTGATGATTTGTATATTCTGTTAAGTTTGTGTAGCTGCAGTTTGTCTTGACTTTTGTTTGTTTTGAGCCAGGACTGCTGCAACTTTCTGATTTGTTGCTTTATCTTTTTAAGTTCTGTGTTTCTCCAAGGTGTTGCTTTTCTTTTGTTGTGTTTAGTTTTTCTGAGTGGTATTAGGATATCAAAAGCTTCCTGTAGCCACTCATAAAGTTTTGGCACATAATTAATTGTATCTAGATCTGAGTTTGCTGTTAGTTGTGTTTCTAAGTGATCCAAATTGAGTTTGCTCCATGGTCGATAGGTGTATGTATGTAAGTAGTTGTGGGGTGTGTTGATTTGTGGAGTTGTATGTTGGAAAGTTTTCATATGGTGGTCTGACCAAGTGATTGGCGTGATGCTATGAATAGTAACTAGTACAGGCTTAGCAAAAATGACATCTAGGATGTGACCAGCGATGTGTGTGGGATTGTGTACAATCTGATGTAGGTTCAATGCGACTAGGCCAGTGGTGATAGCTTTTGGATGGGGCATATTGGGTTTGTCAAACCAAATGTTTAGATCCCCAAGAATGCATAGGTTGGAGTATAGTGTAATAAGGTTTGAGACTGTGTCTAGAAAAGCATCTGGGAATGTGGAGTTGTTAAGGGGAGGTCTGTAAAGGAGGAGAAAGTTACAGGAGGAAGTTGGAGTAAGGTGGCATCTATTAAGGAGGGCTTCACAACCTTACATGGAGATGTTGTCTGTTTTACTGAGGTTCAATGCCTGTTTGAATATAATAGCTAGTCCACCTCCTCTCTTGCCTATACGGTTTTGAGTGATGGTTTGATAGCCCGGAGGAACGGCTTCGTGCAACACTGGTGACATGTCATCTCTCAACCAGGATTCAGTTATGAATAGTAGGTCAGGTTGTGTGTCTGTGAGCAGGTCATAGATGTGGTGCTTGTTTTTTGAGAGTGATCGAGCATTTATGAGCTGCCAGTTTAGAAAAGGTGTGTTAGTGGTAGTGTTGTTTTGTTTAGGAGAAGGGTAAGTAGTATAATGTGAGCTTGAAGCAGGAGAGTTGCTAGTTGTGATAACTGTTTGAGGCTCACAATAGTCTTGCTTTTCAATATAGTGTTACTCTTCCAGCAGGTTAAGGAGGCATTTTGTTGGGTCTGTGTGTGTGGATGGTGGACTTGGTGGCTGAGAGAGCCATGAGAAGTGTACAGTTTTTTGTAGGGTAGTTTTATTATGTAATAGACAAGGGGATGCAAAGTCGCTATGAGTGGCATGTTTTTTATTTTGTTTGAGTTTGTTTAGTGTGCATGAAGTATAGGTTAGGGGTGGTGGAGGAGCATGTGGATCATGATGTAAGGCTCTAAATTGTGCAATGGAGGAGAGGCGAGTGAATGAAAGTTGCTGGGTTGGGGTGCTTGTGGTAGGTGTTTGTGAAGAGTGAGAAAGTAGGGGTGGAGATAGGATGGAATTTGTATTCTTTGTGTAGTCCTGAGGGTGGGAGTGGGTATGACAATAAGTGTAATGTAAGTTTGTGTTGCTTTGATGTGCTGATGTTTGTGGTCGGTATTGTTTTTGTGGAATAGTGAGAGGGGATATTGATGTAGTTGTTTTTGGTGAGGGATTTGTATGTGAGTTAGTGCTGGTGAGTGGAATTTGAGTGTTAGATGGGGTGTTGATGTGTTTTGGAGATGAATGTACGAGGTGTGTAAGAGGTGATGGGTGTGTGTCAGGGGAGTTAGTATTAGTTGCGATGACTGGAAGAGGTAATATGTGTGGTGGAGTAAATGTGGGGATTGTATAATTGTGTGTAATTGGTGAAGAGAGGGGAAGAGTGTTTGTAGATGGTGTGTTTGAAAGCAGGGTTTGGGCATTGTTACGATGACAGGTGGTCTGTATTGAGCAAACAGCGGATAGTGTTGTTGGTTAGTATGAGCAGAGAGTGTGTATCTGGAAGGCTGAGACTGAGAGAAATGTATAATGTAGTTTTGTATTGTGTGGGTGATGGCAGGTTGTGTTAGTGGGAGTGGACAGAGTAGTGTTGGCTGTGAGAATGCAGGTGTTTGACTGTAGTAGTTGTGGGGTATATGTGCATATGTGTTGTATATAGGGTATTGTGTTGGGTGATGGGGCAATGCAATCTGTCTGTGGTCAGTTTGTGATGCATGAGTTGGATGCCTTTGTAGAATATGTGTTTGTATGTTGAAGGATGTGTAGGGGCTGGAATCATTTCTGGTCCACTGAGAATTGGGCAGCATTTCTGGCCCTAAACCCTAGTCCCTACCTGTCCCGAACAGGCCCAAACAGGCATCTGCCCTTGTCCTCTCCACCCAAACAGGCAGCTGCCCTTGTCCTCTCCGCCCAAACAGGCAGCTGCCCTTGTCCTCTCTGCCCTTTGCCTCGACACCCGGGCTGAGATGCCCTGAATCCTAGCCTTTTATAGCCCTGCTGGCCAATAAGAAGCTGGTCCTAACCCTAGCCAATCCAATTTCAAGCTCTGATTCAACCAACTAATGGGAGACCCAGCCCTAATCACCAATCATAGCCCTATTCCTGACCACCAATCACAGCCTGAGCCCTAAAACCAGCAACCAATCAGAATCTCAGCTCTATCCACCAATCACAGCCCTAGAACCAACAGCCAATCAGAATCTCAGCCCTATCCACCAATCACAGCCCTAGAACCAACAGCCAATCAGAATCTCAGCCCTATCCACCAATCACAGCCCTAGAACCAACAGCCAATCAGAATCTCAGCCCTATCCACCAATCACAGCCCTAGAACCAACAGCCAATCAGAATCTCAGCCCTAGAACCAACAGCCAATCAGATTCCCAGCCCTATCCATCAATCACAGCCCTAAAACCAGCAATCAATCAGAATCTCAGCCCTATCCACCAATCACAGCCCTAGAACCAACAACCAATCAGAATCTCAGCCCTATCCACCAATCACAGCCCTAGAACCAACAGCCAATCAGAATCTCAGCCCAATCCACCAATCACAGCCCTAGAACCAACAGCCAATCAGAATCTCAGCCCTATCCACCAATCACAGCCCTAGAACCAACAGCCAATCAGAATCTCAGCCCTAGAACCAACAGCCAATCAGATTCCCAGCCCTATCCACCAATCATAACCGCAGCCCTGGAGCCAGCAACCAATGAAATACCATCTCCCAACAACCTATCACAACAACATATGCAACAACCAATAGGAACTTATGTAAGGAGCAAGTTAACTGAAGTCCAGTCCCTGTGGTCAGGGGGAAAGGCAACTGCTGCTCTATTCAGAATCTCCTTGGATACAGACAGGCTGAATCCACACTTCCAAGCTAGCAGAGTCTACTTTCCAGGTAAGGGAGAGAATGTTTAAGAAACATACACTGGAATAGTGCTGGGCGTGAACTCTAAAATCGGGCTTTTTTAAAGGCAAAAATACAGGGGGGCAGACAGTTTTTAAGCACACTTTAAATCACAGAAACAGATTAAAACAGTCTCCTAAAAACACACTCTGCAAGGGGTATGTAGCCTTTTTACTTAGAAGAGAAAAAAAGAGGGGGGGGCACAAACTAACAAGGCAATTCACACAGTCACGGCAAAAACTATTAAAAAAAAACACCACTTTAAAAGAGGCCAGGCTGGCTGAAACACTGAGAGTCCACAGTAAAACAGACACAGGTAGCTGAAACAAACACTTTTGAACAAATAATACTATTTACCCAGAAAAGTCTCAGGGTTCCTTACCTAGGTCTTTTTGCAATCCTTGAACACTGGGCTGTATCAGGACACAGGGGAGATGCACAGAGGCTCACAAAATGGAGGTGGCTGTCTTGGGCTTCCCTCCACAAACTTAAGGGGCCAGAGCAGGTGGAGGGCGGGTCTCAGGTGCAGCAGGGACTCAGGGAGCCAATCAGCTAAGTCCAGTCCCTGTGGTCAGGGGGAAAGGCAACTGCTGCTCTATTCAGAATCTCCTTGGATACAGACAGGCTGAATCCACACTTCCAAGCTAGCAGAGTCTACTTTCCAGGTAAGGGAAAGAATGTTTAAGAAACATACACTGGAATAGTGCTGGGCGCGAACTCTAAAATCGGGCTTTTTTAAAGGCAAAATTACGGGGGGGGGCAACAGTTTTTAAGCACAATTTAAATCACAGAAACAGATTAAAAGAGTCTCCTAAAAACACAGTCTGCAAGGTGTATGTAGCCTTTTTACTTAGAAGAGAAAAAAGGGGGGGGGGAGGTGCCACAAACTAGCAAGGCAATCCACAGAGTCACGGCAAAAACGATAAAAAAAAAAGCACCACTTTAAAAGAGGCCACGCTGCCTGAAACACATAGAGTCCACAGTAAAACAGACACAGGTAGCTGAAACAAACACTTTTGAACAAATAATACTGTTTACCCAGAAAAATCTCAGGGCTCCTTACCTAGGTCTTTTTGCAATCCTTGAACACTGGGCTGTATCAGGACAGAGGGGAGATGCACAGAGGCTCACAAAATGGAGGTGGCTGTCTTGGGCTTCCGTCCACAAACTTAAGGGGCCAGAGCAGGTGGGGGGGGGCAGGTCTCAGGTGCAGCAGGACTCAGGGAGCCAATCAGCTAAGTCCAGTCCCTGTGGTCAGGGGGAAAGGCAACTGCTGCTCTATTCAGAATCTCCTTGGATACAGACAGGCTGAATCCACACTTCCAAGCTAGCAGAGTCTACTTTCCAGGTAAGGGATAGATTGTTTAAGAAACATACACTGAAATAGTGCTGGGAGCGAACTCTAAAATCGGGCTTTTTTAAAAGCAAAAATACAGGGGGGCAGACAGTTTTTAAGCACAATTTAAATCACAGAAACAGATTAAAAGAGTCTCCTAAAAACATACTCTGCAAGGTGTATGTAGCTTTTTACTTAGAAGAGAAAAAAGGGGGGGGTGCCACAAACTAGCAAGGCAATTCACATAGTCACAGCAAAAACAATTAAAAAAAAAACGCCACTTTAAAAGAGGCCAGGCTGCCTGAAACACAGAGAGTCCACAGTAAAACAGACACAGGTAGCTGAAACAAACACTTTTGAACAAATAATACTATTTACCCAGAAAAATCTCAGGGCTCCTTACCTAGGTCCTTTTGCAATCCTTGAACACTGGGCTGTATCAGGACACAGGGGAGATGCACAGAGGCTCACAAAATAGAGGTGGCTTTCTTGGGCTTCCCTCCACAAACTTAATACTTATATCAAGTATTGTAGATCACTGTTTGCCACATTAATTATCTTCCATTTGCAAAGTTGGGTGATCTGTGGTTATACAACCAAACTGACACTGTCCCCTAATTGAAACATGGTTTAGCAAATGTCCTACTTCGGCAATCTTGATGACGTAGGTCTCTATTCGTATGCACCTTTGGAATGGCGGCACTCACAGGAATGCTGGCCTGCTGATCTTAGCATACAACCATGTCTGTGATAGCCTTCATACTGAGAAGTTAACAATTGTACATGTGCTGCACTAGATCAGCAGGGGTGTACCAAACGTAAACTACCAAACTATTTCATCACTTTAAATGTATGATGGAAGCAGTCAGTGGTCCCTTGCACAACATCATGCAAATAAATATTTTCTGACCATGCATTCACAAAGTTCAGAGATCCCATGATGACCCATTAACTTTGTAAAAACGTTTGGCTATAAAGTGACACAGATGGCAAAGGCACCAGCTCTGTACCAGGAATTATGCCCAAGCCAAAGTTGCTGTTGGGACATGCTACTCAATGATAGGAAATCTATGCCTACTCCGAAAAGCCACAAGAAGATTCTGTGTACTGCTACTGCTATCTGGTAGAATCTGGGCACAATTACGTTTGGCCATGTGAAAGATTATCTGTCCAGACGTAAACACACAGAAACAATGAACTTAGGGCCAGATGTTATCTTTTTTTTAATGTGTACCATTTGCTTCATCTGTTTACGCTACAGCTATGGAAAGTAGCACCAAAAACTTAAATAATATCAAGTGTGCATTACATTGGCATCGATAATTAATTTTAAATGCTGCACAAACCAAGTCGAAATATCAGCCTGAGACATTAACAGAGGTAAGGAAGATATTTGTATCTAGGGCCATGAATACTGTGCAGACATGTATTCAAGATTTGGGGGACTACTTTGGTTACTTGCATTAGCATGTGAAATACATCTCATTCCTCGTACACTCACAGGCCCTGAATAATACTTTTGTTTGTGACGCATTATCATCGCCTATTGATGTCAAAGCAGCACTTATTAACAAGATAAAGTTGTATTATGTAAGTTTGTGCAGCTTTTGCTTCAACAAATGACGGTAATGCATAGCAAAAATTGTTTTCATCAGGGCCATAGTTTGTTCAGCTTGCATTCCACATGTCCACAAACATTGCATGCAGCATGTCACAAAATCTGCTACTGTCACTACAGAGCATTTAACTGTACACATTAGTCTAATTTGTACTCACCAACAGGGCCACCAATCATCACACCCAGGTGGTCCAGCAGGTCTTGCTCTAAGGCCACCAGGTCAGCCCAGCGATGTTTAAGTTGGTGGTCATTGTGCTGGCTGTTGAACAGTCTCTTTAGGTGGAACAGCACCTCTGACCACCTGAGCCTCCCAGCCTTGGTGTGATACCCCTGTATCACCCTGCCACCAGCCTCTAACATCAGGGGGAGGAAGTGGCACACCAGCCAAATACAAGCCCCCAGCTCCTCTCACCCATTCTCCCCAGACGTGGCCTTCCCAACATTTAAAAAATAATAGGGATAGGAAAGGGAAAAGAGGCAAATACAGGGAAAGGAGGTAAGGAAATGAAACTTAAAGAACCCACAAACAGCCCAACAATACCCCAACTAACAATACCCTTGACACACTCCCAACAGTACAAAGACAAATTTAATCACAAAAAATGGCAAAAACACACTTACACTGATTTCCACAGACACTTACAAAAACAACAGACATCAACTGAAATGGCACACAGGAGACAAAAGCACAATATTGACAGAAACAACTCTCTACACAGCCACACAGTCTAGAATCAATCAATCAATCAATCACACAAATTTCTTAAGCGCACTACTCACCCGGTAGGGTCTCATGGCGCTGGGGGGGGGGGGAGAAGAATCACAGACTGCAAAGTGAAAGTGAAAGTACACCCACTGTACCATTTCAGTAAACAGGATATCATATTACATCACTTCCTGTCTCAAATGCGGTGCGTTTTTATTATGATGCGTGGAATTTTATGACTCTCACAGACTTTGCCTCAATATTTTTTGCCACATGTGCTTAAAAATTCCCCTGCATTCAAGGATCAATATTTTTTTAATAGATAACCGTTTTCATGGGGTGTAGTGCTGGAATTAACACTAGGGACCAATCGATGTACAATGGGTGTGAGCATCATTTTTTTATGCATATACGTCATACTTTGACGCATATGCGTCTTTTTTGCCACTTTCGCATCAAAATATCTGTCTATAACTGTGTTTGTGTCATTTTTCTGTTTTTTTAACATACATGAAGGCTATAACTATACAAAGATAGGATGTTATGGCCTGCTGTGTGTGTTCTAGTGTTTGGGCACATGTGGCAGACCACACTTCTGCAGACCATAATACTCATGTTGTTGTGCCGGATTAGCACTCTTAACTGATGCAACAGCAACACAAACTTATGGAATTAAAATTGGTATTTCCTAGTTTGAGCAGGTGTTGCATCAATAGAGGATAGCAAGGCTATGCAACTTAAATAATTCACTCATGGCATGTGTGTTTTTTCTGTGAATTGGCTATATCAAGTGTTGTTGTGCCTCTGTGTGAACGTCACAGTAACTGTTTTGTATAATGTGCAGGTATGCATGTGTTGTAATTGTGAATAAGCATCAGATGCCATTCATTGAGGTACATCGGTCATGATATGTTTTTGTCATATCTGTTGCATCTTATGCTGTGTGAACTTCCCTGACTTTTGGGACAAAACATCTCCCATGAGAAACTATACACAGGATAGATAGAGGACGATTGATAATGGCAATGTCAAAAATGTGAGCCATCACATGTAATGAAATGTTGGATACCACTTCATGACACTTGTGTGTATACTACCCATGAGTCAGGCATTTGAACATGCTAGGTAGGAACAGTGTTTGTGACACAGAGTCCCAAATCCAATCCAAAAATCTTTTGGTACACCAAAGTTTGAGTCGTGTAAATGACCTATGTTTCTCCTGTGGCTGTGGAGGACCAGCAGACAATGCTGCATGTGTTCACATATTTCCAGTTGTAGTGCTACATGCACTACGTGCAAGATAAACAATGGTGCAGGGTGTGGACCATTGGCCTCTGCTTCCATTGGCCTTCGCTTCCATTTTGGTTCACAACTCCATTTTGTCGAGTCTGGTTCAGTGCGTAAGGCATTGTTCTGTGTTTTTCCACAAGCTTCGGCAAGCTGAAGGGTGGGGTGTTTTTCTGCTCAACTTCCCTCCATCTGCCTGATACGAAGGGCGCTATTTACATTCCACGAGCTATCAGTTAGAACAACAGGGGGATGCGCCTGTACACAAGGAGGAATGCAAGCTGCCTGTACACAAGGAGGAATGCAAGCTTCACCTTGGAGCCCTCTCCTGGGAACTTGGCCTGTTCTGAGGAGACGTCTCGAAGGGTGAACAAGGTACCGCCGATTGCACAATTTGTAAAGGAGGGGGTCTTTTTCTAGAAAAGACTCCTGGGCGTTAGTAAATACTATAAAGGTTGGGGGCCTGGATGGACTGGTTGAGGAACTCTCTTCTGGGTTGGAGGCAACGCCAGGAGGACTGATTGTCCCTCCTGATCCCTGTGGCTCCCTGTGCCAGCTGATTTGGGTTCCCCAGCTTTGTGTACGGTGAAGGGATGCAGACGCTCTTTTCGGTGAAGCTTTTCAATTTATTAAGTATATTGTGTGTGCGTGCGTAATATGCACTTATTCTTGCAGTCATTTTCATGCTATTTAGCTTTGAAGTATATTGTGTGTGTGTGTATTATATGCACTGACTCTTGCAGTTATTCACAGAGTGCTTATATTCTCACCATTATTCTCATGTTATTCTCTTGATATATATATATATGTATATATATTAGTGTGGTTAGCTTTGCCATATGAGAACTTGCTCCTTAAATAAACTTGATTATTTTACTCACTAAGGTGTTTGAGAGTGATTGCTTTACATTGTGCCTTAAAATATCCTGAAGTGCATAGTTTTGATATTCTGAAGAGTAAAGCAACACAAATTGGCGTAGTCGTTTGCAGGATTCGAAAAACAAAAAAAAAGGGAAAATGCTTAATAAGATCAAAGCGAACTCAAAAGCAAGTTCTCATGTAGCAAATCCAGACATAGAAATACCGGGGTGGGAAATGGCCCCGTATAAACTTTTAGCTCAGGAATGGTCACGTTGTGCTGGTTTGTGTGAAAATTGGAATGCGTGTATGTTAAATGCAGAACCTGAAAATGTTCTTATATGTTTACAAAAGGTATCAATTGATAAGGGAAGGGAGATTTGTGCGTTGGGGAGGCGAGGCTGGATCTTGCTTTCTGCGTACCGAATGTTGTATGAAAAATGTTTACAGTTACAAAAAGTCCACGAGCAGCTGGAGAAGGCGTTAGTTGGAGCCCGAAATTCCTCTACCATGCTAGCTTGTCAAAATAAATTATTAAGTGATAAGCTGGAAATGTACCAACTGGTTGCAGAGAGAACGGCCGTTAGCGTCGCTAAATATAAACACAAGAAACGAAGAGGGAAAGTTAATAAAAAGAAGGTGCATTTAGCTATCTCTCAGGCAGGATTAGCCTTTGACCCTGAATTTTGGGATGGAAACATCTGGGATACATCTGATTTTTCAGATGAGTCCGGGGGTGATAACTGTCAAGATGTTAGTCAGGGAAAGACAGAGCGCAGGAATGTTGTCCGTGCGCAGCCCATATATCGGCGAAAGTTACAGCATAGTCCAGCTAATCCTGGAGGGGTGATGTTGGATGCCCTGGAGGATTATACACAGCAAGAACTAAGTGATGTGATAGACAGATTTCGACAGAGGTCTGGGGAAACATTGCTTACGTGGATGGTGCGTGTGCATGATATGGGGGGCCAGAGGGTCCAATTGGATCACGGCGACGCCCCGAGGCTTTGTATGTTAAGTACAGACCCGGTTATCCAAAATGAGTTTAGAACTTATCCAGGGAATGGTCCCATGACCAATTTGTTGGAGTTAGCTGCGCAAGGGTGTGCTCAGAAGTATCCGACAGAGTCAGACTGGCCGCCTAATGATAAACCTTGGTATACTTTGAGAGATGCAGTACAGAGATTGAAGGAAGAAGGGATGAAAACAGCTATCTTTATGGGTAATGCCCATGATTTGATTAATGGAATTTTAAGTGTGTCTGTGCGAAACCGGTTGATTAGGGCCGCTCCTCCTGCATATAAGCATGTCATCATGACTTTGTTAATTAAAATTAATCTGACGGATAACCCATTGTCTCAGGTGGTAGAAGCGGTGCGTGAGTTAAGTGACTTAGGAGAATGGGCTAAGCCAGAGAGGAATTCACGGTCTGAGAATCGTACTGATAACAACAGGGTGACAAGGCGAGACATGTTTCAGGCCTTGCTGCGAGATGGGGTGACCAGGGATGAAATTGATGGGATAAGCACCAAGGACATGTGGGAAATGTACCGCAAACGCGGTTTGGATAAAAAGGAGGGGAGCAGGAAAGGGAACAAGAAGGATAACAAAGTGGTGAACCAGAGAGAGGCAGAAGGGGAGGAGCGTGAGGGTGAAAAGGGAGAGAGAGGGAGAGAGCCCCACAGGAGAGAGAGATCCCCAGATGATGGAGATTGGGAGGAAGAGCACCGAAGCTCAGAGGGTACCCGGAGCAGGGAGAGAGACCGGGAACTGACAGGCTCTGGGAAAACTCGAGGAAGAGAGTGGGAGAGGGAGCTGGTAAGCTCAGAGAGGTTGCGAAGCAGAGACAGGGAGGAGGAGCTCCCTGAGAATTACCGCAAACTGTATCCAGATCTGACTTGGGCAGACTCTGATGTGCGCAGAGTGAAAATAGATTAGGAAACAGGTCAAACTCCGGTGCAGGGATGGGCTCGCAAAGATAACAGACCTCATGTCAAAGTAGAAATTTATTGGAAACGTGGAAATGTTCAAAAAGTTCGAGCCCTCGTTGACACCGGAGCGGAGGCCTCTTTGATTCATGGCAACCCAAGAAAATTCAGGGGACAGTACTTTACCATTACGGGATTGGGCGGAAAAGAAACTCCGGCAGTGCAGATAGTGGTTCCCATGAAAATAGGGGCACTTCCAAAAAGAGAATACACTGTCTTGATTGTGCCCATTCCCGAGTACATTATTGGAATTGACATTTTGAAAGGGATGACCCTACATTTGGAAGATGGATGTTATCAATTTGGTTCCAAAAGATTTATATCAATAGCCGCCGCAAGGATGGGGCTGTTGAAGATTCCTCCGGTAACACTTCCCCAAGCTACTAAGGTGATTCAAATGAAACAGTACAGAATACCGGGAGGACATGAGGAGATTAGCCAGACTATACATGATTTACTGGAGGCCGGGGTAATAGTTCCCATCACCACTGCGTGGAATAATGCCCTCTGGCCTGTTCGTAAAAGTGACAACAGTTGGAGGATTTGCATTGATTATCGCCAATTGAATAAACATACACCTCCTCTGACTGCAGCGGTCCCAGACACCATTACCTTGATTGAGAACATACAGAAACACAGTGGGACTTGGTATGCCACCATTGACATTGCCAATGCGTTCTTTACGATACCAATAGCTACTGAGAGCCAGCCTCAGCTGGCATTCCAGTGGGCGGGGCGTCAGTACACCTTCTGTAGATTGCCCATGGGGTATTTACATAGCCCCACTATCTGCCACCGGCTGGTGGCAGAGCATTTGGATGAAGTACCAGTGGTTCCCGGACTGCAAATTTCCCACAATATAGATGACGTGATGATGCAGGGAGAGACACAAGAACAGGTGCAAATTCAGCTAGACAGGGTGGTGGAATATTTGCAGAATAAAGGGTGGGAGATTAACCCCGAAAAAGTGCAGGGACCGTCTCAGATCGTGAAATTTTTGGGCATTCAGTGGAATCAGGGACACATAGAAGTGTTGCCAAAAGTGAAACAAAAGATTAAGGAATTTGCAGTGCCGCGAAATCGGAAGGAAGCCCAGAGTTTTATTGGACTATTATGGTATTGGAGACAGCATATACCCCATTTGTCTCAGATTTTGGCCCCATTGTACAAAGTTACACGAAAGAAGAATGCGTTTGAATGGGGAGAGCAGGAGCAGCGTGCGTTTGAATTGGCGAAAGACGCCATTCAGCATGCTTTGGATTTGTGGCCGATTCGAGAGGGAGACATTGAGTTGAATGTGACAGTCCAGGGGCAGTATGCTAATTGGAGTTAATGGCAAAAACAAGGAAGAAAGAGGGTGCCCCTGGGATTTTGGACAAAGAAGTTACCCGAGGCAGGAGAGCGATATACTCCCTTTGAGAAGCAGCTGCTGGCCTGCTATTGGGCCCTGGTTGATACTGAGCAAATTACACTGGGACACAATGTGATTTTAAGGCCTGAAATTCCCATCATGCAGTGGGTAATGAGTTCCCCTAAAACTCATAGAATTGGACATGCGCAGGAAGTCAGCATTATAAAATGGAAATGGTATGTCCAGGACAGGGCACGAGCGGGTCCAAAAGGAACTGCTGTTTTGCATGAGCAGGTAGCGCAGGCTCCAGTGGAGAATTCCGAAATGTTGCACGATGTACCTTCAGTGTGTGAATCCCCAGTAGGGTGGGGCCAGCCGTTCGCAGACTTGTCTGCAGATGACAAAAAACATGCGTGGTTCACAGATGGCTCAGCAAAATATGTTGGAGCGAAAAGGCACTGGAAGGCAGTGTCCTATAATCCTGTTACAAAGAAGCTTTTGACAACTACAGGACAGGGAAGAAGTAGCCAGTTTGCAGAGCTTTATGCTGCGTATCAAGCTTTAAAACAAGAGCTACCCGGAAAATGTCACATTTATACAGATTCCTGGTCTACCGCCAATGGGTTAGCTACTTGGCTTCCCACGTGGCATGCACATCAGTACAAAATCCATAACAAAGAGGTATGGGGGAAGGAGTTATGGCAGGAGATCTGGGAAATGTTACCTCAAAGCACCGTGACTGTCTATCATGTGGACGCTCACTGTCCAACTGATTCATTAGACCGATGGTTCAATTGTCTTGCAGACGATCGAGCCAAGATTCAAGAGGCTGAAGTGGAGGCGCAGAATTCTGATTTGGTGGGAATGGATAAATGGGCACACCAGAAATGTGGACATCTTGGAGAAAAGGCTACTCACAGGTGGGCTGAGATTAGAGGGATGCATCTTCCCCTAGATTTGATTAAAACAGCAATCATTGAATGTCCCATTTGTCAGCATGCACAGCACAGACCGGTCCCACAGGTGGTGAGAGGCCAGCTAGGCAGAGGTAAATTGCCAGGACAGATTTGGCAGATTGATTACATTGGACCAATGCCAGTTAGCAGAGGGTGTCAGTATGCCTGCACCGTGGTAGACACTTACTCTGGTTATCTCATAGCCTTTCCCTGCAGGCGCGCAACTCAGCAGAGCACCCTGACAACATTAGATCTGTTGATTCTGTACTATGGGGTGCCACTCCAGATTCAAAGTGATAACGCCAGCCACTTCAAGGGCAGACTAGTGCAGGACTATTGTGCACAACACAATATTGAGTGGATTTTTCAAAAACCTTACTACCCACAAGCAGCGGGACTGATTGAGAGAATGAATGGGTTGTTGAAAGAACAATTGCGTAAGTTGTCTGATGGGACACTGAAGGGGTGGAGGGATAATTTGTACGATGCTTTGCAAATTTTGAACAACCGACCCCTTACAAATGCCGAGACACCTCTCATGAGAATGCTCACGCCCGCTTTACAGATTAATCCGTTTACGGCGAGTAATACCATTGTGTATTGGGAAACAGCTCCAGGAGCTTTGGCCCCATATCGAGCTACACCAGAATCTGCAGGACTTGACTTACATGCTTTACACATGCATCGATTGAAGCCTAGAGACATCACTCTGATTGAAACTGGGGTGGGAATTCAGATTCCCCCTGAGCATTACGGTCTGATCGCCCCTCGATCTCGGCTTGCCCTGAGAGGCATCCAAGTTTTAGGAGGCGTGATAGATGCAGACTACCAAGGCGAGTTAAAAGTCATTCTCTTGAACAGTGGTGACGCAGACCTAGTGGTGCAACCTGGTGATCGCGTTGCCCAAATTGTCATCATGCCGGTTTATGGAGGTGTTGTTAAGAAGGGGAGTGCCCCAGCTCTTCTCACTGTAAGAGGCAAAGGAGGGTTCGGATCTACTGACAAGAACCCAGGGGCCAAAGTGTGGATTGAATCCCCAAATAACCCTCCTCAACCCGCTGATGTCATCGCCACTGGACCAGACAATGTCCTAGTAGTTATGCGACCTGGTCAAGACAAATGGGAACATGTTCCCGCTGACAAATGATATTTGCGAGAATGATAATACGTGTTTTGTCCTTTCTTCTTTTCAGATCATCCTGTGGAGTGCCTGTGCCATGAGTGTGGTGTATGGAGCCCGTTCGGGAGACTCCACCGGGGAACGGGAGGGGCTCATAGCCCAAATATTTAACCGTCAGTCGCAGATGCCGACGCTACTGCATCAACCGAACAATGTTTGGATTCATCTAGTGCAGGAAGTGCTGAATATATCTTACTTCTGTATGAGTAACATGCAAAGCGTTCAAGATCTGATTACCACTTGTCTAGTGGCAGTGCCCACTCCTGCTGCTGTATTATTGCACATCTTTAACAATACAAACCAGGATGGAATGGTGGATGTGAGTGACGTTCGCTCCCATCTGTCACTCTATGAGTACTGCCGTCATTGCCTGAAGGTGGGCAGGCGGTTGTGGAGGAACATAACATCTATACTCACGTTTAACATCTCAAATGGGGATGTGTGCTATTCGTTGACCTGTGATCCTATGAAAATAGGTAAATGTGCTCAGCTCAAATTGGAGAAATGAGACAAAAACTTAACTGCTGCACAACGGATGTTGTGCCACTCACGGAATGACCTGACCTGTTTGAATGTAAATAATTCGATGTTTTGCCAGCAAGTGGTGCCTGCTGCCAGCCACATTCAAAATGTTAAGTTGCCTAAAGGTTGGCTCTTTTCTTGTGGTAACCTTTCTTTTACTTGTATTCCAGCCAATCTAACCGGAGGGCCTTGTGCCTGGTCACGCTTAGGCTTTCTCATGTTTCCTATGGATACTGCTCTACACCCTCGCTATACTAGAGACACTATTCAATTACCTACTGACTGTGATTCTGAAATTTCATTGCTTTCCAAAACAGAATATGTTAGTTTAGCTGGTTCTATCGTAGGGGTGCCAGGACTTGCAGTATATAATACCAGAGTTATTAATAAACTTGCATGTTTAGTAGTCAAGAATATTAACTATACATCAGCTGCCTTAGCTAAGCTGTTATTAGATGTAAAGGGAATTAGAAGAGCTGCTTTGCAGAATCGCGCTGCTATTGATTATTTACTGCTTAAACACAACCATGGCTGCAGTGATTTTGAAGGGTTGTGTTGCTTCAATTTATCCGACCACTCCATATCAATCAACTCCCATATAGAGGCCCTGCATAAGTTAGTGAAGGGGGTGCAGCAGGATGTTGACAAGGGGTGGTGGGATTGGGCTTTTGGATGGCTGCCTAATTTAGGCCAACTGCGTTATATCTTTGGTGTAATCATTATCATAACAGTTATTTTAATTTCGTTATGTTGTTGTATTCAGTGTGTGCCTAACCTTCTATCTCAGTGTCGCCCAAGAACATTGCCATTTCAGCTTATAGGATATACTTAGTTGAAAGTTGGCCAAATGGTCCAAGGGTGGAAATGTAGTGCTACATGCACTACGTGCAAGATAAACAATAGTGCAGGGTGTGGACCATTGGCCTCTGCTTCCATTGGCCTTCGCTTCCATTTTGGTTCACGACTCCATTTTGTCGAGTCTGGTTCAGTGCGTAAGGCATTGTTTTGTGTTTTTCCACAAGCTTCGGCAAGCTGAAGGGTGGGGTGTTTTTCTGCTCAACTTCGCTCCATCTGCCTGATACGAAGGGCGCTATTTACATTCCACGAGCTATCAGTTAGAACAACAGGGGGAAGCGCCTGTACACAAGGAGGAATGCAAGCTGCCTGTACACAAGGAGGAATGCAAGCTTCACCTTGGAGCCCTCTCCTGGGAACTTGGCCCGTTCTGAGGAGACGTCTCGAAGGGTGAACAAGGTATCGCCGATTGCACAATTTGTAAAGGAGGGGGTCTTTTTCTAGAAAAGACTCCTGGGCGTTAGTAAATACTATAAAGGTTGGGGGCCTGGATGGACTGGTTGAGGAACTCTCTTCTGCGTTGGACGTAACGCCAGGAGGACTGATTGTCCCGAAAGAGGCTCCCTGTGCCAGCTGATTTGGGTTCCCCGGCTTTGTGTGCGGCGGAGGGATGCAGACGCTCTTTTCGGTGAAGCTTTTCAATTTATTAAGTATATTGTGTGTGCGTGCGTAATATGCACTTATTCTTGCAGTCGTTTTCATGCTATTGAGCATTGAAGTATATTGTGTGTGCGTGTATTATATGCACTGACTCTTGCAGTTATTCACAGAGTGCTTATATTCTCACCATTATTCTCATGTTATTCTCTTGATATATATATATATATGTATATATATTAGTGTGGTTAGCTTTGCCATATGAGAACTTGCTCCTTAAATAAACTTGATTATTTTACTCACTAAGGTGTTTGAGAGTGATTGCTTTACATTGTGCCTTAAAATATCCTGAAGTGCATAGTTTTGATATTCTGAAGAGTAAAGCAACACACCAGTGGTTCATTGCACAAAGGTGTCCAGTTCAAGTGTGTGGCCATGTGTACCCTGTGTCAGTATTAGCTTCCATGTTGTCATAGTTACGTGCAGGACTAGTCATGAGTCTGTGAAGCCATTCCATCAATTAACAGAGTATCCTTCAAAGCAGATTTGCCCTAAAACTAAAGATAAACTAACAACACACATGGTGATAGCCCAGCTATGGCACAGTAGAACTTTTAGAAGGCTGACGACAGAGCAACCTTGGTGTGCTCAAATACATTATGGATCAGTAATAGTTAACAGGCAGGTTTCTTCACAACATTTGTACACAGGGTGGGCTCTAAAATTCCCACTGCAACAGGGAACATCAGTGCCTCTGTGCTGATTAATCTCACAGCTAGTCACCACGCAAACCCCATCAGAAGGTGACGGCAGAAGTGAATCTGTGTGTGGACTGTCAGGGCACAAACATGTTTTGTCCTTACATACACATTAGCAACCCTTGTTTGCTGTGCTGTAGGCACCGTACCAAATCCATGCATACAGCAATAGCACACTATCACTGTTTATCACAAAAATGCAAAACCAGACAAGGGATGGGGGCTAGAGTAGGCAATTTGAATACATGTCCCAGAACAGAATACAATAAGTAAACTGATTAAACTATACTGTTCATTTGAGGATTCATCGTCGACCTAACAGACACAATACACAAGGAGGAAACAGAGGGCATGGAAAGCAACTATGAGACAAATGTAGCCACAGGAAATGTCTATGGTTAACGCAAAGACTGGAAGCAGTCTGGCTAACAGGATGAACCTCTGTCAGGAACAAACATGAACAATGCAAATACACAGTGAGCAGACTCTGACTGGGACAAGCAGGAACAACACTGTGGGAACAAAATACAGTTTCTGCTGTGGTCTGCACTGTTACACAATCCCCCAAGGGCTCTGGTACACAAGTGATTTGTACACCAATGCACAACAAGGAGATTCAGAAAATGGCAGTTTCTAAGCAGTTCCAGGCAAGGGCAGGGTATAGTCAAATGCCTGGTCTGCATGGTAGTGCTCACAGGTGTGTGCAGCTTCAGTCTCGCACAAGTTGTGGAGTTGAGAATCAAGTTCAAAGTGCCAAGTAGACCTTTCACATGGGAAGCAATGGACAGCTGATTACAGGTCTTACCGACTACCAGGCAGTGCATTGTTTGATCTGAAGTCCATGCCGACTGACGAACTATGACTATGGCATGCCATCCTGAAGTGGGACGCACACAGGAGTCAGAATGGGAGTCTGGGTGTGTGGAGCTGAGGAATCGCAGGCTACCAATAGTCAATTTACAGGGCCCCCTTGAAAAGTGTGGGGAGAGACTCAAAACATGGCAATCGCGGGACTTATTACCTGGGATGATTGTACGACGGAACACCGACTTTAAAAACAACTACTGCCTTAACAACGAGTCGGAACACCGACCTCGTTCTTACTACTAATGATTTTACCACGAATGCCTTAACAATGATATTTTGTTGTAAAGGCATTCCTGATAAAAGCATTAGTAATAAGCACCATTCACCCTACATCCCTCACCCCACCCCCCCAACCCCACCACAAAACCTAAAACCCCCTAACCCCCCACCCCCTCCCCAAAACCAAAAATGCCCCACCCCCCCAACCTCACCCCAAAACCAAAAACGCCCCACCCCCCAACCCCACCCCAAAACCTAAAACCCCCTAACCCCCCACCCCCACCCCCTCCCCAAAACCAAAAACACCCCACCCCCCAACCCCACCCCAAAACCTAAAACCCACTAACCCCCCACCCCCTCCCCAAAACCAAAAACACCCCACCCCCCCAACCCCACCCCAAAACCTAAAACCCCCTGACCCCCCACCCCCTCCCCAAAACCAAAAACGCCCCACCCCCCCAACCCCACCCCAAAACCTAAAACCCCCTAACCCCCCACCCCCTCCCCAAAAACAAAAATGCCCCACCCCCCCAACCCCACCCCAAAACCTAAAACCCCCTAACCCCCACCCCCTCCCCAAAACCAAAAACGCCCCACCCCAAAACCTAAGCCCCACCACCCCCACCTCCTCCCCAAAACCTAAACCCACCACTTACATTAGTCGACCCCTTGTCACCTGCGTCGTCCTCCTTCGCCAACTCCCTTCTTTGTACCTTAACCACGCATGTTCGTTGTTCAGAACATGCGTAGTTAAGGCACAAAATAACGGAGTTGTGGTTTAAAAAAGCGTTGTTGCGCTTTCGTTAACCACGACTTTCGTAAAAAGAAAGTCGTAAAAAAGGATGTTTCCCCCTGGGATGGACTGTGTAGGGCATGTTTTGTGAGCAATGCTTGTCATACTTGGGGCACGCGTGCTATCCATTTTCAACTTAGAAGGACTTCTTGTCACACATGGTCCTTGCAGAGATAGCTGATGTCACACTTACTGCTGTCAAGGGTCTGGTCATACATTCCTGTTAACAATGCAACTGCAAATCAACTGCATTGTGTATGAGACACTTTTTTTCCTTATGATTGATGGTGTCTTAATTGTGTGTCAGATGCTGCAATGGACCATGTTGGCAACATGGATGTGTCTCATAGGTGTGGTCCTCTGATATTGCCCTTCACATGTGAAATAGACTGGATATATGTCATTTACACGGTGTGTGATGTTGGCTGTACATTCATGCTCATCAAATATGATGTGGCTTTTTCAGGATCCTAATCTGTAATTCTGCAATGCTCCATGAGGCTAAACTCTGATTATGATTCCTAGGGATCATGTGATGCATATAAATTACTCAGAGCATGATTGAGTGATGAAGGTAGGTGTTTAATGACATATGATAACAAAGTGGTGATGGTGACTATAGTTAGAAGAAGGTTTGTACAATGTGTTGTCTCCGATACAATCCTACAGCAGTGTTTGGATGGTCCCCCTCATTTTCACGGACATCGTCCTCCTCTTCCACCTCTTCAGGCATTTGTGAGTCTGGTTCATCGAGGGGAATGTTCCTCCTCACACTAATGTTGTGCAGGATGGCACAGGTGAAAATGATCTTGCAGGCCATTTCAGGTGAATGTAGGAGGCTGCCTCCAGTGATGCCCTGGCACCTAAAGCTGGACTTCAGGATGCCAAAAGGCCTCTCAACTATGGTGCGTGTCGTCCGATGTGCCTAATTATAGGCACGCTCTGCTGCTGTGCTTGGGTTGGCAAATGGGGTCATGATCCATGGCTGGATCCCGTAAACCTGATCAGCTGAAAGAGAAAATGAAGGTAAGTATTTGGTTGTTGGTTGCACCTTGATTATCACTTTGCATGGCAGTTGGTATCTTGTGTCATCTGTGACTAATCTGTGACTAATCTGTGTTTGTGTTATTGTGTGGGATCCTAGGCTTCTAAGATGTTCTTTCTGCATTGGGTTGTTTAACTATCAAAACTGGTGTTTGGCTGATTGACCTGATATCAGCGGTATATTTGTAAACTTGCAGTTCATTGTGTATCTCCCATGTGTTATATAATGTGAAAGAAGTGTCCGTGTGCCTTCACTGGAGGTGACATGATACTTCCACACACACAATCGATTCCACTGTGGTGGTAATACGGTTGCACTGTATGGGCTGAACATCCCACCCAATTTGACATATGTAATTGCATGTGAAATACAACAGTGAGGCTCAATGATTTGGCTAGGTAACAATGTACATCACATCTCCACAAGTCGGCAGCACTGAAGTGTTCACAATTGACAATGCATAAATATCCCATGTGTGGCAAGTTCTATGCAAACCTATTTTCTGTGCCCTCACTGAGTTAGCTCATGTGCAAACATGTACCTACACTACTGAACCTGCAGGTAAGCTGGCTAACTTGGTTGTGGGGGTGAAGGTTTACGTGTCAGAAGGTCCATGTGCCTGTACATCTGTTATGTATATGTGTAATTGTCTCAATCCGTATGTGTAGCAGTGTGCACTTTGTATTAGTGTCATATCAATATGTGTTCATAGCACACTTCCACTTCCTTATTGCTATGTCACCCCAGGAGTAATGTGAGATGTTGGCACTGCCTCAATGATTCCATGTCACCTTCATTAGAGTCAGCATCATCATGCTATGTGTCTCATGGTGTTTGACCTGCAGCGAAACACATTACACACCCCGTACACAGTATGTATTGCTTGGAAGGGTGTGTGATTGAGTGTTATTGATGTGATATTGGAAGATTCATCTTCCAAGTTGTATTGCCAGTTAAGTCCATGTCATTGTCACTGTGTGGTTTTAAATTGGTCCCTTGTGGCTCCGGAGTGGCATCTGTTGTTATTTGCATCTGTCATTTGTCCATAGGTGTGTATCCCATTGGGTCAGGATATCAAATATGACTAGCAGTGTCACAACCTCAGTGTCGTTCTGGCCACATGTCAATGTAGTGGTGTATGTGTTGTGTGACCTACAGGGTTGCTGTGCTTTAAATGTTGTCTTTCATTTGTCACATTTATCTGATACTTCAAAGACAGAGTTCAAATGTCAGTCTATGTCTTCTGGCAAATTGCTGCCTATTCTTTTAACATGAGATTGGTGTTTACTTTTCTCTCTGACTGTGAAGTGAGAAGTTGTTAATGTGAATTATGCAACAATCTTGCAGAAGTACAGAGAAAGTGAAAATAAAGGCTGTAGGATGTTGTGAGAAATTGTTTTTTGTTGACTGGACTGTGAACCCTTGTCAAGCAACAGCTACAATCCTTGCTGGTTGAACCACAAAAAGTCACTGAATTAACCTGGGCTTATCCCTGGGCAGCTTGGTACAGAAATCAGTCAGGCTTAAATTAGAGGCAGTGGGTAAAGTATTTATGCAGTACTCAAACATTAATTAAGTGAAAACACAATACAAGAAAAATACCACACCAGTTTAGAAAATGGAGTACATTGAAATATATTATTTGAGACCAAAATGACTAAAATCCCATTAGTAGGACCGGCATTATACATTTTAAAACATTTTACTGAAAATCTACAACCTAAAAGATCAAAGCTCAATGCAGACATCTAGTTCTACAAGACAAGGTCAAAGTTGAAAACATATGGCTGACCATGGTGGAACACAGTTCAGATATAAGAAGTGGATTGGGCCCAGTCAGAGCTTACCTTCAGACTTAGAAAAAATTCAAGAAAAACATGCTGCAGAAGGTGCCCAAGGAGGGAAGTAGAAAATCTCCAGCTGGCCAAAACAGAGGGCTGTAGCTAAATACCGTTCCACAAGACCAGATACCCCTTTCGTGAAGGACCGCTTAAATCTGACCAATGATGCACCTCGGGTGGAGAGAAGAGCAGATTGGTCCCAGTCTCCTCCTGGTTCTCAGAACAGCTTATAGCCAAACAGTGCTTAGGTTCCCACTTTTGAGTTTTGGCTATCTGGTCACCTTTGCCAACACTTATATGGGTACAGGACTGGTGGGGCACAACTTGGGGGTTCAGGACTCACTCAGACTGGCTTCAGGTGTGAATTCAAGGTGAAGAGAAACATTTGTGTCCCTCCAGCTGAGATCAGTAGGCCAGCAAACTAGCCCTTTGGAGTAACTCTGTTAGTGCTGGGTTCAAGTTGCAAGCCCAGTCCTGCTTCCCCAGGCAAAAGGGCAGCAGGGCAAAAAGACCGCTATTCAGCAAGGCAGCAGCAGGGCAGCAGTCCAGCAAAGTAGCAGCCCTTTCAGCAGCACAGCCATTCTTCTTCCTGGTAGATTATCCACAGGTCCAGAAGCTGTACTGAATAGTTGGCGCCGGAAGCCCTATTTTTAACCTAGGTACCTTCCTTCTCAAAGGTGGAAAAAGCATCTAGACAGTGGCTTTGAAGTGCAACAAATTTCCTGACTCCCCTGGCCTGGCTCCAAGCTGGCAGCAGTGACAATGTGGAGTTGTTAGGTCTTTTGTGTGAAGACAGAGCACTCCGCTTTCAGTTGCAAGTGGGGCTTTGCTCAGCAACAACTGCTGCCCATGCTGCCAGCATGTTACCCATTGAGTCTCTCTGGGAGGAATTCATAAAGTCTGTCAGATATATCAAGTCATGTGATCCAAAGCAGGCTGCAGGCACAAAGGGGCTTAGGGCAGACAAATGCCACCTTTCTAAAAGTGCCATTTAAAAATTGTGAGCAAACACCCATTTAATAGGTTTATTCATTATAATTCCAAAGACACCAAACATGAAATAACTACCACCTCCAATTTCCAGCCTATTAAATGTAATAAGGAACTTCCAATGTTATCCTCTGCCAGAGGTAGGCCTTGAAGTAGCGAAAAACAAATTTGAGTCTTTCGCTACAGGACACGTAAAACTTAAGTACATGTCCACCCTTTTAATTACACTGTACCCTACCTTATCGACTACTTATGGTCTACCCTGGGGGTGACTTATATGTAATACCTGTAATAAAAGGGGAGTTTAAGGCTTGGCAAGGGTGTTTTAATTGCAAATCAACATGGCAGTTTAAAACTGCATTCACGCTGTACTGGCAGGCCTGAGACATGTTTTAAGGCGCTACTTAGGTGAGTGGCACAATAAGAGTTGCAGGCCCACTGGTAAAAAGAACAGATGATGGACTGCATGCTGATCAAACATTTACCCCAAGTCACAGATCTGGGTTGAATCCATTATTTTTGTGCTCACTACCCCAGTTTGGACCTAGGCATTTGCAAATTAGCCCTACTCCCCATAGGAACAGCCCAGCCCAAACTGCCAACCCAGGCCCACTCTGGACGAGGAACTAGCATCCTGGGACTAATATCAGGATATCACCCCTTATCAGCCAGGCTAGCTTGAGTACTGTGGCACGGTGAGCACAGGACCCACGTCTGGGCATACCCTTCCATCTTAGGGCAACAGAGGCAAAAGCAACAGATGATGGACAGAAGTCTAAACAAATCAAACATTCACCCCTAGTCACAGATTTGTTTTTAATTCATCATTTTTTTGCTCACCACGCCACCCAAGTTTGGACACAGTCATATGCCAATCAACCTTGACGCTACTCCCCATAGGAACAGTCCAGCCCAAACTGCCAGGCCAGGTCGTCCCTGGACCAGAAACAAGCAACCTGGGACTGGTTTCGGGGTATCACCCCTCATCAGACAGGCTAGCTTGAATCCGGTGCCACCGCGATCAATGAAAAACAACATCTGGGGATACCTTTCCCACTTAGGGCAATAAAATCAAAAAGAGCAGGAGGAAGATCCTTCTTCTACCTGGCAGCCTGGACATGGAACACACTTTCCCTCAAGCTCAGGCAGACCACATCACTGAAGCAGTTCAGGAAAGACCTCAAGACGATGGAAGGAATGCTGTACAACTCAAACATTTACCCCTAGTTAGGCCCACAGGTAGCATTTAATTTACAGGCCATGGGTATACGGTGTACCACTCTACAACGGACCTCTAAGTAAATTAATATGCCAATTGGGTATAAGCCAATTAAACTCTGCTTTAAGGGAGTAAACACAAGCACTTTAGCACTGGCCAACATAAATAAAGTCAGCAAAATGGAAGAGGAGAGCTAAATGTTCGAGGGAAGACCACTTTAAGACTGACAAAGTTTAACAAATGTATGTATTTTTGAAGCTCACAACAAAATGTAAATACTTTTTAATAAACTGTATCCATTCAGCATGTAGCAGAACAAAAATTAAGCACACTTCTTTGTAACTCAAAACAAATCAAGACACTTGGGGCCAGATGTTCAAAGTCTTAGTGACTCACAATTTGTGAGTCGCAAAAACCGGATGTACAATAGTGTACTTTACACTGTTTGCAATTCCCAATGGGGTTGCAAATTACCTACCTCATGGATATTCATGAGGTAGGTCACAATTTGGGACTACCCCATTGGGAATGGAGCCCTCACAGGGATGGTGGCCTGCTCGAGACAGCAGACCACCATGTCTGTGAGTGCTTTTAACTAAAACATTTTTTTTTTTTTAAATGCAGCCCGTTTTTCTTAAAGAAGAACAAGATGAATTTCAAAATCAAAAATGAAAAGTTTTTTTTCATTTTTTCAGAGCAGGCAGTGTTACTGCCTGCTCTGAAACAATATTTTTGCTCCCATTCATAATTCCATTTGCGAATGGGTTAGCACCAGTTTGAAACTGGTGATAACTGTGATTGTTTTGCGACCGCATTCGCTGTCACAAAACAATCATACATACCATTTGGATTCGGTATTAGGAAGGGACGCCCTTGATACGTCCCTTCCTAATACCGAATCGCAAAACCCAAACTGCGATTCGGTAACAAGTTACTGAATCGCAGTTTGGGCTTTGTATATCCCAAAAAGCATTTCTCAAGTAGCAAACGGGCCGATTCTGCGAATCGGCCTGTTTGCAACCTAAAAAAATGCTTCGTAGATCTGGCCCTTGGTGATGCAAAAATTATAAATATTCATTAAAAACCCGAATTCCACACATTATAATTCGTGTGCTATTTAGTTTTATCAGCAAAACTGTATGTCTGCTGTTAGTGCCTGTAAATGGCAATGCGCTACCACAATATGTTTTAGTCATATTCAAAAAATCGTCATTGTCATGTCCATTAACGGTAGCTGGGTCTAAAAAGTAAGCTGTCGTTCTAAAAAGTTTGGGAACCACTTGTTTGAAGCAACCTGCAGCGGCTATGCTGGAAAGCACAAAACAGCGTGTGCTGAACATTTAGGGCGCTGCAAAGTGCACAGGTGGCACATACCCCTGTCTGATTCCTATTTATGTGCCACTGCATAATTTAGTAGAAATGAGTGGCCCTTATATGTGTCTGCAGTGACTGCACTAGATGGGTGTCTCCTGACTTCTTGGCTGTTCAGACGACTCAGTTACCAGGGATAATAGCTTTGTGCTCTTTCATTCTTTCACATAATGATCACCAGTGTACAGCTACAAATTAAACCTGTCTACCAAAGTGTTCGAAAGTGTCAGCCTTTCATTACATCGCGACGTCTTCTTGAAATAAAAAAGACAGACTGAAATGCCAAATACTTGTGAGTCAATGATCACCTTCTATGTTTAGCCAAAAAGCAGACGTATTCCAATTGCAATTGCTGCTCAAGTTATTAGACATCCAAAAGTTTATAGCATTCATTCATTTCAATTCAGAGGAGAAAGACCTCTGAGGCCTTTGAAGTTTCTATGATGGCCCATATTTAACAAAAATGATGCACAACTGCATCATTATCTCTAGCTAACGCCATTCCTTAGCGTCATCTCTGTGCCATATTTATAAATTGATGCACAGTGGCGCTAAGGCCTGATTCACGAAAATAAATTACGCTTACCTTTGTGACTTGCTGGAAAGAAAAACGATGCTAATGCTGCAAAAGTGGTGTTAGCACTATAAGGAGCTAAATGTCTTAGCTCCATATTTAACTGCATTAGCATAACAAATCGTGAGCAAGATAAAAAAATTGGGAGACAAGATGGACAATGCAGGGCAGGAGGACCCCAGAGAGATCCCAATCAACCCAGTACCAGACAGGAGGGACCAACAAAGTCCCAAGAGAAAGAGAAGAAGAAGTGTAAATGTTGCTTTAGTGAAGAGTAGAATGACTTCTTGGTCAGAAAGGTGACGGAGCACCAACACCAGCTCTTCGTCACCTCCAAATTGCCAATAGGTAGGAGAAAGGCTATATGGAAGGCAATAGTAAATAAAGTCAACAGCATGGCAGAGGTGTAGAGGACTGTCACTGATTGAAAGAAGTGCTGGCAGGTTTGCAAACGTGGAACTAAGGAGAAACTGGCTAGGAACTGAAAGGCAGTACTGCAGAGTGGAGGTGAGAGTCCTGCACCCCAGGAGGACCTGGATGAACTGGAGGAGATGGTGGCAGTGGACATCCCGTAGGAGCTGGTCACTGGAATTGCAGGACAGGACAGCGCGGACTACCAAGAACTACCACAAATGCATGGTAAGTTGCGGGGGAACTATCTGGAATTTCACAAATGGCAGAAGTGGGAGGCACATAGGACACACTGGATGCATGCAAAGGGTTGCATCTGGACACATAGGGCTAGAATCAAAAGGCCCCATCTCCACCGGAGCCTCACTTTTAATGATGCTCTGGTTGCGCTATGCACTCTGTGATATACACAACATGGTCTCAAGCCACTTACGGTGGCTTAACACTACCTTGTAAATGTGACCCCTACATATGCAACACTTTGCCTGGAAGGGGCATGTAATCAGTGTGGCTGTGCCACAACACCCAGTGCATATTATTGTTGCCCCAAATCCAACACTACATGTTAACCTGAGGCTGTGACTAAAGTTGGCCCAATAAGGCAAAGTACTTTCCTTCCTCCTCGTGTCCGTGCCCTTCTTATGTGTGCTGCATGCTGCAGCACACATCGAAATGCAAATTGTCATATTAGATTGTTTATGTGCAGGAAGGGCCACCTTCCTGCACATAAACAATCTCTCCCCTCAATGCATGCACCCTTGTACTATGGTGCAAGGGTGTTTGCGTTGGTGCAGGGAGTTTAATTCTGTGCAGAGGGAACCGCTGGGGTGCACAGTCTTCCTGTAAATAGGGTGCATCCCCACATTTCAAAATTGGTGCAGCACGGAGCAGCAAATTTGCAGCTGCACTGAGCTGAGTCATTTTAGGAAAATTCAGGGCCTCAGTGTTCAACTACGCAACTCGCACAGGGTGACCCATTAACAGCTCTCACATACATCCATGCACAATTTGGGAATGGACACAAAAGCAAACATATACAACATATGGGACATGTCTGTGATCATCATTTGTGCTGCAGTGCAAGTAGCTCCCAATTCACCATGTAACAAGGCTGCCTGTCTTGTGGGAATGCTTGGTGTTGTGTATAGAAGGACACCTTTATGCATTAGAACAGGCACAAGTGGCATCAATGTTTCACTATGAGCCCAATGTCACTAGACTGTAATGCAACACTACCATTATACAAACAGTTGCCAATGTGGATCTAAGCTGCCCATTCCCCTCGTGCCACATTAACAAATTCTCGAAATACATGCATTGATCCACATTGTACATCCTGACACCAGCATATGCCTGTGGCAGATATGCTCTATGCAAGGAAATGTCCCTAATGTAGGGAGGGAAGAACTAATGGGGTTGACAATCAAAACAGCTTGCACTGTGGCATCAAACTAGCACATATGTGGTGCCTGCTAAAGGCAGATGACAAATTTACACAAGCATTGCAAGCAATGGACCTCACTGTGCTATGCGGCACTAGTGCCATCATTCATGGTGGCAATGCAGTAAAGCATCAAAATAGTGACAACACTCATTACACTACTGTGGGAATGCCCAGCATAGTGAATAGGAATGTAAATGATGTGCAATCATAGTGTCAGTGGCTGGGGCAAGGGGCCCTTTGTGGTTTGGGATCAATGCACAAATTACTTTAAAATGTTGCGCCATGTGTGACGCACAATGCAACACCTAATAAACAACTACAACCTAGGGTCTGTGGCATGTCACTGAGCCACTAGTAGCATGTAAACGATGAGCCATGTCAACAACCCCTACAGTCATAGATTGATATTTCACTATCCCATTGCAGAGGATGATGTCTTACCTCCTGCCGACCTGTCTGTCCTGGATTTTACAGATGACATTGATGACCAGCTGCCAACCATCAATGAAGAGACTCTCTATGCGGCTGTAGGTTCCTTCCAGGCACCACCTCCAGTTGCATGGAGGACACACAGTGTTGCGGGGTCTCCACATGAACCACCCAACTACCAACAGACAGCACCAACCAGTCCTGTCATAGCCCTGGACTCTGAGGACCCCAAAATCACCTTTCAGAGGACAATGGTAGGAGTCCAGCGGGAGCTGGTCAAACATGTGCGGGTGGGGATGGAGACCATGCTAGGCAGCCTAGAGGGAGTGCAGAGGTGCCCCAGTCCAAATAAAGACAACTCAGCTGCCATCAGAGGCATCCACTCCCCCCTATGTGGACTCCAGCATTCCATGGCTGACACAGCTGCTGTAATGAGGCAGTGACTTCAACTATTGCCCCCCAAAGTGACAGCAGCATGATAGATAACAGGCGATACAAAATGCCCTGGAGTCTATACAGCAGTAAGTGGCCTTCCTGAAGGAAAACATGGCTGCCTACCACTGTGATGTAGCTGCTGTGTTGAGAAATCAGTAGTTCCTCTTTGCTGCAGTGATGCCTTATGTGTTCCCACAAATAGCAGCTGCTGGAATGTTTGATTCCACATCTATATCCCCTGATGTGTGTGTGTGGCCCTCTCAACTTCAACAACAGCACCAACCATGGCACAGGAGGCACCACACACATCAGAGGATGAAGATGTAGAAGGAACAACATTCACACAGTAGTACCAGTCTGTGCCACTTGGACGGTATCGCCTTAGTTCTGTGCTTAAGATTATGCCAGTGTTGTGACAGCTGGCAATGTGCCCTCTTCACTCAGCCACTGTTGACTTATCTGCTATGGACTCTCATTGTCTCAATTCCTACCTATTGTAAATTTGGACTCCTCCTCACTAATGCACACTTCTCATACCCATGTCTCAGGACATGTCCCTCACCCTTGGACTCTGAATGTACATCAAATGGCTCAGGATCTCTCATGGGGTCAGTGAACTGGACATTGTTTTGCATTGGAGAATAAACTTGCACCTGTATAGAAATCTCCATGTTCAAATGTAACATGCTATCTTTTACAGTGATCCATCAACTTATCTAAATGTATGTATTGTGTGAAGCTATTTCAATGAGAACTTAAGCTTATTACATGTGTGGCTTACTGCTAAGCACAAGGCCACACACTAAGACTTTAAAATGAAAACGTGACTGATAGTGTTGTGGACGACAACCAACTTACATAGCCTTAAAAGCATGTATTGAACAGATATCCATGCAAGTTGACATTTGGCATGTATGGGTCACAACTCAAGTGTCTGGAATTTCCGCTGATGATAGCACTAGTACAACAAATGTATGTGGAACAGAAGAGGCAAAATGGATCAGTGACAGGCAGCTGTCAGTGTGCCATGATACATACCCCAAATAAGATGAAGTAAAATCTGCTACACTATACAAGAACAATTGTGACAGACCTCAGCGATGACAATTGATGTTCCATTCTTACCTGTAAAAGATGTTGTATACATACACAATGTGATTGTCAGGAACTGGGGATGAAAAATGTTTTGAGTAGCTGTTGCAATATTGCAGACAATCAGACAGATCCATGATCATAGGGGACACATACAGTCATACATGTAACTCAATACACAAAGCATACCCTAAGGCATTCCTCTAACATTGCCAGTGCACACATGAGAATATCTAGACACGCAGTCATCATGGACACCTAACTGTCCACAACTAACAGGATTTATTTGTACTTAAAAATACCACCTTATAAAAAACTAAACTAAACACTATCCTACACTAAGCTAACCTATACTAACTTATCTAAACTTACCCCTACAGCAATTTAAACGTATTGCATACATTTGATGCCACACACTAAACATTGTCCCCCAACCCCCTTAAGAGACAAGATATGTGTAGGACAACATAAACTAAAGCTACACATATACTAACTTAACCTATATCCTAAACAAATAGGGAAAGGATTGGGAAGCTGTCCATATCCTGGATTACAGCTTCTTCACCTTCTTTTTGCAGTACTTTAGGAGTTTGAAATTGCAAGCATTGTCCTGCTCCAGTCTGTCCAACCTGTCCATGTCCCTCGTCATGTCAGCCTCAAAGCTGGAGGATGTGGCTGCTGCAGGTGGCTGTTGCAGTGCTTGTGTTGCTATTGGTGCTGCAGACATGGAAGGAGTTGGACCAGCTGAGGCTCCACCGACCCTTGATGTGCTTGATGTGCTCTGCCCTGTTGCGGCCTGTTTAGGAGGTCCCCATGTGGGAATGTAGCCAAACACCTGATGACTTCTCCCACCGATATCTCCTGGACATCTTTCTGTACCTTGCTTGTACCTCCATGATGTGGCAGAAGCACTCTGCCCTCTTATCTAAAACACGCTTCTGTGCTGGGGTCATATTGGCAGCGAAAAAATGAGGAGAACAAGACATCAAATACTGCATTGGGTAGAGGTTGAACCACCATGCAATGTACACAGCATGATTAGATGCCACATGCTATCCACCAGACATTCCACAACAATGCCAATCACCAAATCCAGACTAAACTTCCCAACAGTCATCTACGGTATCATGTTCATGTCAGTGCTGACCATTAGGGCCCAGAGGTAAGTTGGACTAGTGCCTCCTTGCACAACTTTTCCATCATCATACTTGTGAGGTTCAAATGGCCCAACAAGTCCCAAATCACTGTGTCATAGCCACACAGTGGCCCAATGCATGCTTTCCATCACTTTAACACCCCTTGTGCTACATTGTGCCTTGGCCAGGCATCATGAATGTAAGGTGGGGCCCCAGGAATTCTAAGAGATTCAAATGCATCAGTTATGTTTCCTTCAGTTAACACCTACTCAGAGCAGGCATTACAAGGGAGGACACCATTGCTTACAATGGGCCCCTATGTACAATTCAGTGTTACAGCCAATATTGTTTGCCCTAACCTAGGACATACATCTATATTAGCTACAGATTTTGTACCGATTGCCCCCTACCCTGTGGCATGCTATGATACATTTCTTATGTGACGTAGACATGATGGTGGTAGGGGTGCCCTAAGGGGCATAGGAAGAGTAGCGCTGCATTGGGTGCAGTAACAGTTTTACTTAATGTTGCACTACCTATGCACATGCATGTCTTACATCTCCTAAGTACCAGGTAAACACTCACCATCCACAGTCTTGCTCACTAAAATGGGTAGATCATGTAGGTTAATCTGCACATATCTTGTTTTCTTCAATCCGTAGACATGTCCCCCATCCATCTGGAGCAGAGCTGAAACCTCAATGTGTACTCAAATGACTGTTGCCCATCACAGTGAGGTTCCTTGTACGGCTGCTGCCTCACTTAATTTTATAAGAGCAGTGAGGCACCAGTGGTGCACATGTTTCCTTGATAAGCCCCCTGGAGACCTCAACACATGTACATCATTTCTACCATGTCCTGAGTAAATTGAAGCAACATGTAGAACACAGTGCTGTAACATGTGCTGTGACAAATATGTTGGCAAAAGGCATGCTAATCAGATAAACAGCACCTCTGACATATATCTTGACTGACATCACTGTGTATGTGGGCATGCTTTTCTTTTGCCAACACCCACAATACCATAGCAGCACATGTTGTCACTTGTGCAACAATTAACTTAATGAACATCCTCAACTTTGCATCAGACATGATGTCAAACCCCAAACTCTGATGGTGTTATCTTATTGGTCACACATGACATTTTAACATTGCATTGCACACATCATACCCTCTCACACAAAACCCTGGAATGACACATGCAAAGCACAAGGTGACACTTACTGGTTGCATCAGTGTCTTCAAACTGGGACACCTCTCCAATTGTATGGAGGTCCATCTACAAGACATAACAAGAACACGTAGCTTTGTGATTTTTGAACACTTATGAGCATGGACAACTGTTACACATTAAACTTGTTAGCTGAGTAAGCCAGTCAACATTGTGTTAGGAATGAACAACTACCAACAATTTTATTTCTGTCTTCAAGACAAATGGCCAGACCATAGAGGCCCTGCCACCACCAGAGCTTCACTTTCCCTGATGCTCTTGTGGTGCTTTTCACTGCACAATATGTACAAGGAGCTGTTTTGTCTCTTTTTGTAGTATAATGCCTCCATGTACATATGGGGCAGCATGTCACAGTATTCAGCATCAGAGGGGCATGCAATGGTTGTGGCAGTGAGCGTCCCATTGTAACACCCATAGCTTTTGATGCTGCCCCAGATTTACAAGACATTGTTCGTACTGCCACACAAGAACATTCACAGAGTTGGGTGGCAGACACATGTACAGGATTCAGATACATATTTCTAACAATATTGGGGGAAAGGATACTGTCCATTGGCTAAAGCTTTGACTCTTGTAAGCAACCACTCAGATGCTTGCCAGTTTTCAATTCCATAGCATCAACACATATGTAACATATGGCACACCATGGCGGATGCCAGGACATTGACATTGGCAACCATGTCAGTATGATTGCGCTTGGCATATTTAGCTACATACATGAATATGCTACACATGCAAAGTGGAAATTGGCTTTTTGATGACAAGGGAACAGTCAGTAAAGCAACCAGCCTTGGGCAGAAAAAAAGTCTCCTCCAATAAAGGAACAGTGTAACCAAGTTGATGTTAAGGCTACATTTTGTGGGTGCCACCTATCACAGGAATACACAGCTTGCATTCCTCAGACCTGGTTCTGCCGTCATGTGGCACCAGCCTTTCATTCTGCCACAATGCTTGAACTTGTCAAAAATTGAGATGTGGTTAGGTAGCAGTTGCCTCCATTGGCAACATCACCTTCAAGAAATTAGACACAGATGTTTCATCATGGGGCAATCACTCCTTCTTACATTTGTGTAACTGTCATGTCACTCTGCACATACATGTCTCTCAGCACACACACACCCATGACTGGCTATACTCATGTGTCATGATTCCCATAACTCTAACATTACTTACCCCATTTACACAGTTGTAATGACCATGATGGACATGTCATTTTGTGCATGGGAAACATGTACATGTGCATCATTGCACATGTGTGTCTAATATTTGACACTTTATGGTTTATATTGTTGGGTAGGTTCTCATTATCCTAATGAGAGTACTGGATGCAGGCGGCAGAATCACCTGTACGGCAGCATGTGACACCTGTCAGCCCAATCGGGGTTTGTTCCGGCTAACTAGTAGTGCCTCATCTCCACCCAAGAGTAGGGATCATTGGGGCAGCCGGGCGCAGGACATACATGAGTCCTCAGGGGAATAGTGGTCACTCACATCTCATCCGTTTCTCTCAGTTACATTAGTCTCACATATGCAAGGACAATCAGAGGTAGAGTATAGTTCAATAAGGTTTTATTGAAGTAACTGCATCGTAGACATTTAAGCATGTTTTGCAATAACTAGGACGATAAAGCACAATAAGATTACAATTGTGACAAGGAGAGTGAAACACAAGAATAACACTACCACATTGTCACTAAAGTTTATATAGATAGTTCCTACCTAAGCCATGCTAGAGCACAGCATGTTAATCTCTAATTCTGCCTTTCAGGTTCCTGCTGGGAAGACATCATCCATTATACCTGAGCAAAAGGCCTGTAGTCTACATAAGCAGCTGTAGCGAAGCAATCAGCATACAGTTGTGGTAATCTGGTTGGAATCTCCCTCTAATGTACATGGGTCAAAGTAATGTGTTTATAATAAAACAGCTGCTTTTCCAAGAAAGGATCCCCATGCAAGAGACTGTGGAGGTCATTCCTACATTGGCAGGCGGCGGTCGCCGCCCGCCAAGCGGGAACCGCCACTTGGCCGCTCCGCGGTCACAAGACCGCGGAGGCCATTCTGGCTTTCCCGCTGGGCCGGCGGGCGCCCGCCAAGGGAGCACCCACCGGCACAGCAGGAAAGGCCCTGCAACCCAGAAGCCGGCTCCGAACGGAGCCGGCGGTGTTGCAGGGGTGCGACGGGTGCTAAGCAGACAGTGAAAATCATGCTGGGGCCCTGTTAGGGGGCCCCTGCACTGCCCATGCCAGTGGCATTAGCAGTGCAGGGGCCCCCAGGGGCCCCACGACACCTGTTCCCGCCATCCTGTTCCTGGTGGTAAAAACCGCCAGAAACAGGGTGGCGGGAAAGGGGTCGGAATCTCCATGGCGGTGCTGCTTGCAGCGCCGCCATGGAGATTCAGCCCAGACAGGGGAAATCCGGCGGGAAACTGGCGGATTCCCTTTTCTGACCGCGGCTTTACCGCTGCGGTCAGAATGGGCAGGGAAGCACCGCCAGCCTGTTGGCGGTGCTTCCATCATTTTAGCCCTGGCGGTCGCGGACCGCCAGGGTTAGAATGACCCCCTGTATGTTTCTGTGAACATTGGAGAAAAAACGTACCACTTTTGCCGGCAACCTATCTTACTGCAGCCTTGAGAAAAGCATAGAGTGAGAGAAAAGTCTTGTTTAAGAAAACAGTGTTGACCTAGGTGAAGAACAGTTAGATAGAGAAAATAAAACAAGACCACAAATGTGACTAATGTTAACATAATAAAACTAAGCTGAATAAAATATATCTAGGTTAAAGTGCACAGCGGCAGGCCTAGTTTGCTAAAATAATGTGTTTAAAACTGTAGCTAAAATGGCTATGCAACAATATGTGATACACAATGTACACAAAGAGGAATGTGCAATTTGTCTGCAATCGATGCATTGCTAAGCTCTCTTAAATGCTGTTTTGGTTTAGACACAAAACTTCTTGTCCTGACCCTTGACAAAACATGCTGCAGTCAACCTTATGTCCTTCTGTCAACCACATGCAAATGAGGATGTAGCAATGCAAAAGTTGTACTTACCAACTGGTCCACCAATCAGAATCACCAGGTGATCCAGGAAATCTCCCTCTCATGCAATGAGGTCTGCCAACAGGTGTTTGAGCTGGTGGTCTGTCTGCATGACACCAAAGATCCTCTGTAGGAGGTGGAGCACCTTGCCCCAACGCACCTTCCGTGCCTCCATTGGGTAGCACTTGATGACCCAGCCACCCACATTCAACATCATGGGGAGGTAGTGCTTCACCAATCACCCGATGAACCCTCCCACCTCATCTCCACTCATGAGTTGGGATCTTCCCTTCCCCAACATATTTCCACTTTCTCTTCACTGCAGATACGTTACCCACCAAAATAATGTAACAATACCCCACCAAACCCCATATTCCCAAACAGACTACACTACCGCAAGACAAACACCCGATAAAACAAATACTATGCCAGGACAATAACACTACACAAAACTTACAACAACGACAAAATTGACATGACAGGAACAGGAAACAGCACAAAACTCTGAAAGACCACCACTCCTAAAACAGCACCAGCACTATACAACCTCTCACAATCACAGACAAAAAGACTGTAGAAAGAAAATGAAATTGAAAGTGAAAGTGAAATCACTGTACTATGTTTGCAGAAAGGAAGTCCTGTTTCATTTCTTCCTGGGTGTGCGTGTCACGTTTTCTGATATAGGCCATTTTTTATGCCTGACTGTCATGTGTGGTATTTTTTCCATGAAGGCTGACAAGGCCTGTTGACTTGCGATTGATGTACAGGGGCCTGGCGTACTTTTCTTGATTTGTGATGTATGGAGAATTGATGTTTATGTCAAATCTTTTGACGCATAATGGGAATGCGTGGATATTGTAGCAAAGGCTGACAGCGCACCCAGATTCACATTCCTTGTTACAGAGGCTATGCATCTATGTAGTCAGTATGTTATGACTATGTGTGTGTGCATGTGCATTCATATAAGCAACGGTAACATTCAAATGTGTTACCATATGTTTGTATGTGTGTGTGATGCATGCGATGATTGCTACCATTTGCATATGTGCATGTATTTGTAGACTTTTTCAACATACAAGTTACCAAATGTGTATTGGGAGCGTTCATATGTGATGTAACACATATTTGTGGGTCTACAACATTGTCATGTCTGATTTTCAAATCTATATTTCACAAAACTGCTTTAGATATGATGGGCTATGTCCAATACCTGTTCATGCATGTGATACCCTTGACAAATCGTACACACAGAATACTGTGGGCTACGGCTGGGCGGATTTCACATAACCCATGGCAAAGTGAGTGCTTGTGTTTCCCCACTGTGGTGTGTTGTGTGGTTCAGGGTTCATGATGCTATGCTATACGTGTAACATATGGTTGCCCATGCATATATGATGCAGGAGATGATGTACTGACATTTATCAATGAAGACTGGTATGTGACGTGTGTGTGGAAAGATATGTGTAGTCCAATATGTGCAATAGATGCCAAAGCTGTGTCTTCATAGGATATGACACCTCCCAAATCTATCTTCCAGCATGGACATATGTTCGCCATTGTTTCATAGCTGTTTGTTCATATCTGTGCCACCTATGTTTCCCTATGTGGGAACATATCTGAAGATCATATAAATCTATGTATGATCATGTGATACATATACATTTTCATTAGTGGAAAGTTGACTTTTGTGCATACTCCAATACTGGATACCAAGCTTGATCCATTGAAGTGGTACATGTGTGCAGAGAATTCCGACATATCTTTGAAAGGCACACACTTAGTACATACAATCAGCCAAAATATGTTTGCTTTGACTGTTACATGCAATGCCATACAACTGTATTGCAGGGTTGCTGTCAGGCAATGATGGCCCCCTAGTCATCATTGTTCCTGTGGCACTTTGTATGCCCACACTGACCCATGGTTGCATGTATTGACACAGGTTGACAGTGCTCCACTCAGCTTAGTCCACTGTGAACAAGTAGCAGGCCCCTGACTGTATCAAGAGTCAATGTAGAATCAGTAGGGAAGTTAGCTGGCATAGAGCGAGGATCTACCTTCTTCATGATTGCTCTTCAGCAGTGCATTGTGCAGTCCCCTGCAGAGAGACACCTGCACAAATGTGATCCCATGTCCTAGCATGTTTGTTTTCCTTTGGGGTACTTGATGCCAGGCTTGCCCTTTCATGACATGGGACTGGCTGCTTGTTTGTGTAGGACATGTCTCATCATTTGGCAGGGTTTTACATAAATGGTTATACATTGTTTGGAATTTCTTTATGATGCTTGGTTAGGGCACTTATATCTTGTGTAACTTGCTTATGTTTTCTGACCCAGGGGACGGAAAATGTCCTCTGTCACTGCCTTCTGTCACAATAGTATGCGTTGGGCTAATACTTAGTTGCTATTGCCAACTGAATGAGTTATGTACTGATCTAGACATCCTCTGTGAATATATGTCTTGTGATCACATGGAACATTGTTATATTGTACAGTCAGTATTGGTCTATGTGTATTCCTTCTCCAACATTAACAGCATGTCTTGTTTGGAATGGATTTGATCCTACATTTCTGGCAATCTTTAGCCTTCTTGTATTTTGTATGCATCTTCTCCTGCAAGATTGTCCTGTCATACATGAACAGGTTGCTACGTGAGACATGTGTACTTTGTCGATGAGCACAGCTTCTTCTGGCTAAGTGATAGTATCCCTCCCATTCCCAGGCTTTGCTACATTACATGACTTCCCCACACATGACAGTACACCCGCCACAGCACCTGTATAGTGTCAGAGTGTCCTCCCAATGTTGTATCTCCAAGTGTCTGAGGGAGTCTCTGAGCTCTTCTTCCACATCCTTTGGTGTACATGGGCATGCACTCACATCTGCATTCTACAGTCGATCTCACTTTTACCATGAGTGTATCTTGTTAGTGTATGGAATTCTCTCAGCTATGATTATGTGAAATGCCACGTGCAACATTTCTGTCTCCTTGGATGGGTGTGTCCCATGTTTGGACATTGCTAGACTTACATGCACATCCCAAACAGGATTGGCTGTGGGAGACCTAGACATTTCAGGGTTTTTGTCCCTGTATACCACTTTCTCTTGGTCAGACATGTGAGTGTCATTGAGCTTTTGGCCAACGTCTGTCACTCCCTCATACGTGGCCACTGCTGCTGCTGCTGACAGGGCATGCTGGCTCTGTGTTTCAGGCCTGCCTCACCCGCAGGCACCCGCCTGCTCCTCATTCTTGGTGGCCTACTGGCCATGTCTGTCTGTCTGTCTTTTCTATTTTCCTCATTTATCTGTTGTGTCTGTTTTGCATTTTTAATCTTTGTATCTGTTTTTTCTGCCTTCTCTGTGCGAGCACTTTCCTGTGCTTCCCCGCCCTCTGCCACTGCTACACCACAGCCCCACTCTTGTAGAGCTTTCCTGCCTCCCAGCTGGCCAATCCCTCTGCCTCCCTCCCCTTCTTAAGGGTGGCCGCTGTGCAGTGAGGGTTGACTTTACTTACCTTTTGGCCAGCATTTGTCATTCCCTCCTGTGTGACAACTGCTGCCACCACCGACAGACCCTGCCAGCTGTATGTTCAAGGCCTGCCTCTACCTGCAGGCACTTGCCTGCGCCTCATCCCTCATGGCATTGTGGCCATCTGGTCTGTCTGTCATTCGTATTTTGCTTGGTTTTTCTGTTTTGGCTTTTACTATTTGAATCTGTTTTTTCTGCCTTCTCCGTGTGAGCGCTTTCCCATGCTTCCCGCTCCCTGCCACTGCTGCCCCCGCAGCACCGCTCCCTCCCTAATACTGCTTTTTCCGCCCTCCCACCTCCCAGCTGACCAATCCCTCCCCACTCCCTTCCGTTCTTAAGGGTTGCTGCTGTGCGGGCAAGCAGAGGGCATGCCAAAGACAAGCCCGTCTGTGCCTGCCCATGCCTGAACCGTGCCCAGCACCACTTTTCCATCTCAACACCTACAGTGCACCATTCCACCGCTCACCCCCGACAGAAAATGGGACCAGACCACAGAGGAGCAACTTGTCGATACCCTAAGCAACTCACCACCCCCAACACAACAGTTGCCAACATCTCGGCATGCAACCTCCACAAATGGATCACAGATTGCGTCAATGCCCTAGCTCCTCTTCAAAAGACCACAGGGAAACACAGCACCAAGAAAGCCAACTGGTTCACCCCACACACCAGGAATCAAAGCACACCTGTAGGAAGCTGGAGAAGAAATGGAGGAACAACGAATCCCCGGAAGACTGTGCAGCCTTCAAATCCACCACAAGATGCTACTGTGGTCTCATCAGATCCACCAGGGAAACAGCCCTGCAGGACTGCATCAACTCTCTTCAGTATCAACAGAGAATTCACCAAACCACAAGCTCAGACCACTGACATCCCTCGATCTCAGGAACTCTGTGAAAGACTAGCCGCCTTCTTCCATCAGAAAATCAAGGGCATCTATGACAGCTTTGGACCCCAAAAATGTCTGAACTCACCAATAATACCCCAACCTGTGTCCACCGAACCCCCATGACTCCTGCACTCCTGGACCCCCCCCTCAAGATGGACAAGACTCACTCCATCATGAGCAGCATCCATTCCAGAGCCCCTACACACCTCTGTCCCAACTACATCTTCAACAAGGCCAGTGCCTCGGTCGCACCTGAGCTCCTCAAGACCATCAACTGCTCCATAGAGTCCGCAACCTTCCCCCAGGACTGGAAGCACGCCATGATCCGCCCGCTATTAAAGAAACCCACAGCCTACACTTCGAGGACAACAACATCCTGGACATCTCCCTATCAGGATTCAGAACTAACCACAGCACCGAGATCACCCTGCTTGCTGCCACAGATGACATCCACTCTCTCCTTGACTGCGGCCAAACAGCAGACCTCATCCTACTAGATTGTTCAGCCACCTTTGATACAGTGTCCCACTGCACCCTATGCGCCAGACTCCACACAGCAGGCATACGCAGCAAGGCAGGCCCTTTGATGGATACACTCCTTCCTGACAGGCAGAATACATAGAGTCAGGCTCCTGCCACACCTGTCAGAACCTACAGAATTCAGCTATGGAGTACCCCAAAGATCCTCATTGAGCCCCATGCTGTTTAACATCTACATAACCTCGCTCGCCCTAGTCGTCAGGAACTACAGCATGAACATCGTCTCCTACGCTGATGATGTCCAGCTGATCATCTCCCGTACTGAAAACCCCTCAACGGACAAGAAGAATTTCAAAGAAGGGATCGAAGTAGTCTCCGCATGGATGAAGGAGAGCTGCTTTAAGATGAACTCCAACAAGACCGAGATCCTTATCCTGGGACCATCCTCCTCAGTCTGGAAAGACTCCTGGAGGCACTCATCAATCATGACACATGCCTCAAAATCATGATAGTGTAATGCAGAAACAAACCAACCATTGTAGATAATTGCTAATTGCTAACCCTTTCCTACCTAGGCCATGCACGGGTACAGAAGTCTTCACATGTATTTCTAGATTAGCTTAAGGCATATGTCAAGACAACACAATTGTGTGACATGTGTCTAAGAATGTACATTGGAAGTGCTACAGACTATGCCTACATTCCAGCCACAAATTCATGTGGTGGTGCATTCTCCCATTTTATTGATCATTCCTGGTTATGGAGCATATGTGTGGAGAGAGGAGCAGCACCCATTGTTGCTCCATTTGTCTTGCGGCCCTCACCGCACGCCACACCCAACATGTGTGTTCTATATTTGAGCGATAGCACACAATGCAGCAAGGTTGGGGCTAATAGTGCTCATGGTATATAATGCCATTGATAAACTTTTGGCCCTAACCATGACCAGTGCACAATGATCCATTGATACCAATGGTGTTCCCCCTTGTCAAACCTGCTCGGTGGTGGCGTAACAGCTACCCGCCTGAATTGTGACACAATATAGTTCCTTCGTTTTAAGTACACAATTTAGAAACACATCCTACCTTGTGTACACCCCCTCCTTGTAAACATCTTGCCTGGCATTGGTATGATGTGGTGTAACGGGTTGGAATTTGCAAAGTGCACACATTAATTTTTTCCTGCTCTCTGAGGTATGGGCAACTTACCTATGGTATTGGAAGCAGATCCTGCAGCAGTGTTTTGTTGTTCCCCCTCCATCTGTGCTGAACCATAGTCATCCTCCTCCTCATTGCAGACATTTATCAGTTCATCTTAGGGGACATTAGTCCGAATACAAATGTTATGCAAGTTTACACATGCAAGGATTAACTTGCATACCAGCGGTGATGCATTCAGCAGGCTTACTTCTATCAGAGCCAGGCAGCTGAACCTTGATTTCAGGAGCCCAGATGTCCCCTCTACCACATTGTGTGTGCTTCTGTGGCCTTCATTGTAAGCTTGTTCTTCCTCCTTTGTCGGGTTGCCAAAAGGGGTCATCATCCATGGCTGGACCCTATAACCTTGGTCGGCTGCAAAGGAATGTGAGAACATGTGTCAGTCATGCATATTTATGGGTTCCTATGTGCCATGACAGATGTTAGTTTTATGTGGATTGGTGACCAACCAGACTTGCATCTCGTTTGGTGTGTGTTCCGGTTTAGTTGAATGGTTGCATATGTGTGTTGTGGAGGAAGTTATTGTCATGGGTTGTGCCTCAGGGACCTGGTGATTGTCTAATTATTTCTGGACTTAAAGTTCGACCATGCCAAATATGTGTTGCGTTGTCCATATTTGAGGCTGTATCCTAATGCTAGTGGAAACCTTGCACCACAATAGCATCACTTGTATTGACACTATGGCAGCCCTACAAGGCCAAACTCAGGCCAGGATGTTTCCATGTGGCACTACACATTCAGTGTGACACTTAGTGACCCTTTTTACACAATTATGTATTTGCCAGGCATCATGTATAGAAGGGGGAGATTCATGCAATAGGAGTGTTAGACCTGGCATCCTTGGTGTAGTCTCCCCAGTCTTTTTGCCTCTGCTTCCTATGTGTTGACTGCGTACGGGACTTTGTTTTTGCTGGTTTTGGTATTCTTGGCACTTTACCACTGCTGACCAGTGCTAAAGTTCAAGTGATCCCTGTGTAAATTGTATTGGTGATTGGTTTAACCTTGATTGGCATATATGTTTTACTAGTAAGTCCCTAGTAAAGCACACTAGAGGTGCCCAGGGCCTGTAAATCAAATGTCACTAGTGAATCTGCAGCACTACTTGTGCCACCCACCTGAGTAGCCCTATAAACATGGCTCAGACCTGCCACTGCAGTGTCTGTGTGTGCAGTTTTAAACTGCTGATTTGACCTGGCCAGTGTACCCACCTGCCAGGCCCAAACCTTCCTTTTTTCTATAGGCCAGGGACCCCGAAGATAGGCCCAAGGTAGCCCCATTGGTAGGGTGCAGTGTTTGTTAAAGGTAGGACATGTATTCATGTGTTTAGCATGTCCTCACAGAGAAATACTGCCAAATTCAGTTTTCACTATGAAAAGGTCTAGCTCTCCCATAGGTTAACATAGGGGCTTCTTTTAAATATTGTTTAATTGCAGTTTCCCTTTGGTAGCAGATAGAGATATGGAGTTCAGGGTCTCTAAACTCACAATTTAAGAATACATATTTCAGTAAAGTTGGTTTTTAGATTGTCAGTTTGAAAATGCCACTTTTTGAAAGTAGGTATTTTCTTGCTTAAATAATTCTGTGACTCTGTCTGTTTGTGTATTCTCTGTCTGGGTCAGACTGACAGTTTTGCTGTTTTTGATTCTCCACCAGACATTTACACACAGGGAGCTTGGTGTAGCCTGTATATCCTGATGGTATATCTGGGCTAGAGTGAAGGGAGGAGCTGACACTTACACCTGAATGGGCTGTGTATGCTCTCACACAATGCAGTCTCCGACCCTATGGTGTGCATCTGGGGCTAGGCCTGGGCCATACAGGATCTTGTCAACAACAGAGACTTCCCTTTGAAGTTTGCCCACTTCACAAGCAGAACTGGGTACACGTAGTGGACTCAAAATCCCAGTTTGTTAGATTACTTCTAGATTCAATGGGAAGCTGTGCCAAGGAGAAGAGCTAAAGAGCTTAAGGAAGAGTACTGCCTCTTTGCCTGTGACTGTGCTTTGCTGGGCTGGCCTGCAGTTGCTGCTTCTGCCTGAAAGAGGACAAAGACTGGACTTAGTGGTATATTCCTACTTGCGTAGTGTCTCCAAAGGCTTGAACTGAGCTTGCCTCCTGTTTTGAAGGCTCTGGGCCATCAAAGACTTCCTCTGCCAGCACCTGGACTCTCTGCTGAGAGTCCTACCCTTCCAAGTGGTGCCCTATCCAGTCCACGGGCACTTGGAAGGTGAAGCTGGTGGAACCAAGGTGGAGATCTACGCACAGGAGCTGTGTGGGGAAAACTTTGATGCAACACCTGCAAGATGGCTGTAAAAATGGCACATTACTTGCATTGCTGCCGAGATATTGATGCACCACCTATTTCGCACGCATCGTCACTGGGTGTCAAAATCAACGTGAATCTGCCCAGACCTGAGGTGCCCGTCTGGAAATCGGCGCATCGCTCGCTTGTGGGAGAGAAAAACAACGCAACGCCTACCTGACCGGAAAGAAAGGGGCGCACAGCCTCACTTGTAAGTAAGGAATCAACGCATTGCTGTCTTTTCCATTGAAAGCTCGCCCGTACGGCTTTATTTTTTACACAAACTAGGTAATTTGTGTAACATCAACGCAGCCATTGTTTTCTATGGACTAAGACTCTTCCTAATTTTAAAATTCAAAACGTTACTTGTTATGCTGGATTTTTGTCATTTTGGTCTTGTTTGATTTAGATAAATATTGGCTTTTTTTTCGAAACTTGTAGTGTTTTCCCTGTATTACTGTGTGTGTTGGTACAAACACTTTACACATTGCCTTTGAGATGAGCCTGACTGCTTGTGCCAAGCTACCAAGGGAATGAGCAGTGGTTATCCTAAGTGCGTATCTCCATTACCCTGACTAGAGTGAGGGTTCCTGTTTGGACGGAGTGCAAACTGACTGCCAACCAGAGACTCCATTTATAACAAGGAGGACTAGCACAAGTGGTGCAGAGGATTCTCCAAGGTTCCTAGGCATGAATTTTTGCAGATACTTTGAACACCTGCACAAAGCAGGCGTAAGGAGGGGGCACACCTTTTATTTGAATGTGTCCCTATGTACTGTGCATGAAATGGTTAGGTATGTTGTCAGTACTCCTACAAAGTCCATCAATGGCATCCATTATCTTGACACTATTGCACCTATTCCGCACCATGGTGAGTCGTATATTTTGAGTACAGCTCCCACATGATGGTGGTAGGGTACAGCAAATGGGCACACTTTCTGACATGTGGCCCTCAGTCCCTTCTCCTTAGACCTGCAGAGGAGAATCCAGTTCTACATTTTGGACCTTTAAATTGCATTTGAACTGAATTTTGAAATCACATTGCCAATTGAAAAAGAAAGACATTATACACTGGAAGTAATAGTAAGTGATCAGCAGATTATGATCTAGACATTTGAAAACACAGATTTTTGACAAAGCTGCTAAACCAATTTCTGGCAAGTTCTGGAGAAGCCGGAAAGCTGCTATAAATAACTGCAAAAAAGACTGAAGATTATTGTTTGGCTGCATAGTTAAATCTATTTTTCTTTTTCCTTCGCTTTTTGATTCTTGAAAGTCTATGGATACAATCGCAAGAAAAGCAATGAGTGTTGCAAATGGTTGTGTGTTGAATTGGCAGTTGCATGTGTGTTGATAAGTGTGCTGTTGACTGTAAGTATGAGTGTTTCTGATAAAGTTGAAACTAATTATACACCTTCTCCAGAGACTACTACACTTTCTAAATTAGAAAAGTTTAATAGAGACGAGAAACACTTACACTTAGACAACTCACAAGGAGATCTTTCTTCTAATGTTTTCTATTGCTTATTGTACGAATATGTTGAAACAATGGATGTAAGAGCGTGTTATGTGTGTTCGCAGTGCAAGAAGGAATTACATATCACAGCTTACCACTAACACGTGGGATTATCTGCAGTGTTCTATTAACAAAGTTCTATAATCAAGAATATATACTATATTTCCACTCCTACTTTGAGGTTGTCTTTCTTTTCTTCCAGTTAACAAACACTTGAATAGTATTGCTAGAGCAAGAAACATTGATATTGTAAGAGGTTTCTTTGAGCCAAAACTACCATTTGAAACTGCCCATGCCCACTGTAACAATTTAACATGTACACTTTCACCAGTGGAGAAATCTTTCCTGGATCAAACTGAGGATAGGAGAAAGCAATGAGGGAGAAAATAGGAAAGGGATTAGTGAATTGTGCATTTAGGAATGGTCATGCATATAGTGTAACTAACACATAAGGGGAGCTTGCTTTAGATTACCAACATGTAGGAAAGCTTTGTATATACAGAATATACAGAACTGATATTAAGTTTGTGGGACGAGTGAATGCAGACATGTATTTCCTTTTAAGAATAAATGGGACTTTATGCTGAATAGACAAGATCCTGCAATTCCTGAGGTTTATTACATCTGTGGAAAAAATGTTGATTATCGTCACTCTAGGGGATGGTATGGGACTTGTTACCTGGGAGTAGTCTTTCCTAAGATTTATCGAATTGACAACATAAACAACACACATGATACACATGACATTCAAAGACCAAGATCAAAATTTGAGAATTGTAGGGGATATATTTGGAGCAATCATTCCTTTTGTAGGAGTTGTTCTGAATGACATGAACATTAGAAAGCTGTCTACAATTGTGGATAAAATATTAACAGATTTTTCTGAAGCTATAAAACTGATACTGAAATGTTTGTGGTATGTTCAATGGTTCTTTAGAATCATCTTGCGTTAGACGTCCTTTTAGCAAAAAAGGTGGAGTCTGTTGGATGCTTAAAGTGCAACATTGTTGTATTTTTATCCCTGATAACAATTAAGAAATTATGAGCTTCATTAAGAATTTGATAGATTTAAATTCTGACTTAAAAGACCTGAAAGAGCAAGGTGTTTGGGAAAATATAGGCAAAAGTTTTATTGAAATGAAAAACTGGTTGGGAAATTTAGGTCAGGGTGCTGTGGGAATGATACTGAAACCATCATTAATAGTGGTTGTATGTCTATTTTGCATAATCAGACTTTACAAATTGTACAGATTCATACAAAGACAAAAGATGAAAATATGAACATAGGAGGGAGAAAATTAAAATGGAAAAGATGAGAAGCAGATTTTTTTGTGATTTGAGAAATTCTGAAGAATGGAGAAAACCGAGAATTCCTAACTATAGATATATTAGACAACTACGTTTTGAATTGTCTAGTTAGTATTAATACAAGTATTAATGTATATTTACTTTGTGACTGCACATATAGCCATCAGAGGAGGGATTATTAGAGAGCAAACATTATTAATAAAAATGAATTACTAAAATGCAATGTGAATTAAGTGTATTTAAAGGCCTAACTGAAAATGTGTGTTAAGAAAATAAACGTGCAGCTTTAAAAAGTGACTGGCATGGTGTCCACCATGTGAAAATAATAATGTCTAATGAAAATGTACTTTACACAATACAAATACAAGAAATATGAATACAAATATTACCATACAAACAAGGTCCGAACAAAAATTAAAAAAGTTAACACATAAGTAGAATCTCCAATCAAATTACGCACCATTTAAACGAGATGATAATAAAACAATAAAACCAAAAGGCAGCAATTAGTACCTTACAACATCAGGCCTGTTTTGGTCAGAATAAAGGTTTTGTTCTAAGAAGCTATATGGCACCAAGAAACTTGGCGACGGAAATGGCTAGAACCAGTCAGGTATTCGTCCTAAGAATACGAAGAGCAGTAAAGTGGCTGCGAACACCTATTAATCTATAATCTGGGGCAAGCCATTACCTGCTAGTTGAAGCGTAAGCTGGACAGACAAATAAAACACGGGATACATTTTCACTGTGACTATCACAGGCTGGGCATACAGTCACACCTTCAGTCGATCACTTGCAATTGAATGATCTTAATGGCAAAACCCCTATCCGAAACTGGAAGTAGAGCTTTCTGTCCTTAGGTACCAATATCTGGTCCCAAAATACCTTGTATCTGCTCTCACATTTAAAATCAATAAAATCACTTGACAATTTAGAACAAACAGCACCTCTCAATTCGTCAGTGTCTGCCATCGCCCAGAAACCTTTTCAAGCCAGACTTAGATGGAAATGAAGCAGCCTCTAGGCAATCCCTTAGCTCACGCAGTCCAAGTGAATATGACATATTTTTAATGCTCCTAAACCAAGACACTCTAGTAAAATGATCAGCTTTAAACAAAGCCTGCAGGGTTTTGGCTTAGTGGGCTAGGTCAGGGGTGGTCCATAGGTGCATCCTGTACAACAGAGGTCCCGATTTAGCTTTTTATCCTATTGCTTTAATACCTAAGTCTTTAAAAAGAGGGATCAACGGGGTGCACTGTGGAAGGGAAACTAGATTCCTCCCATAATTATTTTGTATTTTAGATAGTCCCTGTACATTAGAATACCCCCGTATTTCCCCACTGTGAAGGGCAGATCTTGAGGCCTTAGCCTTGTAGATCTGAAGGGCCGGACGAATTGCTTTGATGTGTGAGGCAGAGACATCCCTAATCAGGGCACCCTTGATCTGCTTTTGTTTAATAACCACCTTAGCAATATGTTACTTCCAGGACACACTCTCTGAAATCGTTATACCTAGATAGGTGAACGATTTCACCAGATCAACTGCAATTCCTCCCAGGGCTATGTTCCCTTTAAATGATTTGTGGGGATTAAATGACATAAATTTAGTTTTTGAAGTGTTGATCCCTGGCCCGCGAGTGTGACAGAACTCATCAAAGCATGTTAAGAGTTTCTGCAACCCACTTGGGATGTTAGAGATCAACAAAGTGTCATCCGAAAATAAAAAAAAGGAACTTTAGTTTTCCTCAAAGATGGGGCATCTGTCTCTATCTTGGCCTGAAAAAAAACAACATAATTGATAAATTATAAATACAAGGTAGGTGCCAGTACACAACCTGTAACGCCGCGCTCTGACGCGGCGTCTCTTTCTGTCCTCGCGGGTGGAACGCGCTACCGATATTCGGAGTGCCGTTCCCCGCGTTTTTTGACTATGCTTTCTGGGAAGCATGTATTTCGCTCCCGGTCGCGCTACACTTACTTGTAGCCTTTTTTTTTATTTTGTTGTTGGTGGTGGGTTTTTTGTTGGTCCTTTTGCCTGTCTCTATCCATGTTGTATCCATCTTGTCTTCTTGTGTTTTTGTCCCAGCATGCTCTGTTTTTCTTTTATACTACTTCCTTTTTTCTATACTGGTCTATGGGCTTTTCCCAATCCAAGATGGTGTTACTTCCCTTTCCTGTGATGTCACTTCCCTTTTCTCAGTATATAAGTCAGTCAGTCTTGTTCCTCCTTGCGTTGCAAACACTTCCTTCTGGTTGTGCTGTTCGCTCCTGTTCTTTGTTCCTGCTTTTTGCCTTAGGAGATTTTTGCCTGTTCTTTGTTCCTGCTTTTGCCTTGGGATATTTTTGCCTGTTCCTTTTTTCCTGCCTTTACCCTGGATATTGCCTATTTTTGTTTCCTGTTGTCAAGTCCTGTTTTTTCTTGTTTTCCTTCAGGAGTTCCTGTTAGAGGTTTTTTCCCCAGTGTTGGAGTTTGTTTCCCTCTGGGACTCCTTCTGGAGGGTACGGTCTGCTTTGGCGTAGCCTGTCAAGCGGCACCGTGGCTACTAGAAGGTGTCGCCCTTATCTGGGAGTATTCAGGACCTGTAGAAGACTGGGTGTGTTCGCCAATCCGAAATCCAGAGGTGAGAAGTCCAGCGCAGTACGTGACACAACCTTGACGTACTCCCTTGGAGACTGACACCTTGTCTGTTAACTGGCCTTGAACTCTCCACCAAACGATAACATAGTTATCCTCATGCAAACGTATAAGCAGTGAATGAAAATGGGGAGGCGCTGCCATATCTAAAAGACCCTTCCACAACTTTGCTCAAGGTACTAGATCAAAAGCCGACTTTGGACCTAAAAATGCAACATAGAAATTCCCCTTGCCAATTGTAACCGTTCTCCAGTATAAAAGAAAAAACGAAACACGAGATCTATAGTCGAAGTTTTCGTATAAAAACCAGCTCGTACCAGGTTGAGGGTGTAATAATCAGACATCAAATCCTGAATTTTCCCCAAGACACAACAACAAAAAACTTTTTGCAGACAACCTGTCAATCTGATGGGTCTGTAGTTGCATGGCAAAGACCTATCACCCATTTTGTCTAATAGAACAATAGCACCTTTCTATGAATAAGGAATTGTGGCCCCTGCTGCTATTGCATTGGCTATTCTAAGGATATAATTAGACCATAATTCCTTATCAGTTAGATATAAGTCAGCCAGGACAGCATCTGGACCAAAGGCCCTACTGCGCTTGACCATGCATGGATGGGCCTGCTCTTGACTCGGGCTTTTCCTGGGCATGGCCTGTACGAATCCCATGCCACAGTGATGTGTCCAGCGCTATATAGCACTCTCAGGTGTCTCAAGTGCCTGCAGCGGAGGAGGGAAGGAGACTCCTCTAGGGGCCAAGAGCAAACTGGGAAATTGAGTCCCCCTTCACAGCGGCAAAGGGCATCCCGCGCCACAGAGATGTGTCCAGAGCTATGAAGCGCTCTCCGGCGTCTCGAGTGCCTGCAGCTGAGGATTAAACCTCTCGGGGTCAAGAGCAAACTGGGAGATTGAGTACCCCTTCACAGTGGCAATGCGCATCCCACGTCACGGAGGTGTGTCCAGTGCTACATAGTGCTCTCGGGTGTTTTAAGTGCCTGCAGCTGAGGAGGGAAAGTGCCGCCTCCAGGGGCCAAGAGCAAACTGGGAGATTGAGTCCCCCTTCACAGTGGCAAAGCACGTCCTGCACCGTGGTGATGTGTCAAGCGTTAAATAGTGCACTTTAATGCTGTTGTTATTCTGTGTTCTTCTCTTGGAATGTAAATGTTAAATGCATTGGCAATATTGAGATTCTTTAGACATTATGGACAATGTGTTGTTTCTGGACTTTTATCATTTGGTCTTGTGCATAATGTACATGACTTTATCATTGTCAATTTAAGGGCAATAAATGTTTAAACTGTACTAAACTGGTGTGGTGATTCATGGCCACATAGTTCATGGTGTGTTTAAATTAATGACTCATTATTGCATATTTTGTTACTGTTTGATGGCTATTGATTTTCTTGTTTGATTGAATGATTTCTTACTCCTGTCTGAGTCAAAAGATTTGAGTCGGCCTGTGTCACCTTATCATAATAATATAAAATAATATATGGTCACACAACCACAGTTCTAACAGAGCACGCACATGCTTTGTGTCTATTTTGGAAAAGCTGTTGCTCTATTTGAAAAGTTTTTGCTCTTGGTGTCTACTGTCAAGAAGCTGGTGGCAAGACCCAGCAAAAAGCATGACCATGGCAACTTGCATGTAGTTCATAATTAACAGAGTTGAAAGAATATTAACACTCTTTTTTGCATGCAGTATTTACCTGGCCTACGTGACCTTGCAAGGCACAGTAATACCCAATGGCTTCAATAGTAGAACGTCTGTTTGCATACTCTTTTCAGGGGCTAGAATATAAAATATTACTTGCCCCGAATAAATAAAACCACATGAAGGGAATGTACACGGTAGTCCCAAAGTTAAGTATTCATGTATAGATACATTATGATTAATTTTGTGTTCCTTTCAAGATCCATTACAAGACAGGAGCCATTATGTCATGTCCAAACTCCCTTATTTGAAATCTTCACACAAAACTACTAAGCCCAGGCAATGCATTTTGTCCCAGACAGACTTCATCAGGATTTGTATTACTTCACTGTATTCCTCTGTTCCTTTTCCTACAAGCTCATCAAATATGCTCAGGCAATGAGTCTAATGCCCTTAATTAACTGTCTCTCCCAAGTGGGTCCTGTAGCTGTAACACCGTGCTACCACGCTATACTGGTTGTGAACAGGACCCACCAGGGAGAGATATGAAGATACACACACTAATTGAAGCATGACCCTCATTTATGTATTCACTTACTGTCTCACTAAGCACACTTTCTCACCTGACCTCCCAATACTCAATCACTCTTTCGCATAAACAGACCAACCGAGCACATACAAGCTCACTGTAGTCAGACCTAGAAAATAAATGGCAGCTAATAACACTGACACTCGCAATGCGAAGCAGAAAAGAATAGCTTTGTCTTGTGAACAATGCTTATGTCACAACAATGTCTTATTAGGATGTTCACTTTTCAAATTAGTTGTGGGTGTGGCTTCTTCAGATTACTAAAGTCCAACACTCTAGTTTATGCTAACAGTTTTTTGCTACATCCTAGATATCCATTCTTTGACATCCATGGCAGTGGTTGTGTGGTGCACTACTATGGGGCTGTCCTTGTTATAATAGGATTATTTATCTTATTTCACTATCCTTGTGCTGGATTAGACTGATAGCAAGCACTATGAGTATGTAGTGATGAAATGGATATGCCTGCAAAATATACTATCACATCCTAGTTCCAAAGAGCAAAACTAAATTAGGGCAATAATCAACCTTCTTGTTTATTGCAACATGTTCGAGAACCTCTGTAATCTAGACAATCATCTTGCACCTTTCTTAAGAACCATCAGCTCCGCCCTGGGCACCATCATAGGGGTGCTGAAGGACATACAAAAGACCATGAGGGACACCGTGGCACTCCAAGGGGCCCCTGACACTAGCATGGATGATGAACTGCCCACCACCTCTGCCGACACTAGTGGACAGGACGCCCCACCACAGGACCACCACACCAGCACCCCACCCCCTGCAGATGGAGAACCACCCGCAAGCGGTCCCTGAGATCCAGGAACAGGACAGAGCAAGATGGCAAGACACCCGCCAGGAAATTAGACCACCCTGATTGTCCTCCCACTGTCCCACTTTGTTAACCTATCCAGATTGGAACTGCCCCAGCTCCACTTCCTATGCCCATATGGGCAATGCACCTGTGAGACTAATAGACTGGACTCTGCCATGGACATTCCTCCACCATCACCCATCACCATTTTGCCACCCCCTCCAATAATTAGCACTTCAATAAACACCCTTGAACCACAAAACAATCTGGAGTCAGCCTGTGATTTTGAAAATGTGTATTAGCTATGACAGTGACAAAATCCGTTCTCAATAGTAATGTCAACATACCTATGTCACACATCACAAGTCCATGAAGGATGCAAGCAGATGACACACGTTGGTAACCACACCTGTGAAACGGTAATGGAAATGTATCACTCAGTTAGCAGATACTACTTCAAATTGACAGACAGGATAGAGGTTGAAGTGTGAAAGTGAATGTAATAGTACAAAAATTGTTCTCACCTGTGTGTCACTGGAAATATTGCTGTATGACAGAGTCCCTGTTATCAATGTCTTCTTCCTCTGCTTCCTCCTCATCACTGTCCACAGGCTCCACAGCTGCCACAACACCGTCATCTGGACCATCCTCCTGCAGAAAAGGTACCTGGCGTCTCAAAGCAAGATTGTGAAGCATCGAGCAGGCGATGATGATCTGGCACACCTTCCTTGGTGAGTAGAATAGGGAACCACCTGTCATATGGAGGCACCTGAACCTGGCCTTCAGGAGGCCGAAGGTGCGTTCGATCACCCTCCTAGTCCGCCCATGGGCCTCATTGTACCGTTCCTCTGCCCTGGTCCTGGGATTCCTCACTGGGGTCAATAGCCATGACAGGTTGGGGTAACCAGAGTCCCCTAATAGCCACACACGGTGCCTCTGGAGTTGACCCATCACATACGGGATGCTGCTATTCTGCAGGATGTAGGCGTCATGCACTGAGACAGGGAACATAGCATTTATCTGCGAGATGTACGGGTCTGCCAAACATACCATCTGTACATTCATCGAATGATAACTCTTCCGGTTCCTGTACACCTGTTCACTCCTGTGTGGGGGGGGACCAAAGCCACATGGGTTCCATCAATGGCACCTATGATGTTAGGGATATGTCCCAGGGCATAGAAGTCACCTTTAACTGTAGCCAAATCCTCCAGCTGAGGGAAAACGATGTAGCTCCTCACGTGTTTCAGCAGGGCAGACAACACTCTGGACAACACGTTGGAAAACATAGGCTGGGACATCCCTGATGCCATGGCCACTGTTGTCTGAAATGACCCACTTGCTAGGAAATGGAGCACTGATAGCACCTGCACTTGAGGGGGGATTCCTGTGGAATGGTGGACTGGTGACAACAGGTCTGGCTCCAACTGGGTACACAGTTCCTGGATTGTGGCACGGTCAAACCTGTAGGTGATGATTAAATGTCACTCCTCCATTGTTAACAGGTCCACCAGCGGTCGGTACACCAGAGGATTCCGCCATCTCCTCACATGTCCCAGCTGACGGTGCCTAGGAAGGACAACAGCGACCACAGTGTCAACAAATTGTGAGGTATGTACCCACAGCTACACAGAACACAACACTAAATACAATTGCCTTCCTGTATGTGTGTTGAGAGTAGGCATAGGTATGTGTGACGCAATTGTAAATGAAGCCATGTGGGCCCCTGAAATGGTGGCTGCCTGACCTCTAAAGTGGGACAATCGGATGTGAGGTAACTGCGCTGGCGTTGTACACCGTTGCGGTAGGCGGTCAAAGACCGCGGCGCAATGCCGCTTGGTTAACATTGGACCCTATGGGTCCCAGGAGCCAATGACGAAGTGCGCCGGCGGTGATGATACGCACCGCCGCGGACGTGACCGCCGCGGACGTGACCGCCATTTTCTATCTGTTCAATCACTCGATACCTGATCTTCGACAGGAGAGGACCTACACTGCAAGTGCTGCTGTGACCTCGGTCTGGAAGAGACAATGGCTGGTGCGTCTGGGGAAAGGGCCCCTGCCTTCACTGCACAGGAGTTGGAGAAGCTCGTGGACGGGGTCCTCCCTCAGTACACGCTACTCTACGGTCCTCCAGACCAACAGGTAAGTACACAGGGAGTACGTTGTATGGGCTATGCCTGGGTGGAGAGGGCTGGATGTCAGTAGGAAGGGGGGAGAGTCCTGCGAGCATGTAGAAGTGTGAATGCATGTGCCACATGGCAAGGGCAGGGATGTGGGCCACTCACTTCGACGGTGCTGTTGCTAATGACTTCTCTTCTTCACCTGTACATGTCATGTAGGTCAGCGCCCACCAGAAGAAGGATATTTGGCGTGCCATCGCCAAGGACGTCCGGACCCTGGGGGTCCACCAAAGACGGAGCACCCACTGCCGTAAAAGATGGGAGGACATTCGCCGCTGGAGCAAGAAGACGGCGGAGGCTCAGCTCGGGATGGCCTCCCAACGTGGGAGGGGTGCCCGTCGAACCATGACCCCCCTGATGTTTCGGATCCTGGCGGTGGCCTACCCTGAGTTGGATGGGCGCATGAGGGCATCACAGCAGACACAAGGGGGTGAGTACACTCACATTCTCATGACTTTGCGCGCAGTGGAGGGGTCTGGGTGGGGGAGGAGGGCTGTGGGTTTCCCTAGACCAGGGCGAGTTCCGTAGGCTAGCCCCCTCCGGAATCCAGGTCATGTGCCACTCCACCCCACCTCTGTAGAGTGCCAAGTACAGGTATACATGCCCCTGTGTCATCTATATGGGTAGATGACACTCATAGCCATGTAGGCCATATCCCAGGAACTGCATCTGTAGAGGCCAAGAGCACAGCGTAGTGCAGTGGGCTGCTGTGTCTGTATTGTCCGCCAACGGTAGCGGTAAGCCATTTACTCAACATGTCTTTCTTCTGTTTCCCCACCCCTTTTTGTGCTCTCCCTGTTCTTTTGTGCATCAGCATCATCAGGCGGAGGTACAGTGGCACCGGAGCACAAGGGGCCTGCATCCCACATGGCCATGGAGGGCCACACCACGGACACAGAATACACCAGTGGGACGGAGGGCGAGGGGAGCTTCACGTCGGTCACCGCATCAGCAAACAGCGACACGGACTCGTCCTCCGATGGAAGCTCCCTTGTGGTGGCGGCACCATCTGTGCCCCCCACTTCTACAGGTACAGCCGCCACCCCCCCTACCAGCACCGCCCTCCCAGCAGCCCCTCAGCCTCCGCTCCGTGCCCGCTCATCCAGGAGGGTGGACATCACCTTCGCCCCAGGCACCTCAGCCCCTGCCCCTGTCACCCCTGCTGCACTCAGTGAGGAGGCCATTGACCTCCTCAGGTCATTCACTGTTGGGCAGTCTACCATTGTGAATGCCATCCAGGGTGTAGAAAGGGAGTTGCAACACACTAATGCATTCCTGGAGGGCATTCATTCTGGTCAGGCTTCCCATCATCGAACCCTGCAATCTCTGGCCTCAGCACTGATGGCAGCCATTGTCCCTGTGTCTAGCCTCCCCCCTCCAACTTCCTCCACCCAGACCCAATCCCCTGTACACCAGCCTATCCCAAGCACACCATCAGACCAGCCTGCACACACCTCAACACACAAGGGCAGCTGAGGCAAACATAGGCACCACACATCCCACAGGCACTCACACAAGCATCACCCACATACAGACACAGCAACATCCACTGTCTCCACTGCGTCCCCCTCCTCGTCGTCTCCCTCCTCCCTCCCAGTCTCGTCTACACTCTCACCTGCATGCACTACCACTACAGCCACTAGGACTCGCACCAGAACACCCAGCACCACACCCAGCTCACCTGCACTCACCACCCCCACTACCATTTACACGTCCCCTGTGTCCTCTCCCAGTGTGTCTGTGACGCCCCCTCCCAAAGTACACAAACGCGGACACCCACACACCCAACATCCATCCACCTCACGACAGCCTCCAGAACCTGCACCTGCACCCAAATCATCTAAAGTTACACCTCCTACAACCACCTCCTCTTCCTCCACTCCCAGGCCCCCTCCAGCTACCCGTCCCAGTGTTCGTCAGAAACTTTTCCTGAGCAACCTTGACCTCTGTCCCACCACCCCCACCCCTCCAATTCACAGGTCCCGTACTAGCACCTCAGCCAAAAAAAGTCCGGTACCAGTGGTGCGTGTTAGAGGTATGTGGAGTGCACCGGCCACCAGGGCAGCCAGTGTGACACGAAGCCAAAGCACTGCCAGTCCACCCCCTGTAATGCACCAGAAGTTGGACAGTGCCCGACAGGAGAGGATGAAGACTCCTGCCGGCAAAGCCGCCCACAAGGGTCCCGGGGGGAGTGTCGAGTCAGCTGTGACCCCTCCCAAGGTGGTGAAGGGGCAGAAGAAGTCTCCAAAGTCTGGTAAGAGCAGCACGGCAGAGAAGGCCGCCATCCTCCCCGCTGGCCAGGACGCCACTGCCATCCCCATCGTCACTGGGCCGGAGACCACTGCCAGAGTCAGTGCCCTGGAGGGCAGCACTATCGTCACTGGTCCGGAGACCACCACCAGAGTCAGTGCCCTGGAGGGCAGCACTATCGTCACTGGTCCGGAGACCACCGCCAGAGTCAGTGCCCGGGAGGGCAGCACTATCGTCACTGGTCCGGAGACCACCGACAGAGTCATTGCCCTGGAGGGCAGCACTATCGTCACTGGTCCGGAGACCACTGCCAGAGTCAGTACCCTGGAGGGCAGCACTATCGTCACTGGTCCGGAGACCACCGACAGAGTCATTGCCCTGGAGGGCAGCACTATCGTCACTGGTCCGGAGACCACCGCCAGCGTCAGTGCCCTGGAGGGCCCCGGCACCCACAGCCCTGCTGGGCACTGAGGGACCATCATGCCACACACCGCTGCACAGGTCACAGACAGCAAAGTCAAGCACTGCTGAACATGGCAAGCACTGCTGAACAGGGCAAAGACTGCCATGGCAAGCACCGCTGAACAGGGCAAGCACCGCTGAACAGGTCAGAAACGGCAAAGTCAAGCACCGCTGAACAGGGCAAAGACCGCCATGGCAAGCACCGCTGAACAGGGCAAAGATCGCCATGGCAAGCACCGCTGAACAGGGCAAGCACCGCCAACTCAAGCATCGTTAGCCCATGTGCGGCTGGGACAGTGACGGAACTGGGACCGTCACGAGGAGCGTGATGCACTCTGGGCACCAGTCCCCCTCCAGAACCAGTGGAGAACTGCATCCACTACCTCTGTCCTTCACAGGATGAAGCACTCTGGGCACCAGTCCACCTCCGGAACCAGTGGAGAACTGCATCCACTACCTGAATCCTTCACAGGATTAAGCACTCTGGGTACCAGTCCCCCTCCAGAACCAGTGGAGAACTGCATCCACTACCTGAATCCTTCACAGGATTAAGCACTCTGGGAACCAGTCCCCCTCCAGAACCAGTGGAGAACTGCATCCACTACCTGAATCCTTCACAGGATGAAGCACTCTGGGCACCAGTCCCCCTCCAGAACCAGTGGAGAACTGCATCCACTACCTGAATCCTTCACAGGATGAAGCAATCTGGGAACCAGTCCCCCTCCAGAACCAGCATCCACTACCTGAATCCTTCACAGGATGAAGCACTCTGGGCACCAGTCCCCCTCCAGAACCAGTGGAGACTGTTATCCACTTGAGAGACTGTGGCTTTGCACTCCCCAGGATGGTACAGTGGGCAACCCACCCACTGTAGAGACTTGAGAGACTGTGGCTTTGCACTCCCCAGGATTGATCAGTGGGCAAACCACCCACTTTAGAGACTTGAGAGACTGTGGCTTTGCACTCCCCAGGATTGATCAGTGGGCAAACCACCCACTGTAGAGACTTGAGAGACTGTGGCTTTGCACTCCCCAGGATGGTACAGTGGGCAAACCACCCACTGTAGAGACTTGAGAGACTGTGGCTTTGCACTCCCCAGGATGGTACAGTGGGCAAATAACCCACTGTAGAGACTTGAGAGACTGTGGCTTTGCACTCCCCAGGATGGTACAGTGGGCAACCCACCCACTGTAGAGACTTGAAAGACTGTGGCTTTGCACTACCCAGGATACATCAATGGGCATGGAGCCCCTTCGTGGATCTGGCTTTGCACTCATCCGGCTGAGGTGCCCCCCCTTCCCTTCCCCCTGAGGTGCCTGTTGTATTTCTATCTGATGCCCCTGCAGTGTTCTCTCCGTTTCTGGACAGGTATCGTGTGTGGGCCTCGCCCATGCATTTTGGGCCCAGTGGTCCACGGACATTGAATTGTGCATACCTGCACTACTAATCGTGATGTATATATTTGGAATGTGTATATATTTCTGTATATATGAGCTTACTGTATTTTTATTCATTACAATAGTTATACTGATTCCCTTTTGTCTTTGCATTCTTCCGGGGGGTTGTGGGTTGTTACTGTGATGTTTGGATATGCATTGGTGTGTGTGTTGTAGTGGGTGAGGTTCGGGGTGGGGGTGTTGCGTTTGTGTCCCCCTGACTTTTGCCTCCCCCCTCCCCTATGTCGTAGGTGCAGTACTCACCGTTGTCTTCGGCGCCGACGTTGCTGATGTTCGTAGAGGAGCAGGAAGACAAGCGCAGGGAGTATTTGGAGTCCGGGCTCCATGGTGCCCTCCTTCCTTGTGGAGTGTGTTAAGGTGAGCGTTTTCCCATTGCAAAAGCTGTTTCCACCGTGTTTTTATCCACGGTGAATCCGCCCCGGAAAAGGTGGCGGATTGGCCTGTTGTAATACTGTGGGCAGTACACTGTCTCCCGCCTGTCTGTTGGCGGTGACCGCCGCGCTGCTTGTCTGTACCGCCATGGCGGTCGGAGTGTTAAAGTGGCTGTCTATGTTGGCGGTTTCCGTTTGCGGTATTACCGCAGCTTTAACACCGTCCGCCAGGGTTGTAATGACCACAACTGTGCCTACCCTCTGGTAGCTTGGCACTGAGCAGTCAGACTTAGCTTAGATGGTAATGTGTAGAGTATTTGTGCATTAAATCATACAGTAACACAGAGAAAACACCACAAACATACACCACACAGGTTCAGAAAAATAGATAATATTTATCTGAACAAAAATAATCCAATAAGCTTAAGTGGAAATATCACTTTTTAAACATTTGAGAGAGTCTCAGTCCTTAAGAATCAGTTGTTGTTTCTTTGTAACCCACAGGGATGTGGGTTATGTGTCAAAAATAATGATGCACAGGGACTGCAGAGGAGGAGATGCATGGAAAAATAGGGTGCGGTGCCGAATTTTCCGACGCGGCACAGACTATGCGTTGTTTCTTTCCACGCGGCAAGGTGATGCATTAATTTTCGGGAACTAACCCTTGGTTCCTTACTGTGATGCGGGAATATTTTGACACCCAGGAACGATGCGTTGAAAATCCTTGACGCGCTGGAAGAAGGAGGAGGCAGTGTGTTGATCCGGTAGGCGATGTGGTGAAATTTCAGCTGTGAGGCGGGTGCTCCATCGATTTCTGGTTGCGGGTCAGGCCCTGTGTCGTTCCAGCCAGTGTTGCAGTGATTTTCCAGCTGTGAAGCAGGTGCTGCATCGATTTCTGCAGGCATTTTGTCAGTTTTCTGATGCACGAGGATCTCCTTTAGGGATGAAGTCTTTGTTGGCCCTGAGACTTCAGAAACAGGAGGCAAACTCAATCCAAGCTCTTGGAGAGCACTTTAGGAGGACGGCAGAGTCCTTCCAGCAGAGTCAGGAGTACCAGGCAGCAGAGCAACAAGCAGGAAAACAGTCTTTCAGCAAAGCAGCCCAGGTGAGTCCTTTGGTCAGCCAGGTAGTCTCTCTGACAGAATCCAGGTGTAGGTCCAGAAGTGTCTGAATTGATGGGGTCAGAGACCCAGATTATATACCCATAAATGCCTTTGAAGTCGGGGAAAACTTCAAAGAGTGGATTTGAAGTACACAAGTTCCCCTTTCAGCCCAGTGCTGTCTGAGAGGATCCCTTTGTGAGGGGGAGGGGGCGTAATCAGTCCCTTGTGGGAGGGCAGGCCACTGCCCTTTGAAGTATAAGAGAGAGCCTCTCCACTCTTCCTGGCCAGGGAGATCCATTCAGTATACAGATGAATTCAGATGTGACTGTGGTTGTCTGGGTGGAATGCACAAGGGGGCTGTCAACCAGCACAGACCAGACGTGGATTGGGGAAAGGGCTGTAAGGCACAGATGGCAGTAAGTGCATAGAAATGCCTACTGTCCAAAAGTGGCATTTCAGAAATAGTAATATTAAATCCAGCTTCACCAGTAAGTAGGATTTCCTTATACCATTCTGGCAATACCAAACATGACAGGGCTACTCCTTCCAGATCAGAATCTACCACTTAAAAGTATATGAGGGCAGTTCCAATGCTAGTCTATGAGAGGAGTAGGCCTCACAGTAGTGGAAAATGAATTTCTGAGTTTTTCACTACCAGGACATGTAAAACACACAAGTACATGTACTGCCTTTTACTTACATAGCACCCTACCCTATGGGTAACCTAGGGCCTACCTTTGGGGTGCCTTATATGGAGCAAAAGGGGAGTTTATGGCTTGGTAAGTAGTTTTAAATGCCAAGTCGAAGTGGGAGTGAAACTGCACACACAGGCCTTGTAGTGGCAGGCCTGAGACATAGTTAAAGGGCTACTTATGTGGGTAGCACAATCAGTGTTGCAGGCCAACTAGTAAAATTTAATTTACAGGCCATAGGCACATGAAGTGCACTTTGCTAGGTCAATTAAATATGGCAGTTGTGTAGGAACCATTGTTACCATTCTTAGGGGAGCAAGCATATGCACTTTAGCAGTGGACAGCAGTGGTAAAGTGCGCAGAGTCCTAAGACCAGCAAAAACGGTCAGGAAATTGGAGGGAGGCAGGAAAAACGTTGGGGAATGACCACCCTAAGGCTGTCAAGTCTAACAAGCTGCATGGTGGTTACCAGGTGCCTCTGGAGCACTGCGCACGTGATGTGAGGCTGCAAGGGGGCAGCTATCTCACTCCCTCTGTCCACTTTCGTGTGGCACAAATACATTCACAGACGTTGGTTGCTACTCCGGCACGCATTTGAAAAGAGTTGAGATTCCAGGAGTGAGTTTAATTAGTATTTGTATTCAGTGCACAAGTTATCGATATTACCATTTGGGTAAGCATCCCTTCATACTTTAACTTTTGAAGACTTGCAAGTACAGAAGTACTGCAGTATTTAATTTGGTTGAAATAATCGTACGCGTTTTTGTTGAAGTCAGTAGAATCATAAGCATGTGCGTTGACATATTCTCATAAATGACCTGTGCTTGTACTTGTTAGGTGCGCAGCATTCCTAGGGTTCGCAATGCCACGTGCATGATGTTTTTTTAGAACATATGGCCATATTGGCTAATGGCTACTACGTTTTCCACTAAACTCCCTCCTTTGACCTTCTGGCTGCCTATTGTTCAAAGGATGTCTCCCGTTCTGTAAATGTATGAGAGCAAAGGATGTTAGCAAAGCCAATAGATTATACTGCTGCAATGTATAATCTTCGATAAGGCATTAGGCAAGGATGATACCTTTAACCGCTTCCTGCACCAAATACAGTTTTTGTCTTTCACGTACCCTGCCAGGCCCTTTCTACTGTTGCTGTGGTTTGTTCATATTCCAGTGTTTCCATTTTCTAGATAGCTTTCTCCTTTGGGGATTACTGTGGTGCCGTTCAAGTTCCTTCCAGACTCTTAATTTATTATCGCCACTCACTCAGCACAATTTATGTACTCCGACTATTTGGACAGAATATCCGCACCAACGCATTTTACACAGACCAGTTACAGAGTGAGTGGCGCTAATTTATTAAGAGAGTGCCAAATTAAGCAGGGGTAGTGTACTGGTGTTTTTCTCTGTTTTTCACAGAATTAGGAATTGGGGATGGTGCATAATTTGCGCCTGCACATATTTTGAGCATTAAGTATATAAGTGGTGTATTTGCAAACTACAACGTTTTCTCCGCACATAGTGGGACATACATCTCCTTTGGCCCTTAATGGTCCATGTGTGATTTCTTTTTTTTAAATATGGTTATTAGCTAAGTTTTCCTCTTTAACTCTAGACCCCCTCCCTTCAACCCAGAAACATTTACTTCTAGTTTTCTTGCAGTCCCTGGGTCGTTAGTTCAGCATTGCTGTTTTGAAAGGCAAAAAAGATAATATAATAAAAAAGCCTTAGTATAAGAGTGAAGGGTGATTAGGATTCAGAGGGCTGAGGAAATTATATATTTAAAACAAATAATCGTGAATTATGTTGCTGGATACCTTGCTTCATTTCTTCTCATCTTGATCTGTTTGCATGTGAAACAAACATTAATGAGGAGCTCTGCTCTACTTGTACACGATGTTTTGTTTGCTCTGCTGAACATGTTCCTTTATTTTGATGATTCATTTGAGCCAGCACTGTGATCTGGGAGTGACTCCTTTGCTCTGAGCGAGATAGGGGGGTTCTCTGGGGATTCCAGCATCTCTTAATTGCTCACCCCTCCAGTGTTGGGGCTGCCCAATTCTGTGCAGTCAATTCCTAATCAATTATTCATGTTGCGCTTGTAGTTGAAATATGAGTGTACTCAATTAGTTGTGGGACATGCCCAGTTTCCATTCAGGCACCTGCTATAAATGTGCCCTACTGTGACTTCAGCCCTCTATGCCCGAAGGGCTGATCAAGGAAGGAAGTATAGTGTGTAAGAGTGTAAGTTTTATGCTTTTGTGTTTTATTAGCATGCCAGCATGCTAATAAAACACAAAAGCATAAAACATGTCAGAACCTTTACATGCTAAGAAACTATGGGATGCTGCACAACAGAAAGTGCAATGCTGATAGTTACAAGGTCAAGTGATATAAATCACCCCTATCTGCCCAGTACCAATAGCAACACCAGGTTACGAGCCCTCTTTCACAAGCTTTATTGACCTTCTTGCTTTCTCATATTTGCTTGAAAATGCACCATTTGCCCACTCTTTGTCAAAAATTTCCTGTAGGAAGAACCCCCACTTATGGCAGTCGGGCTCACTCGCTGCGCTTGCTTGCCACAGGCCATGTTTATGTCCCACCACTTTCAAATCTCACCAGCCGCCACTGCAGAGGACCCACATCTCTGACAATACTAGGAAGTACAGTCAGTGGGTAACCATCAATCGGCAGAGGCTCTGAGAGACATAGGAGCTAGCATGACCACCATTAGGTGTCATCTGGTGTCTTCAAAGCAGGTAGTCCTTAATGTGTTCCACCAATTTGTTGCCGCTGACAAGCGTGAGAGACACAACCCAGTGGCTCTGGTTCCTTTTGAGTGTGGGAGGTTTCAGATCCCTTGAGGGTTGCTGTGAGTCCGTCCATGCCTGTGCATTGTCTGCTTGGTAACAACATGGAGCATACCCCCTGAAAGGAGGTGAAGCTCAGGTCACACTTGGAGTTGTTGGGTTTCACTGAGAGGGTGTGCCTGACCACACAGTTCATGGCAGCTCGAGAGGGTGGTCAGAAGGACCTAGAGCCTGGAAGAATGGCCCAGGGTCCTGCCAAAAAGAGGAAGTGCAAGGGACATGGGAAATCTGCTCCTGAGACTCCCATGGTCTGGGAGGAGGCTGAACCTGAGGGAAATGCTCTGGTACCTAGAGAGGATGATGTGGCCAAACTGGGGAACCTTCCTGAGCTGAACAACTAGCAGCAGGAAGCGGGGTAACACCAAGGTGGAATTTTGCAAGGCTACAAGGGAATGCCCTACTCTTGTGGGTCTTCAGCACCAGTCTGAGACAGAGGCAGCTAGTGACGTCTCTGTCAAACACCTGATTAACTGGAAGAATGGTCTCCTGTATGGTGAGCCTAAGAAACCGTAACCTGGTGCAAAACATGTGTTGGTGGTCCTCGAGTGCTACAGGACCTTCCTACAGTGTCTGGACAATGATGTGCGCTGGCAGGTCATTTGGAGCAAGACAAGTCCATTGACAGGCCTGTCACCCACTTCTATTAGCTTCAAATAAGGATGCCTCAGCTGTGTTCTGTAGGTCCGGTCTTACCTACCAAACGAGCGGCAAGGTGGGGGGAAGTGCAAGTCCTCCCTATAACCTTTTCCTGTCATTGGCACCCCCTTTGAAAGGGTGAGCATCAACATCATTGGGTCTCTGGACCCCAAGACAGCCCTGAGCAGCAGGTCCGTTCTAGTATTGGTGGATCATGCCACCCAGTCCCCGGACGTTATCCCTCTGAGGACGGTGTAGTGCTCACCATGATGAGGGCACTGATGGGAATTTTTACCAGTGAGAGTTTCCCCAAGAAGGTGGCATCTGACCGGGTGACCTTCTTCATGTCTAATTACATTAAGGTCATGTAAAAGGAGTCTGGGTTAACCTGCAAGTTCTCCACTCCTTACCAAACACAAGCCAATGGATGTTGGTTGAAAGGTTCTGTTTTTTTTATTTATTGATCATTTTCATAGAATCGAAGTCAGTACAACACAAAACACTATTTTGTGTATCCATCAGTACAGTGACAGTATAGGATACAACAGTACAAAATCCTTAAAAACAGTGCCAGTGCTGTACCACTTCAACTGGAACAGGAGGGATGGAAGGGGGGAAGAAAGAGGGGCTGACACCCATCATTGCAGGTCCTGCTGGGGTAAAATAGCATGTGGGATCTACGTCTATGCATTTATACATCTAGCAAGGTATAGGTTTTATTTTGCACAGGTGCGGCCTATATATCTATGCTAGCCAAGTAGCAGTCAGCGACATCAGCCCCAGCACAGTCACTCGCACTCCCCACTTGCTTAAGAACAGTGCTAGTGGGGGCCACATATCTCATGGGAGTGATTTAGCAGGTAGCACTTTCCAGTACGCATTCAGCTGCTACTGCCAGTAAGCCGCATCACAAAGCCACTGAGCTCTCAGTGGTGCCAGCCTTTGGACCCAGTGCATCATCACTGGCGGTTCACCAGCAGCAACAAAAGCGAACTTGGCTTGCGCGCTGTCGGAGGGATGTACTTGACTTACCCTAAAACCGCAGTTCACAGGGAGTGCTCCAATGAATGTTCCGTGACCTCTTGAATCATATCAAGCACAGCCAACCAAAAGAGCTGCACCTCTGGGCAGAGCCACACAAGGTGCAGGAAGTCAGCGTATGAGACAGCGCAGTGAACACAGCTCGCATTTTCAATTAATCCTATCCTCCACAGGCATGCCTGGGTGCGGTAGAGCCTACGTAAGTATTTGAATTGGACCAATTGGAGCCTATAATTTAGGGAGAGCGCTCAAGCCTGGGCACAGCAGAACCTCCATTAGTCCTCAGAGATTGGAGTCTCGAGATCATCCAACCAAATCTGTCAGGCTCAGGGAATTCAAATTGGCACTGTTTCCTAGATGCTGATGTAGAGTCAAGTGATTAGCCTACGTGGGGAAGGAGTCATAAGGATTGCCACAAGCACTTGGAATGTGGGTGGTGCTGCAAGAAAAGTTCCATGCAGAACCCTCATGGTGGCTCATAGCTGATAAAATGTAAATCTAAAAGTGTGATATCTGGTCCTTGTAGCACCTGTTGTGAGTCAGTGAAGACACCATTCGGGTATATTGCTCCCCTTGTCATCAGTTTCAGGCATCGTAACCTAGCCTGAGTACCCCTACCAGTTGTGATCAGCAAGGAGGGATGCTCAATTATAGGAATTGAGGGGGCAAATAGATTATTCAGTCAGGCATGTGTTCTCAGCTTGCCCCATGCCCACACCATGATGGCACTGTATCAATATCCTGCCTTGAGCATCTGAGGTGAAGTATACTACCATCTGGAAGGAACATGGAGCTACCCGGTCAAATTCAGGGGCCATATGAGCCATAACCTTCATAGGATAGAGCCAGTAATGTGCAAACTGTGCGTGGGCACAGAAGTAATATAGGTCCATATCCTGTGCTCTCAGTCCTCCTGTTCGAAGGGGAGGGTCAAAATCTCCCACACTTTTTGCAGCTCCATCTTAGCCCAGGTAAGAGTCACCAGGTGCGATCAGATCTGTTTTTAGACATACAGCAGCAGTGGCAAAGGAAAGATAACAAAAAGAAAATGTAGGTATGACTATGATTTTGGCAATAGTTAGTTTGCACGTTAGAGACACTGGGATCCTCGACCAGGTCTCTACATGCTCCTCCAGCCTGTCCATCATCCAGCCATAGTTTGCCCACCACAGCTCTCAAGGTCCCGACTCCCGTATGGCCAAGTATCTCACAGGTTAATTAGCCCACCGGAGCAGGTATTCAGTTGGAAATTCCTCAGTAGTGTCAGCTAGGGGGGAACAATACAGATTTGGCACAAGTGATAGTTATGCCTGCCATATCTTCAAATAGAATAAAATCTCTGCTCACTAAGCCTGCATTGTCCGGAGGCTTTTTGATATAAAAGGTGACATCAACCGCGAACATGAACACAAGCTCTCAGTGGGGCACGAATGCAAGACTACATTGCTAGTGGTGTTGTTGAAACCAGTCCCCCAGAGGTTTTATGGCTATAGTGAATAGAATGGGATATAAGGGACATCCTTGCCAGGTGCCACAGGATATTGGAAAGGGAAAGGTAATCACACCATTCACCCACAGTTGGGTGACCCGCTGGGTGTGGAGGATACCAATCAAGCTGATGAACAAGGTCTCAATCCCAAACGGGACAGCAGTGCAAAGAGAAATGGCCACTCTAATGAGTCAAACACCTTAGCTGTATCTAAAAAAAGGTCATCGGCCTGCAGAGGCACGTCAATTGTGTTTAGGAGTGCAAAGAAGTGTGCAGAATGTGCGCTGTTGACCTGCCAAGGATGAACCAAGATTGGTCAGGGCAAGCTTTCCGTGGTAGGAGTGGGAGCAATCTGGAGGCTATCTGTTTGTCCAGTATTTTGTTATCCTTTTAATCATAGATAGCGGCCTGTACAACTCGGATCACAGTGGGTCTTTATCTGGTTTTAATATGGTAACAATGAGAGCCTCCTGTAAGACTGAAGGGAGCACACCTATTGCCAAGGATTGCTCGTGCATGGTGAGGAGGTGAGGGGTGAGGAGTAGAGCAAACTCCTCGTAGAAAGCAGAGGTGAGGCAGTCCAATCCAGGGGCTTTGTCACCAGGCATGGTACTGATAACCTGCATGACCTCCTCCACTATGAAAGGCTCGTCCAAAAAGCGTCAATGCCCTCCCTCTATCCAGAGCCACTGCACTGTGTCAAAATATGCTGCAAATTGAGGGACTTGTTCAGGCATTCGGGATCAATCAATCAATCAGTCATTTGTTAACCTCGGTAACTGTCACCTCTTAGGTCTCTGGGCTCTGAGGGTGCCATGTCTCCATTGAAGAGCCATGTTTTGAGCCTTTTTTTTAACACCTTTAAGGAGGGAGCTGTTCGGAGGTGAAGGGATAGGTTGCTCCACAGTTTGGCTGTGTTGTAGGAGAAGGAGTGTCTGCCACTCAGGTACGATGGATGCAGGAGGTGTGCGAGGTTGAGGTTGGCAGAGTGTAGCTTTCTTGCAGGGGTGTGAAAGTTTAGTCTGTGTTTGATGTAAGTAGGTCCTTGATTGTGTAGTGCTTTAAAAGCCAGTGAGAATGTTGAACAGGCACTTCCTCTGGACTCGGAGCCAATGGAGGTCACAGAGGTGGGGGGTGATGCTGGTGCATCTACGGAGGTTAAGGATGAGTCTGGCCACTGTGTTCTGTAGGGTCTGCAGTCTTTTGAGTATCTAGGAGGAGATACCTGCGTGTTACTGTAGTCAAAGCGGCTTGTGACCAGTGCACATGTGACAGTTTTCCTTGCATTGATGGGGATCCACCTGAATATTCTATGAAGAATCCAGAGTATGCGAAAGCAGGAGGAGGCTCCCGAGTTCACTTGATGCCTCAGTGATAGTTGGGTGTCTAGGTTGATGCTGAGGTTTTGGGCATGATACGATGGGGTGATCTTCGGTCCGAGTTCACCTGGTCACTACCTGTGGTCCCAACGACTGGTGTTGCACTACTTTGGTTTCATCGGTGTTGAGCTTGAGGTAGCTATCTTCCATTCAAGTTGCTACATCGTTCATGGTGTTGTGGAAGTTGGTTTTGGCGATGTGTGGGTCTTTGGTGAGAGAGAGGATCAGTTGGGTGTCCTCGGCATAGGAGAATATGGTGATGCCTTGGGATCTGATAATGTATGCGAGGGGTGTCATGTAATTGTTGAATAGGGTGGGGCTGAGGGAGGATCCTTGGGGTACATCGCAAGTAATGGACTTGGGTGCAGAGGTGAAGGCGGATGCCAGATATCAATGAGGTAATTGTTTGTCATTATAAGTCCCAGCTGCTAAGTGGGAGCAACTAGTGTCACTAGATCTGTATGCTAAAGGATCTAATACTAAGTTGAAATCGCCCGCCCCTAAAGCGGCGCCCCTGTTCAATCATATATGCTAGTCTTCAGGTTTCAACAAAGAAGTGGGGGTCTTGTACATTGGGATGAATGATAGCAAGAAGTCTAAGCGGGTGACCGTGCAGTGTCCCTGAGAACAGGACATACCATCCCTGCCAGTCACAGATGGCCTGACGCGTGCGCAAAGGCCCCCTCTTGTTAATCAATATGGCCAGCCCTGAGCATAATTAGACTAATATGCAATGTGCTGCTCACCAACGTATCCCACATGCAATTGTGCCTGCAAGCCCTCTGTGAAGTGCAGCTCCTGAAGCATGCAAATGTCCACCTGTGTCGCTGTAAAAATGCCTTGACCTGTCTCGCCTTATGCCTGTCGTTTAAACCTCACACATTCCATATTATACACTTAAGTAACAAAGCTCAAGGTGTGATGCTGCACAGTGCAGATCTGTGCATCTGCTGAGTGTGTGTGGTGTATAAGTCTATTAGCACTCACTGAGAAGCAAAGGGAAGGAAGGAACAAGGCAGGAGCCAACAAACAGAGTGTAATTAGCAACAGTAATGCCGCAAAAAACCACCCACCACCCATTCTGTCCCTCCAATTAGGCTAAATGTCAGTAACCAACCCAAAACAACACCCCACTAAGAAACAACAACAAAGCTAGATCAGGAATCATCCCTCGGGGTGATCCAGGCAGACCAGCACACTCTGCAGCCGAGAGCAGCTGGGTAGTCAGAGGGGTATGATGGTAGGACAATCAGTGACCACTGTAAAGAAGCCCCCATAGAGAAATGTCAGGCAAGTGACTTCTGCTGCCAACTGCAGTGAATCACACAGAGATGAGCATCAGGGCCCAGGGGAGAAATCGTAAGTATCAGGCCTATCAGTCACAACACCCATCAAGAAGTAAGCCAGTTAGTCATTGTCACTCGGGCTACCAGGGGCTTCCTCATTAGGTGCAGGCTGAGACCACGTTGCCACCAGTGGCAGGCCCTGGACAAATTTGCAGCAGCTGTAGGATCAGTGAAATAGTGTATTTTACCAGAGTAAAAGACTCCAGTTTAGCTGGGTAGAGTAGTGAGTATTTAGAATCCGTCATCTGGAGCAAGTGCCTAACTGATGAGAAATCCCTCATGGAAGCCTGAACTGCTAACGTGAAGTCTGGAAATATGGGCACAGAATTGCCCTGGTAGTTGATTGATTGTTGGTCCCTTCCCATTCGCAGCACTCATCCCTGTTCTGGTAGTTCAACAGATAAACAATGATCAGGTGGGCCGACATCTGAGGGGCGCTCAACAAGGTATCTGTGAGCGCACTCAACAGCAAACATATTTGACAGGGAGTCACCGAACAGTGCTCTGAGCGTCGTCTCAACATAATCTTTCATATAGCCCATGGCCATGGATTCAGAGGTGTCCAAGACTCAAAGGTTGATCCATTGCGATCTTGCTTCCAGATCGTAATTTTTATTACAGATAATCTCCTCAACCCAGTCCATTTGAAGTAACTTTAGTGGTGCAGTTGCCATCCTCCATTTCAAAACTACAGTGTTCCAGGTGACTTATTCATTCTTCATGCCAGTTGACTCATTTTTTTAGGAAATCAAACCTGTCTGTTAACAGGTTGATTTAGTATCTATTGAGGGTGGGCTGTGTTTGTGTCCAGGAACATAGTGAGCATGTCCAGTTCTTGAAACACAGCATAATGAGCACACAGCTGCTGGTTGTCCAAGAGGGGGAGGTCTGCTGCGCGTGTCTATTAGTGTTGATCGAATGAGAATTTTGACTGGCCGGTGTCATTCTTTCCCATTTTAAATAACAAGTAGGCCCAGAGTGCTTGAACGTCCAATGTACTCCCGTAGGTCACAGAGATAGTTCAGGTGCCTGAATGTCACACCTAACTCACAAACTGTCATCAAGGTAGGGGACAAGCAGACCCAGCCATCTCCAAGCCCCGGGTGGAGTTAGGCCCTCATTACAACCCTGGCGGTCGGTGATAAAGTGGCGGTAATACCACCAACAGGCCGGTGGTAACCAAAATGAAATTATGACCACAGCAGAAACTGCTCAGACAGACATCCACTTTAACACACCGATCGCCACAGCAGAATCAACAAGCACCTTGGCAGTAACCGCCAACAGCCAGGCGGAAGACAATGTACCGCCCACTGTGTTAAGACAGTCCAATCCACCACCTTTTCCAGGGTGGTACCAATGACATCAAAAGCGTGGTGGAATCAGAGCTCAGAAGTCAAAGGACTTACCTGTGGAGACTCAGGGAACATCCACTACGCCATGGAGCCCGAGCTGCACATATTGTCGATGCTTGTCTACCTTCTGCTGCATTATGAACAGCAACGCCGGCGAAGATGACACGGTGAGTACTACCGCCTAGCACACATGGGAGGGGGAGGAAAAAGAGAGTCACACACACATACAACATGCAACACCCCCACCCCCAACACCATACACTCAATCAGAAGCAGCAACATAGCATACCTACCCTGAACCCCTCAGGAATAATGCAAGGACAAAATGTTTGGAAGAAAGTGAGTGTATTACGATAAAATACTAGGAATAAGTGCATCAAAATACAAATGCATATACATATTTGCAAATGGAGGGACACTGCCCAGTCCTCAATGTCTGTGGGCAACAAGGCCACAACCAATAGGACAAGGCCCCACCTCACTCCTGCAACAACATGGAGAGAACACTGCAGGGGCATAAGGTTGAAAATACACAGGCACCTCAGGGGGCTAGGGTTTGGGAGGCACCTCAGCCGGAAGATGGAACAACACCACTGGTCCTGGAGGGGGCTACATGTGTAGTGGGTGGTTTGCCCACTGCTTGGTCCTAGGGAGTGCAAGCCCACAGTCTCTCAAGTGGGTGGTTTGCCCACTGCTTGGTCCTTGGGAGTGCAAGGCCACAGTCTCTCTAGTGGGTGGTTTGCCCACTGCTTGGTCCTGGGGAGTGTAAGGCCACAGTCTCTACAGCGGGTAGTCGATGAGTAGGTTTGCCCACTGCTTGGTCCTGGGAAGTGCAAGGCCACAATCTCTCAAGTGGGTGGTTTGCCTACTGCTTTGTCCTGGGTAGTGCAAGACCACAGTCTCTCAAGTGGGTGGTTTGCCCACTGCTTGGTCCTGGGGAGTGCAAGGCCAGGGTCTCTCAAGTGTGCAGCTACTTCCACTGGTTCTGGAAGGGGCATTGTGCCCAATGTGCTTCATCCTGGGAAGGATGGGGTGAGTGGACGGCTTCTTCCACTGGTTCTGGAGGGGGCATTGTGCCCAGTGTGCTTCATCATGGGAAGGATGGGGTGACTGGATGGCTTCTTCCACTGGGAGATGGGGTGAGTGGATGGCTTCTTCCACTGGTTCTGGAGGGGGCATTGTGCCCTGTGATGCAAATCTTGGGGAGTGCAAGGTCACAGTCTCTCACCTGGGTGTCAGACCCACAGGATTTGAAGTGTCAAGGACACACAACAACACACGGAAGCAGGACTACATACTGTCCGCCGGCGGTGACGGCTGCTCAGTGGTGGCAGTGGCTGTGCTGGTGTCGGGGCTGCCAGTGATAGGGGGAAGCTCCAGCCCATCCCCTGCAGCCTCGGACAGCTGCCCACTGGGGCTGCTGCTGCTGGCAGTGGTGCTGGTGCTGGAGGTTGTGCTGGTGGTGGTGCTGGCAGTGGTTGGGGGAGGCTCCAGCCCATCCCCTGCCGCCTCGGATGGCTGCCCACTGGGGCTGTTGCTGCTGGCAGTGGTGCTGGTGGCGGTGCTGGCAGTGGTGGGGGGAGTCTCCAGCCCATCCCCTGCAGCCTCGGATGGGTGCCCACTGGGGCTGCTGCTGCTGGCAGTGGTGCTGGTGGTTGTGCTGGCGGCGGTGCTGGTGGTAATGCTGGTGGCAGTGCTGGCAGTGGAGGTGGGAGGCTCCAGCCCATCCCTTGCAGCCTCGGACTGCTCCCCACTGGGGCTACTGCTGCTGGCAGTGGTGTTGGTGGCGGTGCTGGCGGCAGTCCTTCCCTGTCGCAGCTGGTGGTGCCTTCTTGTCCTTCCCTGTCGCAGCTGGTGGTGCCTCCTTGCCCTTCCTATACGCTGCTGGTGCAGGCACCCTTTCAGTTTTGCTGACTGGTGCCCGGTATCCTCTCCCACCTGCAGTAGCTGTCGACACTACTTTGGCCATGGACTGGGTGGCTGAGGTGCTTGCCTGGGTTCTGACCACCCTGGTCTGACATGAAGGACGGGGGGAGTGATAGAGAAGAGGTCAACAGTGGAGAGGAAAAGTTTCTTAGGGACATTGGGGTGGGAAGAGGGTGAAGGTTTGGGAGTGGAGGAAGAGGAAGTGGTTGTAGGAGGTGTCTGTCTGCTGATTTTGGGTGCAGGTGCATGGGCTGGATGCTGTTGTGAGGTGGATGGCTGTTGGGTGTCTGAGTGCTTGCGTTTGTGTACTTTGGAAGGAGGGGGCAAAGACACAGTGGGAGAAGACACAGGGGACGTGTGCATGGATGTGGGTGTGGTGACCGCCAGTGAGGGGCGTGTAGTGATAGGCGTGATGGTGATCTTGGTAGTCGATGAGCATGTAGTGCATGCAGGTGTGAGTGTAGACACAACTGGGAGGGAGGTGGACAACAAGGAGGAGGGGGACACAGTGGAGGCAGTGGATGTTGGTATGTCTGCATCTGGATGGTGTTTGTGTGAGTGCCTGTGGGATGATATGTGGTGCTTGTGTTTGCCTGAACCACTCCTGTGTGTTGTCTTGTGTGCATGCTGGTCTGCTTGTGTGCTTGGGATAGGTTGGGTTTGAGGGGAAAGGGATTGGGTAGAGGAAGTTGGAGGGGGGATTCTAGAAACAGGGACAATGGCTGCCATCAGGGAGGAGGCCAGAGCCTGGATTTATCTCTCTTGCGCCGCCATGCCAGAGTGAATGCCCTCCAGGAATGCATTTGTTTGTTGCAAATGGGCTGCAGCCCCTGAATGGCATTCACAATGGTTGACCGCCCAACAGAGATCAGGGCAGCAGGGCTAACTGGGGCAAGGCCTGAGGTGCCTGGGGCAAAGGACATGCCCACCCTCCTTGGTGAGCGGGCAAGGTTAACACGCTGAGGGGCTGCTGGGAGGGCGGTGCTGTTACGGGGTGGCGGCTGTAGCTTTAGTTGAGGTGGGCACAGAGGTGTCTGCCACCACCAGGAAGCTTCCTTCACAGGAGGTATCACTGTCAGAACTGTCACCTCCAATCTCTGCTGTGGTGGTCCCCTTATCCTGCGTCCCACTGGTGTCTTCACCAATGGTGAATTCGGCCTCCTGGGCCCTGTGGGATGCAGCTCTCCCCATCACCTGTGCCTCTGCTCCTCCACCAGATTATGCTAATGCACATAAGGACAGGGTGACAAACCAAAAAGGTGGGGAGAGAGACAAAGGATATCCTTTGTCAATGGTGGCAACAACACCACCGTTGGCATACATGACACACACACACACACAGGGAACAGCCCTACGCACTAGGCAATGCACTACCAGTCACAATGCTAGTCACCAGCCCATGGACAGGGATACCTAATGCCAATTGGTGCATATCTGAGACCCACAGACCCCTGCCCAGTAGTTAATGACTATTACCTTGTTTGGAGGAGGTTTACATCAGACCCTGCCCAACATGGACCTACCCTGCAATGTTTGGCCTGGCCTAGGGGCACCCACAGGCCCATATCCCCCACACGGATGCCCCACCATGTGCAAGAGCGCAAGAGCGCCCCCTTGTGGCTGCTGTGATGCCCCCAAGCACCCATCCAGCTCAGGATAGGCCACTGCCATTATGCAGGCCATCAGGAGGGTCAGGGTTCGACAGGCACCCCTTCCTCGTTGGGAGGCCATCCCCAGCTGGGCCTCTGCTGTCTTCCATGCCCAGCGTCTCAGGTCCCCCCACCGTTTCCGACAGTGGGTGCTCCGCCTGCCGTAGACCCCTAGGGTCCGCACGTCATTGGCGATGGCACGCCATAGACCATTTTTTGGATGGGCTCTTACCTGCAGAGAAATACACATAGGAAAAGGTATCAGACAGACCGTCCTGCCTGTTACACTCATGGCCCACCATAGCCCTCACATTCCCTTATGCACAGACATTGCCCACCATACATGCAGCACGCTGCTCAGGGCTCTTCCACCAACCCCTCCCCTACACAAGGCCCTCACACACAGCACTCCATCCATTCATGCCCCCTGCATCATGCTCACAGTGTACTCACCTGTTGGTCTGGAGGCCCATACAGCATTCGGTGCTGGGGTAGAACCCCATCCACCAGTCTCTTCAACTTAGCAGTGGCAAAGGCAGGGGCCCTTTGCCCAGTGATACAAGCCATGATCGGTTCCAGACATAGGTCACAGCAGCACTTGCAGTGTAGGTTCTCTCCTGTTGAAGGTCAGGTAGCAAGTGAGTGAACAGATAGAAAATGGTGGTCACGTCTGCGGCGGTGCGTACCGTCACCGCCGGCGTACATCACCATTGGCCACTGTAACCCATAGGGCCCAATGGTAACCAATGAGGAGTTGCACAGCGGTTCTCTACCGCCTCCTGCAATGGCGCACAATGTCAGCAGAATTACCTCATTTCCACATGTCCCGCCATACAGGACCGGCAGAGGCAATTTCAGGGGGGGCAGGCCACAGCACCTATCTGCGTCACAGTATGCATGGGCACCATTTGGGCCTATCCAACAATATACTGTTACAGTCACAACATGCAATGCTGTGTAGTGTTTGTAAATATGGAATACTGACCAGCTGCTCACCGTTTTGCCCCCTAGATTGCAACCACTGTGGATGAATAGGAGATGGAGACATCCCCCCGTGTACAGGCCCCTGGTGGACTTGGCATCAATGGAGGATAGGCACATTATCCTCACCAATAGACTGGACAGGCCCACAATCACAGAGCTGGGTGCCCAATTGGAGCCTGACCTAATCTCTGCTAACCGTCAGCCCACCGGGATCCCCCTCTTGTGCAAGTCCTATCAGTGCTCCTTTTCCTGGCAATTGGCTCCTTCCAAGTGACAGTGGGCTTGGCAGCAGGAATGTCACAGCCAATGTTCTCAATAGTGCTGACCAGAGTGTGGTCTTTGCGCAGCTACATTGTTTTCCGCCAGGTGGAGGATTTGGCCACAGTGAAAGCTGATTTCTAGGCAATGGGACATATCCCCAACATTATTGGGGCTATTGATGGTACACATATTGCATTTGTCCCCCACACGAGAAATGAACAGGTGTTCAGAAATCAAAAGAGATTTCACTCCATGAATGTGCAGATAGTGTGCCTGGCGGACCAGTACATCTCCCATGTCAATGCAAAGTATTCTGGGTCTGTGCATGATGCCTTTACCCTGAGGAACAGCAGCACCCCATATGTGATGGCTCAACTCCAGAGGCACAGGGTGTGGCTAATAGGTAAGCCCTGGTTCCCACCCAGTTAATGTTGGAGTATGGGTATGGTGTGGGCCTTAAGGGTTAGTGTGTGGCTAACAGTTGTCCCTTGATATTTGCAGGTGACTCTTGTTACCCCAACCTCTCATGGCTACTGACCCCTGTGAGGAGTCCCAGGACAAGGGCAGAGGAACGTTACAATGAGGAACATGGGCGAACAAGAAGAATCATAGAGAGGACATTCGGCCTCCTGAAGACCAGGTTTTGTTGCGTCCATCTAACAGGAGGATCCCTGTACTACTCTCCCAAGAAGGCCTGCCAGATCATCGTGGCATGCTGTATGTTGCACAATCTTGCCTTACGTCGCCAGGTGCCTTTTCTGCAGGAGGATGAGGCTGGAGATGGGTGTGTGGTGACAGTGGACCCTGTGGACTATGAACAAGAGGAGGCAGAGGATGAGGACAATAGAACTGCAATAATACAACAATACTTCCAATGACACACAGGCAAGACACTGTAACTTCACTTTTCATTGACAGTTTTGTGTTTGACATTGTCACTGGCAGGCTTACTGTACCCTTTGGCATCTCTATTTTCAGATATTTGTGCCCCACTATCGCTCCTGGTGTGTTGACTGCAGCCAACTACAGGTCATTCCTATGTATACATTACTGAACAGTTGTATTGCAGTGTTTAAAGCTTGTTAAACGAATACATAGTTCAATCATTTGACAGGCTCCATACTTGTATTTTTTCGAATGGTGTTTATTTAAGTGCCAATAAGTAGAGGGGGATGTGCAATGGGCTGGGGTGCTGGTGGAGGAATGTCCAGGATAGTCTATGTGGATCACAGGTGCATTGTCCAAAGGGGGCATAGGAAGTGGAGCAATGGCAGTTCAAGGTGGATAGGGTGACTGAGTGGGTCACAAGGGTGAGAATCAGGAGAGTCTTATTTTCTGGCAGGGGTCTTGGCAATAGTCTATGGTTTCTGCCTGGATCACAAGGACCGTTTGCGGGGTGGTTTTCCTTCTGCAGGGGGAGGGGTGATGGTGGGCTGTTAGTCCTGTGGCGGGGCCTCCTGTCCACTAGTGGCAGCATAGGTGGAAGGCTGTTCAGTGGTTTGGCTAGTGGTAGGGGCCCACTGCTGTGCCACTGCCTCCCTCATGGTGTCGGCCATGTCTGCCAGCACCCCTGCAATTGTTACCAGGGTGGTGTTTATGTCCTTCAAGTCCTCCCTGATGCCCAGGTACTGTCCCTCCTGCAGCCGCTGTGTCTCCTGCAACTTATCCAGTATCTGGCCCATCGTCTCCTGTGAATGGTGGTATGCTCCCAGGATCCTGGTGAGTGCCTTCTGGAGAGTCGGTTCCCTGGGCCTTTCCTCCCCCGTCACACAGAGGCCTCTGTCCCCTGAACCGTGTGCCCACTGACCCCAGGCCCCTGATCATCCCGTGTTTGTGGGGTTGCCTGGGGTCCCTGTAGTGGTGGACACACTGCTGATTGACGTGTCCTGGTGACAGAGGTATGGGCCCACTGGGTGGGTGCTGTGCTGGTGTTTCCTGAGGGGGGAGGGTATGTGGTGGTATGGGACTGTACCTGGGTATCTGACTGTCCAGAGGTCCCTGATGGGCCAGGTTGGTCATCCAGATCCAGGCGTCCAGAGCTGCTGTCATCACTGTGGGCCTCTTCTGGGGGAGGACTGGATGTTGCTGGCACCTCCTATCCAGTGACGTTGGGTGGGGGACCTGTGAGGACGTAACTGCAGTGTTATTATTTATGAGTGTGACATCTTGTGCATGGGTATGTTTTCCTCTATGGTTGTTATTGCACTGGCAGCTTTGCCTTGTGTGAGTAGTTATTTGGTGGGCTAGGTGATGCTCTCTAGTGTGCATGCTTTGGTGATAAATGTCCATGCAGGTCTGTGATGGGGATCCGTGCATTGGTGTTACATGCAGGGCTTGGTATTGGGAGGGGTGGGTTGTGGGTTGTGATGGTGGGGTGTGTATGAGGTGGTGGAGTGATAGGAGTGAGGTTGGGGGTAGGTGATGGCATGCAGGTGGGGGGGGTGATAGTAATAGAGATTTGACTCACCAGCGTCCAGTCCTCCTACTCCTACCAGGCACTCATGATTGGCAGGAGTAGCATTGCATGATTGCCAAGACTTGCTCCTCCCATGTTGTTAGTTGTGGAGGAGTAGGTGGGGGTCCACCGCCAGTCCTCTGTACAGCGAGTTGGTGTCTTGCTGCTGTAAAACGCACCTTTCCCCGTAGGTCGTTCCACTTCTTCCGGATGTCATCCCTTGTTCTGGGGTGCTGTCCCATGGCGTTGACCCTGTCCATGATCTTCCATCTTCCTAGCAATGGATGTCTGCTGCACCTGTGATCCGAATAGCTGTGGCTCTGCCCGGATGATTTCCTCCACCATGACCCTCAACTCCTCCTCTGAGAACCTGGGGTATTGTTGTGGTGCCATGGGTGTAGTGTGAGTGGTGTGGGTGAGGGTGCGTGGGGTGATGTGTTGGGGTGTGTGATGTAAGGTGCGTGGATGGTGTATAGGTGATGTGGTGTGTGGCTGTGGTCTTGTCTGTGGTCTTGCTATCTCCCTTGTGGCAATTGTTTTTAGTCGTAAAGGGCTGTGGGTAATGTGGGTGGGTGTTTTATAGTGGTGTGGGTGTGTGGGTGTATGGGTGTCAGGTGTGTGTTATTAAAATTGTCCAATGTAGTACTGTTTTGTTAGTGTGTGTGTATTTTGAGCGCAGCGGTATGTAGCGCCAATGTTTTACCGCCATTCAATGTCCGCAGCGGTGATTCGTGGGTCATAATGCTGTGGGCATAGTTTTGTTGGCGTAGTGGTGTGGGTTTTGCTACCGCCAGTTTATCACTGACCTTTGGGCTGGCGGACTTGTGTCTGTGGCTGTATAGTGACAGATTGCTATGTGTGTGTCATAATATGGGTAGCGGTAATCCGCTGTGGTGGCGGTATGTTGACGGCAGACAGCATGGCAGTAGGCAGTACTTACTGCCAATGTCATAATGAGGGCCTTAGTCACAACAGTCAGCCTTCCATGTGAGCAAAAGGCTAGGGGGATGTAAGGGTAGGTCTCCCCCAGAAGTTCAGGAAGAGATTCAGTGCCTCTGATGGGAAAGCTGGGGCACAATCTGAATGGGATCCAGCCAATGTGAGGGCAAAAAAGGTCTACAGTGGATGAGCAGGGCCTAGGAACCACAGGATCCCACATCATCCCTCCCAGGTCTTCAGCAGGATGGGGGCATGAGTAGACCTAAGCTCCACAATGGTCCACAATCTCAATGCTGCTTTTGAGTGTGCAAGCAAGTAATTATGGAGGAGATGCAGCCAATTACCCACAATCACGCAAGGGTAGGCCAGTCACTGCAGCTAGGTGGAAGCCCCAGGCACCAACAGGCAGGCCCAAAACCAGGTCCTCTGAGTGCCCCCCAAGCTTGACGAGTTGTTGGGGTGCAATGCACTAGATACAGCAGGTGCACGCTGTACGAGACACCAGGTAGACTCCAAAAGGAATCTTGATATCAGGAGGGTTAGTAGAGCAATGTAATAGGCCTGTCAGCAATGGAGCCCTCAATCAAGGCCCTGAGCTCCCTCCCAGCTCATCCAGGCCAGAAGTCTATCTCCCCTAGGGGCTGTGGAACGGCGTGCTCACTGGGGCAGGCGCCATAGACCGGCTCCTCACTACCAACCCTGCGGCATAGTCCCACCTGGCCTCCACAGGTTGCAGGTCACAGGTCACACTGTCTGGGGAGAAGCAGCTGTGCACATGGCAACCAGCCAACAACGGGTCCCCACAGCGGCGGCCCCTGCAAATAGAGCCCAGCAACTGCACTGCAACAAGGCCTAGGGTCTAGTCTCCCAAGTGCAGCCATGTGTGACATTCAACAGAGCTCCAATGCTCACACATACTGAGCTGCCATGTTAAAGCCAGGCCACATATGTTGTAGCTGCACCTTCCCAGCTCTGCAGCAATTGGAACTCCCCAAAAAAGGGGTCCTAGGGATTGCAGCAAGCAGGGGCAATTCAGTGGGCTTCAAGGCAGGTCACAATGTCCCACAATGTCATGGATAATCAGATAAATACTCCAGCAGGTGGAGCCTCCCAGAATGATGCCAGTAGCCAGCCTTGCAGCCAGACTTTCTGGTGCGGCGTTGGATGAAAGGTTAACCTAACCCTCAAAGGCATGAATATGGGTCTACCCGAACCCATGAGGCGTGTTAGAAAATAGGTTTGTGGTTGCAGAGGTATGCACCCTGTCCAAGCAGGAACCACAATCCTAGTCAGAGTAAGTAAGATACACACCATAAATTAACCTGTGCTCACCTTCTGATAGCTTGGCACTGAGCAGTCAGGATTAACTTAGGAGGTAATGGCAAAGTATTTGTGCAAACCTTCAAACAGTAAAACAATGAAAACCCCACATAAAATATTTCAAGACAGGATTGGCACCATTTGGAAGAACAGCACTCACAGAAGACAGAGTCCATAAGCTGCGGCAGGGTATTTAGAAGTCTCTGATGTCCCTGAGACTTCACAACAGGAGGCAAGCCAGCAAGCTCTTGAGTCTTTTTTGGTGTCAAACCCTGCCTAACAGAGACCCATATTTATATGTTTAAAGGCAGCACTTTAAGTGGGATGAAAAAGATGGCAGTTCTCTAAAGCCGTGGGGTCAAAAGAAACTCTCATAGGAATCATTTTGATAAAGTGTCCTATGTAATTGGAGGGATGGCCTTAAACATAAAAGCATATGGCCTGATTCATAAAGGAAAACTTACACTTTTGTGTAAGTTTAAAGTTACTATTGAATTGTAAAGTGAAAAAGACTACACTTACACAAACGTTTAAGTTTACCTTTGTGAATCAGGCCCTTAAATCCTCTGTTTCACAAACCATTCTACCTGACTGGTATTTGAATGACTCAAATAAACTAGACCTATTAGCTTTACCAGCGTGTATTAGCAGTATTAAATAAATCAGTACCAACAATTAATTTGGTTATATTCATTAGAAGTGAAAAGATGAGACTGTGAAGAAAACATTATTAAAGTTGGTGGAAGGGATAGTAATCTTCACAGTGTCTCAATCACTTTTGTATTCCCCTCCAGCCCACGTTCCTAATTAGTTTGTCATGATGTTAGACACTTTAGGCCTAATTCCGATTTTGGTGGATGGGTTACTCCATCACAGTGATGATGGATATACTGTCTGCTGAAATATATAACACATCATTTTCAATGGGATTTATATTTTGGCAGGATATCCATCACTGTTGTGACAGATTAACCTGTCTGCCGCAATCTAAATCAGGCACTTTGACCCTTTATAGGCCCACATTTTTCTGAAAACTTCCATCTCTATATCTCACACATTATCTCTTTCCTCTTCAGCACTATCTTTTATTTTGTCCTTCTGCACGTGCTTCTGTTCATCTTGTCCATTTCACCATAGCCATACATGCAAACCACTCACTTACTAGTAAGCCTTTTCTTTGGTACTGACAATATTTCGACAGCTTTGTACCTCTTGCATACACTTTTTCATACAGTCATGCATACAGTTGCCACATATGTGACAATAATTCTTTGCAGACAGGGCAAGGGTTGGATGAACATGTGGTCCAAACACCCTTATGATCTACTATTAGAAATTCCCACTACCTTCAGCATGAGCTTCAGAGCTCTCAATCATATTATATGATAAACACTCACCCACAACCTAGGCTCACAGATTCCCTGGAGGTGACTCAGTTCACAGTATGTACCACACAACAGACAGATTTGGCATAAATAAACTACAGAAGAAAAAAACAAATACTCTTATGGAATGAAGATGAAGTGGAACCTGAAATGTGAAGATGGACAGCATAGTAGAATGTTTGATTCCGCCTGCAGAAGTGGCAGGATCAGGTTGATAATGCAGAGTCCTAGACAAATTCTGCCAATCACAGCTTGGAGGATTTTTCCCAGTGAACCTCCAGAATTGCAAGTACAAGCAGAAACCAACAAGATTTGTAGTCCCTTCGTGATATTTTCTAACATGGGTGGTCATGAGTGGTGGCGGTCGAGTAGATTTTCTACTTGAGCGGCAGCAAAATCAACACGAATGGCTGCATGCTCTTGCACACTGCATGGTGCCATTCATCTGATGTTTCAGTGCTGCTCACACTACTGGCACCAAATTACAGCACCAGCAGCATGCCATGGATATTTCCACCCATCAGTCAAACTCAGAAATGTTGAAGAGTTTTTATGTAACTCCGCAAAATTCCACAGATTGAAACTCTGCGAGTTCCCACCACTCATACTGCATAGATGATTTGCATTACCTTAATGGTGTTTACAGCCATTTTTGAGCATTCAAGCATTATTTTAGCTACAATATAAAGGACAAGAATAAGGGACCTATTTCAAAGTGATATGGAAATATGGCAGGACCCACCCTTCTTAAAGCTCTGTATAAAGGCAAGAATGTTCAATGTACATGACATTCACAACAGATTACTCAGTGCACTGATTCTTCCTCAGATGTTTGTAGCAGAGGTCACAGGGGCAACCAGCAGAGGACCCAATGAAGAGATGGACAATAGTATTTTAGATCATAACAGGGCAGAGTCTGTGCATGCCGCAGACTCCCAGTTTATTATGCATGCTGGCTTTGTGTCATCACCAGGATGTGTCATGTGACACATTACATTCCTCTCTAAATGTGTTTTGAACAAAGCTAAAAAATTCAATGGGCACCAGGTGGCTCAACAACTGTGCAGCAGTACTAGTTGCTGTAGCTCTCAAAATGCATACTCATCAAACATTCTCAGTGTCAGATGTGAGTTTCTAAGTCATACAGCAGTGTTCATCATTTTGCCTGGGGTGTCGTAGCCATCCCTGCACATCTTGTGGAGATGGAGTCTAGACTGGACTCAGGTGTGCAGGGTTGGGTGTGCAAGGGAGTTTCTGGTGTCCCAAGGTAGTTTATGTCATTTTGCTGTTCTTTGTTATGGTTTCATGGTGTAGCATGCCAGTATCCTCTGTTGTGAGTGGCTCCATTTTAGAAATGTGAAGACATTTCTGATAACGTGGTCACTGCCCCTTCTAGCAGTCACTATAGTTCTTCTCCATCTTGTCACCATAAGAGGGTGCCATTCAAAAGGAAGTTGTAGCTTCCCCCACTCTGGCTACCATGCAACAAGATTTAGGCCCTCATTCTGACCATGGTGGTCCTAAACCGCCAGGGCCGCGGGCAACGGAAGCACCGCCAACAGACTGGCGGTGCTCCATTGCCCATTCTGACCGCGGCTTTGGGGATCCGGCGGTTTCCCGCTGGAATACCCCTGGCAGGGCTGAACCTCCATGGCGGCGCTGCAAGCAGCGCCGCCATGGGGATTCCGACCCAAATTCCCGCCAGCCTGTTTCTGGCGGTTTTGACCGCCAGGAACAGGATGGCGGGAACGGGTGTTGTGGGGCCCCTGGGGCCACTGGCATGGGCAGTGCAGGGGCCCCCTAACAGGGCCCCAGCATGATTTTCACTGTCTGCATAGCAGACAGTGAAAATCGCGACGGGTGCAACTGCACCCGTCGCACCCCTGCAACACTGCCGGCTCCGTTCGGAGCCGACTTCTATGTTGCAGGGCCTTTCCCGCTGGGCTGGTGGGTGTTCCTTTGGCGGCCCAGCGGGAAAGCCAGAATGGGAGCGGGCAAATGGCGGTGACCGCATGGCGGGCGGCTACCGCCGCCCGCCACGGTCAGAATGACCGCCTTAGTTGCCAACCATGATATCGGAGTTTGGAGACCTATAAATCCTGCTCGCATCCTCACATTCTGACCCCCTCTTACTGTTCTTGTTGGTCTGAACAGGAGTTCGGTTTCGATTCTTGTAAGTCATGGTGCTACCAACTATGAGAATGCCAAGACAGACTGTGCCTTCCAAAAGGAGTCCCACAGAGGAAAAACCCCGAAGGGAAAAAACCTTCAGCACACAGGAACTCCAGAATATGGAAGGACGGTTCCAGGGAGTATACTAGGAACTAGAGGCAAGAAGAAAGATGCAGCACTAGGAAAACCAAGCAGGAGTTTCCAAATAGAGACTGCTGACAGGAACCACCAACAGGAACTACCACCAAGCAAGGAGTGTTGCAATGCAAAGAAAAAGAATGAACCGGCCCCTTATATACCATAAAGCAGGAAGTGAAGAAATGGGAAAGAGAGAAATTGCAATTTTGGATAGGGTTGTAATTAGTAATGGGAAACAGAGAAGACACCATACTGGATTGGGAAAAACAAAACCAACCATGAGCATGCTGGGAACTTTGCAAAGGAACATGGGAACAAGAAGTGAATAGAACATGGCCCCAGGAATCGGGATCAAGGAAGTGTGCAAGATATGTGCCCCAGGGATCCCAACAGGCAACTAAACACTGTGGCAGTTAACTCATGTCACCGAGGGTACTCAGCTACCTGCGGTGTGTTCTTATGAGAAATGTGACAGTCACAGAACATATCCATGACGCCACTGCAGGTCACCAAAAAAAAACATTGTGAGTCGAGAATGGAATGTCATGGGTCTGTGGCCAGCCCACAGCGTTATACACATTGGAATTGTTAGAGGCTCACCTCTGCTGACTAGCCTTTATGTCCAATGGTGCTGGGGACCATGATTTGTCATGTGGGATATCACTGGTGACTCATAGAGATGAGTGGAGGATGCATAAATCCGCTACGTTGAATTACAGGAAGCACTTAAAAACATTCTGCTAGCTTTGTCGAATTCCACCAGCAGGCAGAATTGCTCAAGGTGCCCATTTATGCTACATTTTTCACATTCAGGAGCAAGATGCATGTTCTTGCTCTGAAAACATTGTGCGAACTGCACCAAGCAGTTCACATGTTAAAGGACATTTTGTTTTCTCTGTTTCTCTCTGTGCATGGTGCTAGGCCTAACTTTACTCCACTGTTAATCTTTTCAATCTGACTCTTTTCTAAAATGTTCACCCTCATTTTCCTTTATTTCATCAGTGTGTGTCATTGTGTTTGTGTATTTTATGTTTTTGTCATTTTTTTGTGTGTGTTTTTGGTGACTTTTTAGAATACTTTATTGTATTTTTTTTTTTTGCTTTTCACTTTACTTCTTTATTTTTCCTTCCTTCCTTCCTTCCTTCTATTTCTTCACATTTTTTTCCACTCAGCACCATTGCAGAATAGTGTGGCAGAGGGATTGGTGGCGCCAGTGCGGCTACTAGCTGCACACCTTGCGGACGCTGGTGCCGCCAAGGGTTGCCAACTGTTTTTTACTGTGACTGAGGTGGCAGCACTTGTGTTCTTGGTTCAGTGCCCCCTCCCCTCCATGCTGGCGGCAGGCCTGGGAATGGTTAAGTCCTTGTGGAGCATTGACTGCACTGGGGTGGGGTGCACCGATGTGTGCATCGGCACACTGGTGTCCAGCATACCCAGCAGTAGCTGACACATCACTGGGTGGACATACTGGACTGCGAGCAGGATCAGCTCAATCTGATGGGTGTCAAGATGTCAGGGCTAAGTGAGTAAATATTTATTTATTTGCTGTATGTGTTACACAATGCTATTTTTTTAATACCAGTGTTGACTCACAGAAGTAAGTTAAGTTTACGTTACAACAAATAGTATGATCCAGTTTGAGCTAGCCAAGTGCTCAGTCAGCGCTGCCGAATTATACTCATTGGCACAGGTTTTGGCTGGTTATTTAAAAAGCCATGCAGACTGAGACTTTTCCTGTCACCAAGAATAAGATAGTGGTAGTAGTAGTAAGTAATATCAATGAGTTAGCATTATCTTCTCTGTGCCTTTCTTTATGTAGCTTATGTAGCCCTAATCTCCCAGTGATGTGAAGTATGCATCTATGCATTGAAAAAAAGGGAATGGCCTGGGAATGGTTAAGTCCTTGGGGAGCATTGACTGCACTGGGGTGGGGTGCACCGATGTGTGCATCGGCACACTGGTGTTCAGCATACCCAGCAGTAGCTGACACATCACTGGGTGGACATACTGGACTGCGAGCAGGATCAGCTCAATCTGATGGGTGTCAAGATGTCAGGGCTAAGTGAGTAAATATTTATTTATTTGCTGTATGTGTTACACAATGCTATTTTTTTAATACCAGTGTTGACTCACAGAAGTAAGTTAAGTTTACGTTACAACAAATAGTATGATCCAGTTTGAGCTAGCCAAGTGCTCAGTCAGCGCTGCCGAATTATACTCATTGGCACAGGTTTTGGCTGGTTATTTAAAAAGCCATGCAGACTGAGACTTTTCCTATCACCAAGAATAAGATAGTGGTAGTAGTAGTAAGTAATGTCAATGAGTTAGCATTATCTTCTCTGTGCCTTTCTTTATGTAGCTTATGTAGCCCTAATCTCCCAGTGATGTGAAGTATGCATCTATGCATTGAAAAAAAGGGAGACTGAGTTGGCCCTTCAAAGGTGGTTGAGAAACAAAGAGCATTCCTTGCAATATGAATGTATTAGTAGTGGTGCATAGTTGCAAATGTAGTTTAGGTTTAGGAAATTTTGAATAAGGCTTAGGTATAGGAAATTAATAAGTGAACTACAGTCAATACTTGGAATATAGGCGATCTGATTAAGAAAGGTATAAGTGTGGCAACTGGCGGATCTGCTGGCCCACTAGTGTTCTTGTTATATTATTATTATTTTACTAACTTTAGCCTTTCCTTATTTAGACCAATTTTTTAAATTTATTTTTTACTGTGTCTCTCTACCTTTATTTTGTGCTTATTTTCGTTCTATCTAAGCTTTGTTAAATTCTTGTTATCCCTGCATTTTTCTATTTTTCATGTTTCTGTACCTGACTTCCTTCTGTCTGTAGTAGTATGTACCTTTCCTCTGCTTTGTTACTAAGCTTAGCTTTCCCATCTCCCCTTATATATCTTCTGGACTGGTACTGTAAGACTAAGAGGACAGATTTTTATGACAGGTACTCTACCGAGAAGATTGCATGCCCAAGTCAGCTTTTCTATGCTTGCATGTGAAGGTTTTTTTCTCCCTGCTCATGCTCACACAGTAAAAGGAGCGAGTGGCAATGTTTATGGTGGCCCGCCCATGTTGTGTGTATGTATTATACATTTATACAGTAATATACCATACCAGCACTTTCAATGACAGTGCAGCATGGCTGGAAAGTAATATGAGGACTGTCCCATTGCATTTGCTAACCAAGAACTCCACAAAGCACCATCAGTCCTCCTGGATTGACCAAATACTCCACCCTTTCATTGCATTTCAGTGATTTAGCTCTGCCCCTCCATTATGGTTAACTTGATCACCTGGCTTTTTTAACATATTTAACCAAAAGACTCCTAAAGTGAATGATAGAAGAAGATAGAACTGTAGTGATCTATTGTTGATTTAGTTCTTGAAAAATGACAAGGGGAAGCATATCTGGCATCTAACATGTGTAATGTTTTTCCAGCTGCAACAACCACCAGTGCAGTGGTGAGCAGCAGCACCAGTGCACCGGAAGTGGCACCGGTCAGAGGGGGAGAATCAGTGACAGAAGGGCCTGGGGTTGATAAGTCATATTGCTTGCTTATTGTCAATTATTAGTATACTCATTGCAAGGCTGTTGCTTGTGGCCCACTGCTATAGCAGCTATAGAGGTGCTGAGTTCTTAATGGCCTCTTCGATCTGCATCTCAGCCGACAAAAGCTTATAATGAACAGATGCTACAAATGATAGATTGATGGGAAAAGGAAAAAGGAATGAAGGATGGACGTTTGTAAGAAAGGAAGGTTGAAGTGGTATATGAGTTAAAGGATGTGTGGATGGGTGAAAGGATGCATAGGTGGGTGATAGGAGATGCATGGGTGGGTGAAAGGATGGATGAAAGTATGTATAAGTGAAAAGAAGCCTTAGTGGGTGAAGGGTGGATGGGTAAAATGATGCTTGGGGGGCTTAAAGGATGGGTTCATGATATTGAACGATGTGTGAGTAAATGGATAGATGGATGAAAGGTTGTTTGAAAGGGTGGGTAATGGATAAGTGAGTGTATAGTTAGATGGGCGGATTTATGGATGGATAGGTTGCAATGGTGAAAGACTGGATGAGAGGGAATGTAAAGCTTAAATGGAAGGTATCACTGTAGTTGTTAATCAGGGCAGATAGGCATGTGTGGGTTGACAAATTGCCCTGTGACTCGTAATCTGGCAAGTCAATTTTCAATGGCCCTATGGGTCCAACTATGTACTGCTTCTGTGTCACTCTACTTTTTGAACAATTGTTTGCGTAGAGCACTGATTACAATTTGTAATTTTCCTTTTTTAGGTTGAGCGTTAGCGTTCGGCCTGCTGTATACTAAAGTATACAATGGATTGAGTTCCAGCGTTCTAATTTGTTAGTTGCAGTGTCCTTCAAAAATCCTTGCTTGCTAGTGGTCAGTTCTGCCTCTTTGTCCTGCCTTTTTTCACTTTGGGAGCAGCACAAAGTACTATGCAATTACGCTATGTCATGTTTATCTCTTCTGTAAGGGACTTTTTTTTGGCATTTGCCTGTTTCACCTCAACATTGTGGGTGCTTGTTCAGTTACTCCTCCCCACCACCTCCCTCTGTAAACATAAACCAACAGCAGAGGGGGGCTTTTCAAGGGCCAGCTCACCCTCGCTTTCTTCCTTTTGTTATTTTCAGTCCGTCTGGCAATAAAAGTCCAGTCAGTAATTTACAACCCTCTGAGCTCTAATTCGAGCAAACACGAGACTATTGCATTCCAAATGCTTGTTGTGTTTCGCCGCAACTGGGGTGCATGGAAGGGTTGGAGTACCCTATGCTGCTGGCGCCTTGTGCCCGTTCCGAGCTGCTCCTCAGAGAAGTCACGGAAAGGCCTAACATGGCTTCCTTCTAGCAGCGGAAGGACCTGACTTCCAAACACTTAAAAAGCAGATCCCTCACCCTCTAAGTTCATGTGGATAAGGGCTCCGAGGCCCAGTGCACGCTACTTCTATCCCAGTTGATCTCTCGTTCCTCCCCTCTCATGCCTTTACTGTTCTGCGCAGCGCTTTGAGGCTGCCTAAGTATGCAGTAAAAGACAGACCAGCACAACAGGGCGTTCTGTTCCTTCGCTTCTGTAACACCCCCCAACCCATCCCTTCCCTCTACAGCCCCCTTATTACTTCTCAGTCCCCCCCTTTGCCTTTCCTGCTCCTCGCAGCACTTTGAGCGCTATACAAATTCCCACCACGGCACTAGGGTGAAACAATTTCCAACAAACAAAACCAGATTCAGAGTCTGAGTGGACAGAGATTAACGAACAGGAGTGAGCAGGCGCCTGAACCGGCCATAAAACTCTGAGCACACCTCGAACTCAAACATAGGCTGGACGCTGTGTCAAACCTCCTCTGATAAGAAGCAATGAAACGTGAAGGAACCTCTACCACAGTGCCTTATCTGGACTCATTCACCCCCCCCCCGCCCAAATCTCTCCTAAATGGCCCTGATGTCAGTGGGCATATACCATAAATGTTTTGCAAGTATCCGTGGTTTCCTGAACGTCAGACGCAGTATCTAGCCATCGTGCTCTGCACATTTACAACTTAAAAGTTTGAAAAAGGTGAATGACCTTGAACGCCTTCTTCCTTTTGCCATGCACAGCATTTCTTATCCAGCTGCTCTTGTTGATCACAATAAATAAATAAAAGTATGTTGAGAGTATAATATTGAAGGTTGTGATTTTAAGACCCAGAGGCTGAGTTCGTTGTTGGTATCTGCTGGCGTGCCCGGCTTCTTTGCTGCACTTCTCAGCACAAGGAACGCAGGTTTCTTTGCTATCAGCTGATTGCCTTCCATACAATCCGTTGCAGGCTCTTGAGAGTACACTTTTATTTTTCAACTGTTTTCGTTTACACTACAATGATTTTGTAATCACGTATTCCTGAATAGTACAAGGAAACCTACTCTTCGAAACCTCCGTCAAGTTCTGTCCCCATGCTTAATATTAAAACCATCAGCACAGTTTTCTGTTTAGTTCGACCCAATCCCATAACACTGTGGTTAAAGTAATCCTGTCTCAAAAGCTCCCCCCAACGCTCCATGCCACTCTGTGCATATTATGTTCATGCTGCTGCAGTCACTATATAACCATTGTGTTGGGCGCCTGGGCAAGTTGTACTATTGACGCTGGCTGTGTGCTCTTTCAAACACCTAAGTAAGTTTCTATTGTTTCTTGGTGCCCACAGCATAGTCCTTGTGTTTGCCAACCTCACCTAGGCTCATTTTACCAACCTCGGACACATTAAAGGCAAAGTCTACCATTTTAGGATTTGAAAGCCGGCGTTTGCCTTTTTTGTTTGTTTTGGCCAGATGTATCAGTGTCGGGAAAGTAATATTTCTTCTAATTGCATAATTATTCACAGCAGTGCAGATGCTATAACATCGACAAAAAAAGGAAAGACATACTCACATTTTTAGCATAGATTAAATTGTGTTTCGATATTGAAATAGCTGTCTATTGTGTACTCAATGATTTAGCTAGCGCAATTAGCATATTGGCCTATATTATGTGTTTTGCATTTTCTTGAATTACTATTGTGTTTCAATAGTTTTGTATTAATAAAGTACACATAAATTCGTGCCATGTCGATCACATATACAGGTGGGTGCAGAATTCTCAAAATTGAACTATCCCTTTCATCTGCCTCGCATGAAACCATAACAAATGAGTCATTCATATAATTTATTATAAGCCTAGCTATCATGTTTCAAAACTCACATTGTATTCATTGCTTTTCAGAGTGCTTGCCTTTATCGCATGTTCAGTCTCTGAGATTGACACACACGCACCCTTGATCAAACGCTGTGATAAGTGACCCGGAGAATAATTGTTACAGATGAACAAGCCATGCACTGTTCAACGCAAAATGCAATTTTTTTCTTTTGGAATCTGATCTGGCAACGCTATTGACTAGACAAGCCATTCACATGTTCTCAAGTGTGCATTTCATTCTATACACAGTTGTTTCACTTTGGGGTAATTTTCTACTACAGTAAATGGTTAATATTGGTCAGGTATAATGTCCTGACACAGTGACCTTTACAGTATGCCATTTTGCTCTACAGAGAGTAATTTAAGATCTGCACATTCAGTCTGGGCAAATGTCTTCTAAATCATGAAAAAATGTTGTTAGTAGGGACACACAATATGCACATGTCTAGTTGCAGGAGCATTTGAAGTACTAGAAGTCACACACAATATTTAATGACCAGCAAACCCATTGAGCTTCTGGCATTTTTCTAAATATATACTATGTAAGTTTCTCTCACCAGTTGTAATCTCGCTAACCACTAAGGGCCTGATTTATACTTTTTTAGCACCGCATAAGTTTGCGCCGCTTTTGCGTAAAAAAAAGACACAAATGTGGCACTAAAAAAGTATAAATCAGGCCCTAAGAGTCAAACATGAGCTCACATTAGTGATTATGGGAGAGACACATCCTATCAAATAGGTGGCCAATTCTTCAGAACTTCCACAGTTTTTACCTCTGGCCCATTTGCCTCCTACGGATTGTTTCAATAAGACAGTGATTTATGTCTTTATATTGCAACATATGTTTCTCTTGAATGGCTTAAACATTCTAGTGCAAGGGGAATATTAGATTTTATGGGTTATATGCAGACTGCCCTTGACATACCTCAATAATAATCTTTGAACAAACCCCCACAACTTTACAAACAACTTGGTCCTACACAATCAATATGCATTAAACACAGCCCCCCTATTCAGTCAGGCACTCAACACTGCTTCAAGCCACACAGTTGGCTAAGGGTTTACTACCTCAATAGCTCATCCACAAAACTCCAGTACATTCAATACCACATAAATACTATCCACAATATTCCACTTCGCACAGGGCCACATAATTCCAGTACACAAATCCACGCCTCACCACACAATTTCACCAAATACAATTCCAATTAAACTCACGTAATTCCACACCACACCACATATATCCACTCCAAATCAAAATACTGTGGTAAAAGACTTTGGGGGTCATTATAATATTGGCGGTAAAAGCTGCATATCGCTGTGCAGAAGACCGCCAACACACCGCCGCGGCCTCGGAATTCCGCTACGGTCATTATGACCCAAAGGCCGGAATCCGCCAAAATCTAGACACCCACACAAGTCCACCACACCAAAGGTCAGTGATAAACTGGCGACAACAAATTCCCCACCGTCAGGCCAACAGGAATACGCCCACACTATCACGATCCACGCGGCAGTCTTTCAACCGTGGTATTCCATTGGCGGTACACACTGCTGCGCTCAAAATACACACACATATACAAAACACATCCACATTGGACAATTCGAAATACACAGACCTAATACACATACACACACCACTCCCACACATCACCCACAAACCCTTACGACCACAATTGTGAATGAAGGCCACAGAGAGACACCGCCATCTACAAACGAGCAGTGGGACAGCACCCAAGAAATAGGGATGACATCAGGAAGAGGTGGAACGACCTACGGGGGAAGGTGCGTTCCGTGGTCTCAAGACACCAAAATGAGGTACAGAGGACTGGCGGCGGACCCCCACCTCCTCCCCCACAACTAACAACATGGGAGTAGCAGGTCTTGGCTATTCTGCATCCTGAGGGCCTCGCAGGAGTAGCTGGAGGAATGGACTCTGGTATGTCAAATCTTTACTATTACATCCCCCACCCTACCTGCATGCCATCACATACCCCCACCCTCGTCCTCACCCCCATCACTCCTACTCCTCACACATGTCCCAATATCACAAACCACCCATCCCAACACCAAGCCCTGCAAGCAACACCAAAGCATGGATACCCATCACCAATGCATGCCACTTCACATACCCATCCACCCCCCGAAACCATCATCACACAAGGTCCTACACAGAAATGCAAGCACTGGGGTACACGGTCACCCACACATTGCACACTATGGCACACACAGATGCAATAATCATGCCTTTACACCCCTGTAGGACCCCTACCCAACGTCATCGGACAGGAGGGTCCAGACATTTCCACTCCACCCACAGAAGAGGCCCACAGTGATGACAGCAGCTCTGTCCAACTGGATCTAGATGACCAGCCCGGCCCATCTGGGACCTCAGAACAGTCGGTTCCACTCACACTGGCACAGGCCACTACAGAGCTTGCCCCCTCTGGAAACACCAGCACAGCACCCACCCAGCGGGCCATACCTCTGTCCCCAGGACACGTCAAGCTGCAGTGTGTCCACCACCACAGGGAACCCAGGATACCCCACCACCCCAACAACAACAGGGACCTGGGGGCAGTGGTAGTGGGCACACGGTTCAGGGGACAGAGGCCCAGGAACACAGGGGAACTGGAAGGGCTGCTGTGCGACAGGGGGAGGACAGGCCCAGGGAACCCACTCTCCATGAGGCCCTCTCCAACATCATGGGAGCCTACCACCATTCCCAGGAGATGATGGCAACGGTACTGGCCAAGTTTCAGGAGACCCAGCGGCTGTAGGAAGAACAGTATTTGGGGTTCAGGGAGGAACTCAGATCCATCAGTTCCACCCTGGGCACCATTGTAGGGGTGCTGAAGGAACTCCTCAACACCAGGAGGGACACTGTTGCACTCCAAGGGGCCCCTGACACTAGCCTGGACGAGGAACTGCCCACCACCTCCGCCGGCGCTAGTGGACAGGAGGCACCGCCACAGGACCACCACACCAGCACCCCACCCCCTGCAGATGGAGAGCCACCCCGCAAGCGGTCACTGAGATCCAGGACAAAGACAGAGAACAATGACAAGACCCCCGCCAAGAAATGAGACCACCCTGATTGTCATCCTTTTGTCCCACCTTGTCACCCTGTCCATCCTTAAACTGCCCCAGCTCCACTCCCTATGCCCCTTTGGACAACGCAACTGTGAGACTAATAGACTGGAATATGCCATGGACATTCCTCCACCATCACCCCTCACCATTTTACAACCCCCTCCAATATTGAGCACTTAAAAAAACACCCTGAAAGCACAAAACAATCAGGAGTCTGTCTGTGATTTCAAAATAGTGTATTAGCAATTACAGTGGCAAAATGCTCTTTCAAATGTAATGTCAACATACCTATGTCACACAGTTCTAGTCCATGAGGAAACAAAGCAGATGTCACACAGTGGGACCCACATCTGTGAAATCGTAAGGGAAAGTGACAGCTCAGTGACCATACACTGGGTGCAAATGACAGACAGTAGAGAGGTAGTGGATTAAAATCAGATGTAGCAGGCAGTGTTCTCTTCTTACCTGTGTCTCACTGGAAGTATTGCATGATCATCGTGTTTCTGTTCTCGATGTCCTCTTCTTCTGCTTCCTCGTCTTCACTGTCCACAGGGTCCACAGCTGCCACAACACCTCCATCTGGACCATCCTCCTGCAGAAAAGGCACCTGCCGTCGCAAAGCCAAGTTTTGAAGCATACAGCAGGCCACGATGATCTGGCACACCTTCTTTGGTGAGTAGAATAGGGAACCACCTGTCATATGGAGGCACCGGAACCTGGCCTTCAGGAGGCCGAAGGTCCGCTCTATGACCCTCATAGTTCGCCCACGGGCCTCATTGTAGCGTTCCTCTGCCCATGTCCTGGGATTCCTCACTGGGGTCAGTAGCCATGAGAGGTTGGGGTAACCAGAGTCACCTGCAAATGGCGAGGGACAACTGTTAGACACACACTGACTCATTCGGACATCCACAGCCCAGACAACTATTCCCACTGATTTGGGTCCAGGTGCTCACCTAATAGCCACACCCGTGCCTCTGGAGTTGCCCCATCACATAAGGGATGCTGCTATTTCGCTGGATGTAAGCGTCATGAACTGAGCCAGGGAATTTGACATTAACATGGGAGATGTACTGGTCTGCCAAACACACCATTTGCACATTCATGGAATGTTAACTCTTCCGGTTTCTGTACACCTGTTCACTCCTGCGTGGGGGGACCAAGGCCACATGTGTCTCATCAATGGCACCTATGATGTTGGGGATATGTCCCAGGGCATAGAAGTCACCTTTCACTGTAGGCAAATCCTCCACCTGAGGGAAAACAATGTAGCTCTGCATGTGTTTCAGCAGGGCAGACAACACTCTGGACAACACGTTAGAAAACATAGGCTGGGACATCCCTGATGCTATGGCCACTGTTGTTTGAAAAGACCCACTTGCTAGGAAATGGAGTACTGACAGCACCTGCACTTGAGGGGGGATTCCTGTGGGATGGCAGATAGCTGACATCTGGTCTGGTTCCAACTGGGCACAAAGTTCCTGGATTGTGGCACGATCAAGCCTGTAGGTGATGATCACATGTCTTTCCTCCATTGTCGATAGGTCCACCAGCGGTCTGTACACCGGAGGATGCCGCCATCTCCTCACATGCCCCAGCGGACGGTGCCTATGGAGGAGAACAGCGAGCAGAGAGTCAACCAACTCTGAGGCATGTAAACACAGATTACTCTGAAAATATTCATAAATCTAAATTTGCCTGTATGAGTGGTTAGGCAAGGCCTAGGTATGTGTGACGCAGTCAAAAATAATGCCATGTGGGCCCCTGAAATGGCAGCTGCCTGACCTGTAAAGTGGGACAGGGGGATATGAGGTAACTGCGCTGGCGTTGTACACCGTCGCGGTAGGCGGTCGAAGACCGCAGCGCAATTCTGCATTGGTTAACATTGGGCCCAATGGGTCCCAGGAGCCAATGAAGATGTATGCCAGCTGTGACGGTACGCACCGCAGCGGACGTGAACGCCATTTTCTCTCTGTTTAATCACTCGATACCTGATCTTCGACCTACACTGCAAGTGCTGCTGTGACCTCAGTCTGGAAGAGACAATGGCTTGTGTGTCTGGGGAAAGGGCCCCTGCCTTCACTGCGGAGGAGTTGGAGAAACTTGTGGATGGGGTCCTCCCCCAGTACACGCTACTCTACGGTCCTCCAGACAAACAGGTATGTACACTGTGAGCATGCTGTATGGGCAATGCCTGTGTGGAGTGGGGTGGATGAAAGACGGGGGGTGAGAATGAGGCGTGCATGAAACGACAGTGAGTGCATGTGCGTCATGGCAAGGGTAGGGATGCGGGCCAATGACTGTGATGGTGCAGTTGGTAATTACTTCTCTTTTCCCCTGTACAATTCCTGTAGGTCAGTGCCCACCAGAAGAAGGACATCTGGCGTGCCATTACCAAGGAAGTCCGGACCCTGGGGGTCTACCACAGACGGAGCACCCACTGCCGGAAAAGATGGGAGGACGTTTGCCGCTGGAGCAAGAAGACGGCGGAGACCCAGCTGGGGATGGCCTCCCAACGTGGGAGGGGTGCCTGTCGCACCATGACCCCCCTGATGTTCAGGATCCTGGCGGTGGCCTATCCGGAGTTGGATGGGCGCTTGAGGGCATCACAGCAGACACAAGGGGGTGAGTACACTCTCATTCTGTTGATTCAGCGTGCATTTTAGGTGTCTGGGTAGGGGAGGTGGGCTGTGGGTTCCCCTAGGCCAGGGCGAGTTTGGTAGTTAAGTTCCCTACTTCAGGCAGGCCCTGTGGCACCCCACCCCACCTGTGTACAGTGCCAACTACACCTAGTCAGGCTCCTGTGACATCCATGTGTGCAGAAATCGGCCATAGCCTTGTAAGCCATGTCCCAGGGATTGAATAGTGGACCCCAAGTGCGCGGCGTAGTGCAGGGGGCTTCTGTGTCTTTCGTGTCCGCCAACGGTAGCAGTATTGCATGCACTGAACCTGTCTTTCTTCTGTCTTCCCACACCCCCTTTTGTGGCAGCCACACACCCACCCAACAGCCATCCACCTCACGACAGCCTCCAGCCCATGCACCTTCACCCAAAGTCACCAGACGTACACCGCCTACAACCACTACCTCTTCCTTCACTCCCAAACCCCCTCCAGCTACCCGTCCCAGTGTTCCTAAGAAACTTTTCCTGTCCAGCCTTGACCTCTTTCCCTTACCTCTCCCACCCCGTCGGTCTCCTAGGGCCCGACTCTCCAGGTCCCAACCTAGCACCTCAGCCACAACATCGGCGGGATCAGTGGTGCCAGTAGTCACCGGATTATGAAGTGCACCAGGCAGCAGGACAGGCAGTGTGGCAAGGAGCCAGAGCACAGACAGTCTCCCACCTGTCAAGCATAAAAAGTTGGATAGTGCCCGGCGGGAGAGGGGAAAGAAACCAGCCACCAAACCCGCTCCCAGGGGTTCAGTTGGGAGTGTGGAGACAGCTGCGACACCATCAAAAGGGGGAAAGGGGCACAGTAAAAGCGGCAAGTCTGGGAAGATCAGCACGGCGGACAAGACTGCCAGCAGCCCCACTGCCCAGGAAGCGACCGCCAGCAGCAGCCACGCAGCCACAGACAGGACCGCCAGCTGCCCCGCTGCCCAGGAAGCGACCGCCAGCTGCAGCCCCGCAGCCACAGACAGGACCGTCAGCAGCCCCGCTGCCCAGGAAGCGACCGCCAGCAGCAGCCCCGCTGCCACAGACAGGACCACCAGCAGCCCCGCTGCCCAGGAAGCAACCACCAGCAGTAGCCCTGCAGCCACAGACAGGACCGCCAGCAGCCCGCTGCCCAGGAAGCGACCGCCAGCAGCAGCCCCGCTGCCACAGACAGGACCGCCAGCAGCCCCGCTGCCCAGGAAGTGACCGCCAGCAGCAGCCCCACAGCCAGACAGGACCGCCAGCAGCTGAACCGCTGCCCAGGACACCGCCGCCAGCAGCCCCGCAGGGCAGAACAAGACTGCCAGCAGATGAACCGCTGCCCAGGACAAAGCCGCCACAAGCAGCACTGCCAAGGTCACCGCCACCACAAGCAGCGCTGCCAAGGACACCGCCACAAGCACCGCTGCCCAGGACACCGCCGCCAAAAGCAGTGCTGCCAAGGACACCACCACAAGCACTGCTGCCCAGGACACCGCCGCCAGCAGCCCCGCAGGCCATTCAGCGCAAATGATTCCAACGCTACTGAGTCCGCCACGGGCAGGATGAAGCACTCTGGGCACAAGGCCCCCTCCAGAACCAGTGGAGAGATACATTCACTACCTCTGTCCTTGGCAGGATGAAGCACTCTGGGCACAAGGCCCCCTCCAGAACCAGTGGAGAGCGTTATACACTTGAGTGGCTGGCTTTGCACTCCCCAGGATTGAACAGTGGGCAAACCACCCACAGTAGAGACTTGAGAGACTGTGGCTTTGCACTCCCCAGGATTGAACAGTGGGCAAACCACCCACTTGTGAGACTTGAGAGACTGTGGCTTTGCACTCCCCAGGATTGAAAGTGGGCAAACCACCTACTGTAGAGACTTGTGAGACTGTGGCTTTGCACTCCCCAGGATACATCAATGGGCATGGAGCCCCCTTGTGGATCTGGCGTCGTGCACTCAACTGGCTAAGGTGCCCCTCCTTCCCTTCCCCCTAAGGTGCCTGTTTTATTTCTATCTGATGCCCCTGCAGTGTTCTCTTTGTTTTGATGGGGTATTGAGTGTGGGCCTCCCCCCTGTCTTTAGGGCCCAGTGATCCATGGACTATGATGGTGGAATCCCTTGGACTTGTGTTCTTGGTGTATATAATTGTTCATAGTGTAAATGTATATATATGTAAATAGTTTTGATTACTGTATTTTAATATATTACAATCATTCTACATATTTCCTTTTGTCCTTGCATTCTTCGAGGGGGGGTTAGGGGGTGTAACTGTGATGCATCAACATGTACTTGTGTGTGTGTTGTAGTGGGTGAGGGTGGGGGTATTGCGTGTTGCGTGTGTGTGTCACTGTTTTTTCCCTTCCCCCCCCCCTGTGTCGTAGGTGGAGTACTCACCGTGGTCTTCGCCGGCGGCGTTCGTGCTCCTGGTAGAGGAGCAGGAAGATAAAGGCTGGAAGAATTTGGAGCTCCTGTTCCATGGCGTCCTGGTTCCTCGCGGGGTGTGTAGAGGTCAGCGTTTTCCCTTCAACGTCCTGTTTCTGACGTGTTTTTGTTCGTGGTGAATCCGCCCCTGAAAAGGAGGCGGATTGGTGGGTTGTAATTCTGTGGGCGGTACATTATCCTCCGCCTGTCTGTTGGTGGTTACGCCGCGGTGTTTGTTTGTTCCGCTGTGGTGGTTGGAGTGTTAAAGTGGCTGTCTATGTTGGTTGTTTCTTTCTTGCTATAGCCACTCCTGGTGGACCTACTCATACATGCCAGGTGATAGCTGCCCGGCTGCAGCGGCAGATGCTGGAGGCCATCTGCATAGAATACCAGTGGCTGGTGGCTCTTCAGTAGGAGGAGGAGGAGACAACATGATCGGGTTCAGAGCTCCTCCAAACAGCTGCCAATGCCTCCAGCCTCCCAATGGCAACAACAGCACTGTCAGCGCTGCTGCCAGCTGGTGCAGCCTGTTCACGTCCCACCACTGCTGCCCCACCTCCTGCTTGGACCACAAATTCCAGCGCTGCATCCTACAACACCAAGTGGCACAGATAGGGGCAACCATCAATGATCTCTGGACCTCTATGGAAAACACCCTTTTTCAACCCTCTTTCACTTTTTATTTTGGTGGGAGGGAAATTGCTGTGGATGGGGAGGGTGGTAAAGGGAGTTGAGACTGTTTTTTTTTTCTCTTTGTATATTTTATTTGGACTTTCCTATGACTTTGGATTTAGTTTTATTGGACTATGGTTGGGGATGGGGCAATTTGTTTGGGGAGAGGGGTGGGCCTATTGTGGGTAAAAGGGTTAGTTTTTTTAACTGTATATAATTTTATTTTACTTTATTTATGCCTCAAATCTTTAATTTTGTGTTTTAGTTTGCACTGCTGTCTTTTAGAGTAGCCTTTTTTTTAAACTGCCTAAAAAGTGTATGTCAGTAAGTTATACCCTTGTACTACTGCCCTCCATAAATATATTGCCCACCAGGGGATGATTGCCTTTGTCTATTTTGCCTACGAAAACATAGATGCACCCAAACAACATCTGCAGTAGAAGTTAATTACTAACCACACAGTTCACTTCACTCCATAGCTCTCTTTACCTGAATAGATGAGGCAAAGGCTTCTACCTCACTCTTCTTACTACAGGGGATTCCCAAGGTGCCATGTTATGGTGGTAGTAGTAGTAACAGGCTATCACACTAACAGTGAATATATCACAAGCAAGGTGCCACTCCCAACTATGCAAACTCCAACTACAGGATTAATCAAAGGGCTATCTATCACTGTCAACTAGATTGAAGAAAACAGAGAGTTAGTGGGTTATAGTATGTCATAACTTTAGAAAGACTGAGACCAGACTACCACAATGACAGTGTTATGGCCCACAACAAAGAAGATCTGATATGACAATAAACACTAGCAATATCCACTTCCACTGAGCAATGCGGAGCTAGTATTTAATAAAAACTAAACCTAGAAAATGAAATCCAAGAGTCAGAAGAAGTGGATTCAGAGTCAAGAGTGGTGTGGACAAGGTTAAGCATTTACCCAAAACACAACACAAGGCCTGAATGAGGATGTTGACAAATGAAGCGTGGGGGGGGCGGGGTTAACGGGGCACGTGTGAACTACCGCTCAGATAATTAAAGAACATGCAGTGAGTTGATGTTGCGGCCACCACATTCACCCCAGCAAGTGCGTGATTCATTTATGGTGTAAAATTAAGTCACACCTCCAAAGAAATCACACAGCCTGGGGAAAGAGGGTTAGGGGTTCAATGAATGGATGGGATTTAGGGAAAGGTGTGACAAAGACAAATACCACACACAAAAAACAACAATAATATTCATCGGGGAACTGAGCAGCACACCATCATCAATCTGTTCTGGAAGAAAGTGAAGGAATGAGTATGACACTGTTCAATTAAATGCATTGCAAATAGTCCTTCAGCCCCAGAGAGACCCAAGATAGTATATCTCTAAATGTTCAGTCTTCTTGGTTTGAAGAATGCAGATTATGGAGAAGTGAAGGTAGCCCACCCAGTTCTAAAAAGTATGATTGTTAAAAGCAAAAATTATACTGTATTGCCAGAGTGGGGGGTGCATCTGCATTCTTCTTGGAAGGTCCATCACTCTTGGGTGCCTGGCTGAACCTGTCTGGTAGGTAAGCTGGAGTGTTGATCTTTCACCAAGTTTTGTTCATGCAGGAGAGCAGAAGGTCTGCGTATTGCAAAACAGAAACTGATATCCATCAACCCCCCAAATTGCAAATCATTAAAATCAAGTTTACAAATTTGTTGAACACACTCCTTCACTGTCTGCCACCACATATATCAATCATGACTCACAATCACTCAGAAATGAATATCATTACTCATTAGTGCTGTAGTTGGTAGTTATCTTCCAAGCCAAGCACTGTGGTTTATACAAAATTGTATCTCCTCTTTGATGGTAGCAGCACATTTGGCATTGGCACTGGCAGTCTTTCAGTCATTGATCTTCTACGGCAGACTTGCTAGGGGATGCAAAAAAGGATACCCAATGGCATTTGAGGGAGGCAGGCATTGTATTTAATGTCCCGAAGGGAAGGGGGAATCTTCCTCACTGCATAGTGGTCCAACTTCAATCCGGCCATATGTGTGACTGAAAAATGGTGGGACAGCATAAATCCAACACAAAGAAAATGTTCAACTAGCTCTTTTTTTGCAAAGAAAGAAGTTCAATCAGAAATAATTTTACATTTCTATGGTGGCACTGGCATATTTAGTCTGGTAAGTAGGTTTCGTCCTCAAACTCAGGAAGTTCACCCAGAAGTTAGTCAGCTGACATACTTGATTCTGACCAATTATACCTCTCCTCCTCCTGTGCCTTTACAGGAACGGTTTAATCACGTGGTATGAAATGTTGGTTCATCTTGATCATGGTCAATCTCTCCACGTTTTAAGGCGAGAGACTGTGCCAGCTGCACTGAACACATTCTCATTAAACACACTGGCTACAGGACCAGCCCGATATTTTATCGCAAGCCTGCTAAGCTCTGGCCATTGGTGTATCTTCCCATACCAATACACCAATGTGTTTTGATCCACATCGACCTCCTTTAGGTCATCCTGATGCTTCTGGAGCATCCTCTGAATGGTCATTGGTGATGCCACTTGCTCGACCTCTTTTGCCATTGCCTCTGCACTGGACTTAGGACCTTCCACTTAAAACAAGCCAATGCAGAGGCTGGGTGCAATTCTTCTGTTGCTGTTGTTGCTAGTGTTGGCTGCTGTGATGAGACAAGACTACCCAGTCTGGAAGTTAGTTGAAGGTAGCACCCAAGAACTTTAGAGTGGGACTCTAAGTTCCAGCCATTTTCTTCCTAGTGCCCGGCTTGCTCAATAATCTACCACTTGTATTTTAAAACACTCCCTTCAGAAAAAGGAATGAAAGTGGGCAGAATTTCTTTGTAGAGTGGATCAAGTAGGGTTGCACAGATGTACTCTCGGAGCAAGATAATGTAATTTTGCAACCTTGCATTATAAGCCAAGTGATAGATTATGCTCTCAACCAAGGCATGTGCTTCTGGGTATTCACTCACACCTGAAAGTGCAAACCTTTTTGTCTTCTTTAGCTGTTCCTGTGACAGATGCAACAACGGGATACTTGGCCAATTGTACTTTCCTCCTTGCTAATGTCTTGTGTGAAAACCTCAAAAGGGAGCAGCATCTGTGTCAGACATTTGACTAGGCCCATTTGTCCACATCCATGGTCGTAGCGTTGTAATAAGTTGAGTTCCAATGTGTTTCCATCTCCTGTATCAAAGCTTTAACTGGTACTCTGTTAGTACACTGAGTAATCTGCAACTGCCTTCAAGCTTTAAATGAATTGCAGAAATGAGTGCAGATTCACCGGCAGGTGGTCAGTATGTTGCTATGTCTTCTTTTTTTAGAAAGTCTTGTACAACCAGGTTGCTGCGATGTACCACACACAGGATCCTGAAATAGCCACCTTCTGCCATGGCTTTGACTAATGTACTGCCATTGTCCGTGGCAACAAAAACAAATCTGAGACCTCTGGATCGCAGCCATTCAGTCACCTTGCTTTCAAATTCGTCCAAGATGTTTGCAGCCATATGTGATTTCTCCATGGCGAACATGGTTACTGTCGAATGTGGCCGAATGCTCTTAAAACTTTCTTAAGGGCCAAGGCCTGTAGATAGATTTTGCTTCACCATGCAAAGAGATCCAGTGTGCAGTGATGCACATGTAATCAGTCATCTGACAACTGGCACATATGTCTGTAGTCAGGTGAATAGTGTGGACAACACCTTGCTTCAAGGCTTGTGCAATCAATTGCAGCACATCGCGATGCAGTGCTGGAACAGCAACTCTGGCAAAATAGGTATGACTTTGAACCTTCCATTTCGGACAGATGGCTGCCACAAATTCTGTGACTCCCACTCCTTTCACAAAAGAAAAGGGTAGGCAGTCCAGCTTCCCATTTTACTAACATACTTTGGGTGGTTGTGGTATTAGGTCCCCTCCTGCCAAAATATGCTCATAGTAGTAGCCTGGATTTTCTTCTTTTCTGGGTCCACCGATACAGGCAGCTTTCGAGAAGAAGGTTGTGGTAGATTCAATGTGCATCATGAAGCAGTCACTGTATGCCATGGTGTTTCTATCTGGATCTGAGTTTTATTATGCCATTGTGAGGTAACTGAGCTGGGTGATTCTGGTGCACTGGTGGGGTCAGGGCTCATTTGCGTGAGCATGTTACCCTCTTCTTCCTCACCTCCTACCAGGATTGGACTTGCAGCTGATGTTTCCTGGCTCTTTTCCCTTCACAACCATGTTCAGCATGTTTTTTAAATGATCCTGCCACTAGACTTCATGATTTTTTTTCATATGGGTTGTTTGGGCTCCAGTGCCATAATGGGAGACAGGCTTACCCCGACGAACACTCACATGGCAAGTGGAGCATATTGCAATGTTCTACTCCTGTTTGCCAAGCGTAATAATGTCCCAAACTTGGGAGTAGTAATTTCTTATTGGGCCACTGCCAATGCCTGAAGAAGAACTGGAGGTAGGTGGATGTCTCGTTGATTGACTCTCTGTAGTGCATACGAGGTAACAGTTGATGCAGGTCTCAAATGGGGCCTTACAAATATGGGAGCTGGTAGTGCTACCTGTGCACATCCCTCGAAGCAGGTTGAATAGTATTGTCGGACTCCTCTGTGTCAGCTTCCACAATGACTGGCTCATCGTCGTCATCCTCCTCATCATCCCCTTCCATAATTCTATGGCTTTCAGGAGCTATTCCTCTCCCTTGCCTCTCCTGGTGTCTCCCAGACTCTGCCAGGGTACACTTCATGTCCCTATCATCATCATCAGAAATGGTACTTGAAGAAGATGGTGGAGTAGTACCCTTCCTTTTCCTTGCTGGGGATCTGGGATCCAATTATTCTGAAAGAGGAGGTTCTTGCTCTGCAGGAAGCTCAACCTCCTGTTCTGCTCCAACTTCAGCAAGATCTTCTATTGCTGGCTACAGCTGCTGTCCACTGTTCCCTTTTTGCTGAAACAACTGGGTGCTATTTTGCAAAAGGGACAAATCAAATTCAGTGCCCCTGCTCATTGGGGCGTCATAATTGCAATCATTGTCTCACTGGCAGACATGGTCTTGGGCTTAGGTTGGGGTGGTGCTGTTGATCCAAGAGTGCTGCCCCCAGGTTCCTCTCCAAAGGCAAGTCTGGCAGTCACACGTCTGCCAAAAAAGGTTGTAGTCGGCACACCACTGGTGAAAAGCTGCTTCTTTTCATTGACCACATTCTTGGGAGCAATTTTCTTTTGGGCCATCTTAAAGCTCTCACTTGGCAGTGGTAGTAAGATGCAGAAGCAGAAGAGACTGAAGAACTGACGTCAATGTACAGGTCTTCTGTTCTTGTGCACCTAAAAGCAAATAAGCAAGAAAAATATTTAATATCACATGGCATTGTTGCAGTTTGAATTAGTACAGACAAAGGCAATATTAGTGTGATTGGTTACTTAAATTGTAATAAACCAATGATTTTCAAGTCAAACCGCACCACCATACCATAAAATGTAATTTTCAATCAGGATAGCACAACACAGAACATGCAGATATTGCTCTTTGGTTTATGGCCATCTATTCTAAAGGAGACATCTGTGGCAGTAAGGAAAGTGCATGGGTAAATTGAATAATCTTTAAAAAAAAATTGGTCCGGGGAAATGGAATAATCATAAAAAAATTATTGATGCTGAACATGTCTACAGTGCACTGCAGGCAAGGTGTCCAGGAGGAAATGGAATTATACCAAAATGTGGAATGTGGATGTGTGCCTCAGTGGATGAATGGATGGATCAAGGAAAAATGCAAAAATAAATAAATAATTACAAAATATAAAAAAAACTAACATAAATAATAAAAAAGTAAAATAAAAATAAAAATTAAACATTAACATAAAGAAACATAAAGTAATTGCCAATGTTTTTATGGGAGGGTCAGAAGAAATCTATTGTGAGGCAAGGAGGCGCACAATGAAAAATGCAAAAAATCCATGTAATATAAGCACTGTTCATCAAAATCATATTCATAATATACTTATACTGCAGTGATCCTCAAACACATTATAAGACTGTGATCACATTAATCTATACAAGCCTATGGCAAAAGCACACTGGCTGGGTGCACAAAATGGCTGCTTGCCACATGGTCAAACAACAACAGCAAGCAAGGAAGCATGGATAATAAAGAATGCATGCACGTTAATGGCAAAGGTACACTGGCTAGATGCACAAAATGGCTGCCAGCCATGTGGTCAATGTAGGAATGCCCTGACCTTGGTCTGGGTGTTGGGAGCTTCCTAAGTCAGAATGGGGTGGATCTTGGGATGAAGGGGTTGGACTTGGCCTCCAGCTTCCAGGTGACCCAAGTAGACAACCTTTACCTGCCCTATTTGGCACTTACTGGCCTTGATAGTGAGGCCTACCTTTTTCAGGGCCTCTAGAATGTTTCCCAGGTGGATCAGGTGCTCTTGCCAGGCGAAGCTGTAGACAGCTATGTCATCCAAATAAGCTACACTAAAGGATTCTAGCCCAGCAAGGACTTTGTTCAATAACCTTTGGAGGTGTCAGGGGTATTATTTAATCCAAAGGGCATAACTGTAAACTTATAATGCCCACTTGGAGTGAAGAATGCAGACCTCTCTTTTGCTCCAGGGTTCAAGTCAATCTGCCAGTACCCATATGTTAAATCAAAGGTACTCAGAAATCTGACTGTCCACAGTCTGTCTATGAGCACTTCAGCTCTTGAAATTGAGTGGGCATCTGTTTTTGTGATTGAGTTGAGGCCCCTGTAGTCCACACAAAAACTAATCTCCTTTTTCTCACCCTTGGAGTCTGGCTTGGAGACAATGACACCCAAATTCAACATTTTCTTGAGTTCCACTTGGATGCTCTCTCAGACGTGAACTGACTGTCTAGAGATTTTGTTTTTGACAGGCAAGCTGTCACCAGTGTTCACATCATGGATACACCAGTTAGTCCTACCAGGGGTCAGAGAGAATAACTCAGCATACTGGTTGAGGACTTTCCTGCAATCAGCTTGCTGTTGGGCTGTAAGAGGGCCTGACAAGCCCACTCCATCCACAGAACCATCTTGCGGGTTGCTGGAGAGGACATCAGGGAGAGGCCCACTGTCTTCCTCCTGCCCCTCATCTGTAACCATGAGCATGGTCACATCAGCGCTGTCATAATAGGGCTTAAGACGGTTGACATGAATTATCCTTTTGGGATTTCTGCAAGTGCCAAGGGCAACCAAATAGGTGACTTCCCCTTTTTTCAAGTGTTAGATAGGGCCAGACCACTTGTCCCAGCGAGCTGTGGGAGCTACAGCTCCAATACCCAAACTTTCTGCCCTGGTTAGAATTCCACCATAGCTGCTGTTTGGTCATACCAGTGCTTTTGAAGCTCCTGGCTGGCCTAAAGATTTTAGCTTGCTTTTTCCATGAATTCAGCCATTCTGGAACGTAGGACAAGTACATAGTCTGCTGTGTCTTGTTTAGGCTCTTTGAGAGGTCTCAGCAAACCTTCCCTTACAAGTCTCAGTTGTCCTTTAACAGGGTCCCCAAACAAAAGCTCAAAGGTGGAAAACCCTACTCCCTTTTGTGATACTTCCCTGTAGGCTAAATGCCCCAAAAACATTGAAAACTCACAAATCTTCAGTTGCCTCAGAGCCGTTGATCAGTGGATGACCTGGAGCCATCTCAAACTAAATACCTCCAAAACAGAAATACTCATATGTGGTGACTGGAAAATGTATGACCCTCTGTGCGTCTGGCCTGATGATCTCGGACCACCTTCTCAATTATCCAAGGAAGTTAAAAACCTAGGACTCACCATGGATTCCAAGTTAACTATGAATGCCCAAGTGGACAAATTAGCACAAACAAGCTTCATCACCTTAAAGACTTTACAACTCATCTTCCCCCACCTCGGATTTCCACACAAGGTGCAAGCTACTATCTCGCTTGTACTAACCAAACTGGATTATGCCAATGGCCTCTACCATGGATCATCTCTATCTGTTATGAAAAAACTACAGCGTATCCAGAATTCCGCAGCCAGGCTACTATTACATGTAAAGCCGCAAGCCCACATCTCCCCTGCCTTGAGAGCACTACACTGGTTACCCGTTGCCAGAAGATGCACTTTCAAGCTGCTTTGTATCACCCACAAAGCTATACATGGAACAGGACCGTTTTTTATCAGAAACAAAATAACCAAATACATCCAGCAAAGAAACCTCCGCTCAAGATTGGCACCCTGCCTTAGAACACCACCATACAAGAAAAAGACTATGGGGGTCATTCTGACCCCGGCGGGCGGCGGTTGCCGCCCACCTGGAGGGAACCGCCATTTGGCTGCCCCGCGGTCAAAAGACCGTTGGGGCCATTCCAACTTTCCCGCTGGGCCGGCGGGCGCTACCTAAGGTGACGCCAGCCGGCCCAGCGGGAAAGGGGCCTGCAACACTGAAGCCGGCTCCGAATGGAGCCAGCGGTGTTGCAGGTGTGCGACGGGTGCAGTAGCACCCGTCGCGCTTTTCACTGTCTGCTGGGCAGACAGTGAAAAGCATGCTGGGGCCCTGTTAGGGGGCCCCTGCACTGCCCATGCCATTGGCATGGGCAGTGCAGGGGCCCCCAGGGGCCCCAGGACACCCGTTCCCGCCATCCTGTTCCTGGCGGTAAAAACCGCCAGAAACAGGGTGGCGGGAAGGGGGTCAGAATCCCCATGCCGCCATGGCGGATTTGGGCAACCGGGGGAAATCCGGCGGGAAACCGCCGGACCCGGTTTTCTGACCGCGGCTTTACCGCCGCGGTCAGAATGGCCCAGGAAGCACCGCCAGCCTGTTGGCGGTGCTTCCGTCACCTGCGGCCCTGGCGGTCTATGACCGCCAGGGTCGGAATGAGAACCTATAGGTGGTACATCCTTCTCCGTTCAAGCAGCCAAACTATGGAATTCATTACCCCCAACTATAAGAGCCACAGATAATTTTCTTGTCTTCAGAAAACTACTCAAGAGTTGGCTCTTTCCTTCATAACCACCATATTCAAACAACTATGTACTGCATATGCCTATGTTGATAAATATTTTTTTCAGATTATGTGATATATCTAATTATGTATAGTTTCTTTAGAAAATATGTATCGCTCTTATGTCATAACAATAAAATACACACACACTCTTTAAACCTGTTTGACTAAGTATGTTTTACCCATGGTTCAAATTATGTATTGTATGTGCATATGTGTGTGTATTCATGTGTGTGTGTATGTATATATATATATATATATATATGTGTGTATATGTTGTTTCTGTGCTTGGCATGTCCGTGGGTCATTGCATGGCTCCTGGGTGGGTTGTTATACTAGATATCTATGAATTCCTGCTCTCATCTTATCACACTTATCTACCCATCATCATATGTCATGTCTCTATCAAACTATCCTCCATTCTCACTCTGACTCATCCCAAATCCTTTCTACTACTTTCATCTCCTAAATAACTCTGCCTAAGCTCTTCCCTCTGCTTCTACATCTAACTCACCAAACCTCACTCTACTACCGTGACCTCCCACACAACGCTACTAAATTCTCCCGCCGTTATCTCACCCTGCTTCTATGCTCTCCCTAACCCTTCCACATACTCTTCCCTCCTCCATCCCCCTTTACTCATCCCAAGCCTTTGGGTTGAGTAAATTAAGGATATACTCCCAATTAACACTTCTGGATTTCTTTCCTCCTCCACCCCTCCATTACTCCAGTCAATCTAACTAACAAACTCTCATATCTGCGGCTCAAATTAACTCATAATAATACTAAAACTGTACTCATTATTTCCCAATACTAATCCATCACTAATTCTTGTTGGGTTCCAGAGTAGCGTGCTACTCACCGAAAAGCGCTTCAACGCCTTGTCAAGGGAAGTAATCGCTATATAAATACAATTACAATACAATACAATACAATACATAGAAGTAAGATATCCCATCTCCTTCTGAGTTTTTCAGGGAGTCCTTCAATCATGCTGTTCAGGGTTTGGTTAAATCTTTCAACCAACCCATTCCCATTGGTCTGCAGATGGTATGGGGTAGTGAGCTTACACCACATTCCTTCCACATATGTTTCAAGTATGCAGATATAAAGTTGGAATCTCTATCTGATACTACTTCCTCAGGGAAGCCAATACTAATCAAAATACCTAGGAGGGCTTTGGCTACTGCAGAGCAGTGGTGGTCCTCAGGGGAATGGCTTCAGGGTATATAGTGGCATGAACCACTACCACTAGGATATATCTGTTTACTGATGCTGTCTGAGGGTCAAGGGAGCCAACAATATCTACCCCAGCCCTCTCAAAAGGGCACCCCAACTACAGATAGTAGGATTAAGGGGCCTTCGGATGGCCTACTGCCTTACCACTGGCTGGGCAGATGACACAGGACAGCAAAAACCCTTCACCTTCTGGGACATTCCAAGCCAGTGAAAGTGATTGACTGGCCTGCTACAAGTTTTGTTTTTGCCCAGCTGCCCAGGTATGTTATGGGCTAGAGAGAGACCAAAACTCTCTGTATTGCTAGGGCACTACCAACCTACTGGTTGTACCAGGCTTAGGGTATGTGGCTTCAGTAAACAGTAGTCCATCTTCCCAATAGACCCTGTGGATACTACTGACACTAGCGTTTTTTCCTGTGCAGTTTGCTGAATCAAGCCTTCGGGTGCGATCTGGGCCTAAGATCTCTGGGTGGTAAGGCCCAAGCTTTACAGGCTAAGTCCCCTCCGGGAATTACAAGTCCTCTTCATGAGAAGGGGGGTTCTATCCTGTGCTCTGTGTAGAAGCTGGCTCCCCAGTCTTCTTGCCCTTTCTCTTGCAAGGCTGGTCGACTATTTCAGGATCCAACACCTCTTTTTCACTTTGAGGTTTGCTCTGTGCTCTAGCCTTAACACAGGCCCATTCTGGGATCCCAAGCATAGCTACATGGGTTTTCCTTTCTACTTCAGCCCAGGGGGAAAAGCTCCATTACCAAGTAGACAGCCTACTGGGATGGATGGGGATAAAACCATATCCTTTTGTCCAACTACTCCTCCCAGTCAAAGGTTACCATTGCCTTGGGGTAGAATTTGGTTTCATTGTCAACATTGGTGACAGGATAAGTCTTCCCTACCAGGAACTAATTGGAGTGGGCCAAGTGCTGGGTCACCATGCTGACATTAGCTCCTGTATCCCTCAGGGCTTCTACTTTTGCCCCATTAATCAAAGGGTGCTGCCTGTATTTTTGCATGTTACTGGGCCAGGCAGCACAGGACAAGTCTACCCCTGCCTCTCCAACTATGTTGCCTCTATGGGTTCACTGACATGGTCAGGCTACAACTGTGATTCCATCTGGAGGTTGGCTACTGCATTTACTACAGCTGGATAAGGGCATTCTTTTTCTTTTTACAGCCAGGGTCTCTGGGTTGGTGTCCTTAAGCTTTGCAATTATGGCACCAAGCCTTGCTGGGATCAAAGTGTCTACCCTTATACCCACTCTTGGACTGTGAGGAGTCTAGGGGCTCACCCTCCTGTGCAGGCTTTTGGGGGCCTTGAGAAGACTGTTTTTATTCTGGCTCCAATCTTTCCCTTGGGGGGACTTTTAACCTCCTTCATTTTGTCTCCTCACCAGTCGTAGTTTTGGTCACCCTTGTCTTAACCAAGTGGTCTGCCTTCTTCCCCAGCTCAAGAGGAGAAAGTAGACCTAGGTTTACCAGGTATTTGTGTAGCTTTTCATTGTAGCATTTACTTAGCAGATGCTCTTTCATGAACAGGCTATACAGCCCATCATAATCCTGTACATTGTTACCAGCTAACAAACCATCCAGCATTTTTACTGAATAGTCCACAAACGCTACCCAAGATTGGATGTTGGTTTTTCAAATCTCCCTGCACTTTATGTGATACTCTTCAGTTATACATCCAGATCCCTCAATCAGGGTATCATTCATGATGTCATAGGATTTAGAACCTGCCTCATTAAGTGTCAGGAGCCTATCCCTGCACTTTCCTGAGAATAACTCCCACAACTGTGTTGCCAGTGTTTCTTTTCAATTGCCCACCCAATACATGCTCTTTCAAAGTCAGAAAACCATTTGACAATATTATCTTCTTCTGAAAAAGGTGGGGCAACTCCTTTGGGGAGTTTTAGGTTGAAAGGTTTTTCCTTGAAGATTCGTATGCTGCCACCAGAGATGGGTCCTAGGCCCAACTCTTTTCTCTTAGTTTCTATCTCCAAATGCCGAGCATCCAGGGCCAGTCTTTTGGTCAGCTTCGCTAAAGCCATGTCCTCCTCTGTGGGTGCACTAGTGCTATGGGAAGAGGAGCTATCTTCTTCCCATTGTCACAGCATTATGTGCACTCCCAGAGACCTCATCATCTACTTCTTCTCTGGAGTTAGCTTCATCATACTGTGCCATTAGAAGCCTAAGCTCTTCTGAGGTGGCATGTTTCCCAGTATGAATATTGTATATCTTACAGAGTTTCCTTAACTATGCACAGTTATATGCCATGTAAGGGGCCAGGTCGAGCTCCTGAATCTGGTTCTCTGAGTCTGACATGTTTTATGCTACTAAAGTTGGTACCTGTTTAGGAATTTAAAACCTAATTTTTTTGCAAAAGACAACTATAGTAAGAGCTTTTAAACTCTAACTCTTGTTGTAGGGACCTAACCAGGGCCCTAGCACTTTCTCTAAAAATGGACAAAAAATAAGTTCAATTGAAAAAAAAATGCAATTTAGCTAAAGGCACTTTGGAGAGTTATTTGAATGTTCACACATCCCACCACTGATACACCAAATACATGATGCTGGCTCTCTATACAGTAGACAAAAATGATGTGCACAGTGCAGAGAGCCGAGCAACCCCATATTGGTTTAGAGAGGTAACAACTAGACCACCTAATGCTCTAATTTATGTGGTAGCTTGGTTAAGCAGTTTGGTCAATCTTGGAGAAGTGCTGAGCATTTGTTGTACTCACTGAATCAATACATGTGGACATACAATCGAAAGAATAACTCAAGACCAATTTACAAAAATACTTCAGATTGTTATAAAAATGTTAAGACCATTAAAATCGGGTAAGAACATTTTAAGTCATTTTTTAAAGTTTAGCAAAAATAGTTGGTTTGTTTGTGATTATGCACCATATGACTCAATAGGAGAAAAATTGAAAAATACATATAAAATCAGGCAATGCTTTCACAAATGTCACCTTCTGGCTTTAGGTCTGGGTCATCAAGATGTTCTGTGTGACAACTGGTGAAGTTCAGGTGATTCCCAGTTCGAGCAGGAGCAGCAGCTGAAAGTCTTGTAGATGGGACAGGACAGATGAGGGGGACCACTTTGAAATGCACTGCAAAGGCGGACTAAAGGTGAGTCCCCTTGGAGTTCAGAGGCCACAAAGCATTGAGGAACCCTAGAGCACAGCTGGTTCTCCAATACAAAGGCCAGGGAGGCTGGGTGCAGAGCAGATAGATCAGCGAAGAACTGTGTGCAAATTAGCCTTTGGCACCAGGGGGCAGGTCACTTGGAGGATGGATTGTATGTCAACCGAGGCACTCAAGAGGTAGTTCTTAGGTGTTCTGAATTCCCTCGACTGGTGCTTGCTTCTTGTCCTTGGAGAGTCTGGAGTGGACTATTCTTTTGGGTGTCTATTGGTTGGGGTCCAGTACCCCTGGCTATTGCATGGTTCAGCCACTGGAGGTCACAGTGCGACCAAACTTGGCACACTGTGGGTTTGCCCTCTGGGTCGAACGGGGGAAATTTGGTCCAGCTGCTGTGATCAGTTTCCTTGACAGTGGCCAGTCAGTGAACTGGACTTCATTGGATCTTGCTTGCTGCTGGCAGAGAGTGATGCCTTCACACTGGAGGAAGGTTCTCAGCACTTTTAGGAAGGTTGGGGGCCAATGAGGCTTCTTAGAGTCCATCTGATGTCCAGTCGACCCCTCAGCATCAATTGTCAAGTGCTGGGTGCAGAAGGCAGGGTTTGATGCATTTTATGTCCTGCAGGAGGATCTTTGTTCTAGAGCCTTGGTTTTTCTTTGTTGCTGACCTTCTTGTGTCCATTGAATCTAATCTGCAGGTCTAGGGATGTCCACTAAATACTGCTTTTAGGAGACATTCAGGGGAGTACCTGGTAGTGGCCAATGAGTCATCTAACATAGGGTGGCTACACCCACTATGTGACCACTTCCTAAGGGGAGAGGTCACATCCCTAACCCTGACTGGCTATTTTCCTATCAGGCAAGGTGTAGGAAAATTAAACGGAGAGGTCACCTCACCTGCTACACCTGAGGGGTGGTGCAGGCAGAGAGTGGCCATTCCTCCTAGTCTTTGTGCATTTTCCTGCTGTTGCTCCTGCCAAAAGTAGGGGTTTGTAATGAAGGTGATCATGTGCTGCTAGCAGCAGGGCTGGGGGTTGAGTTTCAAGGGCAGCAAGCCCTTTGAAGCTCACAAACAGGGCAGTGCACATTCCTGGGGGAGGAGGCGTAACCCCTCTATCCAGGAAGAGCTTTATTTTCGGGTACCAGAGAGCAAAGGCCCTCATCCCAGGGATTCCAAATCTTGTCTGGTGGTGCCATCCTGGTTGGGACAGGCCAGCAACCATGCCAAGGCTAGTTAGTTTTTCTGGCTTTACCTCTAAGTTGGCCCCTGGGTACATTTTGCAATAAATCCAATAGTGATACCAGTTTGGATTTGTTGTTCTGAGTTGTTTGATACCAAACAACTCAGGGTTCAGAGTGGCCATCATGTAGCTGTGAACCTCATATTGACCAGTGTCCAGCACATGCATTTAAAATGGCCGTTCTGTACACTTACTATGTCCCAGGTTTGGTAAGGAAACAGCAGGGGCATATTGCATTTGCTTTGGCCTGCCAGAGGGGTGGCTTATCAATATCACATGCAGTGTGTAGTGGACAGGTCACACAGGCTATGTGCCATGTCGTATTTGCATTTTAGAATTGCACCAGGGCACTCAGCCTGCAATGGACTTGGATGCAGGGTCCCTGAGGGTGGCACAATCTATGCTGCTGCCCTCAGGGGCCTAACTTTAGTATCCCTTGCCCTGGGTACCTAAGTATTATTTATTAGGGACTTATAGGCCCTCATTACAACCCTGGCGGTCGGTGATAAAACGGTGGTAATACCGCCAACAGGCGGCAGTAAGAAATATGAAATTATGACCACGGTGGAAACCGCTCAGACACATAGCCACTTTAACACACCGACCGCCAGGGTGAAACCAACAGGCACCACGGCGGTAACCACCAACAGCCTGGCGGAAGACAAAATACCCCCCACAGTAATATGACCCACCTGTCTGCCACCTTTTCCGGGGCGGTACCAACGACATCAAAAGCATGGCAGAAACACTGCACAGAAGGGAACGGACTCACCTCTGGACACTCAAGGAAGAACCAAGCTGCCATGAAGCCCGAGTTTCATGTCTTCCCCATGCTATTCTACCTTCTGCTCCACTATGAACACCAACGCTGGCGAAAGACGCGCACGGTGAGTACTGCCGCCTAGCACACATAGGAGGGGGGAGGAAAAAGAGAGTGACACACACACGCAACATGCAACACCCCCACCCCCAACACCACACACACACAACCAGATGCAATCACATCACATTTTCACCCCATACTCCTCAGGAATAATGCAAGGACAACCAAAATAGAGTAAAAAGAGTAATAAGATAAATATATTAGTAATATGTCCATCCAAATCAAAAAGTATATACATGTTTTCAATGCAAGGGACACTGCCCAGTCCTCAATGTCCGTGGGCCACAGGGCCACATCACAAAGTCCAAGGCCCAACCTCACTCCTGCAACAACATGGAGAGAACACTGCAGGTGCATCACGTCGAAAATAGACAGGCACCTTGGGGAGACGGGAATGGGAGACACCTCAGCCGGAAGATGGTACAACACCACTGGCCTAGAGGGGGGCAACATGCCCATCACTCTGTCCTGGGAAGTGCAAGGCCACAGTCTCTCAAGTGCGTGGTTTGCCCACTGCTTGGTCCTGGGGAGTGCAAGGCCACAGTCTTTCAAGTGGGTGGTATTCCCACTGCTTGGTCCTGGGGAGTGAGAGGCCACAGTCTCTCAAGTGGGTGGTTTGCCACTGCTTGGTCCTGGGGAGTGCAAGGCCACAGTCTCTCTAGTAGATGGCTTTTCCACTGGTTCTGTAGGGGGCATTGTGCCCAGTGTGCTTCATCCTGGGAAGGATGCGGTGAGTGGATGGCATCTCCACTGGTTCTGAAGGGGTTATTGTGCCCAGTGAGCTTCATCCTGGAAAGGATGCGGTGAGTGGATGGCTTCTCCACTGGTTCTGGAGCGGGCGTTGTGCCCAGTGTGCTTCATCCTGGAAAGGATGCGGTGAGTGGATGGCTCCTCCACTGGTTCCGGAGGGGGCATTGTGCCCTGTGATGTAGATCTTGGGAGTGCAAGGTCACAGTCTCTCACCTGGGTGTCAGACCCACAGGATTTGCAGGGGCCAGGCCGCACAACAGCCCATGGATGCAGGACTACACACTGTCTGTCGGCGGTGACGGCTACTCAGTGGTGGCAGTGGCGGTGCTGGTGTCGGTGCTGGCAGTGGAGGGGGGAGGCTCCAACCCTTACCCTGCAGCCTCCGATGGCTGCCCACTGGGGCTGCTGCTGCTGGCAGTGGTGCTGGTGGTGGTGCAGGAAGTGGTACTGGTGGTGGTGCTGCCAGTGCTGCTGGTAGTGGTGCTGGTGGCAGTGCTGCCAGTGGTGGGGGGAGGCTCCAGCCCTTCCCCTGCAGCCTCGGACGGCTGACCCACCATGTTTGGTGGAGGGGGCTCCGATTGAGTCCTAGCACCTTGTCCTTTTTGCCTGCTGGTGCAGGCCCCTTGCCCTTCCTGTCATCAGCTTGGGATGGTTCCCTGATCCTCTTGGCAGCAGCTGGGGACTGCTCCTTGCCTTTCTTTGCAGCAGCTGGGGGTGCTTCTTTTCCCTTCTTTGCAGCAGCTGAGGGGTGCCTCCTTGCCCTTCCTTGCAGCACTTGGTGCAGGCACCCTATCAGTGTGACTGCCTGGTGCCTGGGATCCTCTCCCCCTGGTGTAGCTGTGGACACTACTGTGCCCCTGGACTGGGTGGTTGAGGTGCTTGATGGGTTCTGACCACCCTGGCTTGACATGAGGGACGGGGTGTGGGAGGGCTATGGAAGAGGTCAAAGGTGGAGAGGAAAAGCTTCTTAGGGACATTGAGGTGGGAAGAGGGAGATGGTCAGGGAGTGGAGGTAGAGGGAGTAGTTGTACGAGGTGTCTGTCTGTTGTGTTTGGGTGCAGGTGCATGGGCAAAATGCTGTTGTGAGGTGGATGCCTGTTGGGTGTCTGAGTGCTTGCATTTGTGTACTTTGGGAGGAGAGGGCACAGACACAGTGGGAGAAGACACAGGGGACTTCTTCATGGATGCAGGGGTGGTGCCTGCAGTGAGGGGTGTGGGCTGAAAGGTGTGCTGGTGATGGGGGTAGTGGATGAGGATGTAGTGCATGCAGGTGTGAGTGTAGCGCAACTGGGAGGGAGGTGGACAATGAGGAGGAGGGGGCCACAGTGGAGGCAGTGGATGGTGGTATGTCTGCATCTGGATAGTGTGTGTGTGAGTACCTGTGGGATGAAGTGTGGTGCTTGTGTTTGCCATGTCCACTCTTGTGTGTTGTCCTGGGTGCATGCTCCTCTGACTGTGTGCTTTTGATAGTTTGGGGTTGAGGGGAATGGGATTGGGTAGAGGTAGTTGGAGGGGTGAGGCTAAAAACAGGGACAGTGGCTGCCATCAGAGAGGAGGCCAGAGCTTGGATTGATCTCTGTTGGGCCTCCATGCCAGTGTGAATGCCCTCCAGGAATGCATTTGTCTGTTGCAATTAGGCTGCTAACCCCTGGATGGCATTCACAATGGTTGACTGCCCAACAGAGAAGATCGCAAGAGGTCAATAGTCTCCTCTCTCAGGGCAGCAGGGCTAACTGAGGCATGGCCTGAGGTGCCTGGGGTGAAGGAGATGCCCACCCTCCTCGGTGAGATGGCACAGGAAACATGCTGAGGAGCTGCTGGGAGGGTGGTGCTCGTACGGGGGATGGGCACAGAGGTGTCTGCCACCACCAGGGAGCTTCCATAGGAGGAGGAATCTGCGTCAGTACTGTCCCCTCCTGACTCCGCTGTCGTGCTCCCATTGCCCTCAGTCCCACTGGTGCCTTTACTGTCGGTGGATTCAGCCTCCTGGGCCTGTGGGATGCAGCTCCCTCCGTCGCCGGTGCCTCAGCTCCTCTGCCAGATGATGCTAATGCACATAAGGACAGGGTGACAAAACAAAAACGGGGGGGCAAGGCAAAGGATACACTTGGTCAATGGCACAAACAACACCAACGTTGGCGTACACAACACACACACACAGGGAACAGCCCTACGCACTATGCAATGCACTACCAGTCACAATGCTAGTCACCAGCCCAAGGATAGGGACACCTAATGCCACTTGCAGCTTACCTGAGACCCACAAACCCCTGCCCAGTGGTGGATGCCTACTAGGTTGGTTGGAGGTATTTTACATCAGAACCCTGCCCAACATGGGACCTACGCTGCAATGTCAGGCCTGGTCTAGGTGCACTCACAGACGCACAACCCCCACCCGGATACCACCCCACCATGGGAAAGTTGTATATTGGGGCACTGTACTCACCCCCTTGTGGCTGGTGTGATGCCCCTAAGTGCCCATCCAGCTCCGGATAGGCCACCACCAGTATGTGGGCCGTCAGGGGGGGTTTCAGGGTTCTACGGACACCCCTTCCTCGTTGGGAGGCCATCCCCAGCCGGAACTCCACTGTCTTCCATGCCCATTGTCTCAGGTACTCCCACTATTTGCAAGAGTGGGTGCTCCACCTGCCCTAGACCCCCAGGGTCCACACATCCTTGATAATGGCACACCATATACCCTTTTTCTGATGGGTGCTGACCTGCAGGGAAATGGACACAGGGTAAGAATTTAGTCCGACCGTCCTGCCTGTTACACTCATGGCCCACCATGCACCTTCCCATCCCCATTAGCATAGATATGGCCCACCATACATTCAGCATGCTGCCCAGGAACCATCCACCACCCCCCCACATGAGGCCTTCACACACAGCACTCCATGCATTCACGCCTCATGCATCATACTCACAATGTACTCACCCGTTGGTCTGGAGGCCCATACATCATTCGTACTGGGGTAGGACCCCATCCACCAGTCTCTCCAACTCCACCGAGGTGAAGGCAGTGGCCCCTTTCCCAGTGACATGAGCCATGGTCAGTTCCAGACATAGGTCACAGCAGCACCTGCAGTGTAGGTCCTCTCCTGTTGAAGGGCATGTAGCAAGTGAGTGAACAGATAGAAAATGGAGGTCACGTCCGTGTCGGTGCATACCGTCACCGCCGGCGTACATCATCATTGGCCACTGTAACCCATAGGGCCCAATGTTAACCAATGAAGAGTTGCAAGGCAGTTTTTGACTGCCTCCCGCAACAGTGCACAGCGTCAGCAGAATTACCTCATTTCCACCTGTCCCTCCAAACAGGACAGGTGGACTCCATTTCAGCGGGGGGACAGGCCATGGCTCCTAACTGCGTCACACTAGACATGTGCACCATTTGTACCCCTCCCACAAAATACTGTTACAATCACGACATGCATTGAAGTGTAGTGGATGGAAATAAGAGATACTAACCAGCTCCTCACCATTTTGCCCCATAGACTGCAACCACTGCGGATGAATAGGAGATGGAGACATACCCCCATGTACAGACCCCTGGTGGATTTGGCAACAATGGAGGACAGGCACATTATCCTCACCTATAGACTGGAGAGGGCCACAATCACAGAGCTGTGCGCCCTATTGGAGACTGATCTGATATCTGCTATCCGTCACCCACTGGGATCCCCCGTCTTGTGCTAGTCCTATCAGTACTCCATTTCCTGGCAACTGTCTCCTTCCAAGTGAAGATGGGCTTGGCAGCAGGAATGTCACAGCCAATGTTCTCAATAGTGCTGACCAGAGTGTTGTCTGCCCTGGTTAAACACATGCGCAGCTACATCGTTTTCCCCCAGGTGGAGGATTTGGCCACAGTGAAAGCTGATTTCTATGCAGCCCCCCCCGGAAAAATTAACAGGTGTTCAGAAATTGAAAGAGCTTTCACTCCATGAATGTGAAGATGCTGTGCCTGGCAGACCAGTACATCTCCAACGTCAATGCAAAATATCCTGGGTCTGATGCCTTTATCCTGAGGAATAGCAACATCCCATTTGCGATGGCTCAATTCCAGTGGCACAGGGTGTGGCTAATAGGTGACCCCTGGTTCCCACCCAGTGGGTGTTGGTGTATGGGTATTGTGTGGGCCCTAAGGGTTGGTGTGTGGCTAACAGTTGTCTCTTGATATTTGCAGGTGACTACTTACCACAACCTCTCATGGCTACTGACCCCTGTGAGAAATGCCAGGACAAGGGCAGAGGAACATTACAGTGAGGCACATGGGCGAACAAGAAGAATTATAGAGACGACCTTCAGCCTCCTGAAGGCCAGGTTTTGTTGCCTCCATCTGACAGGTGGATCCCTGTACTACTTACCCAAGATGGTGTGACAGATCATCGTGGCATGCTGTGTGTTGCACAACCTTGCCTTATGTCGCTAGGTGCCTTTTCTGCAGGAAGATGAGGCTGGAGATAGCCGTGTGGCAGCAATGGACCCCGTGGACAGTGAAGATGTGGAGGCAGAGGATGAGGACAACAGAAGTGCAATAATTAGTCAATACTTCCAATGACACACAGGTCAGAATATGTAACTTCACATTTGATTGACATTTTTGTGTTTGACATTATCACTGGCAGGCTCTTTTTCCCACTTCCATGGCTACTCACTGTACCCTGTGGCATCTCCATTTGCAGATATTTGTGCCCCACTATCGCTCCTGGTGTGTTGACTGCAGCCATTACATTTCTGTGCAGTTGATTTTCACTGTTTAATCGTTGTTGAACTAATAGATACTTAAATCATTTGACATCCTCTATACTTGTATTTTTTCAAATGGTGTTTATTTAAGTGCTAAGAGGTAGAAGGGGGTGCGCAATGGGCTGGGGTGAGGATGGAGGAAGGTCCAGGGTATAGTTCCAGTCTATTTGTATCACAGGTGCATTTTCCAAGGGGGCATAGGAAGGGGAGCAATGGCAATTCAAGTGGGACACAAGGGTAACAAACACAAGAGTCTTATTTCCTGGTGGGGGTCTTGACAATAGACTATGGCTTCTGCCTGGATAGCAGGGAACGTTTGCGGGTGGTTTTCCTTCTGCAGGGGAGGGGTGCTGATGGCCTGTTGTTCCTGTGGCGGGCCCTCCTGTCCACTAGTGGCAGCAGAGGTGGAGGGCTGTTCATCGGTTTGTCTAGTGTCAAAGGCCCAGTGGGGTGCCACTGTCTCTCTCATCGTGTTGACCATGTCTGCCAGCACCCCTGCAGTGGAGACCAGGGTGGTGTTAATGTTCTTCAAGTCCTCCCTGATCCCCAGGTACTGTCCCTCCTGCAGCCGCATGTTCTCCTGCAACTTGTCCAGTATTTGGCCCATCGTCTCCTGGGAATGGTGGTATGCTCCCTGGTTCGTGGTGAGCTCCTCCTGGAGAGACGGTTCCCTGGGCATGTCCTCCCCCTGTCGCACAGCAGTCCTCCTAGCTTCCCTGTTGTCCTGTGCCACTGTCCCCTGAACCGTGTGCCCACTGCCACTGACCCCAGGTCCCTGATCGTCCTGTGTTTGTGGGGTTGCCTGGGGTCCCTGTAGTGGTGGACACACTGCTAATTGAAGTGTCCCGGGGACAGAGGTATGGGCCCTCTGGGTGGGTGCTGTGGTGGTGTTTCCTGAGGGGAGAGGCTCTGTGGTGGTGTGAGAGTGTGCCTAGGTATCCGACTGTCCCAAAATCCCTGATGGTCCAGGTTGGTCATCCAGATCCAGGTGAGCAGAGCTGCTGTAATCACTGTGGGCCTCTTCTGGGGGGACTGGATGTTGCTGGCACCTCTTCTCTGGTGACATTGGCTGGGGGACCTGTGGGGATGTAAATGCAGTGTTATTGTTTCTGCATGTGACATCATGTGCATGGGTGTGTTGCCCTCTATGGTTGTTGTTGCCCTGGCATACTTGCCTTTGAATGAGTAGCTATTTGTTGTGCTAGGTGATTCTCGCTAGTGTGCATGCAATGGTGATAGGTGTCCATGCAGGTCTGTGAGGGGTGTCCATGCATTGGTGTTACATGCAGGGCTTGGTATTGGGATGAGTGGGTTGTGATGGTGGGGTATGTGGGAGGTGGGGAGTGATAGGAGTGAGGGTAGGGGTGGGGGTTTGTGATGGCATGCAGGTAGGGGGGGGGGTGATAGTAGTAAAGTGTTGAGTCCAGTCCTCCTCCTCCTCCTGCCAGGCCCACAGGATGCATGATTGCCAAGACTTGCTCCTCCCATGTTGTTAGGTGCGGGGGAGGAGGCTGGGGCCCACCTCCAGTCCTCTGTACAGCTAGTTGGTGTCTTGCTGCTGTGGAACGTACCTTCCCCTGTAGGTCATTCCACTTTTCCTGATGCCGGCCCTTGTTCTGGGGTGCTGTCCCACGGCTTTGACCTTGTCCACAATTCTCTGCCATAGCTCCATCTTCCTAGCAATGAATGTCTGCTGCATCTGTGCTCCAAATAGTTGTGGCTCTACCCAAATGATTTCCTCCACCATGACCTTCAGCTCCTCCTCAGAGAATCTGGGGTGTTGGTGTAGTGCCATGGATGTAGTGTGAGTGGTGAGGGTGAGGGTGTGTGGGGTGATGTGTTGGGATGTGTGTGGAAGGTGCATGGATGGTGTATAGGTGATGATGTTATGTGGCTTTGGTTGTGTGTGTGCTCTTGCTGTATCTCTCTGGTGGCAATTCTTTCTAGTCGTAAATGGTTGTGGGTAGTGTGGGTGTGCGTTTTATAGTGGTGTGTGTATGTGTGTCAGGTGTGTGTAGTTTGAATTGTCCAATGTGGTGCTATTTTGTTAGTGTGTGTGTATTTTGAGCTGGTCGGTATGTATCACCAATGGTTTACCACCATTGAATGTCTGCTGCGGTGATTCGTGAGTCATAATGCTGTGGGCGTAGTTCTATTGGCGTAACGGTGTGGGTTTGGATACCGCCAGTTTATCACTGACCTTTTGGCTGGCGGACTTATGTGTGTGGCTGTACAGTGATGGATTCGTATGTGTGTGTCATATTATGCTTGGCGGTTATCCACTGCGGCAGCGTTATGTTGACAGTGGTCAGCATGGCTGTAAGCGAGATTTACTGCCAATGTCCTAATGAGGGCCATAGTGGCCAGTAGAGGTGTTTCCAATTGTGCCAACACATTACAACAGTTTTAGGAAAGAGATCTGGCCCTCAGAACCTGTTTAACAGAGACCCAGGACACTTACAACTTTGAAACCACATCATATACCCAGCAAAAAGTGGGGGGGGCTATCCATTTCAAAAGAGGTACTTTCCCACAGTCAAACAACAACAGTGAGCAATAAGGCATGGAGAACAAAGAACACATGCAACTCTATGGCAAAAACACACTGGCTGGCTGTAAACTATGGCAGCCAGCCAAAAGGTCAAACAACAGCAGAAAGCAAAGATGCATGGAGAACAAAGAACACATGCCAGCCTATGGCAACGGTGCACTGGCTAGATGCACAAAATGACCGCTAGCCACATGGTCAAACAGCAACAGTGATCAAGGAGGCATGAGGAACAAAGAACACATGCATGCCTATGGCAGAAGTACAATGGCTGGAGACACAAAATGTCTGCCATGATCAAACAACAACAAGGAGCAAAAAGGCATGGGGACCAAAGAACAGATGCAAGGCTATGGCAAAAGCACACTGGCTGTATGCACAAAATGGCTGCCAGCCACATGGTCAAACAACAACAGAGAGTAAGGAGGCATGGGGAACAAAGAACCCAATCAGACCTATGGATATAGACTATACAAAATGGACTCTGGCTACATGGCATGGAGAACAAAGACAAATGGTGGCCAATGACAAACACACTCACACACACACAATCGCCAAAAAAAAGATGACATGATGTTAACACTGAAAAAAACACTACTATTAATTTAGCAATGCAATACACAAAAAATAGCTGAGCTATAAAGAATTTACAACACACATTCTCCTATACCATCAATTATTACCCCACATATGCACTATTTGCAGAAAAAAATGAAATGCAAACAATAGCCAACATGTTTAATTTAATCCAATGCTATCCCTTCCCTAAATGAAGTTTCAAAAACAATATACCACAGAAACATTTTTTTCATGCACTGATGAATACTACTGGGCCTACTGCCTAGATGGCCACATGGCCCATTGGACGTTTAGGCCACAAAGGAAAATAAATTAATATTGCAAATGTAACAAACATAGAGAAAAAGTACTGAGCTGTGCAACAATTTTCCTTTACAAAAAAATACAACTCAATGAAATGCAAAAAAAATAACTAGGTCACTACTTAAACTCCAGGCCTTCCACTACAATAAAATTTAAAAATCTAATAAAAGTACAAATAAATACTGGTGCATGCCCTATCAAATAAACAACACCCTTATACGATAGTTTTTTAAGTTACTTGTTTGATATCACAAAAACAAAGGTGCTCATTACAACTTTGGGGGTATTTTTTAAAAACTGCTGAAGCCGCGGGTGCCAAAAGAATGCTATATTATGACGTCAAGCTGATTTGCGCACGATTTCTGTTGGGAATCTGACACCATCGGCCTGGCCAATGTCGTAATAGAGGCGGTTCCAACATCAGCACCGCCACCCCAACAGGACACTGTCTGCCATATTATGAGCCTTTATACGGCACAGCAGTTTCCTGCATGGTGGTGCAGTAATAGCAGTGGAAAGCGCCGGGACCCATCCCCTCCCAGATGGTCACCTCACTGAAGCAGGTAAGTTGATTGCCTGAAAATGGGAGTGCGAGGGGGAGTGATGTGTAAATCCAGTGCGTGTATGCCGAGGGGGGTAGGGGAGTGTTGTGTGTGTGTGAGTGCGTGTATGTTTGTGTGAATTCAGAGGGAGGAAGGGGGTGTCAGTTTGAGTGCATGCATGCGAGTGTGTCTGAGTGTGTGCATGCAAGTGAATGTGTTGACTGCATGTGTGCGAGTGAAATGGTGAAAGGGTGTATCTGAGTGCGTGTTTGGGTGCAAGTGTGTGGATGTGTATGTAAGCAAATGCGTGTGTGAGTTGGGGTGTGTGAATGTAGGTGTGTGGTTGTGTGGGGGTGTGTCTCCTGCTGACAGGAATGGAGATTCCTGTCGCCGGGTGCATGACCACCATCATTTTAATGGCGGTCTGCCGAATCATAATACCGATGGCGGTATTACGGCTACTGCCAGGCCTGAAGTGCTCTCCTCTGGCCCAGCAATCCAACTTCCCTGGTGGTATGGGCAGCGTTCGGCAGTCTGGCTTTGGCCAAACTGCCAAAGTTGTAATATGGCAGGCTTTACTGCTGGCCTGTCCAAGGGCCGCAAGACTCGTCTTGAGGGCCAAGGTCTTTAAATCTAATGAAATATAACCAGGAGACAAAGAGAGTGATACTTCCACCTTGAAATCCAAGTGAAACGTGACCAGGAGAGGGACAAAGCAGTGGAAGGAGCCTACTGGAAAGGAAAAGGAAGTTGGAGTCTCTGGTGCATTTCTTCTCTGTTGCAAAAAAAAATAAGACTTCACACACTAAGAAACAAGTTGATTGGTCCGTTGGAGAAGAAAATCCACCCAAAAACTATTTTTGAGTAGATTTAGCCGCTTCTCGAGTAGAAAATCTCCTCAAGGTGTGTTCGTGCTTGCAAGCGGCACTATGGCCCTCATTATGATGTCGCGAGGTTACCCTGCCGACAGCCACGCTGATGGTCGACGGAAGACCGGCAGCGCTGCGAGGCCCCCACGTCCCTATAATGATGTTCCCGCTGGGCCGGCAGCTGGAAACAGTGTTTCCGACCCACTGGCCCAGCGGGAAACAGGGCCTTTACATTGACGCCAGCTCCAAATGGAGCCGGCGCCAATGCCGCAGTGCTGCGGGTGCAGCAGCACCCGTGTGCATTTCACTGCCCGTAATTCGGGCAGTGAAATGCACAACAGCACTGTGCATGGGGGCCACTGCACTGCCCTTGCCAAGTGCATGGGCAGTGCAGGGGCTCCCAGGGGAGCTGCAAGTCACCTATTGTACTAGCCTTTCCCTTGTGGATGTGCTCCAGATAAAGCTGGCATGGTAATTCAGAGACTCAGCAGGAAGGTGAGACTTAACGGATGCTTGGAAGTTGAGAAATGTCAGAAGTCAAGAATTCTCATTTTACTACCCCAGTGCATGATCCGCAACTTAGGATGGACATATTTATGTGCAATGATGAACTTATTAGCAAAGTTACACATATTAAAAACTTAAGCCACAGGATGCCAGATCATAGGTCACTTCTCATGAAACTAGCATGGGGCCGTCAACGAGCTTCTATTTCCACATAGAGACTTCAATCCTCACATCTTGATGACGCGATGTTTAGAGTTCCATTGGTTTCTGTGATAGCTAAATACTTCCAGTTTAACAATGGAATGGCCCAGCGCATACACATGGAGTGGGAAATGTTTAACGTAGTGGTGAGGGGGCTTTGCATGTGGCAATTGACTAAAGTTCAGAAGTGCCTGGAAGCTGAATTGGAGGTGATTGAGGACAATATATGCGCCTTATAATGGGACCTCCCAACAGACTCCTTGATACGACCTCGGTGGGTAGTGGAGGAGCACAAATATGAGGTGATCCAAAGCAGATCGAGGGCACTGGCAAACAATCACGAGACTGGAAGAAAGGGGTTGTGCTGTCACTTACATTAGAAATTGGGAAGGTGAGATGATGTTGCAGCAGAGTGATACACATGAACTGTTTGTCCAGTATTACTAGGATGTGTATGTGAAACAGCTCAGATCCCTGGGAACAACTGGACATCCAGGACACCAGGGCGCAGAGAAGGGGTGGGGGCACAGATCACGGAAATGGAAATTAAAGAGACAATTAAAGACCTAGCATGCAGCAAGACCCTGAGAACTGATGGCTTGCCAGTATAATTCTACCAAACAAATGCTGCTCAATTGAACCTGGAGCTGGTTGACATTCTTATGGGGGCACTGGAAAGTGACAAGCTGCCGGATTCTACTAGAGAAACATTCATAGTGTAATTCCCCAAACCTAGAGGGGATGAGTCGGATACTACGGCTTATAGACCCTTGTCCATGCTTAATTTGCACTATAAGATCCCTAATAGGGTGCTGGGCAGCCATTTCAGGCTACACTTAATGACACTAGTCCATCATGATGAGTGGGGATTCATCCTCAAGTTCAATTTGTTCTTCATCTTAAGAAGACTGTTTCAAGTGCTGGATGAAGCACAATTTCGTAGCACAGTTCTTTTGGTATCCATAGACATATGCATGGCAATCAATACCCTAAACTGTGAGTACCTCAGAACAGGTATGAGGTGTACAAATCTGGGGAGGGAATGGGATTGATGGGTCACACTCTCTTACCCAGGGGTCAGGGCCAAGGTCCAGATGGGGAGGTGTATTTTGAACCCTTTGAAGTGCACAGGGGCACACACCATTGATGTCCACTATCCACAATGCTCTTCATGTTTGAGGTGGAACCTTTTATTAATGTGGCCAGGTTGGAGGGGGTGAGCAAGGGAATCCAATCGGGATATGTTAAAAACGTCTTTTTGCTATACGAAGATGATTTGTATCTTAGAAATTTAGAGATGGGGATCGCCTGTAGTGTAGAGCTTCTGCAGGACTTGGGGGGGAGTTATCCCATCTCTCTATGAACTTGCAAAGACTTGTGTGTTTCCAGTGTCACCGGAAAGTCAGACCTCACTGAAATCAGTTGAGAAAAGTAGTATTTGGTGGAAACCCTGGTACTTCAATACTTAGGAGTTAAAACATACCACACTGAAGCTGACTGAATCCCAGAGAAGAACTTAAGAAATGTGGTGAGGGCACTGAGAGGGAATATGCATTTCTGGCGCTCACTAAAATCACTGATTAGGGTATGGATTGCATTATTGAAGATGATAATGTTACCAAGGGTACCATACTACTTTGCTAACTTGCCAATATGGATCGCCAGAATGTGGTTCAAAGAGGTAAAAATCTTGCTGTGAGATTTGATTTGACATGGAGGCTGACATAGGGTCTTCCTGGAGATACTACAGGATCCAACAGCCTTGTGAGGCTTAGGGGCGCCAGAATTTGAGCTATACTTTCTGTCAGTCCAGCTATAATGGCTTGCCCGCTGGTTGGCAGGTCCGAGTAGGGAGGAAATGGGGGTAATTATGCACCCTCAACAATGATGGTCCATAACTGCAATGCTGCTGAGAGTAAAGACTGCACAATGGCCCACCTAGTTCACCATAGCATGTAAAGTATCTGTTAGGAAGACCCAACAGTGGAAGCTTTATACGCCTTTTCTCCCAGAGATAGGGTTACCGACTGCTAGAGGCTTTTTCATGGAATAGAGCTTAAGAGAGTGGACAAGCGTGATGATTGATTGAGTGTGAGACTCCCATGGGGGGAGAGACTCTGCACAATAGAATCCCTCCTAGAAGACAAAGGCTTCCCCGGACATATTTCCTGACATATGCTAAGTTGCAGCAAACATTGTTTCAGCTGTGACAGTACCTCTCAGAAATACACACACACACACAGTTTACTACAGACCCTGCTCACCTTTGGAGGGGAAAACAGATAAATTTCCTGGATTTACAAAACATGGCATTTCCTGACCTCTTGAATAGTCATTAGAACACGTACACAAAGATATCACGGAACACCAGATACAAATACACACAGATCAATGACATGCACATGACATATTTCACCCTTCAGAAATTAAATTTTATGAAGCTGACTAACATTAGGCATTGCGAAGCGTACATATAGTACAAACCTGCCCAACACTGGCACTTTTTGGGACTTGGGTGGTGGTGGATATGTTACACATGCTCAATAGACAGAATATATTCTCAATGGAAATCTGCCTGTTAGGATAATATCCACACAGACCGGAAAAGAAAGTAGGTAATAGGTTTGGGGACCTATCCTTTACCATGGCCCAAAAGGACAGCATTGCAATTGAAATCAACCGAAGGCCTGTTACACTGCAGATGGAAAGAGAGTTGTGGAAATCTTCGCTATAGCAGAAGGGGCCACTTTGGGGAAATATAAGTAAAGGGGACTCCTCAAGAAATACCTTTGGCAGGAAGTACTGTCAGCCTTCAAAGACAGACATACCTGGGTAGTGATGTGATTCAACCAAAATTGCACATGTGTGGATTGGATGAGTGTATCTGGGCCATCACGTCTGATTTACCTTTAATAACCTGCACCCACTGTATGTTGTATTGACAGTCGTATCCTGGAGCATTGGATGCAGCTTTGGTGTCTAGGATGGGAAGACGAGACGTGAAGTGTGTGGCAAATGAAGGGTGCTCTGGAGTGAGCTTTAACAGTCATTTATAACATTATGAATCTTACAGTTCAACAGAGTAATAGATCAGCCACAAATAGTTTAATGGAGGTGCTATATATACATCATGAGCATGTTCTTAAACTATATGATGTGACTAAACACTGTATCAGTGCTGCATGTACAGAACTGTTTACGTCATTCCATGCAATGGATTAATAACCGACTAATAAAAAAAGTTTGTGTTGGTTATTATTTTGAGAACTGAAAACTTAGAGTATGTGTCCAATACTACCAACTTGTGGCATCCTTCAGGTAGGGATCCAAAGTCGACACTTACAACTAGCTATCGACCAACACTGGGATCTTCCGTTATTATTGATGCCTTTCTGTAAGGTGCTTTGTTGGCTTGGCATTAGTGGTAATTTGGAACTATCTCATCAACTCTGGTATTTCGATCACCGACAAAATATTGAAAACAAAAATATCATGTGAATTGAATATTGTGTCAAAATTATTGAGGACCAAAATATTGAGAAGGTAAGAGCAAATAGGTAAGTATAGATTTACCATTATTAACTCCACATCCACATACTTTGAAGATATATATATTGTCAAGGTAACATATGTCAAGTTATATAGAGTAAAACTTTGCTTACCTATAGAAATTTAGCTTCACATTATTTTTGTACTTAATATTCTTGACAATATATTTTGGCTGACAATATTTTTTTTCTGTGTAAACGCCCTGCTAGGGAAACCAGATTTTGTTCCTCAGGCAGGCCTTAATCCTCATCACTCCTTGATGCCTGCTATGGGCTAGGAGCAACATTAGGGGCCAGATGTAGCAAACTTTTGCGAGTCGCAAATGGCCCGATTCGCTATTTGCGACCCTGCAAAATCGGAAATGGGATGCAAAAATCCCATTTCCGACTCGCAAAATGCGATGTGAGCCGTTACCGACTCGCAAAATTAGCGACCCCATTTTGCGACCCGCAAATAGGAAGTCGCAATTTGCGAGTCGCAAACCATATGCAAAAGCAACTCGCAAATTGCGACTAGTCGCAAAAAGCCCAGTTTGCACTTCCCATTTACCACTAACTCAGAGCAGGTGGTAACCATTACTAAAGTATAAATGGAGACCCAGAAGGCATCTGGGTTACTCAAGATGGCGGAGATATACCTGATAGCAGTGAGAAGGAGAGCCCACGCCGCACACCAGAGGAGGAGGAGGAGGAGGAGCCAGAGACAGGAGGAGATTTACAGAACAAGGCAGACCTCTTCCAGCAAACTGAGGAGGAAATCTATGACAAATATAGACTTAGCAGCGCAGCTATACTAGATTTAATAGATTTACTCAAACCACAGCTAGAACGCCAGACTGTGCGCGGCTGCGCCATCCCTACGCATCTGCAAGTGCTATGCTCACTGCACCTCTTGGCCTCGGGTAGCTATAAGGGGTTCATTGCTGTGGCAGGTGGGGTATCCCAAAGTGCACTATCACGGTTCTTCAGGGCATTCCTAGACGCCTTACTCACACACATGTCCCGATACATATACTTACCCAGGAATGAGGCAGAAATCAACAGTACCAAGTTGGAATTTTACCGGACTGCCAACTTCCCCCATGTCATAGGGTGTGTAGACGGGACACATATTCAAATATGCCCTCCTGCAAACCTGGAATATCTGTTCCGCAATAGGAAGTGTACCCACTCACTCAACATACAGGTGGTATGTGACCCCATTATATCATCACTGACATGGTTGCCAAATTTCCAGGCAGTACCCATGACTCCTACATTTTTAGGCACAGTGGGATACACCAACGCCTGGAACGTGGGGAGTTTGGAGACGGATACCTCCTAGGTAGAGCTGAATACACCTTGAAGGCATGCACACAGGTCAATGTGCAAAACACCCATGCCTTGCTAACAGTGTAAGTTTTGTGCCCAACAGGTGACAGTGCATATGCACTACATCCATGGATACTGACTCCGTACTTAACACCCAGCAATGATTGCGAGAGGCGATACAATAGTGCACATAAGAGGACCAGGAACATCATAGAACGAACCTTCGGACTGCTGAAGGCAAGGTTCAGATGCCTCCACCGAAGTGGAGGTGCCCTCCAGTATACCCCAATAACGGCATTCAAAATAGTTGTTGCATGCGCTATCCTGCACAACATTGCCAACCGCCGTGGGCTACCTCTCACCCCTGAAGACCCTGATTCTGAGGATGAAGAGCAAGAGCAACCACATCGCCATCATGGGGATAGGAGCATCGCAAATCAAGGCAGACTGAGACGGGAACACATTGCAAACCAATACTTTGGAAGGTACGTGCAAACTTCTACCATACTCACCAATTTAACAAAGAGTCCATGTGTTAAGTGGAAAGAAAAAATGATTTAATAAGTGCAAATAACCAAACTATGTACATGAAAAAAAGTTCAGGGGCTTCAATAGTCCACCTGGCATGGGACACATTGACATCATGTGCCCCAACCCCAGGGACAGTGTTGAGCTCACACCCTGCGGTGGGCTCGGCCAGTCTGGCTGGTACTAGGTGGGTCAGCAGTACTCTGCCTTGTGCTTCCACTACGTAGCATCCTGGTGTCACCAGCAGAGACACTGCTCACAGTGGAGCCCTCCTCACTGTCCTGTGGGGTGTCGCCTGTGACCCTGGCCACCTGCCGTGCCTCCATTAGGTCTATTGCATGGTTGATCCGGCCCAGTCCCCGTGCCACATCACCCGCAAAGTGGCCCATGTCCACCTGGAGGCTGACTGTTCGCCTAGACAGCCCTGTTGTGTTAACAGCCAGCCTAACTATAGAGGAGGCCATCCTATCCAGGCGTTGCAGCAGCTGGCGGTCCCTGCGCCGTGCACTGTCACTCTGTGTTAGCAGTCCTGCCACCAGTTCGCGCATAGACAGTGCAAGGTCACCCGTGTTGTTACCAATAACCTGCAATTCCGAATGCACCTGCTGCATACTGATGGCATGATTTCTTTCAAAGCGCTGCAATACCCCACTAATCCTGCTTAATTGTTGGTTTTGCAGGCGCTGACCCCGTAGCAGTTGGGCCTCTGTTGGTGTTGTGGAGGCATGCCCTGACTCTGCTGCTGCTCTGCTGTTGTTATCCTACGTCGCCTGCGCAGCGGTGGAGGCCCTGTATTGTCTGACGTGGCACTCTGGCTTGTACCTGGTGCAGGCTCGCACACCACTGTTGCAACAGGTGTTTCCAGAGAGGGCATGGTGTTGGTGGTGCAGGGAGCAGTGGTGGCTGGTCCTGTTGTCTCCTCTCTGTGCTGGCTGACCATTGGCCCCTGGCTGCTTGGGCTGGTGGGGGTGTCTTGTGGGAGACCTGTGGGACATAGGGAACACACTGTCAGTGTCTACTATCTCTTATCGACTTCCTAATAAACAATTGCCTATGAACTGCCTACTTGACTACATTGCCCATAATGCATAATTCTGGTGTTTGCTACTCTGAAATGGAGCTATCTTGGTTGTGCATGCCCCTGTGTACAAGGTGGGTGGGGGTATGGCATTGATGGGGGTACATGCATATCACATGGTACTCACCGGTTGATGGTCCTGGCTCAGAAGTGTCCAGATCTCCCATTCCACTGACAGCCTCAGGCTCAAGGGTCTCCTCTACCCTTTCCTCCAGGGGTGTGGGTGGTGGTACCGTCGATGGTCCCCGTCCTGTGCCTCTCATCTCCTGGAGCCGCTCTGCCACCCTCTCCTTAGGCCGGGAGCGCAGGTCATACCATCTTTTCTTAAGTTCTTCCACACTCCGGTGGCTGACCCCCAGGGAGTTGACCTTGTCCTGGATATCCTGCCATATTCTTTTTTTTTCTGTGTCTGGCACAGTGAGGGCTGCCCTGCCAAACAGCTCATCATGGTGCTGACAACACTCATCTGTTAGCACCTCCAACTCCTTCTCAGCAAACTTTAGCTTCCTTTTCCTGGGAGTGTCAGCCATGGTTGCTGGAGCTCTGTTTGTTAGCTGTGCTGCAGTTGAAAAGGATGTGGTCCTCCCTCCTCCCAGGTGTATTTGTAAACTTCCTGGCTGTGATGTCATCATCATGTGCCAGGAAGTGTTTTCCTGAGTGTTCTGTAGTGATTTCCAGAGTGTTCTGCAGCACCTGCTTTCAATTTTCAGCACAGTCGCAATTTGCGACACCCACTCGCAAATTGAGAGTCCGTTTTTTGCGCGGTCGCAAAAAGCGACCTCGCAAACAGCGGACTCGCTATCTGCGGTGCGACTCCGTGTGCGAGTCGCAAATTGTCCTCGCACTTTCTACCTGCATTGCAGTTAGCGACTCGCAAATTGCGAGTCGCAAATACTCGCAAATTGCGAGTCGCTATTTTTTACCTACCTACATCTGGCCCTTGATGTCTCATCTGATGCAGGATGAAAAGCCAGTGCTCTCCCATATGCCATAGCGCTTTCAATTCACATTGGTAGTCATTTTGTTTGTGGTCACTAACATTTTGGATATACTATTTCCATAGATTTGACAGTGCGGGCATGTAGGAACACTGAAGACCCTACAGGTGATAAGCCGCACTATTGACTGCTTGAATGATTGAGGTATGGGTTTTGGCAAAGGTCCTGAACATCACCTTGTAAACAACGTAGAAGTACCCCACTCAAGCATAACCACGCTTGCTGGAACAACGACTGCCTTTTTATGTGCCTTAGCCATGCATGTGCCAAACTGCTCATTTGCGTGGTTAAGGCACAGGAAAAGGCAGAGTGGATCGGGAGAGGATGCAGTGAGGTAAGTGGGGGTGGGGCTGGGGCAGAGGTGGAGGGTAGTTTTTAGGCATGGGGTGGATTAAGGGCTTAGGGTGGGTGTTTGGACTGGGTTTTTTTCAGGGCATGTGGGGGCTTGAGTATTTTGTTTTTTAGGGCTTAGGGTGAGGGGATTGGGATATTTTATTTTTTAGGAGCGGATGGGGGATTTGGTTATTTTTATTTAGGGCATAGGGTATGGGGCGGGGTAGTTTATTTCAAAAGAGGTGTGGGGAAGCTTTAAGGAAGGGAAGGAGGAGGGAGGAGAGAAGAGGAAGAAGGATCCGGAGAGGATGCGGTGAGGTAAGTGAGGTTGTGGCAGGGAGTAGTTTTCAGGGTTGGGAGTTGATTGAGGGTTTGGCGTGGGTGAGGGGTTGTGCTCTTTTTTGGGTGGGTGCGTGGGTTTGGTTATTTCATTTTTTGGGACTTAAGGTGGAGGCGTGTAGCTATTTTATTTTTTAGGAGCGGGGTGGGGGGTTTGGTTATTTTTATTTAGGGCTTAGAATGGAGTAGTTTATTTTTAAAAGGGCGGGGGAAGGTTTAATGAAGGGCGGGAGGAGGGTGGAGAGAAGAGGAAGAAGGATCCGGAGAGGACACAGTGAGATAAGAGGGGTCAGGGGTGGGGGTATGTTTTAGGGGTGGGGTGAATTTAGGGATTAGGGTGAGTGGGGGGTCGGGTAGTTTACTTAAGAGGAAGGTTTTAGGGCTCAGGGCGGGTGGGGGTGTTGGGAAAGTTTACTTAGTAAGGAAGGTTTTAGAGCTCAGGGCAGGTGGGGTTTTTGGAGTAATTTAGTTTTTGAGGGCAGGTGTAGGTGGGTCGGGATAGGTGTTTTAGGGTTTTTGGGGTCATGTATTTAGGGGGAAGGTTTGAGGGCTCAGAGAGTTTGAGGGGGTCGGGTAGTTTACTTATAGGGCAAGGTTTTAGGACTCAGGGTGGGTGGGGGTGTCAGGGTAGTTTTGTTTTATGGGGAAGGGGTGGAGGTCAGCACAGGTTTTTTATTAGGGCTCAGGGCGGATTTGGGGTCGGGGTACTTTAGTTCTTAAGGAAGGGGTTAGGATAGTGGGGGTTTTTATGGCGCAGGGTGGGGGAGGTCAGGGTAGTTTAGGTATTAGAGGTGGGGGTTGTTTTGGGCCTTAGGGCGGGTTGTATGAGAGAGCCACATGTGCTGTTTCACATGCCATTTCCACACATGCCTTTAATAGGCAGGCTTTTACAACAAAATTTGTTTTAAAGGCATGTGTGGTAAAGGCATGCGTGGAAACAACAGGGTTGTGGTTCTGACTGTGTTGTTAAGGCATGCGTTTGTGCATGTGTGTTTCCATCATACAATCATGGGTTTGATTTTGTTGCTTCAGCAATGTCCATGATTCTTATGATTCAAGGGCAATTGATTGCTAAGACCCTTGAGGGGCTCAATGTACACACTGGCCACTGCAGTAGGATCTGGGGTACTGGGCATCTCAGATCTGGGGCCCCATTTACGAGGTTCTTGCACTATCGGAGGATCACTTTTAGCAACGCTCTGGTGGGACAATTCCATGTGCAGAATTCACAAGGCGGAGTTAAGCTACTTTTTGTGAACATAAACAATCATTCCCTGCAAACTCAGGCACTCTTGCACTATGATGCAAGGGTGCCTGCCTTGGCACTAGACAGCTAAATTTAGCGCTAGTGCTAGGGAAAACACAGGGGTGTGCCGCATTGTATTAAATACGGCACTTCCCTGCATTTCTGCAGTGACGCAGCATGGCGTTGCCGAGTTTGGCGCAGCGCCATGCTGCATCACTTTTTAATATATGAGGTTCCTTGTGTGCTGAGACAGGAAGTTGGCCAGGTTGATGTAGATAGTTATTTACCCCACTGGGAAATTGTATCTTTGAAGCTGAAGCACCCACTTTTCTGTGCAAGGTGGTGGATGTAATGCTGTGCCAGTATACAGTGGTAGGTTGGGCTTATGTTTTGTGGTCACTTTGAAGTCTTGACCATATGAGCAGTGATGAAAATGGGTCCAACTCAAGTTAATTGTTAGTGTTGCCTTTTCAATATGGGCATAGCTTTTCTTCATGTCATTGAGCGCCCTGCTTGCGAAGGTGATGGGTGACAACTGCTCTTCATTTGCCCATTGCATAAGAATTGCACTGTGTCCAATGCGACTAGCGTCAACAATAATTTTGGACTCCTTGGTGGGGTGAAAGTATGACATCACTGTATCTTGCAGCAGTGCTTTCTTGAAGTCGTGGAATGCAGTCTCTTTCACTCACCTCAAGGTCCAAGACATTGATGACTTTGGCATGCCCCGCAGTAGCCCCGCCAGGGTTGCGAAGTTGGGGATGAATCTTCTCCAATAAGTAGCAAGCAATCCGGGACGTCATTTATGGGACACCAGTGGTTGCAATTGTGAACCCTGGCTTTATATTTGCTACCCCTGACATTGGCCTTGCGGCCTCTGTTTTCGGACATTCATGCTTCTCTCTGTGCCAGGCCACTCATGAAACCTCCTGTTTATGTGGCGGGGCCTGACGAGGAGCGGGGAGGAACCCAGTATTCATCACAACAAAGAAAGGGAAGAACGGACACGGGCACTATAAACACCTATTGAGGTAATAGTATTTGAGGCCGTTTAAATAAAAAAGAAAACAGAAGCAGAAATCAAGCAGCACCTATCGGCGTGGGAGGAACAATTATTGGTCAGTCCCTTCAGCACTCGACCATGACACAAAGCTGTATGTACTGGGCCACTGAGAAGCGGTAGGAAATAGTAGCCAACCTGCAGTATGCAGTTCCAGGCGGCACACCACCTAAACGTACATAGATCCACAGAAGAAGTCTCGCTCTCTGCTGATGACGGCCGAAAGCCAGAAACATGAGTCCAGAGATACGGCACTCGCTGCACCTACCTCAGGTGAAAGACTTTCTACAGCGATAAGGTACTTGCTGCACCTACTTAGGGTGAATAATTTGGGGAAAAATTCTCGCTATTTATATTTAAATGACTGCATTTACCATGATGCCTTGGGGCTATTTTCCGCTTGAGTGTGAGGCAGTGTGCTCCCTTTTTCTTTTTGGATGTCCAAATGATGGCTCCCGTGAGCCTCCTGCTGACGAGCACTGGCAAAGCACCTGTGCACCTACTGAGTGGTACAAAAACCTGTGAAGACGTTTGGCAGCATTTCAAGTGACCCCTTCAGTTATATTCGCTCTCTGCTGATGACGGCCGAAATCCAGAAACACGTGTCCAGAGATACGGCACTCGCTGCACCTACCTTAGGTGAAAGACATTCTACAGCGATACGGTACTTGCTGGGCCTACTTAGGGTGAATAATTTTGGGAAAAATTCTCGCTATTTACATTTATATGACTGCATTTACCATGATGCCTTGTGGCTATTTTCCGCTTGAGTGCGAGGCAGTGTGCTCTCTTTTTCTTTTTGGATGTCTAAATGACGGCTCCCGTGAGCCTCTTGCTGACGAGCACTGACGATGCACCTGTGCGCCTACTGAGTGGTACAAAAACCTGTGAAGACGTTTGGCAGCATTTCAAGTGACCCCTTCAGTTATATTCGCTCTCTGCTGATGGCGGCCGAAAGCCAGAAACACGTGTCCAGAGATACGGCACTCGCTGCACCTACCTTAGGTGAAAGACTTTCTACAGCGATACGGTACTTGCTGTACCTACTTAGGGTGAATAATTTTGGGAAAAATTCTCGCTATTTATATTTAAATGACTGCATTTACTATGATGCCTTGCGGCTATTTTCCGATTGAGTACGAGGCAGTGTGCTCCCTTTTTCTTTTTGGGTGTCTAAATGACGCCTCCCGTGAGCCTCTTGCTGACGAGCACTGGCGATGCACCTGTGCGCCTACTGAGTGGTATAAAAACCTGTGAAGACGTTTGGCGGCATTTCAAGTGACCCCTTCAGTTATATTCGCTCTCTGCTGATGACGGATGAAAGCCAGAAACACGTGTCCAGAGATAAGGCACTCGCGGCACCTACCTTAGGTGAAAGACTTTCTACAGCGATACAGTACTTGCTGCACCTACTTAGGGTGAACAATTTTGGAAAAATTATCGCTATTTATATTTAAATGAGTGCATTTACCATGATGCCTTGGGTTTATTGTCCGCTTGAGTATGAGGCAGTGTGCTGCCTTTTTCTTTTTGGATGTCTAAATGACGGCTCCCATGAGCCTCTTGCTGACGACCACTGGCGATGCACCTGTGCGCCTACTGAGTGGTACAAAAACCTGTGAAGACGTTTGGCGGCATTTCAAGTGACCCCTTCAGTTATATTCGCTCTCTGCTGATGACGGCTGAAAGCCAGAAACACGTGTCCAGAGATACGGCACTCGCTGCACCTACCTTAGTTGAAAGACTTTCTACAGCGATACAGTACTTGCTGCACCTACTTAGGGTGAATAATTTTGGGAAAAATTCTCGCTATTTATATTTAAATGACTGCATTTACCATGATGCTTTTGGGCTATTTTCCGCTTGAGTGCGAGGCAGTGTGCTCCCTTTTTCTTTTTGGATGTCTAAATGACGGCTCCCGTGAGCCTCTTGCTGACGAGCACTGGCGATGCACCTGTGCACCTACTGAGTGGTACAAAAACCTGTGAAGACGTTTGGCGGCATTTCAAGTGACCCCTTCAGTTATATTCGCTCTCTGCTGATGACGGCCGAAAGCCAGAAACACGTGTCCAGAGATACGGCACTCGCTGCACCTACCTTAGGTGAAAGACTTTCTACAGCGATACGGTACTTGCTGCACCTACTCAGGGTGAATAATTTTGGGAAAATTCTCGCTATTTATATTTAATTGACTGCATTTACCATGATGCCTTGGGGCTATTTTCCGCTTGAGTGTGAGGCAGTGTGCTCCCTTTTTCTTTTTGGATGTCTAAATGACGGCTCCGTGAGCCTCTTGCTGACGAGCACTGGCGATGCACCTGTGCGCCTACTGAGTGGTATAAAAACCTGTGAAGACGTTTGGCGGCATTTCAAGTGACCCCTTCAGTTATATTCGCTCTCTGCTGATGACGGATGAAATCCAGAAACACGTGTCCAGAGATACGGCACTCGCTACACCTACCTTAGGTGAAAGACTTTCTACAGCGATACAGTGCTTGCTGCACCTACTTAGGGTGAACAATTTTGGAAAAATTCTCGCTATTTATATTTAAATGACTGCATTTACCATGATGCCTTGGGTTTATTGTCCGCTTGAGTATGAGGCAGTGTGCTGCCTTTTTCTTTTTGGATGTCTAAATGACGGCTGAGCCTCTTGCTGACGAGCACTGGCGATGCACCTGTGCGCCTACTGAGTGGTACAAAAACCTGTGAAGACGTTTGGCGGCATTTCAAGTGACCCCTTCAGTTATATTCGCTCTCTGCTGATGACAGCTTAAAGCCAGAAACACGTGTCCAGAGATACGGCACTCGCTGCACCTACCTTAGTTGAAAGACTTTCTACAGCGATACGGTACTTGCTGCACCTACTTAGGGTGAATAATTTTGGGAAAAATTCTCGCTATTTCTATTTAAATGACTGCATTTACCATGATGCTTTGGGGCTATTTTCCGCTTGAGTGCGAGGCAGTGTGCTCCCTTTTTCTTTTTGGATGTCTAAATGACGGCTCCCGTGAGCCTCTTGCTGACGAGCACTGGCGATGCACCTGTGCGCCTACTGAGTGGTACAAAAACCTGTGAAGACTTTTGGCGGCATTTCAAGTGACCCCTTCAGTTATATTCGCTCTCTGCTGATGACTGCCGAAAGCCAGAAACACGTGTCCAGAGATACGGCACTCGCTGCACCTACCTTAGGTGAAAGACTTTCTACAGCAATACGGTACTTGCTGCACCTACTCAGGGTGAATAATTTTGGGAAAATTCTCGCTATTTATATTTAATTGACTGCATTTACCATGATGCCTTGGGGCTATTTTCCGCTTGAGTGTGAGGCAGTGTGCTCCCTTTTTCTTTTTGGATGTCTAAATGACGGCTCCGTGAGCCTCTTGCTGATGAGCACTGGCGATGCACCTGTGCGCCTACTGAGTGGTACAAAAACCTGTGAAGACATTTGGCGGCATTTCAAGTGACCCCTTCAGTTATATTCGCTCTCTGCTGATGACGGCCGAAAGCCAGAAACACGTGTCCAGAGATACGGCACTCGCTGCACCTACCTTAGGTGAAAGACTTTCTACAGCGATACGGTACTTGCTGCACCTACTCAGGGTGAATAATTTTGGGAAAATTCTCGCTATTTATATTTAATTGACTGCATTTACCATGATGCCTTGGGGCTATTTTCCGCTTGAGTGTGAGGCAGTGTGCTCCCTTTTTCTTTTTGGATGTCTAAATGACGGCTCCGTGACCCTCTTGCTGACGAGCACTGGCGATGCACCTGTGCGCCTACTGAGTGGTATAAAAACCTGTGAAGACGTTTGGCGGCATTTCAAGTGACCCCTTCAGTTATATTCGCTCTCTGCTGATGATGGATGAAAGCCAGAAACACGTGTCCAGAGATAAGGCACTCGCTGCACCTACCTTAGGTGAAAGACTTTCTACAGCGATACAGTGCTTGCTGCACCTACTTAGGGTGAACAATTTTGGAAAAATTCTCGCTATTTATATTTAAATGACTGCATTTACCATGATGCCTTGGGTTTATTGTCCGCTTGAGTATGAGGCAGTGTGCTGCCTTTTTCTTTTTGGATGTCTAAATGACGGCTCCCATGAGCATCTTGCTGACGAGCACTGGCGATGCACCTGTGCGCCTACTGAGTGGTACAAAAACCTGTGAAGACGTTTGGCGGCATTTCAAGTGACCCCTTCAGTTATATTCGCTCTCTGCTGATGACAGCTTAAAGCCAGAAACACATGTCCAGAGATACGGCACTCGCTGCACCTACCTTAGTTGAAAGACTTTCTACAGCGATACGGTACTTGCTGCACCTACTTAGGGTGAATAATTTTGGGAAAAATTCTCGCTATTTCTATTTAAATGACTGCATTTACCATGATGCTTTGGGGCTATTTTCCGCTTGAGTGCGAGGCAGTGTGCTCCCTTTTTCTTTTTGGATGTCTAAATGACGGCTCCCGTGAGCCTCTTGCTGACGAGCACTGGCGATGCACCTGTGCGCCTACTGAGTGGTACAAAAACCTGTGAAGACTTTTGGCGGCATTTCAAGTGACCCCTTCAGTTATATTCGCTCTCTGCTGATGACTGCCGAAAGCCAGAAACACGTGTCCAGAGATACGGCACTCGCTGCACCTACCTTAGGTGAAAGACTTTCTCCAGCGATACGGTACTTGCTGCACCTACTCAGGGTGAATAATTTTGGGAAAATTCTCGCTATTTATATTTAATTGACTGCATTTACCATGATGCCTTGGGGCTATTTTCCGCTTGAGTGTGAGGCAGTGTGCTCCCTTTTTCTTTTTGGATGTCTAAATGACGGCTCCGTGAGCCTCTTGCTGATGAGCACTGGCGATGCACCTGTGCGCCTACTGAGTGGTACAAAAACCTGTGAAGACATTTGGCGGCATTTCAAGTGACCCCTTCAGTTATATTCGCTCTCTGCTGATGATGGCCGAAAGCCAGAAACACGTGTCCAGAGATACGGCACTCACTGCACCTACCTTAGGTGAAAGACTTTCTACAGCGATACGGTACTTGCTGTACCTACTTAGGGTGAATAATTTTGGGAAAAATTCTCGCTATTTATATTTAAATGACTGCATTTACTATGATGCCTTGGGGCTATTTTCCGCTTGAGTGTGAGGCAGTGTGCTCCCTTTTTCTTTTTGGATGTCTAAATGACGGCTCCCGTGAGCCTCTTGCTGACGAGCACTGGCGATGCACCTGTGCGCCTACTGAGTGGTACAAAAACCTGTGAAGACGTTTGGCGGCCTTTCAAGTGACCCCTTCAGTTATATTCGCTCTCTGCTGATGATGGCCGAAAGCCAGAAACATGTGTCCAGAGATACGGCACTCGCTGCACCTACCTTAGGTGAAAGACTTTCTACAGCGATACGGTACTTGCTGCACCTACTTAGGGTGAATAATTTAGGGAAAAATTCTCGCTATTTATATTTAAATGACTGCATTTACCATGATGCCTTGGGGCTATTTTCCGCTTGAGTACGAGGCAGTGTGCTCCCTTTTTCTTTTTGGATGTCTAAATGACGGCTCCCGTGAGCCTCTTGCTGATGAGCACTGGCGATGCACCTGTGTGCCTACTGAGTGGTACAAAAACCTGTGAAGACGTTTGGCAGCATTTCAAGGGACCCCTTCAGTTATATTCGCTCTCTGCTGATGATGGCCGAAACCCAGAAACACGTGTCCAGAGATACGGCACTCCCTGCACCTACCTTAGGTGAAAGACTTTCTACAGCGATACGGTACTTGCTGCACCTACTTAGGGTGAATAATTTGGGAAAAATTCTCGCTATTTATATTTAAATGACTGCATTTACCATGATGCCTTGGGGCTATTTTCCGCTTTAGTGGAAGGCAGTGTGCTCCCTTTCTCTTTTTGGATGTCTAAATGACGGCTCCTGTGAGCCTCTTGCTGACGAGCACTGGCGATGCACCTGTGCGCCTACTGAGTGGTACAAAAACCTGTGAAGACGTTTGGCAGCATTTCAAGTGACCCCTTCAGTTATATTCACTCTCTGCTGATGATGGCCGAAAGCCAGAAACACGTGTCCAGAGATACGGCACTCGCTGCACCTACCTTAGGTGAAAGACTTTCTACAGCGATACCGTACTTGCTGTACCTACTTAGGGTGAATAATTTTGGGAAAAATTCTCGCTATTTATATTTAAATGACTGCATTTACTATGATGCCTTGGGGCTATTTTCCGCTTGAGTGTGAGGCAGTGTGCTCCCTTTTTCTTTTTGGATGTCTAAATGACGGCTCCCGTGAGCCTCTTGCTGACGAGCACTGGCGATGCACCTGTGCGCCTACTGAGTGATATAAAAACCTGTGAAGACGTTTGGCGGCATTTCAAGTGATCCCTTCAGTTATATTCGATCTCTGCTGATGACGGGCGAAAGCCAGAAACACGTGTCCAGAGATACGGCACTCGCTGCACCTACCTTAGGTGAAAGACTTTCTACAGCGATACAGTACTTGCTGCACCTACTTAGGGTGAATAATTTTGGGAAAATTCTCGCTATTTATATTTAAATGACTGCATTTACCATGATGCCTTGGGGCTATTTTCCGCCTGAGTGTGAGGCAGTGTGCTCCCTTTTTCTTTTTGGATGTCTAAATGACGGCTCCCGTGAGCCTCTTGCTGACGAGCACTGGCGATGCACCTGTGCGCCTACTGAGTGGTACAAAAACCTGTGAAGACGTTTGGCGGCATTTCAAGTGACCCCTTCAGTTATATTCGCTCTCTGCTGATGATGGCCGAAAGCCAGAAACACGTGTCCAGAGATACGGCACTCGGTGCACCTACCTTAGGTGAAAGACTTTCTACAGCGATACGGTACTTGCTGCACCTACTTAGGGTGAATAATTTTGGGAAAATTCTCGCTATTTATATTTAAATGACTGCATTTACCATGATGCCTTGGGGCTATTTTCCGCTTTAGTGGAAGGCAGTGTGCTCCCTTTCTCTTTTTGGATGTCTAAATGACGGCTCCTGTGAGCCTCTTGCTGACGAGCACTGGCGATGCACCTGTGCGCCTACTGAGTGGTACAAAAACCTGTGAAGACGTTTGGCAGCATTTCAAGTGACCCCTTCAGTTATATTCACTCTCTGCTGATGATGGCCGAAAGCCAGAAACACGTGTCCAGAGATACGGCACTCGCTGCACCTACCTTAGGTGAAAGACTTTCTACAGCGATACCGTACTTGCTGTACCTACTTAGGGTGAATAATTTTGGGAAAAATTCTCGCTATTTATATTTAAATGACTGCATTTACTATGATGCCTTGGGGCTATTTTCCGCTTGAGTGTGAGGCAGTGTGCTCCCTTTTTCTTTTTGGATGTCTAAATGACGGCTCCCGTGAGCCTCTTGCTGACGAGCACTGGCGATGCACCTGTGCGCCTACTGAGTGATATAAAAACCTGTGAAGACGTTTGGCGGCATTTCAAGTGATCCCTTCAGTTATATTCGATCTCTGCTGATGACGGGCGAAAGCCAGAAACACGTGTCCAGAGATACGGCACTCGCTGCACCTACCTTAGGTGAAAGACTTTCTACAGCGATACAGTTCTTGCTGCACCTACTTAGGGTGAATAATTTTGGGAAAATTCTCGCTATTTATATTTAAATGACTGCATTTACCATGATGCCTTGGGGCTATTTTCCGCTTGAGTGTGAGGCAGTGTGCTCCCTTTTTCTTTTTGGATGTCTAAATGACGGCTCCCGTGAGCCTCTTGCTGACGAGCACTGGCGATGCACCTGTGCGCCTACTGAGTGGTACAAAAACCTGTGAAGACGTTTGGCGGCATTTCAAGTGACCCCTTCAGTTATATTCGCTCTCTGCTGATGATGGCCGAAAGCCAGAAACACGTGTCCAGAGATACGGCACTCGGTGCACCTACCTTAGGTGAAAGACTTTCTACAGCGATACGGTACTTGCTGCACCTACTTAGGGTGAATAATTTTGGGAAAAATTCTCGCTATTTATATTTAAATGACTGCATTTACCATGATGCCTTGGGGCTATTTTCCGCTTGAGTACGAGGCAGTGTGCTCCCTTTTTCTTTTTGGATGTCTAAATGACGGCTCCCGTAAGCCTCTTGCTGAGGAGCACTGGCGATGCACCTGTGTGCCTACTGAGTGGTACAAAAACTTGTGAAGACGTTTGGCGGCATTTCAAGTGACCCCTTCAGTTATATTCGCTCTCTGCTGATGATGGCCGAAAGCCAGAAACACGTGTCCAGAGATACGGCACTCGCTGCGCCTACCTTAGGTGAAAGACTTTCCACAGCGATACGGTACTTGCTGCACCTACTTAGGGTGAATAATTTTGGGGAAATTCTCGCTATTTATATTTAAATGACTGCATTTACCATGATGCCTTGGGGCTATTTTCCGCTTGAGTGCAAGGCAGTGTGCTCCCTTTTTCTTTTTGGATGTCTAAATGACGGCTCCTCTGAGCCTCTTGCTGACGAGCACTGGCGATGCACCTGTGCGCCTACTGAGTGGTACAAAAACCTGTGAAGACGTTTGGCAGCATTTCAAGTGACCCCTTCAGTTATATTCACTCTCTGCTGATGACGTCCGAAAGCCAGAAACACGTGTCCAGAGATACGGCACTCGCTGCACCTACCTTAGGTGAAAGACTTTCTACAGCGATACGGTACTTGCTGCACCTACTTAGGGTGTATAATTTTGGGAAAAATTCTCGCTATTTATATTTAAATGACTGCATTTACCATGATGCTTTGGGGCTATTTTCCGCTTGAGTGTGAGGCAGTGTGCTCCCTTTTTCTTTTTGGATGTCTAAATGACGGCTCCCGTGAGCCTCTTGCTGACGAGCACTGGCGATGCACCTGTGCGCCTACTGAGTGGTACAAAAACCTATGAAGACGTTTGGCGGCATTTCAAGTGACCCTTTCAGTTATATTCGCTCTCTGCTGATGATGGCCGAAAGCCAGAAACATGTGTCCAGAGATACGGCACTCGCTGCACCTACCTTAGGTGAAAGACTTTCTACAGCGATACGGTACTTGCTGCACCTACTTAGGGTGAATAATTTTGGGAAAAATTCTCGCTATTTATATTTAAATGACTGCATTTACCATGATGCCTTGGGGCTATTTTCCGCTTGAGTATGAAGCAGTGTGCTCCCTTTTTCTTTTTGGATGTCTAAATGACGGCTCCCGTGAGCCTCTTGCAGATGAGCACTGGCGATGCACCTGTGTGCCTACTGAGTGGTACAAAAACCTGTGAAGACGTTTGGCGGCATTTCAAGTGACCCCTTCAGTTATATTCGCTCTCTGCTGATGATGGCCGAAAGCCAGAAACACGTGTCCAGAGATACGGCACTCCCTGCACCTACCTTAGGTGAAAGACTTTCTACAGCGATACGGTACTTGCTGCACCTACTTAGGGTGAATAATTTTGGGAAAATTCTCGCTATTTATATTTAAATGACTGCATTTACCATGATGCCTTGGGGCTATTTTCCGCTTTAGTGCAAGGCAGTGTGATCCCTTTCTCTTTTTGGATGTCTAAATGACGGCTCCTGTGAGCCTCTTGCTGACGAGCACTGGCGATGCACCTGTGCGCCTACTGAGTGGTACAAAAACCTGTGAAGACGTTTGGCAGCATTTCAAGTGACCCCTTCAGTTATATTCACTCTAAGCTGATGATGGCCGAAAGCCAGAAACACGTGTCCAGAGATACGGCACTCGCTGCACCTACCTTAGGTGAAAGACTTTCTACAGCGATACCGTACTTGCTGTACCTACTTAGGGTGAATAATTTTGGGAAAAATTCTCGCTATTTATATTTAAATGACTGCATTTACTATGATGCCTTGGGGCTATTTTCCGCTTGAGTGTGAGGCAGTGTGCTCCCTTTTTCTTTTTGGATGTCTAAATGACGGCTCCCGTGAGCCTCTTGCTGACGAGCACTGGCGATGCACCTGTGCGCCTACTGAGTGATATAAAAACCTGTGAAGACGTTTGGCGGCATTTCAAGTGATCCCTTCAGTTATATTCGCTCCCTGCTGATGACGGCCGAAAGCCAGAAACACGTGTCCAGAGATACGGCACTCGCTGCACCTACCTTAGGTGAAAGACTTTCTACAGCGATACAGTACTTGCTGCACCTACTTAGGGTGAATAATTTTGGGAAAATTCTCGCTATTTATATTTAAATGACTGCATTTACCATGATGCCTTGGGGCTATTTTCCGCTTGAGTGTGAGGCAGTGTGCTCCCTTTTTCTTTTTGGATGTCTAAATGACGGCTCCCGTGAGCCTCTTGCTGACGAGCACTGGCGATGCACCTGTGCGCCTACTGAGTGGTACAAAAACCTGTGAAGACGTTTGGCGGCATTTCAAGTGACCCCTTCAGTTATATTCGCTCTCTGCTGATGATGGCCGAAAGCCAGAAACACGTGTCCAGAGATACGGCACTCGGTGCACCTACCTTAGGTGAAAGACTTTCTACAGCGATACGGTACTTGCTGCACCTACTTAGGGTGAATAATTTTGGGAAAAATTCTCGCTATTTATATTTAAATGACTGCATTTACCATGATGCCTTGGGGCTATTTTCCGCTTGAGTACGAGGCAGTGTGCTCCCTTTTTCTTTTTGGATGTCTAAATGACGGCTCCCGTGAGCCTCTTGCTGAGGAGCACTGGCGATGCACCTGTGTGCCTACTGAGTGGTAAAAAAACCTGTGAAGACGTTTGGCGGCATTTCAAGAGACCCCTTCAGTTATATTCGCTCTCTGCTGATGATGGCCGAAAGCCAGAAACACGTGTCCAGAGATACGGCACTCGCTGCACCTACCTTAGGTGAAAGACTTTCTACAGCGATACGGTACTTGCTGCACCTACTTAGGGTGAATAATTTTGGGAAAATTCTCGCTATTTATATTTAAATGACTGCATTTACCATGATGCCTTGGGGCTATTTTCCGCTTGAGTGCAAGGCAGTGTGCTCCCTTTTTCTTTTTGGATGTCTAAATGACGGCTCCTCTGAGCCTCTTGCTGACGAGCACTGGCGATGCACATGTGCGCCTACTGAGTGGTACAAAAACCTGTGAAGACGTTTGTCAGCATTTCAAGTGACCCCTTCAGTTATATTCACTCTCTGCTGATGACGGCCGAAAGCCAGAAACACGTGTCCAGAGATACGGCACTCGCTGCACCTACCTTAGGTGAAAGACTTTCTACAGCGATACGGTACTTGCTGCACCTACTTAGGGTGTATAATTTTGGGAAAAATTCTCGCTATTTATATTTAAATGACTGCATTTACCATGATGCCTTGGGGCTATTTTCCGCTTGAGTGCAAGGCAGTGTGCTCCCTATTTCTTTTTGGATGTCTAAATGACGGCTCCCGTGAGCCTCTTGTTGACGAGCTCTGGCGATGCACCTGTGCGCCTATTGAGTGGTACAAAAACCTGTGAAGACATTTGGTGGCATTTCAAGTGACCTCTTCAGTTATATTCGCTCTCTGCTGATGACGGGCGAAAGCCAGAAACACGTGTCCAGAGATACGGCACTTGCTGCACCTACCTTAGGTGAAAGACTTTCTACAGCGATACGGTACTTGCTGCACCTACTTAGGGTGTATAATTTTGGGAAAAATTCTCGCTATTTATATTTAAATGACTGCATTTACCATGATGCCTTGGGGCTATTTTCCGTTTGAGTGCAAGGCAGTGTCCTCCCTTTTTCTTTTTGGATGTCTAAATGACGGCTCCCGTGAGCCTCTTGCTGACGAGCTCTGGCGATGCACCTGTGCGCCTATTGAGTGGTACAAAAACCTGTGAAGACGTTTGGCGGCATTTCAAGTAACCCCTTCAGTTATATTCGCTCTCTGCTGATGATGGCTGAAAGCCAGAAACACGTGTCCAGAGATACGGCACTCGCTGCACCTACCTTAGGTGAAAGACTTTCTACAGCGATACGGTACTTGCTGCACCTACTTAGGGTGAATCATTTTGGGAAAAATTCTCGCTATTTATATTTAAATGACTCCATTTACCATGATGCCTTGGGGCTATTTTCCACTTGAGTGCAAGGCAGTGTGCTCCCTTTTTCTTTTTGGATGTCTAAATGACGGCTCCCGTGAGCTTCTTGCTGACGAGCTCTGGCGATGCACCTGTGGAACATGGAATACTGAGGCGGCGTAATCCTGAAGCCATCTCAGGCCTCTTCAATCCATATAAATCTACCTCTGACCCTTCAGCTCACTCTTGCAGCTTTCTAATTTCTCCTTTTGTGACGCTTTTTCGTTTTTCCCTCCCACCGTCTGTCCCATATGTGTCTTTTGCTCGCATCAAATGCTTGGGGCAGAAGATTGAGCCCCGGCCCTCAAAAATAAGTGCCGGTGCTCAGCACCGGAACCAACAAGCACAAATTAAGCACTGACTGGTGCAGCAGTGTGATGGCCTCAGCATAGGTATAAGACAAGTAAACCGTGTCCTTTAAGTTAAGTACTCAACAGGAAGGGCATCTGGAGCACGTTCCCGGTTCCCTTGGGAATCTCGACATGATGGCGTGCCTTGCAAAGCACCACTGTATTTAATATGCGTGTTTTAAATCGGCAGCAGAGCACTGCACGTTTATTTGAAAGCTCCCAGAGTACTGCTAATCAACAGAGCACTGCACGTTTATATGAAAGCTCCCGGAGCACTGCTACACCGATCAAAGCGTACATTTAAAAGAAAGACAAATAAAGAGGTATAGTGCATGCTGAGCCATGATGTCTTCTTTTCCCCCAGGTGGACATTGCTCCCACTGAGACCCCTTTTGCTTTCCCTGCTGCTTTCCCTTCTTCCTGTGAGTATACAATATGCAATTTCAGTTGGTGTTTTCACTTCTGTTGTGAGAAAGTAGCCTCTTTCTAGCATGGTCACCTGCATTTTTGTCCTGTTTGTCAGTGTGTTTTGACTGTGTAACTGGGATCCTGCTAGCCAGGACCCCATTACTTAAGGTTTGTAGTCTACTTGTCAGTATGTTTTATTGTTTTTGTCAGTATGCTTGACTGTGTCACTTGGGTCCTGCTATCTAGGACACCAGTGCTTCTGCTCCCTCAGTTCCCAAATTTGTCACTAGATACTGGTAACCATGCCCCTTTATAAGTCCCTAGTATATGGTACTTAGTTACCCAGGGCATACGGGTTCCAGGGTATCACTATGGGCTGCAGCATTACTTTTGCCACCCATCGGGAGCCCAGGCAAAGGCTTCTGCGAGACTGCCATTGCAGCCTCAGTGAAATAGTGCATGCACTGTTTCATAGCCATTTTCACTGCTCCAGGTCACTTATAAGTCACCTATATGTCAGGCCTTCTATCCCTGAAGGCTGGGTGCAAAGTACCTCTGTGTGAGGGCACCCCTGCACTAGCAGAGGTGCCCTCACATCATCCAGGACAATTTTTCCGGACTTTGTGAGTGTCGTGATGCCATTTTACACGTGCACTGGACATAGGTCAATACCTATGTCCAGCTTCGCAATGGTAACCCCGAATATGGCCATGTAAGTTGTCTAGCAACTGGGAATTGTCCCCCAATACTGATTACAGTATTGGTTGCACAATCCCATGCACTCTGGGGGCTCCACAGTGGACACCCAGTACTGCCATACCAGCCTTCCAAGGTTTTCCAGGCAGTCCCAGCTGCTGCCACCTCACAGATAGGTTTCTGCTCTCTTGTTACTTGTGCAACTCAAACCCAGGATGGCAGAACAAAAGATTTCCTTTGGGAGAGGAGTGTTACACCCTCTCCCTTTGGAAATAAGTGTTACAGACGTATGGGGGGGGTAGCCTCCCAGAGCCTCTGGAAATGATTTGAAGGGCAAAGATGGTGCCCTCCTTGCATAATCCAGTCTACACCGGTTCAGGGACCCCCAGTCCCTGCTCCGGTGCTAAACTGGAAAAAGGAAAAGGGAGTGACCACTCCCCTGTCCATCACCACCCCAGGGGTGGTGCCCAGAGTTCTTCCAGGATGTCCCTGGGATTTGTCTTGGATTCCAAGGTGGTGGGGCACTCTGGGAGCATCTGAGTGGCCAGTGCCAGCAGGTGATATCAGAGTACTCCCCTGATAGTACTTACCTGGTTAGAAGACCAATCCCCCTTTCAGGGCTATTTAGGGTTTCTCCTCTGGGTGTTTCTTCAGATTCGGATTGTAAAACTCCAGCAGGAATCCTCTGCATCCTTTACTTCATCTTCTACAGATGGAACCGGAGCTGAACCCTCCAGGAACTCTACAAACTGCAACAAAAAAGCAAAGGCGACTTCTGCAACATTGTATTGTCAGCTCCTGCAGGCAACTGCAACTGGTTCCAGGTCGTGCATCCTTCGAGAACTGCCTGTCTTCAGCCTGCACCAGAAGAACCAAAGGAATCTCCTGTGGAGTGACGGAGTCACTTCCCTGCTTCAGCAGGCACCTCTCAGCAGTGACTACCAGTGGTGTGGGACCCCTCTCCAGAAGACGGGCGTGGATCCAGCAACAAGGGTGGTGGACTAAAGTGATCACAACAGTCCCAACGTCCAGCTGTTCAACTTTGATGGAGGTTGGAGCTTGCCTCCCACTCAAGACAGCACCCCTGTGCACCACGTGACTTGCAGTTGCCAGGGCTTGTGTGCGACCATCCAAAAAGTTCTTCATGCACGGCACAGCTTAGGCCCACAGCCCTCCATCCAGCGACATACAGCTTCCTGAGTGGTTCTCCGGCAGCGTGGGATCCCTTTGTATTGTGCTGCGTGGGCCTCCATTTGCACCTTCTTTGTCCTAGGGCTGTGGGACTCCTGTGCATGCTGCCTGATCTTCTGAGAGCTCTCCAAATTGCTGAGAGCCCCCTCCGTCTCTCCCTCCTGGGAAGAGGCCACCAGATCCCCCCTGGTCAACGCCATTCCCCACTAACCGCGAGCTGTGCATGTGCCAAGGCTTGTTGACGAAATCCAGTGACACAAACCAGACTGCAATCACCATCCGGCGTGGGACATCTTCTGCACCAACCAGGAACCCACATCTGTCTTTTTCGGTGCAGAACTGACTTTGGCCCTCATTACAACCCTGGCGGTCGGTGATAAAATGGCGGTAATAACGCCAACAGGCTGGGGGCAACAAAAATGGAATTATGACCACGGTGGAAACCGCTCAGACAGACAGACAATTTAACACACTGACCGCCACGGCGGAATCAACAAACACCATGGCGGTAACCGCCAACAGCTAGGCGGAAGACAATGTACTGCCCACACTATTATGACCGGCCTATCCGCCACCTTTTCTGGGGCGGTACAAACGACATTAAAAGCCTGGTGGAAACAGATCTCAGAAGTCAAAGGACTCACCTGTGGAGACTCAGGGAACAACCACGACGCCATGGAGCCCGAGCTGCACATATTCCCCATGCTCGCCTACCTTCTGCTGCATTATGAACATCAACACCGGCGAAGACGACCACGGTGAGTTCTGCCGCCTAGCACACAAGGGAGGGGGTGGAAAAAGATAGTGACACGTACATGCAACATGCAACACCCCCACCCCCAACACCATACACACAACTAGATGCAGTAACATTACATATTCACTCCGTACCCCTCAGGAATAATGCAAGGACAAAATGATTTGAAGAAAGTGACTGCAATACGACAAAATACTATGAATAAGTGCATCACACTCCAAACGTATATACATACTTACAAATGAAGGGACACTGCCAAGTCCTCAATGTCCATGGGCCACAGGGCCACATCACATAGGCCAAGACCCCACCTCACTCCTGCAACAACACGGAGAGAACACTGCCGGGGCATCAGGTCAAAAATAGACAGGCACCTTGGGGAGACGGGAATGGGAGACACCTCAGCCGGAAGATGGTACAACACCACTGGCCCTAGAGGGGGGCAACATGCCCATCACTCTGTCCTGGGAAGTGCAAGGCCACAGTCTCTCAAGTGCGTGGTTTGCCCACTGCTTGGTCCTGGGGAGTGCAAGGCCACAGTCTTTCAAGTGGGTGGTATTCCCACTGCTTGGTCCTGGGGAGTGAGAGGCCACAGTCTCTCAAGTGGGTGGTTTGCCACTGCTTGGTCCTGGGGAGTGCAAGGCCACAGTCTCTCTAGTAGATGGCTTTTCCACTGGTTCTGTAGGGGGCATTGTGCCCAGTGTGCTTCATCCTGGGAAGGATGGGGTGAGTGGATGGCTTCTCCACTGGTTCTGGAGGGGGCATTGTGCCCAGTGTGCTTCATCCTGGGAAGGACGGGATTAGTGGATGGAATCCTCTGCATCCTTTACTCCATCTTCTACAGATGGAACCGGAGCTGAACCCTCCAGGAACTCTACAAACTGCAACAAAAAAGCAAAGGCGACATCCGCAACATTGTATTGTCAGCTCCTGCAGGCAACTGCAACTGGTTCCAGGTCGTGCATCCTTCGAGAACTGCCTGTCTTCAGCCTGCACCAGAAGAACCAAAGGAATCTCCTGTGGAGTGACGGAGTCACTTCCCTGCTTCAGCAGGCACCTCTCAGCAGTGACTACCGGTGGTGTGGGACCCCTCTCCAGAAGACGAGCGTGGATCCAGCAACAAGGGTGGTGGACTAAAGTGATCACAACAGTCCCAACGTCCAGCTGTTCAACTTTGATGGAGGTAGGAGCTTGCCTCCCACTCAAGACAGTACCCCCGTGCACCACGTGACTTGCAGTTGCCAGGGCTTGTGTGCGACCATCCAAAAAGTTCTTCATGCAAAGCACAGCTTATGCCCACAGCCCTCCATTCTGCGACATACAGCTTCCTGAGTGGTTCTCCGGCAGCGTGGGATCCCTTTGTATTGTGCTGCGTGGGCCTCCATTTTCACCTTCTTTGTCCTAGGGCTGTGGGACTCCTGTGCATGCTGCCTGATCTTCTGAGAGCTCTCCAAATTGCTGAGAGCCCCGTCTGTCTCTCCCTCCTGGGTAGAGGACACCAGATCCCTCCTGGTCAGCGCCATTCCCCACTAACCGCGAGCTGTGCATGTGCCAAGGCTTGTTGGCGGAATCCAGTGATGCAAACCAGACTGCAATCACCATACGGCGTGGGACATCTTTTGCACCAACCAGGAACCCGCATCTGTCTTTTTGGGTGCAGAACTGACTTTGGCCCTCATTACAACCCTGGCGGTTGGTGATAAAATGGCGGTAATACCACCAACAGGCTGGGGGCAACAAAAATGGAATTATGACAACGGTGGAAACCGCTCAGACAGACAGACAATTTAACACACTGACCGCCATGGCGGAATCAACAAACACCATGGAGGTAACCGCCAACAGCTAGGCGGAAGACAATGTACTGCCCACACTATTATGACTGGCCTATCCGCCACCTTTTCTGGGGCGTTACAAACGACATTAAAAGCCTGGTGGAAACAGATCTCAGAAGTCAAAGGACTCACCTGTGGAGACTCAGGGAACAACCACAATGCCATGGAGCCCGAGCTGCACATATTCCCCATGCTCGTCTACCTTCTGCTGCATTATGAACATCAACACCGGCGAAGACGACCACAGTGAGTACTGCCGCCTAGCACACAAGGGAGGGGGTGGAAAAAGAGAGTGACACGTACACGCAACATGCAACACCCCCACCCCCAACACCATACACACAACTAGATGCAGTAACATTACATATTCACTCCGTAACCCTCAGGAATAATGCAAGGACAAAATGATTTGAAGAAAGTGACTGCAATACGACAAAATACTATGAATAAGTGCATCACACTCCAAACGTATATACATACTTACAAATGAAGGGACAATGCCAAGTCCTCAATGTCCGTGGGTCACAGGGCCACATCACATAGGCCAAGACCCCACCTCACTCCTGCAACAACACAGAGAGAACACTGCCGGGGCATCAGGTCAAAAATAGACAGGAACCTCAGGGGGATGGGGAATGGGTTGGCAACTCAGCCTGAAGATGGTACAACGTCACTGGTCCTGGATGGGGTTACAAGCCCATTGCTTGGTCCTGAGGAGTGCAAGGCCACAGTCTCTCAAGTGGTTGGTTTGCCCACTGCTTGGTCCTGGGGAGTGCAAGGCCACAGTCTCTCAAGTGTGCAGCTACTTCCACTGGTTCTGGAGGGGGCATTGTGCCCAGTGTGCTTCATCCTGGGAAGGATGGGGTGAGTGGATGGCTTCTTCCACTGGTTCTGGAGGGGGCATTGTACCCAGTGTGCTTCATCCTGGGAAGGATGGGATGAGTGGAGGGCTTCTCCACTGGTTCTGGAGGGGGCATTGTGCCCAGTGTGCTTCATCCTGGGAAGGACGGGGTTAGTGGATGGCTTCTTCACTGGTTCTGGAGGGGGCATTGTGCCCAGTGTGCTTCATCCTGGGAAGGATGGGGTGAGTGGATGGCTTCTTCCACTGGTTCTGTAGGGGGCATTGTGCCCTGTGATGCAGATCTCGGGGAGTGCAAGGTCACAGTCTCACCTTGGTGTCAGACCCACAGGATTTGCACGGCCCAGGCCGCACAACAGCCTATGGATGCAGGACTACACACTGCCCGTCAGTGGTGACGGCTGCTCAATGGTGGCAGTGGCGGGGCAGGTGTCGGTCCTGGCAGTGGTGGGCAGAGGCTCCAGCCCTTCCCCTGCAGCTTCGGATGGCTTCCCACTGGGGCTTCTGCTGCTGGTGGCGGTGCTGTGGGCGGTGCTGGCAGTGGTAGGGGAGGCTCTAGCACTTTCCCTACAGCGTCGGACAGCTGCCCACTGGGGCTGCTGCTGAAGATGGCAGTGCTGGTGGCGGTGCTGTCAGTGGTGGAGGGAGGCTCCAGCCCTTCCCCAGCAGCCTTGCACGGCTGCCCACTGAGGCTGCTGCTGCTGGTGGCGGTGCTGGTGGCAGTGCTGGCAGCGGTGCTGGTGACAGTGCTGGCAGGGGTGGGGGGCCAGCCCTTCCCCTGCAGCCTCAGATGGCTGCCCACTGGGGCTGCTGCTGCTGGTGGCGGTGCTGGTGGGGGTGCTAGTGGCGGTGCTGGCAGTGGAGGGGGGAGGCTCCAGCTCTTCCCTTGCAGCCTTCGATGGCTGCCCATTGGGGCTGCTGCTACTGGTTGCAGTGCTGGTGGCGTTGCTGGCAGTAGTGGGGGAGGCTACAGACCTTCCCCAGCTCCCTCGGATGGCTGCCCACTGGGGCTGCTGCTGCTGGCGTCGGTGCTGGTGGCGGTGCTGGCAGTGGTGGGGGGAGGCTCGAGCCCTTCCCCTGCAGCTTCAGACGGCTGCCCACTGGGGCTGCTGCTGCTGGTGGTGGTGCTGGTGGCGGTGCTGGTGGCGGTGCTGGTGGCGGTGCTGGTGGCGGTGCTGGCAGTGGTGGGGGAGACTCCAGCCCTTTCCCTGCATCCTCGGACGGCTGCCCACTGGGGCTGCTGCTGCTAGCGGCGGTGCTGGTGGCAGTGCTGGTGGCAGTGCTGGCAGCGGTGCTGGTGGCAGTGCTGGCAGTGCTGGGGGAGGCTCCAGCCCTTTCCCTGCAGCCTCGGATGGCTGCCCACTGGGGCTGCTGCTGCTGGTGGCTGTGCTGGTGGGGGTGCTGGAGGCGGTGCTGGCAGTGGTGGGGGGAGGCTCCAGCTCTTCCCTTGCAGCCTTCGATGGCTGTCCACTGGGGCTGCTGCTGCTGGTGGCAGTGCTGGTGGTGGTGCTGGCAGTGGTGGGGGGAGGCTCCAGACCTTCCCCTGCTCCCTTGGATGGCTGCCCACTGGGGCTGCTGCCGCTGGCGGTGGTGCTGGCAGTGGTGGGGGTAGGCTCCAGCCCTTCCCCGCCACTTCGGACGGCTGCCCACTGGGGCTGCTGCTGCTGATGGTGGTGCTGGTGGTGGTGCTGGTGGCAGTGCTGGTGGCAGTGCTGGCAGTGGTGGGGTGAGGCCCCAGCCCTTCCCCTGCATCCTCTGACGGCTGCCCACTGGGGCTGCTGCTGTTGCTGGCGGCGGTGTTGGTGAGGGTGCTGGTGGCGGTGCTGCCAGTGGTGGGGGGAGGCTCCAGCCCTTCCCTTGCAGCCTTGGACTGCTGCCCACTGGAGCTGCTGCTGCTGGCGGCGGTGCTGTCCGTGGTTGGGGGAGTCTCCAGCCCTTCCCTTGCAGCCTCGGACGGCTGAACCACCAAGGTTGGGGGGGGCTCCGAATGAGTCCCAGCACCATGCCTCCTGTCCTTCCTGCCTGCTGGTGCAGGCCCCTTGCCCTTTCTGTCAGCAGCTGGAGATTGCCTCCTTGCCCTTCCCTGTAGCAGCTGGTGGTGCCTCCGTGCCCTTTGTAGACGCAGCTGGTGGTGCCTCCTTGTCCTTCCTAGACGCAGCTGGTGGTGACTCCTTGCCCTTCCCTGTAGCAGCTGGTGGTGCATCCGTGCCCTTTCTAGACGCAGCTGGTGGCACCTTCTTGCCCTTCCTGGACACAGCTGGTGGGCCCAATGGTAACTAATGAGGAGTTGCACAGCGGTTCTTGACTGCCTCCCGCAACGGCGCACAACGTCTGCGGAATTACCTCATTTCCACATGTCCCTCCTAACAGGACAGGCGGATGCCATTTCGGGGGGGGGGGGCAGGCCATGGCACCTAACTGCGCCACAGTACATATAAGCACCATTTGGCCTATCCAACAATATACTGTTACAGTCTCAACATTCAATAAAGTGTAGTGTTTGAAAAGATGGGATACTAAACAGCTGCTCACCCTTTTGCCCCCTAGATTGCAACCACTGCGGATGAATAGGAGATGGAGACATCCCCCCGTGTGCAGGCCCCTGCTGGACTTGGCAACAATGGAGGACAGGGACATTATCCTCGTGTATAGACTGGACAGGGCCACAATCACAGAGCTGTGTGCCCAATTGGAGTCTGACCTGATATCTGCTATCCGTCACCCCACTGGGATCCCCCTTCTTGTGCAAGTCCTATCTGTGCTCCATTTCCTGGCAACTGGCTCCTTCCAAGTGACAGTGGGCTTGGCAGCAGGAATGTCACAGCCAATGTTCTCAATAGTGCTGACCAGAGTGTTGTCTGCCCTGAATAAACACATGTGCAGCTACATCGTTTTCCCCCAGGTGGAGGTTTTGGCCACAGTGAAAGCTGATTTCTATGCAATCGGACATAACCACAACATTATTGGGGGTGTTAAAGGTACACATATTGCATTTGTCCCCCGCCCCGGAGAAATGAACAGGTGTTCAGAAATCGAAAGAGCTTTCACTCAATGAATGTGCAGATAGTGTGCCTGGTGGACCAGTACATCTCCCATGTCAATGCAAAGTATCCTGAGTCTGTGCATGATGCCTTTATCCTGAGGAATAGGAGCATCCCATATGTGATGGCTCAACTCCAGAAGCACCGGGTGTGGCTAATAGGTGAGCCCTGGTTCCCACCCAGTGGATGTTGGTGTATGGGTATGGTGTGGGCCCTAAGGGTTAGTGTGTGTCTAATAGTTGTCCCTCGATATTTGCAGGTGACTCTGGTTATCCCAATCTCTCATGGCTACTGACCCCTGTGCGGAATCCCAGGACAAGGGCAGAGGAATGTTACCATGAGGCACATGGGCGAACAAGAAGAATCATAGAGAGGACATTCGGCCTCCTGAAGACTAGGTTTCCTTGCCTCCATCTAACAGTTGGTTCCCTATGCTACTCACCCAAGAAGGTCTGCCAGATCATCGTGGCAAGCTGTATGTTGCACAACCTTGCCTTACGTCACCAGTTGCCTTTTCTTCCGAAGGATGAGGCTGGAGATGGGCGTGTGGCAGCAGTGGACCCTGTGGACAGTGAAGATGAGGAGGCAGAGGATGAGGATGAGGACTACAGAAGTGGAATAATTTGTCAATACTTCCAATGACACACAGGTAAGACAGTGTAACTTCCCTTTTAATTGACAGTTTTGTGTTTGACATTGTCACTGGCAGGCTGATTTTCCCACTTCTATGGCCACTTACTGTACCCTTTGGCATCTCTATTTGCAGATATTTGTGCCCCACTATCGCTCCTGGTGTGTTGACTGCAGCCAACTACAGGTCATTCATAGGTATACATTACTGTACAGTTGTATTGCAGTGTTTAAAGCTTTTTAAATGAATACATAGTTCAATCATTTGACAGACTCAATGCTTGTATTTTTTCAAATGGTGTTTATTTAAGTGCTAATAAGTAGAGGGGGATGTGCATTGGGCTGGGGTGATGGTGGAGGTAAGTCCTGGATAGAGTCCACTCTATGTGGATCACAGGTGATTGTCCAAGGGGGCATAGGCAATGGACCAATGGCAGTTCAAGGTGGACAGGGTGACAGGCTGGGACACAAGGGTGACAATCAGGAGAGTCTTATTTCCTGGCGGGGGTCTTGGCAATAGTCTCTGGCTTCTGCCTGGATTGCAGGGAACATTTGCTGGGTGGTTGTCTTTCTGCAGAGGGAGGGGGGCTGGTGACTCGTTGGTCCTGCGCCAGGGCCTCCTGTCCACTAGCGGCAGCGGAGGTGGCGGGCTGTTCATCGGTTTGGCTAGAGGTAAGGGCCCGGTGGTGTGCCACTGCCTCCCTCATACTGTTGGCCATGTCTGCCAGAACCCATGCAATGGAGACCAGGGTGGTGTTAATGGACTTCATGTCCTCCCTGATCCCCAGGTACTGTCCCTCCTGCAGCAGCATGTTCTCCTGAATCTTGTCCAGTACCTGGCCCATCGTCTCCTGAGAATGGTGGTATGCTCCCAGGATCTTGGTGAATGCCTCCTGGAGAGTTGGTTTCCTGGGCATGTCCTCCCCCTGTCGCAAAGCAGTCCTCCCAGCTTCCCTGTTGTCCTGTGCCTCTGTCCCCTGAACTGTGTGCCCACTGCCACTGACCCCAGGTCCCTGATCATCCTGTCTTTGTGGGGTTACCTGGGGTCCCTGGATACGCTGGGCTAGATCATGGACAAGGTTCAGGAAAACATGCAGCTGCAGGAGGGACAGTATCTGGGGAACAGGGAGGCCATTAACACCACCCTGGTCTCACTTGCAGGAGTGCTGGCAGACATAGCCAACATTATGAAGGAGGCAGTCTCACACCAGCGGGCCCCTGCCACTAGCCAGACATCTGAACAGCCTTCCACCCGCACTTCAGCTAGTGGACAAGAGGCCTCACCACACGACCAACTGGCTACCACCATTGAATGTCCGCTGTGTTGATTCGTGGGTCATAATGTTGTGGGCGTAGTTCTGTTGGCGTAACGATGTGGGTTTTGATACCGTCAGTTTATCACTCACCTTTAGGCTGGCGGACTTGTTTGTGTGGCTGTATAGTGATGGATTGGTATGTGTGTGTCATAATATAGTTAGCGGATATCCACCGCCGCAGAGGTATGTTAGCGGCAGTCGGCATGGCGGTAAGTGGAATTTACCACCACTGTCATAATGAGGGCCTAAGTCTTCAGTCACTAAAGTGATACTGGCACATGTGTCCCTATAGGCCTGGGCCTCAATACCATTTATTTCAATTAACTGCTTATGGATATCCATGTTAAGGGGACAACCAGCCAAGGTGGCAAGGCCAATGCCACCAGGTGAGACAGAAACTGTCTTGGGGGTTTCTACACCTACACCAGTTTCCATGATAGACCCAAAAGTAAACCCAACCACACCTTTAGGTCGACTATTTCCAGAAGTCCCACCATTATTATTACTACTACTACTAGGGGCACTAGAAGCTGAAGTGGGCATATTAGTGGTGGTAGGACCAGGGCCTTTACCTGGGCAGGACTTATCTCCTGGCCTATGGCCTTTGCCTCTCTACACATAGCACCAAGGCTTTTTAATGTGTGTAGAAGAGGAAGAAGAAGTTCTATCCTCACCCCCAGAGGAGTGTTGTGGATCTGAAGAGGATTCTTTATATTTATGTTTGTCCCCATGCATGTCCTGAGATTTTTCACTATCTTTCTTCTTTTCTTTGTCACCCGCTGTATGAGCTTTTCTGCTCACCCTTGCTCTGACCCATTGGTCAGCCTTCTTTCCCAATTCTTGGGGATAGGTCAGATCTGAGTCTACCAAGTATTGGTGTAACAAATCAGACACACAACTTTTCAAAATATGCTCTCTCACAATTAGATTATATAGACCCTCAAAGTCAGACACTTTGCTGCCATGTGACCAACCTTCTAAAGCCTTCACTGAACAGTCCAAAAAGTCTATCCATTCTTGTGAAGACTCTTTTCTGGTATCTCGGAACTTAGTTCTGTATTATTCAGAGGTAAAGCCAAATCCATCCAAGAGTTCTGTCTTCAAAACATTGTAGCTATCTGAATCTTTCTCCCTGACAGTGAGAAGACTATCTCTCCCTTTGTCAGAAATGGACAACCACAGAATAGCAGCCCACTGCATCTCAGGGACAGGCCATCTAGAGTGCAGCACACGACTTGGAGATATCATCCCCCTCTTTGTAAGGGGGAACAATTTTGTGCAAGTTCCTGGAATCAAAGGTATTCTCCCTAACACCATAACTCCTGAAACTGCTGCTGCTGCTGCCGCCATGGGGAACTAACCCCAGCCCCTACCTTCCCTTTTCACAGCTAAGGCTTTCCTATCTAGGGCCAACTGTTGCTGTTGCAGCCTCAGTTTAGCCGCCTCCAATCTCAGCTTTCTGAGTCCCTGTCTAGGGAGCCTTTCTCTGGATTGGATATTTGGGACCCCTCAGAGACTGAGGTGACATGGGAATGTGCAGAGGCAGATCGTTCCCTAGCTTTGGTAACCCTAGTGACCTGACCTCTAGGTCTGAAGGGAGTTCTACCTATATGTGAACCTCTCCCAGCGCCAGCTACACTAGATGATTTGCTAAGGGGAAGGTTTTGTGAAGAGCCCTCCCCTGAATCCTCAGGCTGTTACCTGATTTTAAAGGGTTACCAGACTGCTCCTGGTCATCCTGAAGAAGGAGACTTAAAAGGAAATTCGTGTTAGGGTTCTTCCCTTCCTCTTGGCTTCTCTCAGAGCAGAGCCCCCTTAAAACTTTGAAAGTTAGGTTCTCATTGGAAGTTACCGTGACTCCAAGGGTGGCCTCAGAGGAAGACATAGGCCCTCATTACGACCCTGACGGTCAGTGATAAAGGGGCGGTGATAACGCCAACAGGCTGGCGGTAACTACTGCCAAATTATGACCATGGTGGAAAGATCTCCAAAAGACAGCCAATGTTCCACACCAACCGCCAGGGCAGAAACAACAGCCATCGAGGCCGTAGCCGCCTACTGCCAGGCGTAAGTCAATGTTCCGCCCACCATATTAAAAGCAACAACTTCAAAAGCCTGGTGGAAACTGAGCTCAGAAGTGAAAGGACTCACCATTGGAGACACAGGGAACAACCACGCTGCCATGGAACCAGAACTGCATGTTTTTCCGATGATATTCTACATACTGCTCCACCACAAACACCAATGCCGGCAAAGACGACAACTGTGAGTACAGCCGCTTAGCACACAAGGGACGAGGGGGAGGAAAAAGAGAGTCACACACACACGCACAACACACACCCCACACACACACCATACACACAACCAGATACATTAAAAAAACTATTTGACCCCATAACTCGGCTGAATAATGCAAGGACAAAACGATTTCGCCAAAGTGTTTGTAATAACATCAACACAGTAGAAATAATAAGTTAGGCTAGATAATAGATATGTAAATATTTGCAGAAAAAGGGACACAGCCAAGTCCTCAATTTGCATGGGCCACATGGCCACAGGCCAAAGTCCAAGTCCACACATGTCACCTGCTTCAACACGGAGAGAACACTGCAGGGGCATCAGTTGGTAAATAGGCAGGCACCTCAGGGGCACTGAGGGGGTACCTCAGCCAGGAGATGTAACAAGACCACTGGTTCTGTAGGTGCCACATGCCTTGTGCTTGATCCTGGGGAGTGATTTGCCACAGTCTCTCATGTGGGTGCCTTACCCACTGATTCTGGAGGGGGCAATGAGCCCTGTGCTTGATCCAGGGAAGTAATAGGCCACAGTCTCTCATGTGGGTGTCTTACCCACTGGTTCTGGAGGGGGCAATGTGCCCTGTGCTTGATCCTGGGAAGTGCAAGGTCACAGTCTCTCATGTGGGTGTCTTACCACTGGTTATGGAGGGGTCTGCATGCCCTGTGCTTGATCCTGGGGAGTGCAAGGTCACAGTTTGTCATGTGAGTGTCTTATCCACTGGATCTGGAGAGGGCAACATGCTCTGTGCTTGATCCTGGGGAGTGATGGGTCACAGTCTCTCATGTGGGTGTCTTACCCACTGGTTCTGGAGGAGGCAACATGCCCTGTGCTTGATCCTGGGGAGTGATGGACCACAGCCTTTCATGTGGGTGTCTTACCCACTGGTTCTGGAGGGGACAACTTGCCCTGTGCTTGATCCTGGGGAGTGCAAGGTCACAGTCTTTTGAGTGGGTGTCTTCCCCAATGCTTTTGGAGAGGACAGGCTGTACAGCAGCCCATGGAGGCAGGATTATATACCGTCTGGCGGGTAGGGACAAATGCAATATGTGTTCCATCAATCGCCCCAATTATGTTGGGGATATGTCCCATTGCATAAAACTAGGCCTTCACTGTGGCCAAATCTTCAACCCGGGGGAAAACAATGTAGCTGCACATGTGTTTTATCAGGGCAGACAACACTCTTGTCAGCACTATTGAGAACATTGGCTGCGACATTCCTGCTGCCAAGCCCACTGTCACTTGGAAAGAAACAGTTGTCAGGAAATGGAGTACAGATAGAATGTGCACAAGAGGGTGGATCCCGGGGGGGTGACGGATAGGTGATATTAGGTCAGGCTCCAATTCGGCACACAGCTCAGTGATTGTGGCCCTGTCAAGTCTATAGGTGCGGATAATGTGCCTGTCCTCCATTGTTGCCAAGTCCACCAGGGGTCTGTACACAGGGGGATGTCTCTATCTTCCACTCATCCTGCAGCGGTTGCAATCTATGGGGCACAAGAGTGAGCAGCTGGTCATTATCTGTACATTCTAATCACTACAGTTCAGTGCATGTTGTGACTGTAACATTATTTGGTGGGATATGTCCAAAATGTAAATTTGTGTACTGTGACGCAATTAGGATTCATGTCCTGCAACCCCCCTGAAATGGCATCCGCCTGTCCTGTATGGAGGGACAGGTGGAAATGAGGTAATTCCGCTGACGTTGTGTGCTGTTGCGGGAGGCGGTCGAGAACCGCTGTGCAACTCCTCATTTGTTATCATTGGGCCCTATGGGGTACAGTGGCCAATGGTGATGTACGCCGTCAGTGAAGGTACTCATCGCTGTGGACGTGACCGCCATTTTCTATCTGTTCACTTGCTTACTACCTGACCTTCAACAGGAGAGGACCTACACTCCATGTGCTGCTGTGACCTGTGTTTGGAACCGACCAAGGCTCGTGCTACTGGGGAAAGGGCCTCTATCTTCACCTCAGCAGAGTTGAAGCGACTGGTGGATGGGGTCCTACCCCAGTACCGACTGCTGTATGGGCCACCAGACCAACAGGTGAGTACACCATGAGTAAGATGCATGGGGCTTGAATGCATGGAGTGCTGTATGTGAAGGCCTTATGTAGGGGGGGTGTTGGTGGATGGGCCCTGGGCAGCGTGCAGCATGTATGCTGGGCCATGTCTGTGTTACTGGGGATGGAAAGGGGGATGGTGGGCCATAAGTGTAACAGGCAGGACGGTCAGACTAATACCTTTCCCTGTGTCTATTTCCCTGCAGGTCAGCGCCCATCAAAAGAAGGGTATATGGCATGCCATCGTCAAGGATAATCGGACCCTGGGGTCTATGGCAGGCGGAGCACCCACTGTCGGAAACGGTGGGAGGACCTGAGATGCTGGGCATGGAAGACGGCGGAGGACCAGCTGGGGATGGCCTCCCAACGAGGAAGTGGTGCCCATCGAACCCTGACCCCCTGATGGCCCACATACTGGCAGTGGCCTATCCTGAGCTAGATGTGCGCTTGGAGGCATCACAGCAGCAAGGGGGTGAGTACAGTGCCCTACATTACAACTTATGCCTGGTCGGGTGGTATCCGGGTGAGGTGTGTGGGCCCGGTGGGTGCCCCTAGGCCCGGTCTGACTTTGCAAAGTAGGTCCCATGTTGGGCAGGGTTCTGATGTGAAAGTCCTCCAACCAAGGTAGTAGGCATCCACTACTGGGCAGAAGCCTGTGGGTCTTAGGTATGCTGCAATTTGCATTAGGTGTCCCTATCCATGCGCTGGTGACTAGCATTGTGAGTGGTAGCGCATTGTCTAATGCATAGGGCTGTTCCCTGTTTGTGAGTGGGTTGTGTATGCCAAAGGTGGTGTTGGTGCCGCCATTGACTAAGTGTATCCTTTGTCTCTTCCCCCCCCTTTTCTTTTGTCACCCTGTCCTTATGTACATTAGCATCATCTGGTGGAGGAACAGAGGCACCGGCGACGGAGGGAGCTGCATCCCACAGGACCCAGGAGGCCAAATCCACTGACGGTGAGGGCACCAGTGGAACAGAGGGTGAGGGGAGCATCACGGTGGAGACTGGAGGGACAGTTCGGAAACAGATAGCTCCTCCGATGGAAGCTCCCTGGTGGTGGCAGACACCTCAGTGCCCACGCAAACTATAGGTACAGCCGCCACCCCCGTACCAGCACCGCCCTCCCAGCAGCCCCTCAGCGAGTTTCCTGTGCCCACTGACCCAGGAGGGTGGGCACCTCCTTCGCCCCAGGCACAGCCCCAGTTATCCCTGCTGCCCTGAGTGAGGAGGCTATTGACCTCCTGCAATCCATCTCTATTGGGCAGTCAACCATTGTGAATACCATTCAGGGGCTGGCAGCCCAAATGCAACAGTCCAATACATTTCTGGAGGGCATTCACACTGGCTTGGCGGCCCAACAGAGATCAATCCAGGCCCTGGCCTCCTCTCTGATGTCAGCCATTGTCCTTGTTTCTAGCCTCCACCCTCCAATTTCTTCTTCCCAATCCCATTCCCCTCAACCCCAACCTATCCCAAGCACATAGTCAGATGAGCAGACACCCAGGACAACATACAAGAGTGGACATTGGCAAACACAAGCACCACTCTTCATCCCACAGGCACTCACACAAACACCACCCAGAAGCAGACATAACAACATCCACTGACTCGACTGTGACCTCCTCCTCCTCCTCGTCCACCTCCCTCACAGTAGCATCTCCACTCACACCTGCATGCACTATATCCTCAGCCACTACCACCATCACCAGCACACCTATCAGTACACACCCCTCACTGGCAGTCACCACCCCCACATCCATGCACACGTCACCTGTGTCCTCTTCCACTCTGTCTGTGCCCCCTCCTCCCAAAGTGCACAAACGCAAGCACTCAGACACCCACCGGCCATCCACTTCACAACAGCATCCAGCCCACGAACCTGCACCCAAACACAGCAGACTGACACCTCCTACCACCACTCCCTCTTCCTCCACTCCCAAACCATCTCCCTCTTCCCGCCCCAATGTCACTAAGAAGATTCTCCTCGCCATCATTGACCTCTTCCCTAGCCCTCCCGTCCCTCATGTCAGGCCAGGGTGGTCAAAACCCAGGCAAGCACCTCAGCCACCCAGTCACGGGCACAGTAGTGTCCCCAGCAACTCCAGGTGGGAAAGGATCCCAGCCACCAGCCATCCAGACGGAAAGGGTGCCTGCCCCAAGTGCTTCAAGGAAGGGCAAGGAGCCAGCCCCAGCTGCAGGAAGGAAGGATAAGGTGCCAGCCACAGATGCAGGAAGGAAGGGCAAGGAGCCAGCCCCAGCTGCAGGAAGGAAGGGCCAAGGAGTCAGCCCCAGCTGCAGGAAGAAAGGGCAAGGAGTCAGCCCCAGCTGCAGGGAGGAAGGGCAAGAGGCCTGGTGCTGGGACTCAGTTAAAGCAACCACCACCAAACATGGTGGTGCAGCCATCCGATACTCCAGTTATCCCTTATTAGTCGATTAGTAGTGTTCTAGCAGCTTAGGCTGATATAGGTAGCTATAGCAGGGCAGCTTAGGGTGAACTAGGAGACATGTAAAGCTCCTACTATACCACTTATATCATATAGCACTATATCATAAGAATCACTATACCCAGAGTTACCAAAAATAAAGGTACTTTATTTTAGTGACAATGTGCCAAAATATCACAGAGAATATACTCCCTTGGGAGGTAAGTAAAATACACAAAATATACACACAAACCAAAATCAGGTAAGTAAACAGTTAGAAAAGTAGTGCAAACACTGTACAATACAATAGGATGCAATAGGCCTAGGGGCAACATAAACCATATACTAAGAAAGTGGAATGGAAACCACTTAGGGGCTCCTGGCCTAGTGTAGTGTGTAGAGGGTCGCTGAGACTGTAAGAAAACACCAAGGGTGTCCAAGATACCCCACCCCAAGACCCTGAAAAGTAGGGGTAAAGTTACCCTACTTCCCCAGAAACACACTAAAGTCGTGATTGGAGATTTTGCAAAGACCACAACTGACTGCAAAGCACTGAAGACGGATTCCTGGACCTGAGCACCTTTAAAGAAAGGGGACCAAGTCCAAGAGTCACAAAAGCATCCAGGGGGGCAGGAGCCCACTAAACCCCGGATGAAGGTGCAAAATGGCTGCCTCCAGGTGGAAGAGAAGATTCTGCAACAACGGAAGATGCCAGGAACTTCTCCTTTGCACAGAAGATGTTCCACGGCGTGGTGGAGGATGCAGAGTTGTTTCCATGCAGAAAGACTGCAAACAAGACTTGCTAGCTGCAAAGGTTGCAGTTGAAGAAAATGGGTGCTGCCCGGGCCCAGGAGGTCGCCCCTTGGAGGAGGAGACAGAGGGGGCGCTCAGCAACACGGAGAGCCCATGCAGAAGCAGGCAGCGCCTGCAGAAGTACTTGAACATGGGTTCAAGAAAACTGAGCACGGCGCTTGTCTCAACACTACAAAGGAGGGTCCCACGAAGCAAGTGGTCAACTCAGCGAGTTGAGAAATGCAGGACAAAGTGCTGGGGACCTGGGCTGGCGGGGCACAAAGTATTCCTTGCAAAAGTGCACAGAAGCCCTAGCAGCTGCAGTTCACGCAGTACACAGGATTATTGTCTGGCGTGGGGAGGCAAGGACTTACCTGCACCAAATTTGGACAGATGGACCACTGGACTGTCGGGGTCACTTGGATCCAGCTACTGTGTTCCAGGGACCATGCTCGTCATGATGAGAGGGGGCCCAGAGGACCGGTAAAGCAGAAGCTTGGTGCCTGCGTTAGCAGGGGGAAGATTCCGTCGACCCACAGGAGATTTCTTCTTGGCTTTCAGTGCAGGCTGAAGGCAGACAGCCCCAGAGAATGCACCACCAGGAAAGAGTCGAGAAAGCCGTCAGGATTAGGTGCTACAATGTCGCTGGTAGTCTTCTTGCTACTTTGTTGCAGTTTTGCAGGTGCCCTGGAACAGTCAGAGGTCGATCCTTGGCAGAAGTCGAAGAGGGAGATGCAGAGGAGCTCTGGTGAGCTCTTGCATTTGTTATCTGAAGAGAAGCCTACAGGAGAGACCCTAAATAGCGCTCAGAGGAGGATTGGCCACCTAGTCAGGTAAGCACCTATCAGGAGGGGTCTCTGACGTCACCTGCTGGCACTGGCCACTCAGAGGCCTCCATTGTGCCCTCACACCTCTGCATTCAAAATGGCAGAGATCTGGGGCACACTGGAGGAGCTCTGGGCACCACCCCTGGGGTGGTGATGGGCAGGTGAGTGGTCAATCCCTTTTCCTTTGTCCAGTTTTGCGCCAGAGCAGGGGCATAAACCGGTGTAGACTGGCTTATGCAAGGAGGGCACGATCTGTGCCCTTCAAAGCATTTCCAGAGGCTGGGGGAGGCTACTCCTCCCCAGCCCTTAACACCTATTTCCAAAGGGAGAGGGTGTAACACCCTCTCTCAGAGTAAATTCTTTGTTCTGCCTTCCTGGGACTGAGCTGCCCAGACCCCAGGAGGGCAGAAGCCTGTCTGTGGGTTGGCAGCAGCGGTAGCTGCAGTGAAAACCCCAGAGAGCTTGTTTGGCAGTACTCGGGGTCCATGCTGGAGCCCTGGGAATGCATGGGATTGGCACCCCAATACCAGATTTGGAATGGGGGGACAATTCCATGATCTTAGACATGTTACATGGCCTTATTCGGAGTTACCTTTGTGAAACTACATGTAGGTATTGACCTATATGCAGTGCACGCATGTAATGGTGTCCCCGCACTCAGAAAGTCCGGGGAAATTGCCCTGAACTATGTGGGGGCACCTTGGCTAGTGTCAGGGTGCCCTCACACTTAGTAACCTTGTACCTAACCTTCACTAAGTGAGGTTTAGACATATAGGTGACTTATAAGTTACTTAAGTGCAGTGTAAAATGGCTGTGAAATAACGTGGACATTATTTCACACAGGCTGCAGTGGCAGTCCTGTGTATGCTCCCTATGGGTGGCAAAAGAAATGCTACAGCCCATAGGGATCTCCTGGAATCCCAATACCCTGGGTACCTAGGTGCCATATACTAGGGAATGATAAGGGTGTTCCAGTGTGCCAATCAGAATTGGTAAAAATGGTCACTAGCCTGCAGTGACAATTTTAGAGACAGAGAGAGCATAAGCACCGAGGTTCTGGTTAGCAGAGCCTCAGTGACACAGTTATGCACCACACAGGGAACACATTCAGGCCACAAACTATGAGCACTGGGGTCCTGGCTAGCAGGATCCCAATGAGATAGGCAAAAACAAACTGACACACAAGTAAAAATAGGGGTAACATGCCAGGCAAGATGGTACTTTCCTACAGTAAGACACCCACCAACCCCAGCCCCCCCAGATCAAGAGCACAGGGCACAATGCCCCTTCCAGAACCAGTGGAGAAGACATCCACTAACCCTATCCTCCACAGGATGAACCTCACTGGGCACAATGCCCCCTCCATAGCATGTGGGCAAGTTACCCACTTGAGAGACTGTAGCCTTTCACTCCCCAGGACCAAGCTCAGGGCCTGTTGCCCCCTCCAGAGCCAGTGGGCAAGTCACCCACTTGAGAGACTGTGGCCTTGCACTCCCCACGACCAAACACAGGGCATGTTGCCCCCTCCAGAGCCAGTGGGCAAGTCTCCCACTTGAGAGACTGTGGCCTTGCACTCCCCAGGACCAAGCACAGGGCATGTTGCCCCCTCCAGAGCCAGTGGGCAAGTCACCCACTTGAGAGACTGTGGCCTTGCAATCCCCAGGACAGAGTGATGGGCATGTTCCCCCCTCCAGGACCAGTGGCGTTGTACCATCTTTGGGCTGAGGTGCCCTCCCGTTCCCAGTCCCCCTGAGGTGCTTGGCTATTTTCGACCTGATGCCCCTGCAGTGTTCTCTGGCCTTGGACTTTGTGATGTGGCCCTGTGGCCCACGAACATTGAGGACTGGGCAGTGTCCCTTGATTTGCTAAATGTTTATACTTTTTTATTTGGATGAACGCATTACTGCTACATTTATCTTATAACACTCTTTTTACTCTATTGTAGTTGTCCTTGCATTATTCCTGAGGGGTAAGGGGTCAATATGTTATGTTATTGCATCTGCTTGTGTGTATGGTGTTGGGATTGGGGGTGTTGCATGTTGCATGTGTGTCACTCTCTTTTTCCTCCCCCCTCCCTGTATGCTAGGTGGCAGTACTCACCGTCATCGTCTTCGCCGTCGTTGGTGTTCGTAGTGGAGCAGCACGTAGAAGACCATGGGGAAGACATGCAACTTGGACTCCAGTTTCCTGTCTCATAATACAGTGGGCGGAACATTGTCTTCCCTCTGGCTGTAGGCGGTTACCGCCGTGGTGCCTGTTGATTCCGCCCTAGCGGTCGGTGTGTTAAAGTGGCTGTCTGTCTGAGCTGTTCCCGCCGTGGTCATAATTTTGCACTTATTACCGCCGGCCTGTTGGCAGTATTTCCGCCACTTTATCACCGACTGCCAGGGTTGTAATGAGGGCCTTAATGCCACCTGCACAGCACCTCCTTGGACAAAAGTAACAGGTTACTAATGTCAACAACTCCACTCAGTCTCAACCCATAGCTGTGGTGCAACTTAGTTGGGGTAGAGTTACAGGCCCAAAGCAGGTGGTGGTGTCACCTAGCTTACCTGTTGACTGTCCTTTAGGTAATGACCTAGAGGCCTCAGGTTGGCCTGAGGTACAGTTTAGGACCCTCACCTCCATGCTGGGTATCCCTGAGGAAATGCTTCCTCTCATTTCAAGTGAAATGAAAAAGCAAAAAAGAGAAGGAGCCCTGAAGCCACAGGATTCTCCTCGGCCCACAGGTAAAAAGCATATCAAAGTATCCCTTCCCCACTCTACCACTAAGGATACCATTCCTGTGGTGGGAGTTTAAGTCTCCTAGGATGGAACCTGTACCAAGGGAGTCCACAGCTACCACTGCTAACCTCTCAGAGGTAAAAGACCCTCTCTGTGAAAACAATGAAACAGACAAGCATAACTGCACTGTCTGGAGCAACCCTTCAGCCCTCCCAGAGAAACTTTAGTGAGGCACCCCTGCATTACCTCTAAAGACATAGGACAGCAGCCCTTTCCTCATGTGGAGCCTTTAGGACAGCAACCCTGTCCTGCTCCAACCTAAGAGGGACAGCAACCCTGTCATCTCTTAGAGCCATGGGGACAAACATTTTGCCCTGCCCTGGCCTTGCTGAAACAGCACACCTGTCTAGTATTGCAATTCTTAGGACAACGACCCTGTTTTGACATAGGGTCCCAGGGACAGTCACACAGCCACACTTTAAAATGTTTTAACCTTACAAATAGGGAATCTCAGAGTACGCACTTAAACTGTTCTCTGGCTAAAAATCTCCACACAGGGCGGTTCACCTCCCCACAGGGAAGGAACCATATAGTGGATGATGAAGGGAGTAACTATTCTATTATAGATCTACTCTCCACTTATCACTACTTAGACAATAAAGTCTCAACTGGCCAAGGTTAGCCTTATTGTCCTTAATTTGAGGGGGGTTGAGTGAGAAAGTAACCTCTTTCTAGCATGGTTACCTCCATTTCTGGCCTGTTTGTAAGTGTGTTTTGACTGTGTCACTGGGATCCTGCTAGCCAGGACCCCAGTGCTTGGCTAGCACTTTGTGGGTACTTGTCAGTATGTTTCACTACCGGAGTCCTGCTAACCAGGGTCCCAGTGCTTATGCTCCCTATGTTCCCACATTTGTCACTACATACTGGTAACCCAGTATTTCATCCCAAAGTGGCATACTGGTGCCCCCTTGTAAGTCCCTAGTATATGGTACTTAGGTACCCAGGGCATTGGGATTCCAAGGGATACCGTATGGGTTGCAGCATTACTTTTGCCACCAATAGGGAGCCCATGCAAAGGCATCTGAAGGACTGCCATTGCAGTCTGATTTAAATGGTGCATGACCCTTTCACAGCCATTTTCACTGCACCCGGTCCCCTTATAAGCCACCTATATGTCAGACCTTCCAACCTTGAAGGCTGGGTGCAAAGTATCTGTGTGAGGGCACCCCTGCACTAGCAGAGGTGCCCCCACGTCATCCAGGACCATTTTTCTGGACTCCGTGAGTACGGGGATGCCATTTTACGCGTGCACTGGACATAGGTCAATACCTATGTACAACTTCACAAATATAACCCCAAATATGGCCATGTAAGGTGTCTAGAAACTGGGAATTGTTTCCAAATACTGATTCCAGTATTGGTTGCACAATCCCATGCACTCTGGGAGCTCCACAGTGGACCCCCAGTACTGCCATACAACCTTCTGAGGTTTTCCAGGCAGCCCCACCTGCTGCCACCTCACAGACAGGTTTCTGCTCTCCTGTTGCCTAAGACGCTCAAACCCAGGAATGCAGAACAAATGATTACCTTTGGGAGAGAGGTGTTACACCCTCTCCCTGTGGAAATAGGTGTTACAGTCATCGAGGGATAGCCTTCCAGAGCCTCTGGAAATGTTTTGAAGAACACAGATGGTGCCCTCCTTGCATAATCCAGTCTACATCAGTTCAGGGACCCCCACTCCCTGCTCTGGAGCAAAACTAGACAAAGGAAAGGGGAGTGACCACTCCCCTGTTCATCACCACCCCAGGGGTGGTGCCCAGAGCTCCTCCAGAGTGTCCCTGGGTTTTGCCATCTTGGATTCCAAGGTGGTGGACCACTCTGGGAGCATCTGAGTGGCCATTGCCAGCAGGTGACATCAGAGCACTCCTCTGATATGTGCTTACCTGGTTAGGTGACCAATCCCCCTTTCAGGGCTATTTATGGTCTCTCCTCTGGGTGTTCCTTCAGATTCAGATTGTAAGACTTCAGCAGGAATCCTCTGCATCCTTTACTTCATCTTCTACCGACGGAACTGCAGCTGAACCCTCCAGGAACTCTACAAACCTCAACAAAGAAGCAAAGACAACTTCTGCAAAATTGTATCGTCAGCTTCTGCCAGCAACTGCAACTGTTTCCAGGTTGTGCATCCTCCGAGGACTGCCTGTCTTCAGCCTGGACCAGAAAAAGCCAAAGGAATCTCCTGTGGAGTGACGGAGTCACTTCCCTGCTTCAGCAGGCACCTTTCTGCTGTGACAACCGGTGGTGTGGGACCCCTCTCCAGATGACGAGCATGGATCCAGCAACACAGGTGGTGGACTAAAGTGACCACAACAGTCCCAACATCCAGCTGTCCAACTTTGGTGGAGGTAAGAGCTTGCATCTCCACGCAAGGCAGTACCCACTTGCACCCCCTGACTTGCAGTTGCTGAGGCTTGTGTGCGACCTTCCAAGAAGTTCTTTGTGCACGGCATAACCTAGGCCCCCAGCACTCCATCCTGCAACGCACAGCTTCCTGAGTGGTTCTTTGGCAGTGTGGAATCCCTTTGTGTTGAGCTGAGTGAGCCTCCATTTGCACTTTCTTTGTCCCCATACTATGGGACTCCTGTGCACGCTGCCTGGTCTTCTGAGGGCTCTCCGAGTTGCTGAGAGCCCCCTCTGTCTCCCCCTCCTGGGTAGAGGCCACCATGTCCCTCCTAGTCCCAGGCAGTGAGCAAGCTTTGCCTGTACCAAGGCTTGTTGGCGGAATCCAGTGATGCAAACCAGACTGCAATCATCCATCCAGCGTGGGACATCTTCTGCACCAACCACGAACCCACATCTGTCTTCTTGGGTGCATAATTGACTTTGTCTTCAACCAGTGGTTCTTCTTTTGCACCTTCATCCGGGTTAGCAGGGGCTCCTGTTCTCCCTGGGCTCTTCAGTGCTTCTTGGACTTGGTCCCTGTCTTCCACAGGTCTTCAGGTCCAGGAATCTATCATTGGTGTCTTGCTGTCTCTTCTGTTTCTTGCATAATCTTCTATCACGACTTCTTGTGTGTTTCAAGAAACTTACTGTGATTTACTCCTGTTTTCCTGGGCTCTGCAGTGGGTTCTATTACTTACCGTTGGTGTTTTCTTACACTCCCAGTGCCCCTCTACACACTACACTTGCCTAGGTGGGAAACCGACTTTCGCATTCCACTATTTTAGTATATGGTTTGTGTTCCCCTTAGGCCCATTGCAATTTATTGTAATTTTCACTATTTGCACTGTTTTCTGACTGTATAATTACCTGGTTTTGGATACTAATGTATATATTGTGTATATTACTTACCTCCTAAGGGAGTATAGTCTTTAAGGTATTTTTGGCACTTGTGTCACCAAAATAAAGTACCTTTATTTTAGTAACACTGAGTATTGCCTTTCATGTGAGTGAGTACTATGTTACTACATTGGTATTGCAAGAGCTTTGCATATCTCCTAGTTCAGCCTTGGCTGCTCAGCTACAGCTACCCCTAGACAGCCTGGCTTCTGGACACTGACTACATTTCACTAATAAGGGATAACTGGACCTGGTATAAGGTGTAAGTACCTTTGGTGCCCACTACAAACCAGGCCAGCCTCCTACACCTGTTCTTTACCAACCCTCACCACCCACCCTCTACTCCCGTTGATGGTCTCTTCTCGGTGTCACGTGTGTCTGGGGCCCAAACACTAAGAGAAGGCAAATAAAAATGTGCCACTCTGAATCTCAATTATTGGGGTTTAGCCTCTTGGTCCCAGGAGCTGCACCTACCATTGCTCACTCATTTGCGTGTCTCACTTTGTAGCCAAGCAAGGGTTCTGAGAATATGGATGGAGATTGGCAGGAATATTTTTAAAATGATAAGATTATATTAGAGGCCTTAAATAATGTAGTGTGGTTATTTTTCATTCTAGAGGTAAGGAAACACAGGGACAAAAAATAAAACAATATGCTGCCAAGAGCCATTTCTAAGGTTTCCAAATGTTGTGTATTAAGTACCAAATCCTAACAATGTGTTTTTATTTCCATTATGGTAGAAGTTAAACGTTTTTATAATGATGAAAACAGGGCTGTAAGTACCAGAATGCAACAACAAATATTTACTGTGTGATCTACTTGTGCATGGTTTCCAGAAAGGAGAGGTCTAACTGCTTGACTTATGTTTGGGAGTTGAACATTGCATCATTTAATTTTTTTAAACTTGAGGGTGTCATATCATGCCCAAATTTAATTTAATATTGCAATCATTATGTAACACCAGCCAATGTAATAAGTAAGCAGAATGCCATGATATAAATACATGCTGATTTGTCCTGTGCTGATATGCTGCAGATATTATTGCTCAATCTGTTTAAACTTGTGAAATATTTCATGTGTTTGGAGCATAAAACGTGGTCCCCAGTACGAAAAGGTGCTGTGTTTCAAGCACGTCATTATGCTTTTGTAACATTGCATTGCGCAAAATGTTAAAACTGGGGAATGATCATGACTTTCGCACTGTGGTAAATGTAGCAAGGGCTTCTTTATTTCACATCTTGAACTTAATAATTGAAATGCATTTGATTGGGTGACAACAATAATAGTTAGTTCACTTTAACAAAAAATCAAATGGGGGTTCCGATATTAGTGTAGCAGGGTTAGACATGCGCAAAGGAGGTCAATTGAGCAATAGTTGGTTCCATACTTGGACACTGGTTTGTGCAGTTAAATTAAATAGGCAGCATGTAACGTGTGCCTCGGCCCTTTAACTTTAGATGCTTTTTAACTGATTTTATATGCCATAATAAATTGTATAATCTAGGATCTAAGAACATAATATTGTACATCGATTTGTACGACCACCGCCATCATGCCTTAGGGAATTTCACAGGCGTGGCTCCTCCGTTTGGGGGGAGGAGAGTTGCCCCCCCCGCCAGCAGCAACCGCTAAAAATCCTTTTACAAGGAAAGGATAATAAACCCTTTTTATTATCCTTTCTGTGTAAAAGGGGCGGGGCATTAGGGTAGACAAGCAGAGGGGAGTGCACTGTGCACTCCCTTCAGAGCGCATGTGTGTTTGGACAGCTGTCTCAGACTGGCAAACACACATGTGCACAAGGCTCTCTCCAGCCCAGCAACACAGTTGCTTGGCTTGAGAGAGCCTGCACAGGTCCATGTCTGCCTGGGAGTGCCCTGGCTGGACGCTCCCAGCCAATCCTGAAACCTCTCTGAGCAGTGTCAGGATTGGCGCAGGGCAAGATGAGAGCCTGTGCCTGCAGCAGCGACGTGAGACGAGCGATGCGGGAGTAAAGCAGGTAAGCAAATACTATTTTTTTTTATTTTTATTTATGTTCTAACGCGCCCCTCCAACTGCCTCTCCCCATGCCCCGCCACTCTGCACCCCTGAGAAAGCCCTGCGACCCGCTAGTGGATTTTCAATGTTAACAGCTCATTAACAGCATTATGTTATGTGCTTTTTTATTGGGCATTATGCAAATCCCTACTCTTGTATTTTTTAATTATGTTTCTCATTCAAATTTTGCATGTATAACTTTTAACAAAATGCAGTGAATCAATGATTTTTGGAAGGTCTCAGTAACAAAATAAATTAGCAACACTAGATAGCTAGTATATCATGCATCAGGAGTTGCATTATACATTTGGATTTAGACAACATGCCATGCCAGCAGTAGTTTCAGCAGCATTATAAGCCGGTCAAACTATGCTGCTCAGATTAAATAACTACTATTCGAAATGTATCAAGCACGCAGCATCCTGTATGTTATTGACTGGTGTGTTTTGCTTAGTGTATTACAATTTTTAGATCTGAGCCATACACCAGGAAGTTGTGGTATTGCATGGCGTATTTCCATAAGGTGCTCACTGGGGCTATAGCAACTGGGCTCTCCTCTCACTTCCTTGGTTTGCAGAATTGGAGGATATGCATTTAGCATGACTAACCCATTTGTCCGCACAGTAACTTCTTTGCTGATCAGGGTGTGGCAGGACAGGACTCTGTTATTGCCCGTGAAAATGTGGTGAGATGGTCACTCCTTATCGCCAATGATTTGGATGTATCAGGGGCCACCAGCCACGGCCCCAAAGATGAGGTGGACGTTAGTGTTGGGGATCGTAATGGGGTCTTATCTGTGCATGTAAGATCCCAGCCCTTTACACATTCCTTCTTCACGATGCCGGGCCTGGCATTAGGATGATGGATGCATGGCAGCTGTGTGCCATCACCAGGATATGTTATATCACAGGTTACAATGTTAACAACAAGGGTAGTGTACTCTTTTTTGTAATCTACTTTATGTTGCAATAATAAACGCAAAGTGACAGATTTGTAACATAAATTCCTCCCCGGCTAAGAGCCAGCAGCAGAAAGATATAACAATATTTCAATATCATTTTATTTTTCTGATGCTGGCTCAACCAGCATGTGAAGGTAGGGGTGGTGCTTGGCCTCTGAAGGTGGGAGGGGGGTGAGAAGAGAGTGTACTGAGTATGAATGTGTGTTTGACCGGCTGTCTGAGGCCAGCCAAACACACATGCACACTTAGGTTTCTGTAGGACGGCTGTGTACACAGCTGGGCTGGAGAAACTGCACAGGCTCCAGGATTGTCTCCGAGCAGCAGTCCGAGTCTCTCAGACCAATCCTGGTGCTGCTTTCATGCTAGCTTTAGCATGAAAGCAGCACCAGGATTGCTGGGGAGCCTCTTCTTGTGCCCTTGTGAATGCTGGGACTCCACAACAGGAAAGGAGTGATGATCGAGTTGGCAGGAGATGGCAACGTAGGTGGAAACAGTAAGTTTAATTTTTTTTTTTTTTATTATTTGTCCCCCCACCCTGTTGTTTCCCTTTCTCTGCCCCTCCCCTTGAGATTTGCAGTGACCGCTGCTGATCACATGATTTGATAAAACAGGAGAGCTGGGATTGATCAAATTTTTCCTATTTACACACTGTGCACTTCAGACAATGAATAGGCATCCCTTTGTGTGCTATCCACAGGTGAGATGTGTCCATCCAACACTCCCCAATGCTGTCCTTTCATTTAATAAACTTTAAAATATAACCATAGTGAAGTTGCAGGGAAGAGTGGAAGTTTGTCTAAGCTCTGTTTAATGTTCCCTCTTGCATTGTGGCAGTGCTCTTTTATAGTACTTTATCTTCTGTTGTTGCTTGCCAGATATCTTGAAGGCTCAGAGCCTTAAGACATGCTCTTTGACAAACTAGCATCAGGTATTCATCAGTTTTGGCATCATCACTTCTTGGTGGGCCGTTGTTCGGCACAGACTGCTGTGAGAGGAAGTCTGCAGGATTTTTAGACCACTGGCTATCTGTGATGTCAAACTGATATGGTTGTAGCTTTATGGCCCAGGACTTGATCCGAGAAGGGGGATGCAGGGCAGTGCCTTTGAATAAGGATGCCAGTTGTTGGTAGTCAGTGATTACTTGGAATGGCCATCTGTAAAGATATAGGTGGAAGTGTCCACAGCCCGCCTTGATGGCAAGGGCCTCTCTCCTGACTTAGCCGTACCTTGTTTCAGTGGGCTTGAGAGCTCTGTTGGCAAAAATGGGGACGCCCACCTGCCAGTTTCCACTTTTTTGTGTTAGTACTGCCCCAAGCTCCATGGGGCTCACATTCATGATTAATTCTGTTTTCTTTTCTGGGTCAAAGTAGGCCATGGTACATTTGTCTAGCAATGCATGCTTGGTCTTCTCAAATGATCTAGCTTCCTTGGGCCCCAACTCCACTGAGCGTCCACCTTTGTGAGGGCTCTGAGTGGCTCTATCAGTGTTGCGAGGTTGGTGATGATTCGGCCACAATAAGTGGCCATTCCAAGGAAGCTGCGCATCTCTGTGGCATTCCTGGGGCAGGGCTTGTAGAATTGCTTGTGACTTGTGGGGGTCTACTTGAATGATATTGTTTGTAAGACATATCTGAATAATTCTATATTGGTCTCAAAGAATGAGCACTTAATTTGATGGAAGATGAGGCCGTATTCACTGAATCATTTCAGGGTGGTATGGAAGTGGTGGTAATGCTCTCCAAGAGTCGTCAAGTATATAGGGATTTTTTCACTTATGTTCCTTATTCCTTAAAGACCAGACAGTGTTTCATTGATCGTGTTCTGGAATACTTCCCCTGCTGAAGATATCGCAAAATGTAGCAGCTTATACTTCGGCAGGCCAAAGTGGGTTGAAAAAGTGGTGATGTACCAACTGCTCTTTTGCATATGGTGGTATCCGGCATTCAGGTTGAGGTCAGGTATTATGTTGTGCATCATAGGCGTGATGTGCCTTTCCCTCTTGATCACCATATGGTGAAAGCACATATCAATACGCAGCCTCAGAAGTTTTCCACAGTCACCATTGGGAACAGTGACATCTAGCTTTAACACCTTCGCATGGTCTTGTTTGGACAGGGATTGCAGGTGGAAAGACACCCGGTGATGTCTCTATGCCACACAGGCTTCACTGTCTTGTCAATGTGTAGCTTTACTGGAGGGTCCTTTGAGGAACCCCAATCCTTGGAACAGGTGTGGGAACTCATGCATGATGGCCTCAACATCTCCTACAAAAAATACAAGGCTGAGGTCTTTGGCCATGTGACACCCAAGAAGCGTTTTTATCCCTCTCTGACAATGTGGAATCTCGCTGGTGCTTCTTTATTGTTGTTCTGCACTGAGGCATCCATTGACCTTACCATTTGGAGTGGTTCTTGGCTTCTGTCTGCGTATATTTTGAGTGACAGAATTTGCTGGTGGCTCATCACATCCACGGACACCCTAGTTTAAATGAGTGCATTGACTGTATTCCCTGCTATGTGTATCACACACATTGGCTGTGGCCTTCTATTTCTCTTCATGTGTTCCATGAATGATACCAGGAAAACCTCCTCTTCTTCAGAGTGGTCTGTGGGCTGCTTTCCCTTGGTCACATTTGTTGTGATGCTTGTCTCTGCTGCTCAATGTCATTGAGATTAAGGTGTTTGGTCTCAAGCGTGTTGCCTTTCCTCTGGCCTCTAATTTCACGTCTGCAGACCCTGGCAAATTGGTTTGGTTTCCCTTAATAGAAGCATATCTTTCTTTGGGCAGGGCAGTATTCCTATTAGGTGGTCTTCCCTCCCGCAATTCCTGCTGTGGGTGGAGGGTGCATGTTTGGGTGGCTTTGCTCTCCCGCTTCTGGGACTCATTCTGATTGTGTCAACTGCCTCATTCTTGACTGTGGGCTCTTTGATGGATGTAAGTGTAAGTGCCATGACTAGGGGGTGAGTGGTGAGTCATTTAGGCACCCCGCGCAATAGATAGCTCATGGGACCAAGCAAGGATCAAATGTCTTCTAGGCCAATACCTGGCTGCCACAGGGTTAGTCATTTGTGGGTCACTGACCCGCATCCTTGGATGAGCTGTGCACACAGCTCCTTCGACTGGTTATCAGTGGTGCAAGTGCTAGCTAGTTCCCACAGGCAGGAAAATACGTTTCCCCTTCACACTGATGCGCATCTCAAATTTTGAATTGCTCAAAGGTTGGCTTGAGCTGAGGATTGAAGTGTGCATTCAGGGCCCTGACTGTTGCTTTATAGATGTTGACTGCACCATTCCCAGGAGGTATTGAAACAATTTGTATATTTGTTACCCAGCATAGTGCAGTAATAGTGACATCTTGACCACCTCATCAGTTTCTCTAGTTGTCCTTAAGTAGTTGTTCAGGTGGCCTAACCACATTTTCCAACTCGGGGCAGCAATGATGGGGTCTGCAAACTCACTGAATGGCTGCAGCATGGCTAAAGGGTTGTGTGAGTGGGCTGCGGGAGCTGGTGGTACTGTAGGGTCCTGCACATTCCCTTTGTGCAGCGTTGTCATTGTCTGACATGGTGTGCTATGTGGTTTACCTTGTAATGCTGGTATTTCATCAGTAAGAGTGCTTGCTGCTCAGCAGTGATAGGTAGCCCCAGCTGTACTCACTGTACTTCTGGGGCGATGAGCGAATGGAGTATTTTTTGTAAGAGTATTCACCAAGGTTCTTTGTTGGAGCTTTGGAGTTTGTGGAATGTTGGGTTGGAATTGAAGAGGAAGATGAGTCAGTTGGAGATCTGCCTGTGAACAGCCTGGGATGACCCAACCTTGTGCGAGCTTTGCTCAGTAAATTACATTGTTTGCACATAACTGTGTGGTTTCTCACCCCATTATATGTGGTGATGAGTGATACTGGGTCATCCCATATTAACCCCTTGGGTGCTCTGGACGAGCTGGTCTCACCCTCGGCCACGGTTGCCAAATGCCGAGGACAAGACCAGCTCGTCCGGTGCCTGGCCCACAGGGAGAGCACTAGTGCTCCCCCCATGGGCCTCCCACCCACATCCCCCCATCAGGGATGGAAGGGGAATTGCTTCCCCTTCCACCCCCAAGCCCCCCCCCAGCAATCTGATGACATCAGTACGCTCACAGCTCGCCAACATCATCAAGTGCTGCTGGGGACGCAATCTAAGCCATTTGCTTCCAGCTAGTTTGGAGAGAGGATCTAAAACAAGTGAGTCCTACTCCTGGGGGGGGTTGGGGGAGAAAAACAGACACAGGGAGAAAGGAAAGAGTTTTTCCTTTCCCTTTGTACCTGTTTTCAATGGATTCCTGCTCCACCATCACAAGCGAGGCCCACGATTGTAGACCAGGAATCCACCACTAGGCACCAGGGATGTGTTTATGTTTTATTTTGGGGAGTGACCCCTTAGGCAGTGATCGCACCCATGGGGGCATTATAATATCTGTGTTTAGGCCCTCCCTGGGGGCTAGATCTGCTGTTTTTTTGGCAGATCTGCCCCCCAGAGGGGGTCAAAACACACTAGGCACCAGGGACTATGGTTACAATAATGTTTTAGGGCAGCGACCCCTTAGGCAAGTGTCTCTGCCCTGGGGGCAAGATTTTTTTGTATGTTTTTGGCCCCCCTGGGGCTAGATTGGCCATAGTTTTTGGCCGATCTTGCCCCCAGGGGGGTTCGAAACCCACTAGGCTCCAGGGATTGTTGTGTTTGTGTGTTTTTTGGGGACACCCCTTGGGCAAGGGACGCCCCCCCCAAAAGGGGCATAAGACTAATGGCCATTTCTGTGGGGGCAGATCAGCCTATTTCTTTTAGGCCCTTCGGCTCCCACGAGGGGGCAGAAGCCATCAAGTTGCCAGGAATTTTTTTTCCTTTTGTTTTTGTGTTGGTAGCACAGAACTGTTGGCCATTTCTGCCCCCCTTGGAGGCAGATTGGTCTATTTTTTCAGGCCCATCTGCCCCCACAGGAGGGCAGAATCCACTTAGGCACCACAGATCTTGTGTGTGGGGGGGTGGCCCCTTTGACAAGGGTGACCCCTAAAGGGGGCACATTACTGATGGCCATCTCTGCCCCCAATAGGCTGATCTGCCCCCCTTGGGGGCAGATCAGCCTATTTTATTAGGCCCATCTGCCCCCAAGGGGAGAAGAATTCAGTTAGGCACCAGGGAAAAGTTCTAAATGATTGGTGGCGGGGTGTTTGTCAACTGGCGAAGTATTTGCATCTGTGATTATAACAGTTTATTTCTCCTTTTTATTCTAGCTCAAAGCTTTTGTTTCCTTTGCTGTGGCTCCTTGCGGTTTTCGCAGTGGTTGACACGCGGTTTGTGTAGTTGCATGTTTTAGGTGAGTAAAAACAATTTACTCCAAAGGAATATTGTTACCATGCATGAATGACATGTTTGTAGGTGGTGTACTAAAAGCAGGATTGTGTGTGAAATTGGCCTTTGATTTGTGTTGTCTTATGTCTAATTTGCTTTTCTTTTTTCTTTTTAGTGGGATATTATTGGTGATTGCTGTGTCTGTGTAGAATAGTTGCTGAGTGGTATAGTTTGTGAGTGCATAACTCTTTGTGATAAAGCCACACTGACCATGATTATGAGACTGTCTCTGCATCTGAGGAGGAAGTGGGAGGTTCTTGCAGTGAGTTTTCTATCCGAGAGGAATTTTCTGATGAAGAAGCCACTCTCAGTGCAGATGACAGCCTGTTTTAGAGGAGGACACTGATGTGCCAATAGTGCAGCATCCTGGGGCTGAAAGGTTTCCCACTGGAAGACCTGACACCTGGGTTGTCCCAACCACGGAGCAGCCTCAGTTGCCTGCCTTTACTGGTCTCCCAGGGTGTTGAGTGAATACAGAAAACGTTTTGCCTGTCAATTTCTTTGAGTTATTTATGGACGATGTATTTTTGGAAGAGTTTGTTGAGCAGACTAATTTGTATGCGAATCAGTATTTGAGGGACAACACCGCCAGATTTAGGCCTTAGTCTAGAGCTGCCCAGTGGATTCCCACAAATCTGGAAGAGTTGAAAGAGTTCCTGGGTTAGATTTTTTTGATGGGGTTGATCAGGAAGCCGTCACTATCTTCTTATTGGTCTACTAGCCCTTTGATGGCAACGGCTATATTTCCTGCAACAATGGCTCGTAATCAGTATTTGCTTCTTCTTCGGATGCTGCATTTTGTAGACAATGTTTTAGCCTTGCCACAAGATCACTCTGATTCTGACCGTTTTGATCATTTTGTAGATCGGTTTTCAGAGGTGTATGTTTCCAGGCAAAGAAATAAGTGTGGACTAGTCGTTGGTCCTGTGCCAGGGACGTTTGGTTTTTAAGCAGTGCATTCCTAGCACAAGAGCACAGTATGGAATTAAGATGTATATGCTGAAAGTAGTACTGGGTATGTGTATACTTTCCGGTCCACACTAGTAGGTATTCCAATATTGACCCCCCTGGCTGTCTGTCTACTTTTGGAGTTAGTGACAAAATTGTGTAGGAACTTGGTAACCGACTGTTTAATAAAGGTCACCATTTGGTACGTAGATAACTTCTACACAGGAGTGCAGTTGTTCAAGGAATTGTTTAGAGGGGACACTGTTGTTTGTGGCACAATCTGTTCTAAGTGGAAAGGCTATCCAAGGGAGCTTGTCTGTAACAAACTTGAGACGGGACTGTGCAGTGCCTTGTGTAGTAATGAGCTGCTAGATCTGAAATGTACATACAGGAGTGATGTGTACATGCTAACTACCATCCATGATGAGAGTACTTCCCCTGTGACTGTTTAGGGTCAGGTTGTGGAAGAGTGCAAACCTGCATGCATTTTGGACTGCAATAAGCACATGGATGGTGTTGATGGAGTAGATCAGAGGTTGGCACCTTACACTGCTCTAAGTAAGTCTTACATGTGATATAAAAAGTTGGCCATCCAATTGTTTCATTTGGCAACTTTTAATGCTTTTATTGTGTTCAAGGATTGTTCCCCTGAGTTAAGGATGAAATTTGTTAAATTTCACGAGTCAGTGTTAGAGAGCCTTATTGTGGTGGAACAGGCAAGAGTTCCTAAAGTAGCAGTGGTGGAGGGTGTGGACAAATTGAAAGATCGCAACTTTCATGATCCCATTCCTCCCACTCCCACAAAAGACTTACCCATTAAGAAATGTTAAGTCTGTGTCTGAAGAGGTATCCGGAGGGAGAGCCGGATGTACTGCTCAGACTGTCCTTCAAAGCCTGGGTTGTGTGTGGCTGGCTGTTTCAGGAGTTACCACACACAGAAGAATTACTGGGAACTACCTTGAGCGTAAACTGCCTGTTTTATATTTTCAGATGTTCAGTTTAACGGTTGTCATTACTGCCATGTACTCAGTTAGAGCTTTTGTGTTTGTAGTTTAGTACTTATTTCTAATTAGTTAGTGGTTTCTTTGTTGTTTAGGAAAAAAATGTGATGGTGGTGTGCATGGAGTGGCGCTTGGCTGGTGGTGTGTGTGGAGTTGCGCTTGGCTGGCGGTGTGAGTGGAGTGGCGCTTGGCTAGCAGTGTGAGTGGAATGGCGATTGGCTGGTGGAGTGCATGGAGTGGCACTTGGCTGGCGGTGTGTGTGGAGTGGCGGTTGGGTGGCAGTGTAAATAGTGACTTGCTGTTGGCCACTGCAACACACTGCCAGCCAAACGCCAGTCCACACACTCCCATCAGATGGTGTGATTGCTGTATTAGGCATGTGGGCATATGAAAGTGATTGGCCCTTGAATGGCACTGTCTGTTGATGCAAGGGTTGTAATGTGCTGGGCTCGCAGCTGGTGGCGTGAATGGTCTTGTGCATGTCATGTATGAAAGGTGTGTGAATGAACTGTAAAGTGGTTGGTGCCTTGACGTGGCTTTACAGCTCACAAGCTGTGAGTCATTGGTTCAGTTTTTTGGCCTTTCAGTTATTAACAGTATATTTCATTTTCGTGAAATCTCTTGTTAATAAGATTTGATCTACTGAACCATCACCCACCCTCGTGCCAAATCCAACCGGTATGTGTGGTAAAAATGCCAAAACTTGCTCCATTGTAATCAGGCGTCAGAGCAGACCTGTGACATGCTAGGTGTCTTGAGTGGGACCCCAATGATGAAGCATGCCACCAACTTGGTTGCTGGGTGAGGGTTCTTTTTAACATCTAGGTGTGCTTCTTTTCACAGTTTTAGTGTTTGGAACATCACAGAAGGATATGGATACATCAAAATGATCCATTACAAACCTACCTCTTTTTACGGTGGGGGCACCTGCGTTTTTGGTCCTGGGTGCGGCGGTTATCTTGGGAAACCTACCAAACCCAGAAATCTTTGAAAACTAGACACCCGGAGAAGTCCAGAAAGTGTGGCTTGACTGGATCCCCCAATATTTTCATACCCAACTCCTCTGCAAACTTCACAATTTACTTAAAAAAGCATACTTTTTTCACTTTCCTTTGTGGGATCACCACGCCGGTAGTTTTGTAATAGATCATTTTGATATATCCACGTTGTGTTTTAAGGCATTTCCTGTCACGGGCACTAGGCCTACCCACACAAGTGAGGTAGCATTTTTATCAGGAGACTTGGGTTAGTGCTGGGTGGAAGGAAATGTGTGCCTCCTCTTAGATTCCAGAACTTTCTATCATCAAAATGTGAAGACAAAGTGTTTTTTTGTTTGCCAATTTTTGAGGTTTGCAGAGGATTCTGGGTAATAGAACCTGGTGAGAGTCACACAAGTCACCTCATTCTGAATTTCCATACGCGTCTAGATTTCAGAAATGTCCAGGTTTACTAGGTTTTCATAGGTGCCGGCAGAGTTAGAGGCCAAAATTCACAGCTAAGCACTTTGCAAAAAACAGGCCAGTTTTCTTTGGGAAAATGTGATGTGTCCATGTTGTGTTTTGGGGCATTACCTGTTGCGGTCACTAGGCCTACTGACACAAGTGAGGTACCTTTATTATCAGGACACTTAGGGGAATGCTGGGTGGAGGGAAATGTGTGACTCCCCTCAGATTCCAGAACTTTCCATCACTGAAATGTGAGGAAAAAGTGTTTTTTGTCACATTTTGGAATTTTGCAAAGGATTCTGGGTAATAAACCTGGTAGGAGCCCCACAAGTCAGCCCATCCTGGATTCCCCTAGGTGTCTTGTTTTAAAAAATGCACAGGTTTGATAGGTTTCTCTAGGTGCCAGCTTAGTTAGAGGCCAACATCCACAGCTGGGCACTTAAAAAAAAACAGGTCTGTTTTCTTTGAGAAAATGTGATGTGTCCATGTTGTGTTTTGGGTCACTTCCTGTCATGGGCACTAGGGCTACCCACCTAATCAAGGTACCATTTTTATTGTGAGACTTGGGGGAGTGCTGGGTGGACGGAAATTTGTGGCTCCTCTCAGATTCTAGAACTTTCCATTACCAAAATGAGAAGAAAAAGTGATTTTCTGTTGCCAATTTCTGAGGTTTGCAAAGGATTCTGGGTAATAGAACCTGGTGAGAGCCCACAAGTCACCCCATCCTGGATTCCACTAGGTGCTAGTTTTAAAAAATACACAGGTTTGGTAGGTTTCCCTAGGTGCCGGCTGAGCTAGAAGCCAAAATCCACAGCTAGGCAATTTCCAAAAAACATGTCAGATTTCAATTTAAAAATGTGATGTGTTCATGTTGCGTTTCCTGTCGTGCGCATTATGCCTACCCACGCAAGTGAGGTACCATTTTTATTAGAAGACTTGGGGGAACACAGGATAGAAGAACAAGTGTTATTGCCCCTTGTCTTTCTCTACATTTTTTCCTTCCAAATGTAAGACAGTGTGTAAAACAGACGCCTATTTGAGAAACGCCCTGTAATTCACATGCAAGTATGGGGACCCCGGAATTCAGAGATGTGCAAATAACAAGTGCTTCTCAATACCTTATCTTGTGCTCATTTTGGAAATACAAAGGTTTCCTTGATACCTATTTTTCACTCATTATATTTCACCAAAAATGAATTGCTGTATACCTGGTATACAATGAAAACCCATTGCAAGGTGCCGCTCATTTATTGGCTCTGGGTACCTAGGGCTCTTGATGAACCTACAAGCCCCATGTATCCCCCCAACCAGAAGAGTCAAGTAGATGTAATGGTATATTGTTTTTGAAAATTTGACATTGCACAAAAAAGTTACAGAGTAAAACGTGGAGAAAAATGGCTGATTTTAACAATATTTGTTTTTACTTCAGCTATTAGTTTCTGTAAGAAATCCTTGTAAGATCTATCCAAATGACCCCTTGCTGAATTCATAATTGTGTCTACTTTTTAGAAATGTTTAGCTGTCTGGGATCCAGCATTGCTTTTAAACCCATTTCTGTCACTAACTGGAAGGAGGCTAAAAGCACAAAAAATTTTAAAAATGGGGTATGTCCCAGTAAAATGCCAAAATCGTGTTGAAAAATCTGGTTTTCTGATTCAAATCTGCCTGTTCCTGAAAGACGGGAAGATGGTGATTTTAGCACCACAAACCCTTTGTTGATGCCATTGCCAGGGAAAAAAACACAAGCCTTCCTCTGCAGCCCTTTTTTCCATTAAAAAAACCCCTGACATTTTCTCTGTATTTTGGCTACTTTCTTGGTCTCCTCCGGGGGAACCCACAAACTTTGGGTACCTCTAGAATCCTTTGGATGTTGGAAAAAAGAATGTAAATTTGGCATGGGCATCTTATGTGGACAAAAAGTTATGAGGGGCTAAGCATGAACGGCCCCAAATAGCTAAAAAAAGGTCTGGCACCTGAGGGGGAAAAGGCCTGGTAGCGAAGGGGTTAAAGAACCTACATATACCTACTGCTTGAGTCATCATAATCAGCTGATCCTGAGGTCGCAACTGCCATCGCAGTCATCTGGTGGTGTGGTTTTGACGCACAAGGAACCTTAGAGCGACGCAAGACATATACCTGACTTTGCTGAAGATGCATACCTATGTCTAATTATCTATGGGGTTTTACAAAGGACAAACATCACAGTGGGCCGATATGAGTAGGAGGGATTAGGCCACAATGTGACTTCAGAACAAGGTCTAGATCCAATAGAGAAAAGTGATGCTGGCACATTTGTGAGCCAGTTTGGACAATAGGGCACCATGTCATTGTGGAACGTGAAGGAAGCAAAGTTATCCAACTATGTCTCCCACACTTGAAAATCAAGCCTAATTTAAAAAAACAAAGACCACAAGCACATATTCTAATGAAGATGCCATCTTGAATAGGAACTCAACCACTGACCAAATTATACTGAAGTGTATTACAGTCTCAAATTCACAAAGTGCTTTAGCAATTTTCTGCTTTGGGTTAACAAACATTCACCTTAATGGCTGTCATGAAATACTGTTCTTAGAGTAAACATGTCAGTATTTATATATGACACTGTTCATTGGACTCCAGAACAATTTTGGTGAATGTGAGCTTCACAAATTCACTATATCTTCTTATGTAAGAATTATTCAAGGTTCTATTTGACAGGAGAATTGTATCAAAAACAAGTAGGTACTTCGGGTTGGTGCCTCCACGGTGACAGGCCCACCTTTAAAAAGTGGCTAAACCTTATATCGAAAGGATGACATCTGCTCACTCACTGTAAGTGGCAAAGTGTGCTATTCTGGTTGGCTCCTATTTTCAAATGTGTGCGCTGTCCTGTGTTTGTTGTATCTTGGCTGCTAGCTGCTGAAGTTGGTGTGCTGCTTGCAAGTTTCTATTTTATTGCAACTAGTCAACTATGAGGAAGTTGTGCATTGTATTTTTTTAAGAGATACAACACATTACTATATGATATTCTTATGTCCATAGTTGTGTTAGAAATCTAGAATGCAATATGTCAGCCCACCGCCACCCTTTTTGGAGACACTTGCTGATCCAACCATATCTTGGAGACAGTGGTATGATGCATTCGAAATATATTTGGGTGCTATTGGTGCATCAAGATTTAGACCAGAACATAAAACAATTCTTCTGCTTCATTCCTTTGGGTTTGAAGGGTGATCCATGTTTAAACACTTGCCAGAAATTCAGGTGGATGATGGTGAGGAACTGGATGATTTTCAGGTGCTCAAAAAACGCATCAACAGATTTCCTGTTCTGCTAAGCCTTGTTTCTTTCAAGACGCACATTTTTTAAGTGGGGGCAAAGAGTGAGTCAGTTTGATGCAGGCTGGTGGCAAAATGTCAATTGATAGCTTTAGTGAACAACTAATTCATGAGCACTTTATTTTTCATTGTACAGATAGGGCAATAAAATAGAAATTGCTATCTAAAGATAATCCTTCAATGTCAGAATCAATCAGGATTGCAAAAAGCATAGAAACCTTTATTAAAGCTGTGAAGGAAGTGAATGACAAAACCTAGGAACACATAAATCCATTGTGATGCAAGAAAGAGAAAGGGAAAGAAAACACATTTTCTTCATCCATCAGTTCAGAAACTAAAGTTAGTTAAATAATCTGTTTTTTACACAGTTCAACATATGTTTTTAGATGTGGTAATTCAACTCATGCAAAAGGGGGGGTGTTAGAAATGGGGTCTGTGGTTGGCAGTCAGTTTGCACTCTGTCCAAGCAGGGATCCTCACTATTGTCAGGGCAAAGGAGATACACACTTTAGATAACCCCTGCTTACCCCCTTGGTAGCTTGGCACAAGCAGTCAGGCGTTCCATCAAAGGCAATGTGTAAAGTGTTTGTACCAACACACACAGTAATACAGTGCAAAAACTACAAAAGGGATACCACACCAGTTTAGAAAAAGTAGCCAATATGTATCTAACTCAAACAAGACCAAAACGGCAATAATCCAATATACACAAGTAAAGTTATGAATTTTCAAAATAATAGAATCTTACTCTATGGAAAACAATGGAAGCTTTGTTGTTGAACAAAGTACCTGGCTTTGCGTCAAAAATAAAGTTCCACAGGTGAGCATGCGTAGGAAAAGTCAGCGATGCGTTGATTCCTTACTCGCAAGTGAGGCTGTGCGTTGTTTCTTCTCCAGTCGGGTAGGCAATACGTTTTTTTCTTTCCTGCAAGAGAGCGATGGGTTGATTTCTGGACAGGGCACCTCGGATCCATACATGATCACGATGGCTTTGATGCCCAGCAAAGATGCATGAGAAATCTGGCCGCACGGTGATGGAAAACCGTGCTGAGTGCAGTTTGCATCATTTTCAGCAGCCGCAAGTGGGTGTTGTGTCGTTTCTCCAACCGCGATGCAGGTGATGAGTTGAAATCAGGAACAAGGAGGGTGGTGCGTCGTCTTTACAGCTGCTTTGTGGGTGGTGCATCAAATTGTTCCTGCACGGCTCCCTTTGCGTGGAATTCCATCCTTGTTCTACCAGCTTCACCTTTCAAGGGCCTAAGGCCTGGATAGGGCACCACTTGGCAGGGCAGGAGTCTCAGCAGAGAGTCCAGGTGCTGGCAGAGAAAGTATTTGATGGCCCTGAGACTTCAAAGCAGGAGGCAAGCTCAATCCAAGCACTTGGAGATTCTTTACAAGCAGGAATATACCACAATGTCCAGTCTCTGTCCCCCTTGTCAGGCAGAAGCAGCAACTGCAGGATAGCCCGACCAAGCACAGTCACAGGCAGGGGCAGCACTTCTCCTCAGCTCTTCAGCTCTTCTCCTTGGCAGAGGTTCCTTTTGGTTCCAGAAGTAAATCTAAAAATCTGGGGGTTTGAGTCTACTACTTACACCCATTTCTGCCTTCGGAGTAGGCAAACTTCAAAGGAAAGTCTCTGTTGTTCACAAGATATTGCCTTGCCCAGGCCTTGCTCCAGATTCACACCAGGAGGTTGGAGACTGCATTGTGTGAGGGCAGGCACAACCCATTCAGGTGTAAGTGACCAGTCCTCCCTCCACTCCAGCCCAGATGGCTCCTCAGGATATGCAGGCTATACTCCACTGTCCAGAGGAGATTCACAAACAGCCCAACTGTCAGTTTGACCCAGAAAGTGAATACACAATCGTGCAGAGTCACAGAACAGTATAAGCAAGAAAATGCCCTCTTTCTAAAAGTGACATTTTCAAGCTGACAATTTAAAAAACAACTTTACCACAAGATTTACTTTTAAATTGTGAGTTCACAGACCCCAAGCTCAAATCTCTATCTGCTCTCAAAGGGAAAATGCACTTTTAGGGATATTTAAAGGCAGTTCCCATTTTAATCTTTGAGAGAGCTAGGCCTTGAAACAGTGAAAACAGAATTTGGCAGGATTTCACTGTTAGGACATGTAAAACACACCAGTACATGTCCCACCTTTAACATACACTGTACCCTGCCCATGGGCCTACCATAGGGGTGTCTTACATGTATAAAAATGAAAGGTTTAGGCCTGGCAAGTGGGTACACTTGCCAGGTCGAATTGGCAGTTTAAAACAGCACACACAGACACTGCAGTGGCAGGTCCGAGCCATGTTTACAGGATTACCCATGTGGGTGGCACGACCCGTGCTGCAGGCCACTAGTAGCATTTAATGTACAGACCCTGGGCACCTCTAGTACACTTTACTAGGAATTTACTGGGAAATCAAAAATGCCAATTATGGATCAAAGCAATCACTAATACAATTTATACAGAGAGCTCATGAACTTTAGCACTGGTTAGCAGTGGTAAAGTGCCCAGAGTCCTAAAGTCAACAAAAGATGGTCAGAAAAAATAGGAGGAAGGAAGCAGAAAGTTTGGGAACGACCCTGGAAAAGGGGCCAGAGCCAACAGGGGAAATTGTTTCCAGAAAAAAAAGTCCAGTGTAGAATATGAAGTAAAATTGGTAATTTTGCCAAAGTATGTCAGAGCATGAAACGCAGGAGTAGTTATGTTGCTGTGGTGTGCGATGAGAATGACAGGGGTCATGGTAGACATGGTACTAGAAGTAAAAAAAGGTGATGTCAAACATGGTGATACAGAAGAATGTGAAGATCCTTATGTCAATATTCAGATTGGGTACTAAGTGATAAGTGTGAGAGAGGGCCTCTTTTTGACATAGTTATCCCCTACTTTTTGCCTGATGTTGATGTGTTCTAGAAATTGTAGTTTAATACAAGAACTGGACACTAGTCAAACAAGTTTCCCAGCTACATGATGGGCACCCTGAACCTTGACAATGTTTCTAACTGGTCTTATCCAGCTGCCACCTCCAATATACAAACCTTGGGGGAGAGGCCCACCTCTCTGGTTTGGAAGACAAAGCCCTTCCTGGGCGGAGGAGCTAACACCCTCTTCCTCAGGAATGTGCACTGTCCTGCTGGTGAGCTTCAAAGGGCTTACCGCCCTTGAAAGTCGACCCCCCAAGCCTGCTGTTAGCAGCAGCTGGCATCCCCCTTTGCAGACCCCCACTTTTGGTGGGAGCAAAGGCGGGAAACCTAACAAGGGGTATGAGGGATGGCCTCAACATGGCATTTACCACCCCTAAGGTGTTGCTGCGAGGTGGATCATCAAATTCAGTTTCCTCCATCTTGGAATGGAGGAAAATATCCAATTAGGCTTAGAGCAGTGACCTTTCCCACAGGAAGTCATCATTATAGTGGGTGTAGCCACCCAAAGGTAAGTGTCCCATTGGACACTACAAGGTTTCTCCTAAAACACCTGCTAAATTTAGTATTTAGTGGGCATCCCTACTCATAGATTTCAGATTCAAAAGGACAAAGAAGACCAGCACTAAAGACGATCTAAAGCAAGAGAACCGTGGACATACTGCATCAAGAAAAGGCCCCAAACCCTGCCTGCAGCACCCAGGACCTGAAAATCACTGCTGTGGTGGAGCTGGACCCTGGACTGACCCCAAGAAACCCAGGGGACCTCCAGGCTTCACAAATCGCCCCACATCTCCCTTCTGAGTGGAGGCAACACTTTGCAAACCAACAAAGATTAATAAGTCAGTGAGGGTCACTTCACAGACTGGCCAATATTTCCACAACCGAAGACGCAGCCAGACCCAACAATACACCAATGACTGCCAGGACAAACCCCGCAAGTCTGCCAAGTTTGGTGGCACTGTATCCTCCAATAGCAGAGTCGTGCCAATACCTCGTGCAATGGTCAGTGCTCATCAGAAACCAAGAAAGCAGCTCCTTCTGAAGTGCAACTGTACCCCCAGTTGAGGGACTTCAGGAACACCATGGACCTCCCACCGAAGTGCACTAATTGTCCTGCAAACAACCCTGACCATGACCTGCATCTGGAACAGAGAGGCATCTTTGCACACAGCCCTTGGATCAACAACTCGCCCTACACCCGACCGACCTCCGCCCTGCAATGAGGAACCAGCTGTGCTCCAAGGGACCCTTACCCCCTGCGACCTTGACACCACAAGAGGACCCCAAGCCACTACCTTTAAACCTGCTCCTGCATACCTTTTCCACGTGGTCCGTGGCAGTGGCCCTGCACCAGCTCCAACAGTCTTTCCAAAGCTGCTCCCGCCGGAACCAGGAGCCACCTCCACTTCTCCTGTTAGCACAGTGTGCCCACCGACAACTGTGACCAACATACCAAAGCTTTTTTTCAGGTGGCCTCCCATTGATTCCTGTGGAGCGTAATTACGCACAGAAAAACTGCATTAATTAAAACTTCAAAAATTAATAACTTAAAAAGTACTTATCCAATTTTGATAATCTTGGTCTTAACATTTATTAAAAATCTGAAGTATTTTTATGAATTGGTCTCAAGTTATTACTTTGAGTGTGTGAGTCGCATGAGTGATACTGTGAGTACAACAAATGCTTTGCACTTCTCCAAGATTAGCCTAACTGCTCGACCAAGCTACCTCAAAAACTAGAGCATTAAGTGATCTAGTTTTTGCCTCTGGAAATCAAAGTGTGGTGCTTGGACCCCCTACACAGTGTGCCAGTTTTTACACTACTTAGAGGGCCAGCCTCCTACAGTAAGGTTATTGGTAGATTTGGGGGCTAGGATCGCTATGATCATACAGGAACTATTTCAATAGACGTGGAGCAATCTACAATTGATGCCACAATAAAGATCCCCCATTTCCTATGAAGGTTGGAAAATTTAACTGCAGAGATATTTTGAGGATATTCTGGTATTTAAAGTGGGGCATAAGCATGGAAACTTTTTGCTGAAGTGAAAGGATTAAACATATTGGGGTGGTTTCACAAGAGACTGTTCAGCATGATATTAGTCCTGGAACAAGTGAGTGTAGTATGGGACAGCAGTGTAATTGAAAAAATACTGAACCATTTTCTCAGGATATCCTCAGATAAAATTGGAAGGATAAATGGTATCAAACGCAATATTACAATGAAAGAAAATGCCACACCCGCTAAACATAAATTGAGAGTGGTGCCTTTCAGTGTCATGGAGGACTTAGAAAAAGAACTCGAAGTATTATGTGAGAAAAGCATCATCAAACCAGGGGAATACTCTCTCTGGCTTTTCCCTTTAGTGGTGGCCTTGTAAAAAAAAGGAGAATTACAGGTATGTGTGGATCTTAGGGCACTCAATATAGAAATTTGGGTGGATTCAAATCCTCTTCCAAAAATTAACAAGATGCTATCTATTATTTCTGGGGTGAATGTTTTCACAAAATTGGATCTAGGACCCAATACCACCAGATAGAATTACAACCAGAATTTCACCACTTTACTGCATTTGCAATTCCCAAGGGGGGAACCTATCAATAGTGTTGAATGCCATTTTTCTCGTGTCAGTGGCCTCAGTATTTGAAAGAGTGATTGCTATAGACAATAAGACAATATACTGATACATGAGCTTAAGGAACATGATGCTATTCTCAGAGAAGTACTCAATTTGATAATTATGGTGTGGTTTTCTAAAGGGACTAAGGTGAATTTTGAAATGATTCCGTTGAATATCTAGGACATGTGATTTCTTGTGATGGAGTTCAGCCTAAACCAGGTTTGATCAATTTCATATGTGATGCACCACCTCCTGCAGACAAGGTGGTATCAAGTCCTTCTTGGGTTTGTGTGAATTCTATTCCCAACTTTGCATCTGGAGTCAGACCCATTTCCAATCTACTTAAGACAAGGATTTTAAATGGGGTCCATACTGTGCCAAAGCATTTATTGATATCAAACAATAATTGCCAAATGTTGAAGTTCTTAAACCATGTAATCCTAACCTAAAATGTTGGTTGGGACGAAGAATTCATACTTGGTTTTGCCTCTAGGGTTCTCAAAGACACTGAATTTAATTACATTGTAGTAGAAAAAGGGCTTTTAGCTTGGTGGCACACCACTGAGAGGTTTAAAAGTGATCTTTGGTTTAGTTATTTTGACCTTCAGACAGATCACAAGCTCCATTCTCAGTGGTACGAATGCCAAAACCAGTAGACCAATATTGGCTCGATTTGTGGCTAGATTGCTCCAATCCCATTTCGATGTGGTCCACATATCAGGGGAAATGAATTTAAAAACAGATCTCCTATCAAGATTTCCAAGCAAGGATCGGATCAACAAGAAAATAACTTAGATGATGAGTGTTGTCTAATTGCAGCCTTTGAAGTTGAGAAAGTTGACCCATTCTCTGAAACGGAATAGAAAGATGCCACTAAAAATGGTGAAGTATTAAGTTCTGTATCCAAATACATTATAAAAGGGTGGCCTAGGAAAAAGCTCTGTCTCTGGGTGTCCAACTATATTGTAAAGTATCAGATGAGTTATTGAGTTATCCATAGAAGATGGGCTAATCATGAGATCAGATAAATTAGTACCCTCAGAGAAAATGTGGGAACTTATTTTAGAAAAACACATGAAGGACATGTAAGTACCACACTAATGAAATGTAGAGTATTAGCTTAATTTTGGTGGTCACTTATTGGCAGTGAAATTGATTAGATGTTGAGGAATTGTTTAGTGTGTGCCACATGTGACAAATCCTTGAAAGCCTCAACTCCGCCATAACCAAATGGCCTTGTTGAGTGCTTTGCCCGTGTTGTGGTAGGGTGTGGAAGATGAGCTTTAATCAATAAATATGTGGTTAGTACAGCGGTTCAGACAATGTTGAGATTTTACAGGACCACACCACATTTGTGTACATCAAAGGGAGGAAACCAGGCACTCAATTTAGACCTGCCTGGATATCAAGGTTGTTGAAACACCAATCATCTGACAATAAGTTAGATTCTTTTATACAATCTAACATAATGTCAGCTCAGCAGAAACAAAAAATGCCCTTAAGAAAAGTGTCAGTGAGAAACCCATTGTTGTAGGAGACCTGGTACAAATGAAGAAACCTCAAATTGTCATAAAAGGTTATCCAAACTGTCCTGATCCTGTTGCAGTAGATAAAGCTTGCAGAAGTGCTGTGAGAGTTTTAGGGCACCATTGCTGAAATGGGCCGAAGGTAACTAAAGTTCCTGTTCATCGAAAAACTGTGCCTGCCATTGATGATCAAAAGTCAGAAGCAAATAAGTTGCAGTATACCATGCATGATTATCAACCTGTGTGTAAGAGTGAAATAAGTCGTAAAAAGCCTTTGAGGTATACATAATCTTTATTCCATTCCAAAGTAGCAGGTGAAGGCCAGTGTATGCTTGTGTATGCTAGTGTGCTTTTGTGTATTTTCAAGTTATTTTTCCTTATCAGTTGGTTATGTCATTGGTGTTTTTACAGATGCATTGCACTCAAATGTTTTCTATGTTCTTCCTTAATGAATATTAATATTTCATAATTTAGAATACCAATATATTGTTTAAAAAACAAGAGGAAAACTCATGTAGTATTTTTATGTAATGTTGGAGCTTTGGGCTGTGGGGATTTGGTGGAATGTGGGTTGGAACTGAAGAGGAAAATGAGTCTGTTGGAGACCTACCTGTGAGCAGCCTGGAGTGACTCAAGGTCATGTGAGCTTTGCTCAATAAATTGAATTGATCGCACAAACCTGTGTGATTTCTCGCCTCATCATAGCATCACGTCACTACGGAGCATATGGTGTGTGGCAGAGTTCGTAAATCTTTGTGTCTCTTTCTTTGTAGTCGAGTCTGTTCTAGCCTCGGTTTGCATTGTCCTTAGGCATCTCCTCCTGTTGCTGTCAGGTGTTCACCCTTTTTGTAAGTCTTCCCCTTTCCTGACAGGTGTTCACCCTTTTTGTAAGTCTTCCCCTTTCCTGTCAGGTGTTCACCCTTTTTGTAAGTCTTCCCCTTTCCTGTCAGGTGTTCACCCTTTTTGTAAGTCTTCCCTTTCCTTTTGCTGTCTCTGTTGTCTGGTAGTTGTTTTTTCGTGTCTCTCCTCCCTTTCGTTTTTTTTTCTTTTATTGTCCCCTTTCTGCTTCATTTATTTTTTTCCTCCTGTTTGGTTTTCTATAGAGAACCTGCACTCCTGTGTCGAAGGTAGCTGTGGCAAAGCATACCGTGCTTTCCTATGGTAACTGGAGCCTACGTGTGAGGGAGGCCTCACACAGGGCCTCTGAGGAGGGAAGCACTAACTCGGGGCCCAAGCCAGAAGCAGGTCAGGCGTGACATTCCGAGTGGGCTCGCACTTGGAGGCCGCAGGCAATGTACGCATGCGCAGCACTAAAGGCAGCCTTATAGGGACAGACGGTGTGCTCTGATTCAGTCCTGCTTGTGGGACGGTGTCTGGGTACCCCCAGATTGCCAGGAGGGCAGCCGGACCAGAAAGAGGAGGGCACAGATGAAAACAACCTTGTTGTCAGTGTGGTACCCAGTGTTGGGGAGCGCAGGCCTTGTTAAGCTGGACAAAAAACAAATGCAGACACACGCTCTACTGCACTACTGTAGTCTGGGCTGTGAGGTTGGTGTGCATAAGCTCGGGTTCAGGGATCACCCTCAAGGGCTGAGTGGCTCACCACAGTGTGCTCCATTCTATCCTAGTCTGCCTTTTCTCAGTCTTTCTTCATGGGTTAGTCTTTGTCCACAAAGTCTTTTTGTGAATTGCAGTTTGAGGCTAGCCTGCTTTATTTGCAAAGGCTATCTTCCACTCTTCCTGGATGCCCCCTCACTAACTCTGTCCCCCAAGATTCTTGTTCTGATTGAATTCCCTTTGGGAAGTGGGTCCATGTGAAAAGCAGAACTGCTTCAGAACAAGCTGATGACAGCACTTAACAACAATCGTTCCCAAATATGACAGTATGAATACATTTATAGGCAGTCTTTCATAGACAGAAGCTGTTAGCACTGTAAAATGTGGTCACCTGAGACTTTGATGTGTGGGGAGTCTCAGGTGTGTGTGCCCAAATTCGCTTTAAACCTTGTGTCTAACCTCTAACACCACACCTCATGTCAGGATGTGTGTGAGTGTCTCTCTATCACGACAAAGGTTACATAGGCCACTACATTCTTCACAAATTTAACATGACATACCAAAAGTGCCTAACCACCTTGCAGCATAACTTTGAACAAGTACATGATTTATGTATCACTTCACAGTTAAACATAGACTCTCAGCCACTTCAGCCTCCATATGTGCAATCTCAGCTGATAGGGCCAGTCCCTGGATGTCACAACCCCCACTGTTATGACCCCCTCTTGGGCCCTGTGTTCTTTGAATTTTACACACCGGTCTCATGTAACCCTTCTCTTGTGGCACCTTTCTGTCTTGTGCAACTCATGGCCCCCTCCATAAGCTCTTGAACCATTGAACCCTCTTTATTTTTGCTGGTTTGTTCTGCCTTGCACCTGCACATCTCCTGCATGATTAGCAGTATTGTCTTACTTTTAAATAATGCTCTTGGATTCAGTTAAACTGTTAATTGTTTGCGACTGCCACTTGCACCTGCCACCTGCAAAAGGTTGCATTTTTTATAGAACACATGTTCTTCCCAGGTTTCTTGTAAACTTCCTCTGTTCCACATATGACACATGACTTTCTAGAACAGTCTATCCAAGCATAAATACTCATCTGAACCTGAATTTGGGCTTGGCCTCATTCAGGTCCTGCACAAGCATCTTCCCTGCATTCACCTCCTGAGTTGCCTAAAGCGTTTAGAGCTCTAGTCTTCCATGCTTTTCTGATGACCTCATGATCCTGACTCCTGCAATGCTTCCAGTGTCTTTATTCTTGGCTTCCTACAACACAGTCTTCTGTCTTTCTTCAGATTCCAGTTAAAGTACTAAGACAAGGCTAAGTACTTGATCCTCAGGTTAGTGCGCACTAATCCAAAGTTCAATTTAAATAACTCAAGACTGAGTTTTGTGAAGGTGTGAGAACATTATTCGAAATCGGACATTGTATGAGTCCCCCAGATATAAAGAGGCTCGGCGCTCCAGCCTCTTTTCCTCGAGCGCTCCAAACTTTATTGTTCATAAACTGAAGGCTGTTTCTACAGTCTTCCTTGACTAGTTATATCAAGTAGTCGAGAAGTTTCTATTTCAAGAACTTGCATTTGAGTGTTTTGTTCTGAACATTGTATTTTATGACCTTGGGAGTGTCAGAAAACTCCAGTTTATTTTTTAACCTGCTCTTATGCAATATTTATAATGAAGCCTGTAAGTGTACATTAATTGTAAACAGTTACTAAAACATCATGTGCTGAGAGCTATTGGTAAACTTTGCTTCTTGTTTCTAGTGCTACACACCTGAGTCAAAACTAACAAGACCCAGGGTTTTCTAACCCTACTAGTCATATCACAAGCGAGATGATCAGGCCCAGTGATCCAGTTTCATTTTTTCTTCTTTTTCCTCAACCCACCTCCCTCTCAGGGGCCGTCTGTGAAACTGAACTATTGGTCTTTTTTCACACTGTTGGCCCAGCTAGGATTAGGGGTCCGGCATTACCTCCGCGGTAGGAACCAGGTGAGTGCATGACACTGAACATTTAAAGGGCCTCTGTCTGCTTGCTTGTGCTAACCAGCAAACAAAACATCCTCAGACCATGACTGAGATTCAACAGGGGAACCAGGAGGGACAGAAGTCTCTGGCTCTCTGAGCTCTCTGATGTACTCATCATTCACGCACTCCTGGATGCAGTTTCCTGGCTCACCTGGTGTGCTAACTAACCATTTTTTTGCAGTTAGATTTGGTTCCTGTAAGACACTCACTTTCTCTTTCAGCAGTGACCAAAGTGCCTTGTCTCTTTTTGACTACTCACGATGCCTCTCAAATAGTAGACTGAACTTTCCTCTGCCTTACCTGTTGCGCATCAGTACTTGATCTGTGAAATCAATATTCAACTCCTTCAAATGGCGGAAAAGGTTGGCTTTTACGTTGTTATCTTGCCTTCTATGTTGGTTGGCATATACATCCATCGGAGGGGGTACCTACATGTTTGTAAGGGTAATAGAGCCTCGCAGAGCTCATTCAAAGAAGACATCTGCTGGGGAACAGCAAGGGGTGTGGTGATGAGTGTGCTGATATGGCCCCAAGAAACTTCAAAATTAAAATTTTAAATTGTCTTGCTGCTCTAGGCCTAAGTTGATAGCTTTATTTAAAGTTTTCATCGGTTTTAACACCCCTCCAATGGCCTGGAGCTGCGAAGGAGGTATTTTGTGGTGAGCAACTCAAAGGGACTTTAGATATGCTCTCAAGTCACCTCATTGGAAGGATGGGTTGTATCTGGCCCTTTTTGCAGGGTTATCCCAAACCTTTTGCCTTCCTCCTAATTTTTTTACATTCTCTTTGTTGACTTTAGGACTCTGGGCACTTTATGTAGTGGTGTTCCAGCAGCTTGGGCTGATAGAGGTAGCTATAGTAGAGCAGCTTAGGCTGAACTAGGAGACATGCAAAGCTCCTGCAATACCACTTATAATCACACAGTACTTATACACAAGTAAAGGCAATACTCAGTGTTACCAAAAATAAAGGTAGCTTATTTGGGTTACACAGTACCAAAAATATCTTAGAGGTAATACTCCTTCTGGAGGTAAGTATTATACACAATATATACCTTAGACACAATAAGGCGAGTAATTAGGCATAGGATAGTGCCAGCAATAGAAAATGCTATAGAATGAAATGGGAGAAAATAGGTCTGGGGCAACACAAACCATATACTAAGAAAGTGGAATGCGAATCACAAATTCCCCCCCTAGACAAGTGTAGTGTATCCAGAATCGCTGGGAGAGTAAGAATACAGCAAAGGTAAGTAAATTACCCCACCCCAGAGCCCAGAAAAGCAGGAGTAAAGTACTGCAGGTGTCCTTAGGACACGCTACAAGTCGTGATTAGAGTTATTGCCAGAACCAACCAAGTTTGCAAACAACAAATGGTGGATTCCTGGACCTGAAGACCTGCAAAGGAAGGAAACCAAGCCCAGAAGTCGAAAGAAGTTCCAGGAAGGACAGGAGCCCCTGCCAACCCGGAAAAAGGTACAAAATAAGAGTCCCCGGTTGGACGAAGATTGCAGAAATGCACCCTAGGAAGATGTCAGCTGGTTCCTGCATGATGCACTGGATGTCCCACGTCGTGAAGCTGGATGCAAGTGAGTTTTGGTGCTGGATTTTTCCAACAAGCCTTGGTTTCGGCAAAGTCGTGTATTGTGTCAAGTAGGTACTATCTGGACCCAGGAGGGACCTGGAGGCCTCAATTCTGTGTGAGGAGGAAGAGGGGGTTCTCAGCACTCCAGAGAGCCCTCAGAGCACCAGATAGCACCCATGGGAGTCCCAGAACATGGGGACAAAGGAGGTTCAAAATGCAGTTGGTGCAGTACTACAAAGGAAGGTCCCACGCCGCCAGAGAACAACTCAGTGAGTTGAGCATTGCAAGATAGAGTGTTGGGGATGTGGGCCAGGCTGTGCACAGAGGAATTTTGCAAATAGTGCACAGAGGCCTCAGGAAGTGAAGAAGACACAGTGCACAGGGGTGCTGTCATTCTGGGGGAAGGCAAGGTCTGACCTCCTCCAAATTGGGACAGCAGGACCACAGGACAGTCTGTGTCAATGGGGTCCACCCTCTGTGTTCCAAGGAACCCGCTCGTCTCCAGGAGAGGAGTCCAAGAGAACCGGTTGTCAACTTAGAAGGTGCCTGCTTCAACAAGGGAATGACTCTGTCACCCCACGGGAGATTTCTTCAGTCCTTCTGGTGCAGGATGAAGACAGGGACTCCTCCAAGCGTGCACACCATGGAAACTGTTGCAGTTGCTGGCTGGAGCTGAAGTTGCAGAGGAGAAGTATCCCTTCTGGATACTTTGTTGCTGTTACAGCGGTTCCTGGAGCAAGCTGCTGTTGATCCGAGGTCAGAGGATGAAGCAGTAGTTGCAGAGGACTCCTGCTGGAAAGTTGCAAGTAGAATCTGAAGAGTACCCACAGGAGAGACCCTAAATAGCCCTGAGAGGAAAATTGGCTACCTTATCAGGCATGGACCTATCAGGAGGGGTCTCTGACGTCACCTGCTGGCACTGGCCACTCGGAGTCCTCCCGAGAGCCCCCACACCTGACAAAGCAAGATGGCTGAAGTCTGGGACACACTGGAGGAACTCTGGGCACCACCCCTAGGGTGGTGATGGACAGGGGAGTGGTCACTCCCCTTTTCTTTGTCCAGTTTTGTGCCAGAGCAGGGACAAGGGGTCCCTGAACTGGTGTAGACTGGCTTATGCAAGGAGGGAACCATCTGTGCCCTTCAAAGCATGCTCAGACCCCGGGAGGGCAGAACCCTGTCTCTGAGGTCACAGCAGCTGTAGCTGCATTGCAAGCCTCAGAGAGCTGGTTTGGCAGTACTGGGGGTCCATAGTGGAGCCCCCAGGATGCATGGAATTGGTTCCCCAATACCAGGTTTGGAATGGGGGGTCAGTTTCATGATCTTAGACACCTTACATGGCCATATTCTGAGTTACCTTTGTGAAGATACATAAAGGTATTGACCTATGTGTAGTGCATGTGTGTAATGACGTCCCCGCACTCACAAAGTTACAGGAATTGGCCCTGAACTATGTGGGGGCACCTTTGCTAGTGCAAGGGTGCCCTCACACTTAGTAACTTTGCATCTAGTCTTCATTAAATGAAGGTTAGATATATAGGTGATTTATAAGTTACTTAAGTGCAGTGAAAATGGCTTTGAAATAATGTGTGCACTATTTTATGCAGGCTGCAGTGGCAGTCCTGTGAAAGGGCATTTCTGAGCTCCTTACGGGTGGCAAAAGAAATGCTGCAGCCCATAAGGATCTCCTGGAACCCCAATGCCCTGGGTACCTAGGTACCATATATTAGGGACTTATAAGGGGGCTCCAGTGTGCCAATTGAAATTGGTAAATGAAGTCACTAGCCTATAGTGACAAATTTAAAAGCAGAGAGAGCAAAAGCACTGAGGTTCTGATTAGCAGAGCCTCAGTGACACAGTTAAGCACTATAAAGACACACACATTAGGCCGTAAACTATGAGCACTGAGGTCCTGACCAGCAGGATCCCAGTGAGACAGGCAAAAACATACTGACATACAGGTAAAATTGGGGGTAACATGCCAAGAAAGATGGTCCTTTCCTACACATTACCACTGCTAATCATTGCTAAGGTGCATGTGCTCTTGCCTCTAAACATAGTATAATTGGACTATACCACCCACAGAAGTCGCCTTTCAGACCTGTCTGAGGGCTTCCACTGAAGAACCTGTGTGCACAGTTTACTCCCACTTTGACTTGGCATTTAAAACTACTTGCCAATTTTAAATCTCCCCTTGTACTACACACTGGTCGCCCCTAAGATAGGCCCTAGATAGCCCTATGGGCAAGGTTCTGTGTAATTAAAAGGTAGGACATGTACTTCTATGCTTTGCATGTCCTAGTAGTAACAAACAGCCTATTTCCTTTTTCATTACTGTGAGGCCTGCTTCTCTCTTAAGATAGCATTGGGAATTCCCTTATATCCTATTAAGTGTAAATCCTGATCAGATAGGGGTAGCATTGTCGTGATTGGTATGTTTAGATTAGTACTGATAAATCCTCCTTACTGGTGAAACTGGTTTTCACATTATTATTTTAGAAATGCCACTTTTAGAAAAGGGCCATTTCTCAGTGCTTATTACTCTGTGTACTTTGCAGCCTGTCTCCATTCCACGTATGGCCTGGGTGACAGCTACACTTTGTGTATTTTCTCTAGACAGCCACAACACAGGAAGGTCTGGGTGTGACAGGCCATTTGTTTGCATACTGATAGTCTTCCCTGGCTGGGAGAGGGAGAGGTGTTTCACATTTGCATGTCAAAAGGTTGTGTTCTGTCCTCCTACACAGGGCTGATTTACTTCCTACTAAATGTCTGGAGCCACAGCTGGGGGGAAAAGAATTGGTGTGCACTTCTAAGGGCTCCTTTGAAGTCACCCTCTACATCAAAGGTATTTTGGAGTATAAGTACGGGGTCTCTGACCCCATGTTTTGAGACACTGCACAGGACTTATAACCAGATGCTGCTGGCTCTACATGCAACACATACCCAGAGGACTGCCGTGCTGCCAGAAGGGACTACCATCTGGACCACCTGATTTGTTGTGTTGGCCTGATGCCTGCTGATTGCTGAGCTGCAGGACGGACTGCCATTTTACATCTTGCCTTAGGTGGTGGCCTGCTGCCTGCCTGTTCTTTGTGGCTTGTTGACCTGTCCCCTCCCTGTTATTTTGGGATCTCAGGGATCTATAAAGATTCCATCAAGCAACTTCAACTTAAAAACCAGCAAATGGGTAGCACTTCACCCTGTTGTAATCAAGAGCTGCAATTGACTTGAACCTCAAGACAAAGTAACCAGCACCCCTGATCTGCGTCCTGATCGGAGACTCCAAAGCCCCATTGTGCTCTCCAGCGCGGCCCCCTTCTCCTCAATAGGAGAAGCGTGTCAGCCGGCATGGAGATCCCAAGCACTGATTGAAAATGCCACCTGTAAGTACTTTGCCCCCGTATGTCAGCAAATTCCCTCAGGGTGTCCCCTTTCAGCGAGCCACCCTGAGGGAGCCCACTTAAGTGAACAACTGGCAAGCGTCCCTTTATTATGTTTCTTGATCACGTTGCCGAACCTCCTCTCACACCAAGTCAGCACAGATGCTTCTGGCCACCCCTCTTTGGAGGTGGGCTCCAAATCCAGACAGAAATTGTCCCGGCGGATGGTACACTACTCCAGACACTGAGGACAGTAGGGGTGTGGCCTGCAGACAGGGCAAATCTCCTAAGGATACCATACCCCATTACTGCCCACAAACCTTGTCTGAACACCTCCTTGTTAGAGAGGAGGACACCACGAGGTCTCCTGCATGGCCCTGAAGTGTTTGTACCCCCCTTTTTGGGCTGTACCTTGGGGGGCACTTGAAGTGCTGTCGTCTTCAAGGGTGAGACCTCGTAGGAGGCCCCCACTCTGCTTATATAGGAACTTAACTGTGAGTTACCGTATTACCATTAATAGGCCTGTGCCCTAGTCATGTATACATCTGTTTCATTCAGGGTCAACCAAATCTACTGTAACTCTGCTACAAGGAGCACAGATGTGCTGGACCCCATGTTTTTTTTTTGTTAATTGTGGGATTCATGTGCTTTCCTCTAAACATGTGTGCACTACCAGCAAAGTATTTATGATGTGATGGTGGTATATTGTAATGCATGTACTTTTTTCATAATCTGCTGCATTTCCTACACTAATTATTTCTGATGTATATTGTTTTGCCTTGCACGGTGCAAGATAACAAGTATAATCAGATTAATTGCATTGCATGCACAGTATTTATAGTTCACATACTTTTGGTCTTGTTTTATGTTTAATATATTATGGGCAGATTTATGAAAAGTGGCACCAAGTGCAACACCATTTTTCTTGTGCCCTTTATAGCCCCCCTAATACCACCATGCTTGGGCTGCATTTAAAATACAGCGCACCATGGCGGTAGTCTGGAGTACTAACGTCATACTTTTTAGTCCAACACTTTGCAAGATTAGCGTAAAAAATGTAGACTCTAATCCTGCAAAGCACCCAGAGACCCATTGAAAACATTGGGAGCCTCCCTTTAACGCCTGCTGTTAGCAGGTGTTAAAATGCTGATATAAATGAGGCAAAGAAATCTCTTAGATTTCTTTGCACCATTGTTTTGGCACACCTAGCGCCGGAATGCCCCCCTTCCATACAATATGCCTGGTGCAGAAATAATGTGGTGCAAGGGGTTACAAAGTGGCTCAATGCAAGCATTACACCACTTGTAGATATGGAATGGGGTTTTTGGCCTTCCAGCGTCACATAGCATCAAAAAAATTACTCTTATGTGGCGTTGGAATGGAGCTAGGCCTTTTTAAATCTGGACCTATGTCTTCTCATATAATCCTGTGTGAAGTCTCTTTTGTGGTGTATTCATTGTGTTGCTGTGTGAGTGTTTTGTGCAAATGCTTTACACTTTGCCCCTGATGATAAGCCTGCCTTGCCTGCACCACGCTACCAGAGGTTGAGCACAGGATATCTTTGGTGTGCAACTTACTTGCCTTGACTAGAAGTGGGTTCTGCTTGGCTTAGGTGCATACCCTAGCCAACCAGAATTGTCAGTTTTCAACACTTTTGGCAGCCCAAGCAAGGCAAATATATTTTCAAACTAGTGCTGTGTTTGCTTGAAGTTTGTGCTGGTAAGTATCTTGATGAATGTAAATTCAGAGTAAGCGATCCAAAGCTAGTACTCAGGTGCTAAAATTGGGCCTTCACTGGACTATTCTGTGATAACACCGACTATCCAGCTTATCCAGTTTATCATGTGGTGATCTTGACACCACAGGCATCAAGACACTAGTTCATCTACACAGAGTCCATCTCTGGGAACCACATCTTTTCGCAAAGCCAGGCCTCTTTTTTTGGTGGCGCCATGATGAACTACGTGGGTAAGCTGCATGATTTGACTTCTCAATGACTTCGGGATGACTAGTCTGTAATCTCAAAGGAAGGTGCCATCATTGGTGGTGCTGAGCTCATTGTGCATGTTCCACAGTGTTCTGAGGTCTCTCTGATATTTATTATTGTGAACACCTACATTCGGCAGAACGTGTTCCAGTAGTTTGAATTTGATGCAATGCAGGCATTTTAGAGGCACACCTTCTCTTGTGTGCCCATTAACTATGTCTGGAAGATCAATGTTCTGACGGCGCTACACTAAGGTGTCCCACTCAGCATATTCACGTGCCCCAACACTCGCTTCAGATTATTGGTCTCAGGGTCCTCGGGATGAGGTGACAAGTAGTTTGTGGGATTGCTGCAGCCAGATTTATAATATAACTGGAAGGTAGTGTGCTGTACTAACAAGCAGTGGAAGAAGGGGCTAGTGATCTGTTGTCACCTTGAAGGGTTTTCCATAAAGGTAAAAATGAAGTGTGTGGAACCCCATTTGACGGCTAATGCCTCTCTCTCAATATATGTGTACAGCCATTCTATACGTTAGGTCTTGGCTTGTGGAGGCAAACAGTTTTTTAAAAAGTTGGACATGTACTTGTAACTTTTTCATGTCCTGGTAGTGAAAAGCTCCTAAATTAATTTTTCACTACTGCAAGGCCTCCCTCACCAATAGGATAACATTGTGTGAACCTATTACATTTAATAAGTGATAACTTTAAATTTGGAGCAGGTGGAATGTCGTGTTTGGGGTCTAAAGAATTGTAATTTAAAACCCTATTGCATGGTAAAGTCACGTTTTAAGTCACAATTCTAAAAATGCAACTTTTAGAATGTGAATATTATCTTGTCCTTACTATTTGGTGTCTGCAGCTTGAATCCCAAGTCACATGACTAGATGTAGCTGGTAGCTTGTCTTTGTGTATTGCTCCCAGACAGTGAAACAAAGGTAATAGGTGTTGGCATGATGGGCCATCTCTGACTTAATGAGGGGGAGGGCCTGCCACCTACCACACTTGAACATCACAAACGCTATGCCTGAGCACAATTACAAAGCATTTGACAATTGTCTTTAGTGACCCCAGACAAGTTGGGGCCAGGACAGGGAGGTTCCAAACACCTCCAGGTGTAGGGGCCTCTAGAACCTTACACTACTTCAAAACTGGCACCAGGTATAAACATTTGACCCTGTGACACAACTCTTCAGTGCTCCTCTTGACCCGTGGAAGACCCAGAAGACTGCTATGGTGCTTTGAGAGAAGTACTGCTACTCTGCTGCTCTGATGCCTCAGTGAAAAGAACTGGACCTGTATCTTGAAGCCAGGGCCACCAGAGTGACTCCAAAGGCTAGATGGCTGGCTTCCTAATCAGAGCCTCAGTGACAGAAAAGGCTCCAACCACCTATAACCCAGCACCTGGAGTTTGCCTGTTGTGAGTCTTGCCCCCAAGTGGTGCCATCCCAGTCATGGGCACTTAGAAGTGGGCTTGCACGTGCTCTGCCAGCCCAGCTGTGACCCTGTAAGCAGAACAATTGCACCACAAAGCATCTCTTTGCAGCCACATTGGAACCATCACAGCAAAATGCATCCGGGAAGCCAGACCTCGTATTGCCGCCTGTAGCTTTCTCGAAACTGCCATTGCACAATTCATCCTCGACGCAGGCCTTCACATCGCAGATCCCTCACCAATAGGATCCTCAATGATGACAGAGGAGTACGCATCGCAGCCCCACTTTTTTTTTCAGAATTGCCGGAGTGCAATGCATTATCATTGCAGGACCTTGCATCGCTAACCAATCGTCAACAGCATCCTCAACTACAACTCCACATTGCAACCCAACAGCTTCCTCAGGAACTACCGCAGCGTGACTCATCTTCATGCAGGATCTCACAATGCTCTTCAAATCAGGATTTAAGGTACTTTGTTCAGCAGGCCTACCTTGGTCCATGCACCAGGCTCATGCTCCATTGCGGTTGGGTCTGAACTTGTGACATTGTCCCGATCCAACATGCCCAGATAACCACAGTTAGTGCAGTGTTCTTGTAGGCACTTATTTTACTCCAAACTTTGAAATTGCATATTTCTGGTTCAACTGATTGGATTTTTATTGTTTTGGTCTCAAAAAATGTACTATATTTAACCCCATAATTCTAAATTGGTGCGGGATTTTTTGTACTGTTTTAACTTTATTACTGTTTGAAGTGCTGCATAAATACTTTGCAAATTCTCTCCAAGTTAAGCCTGTCTACGTTTGTGCCAAACTACCAGAGGATTGTGCACAGGTTGACTTGGGGTTTGCTTGCATGACAGAGATTGTGCTTGCTGCTTGAGTATGAGTACCCCCAACCAGTAGAACAATTTCCAACACCCATTTACTTCCAGCAGGCTAGGTTCTATGGAGAGCATCAAGTCATTGAGGATTGCTATTAAATTTATGGTCCATTTTCGTACATTCATGTCTGAAGCCACTTTCCATTCCTCTGCGCTCTGAATTGAAATCACCACTTAGGCCCTTATTTATACTTTTTTTGCAAAACTACACTAAAGCAGTTTTGCACCAAAAAGTTTAGCACCGGCTTGCCCCTTTTCTGTGCACCAGTCGGGCACCATATTTATGGAATGGTGCAAGCCGGTGCAAAGGGTAGGCTAGAGTCAAAAAATGACTTTAGTCGGGTGGGGCTGGTGGTATAGAAGAAGGGGGTTTAGCACCAGAAAATGACTTTAGGCAGGTTAGAGTAAAAAAAATTACTCTAACCAGATTAGCGTCATTTTATGGTGCTAAATCTACCATGCCACATGACTCCTGCCTTAGAAAAGGCAGGAGTCATGCCCACCACCCTAATGGCCAGCACAGGGGACAAGAGTCCCCTGGGCATGGCCATTGCGCCCTGGGTCATGTATGGGGGCCCATTACAGAGTCCCCTGTGGCACTTTAAACAATAAAATGCAATACTTACCTGTATTTATCTGTACTTACCTGGGATGGGGTCCCCCCATCCTCTGCAGTTCCTCTGGTGTGGGTGGGGGTGCCCCTGGGGCCTGGGGACGACACCTGTGGGCTTATTCCATGGTGTTCCACCATGCAAATAGGACCCCAGGTCCCCTAACGCCTGCCCTGACCCAGGAGTTAAAAAAACGGGGAAAAGCAAGCTTTTTACCATTTTTTGACCCCTCCTCCCTCTCGTGCACCATTTTTTCACGAGAGTATAAATATGGTGTTAAAGCCATATAGTCATTTTTTGCACGGGGACGCCTACCTTGTATCTCATTAGGGCAAGGTAGGTTTCCACTTCCAAAAAATTACTTTACCTCATAATAATGGAGTTAGTTTTGCACTGAATTAGAGTATAAAAAAATGATGCTAATTCGGTGCAAACAGAGTATAAATATGCCTCTTAATACCCCCAAATTATCAGTCTTCTCACCTAACTAAGCAATGTTTCTTATGGCATCCTGTTGGCGGTCTCAATTTAATTCTTGCTCAGAGCCCTCCTCATGTCTAGTAATGGATTCCAGCGACTTCTCTTTTTTCCATTGTAGTTGCACCAGATCCAGAGTCATAGTAGATGTACAATCCGCTTTCATTGTCTACTGGGTCCACAGTGGCCTTCATGTTTCCCATGAGCATGTGTGTATTGTCTTGGGCAGCATCAGCAAAGGCAGAAGTATTGGAGGTACGCTTTCAGGTTGGCATTCTTCTTCTGAGAGCCAAACAAAACAGCACCATTGGAGCAACCAGTGCAACAGTCAACAAATCGAACAGCACCTGCCCCCTCCTACTCCACATCACAGAGGCATGCAGCCAGATAGATCTCGACTATTAGCCTGTGCAGCAGTTTTCTATCCTCATCAACTGATGACGGCTCAGGAGGCTACAGGGGAAGCTTAAGCGGTTGCCATAATGCTGCACTGCTAGTTTCAGTGGCATAAATTCTTGAAACCCAACTACTGTTCTTCCATTTTCCAAGAACAGAAGCAAATTGTTAAGAACTTTTCTTCACCAGGTAAATATAACAATATGCGATGTTATATAAGAAAACATTTGACCCACATACAGGAGTTGCCTTCAAATATTCTTCAGAATACTGCTAAACCATTTTTATAGTATTATACTCTAGTTCTTCTAGAACCCTTTCCTCCTCCTCTTAGGTTTTTTCTTCATTCTCCGCATTTTCTCTGATCCCCCTCTATTGGCTTCATCTCATCCTGCTTTCCCACTCGTTTTACCCATTTTTCAAGCAATAAAGGCTCATTTAGAGGCTGGTGGACAGGCTGCCTGCTAATCATGTCAGCAGAGGCTATTATCAACTCTTCCCTGGTCGAGGACTACCTGTCATATTTACATGTAGACAAGGATCGATATGCCTTCAGTGACGCCACTTTTGTGGCAGCTCAGTTAAAGGAATTGGAATTTTGGTAAGCTGGCAACATGCTGCGTGCATGCTAAACATGGAAGTCTTAAAGAGGGCAAATGAGTGATGGTCGCCCTACCATGAATATGACTTGGTGGGCACCACTGTGACCTGGCTGCCTAGTGATGGAAGAGTCGCCAGTAATGCACTTACACTAGTAGAACCAGCAGATGCTACAATCACATAAATCCACTGCTTCCCCGGCTCTACATAACACTGCTGATTTTCAGTGGTGCTACTGCTCCGCCAGACTTTAAATCGTTTGCTAGGTCGCCTGTTTTTTTCCTTGAAGTCAAACGTAAGGCCTTTTTCCTTGCACAGATCCTTATAGTTTTTTGGGAAGTGGAAACAAAGTTAGGAGCTTCATAGACTAAAACTAAACCTTACCAGCAGATACCTCAAGCTGCTTACAAACAGATGTCGACAAAAAGAATTAGAAGCTTCCTCTTTGCTTTCTTCTTGGTAGACTACCAGAGGACAAAAGCTTACTCCTGCAAAAGTTGGTGTCAGATGAAGGAATCATCGGTCAGTTAAAAGATAAAGATTGCCAATGAAAGATCAAGGAATCAAAATCAGTGCTTTCAAAATACAGTTGTAATTGTTTATTCAAAATCAAAATGTATTAACACCAAAAACATCAAAACAGTACAAGTTGGATAACCAAATCTCATAACTCTTTTGCTCGGAGTTGAAAAAATGTGACATTATTAAAGAATACCCCTTTAAATGTTCAAGTTCATAATTTGAATGATCCTGGGAATACTGCACCACTGTTCTTGGAATTATTGGCACACATCAGTATTTTCGGGATGTGGCAATGCTGTGATATTCCAAGTGGTATGTCATGGAAATACTGCTGGAATCAGTATCACTTCACATGATTCTCATGGTATTTCTCTAACATTTTCTGGTTTTGACCCAGGAATTATGCTGTTGAAATTTCTTGATGGGTACTATGAGGGCTGTAATCCTGCATCTATTGTAATTCCTGGTTCGGCTGGTAACATCCATTACTAGCTAAACGAGAAATTGCTTAGAACTCAGAATAATGTCCTTAGGGGCAGATTTATGAAAAGTGGAGGTGCACCAAGTGCAGCATCACTTTCCCTGCACCCCTTAGCGCCACCATGGCGCAGGGTAGGACGCAATAGGGTCGTTTTTCATGACGCTATTGATGTACTCAGCAGGAGTAGCACCAAAATATTAGCGCTACTCCTGCACATAGGGGCCCATTATAAATAATGGAAGCCTCCTTTTAACGCCTGCTCTGAGCAGGGGTTAAATGTGCTGTATAAAATGACGCAAGGAAATCTCTTAGATTTTCTTGCGCCATTTTTTCATCCCCCCCCCTAACGGGGAATGCCCTCTTTGCATACTTTATGCCTGGTGCAGGCATAATGTAGCACGAAGGGTTACAAAGTGGTGCAATGTATGCAATGCGCCATTTTGTAAATACGGTGCTAGGATTTTGGCCTCGTTGGGCCACATTAGCGTAAAATAATGACGCTAATGTGGTGCAAGGTGGCACTAGGGGCTTATAAATATGCCCCATAGTGTCCTCTAGGGGGCCTTAGCTGCTTAAGGCCTTAAGACAGTTAAGCATAGACTAAGCCAAGCAGAGTAAGAGAGAGGCTTTAACTACTCAGGAAAGTAATTTTTACATCAGGTTCTATGGAGCTGAAAACGTGTTTCAAGCTCAACCACATACAATATACACAGAGGAGACACCGTGCTTTAATCTCAGTGTAAGTTATGTACAGTTTTAGCTGCTGATATGTTTTAGATGCTACAGTCAAAAGCAATAGCTATAGGTTCAAGCAGAAATACTGCTAGACATCTGCAGAGGCCTGTAAAGAAAGTTGTTCTGAAAAAAAACAGCATCTCGTGTTAAGAGGATATGAGGTGTCACAGCTACTAATAGCTTCTCTTATGGGCTCCTACGAGTTTGGTTTGCAGAGGAATTGTTGTTGCTGTGACAACAGTGAATTAATATTTTGCCAGAGTTCCTTGAGATGAAATTGGGGTTTGGATGTCTTACTTTTGAATTAATGTTTGGCCCTGTGAACAACAAAGAATTCTCATTAAGATGGCATCCGCTGGAGACCAATATCACAATACTGTGATAAAGGACTGCCTTCTTTGGAGAATTCCAGAACTTTTCTTAGACAGCCAGAGTGTTTTTTTTAAAGTTCTATATATAATTGGGACATGTATTAATAATTCAACAGTAACAAATCAAAACCAAAGTGTATTTCTCATTTTAAATATGAAAATAAAGCTGAACTATCTAAAGTGTCCACTTATAAACTTGGAGATGCTGGCAGGTAAATCCCGATTGTTCCGACCAGGTACAAATTGATTCTGAGAGGTTATCCATGGAGGTATGGAGGTTGGGAACAGATATCAACTTCAGATCTCATCTATGTGTGTTTTGAAAGACAACAAACAAGATTCGCCAAACCGTTTTTCCAATTACTGATTCAAAGTCAATAAAGGCAAATTGCTAATCATACTAATCTCCTCATTTAGGGTAAGTGATGCATAAGTAATATATTAATATGCAAGGACCAAGAAGGTTACGTTGCTCAAACATCCACATCGATTTCTTCCCTTTTCCCTCGTGCTCTTTCCTGCTTAAATGGAGCAAGGTAACACTTTGCTGTAGTAATTGTAAAACTTTTCCCCCTCCAGGGATCTGCTGTTAAAACATTAATTAATGCAAGGTGAAGTATTTGACTAATCAGCAGCCGGAGTCTGCACAGCAGCAGCGCTGAATGACAAATGCCAATATCTACTTTAGGTCTGTTGGATCAACAAGCCAATATGGAAAAACTGATCCATCATCTTGTCATCAATTCCCACAGCACTTCAAGAAGGCTGCCAATTAAAAAAAATGCAATCACTTCTGCTTCACTCAGCAGTGATTGCTGGAACATGTTAAAAAAAAGGTATCTGTCGCTCCACCATGTTTAAATTAGTAGAACATTTAAAACTGGTATGTTAAGAACTTTGATGAGGAACGGACAGACTGTACTGCGCATTTTTTTTTAAACAAATGCCACTGTCTTTAAGAAATGTGCATAACACTGCGAGTACATTCTGTGGAGATAAAAAGGAATACTGCAAACGGCTTAAAGGGTGATTCGAGGTGGCCATCTTGAGTCTCTTTAGGCCTGTTGCACATACCTGACCAAGGCTTTCATTTACCTGCGGCCACACAAAGATGGGTTTTGCTAAAATGTGTAACATGTTTTGCCTTGTTCTCTCTTTTCACTTTTTTCCTGCTTGTGCTGAAAACGTGGACACGAGCTACTTCAAACTATAAAAATAGCAATAACAGTTCATACGTAATTTAAGGCAGTGTGTTATAAATCCAATCTTTACAAAAAATCTGTCATCATTCGAAACCGTTTCCTTTAAAATCTCCTAAAGTTTTCTTTGTTTTTAGTCATTTATTCCTGAAAGTCTATTTTTATTTATTTAATGTGCAACTCCTCCAACTAATAGAGTATATAAATATACGAGCACATACTGCAGACTGCGCCTTAGTTTCATTATAGTGGGGCAAATTCACAAATGTATTTTAGTGTATTTAAAGTTATTTAATTATTTAAAGTGTTTAAGTTTTCCTGAAGTAGTTTTTAGGTACTCTTAAATGGCTTGATGAAATGCCTCGAGCACATCTAAAATGGAAAAAATTGGAATGTTAAAGAAATATTCATATGCAATTAGACAATTACAAAGAACTGTGCTCTCTTTGCACCTTATTAAATTTTCAAAGAGCTCCAGCTCGTTCGCAACACGGCTGAAACAACAATTCTTGGATAATTTGATTCCATTCCCTTACATGTCAACGACCGCACAGAAGTATATCTTTAATCTTCTCTACATAGACCTCCATTCAAATTATAGGAAATCTTCCCTTTCACTTCAGAATAATGTTCTTGCCTGAATTTTGCAGCCCTCTCGTCATAACCTATATGTTTTGTGCGCCAGAAACCACATCACAATAGGATTGAATTAGGAAAATTCAGGCAATATTCATAAACAATTACAAATAGAAAAAGATTGTGCTCTTTTTGCACTTTTGCTACATAGGAGTCGGATGTTTCAGAGGTGATTCACAAAGGACTATAAAAGCACATGAAGTAATACTCCAGTATTACTAGGTCATAAACTAATAAACGTTTTTGTGAATCGATCTCTGAAAGTGTTTCTACTTGGAGCCTATATGTTTTTTTCACAAATAGAAATCTGCAGGGCTCTAAATGCACTAAGATTTCAGCGCACAAAGAGAAGATCCTTACTCATAAGTTATTCACAGTTCACTGACAAAATATCAAAAACATAAATATTGTGATACAAAAATACCATATCAAAAATATCGTGCACAAAAATATCATTTTCCTATACTTATAATTGAAAATACAAAAAGTTTGTAAAACAATATATCGTTCTACACTAATATTGGAAAAAAGACAAAATGTTGATTTTAAAATATATATAGTGAAAAATAGCAAACATTAAAAATATTAAGATGTTACAGTAGTATAATGTAAATTAAATATATCCACACAATATAAAAAATATACATAAATATATACTTATTTAAGCAAGCACACACATATATATGTATATATGTATGTTTATTTACACACGCATATAATGTAAAACTATTATTAAAATTAAAACATGTAACAAAATAAAATATATATATATAATATTATAAATTAAAAAACATACCAAATAATTTAGAATTTTTTTTAAAAACGTACCAATATAAATACACATAAAAAAGTAAAACATATAAAACATTTATTATATATTACAAACATAACTAATTTCCAAAAATATGATTTAAAATACACAGAAACACAATAATAATAATATAATTTTACACAATATATAAAACTATACATTTATCGGAACAATACAGACACTATTCCAACTCCAGTCGGTGCAACAGTAGGAAAAGCGTTGGACTCAGGAGGGGTTAAATTTACTATTCCCACTACACTCAGTACAACAGTAGGGAAAGCATTGGACTTAGGAGGGGTAAAATTATGAGGAGTTGAGGGTCATGGTGTACGAAATTGTCAGGGTGGAACCACACCTGGGTGGAGCACAGGTACAACAAACATCTAGTTCCAGAAAAATGGAGTTGTGGCAAAGGATATTCAACAGGATCAATTTTGTGGCCCGTTATCCATGCACAAGGGAGGACATCAGGAAGATGTAGAACAACCTCAGGGGGAAGGTACGTTCCATGGCACCCATGCACCAGCTTGCGGTACTGAAGACTAATGATTGGCCCCCACTTCCTCCCCCTACTTTCACATCTTGGGAGCAGAAGGTCTAGGACATACTGCATCCTGAGGGCCTAACAGAAATACTTTGGGGAGTGGAGTCTGGTAAGTACCAGCAACATTCATGTCACACAATTGTCTTGTCCTGCATGTTCCCTCACCACCAATACTGACCCCAAATTCCATTTCACCTGCTACAACTCTTACCTAATAACCTAATACTCCTCCCTTGCATGTCATGTGTCCACTAAACACATCTGGTCTCACAGCCCTTGGAAATGGTACTTTAAGCGCTGGCTAATCATAGCACCACAACTCCCAGAATGCTAAATGCCAACATTGCCAACACCAGTGCACTGCACCAAATATAACTTGTCATGCATGTCAAAGCAATATCCCATCTAACCCATCGTGATTGTACCTGTGTGGAACAATACATGGCAATGACAGCAATGCAATGGCTCACTCACACCAACATCCAAACCAAAAGACAGCTGTAACTGAGTGCCCATATGTAATGGCCACAGATAAAAGATCCCAAGCTAGAAACATACTAACCTTGTTTGGAAAGTCAGATGGCTGAGTGGATGCATATGCAGTACATCCAGATACAGGTCAATGTCCATTGTAAACTCATATACTCTGTACCTACAAGGACACCAATGTGCATTCCACAGCTCTCATTTGTGCCAACAATCATGCCAGACAGTTCACTAGGTAATAGAGGAGAACACTCACATCAATTATCTGACAATAACAGATAGCATCAGCTGAACAATCATTACCAACATGGTTTACCAGCATAAAACATGGTGTATGGAACCAAAGTTACAGAGTTTCATTTTGTATCCAAGTTACATAATGAATCAGCTGTCAATGTCATTGATGGGGATCATGCCAAGCCACTGTCTGCAACTCACACAACTGCTACAATACCCCCATTGTATCCTGAACTCTGTGTTCCACTCCCTCCACAGGTAACCTTGCCATTGTGAGCATGGAGAGGATACCAGAGACTACCAATACCCCTCTGGATGAAGGCCCCAGTGAGGACAACACCCCTAGATGTCTGGACACTGACAAAGAAGCTGGCCCATTAGGTACACCCGGTCAGTCAACAACTGTCAGCCGCACCATGGCAATACCAACTCCACCTATCTCTAGAGCATCTACATCACAGGCAACCATTCTCCCACTAACCTGTGTACCAAGGATTTTGTCATCCATTGTGTGCCCCACAGTACAGGTACCTGAGTCTCACCCAGCCACCCCTGACAATGATGAACCTGCCACCACTGGGAGTGGGCAGACTGTGCCAGGGGCACAGGCATGTGGGGGCAGGGTGTTTGAGAGGGATGATGTGGGCCAGAGGATGGGGTCTCAAAGGGACACTACTGACCAGGATACCATCTCCCAAGTCTTGGGAGCCTACCAAAGTTCCCAAGGCATGATGAGCCAAGTTATTACCATGTTGGGAGAAACCCAAAAGCTGTAGAAGGACAACTACCAAGAAGTCATACAGCAGTGGCAGGCATAAAATGCCCACTTGGCTTCTATTGAAGGGGTGCTAAAAGACTTGAATAACAGACTGAGTAGGTCTTTTACCCAGCATCTGGACCCTTCCACTAGCAATGATACATCAGGCCCTTCTACATTCTGAGGCTGCTAGTGGAATGGAGGCCCTGCTGGGGAACAACATGCCTCAGGCACCACACCCTTTGTAGCTGAAGACCCCTCCACAAATGTGGACGTCCACCCAGATATCCTGCAGGAGCAGATGTCAAGACCAAACCCACTGTCAGGAAGTAAACCTCTCCTGATCTGTTCCCCTTGTGTCCCACAGGTACACCCTGTTGACTGTTCTGTAACCAAACTCCATTTTCCATTATGCAACTACACTGGACCTGTGTTCCCAAATGGTGTATCAGCTACCCTGGTGATGTCATCCACCATGACTAAACCTATCACCGTTTTTTGTGTCAGTTTAATGTTCATAGTCACATATGTATTTTGTTTCTCCACAATAAATCACACTTAAACACAGGTCCTGTGTAGGTCACATTTATCAACCATGTACAATAGTCATGCATGCCAACTCTAGTCTGATCATGTCCCACTGTATTGTACTCCCATTGTCATGAACCTCATATGTGGACTCCATCAGCAGGAGACTCATTATAATAGGAATGTAACTGGACAGATACTAAATAGGTTGTAAACTACAACTACACACAATCAGTGAAAAATATGCTAAGAGCACAAAGAACATGACTGTGAGTAGCATCAGGATGTCGGCTAAGGTGTAACACAATGCTAAACTACATGATACAGAAACTAGGGACATGCCACCCTACCAACAAGCCAGGAGCCACACAGATTGGTTCTTTGTAACACCTGGCAAAGCCTTATCACATACCCATTTCATAGCTTCCAATTATACATATACTATGGTACAGACAGAGCTTAGTACTGATCTACCCATACCTATAAACTTTACTATGGCCACATACCTGTAGACTTGTCACTCACTTATATCAGTTCACAGTGACATGCACATTGGTCTGCAAAGCAGGAGCATACTGACAGCTAGATTCAAGGAAGAATAGATAAAACTGTTACCATTCATAGTGCAGGGAAAGGCTATGGTCCCACATGTACACATGAACCAGACACATATTCAAACACAGATGACAGCATTAGACAACCTTATGAATCCTTCAGGTGACCTTGATGGGAAAACACTTTACCACCCCAGTGTTTTGACAGTCTAACAATGTCAGTCACACTCCACATAATGGCAGCTTTAGAAAACCTCATGTACCATATAGGTGACCTTGATGGGAATACATTCTACCACCCCAGTGTTTAGACAGTCTAACAATGTCAGTCACACTCCACATAATCAACACTCATAGTACCTGGTATCACCCATGTCCACTTCTCATGTCTGTCCGCTTTTGACACTGTCCGTTGTTTGCCAAGGTTGATCAGCCAAACAGGATCTAGGGAAATCTGTCTTTGTAAGAGAAGAGGGATGGGGCATAGTGGTATACACTCCTCAGTTCAGGGAAGTCATGTTCAGAAGTGTATTTTTGCATCTGGTATTAAATACATGACAATACAAGATAATGAAGACCACTCTCTTCTGTACACAATACAATTTACAGTTTGCAAGCACAACTCACCCATAGGCCTTGGAACTATCTACAACCAAACAGATGATGCAATTAAAGAGGTGACATGCTACCATCTACTTCAGGTTGCAACTTTGACCCACAACATTATGTCTACAGTACATCACATACCTTTTAGTCAATTGAAGTACTGATTGATGAGCTCTGCCCTAGAGTCTCCTGCTCCACCTTCCTCTGGCATCACTTTACAAATCTGCATTAACAACCACAGGTACTGTTGGCTCCCCCTCATCTTGTATCAATGGTATCTATCGTCTCAGTGCAAGATTGTGGGCATGCAACACGCACCTAATATTTCACATACCACATAAGCAAGTGCGGACACTGGGGGTCTACAGCCAGCGGAGCTCCCACTTTAGGAAGTGGTGGGAGGAACTAAGACATTGGGCCTGGAAGACTGCAGAGGCCCAGCTGGGGATGTCCTCCCAACAAGGTAGGGGTGCCCGTCAGACCTTGACCCCCCTAAAGGCACGCATTTTGGTGGTGGCCGACCCTGAGATGAATGGGCGTTTAAAGGCAGCACAGCAGCCACACGGCGGTAAGAACTAACAGAACCCATGTACTTGCCTCTGACAGTTTGGTGTATGATGTCTGAGTGTTGCAGCTGTGACAACGTGGTATGTGCTACAAGTATGGTGACTACTAGGAAGACATGGTACTATCATTGCCAACATACAAACACTGATGTGGCCATTGTATTGTGCAAGGGAACATGTTAATCAGCTTTGACTACCAAATAGTATGACTGCATGTGAGCATGCACATGTGACTGAGTTATATGTGTGACTTTACTCAGCCATACATATCTGTAACCTGCTCTGTCATCCTTTCCACCTAGACTTCCCAAGTCCATTCACCCAAATGGTGAGTTGCATAGCTCTTTGGTGTCTGACCACTCCTATTACCCTTGATCTGCTCTATGGGCAACATTGGGTCTGACACGTGAGTATAGGGGCCAAGTAATCCTGTGTCCTGAAATAGTTGGACACTTAATGTGAGGCTGTCATCCAAATCAGGCTTTTGGTATGGCCAACTTACAACACTCTCCATGAGGTCTGAGGAGGTGTCCCCACTGTCTTGGAAAAATCGTACATTGGGAAATGTGAAGATTGATAAGGTGGACATCCCACAATGGGGGACGTATGGTGACAATAAGACATTGACATTTATACTAATAGCTTTTATCCTAATTTTTGGTGTAGAGAAGCCAAGTGGCTAGACTGCCAAACTCTTTGTCCATGTGTTGTGTCCATGCTGCACAGGCCAATCCTACACCTATGAGTGCAACATTTGGTATTTGCTCCCTACATCATGTCTCAGTTGATACCTTGTGCCTGATTTGATATTGTATTCTCTTTTTTCCAGATATTTAGCAAATATGAGGCTGTTTGGACAGTCTTGGTTATGTCTATGCCCATTTCTGCATGACACAGTGGTGTAGCAGGTGTTCTATTTCACATACACCTGTTGGTGGTGTGGTATATATTGTCATGCAATTAGTTTGACTCTAGGTGTTTGTGTCATTAACGGGTATAACAGTAATCAGTTGTGTAAGTGTTAGTTCTGGGATTAGGTAGTGTGAATCACATGATTGAACAGGTGTTAGTGATGTAGGTGTTCAGATGTTGTCTTGTAGAGGTTTCTATTCAGCATGTATGATGGAATGGTATGAACCCTTCATGGACATTGTTCGGTGTCCATTGTTTTGTTGGCGTAACTATGTTCCCGGTGGTTGTCTGTGGATGTATTCTGTGTGTTAGGTAGGCCCCTATTGCAGCAGATAGGACTGTTGTCTATGTGACAATGTGTTTGATTAGTGGCTGCAGAACTCCTGATGAATCTTTTCCTAGTATTCCAATAGATGTTTCAATGTCATTTGGTGATGCACACTGTATGTAAATGCCACATGTAGTGTACTCATCTGAGTTTTTTTTGCCTTTGTGTAAGTTGTGTACAGAATGATCAGATAAGCATGTGATAGGAAAGCAACATGCTGTGTCGTATGTGAAGTGAGATGAGTTTACTTTCATGGAAGATGTGTTTTGGTGATGGACTGGGCAGGTGTTGAGTAGGAGTAGGCATGTCACCTGCATTTCTTTAGTGTTAGACTTTTGATTCTTGGTGTGGTCTCCCTTAACTTTTTGCCTCTGTTTCCCAGGTTGTTGATGTGTGCTGGACTCTGATTTTGCTGTTTTTGTTACTCTGGGAACTTTACCACTGCTAACCAGTGCTAATGTGCAGGTGTTCCTTTACCAAACGTGTATGTAATTGGCTTATCCATGATTGGCATACTTGGTTTACTAGTAAGTCGCTAGTAAAGTGCACCAGAGGTGCCCAGAGCCTGTAAACCAATTGCTACTAGTGGGCCTGCCGCACTGATTCTGCCACCACATAAGTAGCTCTGTCATCGTGTCTCAGACCTGCCATTGCATTGTCTGTGTGTGCAGTTTTAACTGTAAATTCGACTTGGCAAGTGTACCCACTTGCCAGGCCTAAACTTTCCCTTTTCATACATGTCAGACACCCCTACGGTAGGCCCTAGGTATCCCCAACGGCAGAGTGCAGTATATGTTTAAGGTACGACATGTAGTAATGTGTTTTATATGTCCTGACAGTGAAATATTGCTAAATTCGTTTTTCACTGTTGCAAGATCTGTCCCTCTCATAGGTTAATATGAGGGCTACGTTTAAATCTGATTAAAGTGTAGATTTCCTTTGAGAGCGGATGGACATGTGGAGTTTGGGGTCGCTGAGCTCACAATTTAAAAATCCATCTTTTAGTGGAGTTGATTTTAAGATTGTGTGTTTAAAAATGGCACTTTTAGAAAGTGGTCCTTTTCTTGCTAAAACCATTTCTATGACTCTGCCTGTTTGTGGATTCCCTACCTGGGTCAGTTTGACAGTTGGGCTGGTTGAACCTCACACTATACAGTGACACAAAGGGAGCTGGGGTGTAGACTGCATTTCCTGATGAGCCATCTGTGCTAGGAGGGAGGGGAGGAGTGGTCACTCATACCTGAAAGGGCTGTTCCGGCCCTCGCACAATGCAGTCTCCAACCCCATGGTGTGTGTCTGGGGCCTAGCCTGGACAAAGCAGGATTTCACATTCAAGAGAGACTTTGCTTTGAAGTAGGCCTACTTCAAAGGAGAAATTGGGTATAAGAAGGGCACCCAAAACCACACACTTTAGAACACTTCTGGAAACCAAGAGGAACCTCTGCCTGGAGAAGAGCTGAAGAGCTGAGGAAGAAGAGCTGCCCTGCCTGTGCTTCGTGGAGCTATCCTGCAGTTGCTGCTTCTGCCAGAGTAAGAGGGGAAAGACTGGACTTTGTGTGCCTTCCATCTTGTAAAGATCTCCAAGGGCTTGATTTAGAGCGTGCCTTCTGTTGTTTGAAGTCTCAGGGAGAGCAAAGACTTCTCTTTGCCAGCACCTGGAATCTCTGGAGAGACTCCTATTCTGCCTAGTGCTGCCCATCCAGTTCCTGGGACCCTGAAAGGAGAAGCTGGCAGCCTAAGAGGAAGAAATCCACACACAGAACACCGTGCAGGAAAACGATCGACGCAACTCTGATCTGCGGCTGAAAATTCGACACGCCACTGGCTTTGCGGCTGAAAATCGACGCTCGCCAGCAACGCGACTGAAGAATCAACGCATGGAGCTGAAGAAACGATGCGCAGCATTGCTGACGGAGGCTGGTGAGATCGCAACACACGCTGCGTGGTTTTCGGATCATTGTGCAGCTGCATTTCTGACGCAAGCACCGCTGGTCATGTAAAAACAAACCAAGACCTGCCCGGACCCAAGAGTGCTGACCGGATCGATGCATCGCTCTCCTGCGGAGAGAAGAAACGACACGCCCCGACCCGATGAAACGAGAAACGACGCAAGGTGTCGCTCATGAGTGAAATCGACGCATCACAAGCCCTTTTTGATGCACACTCGCCGTGCGAGGTTACTTTTGACTCACCCAAGGTACATTTTCACGCTAAAAGTGTTAGTGTGTGTTTAAAACTACATGAATCCTCTTTTTTTCTTTTTAATTGATATCTTGACTTGTGTATTGTGGATTTTTTGTCGTTTTGATCTTGTTTTGTTTAGATAAATATTCTCTATTTTTCTAAACCTGTGTTGTGTAATTTTGTAGTGTTTTCATTAAGTTACTGTGTGTGTTGGTACAAATACTTTACACCTAGCACTCTGAAGTTAAGTCTACTGCTCGTGCCAAGCTGACAAGGGTGTAAGCAGGGGTTAGCTGAGGGTGATTCTCTTATATCCTGACTAGAGTAAGGGTCCTTGCTAGGACAGGGGGTAACCTGACTGCCAACCAAAGACCCCTTTTCTAACATTTAGACAGATTTGATGATGGACAGTGATGATCTGTAGGGGGATAGAATTTTGATGCAGCCAATCCATCTTGTGCATGATTCTTTTGAGTTACAGCTGATTTGATGAGATGGTGAAGTAGTGGTCAGATGGTTTGCTTATGTTTTGGGTGGGACTGTTGTCATATGGGAAGGTTGGAGGTATCTTGTTGTGACATGATGTAGACTCTGAATGGTTTCTGACTGGGGCTGGATTAGCAAGAGATGTTTTATAACAATTGTGCTTGTTGTAATGTAAATATGTGTGAAGAATGTGATGACCCTTTCTTTCTCTCTCTCTCTCTCTCTCTTTGTGTGCATCAGCTTTGGCAGGCGAATGAGACGGGTCACAGCTGCCTGTAGCTCTCCACCCACTTGGATGTGCCTGCTCACCCAAGAGGGTGGGCATCAACTTTGCCGCAGGCACCTCAATACTGCCCCTGTCAGCCCTGCTGCCCTCAGTGAAGAGGCTATTGATCTCCGAGGTTGATCTTGGTGGGTCAGTTGACCATCATGAATACCATCTGGGGTCTGGCAACTCAAGTCCAACAGAGCAATGTCTTACTGGAAGGCATTCATGATGCACTGACTACCCTACAGAGATTATTTCAGGTTCTGGCGTCCACAATGACGCCAGCCAGTCACCCTTTGTCTTTCGTCCCTCCTCCACCTTATTCTTCCCAATCCCAAATCTCTCTTCCCTGACCCAGCTAAAGCACACAGACAGACAAGCATGCATCCATGTCATCATCCATGGGTAGCTCAGTCAAACACAAGCACCACAAGATACACCACTGGCATGCACACAAGCAACATACACCTGCACACACATCAACAGTCACTACCTGTCTTGACACCCCCACCACCACCAGCATCACATACACAACACCTGACACACCTGCAGACACCACATCAACATTCACAGATCCAGCCACTATAACTATGTTACCAACAGACAGCACCAACCCAGACCCACAGACATCCACCCCAATCATCAGACCCACAAACATCACAACCACAGACACTCCTACATGAATCACATCGACCATACCTGCAATCACCACCACAACAGTCACCCACCCACTGCATTATCCCTCAGCACCTCCACCTCCCTCAGTCCCATACACATAAATGCCCTCTTTCACCCACCCAACAGACAGCCACCACCCACAAACACCTCCCACACACATGCACCCACTACCAGCACACTGACAAATCAGACAACCACTCCCTCACCCTCGACTCCCAAAATCCCCTTCTGATAACCGTCCAAGTGTGTGAAAAAAAAGTGTTCCTTTCATGTCTTGACCTTTTCTCTACTCCTCTTCCCTCTGTGAGACCCCAAAATGCTCCCTTTCTCTCCCCAAGCCCTTCCATTCCACCTCCAAGGCCTCCCCTACCCCCCTTGCAGGTGCCCATGTCCCTCCCCCAAACAAGAAGTCTACCCCTCACAAGAGAACCCAACCCTCCCCTTAGCCTAGACCTAAAGTCCCCTTCCGAACCCAATCGCAAAGGACCCCCTCCCAAGCTTAAGCCCAAACCCCCCTCCACCTCCTCTCTAAACCCTGAGGTGCCTGTCTGCCTCCTTGATGCCCCTACCTGTGGAGGTCACATAGTAGTTAGGATTCAAGTTATGGACACCGTGATGTGCGTTAAGTGCACGTTGCATGAATCATGTTTGAAGTGGTCAATGGCCTTGAACTTTTTAATATTTATACTATATATTTATTACATATGTGGATTAACCAGTTGTTGGTTTCAGCGTCACAAATTTGTCCTGGATTTTTTTTCCTGGGGCATTTTAGAAAATGGCTGACATTGTGTGTGAGTATTTGTGTGTAAGTGGTGCTTGTGCTACCTGTTTTGTCTGGACAGCATGTGAGGTTGTGTGCAGTGCATTTGTCCCCCAGTGTTAGGTGTGTGTTGTGTGATGGGCATGTGTATATTGGGAACATTTAGTTGCCATGGTATTGAGTGGTGTTAGTGTTGACATGTGCATGTTGCAGTATTGTGTGCCTTTGGTTTTACTGTGTGCGTATACGCGTGTAGTGAATGGTATGTCAGATACGTTGTGATGTGTGTTTGCGTGGTATGTCAAATGCTGCATTGTATGGTTGTGTGATAGTGTGTGTTCATTCCCTGATGGTAGGACGTTGTGTTGTATGTGTGGTTTGTCAATGGGTAGTGCGTATTGTGGGTGCTGGCCAATTCTTTGATGGTTTTGTAGTTGTGGTGTTGTGTTGTTAGGTGTTGTTGTTTGCTGTTGTGTATGACTGTGCAGGTGCTGTGTTTCTGTGAGTAGGTGTGTGTTTTTGACATGTGTGTGTGTGTGTGAGATGGCTGTAGTGTGTGTGCTGTGTATGTGCAGGTGTGTATGTTACTGTCTGTGTGTGCATGTGAGTGTCATGTTTCGTGTGTGTGTGTCACCCTTGCCGCCCGATCCCAACTGATATGTTGTTTTTGCATACGTACTTTGACAATTTACAACTTTGACAGGAAACTGTGTGGACTCAAGGATGCTGTAGCCATCTTCGGCGTTGATTCCGGAGTCTCTGGGCAAGCAAGGGCAGCAGGAAGATGTGGAGTTCTGGTTCCACGGTCGATCCGGACGAGTCTGGCTTCCTGAAGGTGAGTGTCTCCATGGTGGTGCGACAGCGGCAGAAACCTTGGTGGTGTGCAACCTTGTAATCTACCCAGCTGCAACATAGTCTCCGCCGGCCTGAAGGTGTCTATCGTCCTCCGTCATAATATGGCGGTCTTCTCCAACAGCCTGTTGGTGGTGCGACCGACACAGCAAACATAGTGGTTCTGGGACCACCAATCTTGTAATAAGGCCCTATATTTCTCACCTTAAGACATCAATATTTCTGTCAACAATAATTTTGCACACAATATTTCTGTGTCACAATATTAAAAACTCAATATTTGTGTAACTTGATATTTTTTAATCAAGATTTTGTCTGAACACTAATATTCACCAAATCTGGGTGAGAGTTGTCAAGTATTAGTAGGATTTAGATGTCTCCACCCTCTTGTGAGAGAAGTGGAACTTCCTACTATTGAAATTGTGAATGTGTACTAAATTTATGGTTGGATTTATTCTACCTTCCTGTTTGGGAGGTCTCCACCGTGGCGATGGACCTCTCTATTCCCTGGGCAGAGAACTCTGTCATCAGGAGAAAAACTCAGAATGGTACAGAATAGAAAAACACCATAACCGTGATTCAAAATACAAAAAACGAACACACAGTATCACTCCAAACACATAAATACAGTGCAAGACCTGATCTCTGCCCTATTCCTGTAGGATGCACTAACTAATAGGATACAACACAACACTTACTAACTCCAAGGAACAGGCAAGAGAATAATAGATTTCACCGAGGAGGAGACAGACTTTGTAGTTACCTTTGTTGTTTATCATTACAAGGAAATACACTATCTGCCTCCATACACTCTCAGTGGATTGATGATGTCGGCCACTTTGCACCAGTTAATAGACGTCCATGCATTGATGGTGGAAGCAAGCACCTTTGGGGACCTCAAGAAAAGTGACAGGACAGGAGGAAGTGGGTGAAGGATAACTTCTGCATGATACGGACAGCAAATGCTTACCCTGAAGGAAGACTTACATCCTGACTCCAACTCATCCCCTGGAGAAGTGTGTACTCACCACCATGCATTCTGACCAGCTATTTTGCCTGTTGTTTCCAGGAAAGCACAAAGCAAGGACAGGTAAGAGCTCTCTGTCCCTCTCTAACAACTAGCTCTTGCATCACCTCTCACCACTAATGCTATTTCTGTCCTTGCCCCTACTCTTCACAGATTGGTAGACATCACTTGTTTCTCTATCATACAACAAAATAGAATTACAAACAACACATTACTCTTAAAATTACCTAAACTACAACCAACCTATTTAGTAACTCACATGTTGATAAACATTCTCTCTCCTAATCTTTGTCTATCAAATAGGTGTTCCTCACAATGTGGGGTAAATTAGCATGGATATTCATCACATAGGCACACTGATATTTTTAGTGTGTGATTTGCTTTCTTATCTGTACAGGATGTCTATGATTGCTTATAATGATCTTTACCTGTTGATAGGTGTGGAACAGTCTCAACTGTTCATTTTCCTCTCTCCTTGCAGTAGCAGATAGGTTTCATGTGTTTGAAATCTTATTGAAATATGTGATTCTATTACTTGTATAATAAAAAAGTTGTTGACATATGTAAAGTTATATTAAAACGAATATAACATTGTGTGATTTGCTTTCTTATGTGAGCAGAATGTGCATGATTGCTTACTCTTATGATGAGTTTTACCTGTTGATGGTATGGCACAGTCTTGGCTGTTCATTCCCCTCTCAGCTTGCAGTAGCAGATAGGTGCATGTATTTGAAATATTATTGAAATATGTGATTATATTAATTGTTTCAAAAAATGTTGTTGACATATGTAAAATTATATTAAGACAAATATAAAGTTTTGCAATTTTTTTTTTGACATCCAAGGATGTTTTCTTTTATTTTACTATTTTCCCCTGTCACAATAGTGATATTCCTTGCCTCTATTGATTTTTATGAGTGTGTGTTGCAGTATCAGTGTGTGGCCATGTGTGGTGCTTAAATAACTTCCAGGATTGGTTGCAGTCGATCTGAGTCTGTTCAGTCAGAAGTACTACTGTAGTAAATTTAGGTTTAACTTTTGTGAACATCACTTATTTTATTCTTTTCTGGATGTGTTTTATTATTTTCATGTCCCTCCCAAATCCCTCTTTCATTTTCCACTTATCCCATCTAGTAGTTAATATTCCCCATTTTCCTGCCACTCCCCCTTGTCACTCCTACATTTTGTACAAAAAGGTACGTCTCCTTGTGTGGAGATCTCTTCGTTTATGGGGAGATACACTGCAAATAGGAGCTAGGACACTTTGAGATCTCTGACCTGTGATTGGAGCAATACTTCCCATACTCAAAACTGTATTTTGGAATAGGCCCCTAAGTTTCTTTACTGCTTGTCCTTCTCTACCATTAGCTCCAAGATACCGAAACATGTTCTTTAAATAAACATTACAAAAGCAAACGGTCAAAGTATGCATTTTGATCTCCCGACTGAGTCATAAACTTGAAAAAACTGAACATTTGGATGAACCTCAACACAATACAACTGCCAGAATTAACAACAAAAAAGAGTATTTAAAATCTTAACAGTGGTTGAAGTAGAGATGCAGGAGGACACCATGTAATAAATGCACATGAATGTGACATCTCTGTGACAGATGTCCTGAATCCACAGACAGTTAAATCCTGTAATGGTGGTTAACTGAGTGCCCATGCATTAATGGTGTTCCCTTGGAGTGTTCAAGGTGTAAAAAAAAGTCAACTTGCGTATGTAAGAGGCCAGTAAAGTTATTTTGGAATACAGTTGGCAGTCTAGTACTATCATTAAATAGGGAATATACACACCACGGAGACTAGCAGATATGTGATGTTATAGCCGCCTTATTTAATATCCTATATACGTGGAGTAATCAATTGGCTTTGACACCTCAGTGGCTGCAAGGAATGAGTGTAACTTATATGATGGGTGTTACTTAGAAAATCCATGTAATGTAATTTGCAGTTCTGCCTTTTTCAAAAATGTAAACAATGTAGTAGTTATAGTGGATTTTGTTTGCTGTTCCTGAAGTTTAACACTGCCTGGCATTCCCTTGAGGTTAGATTGTAGCACCCTTTATCTGGATCCCTGGACAGTCAGTGGCTACTGGCAATATCCCTGGTGTATGTTGTCATTTACCCATGATGAACAATTACTGTCCATTACACTCCAATTAGATAACCACGTTTCCTATCCTTGCATTTGTTTCTTCTAATGGTAGGTCCCAAAACCAGGGGCCCGTCTTTGGAAATAGGAAACTACTGCACCACATATACAGGGCATTTTCTCCTGTTTTATTTCTTTGTTCAGTGTCTTCGCAAGTTTTGCCAATCCAGATATTTTGTCCTCCACCTCAACTATCCTCTCCTGCCCCTCACAGGTGCATCCCACAATCATGTCTGAATTGAAAAATGTTGAACATGACAGTAAAATTATCAATTTTGATGGCAACGGAAAAGCAAATCATTCTTAATAATGACAATATCTGTTTGAGTCTTAACTTCTCTTCATGGGACTGATTAGTAAGTGCAGCACAGGTATCCATCTCATACGTGTTATAGTTCTGTGGGGTGAATGCATGTGCATTCAGTTGCTATTGTGCAGTATTTTTAGGTGCATAGTGGTTTAGTATTTTCTCTCACAATACCTCTGGCAAAGATACCCCTCTCTGGCCCACTAGTTAACTGTGAAAAAATAAGTTCCAAGACCAAACCTAATTCTCAATAGATCACTAAGGGCCAGATGTAGGAAACTCCCAAATTGCGACTTGCAATTTGCGAGTCCCTGCGACTCGCAAATTGCAAGTCGCAATTTGGGATGCAGAAAGGTGTCTCAGACACCTTCTGCGAGTCGCTATGGGGTCGCAAAGACCCACCTCATTAATATTTATGAGGTGGGTCGCAATTTGCGACCCCATAGCGACTCAGGGCACTCACGGGGATGGAGGCCTGCTGGAAACAGCAGACCTCCATGTCTGTGACTGCTTTTAAATAAAGCAGTTTTTTTTTTTCAAAGTGCAACCCGTTTTCCTTAAAGGAAAACGAGCTGCACTTTGAAAAATAAACCAAAACCTTTTGTTTCTGTATTTTTCAGGGCAGGTAGTGGTCCATTGGACCACTGCCTACTCTGAAAAATGATTATTAGGTCCAGTCACAAAGGGTAAGGGGGGTCCCATGGGGACCCCTTCCCGTTTACGAGTGGGTTAACATCCACTTCAAGTGGATGGTAACTGCGAGTCATTTGCGACCGCTTTCGCGGTCGCAAATGGAATTGCATACCACTGCGACTCGCAAATAGGAAGGGAACACCCCTTCCTATTTGTGACTCGGAAATGCATTTTGCGAGTCGGTTCCGACTCGCAAAATGCATTTCTACATACCAGATGGGGTTTAGCGACTCGCAAACGGCGTTTTTCGCCGTTTGCGAGTCTCTAAACCTTTCCTACATCTGGCCCTAAGTGTTCACCATCAATTATCCCTGTTATTGCTGTCAAATGCATTTACCAACTAAACCTATCAATCATCAATCTCCTATGTATGCAACAATTTGTACTATTGCATGTTACACAAAGCTGTAACAAAGACCTGGACTATACTTACATTGGAAAAGACTTTGCTGTAAAAATGTCAGAGGGCCCCACCATGTGGCAGACTGTGATAATTATGTTCCAGTGTCAAGAAACAAGGGCCGGTGCCGAGCACCTGCAAACACTGGCACAAATTCAGCACAGCTCAGCCAAACCGTGCATTAGGTGTTGAAGCAGCCAATTCGATATGAAGGATACAGAGAGGCAGTACCAGACCAGCTCTTATTAGAATTAAGGGCAGATGTAACATCAGTGACCAAAGTGGCCCTGTATTTAGACCTGAGTAAGAGCAGTGGTACAAGCATCAGTTTAAAGGGTGACACAGATACATCGCAATTACAATACAGTGTCAGATGTATTGCATTCTGCTTGCTTTTGAGCCTCTACTGCATAAGTATTTATTGCTCTCCATGTTTTATTATTTCACTACATGTATTCATATAATAAAGCAATGCTTTGACCTAGCTTGATAGTACATCAACAGCTTAGATGTTATGTGAATATTCAGAGAGCACAATACTTTTAGGTGAGTGAAGGTTCATATATGACATCACAAATAATGAGGTTTAGCTTTTTGAAAACAATATTACAAACAGTAGATACGCCCAGTGCATGAGCCTTTTAGTGGAGAGAATGTCTTCAGATTCCTGAGCGAGTATCAACGCTGCAGGCACTGGCACTGTGCTAAAAGTCAAGCCCCAACCTGTTAGTGTTATCTGTCTGGTTCCATCTATGGGAAAAAGGCGCTCCAGCACTCCCTAATATAGTCCTGTAGTCTCTGACAGTAACATTTGTCAAATATTTATCATCTGCAGATAAGTCATTGGGAAATGTGTGGGCTACAGTCTGTCTGTCCCCAACTCACTTGGTGAGTTGGTCGAAACCTGTGCTTGCCAAAGAGTTTTGGGAAGTTTATCATGGATATACTTGCAGGAAAACTTGTAAAAAAATATCATCACTCCACAAACTCTGGCACGAGAAGATCCAAATATGCATTCAAGAGCCCTAATGCAATGCAGGACCACGAAGGCAGGAGAGGATCCCAAAAAAAATACTTCTGGAGGAGTTTATCTTTATCTCATGAGGAAGGTGGGGGTCTTCAGGCCTTAGGATAATCAGGTCGAGATTTATCAAACCTTTATGCAATGCATCAATACATCTTGGTGCACTGCCCTGCATGAAAGGGGAGAGCAAGAATGTGCCATATTTATCATTATATGGTGCATTCTTATCCTCTCCTTGCATTGGCGCACAATTCTCTGCCATGCACCAATGGAGGCAACCTAATGTCATGGTGCAAAGGTGCCTGCATTACAGGCAGGACTGTTTTTGTGCAGGAAGGGACCATTTCCCACACACAAACAATCCTCTGAGGCCCTTTCCTCTTTCTATGTGTGCTGCAGATTGTAGCACATGTAGAAAAAGAAAAAACTAAGGAGAAATAAGGCTATTTCTTCTTGCTACGCCTCTCTTGGGACGGTGTGGCATTTTTATGCATTCCCAAATCTACCACTTTTGTAAATTGGGAAATGCACCTGCTAGCGGGCCTGATCCTTAGTAAGCAAACTTTCAAGGGGACGCGTATAGGTCGATTAACCTTTTGAATCGCATGGAGTATCCTAGCCATGTAGTGATCACCGTAATGTTAGCTGACATCAATAATCAAGATACATTTTATGAAAACAACTTTAAACCATAATACTCAAGAATAACCACTACTCAGGATAAGAGTTAACAAGTTGTATTCCCTATTGCTTACAATTCTAAGTCATCTGTTAGTTCAATCTTTATTCAAATCAATTATTTATTAATTCATCAGTTACAAGACATTATTTCTTGAAGAACACTTATGCAGCAAAGTAACACCATAAGCTAAGAATATCAGCATTAATAATGTAATTCAGCAACTTTGTTTGTCAGTCATTTGTGACCGTCAATGTCACCCCTAACAGCCTACCTAACCAAGATTAGCATTAGCATGTGGGTCTCCATGCGAAAACAATTTAGAGAAAACATCAATTTAGAAAATTCTACCTAAGTGAGAATCTCTATAAACAGCGCAGTTGGTACCTTGAAGAAAAGGCACAACATTGTCAGTCACATTTTCATAGCTACCTATCCAGGATGGATCAGCAACAAGTCAGTCTTCATCTTCAGGTCATCAAATGGCCAGTTACAGATCAGGCTCACGGAGTATGAGCCCCAATATCAGCACCTCGGACAGCATCTCCTGACGTCATCAATTTTCTCCTTGTAGTTCTGATTCCGCACCCCTTGTCATGACTTTTTATTAGGATCTCCCAGTCCATCCCACTAATTGCTAATTGGTCAATCAGTTGGAAGATATGACTCTAACCTATAGTTTTTATTTACCAAATCGTATTCTTATATTTCACAAAATGCTGATTGGTTCTTCTTGCGATGAGGACATCATCCGGCTCTTCAGGTATCAAAATTGTTGCACATAGCTCTCTAGTCAGTGCTTCCATTGTTCAAGTCCTGGGAAAGTACATTTAGCCTACACTACACGTAATTGTTTCAAATTGTCTTCACAATCTCCTGTCCATCGGTACATTGCAGAATGTTCTAGTTAAGCTACTTGAACTCTGAGCGGTTCAAGGTCTCTGTCTCCAGTTACCAGTCCTTTGCAAGGCTTTCAAATTCTCCATGTTCAGAGCAAGCAAAGTCCAGTGAAACTAGGCCTCTGGTACAGCTAACTTAATAATACAAAACCAAGGTTATACATTTCATTATGATACATTACTACATTTTTCCAATATTTTTCATTATTTCATGTATTTTAGTCACTTTAGTACATTTGGTGATCACTCCCCGAGGGCACATTTCTAAGCACACACATTATTTTCTACTATTAATTTCTCTATGTATTTTTCTCATTCGTGTACACACATTTAAGTCATTAATAGTTTCTTAATTAACATATCTTCTCCAACACACTAAAATCTATTGGTGGATGTGTGGGAAAAGCCACGCTCAACCCATGGAACAACTTCCTGGAGCAGAATAACGAAAGTCAATGACTTGCTCTGTCTTGCATTACTCCAGATTTACCAACCCTCGCAGGGCATCACAAGGTGGCCATGCATCGCTTCGTAAATCTGACTTTAGTGTTGCGTTGCACTTGCCTTACCTTACATAAGGCAAGGGCAAAGAAACACTATGATAAATATGCTCCTAAATTTGCAAATCTCAGTTACATGGAAGAGAGGGTGTTGTGACCAAAATGTTTACAAATCGAGGCAAGTCCCTAAACATGTAGTATAATGTTGTTACTGGACTGGCCCTGCAATCTACCAAGGCAGGAAGGAAAGGCAATATCGGCAGAGGACCTGCAGATTAGTGGCAATCGTGGGAGGGCTGGTATAAGCAGTCTTCTCTGCCACCTGCATTTTATATCTATTTTGGAGGTAATGAAAGAGGAAGAGGCAGCAACAACAACAATGACCAAAGCATGAGGGCTCTCCTAAATGAGACAGAAAAGTCATTGTATATAAGCCACTAGCCAATGCTAGCCAGTCAACTCAGATTGCAAGAACAGCGGCTCTTGGAAGAGTCTGTTCTCTCCACTGTACCCCAGACAGTGAAGAAAATGTAAGGTTTGGCAAAGACACAAGTCACAAATTGTACTGGGACGTCCCCCACACTCTGATGGCTGGGACGGTGAATAGTCTTCACCCAACATTTAGGCAGCGAGTTCACTATCCAAAAGTACCATCTAGAGGTGTGCAAATTTGCAAAAGTTTTCTCTCAAGAAGTTCCTCTAATCTCGTCAATATCAAATTAATGATCCATTACAATTACCAAAGTTCGCAAAGTTCTTCACATTTGAATTTTCAAATAAAAAACTGCACTTCAGTGCAGCTTTTAAGTTTCTGCAAGAAGAAAATGGAAGATTGAAGAGATTTTTCAGGGGAGAGATGATGAGTCTTCGCCCTTCGAGGAGGTGCAAGACCTGAGCCCCTGCCCTGGAAAGGATACCACTAATCTTCTGGATTAGCCATAATCTGGTATGAGAAGTCAATATCAAGCATTGAATAGCGTGGGAGTGTATTTTAATTGCACCTCCTAATAGAAGAGAATAAACCCGTCTTTTCTATGACAGAAAATGATGGAGGATCTCTATTGTGAGTGGCCTTCACATTTATATCAAAAAGGGACGTGCAAACACAAATGAACTGTCAGGGTAGCACAACTTTCCAGCCAATACAAGGCTTTTCGTTCACAAACTATGTCATTTTACATGTTCCAGAATCTCACACTGCACCAATCTGTAAAACAAGGGGTACAGCTTACTCTTCATACAAGTCAAGAGAAAAATTCCGGTTGTCAAATAACGTTATTAACCCAGTAAAATTTAACAGGAATTCCTTCACGCTTCAAATAAAGTGTTACGAGCATCAACCTTTGCCAACTTAAAAACGTTATGCTCCAGTGTCTGAAGCAGGCAATTCTGTCTTTTAGTTATAAGTTGTTCAAAGTTTGAGTTCTGCTGACTTTGAAAAATGCAACACTTTTTCTTGAATTTAATCATATTCTGGCTTCCTTCCATTAAGTGGGAGAGCTCGGTTTCTCTCGACTTTAACATAAAGTGGTCACAAATTAATAGTCCTGTGTGCGCAGTAAAATGCTACCTTAAAATGAGCTTGAGACTCCCTTCAAGCTTTGCATATTTAAGATGATGTAAACATTGACACGTTGTGGTTTCGAGCACAATTCTTTACAGGACAAGGGCGCAGAGTCATATTTTTGAGGTTATAAATTACATCGTCACCATTTGCATATAACCTGCTAGCTTTCAGATGTGTTTTTCTTACCATGAATATATTTAATAAACCTCAAATAAAAGGCGTGAACAAACAGGAGGAGGAGCTGTGGCATAGCTGCCAGAGAGGCCGACATTGGGCATGGGGAGGCCTGCTGGAGTGCCGCCACTTTCCAACATCCTGTCATTCTGAGCAAATCACTTACGGCCTGATTATGAGACTGGCGATCTTGAGACTGCCAGCCTCGTTGTGGCAGTCAGGGGAGGCACTGCTGTGGTGGTCCAATAACCACATTACTGCTGTTACCGCCGGGATCGGTGATCCTGACAGGCTGACAGTGGCGGAGTTCGGAATCAGCCAGGGTGGTGCTGCATGCAGCCCCGCCCTGCTGATTATGATCTGGTTCTCTGCCAGCCTTTTCAGTATCACTGCCATGAAAAGGCTGGTGGAGAAGAGGTGCAGGGGGCCACAGGGTGGCCCCTGCACTGCCCATGCACTAGGCATGGGCAGTACAGGGATTCCCATGCTCAGCACCCTCAAAATGCTCACTGTCTGCGACATTGCAACAGTGCTGGTGCCCACTGTGGCAGCAGCATTGCTGCAGGCTCAATTACGACCCGGCGACAATGCTGCTGCCACTTTCCCACTGGGCTGACTGGCAGAAACCTTGGTTTCCGCCCGTGAGCCCAGCGGGAAAGTCGTAAAGGGCCCAGCAGAGAGGTAGCCTGCGTGGCGGCAACCACCCCATCGGAAGTTCGGCAGACGGGTATTCCCATCTGCCAAACTCATAATGTTAATCTCTTAATCTCCCCAAGCATACAAAAAATAAAAGGGCCTGTAATGTAACCTGTTACCCCTGTAAAATGCTCCATTGTCCTCGGGTGAAGTCTGAACTCTTTAAACTCTGAAAAATAAGAAAAAAGCTTGCGGAAAAGGGTCTGTTCACCAAAATGTAACATAGGTCTTTAACTATTGGTCAACCTTAAAAATCTCACAACCATGTTTGATTTTGGATATTTATTTGCTGAACAATTCAAACAGAATTGTTGAGCAGAGGTTACTTAAAAGAGCTTGGTGGTGGGAGGTAGCACAAAAAACGCGATGATCTGATGTGGTCTATATATAACACAACTACAGCAGAATACGCAAATCAAGCCCACATAGATTTGATGACACCCATATGGTTATTTGGATTATGTATATAAGGACTTTGATTCACTCAAATGCAAAGGGTGATAGGTGCCACGTTATGCACTTTCTGACAGTGAGTGAGTGATATCAAAGGATTGTCTATATGTACAACTGTCCTTTATGTGCTGCCCTGTGGGAAGGGGAGGTAGAGATGTGGACATGGAGCAAGAATTTCAAGAAGTATTCTTGGCTATCAAGTCTGTGTTTAATTTCTGCTCATGATGCTGTCTCCAGAGCCCCGGAGCCCTGGAACAGCAGGAGCACTACAGGTCTAAGAAAGAGCATGCCATGGTTAACTGCTATCACCCTTGTCTACCTGTAATTGACATCTATGTGGCCACTGCACCTTTAGTAACTTAATTAGGAGAAGTTGGAAGGTATTTCTAACCTTCTAATTGTGATGTATTATTCAGACTTGAACTAAAATGAAAATTTACAGTCAAATACCACCACAGCGTTGTATGAAACTAGTGCTACCTACAATTGTGGCTTGACCTGAAAAACACAATACTGTAGGGAAACTACGATTGCAGCAGCTTACTGGTGTGGGATCTGTTTTCCAAATTGTGCTGCAAAATGTATGAGAAATCGAGCTTTCACTAACTTAGGACAACTTTTTTTCATCTATCTTGGATGCAACACTATAGTATGCCACATGACAACTGCGGCTGTTATTATTTCGTTGTAATAAAGGATTTTCTGCTTTGCAATGAAAGGCTAAGACTTTCCTGGCTACAGTCATACATATCCAAGGATAACATATCTATCTCAGACTGAACAATATACAAGATAACAACGAATTGTGTCATATATAGGCTCTGGCAATGTCTGAGTGTAATGTATTTGGAGAGAGAATCATTGACTGTTTTCTGTTGTAAATGTTTCTTTTCTGCTTGTTCCGTATTGGTGAAAACCATGTACGTTTGTAGCAAATTTATGAGATCCTTTGTTTAAAGTTCTATAAAAGCATGTGAGAGGATCCTTCCCCTTTTATTAGAAGGCAAATCTTTACTTGATTGCCAGTAAACTTTTACTGAGTTCTTTTTAGTACTTCTTATGATTTGTAAACTTATTGTACTATTTGATTGATGGCACAGCTTATGCATTTCTATAAGTCCTATTCTTTCAGTAAACCCTTTAAACCTTACTCCTTGTCAGCCGTTCTTAAGCAGAAATGCTTCTAACATAGACAATTGAACAAGAAAAAGAAACCAGTGGGGCATGCCAAAGTCCAAAAAGGGGCGACACCGCTCATAGCCCAATTTGTTGCTGAAAATTGGAAAGCAAATTCTACACGGATTGACTCACTGACAAATGTGGTACCAGAGCTCATGGTTCCGACTGTGACCATCCAGTACTAATTGGACCCATTTGAATGAGGTAAATTGACCATAGCACCCACTACATTACCTTTATGTTTCAAATGGTTGTGCCCAGAGATTCAAATTGACCCAGCTCCAACCCAATCCTGACTCCCGAAGATCATGGAGAGATGAGGTGGCTGACTCAGTAGCCCAAAGAGAACAACGTGAGTATAAATTGGGATTAAAGTGTGTAAGGAACCTGAGTGAAGAGTGAGGCAAGGCAGTGCACATTGGGATTTGAAGTCTGAAATGGTTTGATGAAATGCAGCAGATACAATTGAAATTCAACTACTATGTGGCACTAGTTCTTGGACTTGAGGGGACGGCAATTGTTGTGTTCTTGATGATGTTTTTTGACTTTTGAGGACAGCAGTGTATGAATTGTTCTGGCTCTTCAGTCACACCATTATAGGGTTGTAATAATTCTGTCGTACTAAACAAGGCCAGTAGCCATTCATTCCTTAGTGCACAGGAGTGAGCGCAGCACGTACGGGAAGCTCTAGCAGGTCGAGAGTCTGTAGCTCTACAAAGTGAATGGTATTATCCTATTTGTAGACATTTTCTGTTTAGCAGAAACAGGCAATGTTAACTGTGAGAAGGGTGGAAAGAGTTCAGGAGAGACCGACAGTACATGGTTGCTTATTTCATAGGATGCCGTGCAGGGATTGGCTGTGGAACACTGAGAGCTGCACAGTAAATTGTTGACCTTTGACTGAGACGTGCTTGTATTAACAGACAAATAGTGAGCTTGACGAGATAGATTAAAGAGTGCTTGAGAACAGAACAAAGAGTGATTATTGAAATTTGATAAAATGAGGAACGTGTTTTTGAAAAACACAGAAAGATTCAAATAAGAAAGAGAGATTTTGTCCAGAGGCCCACCAGCTAGAAAAATGGCAGCAAAGAAAGGGTTACACACGTGTAAGTGTCTCAGCCAATGTCTTGAAAACACCATGAAAGATGTGAAATTATTTTCCCTTTGAGTGGCACAGTTCACATACCTATATTCGAAAATCTGACGAGGAGAACTTTGATTTAAAGCCCCAGCATAGCCCCACACATTTCAAGGTCTTAAATCTTTGGGGACACTTTGCAAGGAAGAAGAACAGAAAGAAATCTGCACTGAAAGTCCGTAATAAGGCTTACTCTTGGATAAGAGCACAAGAATGAAATGGACAGGAGATATGATCGAGCTGGTGATACAGAGCGGGGACATGGAGAAGTCCATTACAAAAAAGAAAACCAGAGATGACACAGAAGCAGAGAGTGATGAGGAGGATGCCTTCATAGACAAGCTCATAAGAATAAGATACTCCAGTATCATGCAGCACCCGCAACAGTGGCCACAGCCCAGAAACCAGCGGAATCTATTTCCATTAATTCCATACCTTCTTCTGAGGCCAACGCACCCCCACGGTACACTGAGACCACTTCCTCACCTACATCCTGACATCGACATCTACTACTTCAGTTAGGTCCCAGACCCTCACAAGCATTTAAAAAATTCTTTTTATTGCATTTATGACATAAACAAAAGCGCATACAACTGAATACTTATAAGAGATAGGAGCAGAGTGGGAAAAGAGAATAGATAGTAGAGGGGTATGAAGATTATAATTTGCTTGATAAATGGCCGCAGGTCTGATGTTTGGTGATCCTATGTAGGGGGTAAGGCTACCGTGGGGGGGGGGCGCACGAGAGGCGAACAGGGTGTAGGGTATTAATTTCGAGCAGGGTATGTTTGTCATAGGAGGAGTGTACCTTTGTGGATATAGCTTTGCAGCTGTATATCTAGGGTGTGTGTTTATATGCTTATCAAGTGTGTTCAAATTAAGTTTCAGATCTATGTAGTTGCACATGAAAAATATGTTGGTTATGATGTCTCAGATCATTGTTGTTCCAGTAGGCTAGGGAGGTTGTGTATCATCTTTTTCCTGTAGTTGATTTGCAAAGGAGTCCCATATATCGGCACGCTTGACTACCACTCCTATGTCGCGTAGTGTATGCAATACTTGTATTTCTGCATTGACCCAACGCTGTACATCAGCTATCCAGTGGCGGGAGTCTGGGGCGCTAGGTGACTTCCACTGCGTGGCGTTGAGTCGTTTGAGGATAACAAATGCTAGATCTGCGCATCTGTGTTTTTGTTTATCTTTGCTATGTTTGTGTCGGATACCCAATAGGCAGGACTCAGGGGTAGGTGCTAGGGGTATTCCCAGCCATGTCCCAGTTTGTTGTGTGATGTCTTGCCATACGCGGAGTAGTGGTGGGCAGTTCCAGGTCATGTGTAAGAAATCAGCTTCCGTGTTACCACATCTTGGACAATCAGGACTAGCTTGGGGGTACATGCGGTGGATTCAGTGTGGAGTCAGGTATGTCTGGTGTAGGTAGTTGAGCTGGGTATATCTGAAACGTGCGTTGCGCGATACCTCGCGTGTGGATGTGAGGGCCATGGACCATGCTGATGCTGTAAATTGTGTGTGTAGTGCTTTTTCCCATTCGTTCTTGGCTTGTGATTGTACTTCCTCTGGGTTAGCTCGCAGCGCGTTGTGGATCCATGAGATTCGTGGTGGTGTACCGGTGTCTAAGAGCAATTCATGCAGAATAGGTGATGATTGTGGTTCCCTGCTACCATGTCCCCATGCGTTACGTATTAAAGATTGTAGTGCGCCGTACATAATAAAACCACCCTGTCCCAGAGTGTACGTCGTCGCAAGTACCTCATAGGGGATAAATTGGCCCTCTGCGAATAATTCTCCCACTGACCGGAGGCCTTTGGTGGCCCAGTCGGTGAGACACATACGGCCATGTAGTCTATGCACACCTGGGATGGCGAGTAATGGGGTCTCGGCGCATGGGGAATAGACATGATTTAGCCCAGTTAACGCGTAGGCCGGATATGTCTCCAAATGAGTTCAATAATTGTAGCAGGTTTGGTAGGGATTCGGAGTGGTTACGTAAGTATATTAATGCATCGTCTGCGTATAAGGAGACAATGCGGTGTTCCATGCCGTCTGGTATGCCCCATCTTGTGGCTTCATTACGCAATTTAGCCGCAAGGGGTTCTATGGCCAATGCGAACAAAAGTGGTGATAGGGGGCATCCCTGGCGTGTGCCTCTACCGATCTTGAATTTTTCCGAGGTGATAGTGCCCGTTTTTACTCTTGCTATGGGGTCTGAATATAGGATAGATATCCAGCATGTGAACGCTCTACCAAATCCCATTAACTGCAGTGTTGCCATCAAATATGGCCATCCCAGTGTGTCGAAAGCTTTTTCGACATCTAGTGAGACCGCCACTCTGGAGTAGTCTGTATCAGGAGTTTCAGCTATCAAGCGCAATAGGTTCCTGATGTTGATAGAGGTGCTGCGTCCCGGTATGAATCCGGATTGATCTGGGTGTACCAGGGAGGAGATTATTGGGAGAAGTCGGTTTGACAGTACCTTACCTAATATTTTACAGTCCGTGTTTAAAAGTGATAAGGGTCGGTAAGAGCGTACGTCTAGTGGGTCGCGGTCCTTTTTATGAAGGACTACAATCGTTGCTTCACATTGTGAATCTGAGAGATGACCTGTTTCATATGCCTCCTGTAACATAGTCAGATATGGAGTAAGCGTTTGTGATGAGAAAGTCTGGTAGTACTCGATCGGTAGTCCGTCTCCCCCTGGGGCTTTATTGTGGGCTAGCTGTTGCAGTGCTTGCTTTATTTCGTCACTTTCGATGGGCTTGTCTAGCTCTAGTGCTTGTGCAGTCGTTAGATGATTTATGTGGGAGGTCCTGAAAAAGCCTTCTAGTTGTGGTGCGAGTGGAGGAGGTTCTGCCTGATATAACCTTGCATAATACTGCTTAAATGCGTTGTTTATTTCTGATTGTGTATTCACTATCACACCAGTATCTAGGGGGATGGCGTTTATGGGAGTATGCCGCTGAGTCCCTTTCGCTAACCAGGCCAGCATGCGGCTTGATCTATCGCCCTCGGCGTGTAGTCGTGCCGTGTGGTGTCGATAGTCGAATTTTCATAGACGGGTTTCAATATCGCCCCATTGCTTTTTGAGTGTGATCGTGTTATTGTTAGCAGTACTATTTAAGGCCGCATCACATTCCGTCTTGCGTAATTTCTCTTCGGTGTCATGTAGTTCTGAGAGTAGAGTGCGTCGAATACCTCCTGCAGCCCCGATGCACATGCCCCTGACTACCACCTTGTGTCCGTCCCACTCGATTGCGCGTGTTGTGGCTGTTCGACTATTAATTGTGAAATATGACTTTATGGTATCAGCTAGTTCTTCCCGGAATGGCGGGTCGCGCAACAGGGTGGGTTGTAAGCACAAAGTAGGTATTTGTGATGGCTGAGTGCCCCATCTAAGTGTAACAATTAGGGGGCAGTGATCTGATAGGGTTTTGGCCAGATAGTTGGCGCTATGTATTGAGTGTTTTAACATGGCCGAGCATAATAGTAAATCAATCCGTGTGTGGAGGTTGTGTACCGGTGAGTAAAAGGAGTACTCTCTATCAATGGGATGAAGACTTCTCCATGCATCATGCAGTCTACGTTCTGTTATCCAGGACCTTAGCATCTCAGATACCCGCCTACTAGGGGCGCTTATCATTGGCGGGTGCGATCTGTCCATAGAGATGTCCAGTACGCTGTTAAAGTCTCCTCCCAGATAATTGGTATGGACGGGTCTTGTGAGATCTGTGCGGACGTGGCCCTCAGGGTTTCCCCTTTTCCCGAATTTGGGGCATATATACCAGCTATGGTTAGCCGTCTACCATCCAACTCTCCAGTGAGGCAGACATATCTGCCATCTGTGTCCATATATGTGTCTTGGACCGCGTATGGGACCCCTGAAGCGATCCAGATCAGTACTCCCTTGGCATATTTGGATATTTTAGTTCCATAGACAGTGCCCGACCAGCTCTTATTACTTTCCTTTAATTCTTGTGTGGTAGCATGGGTCTCCTGTAGTATAGCTATATGCACCTTGTGGCGTCTGAGATATGTATGTACTCTGCGTCTTTTAGTAGGATTAGCTAGACCCCTTATGTTCCAAGTTACAATGTTGTATATCATTAAAGCGATTTGTGTACGTATCGCAAGCGGTGCGCATTGTCAAGTAGGATTTGTAGCGTCCCCTCACCCATCACCCCCCCCAAGTCGGACCAACCCTCGAGTGTGGCGTGACTAGTACATACCTTGAAGAGTCAGGAGAGAGAGAAGTATAGGAGAAAGGGGGAAAAGAGGAAAAGTGTGGATAACCAGAGTGGCTTCAAGATGATTCGTGTCCATACGGGAACCCATCTGGGTTAGGGGGCTGCTGTAGTATATGGTCCAAGGTGGCCGCGAAGACCGGCCCATTCGGATGTCGTCTTCTCCCATTTAGGCACGCATAGGCCGGAGAGCAACCAGGCTGCGGGCACATATTGTTTATGACTTCCGGAGTAGGTTGATCGCTGCATCTATGTGTTCCCTTTTAAAGGTTGTCTGCGGTGCGCGGCGTGACCACCGGTCCCAGGATTAGTGGGGATGCGGATATGCTTTGCGGGGTCTCCATCGAGTCCGAGTCCGTGGTGCAATATTCACGGTTGTGCTGTATTCGGATGTTCGAGAACCTATTGACGTCCTTTAATGCTTGAGCTTGCCAGTCAGCTGCTTGTTTTTCAGTAGGACGTGATCCGGTTCTGGGTTTCAATTTCCTTTTCTTACGCTTTTTTTGTGTCAGCCATTCCTTTTGCTCTGTGTGTTCATCTTTGGGGTCTGATAAGCCCTTGGCGTGGATCCAAGAACGTACATCCTCTGGGGACGGGAAGATGTGAGTTTTGTCGCCAACCACTACGCGTAGTCCAGCAGGGTACATGAGGGAGTATGGAATGTTCTTGTCGCGTAGTACCTGTTTTGCTTTAGTAAAAGTGGCACGTCTGCGCTGGACCTCCGCTGTATAGTCCGGGTAGGCCGTGATTTTTGCGTTTTCAGTTTCGACGGGTCCCAGCGCACGAAAGCTCTTTAGGATTTGATCTCTGTCACGGTAATTCAACAGTCTGGCTATTAATGGGCAAGGGGGTGCCCCTGGGCGTGCGGGACCGCCCGGGATCCGGTGTGCCCGCTCCACCGTCAGGAAAGGGGAGGCCTCCTGTTTCAGTATGTGATCTTTTAGCCAGCATTCTAGAAATAACTGTGTTAGGGAGCTTGATTTGCTCCGGGAATCCCATGAATCTAATGTTATTTTGGCGTGAGCGGCCTTCCGCTTCCTCCGCGCGTCTTTGGAGCTGTATTATCGCAGATTCCTGTTGTATTCGGTTTTTCATGTCCGCTATATTTGGTTGAGATGTTTCTAGAGTTGATTCGACGGTGGTTACACTATCCGCTAGCTTCCGGTATACAGTGCATAGTACTGTATAGTGACTTCCACTACCATTGCATCTATCTTTCCTTCCAGGGATGTTTTAGTTTCTAATATTGCCTGCAGTACCTTGTCGATTTGTAACGAGTGAGCAGCTAGCGTTTCAGTCACTTTGTGCAGTGGATCTGAGCTCTCCATCGTTGAGGGGTCCCCAAGTCTGGTCTCTGATTGGCCCCTCGGCGGCTTCGGTTTCACCATAGTGGCGCCTGTTCTGAGCTCACTTCGTATTGCGTTGTGATTGAGGTGGCCAGTTTATGCGGTTACGACATTTGTTATGCCTTGATTACTAGGTTCTTTATATACGATTAGGCGAGATTTGTCGTGTGCCCATCGGTGGGAGCTTGATGCGTTCTGCAAGAGGTATGCACCGGATATGTGCAGTTGACGATTGCGCGCTGCAGCGCCCGTGTCTGTGCGTTTTATGTTAGGAGAAAATCGACTTTGCTCCCTGCAAGAGAGATGTGCCGGATATTTGCAGTTGGCGATTGCGCGCTGCAGCACCCGTATTTGTGCGTTTTATGTTAGGAAAAGAGAAAAAGAAAAAACGGCATTGCTCCCAGACTGTACGCAAAGCTAGGAAATGTCACTGAATCCAATATCGTTGGTGGATGTGGTGATTAACTCACATAGTGCTTGACTTCTGGGCCCTCCCGAGTCACTCCTTCAAAAGGGCACAGCGTAGTTTGAGTTCCCCTCTGAACTCCGATGTATGTTCCGTGTAATAAATGACTAGCGCTCCTCGTTTTTTGCCGGGCTTCGTACCTCCCTATCGGCCGGGTCTCTCTTCAGCATGCAAGCGTTCAGTGTAATTGAACAGCAGTTCCCAAAAAGTTCGGTCTTCATCTGTTCCGCGCCGCGGCTCCTTCCACGATCGTGACTGGACCTCAATCGGGCCGCGCCGCCATGCGCGTGCTAAGCGATCAGGCCCAGTTGTCCGTCCGGAGTCTTAAGCTGCCCGTCAGATTGGGCCTGTGGCATGCGCCCCCACAATGGTCAACTCATGCAAGGGTGCATCCGCAGATCTCCGCCGTCCCCGCCCGCCGCATTGGCATTCCTCCGTACCAGCGCGCAGGGCACAGCTGCTGCGATCACCGGACCGTTTGGCTCCGCCTGGGTGCACGTCCGCATCTCGTCTCCGTCTGGGCCCCGGGCGAGCCGTTGCGACGGTTGGGTCAGGTTTCCGGGGTCTCGGGATATTATTAAGCATAAAGCGTGCGGGTCCGGGGGTTTTTAACTCTTGGGGACAGAGGGATTACAGGATAATTGTAGGCCGCGTGCGGAGCTCTGATTCAAGCGACCGCACTCGCCGCCATCTTGGCCACGCCCCCCCAGACCCTCACAAGCATAAGCATTCTTTCTACCACAATGATTACAAGCACGGCTCATGGTAACCAACCTTCAAGCATTCCGCTGAGTATGGTGGATACATCCAGTTTTTTACATCCCAGGGCAATCTCACATGAAGAAATCTCAGGAGCCACCATTACAGGAGGAACCACAATTTCCACAAGTCGAGGACTCTTGTCACCTCCCAGGGGACATCCCCCTGAGAGACTAAACACAGCCCAACTAAAATTGAGTTTGAGGAGTTTGTGAAGGATAACATAGGCTTGGAATTCTTAGGACAATATAGTGGGAATGAATGGTTTTATCTGAGTAGAGAGGTTGCAAGAGCGGAGCAAGATGCTTATGCAAAGATAGAAAGGGTGGCTGACAAATGTGGGTGTGACTTGATGCAAGAGAAGAAATTATGGAAGAATGTAAGGAAGGTGGTGAAAGATAAGGATGTAAGGAAACTGACTGAGAGCATCAGGGAGTGGAATAATGAGGTGAAAATTAGGGACCTGTGGTCCAAAAAGGAAAAGGTTGAAGATAAAATGGAAAACGTAATCTCATGGGGGACAGAAAGGGAGAAATCACAAAGGGAGTAGTGAAGGAGTACCCTTTAAGGGAAGCCCAGTGAGGAGCTTATGTGTATGTCCCTTGGCTTTGAACAAATCTCCTTGTTTTCACAAACTCTCTCATGACATTCAGGGAAAACCATGACAAATGGTACACTCAAATAGATTAGATAGTGACAATGTCAAAGGTCTTATGGGAGGGCTTGGATATGCTTTTTTGAGATATCAGTCGCAATGGATCTGTGAGCAGAAAGCAAGAGAACTGTAGACTGGTCAATGCAAGAACCCCCTAGAGTAGCAAACACAAATGCGCAATCACCATTGATGAAGACCAAGTATGACACAGTCATTGCTCACCCCAAAACTAAGGTTCCTCAGAGACAAATGAATTGGCCCTAGATTTTTAGAATGTCCCAAGAGCCCAAAGAGTTGGTACATGCTTACCTTGAGAGATTAATGTAGTTGTACAGGGAGCACAGTGGTATGAACAATCCCCTTGGAGACAACATGGGAAATTTTTTGCTTCCTTCGTGTATGCTCTACTGTCGCAAATCAGTACTCAGATTATACAGAGCATTCTTTGCTGGCAAAGGAAGCCTGTAGATGAGATATTGAAGTATGCAACATATTGAAGTGATACATTAGGCACCAAACGGAGATGACTGAAGGAGAAATGTATAGTTGCTCAGACCAAGTTAGCACAGAATAGAGGTGTACTGGGAATATGCCTAGTTCAGGGCTAGACCTTGATGCAGGCATAGGACCATACATGCACAAAGTCTTTTTCAAATCCTATGAAGTAAATGCCCAAGCAATGGGAAGAGGATTGGGAGGTATGTATGGGATGAGTATAAGTGCGCTCAAGAAGGTTTCCCCCTGTCACTTTTGCAACAAGGTCAGCCACTGGAAAAGGGAGTGCTGGTACAACCCTGACCAAGTGACAGTTGATACTCAAGTATCTAATACAAAAATGCAATGGGAACTCTCTCTTGTGCTGGGACCTACAATAAAACCCAGAGACCATTGCTACCACAAAATCCCCCTGTGGCCCTACAATTGCATGGAGGGAACTCTCTATTCCAGTCTAGCATTAAAGCTCAAAACAATCTATCTGTAACTCAGGCTTCCCTAATTACCATTATGTTTGGAAGCTCAGTGGAATCTGATGAGACCCAATGACGGTGCTTGAGTGGTGAGGAGTGCATGCTTGGCACAGTCCTGGAAGGGGACCAGAGCAGCCTGTAACTAGAAGGAGAGTTCAATGGGCATTCTGTATCCTTCCTGATAGACACCAGAGCTACTCATTCAACCATTAGGATGGTTGGAGTCCTGAACCTACCCCTCTTGGGAAAAGAAGTCCACAGTTGTTGGCATCACAAATTAGCTGCATACTAATCAGGTTTCAGCCCCAGTTCCATTAAAGACTGGGACCATCAAAGAGCATCATCAATTCATTATATGTGATTAAAGTCAATGAACTTGGAGAGACCGAATCTGTAAACTTAATTAATATTGAACACCAGTCACATTGGGGATAGGGACTCAGACAGCTGACGCTGAGTTCGAATTGCAGACACTATAGTCTACAGTAAGATTATACCCTGACCTTACCAAGAAAGATTTACACTTGGATCTAAGAAAAATCAGTTAGAGAAGATGTGCGAGATTTCACAAGGAAGGAAATTATTAAGGGTGCCAAACCCCTAAAGATAACCTTTGGGTCCGATGTAGTTTTCCCCCAAATACATCCTTAAAAATGTATCCCAGAAGCCATCACAGGAATAACACCAATCATTGAAAATAAGATAGAACAGATCATTCTGAAAGAGATTATCAGGAGTACATGCAATTCTTCTATTATGACCTTGCAAAAAGCTAATAGGAAGTGGAAGATCATCCATGATTTAAGAAAATTAAACCAAATAGTCCTTTCCTTCTTTCATGTGGTACAAACTCTGCCATAATACTATTACAAAGTTCACCAGAAGCGAAGTTATTCACGGTTATTGACTTGTGTGAGGTATTCTTTTCTGTTCCCCTTCATCAAAAGAATAAAAAAAAATTGTGTTCCGATTCCAAGACAAACCTCAGGTGTGGGGCCAAGCTCCTTAGGGGTATACAAGGAGTCCCTCATATTTTAATCAGATGCTATTGAAGACCTTCGAGACCCTACAGCTACCATGCATCTCCATCTTAGTACAGTACATCTATGACTTTCTTGTGGCATTGACAACAAAAAAACTTGCATGCACGACACCAAAATACCCCACTCAATGACTTTGCTGAGAACGAGCACAAGGTTTCCTCTGAAAAACTGCGGTACCTTTGGAAAGATTTTTTGTATCTGGGATATCAAATTGAAAAGGGAAACAGAAAAGTATCCAAGAAGTGCATTGATACCACTCTCAAAATGAAATTCTCAATCACTCAGAGAGAAGTGTGAATGTTCTTGGGTATGGTTGTCTATTGCTGACAATGGATCCTACATTTTCCCCTTGTGGCAAAGCCATTACTGAGGCTGATGTATACAGGTTTCAATGACCCAGTACCAAGGGATGCTGAGAGCATTCTGAGAGCATGGAAGCCTTCCAGAAGCTCAAAAATGTACTCTGAAGAGCTTATCTTGGAATGCCAGACTACACCAAAGAGTTAATCCTCTTCAGTTATGGGTATGTCTTATATGTGTTGAGACAGACCCATGAAGAGTCAAAATGCCCCATGGCCTACTGTTTAGCAACCCTTGATCTAGAAGCTGCAACATTGCCTGGTTATCTCAAAGTGGTTGCTGTGGTCAGTCTGAGCATTTAACAGACAGTAGGGGTCACTTGCTTATTTTCATGGTGCCCCATTCAATAAAAATTCTTATGACCATACAAAGAATCTGACCAACAGCCGCCAAACCTGCTATAAAATAACTATTTTGGCTGCAGACAATGTCTCTTAAGGAAGTGTAATGCCCTAAACCCTTCCACTCTATTGCCTTCCCCTGGTGAAGGTGAAGAAAGCAAATGTGATCATCATTGTATCGATGTCACCAAGCTATGCACAAAGTCGAGACCAGATATTCTAGATGTTCTACTTCTCTAATCTGACCATACTATGTTCGTTGATGGCCGTTGTGTGAAAAACAGTTGCAGAACTTTGAGGGCAGAGTATGCTGTCTGTATCCTAAGTGGAGTTGTAAAATCATCCTCTTGCCCCATACAACCTCCGCACAAGTAGCTAAACTAATTGCCCTTATTAATTGTACTTTGGAGTCACCATTTAAACTAACCACCAGTATGGATTTAGGATTGTGCATGACTTGGGCCAATTGTGGTGGCAGAAAGTATTCTTAATTTCAGCTGGATCACCTATCAAAAATAGTTTATATGTCTTGAACCTACCGAATGTGCTTAAGCTGCCGAAAGGAACAACAGTGGTGAAGGGTGCTGCAGACAGGAGTGGCGAGGGCTTTGTCACAAGAGGTAACTGCAATGCAGATGAGATTTCTAGGTACTGCACTCTTGAGTCCAGCACATTTCATGTGGACTAACCATGCAGTGCTCAGGGAAAGACAGTTTCAAACACTCTTGAACACTTTAAAAACTGCAACATGAAGCTATAGAGATGAGCAAAGTGGGAAAAAGCAGATTGTGTTAAGAATTATAGTGAAATTTGGCTATCTAGGGAAGGAAAACTTGTTTTGCCTGATTCTTTGTTATCAGCTATGATGAGACATGCATGGCACAATGAATTAGAACGAGACAGGACAAAACCATATTTAAAGCAAACGTCATAGGACTGTAGGGCCCTTAGGCATCCAGTTGATGCAGAACAAACAGTACTATAGATTCAGCGATAGGGTAGTGACTACAGACTAGCTGTAGAAGCACTATTCTCCTCAGTCACTGATATAGTCTGTTCACTTGATCTGATCCGAGCAAGCATGGTATTGGTTGTGGCTATTACTGTTTCTGTAGTTAGGTGAATGTTAGATGTCTAGCGGTTGGAAGGAAATGTTTCACACCCGCAAAACAAACAAACCTGTATTTAATGAGGACATGCATAAAGGTAGACTTTTGCATGTCCCTCATTCTGAGAGTGTTTACAGCTTTAATGTATACTGTCTGATGCTTGCTGAATATGTAATAATAATGCAGACTAAAAATTGCTTCATTTGTTCCTATCTTCCAGCTTCTGCAGCCAAAGGATCAGCGTATAGTCATCTGCTTCTGACATATGCTTTCTCATAGAGTGGTTTCCCTAGTCTGTTATATAAACAAAACTCTAAGCTGTTTTATGAAATTATAAATGCCTGTTAGACATTTGCCATTTGTGAAGGGAACAAACATGTCTGTGGACAACTAAATATGTGAAATGAAGTACACTCCGATCCCAAGGAGACGTAAATCCAAATGTTTATTCATGTAATTAAGTTACAACAGCTCACACATTTGAAGAGAAAGAAACGTTACTCTGCCTCCCTCTTCACAGCTCTCTCGCCACTCTCCACGACATTCCAATTCTATCCCGATGTCAACGATGATATCAGAATAGAAATATCTGAAATACTACATACCCCCCTCCTTTCAATACAGACTTGAAGATTCCTGACTGATAAAATTAAAGCATTGCTGTACAAGAATTAAGAATAATACACAAAAGAACCACATATATGTAACAAAAAAAACAAAATTATGTCAAACATAGACTTTGAGAAAAAGAAACAGAACTCTGCATCTTTCAGTCAGACGTCCTTGAAGAACACCATTTAGATAAAACATAGTCCTTTAAATAAGTAGGACTTCGCATTTTTCTTGCAGACTTCCTTAGCGGAGCACCGATGAGGATGTTGTCTTCAACCTTTCGAGAATTAATCTTGTCCTTTAGCTCAGTGTCTTGTACAGCTCTCCCTTTATACATAACCACTCTGTTGAGATTCCACACACGATGATCATCATTTCTGATGGCATTGTTGAAAACTTTGATAACTCTCATCAGTTTAGACAACTTGTTGCCACAACATTGTATACCAGGACGTTTTATCATAACTAGGTCACCTACATTAACCTTAGCCACCTTAAACTGAATGTCTACGATCATAATATGGCTTGCCATTATCGATCTTAGCAGATTCCCTCTTTCTCCATTGCTCGTCTTTACCGGTCTGGTTATCATTTCCCAAAAAATGCATTAACCCAAGATGGTTCAAGTATAGTATTGGGACGCCTCCCATGAAATAACTCAAAAGGAGACATGCCTGTGTTTGTATGAGGCTTAAACCCATACACTCCAATCCTTCTGATCAATTCATCCTGACAATTCTTACCATCACCTTTAGCTAGGGCTCTGGTTTCTTTCAAAATTCTATTGAACCTCTCAACCATTCCATTGGATTCCGGGTGGTAAAGAGCACATTTTCTGTGTCTAGTACCACACCCACCAAGAAATGTCTCGATTTCTTTGGAAACTAACTGTACCCCATTGTCAGTAAGCAACATCTCAGGAATACCTTCTCTTATAAAAAGATCCCTTAGAAAGTTTATTACATGTGAAGTTTCAATGCCTCTGGAAAAACAAATTTCAGACCAGAGGGAGAACATATCTATCGTGACTATGACATCGTTTTCTTGACCACCACCATGTATTGGCCCTAAAATATCCAACGCAATGTCATTCCACGGTTTATCAGGATGATTTCTTATTATCATAGGTTGAACCTTTGGTTTCCTACTTTTCTCACTCACTGCACATTGCATACATTCTGTTACCAGGCGTTCAATTTGAGTATCCATACCTGGCCAACAATAGCTGGACCGCAGCCTCTCCTTCATTTTATAGATGCCTAAATGACACCTATGGGCTATGTTTATCAACTCTTCCATTTATTTTGACTGGAGGAATTAGCCTAATGACAAGTAATAGCAAGCCATCCTTGTTTGCCAATTGATCTTTGACCAACCAAAAGTCTTTACACAGATCCCACCCTCGGCGTTTTATTCCCAGCCATGATTTATAAGATCCATTACCTTTCGTAGAGTAGAATCACCCTCAGCCTCTTCACGCCACCTATCTTCCGAAATTATCTCATAATCAAGTTCACACACAAAATTTGTATAGTCCTCCCCAACATCATTGTCTAGATGATCAGTTTTGTCCTCACTTACCAACCTAGACAAAGTATCTGCAATTACATTTTCTACACCAGGGATGTATTTCACCTCAAAACTGTACTCCTTTAGATCAACCACCCATTTGGATATTCTGGATGAAAGAGAATCAACGCCCTTCTTATTGAAAACCTCACACAAAGGTTTGTGATCAGTTTTAACTGTGAACGTAGTACCGCACAATAATGTTTTCAGTTTTTTAATAAACCAGTGCACTGCAAGGGCTTCCCTTTCAATCACAGAATACCTGCATTCTGAGCATTTGAGCCTTCTTGATAAAAACATAATAGTATTATCCTGACCACACCCACCTTGCTGTAAGACCACACCAAGAATCTTGAGGCTGGCATCAGTGGTAATGATAGAACCTTTTTTTGGATCAAAATTTGTTTAGTGGCTAGAGCTAACATCTTTTTAATTGACTCAAACTCCTTCCAAACATTCATCATTCCATACAAAGCTTATCCCCTTTTGTAAGAGACCCCTCATGTTGTACGTAACTTCAGCAAAACTTTTAACAAAGTTGTGATAGTACTCCACCATACCCAGAAAGCTCATGAGCTCTTCTTTAGTAGCGGGAGGAACCATCTCTTGAAAAGCATTTATCATCTCAGCTTTCGGAATGACACCTTACCCTGTTATGCTGTGACCACGGTAATCAATAGCGCTTGTGCCAAATTTGCACTTTTCTAACTTCACAGTCAGATTATGGTCACACAACCTCTTCAAGACTTGTCAGGCCTTGTATCATGTTCATCTTTGTCTCTACCATACACCAAAATGTTGTCCTGGTATACACAAACTCTCTCCAAAGCTCTCAACACTTTTTCCATAACCGTTTGGAAAACAGAAGCGTCCGAGATTAGTGCAAAAGAGAGACGGGTGTATCTGAACATACCAAAAGGTGTAATGAACGCAGTGAGATCCACAGACTCTTCATCAAGCTGAATCTGGTGATAGGCCGAGGCTTAATCAATAGTACTGAAAACCTTTGCATCACCTATCATCATGAGCAATTGGGCAATGTTAGGCAAAGGATACCTATCAACCACCACACATTTGTTCAATTGCCTAAGATCAATGCATAGTCTAAGAGAACCATTAGGCTTCCTAGCAGCAACAACAGGAGCCAGCCAAGCAGTACCCTCAACCTCCTCAATTATACATTGATCCTTGAGTTTGTTCAACTCACTCTGCATCTTCTCTCTTATGTTTACAGGAACACTCCTTACTTTAATACAAACAGGAACTGAATCAGGAATAATTGTATTTTTATGCTGATAATCCTTTAAAAAACCCAGTTCATTTCTAAACACATTGGGAAAGTCACCACACAAAACTTGCTGTAAAGCCACATCCATCTTAGTAGATTTTTGCATAAATGCATTGAAAGGATTCATGTCTTTCAACACGATTGGATTTTCACAATTAGGATCCAACATAACTCCTAGGTCCTTTTGATGCCACCAACTTATAATACTGTCACCCTTCTTTGACACATATTCCTTCCCAGACGTATATCGATCTTTATACTCAATTAAACCTATGAAATATCCATGCAATGACATCAAATCACCTCCATAAACACATGGTCTAATGTCAGGTTTAAACAACTCAACAGTATACTTCAAATGACGACAGAAGAAGTTGTTAGAGACAATTGTGATCTTAGCACCAGAATCAAACAGAACTTTGGTTGTTTTCCCTTCAACCTGAATGAACTCTAAGGGACCAACACTGTTCTCACTTCCTATTTGTAAAACAATCTGTCCACAATCAAAATCCACAGAGCACAGATCCTCATCATCATTGGTATGAACCTCACAGATACTCTGTTTTGACTTCCTCATCCTACAAACTGAGAAGAAATGACCCTGCTTCTTACAATACAAACATACAGCTTTTAGTGCAGGACAGTTTTTATCGTTGGCAAAATGACCTGATTTATCACATCTGAAACATCTCTTATCCTTTTTGACTGTGGAACCCTTTTTTTATACCTGCAAAAGTATTGATATCTTTAGCAACAGTGCACACCTGGTTGGATGTATCTTTTTTAATTACATCAAGACATTTCAGAGAATGTTCAATTTTCTTAGCAATGGCAAGCACTTCTTCAAGAGAGGGTTCATCCCTGAGCCATAACTCTTCATGTACTTTCTCAATGTGGCATTCTAGCATGAACTGATCTCTTATTCTCTCATCAGTTAGCACCCTGAATTTACACGAAGATGCAAGTCGCCTGAGATCCGTTACATAATTCTCAATGGACTTCCCGTCTCTATGTAATCTCTTCCCAAAGTAATAATGTTCTAAAATAGTGCTTACTTTTGGAAGGCAGTGAATATCTAATTTGCATATACAAGTTTTGTACTCATTAAGATCTATTGCTTCACTGTCTGGAATATTCGGTAGGTGATCAAATACTTCTTGACCCTCTGAGCCTAGACAGTAAAGTAATAATGCAGTCCTCCTTTCAGCACTCAACGAGGTTCCACATACTTTTGCATAACATTGTAAAATACGTAACCAAAATAATGTTAGAATGCTAAGTATAAAATTGTCATAGATCAACAAGCAGAAGGTAACGCATCCTGAATAAAACCCGAAATTTAAGCTGTGGACATCAGCGATGTGCGTGGTCCCACAGTTCATGTGATGTAATCAAGGGCAAATAAACTACATGCTGTGCACATCAGCGATGTGCTCAACACTTACTCAAACATATTAACGCTGTGCACATCAGCGATGTGCCAAGTTTTAAGACTGTTTAATAAATCCACTGTTGACACCAGAGTTAGTCGAGGGAGCTGACTCTGCACGTTTAAAGTGCACTGTAAACCAGCATCTAATAATAACACATTCTCCTAGTTTCTCCGATCCGTGGCTGCGATCAGTGCCCCCTTCCTCATAGTAGCTTGAGGGCATACAAATCACACAAGTTGACAGCTCACTATAGAAGAGCAATGAGGAGAAACAGATTGAGGAAACTGGCACACGTCAGGGAGTGGTTGCCTAGGAAAGGACGAGGAGAGAAGAGTCCTCGCGCCTGCACCAACTGAACAGCAAGGCCAACCATAAAGACGAGAAACCAAATGAAAATCACCTTGTACAAACAATTAGGAGAGGAACAGGAAGAGATTCGTAAGCAAATGAACTCACGGAAACGTCCCTCAACAGTTGGTTAAGTCTTCGGAAGCTCCCGACGAATGTTGAGCTGTCAGAAGTTCCCAGTCGTCACCAGTGAAATTAAGTACACTCCGATCCCAAGGTGACGTAAATCCAAATGTTTATTCATGTAATTGGGTTACAACAGCTCAGCCATTCGAAGAGAAAGAAACGTTACTCTGCCTCCCTCTTCATAGCTCCCTCGCCACTCTCCACGATGTTCCAATTCCATCCTGATGTCAACGATGACATCAGAATAGAAATATCTGAAATACTACAACATGCTTACCATTTCTCTAAAGATTTTAAGCAAATGGGTCAGCATGAGTAATTGACTAAATTCTTACCTCCAAACTGGATAAACTTCCTAGGAACAACTTGAGAACTCAGCCAGAAATAATATTTAAAGCCAGGGCCTTTCGCCATCTTTGCAATGTGGATTTATTCCATTCCAAAATCGTTCCAGAACAATGGCCTGCCGGCAGAGTTCAGAAGTGCAATATGTCAAATAGACAGCGCTTTTCCCTGCCTGCATTCCGCTCCGAAACCTTTTCACCTGAGCCCTGCAGCTGGGGTGGGACTTCATCACCCAGGTTCCAATGGGGCCAGGAAGAGCTTCAACCTGTTGCTGCGCTTTAAAAGCGCTGGATTTCTCCTGCAGCACGGGACATGAAAGACGGTGGTTGCCCCTGCATGCATGCCACTCTGCAACCTTTTCACCCGAACCCTGCAGCTGGGGTGGGCTTTGTCCCCCGGCTTCCACTGGGGCAATGAGGAGCTACAACTTGCTGGCGCACTTTAGAAGCGCTGGGTTTCTCCCACAGTGAGGTACAGGAGTTCTAAGCCTGTCTGATGCACGGCAGGGCCACTATACTAATATCCACAGCTCCAAATGGTTTGGTTGAACTGGAAGTTCGATCCTGAACTAGTTTTGGTAAGAACACCTTTTGGCAAGCTATATTTTTAGGGTTGAGCCTGCACTACGCTGTAGTAGTTAGAAAAGGGCTCAGAGACCCATCCATGTCACATCAGTGTCTTTCATTGGTTTGTAGGCTTGCCTTTTAAAATCTGCTTACTTTCATTAGTGGAAGGCATGCATACGTCATTTTTTTCCGTCCGTTTTGTGGACTACTTTTTCTCTTTTTTTTCAGCGTGATATCGCTTAGCAGAAGTTGAGCACTGTGCATGACATCGACCCTGTTACTTAGTTAATTGCACATTTGCTGGTTACGTAGATAATTGCACTTTTGCTGATAGGTTTCACCCCGCGTGAACTGTAGCAGCGCGATCGTGCTCACTTTTTTCCATTTAATGAGGCAAGAAAAGTCTGGTTGGGAGTTTACAACTGCTAATAGCTCTAACTCTGAGACATGCGAGACCCGTTGCATTGCAAATGCTTGTCCTATAATGGGAACACAGAAGGCCAAAGGTAGCCCCAGGGGGTGCAAAGAGCACGAAAAAAGCTGCCCCCATGCAGCAAAAAACTGTATAACTGACAATGTTGACAACCTTATAGAAGAGGTATAAGCATTACTCAATAAGTGGAATTTTCCAAATCGCGCTGAGGCTGGCTCAAAGGTAGCTGATCATTTTGAAAAGAAAGCTCTTTCACCTACTTATGTGAGGAAACAATTGTTAGCTCCATCAGGAACACAATGTAGTGTGGCCTCTGATCCTACACAAAAGAGGGTGTTGAATGTGGGGCTAATTCACACGATACTGGCTCGCAAAGTGATCCAGCAAGTGAAGTAGGAGGAAATCTGTCAGGAGTATGTATTGCTCCCGAGATAGTTTGTAGGAATCAACACAGCCCATTTTGAATGGATAACAAGAATGGTACTGTGGATAGTTCTGCCTTAAAGGGACTCGGACTGAGCTAATGTCTCATGTCATTCAAAATAAAGTGTGTACTAGTTGTATTTGTCACAAAGAGTTGAGTCAACTGAAGGATATTATTATTCAACTGAGGGAAGAGCTTGTTTAAATGTCATTTTAAATAGGATCACCATTAGGAAAAATAGACAAATCATAATTACCAGCTAATGGGTGTGAGATGATTAGCTGTCAGGAAAATGAGGAGGGACCACTTGTGATCAGGCCAGATATTACTGCCTTGAAGCATATAAAGAATGCACATCAGCAACTGGCCCCCATGAGGGTTGAATTTAGAGAACTGCCAGAAACAGATGTCTCTACCCATTTATAATGACATACCTATAGGAATTAATAGAGCCCAATCAAGTACATCCAAGCAGGTCAATTCACCATACACCCAATCGACCCACAATTTCTATCGCCAGGAATTGATACGAGAGGGAATTGTCAACATCACGCATGTCTAATACAAAAGGCGGGCGGGTACACAAGTATACCCATGTAGGTGGGGAAAACACATGGGAGGATACTGGAAACATGAGGGATGCTTTTTTGATTTTGACCCAAGAGACCACACGGGGTCTGGGCAGTAAATATTTTGTGATAAATGGTCCTAAAATATTGAGCAGAGAACGAGAGATTAGTAAGGCTCTGATCAACAAAGTTATACATTCGATCAGGTATGTCAGGTACTTTTTTCTATAATCATCAGACATTCTAGCTGCAAAGCGTTGCTATTATAATGATGAACATGACTATATCACCCTTGAACTAGCAATGACACTCTTGGGATTGATCTGGTGAACCTGGATCATCACATCACACTCACAAATGGGTCAATATTCCAGTTTAAATTAAATTTACCAGAAAGAAGCTGTATGCAAAGGGATAGGACCAGCAGGTCCCTGAGTTGTCAGGTACAAAACGAACAAGGAAGGTAATATTATTCAAAATACTGCCAGAACTAAACCTAGAGGGTGGGCTTGACAGGATGCAGGATTGTCTGATTGTCATTCCCAAATCTGAGGCCTAGTCCGGAGGTGGTTATACCATGGTGCTGTCCCTCTGACTCTTCAGAGTTACACATGAACCTAACTGAGATCAGAACTGGAGGGAGGCAATCCCTAGTACGTCAAGTATCTGGGGCTACTGATACACTTATAAAGTTAATGATACTATTCTAGAACGACACAGGACTGAGGTCCAAATCGAACAGTGTGGCATGTGTTAATTTTAAAGACACCTTTCACATCTCTCATCTACAGGAAACCTGGGCTAACACTGCAATATACAGAGCAGGTCACACAAACTTAAGCGGAGAAGCTTCTCTTTCCCAAGCTGGGTGTCCACCAGGAAGTCTTTGTATTTGGATTGAGACATCCCTCAACTAGTCCATCAAAAAGCTAGAGATTAGGACAACTGATATATTAGCCCATTTAATTGTGTTGGTTAACATTTGCAGCAGGTTTCCCTCACAAAACCAGGACTCACCAACAATATCTATTCTAGATGATTATTTGCATCACAGTAACAATGTAAGGTACGTAATTTTGGCAGGTGATTTGAATACAACATTTGAGCCCCTTGAGTTGAGGTCTAATCTTACAAAGGAAGAGGAGAAGCTATCCCCAGCTTGAGCCTTACTGTTTTGTTAAAAATACAAAGATAGCAATGCAGGTTGCATACTGACATTAAAGTATAATTTACGTGCTTGCAAATACTCATATTTCCTCTGAAAAGGGGCTAATCAAACATCTAAATGGCCATTTAGTAGGTCAGTAGACAGTTATTGAAAGGTTGGATAGTGATCATACCCCCTTAGCTTTGAATTTGATATAAACACTTATCCTCTTTTGCAGTCCAACCTTGAAACAAACTGTGATTCCCATTGTACTAAACAATAGTAAGAGAAGAATAAAATGCCCAATTATAGAAGGTAATGAAGACACGTTATCACAGATCTATACTTATACAATGTACACACTACTGGATGTGAACGCGGAATGCGTATGAACAAGACGGCCAGGTAATTGTAGACAGTTTTGTACAGTTAACAGAAGAGATCAACAAGTTTTCTTTAAAGGGAAGAGGGGCAAAACTGTAAAGCAAAGTCGGGCCTTGTGGTATGATCAGCATTGTAGGGTAGGGAGGGGAAGGCTAATGACTGCTATTAAAGGTGGATGCAGGGGAGGTATAGCTGAGGAAAGGAAGAAAGATAAAGCTGCCCAATTGAAAGGAATACACGGGCCACAAGACAGCGTTATCACGCGCTGTCCATATACTCTCCGCATCGATGTACGCATCATTTAACGTACAGTAACTCGAAGAAGCAAGATTGGGCCCAGCGGGACCCCATATTTATCATTATATGTAACTACGGATACACCACATGACTAATATCTACGAATACAGCAAGCCGCATAGTGTTAAAGACAGGAGTACTAGCCACAAACTATGGCAAGACTGACCATAACCAGTGGAACCAATGTTATACTCTAGGGGCTACAATAGCCCTAGTGGAATTAGTTTTCATCTAAGCTTGAATCTATGAGCCTTGAAAAAGTCCGCTAGGACGAAACACGTGTTGGCTGTTTTCTGATCTTGGATTAAACACTTCTTGCAACTCTACTCATCTTGGACTGTATATTTATTATAGAGACTTTGAGTGCCCTGGTCCCTGTTTCTTTTTCAATTTGAAAGCTAGAATGTATTGGGAAGAAAAGGTGTGGAGAGTTCTGGTTAAGGCAGCATCCTTCAATGACAGTAAACAATTCTGGCATTTGATGACTAAAGGGACAGAATATCAGGTTTAATAAGAAAAGTTTTATATTCACCCACTCACATGGGTAAACCACTTTAGTACCCTCCATTCCAAACAGTGTGGTCTGAGGGAGCCTACTGGTGCAATAGATTTGGAGGATAGCGATGATAGCAGGGAGGACGGAGAGGTACACCTAAACAATTTTAGTTTGGACGAGACAATGGAGCCTAAAAATATCGGTGAAGCGCCACGCCTTGGTAAAGTCCCAGGAGATCTTTTTGCCTCAGAGCCAGTGGTTTCGGGCTTTGTTTTCAGATCAAATTTTTAATGCAATAACAAGAGGGGCTTAAATACCTGATTCTTGATTGCGCACAGAAGAGGTGCAAATTCACAAGGAAGGAGATAAAGGGGATTCAGCCCATTATAGGCCAATCAGTCTGATTGACATTCCCCAGAAGATATTCTGTTGACAGATGCTTAACAGAGTTCAATTATGGTTGGAGGAGGAAAAGGTTCTGTCCCCTCTTCAGGCGTGTTTTAGGGCTAGCACGAGCACTGTGGACCAAATATTTTGATTTTTACTTATACTGTGGAAATATGTGGGCCCAAATTTAAGAGGGGCTAGTGCCTCCTTGCGCCACATTAGCACATTTTTTATAATGCTAATGTGGCCCAATGAGGCCAAAATTGCAGCGGCAGATTTACAAAGTGGCACAATACATGCATTTCGCCACTTGTAACCCCTTGTGCCACATTATACCTGTGCCAGGCATAATGTGTGCAAGGGGGGGTACCCCTGTTAGTGGGGCCAAAAAAGTATTTCTTTGCCCTAATTTTTGAGGGATTTTTAACGCCTGCACAGAGCAGGCTTTAAAAGGAGGTACACCATTATTTAAATGTGTCCCAATGTGCTTTGCAGGATTAGCATCAACATTTTTTACGCTACTCCTGCAAAGCATCATAATAGCATCAAACATTTTGACACTAGTTCCTTAAATACTGCCATGGTGCGCCATACCTTAAATAAGGCGCACACATGGTGGCGTTAGGGCGACATTAGGGGGTGCAAGAAAAGTGCTGCTGCATTGGATGCAGAGCCACTCTTTACATTTAAAAAAAAATTGCCCTGTGGTCTTTAAGAAGGAACATATATACGTAGTGTTCAAAGACCTATGAGCGGCTTTCAATCTCATCCCTAGAGAGAAAATGTGGGCAGCAATTAAAGAGATGGGGATGCCAATTAATTTATTACAAATTATAATATGGCTCCATTGCATGATCGCATTAGGGGAACAGAGTAGTTTGCAAAGGATGTGTTCTGGCCCCAACTCTGTTTGTCCTTTACATAAGTGGGCTGATCAAGACATTATCAGATTGAAACGGTGAACCACCAAAGTTAGCGGATCACACAGTACAAGCTCTATGATCCACAGATGATACACTACTGGTATGAAAGAGTTCTATGGGGTGCCAAAACTTACTAAACCGATTTCATACCTTGAATGGACTATATGGCTTGGAAGTTAAAGCATTATAAAGTAAGTTTGTGATTTTTAACCCACAGAGATCCTTCAAAGTTAGAGTAATGTAAGGGGAAGCACAGTTGCAAAAAGTCAAAAGTTTTGACTATCTATGAGCCAGAATTGCAAGTATTCTTATATGGGTATCCCAGTTATTGAAAAGCCAACTTATACTACAGCATGCAGGCTCCACTATATTCAAAAGGTTAAAAAATTAAAAGTATTAGCCAGCGATCCTGGCCTTTGAAATTTATTGAGCAAGAGGACTCGAGCTGCCCTTTATGGAGCAGAGATATGGGGTTTGGACCACATAGGGGGCTTTGAGAAAGTGAAGAATAATTTTAGGAGGTCAATACTTGTTTTGCCATGGAATGCCCCCTAACTCTTACTCATTTAGATTTTGGGCTAAAGAATATAGTACACTCACCACTCCCTTTGAGGCAATCTTTTAATGATGTAAGAATTTTAGATGTTAGGGGGAGCATACCCTGGTTCAAACATGTCAAAACATGGTTCCTCAAACTAGGGCTGAGTGAATATTGGGACAATCCTGAGCAAATATAAAAGAACACATTGGCATACTCAAAAAAGAGGCATTGGAATTATATTAAGGAAAAATGGCTATGTTGTAACGATGTTTGGTTACTAACAACAAGGTTCTTAAATTTTAAAAATAACTTATTTTCTGAAACATTTTTGAACCACATTTAGCACCTCCCAAGCAAAATCTTTATACCTCGATTTCAGTTAAGGCATTTTGCATGTAAACAATTTTTGCAGCAGATGGAATGGGAGCCAGATTCAGCCTAGAAAAAGGACATCTTTCTGTGTTTTTTTGCCCTGCCTATAATATGTTAATTAAGACCTGGATAATTCCACTCTGTTGTACATTATCCATGAGGCATTGGAAGGAAGCACTCAGGGTCTTAAATGACCGGTTAGTCTCTGCACTTTCCAGCTACATTTTGTTTCCATGGCTACTAAGCTGTAGATCAATGACATACAATTTAAATCTATGACAAATATTTTCCATGTATTTTAGGGATTTCTATTTAACAATGTGCAAATATGATTATATATGCGTATCTTTGTCAATGTCATTAATGTTTTATTGTTATCATATATGTGAGTTCATATATAGGCATTTTTAGATTTGCGATTCTGCTATTGACAATGCACTGATACAACCAAGGGGATCATTACGACCGCCGCACCGCCGGGGTCGTCGGTTTCCCTCCGTTTTAGCCCCGGCGGTAATAATCCGCCAGGGCAGCGCTGCAACCAGCGCTGCCCTGGGGATTATGACCCCCCTACCGCCAGCCTGTTTCTGGCGGTTTGCACCGCCAGGAAGAGGCTGGCGGTAAGGGGAGTCCTGGGGCCCCCTACCAGGGCCCCGTGCAGCTTTTCACTGTCTGCATAGCAGACAATGAAAAGCGCAATGGGTGCAACTGCACCCGTCGCACGGCCGCAACACCGCCGGCTCCATTAGGAGCCGGCTCCTATGTTGCGGCTGCATCCCCGCTGGGCCGGCAGGCGTAAACTAGGTTTGCGCCCGCCGGCCCAGCAGGGGTGTTGTAATGGGCACCGCGGGAATGCGGCCGCATTGGCGGCCGCATGTCGGTTACAGCTTGGCGGGCGGCAGAAGCCGCCCGCCAATGTTGTAATGACCCCCCAAGAGTTTATATGGCCAGATAATGTACAAGTGTTTATATATGCCTTTAATGTTCTGAGATATGTCATAGATCTCTGGCTTTGCTATATAAATGTTTAAATAAATAAATACAAAATGGGTAACCCTCCTGTTTAGTCTCTTCACTGCATTAGGTTCACTGGCGACGGTTCACCTCCAAGCTAGCTCTCCTAATGGCATGAGGTTTAGCACTTGCTCCACTTAACTCACCTTACCTGACATTAAATTCCTGAGCAGAGTAATTGAAGGATGTGACTTCACATGGACAAAAACCACGTTCCACTCTGTCGGCAGGTCCTTCTGCTGCTCTACAGTCTGCCAGGATCATCATTGTGTTTCCTACAGTTACTAGTTAATTTCACTTTAAATTTAAGGAGCTTACAGCATTGACCTGCCCTGAATTATCGGTAACCTCTTATGTGAGAGTAATGTTACTACTCAAAATCAGTTACCCAACAAAAACACATTTATGTTTTTTTCAATCCCAAATTGATTGTGTTTTGAGTAGAGGTGTGTGAAAATTGCAATTCTATAATTTTCTTTCACCTAGTTATGTGAAATTTCAGCAAAATTACACAAAATTACACAATACCATCATTTCATGTTGTATTTTAGCGCAGAATGCATCTTCACATTAATTTTTGTATGGGGAAGCATTTAAACAAAAGCACCGCGTAGAACAGCTGTTTGCTTTTCTTTGTTCCAGTGCGTTTGAGGTACATTTTAGGGTAAATAGGTTGTAAATATTTAAAGCGGCTTGATGACATAAATTCAGGAATTTTGAAGCTTAGTGTGAAATTGCTGAAATGACATGAATTACACTGTTGGAATTTAGGTTTCACTCAGGCCGAGTTTTGAGGGTCCTTTTTAGGGTCAAGCCTGCTAGTGCATGCGCTAGCGCATGCATCTCACTTGGAAGAATCTGTTGTGTAAAGTAAAGGGCTTGGAGCCCACCTCTTACTTACCATTTGCTGGCTTGCAGGGTACTCTTCTTTAAAACCTCGTAATTCATCACTGCAGGGCAAACATAATTTCCGTTCTTCTGTGTGGAGCAAGGACAAAGCACTGATTGATTCAACTAAATCAGTACCCACCAGCTGCTCCCGACGTGATTGAGGTACTATTTTGTTCTTTTTAACTTCTAGTGCCCTGCAAACAGAAGGCTTGTGAATGGCAAAAAAAGTGCCCAGCAGGATAAACAAAATTGCCAAATTTTACTTTTTATAGATAACTTTGTTTTATTTCTCCAAATTGTCTTTTCTCACTTTCCACTCATGTTTTCTTTTGTTTTTGCTTATGGGCACTCTTCTCAAAAGATGATTATCTTGTTAAAAATATTACAGTGCAACACTGTTTATTTATTAGGTTATTTTCTGAAATTATACCTTAACACATAATTCTGCAGTACACCCCAAACCACCCTACTCCAATCTGCCCCACTTTAATACACCCCGCTACAATCTAAACCACTCACCCACTCCAATCCAAACCACTCACCCTGATCCAATCCTCCCAACCCACCCCAATCTAACTCGCCTCACTCCAATCCGATCCACTATCCAATCCACCCCAATACAATCCACCACACTCAATCCAATCCACCCCATCCTACCCTAACCCTCACCACCCTAATTCACCCTACTCAATCCAATACACTCAATCCAATCCACCCCACACCAGTCAACCCCACTCCAGTCTACCTCACCCCAATCCACCCCACCCCATTTCAATCCAGTCCACTCCAATCCAATTCACCCCACTCCAATCCAGTCTAATCCACCCCAACCCCATCCACCTCACCCCATTTCAATCTACCCCTCACCAATCCAGTCCACTTCACACCAATCCACACCACTCCACTCAATCCACCTCACTCTACCCCAATCTAATCCACCCCACTACCTCAATCCATCAAACCCATTCCACCCCACTTCACTTCAATCTACAACACTCTCTGCCACTGAACCCTACTCCCCTCTGCTCAACTCCTCAACACTCTACTTCCCCGAATCCATTTACAACTCTTGAAAAATCCGCACTGCAACACTCTACTCCCCCACTCCACTCTGACACTCCACACCACTAACTTTTAGCCATGCTGAACAGCAGCCACACTGGTGTACAGCATGGCAAAACACATTGTCAGAGCCAATAGCCCTTGTGTAGGCGAGACCTACTGGCTTTGCCAATGCTTGTTTTGTCTGACGCTGCAGGTGAAGCACTCGCATAATCATGACCTATGCAACACCAATGTCATATTCTACTTTCAGGTGAAATATTTGCTTGTACACAGGCATGCCACTCTTAAAATAATTAGAGGGTTAAAACATTGAAAGTGAAACTCACGTTTTGGACAGAACAAGTGAAAAAAAGTAATCTGAACTTTTTATAAATGCAGTTCACATGATCACAATAAAAAAAACTGGCAAAAGATGTATTTTGATAAGGCAAGAGAGGCTCTTAGTAACCATACTCTGAATATTTAACTGTATGAATTCTTTTGGTAGCGTTATTTTGATGTGCATCCGTCCCACTCTGTGGCAGATGGGTACTCCCCACTTTAGCTAATTAACAGTCAGACCTGTGTCGAATATCACCATTAATGCAAAAGTAAGAATTTGGAGTTGAATTCTCTCCACTATATCCTGGCCCAATATGTATCCCATAGTGCACCAAACGGCCTTTCATTATTTTAACTACTCAAGGCAGAGTTGTCTGTATGAGAGACTTAAAAAGGCACGCATACAAAGGAACTTTTTCGATTGTTCCACCCTTTTTTCCAAACAGAAAAACATTTTCTGTTAAAATCTTATCCTGGAATTAGTCCTTTTTTAGGGTCGAGAATGCAAGCGCTCTGGCCCTGTTGTAATCTCTCTGTGGGCTTTTAACCATGTCACGCTCATCACTTTGGCTGGTTTGTGGGCTTGCCTTTTAAAATTCGCTTGATTTCATTAGTGAAAGGCATGCATATGTCATGCCTTTTCCGGTGTTTAGCCCTCCTCGAGAGCACCGGCCAACTACATAAAACATACGAGGATCCATGTTTTCCATATGGTATCTGGACTACTTTTTCTCTCTATTTCGTTGGCAGCGCGATCTCGCTGGGCAGTAATCAAGCACTTTTCATGACTATCAGTTTAATTCTATTGTTTATCCTAGTGCTCCTTTGCGATTTCAAGGTTTTGCACAGCACGATCACAATCATCTTTTTTATTACTATGCAAAGGCGAAACCGGACCGTATTTTTTTTGCTCTGATTAGTCACCTTCATGCTCATGGCATGGCACTTTTAATCAGCTCCCTTATGTTAAATTGTATTACTTTTCTTTTTCAGTTCATGTGGCAGGAAAAGTCCGGATAGGAGTTTACAACACTAATAGCTCTAACTCGATCAAACGGGAGACCCATTGGATTGCCAATGCTTGTCTTCCTTTTACTCATTTCAAAACGACCTGCAGCATTTGCAGTTTATGTGAATGAAACAAGCTGAAGTCCCCATTGTAGTACACAAAGCATCTGTTTGGGAATATGCAAAAAACAGTTTGGAAATATATGCTCCTTAAACTGTTCAGAAAACTTCAGTTTGGGATTCAGCCTGATACTAATACATGTTTTTAAAAGCTTGATGGGAAGGAAGAATGGGTTCTTCTTCTGCTGCTGACATAATTACAAGCAAGGGCAATGGTGACTGTACCAAGAGGGCTGGCTTCAGGTTATGTTTTGAGATAGAAAGGCTTTATACTGTAGTTCATAAAAAGCCTATTTATAGGAGGTGATTTCTTTTTAGATCTGGCCTAGAGACAGCTTCAGCTTTTCTTGTTAACATCTTGTTTTCCAGTACATTCACAATGAAAAATACTGACATGTACATAACTATACATAAAAGGCAGTGGCAGCTGCCACTGAATGGGGTGGAGGAGAGGGAGATAACAAAATAAAGAAATAAAAAAAAAACACGTAACTTTCTTCCAGAGACGTGTTCACGTCTCCTCTGTCTTCTTCCCGGCAGCACACAGGCTTCCAGCCAATCATGTGACTGTTGTTACCAGCATGACAGCAGCATAATGATTGGTGTGAGCACCCTGCTCCGGTGCTCACATACAGAGTGGGAGCCTGTGCATTTTCCCCACCTGGCTGTTCAATACAGCTGTGTGGAGAAATGCAAAGTGCGCATGTCTGTTTGGTTGACTGAACACGTCCAGCCAACAGACATGTGCACTTATTATGCAGTCCGCTCCTCCCTCCAGCCCTCCTCCAGCCCAGCCCCACCCCACCCCGTCCCGGCTCCCGGGAAAAATAAAATGATAATAACAATATAATTTTATTTTTCCTTCCCCTTCTGCCTAAAACAGCAGGCGACACTCCTCCTGCCCTAGCAGAGGAGACACCCCTAATAAAAGAGCCTTTGCTTATCCCTACTTCATTGCCAGGGCAGGTATCCATTCTCTGCTTCCTTTTCTAACTTCACCTCTGCTTTTTTCCTAATTCATTTTTCGACTGGTAATACTTTTGCTCATATTTTCTCAAGCATAATCAGGCCACCTTTAATACTAATTTCATCTGTTTGCAAAAAATTCCAAGCTTGTCATAATGGTGGAAAAAAGCTACAGAATGTGTTGTATGTCCTTTACCTATTAGCTGTACATATGTCCTAATGTGGCCTGTGGCACTGGCACACAACATGAACCAGCCACTTTCCGTTTCTGGCAGCTGTTCTTAAAACATAAACTGGTTCCATTATGCTCCTATCAAATCATCAAAAGGGTCACACACAGAGATGTGTATCTGCAATCACTCATATAGTGTGCTGGGTGTTGAGCAGCAACCTGCAAAATAGGTTAGGGGGTTGGAGTTTCTCACCTCACCAATGCCCAAATCCGGTTGCATGGCACAACCATGCATGTCAGAACTATGCACGCCTGAACCACGACTGTGTCTTTCCCACGTATGCCTTTTACCATGCATGCCTCCACATTTCATTGTAAAATCATGCTTAGTACAGGTATATGGTGAAACCGCATGTGTGGTTGTGTCATACAACCCCCCTTAACCTAAAAAAGTACCCCAATGCCTCCACCTGCCCTGAGGCCCAACACTAATCCCACCCCTAATATGTAAGGTACCCAGACACCTTCACCCGCCCAGAGCCCTAAAACCTTCCCCACCCCTAATAACTAAACTACCCCGACTCCCATCCACCATAAGCCCTAAAACAAACTACCCCAACCCCCCACCTTGCCCCTAAAAACTGAACTAACCCGACACCCCCACCCTCTCTGAGCTCTAAAACCTTCCCCCAACCCTAATAACAAAACTGCCCCGATCCCCCACCCACCCTAAGCCCTAAAAAAACTACCCCAACCTCCTCAATCCTCGCCCCTAAAAAATGAACTACCCCGACACCACCACCCACCCTGAGCCCTAAAACCTTCCCTCACCCCTAATAAGTAACTTCCCGAACCCCCGCCCACCGTAAGCCCTAAAAAAATAAACTACTCTTACCACCTCCACTCCTGCCCCTAACATATACACTACTCTGACCCTTCACCCATACTAAGCCCTATATACACCCCACTGCTAAAAACTACACCCAAACCCTGCCCAGCCCCACTTACCTCACTGCGCCTTCTCCCAATCCTTCCTCCTCTCTTCGCCTCCCCCTTCCTTAAACCTTCCTTAAACCTTCCCCAACCCTAAAAAATAAACTACACTGCCCCCATCCCTGCCCAAAAAAATGGACTACCCCATCCCACACCCACCCTAAGCCCTAAAAAATAAACTTGCAAAAAACCCCATCCCCCGTAAAAAATAAACTACCCTGTACCCCCACCTACCCTAAGCACTAAATCCAGCCCACCACTAAAAACTACCTCCCCAAAACTTGCCCCAGCTCCACTTACCTCACTGCATCATCTCCTGATCCTTCCTCCTCTCCTCCCACCCGTCCTCAAGCCTTCCCCTGCACCTAAAAAACTAAACTACCTGACCCCCCACCACTGCTCCTTAAACATTAACTACCCCACCCCTAAAAAATAAACTACCCTGAACCTCGCACCCACCCTAAGCCCTAAAAAAGAAACTCCCCCAACCTCCTCACCCTCGCCCCTAATAAAAAACTACCCAATCCCCCCCACACTCATCCTAAGCCCTTAATCCATTCCTATCCCTAAAAACTACCCACAAACCCTGCCCCAGCCCTAGCCCCACTTACCTCACCACATCCTCTCCCGATCCACTAGACTGCTCTCTGCCTTTTTCCCTGCTTTAACCACTCATATGAGTAGTTTGGCACATCTGTGGTTAAGGCAGAGAAAAAGGCAGTTGTTTTTTAGGCAAGCGTTGTTCAGCTTGCATGGGAAACACCGGCGTTGTTGACAACACGTTGGTTAAGACGTTTTGCCCAAATCCACATGGTTCACTTCAAAGCGAATCAGTAATTCCTTTTGCCCGAGTTGTGACATAGCTAGGAGCAAGGGTCTGAATTTAAAGGCATTTCCTAGACGCTGCCTCTTCCCCGTGAAGTCTCACACTCCCAACAGGTGAAACAAAGATACACTCTGGATGTCACTTCACTAGTCAACCAAGAGGTTAGTGAGATAAATATGTGATTTATTTCCTCAAGAAATTTAAGAGTGTAGACTGTAGAATATATCTGTAATCACAAAAATAATGGCTGTTTATATTGCTCATAATTCAAACTGAATTATTTTGTTTCACTTAATAATAGGTGTCCAACTCAATGGTACTGATTTTATCAACCGTGGAAGAATAAAATGTGGAGTTAAAACATGGAAAGTCTAGAATTTATGCAGTACAAGGTACATGCAAGTGTCAGCAGCTGACACTATAACGACTGAGGTATTTTTACCAGGATTACCACTTGTGACTTGAATCTCTCAAATTCTGTTATCTGAACAAAGTGAACTCTAAATAATATCTATTGAGCTGACAGTGAAATATTTACAGAGAAGGAACCATTAGAGTTTTGCTACCCAGACATCATGCTAGCATCATGGTTGCTGTTATGTAAGCAACCGGACATATAGAGTATTATTGATTTTGGTTTTTTTGCCAGTTGTGGACCTTAACAATTGCACCCTTCTTTGAAAAGTGGTTCACAGCATTGCCCACAGGAGACAAGAAAGCGAGTTTGCTGGTTTTTATTAGTTAAGTCAAAGTGTTGCTCAAACGCAGAAAAGTATATTTTAGATTTTTACCCTGTTGTTGCTTTCTGCCACCCAGCTGCCAATTGCAAGAGTTTTGAAAGAAGTGAGGCAAGAGGTAAATATTAAATGTAGTTTCTTTATTGCGTGCCTGCGTTCTGGGGACTTGGAACCATGAAAGTAGGAAAACATGGGAGAAATAACACTGATTGGCACGAGCTCTAAGGGAGTCCATAAACCAAGGACAGTGCTGGAATATATAGTGGGAGTAAGAGCGCACAAGACATGCGACCACACATACGAAAGATAACCCAAATGAGAAGACAGATTTCTCCCATAAAAATGCAAAAATACAGTGAACAGAATTAACACTAACATCATTAAAAGCCCAACAAAGACACAAAGAAAACTCACATAAGCCTTCAATTAACCAGGACCTTTGATGACATTTACGCTTTTCCTGAAAATTATCGTAAATTGGACATATTCTATCTTTGTCAATCTGCCTCCCCTTGTCATCACATTGTCTCACAGAATCTGCTAATTGTTCCAGCAGAATACCCCCATCCTTCCCACTAATATTATCACAGTGTCAGCTCTTATGGCTTTGAAGAACCTTAAGATGAGTGAACGTTAGAGTGAGAAATGATGGGAGATTCAATTGAAAAAAATAACAACATGTTTGCTCAACATTCAACATTTCTCCTCATTCAAGTCTTTAAACTTTTTTTATTATTTTTATATCTAAGGCAGTGCATTTTGGGACCTGAAGTCCGTGGAAGCCAATGTAGGTTTTCAATAGCATACACAACTGAAATGGGAAGCAAGCAGGAGTCAAAAAAGGGACTCTGGATGAGTGTTAATAGTGATTCACAGGCTGCAGATGGCTTGTGTACAGCATCCCCCAGCGGTGGAACGAGAGAGTTGTAAAACACATTGGGTAGCAATGTCCTCCCCAATTGGCTCAGGGGCCTCTTCCTCAGGGACCCTGTCAACCTCCACCATGGGAACTTCTGAAAGTGGTTTTGTGCGCCCCTCCCCTTGTCAGCTGTCTGGGCCATTCTTCCAGGCTTCAGATGCACTTAACTCTGCTCCCGGGCAACCATGAACCATGTGGTCATCTCCAAGTGAGTCCTGAGCTCTAACTCCCTCCAGGTAGTGTGCTCTAGGTCATTGCCTAACACGTAATATACAGGCATTGCACGATTCACAGTTACTTCCAGAGTACCAGAGACCCCCCCCCCACTGAAAGGGAACTAGAGCCACTGGTAGATGATTCTCACTATTGTCAGCGAGTATGGTGGAATGTGTTCTATAGGACCTGTTCTGCTGACACCAGTTTTCCCTTGACTGTGTTATGCAGAGCTTCCACCCAATGCCCATTAATGATGACCTACTGCCTATACATTGAAGTATTGGCAGACATGTGGGCTTTTGACACCACATCTGCATCCCCAAAGGGACACTAGGGTTACCTCTGTCTGTTCCCCAAAGCTATCTGGGGCTACCTCCTCCCCAAGCGCTACACTTGCTCACCCAGGTGTCTGCCCACCAGTTGGGGGGGGGGGGCTGTGTCCTCTTAGGACATTTGGAGTCGCCCTTAGAGTGACCATACTTGGAGTACACTGCACATTGGGGAACCCACCTCCCTGTCTTGTGATAAAAGAACCCTTTCTTCTTAGGATCAGACTGGGACTGGTTACCACTACTCCCTTGGGAATTATTTTGGGAAGCTTTATAGAACTTCTCATTTTTAATTTGTTCTCCTACCTCTTTCTTCTGTTGGGAACCCTGACCATCTTTTTGGCTGTCCCTCCAAATATACCATTTTGAACACTCTGATTCTATCCCAGAGGTCCACCTCCTCAGCAAGCTTCCTGGGATCAGTCAGCTTACTGTCAACTAGGTGCTGGTACAACTCTACAAAACAAATACTGAGCATGTGCTCTCTCAGGATTAGATTGTATAACCCAACATAATCACTGGCTCTGCTGCCCTGCACTCAGGTATTCAGTGCCATACTGGAGTAATCAATGAAGTGTACCCAGGTTTGGTTGGGCAGCTTGTTACTGTCCCTGAATATTTGGTGACACTTCTCAGGGGTCAGTCTAAATCTGGCAAATTTGGACTGACACCTCAGAAGCATCACCAAAGATTCTGAGACAGTAACAAGCTCCCCATCCAATCCTGGTTGGATTTTATTGATTTCTTAAGTAAGGCACTCAATGGCTGGGTGAGGGCAGCAAAGTCAATGATTATGTTGGGCTGTACAATTTTATCCTGAGAGAGCACAATCTAAGTAATTGCTTTACAAATGTGTGCCTGCATCTAGTTGACAGTAAGCTGACTGTTCTCAGGAAGCTTGCTGAGAAGACAGACATGTGGGCTAGCACCAGAGTGTCCAAGAAGGTACCTGGGAGTGAGCCCAGGAATGCTGGTTCATGTTCCCCCCAGCAGAGTGAGGATGAAGGTTAAGATGACCCACACAGGTTCCAGAGAAAGGGGGGAGGAAAGGGTTCTCATGCCACATCTGAGAAACAGGGTAGTGGTTCTGATAGGCAGTGTGCCTGGGCACCCCATTCCCAACCCTGCTGCTTTGAGTGCTCCCAGCTAGGATACAAGACCAAAGACCTCTACAGGGATGGCCAATTTGGCCCTAGGAGAAAGTAGTCCCCAGGGGAAGGGAAGGTCATAGACCATGCCATAATCTCCTACAGTTGGGAGATAGACTTAGAGGGTGAGCTGGTGATCCCTGAGGGTGGACGTCATCACTTCCACGGGTGAGAGTGAATGGGGCCCCAGTCACTGCTCTGAGAAACACCAGGCTAGTCATACCTTGATAGTGGAGAGTCTAGGTTTCCCAGAGCAGTACATCGGCCAGGTGTGTAGGGTGAGTCCAGCCCATGGGCAGGATTTTTTCTGCCCTATTGCCCTGGTATCCCTGCAGTGGGGTGGGGTGGGGAGGTGACCCAGAGAAGGGTCATAATTAGTCCCCGATGCCCACAGACTGCATTCTGGGGAAGAAGGACTGGGAGGGATGGGCCCTAAGGGCACCCTATCAGTTCAGTTGTCTGGAAGTACCACTCCCCAGAGGAGGATACGGAAGCCCAGATATAGGTACAAGGAGAGGGAGGACTCACCCCTGTCCCCTGTTCAGCCTCAGGGTACAGACCTTGAGTTGATTGACCAGTGTCAGGATACCACCCCTGAACTGGAGGGAGGTACAGTGGAAGTAGGTTGAAAAACCCCTGGTGCTACTTCCCCCACTCTGAGATACGTCAGAGATCAGGGAAAACTCAGGAGCCCGTGCGGAACTCCCTACCAGCCCCAGGGCTGGAGGAGAAGTTTACCCAATGGCCCTGTTTAGGTCTCCACGTAGCAGTGGATGGCCTGGTGACTGGTTCTTGACATTAACAGCTGTCAGTGGCCTCTGTTGATTACTGTCCAGAATGTTCCCTGGGTTTGGGGACAGAAGTCAGACCCAAGGAGTGCAATGGGTCACATCACTTTGTTGGCCGTGGTGGTACTGCGTGCCTACTGGGATGCATCTGTGAGTAAATTATTGTTAGGAGCTTCACAGATGGGGTACACAGAAGAGGAGAGTATAGACAGAGGAACCTTACTGAGGCATAGTTGGGTTCCTCTATGTTCATCTATAGTTGGGTTCAGATAAATGTCATCTATTTCCCTAAACTGGTACGGAGTATTGTTTATAGTGTTTTCACTGTGTTACTGTATGAGTTATTGCACAAATAATTTATAATTTGCCTTCTATGTGAAGCCTGCCATGACCTGTGCCAAGCTACCAGATGCTGAGCACAGGATAATTTAGATAGTGTAGTGACTTTCCCTGACTAGGATTATGGCCTCTAGTTGGACAGGGTTGTATGCGTCTACCAACTAGAGACCCAATTTCTAACAGAAAGTGTCTCTCTGGGTATGAGAGTGGGCGTGAGTGGATGTGAGAGTGTCTGTGTGGGTGTGAGAGTGGGTGTGCGAGTGCCGGTGTGAGAGCGTCTGTCTGGGTGAGAGAGTGGGTGTGAGAGTGTCTGCCTGGGTGTGAGACTGTCACACTGTGATTGATTTTGAGAGTGGGTGTGAGAGGGTGTGTCTGGGTGTGAGAGTGGGTGTGAAAGTATCTATATATATTTTTTCTATATTTCCTGAAATCTGCAGATTTAGCCACTGACTTACACCTGATGATTTACTCCGTGTTGAGCCCTGAAGATAAATCCATGGATTTAAGCAAATAATAAAAAAAATGGTTTTAAACCATTTCAACCCATTACTTATTTTTTATGTCAATTAAATAAAGCCCCATGGGGTCAGGGAACCTCTACTCTGACCCCTTTATGTATATTTTGGCCCCTGATACCATTTTGTGATAAAAAGAAAATGTTGGACGCAACTTCCCTGACTTGTTGTGACCAGCCAATCAGATTCTTGCTTTAGCTCGTGAATCTGTGGAGTGGGTGTGAGAGTGTCTTTCTGAGTGTGAGAGTAGGCGTGAGAGTGTCTATCTGGGTATGAGAGTGGGTGTAACAATGTTTGTCTGGGTGTGAGAGTAGATGTGAGAGTGTTTGTCTGGGTGTGACAGTGGATGTGACAGTGTTTGTCTGGGTGTAAGAGTGGGTGTGAGATTGTCTGGGTGTGATAGTGGTTGTGACAATGTCTGCCTGGGTGTGAACGTGGATATGAGAGAGTCTGGTGGTGAGAGTAGATGTGAGAGTATCTGTCTTGGTTTGAGAGTGCGTGTGAGAGTGTCTCTGTGGGTGTGAAAGTGGGTATGAGAGTGTCAGTGTGGGTGTGAGAATGAATGTAAGAGTGGGTGTGAGAGTGGGTCTGACAAGTGTCTGTCTTGGTGTGAGAGTGGGTGTGAGAGTGTCTCTGTGGGTGTGAAAGTGGGTGTGAGAGTGTCTGTCTGGGTGTAAGAGTGGGTCTGACAATGGGTGAGCATGGGTTTGAAAGCGTCTGTATGGATGTGAGGGTGCATGTTAGAATCTCTGTATGGATGTGAGAGCAGATGTAAGAGCATCTGTCTGGGAGGGAGAGTGGGTGTGAGAGTATCTGGATGTGCGAGTGGATGTGGCAATGTCTGTCTGGGTGTGAGAGTGCCTGTCTGGATGTGAGAGTGGATGTTAGAGTGTCCATCTGGGTCTAAGAGTGGAACTGATAGAATCTCTCTGGGTGTGAGAGTGGATGTGAGAGTGTCTGCCGGGGATGAGAGTGCCATTTTGTGACTGATTGTGAGAGTGAGTGTGAGAGGGTGTGTCTGGGTGTGAAAGTATTTATTTATATTTTTTTTGATATTCCATGAAATCTGCAGATCTAGCCACAGATTTACACCTGGGCCGTGATGAGCTCCACGGATGAATCCACGGATTTCAGCAAATGACAAGAATTTTTTTAAACTAATTTAAACCATTATTTATTTTGTATGACAATGAAATAAACCCCCATGAGGTCAGGGAACTTTATCTCCATTTTGGTCCCTGGGACCTTTCCCCCAAAAAAAGAAAATATTGGACGCAACTTCCCCGACTAGTTGTGGCCAGCCAATCAGATTCTTGCTTTTGCTTGTGACTCTGTGGAGTGAGTGTGAGAGTTTCTCACTGATTTTGAGAGTGGGAGTGAGTGTGATAATGTCTGTCTGGGTGTGACAGTGGATGTAAGAGTGTCTGTCTGGGTGTGAGAGTGTCTGGGTGTGAAAGTGGTTGTGACAATGTCTGGGTGTGAGAGTGGATGTGAGAGTGTCTGGTTGTTAGAGTGGATGTGAGAGTGTCAGTCTTGGTGTGAGTGGGTGTGAGAGTGTCTCTGTGGGAGTGAAAGTGGATGTGAGTGTCTGTGTGGGTGTGCGAGTGTGCATGTGAGGGTGTCTGGGTGTGAGAGGGGGTCTGACAATGTCTGTCTGGGTATGATCATGGGTGTGAGAGTGTCTGTCTGGATGTGAGAGTGGATCTTAGAGTCTCTGTATGGATGTGAGAGCGGGTGAAAGAGCATCAGTCCGGGTGTGAGAGTATCTGGATGTTAGAGTGTGTATGGCAATGTCTATCTGGGTGTGAGCGTGTCTGTCCGGATGTCAGAGTGGATATGAGAGTGTATGTCTAGGTGTGAGAGTGGGTGTGGCAGTGTCTAGATGTGAGAGTGTCTGTGAGAGTGAGTATCAGAGTGTCTGTCTCAATGTTAGAGTGGATGTGACAGTGTCTGTCTGGGTGTGAGAGTGTCTATCTGGTTGTGAGAGTGTCTGCCTGGGTGTGAGAGTGTATGTGAGAGAATGTGTCCCTTGGTGTGAGAGTGTCTATGATAGTACCTGTCTGGTTGTGAGATTGGATGTTATAGGGTATGTCTGGGTGTGAGAGTGGGTGTGAAAGTATCTATATATATGTTTTGATATTTCCCAAAATCCACAGATTCAACTGTGGATTTACATCTGGGGCCATGCTGGGCTCTACAGATGAATCTGTGGATTTTAGCAAATGACAAAAAAATAGTTTCAACCCACTTATTATTCTTTTTATGACAATTAAATAACCCCCCCCTGGGATCAGGGGACCACTACCTTGACCCCTTTATCTCCATTTGGACCCTGGGACTGTGCCCTGAGGGAAGAAAATGTTAGACGCATCTTCTTTGACTAGTTGCGGTCAGCCAATCAGATCCATGCTTTTGCTCGTGAATCTGCGGAGTGGGTGTGAGAGTGTCTCTCTGGGTGTGAGAATGAGTGTGAGAGTGTCTGTCTGGGTATGAGAGTGGGTGTAACAATGTCTGTCTGGGTGTGAGAGTATTTTTCTGGGTGTGAGAATGAGTGTGAGAGTGTCTGTGTGGGTGTGACAATGTGTCTGGGCATGACAGTTGATGTCAGAGTGTGTGGCTGGGTGTCAGAATGGATGTGAGAGTGTCAGTCTGGGTGTGAGAGTGGGTGTAAGAGTGTCTGTTTAGGAGTGAGAGTGGGTGGGATAATTTTTGTCTTGGTGTGAGAGTGGATGTGAGAGTGTGTGGGTGTGAGAGCGGATATGAGAGTGTCTGTGGGTGAGAGTGACACTCTCTGTGTGAGAGTATCTGTGTGAGTGTGAGAGTAGATGTGAGAGTGTCCATCTGAGTGTGAGACTGAATCTGACAATGTCTGTTTGGGTGTGTGAGTGGGTGTGAAAGTGTCTTTCGTGGTTTGAGAATGGATTTGAGAGTCTCTAAATTGATATAAGGTGGCATAAGAACATCTATCTGGGTGTGAGAGTGAATGTGAGAGTATCAGGATGTGAGAGTGGGTGTGACAATGTCTGTCAGGGTCGAGAGTGGGTGTATGAGTGTCTGTCTGGATGCCAGAGTAGGTGTGAGAGTGTCTCTCTGGGTTTTACATTGGGCGATGTGAGAATGGGTATAAGAGCACCTGTCTGATTGTTAGAGTGGGTTTGAGAGTGTCTGGCAGTGAGAGTGGGTGTGAGAGTGTCTGGATGTCAGAGTGGATGTAAGAGTGTCTGGGTGTAAGAGTGTGCGTGAGAGTGTCTCTCTGATTGTGAGAGGGCGTGTCTAGGTATAAGAGTGGGTGCGAAAGCAGATATATATAAATATATCTATCTTTTGATATTTCACAAATTCTGCAGATTCAACCATTGATTTACACTGGGGGCCATGCTAAGCCACACTGATGAATCTGCAGATTTCAGTAAATGACAAAAAAAATGGATGAACTATTTCAACCCATTAATTATTCTTTTATGACAAATAAATAAACATCGATGGGGTCAGGGAACTTCTATCCTCAACCCTTTATCTCCATTGCTGCCCCCATTTTGGCTCCAAGGTCCATTCCTTTAGAGGAGAAAATGGTGGCTGCAACTTCCCTGACAAGTTGCAGCCAGCCAATCAGATTCTTGCTTTCGCTCATTAATCCACAGAGTAATTCATGGAGGAACCGCAGAATATCCGTGTGTCCAGATATCCATACTCTATCTGGTTGAAGAGCTAGCTTTCTGCCAAATATGGTGTAATTCCATTCAACAGATTGGGTTGTAGCTGTATTAAAAATTTTGAAAAATCCCTTTAATGCAGAATGAGGAAAAAGTGTTTTGGAGTCCCCCTGTTTCTCAGCCCTCGCTTCATGGACCACAGCAAAACTTTCAACACAGCAGCTAAACCGACTAAAGTATACGCTTTGAAAATTTCATGAAGATTCATGAAATGGCTCCAAAGGTTTGGCAAAAGAGAAGATGCTCTGTCTGTGGAAAAATTGGCTGAACTATAGTTACCTACTGGAGACCGCTAGTAGGTTATGTATATTGCCGTATACAAAATGGCCCCCGAGCACACAAACACATGCACCAAAATGTGATGGAGCCTACCTCTATTGTTCTGGGCCCTTCATGCTGCCTGTAACCTCCCAGGCTGCAGGTGAGTGACCACACCGGAAAACCGTGCATAGCCCGCTGCAGTGTCAGCATGGCCTCTAAGGTGCATCACGTTCGGCCCCAGAGCACCTTCCAATGTAAAAAGACAATCACCAAACCAGGCTCTTCCCAGTGCTTTCTCCATCTCTTGGTCATTTTTCACTTGGATTTCAAGCTGGAAGGATCACTTTTATGCCTCCTGGATGTATTATTGGATTTAAGGTCTTTGTTATATTTGAGATTTAACAAGTGAGTTCAGAAAACACTTGTATAAGGGTGTTGTACAACTTGTTTATTTGATAGAGGGCATGCACCAAGATTTATCTATACTTTTTTCGATTTTTAGAATTTATTGTGGTGGGTGGCCTGCAATTTCAGTAGGGGCCTAGCAGTTATTGTTTTACTTGTAATTCATCTTCTTTAGAGGAAATATGTTTCACAGTTCAGTAGATTTTCCCATGTTTTTTAAATGTTCAATATTCGTTTAAGTCCCTATGTTATGTGGCCAAATCAGCAAATAGAATTGGCCTTCCAGCTGTTCACCCAGCCGGTACTAGTCACGAGGTGCATGATGAAACAACTGTTTGTGGTGTCTGTTGAACTGAAAAATCATTTACACCGTGGGTGGCACTGGATTAAATAATTGCAAAATATATTTTGGACGGATTTTATGTTTTTTTCTGCAAACAGTGTACGGTGGGGTAATATATTTGATGCCTTTGTTTGATGTTTGTTGTTAGAGGTATTTTCTTAGCCAATTTAATTTTTGGGGGGAATTGCTGATTTAATGCTGTTTTTTCTACTGTACCAATGCCCCCTATCTCTCCCAGTGCGTAAAAATGTTTGCCATAGGCTACCATTTGTCTTTGTTCCCCATGCCATTTGTTCAGAGGCCCTTTTTGTATAGTCAATTATAGTCTAATATTTGTATTTTGTTTTCTTCTATTAATCCTGCTTTTTGTTTTACCATGTGCCTAATGGGCCTTTTTGTGTAGGCAGCAAGTGTGCTTTTAGGCCTGTACATGTTCTTTGTTGTGACCATGCCTCCTTGCAGGTTATTGCTTTTTGATCATGTGGCTGGTGTCTATTTTATTGTAGGCAGCCAGTGTGTTTTTTGGGCTGCATGTGTTCTTTGTTGTGGCCATGCTTCCTTGCTGGTTGTTGCTGGACCATGTGGCTGGTGGCCATTTTGTGTAGGCAGCCGGTGGGCCTTCATGTGTTCTTATTTGTTGTGGTGGCCATACCTCATTGCTGGTTGTTGTTGTTTGACCATTTGGCTGGCGGCCATTTCATATCGGCAGCCAGTGGGCCCTCATGTGTTCTTCTTTGTTGTGGTGCAAATGCATCCTTGCTGTTTATTGCTGTTTAACCATGTAGCTGGTGGCCATTGTGTGTAGGCAGCCAGTGGGCCTGCATGTGTTCTTCTTTGCTATGTTGGCCATGCCTCCTTGCTGGTTGTTTCTGGACCATGTGGCTGGTGGCCATCTTGTGTAGGCAGCCAGTTGGCCTGCATGTGTTCTTCTTTGTTATGGTGGCCATGACTTGGTTGACCATGTGGCTGGCGGCCATTTTGTGTGTGATGCTTTTAGGCCTAGCAGATCAATGCTCATTACTAAATGTACTGTTTGAACGGTGTTTTATATTATATTATTTACTTTTTTTGCATTTTTCACCTGCCCCAATTCTTGCTTCCCAAATTCTAGTGGCTTTTCATGGTAGGCCCCTTCCCCTAATATATCAACAATTGTATTATTTTAATTCTTATTATTTTTTTAAATAATTCATTTCACAAGCGATATTTTATTTAATGTAATAATGATATATATATATATATATATATATATATTTTTTTGTTTTAAATAATGTTTAGAATTATTTTTAAATGAGTTTCATTTTTTTTTTTCCTCCATTTTTAACATAAGCCCCATGTCTGCCATTGGTGCACAGCTGCAAAACATTGTTTAAGGATTATTCCATTTGTCACCATCACCTCCCTGAGTGCCACATCCCAACTTGATGCACATAAAGCTAACAGTTACATTCTGTATGTTGTAGTTGTTGCTCTTTCTTATCTTTCCTCAGTGTACATTATGATGTAAATTAATGTTGGTGTGGTTTTACGAATGGATGCACTGTATTGTTAATTATGTTGCCACGCTTCACTGATGTTCTTCTTGCATTTTTACTTTTAGCTACGCAAAGAGAAAGAGACATCACCCACAGTACTGCCAGACAGAAGGCCTGTGCACGACGTGATGCATGACCACTCTCACAACACGGACATCTCTTCAGCTTGTGAAGCTGAGTGCTACTGCCAACTGATAGCTTCAAGATGGCTCCAAAGAAATGTGCTCCCAAGAAAGTGCCAGTGATAAAAAGGAGCTTCACATCATTGGTATGTCACCCTAGACCTTTTTGGACAAAAAGGTGTGCCTGCCTCACCGGCATCTGGGAAGCAAGCTGGGAGCAGCACTCCTGCATCAGTGGCCCCACTCCAAAGTAGACCCAAGTTTATTTCTGACACAGAGGCAGCCTCTCTAACCACAGCAATGCTGACGAGTAGTGATGTTGAATTGGACTTGTCTCTTTCTCCATGTAGTACCCAGTCATTCCCAGAAACTCATCTCAGTACTATTAGTTCCTCCCGATGTATGAGCACATCAGGAGGATATTGAGCTTCATGCTGAGAAAGTCAAAGAAGCCCCTCTTTGACAAGATCAACTGTCTTCCAGATCTCCCCCATCTTCTTCATCAAGCTCCCCTTCTGATAAGCAAGACTCCACTTGGATGCTACCTCAGTCTGAGACTCGCCGGGAGAGTCAAGGAGGGAAAAGAAAGGTTCTTGAAAGCCTTACAGTTATGGATGAAGAAGAAGAGGATGATGAGTCTGACTATGAACCAGTCCTCATGGATGCTTGTCCAGCTCCAGTGGAGTCCAATGTTACCCCATCTTCTCAACCTGCTCTGAGGGATGTGGTAGAGATGCTGCCACCACCACAAGCAGCTTCCATATTTACTACAAGTCCGCGGTTGCGACCTACATCCACAGCCATCTCAGTAGAAGTACACACTGTAGAGAGGCAAACGTCATCAAAACTCCCACATAAGGCCACTTTTTCTGACATTAGAAGGGGCACCAGTGTTAGAAAGTTGATCTCCCCAGTTTGGGACTTCTTTATGGTTGGTGAAAAGGTGCCGAACATTGCCATATACTCCATATGCAGAGTGAGTGTTAGTCGGGGTAAGCTTGGTACAGACAATGGTACCAGAGGCCAAACAATCCATTTGACAAAACACCATGCAATCCACTGGCAGGTGCACCTTAGCAGCCAAAAGCCTGCAAGAGGTGTTGGTAAAAGTGATGAGAGCAGGGAATCTGATCTGATCATGGTGGAAGGTGAAGGTGAAGAAGAGGGAGACATTCCCATTACACAAACCAGCCCTATCCCCAGCAGTGCAGTAGCATTGTTGCCCACATCAGCAACATCGCAATGGCACAAGAAGGCTCAGAGGCAGGTCGAGACACCAAGGCAAGGACATACAGTGGCTGCCCCGCTCAGATGCACATTGAGTCTACCACTACCTTCTGCTCTCAAGAGGTCGAATGCATCAGGGACACCAGTAATGAAAAAAATCCAGGCTACTATTACTGGCATGTTCAGGCAGGAGGGGCAAAAGTGAAAACAACCACCCAAAGGCACATTTGTACAACTGGAAGATGGCTAAAATGTTAGCGCTGGACCTTCTTCCTTTTTCTTTTGTGGAAGGAATGGGTTTTCTAGAATTTGTGGCAGCCATGTGCCTGAAATGGAAGGTTCCCATCCGAACCTAATTGCCAAAGTTGCTGTTTCAGCGCTACATCACAATGTGCTGGAATTGTTTGGACGGGCTTTGTAGCAGAGTGCTGTCCACACAATCCACCTGACGACAGGCATGTGGACCAGTTGCTAAGCTAATGAATGCATGTGCAACTCTTTTGAAGAGGTTAGAGAAATGATATATGTAGGTGTTGACACTGCTGAAATTTTTAATGGTGCTCAGAAGCATGCAACAGTAGCTATGTTCACCATGAAGAAATCCCATACAGCTGCAAATATCTTGGATGACTTTAACATCAAGGTCTTTGAATGGCTGCGCCCCAGAGGGTTTAACATAGGGTTTGTTGCTATGGATAATGGCAGTAATATAGTTCAGTTTTAATCGCTGGAGACTTTAATGTTGTGCTAGATAACGAACTAGATAGATCTGAGAAGTGCAGGTCATTAGGGACTCCAAAATCTCAATGCTTTTTGAGAGGAATGATGAAAGACTGGGGGTTAAGGGATTTATGGTGGCAGAGAAAGGGAGATCTAAGGGAGTTTTCCTTCTATAATAAAAAATATAAGCATGCCTCTCGTATAGATTATTTTCTTATTTACTTGAGGCTCGAGGGATTGGTAGGCAATATTACTTATCTGCCCATCCATCTCTCAGATCATGCAGCAGTGTTATTAGACTTAAGGTTGGTTGGCGGGTCGGGTGCTAGTAGATGGACATTTGACCGTACGCTACTACAAGATTTGGAGGTTCTGGATCAGCTTCGAACGGAGACAGATGTTTTTTTTTAAAGCCAATCTGGGTTTGGCTTCCTTGGCAATGGTATGGGATACCTTTAAACAGTTATGAGAGGCAAAATTATGAGCATAGCCAGTTATAAGAATAAGCAGTTAAGGGTTGCTACTTTTCAGTTGGAACAGGAAATGCTTAAAGTAAGGTGTCAATTACTGGTGAGTACTAAGAAGGAGGAGGGTGAGGTTTTGGAGAACAAGTTGAAGGAGTTGAGATTTCAGTTAGAGAAGGTGTTACAAGCTAGGGTCGTCAAAAGAGTAGAGGCTATTAAGCTAGCTCACTTTGAATACAGTGAAAACGCAGGGAAGTTATTAGCCTGGAAATGCAAGCAGGATTTAGTGAGGAACTATATTAAGGAAGTAGAGATAAATCAAGCAGGCGAGAGATCAAGTAGCGAGGCAATGGAGGCAGCCTTTCAGTCTTTCTTCTCAGAATTGTATAAAGAAAAGGCTGAGGTAAGAGAGGATGATATCGGTAAATGGCTGACAGATGATATATTCCCAACTATCTCATAAGAGGAGCAAGTTTTTTTGAATAGCCCGATCTCTGCTGGGGAAATTAGGCAGGTGCTGCTTGGTAGTAAGGATGGCAAGGCACCTGGGCCAGATGGTATTCCCATGGAATTTTATAAGACGATGGCTGAGTTAATCATTCCAGTTTTGGTAGAATTATTTGCGGCGATTTTTGAAGATAGGGCCCCTATCCCAGGTTCATGGAATGAGGCTACGTTTGCACTAATAATGAAATCAGGTAAGAGTTTGTTTAAGTGTGAGTCTAATAGACCTATCTCCTTGCTGAATTGTGATTATAAGATATTTGCTAAAATTCTTGCTGATAGACCCAGCAGAGTGGTGGGCCAATTAATCCATCCAGATCAGAAAGGATTTATCAAGGGTAGATTTTTACACAAATTAACGTATAATCTGGTGGGGGCAATAGACATGGCCACATCGTTTGAATTGCCTTTGGCTGTGGTTACCCTTGATGCAATGAAGGCCTTCGACAGAGTGAAATGGGAATACTGTGAGGAACTACAGGTCTTTTATATAAGGATCCCATTGCAGGAGTCTTAGTAAATGGCAATCTTACAGACCCTTTAAAGAGAAAAAGGGGCACTAGGCAGGGATGCCCTCTTTCCCCGCTGTTGTTTGACTTGTATATAGAGCCACTGGCTAGGAAAATAAGAGGGAATTCGGTTATTGTACCCTTCAATTGTAATGGATGGGTGAAAAGGGTGGCCCTGTATGCTGATGACCTCTTAGTATATAATGTGGATTTACTGTCCGCCTTGCCCATGCTGCTGACCTTAGCTGAAGACTTTGGTAAAGTGTCGGGGTTTCGGGTGAATACTGAGAAAATAGAGGCCATGGCATGGAATTATAAGTCAGTGGGACAAATACAACTGAAGAGAGAAATTAGATATTTAGGGACTTCGTTTACACAAGACATTGACCAGCTTGCAATGACAAATCTAAAGCCAGTGGTAGAGGAAGGGAGTAGATCTCTGCAGAGATGGATGTATCTCCCCCTGACATTGGTTGGGAGGGTTAATTTGGTAAAAATGATGATTCTGCCCAAAGTACATTTTCTGTATAGCTCTATACCTCTATTAATGCATAAGCATTATTTGCAAAAGCTTCAACAGGCTATTACTTCCTTTATTTGGGCATCAAAAGGCCCCAGGATCTCATGGAAAAAATTGAGGAGAAAGGGAGAAAAAGGGGGGTTGGCTTTTCCGGATTTAAACTATTATGCTTGGGCATTCCAACTGAACCCCTTAAAAATGCTGTTTTCTACTCCTGACTCCTCGGCCATTGGAGTAATATTTAAAGCGATGCTGGGCACTGTCAATGGAGCCTCTAAGGGATATCTTTACAAATTTGGATATCCAAAATTCTTCAAAAAGATCAAATTGAAAACCCTTTGCGACCTTGCAGCAAGTTGGTATCATTTGAGGGTTGAGACGGGAGTTAGCTATTACAGCCCCTATGCTCCGATTTGGGATTCCCCAGGTACTCCTGAATACTTAAAGGACATCTTAGCACTGCCACTGAAGAAGGCAGGTATAGTGACCTGGGGAGATCTATTTAGCGAAGGAGTGGTAATCTCCCTGGAGCACCTTGAGGTTAAGCTGGGGGGTTGTTTTCTCTAGATTGAAATATGCTCAAATAAAAGTCTGGTTACGGGAATCTCGAGTATCATTTGGGACTGCCTGCTTTTTGGAGGAGTGTGTATTAGCAGAGTCCCCCAGACTCAAGCGGGTTTCAAATTGGTATTGGGAGATATTAGAAGAATTGGATGGGGAATTTACACTGTCCGTCTCCCTTTGGGGGAAGGATATGTCACAAGGAAAGATAGTGCAGTGGTAGGAATACTCTATGCTAACTCTGTTTAAGATAGTAAAGACGGCGTCTTTGCGGAGGAACCATCCGTTCACTATACATAGAGCATACTTATCCCCAGGAAGGCTCTCTAAAATAAACAATAACAAGGCAATCAAGTGCACTAAATGTGACCTACAGCTGTCTTCCGATATACATATGTTTTATGAGTGTCCAGTGGTGAAGCTCTTCTGGAAAGATATGTGTAACCTTCTTTCTAGTAGGTTGGGACGGGAAATTCCGGTAACACTCCCTCTGATTATTTTCGGGCAGACACAAGGGGTAGGTGGTTAAAGTCACAATGGGCATAAAGCTCATTAGAACTTAATTTTCTATTCTATCTTGGCGGGCAGGAGGGAAATATGTCGAAAATGGACGGTGAACGCCCACCCTCTCTTCAAGGATTGGCTGCAGGCACTTTTCTATATTGCAAGAATGGATTTGACGGTGGGGGGCTCAAGTAAGAGGAAAGAGGAAATGTGGGCCCCTTTGCTCAACTGGCGAGGAGGCCAAGTATGGCCTTAATGCAATAGGGAGGGTATACATTGAGGTCTCATATACCAATGTCCAATGATTATTTCTCCTCTTCCCCCTCTTTCGTTAGATTGGCTGGTGTGGATATTCTATCTACCGCTCGATGTCCATATGAGAGGAAAGGGGGGCTCCTTGGCATGATCAGCTTCACTCTGGAAAGGGTGTAAAGACCAACTATGGGGCTGATAAAGGAGTTTTTGTGAGATGTATGAGGACAATAAAAAATATATAGGTCAGGCCAGATGGTGGCTATTTCAGGGTCCTGTGTTTGGCACACTGCATCAACATCATTGTACAGGGCTTTTTAAAAAAAGAACCTAGAGAAGAATCTGCCCTCATTTCAGCCATTCTTTTAAATCCTGGAAGCTGTTGAGGATTATCCAGTGTGATAACAGAATGACAGTTAAAGCACTCATACAGGAGGTGCCAAGGCGTTGGAATTTAATTTATTACATGTTGCAAAGTCTGTTTGAGCAGTACAGACTGATCAATGACCATGCCATGCAAAAAGGGGGTGCAACTGTGAAAGGCATGATCATTAAAGATGGACCAATGGGGCCTGGTCAAATGCCTGACATAGGTGCTGCTTCTTTTTAAAGTTTTCACACAGGAAGTTAGGAAGAAGGACCGTACCGTCAGCCAAACTATCCCATTGTTGCATATGCTGCAGAAACAGCTAAAGGAGGTGTCTGAAGCCCATGCAGGTGTGGATGAAAAAACATATGGGTAGGAGTTGGGAGCAAAAGTAATCCTTTGCATATCTGTTAATACAAAGCTGCAAAGAGATATAGGGCCTCATTACGACTTTGGTGGTCATTTGGCAAGACTGCCCCGGTTGCGGCCGCCAAAAGACCGTCATGTTGGCAGTAACCCGACTGCCTTTTTAAGAGGTACACTGTGAAGGCTACCAAAAAACAGCCAAAATTCTGATACTTCCAGCACACAGGAGGGCGGAAAAGAGACAGTTCCACCAGCAGCACTGCCAGCCAGACACAATTCCACCCACCACATTATGAGCCACAAATCAGCACAGCAGTTCTTCCATGGCAGAAATCCATTGGTGGCCCGAACCACCGCGCCCAGTACACTCTCCTGTCACACCACATTGGACAGTTTGAATACCCCACACCTGACACACATACACACGCCAGACACATGTACCCACTGCACTATATAACACCCCCTCACGCACACCACAATCCTTTGCCACTAATACCCCATATAGCAACACTGAGAGCAGGCAAATACACTAATAGAGCACCTATACACTGTAGGTACATACACATCTCACTCAGCACACACCAGACAACAGCACTACCAACACAATACACACATAACGAACACCACAAGTGTTCAGCACTCACAACACACCACCCACAACCCCTTGATTCACCCAACACTGCACCCTTAGACGCACAACATCCCCCCACCCTCAACACAACCACTACCATGTCCCCACAAAAGCACCCACGGTTGACAGACGACGAGTTAAAGGGCACGGTGGTTGGAATTGTCAGGGTAGAGCCACAACTGTTTGGGGCACTGGTCCAGCAAACCTCAATTGCCAGGAAAATTGTGTTGTCGCAGAGAATAGTCGACAGGGTCAACTCAGTAGGCAGCCACCCACGCACAAGAGAGGACATCAGGAAGAGGTAGAACTACCTATGAGGGAAGGCACATTCCATGGCATCACAACACTAGATCGGCATTCACAAGACTGGTGGTGGGCCCCAACTTCCTACCCCAATGTTCACATCTTGGGAGGTCTTGGACATTCTGCATCCCAAGGGCCTGACTGGAATACCAAGTGGACTGGACTCTGGTAAGTACCCACAAACTTCCATGTCACACAATTGATGTGTCCTTCATGCTTTCTCACCACCCAAATATTCCACAGTTTACTGTATGTCTCACTACACCTCCCACCTATTCACCTAATGCCCTCTCCTGCATGCCATGCCTTCACCCAGCCCAACTGCTCACAAAGCCCTTTCCAAAGGCATGGACAGCATTGGCAAATACTACCAGTACAACTCCCAAATGCACCAGCCCATTTACGTGAAAACCTTGAACGTGCACATCACCTCACACCCCATGCATGTATGACTTTTGCACTAGCTACACCAACTAGATGGCATGATGGAGGACCACTACATGGCAATGACAGCAATGCAATGGCACACCACAATGGCAAACAAGGCTAAACACAGCTACAACTCTGTGACTAATCCAAATGCCCACTTATCCAGATCTCCCACCCTGAAATGGGGGACTCACCATAGTATGGAGTATAAGATGGCAGATTCTATGCACATGCACAACATGCTCAGACAGGACATATAACATTGTATACTCACATACTTTCCTCCTACTGGGACACCATGCTGCAATGTCCAGCAATTTTATCTCACATCTAGCAAGCTTCATTAGTCACTAGGTAACAGTCCTAAAGAGTCATGTGGACTATTAGTATGTACCTCAACACATCCACAGAGCTATAGTTACCAAACTTGATTGACACCAACCAACAAGGAGTATGGTACACCTCACAGGCTACTATCTACCACCAATGGTGTGCTGTGTAGCATCTGTCATTGTCATTACTGGGAATCATGTGGCTACTGTGTGCATCAGATAAATAGATACCCAAACACACTTCCTATAAGTAACTCTGTCTCTCACTACATCCACAGGTACCCCTGCCAGTGCTACCATGGAGAGGATACCAGAGACTGCCAGCCCTCCTCAGGATGAAGGCCCCAGTGAGGGCAGCATGTCAGGATGTCTGGATACTGATGACCTACTTGGCTAGTCTACAACTCCCTGCCTCACCCTACCCACATCAATCCCCCTAACCCTGTGGCATCAACATCACAGTCAACCCTTCATCCACAAACCTGTGTCCCAAAGACTGTTCAAACTGGTGTGTGCCCTACAGTACAGGGACCTAAGTCGACCCTTGACACCCCAAATGATGAAGGTCCTGCAGACACTAGGAGTGGCCACAGGTAATTGGGGACAGGAGGCATGGAAGTGAAGCTGTGGCCAGAGGAGAGGGTCCCCCAGGGATTCTATTGACCAGGAAACTATCTCCCAAGTCCTGGGATCATACCAACAATCCCAGAACAGGATGGGGCACATTATCACCATGTTGGGGGAAAACCAAAGGCTGCAAAGGAAATACCACAGGGAGGTCATGCAGCAGTGGCAGGCCAACAATGCCACCATGGCCTCCATCGCAGGGGTGCCGAGAGTCATCAACACCAACCTGCATGCTTCCTCCACCCACCACTAGGCCTCTTCTGCTAGCAACCTAACATCTGAGCCATCTACATCAGCGGCAGCTGTGGAATGGAGGCCCTGTCAGGAGATCCCCAGGCCTCAGAAACCCCTACCTCTGTAGCTGAAGAACCCCCCGCAAACATGAATGTCTACCCACACATCCTGCTGGAGCAGATGCCAAGACCACACCCACTGGCAGGAAGTGAACCTCCCTTGATACGTCTTCCTTGTGTGCCACTGACACACCCTATTGACTGTTCATTGATATTACTCCATTTTTCAATGGCACATGGACACTGGACCTGTGCAACCAACTGCTGCAGCACCTACTCTGATGATTCCATCTACCATGTTATCACTCATCACCTGTTGGACAATATAGGCACCTTTGTTTTGCCTTACAATATCAGATATGCACAATAAACACCATAGAACACAATTATTGTATATGTGTCTGTAACTAAACATCAACTAATGTCATGTATGACAAATGTGGTCTGGTCATGCCCCCCTACATTCACTAGGCAGTGTAATGGACAGCAGAGGGACGCTTCCTCAGCAGGAGAGATAGTACAACAGATATGTCCCAGGACAGATGTCAGAGAGGGTTAAATCCTGGGCCAGACAAGGGTTTAGTCAGTATTCCAACCTGCAAAAACACCATGGCAGAGAATACCATCAGGAAGGAAGGCATGATGCCACACATACCACATATGCATGTCATAGATGTTGTGCCCACCCCACCATACCTCCTAAGCAGGGGCCCCAACAGATACCTATACATCACCAGTGACATATTATATGCACTAATCTCTTTACCTGTCAACTGTCATGTTCAATCAACTTTTCTGCTATCACTTACGAAAGGCTAATGGCAATGATTGCCACAAACCATAGGTATCAGCGGCACTGAGTAAGATACCACATTTAGTGGGTGAAATGACGTGAGAACAGGAGAATGCAGCCAACATACCTCTATACGGTCTGTCCATTTGAGATTTAAGATGTGAATGTAGGAAACTGCAGTGAAAACACTTGTTAGCCCTGAAACACTTTTATTGTGCACGTAACATTCCATCAGTCAGCTCCCACATGTCACCTCGCTGGTGTCAACAGCCAAGGAGGGTTAGGATAACTAGAGTCACCTGTGTGCACAAATGTAGGACCAGTGAAATTATAGGTACAGGGACAGGGCAGATAATGATGACAGGTGCCATAATAGGAAAACTCATGATAATGCAACCAAGGAGCCAGGCCCTATCTGTGTGTAGTCATGCCATCATGTGTGGGCCATTGCTGTTCCTCAAAATGTAGGAGCCATGCACAGATCCAGTATACTTGGCTGTGACTTATGAGATTTACTCGTCTGCCAGATACACTACCTGAACATTTATGGAGTGGTAGTTCTTTCTGTTCCTATACACCTGTTCCTTAGCCTTAGGAGGGACCAGGCCAATATGAGTGCCATCAAGGGCCCCTACCACATGAGGAATGTGTCCCATATCATAAAAGTCAGCCTTCACATAGGCCAAGTCCGCACGTTGGGGAAACCTGATGTAGCTATCCAGGTGCTTTAGCAAAGCACACAGTACATCCTTCAACATGAGACTGAACATGGGCTGTGACACCTCTGCAGTTAAGCCCACTTTATTATGAAAGGAGCCTGTGGCAAGAAAGTGTAGCACTGACAAGACGTATACAGTGGGAGGGATGCAATATGGATTTCATATGGCTGGCAAGAGACCTGGCTCCAATTGTGTACATAGATCCATGATGGTATGATGATTCAGACTGAATGACATGGTTGTCCTCCATGATTGCAAGGTCACCTAGTGGACGGTATACTGGTGGTTATCTCATTCTCCTCATGGCAGGATATCTAGGTTGAGAGGCAAGATTGTACATTGAGTAAAGCAGTTGACACATGTAAGCAGAACATGTTAAAATAACACACACCTTACGATGTAGGGCATGCGTCGTATAAGACAAATGTCACATGTGTAATGTACCATATGTGGCAGACTGAGCTGTCCTGCACTGATCAAATGATACCTAATGGAATGTACCAATAAAGTGTAATCACCTATCTATGGCCATCATCATATATAATGCCACATCACGTCATTGTGTCATAACTGTCAAAAATTTTTGCATTACCATGATGCCACAACATAGACTTACACCGCCATTTGGGTGATTGTGTGTATGGCACACTTATTTTGGGACATCCATCATTTATAGGTGCACAAAATGGCATCAGCCTGTCCTGCTGAAGTGGACGGTTGGAAGTGACCTAAGTCCTCCGGCAGATGTCGTCATAGCGGAAGGCAGTCGCAACCATAGTTCAGCTTGTCATTGGTTAACATTGCTGCCTGTGGCGGACTGGGGCCAATGGCGATGACCGCTGGCGGTGACCATCCTGTTTGTGGCGGCCATGACTGCCATTATCTGCTGCCTTGTGCACTTGACTCCTGACACTGTTGCTAGCAAGACCTCCATGACTTTAGCTGCTGTGCACTGTCTATGGGAGTCATAATGCTACGTCCTGCAGGTGATAGGGTCCCAGCCCTCCACTCAGAAGAGCTAGAGAAGCTTGTGGAGGAGGTCCTACCCCTGTATGAACAGCTATATGGCGCACCAGAGGAACTGGTGAGTCGAATGCCATAGTCATGTGTGATAGGGGTTGCGTGTGATGGTGAATCATGCAAGTGAACTGGTGAGGGAGTACATGCATGCAAAGGGCATAAAGTGAAGGTGTGTGACCAGAGAGGATGGGTATATGTAGGTCCTTGCTGAAACACATGTGTATTGCCCACTGTTGTTGGTATGGTGCCAGTGTACATGACTTTCTCCTTCTCTCTGTGTCATCCATGCAGGTGAACGCCCATCAGAAGAAAGGGATCTGGCTTGCCATCATCAAGCAAGAGTGGACCCTGAAGATCCACAGCAGACAGAGCACTCACTGTTGCAAGCGGTGGGAGGACCTGGGACACTGGGCCCGGAAGACTGCGGAGGCCCAGCTGAAGATGTCCACCCAAAGAAGGAGGGGTGCTTGTCGGACCCTGACCCCACTAATGGCCTGCATTTTGGCGGTGGCCTACCCTGAGGTGAATGGGCATTTGAGGGCAGCACAGCAGTCACAAGGGGGTGAGTACTGACTGTATCCTGGGACTTGGCTCAGGTTGTATGGTGTTAGGTGCCTAACTGTAGCATCTATGACAATGTAGTTTGTGCAACACGTCTGTAAACTAGTGGAGATGGGTAGTACCCACCCTGCCTGACTAATAGCTGTAGATGTATCTTCATGGTTTGCTGTCAGTAGATGCACATACGCTGTAACAAGACATCTCCATGTCTGCATGTGGAGAAGGACAAATGACATTGGCACATGTTTGACTCCATCCTGTCTTTTCTATGGATTTGAGCTTGTGTTTCACCCTACCCATTGCGTATGACCTGGTCCATCCATCGGCATTTGAGCATTAGTAGTTCTAAGGTAAAAGTCCACTACCATCTGTATTGATCACCTGTATTTGCTACTGGGTGACTCTTGTTTTTGAACATGGACTATAGTCATCAAGCACTGGTACTGGTATTGAATCCATGTGAGGCAGCCATTCCAGTTCCACCATAGATATGGCCTGTATAGGACTTATGGCTTGGTAGCTGTATTCCCATATTATATTCATCTTCTATCTATGGGGTGGATTTCAACAGTGGGATTAATTAATATGTGTTTAATTGGTATTATTGCAATCATCATGCATTTCGATGTGCTAGACTTGTGGTGATATGACCTTGAACCCAATGGGTAAGCGCCTAGGCAGACTTCACCTTTTACAATATGTAATGTAAATGCCATGTATCCCAATGTCCTACCAGTTAAAGTGCAACATTTTTTATTTGCAGCCTACACCATGTCTCAATGGGTACTTGCAGGCAAATCTGATGGAGTGGGACAATGATTGATACCCTTGGTCTAACTGAAGTGAGTGATTTGGACAGGATTTGGTATTGTATGACTCATGTGAAATATTTGTTGTTCATTATTTCCTGTACCTGCCCTATGTAGTCGTGGGATCTGTTGTCAGTGCTATCGCAGTCATGTTGGTCCTTGTGTATAATGCTTACATGTCTTTTGCGTATTACATGTGTGTTGTCTGGATTTAGGTACAGGTTATCACATGTCTGGAATGGTGTGAGTGATGGTGGCATTATGTTGTGAAGTCCAACTATTGAAACTGCATGTCTGATGGAATTGTATGTGGGCCACAATGTCACATGTGTGTTCCTGAAGTTCATCAGTTGTGAAACTGCACTCAATGGTTGTGTATGGATGTGTAATTTGTACCATCTGGGCCATTGTAGATGCACTTAGTTAAGAGAATAGTAGTGGTATATATGTGTTTGGTGTCTGCAGATCCTCCTCTGTGATTGTGTCAAACATATCACATGGCTGTGCTCCTGACTTGCATTCTACACATCAGATGTTACCAGTGTGGGTGTCCAACTTGTAGTAGCTACATCAGTTATCAGTTCACTAGTGTTGTTTTCTGTATAGAGTGTTAGGTCAGCCATTTTATGTGACAGGCAGGTGCTGTGTGGTGTGTGAATAGAGTAGTCATCACTATCATGGAACTTTACAAAGGACATGGAGTGATCAGGTGGTGTAATTGTACAGGTCTGATCTGTTTTGTTCAGTCACCAGCACTTCCAATAGGTGATAGGAGTATGGAGAGGTATGAAGAGGATTCTGGTAGTCATTTGTTCTTCAGCCAGGCATGATGTGCATGCAAACATGGCTTTGGTGATGATCATGTAGATGACCCCAGTTATGCTGACTTACTTGGATTTAGATGTGGGTGTGAGGCTTGTCATACAGGGGTAGGTAGTAATGACATGTTGTGACATGATTTAGGATGTGTATTCGCACCGGGCATAGCCTAGCCAGGAGATGTATTCCTACAGATGTGCATGTCTAAATGTGTGTATGAGAGGCATGTGTTAACCCTCTCTTTCCCTCTCACTCTATCTCCCTCCCTCTCTCCCTCTATTTATGTGCATAAGCATCAGCAGGTGAAGGAGACTGGGCACAGGTGAGTGGGAAAGCTGCAGGCCACGGGACCCACAGTGCTGCTACCAGTGACAGCGAGGGACAGAGTGGCACGGAGCACAAGGGGAGTGCCCGGGGGAGACCGGACCTTCACAATCATCTTTGGAGTCTTCCTCCAGTTGACATTCCCTGGTGGTGGCGTACCCTTCAGGGACCTCCTCAGCACCACCTTAGTCTGTCACCCCCTTACTTCCACCACCCTGCCTGTAGCTCCCCACCCAGTTGTCCGTGCCGGCTCACCCAAGAGGGAGGGTGTCTCCTTCACCACATGCACTTCTGCCCCTGCCCCAGTCAGCCCTCTTGCGTTCCTGGAGGGCATTCATGGTGCACTGTGTGAGAAAGTAGCCTCTTTCTAGCCTTGTTACCCCCACTTTTGGCCTGTTTGTGAGTGTATGTCAGGGTGTTTTCACTGTCTCACTGGGATCCTGCTAGCCAGGGCCCAGTGCTCATAGTGAAAACCCTATGTTTTCAGTATGTTTGTTATGTGTCACTGGGACCCTGTTAGTCAGGACCCCAGTGCTCATAAGTTTGTGACCTATAGGTATGTGTTCCCTGTGTGATGCCTAACTGTCTCACTGAGGCTCTGCTAACCAGAACCTCAGTGGTTATGCTCTCTCTTTACAAATTGTCACTAACAGGCTAGTGACCAATTTCACCAATTTACATTGGCATACTGGAACACCCTTATAATTCCCTAGTATATGGTACTGAGGTACCCAGGGTATTGGGGTTCCAGGAGATCCCTATGGGCTGCAGCATTTCTTTTGCCACCCATAGGGAGCTCTGACAATTCTTACACAGGCCTGCCACTGCAGCCTGAGTGAAATAACGTCCACGTTATTTCACAGCCATTTTACACTGCACTTAAGTAACTTATAAGTCACCTATATGTCTAACCTTTACCTGGTAAAGGTTGGGTGCTAAGTTACTTAGTGTGTGGGCACCCTGGCACTAGCCAAGGTGCCCCCACATTGATCAGGGCAAATTCCCCGGACTTTGTGAGTGCGGGGACACCATTACACGCGTGCACTACACATAGGTCAATACCTATGTGTAGCTTCACAATGGTAACTCCGAATATGGCCATGTAACATGTCTAAGATCATGGAATTGCCCCCTCTATGCCATCCTGGCATTGTTGGCACAATCCCATGATCCCACGGGTCTGTAGCACAGACCCGGGTACTGCCAAACTGCCTTTTCAGGGGTTTCACTGCAGCTGCTGCTGCTGCCAACCCCTCAGACAGGTTTCTGCCCCCCTGGGGTCCAGCCAGGCTTGGCCCAGGATGGCAGAACAATGGACTTCCTCAGAGAGAGGGTGTTACACCCTCTCCCTTTGGAAAAAGGTGTTAAGGCAGGGGAGGAGTAGCCTCCCCCAGCCTCTGGAAATGCTTTCATGGGCACAGATGGTGCCCATTTCTGCATAAGCCAGTCTACACCGGTTCAGGGACCCCTCAGCCCTGCTCTGGCACGAAACTGGACAAAGGAAAGGGGAGTGACCAATCCCCTGACCTGCACCTCCCCTGGGAGGTGCCCAGAGCTCCTCCAGAGTGCTCCAGACCTCTGCCATCTTGGAAACAGAGGTGCTGCTGGCACACTGGACTGCTCTGAGTGGCCAGGGCCAGCAGGTGATGTCAGAGACTCCTTCTGATAGGCTCCTTCAGGTGTTGCTAGCCTATCTTCTCTCCTAAGTAGCGAAACCCTCTTTTATGGCTATTTAGGGTCTCTGCTTTGGGGATTTCCTTAGATAACGAATGCAAGAGCTCATCAGAGTTCCTCTGCATCTCTCTCTTCACCTTCTGCCAAGGAATCGACTGCTGACCGCGCTGGAAGCCTGCAAAACTGCAACAAAGTAGCAAAGACGACTACTGCAACTCTGTAGCGCTGATCCTGCCGCCTTCTCGACTGCTTTCCTGGTGGTGCATGCTGTGGGGGTAGTCTGCCTCCTCTCTGCACTAGAAGCTCCGAAGAAATCTCCCGTGGGTCGACGGAATCGTCCCCCTGCAACCGCAGGCACCAAAGAACTGCATCACCGGTCCCCTGGGTCTCCTCTCAGCACGACGAGCGAGGTCCCTTGAATCAAGCAACTGTGTCCAAGTGACTCCCACAGTCCAGTGACTCTTCAGTCCGAGTTTGGTGGAGGTAAGTCATTGCCTCCCCACGCCAGAATGCATTGCTGGGAACCGTGACTTTTGCAGCTACTCTGGCCTCTGTGCACTTCCGGCGGAAATCCTTTGTGCACAGCCAAGCCTGGGTCCACGGCACTCTAACCTGCATTGCACGACCTCCTGAGTTGTCCACCGGCGACGTGGAACTCCTTTGTGCAACTTCGGGTGAGCACCGTTTCACTCCTCTTCATAGTGCCTGTTCCGGCACTTCTGCGGGTGCTGCCTGCTTCTGAGAGGGCTCCTCATCCTGCTGGGCGCCCCTTCTGTCCCCTGACGCAATTGGCGACAACCTGTTCCCTCCTGGGCTACAGCTGCATCCAAAAATCCTAACCGCACGACTTGCAGCTAGCAAGGCTTGTTTGCGGTCTTTCTTCAGGAAAACACTTCTGCACGACTCTCCACGGCGTGGGACATCCATCCTCCAAAGGGGAAGTTTCTAGCCCTTGTCGTTCCTGCAGAATCCTCAGCTTCTACTGTCCAGTAGCAGCTTCTTTGCACCCACATCTGGCATTTCCTGGGCATCTGCCCATCTCCGACTTGCTTGTGACTTTTGGACTTGGTCCCCTTGTTCCACAGGTACCCTCGTTTGGAAATCCAGCGTTGTTGCATTGCTGGTTTGTGTCTTTCCTGCAGAATTCCCCTATCACGACTTCTGTGCTCTTTGGGGAACTTTAGTGCACTTTGCACTCACTTTTCAGGGTCTTGGGGTGGGCTATTTTTCTAACCCTCACAGTTGTCTTACAGTCCCAGCGACCCTCTACAAGGTCACATAGGTTTGGGGTCCATTCGTGATTTGCATTCCACTTTTGGAGTATATGGTTTGTGTTGCCCCTATCCCTATGTGTCCCCATTGCATCCTATTGTAACTATACATTGTTTGCACTGTTTTCTAATACTATACTGCATATTTTTGGTATTGTGTACATATATCTTGTGTATATTTGCTATCCTCATACTGAGGGTACTCACTGAGATACTTTTGGCATATTGTCATAAAAATAAAGTACCTTTATTTTTAGTATATCTGTGTATTGTGTTTTCTTATGATATTGTGCATATGACACTAGTGGTACTGTAGGAGCTTCACTCGTCTCCTAGTTCAGCCTAAGCTGCTCTGCTAAGCTACCATTATCTATCAGCCTAAGCTGCTAGACACCCTATACACTAATAAGGGATACCTGGGCCTGGTGCAAGGTGTACTCACTATAAGCCAGTCCAGCCTCCTACACACTGGCTGGTCTACAGAGATCCTTTCAGGCACTGGCCTCCACATTGATGGAAGCCAGTTACCCCTTGTCTTCTGTCCCCCCTCCACCTACCTCTTCTCAATCCCAGAGCCCTCTTTCCAAACCCAGCCGAAGCACACACTGACAAGCATACACCCACCTCAACATCCAAGGCTACAGCTGAGAAACGCAAGCACCACAAGACCCACCACCGGCATGCACACAAACAACACCCACCTGCAAGCACACCAACATCTACTACCTGCACAGACTCCCCCACCACCCCCACCCTCACAGTCACTACACCAGGAACACCTGCAGCCACCACACCAACATTCACCGATCCAGCCACAGACATCCACCTCAGTTACCATATGCAGCACATCATCCATATCTGCAGACACCACTCCAACAGACAGTCATCCATCCAGCATGGCATGTCCCAGCACCTCCTCCTCCCAAGAGACATAAACACCCACACTCACCCACAGAACAGACACCCAGCACTCACAAGCATTCCTCTCATGCACATGCACCCAAGACATCTACCAAGACACCTCCTACAACTCCTCCCTCTCCCTCCACTCCCAAACCCTTTTGCCATGACCATCCCTGTGTGCCTAAAAAGGTGTTCTTCTTGGAGGTATCCCTCTTCCCTATTCCTCTCCCACCCCGTGATACCCCAAAACAATCTGTGTCCGTCCCCAAGTCCAGCCCTTCCACCTCCAGGCCCTCCCCTGCTCCCCTGCTAGTACCCAAGCCCCTCCCCCTGCCAAGTAGTTGCCCCTCCCAAGTGTTCCCAGCCCTCCTCTAAAGCTTGCCCTAGGCCCCCCTCCCAAGCCCAATCCCAATGACCCGTCCCAAACCCAAGCCCAAACTCCCCTTTCATCATCCTTAATCCCTGAGGTGCCTGCCTGCCCCCTTGATGCCCCTATCCTGTGGAGGTCGTATAGCAGCCAGGAGTCATGTAGGGGCACACTGAAGTGCCATTTGTGCATTATGCACTTTGCAGTTTGGACTGGCCTATGGCCTTTTACATTGTATATAGTTATTTATTTCTTGTCATATTTATAGTTTGAATACAGCATATATCTGGGCCAACCAGTTGTTGGTTGCATGGTCAAATATTTGTCCTGCCTTTTTTTTCACAAGGCTGTTTAGGTCTTGCCTGCTTTGGTTTGTGTGTGAGTGACGTGTGTGTGTGTTGTTTGTGCTAGCTGTTGTTTCTGAGCAGCATGTGTGGATGTGACCCTGGCATTTGTCTCGCGCTGATGGCAGTGTATTGTGTGTAGGAAAATGTTTGTGTTTGGAACTTGCATGTATGTCATTATTTTGTGTGTTGTTTGTGTTGACATATATAATGGTGGTGTTGTGTCAGCTTTGTATGATGTATGCTCTGTTGTATGGCTGTGTGATTGTGTGTATTGGTTGTCAGGTGTTGCTACGTGTTGTTGTATGTATGTGGTGTCAGGTGGAGGTGTGTATTGTATTTGCTTGCTGAGGCCTTTTTGTTGTTGTAGTTGTGTGAATCAGTGATGTTGTTTATTGTTATGTTCAACTGTGCTGGTGCTGTGTGTCTGCTGGTTGGTGTGTGTATTGTATATGTTTGTTGGCTGTGGTGTGTGTAGTTGAGTGTGCATATGTGTATGTGCCTGTGTGTGAATGTGCATATCAGTTTGAGGTAACGTGTGTGTTGCCCCGCCACCCGTCGCGGATGTGTATGTTGTGTGTGCATGGGTACTTTGGCTTTTCCCTACAGTTTTTGATAGGAGTGTGTACTCACGTTTATTGTCACCATCGTAGATGAGCGAGCATGAGCAGTGGGAGGATGTGCAGTTCAGGTTCCATGGCAACTCTGGATGGGTATGTGTTCCAGAAGGTGAATGTCTCCTTTTATAGAGTTGGTTTCCGCAAGGGTTTCTGTGGTGGTGCGACTGCTGTGGAAACCTTGGCAGTGTGTAGTCTCGGAATATATCTGGCTGGGAAATGGTCTCCACTGGCCTGAAGGTGGCTACCGCCGTCCATGGCAGCCTGACCGCATTGGAGGTGCCAGCGGTGGACTGGCTGTATTGTGTTGGTAATTACTGGCCACTTTCATCCCTTTTTCAGATGAGGATGTTTCAACCTGCAAGATGTGGATTGCTGAGAAAGCCAGTGACCTAGAAAAGGTATGGCTGGGAATTAAAGGCCCACTCATGGGCAGAAGTTCTAGGGTGCAGCCTACAACTTCCATAGAGCCTGAGGACAGTGCTGTTGTCTCACAACAGCCAGAATCAACATCAGCAACAACGGGAATAGGAGCAGCAGCCCCAAAATCTGCATTTGATTGGTTTCCAAAGGCAAGGCTTAAATCCACTGCAGAGGCGAAGGTAAAAGAGGTCGAGCAAGGTAAAGCACCAATGACTAGTGAGAAGATGGTCCAGGCCTAGCTGGATGACCCAACGGAGGTCTATCTAGATCAAAACCCATTGGAGTATTGGTATGGCATGAGGCCCAAAAGGCCAGTGCTCAGCAGGCTGGCAATAAAGTAACTGGCTTGCCCTGTAGCCAGTGTGTCTTCTGAGGGAAACAGTGAAAAGGACCAGTCTCTCACCCCAAAACATCGAGGTTGACCATTATTAAAATGAATCAGCACTTTATACCCCCCAAATACAGCATATCTGAAGTACAACAGGAGGTGGATGAGGATGAATGAGGGTGATTGGTCAGACTCAAGTCATGGTAGTGTGTTAGCTGACCAATTTCTGGGTGAACCGCCTGAGTTTGAGGACAAACTCTATTTCCCTGACTACTGAGTAGACCTGGGCCAGCATAGAACTTTCTTCCTTCTATCAACAAACTGCTCTGAGAAACTAAAGAAACAATAATATAGCTAGCTGTTTGTTTGTGTCTCAATGACTAATGAAGCACCACCATTTCAGACACATGTATGGCCAGATTGGAGTTGGCCAGTGTGCAGTGGAGAAGCCCCCCCACGACCTCCAAAAATCCCTTTAAGGACATTGGAGAGACAATGCCTGCCTATCCTTTCTTTTATCTCCTTGCAGGAAAATCCAGATATTTGATTCATAACTTACTGGCCAATGTGTGTTTCGTTTGGTGAATCAAAGAGGATCAGCAATGTACCACCATGCATGATTGGATCAGGTAAGTAATGCTATGCCCCAATGAGTGATATGAGTGATTTTTGTTTCTATGTTGCAATGGTTCATGTCATGTGATGGCAGAAAATGAGAGTGGATGTTTATTGTTTAACAAAAATTATTACACTTGATTGTGTTTGTGATTGATTTACAATGTTGGTGGCCAATTTTTTCCTGAAGGTGATTTTTATTTTTTTTCTTCCCCTTTGACACTTAGCAAGATTTGTTTGCTGGTTTCAATGTTTCTCTTGTTGTTAAATTGTTGAATTGTTAAATTGTTAAACACAGCTATGCGCTACAGGTTGCTCTATCTCAATTGAGTTGGGAGACTGCGACTCTTGATAGGTGTTGGTACTGAGTTGGACATCATTTTTAATCAGAGTCAGGGGGATGATGGAAGTACCCAGAGCATGAATTAACAACTTCAACAATTGCCAGAAGAAGGAAGTTATCAACTTCATGGGATGTAACATGGATGATGACGAGTCTAAAAGGCGTACTTGGGTGGGGAGCCTGTTGTAGCTAACTGGATGAAACAGACATGTGATGGATGATATGGTGTCACATGCATCTTGACATTATACACGTGCTCTAGGCTTAATGTTATTATGATGATCATGACAGTTGCGAGTTTGATCATCCCAATATACATGCAGCCACTTGTTTGTGATTGCTGGCTGTTGTAACTGCTCTCACTTAATTGATTGCACATCTGTCATAAAATGAATAATTGCAAAGGACTATGTTCTTGCTCTGCCGCCTCTGAGTCTTATTGGTAAACTACACCTCATGAAGCTTACCTTCTATTTTATCCTTCTTGATTCTACATTAAAATAATTTCTGTTTACTTTTACAATCTGTAGGACTTCTCTTATCCTGCACAAAAGGCAAAAGCTTACCTTATCGGACCGCTTCAACCAGGCAGACACTCAAGATTGATGGGGCAATCCAAGAAGAATACAGATGCACCACACAATTTGGCAATACAAACTACTATCCTTTTTCTTTTAATAATCTTTTTTTAGAACTGTGCGTGTTAGCATCAATCTAACATTATTTGTATTTACTATTTTGCAGACCTAGGTGACAGAACATTTAGAGATAAATTATAATCACTTGGGTCTCTCTGGGGCTGACAGAGTTTTTGCAATCCATTTAAGTTAACTGTTTCATACTCATTCATTTCTATTCCTCTCACAACAGGCTGATGATTGTTGCCCAGATGAATATTGTGTGTGTCTAGTGTTTGTCTTTTTATCACAACCTTCCCTAAATCATATTTCCCATCCATTCATCAAATCCCTAACCCTTTTCCTTCGGACTATGTGATTTATTGAGCTGCAACATCATAATTTACGCCATTAATTAATCATACACTTGGTGGGGCGGATGCAGTGGAAGCAACACCAACTAAGTGTGCAGGATCTTCATTTGAGCTCACCTAGGTGGGAGTGGGACCTCACTTCCGATGCCTCCACTGTTTGTGCGCTAACATGCTACTACTACTACTACCATGGCACTTTAGGAGACCTCGCAGCCCTCGCTTCAACTATTCAGGTAAGAGAACTATAGCGCATTGTTGTACTTTTAGTCCTAGGCAGTGTAATAGTCATTGGCAAATCTCCCGCCCACTCCTTATTGGTCAAATATAATTGCAGACTACAGTGCAGAGTCTTTCAGGAGTAGTAAGACAAGGGTACCTAACCCTCAAAACTAATTGTTGCCCACTATCAGCAGATTTTAAAAATGCGCTACACTAAAATGCAGCAGTCTGAAGTAAAACAAACACCCCCAAAAAGATTTGAGGCATAAATAGCATTAAATATTTATTCAACCTATCAAGAAGAATATTAAGTAAAACCCATCTCTTCCCTCCTGCAACTGGCCCACCCCTCTTCCCAAACAAATCTCCCTGTCCCCAGCCAATGTCCAAACACAAACTATTGTCCATCAAGAAACAAAAACAAAGTCCAACAGTCCTGGACCCGGTCCCAAAAACCCATTCCCACCCTCTCCACCCACAACAATACCCACCCACCAAAACAAATGTTAAAAAAGGGGCAGAAGAGGGCACTAATGTTAGGCCTGGAGTTGTTTGAGGATCCCCTCCATGCGTGCTTGCCTGGCTTCCATTCACACCAGTCTTCTAAGGATGTGTGTTGATAAGTGGTGTCTATGGCGGGCAGTGATGGCATGGCGGCAGGCGGCTGCCAGCCAACTGTGGCGTCAGTGTTAAGAGACTGAAGGCACTGGGGGCTGGCTGGGGCCCTGGGTATTGACAGCAGCTGTTGCTGCCTCCTCCTTTTCCAAGACCACTAGTCGCTGATATTCAGCTCTGATGGCTTCAAGATCCTGCTGCCGCAGCTGGGGTGTTAATTCCTGCTGTGATGGTGGACCAGCAGAAATAGCTATGTCTAGAAGGAAAAAGGAGAAATTTTAAACAATGCTCTCTGCAAAACACTTGTTTAAAATCATGTAGTGGCACAGTAGTAGTACATTTGCGGGTCACCTAAGGCCATTAAATTGTGATGTGATTAGAGTCATAGCCATTATGCACTAAGAAGTATAAGTATTTTTCTCTGTCCTGTTGTGCTAAAGTAATGGCACCCGCGGCCCTAGTCGTACTCCTTACTGTCTGCAGCTGAGGCAGTTGTAATGGACAATTATTTTATTCCAGTGGCCCTGCTCTTTCCCAAAATGCCTTTCAATTTTACCATGACTACAAGGCAGATGAATGATACACGCCACATAGTATAATAAAATCAATCATGCAGACTGTGGGAAAAGCAATGTACTGCAGTACAGGGAAAGGAATCGGATTAAGGAACAGGATATATGGATTGGATATGGCACATTCGTCACAGACTATCCCATCCGCAAAAGTCATGTCACTTACTTAGTCCGACTGTACTCCCTGTCCTCTTCTCATCACCTTTCTCTCAGGTGATGATTATTGATAATAGGATACATATTATCTGCAGTGCTTGAACTGTAAGTCAAGGGAATAGTCAGAAATACCACCCCAACCCTTTGAATCAAAGATGTGATAAAATTGTTCCAAGCAAGTAAAGTAGGTGAGAAGAAATCACCTATCCAGAAGAGCTCCCTTGTTTCTTCATTCAAAGAATGTATCAATTCATCATTGCATTGCTCTTTTAGTATTCTTATTCTGCACCCTTGGATATGATACACACCATTAAGCTTTACATTCTCTCATCCAGTCTTTCACCATTGAAAACCATCCAAATTCAAAAATGGCTCCCAATGAACCTTTCACCAACATACATTTACCCAATAAGTACCCATGCATTCTTTCACCCATTCACCCATCTAAAATCTAACCCACCCGACGATTCCTTTCATCCATCCAAGGAGGCATCCTTTTACCCATACCCTTTTACCCACCTGGGCAGGCATCCTTTCACCCGTATGCCCTTACATACATCCTTCACACCCACCGTTGCATCCTATCACCTACCTATATGATTATTATGCACCCTTTGCCCACACATCTTTTCACTCATATTAAATTTCACCCATCTTTTCTCCTTCCACCCTTCTTTAAATTTTCCATAAACCCATCATAGTTAGAGTTCATTATGAACCTTCATCTGCTGAGTTGCAGATAGAAGAGTCCATTAATACTTAACTCCAACTGTATCTGCTGAAGCAGGGTGTTCATCAGTGAGTCAACAACAACACCAGTACACCCTTGCAATGAGTATATTACTAATTGTTAATAAGCAAGCAATATGACTACTGCCCACCACTGCCACCGCTGAGACTCCCCCTTCAACCGCTGCCATGTCTGTACTGGTGCTGGCCCTGGCACTCATAGTTGGTGCCGCTAGAAAAAAAAAACATTACACATCTTAGATGCCCGATACACCTCCCCCTATTGTTTTTTTATAGCAAAAATGCAATCACAATACATCACTACAATTCGGTTACAGACTTATCTTATATAAAAATATATGATAGCCATTTTGTTGTTTGGTAATTTTAGAAAAGCCAGGTAGTCAATCAATACAAAAACTTGTTGTAATGGAGGGGCAGAGCTATTGATGAATCTGAGTTTTTGAAGAGAAATAAAAGGGTGCAAGAATTGGTCAATTAAGGATATATGGCCTTGCTTGGCAAATGTAATAGGGCCATCCTCCTCATACATCCAACCATGGTGCACGGTCATCAACTGCTGGTATACTATAATAATATAACGCATACAGAATATTGGAGGTTCAAACAATTACATGAACATGTCCAAACACTTTTTTTATTGATTGAGCTGGAGCAACAAAAAGAAAGCCTTCTCAACAAACATGTGTATAATACCTTACTTGGGCATGCAATCTTGATTCTTCACAGTAGAGTACATGGGTTCTCTGAACCTTACAGTACCAGCAGTCTACAAGATATATAAGGGGAGAGGGAAGGTTTACTGACAAAGCAGAAGAAAGGAAGCTAGTACAGACAGACTAGTACAGACAGTTCGAAGTTAAATACAGAAACTTGAAATATAGAAAATAAGTAAATAGAATAATGCAGGGATAAGAAGAATTTAGGAAACAGATACATCGAAGGAGTTGGAAAATAATTAGGAGCCAGGCACAGTAAAAAGGTAAAAATAATTCTAAAAGTGGAACAGTAAAAGTTAGGGAAATAAATATTAATATTAACAACAGGAAAATTTGCTAGGGCCAGCAGAACCATCTGCCCCGGCAATTGTGGGGGGGGCACCTCCAGCTCCCGTACTCACCACTGACCAGCCCTCTTCTTGCCACTGGATGCAGAATGGTGTAAGAAAGAAAGAAAAAAGATTAGTGGTACAGTTAATAAAAATCTCTCCAAAAATATTTTTTGAAAAAAAAGGCAAATACAGTAGCAAATATTTTTTCTAAATCAGAGCGCCTGTACTATACAAGTATGGTGGACCATCCTATTCCAAATTTCCTAACCCTATTCCGAATTTCCTAAACTACATTTTGGAATTACTAATTAATTGTGATTAATTATTTTGTGCTTCTCATTTCATTGTCAATCTCTCAACACCCGTTGACGGGCCAACTCAGTCTGCGTTTTTTAATGCATAGATAGATGGATGCATTCATAACTACACATCACTGGGAAATTGCTTGGCACTGTAAGAGCTACAAAAAATAAAGGCACAGAGAAGTGAGAGAACGTGCTAACTCACTAATACTAATAACTATTTCTATCCTAGTGACAGACGTGGACACAGGAGGAGTCTCTGTATTACTTCTTAAATAATCAGCCAAAGTGATCGCCAACAACAAGTATGATTAGGTAGTGCCGACCACCTGTCTAGATGATGATCACATAATATTTGTAACATAAAGTTAACTTACCTGTGTGTGAGCACTGGCAGCATGCTTGGTATTTGGGAAAAAACTATTAGCATAGAACACAACCAATAATAAATGTTTTACTCACTAAGCCTTGCAACTACCACACCTAGCAGGTCCAGCAGGTCTGTCTCCCAATTCAGGATGTAGGTCCACCAGTGCATAAGCTGTTGCTGGGTAAACTGGACCACAGAGCTGTGGGGCACAGCCCAGCGCACCTTCTCCCAGTGTTGCCTACGCTTCCAGAGGCTGTTCCCACTCCCGGGACTGCCACATGTTGCCAGGGTGGGGGGGAAGGTGGCTCTGAACATAAAAAAACGAATGCTGCCACTTCCACCTCTAAAAAAAATGATGCAGGGCTGCACCCCTGCGCAGCACTGCTGCCCTTGAGGAAAGTGGCTGCCGGTGGTGGTTTGGGGGGTCTGGCACTGCTGCACCCCTGCTCTACATGGCACTGGGTATTTGGGGGGGAGATAGGAAAAAGGAAGGAAGGAAGAAATAAGAAAGTAAAGCAAAAAACTTAAAAAGTTCAAAAAACAGTTCAGAAAACATGAAATATAAAAACAGAAACAGAAAAGGTAAGATTACAAATAAAAATTAGGGGAAAATAAATTTAAAAAAAAAAGTAGGATAAAAGAGATTGAAAAGGACTAAAAGTAGGACCTAGCACCAAAACATAGCAAATATCAACATGGCGGCACCCATGCGAACCACGTGATGTCGTTCAAGTGAAAATTCCAGTGTGAGAATGCACTTTGCGTTGCCAGTGACATTAAACGTCACGCAAACAGCCACTGAAAGAAACTCTGCCAGCTCGCGTAGTTCCACATAGTGCAGCAGAGGTTTCTTTTCACTTCGCATAGCTCTGTGTAGTGTGACTACAAAAACTCCGCCCAGGCCAAGTGCACATAAGATTGGATGTGGCATAATTCTTCTCTTAAGGTCGCATGGGATTTAAAATAAAGAGACCCTTTCAATTGGACTCACTAAAAAATGTTTATGACATAAATGAATTGAGCCTATTTCATGCCCACATACCACAAGCGAGGTCAATATCTCATCACCTGTTGGGGTGGGTTCTGTTGGTGGAATTACTTGCACCTCTAACTGTACACACCGTTCATAGCATTTCAGTATATTCATAAAGGAATGATAATACTCAAATACATGTATCCACAATGAATTAAAATTGTAAAGAAATCACATGAAACACGGTATGGCAAACACATTCAAACTGCTGAATAGATGTGGCCATACAAATTACAATTTCCAGTATTTCTGGGTAGTCACTGCTGAACACATGTCATCCGCAGCACCTCATTCTCCCACTGGGACCCTAAAAAACTGCCTCAGACCAAACAAGACCATTCTCCAGCGGTCGGTAACAGGTCACCGACAGGTATGGAAGTGGTGACTGAGCCTTGATGAAGTAAATTAGTCTCCACCTTAGGAGACGGTGATTCTGTGTCGGTATGGGTCATGGAGGAATAAAGTATGGTTTTACAGGCCCGGGAGTAGTTTTGTGAATAAGCCTTGGTGGGAGCCTTGAAAGACACCCGTTTTAACTTGATTGAGGCTACATGGTGTGCGTTGTCAAGCCGCTTTAATCTCTTTCCTGAATCTTGGTGGAAGCTGTGACATCTATTCTTTGGGGTATTTGAACATCGAAATGGGGGATTCCTGCACAATTTTTTAATGCTTTATTGTCTCTACCCTGCCACATTATTTAAATTAGGAACCCCCACACCAAAACGGGTGACATTACTGTTCTACTCCGGATTATTAATGAAATTCACACAGACATTACGCTTGAGTCATGTAAGACCTACATGGCCATTCTTTTAACAAGAACATAATGGAGCCCTGGGAGAACGTAAAATTTGGTGAATGGGTACCCTTTTTTTAAAATGACAGTCAAAGCCCCCAATAGTCATGGAATTAATGAACATATTTACATTTGTATAAGTGTAATACTACTGAAGTCGGCATATATATTGCTATGACACTTTGTCTCAAGTGTCTGACTATAAGGCCGCACCCCCGCCAGACACCCAGGTTTCCTGAACCACCCAACAATAGGGGTGAGGTAGTCTGCTTGGAGAGACTGCTTGATGAATAAGACCTGAACACAATTACATGGAGAAGGGATGTTCACGAGTGATCCAAGCATGTGCATGCACACTTGGTGGCTTTACATCTAGTTAGCCGTATAAAACACATAGACTGGCAGTGGCTTTACATCTGTTTTTATGGTGATACACAATATGACCTCTCCAGCACTTGGTTAATGTTTTAGTGTACAGTGGATGGGAACAAAGTTCCCTGGAGTACTCATCCTGTATGTCTGGGGCCTATGTTCTCGAATAGGTGTCTGTTAGTTTGGCTGGATTTGCCATATAATTTTTTAAGGTAATTTTACCATAAAACATAGTTAGATATTCAACTACTTTTTAAAGTATTCATATCCTCTCATGAACACTAGTAAATCTGGTGATTACGAGAGTATTTTCAACATTCTTGAGAGTACTTCCACCACTATTAAATGATCACATCGTATTATGTGTGTATTGTATTTCCTTCTAGGTACTTCCAAATGTGAAGTTGCATCCAGCTAAGATGAGGGCAATAGGCCTCATGAACATGCATGAGGCACATGCATAGGTAGGCAGGGACAGTTTGACTGCCCTGATGAAGGCCTCAGACCTGGATGGGCTCTATGCAAGGGCCAAAACATATTGGTTTAAATATAGGTTTTTGGGGGCACTAATTCCCTCAGGAAACCTAGACTTAGGTTTTTATCTGTGCTCTTGGTACCCTAAGTAAAGAGGATATTTCCTTGGGTATACCAGGAGATATTTTGAACAGTTTTTCTTCTATTCTACATCCCTGCTTTTATCCTTAAGATTCTTTATCTAAGAACTGCCAGTCCTGATTGAGTCTCCCTGGTGGTATCATCTTACCAGGATATAGATAGGTGCCAAAGATTAGGCATTCCCTGCCTAGTGAGTGAGGCGTCTACTCCAATTCTGTTTGAAGGTTTAAGGTAAACATTAATAGCTGTCTCCTCTGTTTCCCCTTCTGTGTAAGCCTAATTACCATTTTGTGTTTATCAATTTTATCTGGGACAACGGAACTAGGTAGATTTTTCTTGCTCTCTGTTTGTGATATGAGCTGAGAGCATGTCAAATTGAAACTGTAGAGACAGAAAAGTTGGATAAGGTCTATGTGCATGAAGAATCAGGATGAGAATTGGGTTTCAACAGATGAAGACCTGTTTTACCAGATGCAAAGTATTTGTCCACGTCAAGGTGTTTCCACGGTCCCACTCATATCAGAAGAAAGACTATGATCTGTCTCTTAAAGACATACAGGTATAAACCCATTTTCATGTAATTGAAGAGAGTTTGTGTAACAAGTGTCTTACCTGCCAGCTGTTAAATGCAACAAGGTGGAAAGTAGTGACCATAAGTGACATAGAAAGATCAGGTGGTCCCTTTAGCAGTATGTAATTGGTTTTCAAGGAAATGCTCATCTACAATGGACTCTGGTATATTTTGGTGCTTGTCTGTCTTTTTTAACTGTTGGCTTGAAGCAAACTAGACCACGAGGAATGTCAGCCTCACAGTGGCAAAAATATTAGTGAAGTAATTGATTCCCAGGTTAAGCAAACTGGTTTCTCTGAAGTAAGATTGAGACAGCCATTTCAAGAATTAATTTATAAAACTCCAAGTAGAGCCGAGATTTCACTGCGGCTACAGGCCAGAAGTGTCTAGAGTGGTAGAGTAAGTCAATGGGAAGTTAACATCTCGACTGGCCAAAGTTTGTGTGTCTACTTTCCTGAAATGTCGATGTGTCCTTGCCCTGGCTTTGACGAGCCTCGGAAGGACTCCTAATCGGAGGACTGGACTCTTCCACCACAAAATCCTGATAAGGAGAGCAGTGAGTCTTCCTGCAATGCGTGTGTGAAAATATAGATGATATGACTCTTGACTACTGAAAATGATTGGTTGATGTGGTGGGTTCTATCTCTCATCAGGTTGACTTGGTGACCTCATTGTCAAAACAAGAACTGTGCCATGACATAGGTGGAAACTGGATCATGGTGAAGGAACATGTCAGGAAGATGTGCCTCGAGCCCGAGTGGTGAGGCCTTTTGCAGGTTATCCTTGTGACAAACACTTCTTTGAAGTGTGAGGGTCTCTCAAATTGAATTTATGCTTCCCACACCAAATATGCCTCCCACACCAAAAGAATAAGCCAAGCCGGTGAAGAAGCAGTGACTGACATCACCGATTCACAGTCAAACTCTAGCACAGAACAGTTGTTCAGAGGGAAGATGAGATTGCACCCCAGAAACTCAAAATTAAGTTGATACAAGTTGACATCCTGTGGTGAGTGATCAAAGAGCAACCACAGTGAACCAAGCAGCTAAAACTGAGGGTGTGCATCCTGAGCTGGAAGAAGGTGCAACTTCATCGGCCAGTAGGGTGCAGAGAAGAGAGTGGTGGCTGAAAAGTGTTGAGAAAATGAGAGCCATTGTGTAAGAAGAACACATCCCAGAAACGCTAACTGGGCGGACATATAGCCATTTTTCCCACTGACTTTATTTTGACAGACCATCTGAATGGTTTTTCTATGGAGGTGACAGAGTAGTCACTGCCATAGCCAAACTCAGTGTCCACAAGCATTTAAATCAGATGGGTCGACCTTCATGTTGGCAGCATAGATACTCCGATGCTGGTGCAACAGAGTATACATACCACCAACATATAAATGATCCCTTAGTTTGGATCTGAAAAGGAAAGGAAATATTTATATTGTAATGGAGAAATACCAGGTTTAAAACCCAGATTTTGTGTATGGAGTGACTGTGAATGGGCGTAAAGACCTTTGAGAGATGCATATTTGACAAAAGAGGAATCCATTATTAGGGGAGTGTGTTTCATGTGTGGAAAAATACCTTATTTCCAACTGTTAGACCTGACAGAGTAGCGACCGGAAATTTCAACACACAGCCCACTGCAATGACGCACAGCCAAACCAGAACAACGTAGCCAAACTTCCAGAGAGGAATCGATGCAGGGCCTGCCGTGCGGTAGAAAATTTGACGCAACGCCCACCGAATTGTCGCTGCTCCTGTGACTTTGTCCTGCCAGCACAGGAAATCCACGCATTGTCCCCGGGGTGTCTGAAAACCATGCAACCCGAAGAGGATCCACAACTGAGCGCCGGAAATCAACGCACAGCCGTCCCTGCGTGAAAACTAAACGACGCATTGCTGAGTGTGGCCTGAGAAATCGACACACACCCCTTTGTTTCCACGCATCTCCTCCTCTGCGGCTCTTTGCGGAGATTTTTCACGCAAACCAGGTTCTTTGTGCTTGAAAGAGACTCTGTTTGCTTCTAAAAGACTTAAGACACTTTAAGTGATATCTCAATATTTACTTATTGCCTCTTTGATCGTTTTGACCTGCATTTCCAGATAAATATTATATATTTTTCTAAACACTGTGTGGTGTATTTTTGTGGTGCTATATTGTGTTATTGAATGATTTATTGCACAACTACTTTACACATTGCCTTCTAAGTTAAGCCTGACTGCTCAGTGCCAAGCTACCAGAAGATGGGCACAGGATAATTTGGATTGTGTGTGACTTACCCTGACTAGAGTGAGGGTCCTTGCTCGGACAGGGGTAACCTGATTGCCAACCAAAGACCTCATTTCTAACAACAACTTTCACCAAACTGGATTGGTTTCTGTTATTTAGCTTTAGTATTTCCTCAGGCATATAATGTAGTTGATCTAAATGAGAAGGGGATAGTGGCTACGTACAGTGACAGATATGGAACTTGAGGGCCTACAGAGGAAAATCAATGAAGACTTAAAAGATCTAGCAAAATTTAAACACACGTTTGGAAAGTCTAAAATTTCTGTGTAAGTGGAGATTTGAAAGCAATGTCAGTGTAATTTGTTGTGATTCCCATATTCACCAGCGGGAAGATTTATGAGGTTATTTTTCAAATTAATTGCTTTTGCATTATATCGCCATTAACATGTGGCATGGTAAATGTTAATAACTGTGTATTTTTCACATTTGTAATGACTATTGCTAATGTAGGCTTGTTTTTTAAATGTCTAACATCCGTTTGCCAGATTCTTTTATATCATATGTGTATTATTATTTTTAGCAGTTCACAATTAACAAATGCAATGTTACTTTGTTTATTTTCTTATGTGAAATGTTTTGTTTATGTGATGAATGCAGAATGTTTTAATGACTTGCTACAGTGCATCTGAAGAGTACAGAAATTTCCAATGAATCTTGTTATTTTGCAGATTAGTGTAAATTTGAGGACCTATAGAGAAGCTTCATTGTGTAGTGTCCTGAAAAACTAATGAGCTTAGATTATATCTGCGTTGACCTGATTAGACAATTTTATCTGAACCATGTGTAGGTGCAGTAAAGAACTGAGCAATTTAAGCTAGTGTAGAGTAGAATACAGCTCAGACATATTGTAGATTTGCTTTTGTCCACTTTCAAGACAACTTAGAGCAGGTTAGGAAGGTCTATTTATGGGAGAATTGATTTATTTACCCTTTTTCCTTTCAGACAGCTTTATACTGATTTGCCTTTTTACGTATATGACTTTGATCAATTTCAACTTTATATTTACTAAATTCATTTGTTTACTGATTACTGATGATACTAATTTGATTATTTTGAGTTTGTATTGTTCAATATCCCTTTATGGTTTGAAAACATATACATTATCTGTCTTCCCTTCATCATTTAAATGTATAGATCTGAGACTAGCCTGAGTTGTGTAGTTTGATAAATTAAATTACTCTTTATGGACCCCAAGGGGCACATTTACAAGCCCTTTGCACCCTCTAGCGTCATTTTGTTTGACACTATGGCAGCACTAAACAGGCCCCCACCCTGCGCCATATTCACAAAGTGGCACAATGCTAACATTCCCCCTCTTTGTAAAACCTTGCACCACATTATGCCTGCACCAAGTACAATGTATGCAAGAGTGGCGTTCCCCTGCAGGAAGGCCAAAAACAAAATGGCACAATTAAATTTACAAGATTTCACTGCGCCATTCTAGAGCAATTTTTTAACTCCTGCCCAGGGCAGGAGTTAAAGTGATGCGGGCAGGAGTTAAAGTGATGCTTGTTATTTACTATGGGCCTCCCCGAGCTTTGCTGCACTAGCATCAATTTTTTTTGCATTAGTCCAGCAAAGCACCACAAAAGCATCAAAAATGTTGACGCTATTGTGCTAATGTGCACCATGGTGCGCTGTATTGTAAATTCAGAGCTACCATGATGGTGTTAGAGGGGCACATCCAAGTAAACTGGCCCATCAGAGCCAATGCGCCAGTTCCTCGTAAATATGCCCAAAGAAAAGCACTAATGATATTTTCTGGTGCCATCCCTCTGGCACGGTATTATCCCTTTGATCCACCCACGTGTGGGAACAGACACTACCAGTAGCTATCTTAAAATATCAGGAAATGTAGCATTGGTTGTAATATGTGATGAAGCAACTAACATAGGAATCTTTAAGGCAGCCTGAAACAAAATATGGTTGGAGTACTTTTCTATGTAACATTTATTAGGCTTGAAAGTCTCACTGATCAAAGGTTAATAATTTATTGTGTACTTACTAGATGCTTCGCAGTGAATTGTGTCTCCTCATGCATGAAGGTTGATTCTGTAGAGGAGGTCTGGATGCTGCCTGAGGCAGTGTTTGGCAGCAATGGAGATTTGTAGACTGTTTAGCCTTGATGAGAGGACGTTTGTAGCAAAACCTGTGAAGTACCTTTATACAATATATACTTTAGTGCTCCTTAAAAACCTGATCTTGTTGTTCAGGACACGGAAAACGGAGAGATTAGTTTATAGGAAACTACCCGTGTTAACATAAAACAACATCAGTACAGGACATTCGCATTTAGTATCATTGTCATTAAATCTGATAGACACTGAAGATATGGCTTCTGGCTGAACAGAAAGATTTGTGGCATGATATAAGTGCTGGTTCCAATCAAAGACTTAAGAAATCTTGAGGGATCTCTATCACAAGAATCTAAATATGCCAGAAAAGCTTTTTTTGTAGTTCAACCTAAACTGCTGTAGATGTAAATATGGCTCAAGATCACTTTTGAGGATTTATGCTTGTAAAGATTACTGAAGGAGTGAGTATATCTCGCCAAGCTTCAGTACATTTTAGGCTGATGTTTCCCATCAGTTCAGACCTCTGCTGCTGCTTAGCTTCTCCTGAGCCCCAGCTGGTTCATCAAATGTACTTTCCTCGTCTTTCTATTGCACAGTTAAGAGGCTTTTTCGTAAGTGGATTTATTACACTTTGGATTTGTGTCTGCTTTTTATTACAGCTACATCTATGCAGATTGCTCGTGGCACTACGCTGACCAATTTGTGATATTTAATTAAAAAATCGACAGTGTTTTTATGCTAATTAGCTGAAACATTGATCATTTTTTTCTGGTTGACGGCATTATGGCCCTCATTCCAACCCTGGCGGTCTATGACTGCCAGGGTGGAGGGCAACGGAAGCACCGCCAACAGGCTGGCGGTGCTTCCAGGGCCATTCTAACTGCGGCGGTAAAGCCGCGGTCAGAAAAGGGGAACCAGCGGTTTCCCGCCAGTTTTTCCCTGGCCCAGGGAATCCTCCATGGCGGCGCTGCTTGCAGCGCCGCCATGGGGATTCCGACCCCCTTCCCGCCAGCCTGTTTCTGGCGGTTTACACCGCAAGAACCAGGATGGCGGGAACGGGTGTCGTGGGGCCCCTGCACTGCCCATGCCACTGGCATGGGCAGTGCAGGGGCCCCCTAACAGGGCCCCATGAAGATTTTCACTGTCTGCTTTGCAGACAGTGAAAATCGCGACGGGTGCTACTGCACCCGTCGCACCCCTGCAACACCGCCGGCTTCATTGGTGGCCGGCTTCTATGTTGCAGGGGCTTTCCCGCTGGGCCGGCGGGCGGCCTTTTGGCGGTCGCCCGCCGGCCCAGCGGGAAAGCCAGAATGGCATCCGCGGTCTCCTGACCGCGGATCGGCCATTTGGCGGTGACCGCATGGCGGGCGGCGACCGCCACGGTCAGAATGACCGCCTATGTCTGTTTCTTACTGCATTCAATGTACCGCTGGCTGAGTTACTTCATGAATTTGACTTATACCACCTACAGCTAGCTGTACCAAGATGAGCATAAGGCTCACATATGAACATGACAAGTGCTGCTGTGCTTTCTGTGAAAACTCAGCTATACCACAGAATGCTCTAGCATCTCTTGTACCTGTATCTGCAATCCAAGTAGTGAATTTTGAAATATGGGTGAGAGTGATATCTCTAGAATGCATTCTATAAAACCCCAACAGCAGGGTGATACAATGTGGTCAAGGAAAAAGAAAGCAGCATTTGGTACTTACCTTAGGTCAACAAAATCCCCCTAAAATGTACAAAATATTAGTGTACGGAAATGCAGAAGGCATAAAGGAAATCTTTTGTGGTCCCCTGAGATGAGGTTTGGCAACTTTTTGATTGCTAGGTGTGGGGGTTCAGAGTCCACACTGGGTTACATGGTGACTAGAGGACCATGAATGACCTTCCCCATGAGGTCAATAGTTGACTGTATATACAGTGTAGCAATAATTGATCTCACATTAAGAAGAGTGACACAGGGGAAAGGTTCAGAATGGTGGGGGTGGGGCGGGGGGAGAGGTGATCTGAGAGCCCAGGGAATAGGAGTAATATAGGAAGAATGTGGCATAAAACATGACGGTGGACCCTTCCTGCCAAAGTGTACAGTCATCCAGAGCAAAAGCACATTTAAGTGAGTGGATGTTGTGTAGGAGATTTGGCCTCTCTATGTACTCCTGCAAATGTAGGAGCAAACCATGTGGAATGGGCCACAGAAAAGTGAAGATAAATGCAGATGGCTATGTGTTGTACAAGGCAGGGATCACTCATAACACCCAAATGTCCGGTAGTGGTCACAAAGTGAGGGTTTGCTAATGTATTCAAACCTGCATTGCACTACCAGATTAATAATGGTAACTCCTGCCTGGTGATGTTTATCATATATGGCCCTTATTACAAGTTATGCAGAATGAAATTAACACATGCCTTTATGGGTTAATTTCATGCAGCATAAATATGAGGTGTCTGGTTTTTCCTTACCTGGTTTTACCAGGTGTAAATGAATCAAAAACAACTTTTCTGGCAAGAAGTTCTGGTTGGAGACGTCGCAGCAGCCAAGCTTCATTCCATTATTTTCTGAAGTAGGGGGAGCATACAATGCTTTCACCTGCTACAAAAAAGCTTCCTTTTCCCTCCTCTGCTTCCTCACCCGCTGCTCCACCCCTTGACACACCAACAGGCCTGCACATACACTTAGCACCTGCTCTAAGCAGGATGTAAGTATATGAGGTAAAACTGCATGGATTAGGGAATTACATGCCTTTTTAGGATGAAGGGCACATAGAATCAGGGAGAGGGGCTGTTAGACATTGGGTCTCCACTTGGCAGAGGTATGTACCCTGTCCAAGTAGGGACCCCAAACCTAGTCAGGATGCATCGATCCTGAGCCACGCAGTCAGTGATGCGAAGTCCTCTACCTAAGCATCAACGGTGATGCATCGGCCTTGAAGGAGGATACTGCGGTTCCGATCGGCGCAACGGCATCAATGCATCAAAACAGCTACAGAGTCCCCTTTCAAGGCTAAGGACTGGATTGCCACCTTTTGACAGGACATGACTCACAGCTGGCACAATTCAGTGGCTGAGCAGGGTTGTAGGAAGTCTTTAATGGCCCTGAGACTTCAGAACAGGGTGCAAGCCAAAAGTCACTTAAGTTCCTTATTGGATGTAAAGAGGCAAGTCCAGTCCTTCTCACTCCCAGGCAAGAAGCTGCAGGCAGCAGTCCAACACTGCAAATCAGTTCAGCAGAGTGGCAGTCCCTCCTGGCACCACCACAGTCCTTCTTCCTGGGAGAATGTCCTCAGATCTAGAAGTGTACTGATGTGGTGAGTTTTGGGGACCAGTACTTATACCCAGTTGAGCCTTTTAAGTGGGAAAGACTTCAAAGTGAGGCCTTTGAAGCGTACAAAATTCCTGCCCTTCCTTCCTTGGCTCCCGGCACTCTACAGGGGGTTATGCAGGGGGCACAGCTCTAGTCAGGAAGACCTATCAGCCTGGCGATGGGTCATCAGGATGTAAATGGCACACCTAAGCTCCCTTTGTGTGTGATTGTCTAGAGGGAATGCACAAATCCCAGCTGTCACCCACCCCAGATGTGTATTCAGAGGTAGGCAGAGGCACAGAATGGTTAAAGTAAGAAAATGCCAACTTTCTAAAAGTTGCATGTTCAGACTTACAATTTAAAATCCCACTTCACCATAAGTTGTGATTTTAAAAGGTGAGTCCAGGGACATCAAACTCCTAATTTCTATCATTTCGCAATTGAACATTACAGTTAGAAGCTGTCTCAAGATAATCCCAATGTTTACATATGTAAGCAATAGACCTTGCATTAGTGCAAAACAAATTTAAGAATTTTCACTACCAGGATATGTTAAACTTAAAAGTACATGTACAACCTTTTAAAAACACTGCACCATGTACTAAAAAGGAAGGTTTGGGTCTTGCCAGATCAGAATAGCAGTTTAAAAATTCACAAACGGCTCTGCAGCGCCAGGCCTGAGACATGTTTAAAGGGCTACTGTAGCTAGTGGCACAATCAGTGGTCCTGGCCCACTAGTAGAATTTAATTTACAGGTTCTGGGCACATATAGTACACTTTAGTAAGGAGTTACAAGTAAATTAAACATGCCAATTGTGAATAACCAATATCACCATGTTTAGACTACAGAACACCTGCACTTTAGCACTGGTTAGCAGTGGTAAAGTGCACAGAATATTAAATCCAGCAAAAATGAGGTCAGAAAAACAGGAGGTCAGAAGGCAAAAAGTCAGGGGAAACCACGCCAAGGATGCCAGGTGTAACAGCGGCCAACAGCCTGTAAGCTTGTGATCCGTGTGAGAGCCAAAAAGTCATGGGTAATGACCACCCACTGTTCTAATGGACCACCCACAGCTCTAAGGGCTCATTGTGGTAGTAAAATAGAGCAGAAAGATAGGACTGGCAACGAGATGATAGATAGATAGAAAATAGGAAGCTGTAACTATTGATGGCATGAAGCATGGTCTTTGCTATCTTCCTACATTATGTCTTAGAGATTCTTTCCAAAGGAGGCAAACTGTTTGCCATTGGGTTGTTGGTTGAGGGGAGTGGTAACTCTTCTCAAGCACCAACCACAATTCTTGTCAGGGTAAACCACAAAAATCACTAAATTAACCTGTACTTCACTCTTTGGTTGCTTGGCACAAAAGCAGTCAGACTTAACTTAGAGGCAATATGTAAAGTATTTATACAGCAGTCAATCAGTAATAAAGTAAAAACACAAAACCAGAAAATACGACACCAGTGTGGAAAATATAGAAAACATTAATAAATTATTGACACAACAAAAAATACAAAAATACAATCAGTAGACCCAGAGTTAAAACTTTGAACGTTTTTAGTAAAAACTAGTGCCTAAAAAATCAAAGAACCAACCAAGGACATCTAGGCAGGCCAGACTGGGGCAAAGTTGAAAATTATAGCTAACCGGGATGGAGCAAGGTGGATTGGGCCAGATCTTGGCTCACCTTCCGACTTAGAAGAACTTTAGAGGAAAAATGTCTGAGAAGATAAACTTCAGTGGGTCAAGGCAGCCGACAATGTGCGAGTAGGAGGAATCATTGCCAGAGAACCACTGGACAAAGCCGCAGTGAAGATTTCTACGTTCAGACTGTTTGGGAAATTGAAAATCTTGGTTGGACAAAGCTGCAGGATGTAGTTGAATAGGGTTCCCGGAAGATGGATACCACTTTTGCGAGGAGCCGCTGATCAGGATTTGCTGCTTGGAGAACATAGCAGGAGGTACAGTGAAGTCATGCCAACCGGCGATGCACCTTGCGGATTGGCAGCAGGTAGGCCATGGTCTCCTGTATGTTCTTAGAGTACGTTTTGGCTGAAAAGTACCAGGCTTTAGGGTTTGAATGTTAAGGCACCTTTAACAAGACTTCTAAGGGTCCAGGACAGGGTAGCCACCACTTGGAAGATAGGACTCACTCCAGGTAGGGTATAGGTGCAGAGGTCATGTTGTTGGAGCTTTTTTATGTCCCTGTAGCTTAGAACATGAGGCCAGCCAACGTGCTCTTGGAGTCACTCTGGTAGTTCTGGGTTTAAGCAACAGGGCATGCCTCAAGCAGCAGGGCAGTCCTCTGGGGCAGGAAGGCAGCCTTCCGAACCACAAAGCAGGCCTCAAGCAGAAGGACAGGCCTTTGCAGTACAGGGCAGGCCTTCTGAGTGTACTCTGCAGGTCCAGGAGTGAACTGAAGAATGGGTCTGAGGGTCCAGTTTTTGTACCTGGTGCCAGCTTGAAGTTGATGAAACCACTGGAATTCCCTCTAATCCCCCACAGATGGTTCTGAAATTTCCTTCGTCCCTGTCCAGGCTCCAAGAGGTCGAGGGTGACAAATGACTGGTGTGAAGTTCCTTGGGAGTGTACTGTGCCAGCTCCTTTGAAATGTTAAGTGGGCAGAGAACAGCTCCACCCCTTCCATCCTGTCAAGATGGCATATCCTGCCAATGCCTATCACCCCTCTGTCTCGAAATCTAGGAGGAATACCTAAAGGCCAACTGTCACAGTCTGCATGCACCAAATGGTTAGGACTAGAAAAGGTTGACTTTCTAAAAGTGTCATTTTCAGAATTGTGACATACAATCTGACTTTACCATTAAAGAGGATTTTAAATTACAATTCTTTGAAGATCAAACACGACATTCCTACCAGCTCCCAAACATAAGCTGCCACTTATTAAATGTAACACGGTAACCCCATTATTTCCTATGGGAGAGGTAGGCCTCACAGAAACAAAAAACAAATGAGGAGTATTTCACTCACTACCAGGACATGTAAAACTTAAAAGTACATGTCCAACTTTTTAAATATACTACACCCTGCCCTATGGGCTACTCAGGGCCTACCTTAGTGGTAGCTTATATGTATTAAAAAGGGGGTTTAGGCCCCGCAGTTTAAAATTGCTCACTGGCTTCAGTGGCAAGTTTGAGACATGTTTTAAAAGCCCACTTAAGTGGGTGACACAATAAGTACTGCAGGCTCATTAGCACCATTTAATTTACAGGCCATGTGTACATGTTGTACCACTTTACTAGGGACATATAAGTACCTTAAAAGTGCCAATCAGGTGAAAGCACATTTTACCATGTTGTAAAGAGTGAGCACAAGCAATTTAAAAATGGTTAGCAGTAGTAAAGTGTATGGAGTCCTATAGCCATTAAAAACAAATCTCAGCAAACAGTAGGGGACTAGACAAAAGATTTTCGGGAAGATCACCCTAAGGCTGACAGGTCTAACACAAACTGTGAAGTTAAAATAATAAAACAAGTGCTGTGTGCATGCCTGCAACTTTAAAATCGATGACCATCATGGAAGCTCCCACTCTCACAGCACTTAACCCCTTGTGAATACCTGCCAAAGAAAGTCAGTAGTATCAGAACATGTAAAGCAGGAGGCACACCTATCTCAACAAATGTAAATAACCAGTGCATTTTGCATGCCCCCAAACATGCTTATTGGAATGTCAGCCAAACTGCTACATACAAAAAGCCCCAGTGCTTTGCTCTGGGGCACTAAAAACTAAATAATTAGGAGGAAACTGTACCTTATTACAGGTTGATTTCAAGTGATGCAGCCAGACAAGATTGAATCTAAGACATACTTCAAGATTATAAGATCAGTTGTGGGAGTATTCTTGTGATGGAAAATCTCCATCACAAGAATACTGATTAAGAGACACACTTGTTGAGGCTAGTGTAATCGACCATTCTCTCTCATGATCCTGTCTTCCTAAGGACAACAGAGATATTATTCATCAGAAGTCATTAAAACGTTCTGCCTATTTTGAAACACGCTGAAATGTGGCTTAATGACCAGGCATTCTGAGGTAGGAGAATGAAGGTTAAATTGGCCGCATGCACTTAAATAGGTTAATTTGCACTGGCTCAACATAGAACTGGGGGTCGTGTGGCAGGAGAGTGTTTAGAAGGGGTTTGTGATATAATTTTATGTACTGAAGTTCCATCTAGTTATTTTTACTTTGGAAGAACAATGTGTGTAAAATGGCAAAAATGTTCAAAGCGCTACTGATATATGGTATTTGATCTTTCTAGCTGGTAAACCCGTCATGGTTGTTGTAAAATATATCACCTGGAATATTAATAACATGTTTTTAAATGTGAATATTAAGATAGTTAGCATTGTATTGCTAATCTGATTAGACCAATATTTTCACGTTTTTTTTTTATTGAGGAAGAAGGTATACTGGCAAGTACATCGAAGATATAAAGAAGTCATGAGATGAGGTGGATTTGTTGGTGGAGTATGCCCCTATTGATTGCATTATAGGTGAAAAACTAACTTATGGAAGTGATTCAAGAAGTGCATTCGATGGATCAAAGTTAGATGGTAGACAGTTGTAACTACAAAAACAGGTCATAGTTTAGAGGTTGTACAGAGGGAAAACTGATTTAGGGCCAGAAGTATCAAGCGTTTTTGCATTTTTAAGGAATCGCTAAAATAGCGATTCCTTAAAACTGTGACCCTGTTTAGAGAATCGCAAATTGTGATTCTCTAAATAAGAAATCACAAATAAGGAATCCTTATTTGCGACTTCTTAAGCACACGTATCAAGTTTTTTCTTAATGCGAATTGGGCATTAAGGAATCGCAATTACCACCAAATACAACTTGGTGGTAACCATGTGCAAATTAAAAAAATGCATTAAAAATACATTTTTAAAATTAGCATGTAACGCACACATTACTTTGGCATGTGTGCGCCTTACATGTCCTTAAATAATATTTTGGGGTGCAGCAGAGGGGGCCTGAGGCCCCAGCACCCTGAGGTTTTGCATTTCCCAAATTGCGATTTCCAGTTAAAAATTTGCAATTTGGGTAATGCAAAAAATTTGCAAATATGGGCCTACAGGCCCCACATGTGTGAATGGGCTCAGAATCGCTATTTGTGATTGAGTAATAGCATTTGTGATTTTTAAGAACTCGCTATTACCGAATCGCAAATATGATACCTATCATTTTGCGACTCTGAAATAGCGATTTCTTAAAAATCGCTATAAGAGAATTGCAAAGTGGATTCTTGATACATTTGGCCCTAAATGATGTAGCAGGTGAGGTGGGAATAGGGGATGAGAGTTTGACAAGGACACCAAGAAAATAGTAGAGATTGTGCTCTCTGCTAAAGACATCCTGGCATCGGTGTTTATTGTGGGTGTATTGTGAACTGAAAGGATAACCTTCTTCATAAACTCAAGCGTGACGATCATGGCCCTCAGTAATTAAATTAGATAATGTATCAGGCCTCACAGACTATCGAATCCACAGTAGGTATTCCTAACAGAGCTGTTTTTATTCATATTACACAGTGCAACATTGTAGATAAGTGGGGCAAATTTGCCTAGGCTTACAAATTCTAATAAGTGCACACACTTTTCCTTTAATGACCAACACACGAGAAAGGTATGCTATTACATAATACAAGTTTAAATTCTGCTTGTGTGGGTTCTCTATATGAGACAGCAATCCACATGTCTGCTGGAGTTTTTCCCCATCATTGTATTTGTCCTTGGCCTGGGAATATCTCCTAAACAGCTGAGTTAAAGTTACAATTGTGTTTTTTAAGTACCTGCATCTAGGCTCTCTTAAGAAGGTCAATTGTAGGTGAATCTTAGAGCAAACGCTTTGAATGACACCGTTGGGAGCTAGACACAACAGTTGTGCCTCTTTCTCTTACTTTGCTTCACAGAGGAGGGGTGACTTCTTCCAGTAGCCAATGCGCCACTTAACACTAAACATATAGTTAGACAATAATGTGCCACTTAACACTAAGGCCCATATTCATACTATTTGATGCAAAACTGCGCCGGTGCAGTTTAGCGTAAAAAATATTACCGGCGGCTAACGCCATTTTGGTGCGCCGTGCGGGCATCAAATTTATACTTTGACGCACGGCGGCGCAAACCACGGGTGTAAGTAAGTTTTTTTTTACGCACACCGCAGCGTCAAGTCGTAAAGCAAAACGACGTTAACACGGCGGAAATGACTGTGGGTCGATTTACAACACCGCACACCGGATATGCAGTGTTTTTTTGACGCAATAGCGTCAAAATTCTCCGCGAACACAGCCATTTCAGCAGAGGGGAGCCTAAATGGATCCCAGATGCCTGTACAGACCCCAGGAAGATGACAACAGACCAGAAACCAGTTAGGAGGACCCACACAAGACCCAGGACACTTTTAAGAAGAAAAGAAAGTGTCGCTTCAGTGCAGAGGAGCAGGGAATTCTGGTTAAAGAGGTGACGGAACACCAGTACAAAATGTTTGTCACATCAAAGTTGCCAATCAGTAGGAGAGAGGCTATATGGCAACAAATTGTTGACAAGATTAACAGTGTGGCAGAACTACGCAGAACAGTCATCAAGCGCGGGCATGACTGCAAGCACCGGACCAAGGAAAAGATGGCCAGGAACAGGAAGGCAGCACTGCAGACTGGAGGTGGAAGTCCAGCACACCAGGAGGCCCTGGACCACATGGAGGAGATGGTCGCAGCTGCATCCCTGAGGAGATCGTCACAGGGATTCAAGGACAGGACTGCTCAGACTACCAGGAGACAATGCACATGCAGGGTAAGTCGCATGGGGAATTGTAATGCACTAATGTCAACTGTAAGCGGGGGGATACCGACCACAAAATGCATGGAAGTCATCATATACATAGAGTGGCATGGGTAAAGGGGAATGGCATGGGGGCATGGCTTGCACAGAGAGAAGCTGGGGCACACCATTACACTACACCAACAACAGTCCCATGGGGCATGCTGCCATGCCAATGATGACGCAAAGGTAAAGTCACACCAGGAGGGAAGGGCACAACGTCAAATTGACATCCCAGCACACGTCAGCCACTATACCCCCTACATTAACTAGGGCCCAGTTAACAACCTCTAGCCATACCGACAACTGGAATGTAACAGTGACAACAGTTGCCACTACCACCTGCGCTCTGTGTGCAGCTCAAGTAGCCAATGGCAGTAACTTCCCATGGATCATACACCCCTAAGTTAGAGGGTTGAGGATGAAAACTTCAATAATCCCCTGAAACAAGACAAAGGCTCCTGTCAAATGTCAATGCCCATAGTTGCCGCAAACATCAGCCAATGTCATCAACAGTAGGAGCTACACAGCACTAAGGTAACACCCATGCTGCATATGTCAGGGTCCATCCTGTGCCACGGTCACAATGCAACATCCCAAATGTCATACTGCTCAGACAACAGCATTGAGGGGGAGGACACATGTAACTGGTCACTGAAATACACCTGCACAGTCAGAGGAGGAATTAGGACACTGCTATGACTATCAGGGCAATACAATGTACCACACATTCCCCAACATCAGCTGTACACATTACCAATGCCAACATCCATATCGTGCCATAACAATGCTATGCATAGGATACGCTACATGTCAACTACATATAAGTGGATGTGAAAGATCAGAGACTGGGGCAGGTCCAGATTGTTAAGTGTGTTGCCAGTGCCATCAGAACACCCACAGCCAGTGAAAGGTCTCACCATGAGAATGAATATACATGGAGGGCTGAGTAGGACAAGAAGGTGGCAATTCACTATTTGGCCTAAAACAAGACTAGAGGAGATGATGCTGACAAGTCCAATAACTTAATACTATACATGTGACATGCAGGTGGGCTATAGGCCTGGGAGAATGCCCATCTGAAAGACTGGAGCAATGAACAGGAAACAAGATCACAATGTGAAATAATCACAAGGCAGGCATGCCACATCACAAATGCCACAACACACACACACTAATTGTACCCCATTTCATTTCAGAGGACGATAGATCTCCTGCGGATATGCCTGTCCCGGAATACCCTGATGACATGGATGACGAGCTGACAAACATTCCCCAGCAGACCATCCAAGATGTCCTTGGAACCCTCCAGACCCCACCTTCAGTCACAAGGAGGAGCACAGAACAAGCAGCCATCGCAGAGGATCCACCCACCACCCCAATTGTAAGACCTGCCAGCTCCAATACAGCTGAGGACTCAGACGACACAGGCACCAGCTTTGAGAGAACTGTAGTTGGAGTACAGCGGGAGCTGGCCAATGAGGTGCAGGTTGGGATGCAAACTATGGCATCCAGCCTAGAGGGGGTGCGTTTGTGTATGATTTCATCTGCATATCAGGCAGCAGCTATGCAAGCCTTAACATCCATCCTGCAAGGACTACAAGAAACTGTCAAGGAATTCACCACTGCAGTAAGGGAGTTGCCACAACACCTCGCACCCCAAACCTCCCACTGCATGCACAAATGCAATCATGACCCCCTCAGGGCCGACCTGGCTGCCTACCATCGTGATGTGGCTGCTATTCTTAAGAATCAGCAGATCCTCCTTGCTGCAGTACTGCCCTTAAGACCTTCACAGGTAGCAGTGACCAGGATGTCTGACTCCACGTCTTCTAACACTGAGGTGTGTGTTGCCCCTTCACAACCACCACCACCAAGGACAGAGGAGGCAACACACACATCAGAAGAAGAAGACATGGAACAGATCACATTCACACGGAAAAGTACCCGGAAGCACTAGTCCCTGCCACATGGCCAACTATTACCAAGGTCCAGAGCTTTGTAGCATGCCAGTCTTACAACAACTGTACTCAATGACTGTTATGCAAACCACTGTCTATCTTGTCATCCTGCCCAGTGCTTGTCTCTCTCTTACTCATTGGCAAATCCTGTCCCTCTGCACTGTCTGACACATCACCCCAGCAAGTCAAAAGCATTTACCTTTACCACTTGTGTAGGATCACAATGGAAGATGTTACTATAATGGACTCACAATCATGGACAATGTACATATACCACTACAGCACTTTTCAATAAATAGCACTTACACAACCACTTTGTCTCTGTGTAATGTGACACATCAACTGTGCAGTAGATAACTGAAATGTGCCTCCTGTCAAATAACGTAGCTTGTCAATACAACTGTCCTGAAATTATGTAGTCAGATACATTTGCACACTGGCCAGGATTGCATCATACTCTGCCCTTCCTGAGGGTAATATCTGATGAAGTGAGAAACCATACACCATCATGCTGTGTTGGACTGAATAATGCTTCCTCAAGGGATATCTAAGTCATCAAATAGTGGGAGCAAAATGTTGTAACCATGCAATACTAACACATATAACAGTGCACACAAATCTAAGCAAACACACCAAAAACGGCATGAATGAAGGTGTCTGAGTTTACATCCAAATAGGTAATCATGCTGACAGTGTCACAAATGATGTATGTGAGTCATGAAGACGATACTACAAGAGTGCTTATGACAACTCACCTTATAAGGGTGTCCTTGAACATCACACTGCAGTCATACCTAAAACAGTGCCCCAATACCAAATCTGGAAGCACAGTTTGTGACTTTGAAAACATAATTATTGACAAAAACATGTTGGGATCCATATGAACTGTGATTGGTGGTTGCAACGAATGGTGGAATCTTTGCAAGGTAGCTCTGGGGTAGTTGCCAATCTTACAGCTCAGTTGGGATTTGTTTGTAGCATAGGACACAAATGAAATAGAACAAAATTCATGTACACTAATGCCAAGGCCCTGATCAACAAGCATTTAACACATACTGTAAAGGGTTCACTATATATTTATTAAACGATAATCACAGAAGAGGAAACTGAGGGAAAAGTCTTACCTACCCTAATCTACCCTAACTACTCATTACCCACAACTGTCCATAACTAACCTAAGCTAAACTTACTTATCACATGTAACAAAACATCAACCCCTCAACCCCCTTATGAGACGGGACACATGGAGGACAACAGATACTAACCTAAACACACACTATACTATCCTAAACAAATATATATTTTTTTGCATTTTTTTTATATAGTTTAAATTTTTTGGGGTTTATTTTTTATTTTTTTTAAACACACAAGAACCCCAACATAGTCCAACACACACTTAATAAGTAAAAACAGAAAGATCAAGGATCCCCCACCCGCTAACACTAACTAAACTAACAGCCTATACTAACCTACCACTAAGCCCCCTAAGCCCGCTAAGTATGAGAACAAGGAAAGAGGAGGGAGGGGAGGGAATCATGTCCATATCCAAAAGTCTAGAGGTTGGCCCTCTGGAGGGTCCGCTTTATGGACCGCACATGCCTGTTCATATGTCGAACATCACGCTGCACGTTACTGATTTTCCATAGCACACGGTCCATTTTACGTTCCATTGCCTGAAAAGCTGCAGGGTCAACTGTAGAAGCTGGGGCAGTCTAGGTACCGGCGGAGGATGTGTGTGGGCGTGTAGAGCCAATGCCTGTGGGCTGCCCTGAAGGTGTTCCACTGCTGGGGCCTGGAGCAACTGCAAACGTTGGGACAACAGTCCCAGCTGTGGGTGGTGCCACCTGTGTGGAAGTGGTGGTTGTGCTGGTGGTGGCTGTGGTGGGCTAAGTAGGGCCACCCTGTGGGAAAGCCCTCCATTCTCCGGAGGCCCGTTCATTCCGGTATCTTCGGGCCATCCGTCTGAACCCCGACTCTACCAGCAGGATATGTTGGTACCTCATAGCCCGCCTCTGGAACTCACGGACCTGGATGGGTGTCATATTTGCAGCTGTGAAGACAAAGGCAAACAATTTACATTAGGAACTGCATTGTGTGAAATGGCACAAGAAGTAAATCAGATAGTACATGGCAGGCCAGCCTACAAAGGTCATATCACACATAGCACATCCAAACCCTACAAGATGGGTAACAACTGGCATTAACTTGGCATCTGAGTTCGGCCAGTTGTCAGCTAACAATCATGCTGCACGTCCTCCGCCAATGCCTGGGCTACAGATGTCAGTGTACAGGATGGAAATCTAAAGCCACATGGTCTGAAAGTTGTAATTGGACTTGCTAGTATAGTTCTCATGTGCCATACCCGAGTGTGTATACTAGGTTCCGACCAAACATTCACTTATTCACATGTATGTGTAACATACTGGTAGCATCAGTCCTAGGTACCCTATTCACAAACCCATGCCTGTGTTTGAGGGTGGGGGGGTGGAGAAACAACTAACAATTCCAAACAACATGGACACACCAGAGTCTATACTGTAGAAAGCTCGAAATGTGTTTGGATCTACACACACACACCACAGGTAAGGTCTATCAACAATTAGGAGACAGCAAACCCTTCACCAATCCTAGCGCCACACATGTCAGGAAAGGCAGACCTTTGTCCACATCATAAACTTCCAGTAAGGCATGACTTACAATAGTCACAGAGTTGCAAGAACACCCATGATAATGATTTGCATGCACACCTAGGCCATTGTACTCAAGTGCCACATACTTGTAGCACTACATGTGGAACTACATGCTGCTAGGAAGTTCAACCTACATTTTAATAAATACTTTGGTGAATAGGGAAGCAGAAGTCTGTTGGAAAGCGATTTGCAGTCCCAATCTGGGAGAATGTGGGTCTGACAGGCAGACTACATCTGAGATGAGTTCCAGTGCGACTCTTGTTGATACAAGTGTTATCCACATGACTCACCCCAGTTCTCATTGCGGGGCCTACGGGAATGACCTACAATCCCTAGATAATACAATAGGATAAGCATTGGCCAACTCAAAAATGGTGAGAAACTGACATCCCACTCATGGAACAAGAAAAATGATTGGCCAGCGCATCACACCTTGCTATGTGTCAACACACAGGAGTACATCACACATCACCAGCAAACACAACACATAACAGACATATCAACACTTACTGGAGTGGTCGGGGTCCTCAAATGTAGCCACCTCTCTCACAGTGTAGGGTGCTGGTCCATCTGTAAGGCATGGAAGGAAGAAATGTGCTCAGAATTTGTGCCCTGACCAACAATTTCAAAGACAAAAACAATGTGTAAGATGACATAAGTAATGAAAGCCATTCAGACATGATGATACTGCATCTGATATATCACGGCCAACATGTATATAGCATGGGTCTCCTGTGACAATTACACATATATCTGCACACATGCAGTGGCCCTAACTATCATGTGGTGGCAAACATGCTCCTTCATTAGTGAGCAGAAATAATAATGGTGTGTAATCGTCTCATCATGTGCATCCAAGAGAGACATCCAAAGCCTGGTTACTTGAGGACTGCATTACCAGTCAAACAGCCTATAATGTACAGAGGGGCAGGGACTTTTGTAAGCCCTCGTGTTGTTACAGTTTCTTCATTTGATGTGGCCCTGCAATGGTGATTTGTACCAAACATAGAGATATGAACCCATGTGCATACCTTTGGACTGCCATCCATAATTGGAATGTGGCACAACAAACTCCAAATACCAGTCTAAGATGTTAGCTGAGGGCACCTTACACCTTTTCCCACTGTTTTCAAATCCAGATCTGACATGTATCCAAAAAGATGAAGGACCACAATAATCCCTAACATTCATAGAACTTCCAAAAACGCTTTCCTTACACACTCATCAGACACACATGAGACATATGTCTGGGCCACATTGCTATCATCAATTGACGTGAAGCCAGCACTCATTTTCTGCATCATTAGTGTTTCTAAAGTCAGTCTAGCTATTGCGTCAACAAAGGTTGCCAATATTTTAGTAAATCTATACTTCACTGGCAAATGTAACCTATATAGACATGATTGGCTCCTATTTTGTGTTGCTGTCTGACACAATGGCAGCACAAAATTACATTAAGCAAAAGTATTCTGTAAGTTTGCAGAGCACGTGCTTCCTGACAACTACCAATTGTGGTCCTTAACATAGTCCATCAATGACCCTGTATGTTTGTGCAGTATTCCACACAGTCAGCAACTTAGCCAGCAGATATTGTACAAATCATCTGATGTCACTACAGAGCTTTTAATTGTGAAGATTTACATGATTTGTACTCACCAACAGGGCCACCAATCACTAATCCCAGGTGGTCCAGCAGATCTTGCTCCCTGGTGATGAGGTCAGCCCAGCAGTGCTTCAGCTGGTGGTCATTCCTCTGGCTCCCACACACTTGCTGCAAGTGATGCAGCACCTTTCCCCACCAGATTCTTCGCGCCTCAGTGTGATACCCCTGCCTCGATCATGAGTGGGAGGAAATGGCACACCAGCCATATAAACCCCCCAAAGCTCCTCCTCACCCATCCTGACAAGACGTGGCCTACCCAACATCTCAGCACTGAAAAGGGGAATAAGGAATAAAGAAGAAGAAAGGAGAAAAGGGGGAATGTAGGAGTACAAAAAAAGAAGTAAACTTGACAACTAACAGATCCCAACTATCCCCAAACTAGCACTACCCACAACAGACTCCCACAAACAACAAATACACTACAATACTGGACAATTGTAAACAAAACACACTCAGACAGTATACAACAACAATATTTTTTTCACAAAGTAACAAGTAAGATAGCACACAGGACACAAAAGCACAAAATGACTGGACAACACTCTGAACACAGCCACACAGTCTAGAAGATTCACAGACTGCAAAGTGAAAGTGAAAGTACACCCACTGTACATATTCTGTAAACAGGATATCCTATTACAACACTTCCTGCATAATATGGCTGCCGTTTTTATCGTTATGCGTCATATTTTTTCACGCATACAGATTGTGCGTCATATTTTTCGACGCACAGGAATCCAAATTAGGCCGCATCCAAATAATAGTAAATAATCTTTACAATTATTTGGATGCGGCCTAATTTTCACACCTGTGCGTCAAAAAATATGACGCACAATCTGTATTGGTGAAAAAAATATTACACATAACGCTGAAAACGTCAAAATTTTAGGGCATGAACTGGTTTTGGAGATTTTTTTCATTTTAATGTTATGTTACATTTGGGACACAACTGAGATAGGCTGATTACACCCACTTTGGTGTTGATGGTGTATGTTCACATGTGAGACATCATACTGCAGCAGACTATGACCCGCTACTTCCTTAACAGGATTTTGATGCTTGGCTGATGCACTAGAGGGCCATATGTGTGGCCTACATATATGTATAGCAAAATTTGGGCATGTTTGGCATCAGGAGAGGATAGCAAGGTGATGCACATGAGTACAATACCTCAATGCCTATGGCTCAATGTGTGTGTAGTGGCTACTAATGTAGTTGTTGACCCAGTGTGTGTGCATCACAAGATGTATTATTGCAAATATGCTTGTATGAGTGTGAAGTCAATGTGTACAAACCTTAGATGCAAGTCATTGTGGAAATGAGAGAGGACATGTGTTAGTCATACATGTGGCAACATCCGATGTGTGCACTTTCAAGATTTTGGGTAACGTAGACACCACAAATGGAAAAGCATGCACCAGATAGATGGTAGACGCTTGTTCATGTCAATGGTCCACAATTTCGCCATCCCATGTCCTAGACTTTTGGTAACTGCTTCCTAGACACTTGTTGGTGAATCCCACAGTGAGTCAGGCACATGCATAGACGAAGTGATTACCATGTGATTGGCCCAGACAGCCAAAGGTGAACCACAAATGTATTATGACGCCACAGTTGAGGTCATATAACTGAGCCACAACTCTCCAGTGGCTGTGGTGGACCAGCAGACGAGGCAGCACGTGTCCACAATTTTCCATTGATCAATTGCACAGAGATGTCTTGTTCATGTGTGTGGCCCAATGTTGATCCTGTATATTTGTAGGGGTGTATGTTGTCACAGTTACGTCCAGGTCTCATCATGAGTCAGTGGCAGCTATTCCTGTATCTACTGAGTATACTTTAGAGATCAATGAAAGTAATGTCAATGGGGACATGAGAACCTACATGGGGATGGTCCCACCCTGTCACTGAAGACGTGTAATGAGACTGTCAACAGGGCAACCTTGGTGTGCTGAGTGATATAATGTTTCAGGTGTCATGTTCCGTCAGGTGTCATAACAACATCTGTACACAGGTTGGCCTCTGAAAATCCAACTGCATCTGGGAACTTCATAGCCTCTGTGCTGATTATTTTCGCAGCTATTCACTACGCACGGCCCATCAATATGTTGTGAGCAATGTGATTCAGCGTGTGAACTGTCAGGGTCCTAACATGTGTGGACTTTTCATGGACATTATCAGAGGTTGCTGGTTCTGCTGGAGGCACCGTACCCAATATCTGCATACGGCCCTGGGACACTGTCACACTTTGTCGTTCATGCATTCATGAGACCCAGACAAGGGATGGGCCCTGATTTGGGTATTCAAAGACAATTTAGCAAATATGGTACAATTAAAATGCAGCTGATGCTATACAATGTATTTGGGTATGCATTGATGAAGCACATGACAAAATACCCTCAGAGGAATGAGAGGTTTGGTAAAGCAGGTGTGGTACATATGTAGCCACAGGGAATCTTTAGGGTAACGCACAGACAGGTGCCAGTCAGGCTGACAGGATGCAGGGTCAATCATGATCCAGCAATTTCACAAGTTACATAATCAGTGGTCTGACTAAGACTGGTTGGGGGAGGAACAAGACAGTTGACATGTAAAACTGTGTATGTCCTGTGTTTTTAAAGGTGACACATGAACCGAAGGGCTGTGTTACACTGCTTAATTACTAGCAATGCATAACAGTGTATTTGACAAAATGGCAACTTCTATGCTGTTCCAGGCATCAGCAGGGGCAGTGCATGTTGAAATGGGTGGTGTGCATGGAGGTGATCACAGGTGTGTGCTGTGTCAGTTTATCACAAGTCCTGTAGGTGAGATTTGCATTCAAATGGCCAACAGTACCTTTCACACGGGAAGCAATCTACAGGTGTTAACAGGGATAGAAACTACAAGCCAGTGTATTAATTGACCTGACGTCCATGCAGTCAGATGTACTATGACAATGGTATACCATAGGAAAGGGTGTAGCACACTGGATTACTATTGTTAGTCTGTGTGTGTAGAAGAGGGATTATCGGGGTACATATAGTACCATTCCAGGGACCTCTTCAGACAGGTGGGTTGAGACATGGAGCATGGGTGTGTCAGGAGTTAGGAAATGGGCTGACATGTACATGGAAATTCATGTGCGCAATGCTTGTCATAGGTGTGGCACTTGTGCTGTCTATGTTCTGCTTATATGGAACTCTAGTCACAGGTAGTCCTTGCAAAAATGGGATGCAGTTGGACTTACTGCTGTCAAGGGTCTGGTCATACATTCCTGTTACCGATGCAATAGCACATCAACTGCCTCATGTATGAGGCTTGTTTTCCCCTTATTGAGTGATGGTGTCTTAGTTGTGTGCCATATGCTGCGATGAACCATGTTGCCAACATGTATGTGTGAAATAGGTGTGGTCCTCTGCTATTGCCCTTCAAAGGTGAAATGTATAGGATATATGTCATTTACAGTGTGTGTGTATGTGACCATTGTATGATACGCATCACAATTGCTCTGGGATTTTCTGTGTCCTGATTGGTATATCAGCAATGCTCCATGAGGCAACACTCTTATTCTGGTAGTTAGAGATTACGGTGTGCAAAAATGATTAGCCAGACCATGATATGGTGATTATTATCGGTGTTTATTTACATTAGTTAATAAAGTGGTGATGGTGATTATTTTTAAAAGAAATTGTTCACGATATGTTGGCGCCTACGCAATCCAGAAGGCGTGTTCTGTTGTTTCCCCTCATGTTACAGGCCACCATCCTCCTCTTCCTCCTCTTCAGGCATGTGTGCCTCTGGTTCCAAGAGGGGAATGTTCCTTCTTATGCAAATGTTGTGCAGGATGGCACATGTTAGAATGATCTTACAGACCATTTCAGGGGAATATAGGAGGCTACCACCAGTGATGTCGAGGCACCTGAATCTCGACTTGAGGATGCCGAAGGTCCTCTCGACTATGCTGTGTCCTCCCATGTGCGTCATTGTAGGCACGCTCTGCTGCAGTGCTTGGGTTGCCAAATGGTGTCATAATCCATGGCTGGATCCCATACCCCTGATCAGCTGAAAGAGAAAATGAATGGGATCATGTTGATGTAGCTTGCCCTATTGAAATCACCTTGCATGGCAGTAAGTGTCTTGTGTTGTCTGTGACTCTTTTGTGTTATTGTGTTGCATCCTAGGCTTGTAGGATGTACCATCTGCATTGTGTTGTTTCCTTGGCTGAACGAGTGTTTGGCTGCTGACTGGTTGTCAGCAGTATGTTTTGGGATTTGCAGTACAGTGTGCCATCCCTAGCATTGTGACTTGTGATACAGGTGTCCCTGTGTCTTCACTGGGGGTGAGATGATAGTTCCATACACAGGTTCAACATATCAATGTACCCTGGACATCCCATACCTTTGGACTTATGCAATGGATTAATGTAAACATAATTGAGACGCTTACATTTTGCAAGGTAACAAATAGGCAACCCACTCCAAATATTGTGATCATTGACATCTTAACATTAGACTGTACACTAATTTCAGATGTGTGACCGGTTCAATGGTGACCTATGAAACATGGCTAGCGATGTCACGACCTCAGTGTGTTCCTGTTGACATGTTGCTATTGTGGTGTATGTGTTTTGTGTCCTAGAGGGTTGCTGTGCTGTGTGTATATAGGCAGGTTTTTGTACTTACCAACAAGTAGTCCATTGCCATACTGTCCATCCTGGAAGTGTTGATTGATGGTGCTGTGACGGAAGATGAATGAGTCATGGACACTCCCAGGATATTTTCCCACAATGTTGTTGATCAATCCTTGGCGATCTACAATGGCCTGCACATTGATGGAATGTGTGTGCTTCCTGTTGCGGTAGAGGTGTTCAGTTGCAGCAGGTGGCACAAGGCGTACATGTGTGCAGTCGATTGCACCAATGACATGTGGGAAGCCACTAATGAGGTAGAACCCCTGTTTTGTTTCCTGCTGCTTCTGCAGTGTGTTCGGGAAGCAGATGTGGTGGGGTGTGAGTCCAATGATGGCATCCAGTACTTTGGGCAAAAAGGCAGAGAATGATGGCTGTGATATTCCAGCAACCAGGGCACCAGTTGTTTGAAAAGAGCCACTTGCCAGCATGTGAAGTACAGCAAGCAGCTTGGTTTCTGTTGGGATGCTGCGGGGTGTCAGCAAGGTGGGTGCCAACTGTGGCTCTATGTTTCGCAGCAGCTGCTGAATGGCCTGCCCGTTCAACCTGTACCTCTGGATGATGTCATGTTCCCTGAGGCCATGAAGGGTTGTTCTGGTGCGAAATATCCTCTCTAGCCTCCTGCGCTGTCTTTGGGGTCCCTGCTGGTGTTGCGGTAGCTGCTGTTGTTGCTGCTGGGCTCTGCGTCTGCGTGCACGCTGGATGAGAAGCACCTCCATGTCTCCCTTTTGCTGCTCTGCTGCTCTGCTGTTGCTTCTGTGTGTTCTGATTAAATACAGGTGTGTTTGCCCCATTTTAACGCCTGCCCTGACCCAGGCGTTCATTTTTGACGCAAATCGGGCTGTGCGTCATTTTTGCCCGAAAGCATAAATACGACGCACGGCCGTTTAAGTCATTTTTTGGACGGGAACACCTACCTTGCATATGATTAACGTAAGGCGGGTTGTCGCATCTAAAAAATTACGCACACAGCGGGATTTTGACATCCGCGGGCTGAGGCATCAAAGTTTTAATATGGGGCAAGGTTTGCGCTGAATATGCGTCAAACTTTTTGACGCACATTCGGCGCAGATGGAGTATAAATATGCCCCTAAGTATATCAAAGTGGCTATAGGTGCCTGTATCAGAGGTCACAAAGAGGAAGTAAAAGCCTTATAATTCACAAAAAGTGTCTCAAGAGCAAAAACTGAAGGAAAGTCAAAATGTCACCAGGAGCAGGAATAAAGAGGTTGGCAGGCACTAGAATCTATTTCAAGCAGGGCATAAAAGTACTAGGAGCAAAGGAGGAAACAGAAGTACAGTAAAGAAAACAAGCACAAATAAAAAAGGTCACTACAGAAGAAGGTAAAGAGTCTGTCAAGAATGGACTAGAGAATATTCAAATGCTAGATACTAACTGCCACTATTGAAACCGTAATGGATTGGAATCAAGCCATAAACAGTGCACTTAAGAGTGGCCATCTTAGAGAGGGAATTAATGCAGGAAGTTAGTGCACAAGAGTATGGCATTCTGAAGTGGGAAAGACATAACCATTGTGTCTGAAAGGCAAAAAACAACTCTATTCTAGGTTCTTACAGCATCAGCACAAGTAAGCAAACTCTGAAGTCATTGTGGGATGTGTGCTTGCAGATTGACCATTTGAACCGCTGGGCACTGTGACAGAAAGGAATAGACCAAACAGTAAGTTTTTTTTGGATCTATGGAGCATGGCTCAGCAGTTATGAACTAAAGAAGTGGACCATGGCAGCATGCACCCGAAGAAAGCCAATCACTGAAGAACAATGGGCTCTGAGAAAGACCTACACAAAGAGACTCTAGCCTAAATGGCAAACCACCTTCCTAATCAGTGCAAAACTGTTGTTTGGTGCTAAAGTTGGCTTCTTCTAAAGAAACTGATATTTTATTGTACCCTCTGTTGGACCTGTCCCTTTACAGGTTAACTCTCCAAACCTTTTGCCTTTTCCTCCTTAGTTTTCTGACCCTTTTTGGCTGACGTTAAGAATCTGGTCACTTTATCACTGCTAATGAGTGCTAAAGTGCATGTGCTCTCCCTTGTAAACATGGTATGAGTGGCTTATACCTAATTGGCATATTTAAATTACCTATAAGTCCCTTGTAAAATGATATCTCTATACCCAGGCCTGCAAATTAAATGCTACTAGTGGGCCTGCAGCGCTGCTTGCGCCACCCACTGAAGCAGCCCTATGGGCAGGGTGCCATGAATGTAGAAGGCAGGACATGTGCCTGGTAGCGTGGCCTGTCCAGGTATTGACAAACAGCCTTTTTGGTTTCTCACCACTGTGAGTGCTGCCTTCTCATAGGATTTGATTAGAAATGCCCTGCTTGTGGGTAGGGGGTATTGTCTGGTTTATGAGGGGTAGCGTCGGCATGTTTGGTATGATTGTAATGGTAGTGAGAAATGCTGCTTACTGGTGTAGGTGTTTTTTTATTATCTGTCAGTAAAACTATTGCCAGCTTTGTTAAGTTCCTCCCTCAGCTAAAAATGATTCCCCTTTTCCTTGTACCCATGTTGGTTGCAGTGGCGTCCTCACTCCCGGTGGTTCTTGCAGAGGCTGTCGTTAGAACTAGCTTCTTCAGGTTTAACTGCCACTCAAGATGGTGGTCACAAGTCCTTGTGAGGTTAGCGCTCTAGTGTTTTTACCTTAGTCTCGTGCTGAAGCTTCCCCCCAGCTGTTTCTCTATAGGAGCCCTGCACTTCAACTGTCATCTTGAGGAGAATGAGCAGTGTTCCTGAGGTGCTTCGTTTTCTAGAGAATTCTCCCAGTTTTGAGTAATTACTTCTTTTTCTGGTTACGGTGTGCACAATAGCTACTTTTTCCCTTTTGAAGAAGCTGAATTTGTTCTTTCTTCCAACAACTGGCTATCGGCTTTCTGTGGAAAATTCATTTTGGCTTAACAGAACTTCAAGACACTGCAGTAAGGAATCCTTTTGCATCATTTCCAGACTTGCCAATATATATATATATATATATATATATATATATATATATATATATATGTACATATATATTCAAGAACTGTACTTTGCAGACTTGTCAGTCATAGAGACAAACCTCAGTGCTCAGACTAATTCCTAGAGGCTATGATTTAGAAAACTGAACCTTGAGAAGGAGTTTTCATTTCCTGTAATAGTCATTAGTAGTTTGTATATTTGTGAACTGTTGAACGGTTCTCCAGAGAACCTTGGAAACCTCTGGCTCCTGGAGAAAAGAAGATATTAAGTTAACATTGTTCTCTTAGAGAGAGGCTAGTCTCTCAAAAGCTCTGGGTTAGGAGAACAATAGAATTGGCTGAATGTGAATGGCTGAACAGTTGAATGCACAGTAGGAATGTACTTATCTATGCTCTTATCACCGACTGCAGGTCCTGAAAAGAAAGGTGCAGGTTTTCAGAGACACACACTGAATATCCTATCTTCAAGTGGGAAACACAGGCTGTTTGGTATAGTTGTAATGGTAGTGACAAATGCTGCTTACTGGTGTAGGTGGAATTTGTATTATCATTACAGAAATGCCACTTCTAAAAAGTTAGCATTTCTCTGTGCTTATGACTCTGGTGTTTTGCAGCTTGACTCCAATCCACGTCTAGACAGAGTGACAGTTGGGCTATGTGCATACTTTTTAGACAGCCTGTACATAAGGAGGGTGGAGGTGTCACAGAGGTGCATCTACATACTGAATAGTCTTCTTGGGCTGAGAGAAGGGAGAGGTGGGGCACACCTGCATTTGTAAAGGCTGTGCCCTGGCCTCACACAATAGGGTTGTTTAACCCCAGCTGATGGTCGGAGCCTGTGCTGGATGAGAGCGGCGGCACTCCCAGCACCCGTTGTAACTGCCTGGAACCTCCTCTCCCTTTCTTTGTAAACACACTGTAAAACTGAGTATAAGTACAGGGAAGTTTTCCCCACAATTGGGGAACATGGAGAGACTTGTAACTGGACACAGAATGCTGCTGGAAGGACTCACCAGGGACCACCATGGACTGCTGCTGTTGTGCTGACCTGTGACCCACAGGAGGAACTGCCCCTGTTTGCATCCACTTTGTGCTGGCCTGTTGCTGAGCCCCACTGCCTTGTGCTCCACTTTATGTCCCCCAGGGACTGGGTGCTGTGCCCCCTGCCTCCCTTTATACCTCTGCTCTTCAGCGCAAAGGAGCGCTGTGCCCTGATTACAGAGGGCCTGAGGAGCACTTTTGATTAATCCCTTTGGGTGCCTGAAGAAGTGCCTTGCTGTGTCCCAACGTGCCTGGACAGCACTGTGCCCTCTTTTCTTGAAGCGCTTGGAATGAGCTTCCCTTTTGGTGCCCAGTTGCGCTTGAGAGCGCTCCGTGAATTGTGCTTTGAAGAGCACCTCGCTGTACTCATTTCACTGCTGTGACCCAGGCTGGACTGGATTCCGAGGGTGTCGAAGACGCGCTGTACCCTGTTCCCCCAGGGCCACCCTTGGAAGTAACTAGAGGAGCGAGCGCACTCCTACCATGCCCCCGGGGTGAAGTGCACTCTGAGGAGTGCCCCAGGGGCACAAGCAGGCACCTACTTTGGTCCCTGCACACCGCTGAGGCCCGGGCTGGCCTTTTTGAAGCCGGAGATATCGGGCGGGGAAGGAAGCCTCATCGGAGGCTCTCTGCCCAACGAATCCCTTTTTTATTTTGCAGACGGGCAGAGGGGGGAAGGAAGCCTCACCGGAGGCTCCCCCTGCCACAACGAAGCACCAAGGCCCTGATTATTTGTTGTAGAGACCGCGGGCAGAGCGGAAACTTCGCCGGAGGCCCCCTGCGCCACAGCTCTCCATAGGTGGCCCCTCTTGTTCTGTTGGGCATTGCTATGCCCCCCCCAGGTTGTAGGGCCAGTGGAAGCCAAGGGTTTCCCCCAGAGATCGTGGGCCCCAGGAGGGGCCTGTTATACAAAAAGGGAAGGGGTGCTTGCCACCCCTCCTCCCACAGGATCAACACGTGGCCCCTGTTTTGCGCATAGGAGCGTCGGGGGTCCCCATATCGATCCTCTTAGCACTAGGAGTGCCCTTACATCATAATACAGGTACTTTTTTGGACATATTCATTCCTTTGAAACTAATACGGACATGGGGGGTGGTATGTTAAGCTGCTCATTATATGATGTACTATATACATATGTAGATGTTCCTTTTATGGGCATAACATGCTAATATATCTTCATGACTTGCCGTATGTTCTCTAATGTTCCTTTTATGGATATTTATGATGTGTTTATGACAAGTCCATTTCTTTTATAATGTAATTCTTGACTACTGCTTATGTTGCAGAATTCTAAGTACTTACATGTTCTAATGTGACTACTGGTTATTAAAGCAGAGTATTAGTAACCTCTGTAGTGTTCTGACAACTGCTAAGGTAGCAGGGTATTACTGACATGTAATGTTTGGTCTAATTATGTTTTGTGCAATACAGTTTATTTTTACATAGCTCAGTTTTGTGTTTACTTTGTTGTGTATATATTGCGTCACATGTGTTGTGTGTGTTGTGCAAATGCTTTACACATTGCCTTCGGGTTAGGTAGGCCTGACTGCTCGTGCCAAGCTAACCTTGCCCTGACTACAGTGGGTGGGTTCTGCCTGGCTTAGGTGCATACCCTAGCCAACCAGAAATCCCATTTCTAATATTGGTTGTCAGCGGTGAGGATAGGACCTGCACTTGCACAATACCATTGTGGCTCATTGTTGCACCACAAATTGCACTTAGACCACTACATGTAATAATTCTCTAAAAGTATTCTCCCGTTCTCCCGAACCAGTCACAAGTGGTACCTCTATGCCCAGGGCCTGTAAATTAAATGCTACTAGTGGTCCTACTGCGGTGCTTGCACCACCCACTGAAGTAGCCTTTCAAACCTGTCTCAGGCCTGCTAGCGCAGGGCCTGTGTGCGCAGTTTTCTGCCATAGGGACCTGACATCTAAATTTACTTGCCAGGCCAAGAACTCCCCTTTTACTACATGTAAGTCACCCCTAACGTAAGCCCTAGCTAGCCCCATGGGCAGGGTGCCATGTATGTAAAAGGCGAGACATGTGCCTGGTAGCGTGGCCTGTTCTTGTAGTGGCAAACAGCCCATTTGGTTTCTAACTGCTATGAGTGCTGCCTTCTCATAGGATTGCATTAGAAATGCCCTGCCTTATGGGTAGGGGGTATTGTCTGATTTATGAGGGGTAGTGTAGGCATGTTTGGTATGGCTGTAATGGTAGAGAGGAATGCTGCTAATTGGTGTAGGTGGATCTTTGATTATCTGTCAGGACAACTATTGCCAGCATTGTTAGGTTCCTCCCTCAGCAAAAACAATACCCATTTTCAATGTACTCACATTGGTTGCAGCAGCATCCTCACTCCTGATGGCTCTTGCAGAGGCTGTTCTTAGAACTAGCTTCTTCAGGTTTAACTGCCATTCAAGATGGTGGCCGCAAATCCTTGTGAGGTCAGCGCTCTAGTGTTTCTACCTTAGTCTCGTGCTGAAGCTTCCCTCCAGCTGTTTCTCTATGGTAGCCCTGCACTTCAACTGTCATCCTGAGGAGAATGAGCAGTTTTCCTGAGGGGCTTTGTTTCATAGAGAATTCTTCCAGTTTTGAATAACTAATTATTTTTCTTGTTACGGTGTGCACAAAAGCTACTTTTTCCTTTTTGAAGAAGCTGAATTTATTCCTTCTTCCAACAACTGGCTACCGGCTTTCTGAGGAGAATTTGTTTCGGCTTAACAGAACTTCAAGCGAATGCAGTATGGAATCCTATTGTATCATTTCCAGACTTGTCAATATATATATGTGCATATATATTCAAAAACTCTTTGCTTTGGAGACTTGTCAATCTTAGAGACAAACCTCAGTGCTCAGACTAATTCCTAGAGACTGTGATTGAGAAAACTGAACCTTGAGAAGGAGTTTTCGTTTCCTGTAAAAGACATTGGTAGTTTGTATATTTGTGAATTTTTTAACTGTTCTCCAGAGAACCTTGGAAACCTCTGACTCCTGGAGAAAAGAAGATATTAAGTTAACATTGTTCTCTTAGAGAGAGGCTAGTCTCTCAAAAGATCGACGTTAGGAGAACAATAGAATTGGGTGAATGTGAATGGCTGAACAGTTGAATGCACAGTAGAAATATACTTGTCTATGCTCTTATCACCCGGCTGCAGGTCCTTCCTTTACAGAAATTCCAATAAGAAGATAGATGCAGGTTTTCTGAGTCACACACCGAATATCCTATTTTCAAGCGGGAAACACAGTCTGGATCTGGAGGTGGTCTCTCTTTTTCTATTCCCATTTCCCTTTTCCCCCTAGTGGATGGGGTTCAGATAATCAGTTAACGCCCGAGCACGCATCTGTTGGAGGGAGTTGGGTAAAAGGCATCTGCTCCTGTGGAAGTTAGATTTAATGGATAATCTTCTGACATTATCATTACAGAAATGCCACTTCTAGAAAGTGAGCATTTCTTTGTGCTTATGACTCTGGTGTTTTACAGCTTGGCTGCAATCCACGTCTGGGCAGAGTGACAGTTGGGCTTTGTGCATACTTTTCAGACAGCCTGTACACAGGGAGGGTGGAGGTGTGATAGAGGTGCATCTAGATACTGAATAGTCTTCCTGGGCTGAGAGAAGGGAGAGGCCGGGCACACCTCATTTGTAAAGGCTGTGCCCTAACCTCACACAATAGGGTTGTTTACCCCCAACTGATGGTTGGAGCCTGTGCTGGAGGAGAAAGGGGGCACTCCCAGCACCAGTTATAACTGACTGGAACCTCTGCTCCCCTTTCTTTGTAAACACACTGCAAAACTGAGTATAAGTACAGGGGAGTTTTCCCCACAACTGGGGAACATGGAGAGACTTGTAACTGGACACAGAATGCTCCTGGAAGGACTCACAGGGACCACCATGGACTACTGCTGTTGTGCTGACCTGTGACCAACAGGAGGAACTGCCACTGTTTGATGCACTTTGTTCTGGCCTGTTGGGCCCCACTGCCCTGTGCTCCACTTTGTGTCCCAAGGGACTGGGTGCTCTGGCCCCTGCCTCCCATTAGACCTCTGCTCTTCAGCGCAAAGGAGCAGTGTGCCCTGATTACAGAGGGTCCGAGGAGCACTTTTGATTAATCCCCTTTGGGCGCCTGGAGAAGAGCCTTGCCGTGTCGCAAAGAGCGTGAAGAAGCATCTTGCTGTGTCCCAAAGCACCAGGAGAGTGATTTGCCCTCTTGTCTTGAAGCGCTTGGAATGCACTTCCCTTGCGGTGCCCAGTTGCGCTTGAGAGCGCTCTGTGAATAGTGCCCCCGGCGCTTTGAAGAGTGTCCCGCTGTGCCCATTTCACCGCCCGACCCAGGCTGGCCTGGATTCCAAACACGTCGGAGACGAGCTATACCCTGTGCCTCCGGGGCAAACTTGGAAGTAACTAGAGGAGTGAGCGTACTCCTACTGTGCCCCCAGGGCGAAGCACGCTCCGAGAAGTGCCCCCGGGGCACAAGCAGGCATCTACTTTAGTGACTGCACACCGCTGCGACCCGGGCTGGCCTTTTTGAAGCCAGAGACGCCAGGCGGGGAAGGAAGCCTTATCGGACGCCTCCCGCCCCACCGGAGCCCTTTTTAATATTGTGGACGGGCAGAGTGGGCAAGGAAGCCTCATCGGAGGCTTAACCTGCCCCAACGAAGCACTGAGGCCTTGATTATTCATTGTAGAGACTGCGGGCGGGGTGGAAGCCTTGCCAGAGTCCCCCGGCACCGCATGTCTCATTGGTGGCCCCTCTTGTTCTTTTGGGACATTGTTGCAGCCCCCCCCCCCGGTTGGAGGGACAGTAGTTGCCCAGGGGGCCCCAGAAAACATGGGCCAGTTATAACAACCGGAGGGGGTGCGTGCCACCCCCCTTCCCACAGGATCAACACCTGGCCCCCGTTTTGCGCATAGGAGCACGGGGGCCCCCATATCGATCCTCTTGGCACTAGAAATGCCCTTACATCATAATGCAGGTACTTTTTGGACATATTTGTTCTGTTGATCATAATATGGACTTTTGGGGGGGTGGTATTTTAACCTGCTCATTTTATGATGTACTTTATATATGTGTGGATGTTCCTTTTATGGGCATAACATGCTAATATATCTTTATGACTTGCCGTATGTTCTCTAACGTTCCTTTTATGGATATTTGATGATATGTTTATGACAAGTGCATTTCTTTTATAATGTGATTCCTGACTACTGATTACGTTGCCGAATTCTAAGTGCTTACGTGTTCTAATGTGACTACTGCTTATTAATGCACAGCATTAGTAACCTGTGTAGTGTTCTGACAACTCCTAAGGTAGCAGGGTATTACTGACATGTAATGTTTGGTCTAATTATGTTTTGTGCAATACAGTTTATTATTACATAGCTCACTGTTGTGTTTACTTTGTGGTGTCCATATTACGTCACGTGTGTTGTGTGTGTTGTGCAAACGCTTTACACATTGCCTCCGGGTTAGGCCCGACAGCTCGTGCCAAGATACCAAGGGGGGTGAGCAGGGGTTTTCTTGGACGTATTACTCCCTTGCCCTGACTAGAGTGGGTGGGTCCTGCCTGGCTTAGGTGCATACCCTAGCCAACCAGAAATCCCATTTCTAACACCCTCCTTATTTAATTGCTAATTTAGTCACAATTACATCCTCTCACCCCATATTTGCAGACTGGAGAAGGAACTCACTTCCTGAATCTGTTAAGGTTTTTGGAACACCTGTGATATCCACAAGTATCTTGTTTCTTAATAATTGTCTTTTTTATTAAAGAGTACCCGACCTCAAAGCACAGAAATGAGGAAATAATTTTCTATTGGAATAGTTTTGGTAAGCCACATAACTAAGGTCAGACTACTCAGTTTTATAATTGGTCTTGAAGCCACAACCATTTATACGAATTAAACAATTGTAAATTGATGTTAATTTAAACATTTGATTGGTAAAAAATGTACAAATACATAAAAATATAACAAACCAGCCAATATGGCTCTGTCACACTTTAAATATTACATTTCCTAATGAACAAAGACATTGTCTCAACCCTATCATCGCATCTTAAAAAAAGCACCTATTCACAATTGATTTGATAGCTGAGGCACACGTTCTTTCAAGCTAATATTTTCTTCCAAACAGTCAATTGGTTGATCAAATCAAAGCCATCACAAAGTCAACAAAGCAGCAACATATCTGCCCCATTAATTTCTCAGAACATTAGGTGGTCCATAGGGGCCTCGGATGCTGCAGTACCCTCATAAAGCTTGAAAGAGTTTAAAATGAGATTGAACAGTAAAGGGAGGCTTCAACGGTCTTTCTTCTGGCAAAATGTATTTTCATAGAAATACTATCAAATATCCCCTACGCCTTTTATTAGGTGATGGTATTGACTATAACTCCATCCTATAACTCATTATAGCACCACTAGAGCAAAACAATAGTGAATTGTTAGGTACCACTCACGAGTCCACTGGACATAATGTTCTTATCTAGAGACTACTCATTCGGAAACATAGGGTTTAGGTATGATATCTGATGCAGAAATTACCTGCTATTTTTAAGGTTCCTAGTTGTCTCCATATTTATGGGCTGGCTTGACAGTGCAGCTGTCACCAGACAATTATGTGAGCTTTACTAGAAAAGGACTTTGGCTTCACCCACATGTTGCCAGAAGTGCGTTTTGATTGGGCACAGGTTGTGTGCTTTCACAAAAAAGTGCTTGCTCTCCACACAGCTGTGATCATTTTGTTTATTTATCCAGCTGCTAGAGCTTGAACTTTCATGACTTTGTAACACTATTAAACTACCTTAAATGTCCTAAGGTAACTATAACTTGCACCTTGGCCATTCACTGCTAATTACTTCATTACATCGTTCATGACGTCCAGTGACATCATTGATAACATCACGGCAACATCAGAAATTACATAATTGATGACAACACTGCGCATGGCAGGGGCATGGCAAAGGCATTGTGTGTTAAAGATGGTGTTGTTAATGTTGTTTCCTGAAGATGCTCACTATTGCTAAGGAATTAGGAGAGTCCTTGGTACTCTTGGATCCTTACAGTCCAGTATTCGAGACTAGACACTAGGCTGCCAGTAGAACAGCTCTGTTGAGACTCTACTTGTTGAGACTCTACTTGTCGATGTGCAATGAGGACTGTGCTAAATTGTTGACTGTTGAGGTCAAATGGCACTTAACGATTTTTAACTCCAGGTGCTATAACAAACTTCTGGTTTCTGTCCTGCCTCCTTCTGAACATGTAACTCATCAACACAGAGCTATCACTCACATAATATAAGACTGCTGCAGAATAGCATTACAAATTAGCAAAATACCTTAAAGCAATGGGGAAGGAAGTGCAGATGCCCAAAAAGCTGCCAATGCCAAAAGAAACCTTCTGCAAGCCAGGGGACAAATTCATGATACAAAACCTATGCAGAGATGTAAATGAATACAAAAGTAAATAAAAGGCAAAGAGACAAACAGAAGGTGCATTAGTAAGAGAATGAGGAATTGTGGGCGAGGCGACACACTTTTTAACCTTTTGTAAAAACAGTTTTAAATGGCACAAACTCGACCTGAAGGTATCGGGGCACTTTATAAGAGAAGTAGTTACAAGGACGCATTCATTATTTGTAGGCCCAGAGAAATTAAGTGACTTGCCTAGAATCACAGAAATTTGAGCCAACGCCCGACTCGAGCCTGGTCCCCCAACTGCAAAGTCGGAAGCTCTGGTCGTCATGCCACATCCTCTCCTCCTTGCTCCAGTGTCAACACTGTGAAATTATGGTATGCAGAATCACATTGTCTGCTGAAGAGAGTTTCTCTTCGTTACCGAGATATTGCCTTTCAGTGAGGTTTCAATGCAGTCAGGCACTCTGCTTCGTTCCAATATTCCAAAATTAGTTTTTAGTGGTCATTAAGTCAGTATATAGCTGCAGCTTTCTGTCAAGAATCGGCTCATTATCTACAATATGCATCACGGTTTGCTGCTTTACTGGGAATATCAGCCAATCGCTTTTCACATAATGTCTTTAAAATGGGATGCAAGTACCTTTGCTGTTGAGGGTCATTGAAAAGAAGAAACGTGATGTCTAATATAGCTCAACATGAGCACATTTTGAGTCCTGTGTAATCATCAAGTTAACTTGCCACAAAGCTGTTAGTCCAGCGAGTGCCATTGACTTCCCCGGATCACATGAACCGAAAACAAATGTACATTGAACCTAGTCAATTGCACAAGCATTCAAGATGGAAGTAGATTATTAAGATTAAGTTACACAATCGTGACCGATTTGTGGAGTCTCTCTGCACTGAGATAGAATGTATTACTATTGTGGTGCTGAATTGCCAGTAATACAGCAGGTTTAGTGCCTTACAAAACTCTTCGAATAATTTAATTAATAAAACAAATAGTGCACTCAATCGGTTGCAATTTTATATAATTTAATAGCCATTTTCAATGGCAAAAAACATTATCATACTTATTTTATGGAACCAATATGTCTCAAAGTATTCCACTTAGCTTTTTTAAACAAGCATTTACAATGTAATGGGTCTCGTGTTTGCTCGAGTTAGATCTATTAGTATTGTAAATTCTTAACTGGATTTGTGCTGCCACATGAATTAAAAATGAAAAAGTATAACAGTTGATATAAGCAAGTTAATTCAAATTGTCACTGCCGCCATGAGTGTGAGCACGAGAGTTATTAGCTCCCTGCGTGAATTTCTAGAAAGAATCGCGACTGGGATGAAGGGCAAACCGAAACCATCACACGCTATAACAGGAGGAAGCGTAGCATAGCGTGATGGCCAACAAAAATGTTCACTTCATGAAATCACCTGGGAGGGAACTCAGCACATAAAGGAGGGACATTTCACAAAATACACCATAAAAATGAAGCATTTAAAACAAGCACAACAAAGAATGAATAGCATGAGTGGGGGATAAAAGCCCACAGAGAGATTACAACAGGCTCAGGTGCTTGACACTAAAAAGTTGTAACTGTACATCTGTTAAGCTTGAGCCTAAGGTTTTGGTAGATCTGAGATCTTTTGGGAATTCACAAACATCCAAGTGCACTTGTGAGTGTTTCACCTATAAGGTTTTAAAGTATTTGTTTTTTTATGTTGTGGAAAAGCCATTTTGTGAACTCCACACCCCAACCCTAAGGAAATATGAAAGTGTTCTCCTCTTTCCCACCCTGGAAACACATTTACTCCAACTATTCATTGACGTGCATTTATGTGTGGATACTGGGAGCGAACTGCGCTGCTTCAGGCAGTCATGGGGTGCACTTATAAAGGATAGATTACTTACCAGTAATGCCTCCATAGACACTTTTCTAAGCCCACATTCCTGTAAAAAAATATACTTAACACAAATCCCACCTTCCTTCCTGGTACATATAGTTTTGGCTTACCTGGGAACAGCCTGTAATATACCAAGCTTCATAATCATTTGAATTAAGTACCTGAGGCAGACCGGAGGGATATAATGATTGGAACAGGGAAGTCTGAGGTCAGAGTAATGGCATAACTGGTAAGCAATCTCTGCATTACCTCTTTGTCCCCTTCCCTGTTCCTCTCATTATGAAATGAATATGCCAAAGCTATGTTGTCAAATGATTATGAGTACCACAAAGAATCATCTGAAAAAAGAAGCTGATGCAAATTTTATTGTGAAAATTACACTATTACTTCATAGAGGATAATAAGAAGATGATGTAGACCATGTGGCTGCTCTACATATTTCTCTTAGAGAGGCACCCTAAAACTCTGCCCAGGAAACTGCCACACTCCTTGTGGACCTGCTCTCGATCCATTCTGGAGGGCAAACCCCTTTTAACAGGTGTGCTACAGAAATGGTAGATTTTAACCATCTACTTAAAGTATGTCTGGAAGGACATCCACCCTTGTTCACTGCACCAAAATTAACAAAAAGAGCTTCTGTAGAACAAAATTGTGAAACCCTCTCCAACTAAATCAAAATGTCTCTCCGTACTTCCACTCTATTCCACTCCAGCTCCTCCTGAGATGAAGGACTGGGAAAAAACTCAGGGATGATGACACCTTGCTGCAAATTAGAGGGAGATGGAACCTTTAGAGAAAAAGCTGGGCCTAATCTCAATACAAAACTATCTGGAAAAATCCTAAAATAGGGATGATTTGCTGAAAAAGAGCCCAATTCTCCTATTCTTTTGGCTGTGGGAATTGCCACTAGAAACAACACCTCCTAGGTCAGACAGTTTAGTTTCACAGAGTCAAGAGGTTCAAAGGAGGCCCTTTCGGAACATCTAACACTAAGGGAAGATCCCAAGAGGGCAAAGGATTACTTGTTTCAGGTCTACGATTATAGAAACCGTTGAAAAATCTAGAAGCCAAAACCTCACATTCAGAAACATCTACCAATTTTACCTGAATGCCTTTATGGGTGCCCGCCATAATTTCAAGGTAACACACTTGAGATCCAGATCAAAACCATCTTGCAAAAACTTTAAGATTGAAAAATTCGGACAAAATAAAGGATCTAGCTGCTTAATCTCACACCACGTCCTGAATGAGGATCAATGATGATTGTAAGATTTCAGAGTCAACCCCTTCCTAGATGCCTGAAATATTTTAGCCAGCCCATCTGGAACACCTAACCTTCTACAACCTAACCTCTCGATTTCCAAACCATCAGTTGACGACGTTGAAGGGCTCTCAAGGACAATGATGGGAGAACTATGGGAGGTGGAACCAGAGGAAGAGCCCACTCCTGACCCTCATTCATGCTCACTATCAGAGGTAACCAGGATGAGTAGCTCCAAGCTGGAGGAATCAGAACCACTGATGCTTTGTCCATCTTCACCCTCATGAGAAACCCCGCTTTCAAAGGGAATGGGGGAAAGGCATATAATATCCTCTGAGGCCATGGATCGGAAAGAGTAGCTATATTCCAAGAGCCCTTCTCCCTGACCTTGGAATAAAACACTGGCAGTTGGGAATTGTCCTGGCTGGCAGAAAGACCTATCATCGGGGTCCCCCATTTGTTGGAAATTTCTGCAAACACTAGAGGATCCAGACGATAGTCCCAAGATGATGGAAACATCCTTCTTAAGTTGTCTGCTCTCTAATTGAAAATCCCTTGAATGTGAATCATAGACAGCCTTTGTTCATGTAACTCTGCCCACTGAAAAATAAGAGTTTCACAAACCATCAAAGATGTTGCTCTTGTGCCCCCTTGTCTGTTTAAATAGACTTTTATGCACATATTGGGGGTCATTCAGACCTTGGCGGACGGCGGAGGCCGTCCGCCAAGGTACCGCCGACAAATGACCGCACCGTGGTCAAAAGACCGCGGCGGCCATTCAAACATTTCCGCTGGGCCGGCGGGCGCTCTCCAAAAGAGCGCCCGCCGGCCCAGCGGAAATGCCCCTGCAACGTGGACACCGGCTCAGAATTGAGCCGGCGTAGTTGCAGGGGTGCGACGGGTGCAGTTGCACCCTTCGCGTATTTCAGTGTCTGCAAAGCAGACACTGAAATACTTAGTGGGGCCCTCTTACGGGGGCCCCTGCAGTGCCCATGCCATTGGCATGGGCACTGCAGGGGCCCCGCGGCACCCCCTACCGCCATCCTGTTCATGGCGGGTTTCCCGCCATGAACAGGATGGCGGTAGGGGGTGTCTGAATCCCCATGGCGGCGGAGCGCGCTCCGCCGCCATGGAGGATTCAATGGGGCAGCGGTAAACCGGCGGGAGACCGCCGGTTTACCCTTTCTGACCGCGGCTGAACCGCCGCGGTCAGAATGCCCTTGGGAGCACCGCCAGCCTGTTGGCGGTGCTCCCGTGGTCGGTGACCCTGGCGGTCACCGGCCGCCAGGGTCAGAATGACCCCCATTGTCTGTTGTTGATTAGAACGTCTTTGCCCTCCAACATTGGAGCAAAGTGAACACGCTCCTCATCCAAAGGTGCTGGTATCTGTCGGTATCATCACCCAGCTTGGAGAATCCAGATGAAACCCTTCTGAGAGATGGACTGAATCCAACCACTATTTGAGAATCTCCACAATCTGAGCAGAAAGATGGACTTGCTTCTTCATTCAATCCATGGCTGGAGACCAGAGTTCAAAAAACTGATTGATTAATAGATTTAAATTAAATCTTGCCCATGGAACCAAGAAGACTGCTGCAGCCATGTACCATTGCATCTTTAACCATTCCCTGGCTATTGGTTGTTTCATTAAAATGAGCAGATCCATGATCATCTTCTCTTGTCTCCTGATCAGAAGAGTCACATGACTGCGATGTGTTTCATACCTTGCACCTATGAATTCTAAGTCTTGGGAAGGAAGCAGATGAGATTTCCTCCAAGTTATCAAACATCCATGTGTTTGAAGAGTTTCCAAAACCTTGTCTCTTTGCAGCATAACCTTTTCTGTTGCATTTGCATGGACCAGCCAATCGTCTAGATATGGATTAACCAGGATGCCCTCCTTGTGAAAAAGACCGGCAAATGTAGCCAGAACCTTGATGAACACTCTGGGAGTGAACTTGAGCCTGAAATTAAGGACTGTAAATTGGAAATGTTGACCGTCTATTGCAAATCTTAAATACTTTTGATGTCAAGGAAAAATCGGAATGTGGAGGTAAGTGTCTTGCAAATCCATGGCCACAATAAAATCTCCTGGCAAGACCATCAGAATCATCTTTTGAAGACTGTCCATCTTGAACTGTATTGTCCTCACCCACTTGTTGACCTTTTTCAAATCCAGAACTGGCCTGAATGCACCTGATGTTTGTTGTACCAAGAATGGTATTGATTGAAATCCCTGTCCCTCTTCTCCTCTAAGAACAGGGACTATTGCTCTTTTCTGTAAAAGACTTTGAATTCCTACCCATAAGGCTGCTGCTATTTGAGGGGGTTTTGTGAAAGGCGTAGGGATGACTCCTCATTCTGGAGGATTAGAGTCAAATTAGATCACATAACCTTTGAGAATGACATTGGGCACCCATTGATCGAAGATGTCTATTTCCCACTCTGACAGGAAAAATCAAAGGTGGCCTCCAACCGGAAGGCTCTTCCTCCAGGCATGGTCAGGATCTCTGCTGCTTCTCTCCTGGTTGGAAAGATGAGGACTCGGATTTCCTATCTTTCTTCCTAGGCTAAAAATGCCTCCTTCGGGATGACTTGAAATCATCATTCCTCTTGTAATCCTTGTAAGATCTAGATGGGCCAGACTTTCCTTTGTAACGCAATGCATGCTTATGGCCCTTAAAAGCCTTGGTAACCATCCGTTCAAGCTGATCCCCAAACAATTTATTGCCTTGGAAAGGGATCTTTAGCAAGGCTAATTTCTCTGCTGTGTCTGCTTTCCAGTCCCTGAGCCACATATGTCTCCGAGTCAAGACCAAGGCCACAGAAGCCATTGCAGCTGCCTTAATTGAGTCACACAAGATATCTGACAGGAACCTTGTTTCCTGTTGCATACTAATCAGAAGGTCCAACCAATCTGTCTCCTCTTGCATGGCCTCTGCCAACTTCTCAAAATCCTTTACAAGACTTTGGGCTGTATAGGCTGCACAGATTTCTGCCCTAAGAGACATATTATTAGCTTGATATGACCCCTTAGAGCTTTCTCAATCCTTTTGTCCACCTGATCCTTTGGTAAACAATCCTCTGGATTGATCGACATTTGGCCTATTAGAGTCGCCAATATGGTATCAATCCTAATACTATGTGGAAGTTCCTGCTCCGCATTCTCCAAAACATACATCTTCTGCAAAAATCTGCGTAAATTAATAACTTTCAAATCCTTCCATTCATGAAGTACTAGAGATTTGATTTTCTCATGAAATGGCATGCTCGGTGGAGATGGTTGAGAACACTGTGGGAATAGATCATTATCAACTTGAGGCTTAGAAGCTTCTGGGAAACCTGTTATTTCTAACATGTTTCATAACTTGGTAGACCTCTTCTTTCCTGATAAACGTGCCACTTGCTGAAGTGCTAGTACCAGGGTCAGAATCTGAACAAGAATCAGTGTCCTTAACATCTCTTTTATGTTTGGCTCTTTTTTCTTTTAATCTTGCAGAAACTGCCTCTTTAATCAGGGACTGGACATCTGCTGTAGACAAATACTTCTCCTCCTGGCGAGCCCTCTTGCCCTGGTGGCTGGAACCACTTCTGGAGTCGAGTCTCATCTCCTCAGCAGAAGATGAATCTGAAGAACAATGCCTTCTCTTTGATACACGCTTTCCTTCCATGTTGAACAAACAACCAATGAAACAGAAAAAAATTAATCCTCCATTAATACCCTTAGTGCTCCTAGAAATTGACGAATACAAACTTGTGGTGCAAACAGGCATCAGGTGAATCCCAATTAGAACACTTATAGCACTTGAAGTTCTACTTTTATTTTCCCTTCTTTTATTTTTCCCTGCCCCTTTTTTTTAAATGGCTGACCTTCAGCAACTCAAAAAGTCTCAAAATTATGCTGTGGCTTAACCAGAAAACAAAATTTATCTCATCTACCCCTTCTTTCATCATGCATTTAGGAATAAACAGGCTGACAGAAGAAATGCTTGCACCAGAGAATAGACTCTCTGAGTAAACCAAGTGACCCGGAAAGCCATGCCTGCTTCTGAAGTCTCTGTTCGAAATTCACAGAACTGAGCAGTGTTTGTTTTAATAGTAAGGAAAATCATCCTGAAAACAGACTGGTAAAACACAAACGTCAGGAGCTAGTTTTAATCACTGTGGTTTCCCAGCCTGCAAACTCCACAGTTATCTCCTGACTACAGGAAGCATGAGTCATCCACAGAACACTGTCGGGGAAGCCATAAACAGCTGCTAATATGAATGAACAGCTTACTAGGCAAATACCGGAGTGAGAAGTCTGAAAGAAACAACAGTCTCACCTCAAATGCAGGCAGCTTCCTGCAGTACATATGCCACCTGCATTCCGAGTCAACAGCAACCCAAGCTCTGCAAAGGAGGTGGGGTTTGTGTTCAGTATATTTTCTACAGGAATTTGGGCTTAGAAAAGTATCTGTGGGCCATGAATGTCTCGTTTCATAATCAGAGAATCAGGGAAGGGGATGAAGTGGTAATAAAGGCAAATTCTGGATGGTGACTGGAAACAATCAGGATAAACGGTTATAATTCAGGACAAACAATCAGGACAAAGAGTCAATTATACAGACACTTCTGAGGAGGTCATGCAACAATATACAATTAAGTAAATAGATGGGCGATACAAGCCACAATATGTTCATGTTCTTTGGTTTATGTAATAAATAGCAGTATTGAACAAACATTTGCTGGCTAAGTCTACAGTTCTGTGCAGTAAGCTGCTCAATTGACAAAGTGGAAAGGAAAATTAGCTCTCCCTAGAGTTCCATCAATGTAAAAGTGTTTTCACTCATCTCCGCATGACACTATGCCGGAACCCTTGCCCAACCCTGAACAATCACTACCGAAAGTGAACATTATATCCAGACTCCGTTGCTGTTTAGTGATGGCTTATTATGCAGTGGGCGACGTGAGATAAGAGGATCCTTCACTCTGCGCAGTGCTGCAGTGAGTTTGACTTTTCCATCCTGTAAACGCTGCTCTAATCACTGATCTAATCACTGAACTGAGGAATGTTGTCCATGTATTGTTGCAGGTGCAAAGCTGAGCAGTGAGGATCTCTCTTTGTAGAGCTATAGTAAGTTCCTTCATTACTTTTGTAAGAGTGAGGAGTTTTTAAAAAGTTAGACCACGAGTCCCATAATGCAAGTATGTGTTGCTAGCTAAACAAAACAGTGTTCGCTGCAGGTATCATACATGATGGGAACTCAATGAATCACTTTTATAAGGCATATACGGTCATAGAGATATTTATCAGCACTGAAGCATATTGTTGCCGGTAAGGAATTGAAGTTTAGAATGTTCGTGCACTGTGAAAAAAAGAAAAAGACAGCTGAGCTATTCTCATGATAAGACTGTTTGAAGCCAGCGCTGTTGCAGAAGTACTCAATGTTTACCATTTCTTACTGGGCCTAAACTAGGCTATAAGCTTGAATCTTGGTATTCTGAGTAGGACTCTCACAGAAAAGGTTAAACACCATATGCAATTCAGGAGCATTTCTGCTTTTTACATTGAACAAAAGGATGGTTTGGCCATAAACACCTTTTTCTATTCATAAAAGTGTTATTCAAAGTGGAGCTGGAGCCAGAGTATATGTCACAGGCGAGCACAGAGTTGTTGACTGGATGTGACTTTTCAAACAGGAGCCACACGTGAATGCTACATGAACAAGGACATCACGTTGAATAATGGCACAGTCTGCACTAGCCTCAAAAGCCTTTCGCACAAGATTTCCCAAAAGCAACCATTTTATAAATACAGCATAGGTGTTAGCCTTCATGAAGAAGTTGATTCATACAAAGGCATTCTTCTGTCTACCTCCACTGTCATATATATTTAAAATCAGTAGAGGATGAAGACTAAAGACGCGCAGAGCTTCATCTTTCCCAGAGTTAAGTGTATTCTTTTTATTCACTGACACCTGTGATGGCTCAAAATCCAGATTTGACCTGGCATGGGCTAGTACCTTCTAGAACATCTCATCAGGGATGCACTCACCAATCATTATAGCAGATTGCATATCATCCTACTGTTGTATAGCTATTTTAGCCATTTCTTTTAGACACTTTATTTTAGAAACTAGGCCTGCCGCTTGTGCACTTCAGCCCAGTTACATTTTATTCAGCTTCATTTCATTTTTTTAGCATAGGCCACATTTTGTGGTTCTGTTTTCTTTTCTTTATCTAGTTGTTCTTTCTCCTAGGAAAGCATTGCGTTTCTAGCAAGACATTCTTTTCACTTTGTGCTTTCCTCACGGCTGCAGCCAGATAGAGTTGCTGGCAAAGTAGTATGCTGTGTCTCCAGCTTTCACAGAAACACACATCCTGCCCTGAGGACATTTTCTCAGAATATCAGCTGTTTCATTATAAAAACACTTCTCTGACCCATACACATCACAGGGAGATTCCAGCCAGATGACCACGACCGCATGCTGATTGATGATTGCCTTCACTACAGCAGCTTGCTTAGACTACAGGATACCTGGCCTACATGGGGATAGTGTCTTTCTAGACAACAGGCTTCTTTGCTCAGGTATGGGGGATGATGTCTTCCCAGGGGGGAAACCTGATTGGTGATTAGGACTGATCACGCTGTGCTCTAACATAGTTTAGGTAGGAACCACATATACTATGCATAATGACAGTATAGGGGGACTTTTTTGTGTGTTTCACTCTTCTTGTTACCCTTTTTGTTACTAGGGTGTTTTATCATCCTAGTTATTGCAAATCATGCCAATTTATCTAACATGCAGCTAATTCAAAAAACCTTATTTAACCATTCTCTTGCATATGTTTACTAATGTAACTGAGAGAAAAGGATGGGATCTGATCAACCACGATTTCCCTGAGCAGTCATTTCTGTCATACGCCCGATTGTCACAATCATCCCTGCTCTTGGGCAGAGGTGAGGCGCTGCTAGTTAGCTGGAAATCCGGATTAGGGCAAAAGTTGTTGCATTGTGTGGGAGTGGCCTCAGTTCCCCACAATGCAGAAGATTCTGCCGCCCTAATCCAGCAGCCTCATTAGGATAACGAGAGCCTACATGACACTACAGTTAGAGATCAGGAGATTATCATTTACATTTCATCAGCGGCCTTTGACCATTCAAATCATCCTTGACTAAGGACACTGTCATTACATGCCCCACCATCTCCATTAAATGATTTGCAGTATGAATGATTGTGTATCTTAGGGCCAGATGTAGGTAAGTATAATTTTGCGACTTGCAATTTGCGAGGCATAGCGACTCGCAAATTGCAACTCGCAAAACCAAATGCAGAAAGGTGTCTCAGACACCTTCTGCGACTCGCTATGGGTTTTTTAATAAAGCAGTTTTTTTTTTCTTTTTGCAGCCCGTTTTCCTTAAAGGAAAACAAGTTGCAAAACGAAAAACTTCCGAAACGATTTGGTTTCAGTTTTTTCATAGTAGGCAGTGGTCCATAGGACCACTGCCTGCTCTGAAAAAAAAAAAAATTTGTCATTCACAAAGGAAGTTACCACCCACTTCAAGTGGGTGGTAACTGCGAGTTGGTTTGCGACCGCATTCGCGGTCACAAAGCAACTCAGCATGGCGATGCGGTCGCAAATAGGAAGGGAACACCCCTTCCTATTTGCGATTCGCAGCCTCAAATTGCGAGTTGGTACCGGCTCGCAATTTGAGGTTGTGCATTGAGTTAGGCCTTTTGCACGTCGCAAACTGCGTTTTTCGCAGTTTGCAACGTGCAAAAGGCTTTCTACATCTGGCCCTTAATGTGGCAGATGTCAGATCACAAGACTAGAAGACTTGGGAATAAAACCAGAAACCCTGTGATGGAAGATGAAATAATTGTATGCCCCTTAACAACAACGTGAATATAATGTCATAATCCATTTGGCAGGCTCTAATAGAAAGGAGAACCAACAAGATAAAGACTTAGGAAGGAGGTTTCTAAATCAACATGAAGCCACCCCAATTGAAAGCACTTAGGGCCTGATTTATGAAAAGTTTGCGCCTCCTTTGTGTAATTTTTTTACGTAAAAGCGGTCCAAATTTACAAAATAAAATTGTATTTTGTTGGTTTGCGCCACGGCGCAAACTTTTCATAAATCAGGCCCTTAGAACATTAAACCAAGTCAGAGGTCAGAACTAGAACTCCCAGAAACAAAGGTCGTTTTTAATGAAGAGAATTTTCTTGCTCACAGTAGAATCCCAAAGAATAATGTTCAAAAGATTAGAAGCAGAATGAAGAAGGTAAAAGAGAAAGTAATGACAACAAAGGAGGCAAACTCCATCCCAAAAAGACTTAACGAAAAAGAGTAAAAACACCGCATGCTCAGTCAAGAACCATAGAAAAGGGCATGGCTTTTTCTCCTCTCGCCATCACAGGAACTTAAATGACCATCAGTCAAATCATGTCCTTCGATAGAGCCATCCAGGCTCTGTACCCCCAGCTTACTTTTGAAAATGATAGCACTTAAAAACACACGCACAGAATCTCGGGGTCGACAGAAAAAGTTGAAACTGACCCCCTCGAGACGTGGCCCCAGGTGAGAAAAAAATAATCGTTGTCATTGATTACTGACAAGAAAATTGGTCCCCAATCAACTGCTATTATACTTTTCTTTGCAGAAAACGACACCAGGACAAAAATGGTAATAATGTAATCTATATCAGGAATCACTAATGTGATTTTTCTGCATTTGAACTGTGTTGTTTGTAGCAATTCATAGAAACACAAATCACACATATTCAGCGTCAACCTAGCCAGAGTTACTCCCCCTCCTCCCCTGCTTCACCACACTGTGAGGGTGTCTTTCTGATCTACTCTGAAGTTGCCATCAGATTACTTTGTAAATGTATGGGCATGTCTCTATATCATCACATGTTGGCTATATATTCAACTGTTATGTGCAGCATTCTATTCTCTTTGCATTAGACTTGCAGTTTATAATGTTTGCACCACTAAACAGGAGTACACAATAAAATATTGCACAACAAATGGGCTAAGCAGGGCCCTATAACAACCGTTTAACTTGTTTACTAGTAGCTGTGAGTTACCATATTCTACTTGCTATATTTTCCTGTCTCAATACAGAACCACACAGCATGGTTTTATAGCACTGATGTCTACCATAAGTGTTAATCCATCTCTGCATATAGGTTTAGTTTACTGGATTCAGTGGAGCACATCACCTCTTTGAGGATTGCTCTTGTTCTTCTATATCAAGAACCCCTCACAAGACAGCCAATAAAAGACAAGGAATGAAAGAAAAGGGGAAATTTCACAGCATAAGTTATACAAACATATTCCTTGTAAGCAAGTAATCATACCTTTATGATTGCCTTCTCAACAAACACCCCCACATCACCCAGTACTGCAACTGACGCGCACAACACATACCCACCCCACAATATGTCACGCCAGAAGCACCCATGGTTCATCAACAATGAGTTACAGGTCACGGTGGATGAGATAATCAGAGTAGAGCCACAGCTCATGGGAGTCCAGGTACAGCAAACATCCATAGCCCAAAAGACGGCGTTATGGAAGAGGATCGTCAACAGAGTAAATGCAGTTGGCACATACCAATGCATAAGGGAGGACATCAGAAAGAGGTGGAATGAGCTCAGGCGGAAGGTCCATTCCATGGCGTCCAGGCAGAGGATAGCCAGTAACAAGACTGGCGGTGGGCCCCCACCTCCTCCCCTTCAGTTGACTTTCTGGGAGGAGAAGGTCCTGGACATCTTGCATCCCAAGGGCCTGACTGGCATTAGCAGAGTCAGCAATACCCCCAAGCACCAACCACCCATGCCCAGCATGCCTCTCCACCAGTCTCCAACCTATTGCAACGCCCCTCACTGCCCCACACCAAACACCCACGCCCCTCCTCTGCATGCCACCCCACTCCCACCATCCTTACACACACACACCCCTAATCCACAGATGTCCACCACAATGTGAAGAACCACAGCTCCCACAATCCAATCCAAATCAATGTCTGCAGTGCAGCAGCTGTCATTGCCATCACTGGAAAGCAAGTCGAGCCACTGCATGCATCACAACAGGGACATAACAACTACAGTAACACAACTAACATCTACCGTATCCATCCACAAGTACCCCTGCTTTTGACACCCTGCAGAGGAGGCCAGGCCCAGACAGCCCTCCTCAGGATGAAAGCCCCACTGGATGTCTGGATGACAATGACTTGCCTGGGCCATCTGGGGCCATTGGACTGTCCACCAATGGCACACCTAACCTGGACACACCAGACGCCCCTACCCATGTGGCAACAAGACCACAGCCAGACCATGAAGCCCAAACCTGTGCCCCAGGGACCCATCAATCAGAGTTGTGCCCCATAGTAAAGGGGCCAGAGTCAAGGGCACCCACTCCAGACAATGAAGGCCCTCCTGCTGCTGGGAATGAGCAAACTGTGCCAGGGGCACAGGCACAGGGGCCAGGGATGGTAGGAGGGGTACTGTGGGCCAAAGTTCCAGACAGCCATGCCAACTGACTCCCCAGGAGGGCCTCAACCAAGTCCTGCCTATATACCAGCACACTGAGGACACAGTGGCCCAGATCCCTGCTATAAAGCGGGAGACCCAGTGGCTGTAGGGGCAATACCATCAGGAGGCCATGCAACAGTGGCAGATCCCCAATACCACCATGGCCTCCATAGTAGAGTTGCTCAGGGACCTGACTACTGTCCTGTATGAGTCTACCACCCACCATCAGGCCCCTACCACTGGCCACACCCATCACAGCCCTCCATGTCAGCCAGTGGCATGGAGGCCCCGCCACAGGACTCAGAGGACACCAGCACCCCGACCCCTGTAGCTGAAGAAGCCCCACGCAAGCGAGGAAGTCCAAGTATACATCCAGCCAGACATGATGACCAGACCAGGACCACCGCCAGGAAGTTACCCCCTCCTGAACATTCTTCCTTGTGTCACTGTGACACCCTGTCGACTGCCCATTCCCATATCTCCATCTACCCATAGCTAGCAAACTGGCCCTGGACTACCTACAGCTGGCCTCACCACTCTGATGATCTCTGCCGCTATGACCCCACTTATCAACCCTTACACTTGTCTATCCCAAATGAATTAGAATTGAACACAGTTCATGTCTACCTATTTATCTGACATGAGTACGCATGAAAGTGCCAATACGTGTACAACTGGCAACCCATCGCCCAGCACATTCATGGGAGGGTAACAGAGGGGGGGAGCAAAATGCTGGGAGGTCGATCGTGGAGCAGGCAGTGGCTGGAGATATGTGTCAATGGAGGCAACAGCCCAGGCAGGGACCACAGAACATCACATCGTCATGAATGTTGAGCGAGACAGGGACAACAATCACGGTAGGTGTCACTGATGCCAACTTCACACAAATGCAATGTAGGAACAGGAATTCAAGGCAGACATGCCAGTCAGGTCCACAACCATATGGCTAGTACCAACACACAAAACCAACACATACCAACCCAATGTTCCAACCCACACAGCACCCAGCGCCAGACATGAACCCATACCCACTCCCACCAACAACAATGTAGCACTGCCACCCAATGTCGACTCCCGGGATAGGTGCTGCACACATGCAACAACCCTGTGTGGCACACATATATTACTTGAACTGGCAGCTCAGGGAACATTCTACATACACATTGATGGCACTATTGCACCAGCACAATAGCTATCTTACCCTAGGCATGACCTGTACACTCTGACTACCTGAGTCATGGGCACATGTGACAACCCCCCCAACCAACCCAGAGTCAGAACTGCAACCAATACCATCAGTGGTCATTGACAATAGGCGGCATCAGGGACAAGACAGACAGTTGTAGAGGACACATACGACACAGTTGGCACATACCTGCATCTCAGCTGAAGTAATGTTGAAGCAGCTCTGCCCTGGAGTCAGCTGCATCCTCATCATCCTCCTCTTTATCACTCCTCATGTCCCCTTCATCAGCCACCAGCACAGCTACCCCCTCCTCTGCATCCAGCAATGGGATCTGACACTTCAGGGCCAGATTGTGAAGCATGCAGCAGGCCTCAATGATCTGGCACACCTTCTCTGGGTTGTAGAGCAGGGCATCCCCTAAGACATTAGACCTGGAGTGTCAGGGCATTGTGATTGGTCCTGACCAACCACTGTGCCAGGGGTGGATCCATGACCTCATTCAGATGACAGGCTGAACTTGGGTGCAATAAGTGGTGACAGTACTACTTGACAATAGCCAAGCAGGCCTGCCAACTAGCCGTACAGGATTGTGTTGGGTGTGCAGTCCTTTGCATGACTGTCTCAACGGGCATGGGTAGTGGGCAGGTACTATACAGGTGTGGTGGGTATGACACTCCTTATGTACATGTTTGCATCAGTCATACCATCAGCAGTTGACAAGTGCATTGTTGTGGTTTCCCCTTTGGCGTTCTCAAGTTGTAGGATGTTCAGAGGTGGGCATAGTGCATCATGGTATGGCATCAAATGCTGATGTTCTACCATGTGTGACTGTTTTGCTGGCTTTGACCCATTGCACCCTGTCTCTCTCTCTCTCTCTCTCTCTCCCTGTCCTCCTCTGTCTTTGTGTGCATCAGCATCATCTGGAGAAGGAGAAGGGGCACCAGTTAGTGGGGAAGCTGCAGCCCACAGGACCCAGGAGGCTGACACCAGCGGAGCCGAGGGGACCAGTGGGACGGAGGGTGAGGAGAGTGCCACGGGGGAGACCAGATCGACCACTACATCTTCTGATTCCTCCTCTGATGGACACTCCCTTTCCATTGACCTCCCATGTGTCCCCCAAAAATGTTTTCTGCATGGGTTTTCCCTGTTCTCCACCACTGACCCAGTCCCTGTTCCCCCAAGTGTCCTGCTGCCCTTCCAATGCCCCTGCCTTCTGCCTCCCAGTCTGCCACTACCCCTGACCCTCCACCACCTGCAACATCGGCCCCGTCACATCCACTGCTCTTGCTGCCAAACCCAATCCCAAACTTAAGCCCACTTCCTCCACTTCCCAGGCAAAGCCCAACCCCCCTTGGCTAAACACCTCCTCCAAGGGGAAGCCCAGGGACCCCCCCTTCCAAGTCTACCGCTAAGGACCCCCTCCAGGCCCAGACGGAAGAACCCCCCTCCAAGCCCAAGGCCCCCTACCCCACCCCCTCACCCCTGAGGTGCCTGCATTCCCCACTGATGCCCCTGCCCTGTGGAGGCCTGCACTTTGCAGTCAGGAGTCAAGTTGGGGCATTAGCTTGTGCCCAGTGTGCTTGGGGCAGTGTGGACCATTGGACTGGCCCGTGGGCCTGTATATTCATTGTTTTATATACAGTTTTAAAATGTATTATATTTATGCACCGTTGGTGTCAATGGTACCTACCTAGCTCTTGCTTTCCTTCAACATGTATGTGTGGTGGTTGTGGGTATTAGCGTGTATGAGTGTGTGTATGTGTGTGTTGGTATGGGTGTTTGTTTGTGTGTGTGTGTGTGGGCATGGCTTCCCGAGTTGTTTGTGTACTAACGTTGTTCCCTCCAGTGTGTGGTAGGCTGGTGTACTTATGGTTGGTGTTGTGGTCGCAGTTGCTGGTCCAGGACTTCCAGGGCCCTGTACAGGATAGGGAGGAGTTGCAATTCGCTTGCCATGGTGCCTACGGATATGACTGTGTTCCTGAAAGTAGGGTTTACCTTTTATATTGTTCATTTCTGCCAGGCTTTTGGTGGCGGTGGTTCCGCACGGAAATCCTGACGGTGTGGAATCTCGTAATATGGTTGTGGGATACTGTCTGACCGCCAGGCTGAAGATGGCTGCTGCCTGGCACGCCAGCCCTTCCGCTGTGGCGGGCCGACATGTGACTTGACTGTGTTCTGCAGGTACCTTCCCAGTACTTGTGATATGGTGTTCCTCACCGCCGGGCCCGCGGTGGTGCATCTGCCAGGTCCACCGCGGCGGTACACTGACCGCTAAACTTGTAATGAGGGCCTTAATCTTTAAAAATTCATATCTCAAATTGTACTGATTGGATTTTTGACATTTTGGTTTTGATTTAATCAGATTAATATCATCTATTTTTCTACCCTCCTGTTGCATCTTTTTGTGGTGTCTTTCATTGTGTTTCTGTAAATAAGTGTCACACAAATGCTTTACACATTGCCTCCTAAGGTAAGCCTAATTGCTCCGTGCCAAGCTATCAGGGGGTGAGCATGGGTTAGTTTAGGGTGAATAGGTTGTAGTCTTTACTTGGAGAGGATGCATACCTCTGCCAACTAGAGACCCAATTTCTAAAAATATAATGAAGTTTAGAACCCCATTTCTATGGGACACCTGTTCAGACAACAAGCATGACTATTGACATGGGCAAAGCTGAAATTCACATTGTTCTAAATTAGACCCTTGACCATCATTCATCAAATACAGAGATTTTTACGAGAGTCTCTGGACTTAATAAAAACAGACAGAATTACTAAGCCACTGGATGAAGGCATCCTAATTCTCTCATTGTGCATCATTCAAAGAGTCATATCTTGAAAGGTCTAATCGTGAAATGTCACATTTCCATCATGGCTATACCTTTCAGTGGTAGTCTATTTCGAGGCAATGACCAGAGGTGCATTAGAGGACGAATTTCCCTTTGGTGGGTTGGACTTTGCAATGGAACAGAGATTTTTACGAGAGTCTCTGGACTTAATAAAAACAGACAGAATTACTAAGCCACTGGATGAAGGCATCCTAATTCTCTCATTGTGCATCATTCAAAGAGTCATATCTTGAAAGGTCTAATCGTGAAATGTCACATTTCCATCATGGCTATACCTTTCAGTGGTAGTCTATTTCGAGGCAATGACCAGAGGTGCATTAGAGGACGAATTTCCCTTTGGTGGGTTGGACTTTGCAATGGAACAGACAAGGTGCCAGCTACTTACCAGGCTGCAGAGCCTGTCTATGCTGCTACAAAGTACCAGTAAACTAGTGGCGTGGAGTTCTTGATAGTCCTCTTCTATCTGCAATTCGGCAGAAAGAGGCACGTAAATAATGCGAAAGGGTTAATTGCTTGAGTGAGTGAAAGGACTGATGGAAAGGTGTGTGGAGAAAGGATGGATGGCTGAGTGAAAGGGTGTATGTATGAATAAATGTATTAATAATTGAAACGATGATATAAATATGGTTGAGTGCAAGAATGAATGGATGAGTGAAAAGGAGGGTGGATGGATTGGATGGATAACAGTGTGGATGGGTGGATAAGTGAAAGAATGGATGAATGCATGAAGGGGAGAGCGGATGGATGAAAGTGTAAATGGCTGGATGAGTGAAAGAGTTGCTGGATGTTAGGAAAGGATGAATGAATTAGTGAAACAGTGTCTGGATGGGTGAAAGAGTACATAGATGGACAGAATAAAAGGGTGGATTGATGGATGAGCAAAAGGATGAATCAGTGGATAAGCGAACGGATGGATGCTGGAACATCATGAACCTCCAACTTTAGAAACTACAGCGGGTGATTTCTTGATCGGCCTCTTCTAACTGCAACCTGGCAGACAAAGAGGAGGGAGGGAGTGAAAGAATGGATGGATGGATGAGTGAAAGGGTGGATGAATGGGTAGATGGATGGGTGAATGGCTTAAAGGCTGAATGTAAGGATGGATGAATGAAAGAATGGATGGATGAGTGAAAGAACTGATGAATGGATGGATGGATACATGGATGATGGATGGATGGAGTGAAAGGGTGGGTGGATGGATGAGTGAAAGGAAGATGACTGAAAAGATCGATGGATGAGAGGAAAGATTAATAAATAAAAGAATGAATGAATGAGTGAAAGGGAGGATGGGTGGGTGAAAGACATTGATGAGTAAAAGTGAGTGGGTGGATGAAAGGGTGGGTGGATGGATGAGTGAGAGAATGAATGGATGATTAGGTGATGGATGGATGAATGAAGGGGTATTTGGATGGTCCAATGAGTGGTTGCGTGGAAGGATGAGTGAAAGGATGCATGGATGGCAGAATGAAAAGTTGGACAGATGGATGAATGAAGGGGAGGGAGGATGGATGGAGTTCAAGGAAGGATGGATGATGTGAAAGGGTGGAAGGAGAGATGGATGAGTGAAAGGGTGGGTGGATTGAGAGATGGATGGAGATGGATGAATAGGTTTGGAAATGACGGGGCGAATGGACGGAATGGTGAAAGATGGAATGATAGATGAAATAATAAATTGATGACAGAATGTAAAGGTGAAATTGTTGATAGATACTTTGATGGAAGAGCCAAGAGAGCTCTTCTTGGGAGGGTCATGATGACTTGCTATGTTTCCTTGGTGCCAAAAAAGCTTTGGTTCGAAGTGGGGGTTAATTTTATGGATTTTCCCTTGCAGTCAGCCAGTACTTAGACATGTTCTGATATGTGGCTTTGCTCGTCTTTGTAGCTTGTGAACTTACCATCTCATCAATGGTTTGTGCAGTCCTAAATTTTGCACTGTTGTGTGTTCCAAGAACTCCTCTTTCCTAGACACCTTTTGGCATACAATGGCAGTTGGTGCATCAAGATACCCGCGTTCTCTGAAAACTAGGTTGTGATGATTCATGGAGGATTCTCCCAACCAAATCTGCAGTTCAAATCGTATCTAGTATTTGTAATTCAAGTGGTATGCTCGCTCATACTGGGCCTGATTCACAAAGGTAAATTCTGATCACAAATGTATTTCACTAGTAGTATATTTACGACTGCAGAGTCTCTTCACATTAAAAGATAGGTTAGTCCTATTTTTTAATATGCAGAGATTCTGCTGTGGTAAAGATACTACTAATGGAATACCTTTGTTAATAGCAAACAATCATAAATTTACAGAAAAGTGTAAGTTTCCCTTTGTGAATCAGGCCCATAAACTACAAGTCCCATATGGATTGTTGAATTCAGGGCTACAATGTGAATTTACCGATAAGAATGACTGACCTTGACATGTTTCATGATTCACTGAAAACAACATATAAGTAATACATATGAACTTATGACTTACCAGATGATCTTTAAAATCTCGTCCCTGTGTGGAATTTGATTTGCAGATAAATGCACATTGCAGGAACAGCAGTGGATGCAAGTGGTACTGAACTACGCTCGCAGATAAATGACAAACCACAATTCAGAAATGAGAGGTAGCATTACTGATGCATGTACTTTATTCAAGTTTGCCCTATCAATAAAAGGACCATAAAAGGTTCAATGATGTAAGAAATACTATCAGTCACACCAATGTTATAACACACATGACAAGATGAAAGCACACATACGGTGGGTGAAATAAAGTATGCACATCGAGGGGTCTGGTGGTGATGACATGAAGTAGTCACACATCCCTTCATCAATGATAACATAAGCAATGAGTGTGACATTGTACCCTAGCATGGTAGAGGTCAGTGCATCAGTAGGGCCATTGCCCTTTGTAGTGCATCATTCGTCAAAAGTAACAATTGTCTAATGTGTAACCCATCACAATGTCACATCAAAATATATTTTAGACAGTGCTGTGTGCAACAGGGAGCACAAACGGTCTGATAGCAGAGAAGAATTTTATTTTTATTTTGAAATCCGTGTGAGAAAAATAAGTTTCAGAGTTAATTATTGTCCTTCTGTGTAGATAGAACCGGTACAATAGACAATGACATCTAACATACTGAAGGCTATCTCAGGACCAATTACTGATCCATGCAGTGATGATGAAATTGTTATGTTGTTGCTGTAGAACTTAATGACCACAAGTAACTACTAGTTATGCCTAGAGCAACAAGACCCGCCCTGCATGTATGTTGGGTATTCAGAAAGAAGTGCCCTGAACACTGCCACAGTTAGTAAGACTATAGAGATGCAGCAATATTTTGCAGATATTGACAACAGAATAATACATTGGCAGAGTCAGACATCCACTGTTGTTGAAGATGGCCTAACATGCCTCGATGCTGATTTAGAACGAACTGAAAAAGACATTGAGGGGCATATTTATACTCTGTCTGCTCCGAGTGTGCGTCAACAATTTTGACGCACAATTGGCGCAAACCTTGCACCATATTTATACTATGACGCCCCACCCCGCGAACGTCAAAATTCTGGTGCGTGCGTCATTTTCTGGATGTGGGAAATCGCCTTGTGTTAATGACATGCAAGGTAGGCGTTCCCGTTCAAAAAAAGACTTGAACACCCTTGCACCATATTTATGCTACTGTGCAAAAATCCTGCATGGCCGGGAGGCGGAGGCGGAAAATGACGCACAGCCCGATTTGCGTAAAAAATAACGCCTGGGTCAGGGCAGGCATTAAAATGGGGCGAACACACCAGTACTTAATGAAAACACACAGAAGCAACAGCAGAGCTCCAAAAGGAAGACATGGAGGTGCTATTCATCCAGCATGCACGAGGACGCAGAGCACAAGACCAACACCAGCAGCTTCCACAACACCAGCAGGGACCCCAAAGGCAATGCCGAAGGCTGGAGAGGATATTCAGGACCAGGACAACCCTTCTGGGACTTCGGCAACAAGACATCATCCAGAGGTACAGACTCAACTAGCAAGCCATTCAGCAGCTGTTGCGCAACATTGAGCCACGGTTGGCACCCAGCTTGCAGACAAACCACACCCTTCCACCAGAGACCAAGCTGCTAGCTGTCCTCCACATGTTGGCTAGTGGCTTGTTTCAAACTACTGGTGCCCTGGTTGCTGGGATCTCACAGCCCTCATTCTCTGCCTTCCTACCCAAGGTATTGGATGCCATCATCTCCCTCACACCCCGCCACATCAGCTTCCCCAACACACAGCAGCAGGAGACCAAATAGGGCTTCTACCAAATCAGCGGCTTCCCACACGTGCTTGGTGCCATTGACTGCACACATGTACGCATTGTTGCACCTGCTGCAACCGAACATCTATACCGCAACAGGAAGCACACACACTCCATCAATGTGAAGGCCATTGTCGATCACCAGGGATTGATCACCAACATCGTGGCAAAGTATCCTGGGTGTGTACATGATTCATTCATCTTCTGCCACTGCACCATCAATCAACACTTCCGGGATGGACGATATGGCAAAGGCCTACCTGTTGGTAAGTACAGAAACCTGCTTATATGCACACAGCACAGCAATCCTGTAGGACACACAACACATACACCACTACATTGACACGTGGCTAGGAAGACAATGAGGTTGTGACACTGCTAGTCATGTGTGATATCCTCACCCAATGGGATACACACCTATGGACAAATGACAGATGCAAATAACAACAGATGCCACTCCAGGGACACAAGGGACCAATTTAAAACAACACAATGACAATGACATGGCCTTAACTGGCAGTACAACTTGGAAGATGAATCTTTCAATATCACATCAATAACACTCAATCACACACCCTTCCAAGCAATAAGTACTGTGTAAGGGGTGTGTAATGTGTTTTGCTGCAGGTCAAACACCATGAGACACATAGCATGATGATAATGACTCTAATGAAGGTGACATGGGATCATTGAGGCTGTACCAATATCTCATATCACTCCTGCTCTGACATTGCCCACTACCAATAAGCGAGTAGACTGTGTTAAGAACACCAATTGATGTGACACTATTGAAAGTGCACATTCCTACACATAGGGTTTGAGACAATTGCACATGTACGCAACAGATGTACAGGCATATGGACCTTCTGACACTCAAACCGTCAACCTCACAACCAAGTTAGCCAGCTGAACTGGACCAGGTTCGGTAATATAGGTACATGTTTGAACATGAGTCAACTCGGCAAGGGCAGATAAATAGGTCTGCAGAGAACTTGTCATACATGGGATATTTGTGCATTGTCAATTGTCAACACGTCAGTGCTGCAAACTCATGGAGATGTGTTGTACAATGTCACTTAGCCAAATCAAAGGGCATCACTGATGTTTAACAAATTCTATTGCGTATGTTAAATTGGATGGGATGTCCAGGCCATATAGATGCAACCGTGTTACCACCACTGTGGAATTGATTCCCTGTATGGAAGTATCATGTCACCCCCAGTTAAGACACATGGACACCTCTTTCACATGACATAATGCATGGGAGTACACAATGTACCGCAAGTATACAAAAATACCGCTGATATCCGGTCAATCAGCCAAACACCAGTTCAGATAATTAAACATCCCAATGTCGATGGTACATCCTAGAAGCCTAGGATTCCACACAATAACACAAACACAGATGAGTCACAGACAACACAAGAGAACAACTGCCATGCAAAGTGATAATCATGGTGCGAGCAACATCAAAATGGTCTCGCTCATTTTCCCTTTCAGCTGATCAGGAATATGGGATACAGCCATGGATCATGACCCATTTGCAAACCCAAGCACAGCATCAGAGCGTGCCTATAATGAGGCACATCGGAGGCAGCCTCCTGTACTCACCAGAAATGGTCTGCAAGATCATTTTGACCTGTGCCATCCTGCACAACATTTGTGTAAGGAGAAACATTCCCCTCTATGAACCAGACCCACAAGTGGCTGAAGAGGAGGAAGGGGAGGATGCTGTTCATCAAAATGAGGGGGACAATCCATACACTGCAGCAGGATTGCGTCGGAGGCAACACATTGTCCACAAACTTCTTTTCAACTATAGTCACCATCACCACTGTCTCACCAAATGCCATTAAACACCTATTCTAATCACTGTATCATGGTCTGGGTAATCATTTATGCATCACATTATCCCTAAGATTCATAATCAGAGTGTAGCCTCATGGAGCATTGCAGCAATACAGATTAGTATACTGGAAAATCCACATCACAATTGATGTGTATGAATGTGCACCCAACTTCACACACACTGTGAATAACATATATCCTGTCCATTTCACATTTGAAGGGTAATATCAGAGGACCACAGCTATGGTGCACATACATGTTGGCAACGTGGTTCATTGCAGCATATGGCACACAACTAAGACACCATCATTCATAAGGAAATAAAATGCCTCATACATGATGCAGTGGATGTGCTATTGCATTGGTAACAGGAATGTATGACCAGACCTTTGACAGCAGTAAGTGTGACATCAGCTATCTTTGCAAGGAGTATGTGTGACAAGAAGTCCATGTGAGCTGCAAATGGATAGCATGAGTGCCCCAGGTATGACTAGCATTGCTCACAAGACATCTCCTGCGCATGCCATCCCAGCTCATAAATCCTGCCACTGCCATGTTTTCTGTCTCTCCCAACCCTTCTCTAGGGGGCCCTGGAAATGAACTGTTTGTACCCAGATAATCCTTCATCTACACACACCCAGACTCACATTCTGACTCCAGTGTGCTTCCCTCTTTAGTATGGCATGCCATAGTCATAGTTCATCTGTCTGCATGGACTTCTGGTCAGATAATGCACTGCCTGGTAGTCTGTAGGACCTGAAATCACCTGTCCATTGCTTCCCATGTGAAAGGCACTGTTGGCCCTTTGAACTTGATTCTCACCTACAGGACTTGTGAGAGACTGAAGCTGCACACACCTGTGAGCACTTCCATGCAGACCAGCCATTTGAACATGCACTGCCCTTGCTGCTGCCTGGAACAGCATAGAAACTGCCATTATATGTATATCCCTGTTATGCATTGCTGTATAAATCACTTGTGCAACACAGGCCTTGGGTTATTGTGTAACGTTGCAGCACACAGGACAAATACAGTTTTCATTTTCCACAGTGTTGTTCCACCTTTGACCAGTCTCAGTCTGCTAACTGTGTATTTGCCGTGTTCATTTTTGTTCCTGACTGACTCTGCATCCTGTTAGCCTGACTGGTTCCTGTCTTTGCATTACCCTAAAGGTTCCCTGTGGCTACATTTGCCTCTTAGTTGCTTTCCATGCCCTCCCTTTCATCCTGGGGTATTGTGTCAGGTATATCTACAATGAATACTCAAATACATTGTATAGTGTAATCAGTTTACTTATCTTATCATGGAGTGGGGCATTTCTTCAAATAGCCTAATCACGGCCCATCCCTTGTCAGGGTTTCATGTATGCATGATTGACAAATAGTGACAGTGTACCATGGCTGTATGTATGGATTGGGTATGGTGCCTCCAACACAACAAACAAAGTTTGATAATGTGCATGAAATGTCAAAACATATTTGTACCCTGACGGTCCACACACTGATTCACATCGGCCCCAACCTATTGATGGGGCTTGCGTGGTGAAGAGCGGTGAGATTAATCAGCACAGAGGCACTGATGTTCCCGGCTGCAGTGGGAAATTTAGAGGCCACCCTGTGTACAAATGTTGTGAGGAAACCTGCCGGTTTTAAATTACTGATCCATTAACTTTGTGAGCCCATCAAGGTTGCCCTGTTGTCAGTCTCATAAAACTTCTGCAGTGCCATAGCTGGACTATCCCCATGTGTGTTCTCATTTCCTCTTTGGCTTTCGTTCAATTCAGCTGTGAAGGATACTTTGTTAATGCAGGGAATGGCTCCACAGACTCATGACTAGACCTGCACGTAACTGTGACAACATGGACTCCAATAATGACACAGGCTACACATGGCCCCACACACTTGAACTGGACACCTTTGTGAAATTAACCACTGGAAATATGTGAACATGTGTTGCATGGTCTGCTGGTCCTCCACTGACACAAGAGAAACATAGGTCATTTATATCACTCAAACTTTGGAGTGACATTACATTTGTGGATTGGTCTTGGGACTCTGTGTTACAAACACTGTACCCACATAGCATTTTCCAATGCCTGACTCATGGGTAGTAACGAAACAAGTGAGCAGGAAGTGGTATCCAACATTCCAGGACATGTGATGGCTTAGTCTTGGAACATTGCCATGATCAACCGTCCTCTATTTATCCTGTGCATGGTTTGTCATTGGAGATGCTTTTGTCCCAAAATTCTGGGGAGTTCACACAGCATTTGTTGCTACATGTATGACAAACACATATCCTTACTCATTTCCACACTGAATAGCATCTGATGGTTATTCACATTGACAACACATGCATACAAGCACATTTATGAAAACACGTCTTGTGGTGTTCACACACTTGGACAACTAAAATTGAAATAGCCAATTCAGACACATTGACACACAGGCAATGAGTAACTGTATTAAGTTGCGTAGCCTTGCTATCCTCTATTGACACACAACCTGCTCAAACTGAATAATACCAATTTGTATTCCAAATGTTTGGGGATCTATTGCGTCAGTGAAGAGTGCAAATCCAGTAAAACAACTAGGGGATCAACGTCCACAGTAGTGTGATCTGCCACATGTGCCCATACACTGGAATGCACAATGTAGGTGCAAACAGCCTATTTCTGTATAGTTACAGCTGTCATGTACTATAAAAATTTGAGAAATGACCCAAACCCAGTAAAAGACATAACTTTTGATGCATATGCATAAAAAATGACACACTTGCGTCAAAAAATGCCGCATATGCGTAGAAAAAGGACGCTCACTGCCATGATACATGCATTAGCCGCAAGCGGTAATTCACACACTGTACCCCATGAAATTGGTTAACAATGAAAAATATTTGGAAATATGGATGCAGGGTAATTTTTAAGCATGTGTTTCAAAAAAAATTACGCACAGATTGTAAGAGTTATAATATTTTGACGCCTCATAAAAAAACGCACCGTATTTGAGGCAGAAAGTGATGTAATAGGATATCCTGTTTACAGAATTGGTACAGTGGGAGTACTTTCACTTTGCAATCTGTGATTTTTCTTGACTGTGTGGCTTTGTTTGGACTTGTCTCTCTGTGAATATTGTGAATTTGTCTCCTGTGTGCTCTTAATATTGTCTTTTGGTGTTTTGTAAGTATCTGTGGTATCCTGTGTAAGTGTATTTTTGTCATTTCTGGTGTCTAATTTTGTCTTTGTACTGTTGGGAGTCTGTTGTGGGTTGTGTTAGTTTGGGGATAGTTGGGCTGTTTTAGGGTTATTTACTTTTCATTTCCCTCTCCTCCTTTCCCTTCATTATCCTCTGTACCCCTTAATTCATTTTTTATTTCAGTCATGTTGGTTAGGCCACGTCTGGGTAGAATGGGTGAGGAGGAGCTAGGGGGATTCATTTGGCTGGTGTGCCACTTCCTCCCATTGATGATCGAGCAGGTGGCAGGGTGATACAGGGGTATCACACAGAGGAAAGGAGGCTTCGGTGGTCAAAGGTCCTATACCATCTGGAACACGGCTACAACACACCACACAACGACCACCAACTAAAGCACTGCTGGGCTGACCTTGTTGCCAGGGAGAAAGACCTGCTAGACCACCTGGGGATTGTGATTGGTGGCCCTGTTGGTGAGTACAATTCAGAGTAATGTGCACATTTAAATGCTCTGTAGTGAAAGTAGCAGATTTGTTGATATGCTGCAGGCAATGTATTTGGACATGTGGAATGCAAGTTAAACATAGAGTGGCCCTGAGTTATACAATAATTGCTACACATTACCGTCATTTGTTGACGCAACAGCTGCACTGAGTTACAACACACAACTGGAGCCTGTAAATTAGTGCTGGCTTCATGTCAATAGATGATGCAAATGTGGCTCTAACATATGTTTTACCCATGGTCTGTGAGTGTACCAGGAAAGACATGTTGTTCACCAGATATTTTCAAGAATGAATGTGTCCCCCAATTATTTCTAATACATGTCTGAAATGTATTCTGGCCCATACATACCAAGTTCTTTCTAACCTCAGGTAATATCTTAGGCTGATAGTTTGACTTTGTTGTGCCGCAATTAGGGATGGATGTCAAAGTTATTCACACGGGTTCATATCTAAATGTTTGGTGCTACTTTCCATAGCTGTAGCACATAAAATGAAGCAAATGATACAAATTGAGGGATAGCAACTATCCGTGGACCTCTGTTCATTGTACCTGTGTGTTTTACATTGGTCTTGGGCTAATGCATTTGCCATCTGTGTTACTCTATAGCTCATAAGTTTTGGGATCATCATGGGATACCTGACATTGAGGAATGCATGGTCACAATGTATTACGTGCATGATGTTCTGCAAGGCACCCCTGACCAATTCCATCATACATATAAAGTTCCCTAATACTTTGCTAGTTTTGTTTGGTACACCCCTGCTGATCTAGTGCAACATATGTTCAATAACTAACTTCCCAGTATGGAGGCTATCACAGACATGGGTGTATGCTAAGATCAGAAGACCAGCATTCCTGGGACGGCTGCCATTCCGAAGATACATACAAATTGAAACCTACATCATCATGATTGACACAGTGGTACATTTGCTAAACCATGTGTTAATAATATCACAGTGTCAGTTTGCTGTATAGCCGTTGATCTACCAACTTGGCAAACGTAAGATGATGAATGTGGCTCACTGTGATTTCCAAAACCCATAATGGGTACACAGGGCAATGAGTGACACATTTCAGGTGCAATGACTACACCTGTGACCATGCAGTCTGTCATGGATGACTACAAGATACACTGTCAGCATATATCTCCTTGTATCAAAATATTAAAACTGGTCAACACATGGCTAGCTTCAAATTGTCACCAATTAATGCACAGTGTCCCTGCCATTATGATGTCATAGGGGGCATATGTGGCTCAGGGTACACTGTTAATGTAGCATATGTAACCTACACACAACACAGGCCCTACATGTAAGGGACCATAGAAAGCATGATAAATCATGACCTTAAATCAACCCACAGGTGCGTCACACAGTAAATGATTGTCCCTTGATGCACAAGCCACAATACCTGAGTGACTGGTATTGCAGTGCTCCAGGAAAGTGGCTTTGCATGTCTCTCGTTACTACAAATGATGAGAGGAGTACACTCCATAAATGACTCTGCAACCAATTGATGGAGCATGTTTGTCACCACATGATAGTTAGGGCCACTGCATGTGTGCAGATATGTGTGTATCACTCACTGGAGTGACCGGGTCTGTATATGTTTGCAGTGGTATGTCTGTTGGAGTATCATCATGCCTGAGAGGCTCGACTTTCAGATTTAATGTTACACACAGTAATTTTATTTGAAAGTGTTGTATAGTGCACAGACATTGAGCACATTTCTCCCTTACATGCTTTACAGGTGGACCTGCTCCCTACACAATCGGAGAAGAGGCTCAATTTGCGGACCCAGACATATCCAGTAAGTGTTGATATTTCAGTTCTGTGTTGTGTTTGCAGCTGTTGTGTGATTGACTCTTGTGTGTTGGAGACATAGCAAAGTATGATGTGCTGGTAAATGATCTGATATGTTACTTGAGTGGAGTTTCACTTTATTTCCATCTTTGAGTTGGACAATCAGTAGCGTATAGTCATATTTTGGGATTGTAGTGCAGCCCTGTAGGCATGGGCATCTGAAGAGGGTGACATTTATTTTGGAAATTTTTATAAATAAAAATTAGCAGAGGCCCATATTCATGATTTAGTCAACAATTCGGACCCTGAATCTCACAGAATAGGGATGCCAAAGTCTTAACCACAGACTTGAGCCTCCCTGTTCACTAATGAACATGTTCGACTGTATGTTTGACTTCCTAGCAGCACCTAGCTCCACATGTTGTGCTACGTGTATGTGGCACTTGAGTACAATGTCATAGGTGTGCATGCAACTCATTTCCAGATGTGTGCTTGTATCTATCTGCTTGTTGTAAGACAGGTATTAGTGGTATTAAATGATGTTGACAATTGTCTGCATTTACAAACATACATGTGGGTGGGATTGTCCAAGGCTTTGGTCTATCCTAGTTGGACATCCTCCTTACCTGTGGTGGACTGCCCAAACTAATGTACAGCTGTCCAAAGCTTCCTGGGTGTCCTTGATGTTTTAAAGTATGTGTTGCTTGTCCATCCCTTCCCTGAGGCACAGGCTTAGGGTTATCAAATGTGTACCTAGGTGTGATGATCCAAGGTTAGTACACAGACATGTAAATCTATAAATCACTTGTCCAAACCTAGGGTACCCACTCATGATTAGCAACTGGATTCCATCCTGGCAATTCCATTTACAAATCACAGATCTCGTGGCCCTTGATTGTCATCCAGAAGATAGTCATAAATTGGCCTGTCACATGTGGAAGACTTGCAGCATTTTTTACGTGACTAATGGCTAAACAATGATGCATAGGTCATTTAAGTTGTCACACATCTTTTAGAGCATTGCTGTGCTTTTAAAGAGGACATGTGTAGGCTGCGTTGGCATGTACTTCCTCAGGGAGAATCTGTGATCTGTATGGTGATATGGCCTGTTTCAACTACATTAGATGTATTGTCTGATTCTCATCAGTAGCTATATCACACAATGAAGTACCTAATGTTTGGCTTTGTCTTTTTAACAGCAGTCAATATGGATGCCATCCAGATTTGTGAGTTTCAGCGCTGGGCGATGCGTTACCGCCATATTCTGGATATGGAGTCTCGGTTCCGCCACATGGCACAGCATTATCGCCATGAAAGAGCCTCAGAAGTGTGGAGGGCATTTGCCCAAGGGGGCCCTTTGGTGTCCACAACAGCCGCCACCACCAGCACCACCACTACCACCCAGGTGGCACCAAGGATATCAGGCACCACTGCGGGACCATTGACTTCCACTGCTCCGGGACCACTGATAGCGGCACCTGCACCTCCCCTTACAAGCAAGGCACCTGCAACCGGACACACATCTACAACTGGCACTCAGACCACCCCTGCAGCAGTCATTGACCCTGCAGATTTCAGAGTGATGCAACGTGACATGCAACGTATGGTGCGCCGACTGGACAGGCTGCAGCAGGAGGTGTCACAAATTAATAAGAAGGTGTGTGCCATCAAGAAGACCCTGCGGAGGGCGAACTTGTGACAATTATACCCTCTGCCATTATTCCCTCCCATCCCTCCTCTTTCCTGGTTCTTTTAATTAGTAGGTTTAGGGGGCTTAGTGTTAGGTTAGAATAGGCTATTAGTTTAGTTAGTAGTAGTGGGTTGGGGGTATAATATTTTGAAATGTTATTTTATTATGTGTGTGGGTGGTTGATGATGTTGGGGTTTGGTGTTTAAAAAAAATAAAAATATATAAAAATATAAAAATACAAAAAATTGTATATTTGTTTAGTATAAGATAGTATGTGGTTAGGTTAGTTTATGTTGTCCTCCATGTGTGCCGTCTTATAAGGAGGCTGGGGGGGGGGGTTGATGTTTAGAGTGTTTAGTTAAATGTGATAAGTCAGTTTAGCTTAGGCTAGTTAGGGCCAGTTGCGGGTAATGTGTAGTTAGGATAGGTTAGGTTAGGTAAGGTGTTTCCCCAGGTTTTATTATCCTTTTTTACTGTTAAATAAATATTTAGGTACTCCTTTACAGTATGTGTCATATGCTTGGGGATCAGGGCCTTGGCATGGGTGAACAGTGTCTCTTTAATATTTGCATTTGTGTCCCATCCTGCAACCAAATCCAAATTGAGCTGTCACATTGGCAGCTACACCAGAGCTACTTTGCTAAGAACCTGCCACCCATTGCACCCACCACTCAAGATTACTATGGATCCTAATGTGTTGTTCATTTTTTATGTGTGTTTTCAATCTCACATACTGTGGGACCAGGTTTGGTATTGAGGACACTGTGTTATGTCTGTCTGCAGCCTGATGTTCAAGTGAAGCCTTATAAGTTGTGTGATGGTATATTCTCAAGTAGTATAGTATACATGACTCACACCTATCATTTGTTACATTTTACAGCCAAGTTACTTATTTGTGTTTACACTCGTACACATCCATTCCTGCTGTATGGTGTGTGTGGAAAAAAATGTAACAAATGTCACATATGTAAAGATTGTCTAGTACAATAATTTGAAGGCAATATTTTTTGGCTTAGACATCCCTTGAAGAAGACTTATTCTGTCCAACACAGCATTTTACTGTATAGTTTTGAGTTACCTTAGAATTTACCTTTAGGAAGGGTAGATCATGGTACAATCCATACCCCAGTGCATAGTTATCAGCCCACATTCTTTCAGGGTAGTTGTATTGACATTCGATGGGCATTGACATGAGGCAAACATCATTAATCTCCCTCACGGTTAATGTGTCACATTACACAGAGACAAAGTGGTTGTTGAAGTGCTATTTATTTTAAAGTGCTGTTGTGCTATATTTACATTGTCCATGATTGTGAGTCCATTAGTGTGACACCTTCCATTGTGATCCTACACAAGTGCAAAATGACATGTCATTGTACATGCTGGGGTGAAGTGTCATACAGTGCAGAGGGACATGATTTGCCAATGAGTTAGTGAGAGACAATCACAGGGCATTGTGACAAGGTAAACAGTGGGCTGGAGAACAGTGCTTGAGAGCAGCTGTTGCAAGACTAGCATGTTACAAAGCACAGGGCCTTGGTTATAAGTGGCTAGGTGGCAGGGACTAGCGTTACCAAGTACTCTTACAGGTGAAGGTGATCTGTTCCACATCTTCATCTTCTGATGTGTGTGAGTTGTCTCCTATGCCCTTGGTTGTGGTGGGTCTGAAGGGGCAACACACACCTCAGTGTTTGAAGATGTGGAGTCACACATCCCGGTAGCTGCCCACTGTGGGGCTATTAAGGGCAGTACTGCAACAAGGAGGAGCTGCTGGTTCTTAAGAATAGCAGCCACATCACTGTGGTAGGCAGCCAGGTCGGCCCTGAGGGGGTCAATATTACATTCATGCATGTGTTGAAAAGTTTGTTTTTGGAGGTGTTGTGTCATCTTTCTTACATCTGTGCTTGTTTCCTTCACACTTTTTTCAAGTTCTTGCACGATTGATGTTCGCCCTTGCATGGCTGCTGCCTGTTCTGCAGTTCACATCATGCACAAATGCACCCCCTCTATGCTGGCTGCCATATGTTCCATCCCCACCTGCACCTCCTTGGACAACTCCCAATGTACTCCAACTACAGTTCTCTCAAAGCTGGTGCCAGTGTCGTCAGAGTCCTCAGCTGGGTTGGAGCTGGCAGGTTGTACAATTGGGGTGGTGGGTGGGTCCTCTGTGATGGCTGCTGTATCTGTGCTCCTTCTTGCAACTGAAGGTGGGGTCTGGAGGGTTCCAAGGACATCTTGGAGGGTCTGCTGGCTGAAGTTTGTCAACTTGTCATCCATGTCATCAGAGAAGTCCAGGACAGGCATATCCCCAGGAGAGCCTTCGTCCTCTGCAATGAGATATTGTACAATTAATGTGTCTGTGTTGTGGCATTTGTAGTGTGACGTGTCTGCCTTCCTATTTGTTGCACATTGTGATATAGGTTCCTGCTCATTGTTCCTGTCTATAATATTAGCATTCTCCCAGGCCTATGCCCCACCTGCATGTCACATGTAGTGTGGTCAGTTTGGGGACTTGTCGGCATCACATCCTCTAGGTGTTGGTTCTGCCCAGATTGTATATTGCCACCTTCTTGTCCTACTCAACCCTCCGTCTACTTCCATTCTCATGGTGAGGCCTTGCACTGGCTGTGGGTCTTCTGATGACACTTGCACCACACTTAACAATCTGTAACTGAGACAGTCTCTGATATTTCACATCCAGCTATGTGTTGCTGAGACCTAGCATAACTATGTATAGCATTGGCATGGCACGCTACATATGTCAGCATTGGTAGTGTGTAATGTTGATGTTGGAGAATGTTTGCTACATTGTATTGCACTGATGGTCATAGCAGTGTTCCATTTCCTCTTCTGACTGTCCGGGTGTATTTCACTAGCCGGTGACATATGTCCTCCACCTCAATGCTGTTGTCTGAGAAGTATAACATTTGGGATGTTGCATGGTGTCATTGGAGCTATTGTGACCCAGGCACAAGGTAGACCCTGACTTATGCAGCATGGGTATGACATTAGTGCTGTGTACCTCATAATGTTTATGACAATGGCTAATGTTTGTAGCAACTATGGACATTCACATTTGACAGGATTAGAACATTTGTATTGATTTCAGGGGATTGATAATGTTGTCATCCTGAACCCTCTAATTTAGGTGTGTTTGATCCATGGGCACGTAACTGCCATTAGCTACTTGACCTGCACACACAGCAGAGGTGGTAGTGGTAACTGTTGTCAGTATTACATTCCACTTGCGGATATGGCCTGAGACTGTTAATTGAGCCCTAGTTAATGTAGGGAGAATACCAGCAGGCCAGTTTTACATTGTATCCTACCCTCCTGGACTGGATTTACCTTTCCAACATCCTTGGAATGGCAGCATACCCCCATGCAAAGGTTGTTGTTGTAGTTTTAGTACTGTGCCCCAGGTTTCCTCTTAACAGCCCACGCCCCCGTGCCGTGCCCATTTACCCATGCCACTCCCTGAATATCATGACTTACATGCATTGTGTAGTAGGTATGTCCACCCCCCTGCTTAAAGTTAACATTTGTGCATTTTAATTCCCCATGCGACTTACCCTGCATCTGTGTTGTCTCCTGGTAGTCTGCACTGTCCTGTCCTTGAATCCCTGTGACGATCTCCTCAGGGATGAAGGCTGCCACCATCTCCTCCATGTGGTCCAGGGCCTCCTGCGGTGCTGGACTCCCACCTCCAGTCTGCAGTGCTGCCTTCCTGTTCCTGGCCATCTTTTCCTTGGTCCTGTGCTTGCAGTCATTCCAGTGTTTCCTCCACTCGATGACTGTTCTCTGTACTTCTGCCACACTGTTTATCTTGTCGACAATTTGTTGCCTTATTGCCTCTCTCCTACTAATTGGCAATTTAAAGGTGACAAAAAGTGGGTGCTGGTCACTTCTTTCACCAGAATTTCCTGCTCCTCTGCACTGAACCAACACTTTTTTCTCCTTCTCCCTCTCCTGGGTCTTGTGTGGGTCCGCCTGGCTGGTTTCTGGTCTGTTGTCATCTTCCTGGGGTCTGTCCCAGCATCGAGGATCCATTTTGGCTCTCCTTAGCACATTTTGCAGTGGTTGACGCTATTGCATAAAAAAAAAGCACATATCCGGTTTGCGATGTCGTGAACCGGCTCACAGTCATTTTCGCCACGTTAATGTCATTTCTCTTTATGACGTGACGCATTGGTTTGAGTAAAAAAAAAGACTCACACCTGTGGTTTGCGCCGCCGTGCGTCAAAGTATAAATTTGATGCCCGAGCGGTGCAAAGAAATGGCGTTCGCCGGCAGTACATTTTTTTACGCAAAACTGCGTTGCCGCAGTTTTGCGTCAAAAAGTATAAATATGGCCCTGAATGTTTGTAGATCTTAAAGAAGACGCAAAGTACCATAATTCCCTCTTTGTGCATTTAGATAACTCAACAAATGTCATAGATACTATAGCAAACAGTACAGCACAATAACATAGCAACCTTGAGCGCCTTAGCAAAAAAAGCAAAAAACGAAAACACCCTCTGTACAAGTTTGGAGGATACCTGAATGGACTTCTAAGAAGACTTAGAAGTTCACAAAGCGCCTAATGAGGTTGAAACATTGGATGAAAAAATGTCAGCTGACCTGAAAAATGTTGCGGCATGGGACAGTTTGTGTAAATACAAACTGGACTTACTACCAACATTATAGATTTTTGCATTAAAATGCATACTAATTTGATTAAATCCCCAGCAGAGACTAATCTATTTAGTCAGAGAATTCTGTTTAGGATTACGCAATTGTAAGAATCTTTGGGGCATATTTATACTCTGTTTGCGCCAGATTTGCGTAGTTTTTTTTAAATGCAAATCCGACGCAAAGCTAACTCCATAGTTATACTTTGACGCTAGACCCGTCTAGCGTCAAAATTCTTGGAGTTTGCGTAATTTTTTTGCGTGGATACCTACCTTCCGTTAATGAGATGCAGGGTAGGCGTTTCCACGCAAAAAATGACTCTAAGGCATTTGCGCCTTATTTAAACTCCAGTGCAAAAATGACGCACGGGAGGGGGCTGGCCTTAAAAAATGGCGCGCAGCCGCATTTGCGTCAGTTTTTAACGCCTGGTCAGGGCAGGCGTTAATGGATCTGTGGGCTCGGCAGGAGCCCAGAGGGGCCCTCCCATGCCCCCAGGGACACCCCCTGCCACCCTCGTCCACCCTTGGAGGACGCCCATGTATGTGGGGACCAATCTCAGGTAAGTACAGGTAACTTGGGCCCCCCACATGCCACTGTGCCCAATGGCCATGCCCAGGGGACAGAAGTCCCCTGGGCATGGCCATTGAGCAGTGGGGCATGACTCCTGTCTTTGCTAAGACAGGAGTCATTTCCATGGTGGTTTTGCATCATAAAATGACACGAGTCAGGTTAGCGTCAAAATTTTTGACTCTAACCTGACTTGCACCATTTTTTGACGCACAACCCCCATTATTCCCTACGCCAGCGCTGCCCGGTTCGCGTCATTTTTTTTTACGCTCACCAGGCAGCAGCGCCGGCTAGCATCATTCCATAAATATGCCGCCCGGCTGGCGCGTTGGAATGGGGTTAGCCCGCGTAAAAAAATTTGACGCAAAACTGCGTTAGCGCAGTTTTGCATCAAAAAGTATAAATATGGCCCTTTATTCTTAATATAAAGTATGACTATGTCGGAGTGAAACATGTGTGGGTCAAACAATAGCATCTCAGAATAACACATTAATTCCATCACATGTTGATTCGTCAGATAATGAGGGACAAGATGTGAGTGATAGAGCCAGACTTTGGGGGTTATTACAACTTTGGAGGAGGTGTTAATCCGTCCCATATGTGACCGATATACCACCAGCCGTATTACGAGTTCCATAGGATATAATGGACTCGTAATACGGCTGGTGGTATATCCGTCACTTTACCGTCACTTTTGGGACGGATTAACACCTCCTCCAAAGTTGTAATAACCCCCTTTATGCGTGAAAAGCAAACAACGTTAGCAGCATTGGCTCAACATGAAAAAGAAGGAGGAAGGAAATAGAGGCAAAGAAGACATTGCTAGAGAAGGTCAGGCAATAAACTTCAGATATGCGATAAAAACAGCAAGAATTAGCTGGCGTTAATGATAATCAGGGCTCACTTTTTGTGATTAATGTGTCCAATATGATTCTTGGTGACGAAGAAAGAAGAGTATTATTTTATGGTTTGGAATTTTGCTCCAGCAGTGATATAGATTTGAATTTTTCAATGTAGACTTATTTGTTTGCACACAAAGTACAATTGACTAAATATTTTGCTTCTAGTTTGCCATGTGTAGATATATCTAATATTCTCAGAATTAATGATGTATCTACTTAACTTGTACTGCATACATTAGACCAAAAAGCAGGGGATTTACACATTTCTGTTGAACATGTTATTGATCTAACTGAATGGGGCATTGATTCTTTCCCTGTAGCCAGTGGGTTTAAGCCTAATCTATCTTTTGTCAGTGAGAAGATTTATTGATTTCTACATTTGAGGTGTATTTTTGGGAAGAATACATAAGCGGTTTGAGCACACAATGATAAAGATAGATAAATGAAAATGATGCAAACTGAAAGTATTATAATTAAGCCCTCCTATAAGGAAAGCATGTGTGTGTTGGAAAGTCAACCATTTTGCTCTGATCACCCCCATTTTTTGACTGATACTGGTGGTAACTGTCTCTGAAAGTGCCCTGGGCTTTTCATACCAGGCCAATGGCCAGTGTTCTGTCTTCTAAGGCTACATGGTAATTGGTATAATTCTGGTTGGTTAAGACAACCTACCTCTAAGTCACCTGTATATGGCAGGACATGAAGGTCTTGAGACCACTGTCAACTTCATGCACTAGAGTGTGCAATGGTGTGGTATCTGGTACCATTTTAACGCCAGATCTGCCTTGCCAGCTGGTTTTAAAATAAAACTATTTCTAAATTTGACTTTGGAATCAAAAGTACTTCCAAAGTCAAAACCTACCTTTTGTAACTTATACGTTACCCCTAAAGTTTTCCTTAGGTGCCCCAAGGGTAGGGTGCATTGCCATAAAAATCAGGGACAATATAACTCATGTTTTATATGCCATGGTAAGGAAAAACAGCCAAAGTTGTTTTTCACTATTGTAGTGCTGCTAGCTACCTAGGCTAAAATGGGAAGACTTTGTTAAACTTAATAAAGTCTATCTTTGCTTGGGAGATAGCTAAAAATATCATTCGAAGTATCAAAATAATGATTACAATTTATCCAACTACTTGCCAAGGTCAGATTTATTATAACCATTACAGCAGAGTTGCTTTTGCTTACTATTCTGAGGTTACCTAAAGCAGCCCTTTAGCAGCCTCTTCTCATTAGTCAGCCTTTGATAGTCTGAGCCAAGCTGCTTCCTGAGTAGGTTTGAAGAGGCCTTGGTTTGAAACAATACAGCCATTGGGTGGGAGAAGATTTGCTTCCTGGGGAGGACAGGGAGAGGAAGGGGGCTGGGGAGATAGGCTAAACTTCAAAGGAAGGAGAACAGATGTCACAAGAACCAGGCTAGCCTCCACTTATTTGATCCCACAGTCAGTTGGGAGCCCTCCTAATTAGAATAGGCGAGGGTCTGGACGAGGAGTATAGTGAGTAGTTAGCCATACAAATACACACACCAATGAGAGATTTTCTCCATTTTGATTTTTGGAGAACAGTGCATTCTGGAGCAAAAATATGTCACACTTTCCAGAAATTGGTCATAGCAGAGGGAGATAACGTTATCCCTATTGGTTGGGTTGCCCCCCTCTTGTCTGCCCTGAATGAAGCATAATTATGGAAGGGCTGCAGGAGCTCCTCAGAACACTGACTGGAACAAACAAAGAAGGAGGAGGACTGCCCTGCTGGACTCTTAGGCTGCACTAAAGAAGGCTTCTACTAAAAAAGACTGCAGCTACTGCACTCACAAGGCTCCACAAAGAAAGGACTGTGTCTGACTCAAAGGAAAAGGTCTCCCTCATCAGCAACAGGTACAATAGTGCTGGAAGAAATCCCCTGCAAAGCCAAAGAGAGGATCACCCTAGCTGATGAGTTGCAACTGGATTTTTCCTGGACTGTGCAGGTGCATTGTGAGAAATTGAGTCCTATACCCAAGAGGCAATGTTGAGTCTCTGAACCCTTGGACTGAACAAGTGGACACTTATTTTCCCCAAAGGAACTGAGAAACTTTAAGATTTGAAAGCTTTGAAATTTTCTAAAAAGCTACGCAGGAAAGCTCCAGGAGGAGACCCGCTCGAAGTCGAGATTCAAGCCACTCGCAAATTAGCTGGACCACAGTGGTTTGCCTCACTGAAAGCTCCAGAGCTCATCGCCTTCAACTTCAAGGACAAACACTTCCAGAGTCTTACCAATGCATTTTGCTTCAGTAAGCTGCCATCATCAAGTCAAACTTCAGGTCTGAGAAGCCCGAGGACACACTGACAAGTCCCTCAATGAGAGAAAAGCTCCAACAAAAAGACTAAGAACCTGATTACAAGTTTGGCAGTAAAGTTACCGCAGTGGAAACAGTGTGGTTCTCCCTGACTGACCATGAAGATTTCTGGATTGTGTAGGTCTGGTAGTAGGTTGACTAAGACGTCCTTTGCCCAATGTTTTTATGACCAAAAGGCCAGCAGAGTCCAGTCCACTGCCAATTGTCTGTTTAAACCAGCCACATGGCTGAATATGCCATGATCACCTCATGTTGTTCGATGTTCTGGGAGAAGGTTATACCAGACAGACCACTTGTCTTCATTGTGTCAGGAGTGATGCTTCCTCACTACTGTGTTTCATGTGATGGAAGCCATATTACATATGACATAGCATAGAGTGCACTTTTGTTGCAGTGACTGAACAGTGCTTCCCTTTGATAATTTTTGATTTCACAGTGACGTGAGTATGCAAACCGCATGTACCAAATGGTGCAGTGTTGTGCCATCCCAACAAGAATGAAGCCTGTCAATCAATCAATCAATCAATCAGTTATTTGTATAGCGTGCTACTGACCCGCTAGGGTCTCAAAGCGCTGAGAGGGGAAAGGGGGTTTGTTACTGCTCGAACAGCCAGGTCTTGAGGCGTTACCTGAAGGTCAGCAGGTCCTGGGCCTGTCGTAGGTGGATGGGGAGGGAGTTCCAGGTCTTGGCGGCGAGGTGGGAGAATGATCTGCCGCCGGCTGTGGTTCGGTGGATACGAGGGTCGGTGGCGGGGGCGAGGTTGGCGGAGCGGAGTTTGCGGTTGGTAGTGTAGAAAGTGAGTTGTTCGTTGAGGTAGGCAGGGCCAGAGTTGTGGAGTGCTTTGTGAGCATGGGTGAGGAGCTTGAAGGTGATCCTCTTTTTGACGGGGAGCCAGTGTAGATCTCTCAGGTGGGCTGAGATGAGGTTGCAGCATGGGATGTCGAGAAGGAGGCGTGCGGAGGCGTTCTGTATCCGTTGCAGTTTTTTCTGGAGCTTGCCCGTGGTTCCCCCATAGAGAGCGTTGCCGTAATCCAGTCTGCTGCTGACAAGGGCCTGGGTGACCTTCCTTCTGGTTTCGGTGGGGATCCACCTGAAGATCTTGTGGAGCATGCGGAGGGTGTTAAAGCAGGAAGATGAGACGGCGTTGACTTGCTCAATCCTGAGTCCAGGATGAAACCTAGGTTGCGTGCATGGTCGTTGGGGGTCGGAGCGGTCACTAAGGTGGCCAGTCACCAGGAGTCGTCCCTGGCGGAGTGGTTGGAGCCGAGGATGAGGATCTCCGTCTTGTCTGAGTTCAGTTTCAGGCGGCTGCTCTCCATGCAGTTGGCGATGGCTTTTATTCCGTTGTGGAAGTTGATTTGGGCGGTGGCGGGGTCCTTGGGAAATGAGAGGATCCGCTGGGTGTCATCGGCATAGGAGATGATGATGAGGTTTTGTGATCGGACGATGTTGGCGAGCGGTGCCATGTAGATGTTGAAAAGGGTCGGGCTAAGTGAGGATCCTTGGGGAACGCCACAGATGGTCTCAGTGGCTTCAGAAAGGAAGGGAGAGAGGTGGACTCTTTGGGTTCTGCCGGAGAGGAAGGAGGTGATCCAGTCCAGGGCTTTGTGGCAGATCCCTGCGTCGTGGAGGCGTGTGCGAAGGGTGTGGTGGCAAATGGTGTCGAAGGCAGCCAAGAGGTCTAGGAGGATGAGGGCCGCAGTTTCGCCTTTGTCGAGCATGGTCCTGATGTTGTCGGTCGCGGCGATGAGGTCGGTCTCGGTGCTGTGGTTGCTACTGGAACTGGATTGAGAAGTGTCAAGCGTGTTGTTGTCTTCAAGGAAGCAGGTCAGTTGGCCATTTACGATCTTCTTAATGACCTTCGCCGGGAAGGGGAGGAGGGAGATGGGCTGGGAGTTCTTGAGATCTCTTGGGTCTGCTTTGGGTTTCTTTAGAAGGGCTTTGACTTCGGCATGCTTCTAGCTTTCCGGCAACGTGGCGGTCTTGAAGGAGCTGCTGATGATCATTTGGAGTTGGGGGGCAATGATAGAGCTTGCTTTGTTGAAGACATGGTGAGAGTAGGGGTCAGAGGGTGAGCTGGAGTGGATGGTGCTCATTGTTTTGATGGTATCCTCGTCGTTGATGTGGGTCCACCTCTTCATGTCATTGAGATCCTCTGACATACAGCAAACATCATAGGTGAATGGGCTTCTAGGAATGCAATCTGAAAATGATGATGTCCCCAGTACCAAGCCTGATTGAGAATGTTCATAGTGCAATATGTACCATGATGATGTGTGCATTTGTAGTAGAAATTTCCTAAAATCTAGACCATGATTCTCTCTAGCCTACTTTCCTATGGTACATGTGGTAAGTATTTGAGCTACCACAGTACAGTTTTCATTTTACTATCTTGAACTGGACATATGATGAAGTACCATCAGAAAAATGAAATCATTGCAAACTGAGCCTTTGCATGTCAAATGATCCCTGCCACAGTGCTAATTGCATCTCCCTTGCTGAGTGACTTGCCCATCATCACATCAAGATATTGTTTCAGGGAAATTAGCATTATGGGAATTTGGGGCTTGTGTGGACACTATAGAGATGTTCTATTATTAGCCATTATACCTTGTGTGATCAGTTCAGGATGCTATGCTACAAGGCCCAAAGTATACAAGGTGGTCAACTGTCCGAGTGAGTGTTCATAAGTTCATGTTTCTGCTAATCCAGCACACTTGCATGTGCTCATGCTAATGTTGAAGGCCATGTAGTGAGCCAGGCAGCTGCAATAGTCTGTGCACTTCTGTAATCTTTTGTGATTGAATCTTATGGTCAGATGTATTAATACAGATGCAATCAACCGTTTTTTATGTGTCAATTCAGGTTCATCCATGGCAAGTGAAGGAGACAGTGCCAATGTTGTTGGAGAAGCATCTGGGCACAGTGGTTCTGGCTATGCATCTCAAGACACTGAGGAACTCAGTGGCCCAGATGGTGTGGGGAGTGCCACAGAGGATGGTAGCTCAAGCTCTTCATATTCTGAGTCCTCCTTTAGTGGACACTCATGAGTGGTGGCAGACCCCACAGGATATCTACCATCTTCATCCATGTCTGCCACCCCCAGCTCCATCAGCACCCTCCCTGTTGCTCCCCACCCAGTTGGTCGGGCCCACTCTCCTGAGAGGGGAGCTTATCTCCTTTGCTCCAGGTACCTCAGCCACTGCCCTCCCCGCTGCACAGAGCGAGGAGACTACTGCCCTCCTGAGGACTATCTCTGTGGGTCAGTGTGCAATTCTGAATGCCATCCAGAGGCAAGGCAGCCATCTGCAGCACATGGTGGCCTACCTGGAAGGCATTTATAGTGCAATGCCTGCCCTACAGAGATTCTTCCAGGCTCTGGCCTCCTCCCTCTGAGCAGCCTCCTATCACCCCATCTTATTGTCCGTTTGCCTAGCCCTTCCCCATAGCAATGCCCCATTCCCCTACCTGTCCAAAGAACATATGTACATTTACACCCACACTCCGATACTGACCCAAGCAGCACATCCCCACATAGGCAACAATACCACAAAAAAACAGGTACCCATCCAAACACACAGATACTACACATACCACTACAGACTCCATCACTTGCATTACCACCACACTCACCACTGACAACACCACATCCACTTACTCACACCATTCTGAATCACATCCACACACACCACAGATGATACTATAAACACATATACACAACATGCCCCCACTACCACATCTTCAGCCTGTATAGAGAACTTTGAGGTACCTGCCTTGCCCAATGGATGCCCCTTTGTGAGGAGGTTATCCTGGCAGTATCTGATGAGGCACGTTTGATGGCACAGCACTGTGCACACCTCAGTTGTGGTTGCACTGGCCATTGTCCTTTCCCTTACAAATTATTTTTTTGTCCAAAAATTACATTCTGTTTTTTGCTGTAACACATTAGTCCTTGCTTTACTTTTCCCTAGCAACTTTTAGAAACATACATATGTTACATCAGTTTGATTGTGACACAATGTCATTGTGTTTATACATTATGGCAGGTTATACTCCACATATATTCATGTTGTACTTTGCTATGAACATGCACAGGTTGTAATGGTATGTGTTAGTGATAGGCTTTTCTGGGCAGGCATTCATCACGGTGCTGCCACTTGCCCGGCCTAATTTCTGTGCTTTGTAACATTCGGATATGGGACTGCAGGTGTGTTATTTTCACACTTAGGCCCTAATTACAACCCTGGCGGTCGGTGATAAAGCAGCGGTAATACCGCCAACAGGCCGCGTTAAAAAAAATGGAATTTGAACCATGGCGGTTATCGCCATCCAAAACCGCCACTTTAACACACCGACCACAAGGGTGGAAACGGCTGCTGGGCTGGAGACTTCGGTCTCCAGACCAGCGGCCGCCACAATCCCTCCCTCGGGATTTGACCCGGCCTACCACAATGGTTTTTGTGACAAACATACCAAGAATCCCTTCCCTGGCACTGATAGGGTCTTCCCCAGCCCCCTCCCCATCCCCAAAGCCCTCCCCCTCCTGCCCCGCACATATACACACCTACACATGCACCCATATACACACATGTACACACGCATACTCACCACCACCCATGCATTCACACATACATACCCACACACCACAACACACACCAACATACCTTATCACACACATGCATTCACAACACACAACACTCACAATCACTCATTCACATATGCATCCTACACGACTCACACCTGCATGCACGCATACCACTACATACACCCCCCACATACAAACAACACCCCCCACCCCCTCTCCGGTCGGAGAACCCGACTTACCTGCTTGCAGGGGGTCCTCCGGCTGGAGTCCGCAGCGCTGCTGTCAGCAGCAGTGTCTGCCAGCAAAACACTGCCAGGCCGTATCCTTGCTCCTGATACGGTCAACGGTGTTTTGCTGGTGTGGCGTTGCTGCTGTCAGCAGCGCTGCCTTACCGCTGTCCGCCGCCATGACCATCAGCGGTCATGATACCGGTAGACATCTGGTAGCCACAATGGCTGTATACTGGTGCCCGTCGCTGTGGCGGTAGGCGGTTGATACCGCCAATGTTGAAATGAGGGCCTTAATGTTGATCAGTGTGACTACGTTTGCATATTTTAATTTTGCGACCAGTACAGGAATTCTATAGGTTAGGGGGCATTTGCATGGATGCATATGTTGGACGTCTCCAAATTGTGCCAGACATTGTTTTGTGTGATATTTCAAATGGTAAGGTTTCAGCTAGTCCTAAGGATTGTCATCTTCATTTGTCTTGCACTTCTCCCTATGATGTAAGTTTGATATGTGTTGACTGTGTAAACGTTTTTTATTTATTTATTCTCACCTGGAGGGTGGTTGGTTCACATGGCTTTTTGTCTTCTTTTTGTGATAGGTGTCCACTATTTTATTTGTAGTTTACACCTATTTTAGTTCTATGTGAGGAATGGAGTTACTGATGTGTTTGTTCAAATATCGTGTACTTCCGCGTTGGACATATATGTATGGCACTTGGTGATGTCTATGCTATACGTTTCATCAGAGGAGCTATGCACAGGGATTTTTTGGGGCATGGGCAGAGTGGACTGTGGCTCAGGGACCCAGACTTTAGGATAGCATTTTACAAATGGGTTGTTTAATGTGCCTGATGTGTGAGAGTCTGTTGCAATAATGTAGCACAGGAGGTATGTTTCAGTTTCATGCAGCATCCCTACTTGAGTTTCTTGTGTAGCAATACTGGACCTAGCCTGTGAGAAGTTGGAGGGTGCAGTGGTTATTTGTTGTGATGTTAGTGTTGACCTATTGATGTGTTAGTTGTTGTATTGACACACATCACTATCCCTGTCAAGTTTTGGGCACACATTTAAATTTTGAAGGAGTGTCCCTGTGCTGTGTCTGTGAGCTGGCCGAAGAGGGAATCAGATGAGTGACTTAGGAGCAAACATTATTAGTTGTTCCAGAGAGGGACCCACCAAATAGTTTTGCCCCTGGGACCCCTGAACCTTATATTGTACCTGTCTGTGCATCTGTTAATCGAAAAGTAAATGGAAGCAGGTGAGATAAGGACTTACTTTTGGTTGCATCCACGATAGTGTGGGTTTTGGCAGTCATCAAGCAGCACCAGCAGTGGCAGCACATGTATGATTGGCTCTATCATGGCAAAGGACATGTGCAGATGAGTAGAGGTAAGTTTCCTGCCTTTTATCCCTCCTTTTCTGCCAGCTCAGGTGTGGAAGTTTGGCCACCACAGTCACGTTGGTGCAAGGTGCATAGTGATTGGACCGGCGGTGGAACTGGTTGTCCACCCTCAGATATATGCATTAAGCTTGACCGCTGCCATTAGGGTCTGAGTTTCATGGTAGTGACAGTAGTGCCATGGTTGTCTTTCGTACATGCTCCCATTTAACTCATAATTGGGTGGGTTGGCCATGGCACACCCACAATGTTTTTGGGCAAATGGCTACCTGAAAAAAATCTAGCTTGTGAGGTAACATGGACAGCTCTGAACAGGTCTCATGTCCTTGAAGCTCAGGATAGGCCATTGCCAGAATGCATGCCATTAGGGGGTTCAGCTGCTGGCGTGCACACATCCCCATTGGGAGTACCTCCCCAGCTGGATCTCAGTGATCTTCTTGGTCCAGCCCCTCAGGCCCTCCCACCAATGAACACTGCACTGCACTACCCCATGGTCCACACCTTTTGGGAGATGGCTTTCTATATGGTACGCTGCTGATGGGTAGTGACCTGTATGGAGTGACCCCTGACCTGTTTTTAAGGTCAGAGCTCACTCCACACGCTGCACAGCTCCACCCGACTGCACCTGTGCCCTCTACCCCGCCCTCGCTGCTTCAGTGAGTTTGAGGACCTTCACCACGCTCAGACACCCGCCTGCGTCTCATCCCTGTTGTCTAGTGGGTTTCCGTAATATTGCATGTTTGTCTAGTATCTGTCTTTCTTTTGTGCCATTTTCTGTGCTTTTCCTAGTTTTGTAGCCTATTTTCCTCTTTTTGACCTTGCGCCCACTTTCCACCCTTTTTCGGCTCTTCAAAGCTGTTCTTTTCATCCTTCCCGCCGCTGCATCCCTGCGCCTCTGCCCCCTCGTGCCCCCATTCGCACACCGCTGCCGCCTCCCAGCTGCTCCTCCCTCCCACCTCCCCTCCTTAATTGCGGCTGCAACGCAAAGCCAGAGCCGCGCCAGGATCGCGCCCAGCGCCAGACCCCATGGCCCACGTGTCCCCCACGCCGCCCAGAGCTGCTACAATGGCAACAAACTCCACGCCCTCAACACAGGCTGCTCCGCTGCCTGCTTCCAAGCCACCTGAGGCTCACCCACGGATCCTTCACCTGTCGGATCTGCAGCTTCACCTGCCCCCAAGCCGGCCAGCATCATGCCAGAACCACACACATCCACCTCAGCTGCATCCTCCTAAAACACCCGCTCCGTCCACAAGCACGCCGTCGAACTCTGGGACCTACTCACCTCATCTTCCCCAGAAGTCGCCTTCCTCACAGAAACTTGGATGACCCCCTCCTCAGAACCCTACATCGCTATAGCCATCCCTTAAAGCTGTAAGATCACCCACAGAGACCACACCAACAGACCGGGAGGAGGGATCACCATAGTCCACAAGAAAACCGTCAGAATCTCGATCAACACCAATGATACCCTTGACGCTGCCGAACACTTACATTTCCAGATTCATATCAACGCCAACAGCACCCTCAGAGGAACCCTCGTCTACATGCCCACCAGCCCCTGGCCACAGTTCAGTGATTCCATTGGCAACATAATCAGCACCCAGGCCTTTGCCTCTACAGACCACATTCTCGTCTGTGACTTGAATTTTCACCTCAAGAACGCCAAGGACAACAACTCCACTGCCCTGATCGCCAACCTCGCCAACCTCGGTCTCAAACAACTTGTCACAACGCTCACCGACTCAGCCGGCCACACGCTCAATACCATTTTCCCTGCCAGCAGCCACGTCACCTTTAGCCATACCACCGAACTCCACTGGACCAACCACCGCTGCGTCCACTTCACCTGCCAGAAACCTACCACTCACTACCACCCACAACAGATCCCTCGCTGCAGCTGGAACAAGATCACTGAATATCAGCTGATCTCCACCTGTGCCCGCCTCCCAGCACCACCGACCCCAACACAGCCGCCTTCAACCTCAGACATTAGATAGGTGACTGCACCAACACCCTTCCTCTGTTCAGGAAACCCTCCAACAACCGCACCAACTCTAAGGCCCTCTGGTTCACCACCGACCTTCAGGCCTCCAAGCGGGAGTGCCGAAAAATCAAGAAGAAGGGGCGCCACGTACAAACAGAGCAACCGCGCTGCCCTCAAGATAGCCATCCGTAAGCACCACCAGCTTATCCGAACCACCAAGAGATCCTTCTACAAAGATTGCATCGACAACAACGCACACGACAGCAAAGAGCTCTTCAGCATCGTCAAGGAACTCGCCAACCCCAGGTCCTGCTCCTCCGACCCCCCTCCTTCACAAGACCTCTGCGACTCCCTCGTCTCCTTTTTCCACCGCAAGATTACGGACATCCACGACAGCTTCAACTCCTCGACCCCCACACCCACCACGGCCACCCCTAACTCCAACGCACACACCCACACCAACCTCCTGCTCTCCTGTACCCACATCAATGACGAGGTCACCATCAAAACCATGAGCACCATCCACTCCGGATCACCCTCCGACCCCTGCCCCCCCATGACTTCAACAAAGCAAGCCCCATCATCTGTATGATTGGCAACAGTTCCTTCAAGACCGCCACCTTCCCGGAGTGTTGGAAGCACACCGAAGTCAACGTCGTGTAAAGAAACCCAAAGCAGATCCCGGAGATCTGAAGAAGTACCGGCCCATCTCCCTCCTTCCCTTCCCGGCAAAGGTCATCGAGAAGATCGTCAATGTCCACGCTCTCATCAGCAGCAGACGGGAATACGGCAACGCTCTCTACACTGGAACCACGGCCAAGCTCCAGAAAAAACTGCAATGTATACACAACGCCTCTGCACGCCTCATCCTCGACATCCCATGCCGCAACCACATCTCAGCCCACCTCAGAGACCTACACTGGCTCCCCGTCAACAAGAGGATCACCTTCAAACTCCCCATCCTTGCCCACAAAGCTTTCCACAATGCTGGCCCTGCCTACCTCAACGAACGACTCACCTTCCACACTCCCAACTGCCAACTCCAGTCTGCCAACCTCGCCCTCGCCACCGTCCCTTGCATCCACCGAGCTACAGCCGGTGGCAGATCCTTTTCCCACCTCGCCGTCAGGACCTGGAACTCCCTCCCCATCCACCTACGACAGACCCAGGATCCCCTGACCTTCAGGAAACGCCTCAAGACCTGGTTGTTCGAGCAGTAGCAATCTCTTTCTCCCCCCTCAACCCGCATCAGTGCCTTGAGACCCTAGCGGGTGAGTAGCGCGCTTTACAAATGTTTGATTGATTGATTGAGTGATATGGTCACAAGAGAGGAAAGAACCTTATGTCACTGCAATTATTTGGCTACTGTTTTTTGTTGTTATACAATTTGTCTACAATTAGCACAAGGCAAAATCAAAAGTGAACACATAACAAGTTTGTTTCCCACATGTGTAGCACTCCAAAGAGATGTATATACAATTGGATAGTTTTCTTCTGATCAACCTCATCCCTGGTCATGTCTTACAGTGACTAAGCCAACAAACTAACATGACGTAGCCTGGGGCCATAACACATATACTGTGTTGCTAGCCACTATGAAAAATTATACACCAGTCTGAACTTAAGAACAACACACTATGGGCATATTTATACTCTTTCTGCGCCGAATGTGCGTCAAACATTTTGACGCACATTCGGCGCAAACCTTGCACCATATTTATAAAATTACGCTCGATTTCGGGAAAGCCAAAATTCCACCGTGTGTGATATTTTCTGGATGCTGGAAACCGCCTTGCTTTAATTACATACAAGGTAGGCGTTCCCGTCCAAAAAATGACTTAAACACCCATGCGCCATATTTATGCTACAGCACAAAAATCCTGCACAGCAGCTTCCACAACACCAACAGGGACCCCAAAGACAACACAGAAGGCAGGAGAGGATATTCCGCACCAGGACAACCCTTCTGGGACTCCGGCAACAAGACATCATCCAGAGGTACAGACTCAACTGGCAAGCCATTCAGCAGCTGCTGTGCAACATCGAGCCACAGTTGGCACCCAGCTTGAAGACACCCCACATCATTCCACCAAAGACCAAGCTGCTAGCTGTCCTCCACATGATGGCAAGTGGCTCGTTTCAAACCACTGGTGCCCTGGTTGCCGGGATCTCACAGCCCTCATTCTCTGCCTTCCTACCCAAGGTATTGGATGCCATCATCTCCCTCACACCCCACCACATCAGCTTCCCCAACACACAGCAGAAGCCCCAAGAGACAAAACAGGGCTTCTATCAAATCAACGGCTTCCCACACGTGCTTGGTGCCATTGACTGCACACATGTACGCATTGTGCCACCTGCTGCAACCAAACAACTATACCGCAACAGGAAGCACACACACTCCATCAATGTGCAGGCCATTGTCGATCACCGGGGATTGATCACCAACATCGTGGCAAAGTATCATTGGAGTGTATATGATTTATTCATCTTACGCCACTGCACCATCATTCAACACTTCCAGCATGGATGATATGGCAATGGCCTACTTGTAGGTAAGTACAAAAACCTACTTATATACACACTGCACAGCAACCCTGTAGGACACACAGCACATACACCACTACATTGACACGTGGCCAGGAAGACACTGAGGTTGTGACACTGCTAGGCATGTTTGGTATCCTCACCCAATGGGATACACACCTATGGACAAATGACAGTTCCAAATAACAACAGATGCCACTCCACAGACACAAGGGAACAATTTAAAACAACACAATGATAATGACATAGCCTTACCTGGCAGTACAACTTGGAAGATGAATCTGTCAATATCACATCAATAACACTCAAACAAACACCCTTCCAAACAGTAAGTACTGTATAAGGGGTGTGTAATGTGTTTTGCTGCAGGTAAAACACCATGAGTCACATAGCATGATAATGATGACTACAATGAAGGTGACATGGAATCATTGAGGCAGTACCAATATCTCACATCACTAAGCAAGTGGACTGTGCTAAGAACACATATTGATGTGACAATATTAAAAGTGCACATTCCTATACACACGGATTGAGACACACAGCAGCTGTACAGGCATATGGACCTTCTGACAATCAAAACGTCAACCTCACAACCAAGTTAGCCAGCTGAACTGGACCAGGTTCAGTAGTATAGGTACATGTTTGAACATGAGTCAACTCGGCAAGGGCAGAGAAAAAGGTCTGCAGAGAACTTGTCACACATAGTATATTTGTGCATTGTCAATTGTCAACATGTCAGTGTTGACAACTTATAGAGATGTGTTGTACATTGTCACCTAGCCAAATCAAAGGGCCTCACTGATGTTTAACTAATTCTATTGCATATGTTAAATTGGATGGGATGTCCAGGCTATATAGATGCAACCGTGTTACCACCACTGTGGAATTGATTCTGTGTATGGAAGTATCATGTCACTCCAGTTCAGACACATGGACATCTCTTTCACATGACATAATGCAAGGGAGTACACAATGTACTGCAACTCTACAAAAATACCACTGACATCCGGTCAATCAGCCAAACACCAGCCTAGGATTCCACACAAAAACACAAACACAGATGAGTCACAGACAACACAAGATAACAACTATCATGCAAAGTGATAATCATGGTGCTAGCCACATCAACATTTTCACACACATTTTCTCTTTCAGCTGATCAGGGGTTTGGGATCCAGCCATGGATCATGACCCCATTTGCAAACCCATGCACAGCATCAGAGCGTGCCTATAATGAGGCACATCGGAGGACACGCACCATAGTCAAGAAGACTTTTGGCATCCTGAAGTCAAGATTCAGGTGCCTCGACATCACCGGAGGCAGCGTCCTATACTCACCAGAAATGGTCTGCAAGATCATTTTGACCTGTGCCATCCTGCACAACATTTGTGTAAGGAGGAACATTCCCCTCTATGAACCAGACCCAAAAATGCCTGAAGAGGAGGAAGAGGAGGACGTTGTCCATCAACATGAGTGGGACCATTCAAACACAGCAGCAGGATTGCGTCGGAGACAACACATTGTCCAAAACTTCTTTTAACTATAGTCACCATCACCACTGTCTTACCGTATCATTAAACACCTATTCTAATCACTATATCATGGTCTGGGTAATAATTTTTGCATCACATTATCCCTAAGATTCATAATCAGTGTAGCCTCATGGAGCATTGCAGAAATGCATATTAGGATCCTGAAAAATCCACATCACATTTGATGGGCATGAATGTACAGCCAACTTCACACACACTGTAAATGACATATATCCTGTCCATTTCACATTTGAAGGGCAATAGCGGAGGACCACAGCTATTTCACACATACATGTAGGCAACATGGTTCATTGCAACATATTGCACACAACTAAGACACCATCATTCACTAAGGAAAAAAATGCCTCATACATGAGGCAGTGGATGTGCTATTCAATTGGTAATAGGAAGGTATGACCAGACCCTTGACAACAGTAAATGTGACATCAGCTATCTTTGCAAGGAGTATGTGTTACAAGAAATCCATGTAAGCAGCAAATGAATAGCACAAGTGCCCCGGGTATGACTAGCATTGCTCACAAGACATCTCCTGCACATGCCATCCCAGGTCATAAGTCCTGCCACTGCCATGTTCTCTGTCTCTCCCCACCCTTGTGGAGGGGGCCTGGGAAATTGACTATTTGCACCAAGATAATCCTTCATCTACACACACCCAGACACACATTCTGACTCTAGTGTGCTTTCCTCTTTAGTATCATATGCCGTAGTCATTGTTCATTTGTCTGCATGGACTTCTGGTCGGATAACGCACTGCCTTGTAGTCTGTAGGACCTGTAATCACCTGTCTATTGCTTCCCATGTGAAAGGTACTGTTGGCCCTTTGAACTTGATTCTCACTTACAGGACTTGTGAGAGACTGAAGCTGCACACACCTGTGAGCAGCTCCATGCTGACCAGCCATTTGAACATGCACTGCCGTTGCAGCTGCCTGTAATGGCATAGAAACTGCCATTATATGTATGTCACTGTTATGCATTGCCGTATAAATCAATTGTGTGACACAGGCCTTGGGTTATTGTGTAACGTTGCAGCACACAGGACAAAAACAGTTTACATTTTCCACAGTGTTGTTCCAGCTTTGACCAGTCTCATTCTGCTCAATGTGTATTTGCCTTTTCATTTTTGTTCCTCATTGACCCTGCATCCTGTTAGCCAGACTGGTTCCTGTCTTTGCATTACCATAAAGGTTCCCTGTGGCTACATTTGTCTCATAGTTGCTTTCCATGCCCTCACTCACCTCCTGGGGTATTGTGTCAGGTAGGTCTACAATGAATACTCAAATAAATGTTATAGCGCAATCAGTTTACTTATCGTATCATGGGGTGGAACTTGTCTTCAAATAGCCGAATCATGCCCCATCCCTTGTCTGGGTTTGATGTATGCATGAGTGACAAATAGTGACAGTGTACCATGGCTATATGCATGGATTGGGTATGGTGCCTCCCGCACAACAAGCAACGTTAGATAATGTGCATGAAATGTCAACACATGTTTGTACCCTGACGGTCCACACACTAATTCACATAGCCCCCAAAATATTGATGGGGCTTGCGTGGTGAATAGCTTTGAGATTAATCAGCACAGAGGCACTGATGCTACCAGATGCAGTGGGAATTTTAGAGGCCACCCTGTGTACAAATGTTGTGAGGAAACCTGCCGGTTTAAAATTCCTGATCCATTAACTTTGTGAACACATCAAGGTTGCCCTGTTGTCAGTCTCATAAAACTTCTGCAGTGCCATAGCTGGACTATCCCCATGTGTGTTCTCATTTCCTCTTTGGCTTTCGTTCAATTCAGCTTTGAAGGATACTTTGTTAATGCAGGGAATGGCTCCACAGACTCATGAATAGACCTGCACGTAACTGTGACAACATGGACCCCAATAATGATACAGGCTACACATGGGCCCACGCACTTGAACTGGACACCTTTGTGCAATTAACCGCTGGAAATATGTGAACACGTGCTGCTTGGTCTGCTGGTCCTCCACTGCCACAGGAGAAACATAGGTCATTTATACGACTCAAACTGTGGAGTGACATTAGATTTGTGGATTGGTTTTGGGACTCGGTGTCACAAAAACCGTACCCACATAGCATTTTATAATGCCTGACTAATGGGTAGTATCAAAACAAGCGACCAGGAAGTGGTATCCAACATTCCAGGACATGCAATGGCTTAGTCTTGTAACATTGCCATGATCAACCGTCTCCTATCTATCCTGTGCATGGTTTGTCACTGGAGATGCTCATGTCCCAAAAATCTGGGAAGTTCACACAGCATTTGTTGCTACGTGTATGACAAAACACATTTCCTTTCTCATTTCCACACTGAATATCATCTGATGGTTGGCCACATTGACAACACATGCATACAAGCACATTTATGAAAACACATCTTGTGATGTTCACACAGTGGGACAACTAAATTTGTAAGAGCCAATTTACACACATTGACACACAGGCAATGAGTTACTGTATTGAGTTGTTTAGACTTGCTTTCCTCTATTGATGCACAACCTGCTCAAACTGGGTAATACAAATTTGTATTCCACACGTTTGGGGATCTATTGCGTCAGCGAAGAGTGCAAATCCGGTACAATAACTAGGAGATCATTGTCTGCAGTAGTATGATCTGCCACATGTGCCTATACACCGGAATGCACAATGTAGGTGCAAACAGCTTATCTCTGTATAGTTACACCTGTCATGTACTATAAAATGTCAGAAATGACCCAAACCCAATAAAAGACAGAAATGTTGATGCATACGCATAAATTAAGACACACATGCATCAAAAAATGCTGTATATGCGTAGAAAAATTACGCTCACTGCCATGATACATCTATTGTCCCTGAGAGGTAATTCCCATACTGTACCCCATGAAATTGGTTAACTATGAAAAATATTTGAAAATATGGATGCAGGGTAATTTCTAAGCAAGTGCGTAAAAAAAAATAATGCACAAACTTTAAGCATTATAATATTTTGACGCATAAGAATAAAAAAGTACCGCATTTGAGGCAGGAAGTGATGTAATAGGATATCCTGTTTACAGAATTGGTACAGTGGGTGTACTTTCACTTTCACTTTGCAGTCTGTGATTTTTCTTGACTGTGTGGCTGTGTTTGGACTTGTCTCTTTGTGAATATTGTGAATTTGTCTCCTGTGTGCTCTTTATATTGTCTTTTGGTGTTTTCTAAGTCTCTGTGGTATCCTGGGTAAGTGTATTTTTGTCATTTCTGGTGTCTAATTTTGTCTTTGTACTGTTGGGAGTCTGTTGTGGGTAGTGTTAGTTTGGGGATAGTTGGTCTGTTGTAGTGCTATTTACTTTTCATTTCCCTCTCCTCCTTTCCCTTCATTATCCTCTGTACCCCTTAATTCCTTCTTTTTTTTCAAGCATGTTGGGTAGGCCACGTCTCGGTAGAATGGGAGAGGAGGAGCTGGAGGGATTCATTTGGCTGGTCTGCCACTTCCTCCCATTGATGATAGAAGCAGGTAACCGAGTGCTACAGGGGTATCACACAGAGGCAAGGAGGCTCTGGGAGCAAAGTTCTTGTACCATCTCCAAAGAATATACAACACACCGCGCAATGACCACCAGCTAAAACACGGTTGGGCCGACCTTGTTGCCAGGGAGCAAGACCTGCTGGACCATCTGGGGATTGTGATTGGTGGCCCAGTTGGTGAGTACAATTCAGAGTAATGTGCACATTTAAATGCTCTGTAGTGACAGTGGCAGATTTGTTCATATGCTGCAGGCAATGTTTTTAGACATGTGGAATGCAAGTTAAACATACAGTGGCCGTGAGTTATACAGTAATTCATACACATTACCGTCATTTGTTGACACAACAGCTGCACTGAGTTACAAAACACTACTGAAGCCTGTAAATTAGTGCTGCCTTCATATCAATAGATGATGCGAATGTGGCTCTAACATATGTTTTATGCATGGTCTGTGAGTGTACCAGGAAAGACATGTTTTTAATCCAGATATTTTCAAGAATTAATGTGTCCCCAATTATTTCTGATACATTTCTGAACTGGATTCTGACACATACGTACAGAGTTATTTCCGACCTCAGGTAACATCTTAGGCTGATAGTTTTACTTGGCTGTGACACAATTAAATTAGGGATGCCAAAAGTAATGCACACGGGTTCATATCGAAATGCTTAGTGCTACTCTCCATAGCTGTGGCACATAAAATGAAGTAAATGATACAAATTGAGGGGTAACAATTGTCCATGGCCCTCTGTTCATTGTACCTCTGTGTTTTACATTGGTCTTAGTCAAAATAGCTGGACCAGAGCTAATGCATTTGTCATCTGTGTTACTCTATTGCCATGAACTTCTCATAAGTTATTTGATCATCATGGGATATCTGATATTGGGAAATGCATGATCACAATGTATTATCTGCATGATGTCGTGCAAGGGACCCTTGACCAATTCCATCATATAAGGTTCACTAATACTTTGCTAGTTTAGTTTGGCACACCCATGCTGATCTAGTGCAGCATATGTATAATAACTAACTTCCCAGTATGGAGGCTATCACTGACATGGGTGTATGCTAAGATCATAAGACCAGCATTCCCGTGACTGCTGTCATTCCGAAGGTACATACAAATTGAAACCTACATCATCATGATTGACACAGTGGTACATTTGCTAAACCATGTGTTAATAATATCCCAGTGTCAGTTTGCTGTATATTCGCTGATCAACCAACTTGTCAAATGTAAGATGATGAATGTGGCTCATCTGTAATATCATAAAACCTATAATGGATGCACAGGGCAATGAGTGACACATTTCAGGTGCAGTGACTACACCTGTGCCCATGCAGTCTGTCATGGATGACTACAATATACACTGTCAACATGTATCTCGTTGTTGTATCCATATATTAAAACTGGTCAATCTATGGCGAGCCTCAAACTGTCATCAAGTAATGCACAGGATCCCTGCCATTATGGTGTCATGGGGGCATATGTGGCTCAGGGTACAGTGTTAATGTAGTATATGTAACCTAGACACAACACAGGCCATACATGTAAGGGACCATAGAAAGCATGATAAATCATGACCTTAAATCAACCCAGAGGTGTGTCACACAGTAAATGATTGTCCTTTGATGCACAAGCCACAATACCTGAGTGACTGGTATTGCAGTGCTCCAGGAAAGTGGATTTGCATGTCTCTCATTACTACAAATGATGAGAGGAGTACACTCCATAAAGGAGTCTGCAAACAATTGATAGAGCATGTTTGCCACCACATGATAGTTAGGACCACTGCATGTGTCCAGATATGTGTGTATTACTCACTGGAGTGACCGGGTCTGTACATGTTTGCAGTGGTATGTCTGTTGGAGTATCAACATGCCTGAGAGCCTTGACTTTCAGATTTAATGTTACACACAGTAATTTTATTTGTAAGTGTTGTACAGTGCACAGACATTGAGCACATTTCTCCCTTTCATGCTATACAGGTGGACCTGCCCCCTACACAATTGGTGAGGTGGCTCGAATTACGGACCCAGAAATCTCCAGTAAGTGTTGATATTTCAGTTCTGTGTTGTGTTTGCACCTGTTGTGTGATTGACTCCTGTGTGTTGAACACATAGCAAGGTATGATGTGCTGGGAAATTATTGGATATGTTACATGTGTGGAGTATCACTTTTTTTACATCTTTGAGTTGGACAATCAGTAGCGTATAGTCATATTTTGGGAATGTAGTGCAGGCCTGTTCGGCATGGCCATGTAAATAGGGTGACATTTGTTATTACATTTATATTAAGAAAATTTTGCAGAGGGCCATATTTATAATTTAGTCAGCAAGTCAGAACCTGAATCTCACAGAATAGGGATGCCAAAGTATTACCCATAGACTTGAGCCTCCCTGTTTACTACTGAACATGTTCGACTGTATGTTTGACTTCCTGGCAGCATCTAGCTTTGCATGTTGTGCTACGTGTATGTGGCACTTGAGTACAATGTCATAGGTGTGCATGCAGCTCATGACCAGATGTGTGCTTGCATCTATCTGCTTGTTGTAAGACATGTATTAGTGGTATTAAATGATGTTGACAATTGTCTGCATTTACAAACATAAATGTGGATGGGATTGTCCAAGGTTTGGGTCTATCCTAGTTGGACATCCTCCTTACCTGTGGTGGACTGCCCAAACCCTTGTACAGCTGTCCAAAGCTTCCTGGGTGTCCTAGATGTTGGAAAGTATTTCTTGCTTGTCCATCCCCCCGTGATGATCCAAGTTTAGTACACTGACATGTAAATCTGTAAATCACTTGTCCAAAACTAGGATATCCACTCATGATTAGCAACTGCATTCCATTCTGGAAATTCCATTTACAAATCACTGATCTTGTGGCTCTTGATTGTCATCCAGAAGATAGTCATTAGTTGGCCTGTCACATGTGGAGGACTTTTTTTCTATGTGACAAATGGCTGAGCAATGATGCATAGGTCATTTAAGTTGTTACACATCTTTTGGAGCATTGCAGTGCTGTTAGATAGGACATGTGTAGGCTGCGTTGGCATGTACTTCCTCAGGGCAAATCTGTGATCTATATGGTGATATGGCCTATTTCAGCTACATTAGATGTATTGTTTGATTTACTTCAGTAGCTATATCACACAATGAAGTACCTAATGTTTGGTTTTATCTTTTTTAACCCCTTCGCTGCCAGGCCTTTTTTTGCCTATTTGGGGCAGTTCGCGCTTAGGCCCGCATAACTTTTTGTCCACATAAGCTAACCAAGCCAAATTTGCGTCCTTTTTTTCCAACATCCTAGGGATTCTGGAGGTACCCAGACTTTGTGGGTTCCCCTGAAAGAGGCCAAGAAATTTGCCAAAATACCGGGAAAATTTTGTTTTTTTCAAAAAAATTGGAAAAAGTGGCTGCAGAAGAAGGCTTGTGGTTTTTCCCCTGAAAATGGCATCAACAAAGGGTTTGTGGTGCTAAACTCAGCAGCTTCCCAGCTTTCAGGAACAGGCAGACTTAAATCAGAAAACCCAATTTTTCAACACAATTTTGGCATTTTTCTGGGACATACCCCATTTTTGCAATTTTTTGTGCTTTCAGCCTCCTTCCAGTCAGTGACAGAAATGGGCATGAAACCAATGCTGGATCCCAGAAACCTAAACATTTCTGAAATGTAGACAAAATTCTGAATTCAGCAAGGGGTCATTTGTGTAGATCCTACAAGGGTTTCCTACAGAAAATAACAACTGAAAAAGAAAAATATTGAAATTTAGGTGAAAAAAACATAAATGTTTCTCTACGTTTTACTCTGTAACTTTTCCCTGCAATGTCAGATTATCGAAAGCAATATACCGTTACGTCTGCTGGCCTCCTCTGGTTGCGGGGATATATAGGGCTTGTAGGTTCATCAAGAACCCGAGGAACCCAGAGCCAATAAATGAGCTGCACCCTGACGTGCATTTTCATTCTATACCGGGTATACAGCAATTCATTTGCTGAAATATAAAGAGTAAAAAATTGCTATCAAGAAAACCTTTGTATTTCCAAAAAGGGCACAAGATAAGGTGTTGAGGAGCAGTGGTTATTTGCACATTTCTGAATTCCGGGGTGACCATACTAGCATGTGAATTACAGGGCTTTTCTCAAATAGATGTCTTTTTTACACACTCTCCTATATTTGGAAGGAAAAAATGTAGAGAAAGACAAGGGGCAATAACACTTGTTTTGCTAATCTATGTTCCCCCAAGTCTCCCGATAAAAATGATACCTCACTTGTGTGGGTGGGCCTAGCGCCCGCGACAGGAAACGCCCCAAAGCGCAACGTGGACACATCCAAATTTTTGGAAGACAACAGAGGTGTTTTTTGCGAAGTGCCTACCTGTAGATTTTGGCCTCTAGCTCAGCCGGCACCTAGGGAAACCTACCAAACCTGTGCATTTCTGAAAACTAGAGACCTAGGGGAATCCAAGGAGGGGTGACTTGCGGGGCTCGGACCAGGTTCTGTTACCCAGAATCCTTTGCAAACCTCAAAATTTGGCTAAAAAAACACATGTTCCTCACATTTCTGTGGCAGAAAGATCTGGAATCTGAGAGGAGCCACAAATTTCCTTTCACCCAGCGTTCCCCCAAGTCTCCCGATAAAAATGATACCTCACTTGTGTGGGTAGGCCTAGCGCCCGCGACAGGAAACGCCCCAAAGCGCAACGTGGACACATCCAAATTTTTGGAAGACAACAGAGGTGATTTTTGCGAAGTGCCTACCTGTAGATTTTGGCCTCTAGCTCAGCCGGCACCTAGGGAAACCTACCAAACCTGTGCATTTCTGAAAACTAGAGACCGAGGGGAATCCAAGGAGGGGTGACTTGCGGGGCTCGGACCAGGTTCTGTTACCCAGAATCCTTTGCAAACCTCAAAATTTGGCTAAAAAAACACATGTTCCTCACATTTCTGTGGCAGAAAGATCTGGAATCTGAGAGGAGCCAATAATTTCCTTTTACCCAGCGTTCCCCCAAGTCTCCTGATAAAAATGATACCTCACTTGTGTGGGTAGGCCTAGCGCCCGCGACAGGAAACGCCCCAAAGCGCAACGTGGACACATCCAAATTTTTGGAAGACAACAGAGGTGATTTTTGCGAAGTGCCTACCTGTAGATTTTGGCCTCTAGCTCAGCCGGCACCTAGGGAAACCTACCAAACCTGTGCATTTCTAAAAACTAGAGACCTAGGGGAATCCAAGGAGGGGTGACTTGCGGGGCTCGGACCAGGTTCTGTTACCCAGAATCCTTTGCAAACCTCAAAATTTGGCTAAAAAAACACATGTTCCTCACATTTCTGTGTCCGAAAGTTCTGGAATCTGAGAGGAGCCACAAATTTCCTTCCACCCAGCGTTGCCCCAAGTCTCCCGATAAAAATGATACCTCACTTGTGTGGGTAGGCCTAGTGCCGGCGACAGGAAACACCCCAAAGCGCAACGTGGACACATCCTAAATTTTGGAAAAAAACAGAGGTGTTTTTTGCGAAGTGCCTACCTGTAGATTTTGGCCTCTAGCTCAGCCGGCACCTAGGGAAAACTACCAAACCTGTGCATTTCTGAAAACTAGAGACCTAGGGGAATCCAAGGAGGGGTGACTTGCGGGGCTCGGACCAGGTTCTGTTACCCAGAATCCTTTGCAAACCTCAAAATTTGGCTAAAAAAACACATGTTCCTCACATTTCTGTGGCAGAAAGTTCTGGAATCTGAGAGGAGCTACAAATTTCCTTCCACCCAGCGTTCCCCTAAGTCTCCCGATAAAAATGATACCTCACTTGCGTGGGTAGGCGTAGCGCCGGCGACAGGAAACACCCCAAAGCGCAACGTGGACACATCCTAAATTTTGGAAAAAAACAGAGGTGTTTTTTGCGAAGTGCCTAACTGTAGATTTTGGCCTCTAGCTCAGCCGGCACCTAGGGAAACCTACCAAACCTGTGCATTTCTGAAAACTAGAGACCTAGGGGAATCCAAGGAGGGGTGACTTGCGGGGCTCGGACCAGGTTCTGTTACCCAGAATCCTTTGCAAACCTCAAAATTTGGCTAAAAAAACACATGTTCCTCACATTTCTGTGGCAGAAAGTTCTGGAATCTGAGAGGAGCTACAAATTTCCTTCCACCCAGCGTTCCCTCAAGTCTCCCGATAAAAATGATACCTCACTTGCGTGGGTAGGCCTAGCGCCTGCGACAGGAAACGCCCCAAAGCGCAACGTGAACACATCCAAATTTTTGGAAGACAACAGAGGTGATTTTTGCGAAGTGCCTACCTGTAGATTTTGGCCTCTAGCTCAGCCGGCACCTAGGGAAACCTACTAAACCTGTGCATTTCTGAAAACTAGAGACCTAGGGGAATCCAAGGAGGGGTGACTTGCGGGGCTCGGACCAGGTTCTGTTACCCAGAATCCTTTGCAAACCTCAAAATTTGGCTAAAAAAACACACGTTCCTCACATTTCTGTGCCCGAAAGTTCTGGAATCTGAGAGGAGCCACAAATTTCCTTCCACCCAGCGTTCCCCCAAGTCTCCCGATAAAAATGATACCTCACTTGTGTGGGTAGGCCTAGTGCCGGCGACAGGAAACACCCCAAAGCGCAACGTGGACACATCCTAAATTTTGGAAAAAATCAGAGGTGTTTTTTGCGAAGTGCCTACCTGTAGATTTTGGCCTCTAGCTCAGCCGGCACCTAGGGAAACCTACCAAACCTGTGCATTTCTGAAAACTAGAGACCTAGGGGAATCCAGGGAGGGGTGACTTGCGGGGCTCGGACCAGGTTCTGTTACCCAGAATCCTTTGCAAACCTCAAAATTTGGCTAAAAAAACACATGTTCCTCACATTTCTGTGGCAGAAAGTTCTGGAATCTGAGAGGAGCCACAAATTTCCTTCCACCCAGCGTTCCCCCAAGTCTCCCGATAAAAATGATACCTCACTTGTGTGGGTAGGCCTAGTGCCGGCGACAGGAAACACCCCAAAGCGCAACGTGGACACATCCTAAATTTTGGAAAAAAACAAAGGTGTTTTTTGCGAAGTGCCTACCTGTAGATTTTGGCCTCTAGCTCAGCCGGCACCTAGGGAAACCTACCAAACCTGTGCATTTCTGAAAACTAGAGACCTAGGGGAATCCAAGGAGGGGTGACTTGCGGGGCTCGGACCAGGTTCTGTTACCCAGAATCCTTTGCAAACCTCAAAATTTGGCTAAAAAAACACATGTTCCTCACATTTCTGTGGCAGAAAGATCTGGAATCTGAGAGGAGCCACAAATTTCCTTTCACCCAGCGTTCCCCCAAGTCTCCCGATAAAAATGATACCTCACTTGTGTGGGTAGGCCTAGCGCCCGCGACAGGAAACGCCCCAAAGCGCAACGTGGACACATCCAAATTTTTGGAAGACAACAGAGGTGATTTTTGCGAAGTGCCTACCTGTAGATTTTGGCCTCTAGCTCAGCCGGCACCTAGGGAAACCTACCAAACCTGTGCATTTCTGAAAACTAGAGACCTAGGGGAATCCAAGGAGGGGTGACTTGCGGGGCTCGGACCAGGTTCTGTTACCCAGAATCCTTTGCAAACCTCAAAATTTGGCTAAAAAAACACATGTTCCTCACATTTCTGTGGCAGAAAGATCTGGAATCTGAGAGGAGCCAATAATTTCCTTTTACCCAGCGTTCCCCCAAGTCTCCTGATAAAAATGATACCTCACTTGTGTGGGTAGGCCTAGCGCCCGCGACAGGAAACGCCCCAAAGCGCAACGTGGACACATCCAAATTTTTGGAAGACAACAGAGGTGATTTTTGCGAAGTGCCTACCTGTAGATTTTGGCCTCTAGCTCAGCCGGCACCTAGGGAAACCTACCAAACCTGTGCATTTCTGAAAACTAGAGACCTAGGGGAATCCAAGGAGGGGTGACTTGCGGGGCTCGGACCAGGTTCTGTTACCCAGAATCCTTTGCAAACCTCAAAATTTGGCTAAAAAAACACATGTTCCTCACATTTCTGTGGCAGAAAGATCTGGAATCTGAGAGGAGCCAATAATTTCCTTTTACCCAGCGTTCCCCCAAGTCTCCTGATAAAAATGATACCTCACTTGTGTGGGTAGGCCTAGCGCCCGCGACAGGAAACGCCCCAAAGCGCAACGTGGACACATCCAAATTTTTGGAAGACAACAGAGGTGATTTTTGCGAAGTGCCTACCTGTAGATTTTGGCCTCTAGCTCAGCCGGCACCTAGGGAAACCTACCAAACCTGTGCATTTCTAAAAACTAGAGACCTAGGGGAATCCAAGGAGGGGTGACTTGCGGGGCTCGGACCAGGTTCTGTTACCCAGAATCCTTTGCAAACCTCAAAATTTGGCTAAAAAAACACATGTTCCTCACATTTCTGTGTCCGAAAGTTCTGGAATCTGAGAGGAGCCACAAATTTCCTTCCACCCAGCGTTGCCCCAAGTCTCCCGATAAAAATGATACCTCACTTGTGTGGGTAGGCCTAGTGCCGGCGACAGGAAACACCCCAAAGCGCAACGTGGACACATCCTAAATTTTGGAAAAAAACAGAGGTGTTTTTTGCGAAGTGCCTACCTGTAGATTTTGGCCTCTAGCTCAGCCGGCACCTAGGGAAACCTACCAAACCTGTGCATTTCTGAAAACTAGAGACCTAGGGGAATCCAAGGAGGGGTGACTTGCGGGGCTCGGACCAGGTTCTGTTACCCAGAATCCTTTGCAAACCTCAAAATGTTGCTAAAAAAACACATGTTCCTCACATTTCTGTGGCAGAAAGTTCTGTAATCTGAGAGGAGCTACAAATTTCCTTCCACCCAGCGTTCCACTAAGTCTCCCGATAAAAATGATACCTCACTTGCGTGGGTAGGCGTAGCGCCGGCGACAGGAAACACCCCAAAGCGCAACGTGGACACATCCTAAATTTTGGAAAAAAACAGAGGTGTTTTTTGCGAAGTGCCTAACTGTAGATTTTGGCCTCTAGCTCAGCCGGCACCTAGGGAAACCTACCAAACCTGTGCATTTCTGAAAACTAGAGACCTAGGGGAATCCAAGGAGGGGTGACTTGCGGGGCTCGGACCAGGTTCTGTTACCCAGAATCCTTTGCAAACCTCAAAATTTGGCTAAAAAAACACATGTTCCTCACATTTCTGTGGCAGAAAGATCTGGAATCTGAGAGGAGCCAATAATTTCCTTTTACCCAGCGTTCCCCCAAGTCTCCTGATAAAAATGATACCTCACTTGTGTGGGTAGGCCTAGCGCCAGCGACAGGAAACGCCCCAAAGCGCAACGTGGACACATCCAAATTTTTGGAAGACAACAGAGGTGATTTTTGCGAAGTGCCTACCTGTAGATTTTGGCCTCTAGCTCAGCCGGCACCTAGGGAAACCTACCAAACCTGTGCATTTCCGAAAACTAGAGACCTAGGGGAATCCAAGGAGGGGTGACTTGCGGGGCTCGGACCAGGTTCTGTTACCCAGAATCCTTTGCAAACCTCAAAATTTGGCTAAAAAAACACATGTTCCTCACATTTCTGTGGCAGAAAGATCTGGAATCTGAGAGGAGCCAATAATTTCCTTTTACCCAGCGTTACCCCAAGTCTCCTGATAAAAATGATACCTCACTTGTGTGGGTAGGCCTAGCGCCCGCGACAGGAAACGCCCCAAAGCGCAACGTGGACACATCCAAATTTTTGGAAGACAACAGAGGTGATTTTTGCGAAGTGCCTACCTGTAGATTTTGGCCTCTAGCTCAGCCGGCACCTAGGGAAACCTACCAAACCTGTGCATTTCTGAAAACTAGAGACCTAGGGGAATCCAAGGAGGGGTGACTTGCGGGGCTCGGACCAGGTTCTGTTACCCAGAATCCTTTGCAAACCTCAAAATTTGGCTAAAAAAACACATGTTCCTCACATTTCTGTGGCAGAAAGTTCTGGAATCTGAGAGGAGCTACAAATTTCCTTCCACCCAGCGTTCCCTCAAGTCTCCCGATAAAAATGATACCTCACTTGCGTGGGTAGGCCTAGCGCCTGCGACAGGAAACGCCCCAAAGCGCAACGTGAACACATCCAAATTTTTGGAAGACAACAGAGGTGATTTTTGCGAAGTGCCTACCTGTAGATTTTGGCCTCTAGCTCAGCCGGCACCTAGGGAAACCTACTAAACCTGTGCATTTCTGAAAACTAGAGACCTAGGGGAATCCAAGGAGGGGTGACTTGCGGGGCTCGGACCAGGTTCTGTTACCCAGAATCCTTTGCAAACCTCAAAATTTGGCTTTCCTCACATTTCTGTGCCCGAAAGTTCTGGAATCTGAGAGGAGCCACAAATTTCCTTCCACCCAGCGTTCCCCCAAGTCTCCCGATAAAAATGATACCTCACTTGTGTGGGTAGGCCTAGTGCCGGCGACAGGAAACACCCCAAAGCGCAACGTGGACACATCCTAAATTTTGGAAAAAATCAGAGGTGTTTTTTGCGAAGTGCCTACCTGTAGATTTTGGCCTCTAGCTCAGCCGGCACCTATTGAAACCTACCAAACCTGTGCATTTCTGAAAACTAGAGACCTAGGGGAATCCAAGGAGGGGTGACTTGCGGGGCTCGGACCAGGTTCTGTTACCCAGAATCCTTTGCAAACCTCAAAATTTGGCTAAAAAAACACATGTTCCTCACATTTCTGTGGCAGAAAGTTCTGGAATCTGAGAGGAGCCACAAATTTCCTTCCACCCAGCGTTCCCCCAAGTCTCCCGATAAAAATGATACCTCACTTGTGTGGGTAGGCCTAGTGCCGGCGACAGGAAACACCCCAAAGCGCAACGTGGACACATCCTAAATTTTGGAAAAAAACAAAGGTGTTTTTTGCGAAGTGCCTACCTGTAGATTTTGGCCTCTAGCTCAGCCGGCACCTAGGGAAACCTACCAAACCTGTGCATTTCTGAAAACTAGAGACCTAGGGGAATCCAAGGAGGGGTGACTTGCGGGGCTCGGACCAGGTTCTTTTACCCAGAATCCTTTGCAAACCTCAAAATTTGGCTAAAAAAACACATGTTCCTCACATTTCTGTGGCAGAAAGATCTGGAATCTGAGAGGAGCCACAAATTTCCTTTCACCCAGCGTTCCCCCAAGTCTCCCGATAAAAATGATACCTCACTTGTGTGGGTAGGCCTAGCGCCCGCGACAGGAAACGCCCCAAAGCGCAACGTGGACACATCCAAATTTTTGGAAGACAACAGAGGTGATTTTTGCGAAGTGCCTACCTGTAGATTTTGGCCTCTAGCTCAGCCGGCACCTAGGGAAACCTACCAAACCTGTGCATTTCTGAAAACTAGAGACCTAGGGGAATCCAAGGAGGGGTGACTTGCGGGGCTCGGACCAGGTTCTGTTACCCAGAATCCTTTGCAAACCTCAAAATTTGGCTAAAAAAACACATGTTCCTCACATTTCTGTAGCAGAAAGATCTGGAATCTGAGAGGAGCCAATAATTTCCTTTTACCCAGCGTTCCCCCAAGTCTCCTGATAAAAATGATACCTCACTTGTGTGGGTAGGCCTAGCGCCCGCGACAGGAAACGCCCCAAAGCGCAACGTGGACACATCCAAATTTTTGGAAGACAACAGAGGTGATTTTTGCGAAGTGCCTACCTGTAGATTTTGGCCTCTAGCTCAGCCGGCACCTAGGGAAACCTACCAAACCTGTGCATTTCTGAAAACTAGAGACCTAGGGGAATCCAAGGAGGGGTGACTTGCGGGGCTCGGACCAGGTTCTGTTACCCAGAATCCTTTGCAAACCTCAAAATTTGGCTAAAAAAACACATGTTCCTCACATTTCTGTGGCAGAAAGTTCTGTAATCTGAGAGGAGCTACAAATTTCCTTCCACCCAGCGTTCCCCTAAGTCTCCCGATAAAAATGATACCTCACTTGCGTGGGTAGGCGTAGCGCCGGTGACAGGAAACACCCCAAAGCGCAACGTGGACACATCCTAAATTTTGGAAAAAAACAGAGGTGTTTTTTGCGAAGTGCCTAACTGTAGATTTTGGCCTCTAGCTCAGCCGGCACCTAGGGAAACCTACCAAACCTGTGCATTTCTGAAAACTAGAGACCTAGGGGAATCCAAGGAGGGGTGACTTGCGGGGCTCGGACCAGGTTCTGTTACCCAGAATCCTTTGCAAACCTCAAAATTTGGCTAAAAAAACACATGTTCCTCACATTTCTGTGGCAGAAAGTTCTGGAATCTGAGAGGAGCTACAAATTTCCTTCCACCCAGCGTTCCCTCAAGTCTCCCGATAAAAATGATACCTCACTTGCGTGGGTAGGCCTAGCGCCTGCGACAGGAAACGCCCCAAAGCGCAACGTGAACACATCCAAATTTTTGGAAGACAACAGAGGTGATTTTTCCGAAGTGCCTACCTGTAGATTTTGGCCTCTAGCTCAGCCGGCACCTAGGGAAACCTACTAAACCTGTGCATTTCTGAAAACTAGAGACCTAGGGGAATCCAAGGAGGGGTGACTTGCGGGGCTCGGACCAGGTTCTGTTACCCAGAATCCTTTGCAAACCTCAAAATTTGGCTAAAAAAACACACGTTCCTCACATTTCTGTGCCCGAAAGTTCTGGAATCTGAGAGGAGCCACAAATTTCCTTCCACCCAGCGTTCCCCCAAGTCTCCCGATAAAAATGATACCTCACTTGTGTGGGTAGGCCTAGTGCCGGCGACAGGAAACACCCCAAAGCGCAACGTGGACACATCCTAAATTTTGGAAAAAAACAGAGGTGTTTTTTGCGAAGTGCCTACCTGTAGATTTTGGCCTCTAGCTCAGCCGGCACCTAGGGAAACCTACCAAACCTGTGCATTTCTGAAAACTAGAGACCTAGGGGAATCCAAGGAGGGGTGACTTGCGGGGCTCGGACCAGGTTCTGTTACCCAGAATCCTTTGCAAACCTCAAAATTTGGCTAAAAAAACACATGTTCCTCACATTTCTGTGGCAGAAAGTTCTGGAATCTGAGAGGAGCCACAAATTTCCTTCCACCCAGCGTTCCCCCAAGTCTCCCGATAAAAATGATACCTCACTTGTGTGGGTAGGCCTAGTGCCGGCGACAGGAAACACCCCAAAGCGCAACGTGGACACATCCTAAATTTTGGAAAAAAACAGAGGTGTTTTTTGCGAAGTGCCTACCTGTAGATTTTGGCCTCTAGCTCAGCCGGCACCTAGGGAAACCTACCAAACCTGTGCATTTCTGAAAACTAGAGACCTAGGGGAATCCAAGGAGGGGTGACTTGCGGGGCTCGGACCAGGTTCTGTTACCCAGAATCCTTTGCAAACCTCAAAATTTGGCTAAAAAAACATATGTTCCTCACATTTCTGTGGCAGAAAGTTCTGGAATCTGAGAGGAGCCACAAATTTCCTTCCACCCAGCGTTCCCCCAAGTCTCCCGATAAAAATGATACCTCACTTGTGTGGGTAGGCCTAGTGCCGGCGACAGGAAACACCCCAAAGCGCAACGTGGACACATCCTAAATTTTGGAAAAAAACAGAGGTGTTTTTTGCGAAGTGCCTACCTGTAGATTTTGGCCTCTAGCTCAGCCGGCACCTAGGGAAACCTACCAAACCTGTGCATTTCTGAAAACTAGAGACCTAGGGGAATCCAAGGAGGGGTGACTTGCGGGGCTCGGACCAGGTTCTATTACCCAGAATCCTTTGCAAACCTCAAAATTTGGCTAAAAAAACACATGTTCCTCACATTTCTGTGGCAGAAAGTTCTGGAATCTGAGAGGAGCCACAAATTTCCTTCCACCCAGCGTTCCCCCAAGTCTCCAGATAAAAATGATACCTCACTTGTGTGGGTAGGCCTAGTGCCGGCGACAGGAAACACCCCAAAGCGCAACGTGGACACATCCTAAATTTTTGAAAAAAACAGAGGTGTTTTTTGTGAAGTGCCTACCTGTAGATTTTGGCCTCTAGCTCAGCCGGCACCTAGGGAAACCTACCAAACCTGTGCATTTCTGAAAACTAGAGACCTAGGGGAATCCAAGGAGGGGTGACTTGCGGGGCTCGGACCAGGTTCTGTTACCCAGAATCCTTTGCAAACCTCAAAATTTGGCTAATAAAACACATGTTCCTCACATTTCGGTGACAGAAAGTTCTGGAATCTAAGAGGAGCCACAAATTTCCTTCCACCCAGCGTTCCCCCAAGTCTCCCGATAAAAATGATACCTCACTTGTGTGGGTAGGCCTAGCGCCCGCGACAGGAAATGGCCCAAAACACAACCTGGACACATCACATTTTTTCATAGAAAACAGGGCCTACCTGTGGATTTTGGCCTCTAGCTCAGCCGGTACCTGGGGAAACCTAGCAAACCAGCGCATTTTTGAAAACTAGAAACCCAGGGGAATCCAAGATGGGGTGAATTGTGGGGCTCTGACCAGGTTCTGTTACCCAGAATCCTTTGCAAACCTCAAATTTTGGCTAAAAAAACATGTTTTCCTCACATTTCAGTGACAAAAAGTTCTGGAATCTGAGAGGAGCCACAAATTTCCTTCCACCTAGCGTTCCCCCAAGTCTCCCGATAAAAATGATACCTCACTGGTGTGGGTAGGCCTAGCGCCCGCGACAGGAAATGGCCCAAAACACAACGTGGACACATCACATTTTTTCATAGAAAACAGTGCCTACCTGTGGATTTTGGCCTCTAGCTCAGCCGGGCCCAGGGGGGGCAGAAATGGCCTAAAATAAATTTGTCCCCCAACCCCCCTGCCCCCCCGGGAGCGACCCTTGCCTATGGGGTCGCCCCCCCTTGCGTGACATTGGTGCCAAAAAAAAAATCCCCGGTGCCTAGTGGTTTCTGCCCCCCTTGGGGGCAGATTGACCTACAATCGGCCAATCTGCCCCCAAGGGGGGCAGAAATGGTCTAAATACAATTTGCCCCCCAGGGGAGCGACCCTTGCCTAATGGGTCGCTCCCCATCTCTACAAAAACAAACAAACAAACAAAAAAAAACCACAAAAAAACAATTTGCCCTGGCGCCTAGCGGTTTCTGCCCCCCACAGGGGCAGATCGGCCTAATACCAATAGGCCGATCTGCCCCCAGGGGGGGCAGAAATGGCCTAAAATAAATTTGCCCCCCAAACCCCCCGGGGAGCGACCCTTGCCTGCAAGGTCGCTCCCCTTGCATGACGGCGCAAAAAAAAGATCCCTGGTGCCTAGTGGTTTCTGCCCCCCTTGGGGGCAGATTGACCTACAATCGGCCAATCTGCCTCCAAGGGGGGGCAGAAATGGTCTAAATACAATTTGCCCCCCAGGGGAGCGACCCTTGCCTAATGCGTCGCTCCCCATCTCTAAAAAAACAAACAAACACAAAAAAACTATTTGCCCAGGCGCCTAGAGGTTTCTGCCCCCCCTGTGGGCATATCGGCCTAATACCAATATGCCGATCTGCCCCCAGGGGGGGCAGAAATGGCCTAAAATAAATTTGCCTCCCTCACCCCCCCCCCCGGGGAGCGACCCTTGCCTACAAGGTCGCTCCCCTTGCGTGACGGCGCAAAAAAAAGATCCCTGGTGCCTAGTAGTTTCTGCCCCCCTTGGGGGCAGATTGACCTACAATCGGCCAATCTGCCCGCAAGGGGGGCAGAAAAGGACTAAATACAATTTGCCCCCCAGGGGAGCGACCCTTCCCTAATGGGTCGCTCCCCATCTCTACAAAAACAAACAAACAAACAAAAAAAAAACCACAAAAAAAACAATTTGCCCTGGTGCCTAGAGGTTTCTGCCCCCCCGGGGGCAGATCGGCCTAATACCAATAGGCCGATCTGCCCCCAGGGGGGGCAGAAATGGCCTAAAATAAATTTGCCCCCCCAACCCCCCTGGGGAGCGACCCTTGCCTGCAAGGTTGCTCCCCTTGCGTGAAGGCGCAAAAAAAATATCCCTGGTGCCTAGTGGTTTCTGCCCCCCTTGGGGGCAGATTGACCTACAATCGGCCAATCTGCCTCCAAGGGGGGCAGAAGTGGTCTAAATACAATTTGCCCCCCAGGGGAGCGACCCTTGCCTAATGCGTCGCTCCCCATCTCTAAAAAAACAAACAAACAAAAAAAAAACCCACACAAAAAAAAATGTGCCCTGGCGCCTAAAGGTTTCTGCCCCCCCCCAGGGGCAGATCGGCCTAATACCAATAGGCCGATCTGCCCCCAGGGGGGCAGAAATGGCCTAAAATAAATTTACCCCCCCACCCCCCCGGGGAGCGACCCTTGCCTGCAAGGTCGCTCCCCTTGCGTGGCGGCGCAAAAAAAAGATCCCTGGTGCCTAGTGGTTTCTGCCCCCATTGGGGGCAGATTGACCTACAATCGGCCAATCTGCCCCCAAAGGGGGCAGAAATGGTCTAAATACAATTTGCCCCCCAGGGGAGCGACCCTTGCCTAATGCGTCGCTCCCCATCTCTAAAAAAACAAACAAACAAAAAAAAAAACACAAAAAAACTATTTGCCCAGGCGCCTAGAGGTTTCTGCCCCCCCTGTGGGCAGATCGGCCTAATACAAATAGGCCGATCTGCCCCCAGGGGGGGCAGAAATGGCCTAAAATAAATTTGCCCCCCTCACCCTCCCCCCCCCCCGGGGAGCGACCCTTGCCTACAAGGTCGCTCCCCTTGCGTGACGGCGCAAAAAAAAGATCCCTGGTGCCTAGTGGTTTCTGCCCCCCTTGGGGGCAGATTGACCTACAATCGGCCAATCTGCCCCCAAGGGGGGCAGAAATGGTCTAAATACAATTTGCCTCCCAGGGGAGCGACCCTTGCCTAATGCGTCGCTCCCCATCTCTAAAAAAACAAACAAACAAAAAAAAAACACAAAAAAACTATTTGCCCAGCCGCCTAGAGGTTTCTGCCCCCCCTGTGGGCAGATCGGCCTAATACTAATAGGCCGATCTGCCCCCAGGGGGGGCAGAAATGGCCTAAAATAAATTTGCCCCCCTCACCCCCCCCCCCGGGGAGCGACCCTTGCCTACAAGGTCGCTCCCCTTGCGTGACGGCGCAAAAAAAAGATCCCTGGTGCCTAGTGGTTTCTGCCCCCCTTGGGGGCAGATTGACCTAAAATCGGCCGATCTGCCCCCAAAGCGGGCAGAAATGGCCTAAATACAATTTGCCCCTCCAGGGGAGCGACCCTTGCCTAAGGGGACGCTCCCCATCTGTAAAACACAACAACAACAAAAATCCCTGGTGCCTAGTGGTTTCTGCCCCCCGTGGGGGCAGATCGGCCTAATAAAAATAGTCTGATCTGCCCCCATGGGGGGCAGAAATGGCCTAAAATAAATTTGCCCCCCAAGGGAACGACCCTTGCCTAAGGGGTCGCTCCCCTTACGTGAAAAACAAACAAACAAAAAAAACTCCCTGGTGTCTAGTGGTTTCTGCCCCCCTTGGGGGCAGATTGGCCTCATAAAAATAAGCCAATCTGCCCCCAAAGGGGGCAGAAATGGCCTAAATATAATTTCCCCCTATGGGAGCGACCCTTGCCTAAGGGGTCGCATCCCACACCTAAAACACAAAAGAAAACAAATCAAAAAACAAAAAAAACAAAAGTATCCCTGGTGTCTAGAGGTTTCTATTATTAGGCCGATCTGCCCCCAGGGGGGGGCAGAAAAGGCCTTAAAAAAAAATGACCCCCTGGGAGCGACCCTTGCCCAAGGGGTCGCTCCTTAAAAAAAATAAAATCCCTGGTGTCTAGTGGGGTTTCAAAAGCCGGATTGCAAGCAATCCGGCTTTTGAAACCCTCGGAGAGACTTCAAAGGGAAGGAAATACATTTCCTTCCCTTTGAAGCCCCTCCGGGCCTCCCCCACGTGATCGAAAGAGAAATGCTGAGCATTTCTCTTTCGATCGCGCTGGAAGCTCTGCTTCCAGCGCGATGGGGGAGGTTGTGTGATTGTCAGCGCTGACGTCACAGGGGGGGTGGGGGGGGTCGGGGGTTGAAGGGGAAGGGATTCCCCTGTCAGCCCTGACCTAGGGGGGTGGGGGGGCGGCCCTCGGGAGGAGCGCTAGCGCTTCTCCCGAGGGCAGCATTCAGGACGTAATGGTTACGTCCATGGCGCCACCTGGCGGGGAAGGGGTTAACAGCAGCCAATATGAATGTCATCCTGATTCGGGAGTTTCAGCGGCAGGCGATGCATTACCGCCACATTCTGGATGTGGAGTCTGGGTTCCGCCATATGGCACGGCGTTATCGCCATGAAAGAGCATCCGGAGTGTGGAGGCATTTGCCAAAGGGGGCCTTTCGGTGTCCACAACAGCCGCCACCACCAGCACCACCACTACCACCCAGGTGGCACCAAGCATATCAGGCACCACTGCAGGACCATCGACCTCCACTGCTCCCAGACCTATATCAGCACCACCTGCACCTCCCCCTACAAGCATGGCACCGACAACTGGACACACATCTTCAACTGGCACCCAGACCACCCCTGCTGCAGTCATTGACCCTGCAGATTTCCAACGGATGCAACGTGACATGCAACGTATGTTGAGGAAAATGAACAAGCTGCAGCAGGAGGTGGCACAAATTAATAAGAGGGTGCGTGCCATCAAGAAGACCCTGCAGAGGGTGAACTTGTGAAAAATATACCCTCAGCCGTGATTACCTCTCCTCCCTCCTCTTTCCTGGTTCTTTAAATTAGTGGGTTTAGGGGGCTTAGTGTTAGGATTGAAAAGGCTGTTAGTTTAGTTAGTAGTAGTGGGTTGGAGGGTGGGGGTATGATACTTTTAATATGTTTTTTTTATTATGTGGGTGGGTGGGTGGATGATGATTTTGGGGGTTTGGTGTTTTAATAAAAAAAATGTATAAAATATAAAAATACAAAAAAATATATATTTGTTTAGTAAAAGATAGTATGTGTTTAGGTTAGTATATGTTGTCCTCCATGTGTCCCGTCTTATAAGGGGGTTGGGGGGCTGATGTTTAGAGTGTTTACTTAAATGTGATAAGTAAGTTTAGCTTAGGTTAGTTTGGGCCTTTTATGGGTAATGTGTAGTTAGGATAGGTTAGGTTAGGTAAGGTGTTTCCCCATGTTTTGTCTTCCTTTTTTACTGTTAAATAATATTTAGGTAATCCTTTACAGTATGTGTTAAATGCTTGGGGATCAGGGCCTTGCCATGGCTGAACAGTGTCTCTTTAGTATTTGCATTTGTGTCCCATCCTGCAACCAATTCCCAATTGAGCTGTTACATTGGCAGCTAATCCAAGAGCTACTTTGCTAAGATTCTGCCATCCATTGCACCCACCACTCAAGGTTACTATGGATCCCAAAGTGTTGTTAATTTTTGATGTATGTTTTTCAATCTCACATACTTTGGGACCAGATTTGGTATTGAGGCCACTGTGTTACGTCTGCCTGCAGCCTGATGTTCAAGTGAAGCCTTATAAGGTGAGTGGTGGTATGATCTCATGTAGTATGGTATACATAACTCACACCTATCATTTGTTACATTGTTCAGCCAGGTTACTTATTTGTATGTACACTAATACACATCCATTCCTGCTGCATGGTGTGTGTTAGGAACATTTTGGGTCAAATGTCACACACGTAAAGATTGGCTTGTAGAAAAATATGAAGGCAATACTTTTTGGCTTAGACATCCCTTGAGGAAGACTTATTCTGTCCAACACATCATTATATTGTTTAGTTTCTATTTCCCTCATAATTAACCATCAGGAAGGGCAGATGATGGTATAATCCAGACCACAGTGCATAGTTATCAGCCCATATTCTTTCAGGGCAGTTGTATTGACATTCTATAATCATTGCCATGAGGCAAACATCACTGATCTCCCTCACGGTTGATGTGTCACATTACACAGAGACAAAGTGGTTGTGTAAGTGCTATTTATTATAAAGTGCTGTAGTGCTATATTTACATTGTCCATGATTGTGAGTCCATTAGTGTGACACCTTCCATTGTGATCCTACACAAGTGCAAAAAGGACATGTCAATGGACATGCTGGGGTGAAGTGTCAGACAGTGCAGAGGGACATGATTTGCCAATGAGGTAGTGAGAGACAATCACAGGGCAGAGTGACAAGAGTGACAACAGTGGGCTGGAGAACAGTGCTTGAGATTAGCTGTTGCAAGACTGGCATGTTACAAAGCACAGGACCTTGGTTATAAGTGGCCAGGTGGCAGGGACTAGTGCTACTGGGTACTCTTACGGGTGAAGGTGATCTGTTCCACGTCTTCATCTTCTGATGTGTGTGTTGTCTCCTCTGCCCTTGGTGGTGGTAGTTGTGAAGGGGCTACACACACCTCAGTGTTTGAAGACGTGGAGTCAGACAATTGTGGGGCTATTAAGGGCCCTACTGCAACAAGGAGGAGCTGCTGGTTCTTAAGAATAGCAGCCACATCACTGTGGTAGGCAGCCTGAGGGGGTCAATATTACATTTGTGCATGCGTTGAAAAGTTTGTTGTTGGAGGTGTTGTGTCAACTCTCTTACAGCTGTGCTGATTTCCTTCACACTTTTTTCAAGGTCATGCAAGATTGATGTTCACCCTTGCATGGCTGCTGCCTGTTCTGCAGTTGACATCATGCACGAACGCACCCCTTCTAGGCTGGTTTCCATATTTCCCATCCCCACCCGCACCTCCTTGGCCAGCTCCCGCTGTACTCCAACTACAGTTCTCTCAAAAGCTGGAGCCAGTGTTGTCAGAGTCCTCAGCTGGGTTGGAGCTGGCAGGTGGTACAATTGGAGTAGTGGGTGGGTCCTCTGTGATGGCTGCTGTATCTGTGCTCCTCCTTGCGAATGAAGGTGGGATCTGGAGGGTCCCACGGACATCTTGGAGGGTCTGCTGGCTGATGGTTGTCAGCTTGTCATCCATGTCATCAGGGTAGTCCAGGACAGGCATATCCTCAGGAGAGCCATCGTCCTCTGCAATGAGATATTGTACAATTAGTGTGTCTGTGTTGTGGGATTTCTAATGTGACATGCCTGCCTTCCTATTTGTTGCACATTGTGATCTTGGTTCCTATTCATTAATCCTGTCTTTAATATTAGCATTCTCCCAGGCCTATGCCCCACCTGCATGTCACATGGAGTGTGGTCAATTTGGGGACTTGTCAGCATCACATCCTCTAGGTGTTGTTTCTGCCCAAATTGTATATTGCCACCTTCTTGTCCTACTCAACCCTCCGTCGACTTCCATTCTCATGGTGAGGCCTTGACTGGCTGTAGTTGTTCTGATGGCACTTGCACCACACTTAACAATATGGAACTGAGCCAGTCTCAGATATTTCACATCCAGCTATATGTTTCTGAGACCTAGCATATACTATGAATAGCATTGGCATGGCACACTACATATGTCAGCATTGGTAGTGTGTAATGTTGATGTGGGGGAATGTGTGCTACATTGGATTGCACTGATATTCCTAGCAGTGTTCCATTTCCTCTTCTGACTGTGAGGGTGAATTTCACTAGCCAGTGACATATGTCCCCCCCCTCAATGTTGTTGTCTGAGCAGTATGACATTTGGGATGTTGCATGGTGTCATTGGAGCTATTGTGACCCACAGAGTGGACCCTGCCATATGCAGCATGGGTATGACATTAGTGCTGTGTACCTCATAATGTTTATGACAATGGCTGATGTTTATTGCAAGTATGGACAATCACATTTGACAGGATTAGAACATTTTTATCGATTACAGGGATTGATAGAGTTGTGATCCTGAACCCTCTAATTTGGGTGTGTTTGATCCATGGGGGCATTACAGTCATTAGCTACTTGACCTGCACACACAGCAGAGGTGGTAGAGGCAACTGTTGTCAATATTAAATTTCACTTGCAGATATGGCCTGAGACTGTTAATTGATCCCTAGTTCATGTAGGGAGAATAACAGGTGTTGTGTGACAGCAGGACAGTTTTACGTTGTACACTACCCTCCTGGACTGGCTTTACCTTTCCATCATCCTTGGCATAGCAGCATACACCCATGCAAAGGTTGTTGGTGTGGTGTAGTACTGTGCCCCAGGTTTCCCCTGAACAGCACATGCCCCTTTACCCATGCCACTCTTTGAATGACTTAAATCCATTGTGTAGTAGGTATGTCCCCCCCTCCTTGCAGTTAACATTTGTGCATTTTAATTCCCCAATGCGACTTACCCTGCATCTGTGCTGTCTGCTGGTAGTCTGCACTGTCCTGTCCTTGAATCCCTGTGACGATCTCCTCAGGGTTGACGGCTGCCACCATCTTCTCCATGTGCTCCAGGGCTTCCTGCGGTGCTGGACTCCCACCTCCAGTCTGCAGTGCTGCCTCCCTGTTCCTGGCCATCTTTTCATTGGTCCTGCGCTTGCAGTCATGCCAACGTTTCTTGCACTTGATGACTGTTCTCCGTACTTCTGCCACACTGTTTATCTTGTCAACAATTTTTTTTCATATTGTCTCTCTCCTACTGGCAACTTTGAGGTGACAAAAAGTTGCTGGTGTTCCCTCACCTCTTTCAACTGAATTTCCTGGTCCTCTACACTTTCTTTTCTTCTTCTCCCTCTCCTAGGCCTTGTGTGGGTCCTCCTGGCTGGTTCCTGGTCTGTTGTCATCTTCCTGGGGTCTGTCCCAGCATCTGGGATCCATTTTAGCTCTCCTTAGCACATTTTGCAGTGTTTGCGCAGCTTCTTGACGATATTGCGTCAAAAAACGGCGCGTATCCAGTTTGCAACGTCGTAACTGGCTCACAGTCATTTTCCCCGCATTAACGTTGTTTTTCTTTACGACGTGACGCATTGGTTTGAGTAAAAAAAAGGACTCTCACCTGTGGTTTGCACTGCTGTGTGTCAAAGTATAAATTTGATGCCCGAGCAGCGCAAAGAAATGGCGTTAGCCGGTGGTAAAATTTTTGGCGCAAAACTGCGTTGGCGCAGTTTTGTGTCAAAAAGTATTAATATGGGCCTATATCTACTTCATTGTACAGTCATCTTTTTTAGCCAGGTCCATTGACGTGATTCATACAGTCCTTACAGCTTGGAAGTATAGCACAGACTACATCCTAACACTTGGACACTCAGGACAGCTCTTCCATTATGATCAGTGATAGCTTCTTCTATGCTGATGTATGGTAATGTGGATAACTTAACATAACATCATACTATGTCTGTTTGAGTGTGTGTAGTATGTATCAACAATCCATTGTTGTCTTTGGTGTGCACTGATGTTAATAAATTGTTGATACATACATCAAACCACTTCTAACCCAAGAAATATCTGCATTGTAAATGTGTAACATGTGCAATAGGCCTGTTCAGTGCAATCATTACTTATGGAAAATAGATTTAGTCCTGTAGGTGTAAGGGGCCTGTCATCATGAAATGTGACACATTGCCAATGTGGGTCAATGGAATGAGGTATCAGGTAGGTAAAAGGGGTTATCTCAATCACCATTCCAAATGTACTCTCTGTAAAAACAGTCATGGCTACCAATGTGTGTTCAGACTCTTTCAGTGCTCATCCAAGGATTCTGAGATCTACTCGGAAAATACTGTAGCCATAAATTGTAGTGCCACACAACCCCTGTCCCAGCCTGGCCCATAGTAATGACTGGGCATAACTCAATCTCAGATCTTGCTATCTGCAGGCAGAGCATACTAATCCCACCTAGACATCACATTTCAAGCATTTCAAAATATTATTTTGCAACTTGAAGTAATTCCATATATGTGCTCAATGCTGTGTGGCACTCTGAAGGTGTCTGTGAGCTATTGGTAGTCCACAGACAACATATGTTTTAGGATATGATCTCTGTTGGGTGATAGGTGCGGATTGTCACATCAGGGTCCAGGATTGGGAGGCAAACACTGGTGGTGACTGTGCTAGGTACACAAGTTGTGGTGGATGATGCTTGTTGATGTGCTGTGGCTGGGGTGGGAGGTGTTGTTGTGGGCCCAGTGACCTTCACAGTTGTATCTGCCCAGGTTGACCGGATGGACCACCACCATCCTCCTCATCCAGATCACCAGGAGTATTGTCATCTCTGAAGGCTTGGTCCTGAGGTGGTGTGGGGGTCTCATATGTCTGCAAGCTCTGGCCAGGTGTTCTGCCAGATAAACCAGCTATGAAACAGAGAACAATGGTATTGTTGGGAGTGTGTTATCTATATTCTAAACCTTTGTGGCACAGTAGGTAGACACCTAGGAAAAGGCAACATAGATAGAGGTTACTATTGTGATATATTTTATTGGTCTTAAAGTCGTCTACAAGAAATTTGCAGACATAAAATACATATCCTTAAATTATGCAGGTCATTAGATGTCCTGAGGTGTTTACCTTTGGATAGATGGATTAACATAACATCTCCCCAACATTCTAGCAAACACAGTGAAGCATTAACAAGTATATAGGACCATTCCAAAGGCATAGCTGTGTACATTACAGGCAATCACACAACTTAGTTGAATATTTCACAATAATCATCATGTGACCAGTGCAAAGACAATGGTTCACCAGCAATTCCTAGACAGCTGAGTTGACTTCATGCCTTGCAAAAACTTGGCAAAACACCCTTGGTATTTGGTCACTCATTGCATCAATTATTTCAGTTGGAGAGGCCAGGAGAACAGAAAGCAAAGTATGCAGAAATGTCTGTGAGTAGAGTATTGTATGTAGATTACTCCCTCCACGTGAAAAGGACATCAGCTGTGATATGTCAGACAAGTGAAAATGGTCAAAAATACCATTTGTGTTATGTTTTGATTCGCTAAAACAAGGCTTCACGATAGTTGTAGTCATTTCAATATCTACTTGCCAGCAATTACAAAATGGTTGGTGTAACATATCTGTTCATAAACTGCATTGGGATGGACCATCTAGTTACCAACTGACACATTTAATGGGTCCTGGAACATGATTTATGGTGAGGCTACACTTACAGACTCCATTGCAACAAGTGATGTGATGGTAATTGATACATTTGATCTTATCTGCATCAATTCACATTGACAATGATAAGACAACCTCTCCGCTACTTTGTGGATTGCATGTTAGGAAACTAGGTAGCCAACACAATGGCAAAAGCTGGATTAGGGTAACACACGACATTGCGCTTTATTGACAGTTAGTGACATGTAACTTACCAGAGTCTACTCCCCTAGGTATTCATGCCGAACCTTCTGGATAAAGGATGGACAAGATCTTTTCCTCCCTGTAGGAGGCTGTCCATCTAGCCACACTGTGTAGGGAGTCGAGGCAACCACACGTTGGTTTACAGAGGTAAAAACTAGATCACCCGATGCTCTAATGTTTATGGTAGCTTGGTCGAGTACGTAGGCCAATCTTAGATAAGTGCAAACATTTGTTGTACTCACAGTATTAATCCAGCAAATCACATATTCGAAGGAATAACTCGAGACCAATTTATAAAAATCCTTCAGATTTGTATATAAATTTTAGGACCATGATTATGAAAATTCTTAAAGTATTTTTGAAAATATGGATTTTTGAAGTTTTAATAAATGCAGTCTTTCTGTGTGTAATTACGCACCATATGAATCAATTTGAAGACACCTTTAAAACTTCATATAAAATCACTCTTGCTTTACCAAGCTCACCTTTTGTAGATTGGTAGAGGTCATCGATGGACACCCTGTGCCAGAAGAAGAAGTTTGGGCAGCTCCTGATTACGGCGGGAGCAGCAGTGGAAAGTCTCTTGAAAGCTGGTGGGGGGCCACTGAGGGGGACCACTTGAAAATGTTTGCTATGGTCAAGTTAAAGGTCGTTCCTTAGGGTCCCTTTCGATTCTTGAGATTGCAAGAGGTGAGGGACCCTTGGGGCACAGCTGGTTCTTCATTGCAGGGCACAGGGTGGACGAGTACAGAGTGAATCAGTGAGCCAGATGCTGTTGTAAAGGTGTCCTTTGGATCTGGAGGTAAGTCTTTTTGAAGGTTACTTACAGGACAACGGGGGCACTCTGGTAGGAGGTCCTGGGTATTCCTGAAGTCCGTTGACTAGGGCTTACTCATGGTCCATTTTCAGCTCTGGGCAAGCTTGTTATCCTGGTGTCTGACATCAGCTGACCATTACCCAGGGTATTGTTACGGTCCAGCCACTGGAGGGCGACGTGCCATCAAACTTGGCACACTTGCAGGGTTTTTCCTCATGGTCCTTGGTGTTTTGTGGAGTCTGGCTGCAAAGGCCAGTTTGGGAGTTAGCAGCCAGTCAGTGAAGTGACCCTCACTGGGTTGCTGGTTTCTTTGTTGTTGCAGATTGGTGTCTCCGCTCCGGAGGGAGTTATTGGGTGATTGATGAAGCCTGGAGATCCTCTGGGTTTCTTGAGGTCAGTCCAGTGTCTAGCTTCTCCACAGCGGCGATTATCAGGTCCTGGGTGCAGCAGGCAGGGTTTAACACCTTTTCTTGATGAAGCAGGCCTACAGTCCTCAAACCTTGGCTCTTCTTTGTGCTAGTCTTCTCTGTGTCCTTCCTTCAAATCAGTTTTCTTGGCCTATGAATGCCCACTACATACTGAATTTAGTGGGTGTTTTAGGGGAAACCTAGAAGTGTCCAATGAGACACTTACCCTTGTGTGGCTACACCCACTATAGTGACTACTTCTTGTGGGAAGGGTCACTTCCCTAACTCTGATTGGCTATTTTCCTTCCATCTAAGATGGAGGAAAATGAAAAGAATGTCCAGCTTGAAGGCAACACCTTAGAGGTGGTGCATGCCAGGTGGGGCAACTCCTACTACCCTTTGTGTGGTTTCCTGCCTTTGCTCCCACCAAATGTGGGGGTTTGCAAAGGGAGAGGCCATCTGCTGCTAGCAACAGACCTGGGGGTCTAGTTTCAAGAGTGGTAAGCCCTTTGAAGTTCATTGCCATACAGTGCATATTCCTGGGGGGGGGGGATGGTGGTGTTAGCTCCTCCATCCAGGAAGAGCATTATTTTACCAACCAGAGAGACAGGGCTCTCCCCCAAAGTTTGTATATTGGCTGTCTGGAGGTTGCATGCTGGATACAACTAGTCATCAGCCGTGCCAGGGTAGTTAGCTGTTGCAGGGGGCACCTCTAAGGTGACCCCTGGGTACATTTGGGATAAATCCAATAATGGTACCAGTTTGGATTTATCATTCTTAGTTGGTTGATACCAAACAACCCAGGTTTCAGACTGGCAATAATGTCGCTGGGAAAGCTGTGTTCACCAGTGTCCAGCACATGTGTAAAAATGGCTGCTCTGTTCACTCACTATATCCAAGGTTTGGCAAGGACTCAGTGGGGACATATTACTTTTGCAGCTATGCCCTCACATTTAATATGAAGTACCCTGCCTGAAGGAGGTAAGGCCTGCCAGAAGGATGTCTTACCCATACTAAATGTAGTGTATGGTGGAAAGGAGACACAGGTAGTGTGCCATGTTGAGTTTGTGTTTTAGGTTTTCACCAGGACACTCAGCCTGCAATGGCAGTACTGGGAGCATCTGAATGTATGGCCCTAGAAGGTGGCACAATCAGTGCTGCTGTCCTCAGGGGCCTAACCATAGCACCCATAGGACTTGAAGTGGTAGTTGAGGGTGTGTCCAATTGTGCAAATGCATCACAACAGTTTTAGGGAAAGAGCTCTGGCCCAGGGAACCTGGTGAGCAGGGACCCTGGGCACTACACCTTTTAAGCCACATCAAACATCAGGCAAAAAGTAGGGGCTAACCATGTCAAAAAGAGGCATTTTCTTACGCTCCCAAGAGAACCATCTGATTGGACTGCTGGGAGGACCACCACTAGTCCTATTTGCCTCCAAGTGTTGCTTGGAGGCCTGGGAACTCACCTTCCCCCTCAGGTCATTCCACCTCTTCCTGATTTCCTCCTGTGTGCTGAAGGTGGTGCCTACTACATTCACCCTCTCTACTGTTCTGGTCCAAATTTCGATTTCCTGACTGAAAGTGGTATTTTGGACTCCAATTAAATGAGACTCTACTCCTATGATTGCTGTTAGAAATGGGGTCTTTGGTTGGCAGTCAGGTTAGTCCCTGTCCAAGCAAGGACCCTCACTCTAGTCAGGGTAAAGGAGAGCCCTCAGCTAACCCCCGCTCACCCCCTTGGTAGCTTGGCACAAGCAGGCAGGCTTAACTTCAGAGTGCTAGTGTAAAGTATTTGCACCAACACACACAGTCACTCAATGAATATACTACAAAATGACACAACACAGGTTTAGAAAAATAGAGAATATTAATCTAAACAAAACAAGACCAAAACAACAAATATTTAACATACACAAGTCATCAATTAAAATGCAAAAAGAGTCTTCATTTTCTTTTAAACACAACGCTAATGCTGTTAGCGTGAAAATGAACCTGACTCATGTCAAAATAACCCATACGGGCGAGTGTGCGCCGAAAAAGCTAAGCGGTGTGTCGATTTCTCACCCGCAAGCGAGGTCATGCGTCGTTTCTCCTTCTCCCATCTGATTGGCATGCATCATTTCTTTCCCCGCAGGAGAGAGATGCGTCGATCCAGACAAAACACCTCGGCCGGGTAGGCTTGCATTGTTTTTTCGCACCCAGCGATGTTGTGTCATTGCAGCCTCTTTCAGTGATACAGACTGTCGTTTCTCCAGCCACGTGAGTCGATTTCACAGCCACGCTGCAAGCGCTGCTCCGATTTCAGCAGTGGAGCCAGCGGCGCGCCGTTTCTTCACCCGCTCTCGGAGGTTGCATCGGAAATTTCCCCGCACGGCAATCTGTGTCTGGATTTCCAACCTTGGTCCACCAGCTTCACCTGTCAAGGCCCCAGGAACTTGATTGGGCACCACTTGGCGGGGCAGGAGTCTCAGCAGAGGCTCCAGGTGCTGGCAGAGAGAAGTATTTGCTTTTCTGAGACTTCAACAGCAGGAGGCAAGCTCAGTTTCAAGCCCTTTGAGAGTTTTTCACAAGCAGGAAGGAACTCAAAGTCCAGTCTTTGTCATCTTGCACAGGCAGAAGCAGCAACTGCAGGATAGCTCCACAAAGCAAAGTCACAGGCAGGGCAGCCCTTCTTCCTCAGCTCTTCAGCTCTTCGCCAGGCAGAGGTTCATCTTGCTTTCCAGAAGTGATCTAAAGTCTGTGGTTTTGGGAGCCCTTCTTATACCCATTTTGCCCTTTGAAGTAGGCTTACTTCAAAGAAAAGTCTCTTTTGTTTGTCACATCCTGCTTTGCCCAGGCCAGACCACAACCCCCTGGTGGAGGTGGAGACTGCATTGTGTGAGGGCAGGCACAGCCCTTTCAGGTGTAAGTGACCACTCCCCCCTCCCTCCTGGCACAGATGGCTCATCAGGAAATGTAGACTACACCCCAGCTCCCTTTGTGTCACTGTCTAGAGAGAAGTGCAAACAGCTCAACTGTCAAACTGACCCAGACAGGGAATCAACAAACAGGCAAAGTCACATAATGGTTTAAGCAAGTAAATGCTCACTTCCTAAAAGTGGCATTTTCAAACACACAATCTTAAAATCAACTTTACTAAAAGATGTATTTTCAAATTGTGAGCTGAGAGTCCCCAAACTCCACATGTCCATCCACCCCCAAAGGGAATCTACACCTTAATCATATTTAAAGGCAGCCCCCATGTTAACCTATGAGAGGGATAGGACTTGCAACAGTGAAAACCGAATGTAGCAGTATTTAACTGTTAGGACATATAAAATACATTACTATATGTCCTACCTTAAGCATACAGTACACCCTGCCATTGGGGCTACCTAGGGCATACCCGAGGGGTGTCTTACATGTAAGAAAACTGAAGTTTTAGGCCTGGCAAGTGGGTACACATGCCAAGTCGAATTGGCAGGTTAAACTGCACACATAGACACTGCAGTGGCAGGTCTGAGACATGATTACCGAGCTACTAAGGTTGTTGGCACAAACAGTGCTGCAGGCCCACTAGTAGCATTTGATTTACAGGCCCTGGGTACCTCTGGGGCACTTTACTAGGAACTTTCTAGTAAATCAAATATGCCAATCATGGATAAACCAATCAACAATAAAATTAACACAGAGAGCATATGCATTTTAGCACTGGTTAGCAGTGGTAAAGTGCTCAGAGTTCAAAAGCCAACAGCAGCAGTTCAGAAAAAATAGGAGGCAGGAGGTAAAAAGATTGGGGTTGACCCTGCAAAAAAGGCAGTTTCCAACAATTGCATCAACCATGACGGTCAACTCTGTGTTTTTGGGCCATGACATATTCCCAAATTAAAGTCAGTGACAGTGCAAAAAAAAAATTACACAGAGGGATGGTGAAATAAGAGTGTTGGCAAGGTGTGTGGTGAGTAGTAATAGGGATGGTTACTGGGAATAGGCCTGCCTTCTCTCATCAAAATGCTATGTCCAATTGGCTGTGCTGCAGTGGACTGGCAAAGGCTCATGGTCTGAAATGGGGTGTGTTTTATAGTATGATTTGCAGGTGTATCTTATTTGCAGATGTACATCAGGTGTGTTGTGCTTGTCTCCATCCAATGACTATTATGGTGCTATGCTGAGCACGTACTATGGCGGTTGACCGCCGTCAGCGTCTGCTGCCAGGGGACCACCGCTGCCACTGTGTTTTCATAATCGACTCAGCAGAAACACGCTGCCCTGATGGACTATGTATTGCCAACTTTGCAGTTCATCACTTTACTGGCGGCACCCACTCTGTCGCTGATGGCAACAGTTTAGTCTTCATGCATCGTAATAGGGCATGCAAAAGACCACCAACTCGATGGAGTACTTGGGACCACCGCCATGGCGGACTGGCAGTCCAACCACCAAACTTGCAATTTGGCACAAAGTCAAAAGGTAAACTTTTGACTAGGACCTAGCCCTCATCCCATATGACCCATGCACAGTTTTGGTTGACATAAAACTTTTACTTTGTCCTGGTCCAGCATGACCAGATAACGTTTTGGTGCTAGAATGCACAATGCTTGATTTAATATTTTAAAATGTATATCTCCGGTTCCCTTAATTGGATTTTTATTGTTTTGGTGTTGTTCTGAAGATAAAAAATGCCTCTATTTTTATAAATTGGTCTTGGCTTTCTATTATGTTGTGTCTTTATATATTTATTGTTTTGGTGGTTTTAAATGCTTCACACCTACCTGTCTCCTAGCGTAAACATGACTGATTATGTGCTAAACTACAGAGGGTTGTGCAGGATTCATTTACTGAGACCAGAATAGACCTATTAGTGATTGTGGTATTATTGCTAGCCGAGCGTGAATACCCCACCTACTAATAACCCACTTTCCTACAGGAAGCAATGCTGTAATAATGAAGAGAGAATAGTACACTAACGAAGCCTGTGTACAATTCGGAGATAATTCAAGTTATGTCTTAGCTCTTTGATAATTCATGTTATATCTTAGCTCTTTGAGAATTGTTGTTTGCATGTGGAGATACTGTTTCTCAATTAACAGATCTAGGGCCAGATGTAGCAACAAAGCAAATTGCGACTTGCAATTTGCTATGCAGGAAGGTGTCTCAGACACGTTCTGCAACTCGCAATAGGGTCGCAAAGACCCACCTCATTAATATTAATGAGGTGGGTCGCAGTTTGCGACCCCATTGCGATTATGGGCACTCACGGGGATGGTGGCCTGCTGGAGTCAGCAGACCACCATGTCCGTGACTGCTTTTTAATAAAGCAGGTTTTTTTTTCCATCTGCAGCCCGTTTTCCTTAGAGGAAAATGAGCTGCACTTGGAAGAAACAAATTTAAACCTTTAGTTTTGGGTTTTTTCAGGGCAGGCAGTGGTCGATTGGACCACTGCCTGCTCTGAAAAAAAATTGTTTTTTCCATTCACAAAGGGGAAGGGGTCCCATCGGGACCCCTTCCCGTTTGCAACTGGGTTACCACTTCAAGTGGATGGTAACTATGATTTCATTTGCGACCGCGAAAGCGGTCGCAAATGAAATTGAATAGCATTACGAGTCACAAATAGGAAGGGAACACCCCTTTCTATTTGCGAGTCGGATCCGACTCACAAAATGCATTTCTGCATAGCAGAGAGGCTTTTGCGCCACGCAAAAGACGTTTTTCACCGTTTGCGACTCGCAAACCCTTTGCTACATCTGGCCCTTAGTAACATTATTGGCAATACTTGTTTTCAATGTTAGACATTTTGCTAATTGCTGTATATTAAGATGGGACAAAGTGATTGATTTAAAGTAATGTTCTCATTACAATATTGAACTGGCTATTATTGCCGTTATTATTTTTTATTTGCCATATCTGTATCAGAATTACCAATGAATTATATATTCCAATGCTGTCATATCAATGTACTATGTTTTTGATGATCACATAGCAATATGTGCAATACCTTGTTACATATCTATTTTTTTCACTTTAAAATTGGGGACACACTCATAGATTATTTAAGAAGCTCTAACATTTGATCATGCAGCCTTGATAAAGCTCATGAACGAGAGTGAAACATTGACTGTGGTGTGTGATTGCTCCCTGTCAGGTGGCACTAAACCTGTGTTCAAGGCCCATATCTTCCAACCCCACCAGCTGCCACATATACCGAAATCTAACTGCCACTGGAAGAGGTGGGGAAAGGAGTAATAGAATGAGAGGGAAAACAGAACACAGGATTTCAGCGCTTTTGTCTCATCACTTGACTGGTCAATGAGGTCTATGGAATGTACTGAAAAGTTACAAAATAAAAAGATATCTTAAGTATCTTGATATTAAGATAAATATGCTTAACTGCAACTATGAATGGATTTACCGGAGTACTATCTCTGTGTAACCAACTCTCTGTACATTGATTTATGATGGGTAACATGAAAACCAAACAAAAATAACATACTGCAGCATAAAATAAAATGTGATTTCATCAAAATACTATAATAAATAAAAATAAATCACACTTGAATTAACACCTTCCATATATGGTAACACCTAGCAGAAAAATAATAATATTTATAACTTTCACCAATGAAATTCAAAGACAAAATAGTTAAGAATGTTAATGAATAGGAAAACAGAATGTAGGAAAATGCAGCTTTCTACACAGTTAACTCTATGTTCTGTGGACTAATGCTTCTGTTTTTTTCTGTGTATAGAGAACTCTGCTAACAGGGACCCAGTGACTGTGCTCTGGCCCCTAAAACATGTTCAAATTGGTTACATTCCTAATTGGCATTTTTAACTGATCTCTAGAACCCTCCCTGTTTTGGACTGCCTTACTGTTTCAAACAGACAACAGGTCTCCCAGGTGGCTCATGCAGATGAGAGGGGAAAACTCCAAACTGTTGCGGTGGTCCATTTCAATACAGGGTATTCATTTTACAGTTGAACACAGATCTGGGCGTGATCAAGTCACTACAGATGACTTTTCCAGGTTCATTCACTTTGATTATGATAACTATCAAAAGAATGGTTGATTGATCCTCACCTTTCATCTGAGGGGGGGTCTGTTTATGAAAATATCCTTTGGGTAGTCACGCCATACATACTCCAAATTTCCTTAATTGGCACATTTGGCTGACTTCAGGTATACAATGACATAGGTTGTTGTTCCATAGGAAAACACTGGAATGCAAAATAATTACAACTGGGGAGAGAATGTGCTGTAAAGGCCAGAGTTGCTGACTTTGAAAGTGTGCAACCAGCTTCAGGTCTTGGCATCAGATCAACATCCAGTGATCCTGGGCAAATCACTCAGGGGGTCATTATGACATTGGAGGTGACTGTTAAAGTGGCGATAACATAGCCAACAGGCTGGTGGTGATTACCACCAAATTAAGACCATGGTGGTGAGAACTCCCATAGACAGCCAATGTACCACACCAACTGTCAGGGTGTTAACACCACACACCACGGCAGTAGCCATCAACAGTCAGGCGGAAGACAATGTACCTCCCACCATATCATGGCACAGCAAACGGCCACGATTTCTGGGGCGGTACCAACACCATCAAAAGCCTGGTGGAAACACTGCATTGAAGACCAAAGACTCACCAACAGAGACACAGAAAATATCAACGCTGCCATGGAACTGAAGTATAAGTCTTTCCAATGCTCTTCTACGCCATGCTCCACCTGGAACGCCAACGCCGATGAAGATGATGACGGTGAGTGCAGCCGCTTGGCACACAAGGGAGGGAGGGAAGAAAAGGAGAGTGACACACACACGCACGACACACATCAGACACACATACACCAAACACACAACCAGCTGCAGACTTAAACCAATGGCACAGGACACACAGCATAATAATACAAGGACTGCAGATCGGCAGTACTGGGATTGTAATTGCATGGCAACAGCCACCACATGAACCAATTTTAGAACAAATATAAATGAGCAATTGTCCAGAAAGGGCCAATGCACAGTCCAATGTACACAAGGCCCACATGGCCACAGGGCACAGTCCAAGCCCCAACTTGATCCTGACTAACTCTGCACAAAACTGTGCAGGGGTAACATCTCGGAAGTGGACAGGCACCTCAAGGGAAAAGGGGTGGGTGCACCCCAGCTGAAGTCGGGAACTTGCCCACTGCTTCTGGAGGGGGCTCCATGCCCATTTTCCAATGCTGGGGAGTGCAAGGTCACAGTCTCTGAGGTGGGGAATTTGCCCACTGCTTCTGGAGGGGGGACCATGACAATTTCCCAATGCTAGGGAGTGCAAGGTCACAGTCTCTGAGCTGGGGAACTTGCCCACTGGTTCGGGGGGCTCCATGCCCATTTCTCTTAGCTGGGGAGTGCAAGGTCACAGTCTCTGAGGTGGGGAACGTGCCCACTGGTTCTGGAGGAGGCCCCATGCCCATTTCACTTAGCTGGGGAGTGCAAGATCACCGTCTCTGAGGTGGGGAACTTGCCCACTGCTTCTGGAGGGGGCGTCTACTACAACAGTCCCTGGAGAGTGGCCTTCATGCCTTCTGCTGGAGTTGAGGGCAGCTGTGTCTGTGCTGGGGGAGGTGTCTCCTGGGCAGTCTCTGCTGGAGGTGAAGGCTGCATTGTCTCTGCTGGGGAGGTGTCTCCTGGGCAGCCTCTGCTGGAGGTGAGGGCTACATTGTCTCAGCCTGAGATGAGGGCTTCTTGCCTTTCATTGGTGGTTGAGTAGGAACCTCTTCTGTCATTGGTGATTGAGTGGGAACCGCTGCTGTCATTGGTGGTTGAGTGGGAACCTTACCCCTCCTGGCTGGAGGAGTGGGATCCTATTCCCTTTCCTGGCTGGTGGAGTGGGATCCTTCCCTTTCCTGGCTGGTGGGGTGGGATCCTTCTCTTTCCTGGCTGGTGGAGTGGGATCCTTCCCTTTCCTGGCTGGTGAGTAGGATCCTTCACTGTCTCGCCTCCATGATTAGGAGGTGCCTCCACTGTCCCCATGGACTGTTTGGCTAAGGTGCTGACTGGGTCATTGGGACCCTGCTCCTACGGGCAGGACAGGGGGGAGAGGGAGGAACGAGGTCAAGTTGGGCAAGGAAAAGCTTCTTAGGGACGGTGGGGCAGGATGAGGGATAGGAGTGTAGGTTGAGGGAGTGGATGTTGGAGGAGTACGTCTGGTTGACTTGGGTGCAGGTGCATGGGCAGTGTACTAATGTGAGGTGGATGGCTGTTGGGTGTCTGAGTGCATGTGTTTCTGTCCTTTAGGAGGAGAGGGACCGACAGGGTGGGAGAGGACACAGGGGACGCATGGATGGATGTTGCGGAGGTGTGTGCTAGTGAGGTGTGTGTGCTGTTTAGTGCGGTGATTCTGTTGGTGGCTGTTGAAGTAGTGCATGCAGGAGTGAGTGTGGACATGACTGTGAGGGAGATGGAGGAGAAGGAGGAGGGGGATAGTGGAGGCAGTGGATATGGATGTGTGTGCAACTGTCCGTTGCTTGTGTGAGAGCAAGTTGACTGAAGTGTGGTGCCTGTGTTTGACTGTGCCTCTCGTGTGTGATATCCTGTGTGCATGCTTGTCTGTATGTGTGCATGGGATGGGTTGGAGTTCAGGAGACTGGGACTGGAATTGGTAGTTGGAGGGGGGACAGTAGGAACAGGGACAATGGCTGCCATCCAAGAGGAGGCCAGAGCCTGAATCGATCTCTGTTGGGCCGCCAATCCACTGTGGGTGTGCTCCAGGACTGTACTGCATTGCTGCATCTTGATGACATTCACAATGATTGACTGCCCTACAGAGATGGATCTCAGGAAGTCAATAGCCTCCTCACTCAGGGCAGCAGGGCTCACTGGGGCAGGGCCTGAGGTGCCTGGGACGAAGGAGATGTCCACCCTCCTGGGTGAGCAGGCATGGGCAACTCGCTGAGGGGCTACTTGGAGGGTGGTGCTTGTACGGGGGTGGCAGCTGTACCTGCAGCTGGGGTGGCCACAGAGGTGTCCTCCACCACCAGGGAGCTTCCATCGGAGGAGGAATCAGAGTCTGTGTTGTCACCTTCTGTCTCTGCCGTGGTGCTCCCCTTGCCCTCCGTCCCACTGGTTCCCTCAGTGTCGGTGGACTCTGCCTTCTGGGTCCTGTGGGATGCAGCCCCCTCTGTCACCGGCGCCCCTGCTCCTCCACCAGATGATGCTAATGCACACATGAATAGGATGACAGAAGGAGAAAGGGGGGGAGAGCGAAAGGGAGTACTGGGTTAATTACAGCACCAACACCACAGTTGGCATACACAGCACCATCACACAGAGGGATCAGGCCTGAGCACTATGCATTGCACTGGCACTTGCCACAGCAAGATGAGGGCCAAACACCACCAACTGCACCCCTCATGGTACCCCAAAGCCTTGACTGACATGAAATGCAACTGAGCTAGGATACCTGCATTTGCCATAGACCCATTACCCTTTAGCTGGATCACACAGAAATGTCTGTCCTGGCATTTTGGAGCACCCACTAACTCACACCCACCACCAGGATCCCATGCCACCTACCAATTATTGTAGTAATGCCAACTGTACTCAACCTCTTGTGGCTGCTGTGATGCCCTCAAGCACCCATCCAGTTCTAGGGGGTCAGGTTCCAACGGGCACCCATTCCTCGTTTGGGAGGCCATCCCGAGCTGAGCCTCCACAGTCTTCCGTGCCCAGCATCTCAGGTCTTCCCGCTGTTTCCTGCAGTGGGCCCTCTGCCTGCTGTAGACCCCCACGGTCCACAAGTCCTTGGCAATGATACGCCACAATCCCTTCTTTTGATGGGCGCTGACCTGCAGAGGTAATACAAACAGGAAGGCAGCATTACACAAACAATCCAGCTTGTCACACATCTGGCCCATAAATCCTGTTTCCAACTCCATTGGCACACACATCTCCCGGCGCACACCAGGTACACTACCACCAGACATCCCCCCCACAAGTGACACAATGCCTGCACACAGATCTCCATGTAACCTTCCCACATGGATCATGCGCAAGGTGTACTCACCTGTCGGTCTGGAGGCCCATACAGCTGTCCATAATGGGACAGGAACCCATCCACCAAGCAAAGGCAAGGGGCCTTTTCCCTGGTCACACGGGCTATGGTAGGTTCCAGACACAGGTTACAGCAGCACATGCAGTGTAGGTGTTGTCCTGTGGAAAGTCAGGACTCAAGTGAGGATTGAGATAGAAAATGGCGGTCACGTCCGCAGCAGTGCACACAGTCACCGCCGCCGCTGATCCCCATTGGCCACTGTACTCCATAGATCCCCATATTAGCCAATGAGGCATTGCATGGCTGTGCAAGACCGCCTTCTGCCACAACGCCCAACGTCAGCGGAGTTACCTCACTTACACCTGTCTCTAGATACAGGACAGGCAGTCACCATTTCATGGTGGTGGACTATATTCAAATCTTCCATAACTGCATCATTGCAGAAAATTGCACATACATTGCGATTCCCACTGTCTCATCACATTAATGCTCTATGTACACTGAGGTGGTGGTTCCATTGTTCAAATTGTGACAGCCTACTCACTCTTGTGTTCCTTGGATACCTACCACTGCAGGTGAATAGGATGAGGAGACAAACCCGGTGTACAGTCCCCTGGTGGACTTGGCTACACTGGATGACAGGCACATAATACTCACCTAAAGACTGGACAGGGCCACAATCACAGAGCTGTGTGCCCAATTGGAGCCTGACCTGATATCAGCTATCTGATATCAGTCCTATCCTATCCCTCCTCTTGTGCAAGTTCTATCAGTGCTCCATTTCCTGGCAACTGGCTCTTTCCAAGTGACAGTGGGCTTGGCAGCAGGAATGTCACAGCCAATGTTCTCAATAGTGCTGACAAGTGTATTGTCTGCCCTGATAAAACACATGTGCAGCTACATTGTATTCCCCCAGATTGAGGATTTGGCCACTGTGAAGGCCGAGTTTTATGCAATGGGACATATCCCAAAATAACTGGGGTGATTGACGGAACACATATTACATTTGTCCCCCCGCCAGAGTGAACAGGTGTTCAGGAATCGTGAGAGTTTCCACTGTATGAATGTGCAGATGGTGTGCTTGGCGGACCAGTACATCTCCCATGTCAATGCTAAGTACCCTGGGTTGGTGCATGATGCCTTTGTCCTGAGGAATAGCAGCATCCCAAATGTGATGGGCCAAGTACAGAGGCACAGAGTGTGGCTAATAGGTAAGCCCTGGTTCCCGCCCAGTATATGTTGGTGTATGGGTATGGTGTTGACCATATAGAATAGTGTGTGGCTAAATGTTGTCCCTCAATATTTGCAGGTGACTCTGGTTACCCAAACTTATCATGCCTTCTGGCCCCTGTGAGGAATCCCAGGACAAGGGCAGAAGAACATTATAATGAGGCACATGGGCTAACCAGAAGGATAATTGAGAGAACCTTTGGCCTCCTGAAGGCCATGTTCCAGTGCCTCCACCTAGCAGGTGGATCCCTGTGCTACTCACCCAAGAAGGTCTGCCAGATAGTAGTGGCATGCTGCATGTTGCACAACCTGGCCCTCAGACACCATGTCCATTTTCTGCAGGAGGAGGAGACTGGAGATGCCCCTGTGGCAGCAATTGACCCTGTGGACAGTGAGGATGAGGAGGCAGAGGATGAGGATGTGGACAACAGAACAACTGTAATCCGTCAGTACTTCCAATGACACACAGGTGAAACATTGTAACTTTACATTTTAATGACTTTGGTTGTATGCTGTGTGGCATTGGCATGCTGGTATTTCCCACTTCTATGCCCACTTACTGTTGTCTCTGGCTATTCATTTTGCAGACGTTGGTGATTTGACAAATACTCCTGGTGTGACCACAACAGCCAGCTATAGGTCATTAATTCTATGCTCATTCTATGTATAGTTCTTTTGCACTGGTTGTACCTGTTTCAATCAATACATATTTGAAATACATGACATATTCTAAATCAATTTTCATCAAAGGGTGCTAACATATAGGGCGAAAGTGCAATGGGACTGGGTGATGATGGAGGAAAGTCCAGGGTATTGTTCCAGTCTGTTTGTAGCACAGGTGCATTTTCCCAGGGGTCTTGGCAAGTGTCTCTGGCTTCTGTCTGGATCGCAGGGAACGTTTACGGGGTGGTTCACCTTCTGCAGGGGGAGGGGTACTGGTGGCCTGTGAGTCCTGTGGTGGGGCCCCCTGGCCACTAGCAGCAACAGAAGTAGATGCCTGGCTAGTGGCAGGGGCCCGCTGTGTAACACTGCCTCCCTCACAATGTTGGCCATGTCTGCCAGCACCCCTGCTATGGAGATCAGGGTGTTGTTGATGGCCTGCAAGTCCTCCCCAATCCTCTGTTACTGTCTCTCCTGCAGCCGCCTATTCTCCTGCACGTTGTCCAGGATCTGGCCCATCGTGTCCTGGGAATGTTGAAAGACTCCCAGGATCCCAGAGAGTGCCTCCTGGAGAGTCAGTTCACTGGGCCTGTCCTCCCCCTGGTGCACAGCAGTCCTCCCAGTGTCACTGGTGGCCTGTGCCTCTGTCCCCTGAAACGTGTGCCCACTGCCACTGACCTCAGGTCCATGATTGTCTTGGGTGCGAGGTGTAGCCTGGGGTCCCTGTACAGGTGGGCACACTGATGATTGACATGTCCTGGGGACAGAGGTTTGTGGACGCTGGGTGGGTGATGTGGTATTGGATACTGATGGGGGAGGCTCTGTGGTGGTCTGTGACTGGGTAACCAGCTGTCAAGTGGTCCCCGATGGGCCAGGTAGATCCTCCAGATCCTGAAGTCCAGAGTTACTGTCATCACTGTGGGCCTCTTCTGTTGGGGCACTGGATAGTGCTGGCACCTCCTCTCCAGTGACATTGGCTGGGGTACCTGTGGGGATGTAAATGATGTGTTATGGTTAATGTGTATGACATATTGTACATCCCTTGCTTCCCCTCTATGGTTGGTGTTGCTCTGCCAGCTTTTACTTGTGTATGTTGGTATATGGTGGGATTGTTAGTTCTCTCTTCTATGCATCTTTTAGTGATGAGTGTCCATACAGGGCTGTGAGGGGTGTCCATATATTGGTACAGCATGCAGGGCTTAGCATTGGGATTAGTGAGATGTGATGGTGGGGTGTATGGAATGTAGTGGAGTGATGGGAGTGAGGGATGTGTTGGCATGCAGATATGGAGGGGTGATCATTTTGAAAGTTGATTTACCAGAGTCCACTCCTCCTCCGACTCCGGCCAGGCCCTCAGGATGCAGTGTTGCCAAGACTTCCTCCTCCCATACTGTCAATTGTGGGGGAGGAGGTGGGGGTCCACCGCCAGTCCTCTGGATAGCGAGCTGGTATCTTCCTGCTATGGAACGTACCTACACCCGTAGGTACCTTTTCCTGATGTCGTCCCTTGGTCTGGGTGCTGTCCCTTGGCGTTGACCTTGTCCACGATTCTCTGCCACAGCTCCATCTTCCTTGCAATGGATATCTGCTGCACATGTGCTCCAAACAGCTGTGGCTCTACCCTGACAATTTCCTCCACCATGACCCTTACCTCCTCCTCAGTGGGGTGCCTTTGTGGTGCCATGGGTGTTATGTGATGTGTCTTGGGTAATGTGTTGGGGTGTGTGAAGTGGGGTACGTGAGGGATGTATGTGTGTATGTGGTCTGTGCATTTAGTTGTGTCAGTGGTCTTGGTGTCAGTCTCTTGCCAATGAACTGTAATCGTAAAGGGTTGTTGGTACTGTGGGTGGGTGTTTTATAGTGGTGTGGGTGTGGTGTGTGTATGGGTGTCAGGTGTGCGTTGTTTGAATTGGCTAATGTGGTATTGTTTTGTTTGAGGGTGTCCTTTGTCAGCGGCGGTATGTACAGCCAATGGTTTACCACCATTTGAATGTCCACTGTGGTGATTCATGGGTCATAATGTAGTGGGCGTTTTTCTGTTGGCGTACCGGTGTGAGTTTTGATACCACCAGTGTATCACTGACCTTTGGTCTGTCATATTTGTGTCTGTGGCTGAATTTTGTCAGATTGGTGTGTGTGTGTCGTAATATGTCACACGGATGTCCGCCGCGGCGGTAAGTTGGCGGCCGTCAGTGTGGCGGTAAGCGGGACTTACCGCCAATGTCATAATGAGGGAATATTTATCTTAAACTTCAAAAATTTATATCTCAAAAAGTACTTAATCAATTTTGATAAAAAAAATTGAAGTACTTTCATAATTTGGTCTCAAGTTATTCCTTTGAGTGTGTGAGTTACATGATTGGTACAGTGAGTACAACAATTGCTTTGAACTTCTCCAAGATTGGCCTAACTGTTCGGCCAAGCTACCTTAAAATTTAGAGCATGAGGTGACCTAGTTTAACCCCTGTAAACCAACGTGTGGTTGTCTGGACCCTCTGCATAGTGTGCCTAGCTTTGCACACTACATAGAGGACCAACCTCCTACAGGATTACTTTGGTGTGGTATGTGATAAGGCTCAAACTGCTAACATTAACCACTTCAATAGCCGATTCTACTGGACAATGTCTGATAAATACCTTCCTTCTTGTGTCTGTACCTGTAAATATGTTAATTTACTCAGTATGAGTCAATCATTTATGATTTCCAATAGTTTAGACATATGGCTCAGTAAAGTGCTTCAGTTCACGGCAGCCAAACGCGCTCAGTAAGTGCTTCAGTCCACGGCAGCAAACGCACTCAGTAAATCGCTTCAGTCCACGGCAGCAAACGTGCTCAGTAAAGCGCTTCAGTCCACGGCAGCAAACGTGCTCAGTAAAGTGTTTCAGTTCATGGCAGCAAACGCGCTCAGTAAAGCGCTTCAGTTAACGACAGCAAATGCGCTCCGTAAAGCGCTTCAGTTCACGGAAGCAACGTGCTCCAGTAAAAGCACTTTTCATGCACAGCAGAATCTTTATTGAAAAAGGGTTTCAAAGATAAAGAACTCACAGTTTCATTGTTTAAGATGCATGATATGCAAGATACACATTAAGGTGTTTTACATGATTTGAAAAGTCCTCTTTAAGTGTTTTATGAGTCATCTAAACAGAGATCCAATGTTTAGAGTTTTATCATAGCATAAGTGGTTCTATGATTGATATTTCAGAGGGTGTCCATGGTCTAAAGCTCTGGTCTTCTTGGGACTCTGAGGACTCAGTTCATTCTGGTGTTGTGATTTACAGAAGGGGCTATTGCCCAGTCACAAAGAGTTTCAATCTGGTATGATGGAGATGCATGTACGCAAAGGCTCTAATGGTGAATTAGATTGTAATTAATGAGTATTTGCATGCTTGTTCTAACCTCTTCCTTTTCAAATCTCTCTCCCAGCTGTTCCCTACCCTAAATCCCTTCCTCCCCCTGGCTTCATCATAACTCTGTGCTATTAAAGCTTTCTGAGTCGATGACGCCAGGAGGTGGGCCTTCTTGTTCAGCAGCGTGCAGATCCCGAGGAAAAGACACTGTGACAGCTAGCCTATGTGCTGAACACTGTAATAAATGTTTTAGCTTGACCAGACACTTGTATGCATGTGTTTGTGTAGGATGGTCATAATCCTAAGCTGGAAAATGTGTACATGCAACATATCCCATCTTCAAGAAGTACCTTGGATCATCATTGTATGGTTCACATGGTCTGACATATCTTTATGGCTAAATATGAAAGCAAAATCAGCAGACAATGAATCAGTGATAAATGATTTTATTGTGAAGCTACGACTAGCAGAAAATAAACGTGACATGAATCAACCAAAAAAAGAAACGTGAAGGGGTCAGTCATAGTGAATGAAATCATTGGAGTAGATGTCACACCACTGAAATTCCATAGTCCACAGTACTCCTTCCTTTGGAAATGGAAGGTGGTTCAGGATCAGTTCACAAAGTGAACGTGTAACATAAAAAGGAAGAAGGTTGTTGCAGGAAATGGTGAGTGTCTTGCCATCAGCGCTTCCTGGATTCTTTCCTGGATAACCCTGATTGCAGGGGGTATCAGCTGCCACCGAGAGAGGGGTGTCTGTGGCTGGTTGTTCCTCTGGCAGGTCCTCTTTTTCTGTGGATGCCATCAATGTTAATGGGCCTGCTGTTGATGAGCCAAAGGAAGGGGTAGACTGATTTTGAAAAGCAATCAGGGTGGTGTGTATGTCCCTCAATACCCCTGTTAGGGAGGCCAAGTTGGAACTGTGGGCCTCCGTCTGTTCACACATGTCCCTATGCGCGTCCCTCGGTAGCTGCTTGATTTCCCGGAGTTCGGTCAACACCTGGCCCATCACGCCTTGGGACTCCTGATAGACCCCAAGACATGACTGATGGTGTCCTGGCTAAGAGAAGCCACAGTGGACTCATCTCACTGGCCCACAGCATTCCTCCCATGCACACTACCCCCAAGGGCCTGTGCCTTTACCAGAGGGTGCCCTCTCTAACTTGTTGCTGGACCCCCATTGTGTGAAGTGTTAGAACTCAGGATTCAGGACTGGGGCACAAGATGGTGGACACTGCTAGGGACACAGGTTGAAGGGAAAATGGTTTCCTGTGATGTTCATGGAACAGGGCTAGGATGTAACATTTTGGCCACAAGAGACTCACTGTTGCCATCTGATCAGGTTGCCCAGATGGGCCATATCCGTCCTCTACGCCCAGAAGTCCAGGAGTGTTCTCGTCACTGAGGGCTTCATCCAGGGTGCTAGTGGTGCTCTGTTCCATGGCCTCTATGTGTCCAGCGGCAGATCCAACTGTTGATGAAAAACATTCACTGTTACTGGTTGAATTGTGATATCTATCTCCAAAGGTTGTCTGTTACAGTAAGCAAAGACCTTGGACAAAGTTTAGTTGTAGGTAATCCAATGTTACCAAGTAACCATGGTATTGGGTGATTTGACATGACATGTGTGATGCATGCCAACCCAATTTGACTCAAGCAGCTGATGAGATATGCAAATGAGTTGCACCTTGGAAGATGGCCTAAACATTACATTTTACTACCAGTGCAGCCAGCACAGTCGAAAGGCAAGATATGGCTTTGACCATTTGGAGGCCTAGTTGAGTGGGATGCAGGCAAACCAAGGACTTGGTTGTATATGTGTCTGGAGCCATCATGTGCACAGTGCTGTGTCAATGTGTCTGCCACCGATACCAATCAGATGATGCAGCTTGAGGCCTCAGGAATACTTGTTGTACACACTGGGTAAGCTGTGATTCCTATTCTCAATAGTTTCATTTTGGCTAAGCAAGTCAAGATGGAGTTAGGTAGATAGACACGTCACTGATCTGAGCATGACATGTATCTTGTTCACTCCCAGATGAGTATACTTCTATTGAGACTTCATGAACAGGACTATTTGGACAAGTGACCAGTGGACCGGATGTGGGAGTTACAGAAACAGGACCTGCTGGGAGTTGCAATCAGGTCACTCTCTCTACTACATGCACTATACGAATGGTATCCCCACAGGTGAGTACACCACAACTGAGATTTCACAAACAGAATTATTTGGACAAGTGACCATTGTGATGGTGATTGGAGTTACTGAAACAGGGCCTGCTGGGACTTGCAGTCAGGTCACTCTCTGCTACACACACTACACAAATGGTACCCTCCCAGATGAGTGCACTTCATTTGGGAGTTCACAAACAGGGGTATTTGGACAAGTGACCACTGTGCTGGTAGTTGAAGTTACTGAAACAGGGCCAGCTGGGAGTTGCAGTCAGGTCATGCTCTCTACTACACACACTATACAAATGATATCCTCCCAGGTGAGTACCTCTTATTTGGGAGTTCACAAACAGAAGTATTTGGACAAGTGACCACTGTGCTGGTGGTTGGAGTTACTGAAACATGACCTTCTGGGAGTTGCAGTCAGGTCACTCTATCTACTCCGCAACACTTCATGATTGGTATTCCCCCTAGTGAGTACACTTCAATTGAGAGTTCACAAACAAGGGTATTTTGACAAGTGACCACTGGGCTGGTAGTTGGAGTTACAGAAACATGTCCTCCTGGGAACTGCAGTGAGGTCACCCTATCTATTACACTCACTAGAATGGTATCCCCCAGGTGAGTACACTTCAATTTAGAGTCCTCAAACAGGGGTATTTGGACAAGTGACCATCATGTGTATGGACAGACATTGGAGTTCCTGAAACAGGGCTTGCTGGGAGTTGCAGTCTTGTTACTCTCTCTACTACACATACTATACAAATGGTATCCCTTAGATGAGTACACTTAACTGGAGAGTTCACAGACAGGGGTATTTGGACAAGTGACAACTGGGCAGGTGGTAGGAGTTACAGAAACAGGGTCTGCTACGGGTTGCATTTATGTCACTCTCTCTACTACACACACTATACAAATGGTATCCTCTGAGGTGAGTACACTTCAAGTGAGAGTTCACAAACAGGGGTATATGGACAAGTGACCACTGGCCTGGTGGCTGGGTTTACTAAAACAGGGCCTGAGAGTTGCAGTCAGATCATGCTGTCTACTATACACAGTGGACAAATGCTATCCTCCCAGGTAAACACACTTCATTTGAGAGTTTACAAACAGGAGTATTTGGACAAGTGGCTACTGTTCTTGTGGTTGGAGTTACTGAAACAGGGCAGGCTGGGAATTGCAGTCAGGTCACTCTCTCTACTCCCCAACACTTGACAAATGATATCCCACAGGTGATTACACTTCAAAAACAAGGGTGTTTGGACAAGTGACCACTGGGCTGGGAGTTGAGGTTACTGGAACATGGTCTATTGTGCTTTGCATTCAGATCTCTCTCTCTCTACTACACCCAAAACAACTAGTATCCTTCCAGGTGACTGCACTTCATTCCAGAGTTCACAATAAGGGAATTTGTACAAGTGACCACTAAGCTAATGGTTGGAGTTACAGAAACACGGCCTCCTGGTAGTTACAGTCAGGTTACTCCCTATACTCCCCAACACTTGACAAATGTTTGGTGTTATATATCTGTATGCAGGCTGCATTTAGGGTTGAGCATAAGCTTGCATTTTGGGACATACAATGAATCCTGGAATTAATTTTTGTTATTGTGAGATTTCCAGGCACCATTTTGGACATATGGCATGCAATGTGCCTTGGCAGCTGTGATGTTGGATCCAGGTATGCAGATTCACAGTGTTAAATCTCATATATTCTGGATATTGAATGTGGATGAAGTATATGAACAGTGGCAAACGGTGAGCATGACATTGAATCTTTGTGACAGTTTACGTCTTGTAACTTATCAGACTCCAATCCCCCAGTTATTTCCGTCAAGCCCTCAGAATGCCGGATGCCCAAGACCTTCTCCTCCCAGGGAAAAAGCTGTACTGGGGCGGCCACCGCCTGTCTTCTTGGCCTGTAACTGGTGCCTGGAGATCAGGGAATGGACCTTGCCCCTGACATCGTTCCACCTCTTCCTGCTGTCCTCCTTTGTGGGCAGGTTGGGGCCTACAGCATTCACTTTGTCGACTATACTTGTCCCACATTTCCCTTTTCCTACTGAGAGGCGTGTGCTGGACAGGAGCTCCAAACAATTGTAGCTGTCCTCCAATGATTTCATCCACGCTGACTCTCAAATCATTCACTGAAAATCATGGGTATTTGGCATGTGACATGACAGGAAATTAAAGGGGGTGACAGTGATTAACTAAACAACACAAATAAATATGGGGAAAAAATAGACAATATTTGTGAAGGGTAATAAAAGGGATGGGGAAAAAATTGCTGCCTGATGACAAAAAATGGATGACAATATGTGCGGTCTGTCTTGCTGTATTGCATTGGAAATGCAAAGGATTATAGTCTGTGAAGGGGTGTGTTTTATAGTGCCCTTTTCAGGTGTGTCCACTTGGCCAATGTGTGTCAACTGTATTGTTTTTGAATTCATCCAATTTGCACTTGTCTGTTACTTTGCTGGATGCAAACCGTAGTGGTTGACTGCCATTGGCTGATCACCGCAAAGGGACCGCCACGGCGACTGTGTGTCTGCAATATGATGGGTGGTTGGCTGGGGTGCTGATGGTAATGGAAGTGGGACCGCCTACATCCCAACCACTGCGCCGCTGGCACGCTGCCTTTTTTGCTTGGCAGACGGCGGTCATGCCTGTATAGCTCATAAAACGGTGGTCTGGGGACTACTGGCATGGTGATCTTTTTAGGACTCTCAGTATGGCGGTTTGGCGGTCTAACTACCAAACTCATAATCAGGCCCTAATTCTGACCGGGCTGAACTGGGTGGTTGTCTAATCCTCGCTCCTTCGCAGTCGGTATCAAATCTTGCCCAGGCTCCATTCTACTTTATCCAGTTGAATGTGGTTGCTGCATAACGTGTTTCAGTGCTGTTTTCATTTAAAAATGTAAAAATGTGTTTTTTTTGTTTTGGTATCATTTTGTTCACTTAATCATTCTCTAGTTTTTTAACCCCTTCGCAGCCAAGGATGTAACAGTAGCGTACTTGGCTGCGGCGCTGAGGCACCAAGGACGTAACCGTTACGTCCTTGGACCGGCTCATGGGGGGAGCGCTAGTGCTCGACTGCAGGGATGGAAGAGAAATAGCTTCCACTTCCACCCGCCTCCCCGCCCCTCCCCCTGCGATAGCGCTCTGACCTCATCAGAGGCCTGCCCCTCCGCACTGGAAGCTCAGGAAGAGAAATGCTTTTGCATTTCTCCTCCGATCACTGGAGCGGCCGAGAAAGGCATGAAAGGAGTGAAAAGGCCTTTCCTCTCCTTTCATGACTCTCTCAGCATTTCTGCTGGCCGATCAAAATGCCCAGGGGTCCAAATTATTTTTCGGCCATTTCTGCCCCCCTTGGGGACAGATCGGCCTAATATAATTAGACCAATCTGCCCCGTTGGGGGTGGGGGGGGGAAGAAACCCCCTTGACACCAGGGATATTTTTTTTTAAATATTTTTATTTTTTATATGTGTGGAGCGACCCGTTAGGCAAGGGTCGCTCCCGGGGAGGAAATCAATTTTAGGTCATTCTTCCCCCCCTTGGGGGTAGATTGGCCTATTTTAGGGGGCAGAAACCACTACACACCAGGTAATTTTTTGTTGTTGTTATTGACATAAGGGGAGTGGCCCCTTCAGCAACGGTCCCTCCCCATGGGACCAAACTATTTTTAGGCCATTTCTCCCCCCCTGGGGGCAAATCGGCCTATTATAATTAGGACAATCTGCCCCCAGGGGGACAGAAACCTCTAGACACCAGGGATATATATTTTTTTATGTTTATATTTGTTTTTTATATATGGGGAGCGACCCCTTGGGCAAGATTCCCTGCCCTGAGGAAATTTATTTTAGGCCATTTCTGCTCCCCTTGGGGGAAGATTGGCCAATTTCTATTAGGCCGATATGCCCCCGTGGGGGGGGGGGGGGCAGAAACCACTTAGGCACCAGGGATTGGTGTGTCTACATGTGTGTGTTTTGTTTGGGGGGGGACAAACCCTTGGGCAAGGGTCGCTCCCCATGGGGGCACATTACTGTTGGCCGTATATGCCCCCCCTTGTGGGCAGATCGGCCTCTTTTTGGAAGGCCCATTTGCCCCAAGGGGGCAGAAAGCACACCAGAGACCAGGGAAGATTTTCTTTCTAAAATAAGAGGGTGGGGGTATGGCCGTACCCCCACACCAAATAAATGGGCCAAAGTTGTTCTGCCCACTAGTGGGCAGATGGGACAATTACCCCCGATCCACATCCCAGGGGGGCAGAAAGTCTACTAGATGCCAGGGAATTAAAAACATATATATATATATTGGGGTGGTGGCTACCAACCAGTATGGGCCTGTTTATGGCCCGACCCCAACTGAAGGGGGTAATAGTCTTTCAGCTCTCCAACCGCACACTAAAACATCTTATCCCATGGCAAGCAAGAGGACATTTGATTATTTGGGGTTTTGGTTTTACATTTGGCCCATGAGAGCTAGACTAACTCTCAAAATCGTCCCACTTGGAATGGTGAGGGCTGCACTTTTTGGACTTTGTGGGATGCTGCCATGTAGAAAAATCCACAAGACCTAGAAACATGTAAAAAATAAACATCTAAAAAATAAACATCTGGGTGATTCCAGAGTGGTGTGCTTCACATGCAGCCCGCCCCATTTTCTTACCCACAATGCCCTGCAAACCTCCAACTTTGCTGGAAATCACAAATTTTTCCCACATTTTTGTGATGGAACCTTCCGGAATCTGCAGAAATCCACAAAATTCCTACCACCCAGCATTGTGTCTTCCGTACCTATAAAAATTCTGCTGCACTTGTAAGCCTAAAAATGTTTTTTTTTCAAACTACCCTTTTGGACCTGCTTTGGTTCCCCCTCAATTACAACATGTTTTTGGCTCTTCCCTGTCACAGGCACTTGTCCCACCTACTCAAGTGAGATATCATTTTTACCGGAAGACTGAGGGGAATGGTGGGTGGTAGGGAAAAATGAGATTTTGTAGCTAAATTTGAGGTTTGCTGAGGGTTCTCTGTAAGAAAACATTGGGGGATCCACACCTCCCTGGACTCCCTCGAGTGTCTAGTTTTCAGAAATGTCTGGGTTTGGTAGGTTTCCCTAGATGGCTACTGACCAAAAACGCACGTCCACCCTCCCCGCAAAAACAGGTAGTTTTGTATTTGATAATTTTGATGTGTCCAGCTAGTGCTTTGGGGCCTTTCCTTTCGTGGGCACTAGGCCTACCCACACAAGTGAGGTACTATTTTTATTGGGAGACTTGGGGGAACGCTGGGTGGAAGTGAATTTGCGACTCCTCTCATATTCCAGAACTTTCTGTCACCGAAATGTGAGGAAAAAGTGTTTTTTTTGCCAAATTTTGAGGTTTGCAAAGGATTCTGGGTAACAGAACCTGGTGAGAGCCCCACGAGTCACCCCATTTTGGATTCCCCTAGAGGTCTAATTTAAAAAAATGCACAGGTTTGGTAGGTTTCCCTAGGTGCCAGCTGAGCTAGAGGCCGAAATCCACAGCTAGGCACTTTGTAAAACACAGGTCTGTTTTCTTTCGGAAAATGTGATGTGTCCACATTGTGTTTTGGGGCATTTCCTGTTGCGGGCGCTAGGCCTACCCACACAAGTGAGGTACCATTTATGTCGGGAGACTTGGGGGAATGCTGGGTGGAAGGACATTTTTGGCTCCTCTCAGATTCCAGATCTTTCAATCAGTGAAATGTGAGAAAAAAGTGTTTTTTTGGCAAATGTTGAGGTTTGCAAAGGATTCTGGGTAACAGAACCTAGTGAGAGCCCCACAAGTCACCCCATTTTGGATTCCCCTAAATGTCTAGTTTTCATAAATGCACAGGTTTGGTAGGTTTCCGTAGGTGCCGGCTGAGCTAGAGGCCGAAATCCACAGCTAGACACTTTGTGAAAAACAGGTCTGTTTTCTTTGGGAAAATGTGAGGTGTCCATGTTGTGTTTTGGGGCATTTCCTGTCACAGGCGCGAGGCCTATCCACACAAGTGAGGTACCATTTTTATCGGGAGACTTGGGGGAGTGCTGGGTGGAAGGAAATTTGTGGCTCCTCTCAGATTGCAGAACTTTCTGTCACCGAAATGTGAGGAAAAGGTGTTTTTTAAGCCAAATTTTGAGGTTTGCAAAGGATTCTGGGAAACCGAACCCGGTGAAAGCCCCAGGAGTCACCCCATCTTGGATTTCCCTAAGTGTCTAGTTTTGAAAAATGCGCGGGTTTGGTAGGTTTCCCTAGGTGCCGGCTGAGCTAGAGGCACTTTGCAAAAAACACGTTTCAATGTAAAAATGTGATGTGCCCATGTTGTGTTTCCTGTCGCGAGCATTAGGCCTACTCATGCAAGTGAGGCACCATTCTTATCAGGAGACTTGGGGGAACACAGAATAGCAAAACAAGTGTTATTGCCCTGTAGTGGGTTCCTTTTTACCATAAAGATGGATGACGCTTTTAAACAGAAATTCCGTTTATTTGACTTCTTTATTTAAGTATGTCTTCTTATTTTCTATGTTTACTTTTTCTATGTTTTTAGTCTCTGCTCTTCTTAAGTCTTTCTTTGTCTTTCTGGAGTCTTTTCCTTACTTCTATTCTTTTTCTTATTTTTCAGGTACGGTTTCGGTTTCCCCGCACAGTGTGGCATTGATGGCGATTTCCCCGGAGAAAAGAGAAGGAGAAGAAAATAAAGGTAAGGGTCTTATCCTTCAGACCTTCTTCTTTTCGGGACAGGGGGTGGGGACGTTTTTCACCACTGGAAAACCCAATAGATGTGTCTCTGTCAATAGGTTTTTAGCACGTATATTATTTAGTGATTTTTCAAAGAGGTAAAATGTGCCCTTTTTTACATTTCTAGCAAGAGTTTTTAGGTTTAGCTTAAATTGTTTACCCCATTCTAGAGCTAGAAATTCCTCTCGACGTGGCAGTGGTGACAGAGGGAAAAATGGAAAAATAAAAATACTATAGATACACACCCAGTGTCAGCAATAGGGAAAATAATAAAAGAAAATAAGAGGAAAAAAGAAATAACAAGGACAGAGCAATGTGAGCGGTAAGGAGCTGCAAAGCCCCTTTACCAATAATACCCCGAAGGGTTGAGCATGGAGGCACGTACCTGCGAAAGCCACGTCCACACAGGGATGTGGCTGGCACTGTGGCTTATAAACTGCTCCGGTGGCGGTTCTTCTCTGGGTGTTGTCACGGCTGTCGGTGCTTCAGTCTCCCATTCCTCTGCTCCCAATCCAGTGTCCTGCCTCGACGTCCTTTCTGGTACTTGGCTCTCCAGCGTCTCGGTTCCCTCCTCCTTTCCTCCGAGTTCCGACTTCTTCTCCAGCTTTGGACACGAAGTTTCGGATTCCGGCACGTTTAATCTAACATCCCAGTTGGTGTCAGATGACGCGTCTTCCAGCTACACGAACGTGCCCCCAGGGGACTGCTCATTCTGTCCTGGGGGTTCTGTTTGTAACGGAGCCACCTCGGCCCGTTACACATACCTCCCCTTGGGAAAGGCTGATCAAGACTTTGACCAATGGGATGACGGGAAGGGTAGTCCGATGTAACTAACTGATGTCCGGTAAGATGCTGAACCTGTAAGAGAAAGGGTTGCAACTCCATAAATCACCGTTAAATTCTATGGATTAGTGTCTTTGAGTCGCGACAACCAAGTAAGGGGTACATGATCCGTCTGTAAAATGAAGGGACGACCCGGAAGGTAATATTGAAGAGTTTCAATTGCCCACTTGATGGCTAGGCATTCCCTCTCTATAATGGGATAATGCTGCTTGCAGGGAAGTAACTTCCTACTGATAAAGATAGTAGGATGATTATTGTCATGGTCATCTTTTTGATACAAGACTGGTCTTAATGCTACGTCAGAGGCATCGGTTTGTAACAAGAATGGTTTCTCAAAATTAGGACAATGTAATACCGGTCCATGAGTTAGACGTCGTCTGAGAATCTCATAACTCTGTTGTTGTGAGTGGGCAAGTTTTGTTATTTTAGATGGATTCCCCTTTTTAAGGAGATCACTAAATGAGGCAGCTAATGAGGAATAGTGTGGGATAAAACTTCTATAATATCCCACAAGTCCCAAGAAAGATCGTATTTCCCTTTTTGAACTCAGGGTGGTTATTCCTAGAATAGCGTCTACCTTGTTCATTTCAGGTTTAATTTGCCCCTTTCCTATATAATATCCGAGGTATGCAATTTTATAGTTTGCCATAGTACATTTCTCTGGATTCACTGTGAGGCCGGCGTCTTTTAGTGCATGAAATACATTGTCTAGGTGTTGGATGTGCTCGGTTCAGGACTTGCTAAAAATTACGATATCATCAAGGTTGGCAGCTGCGTATGGAGTATGTTTATGTAGCAGTCTGTCCATTAGTCTCTGGAATGTTGCGGAAGCCCCATGTAATCCAAAAGGGAGGACAGTAAAATGATATAAGCCTGAGGATGTGGGGAATGCAGTTTTTTCTTTATCCGGGGGATATAAAGGGATCTGCCAATATCCCTTGGTGAGATCTAGCATAGTTATATATTTTGTTGTGCCCAACCTCTCTAGTAGTTCATCCACCCTAGGAATGGGATACGTATAAAAGTGGGATATTTTGTTAACTTGACGAAAATCTATGCAAAAATAGACTGACCCATTGGGTTTGGGGACTAACTCAACTGGAGAGCACCAGGGACTGGAAGAGGGTTCTATGATTCCCATCTGTAACATTTCTTGAACTTCTTGTTTTACCAGGGCCCTTCGGGCTTCTGGGATTCTATAGGGACGGAGACAAATGGCCTCATCTCCTGGAGTTCTGATGTGGTGTTCGATCAATGAGGTCTTCCAGGGTGTGACTAAAAAAAGGGTTTTACGTTTATGTAACATTTCTAATAATTGTTCTTGTTGTATAGAAAGTAATTTGGGAATCAAGGGAGGAAGGTTATTGAAGAGTCAACTTGTTTTGGGCACAAATTGATATCTAGGCCCGTATTTATACTTTTTTTGCGCCACATTTGCGTCGTTTTTTGACGCAAAAACGGCGCAAACTTGCAAAATGCCATTGTATTTTGTAGGTTTGCGCCGTTTTGCGCCAAAAAGCGGCGCAGATGCGGCGCTAAAAAAAGTATAAATACAGGCCCTAGTCTTTTATTCTTATTAACAAGGAGCCCTACCCGTGGTGGATGAGGTACTTTGTCAGTTTCTTCCCATTTCTTTAAAAAGTTGATATGATAAATCTGGGTTTTAGTCAGGTTTTCGGATAATAACAATTTACATGTAACAGGACTTACGGCTTCAAGTACCTTAAAGGAACCCTGCCGTTTAGCTAACAACTTGTTCTCCGAACTTGGTAACAAGATTAGGGCTTTTTCACCTGCTTGTAATTGTCTAAGTGTGGTGTTCTTATCATAATATTGTTTCTGTTTATTTTGAGCTTTCTCTAAATGAATCCTCACATCCTCCCAGACAGTATGTAACTGATCTTTTAGCTGTTGGCTATACTCCAACAGATCTGTGGCCTCACTCTCCTCCTCTTCCCATTTCTCTGCGGCCATATCAAGCAGGGACCTTGGTTGGCGCCCGAATACCAGTTCGAAGGGGCTATGACCTGTAGACGATTGTTCGTGAGTTCTTCTTGCATAGAGGACTAATGGTAGCTTTTTATCTCAATCTTTTCCTGACTCGTTGATAACCTTTATCAACAGGGTTTTAAGTGTGCGGTTGTACTGCTCTATGAGACCATACGTTTGTGGATGATGGACAGAGGTCCTTATCTGGGTGACACCTAGTATTTGACAGATTTGGAACATTAGATGGGACATGAAGGGCGTACCTTGGTCTGTGAGCAACTCCTTGGGGAAGCCTACCCTTTAAAAGAAGCCAGTCATAGCATGTGCTATGTTTTTGGTAGTCATGTTTGTGAGTGGTATTGCCTCAGGATATCGGGTCGCGTAATCTAATAGTACAAGGATATATGTATAGCCTCGTGAATAGGGGATAAGGGATCCTACAAGATCCATTCCAACCCTAGAGAATGGAATATCAATAATCGGTAGAGGGAAGAGGGGTGCTTTCTTTGGTGGTTCGGGATTTATGAGTTGGCAGTGAGGGCATTGTTGGCAAAAGCGACGTATGTCTGAAAAGACCCCTGGCCAGTAAAATCGGCGCAAAAGGTACGCTTCTGTTTTTTCTCTCCCAAAATTTCTACCCCCCATTAGACTATGGGCCATGTGCAATACTTGTATTTGGAAAGGTTGGGGAACGATTAACTGTGTTCGGTCTTGGTTATTGCGCTAAGTTACTCAGTATAATATTTCTTTCTGTATTAGAAAGTAAGAACCCACCTGTCCGTTTTTTTCTGTTATGGCTGTCTCCCAGGCATGCACTAACGTTGGATCCTCTCGTTGGCTTATCCGGAAGGAGGGGGTGGTAGCTAATACCGCTTTTCCCACATAATTAGTTGTATGGGATGTTTCTCGGTTGCAATATTGTTTCCGTCTTTCTCTTTTTTCACTTCTGCTTATTTTATTTTTGTTTTTTCCCAGAAAAATGTGTGTCTGGGAAAAAGGGCCCTCTTCCCACCATGATCTCCTTTCTTTTTCATCTGGAAAGCTATCCAGCAATTTGGGAAACCGGTTAAAATCTGTTCCATTGATGACTTCCTCTTCCAGATGGGGAATGACTCCCATTAATATAGTTTCTTTTTGTCCATTCCAGTCAATTGGCACCGGGACTAATGGATAGAGTTTTTGGTCTCTGTGAATGCAACAGATAGACACATGGGGGGTCATTCTGACCCTGGCGGTAAAATCCGCCAGGGCCAACGACCGCGGGAGCACCGCCAACAGGCTGGCGGTGCTCCCATGGGCATTCTGACCGCGGCGGTACAGCCGCGGTCAGAAACGGAAAACCGGCGGTGTACCGCCGGTTTCCCGCTGCAAGCTGCGCCGCCATGGGGATTCCGACCCCCATACCGCCATCCTGTTCCTGGCGGTTTTGGCCGACAGGAACAGAATGGCGGTATGGGGTGTCGTGGGGCCCCCCATAACAGGGCCCCACAAAGATTTTCAGTGTCCGCCATGCAGACACTGAAAATCGCGACGGGTGCAACTGCACCCGTCGCACCCCTTCCACTCCACCAGCTCCATTCGGAGCCGGCATCCTCATGGAACGGTGTTTCCCGCTGGGCTGGCGGGCGGCCTTCTGGCGGTCGCCCGCCAGCCCAGCAGGAAACCCAGAATACCCGCGGCGGTCTTTTGACCGCGCAGCGGTATTCTGGCGGTCCCCGCCAGGCCGGCTGCTTCCGCCGCTGGCCGGGGTCAGAATTACCCCCATGATTCTTTACCGGGGATAAGGGTTTTTCTACTAAGTTTGCTCTGATAGCTGATTGGCTACAACCTTAATCAATTAAAGCTTGAGTGATTCGTCCATTGATGCAAAGTTCCTTGATATATTGGGGCGTTTCTTTCCCAGTATAAAACACTCTACCTCTTGTGATTCAGGTCTCCGTAGGCTCTGGGTGATCGGTTTTATGGGGACAATTCCATGCAATATGGCCCCATTCGGCAGATTTGTAACATTGTGGTAATTGGTTGGGGTTTTTCTCTAAGTTTTTTGGCAGGGAAAGGTCTTCGGAAGGTTTACTGACTTTCAGCCGGTATCTGGATATTGACGAACTGGTCATTACTGTTTGTCCCTTTGGCACTCCTGCCTTAAATTCTGGTGCACGGTGGTATGCGCAGGCAAGTTCTATAGTGGTGGTGGTATCTATTTTGGGATGCTGTTTAATCCAATTACGGGTAGACGGGGTAACGCTTCTAGGAATTGTTCTAACAGAATAATTCTAATTATTTCTTCTCTATCCGGGCTGTTAGGTGTTAACGATTTTAGACCCAGATCTTGGATTCGGAAATTGAGGGCTCGGGGGTTCTCTGTCGGAATCCACCTGGTTTTATGGAATCTAATCCGATAATACTCTGTATCATGTGCAAGTCTTTCCAGGATTCCCTTTTTTATGTCGGGATACTGAGTAGTTCCACCAGGATTTATAGCTTGGTAAGATGCCTGCAAGGCACCTGTCAGGAGAGGGGCTGCGTATTGGCCCCATCTGTCTTCTGGCCAGTGGCAACCCGTTCAAAATTTGTGAAGAACGCAATGGGATCTTCACCATTCTGGAATTTTTGCAGGACTTAACTGGGCACATTGGGGTGCACCAGTGTCACAGCAATTGTATCCGTCAATTTCTGTAAAGTGGTCTCATGTACCAGTTGGTTGTTGGCTATTATCGTAGCCTGGCTTTTCAGCGTGTTTTAAAGTGTCTCTCTGTCAGTTTTTGCTTCTCTTTGTTGCTCCTCCTATACTACCTGGAGGTCGTGCTGGCCCTCGGCCAGTCTCTGTATCATATCCTCAAGAGTTGGTCTTCTCTCCATTTTATAATTATAGTTATTCTCCCGGACCTTTTTCTTTTAAAAATCCCACTTCTGACACCATTGTAGTGGGTTCCTTTTTACCATAAAGATGGATGACGCTTTTAAACAGAAATTGTGTTTGTTTGACTTCTTTATTTAAGTATGTCTTCTCATTATCTATGTTTACTTTTTCTATGTTTTTAGTCTCTGCTCTTCTTGAGTCTTTCTTTGTTTTTTCAGAGTCTCTTCCTTACTTCTTTTCTTTTTCTTATTTTTCAGGTACGGTTTTGGTTTCCCTGAGCAGTGTGGCGTTGATGGCGATTTCCCCAGAGAGAAAAGAAGGGGAAGAAAATAAAGGTAAGGGTCTTATCCTTCAGACCTTCTTCTTTTCGGGACATGGGGTGGGGACGTTTTTCACCACTGGAAAACCCAATAGATGTGTCTCTGTAGATAGGTTTTTTGCACGTATATTATTTATAGATTTTTCAAAGAGGAAAAATTAGCCCTTTTTTAATATTTCTAGCAAGAGTTATTAGGTTTGGCTTAAACTGAAAACCCCATACTAGACCTAGAAAATCCTCTCGAAGTGGCAGTGGTGAGGGAGGGGAAAAGGGAAAATTAAAAATACTATAAATACACACCCAGTGTCAGCGATAGGGAAAATAGTAAAAGAAAAATAAGAGGAAAAAAGAAATAACAAGGACAGAGTAATATGAGCGGTAAGGAGCTGCAAAGCCACTTTACCAATAATACCCCGAAGGGTTGAGCATGCAGGCACATACCTGCGGAAGCCACGTCCCTCCAGGGATGTGGCTGGCACTGTGGCTTATAAACTGCTCTGGTGGCGGTTCTTCTCTGGGTGTCATCGCGGCTGTCGGTGTTTCAGCCTCCCGCTCCTCCGGTCCCCGTCCAGTGTCCTGCCTCGACGTCCATCCTGGTCCTTGGCTCTCTGGTGTCTTGGTTCCCTCCTTCTTTCCTCCGAGTTCCTAATTCTTCTCCAGCATTGGACGCGTTGTTTTGGATTCCGGCGCGTTTAATCTGACATCTGGGTTGATGTCAGATGACGTGTCTTCCTGCCACAAGAACATGCCCCCGGGGGACTGTTTATTCTGTCCCAGGGGTTCCGTTTGTAATGGAGCCACCTCGGCCCCATTACATGCCCCTTGTTCTTTTTTGCATTTTTTCCTTCCAAATGTAAGACAGTGTGTAAAAAAGACGTCTATTTGAGAAATGCCCTGTAATTCACATGCTAGTATGGGCACCCCGGAATTCAGAGATGTGCAAATAACCACCACCTTACCTTGTGCCAATTTTGGAAATGCAAAGGTTTTCTTGATACCTATTTTTCACTACCCACTTGTAAAATTTCACGGGAAAGCCATCTTCCCCTGACGATTTATGGTAGGGGAGGTTGGAGATGTCTTATGTTATTTCAATCCTGCAAATCTCTCCATTCAGAAGAGCTTGGCCCTAGGCGAAAGGCAGGGGAGGTTGGTGCTGTTTAAAAAGGCCTCTATTTGGGCGGGATTAGTCGTTGTTTCTGGAGTATAGAGTATGCCACAAACTCATTGACGATTTCCTGCGGGTGAGTTAGTATCTCCCCGCTGGACGACGTTGTAGCCAGGATGGCTTGTGCAGCTGCTCTCTGACAGAGTTGTGCCGCTAAAAGTTGGACAGCTCTCTCTCCTTGCTCATAGTGTCACCCTTGCAGGCATTGTAACGCATGTTCTGCCTGTGACTTATATAGCTCATTGAGGGCCATACAGGCACGGTCCAGGTGCTGGCACGCACATAGAGATTGATGGGTAGTGTCTTGTTGTGTGAGGGTCCTTATGTCGTCTTCTAGGACCTTCTGATGGGCTTTGCTATCCTTGTTGGCAAGTGCCGCATCTCGCATCATTTGCCTGTGAATGGTCACTTTAGCCACTGCCCACCTTACCCTCTGAGAGGAAACTGTGCCTGTATTTTCATGCATGTAGGTGGTCATATGGGTCCGTAATTGCGCTTTGACCTGAGGGGAATGGTAGCGGTGCATGGCGAAGCGCCAAGGCTTGCGGCCTGGGGAGGGGAGACCTATGTCGATGACCAAGAGGACCGGGGAATGGTCCAAAATACCAGATTCCAATATTTGGGTGTCCTGAACTTGGGCCACTATGCTGTATGACACAAGGAAGTAATCCAAACATGATTGGGTTCCATGTACCGACGACAGGTAGGTGTATTCTCTGTCAGTTGGATGCGTAAGCCTCCAGTGGTCCACTAGTCCCTTATCACGTCAGTAAAAATTGCTCTGTCATGGTTGCTACTAATATCGATGGGTCCCATCCTGTCTAGCAAAGCATCTCTGGCCAGATTCCAATCACCCCGATGGCGTTATGGGTCGCCCCTCTTTCAGTTAGTAGGCGGTTGATTTGCAAGAAGAACTGCCGCTAAGAGCCAATTGGCACATGTATGGAACCAACACATATCAAGGGTTCTCCGACTTTTAATTTGGCGAACACATACCTCCCCTATGGGTCTGACCATGATTTTGAGACACTCACAGCCAATGACTTCCGAAGTAGGATTGCCACCCCGCATTTCCTTGAAACTCCGCTCCATGTCATCTGGAGCATAGGACAGTGCTAAAGAGCGCCTTCCGCACCCAGTGCCGGTGCAATTTACTTGATTCAATGTCGCCAAGATGTGTCTCCTGAAGAAGAGCTACATCAGGCCATTTGGATTGGAGATAGGAGAGTATCTTTTTTTGTTTCACGAAGTGCGTCAGATCATTAACGTTCCAGGATATGATCTGGAGTGGACGGCTTGTAGTTGGAGCTGTCCCAGCCATCCCAAAACCAGAGGTGAAGGGACAATGGGATGGGGAAGAACTGTGGGTGCAGAGGGGAAAAGGCGTTGGGTGTGATAGGGTGGGGAAGGATGGCATGGGGAAGGACTGAGGGGCTGTCAAGTGTCAGGTACCCACCTACGTCGGTGAAGAGACGGGTGTGCAAGGGAATAGGGGAGAATGGACCTGGTTAGAATAGGGGGGTAGAGGATAGGAAGGAAAAGAGGAAGGGAAAAGAAAGAAGGGGGTGCAGAGGGGAAAGATACAATAGAGAAAGGGAAGAGGAAAGCGAGAAAAAGATGGGAGGGAAGTAGCGAGCGAACTAGATACTAACCAGAGAAAGATAAAGAAGGAAGTGGCAGAGAATCAGAGAGCGGAGCAATGCTCTGTTTGTCTGGATCTTTGGACTGCGGGTCTAGACCTGTGAGCCCATCTCGCTCAGACGGAGGGGCCCCGGTTGGGGGCAGAGCGTGCCCGGCCTTCCCTTATGTGTGGAACAGTGGAAAGAGTTATTCAGGGCTGAGTACAATAGAATAGAAGGGAAAGAAAAAGCGGTGGGACACAGGAGGGGGCAGACGGGGAGGGGTAAGGGATTGGAAGGATAGGTGTAATACCTCTGCACATGGAGGGGTTCCCTATACTGGCTACAGGCAACCAGGATACTTAATTGATTGTATGTGAATAGTGACCGTAGTGGCATAGGTGGGTTTGGTCATCCTGTGACTGGTGTCCCTATGAACAAGCAGAGGGGTATCAGAGGGTCACCGTCATGAAATATTGTGTCTTGGAGCATGGTGAGTGCCGTCTTTCAAGCGACCCCCAAATCCATACTCTGCATCCTGCTACTCTCATGTGTCACTGTAGCTTAGTCATATCACATATTCCTGCTGTTTCACCAGCAGATGTCTGATACACTGATAAGGCAGTAAATAGATCGACAGAGCGAGAGGATGGGTGAGAGGGGGGGTAGAGTAGTCGGGCATTTAAGAGGAGGAGGCAGTACTATATATCACAAAATAGTGTTATGCTAAGCATGACAAATGAGTAAGATTAAGGTACAACCCCAATTTGTTTGAGTCCTAACTAGAGCATGTCATAGAACCAACATTACATCATAACAATAACTTTCAACAAAGTACTCAAAGTACTCATCCACCCATTGGTATAGTAGTGGAGATTGTGATCCTCAAGTAGGTCTCCGGATCCTCAAGCGTCTCATATCCTAGATGTGGTTTCATGGAGGATCTGCGGTAGGCTTCATGGGAGATTTAAACTTGTCCCTGTCTGATAGCTGAGTGTGGTACACCACTGCCTGTAGTACTTGGCCCCTCTCATCATGTGTCCATGCGAGCCTCTCTAAGCCTCTGCCTCTGGGATGATGGTTAGGTTCTTGGTGGCTTTTACCCTTCTTAGGCACGGGGGCAGTGCACTCCCAATATCACTGGGCAGGTCCTCTCACCTGACCGGAGGTGTTGTTTCCATTAACTGGGGCGGTAAATTATCCAGGTAAAGCCGCAGGTCCTCTGGTTCATAAAAGTCCTTGAACATACCATTTTTGGTGATCCACATTCTTACAGGGTCAAACATGCCATATTTCACATCTAATTCGCGCATCTGGGGTCTGAGGGACAAGAAGGCTTTCTGGCGATCGGTGGTCTCTTTTGAGAAATCTACCGTTATGCGGATTTTGTATCATTCTGTCCAAAATGGACCATGAGACCGAGCCGCTAGGAGGAGTTGACGGGTCTGCCTGTGGCAAAGGAGACAGGCAATAATTGGTTGGGTCGGGGATCGCCCTCCTGCCGTTTTGGGTCCAATCGGTGCTCTAATTGAAACTTCAGTGGTGGGTCGAAGGTTCAGTTAATTAGTGTGGGGAGGATGTCTCACCAAAAGGCTTGGGTGTCAGTTCCTTCAATTTTGTTCCGGGAAGCCGAGAAAGCGGACATTGTCTCTGCGACTCCTATCTTCCAAGTCTACCAGCTTGCTGCATAAGTACAACAGTTCCTGGTCTCTATCTTGTGGGGTGTTAATGTGGGCTTCCACGGTTGTCAGTCGTTACTCTAAGCCCGATATACGAGACTAAAAGCTGGCTGTCTAAGCACATGGATTTCGTCTCTGCTGTCAGCGAGGATATAGCAGAATCCATTCCCTTGCGCCGTCGGCCCACAGCCGTGACCTCCTGAAATATGCGTTCCATAGTTGCTTCCTGCTCTGGCCATGGTTTGGGATAGAACCGTCAATGGGGGTCCTGTAACAGAGGTCGTGGGTCGCAAGTGTTGGGGGGCTTCAGAAAAAAGTAGGTGTCTTGCCATTTCATCAGTGAGTTTACCTGCCATTTTGCCGCCGGGTATCTCAAGACCAATTATTTAGGTTCAGTCCGCAGGCTTAAGACTCTGACTCTGCTCTGCAAATGATGTCATGTTGTGTAGCAGCAGAGAAGGGATAGTTGCAGGCAGGAGAGGGAGAAGTGGGAGCTGACCCTCTTGTCCTTCTTCTTTACTAGATATGAGCACCTCTAACAAAGATACTGGTAGGACCTGTAAGAGAAGCCTGGCTGGGTTAATGTGATCTCTCTGGCATTTTAGCTGTGACGAGCCCAGAAGGCCATCGAGTCTGTTCCATTGTCCGTGTCTCCCCAGAGAAGGTAGATTGTTTGGGAGGGCGGTGAGATGTCGTCTTCTGCTCTGAGCTTCTGATTACTGGGAGGGTCCCTCGGTTAGGCCTTCCGCCTGCCCTGATCATGCTGTTGTTGCGTTCTTAACCTGGTTTCTGATTTCCTCAAAGGAGTGGCGTGTGAGGGGGGGTGAAAGTTGCTGAGCTCTCACAATCATTCCTTGTTTGTGGGGCTCCCCTCTCGTGGAGTCATGTCTCTCCTAGCAGTCCGTGTTCAGGCCCGTCATGTTCACTAAACAACGATGCTGGCAGAGGTAACTCTTGATTTCCTCATGCAATGCCTGCTTCGAGGTGGTCTACCATTGTAGGTGGCATTTAGTCGCCTGATAAGGGCAGAGAAAACAGGGGTGCTTGGTGCAAGACAGTGAGCAGCCTCCCTCTCCACCTCTGTTCGGCCACATGAGGATAGTGGCGCAGGGTCTTTTGAGACTTTGCAGGAGGGAGGGATGATATGTATAATCCTGCTGGCCCTCAGAATGGGGCTGGTGTGCTGGTGGTATGGGGTATATGCCCCCGTATTCACGTAAGGCCACCACAGGGGGCCTCTAGTCAGAGCAGCCCAGCACAGTAAGAGTCCAGTGGCCCGGCGTTATGCTGATCAATGTTCGTATGTTGTAGGAAGGGGGGCAAGAGGCAGGGGAGGTCCCCTATGCAGCAGGTAAGGGCCAAAGTCCTCAACTTGTAGGCCACTACTGTTCTGGTGTGGGGGGAGGGGCCACCGGCATCGCCATGCAGATGCTGCTCTTGGTCTTCCCCAGCCACACTCTGCCAGTACACGAGACCGCAGACTCGCTGGACAGGGTAGGCCTCCCCTGCTCACACTCCATTTGAGCAGCGACGGATAGATGCACTCGGCGGAGGCACCCTTCTCACAGTTCCCCAGCCATAGTGCGCTGTAGAGTAGTCCTCAGTTCTCAATTAGTAGTATTGAGGCCTCAGAGTGACTCAGCCCCAATCAGGGCCCACTGTCTTGCGGAGCCCCATATTCAGGCGGCCATCTTCACCCGTGGCAGACCACCTAAAAATTACATTTTCAATGTAACAACATAACAATGCAATAATATAATCTCACTGGACTCTTAGCTTAAATTTCCAGCCCCTAACTTTAACTCAGTCTTAATCTAAATAGTCCCTGGTAAAATGATAATAATATAGCCGTAACAAATGACCAGACTGCAGTCTAGATTATAAGACTAGTATCAACAAACATTATCCACACGAATTTTAGAACAATGCTTGTGATGGATCCCTCTCGAAGATCACGATCGTTTGCTTTTACTCAATTATAAAATTCATTTACTGTACTAACCACTAACGCTCAGTGTCCATAGCAGCTTGCTAATAGTGAAATCATGCTTGATTGGCTCGTTAGGAGTAGTAGGCACTACATAAATGTGATTACATTACAATACAATAGAATATTAAGCCTGAGACAATGAGTACCTGGTTAAAGGATGGCACTTTTAAATCTTGTGCATTATGTTTTTGCCAGACATACTCAATGGACAGGAATCAACAAAACCCTGATATATCACCAATTTATACACTATTATCAACTAGACAGAGCACCATTTGTGGGGAATTGCTAACAAATATACTCAGAAAAAGTAGTTACGAATTTTGAAGCAGCAATGATTCAAACCGTCCTTAAAGTGCGTCCTCACACAGTTGTACAATTCTGCTATTATCATTTCAATTAAGTCGTATGTTATCTTATATTATTATTAATATTTAATACCCCCGAAGGGTTATCTCGGCGCTCGAGCACACATAATTAAGAAGACAGAGATTGATAAGAGTCAGGTCTTAAGTAGGTTTGTTTTAAACCAGGCAAAGTCGGAGCAGGATCGCATATAAAAAGGCAGTCTGTTCTAGTGGTGATGAGGAAGATATGAGGAACGATCCCCCACTGTATTTGTACGTACGGATACGTGGAGGGCACAACAAAAGTTGGCATTTCAACCTGAGATTCTGAATAGGAAGGAAAGGCCAGATTTTCTCTTGAAGACAGGAGGGGTCATTGCCAAGAAGACATTTGTGAACCAGGCACAGGAGTTTGAACAGAGAACATTTTCTCACAGGCAGCCAGTGAAGACAATCCAGTGTAAGCTCAGAAGGGAAGCAGGGTGGAAGATTGCAGACCTGGCAAGCAGCATATAGAGACATTTTAAAAAGTTCACGTTAATTATAGAGTGCTCGACCTGATACTCAACTTGCCATCGAAATCAAAAAGATAATTGCCCTAGCATAGGTACCACCATGAGATGTTGCAAAACATTATGCCTTACTAATACTATCATCAAGCAAATGAGAAAAAATGAACAGACTTCTTAGATTATTTTGGAGATACTTGGATTGGACGTTCAGGACACAGATGCCAGCCCATTGTCCACATACTCTTCTGGAATGAGTTCAACGGTTCACTATCTGAGGAAGACAAATCTAAGAACAAAGTGGGAAAGGAGGCATAACTCCTTCCAGGATACTCTTAGAAGGAGTCACCCTATCTTTAAGAAATTCATAGAAATCTTACATTTAAATTATAATTTAATTTGAATCATTCTTAGAAACTTACCTATTTAATTAAATCTCAAAATTAAAAACGGGAACAGTTTAAAATAAATTAATATTTTAAATAAACTTTTAAAATATTATGATACAATAGAATCAAAATTAAACCACATGTTGGCAATTTGCGAAGGCAAGATCCAAACGTGCTAGTGTCTTATTTAAAAGGCTTTTAATTTACTCCTGTTCTTATTTTTTGGAAATCACAAAGTATCCTATGATTGTTTGAAATATCATAATCTCTTGCCAATGTTTTTATCAATTACACCATTGTAAATCTATACAGTACAAAATTATTAATTATAAAATGCACAGGACCAAGAAATAAATATATTAATAACATACATGACATGTGGGGTATGCATCAAACATTTTGCACTGAGTGCCATCATTTGTGATTACGCTTCCAATGCAATACAATACAATTGCCGTGTCATCCAAGAATTCATGGTGATCAAATCCAAAGATGCATATGCACTAATTGGTACACAGGATAATTTCAAAACAGTTAGCATAGATTGCCTCTCTCTGTTGATGACCTGTGCTGTCTAACGTTCATGCATTAACTCAGAATTTCACAGCTAGATGTGTAAACCAGGGGCGGTTTCTCCTTTAGGGCTAAGGGCCTGCACCCCTCTGAAATTCCAGCACATCTACATTAAAACAATATTAAATAGATTGATTTCTTTGAAGATTCGATTGTATCTCCAAACAAATCGATGTTTAACTGTGTGCTGTCATTCCAAGGCTGCCAGCCTGCCCTGCCTCGCTTTGAAGTACGAGATGGAAGCCAGTAAATAAATCAACGTTTCTGCACTGTGACTCACAACACAGGACTTAGGCCCTCATTACAACATTGGCGGTAAGTGCCACTTACCGCCATGCTAACTGCCGCCAACATACTGCGACAGTGGTGGTATACCGCTACCCATATTATGACCCACACGTAGAAACCTGACACTTTACAGACACACACACAAGTCCGCCAGCCCAAAAGTCAGTGATAAACTGGCGGTACCAAAACTCACACCGTTACGCCAAAAGAAATACATCCACAGCATCATGACCCATAAAAAACCGCGGCGGTCATTCAACCGCGGTAAACCATTGGCGGTACAGACCGCCACGCTCAAATTACACACACAAATACAAAACGACACCACATTGGACAATTCAAACTACACACACCTGACACACATACACACACCACACCCCCACCAATATAAAACACACACACACACACTACCCACAACCCTTTACGACCCGAAGAATTTGGCAAGTGAGAGAGAGACAAATCAGGAGCACCCACTGAATCTGAGCCACAAAACACCATCACCCATACACCATCCACACACCTCACAGCACACACCCAAACACATCACCCCACACACCCTCACACACACACACCACTCAGACTAGACCCATGGCACCACAACGACACCCTAGATTCTCTGAGGAGGAGCTAAGGGTCATGGTGGAGGAAATCATCCGGGTAGAGCCACAGCTATTCGGATCACAGTTGCAGCTGACATCCATTGCAAGGAAGATGTAGCAATGGCGGAGAGTCGTGGACAGGGTCAACACCGTGGGACAGCACCCAAGAACAAGGGATGACATCAGGAAGAGGTGGAACGACCTAGGGGGGAAGGTATGTTCCGTGGTTGCAAGACACCAGATGGCTGTACAGAAGACTGCCGGTGGACCCCCACCTCCTCCCCCACAACTAACAACATGGGAGGAGCAAGTCTTGGGGATCATACATCCTGAGGGCCTGGCAGGAGTAGCAGGAGGACTGGACTCTAGTAAGTCAAATCTTTACTACTTTATCCCCCACCCTACCTGCATGCCATCACAAAGTCCTACCCCTACCCTCACCTCCATCACTACCCACCCATCCCAAATCCCAAGCTCTGCATGCAACACCAATGCATGGACCCCCATCACAGACCTGCATGGATGCCCATCACCACAGCATGCACACTAGTGACAATCACTTAGCCAAACAAATCACAACTCATACAAGCCAAAGCTGCCTTGCTAATAACAACCATAGAGGGAAACATACCCACAAGATGGCACACGCAGAAACAATAACACTGCATTTACATCCCCACAGGAACCCCACTCAACATCACCGGAAAGGAGGTGCAAGCAACATCCAGTCCCCCCCAGAAGAGGCCCACAGTGATGAGAGCAGCTCTGGATGCCTGGATCACAATGACCAACCTGGCCCATCAGGGACCTCTGGACAGTCGGTTACTCAGGCACAGTCCCAACCCACCACAGACCCTCCCCCCTCAGGAAACACCACCACAGCACCCACCCAGTGGGCCTATCCTTCTGTCCCCAGGACACGTCAGTCAGCAGTGTGTCCACCACTACAGGGAACCCAGGCAACCCCACAAACACAGGACGAATAGGGACCGGGGGTCAGTGGCAGTGGACTCACGCTTCAGGGGACAGAGGCACAGGACAATAGGGAAGCTGGGAGGACTTCTGTGCGACAGGGGGAGGACAGACCTAGGGAACCGACTCTCCACGAGGCACTCACCAACATCCTGGGAGCATACCACCATTATCAGGAGACCAGGGGCCAGATACTGGCCAAGTTGCCGGAGACCCAGCGGCTGCAGGAGGGACAGTACCTGGGGATCAGGGAGGACCTGAAGGACATCCACACCACCCTGGTCACCATTGTAGGGGTGCTTGCAGATATTGCCAACACCATGAGGGAGGCAGTGGCACACTGACGGGCCCCTAACACTAGCCACACTGAAGAACATCCCTCCACCGTCCCCGAAGCTAGTGGACAGGAGTCCCCACCACAGGAACAAAAGGCTACCAGCACCCCAACCCCTGCAGGAGGAGAACCACCCCACAAACGGTCCCTGCGATCCAGGCAGAAGCCAGAGAACATTGCCAAGACCCCTGCCAGGAAATAAGACTTTCCTGATTGTCACCCTTGTGTCCCATTCTGTCACCCTGTCCACCTTGAACTGCCATTGCTCCCCTTCCTATGCCCCCTCGGACAATGCACCTGTGATACAAATAGACTGGACTCTACTCTCAACTTTCCTCCATCAGCAACCCAGCCCATTGCAATACCCCCTCCACTTATTAGCACATAAATAAACACCCTTGGAACAAATTCAAGTATGGAGTCTGTATTAGTTTAACAAACTGTAAACATTGCAATGGAAATGTACTGTAATATTTACATAGTTATGACCTGTAGTGGGCAGCAGTAAACACACCAGGAGCCAGAGTGGGGCACTGAGATCTAAAAATAGAGATGCCAAAGATTACAGTAAGTGGCCATAGAAATAGAGAAATCAGGCTGCCATGTCCAATGTCAAACACAAAACTGCAATGGAAGGTGGAGTTACAGTGTCTTACCTGTGTGAAGTACTGTTGAATTAGTGTAGTTCTGTTGTCCACATCCTCTTCCTCTGCCTCCTCTTTGTCACTGTCCACAGGCTCCACCGCTGCCACACCACCATCCCCAGGCTCATCCTCCTGCAGCAAAGGCACCTTGCATCTCAAAGCCAGGTTGTGCAACATGCAACATGTAACGATGATCTGGCACAACTTCTTGGGTGAGTAGTACAGGGATCCACCTGTCAGATGGAGGCACCGGAATCTGGCCTTCAAGAGGCCAAGGGTTCGCTCAATGATCCTCCTTGTTCGCTCATGTGCCTCATTGTAACGTTCCTCCGCCTTTGTCCTGGCATTCCTCACTGGGATCAGTAGCCATAAGAGGTTGGGGTAACCAGAGTCACCTGCAAATATTGAGTGATACCTGTTAGCCACACACTCACCCTTAGGGCCAAACCCACACCCATATACTTACATCAACTGGGTGGGGACCATGAGCTCACCTATTAGCCACATCCTGTGCCTCTGGAGTTGAGACATCACATATGGAATGCTGCTATTCCTCAAGATAAAGGCATCATGCACAGAGCCAGGATACTTTGCATTGACATGGGGGATGTACTGGTCTGCCAAACACACCATCTGTACATTCAGAGAGTGAAAGCTTTTTCTATTTCTGAACACTTGTTCATTTTTCCTAGGGGGGGGACAAATGCAATATGTGTTCCATCAATGGCACCAATGATGTTGGGAATATGTCCCAGTGCATAGAAGTCAGCCTTCCCTGCAGCCAAATCCTCCACCTAGGGGAATTCGATGTAGCTGCGCATGTGTTTCAGCAGGGCAGACAACACTCGGGTTAGCACGTTTGAGAACATAGGCTGTGACATCCCTGATGCCATGGCCACTGTCGCTTGGAAGGAACCACTTGCAAGGAAATGGAGCACTGACAGGAACTGCACTAGAGGGGGGATACCTGTGGGGTGGCAGATAGCTGATACCAGGTCTGGCTCCAATTGGGCACACAGTTCTTGGATTGTGGTCCTATCAAGTCTGTAGGTCAGGATAATGTGCCTGTGCTCCATTGTCGCCAGGTCCACCAGGGGTCTGTACACAGGCGATGTCTCCATCTCCTATTCATCCTCAGTGGTTGAACTCCAGGGTGAAAAATGATGAGCAGAAGGTCATATTCAAACTTATTTCCACATTAATATACAATTTTTGCTTTACAGAAACAGTATGTGAACTCATAAGTCAGTTGATGTGCCAATGTCTGCTGTGACGCAGTTAGGTGGCCTGTGCCCACCTGAAATGGCGGCTGCCTGACCTGTGAGGCGGAACAAGTGGAAATGAGGTAATTCCGCTGGCGTTGTGCGCCATTGCGGTGGGCGGTCGATGACCGCCGTGGAACACCGCATTGGTTATCATTGGTGCCTATGGGTTCCAGGAGCATCGCCGCAGACGTCACTGCCATTTTCTATCTGTTCACTCACTTGCTACCTGACCTTCAACAGGAGAGGACGTACACTGCAAGTGCTGCTGTGACCTGGGTCTGGAAGCGACAATGGCTCGAGTGTCTGGGGAAAGGGCCCCCGCCTTCACTTCGGAGGAGTTGGAGAGACTGGTGGATGGGGTCCTACCCCAGTATACTTTACTCTATGGTCCTCCAGTCAAACAGGTGAGTACACTGTGAGCATGATTCATGAGCCATGAATGTATGGATTGCTGTGTGTACAAGCCTCGTGTAAGGGGGGCTGAGGGGTCCTGGGCAATGTGCTGCATGTCTGGTGGTCAATGTCTGTGCGTAAGGGGATAGGAGGGATATTGTGGGCCATGAGTGAACCAGTCCGGACGGTATGATGAATCCGTTTTTTCTCTGCATATTTTCAAGCAGGTCAGTGCCCATCAGAAAAAGGGTATTTGGCGTGCCATCGCCTAGGAGGCACGGACCCTGGGGGTTTTTGGCAGGCGGAGCACCAATGCCGCAAACGGTGGGAGGACATGTGCCGACGGGCAAGAAAGACGGTGGAGGCCCAGCTGGGGCTGGCCTCCCAACGAGGAAGGGATGCCCATCGTACCCTGACACCCCTGATGTTCCTCATCCTGGCGATGGCCTATCCGGAGTTGGATGTGGACTTGAAGGCATCACATCAGCCTCAAGGGGGTGAGTACAGATTCAGAATCATGACTTTGCGAATGTTAAGGTATTACCTGGGTGGGGGATGTGGGCTGGGGATTCCCCTAGGCCAGGGAGGAACATGGCAGGGTATGTTCAATGATGGGCAAGCTCAGATGCACTCCAACCCCAATAATGTTAGTGGGCATCTACTACTGGGCAGGGTCCTGTGGGTTTCAGGTGTGCAGCTAATGGCGTTAGGCATTGTACCCCATTGGCTGGTGACTAGCATTGTAACTGGTAGTGCGTGGGGTAGTGCATAGGGCTGTTCCCTGTGAGTTATGTACGCCAACGGTAGTGTTGTTGCTGGCATTGAGTGTATTCTGTGTCTCTCCCCCACCTTTTTATTTTGTCACCCTGTCCTTGTGTGCATGAGCATCATCTGGTGGAGGAGCAGAGGCACTGGCGACGGAGGGAACTGCATCCAATGTGGGCCTGGAGGTTGAATCCACCGATGGTGAGGGCACCAGTGGGACGGAGGGCGAGGGGAGCACCACGATGGAGACAGGAGGGGACAGTACTGTCAGCGACACTTTCTCTGATGGAAGCTCCCTGGCTGTTGTGGACACCTCTGTGCCCACCCCAACTACAGGTACAGCCGCCACCACGTACCAGCACCGCCCTCCCAGCAGCCCCTCAGCATGTATCCCGTGCCCGTTCACCCAGGAGGGTGGGCATCTCCTGCACCCCAGACACCTCAGGCCCTGCCCCAGTCAGCCCTGCTGCCCTCAGTGAGGAGGCTATTGACCTCCTGAGAACCCTCTCTGTTGGGCAGTCAACCATACTGAATGCCATCCCGGCTGTAGCAGGGCATTTGCAACAAACAAATGCATAACTGAAGGGCTTTCACACTGGTGTGGCAGCCCAACAGAGAGCACTCCATGCCCTGGCCAACTCACTGATGGCAGCCATTGTCCCTGTCTCCAGCCTCCCCCCTCCAACTTCCTCTACCCAGTCCCAATCCCCTCAACCCCAGCATATCCCAAGCACACCTTCAGACCAGCAATCACCCAAATCAACACACAGAAGTGGCTCAGGCAAACACAAGCACCACACTTCATCTCACAGGCACTCACACAAGCACCATCCACATGCAGACACACCAACATCGACTGCCCCCACTGTGTCCCCCTCCTCCTCGACATTCACCTCCCTCCCAGTAGCGTCTCCACTCACACCTGCATGCACTACATCCACTACCTCCATCACCAGCACACCTATCACTAAACGCCCCTCACTGACAGTCACTACCCCCACATCCATGCACACCTCCCCTGTGTCCTCTCCCACTGTGTTTGTGACCCCTCCTCCCAAAGTACACAAACGCAAGCACTCAGACACCCAACAGCCATCCACCTCACAATAAGCATCCAGCCCATGCGCCTGCACCGGCACCCAAACACAGCAGACTGACACCTCCTACAACCACTCCCTCTTCCTCCATACCCAAACCTTCACCCTCTTCCCGCCCCAGTGTCCCTAAGAAGCTTTTCCTCGCCACCATTGACCTATTCCCTACCCCTCCCGCCCCCCCCCATCCTTCACCTCAGGCCAGGGTAGCCAGAATCCAGCCCAGCACCTCAGCCACCCAGTCCACGGCCACTGTGGTTTCTGCAGCAACTGCAGGTGTGAGAGGCTCCAAGGAGGCACCTGTCAGCCCAGCCAGTGTGCCAGCACCACCTGCCAAGGCCAAGAAGGGTCCGCCACTTAGCAAGGGCAAGAAGGGGACACCAGCCAGCAAGGGGAAGGAGGCACCACCAGCCAGCAAGGGCAAGAAAAAGACACCAGCTGGCAGAAGCAAGGAGGCATCACCATCTGCCAAGGGCAGAAAGGGGCACACAACACCAGCCATGGCACTTCAGCCGTCTGAGGCTGCAGGTGAAGGCCTGAAGGCTACCACCACCACTGCTAGCATCTGCTCTTGCACCGCAGCCAGCACCGCCACCTGCACTGGCGCCAGCACTGCCACCTGCACCGCTACCAGCAGCACCACTGCCAGCAGCAGTAGCCCCAGTGGGCAAAAGTCTGAGGCTAGAGGTGAAGGCCTGGAGGCTACCACCACCACTGACAGCACCACCACCTGCAGCGCAACTGGCATCTACTGAGCAGCCGTCACTGCCTGCGAGCAGTGTGTAGTGGTGACAACGTGGGCTGCAGTGCATCCTAGCCCCTGCAAAACCTGTCGGTGTAACACACAGGTGAGAGACTGTGACCTTGTCGCATCCAGGATGAAGCACACTGGGCACAATGCCCCTTACAGAACCAGTGGAAGAAGGCATCCACTCAGCCCCTCCTTGCCAGGATGAAGAACAATGGGCACAAGGCCCCCTCCAGAACCAGTGGAAGAAGGCATCCACTCAGCCCCTCCTTGCCAGGATGATGCACGCTGGGCACAAGGCCTCCTCCAGAACCAGTGGCAGAAGGCATCCACTTGAGAGTCTGTGGCTTTGCACTCCCCAGGACCAAGCAATGGGCAAGCCACTCACTAGAGAGACTGTGGCCTTGCACTCCCCAAGACCAAGCAGTGGGCAAACCACCCACTTGAGAGACTGTGGCATTGCACTCCCCAGGACCAAGCATTGGGCAAACCACCCACTAGAGAGACTGTGGCTTTGCACTCACCAGGATCAAGCAGTGGGCAAACCACCCACTTGAGAGACTGTGGCTTTGCACTCCCCAGGACCAAGCAGTGGGTAAACCACCCACTTGAGAGACTGTAGCCTTGCACTCCCCAGGACCAATCAGCAGGCATGGAGCCCCCTCCAGGCCAGTGGCCTTGTACCATCTTCCGGCTGAGGTGCCCCCCCATTCCCAATCCCCCTGAGGTGCCTGTGTTTTTTCGACCTGATGCCCCTGCAGTGTTCTCTCTGTATTGAGGCAAGAGTCAAGTGTGGCCTTGGCCTATGTGTTATGGCCCAGTGGGCCATGAACATTTTGGAGTGGGCATTGTCCCTCCTTTTGTATATATTGTACATACTGTTTATTGTTTAAGGACGTATATATCTAAAACTGTACTATTACACTCATTTTACTCCATTCCTTTTGTCCTTGCGTTATTCCTGAGGCTTACGGGGTGTACATGTGATGTTGATGCATCTGTTTGTGTGTATGGTGTTGGGGGCGGGTTGTTGCATGTTGCGTGTGTGTGTGTCACTCTTTTTTTCTCCCCCCCCTCCTTTGTGTGCTAGGTGCTGTACTCACTGTGGTCGTCTTCACCGGCGTTCGTGTTCCTAGTGTATGAGAAGGTACACCAGCATTGGGAAAAAGTGCAGCTCGGGCTCCATGGCATCGTGGTTCTTCCTTGAGTGTCGAGAGGTGAGTCGTTTCCCTTCAGTGTTCTGTTTCCGTCGTGCTTTTGATGGCATTGGCACCACCCCGGAAAAGCTGGTGGATAGGCTTGTTGTAATGCTGTGGGCGGTACATTGTCTTCCACCTGGCTGTTGGTGGTTACTGCTGCGCTGTTTGTTGCTACCGCGTGGCGGTCTGTGTGTTAAAGTGTCTGTCTGTGTTGGTGGTTTCCGCCGTGGTCATGATTCCATTTCTTTTACCGCCGGCCTTTTGGCGGTGTTACCGCCGCTTTATCACCGACCGCCAGGGTTGTAATGAGGGCCTTAGTTTTCTAAAGCCCTTCATTTCCATTGTGGTCTATGTTGGTACCCACGGTAGGCCAATGACGCTTTTAGCATTATGGTTTTGGGCTTTGGGGTCTTCATCCCTGCATGAAGGCAGCCATCTGTCATTCACAGACATAGATCCCACCCTTTCCCATTCATCACACAGTAGGAGTGAATGTAAGCATGTGTGCTTTGGTGCCTTGTCTTCGGTAATGGTAAGTGTTCTAATGCTACTCTTGAGTTATTTATATTGAGCTGTGACCCTTTGTCACCTTAACCTCCCCACTGTGACACCCCAGGCTCTGGCTGCATATCACCAGCCCCTTTAGAAGTGAAGCTGCTATATTTATTCCCTCGCTCAATTGTTCCAAAAGGCGAGCAGGGTTCTCATGCAAAGTTTATCCAAATATCCAAGTCAAGCTCAAAGCGAGAAATATGTGCTTACTGGAAAGGGAGTTATCTGTTGTATGGAGTTAAAACTGGCCCTATCTTCATGCCCTAACATTAATGCTAAAAGCATGGATTGATTTGCGAACAATGAATGGTAAAAATGTTAAGTTAATATGTGTCAGAGATTTTGTTCCTCTCTTCTTTCACATTTTACTTAATGTTGCATTGCCCCAGAAAGTTAACTGTTTCATCTTGCTCTTTATTTTTTTTGTGCATCATTTTACTCTTCCATAGTGCATACTTTGACTTGTGCCAGGTGTTTATGAAGGGCTTTGATTGAGCACGCTGGTGCTGAGGCTGAACACAGCAAAGCACAGTGCTGTCAGTGGGTTGGCACCTCTGCAGAGCATACAGAACAATGGTCATGTATTCCAGTTACATTTGAAATTCAGTGTAAATGTGTGTGAAGGTTGTGCAAAGAGGTCAAAATATTTAGAAGGCGAAAGCAAAAGGAAAAAAAGTGCCTAAATGTGTCTGAGTGCAGTGTATGTTTGGGATGGTAAATGAGGGAGATATGAAGAAGTGCATTCAGGCGAGAGTGAAAAGAGGGTGCTGAAGAGGAAAGAGAGTAGGTTGAAAACGTGCAGCTGGATAAGATGTGCAGAGAAAAAGGGCATACATATCTAACATAAAGCACACATAACTGAAGACCATACTCCTTCCACAGGCCTCAACAATATAAAATGTATAGTCTCACAATTTCAGAATTTAAACATTTCCAAAGTTAATTATTTATAACAAATTGTTGTTGTTAATCATTTATCTTAAACAAATAACCATTTACTAAGAACTGACAAGTTTTAGGTGTATGCCAGTTGTTGTGTTATATTTCTGGCTGCAATAACATCTCAGAGAGAAATCAAAATACAGGTCAGGTGGTACACTAATGGAATCACAGAAATGTATTTTACATATCGCCTTTAGAGAGCCCCTACTTTTTTCATCCCACTTAAAGACCTGTTTGCACATAGTTCTGTATGTCTAATTGCAGCCAGCAGCTGTGGGTGCTTCTCGATGCCTGGTTAGAACATTTTCTTCCAATGTTGATGCCACATGCTGTGCAAGACACTGTATAAGCACACACTTTAAAGATATGGGGCAATGCTTAATGTGTTTAATATTTCAAGGCTATACATTTACACTGCTTTATAAATCTTGCTTTCTCACTAAATTCATTTGCTTTCAAATGCAGCATTTGTCCAATTTTTTTCAATTTTTTCTCTGGACCCCACGTTTGTCCATTAGGTTTGCTCGCTTCACTCGCTACATAAAAGTCATACCTAACTTTTACACCCACAACTTTCAAATGTAACCAGCCACAACTGGTAAAACGTTGTTCACCTCAAATATTAAAAAACAGGTTTGCAGCTCTGTTCTGAGCGAGCACAGCTCTTCATGATATGAGTGGTTTGCATAGGCTAAGTGTGGTTGAGTGGTATGCCTCAGACATGGAACTAACTGTCATAGACATCATGGATGAATGAAACAAGATGATACAGGGCAAAGTAAGAAATACATTTATTATTGTTCGAAATGGCCCTCTCTGCTGGGTGACCCCCACACTTTTTGCTGTATTCGTTTTGGTTGGCCATAGGACTCTGTCCACTTTACCACTGCTAACCAGTGCTAAAGTGCTTGTGCTCTCTCCCTAAAATATGGTTTGATAGCTATGTAGCTAATTGACATATTTAATTTACTTATACGTCCCAAGTAAAGTGCACCACATTTGCCTAGGTCCTGTAAATTAAATGCTACTAGTGGGCCTGCGGCACTGCTTGTGCCGCCCACATGAGTAATACTCAAAAACATGGTTTCATTCACCGTAACTGGATACTTCACTTTTTATTTATGTTTTTCTTTCCACCAAATATGTCTACACCGTTAATACTTTAATAAATTCAAAGGTCACAAACTCATTGCCTGCTGTAGTACATTTCACATTTAGCAAATGCAGTTATGTAAATCCATTTGAACTACACAATGACAAAATAAGATACTTGTGTAAGCATGGATATGTTGCATGTATAGAATGTTTACCTAAGGATCACAAACATGCCACACCAACCGAGTCTTTTGTCTAAGAAGATTTTTATTAGATTGTTCAAATCATAGGCTACCAAGATGTCAGAAACAGAAAATAAACCATGATTGAATTATACTGTGTAAGTAAATTTACAGGTACAGACCTCTAGAACATGGAAGGGAGGGATATATCAGACATTGTCCTGTAGAATAGGCAAACATGAATTTGGTTGATGTCATCAGCTGGAGCCATGTTGCCTACCTCACAAAAGGAATCCAACATCAGATAATGCAGGCTTCAGACAGATGGCAGTATTCCTGGTCACAGGGTCATTACAGACCAGTACTTCTGCAACTGGTTGTAAGACACAAACAAATGTCAGTAATGTGCCATTGACACTTTCCTCTACAAAGAGGACACGCATCAATAGTTACATGCAGTTTGTACAAAAAGAGTGGTAAGCCACATGTGAAGTAAAACTTACATGAATTCGGTCTACAACTACATATGTTCTGACCACATGATGACACACAATGCATCATGACCACCATTTGGCAAGGAACAAGTGCAATGGAGTCTCTTTAACTTCCATCCTATCACTGCAAGTTGTCTTGGCATAGGACTTGTACACTCAAAATCTGTGACATACATTCCCAGGAATAATCCATGTCCACTTAGTGTGCCCAACAGCATCATATACTTGCCAATGTCACAACTCTGAAATGTCCACATGAAGATGCCATGGTGAGGGTACTTAAACATACACAAACAAATAGAGTATAGTTATGAAACCATGCATATGACACACTTCACATAGCAAACGTCTAGAGAACACAGTCCATGACAAAAATCTGACATAAACAAAGCAACATTAACTAAATGTGAATGTGTCAAAAGCTCCCTGACCAAACACCTTTTGCCAGATTTTCCCAAAGCTTCTAACTTCTAACACTTTAAAACAATATACTTCTCACATCATCACAACAAGAGTTCATTCTACAGTCAAAGTCATGACATCTCATGACATACTTACACTCATCAGAAGAAGTTCTCAATGAGAACTTGTCACAAGTCAGCTCCTTCCTCTTCACCACTATCAACATCATTTGGGATTTAAAGATTCTCACACAATGGCACCTCAGGCTCTCCCTCCTCTGCGATGGGAAAGATGTTCCTTCGCAGGGTGATGTTATGTAGCATGCAGCATGCCACGGTGATTTGACACAGCTTCCCGGGTGAGTAGAGGAGGGCTCCCACAGTCTTGTCCAGACAGTGTAATCTGGCCTTCAGGAACCCAAAAGCCCACTCCACTAACCGCCATCTTCTTCCAGGGGCCTCAATGAAGCATACTTCCCCTGGCGTAGTTGGATTCCTTACCTGTGTTAACTACCAAAGACGGTTGGGATGTGATGAGTCTCCTGATGTGTAATGAGACAAAAGAACTACAATGAGTCACACACTTCCTGATTATAGCACCTGACATGGCACATACAAAGTTAGAACAGATGTTACTTACCAACAAGCCGGTTGCAGTTGTGACATCAGCTGGGGTATTGTGCTGTTTGGCATTACAATGGAATCATTGTAAACCTGGGACCCGGGCACAGACATTTGAAATGTATAAATCTGGCAAGCAGACAACTTGCATGTTGATAGAATGGAAGTGTTTCCTGTTTTGATAGACCTGTTCACTGGCTTGCGGTGGCAATCATGCAATATGGGTGCCATCAATGGCTCCCACCACATGCAGGAGGCGACCAAATCCATAGAAGTCAACATTCACATTGGCTAAATATTCGCGTCTGGGGAACCTGATATAGCTGTCAATGTGTTTCATGACTGCTGACTGCACGTCTTTTATAACACCACTGAACATAGGTTGTGACATTCCAACAGATACAGTTACTGTATAATGAAAGGAACCTGTGGCCAGAAAAGTGTAATACTGCCATGAGTCTCACAATGGTTGATTTACATGTTGGTTCAGTGTTTTTAGGCATGAGATCTGGCTTCAACAGGTGACATAAATCTTGTATAGTTTGCCTATTCTGACGCAACGTCTTAATTATATCCCTTTCTTCCATGGTCTGTAGGTCTGGAAATGTATGGTACACTGGAGGTTGTCTCCTCCCTCTCCCAGGATACTTATGTGTGGAATCAAATAAATAGGTGCATCAGTCTCAGTATCCAGAGCAACATAGATGATGAGTAAGACAAAAGTAATGTGACAAAACATTACTGGCTGAAAAACCATTACACGCATTTCACATTTCAATTGTGTACTACCCAAGGTCAAGCTATAATTCCCATTGTTCTCTACAGGTCTATTTACAACATATATGTGCACATTATACACCTATATGGTCCTCGTGTACACTTTGGAATAGAAAAGTATGGTTTGTCCTCACAGAATACCATAACTGGTGTTGTACAGTGCAACGCGGTTATATGGTATTTATGACCAGTAACACTCTACACTGATGATTGTGTAGAAGAAATCATGCATCAATAGAGTATTACATATGTTTACATGTTACAACACATTTGTAGTGGTAGTGACACATTTACCGGTCAGCAATACTGTAGTTTCAACTGCTAAAATGGCGGATGCCTGACCTCGTATATTGGACTTTTGGAAGCCGCTGGCGGCGGCAGAAGTCTACAGCGGGGTGGGCAGTTTCATCCGTGATGGTCACAGGCATAGGCTAACGTTGTTGACTGTGAGGGTGATGGACCAATGGCTGTGCCAGTCTTAGCTGATGACCCCTTATGTGGCAAACATGTACGCTGTGGTTTGCAAAATAACTCACTTGCCTCCTAACACTGCTGCCATCAACACCTCTGCCACTTTGGCTGCTGTCTGACACCTCTAGGAGCAATCATGCCAGGCCAAGCAGGTGAAAAGGTCCCTGCCGTCTATCAAGAGAAGCTGGAGAAAGTTATCGAAGAGGTCCTTCGCTTGTATGGTCAGCTATATGGTTCACCAGAGGAACAGGTAACTACCTCATATACTTATTTGACTATGTTCAACACCATCCTTTCCTTTCTCACAAGATACAATGTGTCTGTGAGTCCCTGATAGTTTTTTGAATGACTAGTTACATTTTGTGGTCCATTCAGAGGATGTACATGTCATGGATTGTGGAGCCATGCACTTTATGTATTACAAATTTAAATTGTTTTGTGTGATGTGTGATAAGCCCTTGATCATCCTTCTGTTCAATTCTTTTGTGTATGCAAGTAAACTTGCCAGGGTCACAATGATCTATTTGATGATCAGATGATGGTAAATGAGAAAATAAATCTATTTACATTACAGCATGAGCTGTGTATGTGTACTGTTAGAAGCAGTTGAGGAGGATGTTAGCAATGCGTACAGTTCAACATATCACTCAGCCTAGATCAGGCCTTGGTAAACTGTTGTCTGAGAGCTAGCTAAACCTCACTGACCCCTTCAGAGTGCCACACAACATTGAGCTCATATATAGGACTACCACAAGATGGACTGTTGTGCATTGAAGTGAAGAAAATGTGATGTTCATGTTGGTTCAGTATGCTCAGACCGCAGAGAGCAAGGCATGTCAAAGGTTTTCCCATTAGGGGCCATGGCCCAAGCTGGGGCAGAATCCCTGTGGCAATAGGCAATTAGTGCAGAGGGTAAACTCCCTATAGGCCTGCAGATCCTTGGATGTTTCCAATGTGAGTCTTCTGAACCAATATTAGGCCTGAATGTTTTTACACCTGCTACATCTTTCCATTGACCCACATAGTCAGTGTGTGACGTTCACTACTAACAGGTCCCATACTCCCACAGGTCTGCTGTCACTTTTCCCAAAGTCATGTTTGTACTGTACTGGCCTATTGCATACATGAGAAACATGCAGTGCAGTTAGTTGGTTAATTCTGGAGAGATCATTATATGTGAATCATTAGTTTAGTTGCATTCAAGCAATCAGACCAAACATACAATGGTATGTTGAATGCCATCTCTGTAAGACTGGCATATATGTTAAGAGGTGTGTCCTGTGATACCTGTACATACCACACATACTCAATCAGATGTAGCATGGGATTCCATTCAGTAGTCCACATGTCCACACATCCACAAACAGGAAGATCTCAGTGACACCAATGTCAGCCCTTTCATTGTCACCTATGTCGTAGGGTGTTGTCTATACTATGGTAGCAGCCTGTGTGGACTGTATGCAACACGTCAATATGCCTGGATGTAAATGTGTTTGTACAGTCAGGCACAAGTAGTTTACCCTCCTAAAGGGCACAATGGTCCATAGTGTTTCATAGTGGCTCACATCACAGTACATGTCAGTAGGCCCTGGGCAACATGGAGTTAGTGGTCTGGCTGTCAGTGTAAGTCATGACCAGGGTTGTGGATAGTGAGTAGATGACTACAAAAGTGTGTATGTATGTCTCTGTATTTATCAGATTGTGAAATGTCCACATGTAGTCTGTTAACAATTCAAAAATGCTTGTGCTAGATGACTACAAAATGTGTGTTGAACAAACAGATATCCTGAATTACTCAATTATGATATCTTCGTTCATCTATTGTATTCATACAGGTCAACGTCCATCAGAAGCAAGCCATTTGGAGAGCCATCACCCAGAAGGGGCAGACCTAGGAAGTCTATTGCCAATGCAGGGTCCATTATCGGAAAAGATGGGAGGACCTGAGACACTGGGTCTGGAAGATCATGGAGGTCAAGCTGGGGCTACCCTCCCAACGTGGACGGGACATGCACCTGACCTTGAGTCCCCTAATGGCCCGCATACTGGCGGTGGCCTACCTGGAGCTTGATAGGTGTTTGAGGCAATCACAGCAGCTACAATTGGATGAGTCTTGGACAGATTCATACATATTACAATGCCACGTAATGTGTTAGAAGCAGCCATCTCCCACTGAAGATGGCCCATGTGCAACGCACAAGAAGAATTATTGTTTGTGCAGGTGTGGTAGTAGGTGCATGCTGATGTGCCTTGCCTATTGTCCAAATGACGAGGTATATAACAGAGCATAGTCCACTACCAATATGCTCTCTTCAGCAAACACATGGCTGAGTACAGTGATCAATCATCTAATGTTGTTTGATGTTGTGGGTGACATTTGTACCCAACGGGTCACTTGTCTTCAGTATGTCACCCACAACATCAAACAGCATGACCTGATTTGTCACTGTACTCAGCCATGTGTCTGTTCAAGAGAGTAAAGTGGCATTTGTACCCAACAGACCACTTGTCTTCAGTGTGTCATGAGTGCTGGTACCTCACTACTGTGTCTTAAGTGATGGTGGCCCTCATACATGTGACATAACATACAGTGCACTTTAGGTGCATTCACTGAGCAAAACTTTCCCTTGGCAGGTCACTTTTGACAACAGTATTTGTGCCTACATGTTGGCCTGTGTAACTTTTACTTTTGTAGTATCATTCACATTACTGTTTCACATATGATCAACATATCTTCATGGGATGATGTCTGATTCCATCACACATGTGTGCATGCAAAATTATACTGGAAAATAGTTATATATGATGGATATACAGGTCAGGTGTTATCACAGACAGGAGTGTGTAAACATTGGTTGGTGGGTCACTCACATCCTAATCCATTACTCAATGTCATTTGTAATGTTCAATTGCTGAAGCAATGAAGGACTATTTAGGGTCTCTCCTGTGGGCTTCTCTTCAAATAATGAATGCAAATGCTCACCAGAGTTCCTCTGCATCTCCCTCTTCGACTTCTGCCAAGGATCGACCGCTGACTGCTCCGGGACGCCTGCAAAACTGCAACAAAGTAGCAAGAAGACTACCAGTGACATTGTAGCGCCTAATCCTGATGGCTTTCTCAACTGTTTCCTGGTGGTGCATGCTCTGGGGGCTGCCTGCCTTCACCCTGCACTAGAAGCCAAGAAGAAATCTCCTGTGGGTCCACGGAATCTTCCCCCTGCTAACGCAGGCACCAAACTTCTGCTTCACCGGTCCTCTGGGTCCCCTTTCATCATGAGGAGCGTGGTCCCTGGAACACAGGAGCTGGATCCAAGTGACCCCAACAGTCCAGTGGTCCATCTGTCCAGATTTGGTGGAGGTAAGTCCTTGCCTCCCCACGCCGCACGGTAACCCTGTGTAGTGGGTGAACTGCAGCTGCTAGGGCTTCTGTGCACTTTTGCAAGGAATCCTTTGTGCACAGAACAGGCCCAGTTCCCCAGCACTCCGTCTTGCATTGCTCAACTCGCTGAGTTGACCACCGGCTTCGTGGGACCCTCTTTTGTAGTGTTGAGACAACCGCTGTACTAGGTTTCTTGAACCCATGTTCAAGTACTTCTGCGGGTGCTGCCTTCTTCTGCAGGGGCTCTCTGTGTTGCAGAGCGCCCCCTCTGCCTCCTCCTCCAAGGGGCGACCTCCTGGTCCTTCCTGGGTCCGGGCAGCACCCATTTTCTTCAACTGTGACCTTTGCAGCTAGCAAGGCTTGTTTGCAGTCTTTTTGCAAGGAAACAACTCTGCATCCTCCGTGGGACATCTTCTGTGCAAAGGAGAAGTTCCTGGCACCTTCTGTTGTTGCAGAATCTTCAGCTTTTTCCACCTGGAGGCAGACATTTTGCACCTTCATCTGGGCTTTAGTGGGCTCCTGCCCCCCCCTGGACACTTTCGTGACTCTTGGACTTGGTCCCCTTCCTTTACAGGTCCTCAGGTCCAGGAATCTGTCTTCAGTGCTTTGCAGTTAGTTGTGGTTTTTGCAGAATCTCCTATCATGACTTTAGTGTGTTTCTGGGGAAGTAGGGTAACTTTACTCCTACTTTTCAGGGTCTTGGGGTGGGGTATCTTGGACACCCTTAGTGTTTTCTTACATTTCCAGTGACCCTCTACACATTGCACTAGGCCTGGGGTCCCTAAGTTGTTCACATTCCATTTTCTTAGTATATGGTTTGTGTTGCCCCTCGGCCTACTGCATCCTATTGTAATCTACAGTGTTTGCACTACTTTTCTAACTGTTTACTTACCTGATTTTGGTTTGTGTGTATATTGTTTGTATTTTAATTACCTCCTAATGGAGTATATCCTCTGAGATATTTTTGCCAATTTGTCACTAAAATAAAGTACCTTTATTTTTAGTAACTCTGAGTATTGTGATTCTTATGGTATAGTGCTATATGATATAAGTGGTATAGTAGGAGCTTTGCATGTTTGCTAGTTCAGCCTAAGCTGCTCTGCTATAGCTACCTCTATCCGCCTAAGCTGCTAGATCACTACTTATCTACTAGTAAGGGATAATTGGACCTGGCACAAGGTGTAAGTACCATCAGGTACCCACTATAAGCCATGCCAACCTCCTACAGTAGACCTACAGTAATTATTCACAATGTGCATTTCCATGCCATTGCTGTGGAATTATTAAGCTTAGTGATTTGCACCTGTAATTGGTAAAGGTTAATTAACTGACTGTTGATATGTATCAGGGAGTGACATGCAGAAATGGGGGAATCGTATGTGAGTGTGTACATTCAGTAATACAATGGAATTTGTGTTTCATTGAAAAAAGGTACAGTTATGTGCCTTCCCATTGAGAAACAGATTTAACTTCCTCTTCTGGTAATGGAGATTCCCTGAGCCTCAACAATATTCAATGGACTATTGGCTTTTAGCTATGCAGCATTAGAATGGTGTTCTTACCAATAGAAACTAGCAATTTGCCGAGGCCTAGCTGATTCATTGTACTGTGGATATTAGAAGACAAATCTCCCAGACATTTTGACCAGATTGTCCCCTGTATAGATTTCTGTGCAGCATGTTTTATATAGCGAAGCTACATTAGTACAACGTACATGAGAATAGTTTGACAATGGACATATTAGGAAGTTACCATTTGGGAAGTTTCTACAGTGTGACATGAGTTTTTCCATGTCACCTTCTTTCAGCTACTGTACATCTTGCTGCAACATAGCTGTATTAGGTGACCATCATTTCATCATGATGTGGTATTAGGTATATGAATATTTGCTTATTACAGGGCCTTGTGTGGAATCTATAGAAATACATTTCCTACGTGATCCTTGTCTGCCACCCCACTGTCATCCCTGCCCTCTCTGATGATAACACCCAGTTAGCCAGGCACACTCACCCAAGAGGGGAGGTGTCTCCTTTGCTCCAGGCACCTCACCCCTGCCCCTATTCTCCCTGCTGCCCTGAGTGAGGAGGCTATTGACCTCCTGTAAAACATCTCTGTAGGTAGGTGGTACTACTGAATGCCATCCAGGTGCAGGGCAGCCATCTGCAGGAAATGGTGGCCTACCTCGAAGGCATCCACAGTTCTATGTCTACCCTATGGAGATCTTTTCAGGTTCTAGCCTCTTCACTCATGGCAGCCTTTCACCCATCCCATACCTCCACCTCACCACCTGCCTCTTCCTCAGCCAATTTCCCTATTCCCATATCTGTCCTAAGCACACTCACACATAGGTACGCACACACCTTAACAGCCCCAAGCAGCACACATAAACAGAAACAACACAAAACATAAAAGCATGCACCACTCACCAGACACTCACCCCACTCACAACTACCACCACTCCCACCCCCACAATACCCCTAGAGACTACACTCACAGACCCATCCACCACCCCACCATACCTCCAGACACCACACCCACATACCAAGGCACTGCTCCCACCATATCCCCAGATACCACACTCATACCAACAGACACAACCATCACTCCCACCATACCCCCAGGCCCCACACCCACCCACACCACAGACACATCACCCACTCCCAGCATACCCAGTACATCCACATCACACACTACAAAGAAACGCAAACATCCATACTCACAGCAGACACCTAGAAAACACAAACATCACACTTCAGACACACAGACAGCAGCACCAACAACACACACACACACACACACACACCTCACACATACACAACCTCCCATCCCCTAATTCCTCCTGGACACCCTACTCATTACCCCCAAAAAAGTTTAATGTTTGCCCTTACCCCTGCAAAAACCACCCTCCAAAGCCAAAGGGACCACATCCACACCCCAATTGGTCCCTTCCAGCATCCAATCCCTCCCCTGTGACACCTGATCCTCCCCCCACTGAACCCAGCTATACCCCAAAGAAACCCAATAAAAAGGACAGCCCTCTCAAAGGCAAGTCCACCTCTCCCAAAACCAAACCCACCCATCCCAAAGCCAACCCTACTCCCCCAAAGGACATAATTGAGATGCCTGGACTGCCCACTTGATTCCCCTTCCTGGTGAGATTTCCATGGCAGTGTTCTGTGAGGCACGTTTAGTGGCACAGCAGTGTGCTGAACCATATTTGGACAATTGGATAGGCCATTGGCCTTGACTACGTTTTTATTTGTTTGTAATAAAAATAAGTTGTCAGTTTTCATACACATAGGCCCTGCCATTATTTTTCTGCCATTTTGATATTCATGGATACTTTGGGATGTATGACTACAGTTGTGTTTGTTTCACCCTGCTTGATGAACCATTTGATGTGGTTGGTGTGATACAACCTTGGAACCAGTGCTGGAGTCACCAAGGACAAGGGGAAATGTTCAATGGATGGATATGTGGGATTTCATTTTATTGGGCTGACATTGCATTGGGTGGTTTTTCATATGGTGAGTATTTATTCTTGGCTTGGCCAATGTCAACATCAGTTGGGTTACCTTTCTAAGCATGATATAGGTTGGACATTTGTTTAATGTGTGAAACTAGAGATTTGTTTCTCCACGCATGGAGGGTGTTCAATTGTCATACAGTTGTGTACATTTTAATGGACGTATCCATTTTCATGTGTGTACCTTACACCAACTTTAACTAAATGTGTGACCCATGCTTTTACCCCTATATTTGCTTTTATGACTTGCACTTACACATTTCCAACAAATGTAAGGTACTTGGTTCTACTATTGGTTGTCCCTGATATACATCAAGCCACAGTTCTTGTGTAAAGAGTGGTTGTGAGGCATTTCCAAAGTGGAATGTGGCCCAGGGCACCAGCCTTCCAGTGTCCCTGTGGTAGAGGCATACCTATTCTGAAGGGACTCTCTACATTGTGACATTTGAATGTTTCTCACACTGATTGTTTTGCTTCTCATTTACCTTGCATTATCTTGAAATGTGGGTGATATGTGAAAGTCTATTACAGCGATTTAGCAGAGAAGGGGTGTTTCAGTTCAATGACACCTCCATACAGATTTATCTTTGATAACCCAACAGGCCATGGCATGTGAGCAATGTGAGGGTGTCACTGAGGTGAGATATTGATGAGGAGTTGCTTTTGTCTGACACAATGTTATGGACACATTAGTATCCCTGAATACTGGGTGTGCACACATTTGAAATTTAGCAGAGTGTGCCTGTGCACGGTAAGTGACCTGGCCAGAGAGGGCATCATAGGGCTCTGACTGGCTCATACATTTAGTACAACACTGAAAAGGGGCACACAAAATATTTTTGGACAGTGAACTCCATGCCAGTCCATGGCAGGGCATCGCTTTGCTGTTGAGTTGTTGGAAACAGGTAGGTGTTTGGCTTATCGTTGGATGTGTTCATGACCGCCGTAGCTTTGGGCATCATTTGGCAGCACACACAGTGGAAGTGCAAGTCCGATTTGCTCCATCGCAGCACAGGATGTGTGAAGCTGAGTACAGGTGAGTTTCAGCCTTTTATGCCTCCGTTTCCGCCAGCACAGATGTGGTGGTTGATCAGCCACAGTCACATCAGCGAAAAGACACCTCGCAATTGGCGCGGCTGTAAGACTGGCAGGCTGCCCTCCAACAAACGCATTGGCCTATCTCACCAATGCTGTGGTCTAGATTTGCTGGTAGTGTTGATGGGACTCCGGCAGTCTTTTGTCTATGTATGTCAGGAATAAGATCATGCGCAGTCCAGGTCCCTCCCGAAACTCTGCTGCGCGGCTCTGTGGCGCTTTCTGCTCACCACTTGTCATCCCCTCTTGCTCCAAAGGTGGCCATCAGCGTCATCTGCCCTGTGGCAAAGCTCATAGAGCTGCCGGTTCAGGACATTGGTGGACAAGATGCACTTATCAGTGCTATTCCATAAATGGACTACAACTCCCATGTTGTTAGAGGCAGCAGCCATCTTGGGGAGTGGCAGACCTATGAAGCCCAGCCACACCCAAGCACGTTGCTCACATTGCTCACGATTTTGAAGACTTCGATGCAGTCAGACCTCATGCGGGATTCTCTGAAGAAGAGCCGAGTGGCATCCGATCGAAGTATCCTTGTTTCCATGGTGAATTCAAAATGAGTAGGTCGCAGAAGTAAAGCGCCCCTTAGCACAACGAGCAAAACATTTTCAGTTTCTGGGTTACAGCGGCCTAGGCGAGATGATCAAAGGCGTTTCAGTCCACAGATGTAAAGCGCTCTAGGCATGGCAACTCAAGCGCTTCAGTCCACAGGTGTAAAGCGCTCTTGGCACGACAATTCAAGCGCTTCAGTCCACAGGTGTAAAGCGCTCTTGGCACGACAATTCAGGTGCTTCAGTCCACAGATGTAAAGCGCTCTTGGCACGGCAATCAAAGTGCTTCAATCCACAGGAGTAAATGGCTTTTGGTACAACAATCAAAGTGATTCAGGCCACATGAGTAAAGCGCCCCCTTAGCATAACAAGTGTAGTCCTTCAGGCAAGACAAGTAAAAGCACTTTCTGGTGTTATAAGTAAAGCTCTTCAAGTTCAACGAGAAAAATAAATTCGGCCTTTATAGTTGTGAATGTGAAAGCCTTTCTGGAGATAAGCAAATCATAGTTTTCATTGTTTTTTGGAAAGCATCATATATGAAAAGCATATTTAATTCTTTGAGATTTTCTAGGTCATGATCAAAGGTTTATGTTATGAATGCATAGATGTTACAGGATTGATATTCTGAGTATAATCATAGCCCAAAGCTCTTGCCATCTCTTGGTTCTGAGGTCGTAGTTTATTCTTGTTCCATGATTCAAAAAAGGGGCTTTGCCCTCATTTCAAAAGGGGTCTCCATCAAATATCGGAGACGCATTTGAGTCAAGAGTCTATTGTGAGTTATATTTCTATGAATGAGTAAATGCATATTTGTTCTAACCTTTTCTTTTCAGATCTCTCTCCCTGCTGTTCCCTACCCTAATCCCCTTCCCCCCGACTGGCTTCATCATAACTCTGTGCTATAATAGCTTTCTGAGTTGGTGACGCCAGAAGGTGGGCCTTTTGTTCAGCAACATGCAGATCCCGAGGAAAGGACACTGTGACAGAATAGTAAGCCCACAAGTTTTATACTTTCCTCTTGGTCTGTACGTGAGCTGTGCAAAATGGCCATCCTATATACCCTTATGCAAGTAGTCACTCAGATGCAAAGGGATTTGACAGACTCAAAAAATGTTGCAGCTGATTTAGTTAATAAAGTAACTCAGTTACAGAGTAAGGTGGATGGTTCTGAATCTGAGTCTTGTCCTACGCCTTCTGCACCTACTAACATAGCTGTGAATGTGCCGACACAGATTCCTTTAGCTGCACCAGAGAGATTTTCTGGGGACCCCAATAAGGTTCAAAATTTTCTCACACAGGTGGAACTACACTTTACGTGTGGGCCTAGTGCCTTTCCGGACACACAATCTAGAATTGCATTCCTTATATCATACCTGAATGGTGATGCAGCTACTTGGGCAGTGCCATTAGTCCAATTAGACAGTCCTCTTTGATATAACTGGCGTCGTTTTGTAGAGGAATTTATAAAGGTTTTTGACAGACGCGCAATAACTATGTCTGCAGACAAAGAGCTTCTAGAATTACGTCAAGGAAACAAAGACCTGATAACGTATTTGTCACACTTCAACCGGTTAGTAGTGGAAACCGCTTGGCCTGAGGAAAAAAGGTCAGCAGTATTTTATCAAGGGCTAAAAGACGAACTAAAAGATGTATTGGCCCAAGTTGAACCACAACCAGAAGCTTGCGCTGATTTAATTAATTTAACCCTACGGATAGATCACAGACTTTCTGAAAGAAAAGGAGTAAGGAAAAAAATTGGAAAAACCCAGTTGACAAATGGAAAGATCCAGACACCTTCAATTGTCTTCAGATCCTATGATAGAACCGATCGGAACTGTCTGCCCACTACTGACCAAAGAGGAGAAAGACATGTGACGAAAAAATGGTCAGTGTCTGTATTGTGGAAAAAAGGGTTATTTCATAAAAGAATGTCAAAAGAAACCCAAAGGTAAAATTAATCAAACATTTGTGACAAAGAAAAAGATAGCGGTTGCTTTGGGAAATTTACAGGAAAACTAAAGTGCCCAAGAAAAAAGGAAGGGGACCTCTTGGGCAAATTGACCATCCCTTCAGTGTGCTCTTGCACAAATTGTTATGTCAAACATTTTCGAATTTTAGTACAAATGACTGTGCGGGGAAAAAGACATAATGTACAAGTTCTAATTGATTCAGGGGAAACAGGAAATTTTGTGGACCAACAAACTGCACTAGACTTGCATAAACCCCGGTGTGAAGAAAAAGATCCCAGAAGTTGTGTATGCAGTTGATGGTAGTTAGCTGGCAGCAGGTCCCATTACTAAACAAACCTCACGAATACAAATGATTTGCAAAGATGATGAGAATCAGAAACACTATGAGATAATTCGATTTTATATAATCCAAGCACCTCAATATGGTTTTATTTTAGGAATGCCATGGTTAATGTTACATAATCCATGAATAGACTGGCGCAACCAGGTTTTGCATGTTTCTTCTTGTGCAAAGAAATGTTTTCAATCAAGATGAAACAAAGAAGGAAATCTTCACCACTCTATTGCTACTGCAGTTGAGAAGGAAATTGATCTGCCATCACAGTATTCAGAATATACTGATGTTTTCAGTGAAAAGAAAGCGAGCTCATTACCACCTCACAGGCCGTACGATTGTCAGATCGACCTTGTACCTGGCGCCATTATACCAAATTGTAGAATCTATGCATTAGAGGAAGAAAATCAAGTCCTATGAGGATACCTTGATTAATGTTTAGTCAACAAGCTAATTCGGCCATCACGATCTCCAGCGGCTTCTCCACTGCTTTTCGTACCTACAGCTAATGGGGATTTGAGGCCTTGTATTGACTTTAGAGCGATAAATAAGATCACAGTTAAAAATAAATATCCACTACCTCTCATACCAGTCTTGTTAGACAAGGTAAAATCTGCCGTTATCTATACCAAACTTGACTTTCGAGGTGCTCATCACCTAGTTCGAATTCGAGAGGGAGATCAGTGGAAAATGGCTTTTAAGACTCGTTATGGCCTCTTTGGGTATCTAGTGATGCCGTTTGGTCTATGTAATGCCCCAGCAGCCTTTCAATATTTCCTAAACGATGTTCTGAGAGAATATCTAGACATCTTTGTCATCGTTTATATTGATGATATACTAATTTATTCAAATTCTGAAGATATACATGAAGAACATGTTAAAAAGGTATTAAAAACTCTACAAAAACCTAATTTGTTTTGGATGCTAAGTAAATGTGAATTCCATACCAAAGAAGTTGAATTTCTAGGAGTCATTTTAATACCTGATGGCATGCAAATGACTGAAAGATAAATTCAAGCTGCATCTGAATGGCCCACACCAAAATTAGTACATGATATTCAATATTTTTGGCGTTTTGCGAATTTTTATCGACGCGTCATCCATCACTTCTCCCAAAAGATGGCACCAATCACCAAATTGCTAAGGAAAAAGGCCATATTCAACTGGTCCCAAGAGACAGAGGAAGCATTTCAAGATTTAAAACAGGCCTTTACTCCGCTCCCATTCTAGCTCACCCTAATGTGGAGGAACCATTCATCGTGGAAGCTGATGCATCTGATGTTGCTGTTGGGGCCATCCTGTCTCAACGTCATCGACAAACTGGACAATTACCCCTGATAGCATAAGCATCAAGAAAATTGAATGAAGCATAACAGAATTACACCACAGCAGAAAAAGAATTACTAGCAATTCTTAATGCGTTTAAAGAATGGAGACATTATCTATTAGGAGCGAAACACACCATAACTGTCTATTCTGATCATAGAAATTTACAATTTATGAGTTCTGCCAACTCCTAGACAACTAAGATGGATGCTATTCTTTGCAGAATTTGATTTCATAGTGACTTTTAGACCAGGAGTAGATAATTGTAAGGCCGATGCTTTATCCAGACAAGATTCTTCAATCACACCTACTGAACAAAAACCCATGCCTATTATAACGCCTTCAAAAGTGTTGTGTTTAGTAGCTGCCGAGAAATTCTTTGATCTCATTTATAATCATTTTCACATTACTAAGTGGCAAGAGTGGCTACAACAAGGCACCAAGAGGTCTATTCAACAAGGCTCACCTCTATATGAACCGCCTCAAAAGGCCAGGGGGTGGCATCGCTATCCTACACAGGAACACCATCAAAGTCACCACCAGCTCCCAAGACACTACTGACAACACAGATCAAATGCACTTCCTAATCCACATTAACAACAACTCCACCCTCAGAGTTACACTAATCTACAGACCTCCAGGACCACACCCGCCTTCTGCGACATCATTGCCGACACCATCAGCTCGCATGCCTTCACCTCCACAGACTACATCCTCCTCTGTGATTTCAACTTTCACTTGGAGAACCTACAAGACCACAACTCATCATCCCTCATAGACAACCTCACCAACCTCGGGCTCACACAACTAGTCACCACACCCACCCACTCAGCAGGACACACGTTCGATGCAATTTTCACCTCAAGCCAACACATAGCCTACACCCACACCACCAAACTCCTCTGGACTGACCACCACTGCGTCCACTTCTCCTTCACCAAACCCCCCACGCACCACCATCAACACACCACACCCTACAGCATGTGGGACACGATCCCCACAGAACACCTAAACTCCCAACTGGCTCACAACCCCCCCTCCACACCAACGAACCCAACGCAGGAGCCCACAACCTCTCAAAATGGATCACCACCTGGGCAGACACACTAGCCCCCCTCAGAAAACACATCGCCACCCTCAACATCAACATCAAGAACGCCCCATGGTTCACCCCCGAACTCCAAGACTCCAAGCGCAAATGCAGCCAAGCAGAGAAAATATGGCGACAAGAACCCTCCACAACCAACTTCTCCACCCTCAAAGCCACCATTCGCACCCATCACCAACTCATACGCACCACCAAAAGAGACCACTACAAGACACGCCTTGACAACAACTCTCAAAACAGCAAAGAACTCTTCACCATCATTAATGAACTAGACAAACCCAAAGCCAGCAACATAGACCCTTCACACACACAGCCCCTATGTGATGCCCTCTCCAACCACTTCCACCACAAAATCCTGGACATCCACAACAGCTTCATACCACATACACAGACCACACACACCCCTCACTCATCCAAGTCAACCCCCACTCATGACCCCCCACCACACTCACCACCTGGCCCCCACCACACACGAAGAAACCAAAAAAAACATGAACTCCATCCGCTCCAGATCCCCCACCGACCCCTGCACACATCGCATCTACAACAAAGCCAGCCCAACCATCGCCCCCATACTCCGCGACATAATCAACTCCTCCTTCGACGACGCCACCTACCCAGACCCCTGGAAGCACACGGAAATCAACGCTCTCCTAAAAAAAAACAAAGCCGACCCAGAGATCCTCTCCAACTATCGCCCCATCTCCCTCCTCCCCTTCCCCGCCAAGGTCGCCGAGAAACTAGTCAACACCCGCCTATCCCATTACTTGAAAGAAAACAACACTCTTGACCCCTCACAATCCGGGTTCCGCAAGAACCACAGCATGGAAACCGCCCTCATCACAGGCAATGACGACATTAGGACCAAAGTCGACAAAGGCGAGACCGTTGCACTCATCCTTCTAGACCTCTCCGCAGCCTTTGACACTGTCTGCCACCACACACTCCGCACACGCCTCCACAACATAGGAATTCGCCACAAAGCCTTAGACTGGATTACCTCCTTCCTCACTGATCGGACCCAGAGAGTCCGCCTCCCACCTTTCCACTCCAACACCACCAAGATCATCTGCGGAGTCCCCCAAGGGTCCTCTCTCAGCCCCACACTCTTCAACATTTACATGATCCCCCTAGCCAACGTCCTCCGATCACACGGAATCACTATCCTCTCCTACGCAGATGACACCCAACTCACCCGCAACCCCACCACCGCCAAAACCAACCTACATGCAGCACTCCTTGACACCTCCAACTGGATGACAACTAACCACCTAAAGCTTAACTCCAACAAAACCGAGATCATCATCTTCGGCCCCAACAAAACCATATGGGACAACTCCTGGTGGCCCACCGCCCTAGGACCCGCACCCACCCCCGCAAACTAAGCACGCAACCTCAGCATCATCCTGGACCCCTCCCTCTCCATGACACAGCAAATCAAAGCTCTTACCTCCTCCTGCTTCCTCACACTCCGCACTCTAAAAAAAATCCTTCATATGGATTCCCCCAGAGACCAGGAAGACAGTCACCCATGCACTCATCAGCAGCAGACTAGACTACGGTAACGCCCTCTACGCCGGCACCACACTCAAACTCACACGCAAACTCCAGAGAATCCAGAACACAGCCACACGTCTCGTCCTTGGCCTCCCCGTCACGAAAGAATCTCACCACACCTCAAAACCCTTCACTGGCTCCCCATAAGCAAGAGAATCACATTCAAGAGCCTCATCCACACAAATCCCTCAACAGCACCGGCCCGACATACCTCAACGAAAGAGTGAACTTTCACATTCCCACCCGCAACATCCGATCAGCCAACCTCGCCCTAGCCACAGTCCCCGCATCCAACGCACCACCACAGGAGGCAGTTCCTTCTCCTACCTCACCCCCAAAACCTGGAACTCCCTCCCCACCCACCTCCTCAAAACCAAAGACCTCCTGCTCTTCAGAAAAAAACCTCAAAACATGGCTGTTCGAACAGTGACCCTCCTGTCCCCCCCCCACCAAGCGCCTTGAGACCCTCACAGGTGAATAGCACGCTATATACATTTTTTTGATTGATTGATTGATTGATTGAATCTTAAGTATTCCTGCCTACTGAAGAGTTATGAGAGACAGCTTTTCATTGGTTACACAGTCATCCTCTGGCTGGTCACCCAGGTCCTCAAAAAACAATAGAACCCATGAAAAGGTATTTTTGGTGGCCTACATTCGTTCATGACCTTAAGCAAATGCTACAATCATGTGAAGTATGTGCAAGATGCAAAAGTGAACATAGCAAGCCCGAAGGTCTCCTGATACCTCTACCCATTCACAATCATCCATGGGAACATATCTCTATGGGTTTTATTACTGGTCTTCCTCAAATAAATTTTTTACAACCATTCTAGTGGTAGTAGACAGCCTTACCAAGTATGCTCACTTCATTGCCTGTAAAGGACTCCTAACTTCCGACACCTTAGCGACTATCATCTTAGAAAATATAGTTTGTCTTTACGGACTGCCAAGAGTTATCTCTCTGATAGAGGAACACAATTTTCTTGGCAATGATGGTGCAAAGCTTTACAAATTGATTTGATTTTGTCTACTAGTTATCATCCACAAACGAATGGTCAAACAGAGAGACTAAACCAAGCTCTGAAACAATATTTACGATGTTACGCAACAAAGTCTCCTAAAACCTGGTTGGATCTTTTGTGGCATGCAGAGCTGGCTTATAATAACTCTCACCACTCCAATAAACTCAGCTCCTTCCTATGGTTTATATAGGCGTCATCCGCACATTTTGCCAGTTACGTTACCTGCTTCTACTCAAACCACTCCAGCAGTCATGGACATGCTAACACACATGAAAAAGGTACATTCACAATTGCAAACAAATCTTCATAAAAGAAAAAATATAAAATGCAATATGACAAAAAACACCACCCTGGTCCTCAGTATACAAACAAAGATAGAGTTTGGTTATCCACGAAAAACTTTGCATTAAAAAATAAAAATATGTTTCATCTAAAGTTCAAAGGGCCCTATGAAGTATTGCGACAAGTAAACCAAGTAACATATAAGCTTAAATTACCATCGTCTTTGAAAATTCATCCGGTGTTTCATACTTCGCTTCTTAAACCTGCTTCGCCATCAAGCATCACACAACCTGCTCCTCTATTAGTCCAAGGTCATTGGGAGTATGAGGTGCGATCTATTTTAGACTCTAAATATAGGGCGTCTTCTGTTTGGTACTTGGTGTCCTGGAAAGGATAAGGACCGGAAATTGACTCTTGGGAACCTGCAAGACATGTTCATGCACCACGTTTGGTGCGACTATTTCACCTCCTCCATCCTGGTAAACCGGGCCCTGGACCACGCTTGGGAGAGGGGTGTAATGTCAGGAAAAATACCATGCGCGGTCCAGGTCCCGGCCGAAATTCCGCTGCGTGGCTCTGTGGCGCTTTCTGCGCACCACTTGTCATCCCCTACTGCCCCAAAGGTGGCCATCAGCGTCCTCTACCCTGTGGCAAAGCTCATAGAGCTGCAGGTTCAGGACATTGGTAGACAAGATGCACTTATCAGCGCTATTCCATGAAGGGACTACAACTCCCATGTTTTTAGAGGCAGCAGCCATCTTGGGGTGTGGCAGGCCTATAAAGCCCAGCCACACCCAAGCACGTTGTTCACTATTTTGAAGACTTTGATGCAGTCAGACCTCGTGGGGGATTCTACTATACCTAAATGTTAAGTGGAGTTACAGGTCCTCATTACAACCCTGGCAGACGGGGGAGAAGTGGCGGTAACACCGCCAACAGGCCAGTGGAAAAAAAAATGGAATTATGACCATGACGGTTACCGCCATGGTCATCCGCCACTTCTCCACTCCCACCGCCAGGGCGGTGATGACCGCTGGATTGGAGACTTCGGTCTCCAGCCCGGTGGCTGTCACCAGACCGCTGGCAGTATCAGGACCCTGCATACCGCCATGGATTTCGTGTGGTTTGGAATCACCACGAAATCCATGGCTGCAGGCACTATCAGTGCCAGGGAATTCCTTTGCTGGCACTGACAGGGGTCTCCCCCCCCCCCCTCTCCCCAACCCCGAGTCCTCCCCCCACACCCTCCACCCCCCTGTCACCCCCCAAAGGTGGCAGGACCCCCCTCCCCACCTCCACCCCCAACATGCACATACACACACCCCCTCCCCACCCCCAACATGCACATACACACATCCCTACATGCACACATACACTACAACAACACATACCCGCACATATACAAACAGGCATGCACACAGACCGACCCGCACACATTTCTCATACACACAACACACCCCCCGCATGCATACACGCACTCACACACCTCCTCTACATACTCACACGCACACCCCATGCACGCACACAACGCACAACAACACTCCACCCCCTCCCCTAATGGACGATCAACTTACCTTGTCCGTTGATCCTCCGGGAGGGAACGGGATCCATGGGGGCTGCTCCGCCGCCAGCACCCCGTCACCAGAACACCGCCACACCGAATCATGGGACGTGATTCAGTGGGCGGTGTTCTGATGACGGGGCGGTGGAGGTGGAGCAACCTCCACTTCCCTGCCGACTGTCAGTATGGCTGCTGGCGGCCCTCCGTCTGAAAAAAGATGGAGGGCTGCCAGCAGTCATAATACGCCACGCGGAAAACCGCCTGCACTGGCGGTCTTCAGCACAGCGGTACCTCGGCGGTCTTGAAAAAAGGTTAAAATTGAGGGCCACAGTGTCTTACCTGTGTGTCACTGGAAGTACTGCTTTATTATATTTGTTCTGTTGTCAACATCTTCCTCTGCCTCACTGTCCACAGGCTCCACCCCTGCCACAAGACCATCTCCAAGCACATCCTCCTGCAGAAAAGGCACCTGGCGTCTCAAAGCCAGGTTGTGCAATATACAGCATGCAATGATGATCTGACATACCTTCTTGGGTGAGTAGTACAGGGAGCCACCTGTCAGATGGAGGCACCGGAACCTGGCATTCAGGATGCCAAAGGTTCTTTATATAATCCTCCTTGTACACCCATGTGCCTCATTGTAACGTTCCTCTGCCCTTGTCCTGGCATTCCTCACTGGGGTCAGTAGCCAGGAGAGGTTGAGGCAACCAGAGTCACCTGTAAATATAGGGTGACAACTGTTAGACACACACTAACCCTTAGGAGAAATCCCATACCCAGACATCAACATATACCGGGTGGGGACCTTTGGCTCACCTATTAGCCACACCCGGTGCCTCTGGAGTTAGCCCATTACATATGGGATGCCGCTATTTCTCAAGATAAAGGCGTCATGCACAGAGCCAGTATATTTGGCATTCACATGGGAGATGTACTGGTCCGCCAAACACACCATCTGCATATTCATTGAGTGATAGCTTTTTCCATTCCTGTAAATCTGTTCATTTCTCCGGAGGGGGGGGGGCAAATGCTACATGTGTACCATCAATGGCACCAATGATTTTGGGGATATGTCCCAGGGCATAAAAGTCAGCCTTCACTGTGGCCAAATCCTCCACCTGGGGGGGACATGATGTAGCTGCGCATGTGTTTCAGCAGGGCAGATAACACCCTGATCAACACGTTGGAGAACACTGGCTGAGACATCCCTGATGCCATGGCCACTGTTGTTTGGAAGGAACCACTTGTCAGGAAATGGAGCACTGACAGGACCTGCACTAGAGGGGGGATTCCTGTGGGCTGGCGGATAGCTGACATCAGGTCTGGCTCCAATTGGACACACAGTTCTTGGATTGTGGCACAATCAAGTCTGTATGTGATGATAATGTGTCTGTCCTCCATTGTTGCAAGGTCCACCAGGGATCTGTACACCGGAGGATGCCACCATTTCATATGCTGCCTCAGTGGTTGAAGCCTATGGAAGAGAACAGTGAGCAAAGGGTCATATTTACACATCTTTTGCACTAACGTTGAATAATTTACTTTACAGAAGCAAGATTTGAACTTGAGAGTCAGTTGATGTGCCAATGTCTGCTGTAACACAGTTAGGTGCCATGCCCTGTGCCCCCCTGAAATGGCGGCTGCCTGGCCTGTGAGGAGGGACAAGTGGAAAAGAAGAAATTGCGCTGGTTTTGTGAACCGTCACGGTAGGCGGTCGATGACCGCAGCGCAACTTTGCATTGGTTATTATTGGGCCCTATGGGTTCCAGGAGCCAATGGTGATGTACGCCGGCGGTGACTGTACGCACCACCGCGGACGTGACCGCCATTTTCTATTCACTCACTTGCTATCTGACATTCAACAGGAGAGGACCTACACTGCAAGTGCTGCTGTGACCTGTGTCTGGAAGGGACAATGGCTCATGTGTCTAGGGAAAGGGCCCCTGCCTTCTCTGTGGAGGAGTTGAAGAAACTGGTGGATGGGGTCCTACCCCAGTACACATTACTCTACGGTCCTCCAGACAAACAGGTGAGTACACTGTGAGCATGATGCGTGGGCCATGAATGTATGGAGAGCTGTGGATGTAAGCCACATGTTGGGGAGTGCTAAGGCATCCTGGCCAGAGTGCAGCATGCAAGGTGGTCAGTGTATGTGAGTCAGGGCATGGGTGGGAACTGGTGGGCAATGAGTATGACAGTCCGGACGGGTGAGTAATTTCCTTTTCTGCTGTCTTTTCCCTCCAGGTCAGCACCCACCAGAAAAAGGGTATTTGGCGTGCCATCACCAAGGAGGTGCTGACCCTGGGGTTCTTTCACAGGCGGAGCACCCACTGCGCAAGAGATGGGAGGACCTGCGCCGCTGGTCAAAGAAGACGGCGGAGGCCCAGCTGGGGCTGGCCTCCCAACGTTGAAGGAGTGCCCATCGCACCATGACCCCCCCCTAATGTTCTGCATCCTGGTGGTGGCCTATCTGGATTTGGATGGGAGCTTGAGGGCATCACAGCAGCCACAAGGGGGTGAGTACAGAGTCAGAATCATGACTTTGCACGCGTTAAGGTGTTACCTGGTTTGGGGATGTGGGCTGCGGGTGCTCCCATGCCAGGGCGGACATGGCAGGGTAGGTCCCTTGTTGGGCAGGCTCTGGAGCACTCCTACCCCAGTAGTGTAAGTGGCCATCTACTACTGGGCAGGGTCCTGTGGGTTTCTGGTGTGCAGATGCTGGCGTAAGGCATTGTACCCCATGTGCTGGTGATTGTCTTATTAAATGTTTGGGCATGGGCTAGTGCTGCTCCCTGTGTGTAGTGTACACCAACAGTGGTGTTGTTGCTGGCATTTTCCAAGTGTATCCTCTGTCTCCCCCCAATTTTTGTTTTGTCACCCTGTCTCTGTGTGCATTAGCATCATCTGGCGGAGGAGCCAGAGGCACCGGCGACAGAGGGAGCTGCACTCCACATTGGCCTGGAGGCCAAAACCAAGGAGGGTGAAGGCACCAGTGGGATGGAGGGCGAGGGGAGCACCACGACAGGGACAGGAGGGGAGACAACAGACAGCAACTCCTCCTCCGATGGCAGCTCCTTGGCAGTCACGGACACTTCTGTGCCCACCCCAACAACGGATACAGCCGCCACACCCCCTACCAGCACCATCCTCCCAGCAGCCCCTCAGCGTGTTTCCTGTGCCAGCTCACCCAGGAGGGTGGGCATCTCCTTCGACGCAGGCACCTCAGGCCCTGCCCCAGTCAGCCCTGCTGCCCTCAGTGAAGAGGCTATTGACCTCCTGAGATCCCTCACTGTTGGACAGTCAACCATTCTGAATACTATCCACGGTGTCGAGAGGCATTTGCAACAAACAAATGCATACCTGGAGGGCATTCACTCTGGTGTGGCAGCCCAACAGAGAGCATGTCAGGCTCTGGCCTCAGCACTGATGGCAGCCATTGTCCCTTTGTCTAGCCTCCCCCCTCCAACTTCCTCTCCCCAGTCCCAATCCCCTCAACCTCAGCCTATCCCAAGCACACCTTCAGAACAGCATTCACTCAAATCAACACACAAAAGTGGCTCAGGCAAACATAAGCACCATATTTCATCTCACAGGCACTCACACAAGCACCATGACCATCCAAACACACCGCCATCCACTGCCTCCACTATGTCACCCTCCTCCTCACCGTCCACCTCCCTCCCCGTATCATCTCCACTCACACCTGCATGCACTACATCCTCATCCACTACCTCCATTACCAGCACGCCCATCACAACACACCCCTCACTGGCAGTCACCACCTCCACAACCATGCACACGTCCCCTGTGTCCTCTCCCAGTGTGTCTGTGACCCCTCATCCCAAAGTACACAAACGAAAGCACCCACCCACCCATCCATCCACCTCACGCCAGCATCCAGCCCATGCACCTTCACCCAAACTCAGCAGACAGACACCTCCTACAACCACTCCCAATTCCTCCACTCCCAAACCCTCTCCATCTTCCCATCCCAGTGTGTCTAAAAAACTTTTCCTGGCTAATGTTGACCTCTTCCTTCCCCCTCCCCCCGTTCTTCCCCTTGGGCCAGGGTGTGCAGATCCCAGGCCAGCACCTCAGCCACCAAGTCGGCGTCCTCTGTGGTACCTGCAACTCCCAGAGGATCAAAGGGGACACCCGTCAGGCCAGGCTGTGTGCCACTGACCCTTGCAGAGGACCAACCCATTCCGCCACCTGCCAAGATGAAGAAGGGGCCAGCATGCAGTAAGGCCAAGGAGCACGACCCACCCAGCAAGGCCTCCTCCAAAACTGCAGCTGCCAGTGTCAAGGTCCCAGCAGCATCTGCTATGGTGAGGAAGGGGCAGAAAAGCCAAGGCAAGGCACTTCAGGCCTCAGAGGCTCCAGGTGAGGGCCTGCTGCCCACCATCAGAGCCAGAAGCCCCGCCAGCTGTACCACGGCAAGCACCGCCGCAAGCACCACCACCTGCCCCGCCGCTGCCACAACAACTGTCAGCAGTAGCATCCCCGGTGGGCAGCCGTCCAAAGCTGCAGGAGATGGGCTGGTGCCTCCCTCCACCACTACCAGCACCTGCACCACGGACAGCACCGCCAGCATCCCTGCCACAGGCACCGCCGCAAGCACTATGCCACATGCACTGCCTCCTGCACAGCCACCTGCCCCGCCACTGCCACAACAACTGTCAGCAGCAGCATCCCCAGTGGGCAGCTATCCGAGGCTGCAGGAGACGGCCTGGAGCCTCCCACCACCACTGGAAGCACCCCCATCAGCACCAGCACTACCACCAGTTTGCAGCCTTAGTCACCGCAGGATGGAGTTTGGCCCTGCCTCCATGAAGTATCATGCTACCTCTTCCCTGCAAATCTCATGCCTCAGACACCCAGGTGAGGGAATGTGAACTGCCACACCCCAAGTGCAGCATCACTGGGCAGAATACCCCCTCCAGAACCAGTGGAGAAATGCATCCACTCCACCTATCCTTGGCAGGATGAAGCAGACTAGGCACAAAGCCCCCTCCAGAACCTGTGGAGAAAGGCATACACTCCCCCTATCCTTGGCAGGATGAAGCAGACTGGGCACAAAGCCCCCTCCAGAACCTGTGGAGAAAGGCATCCACTCCCCCTATCCTTGGCAGGATAAAGCAGACTGGGCACAAAGCCCACTCCAGAACCAGTGGAGATGCCACCCTCTTGAGAGACTGTGGCCTTGAACTCCCCAGGAGTAAGCAGTGGGCAACCCACCCACTTGAGAGACTGCGGCTTTGCACTCCCCAGGAGCAAGCAGTGGGCAACCCACCCACTAGAGAGACTGTGGCTTTTCACTCACCAGGAGCAAACAGTGGGCAACCCATCCACTTGAGAGACTGTGGCTTTGCACTCCCCAGGAGCAAGCAGTGGGCAACCCACCCACTAGAGAGACTGTGGCTTTGCATTCCCCAGGACATCGCTGTGGGTATGGACCCCCCTTGAGGAGCAGTGGCGTAGTACCATCTTCCGGCTGAGTTGCCCCTCCTCCCCAGCCCCCTGAGGTGCCTGTGTTTTTTCGACCTGATGCCCCTGCAGTGTTCTCTCCGTATTGAGGCAGGAGTCAAGTGTGGGCTTGGCCCATGATTTTTGGCCCAGTGGGCCAGGGATATTTGCAAAGGACAGTGCACGGCCTTCTGTACATATTGTAAATATTTGTATATACTGTTTTTCTATTCGTTAAGTATATCTGCCTATTTCTAATATATCACTGATTTAACTGAATTCCTTTTGTCCTTGCGTTCTTCCAAGGGGTAACAGGTTAGAAATGTAATGTTGAGGCATGTGTTTGTGTGTATGGTGTTGTGGGTGGGGGTGGGGGTGTTGCGTGTAGGTGCAGTACTCACCGTGGTAGTCGCCGCCGTCTCCTTTGATATTCCTCATGTATGAGGAGGTAGACCAGCATTGTCAGGACCTGCAGCTCGGGCTCCATGGTGTCCTAGTTCTTCATTGATTGTCCGAAGGTGAGTGGTTTTCCTTCCAAAGACTGTTTCCGCCGTGCTTTTGTTGGCGTTGGTACAGCCCCGGAAAAGCTGGCGGATTGGCGGGTTGTAATAGTGTTGGCGTTACATTGTCTTCCGCTTGTCTGTTGCCGATGACCGCTGCGGTGTTTGTTGCTACCGCTGTGGCGGTCGAAGTGTTAAAGTGTCTGTCTGCGTTGGTGGTTTCCGCCGTGGTCATGATCACACTTTTTTTTCCGCTGGTCTGTTGGCGGTATTGGCCGTTTTAACACCAACCGCCAGGGTTGTAATGAGATGTAAAGCAATGAGGCAGTACCCTCTAACCCTTTTGACCAGGGCAATAAATAAAAGTTAATGTTGTATGGTCAATGCAAGGGGGAAGTAATCCTAGACTTTCATGGTAAGATATCTATTTGGCAATTAAATATATCCAATCTTTATTGTATTCATTGATATGTATTTTATTTCTTTATCATAACTTGTTCAATTTTTGAAAAATTTACAACATATATTGCACATTTTTAAAGATTTATAAAAATACTTATGATTCTAGGTGCTCCTAATTCTTAAAACACAGTGAAGGTGAATATTGTGAAGGGGAGTGATAGTGTTATATACAATATATACAGAAGGTGGTTAAGAGCAATGTAGACTTCCAAAGGCTCCGTCAATCCAGGAGGCCCTGAAGTCACTTAGAATTTTTACAATTTTAATCCACATTCAATTTCATGACGATGTTTCGACCCCATGTCTAGACATAAATCAATAGTGGGTCATCATCAGGACTGGGGATATTTTCTATTCGGTAGCACCTAAAAATAATTTAAATATCCAGATTAATAATGAACCTATCTAATCAGTCCAATTAATTTATATTGATGGGGCTAGGAATAAGCACTCACCAAGAAATTCCAGTTAATAATTAGGGTCTTCTGGTCAAAGTCGTCTTCCTAATGGGGACATAACAACTTTAATTGTTCCCTGTTTATCAACATAGTGTATTTAATTTAGACATCATCATAATATGTGTAGTTACTTACATGATTAATTGTTCAGTCTAAATCGTAAATTGGAATGAAGCCTGTACTATGGCTATTATTCGAGGGTATACTATCCTCCATTAGATTCTGTCAATGTTGTTAGTCGCGAGTCAGCCATACAATAAAGTTGGCTGGAAAGTGGCGCACGGTATCTATAAGGATAAATGTACACTCAGTCTAGATTCTGGAGGTTAATCAGCCAAAAAGGGCTTATCTATCTGACACTTACTTCTTTATATTCCTTTTAATGTGTCCGCTCGTGTAGCCAGGAGAAATCTGTTAAAGCCTTGCGTCCATCTGACAATGTGCCAAATAGATATCTTACCGTGGAAGTCTAGGATTACTTCCCCATTGCATTGACCATACAACATTACCTTTTAGGGTTGTAATGAGGGCCATAGTCTGCTGTGTGGGAATCAATTGGACATTTGTCAACAACCCACAGAGAATCAGGACTTTCCATCACCTGCTGCGCAAGCTTCACTTTAACACATAAAAGTTACTTTAAGGGCTTACAGTTGTAGACATAGGTGGTTCCTTCAGGTGCCAAGTGAAAGGCATGCCAAATTCAAAGAAAAAACGTCCAAATTGAAAAAGTTGAAAATGATAAACTATCCTTAGCCTCAATATGTTATTTGGTTTTGGTGGTGGATACATCATCTACTTGATTTGGTTAGTGTGCCAGGCACCAGCATCCAATCTAGTGTGACAATGGTTACAGCACACGCTCCCCTTGTTCTATAGCATTTAGTATTTCACATTTTGAAAAAAATAAAAATTTGTAAGTAATACGACGTGTCCATATTGGTTAAGTGGACACAAAACTTATTTTAAAACAATGGACATCAATCTTTGTGTTTTCCATTATCTTTTTGTATGGGAATACCTGTTAGAAATGGGGTCTCTAGTTCACAGTGGCTTGTACCCTGTCCAAGTAGGTACCCATACTTTAGTCAGGGTAAGGGAGTCACTCAGCTAAGATAGCCCCTGCTCACCCACTTGGTACCTTGGCTCAAGCAGTCAGGTTTATCTCAGAGGCAATGTGTAAAGTATTTGTACACACACACACACACACAGTAACCCAGTGAAAACACCACAGAAGTACTCCACGTCATTTTAGAAACATATGCAATATTTATCTGAGTAAAACAAGACCAAAACGGCAAAAATCCAACATACACAAGCAAAGATAAAAAGTTTCAAAGATTAAATCGTAGAATAGCGCTTAGAAACACAATAGCTCTAACTGGGGCTGTCACGGCGTCTTGACTGAGTCACCTCTAACAGTCCAACACCACTTGTGATGGAGTGGGGGCCGGTCTTTCAGCCGCACGGACCCCAGGTACAGTACCATGGTAACGATGAGGAAACAAAGATGTTCCACTGAGTTAAAGAGGTGCGGCGTCACTGGAGCCAGTGCTGCATCGGTCCCTTACTGCCACCAGGGAGGCAAGGCTTTGGTTCCTTACTGCTAGGCAGGGTAGGTGAGGCATTGGTTCCTTACAATAAGGCACAGTCGATGGATCCAGCAGGTCAAAATGTGGGGCGTTGACTTCAGGGTGTCACAATCACACCACGGGGCCACAGGTGCTGTGGCCGAGTTGAGTGCCACGGATGTCGGTGACACGATGCTCTGGACTCACGCTGTGGTGGGACTTCGGAGGCACTGTGGCAGCTTCAGGCTTGCAGTGAAGGTTGCAGTCATTGCACTTAGCAAAGAACACAGCTCCGGTGCAGGCAGCGGTGCGAAGTCAGACAGCAACACCGATCATTAAGTCTTTCTGGATGTGAATGCACTAGTTTCTTTCTTGCTCCACCAGAGTTCACTCATAAGGGCACAGGAAAGGGATTTGCACCACTTTGCACGTCAGGAGTCTCAGCAAGAGAGTCCAGGTGCTGGAAGGTGAAGTCTTTGATTTACCTGAGACTTCTTAACAGGAGGCAAGCTCAGTCCAAGCCTTTGGAGAATCTTTGGAAGCAAGATGTAGAAAAAAAAACAGCCTTTCCTCTCCCAGGACAGAGGCAGCAAGCAGCAGGCCAGCAAGACTAAACAACAGGCAAAGTGGCAGTCCCTCCTACAGCATCTAGCTCTTCTTCCTGGCAGAATATCCTCAGTCTAGAAGTGTTCAAACATAGAGTCATTTTTTGGACAGGAACGCCTACCTTGCATCTCATTCAGGCAAGGTGGGTCTCCACTTCCAAAAAATGACTTTAACTGCATAAATTTGGCACTAGACGGGTCTAGCACCAAAGTATAAATATGGAGTTAGTTTTGCACCGAATTAGAGTAAAAAAGAAAATGACGCTAATTTGGTGCAAACAGAGTATAAATATGCCCCGGAGGGTCCGCGGTCAGTGGCATTGGCAGTGGACACACCATTCAGGGGACACAGGTACAGGGGGATGACAGGGGGTGAGACACTCACTAATGTCCTGGAGGCTTACCAACAATTCCAGGACTAGATGGGTCAGGCGATAAACATCATGCAGGAGGACCAGCGGCTGCAGGGGGGACACCATCAGGGATCAAGCAAGAATTGCAGGCCCTGAACACCACCATGGTCTCCATTGCAGGGGTGCTGGGTGATATGGCCAACATCATGAGGGACTACACAGCACACCAGCGTGCCCCTTCCACTAGCCAGTGTACTGACCAGGCCTCCACATCTGCTGTAGCTAGTGGGCAGCACAGGCCTCAGCACCCCTCCCCCGCAGAAGGTGAACCACCCCGCAAATGGTCTCTGCGACCCAGACAGACACCAGACACAGTTGCCAAGACCACTGCTGCCAGGAAATGAGACCCTCCTGAATGTCTCCCTTGTGTTCCACTGTGTCACCTTGTCCACTTTCAACTGCCATTGCTCCCCTTCCTATGGCCCCTTGGACACTGAACCTGTGCCAATAACAGACTGGCCTACTACACTGGACTATTCCCAACCATCACTCCACTCTATTGCACTTTGCATTATATACAAATGTTTAATAAACACCCTTAGACACAACTTGAGTAATAGTGCTTTATCTTTAGGTAATGTACAATGTATAGAACTGTTATGAACTGCTTGATCCTGTAGAAATGTCCAGTAATATGTTGATCCATCCTGCAAATGTGTCTCAGTAGTCAGTACACATCACAGTATTACACAGTTGTAACAACAGCAACATCTGCAATAAGGGAAGGCATAGGTGACAGTCAGGTGGGATGCAAAACAAATTACTAGCATAATACTACAGCCACACAGCACAACACTGCAATGGAGAAATGTTTAGTTCAACAGTCTTACCTGAGTGTCATTGGAAGTACTGCTGGATCATATGTGCCCTGTTGTCCACATCCTCCTTCTCTTCCTCCTCCTCACTGTCCTGAGTATCCACTGTTACTACAGGTGCATTGTCACCCCCTCCTTCTGCGGATAGGGCACATATTGTCTGAGGGCCAAATTGTGCAACATAGAGCACACAACAACAATCCTGCAGACCTTCTCTGGGGAGTAGCTAGGGATTCACCTGTCAGATGGATACACCTGAACCTAGCCTTCAGGAGCCTGAAGGTCCTTTCAACAATCCTCCTGGTTCGCCCATGAGCATCATTGTACCTATTCTCAGCCCTTGTTCTCGGATTCCTAACAGGGGTCAGGAGCGAGGACAGGTTTGGGTAGCCAGAATAACCTGCAAGAAGTGGCACACATTAGTCCTGCACAATGGCATGGGTTATGACTCCTGAAGGTATACACTGACATCCATTGGGTGGGGACTCAGGTTCACCAATAAGCCACACTCTGCATCTGTAGTTGTGCCAAGAGCTGTGAGATACTGCTATTCCTCAGGACAAAGGCATCATGAACTGGCCAAGGATACTTGGCAGTGATGTGGGAGATGTACTGGTCAGCAAGGCACACCATCTGGACATTGAGTGAGTGGAAACTCTTCCTATTCCTGTACACAGGTTCATTGGCCCTGGGGTGGACTAAGGCAATATATGTCCCGTCAGTGTCCCCAATTACATGTGGAATATGTCCCATCACATATAATCCAGCCTTCACAGTGGGTAAATCATCTACCGGGAGGATTGAGATGTTTCTGCACATGTGTTTGAGCAAGGCAGACAAAACTCTTGCAAGCACAATAGAGAACATTGGCTGTGACATTCCTGCAGCCAAGCCCACTGTCATCTGGAAAGATCCAGTTGCCAGGAAATGGAGCACTGAGAGTACCTGCACAAGAGGGGGTATTACTGTTGTGCAACAGATAGCAGGTAGCAGATCAGGCTACAATTGTGCACACAGCTCTGTGATTGTGGCCTTATCCAGACGATAGGTGACTATGATGTGCCTGTCCTCCAGTGTAGCCAAGTCCACAAGGGGTCTGTACACGGGTGCTTGCCTCCTCCTCCTCCTATTCCTCCTCAGTGGTTGGTACCTAATGGACCCAAAAATAAGAAGGGAGTGACAACAGGAACCATGGACACACTACAGCAGTGTACACAGAGCATGCTTGTATGTTGGGCACTGGAATTGTCTAGGTGAGTACATTCAACTACAATGACGCACATATTAATCTGTACATGTGTACTAGCATCACAAAATGGCTACCGCCTGTCCTATATGCAGGGATAGGTGGAAGTGACCTCACTCTGCCAGCGTTCGCGTCATGGTGGGAGGCAGTCTGCACAGCCGTGCAATTCCTTATTGGCTAACATAGCCCTCCATGGCATATGGGAACCAATGATGATCAGCGGTGATAGTGTTCATCACCACGTACTTGACCACTATTTTATTTCTACCACTTCACTTGATTCCTGACTTTCCACAGAACGACATCTCCACTGCGTGTGCTGCTGTGACCTGTGTCTGGAACCTGCCATGGCACTTGCGACAGGGGAAAGGGCCCCAGCCTTCATCTCAGAGGAGTTGGAGAGGCTTGTGCATGGGGTCCTACCCGTGTGTGGGCAGTTGTATGGGCCTCCAGACCAACATGTGAGTACATCATGGATATGTTGCATGCAAAATGGCTGCATGTAGGTGTATGATTGTGCTAGCAGTGTGTCATTTGGGGGTTATGGCTGGTGGCAGTGTTAATGCAGGGGTACGGGTCATGTGTGTGCCTGATGAGGGGTTAATGCAGTTTGAAGGCCATATGTGTGACAGGCTGGATTGTCTGTTTCACGGTGTCCCACTGTTTGTGTTTCCTCTGCAGGTCAGCACCCATCAGAAGAAGGGGATGTGGAGTTCCATTGCGAAGGAATTGCAGACCCTGGAAGTCTACAGCAGGTGGAGCACTCTCTGCATAAAATGGTGGGAGGACCTGACAAGCTGGGGCTGTAAGTCCACAGAGGCCCAGTTTGGGATGGCCTCCCAACAAGGGAGGGGTGCCCATTGGAACCTGACCCTCCTGATGGCCCGCATACTGGTGGTGGCCAATCCTGAGTTGGATGGGCCCTCGGGGCATCACAGCAGCCACAAGGGATGATTACTGTGTTTGGCAACCATCTCTGTTGTCTGGCATTGGATTTGGGTGCAGGGTACTAGTCAGTGGATGCCCTAATATGCCAGTTCAGACATTGCTGCGTGGTCCAGCTTAGGTTACTAGGGTGAAATACATGTTTTTGATAGTTAGGTAGCTGGCTTTCCATGCAGACAGGGCTTAGTTGCTCCCAGTGAGTGTGTAGCTGGCAGTGTTTGGCTCCTACCTGCTGTGGTACTTAGTGAACATAATGCCAGTGTGGTCCATACTGCCCATTCTCAGTCTCAGTGTGTGACAGTGATGTGTATGCCATCTGTGCTGTTGGTGCTGTGATTGACCCTGTGCTCCCTTTCTTTCTCCCCCCTCTCTCTCCTTTTTTCATCCTGTCCATGTGTTCATTAGCATCATCTGGCAAAGGAGCAGGGGCACTGGCGAGTGAGGGAGCTGCAGCCCACGGGACCCAGGAGGCAGAATCCACCGACGCTGAGGGGACCAGTGGGAAGGAGGGCGAGGGGAGCACCATGGCAGGGACAGGAGCTGATACCACTGACACTGATTCCTCCTCTGATTGGAGCTCCCTGGTGGTGGTGGACACCTCTGGGACCACCCCAGCTACAGGTTCTACCGCCACCCCCGTACCAACACTGCTCTCCTAGTAGCCCCCCACTGAGTTGCCTGTGCCCACTCACCCAGGAGGGTGGGCATCTCCTTCGATCCAGGCACCTCAGGCCCTGCCCCAGTCAGCCCTGCTGCCCTCAGTGAGGAGGCTATTGACCTCCTGAGATCCATCTCTGTAGGGCAGTCAACCATAGTTAATGACATCCATGGGCCAGTCTCCTCACCCCCAACCTATCCCATGCACACATTCAGAGAAGGATGCACAGAAAACATCACACAGACAAACACAGGCAGCAAACTTCAGTCCACAAACATTCACACAGACAACAGACAGATGCACACACAACATCATCCACTGCCTCCACTGTCTCCCCTCCTCCTCTTCCCTCACAGTCACATCCTCACTCACACCTGCATGCACTGCATCAACAGTCCCTGAACATGCCACCTACACAGCCTTGCCCACAGTCACCACAACAGCAGACCCACAGACATGCACCCCACACACCACATGAGCAGTCACCACCACCACCACATCATGCAGCGCACCCACCTCACTTGCAGACACCACCACAACATCCATCCACATGTCCTGTTTGTCCTCCCCCACCCTGTATGCCCTGTATGCCCTGTATGCCCCACCTCCAAAGACACACAAACGCTCGCACTCAGACCCCCAACAGCCATCCACCTCACACACACACACACACTGTCCATGCACCTGCACCCAAGTCCAGCACACCTCTTCCTCCTACAACCACTCCCTCTACCTCCACTCCCATCCCTCCTTTCAAATCCCGTCCCATTGACCCTAAGAAGCTTTTCCTTTCCCGCATAGACCTCTTCCCTTCCCCGTCCTGGCCATAAGAGGAAGATCCGCCACCCCCAGCCCAGTACCTCAAGCAGACAGTCTGACATTGTTCCACCCCCAAAGTCTCCAGATGCCACTAAGGGGCACATGAGTGGGATGCCAGTCCCCTGCCCCAAGGACACTCCTCCACCCACAAAACGGAGGGCTAAAGTGCCACCCCCTCCCAAACAGACAGCCAAGACCATGGATCTAACCCCAAAACCTAGGGCAAAGGAGTCCCCTCTCAAGATCAAGGCCAAGGAGGCCCCTACAAAATCTAAGTCGAAGCAGGCCCCTTCAAAAACAAAGCCCAAGAAGCTCCCTCCAGAACCAGTGGCCAAGGACATCCCTCTCGAACCAGTGGGCAAGGAGCCCCCTCCTTCATCAGATGGCAGGGACCCCCCTCCAGAACAAGTGGACAAGGCCCCCCCCCTCCATCATCAGAGGGCAGGGACCACCTCCAGAAACAGTGACAAAGGACACTTCTCCAGAACCGGTGGGTAAGGAGCCCCCTTCATCACCAGAGGGCAGGGACCCCACTCCAGAACCAGTGGCCAAGGAGCCCCTTCCATCACCAGAGGGCAAGGAGCCCCTCAGTAACCAGTGGGCAATGAGTCCCCTCCAGAACCAGTGGGCAAGGGTCCCCTCTAGAAACAGTGGGCTAGGAGCCCCTTCAGTATCCAGTGAGCAAGGATCCCCCTCCAGACCGAGTGGGCAAGGGTCCCCTCCAGAACCAGTGGACTACGAGCCTCTTCCAGAACCAGTGGGCCAGAAGTCCCCTCCTAATGAGAAGCACGCCTAACCCGTCATTCCCCAGTCCCCTGAGGTGCCTGCCCATCTCCAACATGATGCCCCTGAACAGTGGGTGGAGTCCTGATGTTGTCAGGAGTCAAGTTGGGGTGTGACTTTGCCCTGTGGGCATTTAAGACTTTGAACTGGTCTTTGGACCTGCATGTATGTATGCAGTTGTGTATGTTTTTTGATTTTGAATTTTCATCCAACATGATTACAGTGGTTGGAACAGAGGTATGTATACTGGCTTTCTTTGCTCCTGAGTCCTGTTACAGTCGACTTACTCTGCAGCTGGTTCTGGGTTTGTGATGTGTGTGTATGGTGTATGTTTTTCCCTATGTGTGTCATTTGGGGGTTATGGCTGGTGGCAGTGTTAATGCAGAGGTACGGGTCATGTGTGTGCCTGATGAGGGGTTAATGCAGTTTGTAGGCCATATGTGTGACATGCTGGATTGTCTGTTTCATGGTGTCCCATTGTTTGTGTTTCCTTTGCAGGTCAGCACCCATCAGAAGAAGGGTCCCCTCCCTCCCTCCTTTGTGTGCTAGGTGGCTGTACTCACCGTCGTCGTCTTCGGTGTTGGTGCTCCTGGACAGCCATGGCATGGTACAGCATCGGGAAGACTTGCAGTTCTGGTTCCATGGTGGCCGCGGACTCCTCTGTGTCCCTGGAGGTGAGTGTCTCCTTTTAAATGATGTGTTTCCGCCAGGCTTTTGGCGCTGTTGCTACCGCCCTGGAAATCCTGGTGGTGTGCTATGTCATAATATGGTGGGCGGATCCATGTCTTCCACCTACCTGTAGGTGGCTACTGCTGTAATTAGTGGTCATACCACGCTGGCGGTTGGTGTGGTACATTGGCTGTCTATGGGAGGGATCACTGCCATGGTCATTATTTGGCGGTCATTACAGCCGGCCTGGCAATGGTACTACCACCATCACCGGCGTGGCGGTAACCTGACCGCCAAGGTCAAAAAGACCACCTATGACTTAATATGGCCTTATGTTGGCTGGAAGAACACATTAATTTTTCTGTCAAATAGAATCTTGCTTGAGTTTTCCAACATCTGTTTCTAAGGGGATACTACATTTTACAGCTCAAGTATTGCTGTAATATTCGGTATCCCCTACTTTTCAAGGGTTACCCTTTAGCCACTGATCAACTCAAGTTGTCTTGTATTTGATAGCAGACTACAATATCTTTTCACATTTTCTATTTCATTCCACAAGCTTTCACCTTTGGTTCCTTTAGGGGATATCAAATATAATGCCTCATATAGGCTATAATATTTGGTACCCCCTATGTTTCTCTGGTTAGAGCTTACCAGGATTCTATTTAACATGGCCTGTTGTTGGCTGGGTGAACACAGTATTTCATATCTGGTATCCCCTACTTTTCAAGGTTTTCTTTTAACTGTTCACCAATTGAAGTTGCCTTTTATTTGATAGCAGACTACAATAAACTTTCAAATGTTTACATCATTCCACAAGCTTTCACTTTCACTTCTGTTTCTTTTAGGAATGCCAAATAAAATCCCTTCTATGAGCTATAATATTTGGTATCCGCAATTGTTTTAAGCGTTAGAACTTACCAGGATACAATTTGACATGGACTTATGTTGGCTGGGTGAACACAGTATTTTTCTGCCAAATATTACCCTTCTATGTGTTTCTCAACATCCTGTACTATGGGGATGCCAAGGGACAGATTTATGGAAAGTGGTGCTGCACCGAGTGCAGCGCCACTTTCCATGTGCCCCATAGCACCCCCCTACAGCCACCATGTGTGTGCCGTATTTAAAATACGGTGCGCCATGGTACAGGGTAGAGGACAATACCGCCATCTTTCACGACGTTATTGATGTACTCTGCAGGAGTAGCGACAAAATATTCGAACTACTCCTGCAGAGTACATAGGGCCCCATTCTTAAGCACGGAAGGCCCCATTTAGCCCCTGCTCTTGAGCAGGCATTAAAAGTGCCGTAAAAAATGGTGTAAGGAAATCTGATAGATTTCCTCATGCCATTTTTCCAGCTCCCCTAACAGGGGAATGCCCCCTTTGCATACATTATGCCTGGCACAGTCATAATGTAGGGTGTAGGGTTACAGGGTGGAGCAATACACAGCACAGGGTTTTTGGCCTCGTTGGGCCACATTAATATCAGAATAAATGACATTAATGTGGCGGAAGGTGGCACTAGGGGCCTATATATATTCTCCCAAATATTACGACTCAGGCATTGCTGCCTCCTACTTTTCACAGAGTACCTGGTAGCCACTGACTAACTGATGTGTTTTATTTGATGCCAAAATACAGTACCGTTACCCATATGGGCTATAGTATTTGGTAGTATCCTAGGTTTTTAGGGTTAGAACTTACAAGGCTTCAATTTGACATGATCCTATGCTGACTGTGTGACACAGTATTTGTTCTGCCAAACAGCACCCATCCTTCTCTTTTCCAACATATTTTGCTATGAGGATATCAAATATTATGACTTGTGCATTTGTGTATCAGCTTCTACCACCAACTTTTCATAGTTTACCCTTTAGCCATTCAAAAACTGAAGTTGACTTTTATTTGATAGCATATTACAGTATCATTTCACATTTTTGATTGAATTCCACAAATTTTCACATATGGTTCTTTTGGGGGTGCCAAATATAATGACCCAATGGGTTATAATATTTGGTATTCCATAGGTTTCTAGAGTTAGAACTTAACAGGATCAATTTGACAGGGTCTTATCCTGGCTTGGCTCAACACTGTGTTTGTCTCCCAAATACCACCCTTTCTTGATTTCCCCAACTTTTTTTAATATGGGGAGACCAAATATTATGGTTTATGCATTGCTGTAAAATCTCGTGTTCCCTACTAAATCTTGTGTTACCCTTCAGCCATTGACCCATTGAGGTTTCTTTTCATTTCATAGCAGATTACATTATGTTTTCACTATTTTGAATTCATTACACAAGCTTTCAGATCCAGTTCCTTTGGGGGATACCAAATGTAGGTCCTCATTACAACCCTGGTGATTGGTGTTAAAGCGGCGTTAATACTGCCAACAGGCCGGCAGTAATTACCGCCAAATTATTACCATGGCAGTGTTATCTCCGATAGACAGCCAATGTACCACACTGACCGCCAGGGAGGAAACAACAGCCACCATGGCAGTAGCCGCCTACAGCCAGGCGGATGTCAAAATTCCCCCCACCATATTCAGACACGCGATTCTGCCACCTTTTCCGGGGCGGCACCAATGACATCAAAAGCCTGGCGGAAACTCCGCACAGAAGTGAAAGGACTCACCATTGGACAACCATGCTGCCAAGGAGCCCAAGCTGCACAAGCACCAACACCGGCGAAGACAACGACGATAAGTACAGCCGCATAGCACAGAAGGGAGGGGGGAGGAAAAAGAGAGTGACACCCCCACGCACCACCCCCACACTCCTACAACACCATACACACTTTCAGCTGCATTACCAAAATATTTGTACCTCGGATGAATAATGACAAAACGATTTTGAGAAAGTGAATGTAATGAGAGAAACACATCAAGAAAAGTAAGTGAGGCAAGACAAGAGATATATACATATATACACAAAAAGGGACACAGCCCAGTCCACAATGTTCATATTCCACATGGCCACAGGCCAAAGTCCAAGGCCAAACATGGCACCTGCCTCAACACGGACAGAACACTGCACGGGCATGTGTTGGTCAATAGGCAGGCACCTCGGGGAACGGGGGCCCCTCAGCTGGGAGTTGGAACAACACCACTGGTTCTGGAGGGGGCAACATGCCCTGTGCTTGGTCCTGAGGAGTGCAAAGCCACAGTCTCTCAAGTGGGTGACTTGCCTAGTTGCTCTGGAGGGGGCAACATGCCCTGTGATGGGTCCTGGTGAGTGCAAGGCCACAGTCTCTCAAGTGGGTGTCTTGCCCACTGGTTCTGGAGGGGGCATCGTGCCCTCTGCTCTTGATCCTGGTGAGTCTTAGGTAGGTGGGTGTCTTACCCACTGGTTCTGAAGGGGGCATTGTACCTTGTGCTCTTGATCCTGGCAAGTCTGGAGTAGGTGGGTGTCTTACCCACTGGTTCTGGAGGGTGATAATGCCCTGTGCACTTGATCCTGGTGAGTCTGGAGTAGGTGGGTGTCTTACCCACTGGTTCTGGAGGGGGCAATGTGTTGTGTGCTCTTGATCCTGGTGAGTGCAAGGTCACAGTCTTTCAGGTGGGTGTCATACTCACTGGATTTACAAGGCAGGCCATGGAGGCAGCATTACATACCGCCCTCCGGAGTTGACGGCAGCTCACTGGAGACGATGGTGGTGCTGCTGATGGGGGAGGCGCCTGTCCATCCCCTACAACCTTGCACAGCTGCTCACTGGAGGTGGGGGTGGTGGTGCTGATGGTGAGGGGAGGATCCTTCCCATCCCCTGCAACTTGGATGGCTGCTCACTGGAGGTGGTGGTGCTGCTGGAAGGGGAAGCTCCTGCCCATCCCCTGCAATCTCGGACAGCTGCACAACCATGCTTGGTGGTGGGGGCTCGATCACAGTTCCTGCCCCAGGCCCCTTGCTCTTCCTGCCTGCTGGTGCAGGCTCCTTTCCCCTCTTGGCAGCAACTTGGGCAGGCTCCTTTCCCTTCTTGGCAGCAGCTTGGGCAGGCTCCTTCACCCTCAGGACATGTGCCCTGGATCCTTTTTTACCACAAGTGGGTGTGGTGACGACTGGGCCCGTGGAATGGGTGGCTGAGGTGCTTGCCTGAGGTCTTCCCACCCTGGCCAGACGTGCAGGATGACGGGTAGGGAAGAGGTCAATGGTGGATAGGAACAGTTTTTAGGGACACTCAGGCAGGAAGAGGGAGAAGGTTTGGGAGTTGAGGAAGAGGGAGTGGTTGATGGAGATGTCTGTCTGCTGATTTTGGGTGCATATGCATGGGCTGGATGCTGTTTTGAGGTGGATGGCTGTTGGGTGTCTGAGTACTTGCGTTTGTGTACCTTAGGAGGGTGGGCAGAGACAGTGGGAGAGGACACAGGGCACATGTGCATGGCTGTTGTGGAGGTGTCTGCCAGTGAGGTGTGTGTTCTGCTTGGTGTGGTGGTGATGCTGGTAGTGGATGATGATGTAGTGCGTGCAGGTGTGAGTGTGGATGTAACTAGGAAGGAGGTGGAGGAGGAGGCGGAGGGGAGACAGTGGAAATAGTGGATGTTGGTATATCTGGATGGTGTTTGTGTGAGTGCCTGTGGGATGATGTGTGGTGTTTGCCTGTACCACTCTTCTGTGTTGTCTTGTGTGCATGCTTGTCTGCCTGTGTTTTTGGGATGGGTTGGGGTTGAGGAGAATGGGACTGGGAAGTGAAAGTTGGAGGGTAGAAGCAGGGACAATGGCTGCCATCAGATAGGAGGCCAGAGCCTGGATCGATCTCTTTTGGGCCACCAATCCAGTGTGAATGCCCTCCAGGAATGCATTAGTCTGTTGCATCTGGGCTGCCAGCCCCTGGATGGCATTCACAATGGTTGACTACCCTACAGAGATGGAGCTCAGGAGGTCAATAGCATCCTCACTCAGGGCAGCAGGGCTAACTGGGGCAGGGCTTGAAGCGCCTGGGGCGAAGGATATGCCAATCCTCATGGGTGAGTGGGCACGGGCAACCCGTTGAGGGGCTGCTGGGAGGGCGGTGCTGGTACGGGGGATGGTGCCTGTACTTGCAGCTGGAATGGTCACAGAGGTGTCCGCCACCACCAGGGAGCTTCCATCAGAGGAGGTATCTGTGTCTGAACTGTCCCCTCCAGTGTCCGCCGTGGTGCTCCCCTTTCCCTCAGTCCCACTGGTGCCCTCACCATCGGTGGGTTCTGCCTCCTGGGTCCTGTGGGTCCTCCCTCTGTCGCCAGGGCTTCTCTTCCTCCGCCAGATGATGCTAATGCACATAAGGACAGGATGACAATAAGGGGAGGGAAGAGACAAAGAATACACTTGGTCAGTGGCTGCACCAACACTACAGTTGACGTACACAGCACACTCACACACAGGGAACAGGCCTACGCAATATGCCATTGCACTACCAGAGAAAAAGTTAGCATCCAAGGCATGGGGAGGGGCACACACCACCAAATCCAGCACACCTATGACCCACGCAGCCCTGACCAGTAGTGGATTCTTACAAGGTATGTAGCAGGATTATCCCCTCAAAACCCTAGCCACCAGGGGACCTATGCTGCAATGTAGGGCCTGACCTAGGGTCACCCAATGACACACATCACCCACCCGGATACCACCCTACCATGTGTAAGTTGTAATGGTGGGCACTGTACTCACCCCCTTGTGGCTGCTGTGATGCCCTCAAGTGCCCATCCAGCTGAGGATAGGTCACCACCACAATGTGGGCTATCAGTGGGGTCAGAGTTTGACGAGCACCCCTTCCTCGTTGGGAGGCCATCGCCAGCTGGGCCTCCGCCATCTTCCGTGGCCAGCATCTCAGGTCCTCCCATCAATTCTGACAGTGGGTGCTCTGCCTGCCATAGACCCCCAGGGTCCGCACCTCCTTGGCGATGGCACGCCATATACCCTTCTTTTGATGGGCACTGACCTGCAGAGGAAGTAAACACTGGAAAAAAGTATTAGTCAAACAGTCGTGTCTGTTACACTTATGGTCCAACATACCCCTTCACATCACCATTTACACACACATGGCCCAGCACACAACCAATACGCCGCACAGAGGACGTCCACTCACCCCCCTTACCCAAGGCCTTCACACACAACTCCATACATTCATGCCACATGCATCGTGCCCAATGTGTACTCACCTGTTGGTCTGGAGGCCCATACAGCAGTCCGTACTGGGGTAGGACCTCATTCACCAGTCTCTCCAACTCCACCGGACTGAAGACAGGGGCTCTTTCCCCAGTCACACGGGCCATGGTAGGTACAAGACACAGGTCACAGCAGCACATGCAGTTTAGGTCCTTCCCTGTGGATGATCAGGTAGCAAGTGAGGAATATGATAGAAAGCGCATACCATCACCGCCGGTGTAGATCACCATTGGCCACTGTACCCAATAGGATCCAATGTTAGCCAATGAGTGCACAGCGGTTCCTGACTGCCTCCTGCAACAGCATAAAACGTCAGCAGAATTACTTCACTTCCATCTGTCCCTCCACACAGGACAGGGGGACGCCATTTCAGGAAGGTTGGGGGGCAGGCCCTGGATATTTGCTGTGTCCCTGTTGAAAATTGGACATACTATACAAATCACACTGACCCATAACAAGTTAACAGCATGCAAAGTTCTGTTGTAGCCCCATTGTTTAGTTTGTGATCGGCTCATCACTCTTTTGCCCCATAGATTGCTACTGCTGCGGATGAATAGGAGATGGAGACATACCCCCGTGTACAGACCTCTGGTGTACTTGGCAACAATGGAAGACAGGCACATTGTCCTCACCTATAGACTTGACAGGGCCACAATCACAGAGCTGTGTGACCAATTAGAGCCTGACCTAGTATCATCTATCTGTCACCCCACTGGGATCCCCCCTCTTGTGCAAGTTCTATCAGTGCTCCATTTCCTGGCAACTGGTTCTTTCCAAGGGACAGTGAGCTTGGCAGCAGGAATGTCACAGCCAATGTTTTCCCCCAGGTTGAAGATTTGGCCACAGTAAAGGCCGAGTTCTATGCAATGCGACATGTCCCCAACATAATTGGGGCGATTAATGGAACACATATTGCATTTGTCCCTCCATTAAAATGAACAGGTGTTCAGAAATCGTAAGAGTTTCCACCCTATGAATGTACAGATGGTGTGCTTGGTGGATCAGTACATCTCTCACGTCAATGCTAAGTATCCTGGGTCAGTGCATGATGCCTTTGTCCTGAGGAATAGCAGCATCCCAAATGTGATGGCCCAACTACAGAGGCACAGGGCATGGCTAATAGGTGAGGCCTGGTCCCCACCCAGTATATGTTGGTATATGGGTAAGGTGTGGGCCATATAGGATAGTGTGTGACTAAATGTTGTCCCTCAATATTGAAGATGACTCTGGTTACCCGAACCTCTTATGGCTGCTGACCCCTGTGAGGAGTGCCAGGACAAGGGCAGATTAACGTTATAATGAGGCACATGGGTGAACCAAAATGATAATAGAAAGGAACTTTGGCCTTCTGAAGGCCGATTTCAGGTGCCTCCATCTAACAGGTGGATCCCTGTGCTACTCACCCAAGAAGGTCTCCCAGATAATAGTGGCATGCTGCATGTTGCACAACCTTGCCCTGAAACGCCATGTGCCTTTTCCGCCGTACGAGGAGGCTGGAGATGCCTGTGTGCCGTCAGTGGACCCTGTGGACAGTGAGGATGAGGAGGCAGAGGATGACGATGACGACAACAGAACATCAGTCATCAGACAGTACTTCCAATGACACACAGGTAAGACAGTGTTACTTCACATTTCAATGAACTTTTTTGAAATTTCTGTGGCACTGGCATGCTGTTATCACCCACTTCTATGCCTACTTACTGTACCCTTTGGCAATTAATTTTACAGATGTTGGTGACCTCACATATGCGCCTGGTGTGATCACTGCAGCCAGCTACAGGTCATACACCTATGCTCATTTTCTGTACAGTTGAATTGCAAGGTATGTACCTGTTGAAATGAATACATACTTTAAAAAATTTGACATACTCCAAATGTCTTTTTTTCCAAGGGTTTTTATTGAAGTGCTAAAATATAGAGGGGCAAATGCAATGGGATGGGGTGATGATGGAGGAAAGTCCAGGGTATAGTTCCAGTCTTTTCGTAGCACTTGTGCATTGTCCAAGGGGACATAGAAAGGGGAGCAATGACAGTTCAAGGTGGACCGGATGACAGAGTGGGACACAAGGGTGACAATTAGGAGAGTCTAATTTCCTGGTGGGGGTCTTGGCAAGTGTCTCTGGCTTGTGTCTGGACCGCAGGGAATGTTTAAGGGGTGGTTCACCTTCTGCAGCAGGAGGGGTGCTGGTGGCCTGTTGGTCCTGTGGGGAGGCCTCCATCGACAAGTAGCAGTAGAGGTGGAAGGCTGTTCAGATATCTGGCTAGTGGCAGGGGCCCACTGGTGTGAGACTGCCTCCCTCATAATATTGTCCATGTCTGCCAGCAGCCCTACTATGCAGATCAGGGTGCTCTTGATGACCTGCAAGTCCTCCCTGATCCCCTGGTACTGTCCCTCCTGCAGCCGCTTGTTCTCCAGGATCTGGCCCATCGTGTCCTGGGAATGTTGATATGCTCCCAGGATCTCTGCAAGTGGCTCCTGGAGAGTTGGTACCCTGGGCCTGTCCTCCCCCTGGCACACAGCAGTCCTCCCAGTTTCCCTGTTGGCCTGTTCCGCTTTACCCTGAACCGTGTGCCCACTACCACTGACCGTGGGTCCCTGATTGTCTTGGGTATGAGGAGTGGCCTGGGGTCCCTTTAGCAGTGGACACACTGCTGATAGACGTGTCCTAGGGGCAGAGATGTCGGTACGCTGGGTGGGTGCTGTGGTATTGTTTCCTGATGGGGAGGCTCTGTGGTGGTATGTGACTGGGTCTCGGTGACCGGCTGTCCAGAGGTCCCTGATGGGCCAGGTAGGTCTTCCAGATCGTGAAGACCAGAGATGCTGTCATCACTGTGGGCCTCTTCTGTTGGGGGACTGGATATTGCTGGCACCTCCTCTCCGCTGACATTGGCTGGGATACCTGTGGGGATGTAAATGCTGTGTTATTATTTCTGTGTCTGACATGTTGTGCATCCGTGGCTTGCCATCTTTGTTTGTATTTGCCCTGGCAGCTTTCACTTGTGTAAGTTGGCATATGATGGGTTAGCTGATTCTCTCTGGTGTGCACGCTTTTGTGATAGGTGTCCATGCAGGTCTGTGAGTGGTGTCCATGCATTGGTATGGCATGCAGGGCTTGGCATTGGTATACATGAGATGTGATGGTGGGGTGTGTGGGTAAGTGGTGGAGTGATGGGAGTGAGGGTGAGGGTATGTGATGGCACGCAGGTAGAGGGGTAGTAGTAGTATAGAGGTGACTTACCAGAGTCCAGTCCTCCTCCTACTCCGGCCAGGCCCTCAGGATGCATGATTGCCAAGAATTGCTCCTCCCATGTTGTTAATAGTGGGGGAGGAGGTGGGGATCCACCGCCAGTCCTCTGTACAGCGAGCTGGTGCCTTACTACAATGGAACATACCTTCCCCTGTAGGTCGTTCCACCTCTTCCTGATGTCATCCCTAGTTCTGGGGTGCTGTCCCACGGCATCGACCCTGTCCACGATTCTCCACCATAGCTCCATCTTCCTAGCTATCGATATCTGCTGCAGTTGTGCTCCAAATAGCTGTGGCTCTACCCTGACGATTTCCTCCACCATGACCCTTACCTCCTGCTCTGTTAATCGGGGGTGTTTTTGTGGTGCCATGGGTGTTGTGTGACGTGTGTAAGTGAGGGTGTGTAGGGTGATGTGTTGGGGTGTGTGATGTGGAGTGCGTGAGTGGTGTTTAGGTATAAGTAGTGTGTGGCTCTGGTTTTGTCTGTGGTCTTGGTGTCTGTCTCTTGCCAATGCTTTGTAGTTGTAAAGGGTTGTGGGTACTGTGTGTGTGTGTTTTATAGTGGTGTGGGTGTGTGGGTATGGGTGGCAGGTGTGTGTTGTTTGAATAGTCCAATGTGGTGTTGATTTGTATGTGTGTGTATTTTGAGCGCAGCAGTATGTACCGCCAATGGTTTACCGCCATTGAATGTCCGCTGTGGTGATTCGTGGTTCTTATGTGGTGGGCATTGTTCTGTTGGTGTAACAGTGTGGGTTTTAATACTGCCAGTTTATCACTGACCTTTGATGTGGCGGAATTGTGTCTGTGGCTGAATAGTGACAGATTGGTGTATATGTGTCATAATATGGTGAATGGATATCCGCCGTGGTGACAGCGGTAAGTTGGCGACAGTCAGCGTGGCAGTAAGTGCGATTTACCACCAATGTCATAATGAGGGCCATAAAGCCTCAAAGGCGTATAATATTTGGTACCTCCTATGTTCCTCGGGTTAAAATTTGCCAGGACCCAAGTTGTCATAGTCTTATGTTGGCGAGTTGACGACAGTATTTTTCTTTGACATTGCACCCTCCTTTAGCTTTTTTATTATCTCCTCCGATGGGGATACCAAATATCATGGCTCAAGCATTGTTGTAATATGTTCTATACCCTCCTTTTCAGGGGTTACCATTTCACCCCTAGCAAGTTCAAATTGACTTTAATTTGACAGCAGATCACACTATCATTTAAGCCTTTTGATATCATTCCACAAGCTTTCACATCCGGTTCCTTTAGGGGATACCGAATATAATGGCGCATATGAGCTGCACTATTTGGTATCCCCTATGTTTTTTAATTAAAGCTTACCAGGATACAATTTTTTTATGGTCCAATTGCTGACGGGGTGAACACAGTGTCTTTGAGATGAATCACACCCTTCCTTGTGTATTCCACTCTCTCTTTCTATGAGGATACCAAATATTACGAATCATGCATTGCTATAATATCTGGCAATGCTCTGCTTCTCAAGGCTGACCTTTTAACCATTCACAAGTTGAAATTATGTTTTACTTAACAGCAGATTACAGTGTGTGTGGCAGGCTGAACGGTATAAACAAGACTAAGACCAGGCTGTACGATAAGTAAGGAATTTTATTTTACAATCTTCTTTATGCTACTTTTCACAGTTTACTATGGAGGTCTTTAGCTGGGGTTTTCTGTTTGGGTTTTTTTAGTTCTCTTGTTAACTCCGTACTCTTCTTCTTCTTTCTTCCTAGGTCGCTAGTTTCTGGTGGACTCGGGCGGCTCCAGTGGATTACCGGCAAGATAAACAGAAGCACGCCAAGGCAAGTGACTGGGTATTTCTGGGGTTTCTCTTTACGAAAAAGGAGGGGAAGGGGTTGTAGAGAGGCAGGGATAGAGTGCCGATACACCTGTGCAGGAAATAGGAGATAGTGATGAGGGGTGTCTATTTTACCCCACCGTGCTCCTAGGTTGGGCAAGAGAACCAGTCTTCCCTTAATTACTGAGGCTGTGCCCCTCCCCTTTTCTCTTCTCCCCGCTCCCCTGTTCCCTTCCCCAGGGCCCCTTTTCCCCTAGGTTCCCTTGTCCCCAAGAGGGACCGTACCTTTGTAAGCCACGACCCTCCTGGGTCGTGGCCGGTTCGTCGGCTTTCCTGCTCCGGTTCTTCTCCGTGGGTGGCCTCCTTCTCCTCGGCTCCTGCTCCAACTGATTCCTTGTCCGTCTCGTCGCGCTGGTTTCCTCCCGTTCGTCCTGCTCCAAACTCGTTTCCTTTCTCCACTCTCTCTCCCCTCGTCACGCTCTCCTCCTCTTTTTCAGCCTCCGTGCCCCGGAAGTCCTCGAGTGTTTCCCTGGAAACAGGGAAACGCGTCACCGATGCCTGGAGCGTTCCCATGGCAACATGGGAACGCGGAATGGATGCGTCAGGTTTGTCCGACAAGGAGTGATCTGACGCTGGCGTGGACGTGGTCGCGGCGGCCCGTTCACACACCCCATCCCAAGAACGGTACTGATCGAGGACCGAAGAGGAGCAGGGGAACCGGGATAGGTAATCCGCAGGACCCTGTTGTGACCCAGGGACATGGCAGACCTGGAAGGTAAATGGTTGTAGTTCAAGGAACCAGCGTAACACCCTAGAGTTGGAATCCTTGTGGGAGGCAAGCCAGGTAAGAGGAGCGTGATCAGTATACAGTACAAAAGGTCGGCCCAGAAGATAGTATTGTAAGTGTTCCACCACCCATTTAATGGGCAAACACTCCTTCTCGATGATAGGGTAGTGACATTCGCGGGGAAGAAGTTTCCGGCTGATAAACACAACCGGGTAGTCCCGACCCTCCTTATCAGGCTGAGCTAGCACTGCCCCGAGACCCACGTTAGAAGCATCAGTGTACAAATGGAAAGGCCTAGAGAAATCAGGACATTGTAAGACAGGATCCGAGGTAAGGGAGGACTTTAGTTGCTCAAAACTAGCCCTTTGACACTCCGTAAAGGGTTCTAACCTGTTAGGGTGATGTTTGCCTAATAGATCAGTAAGTGGAGCCTCAATAGTGGAATATCCCGGTTTAAATCTACGGTAATAGCCCACTAAACCTAAGAAAGAACGCAAGTCTTTCTTTGTTTTTGGGATGTGGGCTTAGCTAATGGCATCTATTTTAGAGATTTGCGGTTGTAGGGTGCCGTTGCCTATTTTATAGCCTAGATACGATATGTTGGTATTCCCTAAGAGGCACTTCTTGGGGTTAGCTGTCAAACCAGCTTCTGCCAGGGTGGTAAAGATTTGGTCGAGATGTTGCAGATGGTTCTCCCAAGTATCGCTAAAAATGACAACATCATCTTGATAGGCTGCAGAGAATGTATGAAAGGGTTTTAGTAGCCTGTCCATTAATCTCTGAAAGGTAGCTGGGGCTCCGTGAAGACCAAAGGGTAGAACTGTGAATTGGTAAAGACCAGATTGTGTAGAGAAGGCTGTTTTTTGTTTGTCTTCAGGGGCAAGGGGAATCTGCCAATACCCTTTAGTGAGGTCTAACGTAGACAAATATTTGGCTCTCCCTAGTTTCTCTAGGACATCATCCACTCGGGGAATAGGATATGTGTCGAATAGGGATATTGCATTGAGTTTGCGGAAGTCAATACAAAATCGGACCGATCCGTCAGGCTTTGGAACCAAAACTACTGGAGAGCTCCAAGGGCTACTAGAGGGTTCAATTACTCCTAAGGCTATAATTTTCTCTATTTCCTCTTCTATGACATGTTTTCTAGCCTCAGGGATACGATAAGGTCGTAGTCGGATAGTTTGTCCTGGCGGTGTTTGTATTTTGTGACAGATCAGGGAAGTTTTTCCGGGTATCTCCGAAAAGAAATGTGGGTATTGTTTTAACAGGGAGAATAACTGCCCCCTCTCTGACATTGTCAGAGAGGTGTTGATACCGGGGATATTTTCCCTTTGTCGGTTTTCCAAGGGAAACAGTTCTATGTCCAATTCCTTGCTGGGAGCGACGAAACGCCCCATCTCTACTTGGTCGCCTACCTCTTCTACGGTTTCCCATTTCTTGAGGAGATTTACGTGGTAGATTTGGTTTTTTTGGGGGTTGCTACTCAGTTCTATGAGATATGTGACTGGGGAGACCGCTCTAATAACCCTATAGGGTCCCTGCCATCTAGCTAATAATTTCTGTTCAGACGTTGGTTGCATTATCAAGACTTGATCATTCGGAAGAAATGTACGTAATTTACTTCCCTGGTCATAATAGTGTTTTTGTTTCTCCTGGGCTTCCTCAAGGTGTTGCCTTACATCCTCCCATAATTCTCGTAAGTGTGTTTTAAGTTTTTGGACATACTCTAACAATGGCCTCCTCTTCTTCCTCTTCCTCCCAGGTTTCTACGGCCATATCCAAAAGACAACGGGGTTGCCTTCCGAAAACCAGTTCGAACGGGCTATGTCCCGTTGAGGCCTGTTCGTGGGTTCTAATGGCATAAAGAACTAAGGATAATTTCTGGTCCCAATCCCTCCCAGAGTCGTCTACTACCTTCCTTAACAGTGTTTTAATGGTCCGGTTATAGCGTTCCACTAAACCGTCCGTCTGTGGATGATAACCTGAGGTTTTTATTTGGGAAATTCCTAATAACCTACATATCTGTTTCATAAGGTTCGACATGAATGGTGTACCTTGGTCAGTGAGGATTTCTTGGGGAAACCCTGTCCGAGTGAAGACCGCTATCATGGCTTGTGCCACTGTTTTAGTTGTCATACTTGCTAAGGGGACGGCTTCTGGGTACCTCGTAGCATAATCTACGATAACCAAGATATATGTGTGTCCTCTAGATGAGGGAAGTAGGGGTCCAATTAAATCCATACCCACCCTGCTAAATGGAATATCAATGATGGGAAGAGGTAGTAGGGGTACTTTCCTGGGCATACCTGGTTCTGTGAGCTGACACCTAGGACATTGTGAGCAATATTTCCTAATGTGGGCGAAAACCCCTGGCCAATAGAACTTCCGGAGGAGATATTCCTCTGTCTTTTCTCTACCGAAATGGCCCCCTCCCGGTTGGTTATGGGCTAGGAAGAGTACTTGGTTTCTGTATGTTTCTGGAACTACTAGTTGGTGTTTACGTTCTCCTGTTTTGGTCGTGGTAACCCTGTAAAGAAGGTTTCTTTGTACGAGGAAATAGGGACCCACCTCATTTGTTTCTTCGGTTTTAGCTGCTCTCCAAGCATGAGTGAGGGTAGGGTCTTCTCTCTGATGGTGGCGGAAGCTTATAGGTGCACTACAATTCTCTGCTATAACTCTTATAGGGTGGTTGCTCTCTTTGGTTTCCTGAAATTTCAATTTCTCGTATCTTTTTTCCCGTCTGGAAAGTTTCCTACGGTGTGGAGGAGACTCAATGGGGCTATTAGAAAATGGAGCCTCAATCCACCATTCTGGGTTCTCATTCTGGGTTTGGGTGCGGTCTAAGAGTTGTTGAAACCGCATATAGTCTGTGCCGATAATACAATCTTCAATTAGTTGGTCCATAACTCCCATCTATATTCACCCCACTCAAGCGTAACTACTGTTAGGGGATATTGCTCCTTATTGCCATGTATACAGCAGATAGTGACCCATTGATTGGAGGTCGTACCAACAGGACCTACTAAATTTTGTCGTATTACGGATTGACTGCAACCTGAGTCTATGAGGGCAGAGAGGAAGCGTCCATTTATTTTTACGATTTGTTTAAATTTGGCGTTCCCCCCTCCAGTACATAGGACTCTGCGTCGGGTTACCCCTATCTCCATGGGTTCAACTCCTTCTATTTTCCTCGGGCATCCTCGTGCTATGTGACCCCATTTGCCACAGTTAAAACATTGTGGTCCCTGCATCGGGTGGCTCTCCCCTTGCTTACGAGGGCTCGGGTCTTCCAAAGTATATCTCGGGACGGGTTTTGGTGTTGGGGTGAGGGGTCTTATGTTGAGTCTGGACTGTATTGGTCTCACATCGGTGGACCTGTGGTAGGCACAGGCCAAATCTATGGCAAGCTCTGTATCTACTTTTGGATGTTGCCTTATCCAATTTTTAGTACTGGTGGGTAGGGAGTCCAATCTTTCACCCGGAAGTAAAAGGTACGGGGGTTCTCGCTCTGTCCCCATTTTACTTTCCGGAATTTTACTCTATAGAACTCAGCATCATGGCCAACCCTTTCCAAAATGCTCCTCTTTATGTCCTTATATGACGTGGTACCATCCGGATTAGCTCCTTGATAAGCCGCCTGCATAAGTCCTGTGAGCAAAGGGGCTATATACTGTCCCCATCTTTCCTCTGGCCATTGGGCGGAGGAAGCCACCCGTTCGAAGTTGGTAAAGAAAGAGTCTGGGTCGTCCCCCTCCTGGAATTTTTGTAGAACCGAACTGGGGACATTAGGGTGGATCAGGTTGAATCAGGTACGTAAATATGGAAGCAAAAACTTAACCAGCAACTTGTATAGTCTCGTCAAGGTGCAAGGAAAACTCAGTGTAAATAAACAAATGAAGAAGTCCTCTGTCACTATCTCTATTCACACATGTCAATATCTAGTCAGATAAACCAACCGTGGTCAGATAATTCCACGGCGTTTTTAGTATCCGAGAGCCATTTCAGAAATGGACTTCTTCATTTGTTTATTTACACTGAGTTTTCCTTGCACCTTGACGAGACTATACAAGTCGCTGGTTAAGTTTTTGCTTACATATTTACGTACCTGATTCAAGCCCTGATGAAGTCCGTGAGAGGGATCTCTCATAGGACGAAACACGTGTTGGCTGTGGTGGCTACATGATTATGAAATTTAAGGACGATTTGCAATTATTATGATGAACTGTATGCTTCAAGAAATAAATTCATTTTGTACTATGGATGGTGTGATTGACTTTCCACACTGAAGATTCGTCATATCACTGACTTCAAACTCTATATGCATGAGTGCCCTGACATTTTGGCGTCTACCATGGCAACATGGGAACGCGGAATGGATGCGTCGGGTTTGTCCGACAAGGAGTGATCTGACGCTGGCGTGGACGTGGTCGCAGCGGCCCGTTCACAGTGTGCTTTAGCACTTTTGATATAAATCACAAGCTTTCATTTCCAGCTCCTTTAAGGGATACCAAATATTATGCCTAAATGGTCTGTAAAATTTGTATCCACTATGTTTCCAGGTTTAGAACTTACCAGGGTACACTTTGACATGGTATTATGTGGACGGGGTGAACACAATACTTATCTGCCAAATTGCACCCTCCATTGTGTGTTCCTGTCTTTTTCTATGGGGATACCAAATATTATAGCTTCTGCATTGCAGTAATCTTGTTTCCCCTACTTTTTAAGGGTTACCCATTAACATTCATAATCTGTGAGCAAAATAAAGTAGAGGTTTTATTTCAAGTATCTTTTTCAGACTACTGTGGAGAGACAGCCTTTGTGTAGGATGGAGTTCCTCATTATAGGAAACACTGGGGGTAGCTTCAACACCCACAGTGTGGATATAATGTGGTTTGGGATGTTCCTGATGCAGAGATTGGGACCAGGGAGATGACTAATCTGGCCTAGAAGCTAAATCTCTGGAAAAGCTGAGGCTGGTGTCTCAACCCTTTCCATCCATCAGGCGACTTTGTTCGGGAGGAGTACTATGCAACTCCCTGATAAACAAATGGCCTCTTGGAATTTCTAAATGTTCGCTGGTCTCTTTCTCCTCGTCTCAGTGTCTGGGTATCCTTCCTCCAGCTATCGAAATGCAGGTAATATACCTTCCCTGCCTGGGAAGAATGTATGATGGAACAATGCATGTGCCAACCATGCATGCCTGAACAACGCGGTCGGAACAACAACCATGTTGTTTCCACAAATGCCTTTACCACGCATGCCTTTACAATGATTTTTCGTTGGAAAGGCATGCCTAGTAAATGCATGTGTTGAATGGCATGTGTGGTTTTCACATGGCATCCCCCACCCTCCATAACAATAAAACTACCTGACCCCCCACCAACCCTAAAACTAAAACTATCCCAACACACCCTAAAAATAAAATTACGCCAACCCCCCTCCTGCCCTTAAAAACTACCCTGATATCCCCCACCCACCCTAAACAATAAAACCTACCCGACCCCTCACCACCCTAAAAATTGAACCCACCCCAAAAAAAAAGTACCTGCCCCTAAAAACAAAATTACCCCACCCCTGCCCTAAAAATAAAACTACCCCTACCCCCACCACCTTAAAAATAAAACTACCCCGACCCCCCACAAAATAAAACTACCCTGACCACTCCACCTGTCCAAAAAATAAAACTACCACAACCCCCACCCACCCCTAAAAACTACCCCGATACCCCCAACCACCCTGAGCCCTAAAACCAACCCCACCCACCCTAAAAACAACTGACCCCACCCCCAAAAATAAAACTACCCTGCCCCTAAAAACAAAATTACCCCGACCCCTCACCCCACCTCCAAAAAGCAACGACCCCCTTCCCCACCCCTTAAAACCAAACTAACCCTACCCCCACCACCACCCCAAAAAACAAACTACCCTGATCCCCCACCCCCAAAAAACCAAACTCCCCAACCCTCCAACCCCCACCACCTACCTTGATCCCCCATCTGCCACCCCAAAAACCAAACTACCCCGAACCCCATTGCCAAAAACCAAACTACCCTGACCACCCAAAAGCCAAACTACCCCAACGACCCCAAAAACCAATGACCCCACCCCCAAAAACCAACCTATTCTGATCCCCCACCCCCAAAAAACAAACTATCCCGATCCCCCTCCCCAAATCCCAAAAACAAAAGAACGCCGACCCCCCACCCCACAGCAAAACTACCCCAACCCCCACCCACCCCCAAAAACAGAACTGCCCCAATCCCCCTGCCACTGGAAAACAGAACTACCCCGATCCCCCACCCCACCCCTAAAAAAATAAACTACCCAACTTCCCCCACCCCAAGCCTTTAATCCACCCCCACCCCTAAAACCTACCCCCCAACTCTGCCCCAGCCCCACTAACTTGACCGTGTAATCTCCCAATGGTGACTCCCTTTTCTCTGCCTTAACCACACATGTGCATTGTTCAGCGCATGCATGGTTAAGGCAGAGAAAAAGAGAGTCATTGTTGACGAAGGCGTCATTCCGATATTGGACATTGAATATAGTGCATAAACTCCTAAACATGGAGCATGCCCTCCAGGTGATCAAAGCCAAGGATGAAGTTTTAGAGGCCAAGTTGAGAAGAAACAACCTTTGCATTCTTAGGTGCCAAAGTTAACCCACATGGTACGACTTGAGCTGTATATAGAGGAAATGCTAGCAGCACTGTTCAGAGTGGAAAAATCTCTTGTCAATTTACAATGGAAAGGGTGCACCACTCCCTAGCATCACTGCCCACACTGGAAGTTTTCATATCCATGGTTCCGTGCTTCAGCTATCAAGGAAAAAGAAAGAACTTATGCATGATCAAAATTGCATCAACATTTTCTCTGATTTAATCTGGAGGAGTGCAGGATGCTAGACAAGAGTATCTTCCCTTTAGGAAAGTGCTACACAAGGCAGGCGTTGGTTATGCCATGCTATACCATGTGCACCCTATACTGAACCTGGACAGCAATGTCTGAATCTTCATTAGCCTGCAGCAGGCAATGCCAGCACCACAGAAAGAGAAGGCCTTCAGACAGTACCCAAAGAAAAGTAAGACACCACTGTTTTGGGAGAACCATTAAGTGATTAAAGTAAGTATCAGGCCTACTGTGATACAAACTTATGCTCCACTGAGAACATTAGCTATGCTGTTGAGGCACTGCTAATATGGGGCACAGGTTTCATGACCCCCAGGTGTGGACATGCCCATGTCCACAATTAACTGAGATGAAAAATAGTGGCGAGGGAAGACTTGCCATACCAGTAGGGGATATGCCTCATGGATGTATACTCCTTGATATGATATGGGTTATATAGTGACACCTGCTTGGAAAAAAATAACATTTTTCTGACTACCTATGCCGGCTTGCAGAGGTTTGAGTCTGACACTAAGGTTGCATCCGCAGGAAAGTACTTTACAAGTGACTAGAAAAGTTGTATTAAGATTCTCTAGTAGTAGAATCTAGTTATTGGTATTGCCATAATGTTGAATTGAGGGGGAGATTAGCGTTCTGTTGCCATGTTTTGGATGCCAGTGTGGGAGGTTGTTGGGGGGTTCAAATTATAATGCAGCGGTTGAGTAGAGTCATTACCATAATTTGCACATGGAATACCTGACAACAAGAGAATAAGCAGCCTCGTATGCAGCCTCATTGGGAGATTTAGAAAAGAGGGGATTTGAATGGAGCACTTGATTGCTCACTGGATTGGTCAGATATGGGAAATGAACCCCTGTGTGCAGCTGCAACAGCACTGAAAATGTTGATATAAGTACTGAGCCTCATAGATATCTGAAAGGAAAGTAACCCAAGAGGAGGGAGGGCATCTACACATCATATGTGCCTAATATGTGCTCTGGGCTGGACTTTTGAACGACCAAATAGACTCCAGGTTACATTCAACATATGGCTAGAGCATAATTGGACAACTCACCCATACTAATCAGTATGCAATGGCTTGTTTTTTTAGCAAAATATTGTAAAATAAAACTGTGCTATAGGACTATCACTGAAGGAATATCAAGATGTTCAAATTACCGTGGACATAAATATCAAAGGTATTAATATCATTTTAAGCTTTGTTTCTAATATAGTTGTAAAATATATTGTTAACAAATATTGGACCTCATTATAACATCAGCGGTAAAAACTGCCTACCGCCTCAGCCACGGCCACCTAAAGACCGTAGCCGTGGTGACCAGCCATCTGCCAAATTATGACCTCAGCTGGATTTCCGCCACAAAAAGGGCAGAAATTCGTCTGTTGCTATCCTAGCGGATGTAAGTAAGGTGGTGCTGCTACCACCAGGAGCGCCACACCAGTTTCCGCCGCCAGCCGTATTATGAGAAATAATACGGCCTGGCGGTGTTCTGCTGGCGGCCACTGCTGGCGATAGCAGTGCCCCCTCCCGTCTCCTGCCAGAAGCCCCCCTGGATCCAGGTAAGTCGGGTCTCCCACAGAGGAGGAGGATGGAGGGTGTTGTGTGTGTGAGCATGGATGTGCGTGCGTGAATGTGGGTGTGTGTTTATTGTGTGTGTGCATGTATGGAAGTGTGAGTGCGTGTATGTTTGAAATCATGATGCATGTCTGCGTGTATGTTTGGAAGTGTATGCGGATGTGTATGTGATTAGTTGTATGCATGTGTGTATGTGTGTGTGAATGAGTGTGTGTCTGTGTGTGAAGGGGCGTAGATGTAGTGGGGTGGGGGTGTTTTGGGAGGTGGGGGGTCTTTGGAATGGTGGGAGGGTGGGGGCACCTATCAGTGACAGGGAACGAATTCCCTGTCACTGACAGGGCATACCGCCATGGTTTTTGTGGCATTACGAATGCCACGACAACCATGTCGGTAGGTGGGGTCATAATCCCGCAGACGGCACAATGGCGGCCGCCGTAGTGGAGATGGATATCTCTAGCCCGGCGGCAGTTTGCGGCCGTGGTGGTCAGAGTGGTACATTGGCAGGTTGGCTTCTGCCAACCCGCCAATGTCATAATGTGGCAGTAAGTACCGCCATCCTGTTGGCAGTACTACTGCCTCATTATCGCCGACCGCCGGGGTCATAATTACCCCCATTGTGTTGTTTGGTAGGTTAATTTGGTATGGTATTTGTGTTTTGTTTATAATTTGTTTTATGAAATTTTCATAGAAAATATTTTCTTATTTATGGTAAAAAGTAATTTTTATATGATTTCATTTTGTTGTAATTTTTTTTATTTAATAGTTCAATATAGTAAGTATAGGTTTAAAATGTTTTAGTAGTGTGATGTTTGCTTTATGGGGAAAAGGGTTGGAAGATTTTTATAATTTTATTGAGTATATTTTTTTAGAAAATTGTAAAATCAATTTTTACATTATATTTTTTCAGTTTTAAAATTGTACAAGATTTATTTCTTTGAAATGTAAGCTTAAAATTTTAACTGTTATATTTTAAATATTGATTATGCATTCATATATTTATGTTTAGTTAAACTAAATATAGGGTATGATTATAACTTTGGTGGTCATACCTCTAGCCAGCCGCAGTGGTTGTGAAAATGCTGCTAAGCCAGTGGCTTCTCGACTTCCACATTGCGAGTTACCCGCGGGGCTGGAGGTGTGTGGATGGCGCAGTCATGGTGGTGGCACTCTTTGGCCATAGAAAAGAGTCAGAAGCCAAAGTTGGCTATACTGCGGTGCCTCCAGCCAGTTGGGTGTACTGTTGTGCAAGTGAAACAGTGCGCGCACCAATCTGATGGCATCGGAGGCACCAATGTTTTATCCTCAGGAGTGTGGTTGCCTTCCAGTGCATGATGCTAGATCTACAAACTGTACGCACCAGCAGGTCTATAAATCACTTTGCAGGGCTCCCTGCTTTCTTGCATTTGAACAGGTCCAGGATTCCACCTACAATAGTGTAGAAAGCTCTCCGCCCAGTAATGTTGGTCAGTGCACTTATGACCTTTACACAATGCCACTGCTACTGGGCAGTCCCAAAACATATAAGCCATGTCTGCCTCCGGTGTTCCACATTCAGGGCAGCTGGAGTTAGACCCAAATACCCTGTGCAGCCTAGCTGGGGTGAGGTAAGCTCTGTGCAAAATGCTGTGCTGAAAGTACTTGACATTACGAGAAAGCGTACGTGGATATATCAGAATCCTGTCCCATTCTTTCTGTGTCAAGACCCAACCTAAGTCACGTTCCCAGCTCTCTCTGGTCGGTATCAAAGGGTCCTCAGAAGTATAGGACAAGTCACGTGTGAACTAGGTGATCAGCCCTCTAGAGGCCTCCGCCTATGGTGTGAAGTATATGTACTTGTGGATGCTGCTCCAGTTCCATGTTGACTATCTGCCAGTGTCAGTTCATCTCAGCTAATAGTCTGCCATATGCCAGAAAATGGCCTTCTCCTAATTGCTTGAACGGTATGAGGGCACCATTCAGGAACAGGGCACACAGGGTACCCAGGTCCGCATCCTCCTATGCCTAGGTTGTGGAAAGGCGCTATATCTCTGATGTAAATCTCAGGAGACTATTGTGTATGTGCTGTCATCAGCCGCATGCTCCCACAAAAGCTGTCATGTGTTTCCTGCAGCAGATTGTTGGATTTGTGGGGGATTCTCCCTTGCAGCAAGAAGGGCTCTTGCAGCACGCGCTGCACACAATCAACTGTGCGTAGCCTGAGTACTTCAAGTAGCCTACCCTCAAATAATAAGGTATACAATTTGGGGCCCGAAGGCCCCTCCTTCTCAACTGGAAGCTGCAAGTTACAGAGCGCAATCCGACAAATGCCTTTATTCCAGAGGAAAACCCCCAATATAGCATGTAGGGCACAAAGCATACTTTAAAGTATGTGCACTGGGAAATTGTAGAAGAAATATAGTAATCATGGAAACCTCACCATTTTGGACTAAGACACTCTACCCTGAACAGAGAGTGGGATCCTGCTCCAAAATGACATCTGGGGCCGGAGGAAGGCAATGGTCCTGGTGAGGTTACCATCAGTGAGATCCTGTGTGGCATGAGAAATGTGAATGCCCAAATACCTGAAGATACAAGTCCACCCACAACTGCTGTAGCTGGCAGTCCAAGCGAAGTATGTACAGGCAAGATTTAGCCCAATTCATAATCAGGCTGAAGCGTCTCGTAAGTCATTTAGAATGCCTCTGATTTCCACTATTTACGTATCTATGTTGCAGGTATAAATCAGTAATCGTCCACGTATATGGAGACTATTGGTATGCCCAACAGCTGGCCCTGCTGTTTCAGCTGGTGAGGCAGGGGCCACATCATTAAGGCAAAAAGAAGCAGGGATAAGGGGCATCCCTATTGTGTTACCCTGCTCACCAATATTGAGTCCAAGATGCATTGCCCAATCTTCACCAAGGCAGGGGGATCTTTATGGAAGAGCCAGATGAGTCACTGGATTTTACCATTGGTATATATGAATGTTAGTGTCTCAAACATAAAGATCCAGTCCACCGTATCAAATGCCTTCTCCAGGTTTACTACTACACATGCCGCATAGGGCCAGTGGGTGGGGGCCAGCTCCAGCACTCTATGAAACCTATGAATATTTAGGATGGTTAACTTGCTGAGAATAAAGCTGTTCTTGTCCTGGGTGGACCAGGCCTGGGAAACACTCAAGAAGCCACACCACTATGATTTTTTTGAGGATTTTGTAATCCGTCCCTAGCATGGATAGTTCGTGGTATGATGCCACCTCTAGTGGTTTCTTGTCAGGCTTTGGTAGGGACATGAGCACGCACTCTCAAAGTGTTGTGGGGAGGATGACCTACTGTGAAGGCATCCTTATACAGATCGAGCAGCTTAGGAGCCAGGAGGTCCTCATACGTCTTATAAAACTTGACTGGTAGCACACCTAGTCCCGAAGTCTTACTCATGGCTGCTCCCCCAATGGCTCATCTGATTTCATGCACTGTGATAGGTGCATTAAGGTCCTCCCGGGCCAAAGGATGCACAACTGGTAATGTGACCCTATCAAGGAAGTCTCGGATATGGGCCTGGTGATCTGTAAGAGGGGGGTGATAGAGATCTTGATAATCAGTGGTACATGCTGCATGTATGGTCTATTGACTAGTTGCCAAGTGGGTCGGAGTCATTCTAAGCATTGTAATAGGGGTAACTGGTATCGCACTTTGCAGTAGCCAAGCCAGAAGGAGGCCGGACTTGTCCCACATTCATTTTTGGCTGGTAGGTCCATAAGTCAAGACATCACATCTGTTCTATCAGTTGGGCATGGTGTTCTGGCATTCTGTGGCTGCAGCCAGGACCAGGGTTCTTAACAGAAGCTGCACTGCATTGTCCTACTTCAGAATGCAAAAAAACAGCATCAGCGCAGAGGAGCCTGTTGTGTTCCTGTGATTTGGAACCAGAAGTCAGTTGACTGACTCTCTGAGACATTCTGGATTTTCTGGGTCCAAACAGGCAAGTTGTCCTCAGCAGGGCAGTCCACAGCAGCAAAGCAGGCCTTTAAGGACACAAAAACATTGTTTGCATTCAAGACTGTTCTCTATTAGATCCTATTTAATGGATTCTATAAGCAGGTGAACAATCTGTTCACTACAAGCCTACTGCTAGACCACCGCTTGAGCAAAAACTGCTGATCAGCTAAGGGGTTGGAAGTGCAAAGTAATGGTTGGATCCATTTAAAAGAAAATATCAAACACTTTAGGCTGTCCCTGAATGAATCAGTAACTTCATGATAAAAGCAACATGCGAGAATATGCAGACATAATGCAAACATTGAAAAGAAGACTCTCTAAATGGTATATCTGACGTGTTCTGATGTTGACCCTTGCATAGGTAAGTGAGGTCCATTTGAAGTCCATTTGAATACCCCTTTTTTAGCATGGTACAAGATGAGGATGAGGATAACTTTCCAGTTAGTGTAAATATATTACCTGCATTTCTATAGCTGGAGGGAGGATACCCAGACACTGAGGTGAGGAGGATTAGTCCAGGCCACATTTCGAAATTCCAAGAGGCTTTTTGTTTATCAGGGAGTTGCTGAATACTTCTCCAGAGCAAAGTAGCCTAGCGAATGGTGAGGGTTGAGACATCAGCCTCAGCTTTTTCAAAGAGATATGGCTTCTAAGCCAAACACATTGTCTGTCTGTCCCCAGTCACAGCATCAGGAAGGTCCCAAACCAAATTATGTCCAGGTTGTGGGTGCTGAAGCTCTGAGTCATCCCCAGTGTTTCCTATAATGAGAAACACCATCATACACAAAGGCTACTTGAAATAAAACCTCTGCTTTATTTTGATCAAGGATTATGAATGTTAAAGGGTAACCATTAAAATGTAGGGGAAATGAGATACTACTGCAGTAAAAAGCTGTAATATTTGGTATCCTCATAGAAAAAGATAAGAAAGCTCAAGGTTAAAATGTCAGCCTTGAAAAGCAGGGGGATACCAGGTATTAGAGCACTGCATGAATTGCAATATTTGGTGAGTGGAAAACACAAGGAATGGTCTGATTTGTCACAAAAACACTGTGTCCACCCCACCAACATAAGACCTTGTATAATTATATCCTAGTAAGTTTTAATCCAAAGAGGGGATACCAAATATTACAGCTTACATGCTCCATTATATTTGGTATTCCCTAAAGGAATCAGATGTGAAAGCTTGTGGAATGATATCAAAAGTGCTAAACTATACTGTGATCTGCTGTCAAATAAAAGTCAATTTGAACTTGTCAATGGTGAAATGGTAACCCTTGAAAAGGAGGGTAAACAAGATAACACACAAATGCTTGAGCAATAATATTTGGTATCCCCAAAGAAGGAGACAATGAACAACAAAAAGAAGGATGCGATGTCACAGAAAAACACTATCTTCAACCCTCCAACATAAGGCCATGACAAATTGTGACTTGGCTAGATTTAACCCGAGAAACATAGGGGGTAGCAAATATTATTCCCCTATGAGGCATTATATTTGGTATCCCCAATAGGAACCGAATGTGAAAACTTGTGTAATAAATCAAAAATGTGAAAAAATACTGTAATCTGCTTTGAAATAAAAAGTAATCTCAATTGGTCAATGGCGAAAGGGCAACCCATAAAAAGTAGGGGACACAAGATATTACAGCAATGCATAATCCATAATATTTGGTATCCACATAGTAAATAGTTTTGAAAAAATCAAGGAAGGGTGGTATTTTGCAGACAAATACTACATTCACCCAGCCAGGATAAAAAGGTCAAATTGTAACCTGGTAAGTTCTAACCCTAAAACAATAGGGGATACCAAATATTATAACGCAGATAAAGAAAAAGGAAACCGAAGTGAAACATGTGGAATTAAATAGAAAATGTGAAAAGATACTGCAGTCTGCTATCAAATAAAAGGTCATTTCAATTGGTGAAGAACTAAAAGCTAACCCATGAAAAGGAGGGGATACCAGATAATGCAGAAATGCATTATATATAATATTTGGTATACCTGTAGTAAAATGTGGTATTTGGTAGGCAAATACTGTCTTCACCTAGTCAACAGAAGGCCATGCCAAATAGAATCCTGGTAAGCTCTAAAAGATACTGTAGTCTGCTATCGAATAAAAGGCATCTTGACTTGGTCTGTGGCTAAAAGGTAACCCCTGAAAAGTAAGGGATACCAGATATTACAGCAATGCAGAAGCCAGTCTACGTGGTATCCCCATGGTGGAAGATGTTGGAAAACACAGGGAAGGGTGCTACTTGATAGGCAAATACTGTGTTCACCCAGTTAACAGAAGTCCACGTCAAATAGAATCCTGGAAAGCTCTAACCTGATAAATGTAGGAGAAACCAAATATTACAGCCCATATGAGCCATTATATTTGGTATCTCCCAAAGGAACTGGGTGGGAAAGCTTGTGGAATAAAACCACGAATGTGAAAAGATACTGTAGTCTGCTAGCAAACAAAAGGCAACTGGAATTAATCAGTAAATAAAAGAAAACACTTGAAAAGTAGTTGCTATCAGATATGAAAACAATGCAGGAGCAGTAATATCTGGTATCCCCACAGTAAAAGATGTTGGAAAATACACAGAAGGATGCTATTTAGCAGGCAAATACCGTGTTCACCCAGCCAACAGAAGGCCATGTCACATTTAATGCTGGTAAGCTCTAACCTGAGAAACGTAGGGGATGTCAAATATTATAGCCCATATGAGGAACTATATTTGATATCCCCCGAAGGAACCAGATGGGAAAGCTTGTGGAATGAAACCAAAAATATGACAAAATACTGTAGTATTCAATCAAACAAAAGGCAACTTGAGTTGGCCAATAAATATAAAGTCACATTTGAAAAGTAGGGGATACCAATATTACAGCAACGAAGGATCCGTAATATGTGCTATCCCCACAGTAAAGATGTTGGAAAACACACAGCAGGATGCTATTTGGCAGGAAAATAATGGGTTCACCTAGCCATCAGAAGGACATGTCAAATTTGACACTGGTAAGCTCTAACCTGAGAAACATAAGGGACACCAGATATTATAGGCAATATGAGGCATTAGATTTGGTATCCCCTAAAGGTACTAAAATGTAGAAGGTTGTAGAATGATACCAAAAATGTGAACAAATACTATAACCCGTTATTCAAAAACAGGGCATCTTTAATTGGTCTTTAGCTAAAAGTTAACCTTTGAAAAGTAGGGAATACCAGATATTACAGCAATGTAGGAGCTGTAATATGTAGTATCCCCATAGTAAAAAATGTTGGAAAACACAGGGAACTGTGTTATTTGGCAGGGAAAAAATGAGTTCACCCAGCGAACAGAAGTTCATGTCAAAATGAATCCTGGTAAACTGTAACCCGAGAATTATAGGGGATACCAAAAATTATAGTCCTTATGGGGCATTATATTTGGTATCCCCTAAAGGAACCAGATGTGAAAGCTCGCAGAATGAAATAAAAATATGGAAAGAAACTATGGTCTGATAACAAATAAGAGATAATATGAGCTGGTCAGTAGGTAAAAGTAATCCCCTTAAAAGTAAGGGATACTAGATACTACAGCAACATAGGAGCCATGAAATGTAGTATTCCCACAGTTAAAGATGTTAGAAGATGAGGGAAGGGTTCTATTTAGCAGGCACCCACCCAACAGAAGGTCATGTCAAATGTATTACTGGTAAGCTCTAACCCAAGAAATGTAGGGGATACCAGATATTATAAGCTATATGAGGCATTATATTTGGTATCCCCTAAAGGAATCGGAAGTAAAATTTTGTGGAAGGAAACTAAAAATGTGAAAAGATACTGTAGCCCACTATCAAATAAAAAGGCAACTTGAATTGATACCAGATATTACAGGAATGCAGGAGCCTTAGTATGTGGTACCCCATAGTAAAAGATGATGAAGACAGAGGAAACAGTGCTATTTATCAGGGAAATACTGTGTTCACCTAGCCAACAGAAGGCCACGTCAAATTTAACACTGGTGAGCTCTAACCAAGGAAACATAGCGGATACCAAATATTATAGCCAATATGAGGCATTATATTTGGTATCTCCCAAAGGAATCGGATGAGAAAGCTTGTGGAATGAAGCCAAAAATTAAAACAGATACTGTAGTCTGCTATCAAATAAAAGGCAACTTAAATTGGTAAGTGGCTCAAAGGTAACCCTTGAAAAGTAGGGTATACCAGATATTACAGAAATGCATGAGATGCAACATGTACCTTTTCTCTTTTAAAAAACAAGCTTTTTTTCCGGCCATATCCCTAAAACACAGAGCACGTCTATTAAAATCACAATTAAATCATTACTTAAAACAAAATATATTAAAAATTAAAAATTGGAGTGACATCATCTCATGATTCTAATAAAACATACACGTCAGCATTATACAGTACAATAGCAATCCTTGCAACACCCAAAGATGCAACTAATTGAATTTCTTGGGGGTGCGAGCCTTCCTAATACATATTAGATAAAACTTGCATATTCCTTACCATATAATCAATAATTAAAAACAATTTAATCCTTATAAAACTACCTTTGTTTAGTTAAACGTCGCATACTAGCTCTCTCACCCCTTGCAAGGCTTCAGGGAGCCCCACTAAGGAACCCCGTATTTCATTTAAAAATCAGCTTAAAGCACGTCACATTCATGAATCTCACCCGCAGGTTGAGAGATTGATTCCGGTTAATAATGTTATATTCCCTAAAAATAGGCTTAAAAAAACATTTGCTGTTCATATAAGAACCACAAGCAATCCAATAAAATATGTTAGACACTACATTTTACTTTGAGGCTACATGTACACAGGCCCAGATCATCCCTCATTATGGCGCTTGTTTTCAAATCCATGTAGCATGGGTTTAGCCCAACCCTGAATTTTAACACTGTGGCCCTCATTTTAACATTGGCGGAAATAATTCCGCCTACCGCCACGGCGACGGCCTCCAAAAGACTGTCGCCGTAGCTACCTACTGTCCACCATAATATGACTGTAGCCGGAATTCCACCAGAAGACTGGCAGAATTCCGGCTACGCTCATGGCGGCGGACAGCAGTAAGGTGGGGCTGCTGCCAGAAGCAGCGCCACACCAGGAGAACTCCGCCGTCCGTATTATGACCTATGATACAGCCTGGCGGTGTTCCGCTGGCGGATTCTGCTGTTGGCAGCAGCACCGCCTTCCGTCTACTGCCAGAGAACCCCCTGCAAGCAGGTAAGTCGGGTACTTCAACAGGGGAGGGGGTAGGGGGCATTGTGTGTGTGGGGGAGTGGGAGAGGAGTGGGGGAGACCCCTATCAGTACCAGAGAAGGAAATCCCCGGCACTGATAGTGCTTACCACCATGGTTTTTGCGGCGGATAGATTGCCACGAAAACCATGGCGGTAGGCATGGTCATAATCCCATGGGTGGGATTGTGACAGACGCCTGGACAGAGTGGTACATTGGCGGTTTGGCTTGTGCCAAACCGCCAATGTCATAATTTGGGGAAAGGTACCACCAGCCTGTTGGCAGTACCTTTCCCCAAAATACCGGCGTCCGCCAGGGTCGTAATGACCCCCTGTGTTCCTTAATTTGGGATTGGGCAAAGCCTCTATATAGGGAAATATATTCTCATTTCTCCACCCACACACCATGAACTGGGTAGATATTTTACCATCCAAATAATATAACTCTTCTTCTCTGGCACTTTTATTTACCATGGCGCCCAGCTCCTGCTTAGGGATTTGTTTTCTGCACCACTGATTGGTGGTTAAACCCTTCTCTAGCCAATCTCTCACTTTGGAGGCCAAATTCAAAGCACTTATCCTTATTTCCCTTTTACATAGACATGCAATTTTGGGGATACCCTCTTCAGACAGACTCAACCAAATTTCAATGCAGCTTGCATTCCCAAGTAACTCCATGCCATCATTTGGCATTCAGCCATTATAGCCTGGATCATGCTTGGGGGGGAAGCGTAAGCAGTCGTTTCACATATTTGCCCTCTTCCGCATCCCAATTCAACTTCCTAGCGTGTGTTAACTCTTCCACTCCATATTGAAATTGAGGTCGCATCATGGCATTAAAGGCAGATAGTACGGGACGAAGAGATGGACCTCCATACTTCCAACTAAACTGCTTTAATCCCCAAACCGATGTTAATACAGTAGATTTTAGTGACTCAATATGTAGTCGCCATCTTAATTCAGAGTCCAACCACATACCCAGATATGTATTGTTATCAACCATTTCTACTTTTTCACCTCCCAGGGACCAGGAAAATGCCCCCTTCTTTTTCCCAACACCGTTATTTTCATCTTATCCAGGTTAACTGTAAGCTTTTTGTTTGACAGTAATTATGAAAGAAATCTAATTTTCTTTTCAGTCCTAGCTCCTTCATGTCAACCATCACTAGGTCATCATCATATAATACGCAAGAGATATAGGTCTCATTCATTATTGGGCATAAACCTCTAGGGTCATTTAATATGTTTGGCAAATCAGACAAAAAATGGCATACAATAGGGGGCCAAGACACAGCTTTGTTGCAACCCGTTCTTTGTTGGGATCTTCTTTGATATCGACCCACAGGTATCTAAAACCACTTGGGCCCAATTTTGCATATGTAGTCCCTGAAGGAGAAAAAGTAGTTCTGAGTCTATCCCGAAATGCCTCAACTCATCCCACAACAAGCTCCGATCTACCAAATTAAAAGCGTCTTAAAAATCCACAAAGCAACAAAATAGAAGACCTTATACCTCTATTGACTTTTCTGCCAGTGCCCAAAGACTAAAACAGTGGTCTATTGTGGAATGACCTTCTTTGAAGCCCCTTGATCTACTGGAATCAAATTATTTAACTCTACCCAGGACTTCATTAGACCTAGCAATAGTTTAGCAAAGACTTTATCCCCCACGTTCAACAGGCTAATTAGGTGATAATTCTTCAGTTGTGTTTCATCATCCTTCTTATAAATTGGCCTAATTACTGCACCATTTCAACTCTCAGGGACAGAGCCGGAATCAAAAATGTTATGAAAGGTAACATGAGAGATCTTGCCCACCAATCAACATTATTTTTTATTATTACCACTGGAAGGTTATCTGGGCCAGCCTCTTTAGTTAACCTAAGAGCCACAGTTATTTGTCTTATCCGTTGAAGGTAAAAATATGTCCTTTTGTCAACACCTACCTCAATTTTATTCTCCAGATCTAACCTGACATCCTTCCACCCATATAGATTGCCCAAATGCTTATTCCAGTCATCTTCTCCAACTAGACACCGCATATTCCCAGAGACCTTCCCCTCCCTCCTCCAAAACCTACTTATATTGTGCGTTTCTATCACATCTAACATAGCTTTCCAATCTGTATTTATATACTCACTTTTCCTTTTCCTCAAGATATTTTTAAAATCTTGTCTGGCTATATGTAGCTTCTGTTCAGTTCCTTTACTACCCATTATCCTTTCCCTTTCAAACTTCTACATCTTGAACTTCTGGATCCTGCACTCGTGATTAAACCAGGTATTTTTATAACCCCTTCTAGCTTGTCCCTGATCTTTATTTGCATGCATTATTTTTAATTTTACTTTCAATCAACTACTTCTTCAATTACTCTTTCATATCCCATAAACACATAATTCGGATCTTCAGTCAAACTGAGACCCCTATAATTTATCATCAGGTCATTGATGCGGAGCTCTACCTGCAGTGCAACCACTCTTTCTCTTAGATCTTTATTTCCTGCCCTAAATGTTAACTGGAGGGACCAGTGATCACTACCATCTAGGTGCAAGACTTCAAATCCCAAATGCCAAACATTTACGAATGCATAATCGATTGGGCAAGCCTGGTTACCTACAGGAAAGTCTGCATTGCAGGGCAGTCTGCATTCATACGCCCATTGACACAAAACAATCCTAAAGAGCCCAAAATTCTTACTAAGGCCCTATCACGTGCTGTAACCTCTGATCGAGGGAAAAAAGCTTGCGGCACATGTGCAGTGGCCAACAACTATTTATACGATTTGTCACAATATGTTGTATCTAATCTATGATTAAAATTTTCAAAGATCAATACCAGCTGCTCTACTTTATTCATACTTATTGCCTCCAGATCTTCCTCTAACAGACCCAGCTGGATATCTATGTCTGCTGTCATCCCTGGGTTAATACATACATTAGTTACAGTGACCTGCCTTGCCCCTCCGATATTATTCTAGAGGTTGACCCTACCAGCTAATAGCCAATTACTTTTTGTTTTTATCTTTATAATTCTGATAGCTATTCTAGTCGAGGTCAAAGTGATTAGGCCACCCAAAGGTCACCCTGGGCCTAGACACATAGCATCCTTAAAGAGTTTTAGAAAGCCATCTACTGATTCAGGTTCTTGGCACAGCTTGGCACAGGTGTCTGTCAGGCTGAACAAAGGTCAGCCTGACAGACACTCTTCATGTTCAGGTCAGGCAGCCAGGAGTGAGCGATGCACGATTTGCGCAGGCTCCTGGCTGCCTGAGCTGAACTTTGCTGGGCTGAGGAGATCACAGCTCCTATGGGCGGGACCTCCTCGGCCCAGCAAAGGTGTCTCGAGGCCCTCCCCTGGGTGACGAGGAAAGCGTCACCCATTGACACTCTCCCTGGGCGCTTCAGTTTAAGCCCTGAAGTGCCCAGGGCGAGTGTCAATCAGTGACACTTCGTCACAGAGTGGGGTGGGGTCAGCAGTCTCACTGACCCCATCCCACTCTGTGACGAGGCTGGGACTGCTGCCTTCCCTCATTGGCTGACCCAAGGTCAGCCAATGAGGGAAGGCAGCAGTCCCAACCCTCCTGGGACCTGGAAGCTAAAGGTAAGTGTGTGTGTGTGTGTGTATGTATGTGTGTTATGCTTTACATTGAATGTTTGGTGCGCGCGTGCATGTTTGAGTGTTATGAGTGTTGTTAATGGATGTGCGTGCGTGTGAAAGAATGAATGTTTGTGATCTTGTAATATGAATGTTTGGTGCGTGCGTGCATGTTTGAATGGAATAAGTGTTGTTAATGGATGAGCGTGCGTGCGTGTCTGTGTGTGAAAGAATGAGTCTGTGTGTGGGTGTGTGGGTGTTTCTGTGTGTGCCCCGCCCGCCCCCTCCCAAAGCTGCCGGCCGCCACTGGACCCATCACATAAGGGATGCTTCTATTCCGCAGGATGTAGGTGTCATGCACTGAGCCAGGGAACATGGCATTCACATGGGAGATGTACTGGTCTGCCAAACATACCATCTGTGCATTCATGGAATGATAACTCTTCCGGTTTCTGTACACCTGTTCACTCTTGTGTGGGGGGACCAAAGCCACATGGGTCCCATCAATGGCAACTATGATGTTGGGGATATGTCCAAGGGCATAGAAGTCACCTTTCACTGTAGGCAAATCCTCCACCTGAGGGAAAACGATGTAGCTCTGCATGTGTTTCAGCAGGGCAGACAACACTCTGGACAATACGTTGGAAAACATAGGCTGGGACATCCCTGATGCCATGGCCACAGTTGTTTGAAAAGACCCACTTGCAAGGAAATGGAGCACTAATACCACCTGCACTTGAGGGGGGATTCCTGTGGGATGGCGGATTGCTGACATCAGGTCTGGCTCCAACTGTGTACACAGTTCCTGGATTGTGGCACGGTCAAACCTGTAGGTGATTATCAAATGTCTTTCCTCCATTGTCGACAGGTCCACCAGCGGTCGGTACACCGGAGGATTCCGCCATCTCCTCACATGTCCCAGCGGACGGTGCCTATGAAGGACAACAGCGACCACAGAGTCAAACAACTCAGAGGTACGTACCCACAGTTTACCCAGAACACCAATCATACACAATAGGTGCCCTGTATGTGTGTTGAGACTAGGCCTAGGTATGTGTGACGCAGTTGGAAATTAGGCCATGGGGGCCCCTGAAATGGTGGCTGTCTGACCTCTAAAGTGGGACAATGGGATGTGAGGTAACTGCGCTGGCGTTGTACACCATCGCGGTAGGCGGTCGAAGACCGCAGCGCAATGCTGCATTGGTAATTATTGGACCCTATGGGTCCCAGGAGCCAATGACGATGTACGCCGGCGGTGACGGGACGCACCGCAGCGGACGTGACCGCCGCGGACGTGACTGCCATTTTCTATCTGTTCAATCACGCGATACCTGATCTTCGACAGGAGAGGACCCACACTGCAAGTGCTGCTGTGACCTCGGTCTGGAAGAGACAATGGCTTGTGCGTCTGGGGAAAGGGCCCCTGCCTTCACATCGGAGGAGTTGGAGAAGCTCGTTGATGGGGTCCTCCCACAGTACACGCTACTCTATGGTCCTCCAGACAAACAGGTAAGTACACAGGGAGCATGTCGTATGGGCTATGCCTGTGTGGAGAGGGCTGGATGTAAGAAGGAAGGGGGCAGAGTTCTGCGTGCATGAAAGACGGTGGGTGCATGTGCCACATGGCAAGGGTAGGGATGGGGGCCACTCACTTTGACGGTGCAGTTGGTAATGACTTCTCTTCCTCCCCTGTACATTTCATGTAGGTCAGCGCCCACCAGAAGAAAGATATTTGGCGTGCCATCGCCAAGGACGTCCGGACCCTGGGGGTCTACCACAGACGGAGCACCCACTGCCGGAAAAGATGGGAGGACATTCGCCGATGGAGCAAGAAGACGGTGGAGGCTTAGCTGGGGATGGCCTCCCAACGTGGGAGGGGTGCCCGTCAAACCATGACCCCCCTGATGTGCAGGATCCTGGTGGTGGCCTACCCGGAGTTGGATGGGCGCTTGAGGGCATCACAGCAGACACAAGGGGGTGAGTACACTCTCATTCAGTTGACTTTGCGCAGCAGTGGAATTGTCTGGGTGGGGGAGGAGGGCTGTGGGTTTCCCTAGGCCAGGGCGAGTTCCGTAGGCTAGGCCCCTCCATAAGGCATGGCCCTGTGGCCCCCCATCCCACCTATGTAGGGTGCCAAGTACAACTTTTCATGCCCCTGTGTCATCTTTGTGTGCAGATGTCGTCCATAGCCTTGTAGGCCGTTTCCCAGGAATTGCACTGTAGAGCCCAAGAGCGCGGCATAGTGCAGGGGGCTTCTGTGTCTGTCTTGTCCGCCAACGGTAGTGGTAATCCATGCACTCAACATCTCTTAATTCTGTTTCCCCCCCCCCTTTTTGTGGTTTCCCTATTCTTATGTGCATTAGCATCATCAGGTGGAGGAGCAGTGGCACCGGAGCACGAGGGAGCTGCATCCCACATGGCCATGGATGGCCACACTACGGACTCTGAATTCTCCAGTGGGACGGAGGGCGAGGGGAGCTCCACGGCGGGGACAGGAGCTGACACCAGCGACACGGACTCGTCCTCAATTTTATTCTCCAGATCTAACCTGACATCCTTCCACCCATATAGATTCCCCAAATGCTTTTTCCAGTCATCTTCTCCAACTGGACACTGCATATTCCCAGAGACCTTCCCCTCCCTCCTCCAAAACCTACTTATATTGTGCGTTTCTATCACATCTAACATAGCTTTCCAATCTGTATTTATATACTCACTTTTCCTTTTCCTCAAGATATTTTTAAAATCTTGTCTGGCTATATGTAGCTTCTGTTCAGTTCCTTTACTACCCATTATCCTTTCCCTTTCAAACTTCTGCATCTTGAACTTCTGGATCCTGCACTCGTGGTTAAACCAGGTATTTTTATAACCCCTTCTAGCTTGTCCCTGATCTTTATTTGCATGCATTATTTTTAATTTTACTTTCAATCAACTACTTCTTCAATTACTCTTTCATATCCCATAAACACATAATTCGGATCTTCAGTCAAGCTGAGACCCCTATAATTTATCATCAGGTCATTGATGCAGAGCTCTACCTGCAGTGCAACCACTCTTTCTCTTAGATCTTTATTTCCTGCCCTAAATGTTAACTGGAGGGACCAGTGATCACTACCATCTAGGTGCAAGACTTCAAATCCCAAATGCCAAACATTTACGAATGCATAATCGATTGGGCAAGCCTGGTTACCTACAGGAAGGTCTGCATTGCAGGGCAGTCTGCATTCATACGTCCATTGACACAAAACAATCCTAAAGAGCCCAAAATTCTTACTAAGGCACTATCACGTGCTGTAACCTCTGATCGAGGGAAAAAAGCTTGCGGCACATGTGCAGTGGCCAACAACTATTTATACGATTTGTCACAATATGTTGTATCTAATTTATGATTAAAATTTTCAAAGATCAATACCAGCTGCTCTACCTTATTCATACTTATTGCCTCCAGATCTTCCTCTAACAGACCCAACTGGATATCTATGTCTGCTGTCATCCCTGGGTTAATACATACATTAGTTACAGTGACCTGCCTTGCCCCTCCGATATTATTCTAGAGGTTGACCCGACCAGCTAATAGCCAATGACTTTTTGTTTTTATCTTTATAAATCTGATAGCTATTCTAGTCGAGGTCAAAGTGATTAGGCCACCCAAAGGTCACCCTGGGCCTAGACACGTAGCATCCTTAAAGAGTTTTAAAAAGCCATCTACTGATTCAGGTTCTTGGCACAGCCAAGTTTCCTGGAAACACACAAAATCATACTTTTCCAACATCTCTTTAAATGTATCTTGTTTCAAATGTTTCTTATATCCTCCAAAATTGCAGAAAAGAACCAAAAGGCTATGCAAAGTATCTAATCCCAGCCAACAAAAGATTGTGTCAAATTTAATAGTGGTAAGCTCTAACCCAAGAAACATATGGGATACCAAATATTATAGCCCATTAGACATTATGGGGGTCACTATGACCCCGGCAGATGGCGGTAAAATGGAGAAAAGTACTGCCAACAGGCTGGCGGTACTTCTCCCCATTTTAAGACATTGGCGGTTTGGCTTACCACACCGTCTGCCACGCCGGTAATGACCGCTGGGCTGGAGACTCCAGTCTCCAGCCAGGCGGCCATCACTAGCCCGCCCGCGGGATTATGACCCCGCCTACTGCCATGGTTTTCATGGCTTCCTTACCGCCATGAAAACCATGGTGGTAGGCACTATCAGTGACAGGGAATTCCTTCCCTGCACTGATAGGGGTCTTCTCTGCCCCCTCCCCTGGTTCCCCCCACCTCCTCCCTCTCCAGACCCCCACACGACATACAGGTACCCTCATTAACCAACGACCACACGCATACACACACTCATACCCACATTCATCCATGGATGCATACATCCATTCACACACACACACATCCACACACACTGACATACATACATGCATACACGCATATACACAACATACACACACTCACCATCCATACACGCACATACACTCAACATGCATCACATCCCCCCACACACACAACACCTACCACCCCACTCCCCTGTTGGATCACCCAACTTACCTGATATCAGGGGGTCCTCCATCAGGAAACGGGACAGGGCGCTGCTGCTAGCAGCAGCGTCTACTAGCAGAACACCGCCAGGCCGTATCATGGGTCATGATACAGTCGGCGGCTGTCTACTGGCGTGGCGCTGCTGCTGGCAGCAGCACCACCTTACTCCCATCCGCCAGCATGACCACAGCCGGATTTCCTCCATCCTTCTGGTGGAAATCTGGCTGTGATCATAATCCGGCTGACAGCTGGTAGCCGCGGCGACAGTCTTTTGTCGGCCGTTGCCGTGGCGGTAGGCAGTATATACTGCCAATGTTATAATGAGGGCCTATATTTGGTATCCCCTAAAGGAATCGGATGTAAAATCTTGTGGAATGAAACCAAAATATGAAAAGTTCTTGTAGTCTGCTATCAAATAAAAGGCAACTTGAATAGCTTATTGGCTAAAAGGTAATCCTTGAAAAGTAGGGGATACCAGATATTACAGTATCACTAGAGTTGCAATATGTGGTATCTGCAGGAGGCTGGACTGGCTTGTAGTGAGTACCAAGGGGTACTTGCACCTTGCACCAGGCCCAGTTATCCCTTATTAGTGTATAGGGTGTCTAGCAGCTTAGGCTGATAGATAATGGTAGCTTAGCAGAGCAGCTTAGGCTGAACTAGTAGACGTGTGAAGCTACCACAGTACCACTTAGTGTCATATGCACAATATCATAAGAAAACACAATACACAGTTATACTAAAAATAAAGGTACTTTATTTTTATGACAATATGCCAAAGTATCTTAGAGTGTACCCTCAGTGAGAGGATAGGAAATATACACAAGATATATATACACAATAGCAAAAATATGCAGTATAGTCTTAGAAAACAGTGCAAACAATGTATAGTTACAATAGGATGCAATGGGGACACATAGGAATAGGGGCAACACAAACCATATACTCCAAAAGTGGAATGCGAACCACGAATGGACCCCAAACCTATGTGACCTTGTAGAGGGTCGCTGGGACTATTAGAAAATAGTGAGAGTTAGAAAAAATAACCCTCCCCAAGACCCTGAAAAGTGAGTGCAAAGTGCACTAAAGTTCCCCAAAGGACAAAAAAGTCGTGCTAGGGGAATAAGGCAGGAAAGACACAAACCAACAATGCAACAACGCTGGATTTCCAATCTGGGGTACCTGTGGAACAAGGGGACCAAGTCCAAAAGTCACAAGCAAGTCGGAGATGGGCAGATGCCCAGGAAATGCCTGCTGCGGGTGCAAAGAAGCTTCTACTGGACAGAAGAAGCTGCGGTTTCTGCAGGAACGCAAAAGGCTAGAGACTTCCACTTTGGAGGACAGATTACTCTCGCCTTGTAGAGTTGTGTAGAAGTGTTTTCCCACCAAAAGAACGCCAACAAGCCTTGCTAGCTGCAAATCGTGCGGTTAGTGTTTTTGGATGCTGCTGTGGCCCAGGAGGGACCAGGAGGTCGCAAATTGGACCAGGAGGTAGAGGGGACGTCGAGCAAGACAATGAGCTCTCTTAGCAGCAGGTAGCATCCAGAGAAGTGCCAGAAACAGGCACTACGAGGATGCGTGAAACGGTGCTCACCCGAAGTCACACAAAGGAGTCCCACGTCGCCGGAGACCAACTTAGAAAGTCGTGCAATGCAGGTTAGAGTACCGTGGACCCAGGCTTGGCTGTGCACAAAGGATTTCCGCCGGAAGTGCACAGGGGCCGGAGTAGCTGCAAAAGTCGCAGTTCCAAGCAATGCAGTCCAGCGAGGTGAGGCAAGGACTTACCTCCACCAAACTTGGACTGAAGAGTCACTGGACTGTGGGAGTCACTTGGACAAAGTTGCTGGATTCGAGGGACCTCGCTCGTCGTGCTGAGAGGAGACCCAAGGGACCGGTAATGCAGCTTTTTGGTGCCTGCGGTTGCAGGGGGACGATTCCGTCGACCCACGGGAGATTTCTTCTGAGCTTCTAGTGCAGAGAGGAGGCAGACTACCCCCACAGCGTGCACCACCAGGAAAACAGTCGAGAAGGCGGCAGGATCAGCGTTACAGAGTTGCAGTAGTCGTCTTTGCTACTATGTTGCAGGTTTGCAGGCTTCCAGCGCGGTCAGCAGTCGATTCCTTGGCAGAAGGTGAAGAGAGAGATGCAGAGGAACTCGGATGAGCTCTTGCATTCGTTATCTAAAGTTTCCCCAGAGACAGAGACCCTAAATAGCCAGAAAAAAGGGTTTGGCTACCTAGGAGAGAGGATAGGCTAGCAACACCTGAAAAAGCCTATCAGAAGGAGTCTCTGACGTCACCTGGTGGCACTGGCCACTCAGAGCAGTCTAGTGTGCCAGCAGCACCTCTGTTTCCAAGATGGCAGAGGTCTGGAGCACACTGGAGGAGCTCTGGACACCTCCCAGGGGAGGTGCAGGTCAGGGGAGTGGTCACTCCCCTTTCCTTTGTCCAGTTTCACGCCAGAGCAGGGCTAAGGGGTCCCCTGAACCGGTGTAGACTGGCTTATGCAGAATTGGGCACATCTGTGCCCAAGAAAGCATTTCCAGAGGCTGGGGGAGGCTACTCCTCCCCTGCCTTCACACCATTTTCCAAAGGGAGAGGGTGTAACACCCTCTCTCAGAGGAAGTTCTTTGTTCTGCCATCCTGGGCCAGGCCTGGCTGGACCCCAGGAGGGCAGATGCCTGTCTGAGGGGTTGGCAGCAGCAGCAGCTGCAGTGAAACCCCAGGAAAGGCAGTTTGGCAGTACCAGGGTCTGTGCTACAGACCACTGGGATCATGGGATTGTGCCAACTATGCCAGGATGGTATAGAGGGGGCAATTCCATGATCATAGACATGTTACATGGCCATATTCGGAGTTACCATTTTGAAGCTACATATAGGTAGTGACCTATATGTAGTGCACGCGTGTAATGGTGTCCCCGCACTCACAAAGTCCGGGGAATTGGCCCTGAACAATGTGGGGGCACCTTGGCTAGTGCCAGGGTGCCCTCACACTAAGTAACTTTGCACCCAACCTTTACCAGGTAAAGGTTAGACATATAGGTGACTTATAAGTTACTTAAGTGCAGTGTAAAATGGCTGTGAAATAACGTGGACGTTATTTCACTCAGGCTGCAGTGGCAGGCCTGTGTAAGAATTGTCAGAGCTCCCTATGGGTGGCAAAAGAAATGCTGCAGCCCATAGGGATCTCCTGGAACCCCAATACCCTGGGTACCTTAGTACCATATACCAGGGAATTATAAGGGTGTTCCAGTAAGCCAATGTAAATTGGTAAAATTGGTCACTAGCCTGTTAGTGACAATTTTGAAAGAAATGAGAGAGCATAACCACTGAGGTTCTGGTTAGCAGAGCCTCAGTGAGACAGTTAGGCACCACACAGGGAACACATACATATAGGCCACAAACTTATGAGCACTGGGGTCCTGACTAGCAGGGTCCCAGTGACACAGAAAAAACATACTGAAAACATAGGATTTTCACTATGAGCACTGGGCCCTGGCTAGCAGCATCCCAGTGAGACAGTGAAAACACCCTGACATACACTCACAAACAGGCCAAAAGTGGGGGTAACAAGGCTAGAAAGAGGCTACTTTCTCACAGTATCCCTGTAGTAAAATATGTTGGAAAACACAGCCAAGGGTGCTATTTGGCAATAAAATACTGTGTTCACTGAGGCAACAGAAGGCCAAGCCAAATGGGATTGCGGAAAACTCTAACCTGAGAAACATCGGGGATACCAAATATTATTGCCTTTGTGAGGCATTATATTTGGTATCACCCAAAGGAACCCAACGTGAAAGCTTGTGGAATGAAACCAAAAATGATAAAACATACTTTATTCTGCTATTAAATAAAAGGCAACCTGAATTGGTCAGTCGCTTAAAGGTAACAATTGAAAAGTAGGGGATACAAGATATTACATCAATGCACGACCCGTAATATTTGGTGTCCCCATAGTAGATGTTGGAAAACAAAGGGAAGGCTGCTATTTTACAGGAATATACTGTGTTCACCCATCGAGCAGAAGGCCATGTCAAATTGAATCATGGTAAGCTGTAACCCTAGAAATATAGGGAATGCCAAATATAGCCTTTATAGGGTAGAATATTTGGTATCCCCTAAAGGAACCAGATGTGAAAGCTTGTGAAATTAATCCTAAAATGTGAAACAATACTGTTGTCTGCTATCAAACAAAAGGGCAACTTGAATTGGTCAGTCCTACAAGGTGAGCCTAGAAAAGTAGAGTATACCAGATATTATAGCAACACAGAAGCCATAATATGTGGTATCCCCATAGTATGAGTTTTTGGAAAGCACAGGGAAGGGTGCTATTTGGCAAGAAAATACTGTGTTCACCTAGCCAACAGAAGGCCATGTCAAATTGAATCCTGATAAGCCCTAACCCCAGAAACACATCTAATACCAAATATTATAGTTCATGTGATGCATTATAATTAATATCCCCTAAAGGAACCAGATATGAAAGCTTGTGGGATGAAATAAAAAATGTGAAAACATACTGTATTCTGCTATTACATAAAAGGCAACTTGAATTGGTCAGTAACTAAAAGGTAACACTTCAAAAATAGGGGATGCCAAATATTACACCAATGCAGGGTTTGTAATATGTGGTATCCCCGTAGAAAAACATGATAGAAAGCACATGCGAGGGTGCTATTTGCAGGAAAATGTTTGTCCAGGCAACAGAAGGCCATGTCAAATTTAATTCTGGTAAACTCTAACATGAGAAACATAGGAGATAACAAATATTATAGCCCAAATGAAGCATCCTCTTAAGGAACCGGACGTGAGGCCTGTAGAATAGAATCAAAAATTTTAAAAGATACTTTCGTTTTCTATCAAATGAAAGGCAACTTAAATTGGTCAGTAGCTGAAAGGTAACCTTTGAAAAGTAGTAGATACCAGCTATTACAGCAAGGCAGGGCCCATAATCTGTGGTATGCTCATAGTGAAAGATGTTGGAAAACAAAATGAGGGTACAATTCGGACGAAAATTACTTTGTCCACCCACACCACAGAATGTCACATCAAACGTAATACTGGTAAGCTCTAACTGGAGAAACATAAGAGATACAAATTATTATAGCCCATTTGAAGCATTATGGCGGTCATTGCAACACTGGCGGTAAAACCTGCTTACCGCCGCGCAGAAGACCGCCAACACACCGCCGCGGCTGCGGAATTCCGCCACAGCTATTATGACCCACATCTCGGAACCCGCCAAAATTCAGACACCCACACAAGTCCTCCAGACCAAAGGTCAGTGATAAACTGGCGAAAACAAAACCTCCACCGTCACACCAACAGAAATACGCCCACACTATAACGACACACGAATCCATGCGGCGGTCTTTCAACTGCGGTATTCCATTGGCGGTACACACCGCCGCTCTCAAAATACACACACTCTTACAAAACACAGCCACATTGGACAATTCAAAATACACACACCTGATACACATACACACACCCCTCCCACACACCCAATACAATATAAAACACACACCCACATCACACATAAACCCCTACGACCACAATTACTGAGAGAAGGCCAGAGAGATACACAACCAGCAAGTACAACAGCATCCACAGGCACATAACACCATCACCCACACAACTTCCACGCACCTCACACAACACACCACTACATATCACCACACATATCACCACACACTCCACCCCACACATCACCTACACCACCCCATGGCACGTCAAAGACACCCCAGGTTCTCGGAGGAGGAATTCAGGGTCATGGTGGAGGAAAGCGTCTGGGTAGAGCCACAGCTATTTGGATCACAGGTTCAGCACACCTCAATTGCAAGGAAGATGGAGCTATGGCGAAGAATAGTCCACAGGGTCATCGCATTGGGACAACACCCATGAAATCGGGAGGACATCAGGAAAAGGTAGAACGACCTACGGGGGAAGGTGCGTTCCGTGGTCTCAAGACACCACCTGGCAGTTCAGCAGACTGGCGGCGGACCCCCACCTCCTCCCCCTCAACTAAACATGGGAGGAGCAGGTCTTGGCGATTCTGCATCCTGAGGGCCTCGCAGGAGTTGGTGGAGGAATGGACTCTGCTAAGTCAAATCTTAACTATAGCATCCCCCACCCTACCTGCATGCAATCACATACCCCCACCCTCGCCCTCACCCCTATCACTCCAACTCCTCACAAATGTACCAATATCACAAACCACACATGCCAACACCAAGCCCTGCATGCAACAACAAAGCATGGACACCCATCACTAAAGCATGCCCACTGCACATACCCTTACAACCCCCTAAACCATCATCACACAAGGTCCCACACAGGAATGCAAGCACTGGGGTACATGGTCACCCACCCATTACACACCATGACACACACACAGATGCAATAATCATGCCTTTACACCCCTGCAGGACCACTACCCAACGTCACCAGACAGGAGGGTCCAGACATGTCCACTCCACCCACAGAAGAGGCCCACAGTGATGACAGCAGCTCTGTCCAACTGGATCTAGATGACCAGCCCGGACCATCGGGGACCTCTGGACAGTCGGTTCCCCTCACACAGGCACAGGCCACCACAGACCTTCCCCCCTCTGGAAACACCAGCACAGCACCCACCCAGCGGGCCCATCCCTCTGTCCCCAGGACACGTCAATCAGCTGTGTGTCCACCACTACAGGGAACCCAGGATAACCCACCACCCCAACAACAACAGGGACCTGGGGGCAGTGGCAGTGGGCACACGGTTCAGGGGACGGAGGCCCAGGAACACAGGGGAACTGGGAGGGCTGCCGTGCAACAGGGGGCGGACAGGCCAACGGAACCCACTCTCCACGAGGCCCTCTCCTCCATCATGGGAGCATACCACCACTCCCAGGAGACAATGGCAATGCTACTGGCCAAGTTTCAGGAGACCCAGCGCATGCAGGAGGAACAGTATATGGGCTTCAGAGAGGAACTCAGAACCATCAGCTCTGCCCATTGTAGGGGTGCTGAAGGAACTCATCAACACCAGGAGGGACACTGTGGCACTCCAAGGGGACCCTGACCCTAGCATGGATGATGAACTGCCCACCACCTCTGCCGGCGCTAGTGGACAGGACGCCCCCCCCACAGGACCACCACACCAGCACCCCACCCCCTGCAGAGGGAGAACCACCCCACAAACGGTCCCTGAGATCCAGGACAAAGACAGAGCACGATGCCAAGACCCCCGCCAAGAAATGAGACCACCCTGATTGTCATCCCACTGTCCCACTTTGTCACCCTGTCCATAATTAAACTGCCCCAGCTCCACTTCCTATGCCCATATGGGCAATGCACCGGTGAGACTAATAGACTGGACTCTGCCATGGACACTCCTCCGCCATCACCCCTCACCATTTAACTTCCCCATCCAAAATTTTGCATTTAAATAAACACACCTAAAGCACAAAATGATCTGGAGTCTGTCTGTGATTTCGAAATAGTGTACTTGCAATTACAGTGACAAAATGTTCTTGAAATAGTAATGTCAACATGCCTATGTCACACAGCTCTAGTCCATGATGAATCTAAGCAGATGACACACGTTGGGACCCCCATCTGTGAAACCGTAAGGGAAAGTGACAACTCAGTGACCATACACTGGGTGAAAACGACAGACAGTAGAGAGGTAGTAGTTGAAAAGTACATGTAGTATGCAGGAATGTATTCTCACCTGTGTTTCACTGGAAATATTGCTGGATCACTGAGTCCCTGTTCTGCATGTCTTCTTCCTCTGCTTCATCCTCATCACTGTCCACAGGGCTCCACAGCTGCCACAACACCGCCATCTGGACCATCCTCCTGCAGAAAAGGCATCTGTAGTCGCAAAGCCAAGTTGTGAAGCATACAGCAGGCCACGATGATCTGGCACACCTTCTTTGGTGAGTAGAATAGGGATTCACCTGTCATATGCAGGCACCTGAACCTGGCCTTCAGGAGGCCAAACGTCCACTTGATCACCCTCCTAGTTCGCCCATGGGCCTCATTGTAGCGTTCCTCTGCCCTGGTCCTGGGATTCCTCACTGGGGTCAGTAGCCATGACAGGTTGGGGTACCCAGAGTCACCTGCATATGGCGAGGGACAACTGTTAGACACACACTAACCAGGAGGGATAACCCCAGACAACCATTCCCACTGTCTTGCTTCCAGGGGCTCACCTAATAGCCACACATGGTGCCTCTGGAGTTGACCCATCTAGTGGCGGCCCGTCCTTTAGGGCGGAGGGGCCACACCCCCCCACCCCATGAAGAGTGTCTGTCAGGCTGAACAAAGGTCAGCCTGACAGACACTCTTCATGTTCAGGTCAGGCAGCCAGGAGTGAGCCATGCGCGATTTGCGCAGGCTCCTGGCTGCCTGATCTGAACTTTGCTGGGCTGAGGAGATCACAGCTCCTATGGGCGTGACCTCCTCAGCCCAGCAAAGGTGTCTTGAGGCCCTCCCCTGGGTGACGAGGAAAGCGTCACCCATTGACACTCTCCCTGGGCGCTTCAGTTTAAGCCCTGAAGTGCCCAGGGCGAGTGTCAATCAGTGACACTTCGTCACAGAGTGGGGTGGGGTTAGCAGTCTCACTGACCCCATCCCACTCTGGGATGAGGCTGGGACTGCTACCTTCCCTCATTGGCTGACTCAAGGTCAGCCAATGAGGGAAGGCAGCAGTCCCAACCCTCCTGGGACCTGGAGGCTAAAGGTAAGTGTGTGTGTGTGTATGTATGTGTGTTATGCTTTACATTGAATGTTTGGTGCATGCGTGCATGTTTGAGTGTTATGAGTGTTGTTAATGGATGTGCGTGCGTGTGAAAGAATGAATGTTTGTGATCTTGTAATATGAATGTTTGGTGCGTGCGTGCATGTTTGAATGGAATGAGTGTTGTTAATGGATGAGCGTGCGTGCGTGCGTGTCTGTGTGTGAAAGAATGAGTCTGTGTGTGGGTGTGTGTGTGTGCGTGTGTGTGTGTTTCTGTGTGTGCCCCGCCCGCCCCCCTCCCAAAGCTGCCGGCCGCCACTGGACCCATCACATAAGGGATGCTTCTATTCCGCAGGATGTAGGTGTCATGCACTGAGCCAGGGAACATGGCATTCACATGGGAGATGTACTGGTCTGCCAAACATACCATCTGTACATTCATGGAATGATAACTCTTCCGGTTTCTGTACACCTGTTCACTCTTGTGTGGGGGGACCAAAGCCACATGGGTCCCATCAATGGCAACTATGATGTTGGGGATATGTCCAAGGGCATAGAAGTCACCTTTCACTGTAGGCAAATCCTCCACCTGAGGGAAAACGATGTAGCTCCGCATGTGTTTCAGCAGGGCAGACACACTCTGGACAATACGTTGGAAAACATAGGCTGGGACATCCCTGATGCCATGGCCACAGTTGTTTGAAAAGACCCACTTGCAAGGAAATGGAGCACTAATACCACCTGCACTTGAGGGGGGATTCCTGTGGGATGGCGGATTGCTGACATCAGGTCTGGCTCCAACTGGATACACAGTTCCTGGATTGTGGCACGGTCAAACCTGTAGGTGATTATCAAATGTCTTTCCTCCATTGTCGACAGGTCCACCAGCGGTCAGTACACCGGAGGATTCCGCCATCTCCTCACATGTCCCAGCGGACGGTGCCTATGAAGGACAACAGCGACCACAGAGTCAAACAACTCAGAGGTACGTACCCACAGTTTACCCAGAACACCAATCATACACAATAGGTGCCCTGTATGTGTGTTGAGACTAGGCCTAGGTATGTGTGACGCAGTTGGAAATTAGGCCATGGGGGCCCCTGAAATGGTGGCTGCCTGACCTCTAAAGTGGGACAATGGGATGTGAGGTAACTGTGCTGGCGTTGTACACCGTCGCGGTAGGCGGTCGAAGACCGCAGCGCAATGCTGCATTGGTAATTATTGGACCCTATGGGTCCCAGGAGCCAATGACGATGTACGCCGGCGGTGACGGTACGCACCGCAGCAGACGTGACCGCCGCGGACGTGACTGCCATTTTCTATCTGTTCAATCACGCGATACCTGATCTTCGACAGGAGAGGACCTACACTGCAAGTGCTGCTGTGACCTCGGTCTGGAAGAGACAATGGCTTGTGCGTCTGGGGAAAGGGCCCCTGCCTTCACATCGGAGGAGTTGGAGAAGCTTGTTGATGGGGTCCTCCCACAGTACATGCTACTCTATGGTCCTCCAGACAAACAAGTAAGTACACAGGGAGCATGTCGTATGGGCTATGCCTGTGTGGAGAGGGCTGGATGTAAGAAGGAAGGGGGCAGAGTTCTGCGTGCATGAAAGACGGTGGGTGCATGTGCCACATGGCAAGAGTAGGGATGGGGGCCACTCACTTTGACGGTGCAGTTGGTAATGACTTCTCTTCCTCCCCTGTACATTTCTGATGGGAGCTCCCTTGTGGTGGCGGCAACATCTGTGCCCCCTGCATCTACAGGTACAGCCGCCACCCCCCTACCAGCACCGCCATCCCAGCAGCCCCTCAGCCTTTGCCCGTGCCCGCTCACCCAGGAGGGTGGGCATCACCTTCACCCCAGGCACCTCAGGCCCTGCCCCAGTCACCCCTGCTGCCCTCAGTGAGGAGGCCATTGACCTCTTCAGGTCCCTCACTGTTGGGCAGTCTAACATTTTGAATGCCGTCCAGGGTGTAGAAAGGCAGTTGCAACAAACTAATGCATTCCTGGAGGGCATTCATTCTAGTCAGGCGGCCCTTCAACGAGCCTTTCAAACTCTGGCCTCAGCACTGATGGCAGCCATTGTCCCTGTGTCTAGCCTCCCCCCTCCAACTTCCTCCACCCAGACCCAATCCCCTGTACCTCTGCCTATCCCAAGCACACCATCAGACCAGCCTGCACACACCTCACCACACAAGGGAAGCTCAGGCAAACATAGGCACCACACATCCCACAGGCACTCACGCAAGCATCACACACATGCAGAGACACCAACATCCACTGCCTCCACTGTGTCCCCCTCCTCTTCGTCTCCCTCCTCCCTCCCAGTCTCGTCTACACACACACCTGCATGCACTACCTCTACAGCCACTACGTCCCTCACCAGCACACCCACCAGCACACCCCGCTCATGTGCAGTCACCACCCCCACTACCATTCACACGTCCCCGGTGTCCTCTCCCAGTGTGTCTGTGATGCCCCCTCCCAAGATACACAAACGCAGGCACACACCCACCCAGCAGCCATCCACCTCACGACAGCCTCCAGTGCATGCACCTTCACCCAAAGTCACCAAATGTACACCTCCTACAACCACCACCTCTTCCTCCACTCCCAAACCCCCTCCAGCTACCTGTCCCAGTGTGTCCCAAAAACTTTTCCTGTCCAGCCTTGACCTTTTTCCCACACCTCCCCCACCCCGTGCATCTCATAGGTCCCGAAGTAGCACCTCAGCCACAACATCTCCGGGACCAGTGGTGCCTGTAGTCACAGGTATGTGGAGTGCACCGGCCACCAGGACAGCCAGTGTGGCACGGCGCCAGAGCACAGCCAGTCCCCCCCGTGAAGCATCAGAAGTTGGCCAGTGCCCGGCGGGAGAGGGGGAAGACTCCAGCCACCCAAGCCGTTCCCAGGGGTCCTGGTGGGAGTGTAGACTCAGCTGTGACACCTCCCAAGGTGGGGAAGGGCCACAAGAAACCCGGCAAGTCTGGGAAGAGCAGCATGGTGGAGAAGACCGCCATCATCCCCACTGCCCAGGAGGGCCCCGCCAGCCCCATCCCAGCTGCCCAGGAGGGCCCCGCCAGCCCCATCCCAGCTGCCCAGCAGGGCCCCGCCAGCCCCAGCCCAGCTGCCCAGGAGGGCCCCGCCAGCCCCATCCCAGCTGCCTATGAAGGACCGCCAACTCAAGCACCGCTGAACAGGGCAAGCACCACTGAACAGGGCACCGCCAAATCAAGCACCGCTGAACAGGGCACCGCCAAATCAAACACCGCTGAACAGGGCACCGCCAACTCAAGCACCTCTGAACAGGGCACCGCCAAATCAAGCACCGCTGAACAGGGCACCACCAACTCAAGAACCGCTGAACAGGGCACCGCCAAATCAAGCACCGCTGAACAGGGCACCGCCAACTCAAGCACCGCTGAACAGGGCACCGCCAACTCCACTACCTCTGTCCTTCACAGGATGAAGCACTCTGGGCACCAGTCCCCCTCCAGAACCAGTGGGGACATGCATCCACTACCTCTGTCCTTCACAGGATGAAGCACTCTGGGCACCAGTCCCCCTCCAGAACCAGTGGAGACATGCATCCACTACCTCTGTCCTTCACAGGATGAAGCATTCTGGGCACCAGTCCCCCTCCAGAACCAGTGGAGACATCCATCCACTACCTCTGTCCTTCACAGGATGAAGCACTCTGGGCATGCATCCACTACCTCTGTCCTTCACAGGATGAAGCACTCTGGGCACCAGTCCCCCTCCAGAACCAGTGGAGACATGCATCCACTACCTCTGTCCTTCACAGGATGAAGCATTCTGGGCACCAGTCCCCCTCCAGAACCAGTGGAGACATCCATCCACTACCTCTGTCCTTCACAGGATGAAGCACTCTGGGCATGCATCCACTACCTCTGTCCTTCACAGGATGAAGCACTCTGGGCACAAGTCCCCCTCCAGAACCAGTGGAGACTGTTCTCCACTTGAGAGACTGTGGCTTTGCACTCCCCAGGATAATGCAGTGGGCAACCCACCCACTGGAGAGACTTGAGAGACTGTGGCTTTGCACTCCCCAGGATAATGCAGTGGGCAAACCACCCTCTGGAGAGACTTGAGAGACTGTGGCTTTGCACTCCCCAGGATAATGTAGTGGGCAACCCACCCACTGTAGAGACTTGAGAGACTGTGGCTTTGCACTCCCCAGGATTGAACAGTGGGCAACCCACCCACTGTAGATACTTGAGAGACTGTGGCTTTGCACTCCCCAGGATTGAACAGTGGGCATTGAGCCCCCTCGTGGATCTGGCATCGTGCACTCATCTGGCTGAGGTGCCCCCCCTTCCCTTCCCCCTGAGGTGCCTGTTGTATTTCTATCTGATGCCCCTGCAGTGTTCTCTCTGTTTTGATCTGGTATTGAGTGTGGGCCTCGCCCATGCATTTTGGGCCCAGTGGTCCACGGACTATAAATGGTGCAATGCCTGGACTACTATTCTTGGTGTATATTTTGTTAATAGTGTAAATATGTATATTTTTGCATACTGCATTTTAATAGATTACAATGGTTACACTCATTTCCTTTTGTCTTTGCATTCTTCCGGGGAAGTTGGGGGGTGTAACTATAATGTATAGATATGTATTAGTGTGTGTGTTGTAGTGGGTTAGGGTGGGGGTGTTGCATGTTGCATGTTGCGTGTCCCTGTTTTTTGCCTCCCCCCTCCCCTGTGTCGTAGGTGCAGTACTCACTGTGGTCTTTCCCGCTGGTGTTCGTGCTCCTGGTACAGGAGCAGGAAGACTATCGCAGGTAGGATTTGGAGTTCCGGTTCCATGGTGTCCTCGTTCCTCGTGGAGTGTGATGAGATGAGCGTTTTCCCTTCGAAAATCCAGTTTCCGCCGTGTTTTTATCTGCGGTGAATCTGCCCCGGAAAAGTGGCGGATTGGCCTGTCATAATAGTGTGGGGGGTACATTGTCTCCCGCCTGTCTGTTGGCTTGACTGCCGCGCTGTTTGTTTGTACCGCCGTGGCGGTCGGAGTGTTAAAGTGGTTGTCTTTATTGGCGGTTTCCGCCACGGTCGTAATTGCAAATTTTTTGCCGCCGGCCTGTTGGCGTTTTTACCGCCGCTTCAACACCGTCCGCCAGGGTTGTAATGACCACATATATTTGGTATCCCCTAAATGAACCGGATGTGAACGCTTGTGGAATTAAACCAAAAATGTGAAAATATACTGTAGTCTGCTATCAAATAAAAGGCAACTTGAATTGGTCAGTGACTAAAATTAATCCCTAAAATGTACGGGATACCAGATATTACAGCAGTGTAAGAGCTGTAATATGTGGTATCCCCATAGTAAAATATGTTATTAGACAGAGGGAAGGGTACTATTTGGCAGGCAAATACTGTGTTCACACAGCCAACAGAAGGCCATGTCAAATTAAATCCCAGAAAAAAATGTAACCAAAGAAACATAGGGGATACCAACTATTATTGCCCATAGGAGGCATTATATTTGGTTTCCTCTTCAGAAACCAGACGTGAAAGCTTGTGGAATGAAATCAAGCAATTGAAAAGATACTGTAGCCCCCTATCAAATGAAAGGCAACTTGAATTGGTCTGTGGCTAAAAGGTAACCCCTGAAAGATAGGGTATATCAGATGTTACAGCAATTTAGGACCCATAATTTGTGGTATCTCCACAGTAAAATATTATCAAAAACACAGGGAAGGGTGCTATTTGACAGGAAAATAGTTTGTCCACCCAGCCAACAGAATGCCATGTCAAATTGAATCCTGGTAAGTTTTAACCCGAGAAACATGGGGGATACTATATATTGTGGCCCACGTGGGGCATTACATTTGGTATTCCCAAAGGAACCAGATGTGAAAACTTGTGGAATGAAATAAAAAATGTGAAAGATACTGCTGTCTGCTATTAAATAAAAGGCAACTTTAAATGGTCAGTCGCTAAAAGCTAATTCTTGAAAAGTAGGGGACACCAAATATTACAGCAATGCATTAGCTGTCATATGTGGTATCCCCTTAGGAAAAGATGTTGTAAAACTCAAGTAAGGATTCTATTTGGCAAAAAAACTGTGTTCATCCAGCCAACATTATGCCATGTCAAGTTGTAGCCTTGTAAATTTTAGCTCTAGAAAAATAGAGGATACCAAATATTATAGGCCATATGGGCCATTATATTTAGAATACTCCAAAGGAATCAGATGTGAAAGCTTGTGGAATTGTATAAAAAATGCAAAACCAGATTGTAAACTTCTAACAAGTAAAAGGCCATTTAAAGTGGTCAGTAGTGTTACATATATATATATAGATATATATATAGGTTCATTATTGTGTACCATGCATGTGTTTATGTTTCAATACTTTATACTGTTTCCTGTGTACACTTACAGCTTGTTATGTATTGTTTTCGAATTCCATTGTTCACATGTATGCAGGAATTCCTCACTGAGAGCCAGTTACCAATAGACGTTTACTTACACAGTTCTGTTTCTACTATGCTGCTCTAATAAATCATCTTTTATAATACATAAAGTGGGGAATGAGTTATATTAATGCGTGAGCAGTTATGCTAGTAATCCCAATACAAAAAAAAGGAAAACACAAAGGGGGTCATTCCGACCCCGCACCGCCAACAGGCTGGCGGTGCTCCTCAGGACATTCTGACCGCGGCGGTTCAGCCGCGGTCAGAACAGGAAAACCGGCGGTCTCCCGACGGTTTTCCGCTGTCCTGCAGAATCCTCCATGGCGGCGCAGCTTGCTGCGCCGCCATGGGGATTCTGACACCCCATACCGCCATCCTGTTCCTGGCGGGTCGCTTTGCAGACACTGAAATACGCGACGGGTGCCACTGCACCCGTCGCACATACCCACTCCGCCGGCTCCATTCGGAGCCGGCTTCCTCATGGGGAGGGGTTTCCCGCTGGGCTGCAGAGCGGCCATATGGCGGCTCCCTCCAGGTGGGCGGCTCCCGCCGCCCGCCGCCCGCGGGGGTCAGAATGACCCCCAAAGATTGGTGCACACCTTTTTAAAAGAATATTATGTTCACTTAACCAATATGAACATGTTATATTAATGAACCATTTTGAATATTTTCAAAATGTAAAATACTAAGGCCCATATTTATACTTTGTGACGCAAACCAGCACCGGCGCTAGTTTGCGTCAAAATGTTTACCGCCGGCTAACGCCATTCCTACGCACCATGCGGGCGCCTTATTTAAGGAATGACGTTACGCCGGCATAGGGGAAAATGGGGGTTGTGCATCAAAAAATGGTGCAAGTCAGGTTTCAAGCAAAAATCATGCCTCAAACCGGACTTGCGCCATTTTTTGATGCACAACCCCCATTGAAATGACTCCTGTCTTAGCAAAGACAGGAGTCATGCCCCCTTGCCCAATTGCCATGCCCAGGGGACTTCTGTCCCCTGGGCATGGTCATAGGGCACAGTGGCATGTAGGGGGACCCAAATTAGGCCCCCCTCTGCCACTTAAAATAAAAAAAATACTTCACTCAACTTACCTGTACTTACCTGGGATGGGTACCTCCATCCATGGGTGTCCTCCAGGGGTGGGAGAGGGTGGCAGGGGGTGTCCCTGGAGGCAGGGAAGGGCACCTCTGGACTCCTTCCCAGGTCAGAGCCCATGGAAGTGAGCCCACAGGTCCCTTAATGCCTGCCCTGACTAAGGCTTTAAAAAACGGCGCACATCAAGCTGTGCACCATTTTTTAAGGCCCGCCGCCTCCTGTGCATCAAAATGACGCGGGAGTATAAATAAGGCGCACAGGCCTTAATGTAATTTTTTGGGCGGGAACGCCTACCTTACATGTCATTAACGCAAGGCAGATTCCCGCATCCAAAAAATGACTCACACGGAGGAAGTTTGACGTCCGCGGGTGTCAAAGTTGAAATATGGTGCACGGTTTGCACCGAATGTGCATCAAAAGTTTTGACGCACATTTGGCGCAAACAGAGTAGAAATATGCCCCTAAATGCTATAGAACTAGGGGAGCATGTGCTGTAACCATTGGCACACTAGATTGGCTGCTGGTACCTGGCACACTAACCAAACCAAGTAGATGGTGTATCCACCACCAAAACCAAATAACATATTGAGGCTAAGGATATTTTATCATTTTCAGTTCTGATAATTTGGAAGTTTTTCTCTTGACTTTGGCATGCCTTTCATTTGGCACCTGAAGCGACCACTTAGTACACCTATGTCCATAACTATAGATCCTGACAGTAACTTTTATGTGTTAAAGTGAAGCTTGAGTTGCAAGTGGCAGAAAGTCCAGATTCACTGTGGGTTGTTAACTAACGCCCTATTGATTCCCACCCAGCACTTTTAGAGCTTTCAAGCCAGCTAGCCTTTTATTTTTAGCAACAAGAGTGATTTGCTTGCTACACTTTTTCAGACATACTGTCAATCTTAAAAGAGGAACTACAAGTTCCAAAATGCTCAATGTAGACTAAAAAGTGAAGGCTAACATTTTTCATAATATAGAGCCACATGACACTAGGGTTGCACCAGAAAAAATATAATTTGGCTGTTTACAATTCTGGAAAAGCCAAGAGTTGACACGTGAAAAGGTATATGTGTAAAATGGCCAATATTAATTTGTAACAATCATGCTTCCTTTTACTAATCATTGTAGGAAATGACCCTAATTTGTGTGGCATCCCTACAGACTTTTTCCATATCTGCTTTGTTGCCTTTTGAACTGCAATTTACCCCTGCTACTACAGTGTCTGTGCACCCTTTTAGATATGGTTAATTTGGCTTATTCCTCTTGGAACATTTAACTTGCCTGGAAATGGCATTAGAGGACTGAAGTACCTATAGGGCCATCAAGTACAGCGGTAATGCAAACATGGCTTCAGGCCTACCCTGTGTATCCTGACTGCTGTGCTGTAAAACCTACTGTGCATTCTTCAACATAACCTTTTTTGACCGGTTAAAACAACCCTTTTAAATATAAAAAAAAAGCACCACTGTGTAGGCCTTGCAGCCTAAAAGGCAGGGTACATGGTATATAAAGGTAGGGCAGTAGAAATTTAAAGTTAGCATGCTCTTATAGTGAGTAGCACCCAAAAGCTATTTTCACTGCAAGAAGGCTCTTTCTATCCCAAAGAGAAACACTGGAAAGCGATAGTAAAAGGAAATGTTGGTATCTCCGCTTAGGATCCTTCTAGAAAAATTATGAAACAACTATTTTTAGTAGTCATTAAAATCCCAACTTAATGGTGTGAAGTCATATTTTAAATGAATATTAGGGAAAGGTATATTTAAGAAAATTACCTTTTCCCTGCTTGAAGGTTATGGGGGCTAATTTGCATTCGCTCGTAAGCAGTGGCACAGCCAGGAATTAGCCATGATACATGGGATGAAAACTGATCCCAGGGAAAATACAATGCTCGGTGTCTGAAGGTGTTTTTCTCTACCACTGGCAAGAAAGGCAGTGGGGTGGACATAGGAACTTAATTTACTTTGAAGGGGTGCCCCCTGTAACAGGCAAATGTGTGGTGACACCTGAAAAGGCTCTGGCTGCTATCCTCCTAATCAGGCTGGCACCAAACGCAGTGGTGTGAAAGTTACCTTCAGAACTGTTTTAGGGTGACCTCAGAGAAAGAGAGTGTTTATTACCCTGGTCACACCTCTGGTTGGGTGCACAGATTCTGCACAAGGAGAAAATGATTTCCCCCATCTTGGATTTTAAAAGTGAGGGGGCACTGTGAGATTTTTTACAGAAGGGCAAACAGGAACAGTTTCAAAAGCAGGTTGAGTAACACCTGGGAACATTTACCCATTTGCTTTGGGAGGAGCCAGAAGTAATACACTAGTTGGTGTCAGGCATAAATATAGTACCTCCAGACACTATTTTTAGAACATTTTATGGATCTTTGGAAGAAGAGAAGACGAATGGACCTGCTGTCTGTAATCAGAGAGGAGCCTTGAAGGATTGCACCTGCTTTCCCCTGTAAGAAGGACAAAGAAATGGACTCCAAGTGTAAGTTGGCTGACCTATGTACCTACAGGGCCACAACAAGCTGCAAGAGGAATTTCCTGAAGTTCCCAGCTGACCGGTAACAACTGGACCTGATATGGAACCTTCTGATTGCCTCTCCTGGAGTGAGTCTTGCCTCCTGAGTGCTGTTCCTTAGGTCCTGGAATCCATTGCTGGGGTCTAACTGTACTTGTCATACCAACCCTGAAAAGCTAGGATTTACAAACTTTTGGATTTCCAGACCTCTGGAGAACTGTAATGAACAAAACCAGTCTCTCCACCTAAGGAGGCGTCACTAGTTTTAAGAAAGAAGTTTCTCCCATTCTGAGCTTCTCCGCAGCAGCAAATCAGTTGGGCCTTGTGCAATAAGGTGCCCGGCCTCATGGAACACATCGTTGGATATTGCCTGGCAGCATGACTCAATGAAAGATTTTGACTTCAATTTCACAGACTGGGTCCCAAAGTTAAAGTCTATTGTGACCATTGACTATCATTGGCGCGTAATAGTTTTCGGTGCTATTATCACTTTTAATCTTTAAAAGTTCATATCTTGTGTAACCCATAATGGATTATTCTTGTGTTGGTTTTCTTTTACTTATTGCATTTTACTGTATTCTTCTAGTTTGGTTTGGGATTTTTATTGCTTGGTGTTTTGACTTCATTACTGTTCTGACAGTGGATTATTATGTCACACATTGCTCTGTCTGCTCTGCACCATTGCTATCAGGGGTGGAGACTTTGAAGGTTCACCCTGTATCGAGTTGGGATTATTCCTTGAGATTTGCAGTCGTCGACCGCAAATAATAATCCAATTTCTTAAATCATAGAAAAAATTGATATTTTTAAAGATTTGTTTCTGTGCTTCTTGTTTTAGGTTTATATGTCAAAAGGAAAAAATACATATTGGTATTTTTTTTAATTAACATTGTTAGAAATGGGGTCTCTAGTTAAAAAAAAGAAAAGAAAATGATTGCTTTCATTAAGGTGAAGTAGAACACAACAAAACAGTCCCAGGCACAGCAGGCAGAACACTAAAAGAACAAATTGTGATAAACACAGCTCACAACCATATATTACAGATATCCAACCAGTTCCTATTGTTGGTGATTTCACATCTGATACGTGTTCATGTAGGCTAAATATAAGTAGAGAGCAGGCAAGTAGTCCAGTTGTGCATGATCCACCTGTACCCGGAAACAGTGAAAAGGAAGAAATGGCAGAAGAAGAAGGAAGAGAAGGAAAAGGAAGGGAATAGGAAGTCCTTGTATCTGTAGTATCCAGCCTGACAGGGTAAGGCATTGGCTCGGCTCATCTGGGTGGGCCAACGCAGTCACATCTGGCTTTAAAGGCCTTGAGCTGTCACACACCTTTATGGTCAAGATTCAAGGTAGGCCCGCAGAGGAGTCCATATATCTCGTGGCCGAGAGTTAGGCCGCATCAATTCCCAGTAGGCTGCTAGTTGTTCCTGGAAGTATGCAGCATCACACAACCAATCCTGACAGCGGGGTGTCTGCCCCCTACCCCCACACATCCCCACTCTGCACTTCGCCAGCACCAACATCAGCCCCACCAATCTCCTGTGTTCGGGGGGAATCTCCTTGACATATCCCAGAAGAGCAAACCTGAGGGACCGCGGCAGCTCATGCTCGACCATGTCTTCCAGCACACTCAGCACCTTCATCTAGCATCCCTGCAATGCTCTGCAGCCCCACGCCAGATGCAGGAAATCCACCTCTGGCGCTGAACACCTATTGCATCTAGCGTCCGACCGGACACTCATCCTCTTAAGGAATCTCAGTGTATAGTACAAGCGATGCAGAAATGTAAAATGTAGTAGGCGCAGTCTATAATTGGGGGAAGTTCATGCATGTGTGCACAGCAATAGTGCCATACACCATCCAAAAGGGTCTCTCCTATATCCTCCTCCCACTGCGCTCTGGTCTTGGGTGTGATCAAGGGTGCAATTGTCTGTATGCATACATACGGGCCTGTGATAAGGCCACGGGGAGATGGTGACCTATACATCAGCTCCAGGGTGCGACTCACCAGGAGCGCCCCAGGGATGCCAGGGTATCTAGCCCGCAGAAGCACCCTGATTCATAAGTAAGTGAATCAATAACACACGGTATCGTGTGATGCACATTGCACAGCTTCTGAAGAGATAAATGAGCTCTCAGGATACCAAGACCCGAGGGTCGTCATCTTCAAGTCACTCAGATGCTCGCATATTCGACCACCCTACAATTTTCGCAGGTCTACAATGTCCTGCACCGGTGTCGAAGGCGCAAAACGTTCCTCAGTCATAGCCTGCCCCAGGAGCACCCACCAGGCCTGCACTGTGCACGCCACTGTGTTGATGCTTTGCATCCTAGACCTAGGCTGCCCGTAGAGCACCCCAGAAAGTCCATCACACCAGACAGAATCATGTTCCGGAGCCAGATGTGGTAAATATTTTATGGGGTGCATCAAAAAATTCGCAAAATGTGCCTGTGCGCAATTATAATAAAGTCCCAGATCTGGAGCAGCCAGGCCGCCCAATTCAAATGGCTGTGTTAGCATTTCCCTTACGATTCTGGGCTGTTTGCCGGCCCAGATCAGAGTTATAAGTAGAGACCTTAGCTGTTTCAGGAAATTAGATGTGAACGCGAGAGGAATATTGGTGAACAGATAGAGAAATTTAGGCAGGATTACCATCTTGGCAATGGCTATTCGGCCAGTCAGCGAGAGTGGAAGAGAACGCCAGGCCGTCACCTTGTCTTCTAGCCACATAATGGCCTTGCTGTAGTTGGCCGACCATACCTTATCCACCTTCCTGCTAATCCATGTGCCCAGGTAGCACACCAGGCCATCTGCCCAACTAAGGGGGTATTTTGAGCGGTACTGTGTTGTAGCAGCCGACAGGGGAAGAATCACAGACTTGGACCAGTTTATTGTAATCCCAGAGACCTGACCAAAGCGCACAATCTCATCTATTAATATGTTGAGGTGAAGTTGTGGGTCCTGTACGTATAAAGCAACATCATCAGCATACATAGAGACCAGGATTGGGCATTGTCTAAATGCCAATACCCTGTGATTATGATGTTATCTCAATTGTGCGGAAAGTGCCTCCATCACCACCGCAAATAGCAGTGGCGAAAGGGGGCAGCCCTGCCGGGTTCCGGAAAGGAATCTGATATCGTCCCATTGATTCTCAATCTCGCCACTGGAGCTGAGTACAATAGACAGATTAATTGGATGAATCTAGGGCTCAGACCCACCCTCGATAATAAGCCGAACATATACGGCCACTCGAGGGAGTGGAACGACTTTGTGGCATCTAAGAATACAGCCGCTGTGTGGTCTTCAGGGTTCACCATTTGGGTCGCTGAAAAAAAGGAACAGAGGTTTACAGGGTTGAGCAGCCCGGCACGAAACCAGATTGATCCGGGAGCACCAGAGACAGGACTAGGGGCTGCAGACGAGCTGCAAATAACTTCGCTAGTATCTTATTGTTCATACTTATAAGCGATAGTGGCCTATACGAGTCGCAGAGGCACGGGGCTTTACCCAGCTTCAATATGGTAACAATGAGGGCATCACGCAGCAAAGGCAGGAGAATTTCACCCTCAAGTGCCTCTGTATATGCATCTACTAAATGTGGCGCCTATATGTCTGCGTATTCCTTATAGAAAGCCACTGTGAGCCCATCCATGCCAGGGGCCTTATCTCCCGGAAGGGTACGGATAACTTGTATGATGTCCTCAACTGAGAACAATGGATCTAAATACTGCCTGTGCGTGTTCTCAAGCCAGAGCAGGCTAATGTCTTCAAAGTCTTCTGTATATTCCTCCAGGCACGGCCTCGCTGATGCAGAATAAAGGGAAGCATAGAAACCAGTTATCACCTGCTTAACCCCTTCAGTGCCAGCATGGCGTTCATCAGCGGAGTCCAGCAATTCCAGTGGCACCATTTGGAAAGTCAGGGGGTCTCAACAAGAAAGCCCAGATGCTGGCAGATAAAGTCTTTGGTGTCCCTGAGACTTCTTAACAGGAGGCAAGCTCAGTCCAAGCCCTTGGAAAACTTCACAAGCTGGATACACAGTGAAGTCCAATCTTTGTCCTCTCTAAGGCAGAAGCAGCAACTGAAGGGCAATGTAGGAAAGCACACACAGCAAAAGGGCAGTACTCCTCCTCAGAGCTCTTCAGCTCTTCTTGGCAGAGGTTCCTCTTGATCCATAAGTGTTCTTAAAGTCTGGGGTATTGGGTCCACTACTTCTACTCATTTCTGCCTTTGAAGTAGGCAAACTTCAAAGGAAAGTCTTTGTAGTGCACAAGCCACTGACTCTTCCAAGCCCTGCCCAAGCCACATTCCATGTATTATGAGGGGATAGACACAGCCCTTTCAAGAGCAGGTGACAGCTCCTCCCTCCCACTCTAGCCCAGGAAGACTCATCAGGATATGCAGGACACACCTCATCTCCCTTTGTGTCACTGTCTGGAGGGAATTCGCAAACAGCCCAACTGTCAGTCTGACCCAGACATGGATTCAGCAGCCAAGCAGAGGCACAGAGTGGTAAAGCAAGAAAATGTCTACTTTCTAAAAATGGCAGTGTCAAAATTACAGTCTAAAAAACAACTTTACCATAAGATGTATTTTTAACTTGTGAGTTCAGAAACCCAAAACTCCACATCTCTATCTCATCCCAATGGGAAACGTACTTAAAAGATCTTTAAAGGCAATTCCAATGTTAACCTTTGGGAGAGATAGGCCTTGCAATATTGAAAACCAAATTTGGCAGTATTTCACTATCAGGACATGTATAACACACCAGTACATTTCCTACCTTTTAAAAACACTGGGGCTACCTAGAGCCTATTTGGGGGTGACTTACATGTAGTAAAAAGAAAGGTTTGGGCCTGGCAATTGAGTACTCTTGCTAGGTCAAATTGGCAGTGCAAAACTGCACATAGACACTGCAGTGGCAGTTATGAGACATATTCACAGCCCTACTCATGTGGGTGGCACTATCAGTGCTGTAGGCCCACTAGTATGATTTGATTTACAGGCCCTGGGCACCTCTAGTGCATTTGAATAGGACTTACTAGTAGATCAAATATGCCACTCAGGGATAACCAATCATAATTACAATTTACACAGGAAACACTTGCACTTTAGCACTAGTCAGCAGTGGTAAAGTGTCCAAAGTACCAAATGTAGGACGCTGGACCGCTATGTAGTGTGCAAGCTAGGCACACTGTGCAGGGGGTCCAGGGGAGTTTGGTTAACACGGGTAAAAACTGGATGACCCAATGCTCAAATTTTAAAGGTAGCTTGGTTGAGCAGTTAGGCCAATCTTGGAAAAGTGCAAAGCATTTGTGGTACTCACAATATCAATCATTCAACTCACACATTCGAAAGAATAACTCAAGACCAATTTATAAAAATACTTCAGATTTTTATGTAACTTTTAGCACCAAGATCATCAAAATTGCTCAAGTACTTTTTGAGAAATGGATATAGATTTTTGAAGTTTAATAAAAATAGTCTTTTTTGTGAGAAATTACGCACCATAGTAATCAATGATGTCACCTTTAAAAATACATATGAAATTGTACACTTGGTTTACAAAGATCTTTTTTTGCAGGTTGGTCGAGGTTGTCAGTGGGCACACTGTGCAACCTGGTGAAGTTCGGGTGGCTCCCGGTTCCAGTAGGAGCAGCGATGAAAGGTCTCTGGTGCTGGTGCAGGGCCACTGTGATGGACCACTTGGAAAAGTATTGCACAGGTAAGTTTAGAGATGATTCCCTGGGGTCCCCTTGGATTGTCAAGGTTGCAAGGGATGGGGGACCCTAAGGCCATAGGAGCTGCTTCAGTGCAGGGCACAGGGAGGCTGGGTGCAGAGCACATCGGTGAGCCAGGAACTGTGTGCAAGGATGCCCTTTGGAACCGGAGGTAAGTTGGTTCAAGGGTCGTTTCCAGGACAACAGGGGCACTCTGGTGGGAGGGCAAGGGTGTCCCTGAAGTCCCTTAGCTGGGGCTTTCTCCTGGTTCTTTTTTAGCCCCCGGCAGGCTCGTTTTCCTGGTGTACAATGTTAGTTGACCAATACCCAGGGTATTGGTATGGTTTGACCACTAGAGGGTGCAGTGCCACCAAACTCGGCACACTTGCATTGTTTGTCCTCATGGTCATCAGTGTGTCACCAGGTCCAGCCACAGCTTCTAGTTCAGGAGTTTGTGGCTGATAAGTGAAGTGGCCCTCACTGGTTTGCTGGTTTCTTCTTATTGTAGAGTGGTAGGTACTCTGGGGTTCTTTCGAGTTTTTTCAGTGTCAATAAGCTCCTCAATGGCAATTGTCAGGGCCTGATGCAGCTGGCAGGGTTTGGCACCTTTTCTTTGTTGCAGCAGGTCTGCAGTCTCGAGCCTTGGATCTTCTTTGTGCTGATCTTCTTTTGTTCATTGAATCTGACTACCTGATCCAGGGGAACCCACTAAATATTGAATTTAGTGAGCGTTTTAGGGGAAACTTGGTAGTGTTCATAGAGCACCTACCTCATTGGGTGGCTACACCCACCAAAGTGAATACTTCCTGTGGAAATGGTCACTTCCATATAGACGATTGGCTATTTTAATTCCATCTAAGATGGAGGATAATGGAATGGAGTGCCCATCTCACAGGCAACACCTTAGGGGTGCTGCATACCAGGTGGGGCCACTTCCCTACTCTTTGTGTAGATTCCTGCCTTTTTTCTCCCACCAAAAGTGTGAGTCTTCAAAGGGGTTGACCACCTGCTGCTAGCAGCAGGCCTGGGTTTTGAATTTCAAAGGCTGTAAGGCCTTTGAAGCTCGTCGCCAGGGCAGTGCACCTTCCTGAGTGAGGGGGTGTTAGCACTTCCACCCAGAAAGGGCTTTGTTCTACAAACCAGAGAGACAGATCTCTCACCCAGGGTTTGTAGATTGGGTGTCTGGAGGTGGCAGCAGGGATAGGACCAGTCAGCAACCATGCCAGGGTAGTTAGCTTTTGCAGGGGGCACCTCTAAGGTGAACCCTAGGTACATTCAGGGTTACATCCAACAATGGTACTGGTTTGGATTTATTATTCTGAGTTGTTTGATACCAAACAATTCAGGGTTCAGAGTGGCCATCATGTAGCTGGGAAACCTGTGTTGACTAGTGTCCAGCACATGTAATATAATTGTTGCTCTGTTCACTCAATATGTCCCAGGTTTGGCAAGGACACAGTGAGGGCATATTGCTCATGCAGCTATGCCCTCACATGTAATATGGTGAACCCTGCCTTAGGCCTGGAAGGCCTGCCAAAAGGGTGTCTTATCCATGGTGTATGTAGTGTATGGTGGACATCGCACACAGGCAGTGTGCAATGTTGTTTGTGTTTTAGGCCTGCACCAGGACAGTCAGCCTGCAATGGCGGTGTTGGTTGCATCTGGATGCATGGCCCCAGAGGGTGGCTCAATCAGTGCGTCTGCCCTCAGGGGCCTACCCTTAGTACCCCATGCCCTGGGTACCTAAGTACTTTTTACTAGTGACTTATAGTGGTACCTAAAGGTGTATCCAATTGTGCCAATGCATCACAACGGTTTTAAGGAAAGAGCTCTGGCCCAGGGAACCTAGTTAGCAGGGGCTCTGGGCACTACAGTTTCTAGGCTAAATCATACATTAGGCAAAATTGGGGGCCAACCGTGTCAAAAAGAGGCCTTTTCTCACAATACCCTTCCCCCAAACGAAGGAGGGTGAGAGTGCCCTTTCCCTAGTGAGCTTTAATCATCTAAGTGAAAGAATCTGGAAAGGCCATTTTCATTGGCATGAGCAGTCCCAGGTGTGTGTTCCACTTAAAAGTCGGACCACCCACGCAATTTAGGGTTTTCACCCCTCATCTGTTGTAGCCATCTAAGAGGCATGTGGTCAATGTGAATTATGAAGGGAGAGCCAAACAGGTATCGCATCAGCTTTTTCGGGGCCCAAACGACAGCAAAGGCTTCCCTCACTATGGCATTTCAATTATGTTCCATAGCGAGTAGTTTTTTGCTTATAAAATCAACTTACTGGTCATGTCCATCATCATTTCTCTTATTCCCATTTGATAAGCATCTGTTTGGACTATGAATTGCTGGAGACTGGCACTTGTAGGACTGGGGCACAGCACGTAGCTTCCTTCAGAGTGTCAAAGGCCTTTTGACAGCTCACTGGCCAGTTAACCTTTTTAGGCATTTTCTTGGAGGTTAATTCTGTGTGTGGGGCAACTATAGTGCTATAATCCTTAACAAAATCTCCTATAGTACCCAGAAAAGCCAAGGAATGCCCTGAGTTGTGTATGAGTTGTGGGAGCTTCTCAAGCCAGAATAGTCTGAATCTTGGGTTGAAGACATTGCACTGTTGAAGCCTTCTTCTATTCAGGAACAAAAGCCAAAGACCAACCAGCCCTTAAGTGCAAGAAATATATTTTATTTACGTGCAGAGAAACTACTGGCTTGATAGGCCAAGTCCCAGCAGTCCAAATTAAGGAAGTCATCTACAATCTTTTATTTCTGCAAGTCACAAGGCATGTTCATGCATTTCATTAATTCTCAACATTAGAATGTGATAATTTCTCAAGCATTGTAGAAGGTATTACTGTTAATTCTTTATATCGCACCAAGTAAGGTAAGGTATGGTACAGGAAGGAAGTTACAGAACATAGCCTACGTGTCTCACATTGCAAGGTGGAACTTTCCATCTAACATAGACACCACCTACACAGGATAGAACGTTTCTTTATACATATTGCTTCAGCTAGCGTGCAATGATATTTCATGAGGGCTGTCTTGATAGCAAGCCTTGCATCATAATGTGTTCCAAGCAAACAGAAAAGAACAGTAAACAAAGTTCATATAGGTCATGAGCTGTTCAACAAACCGGACTTGTTATCATTGAGTATCACGGGGCCTAGCAGGCCCAAAATGGACTCAAGGTAAAATGCAATTACACATTCCGCCCTCTGATACTCAATGACAGCCTACACTTTCCTCTGTAGCAGTGTTGTCTCTGGGGTGATTTTTTCTTCTGGGGCATCTTCTTTATGGTGGTGCTGGTGATATTCAGCAGTCTTGCTATAGCCTCTTTCTGGCACTACCTTTATGCAGATGGGGCACACCTTTATCAGCACACATATTGGTATTAGTGCCACTGTTACTATTACCAGTGCCTCTATGAACTATAACCCCCAATTTTGGAACCATGCTCCTAATTTTTCCCAAATTCCACCAGGGTCTGTCGAGACAAATACCTCCTTTGCCTCCTTTTGGACCTTCCTCATATTTCCTATTGCCTTATTTATGTTACCACTATTATCTGGTGCATATATACACGCAGAAGTCCTGATGGATCACTTGACATACCCCACCATCCTTTGCTAGAATTATGTCTAATGCCAGTCTATTCTGAATTACAACACTTCTTATGTCAGTGAGCTCCTCAGAGATATTTCCCAGAGCTGTCGCTGTGGAGTCCGGCCAGTATGAGTATTTTTTATTTGGAGTGCATATCCCCAAGTGGCGGCACTGTCACTCCCATAATTGCTCTATCCTGATCTATCTACGAAGGGGTCCCCCTTCTGTTTGTTTTCTGGTGGGCTAGATATGTTATCTGAGGCAAACTTGTCACATGCGTCATGCGTGGCAACACTTATGCTGGATAGCGGCTACCACGACATCCAGCCAGTAATCTGAAGTATGTGGAATTACCACATGTGAAGAAAACCCCCCTGGGCCCTGACAGGCCCACGACAACTTTTTGGGTCCAACCCTTATTTTTTCTAATTTGGTATAATTGAGTCAATCGCTGGTGCCCACATTTATTTAACATTAGCATCAGTGATACCCTCCATACAGCAGCCATCTGAACTTTTAATGAATTTCATCATAGGGCACAGGTACGTTTTATTCTTTTCAGCAATTACTCTCTCAACTGGGGAGCTACCCTTTGTGTACTTTATGCACCATGGTCATTTCTTCTGTCCACCAATTCTTAGGAATTGGATGCCCATACTTTCTGCAGTCCTGTCATCGGGCACCTGCCCGTCCTCTAGTACCATTTTTGTATGCTTGACCAATTGCCTAAGTCCCTAAAGTTGGGCCACAATCCTCTATCTGATGAGTCAGTCCTCCACATGCTGTACCATTTTGAGGCCTGTCCCTTCCATATGTTCCCTTGCTCTTCTTAACAGGGAACTGCTGCTGTATAAGACTGTTCACTGCATTATATATTCTCTGGCTGCTCTTAACAGGTGCATTGAGCTGCTGCTGTAAAAGACTGTTCATCATTTTACATCCCACATATTTGCTGAGTGGGATAGCTGTGTAATTCATGGTATTTTGGGAGTCCGTGGGCAAGTGGGTACATACATAACAGACTGATACATTTGCCCCCTCTACATACAGCTTCACGATTTGTACAAACCTGTTTTCAGCGTATATTTCCAAGTTTTCACTCCATGGGACCTGTCTCTCATTTCCCTCTTCTCCTAATGTCCCTGTCTCGCTTTCCCCTGATGAACTGGCACACAATCCTCCACTCCTATTGATATAATTGTGCTAATCCAAAAATGGTATTTATATTTGGTTTGCAAACAGTATCAATATAATTGTCAGTAATATTCCTGGAACAGGGGCGCAGATGGCAGTCCTCTCTTTTTTTCTTTTCTTCAGGCATTGCCCTTGCCACTGGTAGGATGATGTCAGAGACCGGAAGCTGTTCCATTATCAGTATTATAGTCTGTCTGTCTGTTATAATTGTTCCTAGTATCTTCTAATCAGTAGCTGGTGGTCTAATATGTCTCCATCTGTGGTAACCTGGAATGTGGCATCAGAGGTTATCTAGCACGTAATGCCCATTCAGGTATGTCTGTAGACAAATTCAGACAGGGCCCGCTTGCACCATGTGTTTTCAAAGGTGTGCAGCATGAGCAGTCCTATGAAGAGTTACCACAGGACCCGCTTGTACCCCTTGACTTTTGTGAGGGTGCAGCACAAGCAGTCCCGTCAGTGTTCACTTGTCTTGTTCATTGATAGGAGGTTGTATCTAGGCGGTGGTGGCTGAACTTTTGTTGGCGCCACAGGTGGCTATTGCAGATCCATTGGTCCCACCTCATTTTTGGTATGGGAACTAGGGGTCAAGGAAGTTAGCCCCTCACACTTGACTCCTGTAGCTCTTGTCAGAACAACCTGGTATGGCCGCTTCCACTGGGGCTATAGAAAATGTCGTCTGGTGGGTGTTTTACCCACGCCCAGTCACCGGGCTGCAGTCCATGTTCTGGTGGTGTCTCTTCTTCTGGTAGGACCTGCAGCACCTGGCATTGGAGTTAACGTAGTGTCTCTGTTATGTTTTTGCAGTACTGTAACAATAGATCATCTGTCACTACAAGTGGCACCAGAGAGATGTGGCAGGGAATGTCCATTGGGCAACCAAACAGTATCTTGTGGGGATTCAATTTTGTCACTCTGTCGGGGGTACTTCTCATGGTGAGCAATGCGAATGGCAGTGCATCAATCTAGGAGAGTTCAGTGGATTTACAGATCTTTCCTATCTTATTCTTCAGTACCCCATTCTTCCTCTCAACAGCTCCTGTTGAGGGTGTGTGGTATGCACAGTGCAAATTCTGGGTGACCCTAGCCCTTTGCAGAGTCCCTGAATTTCATGAGAAATTAACCCTGGTCTGTTGTCAGAGCTCAGGAGAGCTGGGACCTCAAACCGAGGGATAAGTTCCTTCAACAGGCACTTGGCAACTGTCTGTGCATCACAGTTCTTGGTAGGATAGGCTTCTGTCCATTTGCTGAACATGCACACAATGACCAAAACTTATCTGAACTTCTGCATAGGGGCATTTCAATGAAGTCCATTTGTAGGCTCTCAAAGGGTCGTTGTGGCAGTGGGAAATGGCCTGGTGCAGTGGGTGTACCCTTGCCTGCGTTATACTGAGCACAAATAGTGACAACATTTTGAGCTAAACCAACATTAAGAAAAGAGACGGATTAGTCCATCTAGCCCCACATGCGAGGGGCCGTGAAGAGGCATGCCATGGAGGGGAGCAACATTGATGACAGACATATCTTACCATTTGGGGCTACCCAAACCCCCTCCCCATTTTGTGCACAACTCCCCCCCTTCTATTCCTCTAACTCCCGTTCCCCAGCCTGTTGTTGAACACATTTAGGATCAAAATATGTATATTATTCTTTAGCCAGTGGGTGGATGTCACCTGCACCATTTCATACTCACACCCACTTAGGGCTACTCTCCTGGCTTCCCTATCAATTAACACATTGCCTGTGAAAACATAGTCTTTGGCAGAGGTCTGAGCTGCACACTTTACAATAGCAATCCTCTTTGGGACAAGCAATGCTTTGCAACAGTTCAGCAATCAATGATGTATGCTGTATGTGTTGGCCAGCTGAGGTAAAGAATCCCCTCATTGCCCACAACTGGCCAAAATCATGAGTTACTCCAAAAGCATATTGACTGTCTGCGTAGATATTTGCTGATCTTTCTTCAGCCAGATTGAAAGCCCTCGTTAGTGACACTAATTTAGCTGTCTGGGTAATTTTTATTGTTGCCAGTCTTCCTCCCTCCAACAATCTTTTGGCTGTACTCACAGCATAAGCAGCCTACAGTGTCCCATATTTGTCCCTGATGAATGACCCATCGACAAACAAGTCCCCCTCTGCATCTGGGAGAGGGATATCTCTGATATCTGGTCTCACTTTTGTGTGTCTATCAACTGCCAGGATGCAGTCTTTGAAGGAGTTGTGTAGGAAGGGATCATCATGTTCACGTTCAGTCGGCAAGAGGCAGGAGGGATTCAGAGTGGTTCATCTTTTGATAATGATATGTGGCACCAACAATGTCAGTTCATATCGGGAGAGGTAAGCATTTGTGAGGTGCTGTGTTTTTGTGATAGTCAATAACTTGTCCACAGCATGTGGAACATGCTAAATCAAGGTGAGTGCCAGCACAACATTTTCTGATTGCTCTATGACCAAGGAGGTGGAGGCCAGTGCCCTCAGACCTGGTGGGAATGCTGCTGCAATGGGGTATAGGGTGGCAGAGTAGTAGGCCACAGGGAGGTAAAAGGAGCTGTGCTTCTGGGCCAACACTTCCAAGGAGCAACCTCCTTTCTCATGGCAAAATAAGTGAAAGTCCTTAGTATAATCTGCGAGGCCTAATGCTGGTGCTGCACACAATTCTCTTTTAAGCGTCTGGAAAGCTTCCTCTTAGTCTGGGGACCAGGAGACCTTGTCTGGAATTTCCTTGTGGGCGTGAGGTTAAGGAGTGGGCGTGCTATTAGGAAGAAATTTGGGATCCAGTGTCTGCAGTAGCCTGCTACTCCCAGAAAGGCCCTCATGTCCCTCTGCATGTGTGGTCTGGGACATTGTGTTATGACTGCTATCCTGTCTGGTAGTAACTTCTGTGTCCCCTGAGAGAGTTCATGACCTAGTGCCATACTTTTTGTTGCCAGAATTGCAATTTATTTGGGGACACTTAGTGGCCCATCCACACTAGGTGACATAGGAGTGCTCTAGTGTCTTCAATACAGGCCGTCCTAGACAGTGATGCCAGCAGCAGGTCATCAATGTAGTGTACTAGGGTGGAGCCTCTGGGTAGCTGTAGGGATGCTAGATCTGTTCATAGGGCATTAGAAAATATGGAGGGGGAATCACAATACCCTTGAGGCATTCTTTCCCAAGTTAACCTCCTGCCGCAGAATTGGAGTGAGAAGAGATAGTAAGAATCCCAATGCAGAGGCAAGGAGAAGAATGCATTGCTAAGGTCCAGGACCGAGCAGTGGGTAGCTGTTATAGGGATGCTGGACAAGATGGTGGCTGGATTTGGGGTCACTGGGAATGACAGGACCACCACCTTGTTCAGTTCACATAGGTCTTGTGTAAATCTGTATACTGGGGCCCCATCGGGCCCCTTAGATGCCTTCTTCACCAGGAGGATCGGTGTTTTATAGGGGCTGTCCAATACCTCCCTTAATACCCCTTTCATCAGTAGGTCCTGTATCACTGGAGCTATGCCCTCCTCCCCCTTCTTTGAGATCTTGAATGGTGGGATGTGTTAGTGGTGCCCAGGACGTAATGTTACCCGCACCGGGGGGGTGATCCAGTACCGGCCCCATATCATTTACTCCTTGTGCTGAGGCCTCACTAGGGACAGAGTCCTCAGCTCTGGTGGAATTCCTTGTATCTTCACTTGGGAGCCACATCTCATGAATGCCTGTAACAGTAATCCATTCATTGTGCTTTCTAGGAATACCCCTTCAGGTGAGCAACTGATGGTGCACTGCAACTTGCATAGGAGGTCCCTTTCCATCAAATTAACTGGGCAGTATCGGCTGAAGACAAATTAGGGGTTTACATAAATGGGGCCAAATGTGAACGTCAGGGGCTGTGTTAAATATTTATCAACTGGTTGTCCTGTCATGCCCACAGCTGTTATTTGTGTTTCTGATAGTGGTGCATCTGGTATGTCTGATGCCTTTAGCATTGACCTTGTCGCCCCTGTATCAAGCAGAAAAGGGGCCATTTTACTTAACACAATCCCGTCCACAATTGGGCCTTTTTGTTCCACTGATATTACTGGGTCCATAAATTATTTTTCCGGGGATGAGAGGAAACCACTCTTCTCCCTAGTGCAGTGTCTGCCGCTACTACGTGGTGGCGGAGGAGACTGTGGGGCCTGTGATTGATCCTGATGGGGCCGGGTAGTATTAGAAGTAACATAAAATACACCATCAGTGTAAGGTGGCAGTGGTGTACTTTGTTGTCTCCGCAGGCTCCTACCTCTAGTTCCCCGAACTAGTAGATGGCAATCTGCTTTCCAGTGTCCTTGCTGGTTGCAGTGGAAGCATATTGTGCCAGGAGTGGGTAGAGAGGATGCTCTCTCATATTGTCCCCTTCCCCATCCTTTACCCCTACCTCTGCCCCATCTACCTCTACAGAACTTCTCCTGTGCCGTCATCAACTTAACTTTTTCCCTTTTTTGTCTTTTCTTCCTCTGCCTTTTTCAGACATGTTTGGTAATCTGTGGAGTATTTAGCTGTGGCCAGTACTTTGTCTATTGGCTCCTGCTGCCAACAGACAAAAGATGTTCGTAGATGAGTCTGGATGGGCTGCTGTGGTCCAAATATAAATGTGGTAACAAACGCTGGCATTGCCTCACCTAGTGGATTTTTCATCCCACTGCTCTGATGGTAGACTTGCAAAAGATGGTCATAATAACTATTCATACTATCTTCCGGCACCTTTCCCTTTATGTACTCCATAACCTTTTTCCTTTCCTTCAATACCTCTTCTCTCAGTACTCCGCCTTTGCCTCCTGGTAGCTCGTCTGTTGGCTAGTTCATTACTTTCTTGCAATCCTCCCACCACAAGTCCCCTGGCACTATTATATTGAACAACGCATCTAGATCTATCCATATCAGCCCTCCCATTGCTACTATTATATTTGATTCTGTGTACCATCTGTGTGGCTCCTCTCAAATTTGTAAAGTCTTTAGTGAATGACATTAAGTCTGACTGAGTCCAAGGTACATGAACATAAGATGGTACTGTTGAGTTCTCGCTCCCTGATGAGACTGTCGGGATCTCCCTGAGGGGCATTGTTAATGCTCTATTTGTTAACACCGGGTAGGCGCTGACGCCGATATCATTGATAACTTGGGCTGTTGCAATACTTTCTAGTAATTCTTTACATTTTTGTAACTTCTGTATCACATACTTCAATTTTTCTATTATTTTGTCATCATCTCAGGACTGCAGTTCACTATCTGTGAAGCTGAGCTGGGATGTGTCCCAGGCATATGTTTGTCAGAGAGGAGCTGCACTATGCTGTGTGTAGCTGCGGTAGACTTGAGGATGCTGGGCGATTAGGGTAGCGTGCACTAATATTAGTATAACGCCTCTCTATGTTGTCTATTATAGCTTTCATTTACATCTTCCAGCGTTATCCGTTTGTCGACCAGGTCTGTCAATAACGTGCGACACTTGGCACTGTCTGCCCTGAGAATCATTTTCTTTTGCATTGCAGGAGAGCTGGGAGGCGTGATGTGGGGGGTGGTCTTTTTAAGACGGAGGCTGTGAGATGTTATCTCTCCTGTTCCCTGTTGTGGTGGTGGTGCCCTGTAAAGCCTCTAACAACATATTTATGTTGTGTTTGGTGTGGTGCGCATAAATGAATATTTCCCAAATCCTCTGCTGCATTCCCTGGACCTCCATAGCACTTTCCCCTGAGTCATCTTGGAAGTTCTGTGCCCAGTTAGTTTTGATGAGGAGAGGCATCTTGCCCCCCTTCCCCTCGCATTCTTTTTGTAACCGAGCACTAATGTTGCTGAGGTTCCCTGCAGCGGGAGCCACTTCCTCTTTTTTTTCTTTCAGTGACAGGGTGTCTGACAGTTTCTCAAGCTCTATTCTCTGAGCTTCCTCTTTTACCGGGTGCTGCGCCAAGGCACAGCAAACTGCCTTCTCAGCTAAGGACAGCTGAGAGGGTCGAGTCCCTGTTGCGGAGTGTTCAGGAGTGTCTTTTTTTGTCAGGTGCAACTGTCTGATGGGTGTTTCCTACTCTACCCATTAGTATATCTTCTATCAATGGGCCTTCTCCCTCATTCCCCTCCCACACCTTGTTCCTGCGATTGTACACCTACCACAGGAAGATATGGGAAAGTTCCAACTACCTCTAGTGTATAGTCTCTCCAATGCTCCATTTTCTCTTATACCTCTTTCTTAGTCCATAATCGCTTTTTCAGTTCCAACAGTTCATTGTGTACTTTCTCCTTCACATCACTAGTCTCACGCATGTCACGCAACACAGCCTCCTCACATCCAGAATGCTTCCCACTCAAGCGGTCTAATCTTCTTCCCTTTAAGGACCAAAATCTGTTGTAAAAAGGACAACTTCCTCATGTAATAGGTGTCCATCTGTGGGAATTGCATTTCTGGTCTTTTGGCCGTCAACTTGTGCCACTTATCAAGGTACAGCAATGCACTGAGTCCTTGTCTAGTGGCAAAATGGTGCACCGGCGAATCTCTTGGCGGTGCCGCCTGACTGGTATCCAAATCCCTTTTGCTAAAAGGATTATCCGTGGTGGGGGAAATAACTTTCCCTAGTTGCGCCATGCAAACAATTCAGCTGTACTTAGCGTGGGGAAACAAAAGGGTGTCAACAGGCTGTCCTTATCGCTCATTCCCTGAGGAACATGGGGGCGCAGACATTAGATACTACAAGCAGTCAGGCACTCATCTGCCAACAGCATATATTGTTAATGAAAGCGAAGAGAGCATTTCAATCTGGCGACATATCACTTGGTACCAGTTCACCGTGAGCAATCACTAGATGGAAATTGGTAGACGCCAAATGTGCTGTTTTACTGAAGCCCTTATGCAGCCAGGAAGGGAGGTGACAGAAAAGTGGGGGAAGAAGGTAAGAATTTCCACACCCTTGTATTCCTGTCCAAACACGGGGTGCTGCTGTATGGAATTGAAGCCAGCCGAATCCACAGCCAGCAGCACACAGGTGAGGCAACAGGTGGTGAACCCTGCATGCACTTACATTTATACCGATACAACACAGAAAGCAGGGGACTATCCTTCAGCTATGTCAGTACGTCCTACTCTTTGCACTGGAAATTCCTAGCATCCCCGTGGGCTAAGTAGGAGCCATAGTATGAGCACAGTGATAAAGTAGTTGGTACATATGGTGACAATATGAAAAAAATTGTCAATTGCAGATGGCCTGTTGTTGGACGGCATTGGCAGTCTATATGTGTGTCAAAATAATAATAACAAAAGGAAATAAAAGGAGATCCCTGCCCAGGTAAGTATAACAGGCTGGTACCGTCAGTTTACCTATAATGTCAATATACCCTAATTAAAAATAGGGTCCTTACCAGAAACAGATAAATATCCAATCCACAGGCATGTAGTCTCAACAGGCATCCATTGTCATAGACAAATCTGATATTTTAGACACTCCAATGTTACACACAATCCACAGGTGACATTCAAAGAAACCTGAAATGTATATACACCAAACTATAGCCAAAGGATCCTGAAATCTACATTGTGATAAACAATATTTGAAATTTTCCACTTGCCACTCCTCCCGTTGCTCCCGGGGCCAAGGAACAAACCAGAGCCCCACCCCTGGGGTGCAGGCATCTGGAAGACAGAGGCAGAAACTACCCCATCGGGTGGTGCCGGGCACAGCAGCAGAGCACCACCTGCCTGCTGGACTGGGACAGACCCCTACCACCACTTCTGGTAAGAGCTCTCTCCCCAGCCCCACCAGCTGAGGACACTACAACCACAGCCCCTCTGGCTGAGACCCTAGACAACCCCATTGGTTGCCCACAAAGACTGTTGTCCCAGCCCCACCAGCTGAGGACAGTACTGGCACAGCCCCTCTGGCTGTGACCAAAGGCAACCCCTCAGGCTGTCCACACCCAAAACACAGCCCTACCGGCCGCAAATATCACCAAAGACAAACACAAAGAAACACCACTGTTAGAAAGGGGATAGTAAACGATTTGTGAGGAGGGAGAGCAGCAAATTTACACAGAATCCCAGAATCGGATGTATGAAGGATGGCCACCAATGTAAAATCAGGAGCAACCACCTGAGAGGGGATGGTGCAACGCGCATGCCATCAAAGGCAGAGGAGAAAGAGGACCAGAAAGAAAGCACAGCTCAAGGGGAAGGGGATGGTGAAAATCAGAACAAAAACAGAACCCATTTATCCAACTTCACTCCTTGCTACTCCACTCCCCTCTGATCTAAATACAGCCAAAGCATATAAGCAAAAACAAGAGGTGACCAGGAAGTGAGAGATACTCGCCATAGCCCTGGCTGCATTTTCAGGGAGGGCCATTCCGAGCATGGCGGGGAAGACCACAGGATCTGGGCCCCCCAAAACAGCTGGAAGCCAGGCAGGGGAGACCATCAATCCAGGCACTACATTCTTCAGCAAGATGTTGAAACCCTCTTCTATTCAGGAATAAAATCCAAAGACCAACCAGCCCTTAAGTACAAGAGAGATATTTTTTTACATGCACAGAGACTACTGGCTTGAGAGGCTAAGCCCAAGCAGTCCAAATTAAGGAAGTTATACACAATCATTTATTTCTGCAAGCTACAAGGTGTGTTCATGAATCTCGCTAATTCTCAACATTAACATGTGATTGTTTCTCGAACAATGCAGAAGGTATTACTGTTAATTCTTAATATTGCACCATATAAGGTAAGGTACAGTACAGAAAGGAAGTTACAGAACATAGCCTACGTGTTTCACACTGCAAGGTGGAACTTTCCATCAAACATAGACGCAACATACACAATATAGTAAATTTCTTCATACATATTGCTTCAGATGAGGGTCAATGATATTTCATGAGGGCTGTCTTGATAGCAAGCCTTGCATCATATCGCGTTCTGAGAAAAGAACAGTTACGAAGGTTTATCTAGGTCATGAGCTGTTCAACATACAGGCCTTGTTATCATTGAGTATCACAGGGCCTAACAGGCCCAAAATGGACTCCAGGTAAAATGCAAATCCACATTCCGCCCTCTGATACTCAATGATGTCTATGAGCTCATCAGCTCTTGGAACTGGGTGTACATCAGTTTTTGTCACAGAGTTGAGCCCCTTCAGTCCACACAGAACCTAATTTCATTTTTCTTTCCTTTGTCTTTCCTTAGCCCAAGGACTTTCAGAGGGTTCAATGACACCCAAATCCTGCATTTTTTTAACTTCTGCTTGAATACTCTCTCTGACATGGTCTGACTATCTGTACATATTGTTCTTGACAGGCAAGCTGTCACCAGTGTCCACATCATGGGTACGCCAGTTTGTCTTCCCAGGGGTCAGACAGAATAACTCAGCATACCTCAACTCAGCATACTGGTTGGAGACTTGTCTGCAATCCGCTTGCTGTTGTTCAGTGAGGGTGTCTGATAAGGCCACTCCATCCACAGAACCATCTTGCGGGTTGCTGGAGAGGAGTTTAGGGAGAGGCTCACTCTCATCCTCCTGTCCTTCATCTGTAACCATGAGGATGGTCACATCAGCTCTGTCAAAGAAGGGTTTTAGGTGGTTGGCCTATATTATTCTTTTTAGGTTTTTGCAACTGCCTAGGTCAACTAGATAAGTGACCTCCCCTTTTCTCTCAAGTCTGGGAAAGGGCAAAGACCATTTGTTCTGGAGGGCCCTTGAAGCAACAGGCTCCAACACCCAAACTTTCTGCCCTGGTTGGATTTTTTGAAAGTGATAGTTTTTAAACATAAATTCTGAAACATTGATTCTTCCCCCCACCCTGACAACGACAAAATAGTGTACTAAGAGGCAGGTTAGTTGTTATGTGCACTTTTTGGGTGGCCTGTGTTTTTATTATATGTTAACAACATTATAGTTTATTAAGTCAAATAAGGGGGAAGGTTTTATGCAGCACACATGTTGTTGTCATGTATTCCGAGGTCCTCATTTGATAATGAATAAAAAGGAGTGAAAGTCAAATAATAAATTGCCTAAGATCACACAATTTGAATAAGTGGAGAACCAGGAATTAATCCCAAGTTTTTGGTGTCACATTGTGCAATTCAGGCACTAGATTTATATGCCTCATTTCCCCTACAACCACTTTACCACCAACCCCTCCCTAACGCCGATCACCGCCCTGCTGGTATTATTGTGGCCCTTCACATCACAGACACTTCGTGGCCCTTTGGAAAGTGTCTGCGAGTACTCATGATCTAACCAAACATGCGCTGTAATACTGTCCAAGTTATATGATTGTCAACACAATGTAATATTTTCATTATACAAAAAACTAAAAGCTTTATTTCCCTAGTTTAATATTTTGTTTTTTCTCATTGCCTTTTTTTACCTTTACATTTTAATCTTTGACATGTTTTGATATTGACTTTCCCCATATTTAAGATGGTTCAATTTTCTTCCATTCTCGTCTCCTCGTGTTTATTTCGGTATGATTCCAAATGCTTCAGCAAATATTTTCCTTGATTTCACTATGTATATCAACTTTATTGTACTTTAGATTCATTCTTTGCTTTCTGTCTGGCTCTACTCATGCCCCCCTGCAATATTAAACAAGATCCAGGTGATTTATAGCCAGAGCTGAGTTTGGCATCCAGTTGAATCGTGCATCCCCTAACTTCTGTCTGAACCTCCCAGGGCTGAGTTTGATTTCCGAAAAGTGCCGGAGAGAAGGGGATAGACGATAAGATGGGGATGCCAGATATTACACAGCTGTCACACTCACGTCCATTCTGCAATGCTTCCCAATTTATATTTAAAATTGGGTGAAGTGACCCGGGTCTCTATCAAACTGGGACTTAAGTTTTGTTATTCGAAACAAAACGCCTGAACTCCAGGCCAAAATATTCAACGCATTATTGATGCGGCACATAAATTGGATTTGTCTCCATTGTACAGGAAGTTACGAAATTGTTATTTTTTCAGGGACTAGATTTGTTATTTTATTGTCGCCTACCGTCGAAAACTGGAAGCTAGTAAAATTAAAATCCTTACCTTAAGATTTTTCTCTATCAGTGTTAAATTCCTTCTTTACCAAAGCTTTCATACTACAAGGTGTTTTCTTTTACTTGTAGCAGAGGCTAGTATCAAATATAGTAATCTTACGTCTCTGTTCTTTCAGGAAAGATAATTTCCTTCTCTAATGCTTCAATGTCAGCAAAAGTCAATGCAGATTAATGAATTAGAGAAGAAATAACGTCTGTTTTAAGACATATTTTTGATCTGGCGTTCCTTCTATGGAGGCTTTGATTAAAATGCACGGCCTTCCTGACCTTCAGATTTCTTCTCTTTAAACACTGACTGCAAGAAATAAATAAATAAAAAGCAAACCGAAATTACAAATTAAATCAGGGATAAGCACTGTCATGCTTGTGGAGACAAGTTCAATACAGATGATTTATCTATGTAGACAAATGAAATCAGTGTCAGTTCATCCTTCTGAAATGTTCTGATGCTAATGCAAAAATGTAGTTCGGCAAATGTAATTTTGCTGGGGTTGAGCTATTTTTCAGAAACATCGAAACAAGACAAAGATTACCATAACAACCCATGTTCTTTAGTTCTCCAGAGGCCCCGCAGCATCGGCTTTTGAACTTCGCCTTCTCACCCAGGTTTTTTTAACAGTAACAATGTCTTTCAAAGGACACTAACGCGTCTACTGTTCACTAAAGTCCAGGTTGCCTCTATGCATAAAACTGCGAACAAGGCAGGAGTTCAGCAGAAATTAAATTAGCATCACAGTTGACAAATTACACATCTTAGTCAAGTCATGGTATCCTCTTCAAAGCTGCTTCTGTGAAGAATGAAGTAAACATTTTATAAGCCGAAACTCGTAAAAGAAACATATTTATACGATGGAAGTTCAAACTGTAATTTATTTGCAAACCATTTAATCAGAAAGGAGAACATGATAAACAAGTTTAGGTACAGTTCACTTTGCAAATCATTCTAATAATAATAATGCATTTTCAAATAGCTCCTCAGACAGCACTTATGAGGTTACCAAGGGCCAGATGTATCATTAATTCCAATAGTGATTACCAAAATGTGATTTTTTGTGAATCATAATTAAGTAATCACTATTGCAATGTATAAAACTCCTGGAGTTTCATATAGCGATCCGCAAGGGCTCGCAAATGGACCTACCTCATTAATATTCATGAGGTAGGTTGCAATTTTGTGACCAATTGTGAATGGCTACAATCACAGGGATGGTGGCCTGCTGGGTTCAGCAGACCACCATGTCTGTGATTGCTTTTAAAGGAAACGGTATGCGTTTAAAAAAGAAAGTTTTCTTTTAATTTTTTAAGAGTAGGCAGTGGTCCGTGGGCCCACTGCCTGCTCTTAAAAAGTGTTTTCGCATGCATTCACAAAGGGGATGGGATCCCTTGAGGACCCCTTCTCCTTTGCAGATGGGTTAGCACCAATTTGAAATTGGTGTTAACTGAGATTGTTTAGCGACTGTATTCACGGTCACAAAACAATCATACATATCTCTGCGATTCGGTATTCGGAAGGGACGACCTTGACACGCCCCTTCCTAATACCGAATCTGTACGTAGTCGCAAATCCAAGTTAGAATTCGGTGTCAAGTTACTGAATGGCAAATTGCACTTGGTACATACCAAAGTGCATTTTTACAATCACAAATGGCCCAACGCAAAAATGTTTGATACATCTGGCTCTTAGAGCTGAAAAGTAAACCTGGGAGAAAAGTGCACAATTTCCTTAGTCTGTGATGGGGAAAAAAACTTATGTCAAGTTACCATTATCCTGCAAAATGTCATTCTGGGATTTTGGCCTACTTTTAAGCACAAAGTGCATGCTCGTCCATTTTAGATGCAAATATAAATTTTGTGCGAAAAAGAAAGTGTAAACACAATTTCACCCATGCTGGGTGCTGGAGTGAGGATGAGGAGCAATGCAGGAGGGAGCAGAACACAATCAAGGGGGACGCCATGGCAGTGGTTAATGCGCTCTAAAGGAGAGAGAGGAAGCAGCATGGAATGGTTGCTCATAGGTCTGTTTGAGCAATAACAAAGTGTTTGATCTTATAGACGAGTGTTTCCAAAACCTTTTAGAATCACAACCCACTTTTTAGAAAGGCAGTGTTTCATCACCCACCTACCTTTAATGGACATGAGGCAGGGTGCGTTTTGACTGTAATTAAAGCATCATATGGTAGCACATTGTCATTTACAGACCACACATTTTCTGTTGAAATGTCCACTAGCTTTGCACAGACAAACTGGTTTACTAATAAACCTAGACAGGACACAAATGACAAAGTGTGTAAATTGAGTTTCTGTGAATGCTAGACAGGACAACCTTGGTGTGGTATTCCCCCTCACTTTATGGCTTTACCCCTCATGTTTGCTGAGTTTGTTTTTGTTGACTTTGGGAGACAGTGCACTTTACCAGTGCCAACCTGTGCAAAGGTTCTTGTACTGTCGCCTTCAAATATGATAAATTGGACTACACTTTGTTGACACATTTAATGTATCTGTAAGGTCCTAGTAAATGGTGCTGCCAGCATCCAGAGCCTATATATTCAATGCTACTAGTGGGCAGCAGCACTGATTGTACCACCAACTAAACATGGCACTGTAAAACATGTCTCAGGCCTTCCACTACAGCCTGTGTTCATTATTTTGTCATTTTTAAACTGGTTAACACTGTCTGGGCAGTGGTTGCACCTCACTAATACAAGTGTAGCACCCAAACATAGCAATAAGCTACAGAAAGGTGACCAGTCAATCTTTGCAAAGGGCCTTCCACTGTGCTGCAAAACGTGTTGTTGGTTTTTAGTAACTTTTCAACTGTTTGATCTCAAAACATTTGTTTTGTTAAAATCTGCTGGTAAGGCAGCAGATGATGGATTATGTGGCAAATGCGGCAAATTTATTATTGCCACTGCTGCCCACTCATATAATTCCAATGACCCTGATAAAAGGGTAGGATCAATTGTATTTAGAAAGTAAGACCTGTGTACTTACATTTTTGGTCCTTTTTGCCTTTGTTGGGTCTATCTCTCCTATTGACTAATGCTGGGTAACCTTATGCCATTTAATAAGTGCACGCATTAGATTGAGAGCAGATAGAAATGTACTGTTTACACACAAATGAATTGTAATTTAAAGTCCTCGTAAATGGTGAAGTCAGTTTTAAGTTACAATTTTGAACATGTCACTTTCAGAAAGTTGGAAGTTTCTTCTCCCAACCAACTATCCCTTCTGCCAGTGTCCTGAGTCACATTACTGTGAATGGTTCTGCTGTTGCAGTTTGTGTATTACTTCCCGACATTGACACAAAGAGGACTTAGATGTGGACAGGATGGGCCATCATGGCAAGATAAATGGGGAGGAGTTTTAGCCAGCCCCACTTACCCTTTAAAGGGCTTTAGTCTCCAACACACACAAAGGAACCTGACACCAGGCCTGCCTTTCCTATTGTCATCCCAGAAAGTTTGGATCCTTGACCAGTGGAAGGGGAAGAACTTTCCAGAACCTGCTGTGAAGTAGAATAGGGAGTTCCCCGCACACCTTTTGGATCCAGGTATAAATACTCGACCACTCATCAGAATACTTGACAACCTGTGGAAGATTCATAAGGACTGCCTTGCTGCCAGAGGACCGCCCTGCTGCTTGCTGCTTAAAGGGCTGCCCTGCTGTCTCAAAAAGGAAGACTGGAACTGCTTGCTTTACTCAAAGGCTACCCAGAGTGAATCAAAGGATCAGTTGGATGACCTCCTATGTGAGCTACAGGGATACAACAAGCTTCAGAGGTCTCCCTGAAACTGCCTATCCAACCAGCTGCTACTGGATCTGGCTGAGTGTGGTGATGGGAGTCCTCATCCCAAGTGGTGCCTCACAGCTTCTGGATTCTTGGATGGCATCAGAGGTAGCTCCTCCATCAAAAAAGGTAAAAATCTTGAAGTTTGAGCTCCTCAGGACCTTGAACAGGCCAATTCACGTTGAAACTCTACTGCCTGTGATGACAGCTAATATGAAGCTCAGGTGAGACCAACTCTTTGCGTTGACAGTGACAGCCTGGCACTACCCTCAATGTGAAATCTACACTTCGCACTCCAGCAACGATAGCTTGAAACCACTGCCAATGTGAAACTCCAGTGTGAACTGAATCTTTGCGCTACACAGTACTGATTGCCTGCAACTCTTTACCTGCTCTTCACACTGAAAGCTTCCTCTTAGCTTCCTCCTCCAAACCCAACTAAACTCTTCACAATGGACTTGAGAAGGCAACTCTTCATCAAAACTTAAATGGTCGCTGTATTTGACATATGACTTTCCGCCGGTCTAGCGGAACCAGATGACAGCAAGTAGCGCTTTACGCTTTTAAATACTATATTCACATTAAAACTGAATATTGGTTGTTCTGCTGGCTGGATTTTTGCCATTCTAGTATCATTTTATTAATTGCAATTTAATACTGTTTTCTAAATTGGTTTAGAATTTTTCTTGTGTTGTGTTTTTGCTTTATTACTGTTTGTGTGCTGCATAATACTTTAAATATTGCCTGACTGAGTTTGTGACAAGCTACAAGAGGACTAAGCACAAGTTAATTTATTGAATTTTGTGGTTCACCCTGACAAGGACTGTGGTTGTTGCTTGTGGATGCCTTGCATTTTTTTACAGTATATATTTATCATTTGTGCATCATTAAGTAATGTGTGTCAATTTTGTTTTGATCCTTTTGAAATCTGTTTCTAGCACACCTCAGAAACAAAAAAATGTGCTTCATTTTTGCTTTTCTAGCTACTAAATTAATGTATTTCATTAATATGTATTTACATGTTGTGTGATGCAAACATTTTATGTTACAGCTTTTCCTTTCACACTCCTTGTACTGCTGCAACAATTCAATTTAAAAAGTCGTCGCACTTTGCAATCAGAGGAAGAAAACACCAATCCCCAGTTAAAATAAGAAACAGTTTGTTAGGAGACATAGCCTGACATATGACCTCTGTCTTTTAAGCACTGGCAAATGTAACAAGATAAACACAGGGGGATAGATTTATCAATAGTTCATGCTGCGTAGTAAGCCACCTTGCTGCTCTGCGCTTCATGGAATGGAAAGGTCAGGAATGCATCGTAGTTAACATGATATAGTGCATTTTTGACCTTTTCTTGCACTGGCGCACAATGTGCTGCCTTGCACCAACGCAGGCACCCTTGCACCATGGTGAAAGGGTGCCTGCATTGTAGGAAGGATTAATTTTGTGCAGGAATGGGCTCCTTCCTGCACCAAAAAAATCTTCAGTGTCCTTTCCCTCTTTCTAAGTGTGCTGCAGAATGCAGCACAATCAGAATGAGGAAACAACGAGGAGAAATAAAGAAAGTTTTCCTCATTGCACCTCCCTTGGTAAGGTTTAGCATTTTGATGCATTCCCAGGTTTACCAGCATTGTTAAATCTGGGAATATCCGAAAATCTATGGGTGGATGCATCAGAACACCCACACTCTGCCCATGGAACACCTCCCTGGGGCAGCGTAACCTAATGCAGTGATTTGTGCTGTGTTGCATAATTCTAGATTTATCAAGGCCCCTAAGGCCATGCAAGACTTAGGTTTTGTGTCGCCCTTGCGCCCCTTTCATCGCACAAAGGTGGCTCAAAATTATGATAAATATGCCCCACAATTCAAAGGCATCTTTATTTATTGCTTGAACTTTCCTGACGGATCAAAACTCAGTTCTCGACTCACACTTTGACAAATGCTGTTACAGAATAAAAATTAATCTTGATGAAAATATGTGACTATTTTCTTCAACATTAATTTCATCTACAACTTAGGAAAACATGTACACTTTCATGGACTGCGTGAGTTGATAACAAAATGTTACAGGCACACCATGAAGCCAGTGCCTGATGGGGAATTAATCAAATAACCCAATGGCAAGAGAGAGCTAACCAAATACTGGTTTCTCTGTGAATATGGATTTGTGCAGCATGTGGTGTGAAAAACTGGCAACAGATCTTGCCAACACTGTGGAGCAGTTCAGGAAACCTTTCAGTTCAAGGCAGCTATGTAACCTCCAAGGAACATAGCAACAAAGAGAAAAAAAATTAAACTGTAGAATACCAAAGAAATCAACGACACATTTACAACACAATATTGAAAACTTCACGGGCACCAACAAAGTAGATGTGAATCTTTAATTCTGCATTGAGCATGAATTGAGTTGCTGATTATTTATTGAAGATTAAGGGCCTGATTATGAGTATGGCAGTCCTAAGACCGCTGTACTCTTGGTGGCAGTCTGAGCGCCGCATCTTTGGCGGTCCAACCAGCAGATTATGATGCTGGCGGTCGGACGGCCACAAGACTACTGCCTCCAACAGGATCCTGGATTCCCCCACATTAGTGGCGGTGAAAGCCATGGTCAAGCATAGAGGTGCTGATGCCGGCACCGCCATGCTGATCACAACTTGCCTTTCCACAGGTCTTTTCATGGCAGTGGTTCCGCCATGAAAAGGCCTGCGGAAAGGCAGGGATGGGGCCACAGGAGTGCCCCTGCACCATCAATGACCATGTCATGGGCAGTGCAGAGGCCTCCCTGTCAGCACAGTCAGAATTCGCACTGTCTGGATTCCGCCTTTGCTGCCAGCACAGTCAGTGCAGCTGGCATTAGCCTCAGTTCTGTTTTGGAGCCGAAGCCAATGTCACCGCACTGACTGTCCCACCAGCCCCGTGAGCATTTCATAATATGGCGGTCTTGAGGCCGCTGGCTTGGTGGCGCCTTCCAGATCGCCGTAGTGGCAGTCCAATGGTCAGACTGCAAGGGTCGTAATCAGGCCCTAGGTCATTTTACAATTACATAAAATTTGGGCCTGAGTAAACCACATGAAGTTTAAATGAGATCCATAGAAGAGGAATAATTATTACACTTTTTTTAGTTTTATTAATGTGTTACATACAATAATGCAAAATGTCTCAACTATTTTTCATATATTGTTGCAATGCCAGAAAAAGGAGAGCCAGTTTATTTCTTGCAATGTTTGAGAAGAAACTATTCTCAATTTGCCCCTAATATCCTCAATATTTTACCTATGAAGAGGTGTTCTCAGTTGCACAGACACATTTCTGTGAATCTGGGCAGTACATGATTGCATTTGATATGATTTCTAGATTATTCAAGAATTGCAGAGGCCTGTTTTCTAATTCACCTAGCTCTAAGGACCTGCTCAATGTGGCAACCTGACTCAGTAAACCAGTGGTACATTATGCAACCCACTGAGCAATATCTGATTTGTTTTAGGTAATGATCAATTACACATAATGTTACATGGGCAATCAGTGGAAACCTCAACCTTCTTTCATTAAGGAATAACATACTCAATAACTACAAGAACACAGATATTATATTTTGAATATTTATTTCAAAACTAAACGCCTAGTCTAGTGCACGCCATATGAATTGTAGCCACAATAAATAAAATATTAGGGCAGCAGCAGTGCTTTTTTCTAGAATTCTAGCAAAGCAGAATATAAGGCCTAATACCAGTTTTAAAGATGGTACATACCCTCACACCTGTTGGAGCAATGTTCTGTGTTCAAGGAAATAACAAGTATTACTATTCTCATCTTACAGGGCTGACTGCATTGATAACTGCACAGAAAGGATATGTGCCTCCTGTTCCAATAGCCTTTCATGGGCACTTGTATGGCCTATGCCAGTGTTGCCTAGTGTGAAGACTCATCTCTGCCCTTCACTTTCAGTTCATGAATTTTATAAAATAATCTCATTGTAGGAGGCTGGACTGGCTTGTAGTGAGTACCAAGGGGTACTTGCACCTTGCACCAGGCCCAGTTATCCCTTATTAGTGTATAGGGTGTCTAGCAGCTTAGGCTGATAGATAATGGTAGCTTAGCAGAGCAGCTCAGGCTGAACTAGGAGACGTGTGAAGCTACTACAGTACCACTTAGTGTCATATGCACAATATCATAAGAAAACACAATACACAGTTATACTAAAAATAAAGGTACTTTATTTTTATGACAATATGCCAAAGTATCCTAGAGTGTACCCTCAGTGAGAGGATAGGAAATATACACAAGATATATATACACAATAGCAAAAATATGCAGTATAGTCTTAGAAAACAGTGCAAACAATGTATAGTTACAATAGGATGCAATGGGGAAACATAGGGATAGGGGCAACACAAACCATATACTCCAAAAGTGGAATGCGAACCACGAATGGACCCCAAACCTATGTGACCTTGTAGAGGGTCGCTGGGACTATTAGAAAATAGTGAGAGTTAGAAAAATAACCCTCCCCAAGACCCTGAAAAGTGAGTGCAAAGTGCACTAAAGTTCCCCTAAGGACAAAATAGTCGTGTTAGAGGGAGAATGCAAGGAAAACACAAATCAGCAATGCAACAACGATGGATTCCTGTCTGAAGGTACCTGTGGAACAAGGGGACCAAGTCCAAAAGTCACAAGCAGCTCGGAGATGGGCAGATGCCCAAGAAATGCCAGCGGTTGGTGCAAAGAAGCTCTTACTAGGCTGAAGAACTGTGAATACTGCAGGAACGACAAGGGCTAGAGACTTCCCCTTTGGAGGATGGATCCCCCACGCCTTGGAGAGTCGTGCAGAAGTGTTTTCCCGCCGGATGGACGCCAACAAGCCTTGCTACACGCAAATCGTGCGTTTGGCGTTTTTGGACGCTACTGGGGCCCAGGAGGGACCAGGAGGTCGCAAATTGGACCTGCAGAGAGAGGGGACGTCGAGCAAGACAAAGAGCCCTCACTGAAGCAGGTAGCACCCGGAGAAGTGCCAGAAACAGGCACTACGAGGATGCGTGAAACGGTGCTCGCCGAAGTTGCACAAAGGAGTCCCACGTCGCCGGAGACCAACTTAGAAAGTCGTGCAATACAGGTTAGAGTGCCGTGGACCCAGGCTTGGCTGTGCACACAGGATTTCCGCCGGAAGTGCACAGGGGCCGGAGAAGCTTGCAAAGTCGCGGTTCCCAGCAATGCAGCCCAGCGAGGTGAGGCAAGGACTTACCTCCACCAAACTTGGGCTGAAGAGTCACTGGACTGTGGGGGTCACTTGGACGGTGTCGCTGGATTCGAGGGACCTCGCTCGTCGTGCTGAGAGGAGACCCAAGGGACCGGAGATGCAGCTTTTTGGTGCCTGCGGTTGCAGGGGGAAGATTCCGTCGACCCACGGGAGATTTCTTCGGAGCTTCTGGTGCAGAGAGGAGGCAGACTACCCCCACAGCATGCACAAGCAGGAAAACAGTCGAGAAGGCGGCAGGATCAGCGTTACAGAGTTGCAGTAGTCGTCTTTGCTACTATGTTGCAGGTTTGCAGGCTTCCAGCGCGGTCAGCGGTCGATTCCTTATCAGAAGGTGAAGAGGGAGATGCAGAGGAACTCGGCTGAGCTCATGCATTCGTTATCTCAAGTTTCCCCAGAGACAGAGACCCTAAATAGCCAGAAAAGAGGGTTTGGCTACCTAGGAGAGAGGAAAGGCTACTAACACCTGAAGGAGCCTATCACAAGGAGTCTCTGACGTCGCCTGGTGGCACTGGCCACTCAGAGCAGTCCAGTGTGCCAGCAGCACCTCTGTTTCCAAGATGGCAGAGGTCTGGAGCACACTGGAGGAGCTCTGGACACCTCCCAGGGGAGGTGCAGGTCAGGGGAGTGGTCACTCCCCTTTCCTTTGTCCAGTTTCGCGCCAGAGCAGGGGCTAAGGGGTCCCTGAACCGGTGTAGACTGGCTTATGCAGAATTGGGCACATCTGTGCCCAACAAAGCATTTCCAGAGGCTGGGGGAGGCTACTCCTCCCCTGCCTTCACACCATTTTCCAAAGGGAGAGGGTGTCACACCCTCTCTCAGAGGAAGTTCTTTGTTCTGCCATCCTGGGCCAGGCCTGGCTGGACCCCAGGAGGGCAGATGCCTGTCTGAGGGGTTGGCAGCAGCAGCAGCTGCAGAGAAACCCCAGGAAGGGCAGTCTGGCAGTACCAGGGTCTGTGCTACAGACCACTGGGATCATGGAATTGTACCAACAATGCCAGGATGGCATAGAGGGGGCAATTCCATGATCATAGACATGTTACATGGCCATATTCGGAGTTACCATGGTGAAGCTACATATAGGTAGTGACCTATATGTAGTGCACGCGTGTAATGGTGTCCCCGCACTCACAAAGTTCAGTGAATTGGCTCTGAACAATGTGGGGGCACCTTGGCTAGTGCCAGGGTGCCCTCACACTAAGTAACTTTGCACCTAACCTTTACCAGGTAAAGGTTAGACATATAGGTGACTTATAAGTTACTTAAGTGCAGTGTAAAATGGCTGTGAAATAACGTGGACGTTATTTCACTCAGGCTGCAGTGGCAGGCCTGTGTAAGAATTGTCAGAGCTCCCTATGGGTGGCAAAAGAAATGCTGCAGCCCCTAGGGATCTCCTGGAACCCCAATACCCTGGGTACCTCAGTACCATATACTAGGGGATTATAAGGGTGTTCCAGTAAGCCAATGTAAATTGGTAAAAATGGTCACTAGCCTGTCAGTGACAATTTGGAAAGAAATGAGAGAGCATAACCACTGAGGTTCTGATTAGCAGAGCCTCAGTGAGACAGTTAGTCACTACACAGGTAACACATACAGGCACACTTATGAGCACTGGGGCCCTGGGTTACCAGGGTCCCAGTGACACATACAACTAAAACAACATATATACAGTGAAAAATGGGGGTAACATGCCAGGCAAGATGGTACTTTCCTACACAACCCCCCCCCAAACGAAGGACAATAAGACTAGCCATTACCTGATGAGTCTTCATTGTCTAAGTGGAAATATCTGGAGAGTCCATCTGCATTGGAGTGGCTACTCCCAGGTCTATGTTCCACTGTATAGTCCATTCCCTGTAGGGATATGGACCACCTCAACAATTTAGGATTTTCACCTTTCATTTGTTTTAGCCAAAGTAGAGGTTTGTGGTCTGTCTGAACAATGAAGTGAGTGCCAAACAGGTATGGCCTCAACTTCTTCAGAGCCCAGACCACAGCAAAGGCCTCCCTCTCAATGGCAGACCAACGCTTTTCTCTAGGGGTCAACCTTCTACTAATAAAAGCAACAGGTTGATCCTGGCCCTCAGAATTAAGTTGTGATAGGACTGCCCCTACTCCTAATTCAGATGCATCAGTTTGGACATAGAATTTTTTAGAGTAACAAGGGCTTTTCAGGACAGGTGCAGAGCACATGGCCTGCTTCAGCTCCTCAAAAGCTTTCTGACAGTTTGCTGTCCATAATACCTTTTTAGGCATTTTCTTGGATGTGAGGTCATTAAGAGGGGCTGCAATGGAGCCATAGTTCTTAATGAACCTCCTGTAATACCCAGTGAGGCCTAGGAAGGCTCTCACCTGAGTCTGAGTGGTAGGGGGAATCCAATCAATAATAGTTTGGATTTTCCCCTGAAGTGGTGCAATCTGTTCCCCACCAACAAGGTGTCCCAGATAAACCACCTTACCCTGCCCTATCTGGCACTTTGAAGCCTTGATAGTGAGGCCTGCCTTTTGCAGGGCCTCCAAAACTTTCCAAAGGTGGACCAGGTGATCATCCCAGCTGGAGCTAAAGACAGCTATATCATCCAAATATGCTGCACTGAAAGCTTCCAGCCCTTGCAGGACTGTGTTCACCAACCTCTGAAAAGTGGCAGGTGCATTTTTCAAACCAAAAGGCATTACAGTAAACTGGTAATGTCCTCCAATGGTAGAAAATGCAGTCTTAGGTTTAGCATCTTCTGACATTTTGATCTGCCAATACCCTGCAGTCAAATCAAAAGTGCTTAGATACTTGGCAGATGCCAGTGTATCTATTAGCTCATCTGCCCTGGGTATAGGGTGAGCATCTGTTTTGGTTACCAAGTTGAGACCTCTATAGTCTACACAAAACCTCATTTCCTTCTTTCCATCTTTAGAATTGGGTTTTGGTACCAGTACCACAGGAGAAGCCCATGGACTGTCAGAGTGCTCAACCACTCCTAGTTCCAACATCTTCTGAACTTCTTGCTTTATGCAGTCCCTGACATGGTCAGGCTGCCTATAGATCTTACTTTTGACAGGTAAACTGTCTCCAGTATCTATAGTGTGCTCACACCAAGAAGTGGTGCCTGGCACAATGGAGAAGAGTTCTGAAAATTGTCCTAGGAGATTTATGCAATTATCTTTCTGCTCAGCAGTAAGACAATCAGCCAAAACTACCCCTTCCACAAGAGCATCTTGTTCTGTGGAAGAGAAGAGATCAGGTAGAGGATCACTGTCTTCTTCCTGTCCCTCATCTGTTGCCATGAGCAGGGTGAGATCAGCCCTGTCATAGTAGGGTTTCAGGCGGTTGACATGGAGCACCCTAAGGGGACTCCTGGCAGTGCCTAAGTCAACCAAGTAGGTGACTTCACCCTTCTTTTCAACAATTGTGTGTGGACCACTCCATTTATCTTGGAGTGCTCTTGGGGCCACAGGCTCCAAGACCCACACTTTCTGCCCTGGTTGGTACTGAACCAAAACAGCCTTCTGATCATGCCATTGCTTCTGGAGCTCTTGGCTGGCCTGAAGGTTTTTACTGGCCTTTTTCATGTACTCAGCCATCCTTGATCTGAGGCCAAGTACATAATCCACAATATCCTGCTTAGGAGCTTTTAAAGGTTGTTCCCAACCCTCCTTTACAAGTGTGAGTGGACCCCTAACAGGGTGTCCAAAAAGAAGTTCAAAGGGGCTGAAGCCCACTCCTTTCTGGGGTACCTCCCTGTAGGCAAAAAGGAGGCATGGTAGAAGGATATCCCATCTCCTGCGGAGTTTTTCAGGGAGTCCCATAATCATGCCTTTGAGAGTTTTATTAAATCTCTCCACCAGTCCATTTGTTTGTGGATGATAGGGTGTTGTGAACTTGTAAGTTACACCACACTCCTTCCACATGGCCTTTAAGTATGCAGACATGAAATTGCTTCCTCTGTCTGATACTACTTCCTTTGGGAAGCCCACCCTGGAAAATATTCCCAGGAGGGCCTTTGCCACTGCAGGAGCTGTAGTGGTCCTTAAAGGAATAGCTTCAGGATATCTTGTGGCATGGTCCACTACCACCAAGATAAACCTATTGCCTGAAGCAGTAGGAGGGTCAAGGGGGCCAACTATGTCAACCCCTACCCTTTCAAAGGGAACCCCAACCACAGGCAGTGGGATAAGGGGTGCCTTTGGAGTGCCACCTGTCTTGCCACTGGCTTGACAGGTTTCACAGGACTTACAAAATTCTTTTGTGTCCTCAGACATCCTAGGCCAATGAAACAGTGGTACCAATCTGTCCCAAGTTTTCATTTGACCCAGGTGCCCAGCTAAGGGAATGTCATGTGCCAGTGTTAGGAGGAACTTTCTGTACTCCTGAGGAATCACTAATCTCCTGGCAGCTCCAGGTTTAGGATCCCTATTCTCAGTGTACAAGAGGTTGTCCTCCCAGTAAACTCTGTGTGAGTCACTGACATCCCCATTAGCCTGTTTGACAGCTTGCTGTCTGAGACCCTCTAATGTGGGACAGGTTTGCTGTGCCACACTCAGCTCCTCTCTGGCAGGCCCCCCTTCACCCAAAAGCTCAGCAGTGTCTGCTTCCAGCTCCTCTGGTGTAGGTTCTGCACAGGGAGGGAATTCTTCTTCCTCAGAAGTTGAATCCACTGTAGAGGGAGGGATAGTAGGAAGTGGTTTGCTTCTACTAGCCCTAGCTTTAGGGAGCACTTGGTCCATTGTTCCAGGATCCAAGCTTCCCTGTCCTTTTTGCTTTTTGGCCTGAGCCCTTGTCAAAGCAAAAATATGCCCTGGGATGCCCAGCATTGCTGCATGGGCCTCCAACTCCACATCTGACCAAGCTGATGTCTCCAAATCATTTCCTAGTAGACAGTCTACAGGTAAATCTGTGGCTACCACAACTTTCTTTGGACCAGATACCCCCCCCCAGTTGAGATTTACAACAGCCATGGGGTGGCTTTGTGTTATGTTGTGAGCATCGGTTACTTGGTACTGGTGTCCAAGTATGTGTTGTTCAGGGTGCACCAGTTTCTCAATCACCATTGTGACACTGGCACCTGTGTCCCTGTAGGCCTGGACCTCAACACCATTTATTAGGGTTAGTTGCTTGTACTTCTCCAAGTTATGGGGGCAAGCAACCAAAGTGGCTAAGTCAATAGCCCCTTCAGAGACTAAAGTAGCCTCTGTGGTCTCCCTAATCAGACCAACCCCAACTAAATTACCAAAAGTGAGCCCAGCTACTCCCTTGGATTGGCTATTAGTAGGTTTGCTCCCACCACTACTGCTATTAGTAGGGACACTAGGTGTAGCAGTAGGGGTTGTAGTGGTAGGAGCTGTGGTGCCTTTCTTTGGACAACTGGGATCTGTTGTCCAATGGCCTTTTATCTTACATAAATAGCACCATGGTTTCTTTTCCTTGTTCTGATTAAAGGAGGATTTGGGCCCACCACCCCCACCAGAGTGTTTTTGTGGGCCTGATGAAGACTCATTTTTAGATTTGTCCCCACCCTTGTCAGAAGACTTACCATCCTTCTTTTTGTTGCCATCTTTGTCACCCCCTGTATGAACTTTTCTGTTCACTCTTGTTCTGACCCATTTGTCTGCCTTCTTTCCCAATTCTTGGGGAGAGGTCAGATCAGAGTCCACCAAGTACTGGTGCAACAAATCAGACACACACTTATTAAGAATATGCTCTCTCAGGATCAAGTTATACAGGCTGTCATAATCAGTAACTTTACTGCCATGTAACCACCCCTCCAAGGCCTTCACTGCCTGGTCAATGAAATCAACCCAGTCTTGTGAAGACTCCTTTTTGGTATCTCTGAACTTGATCCTGTACTGTTCAGTGGTTAAGCCATAACCATCCAGGAGTGCATTCTTAAGAACTTGGAAATTGTTAGCATCATTTTCTTTTACAGTAAGGAGCCTATCCCTACCTTTTCCAGTAAATGATAGCCATAGGATAGCAGCCCACTGCTTTTGAGGGACATCCTGTACAGCACAGGCCCTCTCAAGTGCAGCAAACCACTTGTTAATGTCATCCCCCTCCTTGTAAGGGGGAACTATCTTATGCAGATTCCTGGAATCATGCTCTTTTGCAGGATGACTATGGGGAATACTGCTGCTGCCACCATGGGTATCTAAACCCATTTTCTGTCTTTCCCTCTCTATTTCTAAAGACTGTCTATCCAAATCCAGCTGTTGCTTCTTGAGCTTCAGTCTGGTTTGCTCCACTCTCAATCTATTGAGCTCCCTTTCCAACAATCTGTCATCAGGGTGGGTGGGAGGGACATTTCTAGATACAGAGGTATGATGGGAATGAACAGAAGGAGACCTGTCCCTTACAGAGGGCACCCTAACAGCTTGGCTACCAGTATAATGTGAGAGCACATCATCAGTATGATGTGATTCAACCTCTGTACCAACTATGCTAGACTGTCTAGTAATGGGCAGGCTGAGAAGTTTCTTTCCTGAACCTTTTCCTGGGGGAGTCCCTGGATCAGATTGAGAACCATTAGCTACTTTTTCTACAGATTGGGCACTTATGGCCTTATCCTGTACTCTAAGCATATTAATTAACAGTTCTAAGGAAGGATTCTTCCCTACACTCAAACCTCTCTCTATGCAGAGACTCCTTGCTCCTTTCCAGCTAAGGTGATCATATGCAAGTTTGGACAGTTCAACTTTTTGGCCTGTGCCAGACATTTTTTAGAGAGAGTTAAAGGGATAGACAAAGAGAAAAAAGTTTTCAGAACTTTTTGGAAAGACAGAAAAAACTTTTTAAACTTTTAAGAACTTTTTGAAAGTTTAGAAGTACTTTTCAGCACTTAGAAAAGAGTGAAAAGAGGAAATGCAAAACTTTTTGGCTATGTGTATATACACTGACCTTGTTTTGTATATTTTTCTCTTATGAAAAGTACAATGACAAGAGTGGTAAGTAGTCTCAAAGCACTTATCCCACCGCTGCCACCAATGTAGGAGGCTGGACTGGCTTGTAGTGAGTACCAAGGGGTACTTGCACCTTGCACCAGGCCCAGTTATCCCTTATTAGTGTATAGGGTGTCTAGCAGCTTAGGCTGATAGATAATGGTAGCTTAGCAGAGCAGCTCAGGCTGAACTAGGAGACGTGTGAAGCTACTACAGTACCACTTAGTGTCATATGCACAATATCATAAGAAAACACAATACACAGTTATACTAAAAATAAAGGTACTTTATTTTTATGACAATATGCCAAAGTATCCTAGAGTGTACCCTCAGTGAGAGGATAGGAAATATACACAAGATATATATACACAATAGCAAAAATATGCAGTATAGTCTTAGAAAACAGTGCAAACAATGTATAGTTACAATAGGATGCAATGGGGAAACATAGGGATAGGGGCAACACAAACCATATACTCCAAAAGTGGAATGCGAACCACGAATGGACCCCAAACCTATGTGACCTTGTAGAGGGTCGCTGGGACTATTAGAAAATAGTGAGAGTTAGAAAAATAACCCTCCCCAAGACCCTGAAAAGTGAGTGCAAAGTGCACTAAAGTTCCCCTAAGGACAAAATAGTCGTGTTAGAGGGAGAATGCAAGGAAAACACAAATCAGCAATGCAACAACGATGGATTCCTGTCTGAAGGTACCTGTGGAACAAGGGGACCAAGTCCAAAAGTCACAAGCAGCTCGGAGATGGGCAGATGCCCAAGAAATGCCAGCGGTTGGTGCAAAGAAGCTCTTACTAGGCTGAAGAACTGTGAATACTGCAGGAACGACAAGGGCTAGAGACTTCCCCTTTGGAGGATGGATCCCCCACGCCTTGGAGAGTCGTGCAGAAGTGTTTTCCCGCCGGATGGACGCCAACAAGCCTTGCTACACGCAAATCGTGCGTTTGGCGTTTTTGGACGCTACTGGGGCCCAGGAGGGACCAGGAGGTCGCAAATTGGACCTGCAGAGAGAGGGGACGTCGAGCAAGACAAAGAGCCCTCACTGAAGCAGGTAGCACCCGGAGAAGTGCCAGAAACAGGCACTACGAGGATGCGTGAAACGGTGCTCGCCGAAGTTGCACAAAGGAGTCCCACGTCGCCGGAGACCAACTTAGAAAGTCGTGCAATGCAGGTTAGAGTGCCGTGGACCCAGGCTTGGCTGTGCACACAGGATTTCCGCCGGAAGTGCACAGGGGCCGGAGAAGCTTGCAAAGTCGCGGTTCCCAGCAATGCAGCCCAGCGAGGTGAGGCAAGGACTTACCTCCACCAAACTTGGGCTGAAGAGTCACTGGACTGTGGGGGTCACTTGGACGGTGTCGCTGGATTCGAGGGACCTCGCTCGTCGTGCTGAGAGGAGACCCAAGGGACCGGAGATGCAGCTTTTTGGTGCCTGCGGTTGCAGGGGGAAGATTCCGTCGACCCACGGGAGATTTCTTCGGAGCTTCTGGTGCTGAGAGGAGGCAGACTACCCCCACAGCATGCACAAGCAGGAAAACAGTCGAGAAGGCGGCAGGATCAGCGTTACAGAGTTGCAGTAGTCGTCTTTGCTACTATGTTGCAGGTTTGCAGGCTTCCAGCGCGGTCAGCGGTCGATTCCTTATCAGAAGGTGAAGAGGGAGATGCAGAGGAACTCGGCTGAGCTCATGCATTCGTTATCTCAAGTTTCCCCAGAGACAGAGACCCTAAATAGCCAGAAAAGAGGGTTTGGCTACCTAGGAGAGAGGAAAGGCTACTAACACCTGAAGGAGCCTATCACAAGGAGTCTCTGACGTCACCTGGTGGCACTGGCCACTCAGAGCAGTCCAGTGTGCCAGCAGCACCTCTGTTTCCAAGATGGCAGAGGTCTGGAGCACACTGGAGGAGCTCTGGACACCTCCCAGGGGAGGTGCAGGTCAGGGGAGTGGTCACTCCCCTTTCCTTTGTCCAGTTTCGCGCCAGAGCAGGGGCTAAGGGGTCCCTGAACCGGTGTAGACTGGCTTATGCAGAATTGGGCACATCTGTGCCCAACAAAGCATTTCCAGAGGCTGGGGGAGGCTACTCCTCCCCTGCCTTCACACCATTTTCCAAAGGGAGAGGGTGTCACACCCTCTCTCAGAGGAAGTTCTTTGTTCTGCCATCCTGGGCCAGGCCTGGCTGGACCCCAGGAGGGCAGATGCCTGTCTGAGGGGTTGGCAGCAGCAGCAGCTGCAGAGAAACCCCAGGAAGGGCAGTCTGGCAGTACCAGGGTCTGTGCTACAGACCACTGGGATCATGGAATTGTACCAACAATGCCAGGATGGCATAGAGGGGGCAATTCCATGATCATAGACATGTTACATGGCCATATTCGGAGTTACCATGGTGAAGCTACATATAGGTAGTGACCTATATGTAGTGCACGCGTGTAATGGTGTCCCCGCACTCACAAAGTTCAGTGAATTGGCTCTGAACAATGTGGGGGCACCTTGGCTAGTGCCAGGGTGCCCTCACACTAAGTAACTTTGCACCTAACCTTTACCAGGTAAAGGTTAGACATATAGGTGACTTATAAGTTACTTAAGTGCAGTGTAAAATGGCTGTGAAATAACGTGGACGTTATTTCACTCAGGCTGCAGTGGCAGGCCTGTGTAAGAATTGTCAGAGCTCCCTATGGGTGGCAAAAGAAATGCTGCAGCCCATAGGGATCTCCTGGAACCCCAATACCCTGGGTACCTCAGTACCATATACTAGGGGATTATAAGGGTGTTCCAGTAAGCCAATGTAAATTGGTAAAAATGGTCACTAGCCTGTCAGTGACAATTTGGAAAGAAATGAGAGAGCATAACCACTGAGGTTCTGATTAGCAGAGCCTCAGTGAGACAGTTAGTCACTACACAGGTAACACATACAGGCACACTTATGAGCACTGGGGCCCTGGGTTACCAGGGTCCCAGTGACACATACAACTAAAACAACATATATACAGTGAAAAATGGGGGTAACATGCCAGGCAAGATGGTACTTTCCTACACTCATTGTTGTTAATAACTCTCATTGGAAACTAGGTCTGGGCATAGAATTCCTCTCCGCCGGCTGAGTTTGCGGAATTCGGGCAACTTCCTGAATTCCACTCTCTGGCACAGAGCGGAGTTAGTTCACACTCGTGAGATTGGGTTTTATCGCTCTCTTGCGAGCGCAATGATTCTCCTGAGTAGCTAGAGAGTGCGCATAAGACCTCACATTCACTCGCATTGCCTCCAGCCGTGCCAGCAGCCAAAACAGGCTGCTCGCGAGCGCCAACTCGCTTCTGAAGTAGGTTTTCTACTACAGAGCCACTAAATCTAGTCAAAAGAGCTTTTTTTACTACATTTTCTTCTCCAATGGACCCTGCAATTAGTTTTTCAGATTGAGAAGCCTTTGTTTTCTTTCAAACAGAAGGGTAGTGTTACAGAGACTCCAACTTCCTGTTCCTGTCCAGCAGGCTCCTCTCAGTGCTTGGTCAATCCCCTCACCACATTTCACTTGTATTTCGAGGTAGAAGGATCAATTTCTGTGTCTTCTCGCTAGGCTTGTGGATTAAGGACTTTATTTCTATGAAATCATCACACAAGTAAGTTCTAAAACTATATTTAATGAGGGTGTAGTTTGTTTGCTTGGGCATGCACCAATATTTCTTTGTACTTTAATTTGATTTAAAAATGTATAGTGGTGGAGGGTGGACTAGAGTTTAAGTATGGACCTAGTTATTATTTATTTTGAATTTCATTGATTTTTCACCTTTGGTAAAGGAAAATTGTTGCACAGCTCAGTACCTTTTCTACATGTTTCCATTTGGAATATTATTTTAGCATGTGTCCTAGATTTCCAAAGGGCCATTAAGCCAGTCCTCCCAGGCCAGTATTAGTAGTCATCAGTGCATGAAATAAATGTTTCAGTGGTATATGTTTTTGAAACTTTGTTTAGGGCAGGGATGGCACTGGATTAATTTAAATTTAAAATGTTCGCTATTGTTTGCATTTCATTTTTTTACAAAAAGTTTATATATTGTAGGGTAATAATATTTGAAAGGCATAGGAGGATATAGTTTGATCATGTGGCTGGCAGACATTTTGTCCATCCAGCCAGTGTCCTTTGCCATAGGCTTGAGTGTTTTCTTTGTTCACCATGCCTCCTTGCTCCTTGTTGTTTGACCGGGTGGTTGGCAGCCATTTTGTGCATGCAGCCAGTGTCCCTTTGCCGTAGGCTTGCATGTGTTCTTTGTTCTTCATGCTTCCTCCTTGCTCCTTCTTGTTGTTGTTTGACCATGTGGCTGTCTGGGAACCATTTTGTCCATCCAGCCAGTGTCCTTTGAATTTGGCTTGCATGTGTTCTTTGTTTGCCATGCCTCCTTGCTCCTTGTTTTTGTTGTTTGACCATGTGGCTGGCAGCCATTTTGTGCATACAGCCAGTGTCCCTTTGCCATAGGCTTGAATGGGTTCTTTGTATGCCATGCCTCCTTGCTCCTTATTGTTGTTGTTGTTAGACCATGTTGTTGGCAGGCATTTTGTGCATGCATCTAGTATCCCTTTGCCATAGGCTTGTATGTGTTATTTGTTTGCCATGCCTCCTTGCTCTTTGTTGTTGTTGTTTGATGATGTACCTATCTGGCAGACATTTTGTTCATCCACCCAGTGTCCCTTGCCATAGACTTGCATGCGTTCTTTGTTCTCCATGTGTCTTTCTTGCTCCTTGTTGTTGTTTGAGCATGTGGCTGGCAGCCAGTGTGTCTTTGAAATGACCTACGCTTACATACAAACATCATTAGTTATTGATCATTTGAAGTTTCTGTTCTTATTTTTTCTATTTAATTTTTTACTTTTTTATTTTTGTCATTAAATTTTATGACTTTTTTTATTTCTTTTCTAATTTACTTTTTTATTTTAATTTTTATATTTTAGTTTCATTTTTTATATATTTTTTAACTTTAATTTGTAATTTCTTTTTTAATGTAATGTTTGTATTTTTTATTGTTTTACTTTTATAAGGTTTTTTAAATGTATTTTTATATTTTCACTTTTTTAATTAATTTTTTGTTTTTATTTTAATTTTTATTTGATTCTGCATTTTGCCTTGATCCATCTATTCCATCCATTCTATTCCTCATTTCATCCATCCACCAAAGCATTTCCCCTGGGCCACCTTGCCGCCATAGGTTAATTTATTTAAAGGATTATTCCATTTACCCATGCACCTCTCTCTGACAACCCCAGGTGTCTCCTAAAATGGAGGTAAATAAAGCAAAATGCTAGATATTCCCGTTGAGCTGTCTGATTTGAGAAGTCATTTTTATGGTGCGGTTTGTCATTACAATAAATACAAGGTATATTAAATAAGTAATCAACAGCACTAAGATTGAATTTCTCTGTGCTATTTTCAACCAGCTGCAACAATGGCATGCCACATTTAATTAACTATATGTTTTTCTTGCTAGGTTGTTTTTAGATGTACAAGAGAAGAGATCCCATATCACCCGTGGTACTGCCAAATAGAAGGTCCTACAGTTACTTTGGACCACAGGGAGGAAACTCTTTCACTTGTTCATCTTAGTGCCACTGCCCCAAAAAAAGTTGCCCCCAAGTAAGTTGCCAGTGAGAAGAAGCAGTTTTCTGCCAGCGGCGTGCCAAACTCAAACCTTTTTTGGAAGACGTATGCTTGCTGCCACACCAGCCTCTGGGGAAAAACCTGGTAGCACTCCAGCATCAACAACAGCACCACCCCAACCAAAGCCCAAGACAATGTATGTCAGTGAAGCAGCCACTGCAATCATGGTGACACCAACGAGCAGTGATTTTGTATGATATTTGTCTCTTTCACAAAGTAGTACCAAATCAGTTCAGGAAACAGAGCAAAGTGGTCAGCAGCTACAGCTAGATCTTCCTGAAGTTGGAGCAGAGCAGGAGGTTGAGTTTTCTGTCAAGCAAGGACCTCCTCTTTTAGGTTCACATTATGGCACTGGAGGCCAGATGACCCATATGAAACAAATCACACAATCTGGTGGGAACAGCACCTTAAACAAATGGCTCAACATGGTCTTGGTGGTGAAGGTGAGGAGAGCCAGGAAACATCAGGTACACCTGGTCAAATCACAGTGGAAGGTGAGAAAGAAGAGCATGACATTACCCTCATGCAAAGCAGCCCTGTCCCCAGCAGTGCACCTGAATCACCTGCCTCAACAACCTCACAATGACACAGAAAGACTCAGAGTCAGATGGAGACACCAGGGCATACGATGACTGCAGACTCATGACGCGCATTGAGTCTACCACCACCTACATCTGAAAAGTCGCCTGTATCAGTGGCCCACCAAAAGAAGAAAACCAGGCTACAATTACGGGCATGTTTAGACAGGAGGGGCCACATGACTGCAACCACCCAATGGCACGTTTGTACAATGGCAAGCTACCAAAAATGTTAGCGCTGGACCTCCTCCCTTTATATTTTGTGGAGGAAGTGGGATTCTTAGAGTAAGTGGAAGCCCTCTGCCCGAAATGGAAGGTTGCAAGCCAGACCTATTTTGCAGGAGTTGCTGTTCCAACACTGCATCATGATGTGCTGCAATTGGTTGGACAAGCTTTGAAGCAAAGTGTTTTCCACACTATCCACCTGACGACAGACATGTGGACCATTTGTCAGGCGACTGATTACATGTGCATCACTGCACACTGGATCTGTTTTCTGGGGGTAAAGCAAAAGCTATATACAGGTCTTGGTGGCATGCAACAGTAGCCATGTTCACCAAGGAGAAGTCACACACAGCTGCAAATATCGTGGAGGAAATTAATAGCAAGGTGTATGAATGGCTGCGACCCAGAGGTATTCAAGTTAGATTTGTTGCCTTGGACAATGCCAGTAACATAGTCAAGGTCATGGCAGACAGTGGCTATTACAGGGTCCTGAGTTTGGTGCACTGCATCAACTTGGTTGTGCAAGACTTTCTTAAAAAAGAATAAATAGTCAGCAACATACTGAACACCTGCAGAGGCATCTGCACTCATTTCACCCATACTTTTAAAGCCTGGAAACAGTTTTGGGTTATTCAGAGTCATAACAGAGTACTAGTTAAAGCCCTGACACAGGAGGTGCCAACACATTGAAATTCAACCTATTATATGTTGCAGCATCTGTTTGAGCAGTACAAACAGCTCAAAAACTATGCCATTGAAAGAGGATCTGATGCAATTGGCAGAGAAATTACCATGGATGCGGACAAATGGGGCCTAGTCAAATGCCTCACACAGATGCTCCTCCCTTTTGAGGTTTTCACTCGGGAAATTAGCAAGGAAGAGGGTACAATGGGCCCAGCTATCCCGTTGTTGCATCTACTACAGGAGAAGCTAAAGAAGGTGTCTGAAAGATTTGCATTCAGGGTTTAAACAAAAACCCCAAAGTGCATGCTTTGGTTACTAGCCTAAGCTATCACTTGACCTGCAATGCAAGGCTGCACAATGACAGAATCTCAACCAAAGAGTACATCTGTGCCAGCCTATGCTACAAAAACATTCTTCCCGCTATCACTCCTTTTTCTGAAGGGAATGTTTCACAATACAAGAGGTGAATTGTTGAGCAAGAACGAGAACTGGAAGAAGACCAGCTGCAACTTAGAGTCCCACTCTGCAGTTCTAGGTTGCCACCTTCAACTTCCAGAGAGGGCAGTTTTGCCTCACATTCACCAACCCTATCAACAAGAGAACCAGCAACAACAGCAACAGAAGAATCAGACCCAACCTTTGCATTGGCTTGGATTCAAGTGGCAGGTCGTACGTCCAGTGTAGAGGCAAAGGAAAAAGTGATCAAGCAGGTGGCAGCACCAATGACCATTCAGAGGATGTTCCAGGAGTATCTGGATGACCCGAAAGAGGTATATGTAAATCAAAACCCATGGGTACATTGGTATGGGATGATGCTACAATGGCCATAGCTCAGCAGGCTGACAATAAAGTTTCTGGCTTGTGCTGTAGCCAGCATGTCTGCTGAATATGTGTTCAGTGCAATTAGTGCAGTTGTTACAGTGAGAAGGACCAGTCTATCTTGTCAAAATGTGGAGAGATTGACCATGATCAAAATGAATCAGCATTTCATACCACCTGTTTACAACATTCCTGAAATACCACAGGAAGAGGATGATTGGTCCAAAGCATGTTAGCTGACCAACTTCTTTGTGAACCACCAGAGGTTGAGGATGAACTCTGCTTCTCGGATCGAGTATGCAAGTGCCACCACAGAACTTTTTCATTATTTCTCATTCAGCTTCTTTTTCTCTTTCTTTGTTTTAAAAAAATGCCACTGCAACATCATGTTTGTGCTGGATTTATGCTGCCCTACCATTGATTTTATACTCACATACAAGCCCAGATTGGAGTTGGACCCATGTGCAGCAAAGAAGCCCCCAAATACCCTTTTGGAAATTGGAGATGCTGCCTGCCTGCCTCCCTAGCATGACATTGCCTCTCCCATACATCACCTAGCAGGGCTGCCCTAGAAGATCATTGACTAAAAGATTGCTAGTGCTCATATCTAATTCCAATGCCTGGATATCATCAAAGAAGAGGTATTTTGTTCACTCGCCGTGCTTGAATTGGAAGAGATAATTAAGTAAATATTACACCAATAAGTGGTGATATCTTGATTGATTGTGATTGTGAATTTGGGAGTGATAACTGATGCATGTGGTGGTTGACAGTGAAGGAGCGAGTTAAAAAAAACTGTAAACTTGTTTCTGATGACTTGCAATGTTTGGAGGCTGATAGGTGATATTTTTTTCCTGAAAGTGAACAGCCTTTCAAAAGTAGTGAAATTTACCTGCAGGGTCTACTCCTTTTTTCTTCTTCTATGTAACAAATCAGCCACTTTACTTACATAATATAAATCTACGCAAAAAATTACTCCAGTTCTGTACCTCTATTTGTTCTTTAACAGTAGGTCACTTCACAAGTCTACAGTGCTCGGTTTGGGACTGGGACAGAGTTACTCTGAATCTAGAGGAGAAAGATGGAAGGACTCAGGGCGGGACTACCTCAAAAGCTAGAAAGGAGATCTTTTTCAACTTCAAAGGGAACCCATGATGATAATAAAGACTCTGGGGCCTAGTAGTCACTCAGCTCTGTGAACTGGAGAGAGGTGCGTTGATTCGGAAAGGCTGCTGAATGTGTGGTTGCTGCATTGCTAGCTCAAACGTGAAACTCCTCTTATGTTCTTGCTCTGCCTCTGAATCATCTTGATACACACCTGTGTCCTCCTGACTCCTAATGGAGCTTACCTTGCTTTCTTTTGTCCTTTTCCTTTACTCTATAATACAGCTGCTGTTTTTTTCAATACAAAGGCCCTTATCCTAGTCCTCTCCTGCAAAAACAAAACTTGCAAAGCTCAAGACTCCAGCTCACCTATCGGACAGGTTTAGACAGGCACCAGAGTGACAGACATGCTAAGAACAATGGAGATGCATCACCCAATTTGTCAATACAGTAACATTTTCCTTTTAACAATTATAATTTTTAGAACTGGGTGGGTTACATTCAATCTTCCATATTTCAAAACTATAAGACATACCACTTAGGATTTACTATCTGGGGTCTCTCTGGTGTGGAAAGACTGTTTCCAATGAATTTACTGAACTGTGTCATCCTTTCTTACTTATCCTTTGTTTCCTTCTAGAACAGATTGATGATGCTGTGCTACTCAGCAGCCAAACACATATTGTTGTGGTTTCTTTTGTGTGAGTTTGTCTTTGTCACACCTTTCCTTAAATCTCCTTTTCCATCCATTCATTGAGTGCGTAAGCCTCTTCCCTTGGGCTGTGTGATTTAATGAGGTGTGACCTAATTTTACACCTTGAATGAATCACACACTTACTGCGGCAGATGTGGTGAAAGAAAGTAAGCAACACCAACTCACTGCATGACCTTCTATTACCTGAGCATTATTCCACACTGGATCTATCATCATCTTTAATCATGCCTTGTTTGTGTGTCCTCCAAATGCTTAACCAGTTCCAAACACTCTTGAGTCTTGAGCCTACTTTGAACTCCTTGATTTCATTTACTAAGTTTAGTTCTATTATACTATAGCTTCCCACCATTGCTCAGAAGAAATTGATATTCATATATTTTATTAACATATCAGGTCTTTGCTGTGTGTCAATACTGTAATTGTGGTAGTCTGGTCACAGTATTCGTACAGCTATGATATATGATGATGACCCACTAACTCTCTATGTTCTTTCAATCGAGTTGACAGTGTTGGATAACCGTTTGATTAATTCTGTAGTTGGAGTTTGCATAGATGGGAGTGGTACTTTCTGTCAAGTTCTGTGTTCCCTGCTAGTGTGCTAGCCTGTTACTACTACAACCTACCTACTGCCCTCTTAAGATGCCATCTTGAGAAAACCCTGTAGTAAGAAGAATACTCCCACACTTCATCTATTCAGGTAGGAGATGTACTATGGATTAATGTGAACTTGTTTAGTTAGTATTTAACTCCTACTGAAGAAGATGTTGTCTGTGTGTATTGGATTTTTGTAGGCAAAATAGGCAAGGGCAATCATCCCCTAGTGGTCAATATTAGTTGCAGAGGGCAATAGAGCAAGGGTCTAAGTAAATTACATATACATTTTAGCAGATAAAAAATAACAGACTAAAAGACAGCAGTGCAGACTAAAAGTCTAAAATACCAAAATAAAGATTTGAGATGCAAATGAAGTAAGAAAATAATATCCCCTTTATTCTTTTCAAATATAAATCCCTCCCTCTCCACCCACAACAGTCCCACTCCTCTCCACGAACAAATATAACCCCATCCCCAAAAAGTCATACAAAAAGTCCTAACTTGAATTTCATCTCAACTCCCTCCCCATCCTCTCAACCCACAACAAGTCCCTACCACCAAATCAAAAGATTTAACAACAGCTTATAAAAGGGCTCTGTCTATATGGGTCCGGAGCTGGTTGATGTTCTGTCCAATCCTGGTGAGCCGGCTCTCCAAACAGTCCATCCACTGCAGGATGTCTCTTTGAAATGCCCGGGTGGAGCGGGAGAGTGCAGCAGCAGGTGCAGTCAGGGACCCCGACTGCTGGTGGCGGCACCAGCGATGTACTGGCTGGGAGGCGGGGGGCTGGTGTGTTCTTCTGCTGGGTCCTGGGACGGAATACACGGTTATCAATATACAGAGGGGATAGATTTATATATACCAATATATTACAAATGAAAACATGAATTAATCATTGTGGACAATTATTGTCTTTTTTAATTTCTAATAATTATTAATGTTTTTGTGTCTCCCTATTTGACTCATATCGAAGGGTGGAATTGCATAGTATACACAACTGTACATATAACTACATCACTATATTCCCGACATTATACAAATGAATAACCAAAAAACTAACAAACATCCTAAAACCACACAATTAAAATGAAGGAAAATAAAGAAAAATTATTTTTAGCACCAAAATCAGTCTTTTTTGAGTAAGCTGCTGAACCTTCTTCCGGCAAACAGTCTTATACTGTGAGGTAATGGTGTTTGGTATCATTTTCTTTAGGGGTATTTCCTCCCAATGTTTGTACACAATACCATCTCATTTCCATTATTCCATTATTCCAAAATTTCAAGAGCATTCCTCCAAAAAATAGTCGACGAGTTTCGGCCTTTCAACTTCTGGCGCCCTCAGGACATCAGACACAGGCCCTTATTATGACCTTCCGCCCGACAAGATCTGACCGCCGGGCACCCGCCAATGCGGCCGCACTCCCGCCGCGATCATTATGAGATCCCCGCTGGGCCGGCGGGTGGAAACCTGGTTTCTGCCCGCCGGCCCAGCGAGGATCTCAGCCGCAACACAGGAGCCGGCTCCAAATGGAGCCGGCGGTGTTGCGGCCGTGCGACAGGTGCAGTTGCACCCGTCGCCCTTTTCACTGTCTGCATAGCAGACAGTGAAAAGCTGCATGGGCCCTGTCATGGGGCCACTGCATTGCCCATGCCAGTGGCATAGGCAGTGCAGGGGCCACAAGGGGCCCCGCGACTCCCCATACCGCCAGCCTTTTCCTGGCAGAAAAGGCTGGCGGTAGGGGAATCGTACTCCCCTGGGAAGCGCTGCCCAGGCGGATTATCACCGCCGGGGCAAATGTGGCGGGAAACCGCCGGCCCCGGAGTGCGACCGCCGCGGTCAAAATACCCAAGATTGCACCGCCAGCCTGTTGGCAGTGCAATCGCCAAAACAGAGTTGTAATGACCCCCACAGTGTCTTATTTTTGTGTGTATAGTAGCCTTTCAGGGAACTATTTTTCATGGAAAAGATTGCCGTTTGTTTTATGCCATCCTTCTGTTACAAACAGATGCTAAGTCTTCGCTTCTGAAAGGACATCTAACACGTTAAAAACGCTGTCCTTATCTCGGGATTCAAGCCTGGGACGGAGAGCCCAAATGTTCCCCAGCCTCTTCTGCCACAGACGGGCCACTATCTCCTGCCTAGTTGGTGGTGGTCATCAGACAGAAGTAACTATATTAAGAAAAAGAAAAACAACAAAAGACAAATTGTAAACAATTGTCTGAACAAACTCTTGTTCAAGTGATAGATAGTGGGTGGCACAGTAGCACAACATTGCTGGTCCCCTAGGGATAATGGAATTTGATGTGATTATTATTTATGATTAGGAGAGTCACAGGGCCAATATTTTATTTGTTAACCTACACATGCCTCACATAAGAAGCACTAACTCTCTGGAAGAAAATAATTAAGGCAGAATAAGACCAGATTAAAAATCTTTTTTTCCTTTAAAGGCTTTTCTAGTAACTAATTAGACACATTTAGTGGAAAAGTAAACAAGAATTACCTCTCATTATGATGAGTAAGGCATTATGCACTATGGAGTACAAGTTCCTGTGCCAAATTATTGGAGGCATGCTAAGTGGTTCAAATACGTTGCTACTGTCTGCACCTCGGGTAGCTGTAGCTGGTAATTATCTTTCTTTAACTTCAATGGCCCAGCTCTTCCCCACATGCCTTTCACTTAGTTTAGTTTCTACCCAGACTCCAAAGAGGCAGATGAATAAATAAGATACATTACACACATTGTGTATAAGATGCAGACCTTTTTTCCTGTGCCGTAATTAGCTGGGGGGGGACGATGCACAGCACTACAGGGAAAGGAATGGGCTATATAGATTGTATTTGGCACATTTGTCACAGTGTATCCCCTATGCCAAACTTGAAATCAAATTGGGCACTTACTAGTCCCAGTTTTCTTACTGGTCTCGCCCACCATCACAAATTCTTACCAACAAATTGGTTTGCTGGGCAGTAAGGTCTACAAAAGAAGAGCTCTCTTCTTTATTCATCAAAGCAATTATCAATCATCCTATCATTCTTCCCCTTTATTCAGTATACACCCATTGCCACCACGATTTAAGCTTTACATTCTCTCATCCAGTCACCCACCCAAATTCACAATCCTTTATCCATCTATTCGGTACCCACAATATCCATCCCTTCTTTCAATCATCCTTTCACCCATCCATTTATTTACCCAATACCAATACTTACCCATGCATCCTTTTTCATCCACCCATGCATCCTTTCCTTTCCTCCTTTTCTTTTAACCTTTGGTTCTTTCCCATTTCCATCAAGCCATCATTTTTAGTGTACATTATGTGTGCTTTTGCTGTGTTGCAAGTAGAAGAGGCCATAATTAACCCAACCACTGCTGGAAATGTAATGCAGGGGGTTCATGAATCTAATCACAAAAGCACCCTTTTAACTAGTGAGTAACAGTAATTATGAATAAGCAATCAATTTAACTTACCAGCACCCGTCCCTGCCTTTGTGTCTCCCCTACTCCATCTGCTCATGCAGCAGTGGAGCTCGAGTCAGCACGTCCTAGTCCACTAGTGGTTGCTGTGGCTATTAAAAGACAGTATACAGTTTTTAGATGCCCAATTCCATTCTTAATTTTCAAAATAAAAAAAATGCAATCACAATTGTTACAGTTCGGTTAGCACTGCAGTAACTTCTGTAAAATATATCACTTTGGGCATTTTGTTGGAATGTTAGAAAATCCAGGTAGACAAGCCAACCAAACGCTTTGCGTAATAGGGGGCAGACAAGCCAACCAAAAGCTTCACGTAGTAGAGGGGCAGAGCTATAGCCTATGATTAACGATGATTCGGAATTATTGAAGAGCAACAAAGGGGTGGAATACAAAATAGTCAATGTAAGTCAGGAAAAAGATAATTCAGGGAATATAGGGGGTCGACCGCCAGGGCCAACGACCGCGGGAGCACCGCCAACAGGCCGGCGGTGCGCCCATGGCATTCTGACCGCGGCGGTACAGCCGCGGTCAGATACGGGAAACCGGCGGTGTACCGCCGGTTTCCCGCTGCCCAAGGGAATCCTCCAAGGCGGCGCTGCAAGCAGCGCCGCCTTGGGGATTCCGACCCCCTTACCGCCAGCCTTGTTCTGGCGGTTTTGACCGCCAGAACCTGGCTGGCGGTAACGGGTGTCGTGGGGCCCCTGGGGGCCCCTGCAGTGCCCCCCTAACAGGGCCCCACCAAGATTTTCAGTGCCTGCCACGCAGACACTGAAAATCGCGACGGGTGCAACTGCACCCGTCGCACCCCTTCCACTCCGCCGGCTCCATTCGGAGCCGGCATCCTCATGGAAGGGGGTTTCCCACTGGGCTGGCGGGCGGCCTTCTGGCGGTCGCCCGCCAGCCCAGCGGGAAACTCAGAATTACTGCGCGGTCTTTTGACCGCGCAGCGGTATTCTGCCGGCGGGACTTTGGCGGGCGGCCTCCGCCGCCCGCCAAAGTCAGAATGACCCCCATAGTAATTAATTAACCAAAATGTGAATGGGGAGTTGGAAAAAAAGGGAGACAGTAGAGAAAAAGTAAATAAGGCAAAATTAAAAGAAGTATGAAAGTGGGAAGAGGTAAAAGTTAGGGAAATAATAATAATAATAACAATACTAATAATAATAATAATAATAATAATAATAATAACATTAAATAATAGGACTTACTGGGATGAGCAGAGCCCACAGCATCAGCTCAGGTGGTCAGCACCTCCCCAGCTCCTGCCAGACCCACCGGTGCAGTGCCCTTCTTCTTGCCCTTGGGGGCTGATGAAAGATTAGAAAGAAGATAAAAAATACATTAGTGATACCATTAATCTCCACAAAATTATTATATAACAGGCAAATGCAATCTCATTGTACTTAAATCATATTACTTATGATGCTATGCTAGTATGATCAACTATTGTTGAGTTGCCTATACTCCTAAAATCCGAATTCCAAATTTCCTTAAGAAAATCTACATTTAGAACTAATGCATTGCAATGAATGATCTTTCATCCTATTCTCATATCTCAAGCCCCTTGATGGACCAACTCAGTCCCCTGTTTTGCAATTTATGCATGCTCACATCAATGTGAAATTGCTTGGGACTGTACGTACTACATAAAGTTGCAGAGAATGCTAACTCACTGATATCACTAGTTCACTATGGAGTTAGGAGGAGGACAGAGGAGTATGCGTTGCAATGGCTTCTTGAATATTCAGCCAAAGTGAGTGCCTACCTACAAGTATAAAAATCAATGATGTAGCACTGAGAATTTGGCTAGCTGTAACTGGATTACATATTAAATAATAAGCTAACGTAACTAAACGTAACTTACCTCTGAGTGGAAGCCACATGATATTTGGAAAAAAGGTTAGCATTCTAGAACACAAACGTGATAAAAATATAATACTCACAAAGCCCTGGGATCTCCACGCCTAGCAGGTCGAGCAGGTCCTGCCCAGCAGTGCGCCAGCTGCCAGGTGGTGCACTGGACTTCGGTGGTAGTCCTGACCAACCAGCGCACCCTAGCCCAGGGCTCCCAATGCTCCTGCAGGGGATACCCACGTCTAGGCCTGCGGCCTGCTACCAGAATAAAGGGGCGGTGGCATTATCCATAAAAAACAAGTGCTGCCACCTCCTCCTCGCTGAAGATCAAGCGAGGCTGCACTCCTTGAAAGTGGCGCCACCCACGATGCAGGTGCCCACTGTTGCCCCACTGCTGCTCTGCCATGGTGCTGGGTGGGTAGGGTAAGAGAAAAGAAAAAGAAAGAGGAGGAAAAGGAAGGAAAAAGAGAAAAATAGACAGAAATACAAAAAGTCACAAAAACACAAACAAATCAAAACAACATTAAAATAATGAGACACAAAAAGAAACACTAATTCAATGCATACAAAATAGTGGTAGATGAAGTATGGGGTAGAGGATTGCAAAGATTGAGTGCAGATAGAAGTAGAAGCCCCAGCACACTGAAAAATCCTGCTTGATAACTCTGTTGAGCCACATGTAACACTTGGGGCACACTTGAAAAGAGAGAACAGGGACTTGAAAATTGTCCCAAGGCAATTCTTGTGTTTCCCCCTTCTGGTTGCTGAAGGACCCTGCTTTTGACCTACCAGATGTCTCTCTCTGAGTTTGTTGTAGGTACAGTGCCTGCTTCAAATTGGATTTTAGTATTAGGTGTGAGAGGACAGAGATGATGTCCCTATGAACCTCTGCCACACAACCCTAGCACTCGGAGCCCAAGTTTAATGTGGCTGAAGACTTTTGCTATTGTGAACAAATGCCCTGACACATGCATGTGGACCTGTTTATAGTAAGGCAGAAAAGAACTACTAAAACATGGAAAGAGTTGGTCCAGGGAACTTTTACCCCATTGGTTAGGGAGTGCCCAGCAGTCACTCCTGACTAGCTGGTGCCAGGCACAAATGTGGCTCCTCTGGGTACCCACTTCAGAACACTTTTGGACCTGTGGAAGAACAGAACAGGACTGATTCTGCAGTCTATGACGTGAGAGAGCAGGACCTTCTCCCCTCAATACCCAGAAAAAAGAAGTGGACTCCAAGGGTCAGTTGCTACAGGCACATAACAAGCTGAAAGTGGCCTTTTTCCTAAAGTGATCAGCTCACTAGTGGCAGTTGGACTATATATAAACCAACCTCCATTGTGCAGTCCATAGGCCCGGATAGTGGGAATTGGCCAACCTGCAGCGAAGTGTTGTGTGAAGGCTGTGAGCAACAGGGGTATGGTACCTGGGGGAGTTGGACTTGCAATGTGCTCGGTGCAGGCCATGGGCAGTGGGATCTGGCTGTTCCTTGGAGGTTGGGTGCAGGGCCTGGCTGAAAGCGCAGATCTCTGTCCATACGCCACTGTATATGAACAAAGGCTGTGTGTAGCAGGGTTTGGCTGCTTCCAGGAAGCTGGCCACGGGGCTATGGGGCTTGTCCAAGGTCCTAGCCCTATGGTCAACCCTTGCTGTGCATGGCCAAAGGCCTTGTGCGGTAGGAACTGCCGCCCTGCAGTGGGTTTAGCACAGGCCCTTGCAGCAGCCCAGACCCTCCAGTCATATCGTGCTGTGCATGACCAATTGACATGCACAGCAGTAGCTAGGCACTCTTCTGAGAGCTGGGTGCAGAGTTTGGTTGCAAGCCAAATCCTGAAACCAAACCCCACTGTGCAACACATTCAGCAACATTTCCTATGGGAAATAAATGTGTTGGGACTCCCAGTTTTTCTTAGCCCTGCTTGATAACGTGACTCTTTCCAAGAAAGAACCAAAGTGGAAGAGCTTTAATCTTTTGTAATGGTCCGCCCAAAGGCATCAACCTTATTAAAATAAAAAATAAAATCTTTCTGTGGAAGCTCTGACCTAACTTGAACTACACAGTAGTGAGTGCCATTATGGAATTTATTCGCTGAAAAACACAATGGCCAAGGTGATATTATAGTTATGTGTTGAAATGCGATAAGAACTAATGTTTAAAAAAATTAATGACCCCTACACCTTTGCCTAACTTTATATCACAAATCAATTGATAACGGACATAACTTTTGCCGATATGCTAGATACATAGCATTCCTGTCATATAATCTGAATCTGGTGGATATAACCCTCTTTTTAGTGGTATTCACCCAACTAAAGGGCAAAATGCCTCTATAGAGCTGAACCCTGAAAACCCTCCAAAAAAGAGTTTGTACACTATTCACCATAATGTGATCACCCTCTAAAGACTTTACATGAACAGTATTTTTAAGTCAAATGGTTGACAGGTATGTATTTACTATTGATAAGATATCTTCTGGCAGAGCCTATTGAGAACCCTCTATATTTTGCTAAAATACAGTACACACAATGCTAAGGTGAGCACAATGTAATACAACCCTGCGGCCATGCTTATAACTCCAGTGTGAGTTAAACCGTCTATAAGAGGCTCACCCCTCCATTTTACTTATTAACAAAACTGTGATGTCTCAAAATCTTCAGTGAAGGTGTGGAAATAAACGCCTTTACTTTTTAAAGTTATAGCACTGTATTACATCTACTTAACTTTGGGCAAGTGCCCAGACATTGGATAATCTATTGTCAACAAATGTTTTGGTCTTTCTCATAGATGTTTTTGTAACAGGATTTGGATTTAGCCACAGCCTACTTGAAACATGCCTCTACAACCCACATCAGGTATGTTCAGTCTTTACCCTGTTTAACATGAAGTACTACTGGCACATTAAACTTTTAGTAATTTGTAAATGCTGCACCATATAACTTTTAGCATTGACAACCACAATTTCCTCCCAAACCTATGCTATTTCCATACTATTCACCAACACATATACATACTGTAACTCAGTGCTGTATTTTACTATGGTGTTATCAGTGATGTCATCAATGATGTCATTTAAAATGCCATTAGTGATCTAATATATGGGAACAGAAGGCGTGCATGGTAGGGGATCAAGTTATAGTTAGCTCAATAAACCATAACTTATGAATTTCATGCCCATATTTATACTTTTTTAGCACCGCATTTGCGCCGCTTTTTGATGCAAAAACGGCACAAACTTACAAAATACAATTGGCCCATATTTATACTTTTTGACGCAAAACTGCGCTAACGCAGTTTTGCGTCAAAAAAATTAGCGCCGGCTAACACCATTCTGAAGCGCCATGCGGGCGCCGTATTTATTGAATGACGTTAGCCGGCGTTAGCCGCCAGCGCCGTCTGGTGTGCGTTAAAAAAAACAACGTACACCAGGCAGCGCCGGCGTAGGGGAAAGTGGAGCTTGGGCGTCAAGAAATGGGGCAAGTCAGGTTGAGGCAATTTTTTCGCCTCAACCCATTTGCCCCATTTTTTTCGACTCCCAACCCCCATAGAAATGACTCCTGTCTTAGCAAAGACAGGGGTCATGCCCCCTTGCCCAATGGCCATGCCCAGGGGACTTCTGTCCCCTGGGCATGGTCATTGGGCATAGTGGCATGTAGGGGGGCACAAATCAGGCCCCCCTATGCCACAAAAAAAATAAAAAAAAAATACTTACCTGAACTTACCTTAATGTCCCTGGGATGGGTCCCTCCAGCCTTGGGTGTCCTCCTGGGGTGGGCAAGGGTGACAGGGGGTGTCCCTGGGGGCATGGGAGGGCACCTCTGGGCTCCTTCACAGCCCACAGGTCCCTTAACGCCTGCCTTTTGCAGGCGCTAAAAAACGGCACAAAAGCGGCCGTACGTCATTTTTTTTTACCCGCCCACTCCCGGGTGTGATTTTTGCCCGGGAGTATAAATCCGACGCACATGCCTCGGAGTCGATTTTTTAGACGGGAACGCCTACCTTGCATATAATTAACGCAAAGTAGGTGTCCACTCTAAAAAATGACGCTAACTCCATGGACTTTGGCGCTAGACGCGTCTAACGCCAAAGTATAAATATGGAGTTAGTTTTGCGTCGAAATTGCGTCAAAAAAAACGACACAATTCCGGCGCAAACGGAGTATAACTATGCCCCAATTGTATTTTGCAAGTTTGCGCAGTTTTTGCGTCAAAAAGCGGCGCAAACGCAGTGCTAAAAAAGTATAAATAAGGGCCTCAGTGTTTTCTTTGTTTAGCAATCCTTCAGTAGCATTTTGTTCCTACAACTTGTGTACAATATGCAGGAAAATGCCAGCAGTAAACGAGGCCCATTCTCAGCCAAGCATAGGTAACATGCAACACTTCTCTCGAACCTGAGTAGAACAGAGCAGTTTGTACATTAATTAGGGCAACAGCCCCTGATTACAGAGCCTTGGTAGTGCAAACCCCACAAACTTAACATATGTCCCACCACCTTCCCATCCCGTACAAAGGATTTAACATTCTATTGAGACACTCTGCACCAGGTTTCATATATATTAGGAGCACCATTGAGGTCATAGATCTGAAATGCTAACAAACTAACATCTGATGGAAAAGATATGAAACATAATATGTGGAAACAGTATCACAGGGTCGGAGATAAACTTCCACAAGAGGGATACACTCACAAGGCAAGCATTTATCAACCCTGCAGCCCTGGTGGAAGGGTTGGGCTTTGGGTGGCAGTGGGATCCACCAACCTCCAGTACCACGATAAGAAGACAATCCTTCCCTTTTTTCATGGTATGGTGCATGAGGCTGGGGAAGGTAAGAGGGGTATATAGCCACACAGGAGCTTTTAATCAGTGTTCTTTCTGTCAGCAGTATCTCCCAGAAACGCACCCCATGTCATGGCCTATTTATCCATTTGATCATTGAGATGATAGATCACTTACTCATATTTTGCAAACATGTGCATTTCACGCATCCATTTTTGAAGGGTAGGACATTTGTTGATTCTCCCTAATCGCAGTATGCAAAGCTTTGCCACTGCTAGCAGAGTAGCGAGCCAGCCTTGTGCAAGGTACATGAGTTCAGGATAGTTGGTACAATTATGTAAGAGCACAGCCTGGCTCGTTAATGGGCCTGAAACTTCTACCACTTCTCTAATTTGTGTTCCAAAATGCAGTCGAATAAGGAGCAAGGGATGCACAATCCCATAGGATATGACCAATATCACTTCCTGGTTATGCATCTCCAGCAGGATGCACACTGCTGTACCCCCAACACAGCCAGTCTGTGAGGGGACCGTTGCCACCGATGCAGAACCTAAAAATAGCTTAGTTTAAGGTGGGGTTCTCTAAGTGCTTTCTCGCGATTTTGCATACGATCTGCCCGATCGTCATCGTCCACATCGAGGCATATCAACCACAATGAGGGCAGTAGATTCAAGGTGGGTATTGAATAAGAAACATCTGTCAAAAGCTTATAGATGCTGGACAATACACCTTGAAATGCACCCCCTTTTCAACCATATTGTAGTATTGTGGAGTCTGTCAGGGTAGGTGGATGAGGTAATAGCGAGCTACTTTGATGCTATCTCAATCGTTGCAAGCCCCAGAACATGTATTGGGGTAGGTGATTGGGGTCTTGTAGTTCAGCGAAGGTTCTAAATCTACTTTCTTTGTGCATATGGTCCACTGTTTTGACCCCGATAACCATGAATCTCCTCCACATTGGTTGCCTACCGGCAACAAGAAAGTTGCAGTTGCTCCACAGAAGTACTCCCTTACGTAAAGTGTTGTGCTCTTTCAGTATGTATGACCTTTATGGCAAGCACATAGAGGCACATGTAAGATTGGGTTGGAGGCAAGTTTTTTTTCTGTTTGACTGAGGATGCAGTGGGTATAGGCAACCCACATCCCTCCCCCAGGGGCCTATTTCAACCAAGTGTGGTGTGTTAATAGTGTCATGTATCTTGTATCTCAGCTGAGCCAATTGAAATGACAGCCAGTAGTGTTCCACATATCCATCCCTCCTTGAGCGGTGTCAGCAAACAGTTTAGTAAGATGGCGTAGTTTCCTATCTGCCCAGGTGGATGTTGTCATTAGTTTAGTAAGTTCAGTGATTTTTCTACTTTTTAAATGTCAGTTTTTATCTCCTTTCAACACCTACGATCCCACTCTAAACTTTGTTCTTTTCAGTAAATATAACTACACTGAAAAGCACCTATTGCCACATTTATTACTGAAGTGCAAAGCTCAAATTCCATATTGTTAAAATGGTACAGGAAAAACTGACATCTGTTTGTGTTCTAGCAGATGACATATTACAATTACTGTACACAGGGGAAAAGTATTCTAATAGTCATGAGGCCTCTTAAATGTTTCTTCACTTCTTGGCACTGACATGGCTGTTTATAGTCTCGTTTTGGGCAATTACCTTCTTCTCAAATAAACATGTATGGAAAAAATATCCTGTATGCAGCACCAAAATAAATAGTCCGAAACATGTTTTACTTGTTAGCTTTTGTTTCATTAGTGAGGCTGTTCTGTTAATGCACTAGGGCCATCACCTCATTACATCCCAAACAGACGTTCTGAAGCATGCTCCCGCTCACCAGGAATGGCAGTGTGTGTTTATCTAAACTGGTGATGCTCCCTCATCTACTCTGTTTCTACTACAACCTTCTAGTGTATACCCCATACTACTTTCTGTACACTACACAGCATACAAGGGAGCTTTCTCTGGAACATGAGCTGATGTAAAGTCACATTGCAAGAGCTCCAGCCTTCAGTGGAGAGAGGTGGTCTGGGAGCTCCAAATTATGAACATTATCTAGCGGTGCAACTGCAGTAGCCATCTACTTGGTTAGCTGGGAGCCTTCTAGGAGAGCTGTGACCTCCCACTAAAGGCAGTGCCCGGCTCATTGTACCAGAGGCATTCATACCACAGTGTAAAGTCTCTAGGCGGCCCAATAGTTTTTTGCAAATAGCACACATCAGCTACCACAAGAGCCTCCAACTGCTACCAGCACTTGCCCCCTACACACCAGAGATACACATCAGTTCCATCTGCCCCTTCATGGATTTGATTGGGCGAGAGGATCTTGAGGCGTGAGAAATCATGGGGGTTGACACCATTGGTGCCTTACTTCAAAACTTCACACTCATTCCTTTCGCACAGCTGCAGGCAGACCACAACTCACCAATAGGCCACTTCATGGCATACAACACACTAGCAGCCGAAATGCAGCGCTTCTGGGAAATAGTTAGGAAAATATAAAAGGATAACCTGGTATGCCCTGGAAAGCATGGGTATGAATAATAATAAATCGTAAAAAGTGCCAACAAGTGACTTATTCAGTGGGAATAATTATTACTCAAATTTATATTAGTTGTTAGATGCTCAAAACATAACATCAAAACAAATTATAACAATCTATAATATAGGCAAACGTCACGCAAATGAATTGAGGAAGCAGGTGTATAAATACATTCAATTATATATTTTAAAGAGTGAGTAAGTATGCAAAACAAGTCATGGCAGGGTACACAAACTTCAACCTTCAGAAAGACATGGACCAGGCAACAGTCATGTAATCCAATCAGGGTGGTATAAGCCAAAGGTCCATGTGCAAGTAACCCTCTCAAGGAGCTCATATAGAAAAAATATATCCATCATGAAATATTCAACTGTTCATGAAGAGCTAATAATGAGGCGGGTTGTATGACGCTTTGGTCCAGGTATCAGGTGTCAATATGACCATCCTCAGGACTAGTAGTTTGTGTGAAGAACAATGGTCCCCCTGGGGGAAATGAAATAAGGCAAATACAATATACATCTGCATAGGACTGAATCAAGAAAAGAGCAAAATGCACAAGACATCACCACCAAACATAAAGAATAGCCATAGAGAGGTGTGATCTGTGGATAAGAAGAATCAACTCATAGAGTGCAAATTATACGTGTAGAATAAACCCTATAAAACAGAGGTTATATATATATCAACACTGAAGAAAGATAACCAAAACCAACAACACCAAATAAGATGAAAAAACAGAGCTTACTTCAAATCAAAGTTGTCCAAGAGTAGAAATGGCTTATATGAAACAAGGATTCAGAAATAATATCCTAGGGATTAATCTGCAGAAGGTGCTTGGGACTTTCAAAATAATATGATAGTCAAGCACTGCCAAAGTAACCCGAGGAGGGACAGGGAAATCTTTTAGAATGACCCAAAAGCTATGCATGAGCAGGCTATTACATTATGTTTTGAACATCTAACAACTATTATGAATTTGAGTAATAATTATTCTCACTGCATAAGTCTCCTTTTGGCAAAAAAAAATATTTCCTGGCAAATAGTTGATACTGAACCAGAAGCGCATCCTCTGGTACTTACGCTTCACACCATAGGTAGTGGTAGCAGACTCATTACATGGTTCATTGAGCCCTTGCATATCGGACACAAGACCTTGCAATCCACTAGACAGGAGTGGGAGCACAACATAGGATGTGCCCTGACAGAGAAGAAATGAGAAAGGTCTCCAGGGTACCCAACCAAACTTTTCCTGCAACGCCAGAATTCAATATATTCAGTATAAGATTATACGGCTCTGTCTCTAACTGCCCTAGATGCACATCATGCGATGTGCACATGGCCCACATTTTCAGGAGCTGCCGAATGGTGGCAATACTATGGCCCGAGGTTGCCAACATACTAGTAGGCATCATGGGGCGGAGTGGGATGTGCGCAATGGAGAGTGTACTTCTGGGTCTATTCACACACAAAAGATCAGAGAGCGCCATGAACCGCTTCCTTGACCTGGCTCTGCTGACGGTTTGGAGATCCATTGCGATGCACTGGAAAGCCAGTGTCTAACCAGGCTCACAGTTTTGTCATGCAGCATCTCTCAAATGGGGGATATGACGAATCGGTGGCCCTATGGCATTGCCATGGAATGGGACACTGCTGCACAAATTACAGAAACACTCGGAATCACCAGTGAGCTGAAAGAGCCCTTAGCCGTCCAGTTAACTATCCTGCTATCTTCGTGTCCTGCACAAACCATTGGTTTATCCTTACCCCCAACCTGTCCATGCACGAGAAATGCCCTGACTCGAAGCCTGGACGATGACGATTCAACCCTACCCATGCTGTCGGCTATGCATAGAGATTGGGAAGTCACCGCAGGGATCGATGTATATATTCCTTGCTTCTTAACTGCTTGTATTGTGAGTGCACCTGTTATGACCTGTCAGTTTACTTTGCTCTTTCATTTGTTTCTTGTTTAGAACCAATTCCTCCCATTGTGAAATACTCGCTGTTACCAGTTATTTACGGCCCTCTTTGGGAGCCACTATTATGTTCCTGCCGTTTGTAAACACGTGTTCATGATATGTATCTGTGCTGCTATGTCAAAATAAATGGAATTTGGTTAAAAATGGATGTTCTGGTAATACGATAATTTTTGTAGACGAATGCTCCCCAATATTCTATTGGTAAGCGGTTATATACAGGATGTAGCTATGTATGCATCCAACAAATCTGTACAGCCTCTGTGCCCAAAAAGAGAACCTTTTTGAAAAATTTTGACAACGTATCAAAGTGCGTTTTTTGTTTGCTTGATCCACAGCCAAGATTTTTGCTGGCCCGCAGCAGCTTCCACCATCTTAAGTCAGAAAAGTAGTAGTTAATTTTCACTCAGCCAACCTCTAGTTCTCCAACAGATGACATACATCATTCCACACACAGGCACAGAGAGGGAGCACTAAAAGGTATTGCCTTCAAAGTGCAGCTCAAACACTACTCGTTAGAAGGATTAGAAGTCTGTAGGCTAGGAACTTAAAAGGGGTTCTCTTCTGAGATCAGTTCCTATCGCGAAGCTTTCAAATGGCGGCTGTCAAGGACAGCAAGCTGTATAAAGTTCACATGTGGTACCGTATGCCGGGTACACACTTTCATTGTTGATGTTTACAGTTGCAACACTTCGCAGTGGCTAAAAACTGGAGAATAAAATAAAACGTAACACAAATATAATTCGCTGATAGTCTGTGTTTGTTAGATCAATGCTTATTCCTTAGACAAGCGACCGTCAGGCTATTTGATACACAACGCATTTCGTGCAAAATAATTTAGTTGAAATGACATGCGATTTTCCCACAAGTAATTCTTAAAATATTACACATTGGGAAGAAGTTGAAATTAATGGACGACTTAAAGGGCGTTTCCTTTAAGAATTGTGGAGAATTGATTGTAGCGCTTTTTAAAATACACATCTGCTCTTTGAAATGTTGCAAATAAACCAAACATTTCAGATAAGAACAGAGGTTGGCATCTTGGAACAAAAGTCCGAAAACAATGTTTTTTTGTCTTGCAATAAATTAAGTTTTTGTTAATAAGTTGCAGCCAGGGGAGTGGAATATCTAAAAGATTTTTGGGGAGTAGAAGGCAAGAATTGTCACGAAATATTGATGAGAAACGTTGCCCTTTTTACCGTTCATTTTCCCACATTAACATATTCAACATTTCAAACATTGCAATGCATTTTTCCTTTCAAAACTTACTTTATCGAGTACATGAGCAAAATAGTGTATGTTTTCAAAACACTAATGAGGTGGCAGAGGAAGAATCAGTCTTTCTGGGCCTAGCCTGGAGCTCTCCCTGATTTTACATTCATACCATTCAAATGAGCCACCGTCGACAGTTTAACGACTACACAATTAGGTCAGATCACATGGCTCAGTTTTGTGGGTCACTTTTGTCTGGAGATGGTATTCTTTAGTGGTGTGTCTCTGTGTTAAAACCAGGAAGATGGTAGCACAAATTAAGGGTTGTATGGTGACGAAAGTTTGCATGATCAGGAGGATAAATGAACGTTGCATGAATCACGGCACCTAACTGCATCTGTTATTTGCCATGAATATTGCATATGATCCAATATCTGAAATTTTACCGAATACATGTGTTTTACGTAGTACATTTTCAATCTAGACATTCATCTTTGGAAAACAAGCTTCGTCTACGTGGTGTTTTCATCCATTTATGACTTTCAGGAGTATATACAAGTTTTAAATCAATCTCAAAGAAATTTCGCAAATTGGAAATATAATATGGGATAACAGATATCTACAAGGTAGCTGTTTCCACTGAGGAAACATGCAAAACATTGCCTAAATGTGTACGGTAAATGCAATAAAGATATAGCTTAAGTTTAAAAACAGTATAATACATTTTCCAGTAGATCCACCTCATGCCATCAGCTCAAAAATATAAACAAAAGGGAGCTTCAGGTTAGCTCAGTTTAGCCATTGGTTGCTTTAGATAACCCCATTAGCCCTGCTTGTTCAAAGTGTCAGTTATGAGGAAAGTGGTATTTTCTTTTTACTGTCCTGCTGTTATTTTATTTGGTATTAGATGCATTAGATCAATTAAGGGCTGTTTCCCGTAAAAGTCGTGGACAGTGAAGAGATCAGACACTGTAATGACTGTGTGTTGTTCTCATTTATGTTACCACTCAGATCACCATCTTACCCAGAAACTCATGTCCTGCTCATGATTGACTCTCAACAGCTACCTTTAATTATAAACATCCCTCTGGAAGAGGAAAAACCTGCTCATGCTTATCCACTGAGCCTTTCACCAGGGCCGCCCACTGCACATCAGGCTTGGAGCTTAGCCTAGCCCAGCCAGTCAGGCAGAAGGAATGCTTTCCTGTTGTACCACCTGGCTGCCATGTTTGTGAGGGGCACACTGCAGGTTACATCTGTAATGGTTTATTAGAGTGGAAATAAAGGCACACTGGAAAAATCCATCTTTGGCGTTTCTAAAAATAATTTGACATATAATGATCCACAAACTCTAAACTGAATGTCTTCAGTTTGGCTGCCAGATTCACAATTGTCTCAAAATAACTATAACTTACATGCAATTTATATGCCAATAAGTGTCTGTAATTTTTTTAATTAATATGAAGAGCACCTATGCCAAAATGATGATGGTATGTAATCATACCTCCACTTTATATCAACAGATCTTACTTACCAGGATGTACTGAAACAGTAATAACTACATTACTTACAATGTTCAAGAGAACACTAACAATAATACATTTATCAAAATCAACACTGTGGTAGGTTTATCAGACAAATACAAGAAAATCTCCCGTCAAAAAACACTGAAGAAACCCACTGTGAGGAGTATCTCCATTCAAAGATCTCTATTGTGAAAGGCCCTCTCGCCTCACATATAATGCTCAACTAATGAATATGAAACACAATGTACATATGCGCAATGGACATCATTATGTCTAGCCCATGAGGTTGACAATGTCTAAAGCAAAGAAAACCAAGTGTTACTAAATCTCAGCTAAGCTGGACAGACAGTTAAGCCACACAGGTGTACAATGCGGAAGACATTGTTGTACTCATCCAATTTGGAATAACATTGATGAAAAAATATGTCCATAGCTTGAAAGCAGAACTGTGTGCATAATATTGTTTAAAACTTTAAAGTAATGTGTTAAACTGACGGGTGTAAGAATGAGCAGTAGCACTCCCTCACTCCAAGGCCTACCATTACTGCTATCACGCAGACACAGCAATGCCCAAAAGAGTCCCAACATCCACTCCTGTGCCTGGACCAGCAGTAGCTTTTCAGCAGTGTCTTCAGCAGACACATGATCATAATTCTGCAGAAAGCATCAACTACCCGAATCTCACACCCTACAACCAAGACAATTGGCTCCCTTCTAATCCCTAGTATCATCACCAGTACCAGAGCGGATAGCTTTCTTCTTGGACATTATCAATCATGTCATACCTTGTGAAACCACTTAATGGCCCAGTTAATATAGCTTTCCAAACAATTTATCACAATACCATTGTCAAAAACGGTTTGGAAGTGGCATTGCAATCAGGGGATTCTAGGCTTCAATCAATGTGATTGAGTTTTTTGACTCTGGGATCCCGGTGCTGAACTACTAGGGGCAGAGTGCGGTTACAGACCCAGAACTCAGTAACTCACTAAACAATTCCAAATAACATGATTGTCCAGTCTTAGCAAGAGAAAGTGCTTTATGCTACATAACATGTAAAACATACTGTACAAATCAATAGAGCATAACACTTGGGGGAATACTACTACTACGGAAACTAGACAGATATTGTTTCACAGTGTAATAAATGATTGCGTTTTGACCATTTCTTTGATCCCGAGGGCAGTCCGTGAGCTTCCTTTACCACAATGCAGTATCCCTATGGGAGGCCCATCACAGATTAGCAGTTTTAATGGCTGTCTATGTGTTGGTGCTATCCTCAGCAGCACTGTTTACTTAAAGATACGGTGGAGGTAGACCTGTCCCAAGAAGGTGCTACTCATCAGTAGCAAGTCTACTCACAGCTCCTTTGTTTTTCTGGCCATGTCTACTCTCCTTTGCTCCTGCTGGCTTTCAGATTTGTCATGGTTGGGCCAGGTAAAGTCACGGAGCCACATGATACAGATACAGGCTCAAAGAAATGCTAACGTGGGTCCCGGGTTCAATATGCCACTGGATTCAAGCTACCCTGGCTGATAAAGGTTGATACTCTGAAACAGGTCCCAGGCTGCTTGTTTCCAGTCCAGGGAGGACCTGTCTTGGCTGTTCGGGCTGGACTGTTCCCATGGGGAACAGGGTCAAGACTTATTTGCATATGGCTAGGTCCAAAATGGAGATGGCATGGTGAGCAAAAAAATTGATGAATTAAACCCAGATCTGTGAGTGGGGATAAATATTTGATTGGCTGCGCATTCCGTCCATCATTTGTGTTTGTTTGCTTTTGTCATCCTAAGTGTGCCGGGTATGCCCAGGCGTGGGACCCAGGCTCACTATGCCACTGGATTCAAGCTAGCCTGGCTGATGAAGGATGATACCCTTAAGGTAGGCCCCATATCTCTTTTCTTTCCATTTACTCTCCTATTTATACGGAGTAGGTTCTCCTTATACTCTATGAGGCTTAGGGATCCGAGGCCCTGACAAATGCCCAGAGACCTTCCTAGGCTCATCACAGAGGGCAGAAACATGTTGGCAATTGACTGTTAGATAGGCAGCCCTGTGAGTCCTTGCTCTCACAGAGGTGTCCCACTTTGTTTTTAATCACACCAACAGATACCATTATTAAAAGTGTACTCATACAGGTGACTGTCTAGGTTTTTTAAGTATACCTTAGGTTAGCTGGATCCCATATCATTACAGATTAGTTAAAATTTACACACTCCCTCCTGTTCCTTTAACAGTGAGGTTGAGTCCGCCCAGGTGGCACTGTCCTACCTGGGTGGGGCTATGTGGTCATATGATGAAGCATGACACTACATAGTGTGTGAGACCACCTAGTCCATAAAGAACACTTTCCCTCCTCACATACAACACATGAATCTCCACAGCATTTAACAATACTGTTTCACCTAGTAAGGTCTCAGAGCCACAGGGGTTTACTCCCCCTGTTGATAGCTCCATAATAATAAGTGAACCCCACACTCCTTTGTGTAATGATGAAGGATGATATTCTGAAACCGGACCAAGGATGCTTGTTTCTGCTGCAGGGAGGACCTGGCTAGGCAGTTTGAGCTGGACTGTTCCCACTGGAAACAGAGTCAAGACGGATTTGCATATGGCTGGGTCCAAACTGAGGTGGCATGGTGAGTAAAATAATTGATGGATTAAACCCAGATCTGTGACTGGGGGGGTGTATGTTTAATTGGTTCTGCATTACATCCATCATTTGTGTTTCTTTGCTTTTGTTGCCCTAAGTACTCAGGTTAATCCCAGACGTGGGTCCCAGGCTCACTATGCCACTGGATTCAAGCTAGCCTGGCTGAGGAAGGGTGATACCCTGAAACCGGTCCCAGGATGCTTTTTTCTAGTCCAGGGAGGACTTGGCTTGGCAGTTCAGGCTGGACTGTTCCCATGGGAACAGGGTCAAGACTGACTTGCATATGGCTTGGTCCAAACTGGGGTGGCATGCTGAGCAAAATAATTGATGGATTAAACCCAGATCTGTGACTGAGGGTGAATGTTTGATTGGTTCCACATTCTGTCCATCATTTGTGTTTGCTTTTGTTGCCCTAAGTGCACCGGGTATGCCCAGACGTTGGTCCCGGATGCACTGTGCCAGTAGATTCAAACTAGCCTTGCTGATGAAGGGTGATACTCTGAAACTATTCCCTGGATGTGTGTGTCCGGTCCAGGGAGGACCTGGCTTGGCAGTTCGGGCTGGACTATTCTCAAGGGGAACAGGGTCAAGACTGATTTGCATATGGCTGGGTCCAAACTGGGGTGACATGGTGAGCAAAATAATTGATTAATTAAACCCAGATCTGTGATGGGGTGAATGTTTGATTGGTTCCACATTCCTTCCATCATTTGTGTTTGTTTGCAAATGAAACCCTGGCCTGAAAAAGACAGGATCATACCTGGATAGCCACGGAGTAAGAGGGTGTTCCAGTGGCCAATGGATGGGAAGTTAGAAGTGGCAGTATAGCGGACCTTTGAAGTGCTTGCCCTAGTGTTCACGTGTCATAGTGGTGTACTCCACAGCATTGTACACATTTATTTAGACCACCAAATAATCACCAGCCATGGTTGCAGTCAATCAAGTGCATATGGAGGCAGGGGAGACCTGATCAGGGTCTGGAAGGTCCCAGCCTGACAGAGCTTCTTACTTGACTAATGATGAAAACAGTTTCTTCCAGAAACCCCAGCAACATCTCCCAGACGATGGAAATGGGCCAAGGTCTTCCCAACGCACAACTGAGGACAGCTAGGACAGGTTCTTTAATGCACGGTGCACATTGCTTCACCACGTGGCTTTGCAGCATTGTTCTCTCCCAGTACTTCGCAATGCAGTAATTGCCATTACTTTCTTGTGCAGTGTTTCCTCTCTTTGGCAGGCTCCTCCACCAGTCAGTGATCACTGGGTTCTCTTCTGGGCAGACTTCTCCTACAGGGACACCTCCAACACCCATTTCTGAGTAGAATGGCGGTCTTCTCATGCAATGTAGGTACTCAGCACTGGGAAGCCGTCTGTCAAGGACACCAACTCTGATCTCGGTGGATTCTCCAACACCCTGCTGGGTGTCACCTATCATGGTCACCAAGCAATACTGGACCACCTACTTTAGTTTCAGTCTCAAATCAACATTCATCTACTGATATCTGTACACATTCACCCAGACACCAATTCATTCATGTATCTACGTACTTCCGTATTTCCGTATGCCCGTGTGTGTGTTGACTGAGTACATGTGCCAATATGTATGTGATAACGCAGATATACTAATTAGAAATTATTAATGAATGTTTAAGTAGCTTGAGTAATTAACTTGTACGTTTGAAAATGTGCCCTCGAATAGTGGCTGCCAGCACTCACAAATTATATTTAAAAAGTGACTAAACATGTGAAATGTTGAAAATGCATTGAAAACAATGTAGTAGTATGTCATATTGAGATATGTAACATATGTTTGCAATATTTTATAGAGCTAACTTAGCCGAAGATGTGGCCTAGTTTTTCCAGGCCTTCTGCAGAAGTCGAATATTAACGCGCAATGTAGAAAAAGCTAATGTGCTGGACTGACCATGAACCGCTCATTGTTTAAAATAAATCTGCTCAGCTAAAATCCTATGCGTGAACCACGAACAGGAGATGACAGAATAAAAGTTTGTATCCAAACCAGTGTAAAGCATACTGGATGTACTTTCCCAGGGCTTGAACAGTGGAGACACTGACTGGAGAAGAAGATGCAACATTTTCGATGCCTGACGATCCGAATGATGAGGACATTATAAAGTGAAGCAATCAACTATATGGGAACTGTGTAATGTTAGAATTCATAGAATAGGAAAACAAGGGCTATTGGGTAATGCAAAATCTTGTGAATAATTGACCAATTAGAAATTAGGGAATAGTCTGGGTGACTTTAATATAATGACGCGACAGGAGGGGAGAGTTCAGATGTTAGGTGCAGATGTCCAGAGAGAGACTACGAAATTGAAGAGATTTGAGATTCTGTCATTGGGCTCATGCTCTTGAGAGCCTGATGAGATGCTGATCGATTGGTGACCTGAAGATGAAGACTGATTTTGTTGCTGATCCATACCATGGATAGGTAGCTATGACAATATGACTGAATTACCTTTTGTGCCTTTTCTTTCTAGGCACCATCTGCGCTGCCAAATAGTTTTTCTCTTAGCTAGATGTTTTTCCAAATTTATGTTCTAAAACTATTTTCACATGAAATCCCACATGCTAATGCTAATCTGGGTTAGATGAGGTTACTATTTGTTGGACTTTTTTGCTTATGCAGGGTCATCCCCAATCTTTTTGCCTCCTCCCTCCGATTTTTTCTGACCTGTTGCTGTTGGTTTTTGAACTCTGAGCACTTTACCACTGCTAACCAGTGCTAAAGTGCATATGCTCCCTGTGTAAATTGTATTGTTGATTGGTTTATCCATGATTGCCATGTTTGATTTACTAGTAAGTCCCTAGTAAAGTGCAGTGGAGGTACCAGGACCTGTAAATCAAATGCTACTTGTGGGCCTGCAGCACTGGTTGTCCCACCCACATAAGTAGCTCTGTAATCATGTCTCAGACCGCCATTGGAGTGTCTGTGTGCGCAGTTTTAACTGTAAATTCGACTTGGCAAGTGTACCCACTTGCCGGGCCTAAACCTTCCCTTTTTTACATGTAAGGCACCCCTAAGGTAGGCCCTAGGTAGCCCTAAGGGCAGGGTGCAGTGCATGGTTCAGGTGGGACATATAGTAATGTGTTTTATATGTCCTGACAGAGAAATATTGTTACATTTGTTTTTCACTGTTGCAAGGCCTGTCCCTCTCATAAGTTAACATTGGGGCTACCTTTAAAACTGATTAAAGTGTAGATTTCCTTTGGGAGCGGATGGACATGTGGAGTTTGGGGTCTCTGAGCTCACAATTTAAAAATCCATTTTTAGTGAAGTTGATTTTAAGATTGTGTGTTTGAAAATGCCACTTTTAGAAAGTGGGCATTTTCTTGCTTAAACCGTTTCTATGACTCTGCCTGTTTGTGGATTCCCTGTCTGGGTCAGTTTGACAGTTGGGCTGGTTGCACCTCACACTAGACAGTGACACAAAAGGAGCTGGGGTGTAGTCTGCATTTCCTGATGAACCATCTGTGCTAGCAGGGAGGGGAGGAGTGGTCACTTACACCTGAAAGGGCTGTGCCTGTCCTCACACAATGCCGTCTCCGATCCCCAGGTGTATGTCTGGGGCCTGGCCAGGGAAAGGCAGGATTTCACATTCAAAGGAGACTTTACTTTGAAGTAGGCCTACTTCAAAGGAGAAATTGGGTATAAGAAGGGCACCCAAAACCACAGACCTTAGATAATTTCTTTTCATCAAGAGGAAACTCTGCCTGGAGAAGAGCTGAAGAGCTGAGGAGAAGTGCTGCCCTGCCTGTGACTGTGCTTTGTGGAGCTATCCTTCAGTTGCTGTTTCTGCCAGAGTAAGAGGGCAAAGACTGGACTTTGTGTGCCTTCCATCTTGTGAAGAAATCTCCAAGGGCTTGATTTAGAGCTTGCCTCCTGTTGTTTGAAGTCTCAGGGACAGCAAAGACTTCTTTCTGCCAGCACCTGGAGTCGCTGGAGAGACTCCTGCTCTGACAGGTGGTGCCCTATCCAGTCCCTGGGCCCTTGAAAGGAAAGGTGGTGGAAATCCAAGGAAATCAACTTCGGACGACTTCGGACATGACACCATTGCTGAATCCGGTGACGCCGCCTGCAACCAACTCTGTGATCTTCGCTGGAATGTGACGACCTTCGCAGGCCCGATGCTGCTGCAGCACCGCTGAAGATCGCAACTCTGTGGAAGTCGCCATACCACGTCATGACCTACGCCATTTGAAGTGCGCGGATTCAACGTTTCGCACAGACGCCGCGATCCCAGACTTCGCACATCGACTTGTTTTCACTCTTCACCAAAGGTACTGTACTTGGGGGTCTATGTGACTCCGTGTCCGGCGCCGCTAGTGTCGGCTTGTTGGGAACGACTCCGTCATGATGCCGTGTTAACACCTCATTGAATCATCTTGTGTTTCTAAGCGCTATTTTTGAGTTTAATCTTTAAAAGTTCATAACTTGACTTCTGTATGACGTATTTTTGTCGTTTTGGTCTTGTTTTGTTTAGATAAATATTTCTTAATTTTCTAAACTGGTGTTGTGTCATTTTGTAGTGTTTTCATTAGGTTACTGTGTGCGTTGGTACACATACTCTACACCTAGCACTCTGAAGTTAAGCCTACTGCTCTGCCAAGCTACCAAGGGGGTAAGCAGGGGTTAGCTAAGGGTGATTCTCTTTTATCCTGACTAGAGTGAGTGTCCTTGCTTGAACAGGGGGGTAACCTGACTGTCAACCAAAGACCCCATTCCTAACACTATTCAAAAGACATTGACATATAAAGTGACAAATGATTGACGGACTAATTTGCTGAACTCTGCTACTCATGTTGACGTATTCACCTTTGATTCATTTGTTGGCTTATGCTGAAGCGTTAGAATGTATTTTGTCTCAAGTTTTGATTCTATTATCTTATTGGTGGTCACTAATGAATTAATCTTGATTTGATTTGAATAAAGTTTGAATTAACCCCATGACTTAGTATTGTAACCAATAGGGAAATAAAATTGATAAAATGCATATTGAGTTGTGGTTATTCATGACAGAATGTCATGGTGCGATGTTATTAACTGCTGATTAATGATTTGCTTAAGGGCTATTGAATTGTGCATTGATTATAGATGAACATTGGTTACTTCGTAGCTAGGATACTCCATGTGAATCAAAAGGTTTATCAACCTATACGCGTCCCCTTATAAGTTTCCTTACTAAGGGCCAGGCGCGCTAGCAGTTTTTGGTAGAAGCTTGATGGTTAGTTTCCTTGGAGAACTAGTTATGTGGTGACCAATGGTTATGGTGGTAGCTTGGATTAGGGTTAGTTGTTCATTATTACTGTGATTTGGATTTTGTTTTTCGTAATGGCAATTGTAGCAAGAATGATGTCCCTTTAGCCCCAGAAATGACTTACCCAGATCCTGGAACCTGCAAGTAGAGATGGGTATGTTCTTGGTGTTTTAGTGATAGTGTGAAAGTGGTAGATTGTGCTTTCAAAGGCTTATTCAAATTGCAGGTGAATTGTGACGTATGTGAGGGAAGTAGGGTGTCTGCGTACTCCAGTTGAGGTTTAGTAGGAGTGTGCGTACTCCGCAGTATGAGAGTAGGGAAGTCATCGAACTTCACATGTGTGTGGTGCTTTGTGCTCAAAATTATCCACATGGTTGTTGGTGACGTACGGGCCCTGCGTGGTCTAAGACTCCCGGAGTATATTGACAAGTGTAGGAGACACTTGGTTATGTGTTGTAATCTGAAAGGTTTGGTAGTTTGATTGGGCGTGGTCAACAAGTTGGTCTGTGTAACAAGAGAGTAAGAGAAATTTTTTACTGAGATTTGGCAAGTCCTATGTGCACCAGGACAGATCCATTGATCAGTTGAGAGTAACATTTGTGGGTCAAATTTTGCTTGCGAATGTGGGAGACTGAGAAAGATGAATAGCTGCATGAGCGAAAGGGCCATCAGTGAAAATCAGTAAGTTCTCTGAAGCGATTGTGTACCTTCCTGTAGTAAACCAGCTGATTTGTTTTGGTTATTGTTTTTTGGTTAAGTGCTCGCAATAATTTGCAGTAGTTTTGTGTGAATTGAAGACTAGGAGAACGAGCCACAAGACTTTGTCAGCTGCAGTGTGTGAGTGTGACATCAGAGTGAGCCGCGCTGGGATAGGTTGGTTAGTAAGAAGAGTCACGAGCGGATTGGCAGCTGTCCGTGAGAGACAATTGGTTGAGACAGCGGGTGAATTGAATCTTGGGAGTAAAAGTTATTTCCTCAATTGACTTAAATACACAAAGATAGAAAAGATGAAATTTTTCAAAGCGTCTAGGAGTGCCAATAAGGGTGATACATACATTAAGGCGACAGTAAGGGAGCCTACCCCAACGGAAAATTCTCCGGCTTATATTGTGATGGAGGAGTGCGGTGACGCGCCATGTCTTCAGTTAAAGCAGTGGTGAAAATTGACAGATAAACAGGGAGCTTCAGCATTTCCGGAGCATGGAACGTTTAATTTGATAATTTTGGATCAGTTGCGGATGATATTGTATGAGGCAAAGCGTCACAGTTTGAGGCATTAGTGGTTTGGGAGCTCATAGTGAGACAGCAGCAGGAAATCAAATTCCAGAGAAGAATACAGAAGGTAGAGAAGTCTCTAGCAGAGGCAATATGGGATTGGGAACAGAAGAGGTGGAGAACAGCAACACTGCAGGGTATTAAATTGTTTCCTGCTATCACAGAGGAAGATGAGTCGGAAGGGAAAGAGGAGACTAGCAAAAGTGATAAGAGCTCGTCAGGGAGTAAAAAGAAGAAAAAGTCTTAGATAGTGGTAGAAGACTCAGATGTTGAGGATCTTATTACTCAGATGTTGAGTGAACGACTGCCACCATATGCGGTGCATGAGGAGGGTCCAAGTACTAGTTCTGCTCTAACTGCCCCAGCTCAAGTGTCAGGGACAGCAGGACCAGTGCAAGCAGATAATGGACATGTACAAGGGATACTGCAGAGGACTCCTAATACAGTCTACATTGGTAGTCCAGGCGCAGATGCACTCACTACTAGTACTGAGAATGTATCCAGAGATACCGATTCTCAAGATAACCTCGAATTTAGTGGTACACACGGAGCAAGTGGTTCTGAGGCCGATGCTAATTCAGAATGAGCCGACTCCAATGTTGATGCCTCAGGCACAGCCACAGGGTTTGCCAAAGTTCACACCAATGACAGGGACACAGTCAGATGTAACACCAGTAATGAATCAGAGTATGGGAGTAGCCCTTCCACAAAATGCGGGTGTCAGAGTGGCACCAGATGCCATATCGTTGCCAATTACTGTTGGTCCAGCAGTACCATTGTTTGCGCAGAAGAAGCCAATTACAGGGGAACAGGGCAAAATGACACAAAGCCTTGTGAGGAGGGGGGTGAGAGAGCATGTGCCGGTGGTTTCATCTATGGGTCAGACCTTTGATGGATCAAGGCCATTAATGGACCTTAGTCCCCTTGTTGCACTTCCAGATGCCATAAAGGGCCCAAGTGTAAGCCAGAGCTTGAAACTTTTGACACCGCAAACTCCAGGTGCCATTTCCAAACGCAAGTAATGTTTCATTACAGGGACTGACAGCACAGCAGTTAAATTAGTAGTTAGATAGTCTGAATACCCCACAAACCACGTCCAAGGGTGAAGAGCAGATGGATTGCGTAAGACTGGCAACGGAAATGACTGAACTAGTTGAGGGATCAATGGGAGTGAATAGGTTAGAATCCTATACTGAAGAAATGCTGAGATACTTGTGTCTGGGAATCACAAGAGAAGTGGGCAAACTACATCAGAAATTGGCAGATTTGGCAGAGAAGCATGACATAGAAATTGAGAAAACGAAGCATTTGAAAGGGACTTACAGGTTAGATTTTGAAGCAAAGGATTTTGAACATATGAGATCAGCTGGGATGAAAGCGCATCTTAAAGAATTATTGCAGAGTTCCCAGATCTGGGGAGCATTAGAGAAGTGGGAAGACAGATGGGCAAAGAAGAAGGATAAACGAAAATGAGATTCACAAGAAGGGTCTGAATGAGTTCAGAAAGAAAATAATCTAGTAAAATGTTTACCAATAAGGGAAATTCCAGGAGGACAATTTGTTCATGTTCCTTGGCACAGAAGTGATATTCTGTCATTCACAAATGATTATCAAAATCTGAGGGAGAACCGGTTGAATTGTACCAGCAGACAGATAGATTTGTGAAGCTTTAGAAATGTCTGTGAGAAGACCCAAATACTCTGATGGAGATAGTGGTTCCAGCTGATTTGTGGGTTGAATGCAAAAGAGCTGTAGATTGGCCAACGAGTGAGCCAGAGAGGGATAGGACTACAGGAGCACCATCACCCGAAGTAATGAAGCATTATTATGAGGTGACTGAATTACTGAAGACAAGGATTTTGCCTATAAATATTGATTGGCAGAGAATTGACAGGACAGTACAGGAAGTAAAGGAGTTGATACATACATACTATGAAAGATTGTTGAAGGCATTCAAGGAGTATAGTGGTAAGGAAGACATGTTACACTTTGTGTTCAGGTTTGTGGAAGGATTGAGACCTGAAATAGTTCAGATGATTAAGAGTCATTTGATTTGTTGTCAAGCAAAGCAGATTGATGAGGTGTTGCAGTATGCAAAATACTGTAGTGATGAAATTGAGTTAAAACAATAGAAGTTGAAGGAAAAAAGTATGGTGATGCATAATAAGGCAGCTCAAAGAGGAGTGCAGGGAGCTTTGGTGCAGCAGATACCACAGCAGCAGGGAACTGTTATGTTCCAACCTTAGGTGAGAGGTGGAGGACGTGGGATTAATATGAATTGTGGTCCAGATTTGAATACGGTAGTGGTTCAAAATGATGTGCAAGGGATGAAGAAGATGTTACTGTGTCATCTTTGCGGATACATGGGACAGTGGTGATGTCAATACATTTCAAACTGTAGAAGTCCCTAGAATGACAATACTTAAGCCGAATTTTCTGAATAACATGAATCAAATGCAGAATTTTCAACCCATACAGCAGATGCAAATGCCTCGTGCACAAACGACACAGTTGCAACCAATGCAGTAGCAGGTTCCTATGGGACCGAGAGAGCAAATGCAGATACCTCAAGCCCCGATGGAGCAGCAACAGATGATGCTTACTCAACAGGTCAAAGGTCAGAGACAAGACAGAAGTAGTGACACAGTGCACCAATTCCCATTACACAGTGAGAATGAAACAAACAACAAATGGATGTGTTATAGTTCGGATGAGGAGCCATGCATGCTTTCAGCATCCCTAGAGGCAGATCAGAGAGGACTTTTTATGAGGGGAAAGGTGATGGGTCTTAGGGTCTCATTTCTAGTGGACACATGAGCTACACGCTCTACAGGGAGAAGTGCAGAAGTGCAGAAGTTCCAAACTTACCTTCAGGGACTGCATACGTTTGTAGTCTGTGATTCTAGTCCAGTATCCCTACTGGGAAGGGACTTATCGTGCAAGACCAGCTGTTCGATTAATTGTTCAACTGCTGGAATAGAAGTTCAAATGAATAGAGATGAGGAGGAAGAACAAACTCCTGAAACTGAGAATTAAACCACTAATGAAAAATACTTGTTGATTGAATTTTTCCCAATGTTTACTGTGAAAGGATTACACACAGACTTGCAGAGAACAGTGCAGGAAAATGTGTGGGACATGACAGGTAAAGAAGTGAGTTTCATCAAGGGTGTAGAGCCGATTAAGACCATTTTGAAGCCAAATGTAGTATTCCCACAGCTTCCACAGTATAACATGGCACAAGATGTTCTGATGAAAGCGGTGCAGATAATTGGAGATTTTCTGAAACAAGGGGTTTTGAAAGAAGTGTTGAGCAGTCCATGTAACTCACCGATAATGGGCTTGAAGAAACCATGTGGGAAAGTATGAATTGTGCAAGACTTGCAAAAAGTGAATGACATGGTGGTCAAGTGTAGTCCTGTGGTGCCAAACCCAGGGTAATATTGTTTCAGATTCCATGCGATGCAGAATGGTTCACAGTGATTGATTTATCACAAGTTTTCTTTTCTGTGCCTCTTCATGAGGATAGTCAGTTCCTTCTTAGTTTGAAATTCCTAGACAGAGGCTACAGCTGGTGCAGGCTTCCTCAAGGGTACACGGAGTCACCATCCTTGTACAGTCAGATTTTGAAAAATAATTTGGAGTCATTAGAATTGCCATACCAATTGACTCTCATGCAATACATTGATGACCTACTGATTGCATCCAAAATGAGGAACGAGTGTAAGTACCACTCGATTGCCCTGTTAAATCATTTGGGAAAATTCAGACATAAAGTGTCACCTTTGAAACTGCAGTATTGTCAGAGGTCACTGAAATACTTGGGACACCAAATTGAGAAAGGGTCAAGGAGAATTTCCAGAGAAAGGATTTCAATGATATTGCAGAGATGGCCCCCGACTTCACAGAGAGATGTAAGGATATATCTGGGAATGGTAGGTTATTGTCATCAATGGATTCCAAATTTTGATGAGATTGCCAAACTGTTGCATAAGGATGTTACAGATCCCATTACTTTAGACCAGGATCAGATGAAAGCGTTCACTGAGTTGAGGAAGAGTTTGTGCAGGGCTCCAGAGTTGGGAATGCCTGATTACACGCAACCTTTCACATTGTTTTGTCATGAACGTGATATTTGCTCTTTGTCTGTCTTGACACAGGTCTATGGAGGTGCTTATCGCACAGTAGCCTATTTTTCAGCTACCTTGGACCCAGTTGCAGCAACCTTACGGGGTTGTTTGCTTGCAGTTGCCACAGTTGGTCAAAGCCTTTCACAATGCGAGGGAGTAGTGATGGGATACCCTCTGACGGTAATGGTACCTCATTCAGTTGAGGTTTTACTGAAAAGAACGAAAACACAGTATTTGACTGGTGCCAGACTGACAAGGTATGAGACAAGCATTCTAGGTGCTCCAAATGGAACATTGAAAAGATGTACATTGCTGAACCCGGCAACATTACTTCCAAGTGATACTGTTGAAATTGAAAAACAAGAAGACATTGAGCATGATTGTCTTGAGGTAACTGAGTTGTGCACAAAACCAAGACCTGATATCAGAGATACATGATTAAAGGAAAATGACCGAATTGTCTTTGTTGACGGTTCCAGTCCCAGAGATGGTACAGGAACATTGAGAGCAGGATATGCTGTGTGCACAATTACAGGTACTTTAGAAGCTTCTTGGTTTCGAGGTGTATATTCTGCACAAGTAGCAGAATTGGTATCTCTTACTAGAGTGTGCTATGTATCTGCAAGATTGAGAGGTACCATCTAAAAAGATAGCCAATATCGATTTGGAATTGTCCATGATTTTGGTCAGTTGTGGTTGCAAAGAGGTTTCCTAACTTCTACTGGTAAACCAGTAGGAAATGGTGACAGAATTCAAGAGTTGCAGTATGCAATACAGCTAGCTGAGGAAATTGCTGTGGTGGTAAAATGCAGTACACATCTAAAAAACAGGATTATGTGTCACTGGGAAATGGATATGCGGATCAAGTCGCAAGCTTTTGTGTAATGAACTGTATATCATTCAAAGACAAATGGTAACTGATGTCAGAAGAAGATAATACATGTAAAGGTTTTGCATTAAAAGTGATTGTTACATTAGAAGAATTAAAAACACTACAAACTAATGTTGGCAAAGAAGAGAAACAACTTTGGTCCAAATTAAAATGTGTTCAAAGGCCTGATGAGATATGGGTTTCCGTGGAAGGTCAGATGGTCCAGCCAAATAGTTTACTGTCACAAATAGCCAGGTACTACCATGGTCAGGCACACATTGGGATGGATGCCATGGTACGTCTGTTTAAAACTGACTTATTCAATCCTAAGTTTAGACAGGCAGCAGAAGCAGTATGTCATCGCTGTATAATTTGTCAACAATTGAATGTGGGAAAAGGGACAGTGGTGAATTTGAGCCACACTGGAAGAGCAGGAGGTCCATTCAGTAGAATGCAATTGAATTTCATTGAGATGCCTGTGTGTGGAGGTTTGGAGTACGTGTTGGTGATTGTGTGTATTTTTAGTCACTGTAATGAAGCATACCCCACAAGGAGGAATGACTGTCTCACAGTAGCAAAGTTATTGCTTAGGGAGTTGATACCACGTTTTGGGTTTCCGATCTCTTTAGAATCAGATAGGGGAACTCACTTCAACAACGAGGTGATTAAACTCTTGTGAGCAGTAGTAAATTTTGAGCAGAAGTTGAATTGTAGCTATCACCCTGAAGCATCAGGACTAGAGGAACAGATGAATGGTACCTTGAAATCAAGAATTGCTAAGATGTGCGCAGCTACGAATCTGAAATGGCCAGATGCATTGCCTTTGGTGTTGATGTCGATGAGAAATACACCTGACAGGAAGACAGGTCTATCGCCCCTACGAGATCCTCTTGGGCAGAGCAATGAGATTACCAGCAGTTCCAGCCAATGCACTTGTGAACATTACAGATGATGTGGTGTTGGTTTACTGCAAGGGTATGGCTAATGTGGTTCGTTCTTTCTCTCAGCAGGTGAAGGGCACTACTCTGCCACCCATCCACGATCCAGGGCACAATCTGAGAACCGCCGACTGGGTCGTTGTCCGAAAACATGTTTGCAAGACGTGTTTAGAGTCATGCTGGAGAGGGCCTTACCAGGTGGTCCTAATAACTACGACAGCCGTGAAGTGTGCAGGACTCCCGAAATGGATTCACGCAAGTCATACGAAGAAAGTGGCATGTCCACTGGATCATGAAGAAGCGTTGTTGAGAGCACCAACAACAGTGAAACAGGTTGTCGTACCTAAACCAGAAAAAGAACCAAGAGAGCCTGAAATTGAACAAGCCCTTGTGGAAGACAGTTCTATTACCCCTGTGAGAGTCGAAAGTGAAGAATTACAGGAGGATGCAGAAGAATCAATCCCCACAGATACAGCAGTGTTGCCTCTCTCAGTAGGGGTTCTCCCAGAAGCAGATGGTGCTGAGAAGCAGACAGAGCAAGTGCCAGACCAAGAAGGGGAAGGAGTTGAGACGGATCAAACTCAAGGTGATCCGACTCCTCCTGAGCCTGTTGCAGGTCCATCAAGAGAAAACACCATAGAGAAGGAGAAGGAAAAGAGTCCAATTCTGAAAAGAATATTAACAGAAGGATTGAGAAAAGGAGATAATTGGCCTGAATCGCAAGTAGAGAAAAGAAAGGAAGTGGTCATAAATGAAACAATAGAGGAAGAAGTAGATACTACGAGGAAAGAAGAATTGAGTGAAGGAGAACTAAGTGGTGATCGAAAGTTGAAAAGAAAGAGAATAGCAAGTCAGCATTATATAGGTCCTGAATGGATGTATGCAACTACTAATGAATGGCAACACAAGTTTATGTCCTATTTTTTGGTAGAGAGGTTCTGAGTCAGTATTTTGATGTAACCTGAAGGTGAAGAAGGAGCTGAATTGTTGAACCAATCTGACAAAACCTTAAAGAGACCGTTGAAAATAAACCGGAAGAGACATTGATAACCTGATTTGACATTAAAAACCCAGATGTCACAAGCTGCTAATAAATTTTGACAAAGGAAAAGGGTCCTGAATGTGAGACTGGACTGTGAGAGAAGACTTTTTCCCCCTATTTTTAACTTTTACTGCACTTATATGAGTTGCTTCTGCTTTCTGATTCTTTACAGATCATGGCTGAGTTGAATAACCAAGTTAGGAATGCTAGGCGCCGTAAATATATGAGCATTGGATTGGCGATTATGTGTGGGATTTTGTTTATAGTAGTGATTGTGGGAATGTCTGTTCTTGATGCAAGAGGAGCCATCCATACTACTGCTGTTGAAACTACTGCACTAACGGCTCTAGAGAAGTTTAAGTTAGATGAGAAATATTTGCATGACTATACTAATGCTCAAGGAGAGCTTTCTTCTAATGTCTTCTATCGCTTGTTGAGTGAGTATGTTGAGACGATGGATGCAAGGGATTGTCTTGTGTGTACATAAATTCCTTCATCAGTAGAGGGGGAAGTTACGTACCACAGGCTACCATTAACCTACGTGATAAGCTGTAGTCTGCTACTAACAAGATTCTATGATCAAGAGTATATACAGTATTTTTACACTAATTATGACCTGGTGTATTTGTTTGTTCCTAATATTAGGTAGATGAGTAGAGTAGCTAAGGATCATGATATAGTATGGATTAAAGGATTCTTTGAGCCTACACTAACATTTGGAACTGCTTACGCTCATAGAAATAATCTCACATGCTTGCTTACACCTTTAGAGAAAACCTTTTTTAGGGCATATTGATGATAGGAAAAAGGCATTAAAGGAGAAATTAGAAAAAAGGTTTAGAGAAAAGGATTTTCAAGAATGATTATGCTTACACTGCAATCAAGACTCAAGGGAAATTAGCTTTAGATGCATTACACGTAGGGAAGCTTTGTATATATAGGCCAAAATCATGCACTGACACTTTATTTCTGGGAACGAGTGAATGTAGGCATGTGTTTTTGTTTCAGAGTAAATGGACTTTTTTGTTGAATGCTCAGCACCCTGCGATTCCTGGTATCTAATATATTTGTGGACTTAATGCTTATTACCATCTTCCAAGAGGATGGTATGGGACATGTTATTTGGGTATAGTTTTCCCAACGATTTATGAGATAGATGACTTAAAGAAGTTTCCATAGTTGACTGAATTACATCATCAATGACAGAGGAGGGAATCCTCCTCGGCAGTTGTAGGAGATGTATTTGTTGCAGTGATTCCTTCACTGGGAGTCATCCTGAACTCGATCAAGATACGAAAGTTGTCTACTATTGTGAATAAGATGTTGACAAATTTTACAGGGGCAATACTCTTGATAGATACTGAACTAGCTGTGGATAGAGCTATGACTTTTCAAAATCGCCTTGCTTTAGACATCCTTCTAGCAAAGGACGGCGTAGTCTGTAAAATGATTAACTCTAGGCATTGCTGCTCATACATACCGGATAACAGTAAGGAGATAAGAGACTTACTCACTAACCTGACTAGCTCCAGTAAGGATTTAACGGAATTGAAGAGAAAAGGTTGCTTCAGTGTGGAAGTGGCTTAGTAACATTTGGAATGGGGTATTATTAAAAATCATACAGGGAATATTAATTGAGATTGCTTGTATTTTAGGATTATAGGGTTCATGTAAATTGTGTCAAAAGATTAAATTGAAAAGGTCTAAAAATAATCAGAGGAGGTAAGAACGAAACAGGGAAAGAATGTATAGGGAAGATTTGAGGAGAAGGCAAAATGCTGAAGAGACGGAATTATGAAACTGTTAAAGGTAAAAGTAGTGTGATGACATATTTAGTCATCAGAGGAGAGACTGATAACACAGATATACTAATTAGAAATTATTAATGAATGTTTAAGTAGTTTGAGCAATTAACATGTATGTTTGAAAATGTGCCCTCGAATATATTAAAAAAGTGACTAAACGTGAAATGTTGAAAATGCATAGAAAACAATGTAGTAGTATGTCATATTGAGATATATAACGTATGTTTTGCATTATATTGTAGAGCTAAACTAGCTGAAGTTGTGGCCTAGTTTTGCCGGGCCTTTTGCAGAAGTTGAATATTAACGTGCAATGTAGAAAAAGCTAATGTGCTGGACTGACCATGAACCGCTGATTGTTTAATAAAATCTGCTCAGCTAAAATCCTATGCATGAACCACGAACAGGAGATGATGGAATAAAAGTTTGTATCCAAACCAGTGTAAAGCATACCATATCTACATTCCCAGGACTTGAACAATGGAGACACTGACTGGAGAAGAAGATGCAACATTTTCGATACCTGACGAACCAGATGATGAGGACATCATAAAGTGAACCAATAAGCTACATTGGAACTGTGTAATGTTAGAATTCATAGATTAGGAAAACAAGGACTATTGGATAATGCAAAATCTTGTGATTCATTGACCAATTAGAAATTAGGGGATAGTCTGGGTGACTTTAATATAATGATGTGACAGAAGGGGAGAGTTCAGATGTTAGGAGCAGATGTCTGGAGAGAGACTACTAAATCGAAGAGATTCGAGATTCTGTCATTGGGCTCATGCTCTTGAGAGCTTGATGAGATGCTGATCGATTGGTGACCTAAAGATGAAGACTGACTTTGTTGCTGATCCACACCGTGGATAGGTAGCTATGACAATATGACTGAATTACCTTTTGTGAATTTTCTTTCTAGGTACCAACTGCGCTGCCTGAATAGTTTTTCTCTTAGCTAGACGTTTTGCCAAATTTATGTTCTAAAACTATTTTCACATGAAATCCCACATGCTAATGCTAATCTGGGTTAGATGAGGTTACTATTCAAAAGACATTGACATATAAAGTGATAAATAATTGACGGACTGATTTGCTGACCTCTGCTACTCATTTTGACGTATTCACCTTTGATTCATATGTTGGCTTATGCTGAAGCGTTAGAATGTATTTTGTCTCAAGTTTCGATTCGATTATGTTATTGGTGGTCACTAATGAATTAATCTTGATTTGATTTGAATAAAGTTTGAATTAACCCCATGACTTAGTATTGTAACTAATAGGGAAATAAAATTGATGAAATGCATATTGAGTTCTGGTTATTCATGACAGAATGTCATGGTGCAATGTTATTAACTGCTGATTAATGATTTGCTTAAGGGCTATTGAATTGTGTATTGATTATTGATGAACATTGGTTACTTCGTAGCTAGGATACTCCATGCGAATCAAAAGGTTAATCGACCTATACGCGTCCCCTTACAAGTTTACTTATTAAGGACCAGGCACGCTAGCATATGCCATCTTTCTGTTGTCTGCATGTGTCAACATCAGGACAGTGTGCGTTCTACGGGCAACGTAATGCAAAAAGCCAATCCTTATGTAATGTAATAATTCATGCATTATGTACCTTTTGCATTGCAGAGATTCATCTTGAAATGCCATTAATGCTGTTTGCAATGTATTGCTCGTTTTCAAGACTCTGCTGCAGGATTGCAGAGTGTGGTTAGGGTGTGGTCCCTATTCTGAGCCCTTCTAGAATCCTCTCCTGCAGTCTGGCTGGGTGTGGCACGTGGACGGGGTCTGGGTCTATTTAAGGGATCCAGCCCAGCTCAACGTGCTCACTATTCAGAAGTCCCGGTGCAGAGCAGCAGAATTTTCTTGAACTCCTGTTCCAGAGGCCTACCTAGGATTTCCAGGCCCTGTCCTCATTTTCTTGGTGATCCTCAAGCAGGGCGGTAAGGCGGAGGTCGGGTTGGGCTCTGACTCCGTTTTCAGAAAACATTCGAGTTTTGGGCCTTTTTGTTAATCGCGTGTGCGATTCTTTCTTGGCATTTAACTCTTGCATTTCAGGTCGGCAGAGCGCATGTTAATTTCATGGCATTAGAATCTTGATGTTCGAATCGGCAATAGTGTGCACAATTCATTCTTGGCATTTAACTCTTGCATTTCAGATCGCCAAAGTGCGCAATCAGTTCATGGCATTAGAATCTTGATGCCACAGTGTGCGCGATTCATTCTTGGTATTTCACTCTTGCATTTAAGATCAGCAGAGTGCGCGATCATTTCATGGCATTAGAATCTTGATGTACGAATCGGCAACAGTGTGCGCGATTCATTCTTGGCAATTAACCTTTGCAGCTTAGATTGGCAGAGTGTGCAATCATTTCTAGACATTTAAATCCTGATGGTTGAATCAGCAACAGAGCGCGTGATTCATTCTTGGCACTTAACCCTTGTGTTTCAGATCGGCAGAGTGCGCAATCATTTCTAGGCATTGAAATCTTGATGCACAGTTTGATATTAAAGTGTATAATAATTTCTAAGCAATTGAATCTTGAAAGTTAAGACAGAGTGTGACCTTGCAGTATCATTCATGCGTCTACCGCAGTTTATTCCTGAAAACAAATGTGTTTATTGGTAACTGTTATAATGTAGTTGCTATTCCAAGAAATGACGGGAGACAGTTCAAGGTTCAGAGCATAAGATTTTATTTAAAAAAAACACTCATATGAAAGTTTGCATAATCCTTCTTTATTTTCCAGGTACCCAGAGCTAATAAGGTCATGATATAGGAAAGCTATTGATCATTCATGTTATTAGTATATAAATATAGAAACAAAGTTTATGAAAATCAGTGTGAATATCTTGCTATTTTGTTCTTAACTTTTGCTTCCACAGGTCTCCTTCCCCGCTGTTCCCAACCTAAGACCCATCCCCCACTTGGCCATTCTTTAACTCTGTGCTATAATAGCTAGTGGAGTTTGGAGCTGCCAAGAGGTGGACATATTGGGAACAGGCGAAAACCCCAAGCATCCGGACTCCCTGACAGATTGTGTATACACCAAATGCGTATTGTCTGCATTTATTTAGGTGCTTTTATGTGGGTTATCACACAATGTACAGACTTTGCCACCAAATACAACAGATCACTACTTATTTGCTGTGACATGCTTTTCTCAATTCTTCACAGCATTTTACAACTTTGTTGACAGTCAAAGATATGTTAAATTAAACAACTTCACGTAAGTAGTCATATAGTAAGTCCCACCATAAAACTCAATTTCAATATAAATCAATAACAAATATCAACAGTATCAATATTCTTGAGAATCAGTAATTAAACACACACCATGACTCCTTTGGCCATGAATAACTACACCTTTATGTAAAAGTTAAAATGTTTATTTCCCTATATTAACAATGCTAATACCACGTTACGTAATCTCAAAATCAAATGTTACACATACTGAAACAACACTAGTTAACCAAATCTTCTAAAGAATCTCAATTTAACTAAAGCATGGATCACTACATATTCTAGAGTTACAGTACAAATGAACAGCAAGAATAACTGCAATAGAAATAGCAAACATTTTGATTCAGCAAAGACTGGCATAGACTGGACTGGTGTAGAGTGGAACAGCATACAGAGGATTATAATACAATGTAGTGGTGTACAGGTCAGTGTCGTAATAACTTGAAGGTAACAGACAAATTGTAAATGAAATTATAACTATAACTTTGAATTTTTGAAAGTTTGTTTATAGTTTCTGAACTATAACTAAGCTTAAACATTTTTTTATTTTTTTATTTCAATGTTTAAAAGAAATTGTTAATACAAATGTGTTTTAAAATGAAATGTAATTCCAGTGTCGCAAGGGAAGAGTTGTTATGTGGAGTGCTGCACAGTAAAGTGAGGGAGAGTGTTCTAAAATCTATTGTCATAGAGCGGAGAACTGTAGAATGGAAATGAGTTGAGTAGAATTGAGTGTAGTAGCTCATCGCACAGTGTATTAAAGTGATATATCGTGTCACTGCACTGGTGTCTCAAATAGTGGAGTCAGGTATTGTAGACTGAAGCAGCAAGTTGTACAGTGGAATGGCATATTGAACAGTAAAGTAGGGTGTCACCGACTTTTATAGAGTGTAATAGAGTAAAGTTTGTTACAATGGAGCTGCAGAAAGTAGAGTGAAAGAGTGGAGTTTCACAAAGTGGAGTGTTGTAGAGCACAGAGGCTGAGAGTGCTGCGGAGAGGAGTGCATAGCATACAGTCAAGTAAAGTATACATTGGAATACTGTGTTGTACCGCAGAGTGTAGTGGGGTGTCATACAGTATTGGAAAGTGATGTAGATTACAGCAGAGAAGAGTGGCATACAGTCTAGTTGTTTTTGTACAGTGGAGTTATGTGCAGTAAAGTACAGTGTTGTAGAGTATGGTAGAGTGTATTGTCATGCGGTGTCATGGAGTACATTGGCATAGAGGGGCATGGAGTGACAAACAGTGCAGTAGTGGAGTAGAGTGGAGTACTGTGTCAGAGTAGAATGGAATAAAGTGGGGTGCATCGGAATACAAAAAGTTGTGTACAGTGTTGTGTAGTGGCTTAGAGTATTAAAGAGTAGAGTGGAGTAGAGTATTGTACAGTAGCATAGAGTATAGTAGAGTGATGTGCAGTGGAGTGAAGGGGTATAAACAGAAGTAAAGTTTTGGAGAGTGGCATACAGTGCACTATAGTGTTGTAGAGTGGAGTTGCATAGAGTACAGTACTGTGTGAAACTGTGGAACTGCATAGAGTGGATTGTTGTATAGTAGTGTAGAGTGAGCTAAAGTCTCATACAGTGGTGTAGAGGTGAGTGGAGTGGTGTAGCATAGTGTGGAGTAAAGTACAACAGAGTGCATTAGAGTGTCTTAGAGGGGCATGTAGTGGAGTGCATTGGTGAAGTATAGGGAGTAAACTGTTATTAATTGGAGTGGGGTCTCATACAGTAGAATGAAATTCTGGGTGGTATAGAAAAGTGTCATACAATGGAACAGAGTGTTGTACATTGGAGTGTATGGCACAGAGTAGAGTATAGAGTTGACAGTGGACTGTACAGGGATACACTGGAATGTCAGAGAGTACCATGAAGTGTGATAGACCTTTGAAGAGCGGAATTATATAGAGTAGAGGAGAGTGTCATACAGTGGAGCAGAGTAGAGTGGAGTGTTGTACACAGTAGTGGCATAGAGTAGATTACCATAATGTGGAATAGTGCACAGTGGCGTATCATATAGTGCAGTAGTAAACCGTGGCATACTGTACAGTAGAGTGGCATAAAGTGAAATAGCGTAGAGTGGAATGGTGTACAGTGGAGTGGAGTAGGGTACAGAGGATCAATGTATAGTGGTGTGGCATACATTGAAGTGTTGTAGCATAGAGTCAAGGATACTGCCATAAACAGGAGTGTCATCTCATACATTGGAGTGAGTGCTGTGTAGTGCAGTGCTTGAAACTGTCATAGAGAGTGATGTAAAGTGTACTAGTGTATGGTATAGTAGCATACAGTGGAGTAGCATACAGTGAAGGAGTGTAGACTTGAGTGGTGTATTGTGGGGTGGGGTAGAGTGCAGCAGCATACAGTAGTGTGGCTTACAGTGGATTGGGGTACAGTAGAATGCCATACAGTAGAGAGGCAAAGATTGAGGTTGTTTAGTGTAATAGCATAGGTGGAATTGCAGAGAGCTGAGTATGGTGGAGTGGTGTACAATGAAGCAGTGTAGGCTGAAGTGGTGTACAGTGGAGTTCAGAAGATTGAAACACCCTATAGTGGAGTGGTATAGAGTTGGGGGCGTCCAATGAACTAGCGTAGAATGGAGTGGCATAGAGTGGAGTGGTGTACACTGGAGTGGCACAGAGTGGAGGAACATAAAGTGGAATGGTATACAGTGGAATATCATAGAGTCTAGCGGTGTAACGTAGCATAGACTGGAATAGCGTATAGTGGAGTAGTGTGCAGTGGCATACAGTGAAGTGATGTAGACTGAAGTGGTGTACATTGGAATGGGGTAGAGTGTAATAGCATGCAGTGGAGTGGCGTACAGTGGAGCAGCGACTAACGGAATAGCATTGAATGGAGTGGCATAGAGGGGAGTGACATACTCTTGAATGGCATAGAGTGGAATAGCATACAGTGGAGAAGCATACAGTGGAACAGCATAGAGTCAAGTGGCATAGAGTGGAATGGTGTAGAGTGGAACAGCATATGGTGGAGTAGCATATAGTGGAGTGGCGTACACTGAAGAGGCGTAGAATGGACTTACATACAGTGGAATAGCATAGATTGGACTGGCATAGAGTTGAGTAGTGTACAGTGTAATAGTGCAGAGTGGGGTGGCATAGAGCAAGGTGTTGTACGGTGGAGTGGCGCAGAGTGTAATAGCTTATAGTGGAGTATCATACAGTGGAGTGTCATATAATGGACTGGTGTGGACTGGAGTGGTGTGCAGTGGTGTTGCATAGATTGAAATAGCATAAAGAGGAGTTGCATACATTTGAGTGAATTCCAAACGAACAGCGTAGAATGAAATGGTGTATAGTGGAGCGGTGAAAACTGGAGTGGCATACAGTGCAGTAGCATACAGTGTAGTGGCATACAGCAGAATAGCATACAGTGGAGTGTTTTAGAGTGGAGTGGCATTGAGTGGAATAGAGTAAAGTGGAGTGGTATACAGTAGAAATAAATAGAGTGGAATAGCATATAATAGAGTATTGTCCAGTGGAGTGGCGTACAGTGGAGTAATGCATAGTGGAGGTGCTAATGTTAATGTTAGAGATACACATAGAGCGCTCAAATACCCATGGGTATTTTGGCACTAGCTCTGCTCTTCTATTGAACAGAGACCACACTACATATTGAATAGCTAAATGATTAAAGATTTCCGAAAGGCTAAAAGCTTTGGCATAGATTTTATATTGAGAGGCAAGGAGTTCCAAGCTTTGGCAGCTCCGAAAGTGAAACGGCTTCCACCCCAAGAGGTATTATAAAATCTGTGGATAACAATATTTTTTGTCAGTGCTGTTCGTAAGGTCCTTGCTGAAATATACCACTTGAAACATTTCTTCAAAACAAAAGAAAAAGGTGTGTACACTGTAAGAGCGTAGAATGTAGTGATGTACATTGGCATTGTGTATGCCGTACTAGCATAGAGTGGAGTGGTGTAGGGTGGAGTCTTGCACACTGGAGAGGTGGATAATGGAGTGGCTTAGAGTGGAATAGCATCTAATGGTGTGGATACAGTGGTGTGGTATTTGAAGGTATGTGAAATTTAGCTGCAATGTAGATTGTGATCGAACAGAGTATCGAAAAACAGTAAATTTCACTGCCTTGTGTTTCTTTAGACTTACCAATCAATGCATAGCCATGCATGGTAGCCTTGCATTGCTTTGTAAATCTGAGTTAAGTATTACGTTGCTCATGCAACACCAGGCATGACACAAGGGTACCGCATTCGAATAATAAAACTAGGCCTTAGTTATATTTTGGACCACGGTATACAGTGATAGCTTTGCAATATACTGCGGTACATGTCGATGATAAGCCAGTATATAATTGAGTATGTCCTGTTTTAAAGAATGAAAGGGCAGCCATATTGTTTTTACTACACTTTGGCTGTGTTCAGTGTTAGGGCCTTGGATAAAAATAAGTTGTAGGTCCCTACCTACTGCCACCTTATTAAAGTGGTAATAGATAGGATTTTTTTTAACATAATTTTAAATAAGTTTACAGGCATTTACCCTGATAGTTTCATACAATTTGGGGAAATTCCCTGAAAGTATCACAATAACAATAACAGATACCACTTAGTTTAAATGCCTTATAATTTAAAAAATACTTACCCTACTTAACTGCAGTACCCAAAAAGAATAATCTCTGCATCATAATATATAATTCTGCCAGGTTTCATATAATCCATCCAGTTGCTTTTGCACTACGTCAAAGACAAGTCTATGGAAAATGGATTGAAGGAAAAACACATTTTGGGACCCCTTTTTATGTTTATGCTCCCTTAACACTTCACTGCAAAAATTAACATAATCTCAAAATGTAGCAAATGCTATAGATCTGGAAGTTTTGTGGTGATTCGACAAACAAGTGAGAAGGTACAAGGAAGCTACTAACCAAGGAATTCCCATCTTTAGGAATACTAACAATAACTACAGAGTGGCAATCACATTTAATGTGATTTCTCTTTCTATGTATCTATTGTATTTGTTATGTACTTGTTTTTTGGTTTGTTTAATCATGTGACTGTAAATGTGTCTTCTAGTTGTTCATATAGTAATCCTTAAACTTAAACTTTACATATGCAGTCTAGTTTTTTTGGGGTGGGGGGGTCCTTGCTACTTTTGATAGGATTGTGCTACATATGAAGCCCAAAGTGAATGAAAGCCAAATCATTGTTGTTATATAAATTAAGATTAGTATTTTTTCTTAATGGCCAACTAGCATGTCCTCCGAATAGCAGTTTGTCTAGCTCACTACTAGGTCACTTTTCTATTTTGTTACACAGGAATATATAAGGGTTTTTGGGCACAGTTTTATTTTGTGACCCCTAGAGCATGTAAATAAAACCTATGTAGGTTAAAAAGCACTCTATCTGCTATGTATTTGTTTTTAGGTTTCATTAGAATGTTACCATAAATGGGTCTTTCAGTTGAAACTACATATACAGTCTAGTTCTTTGCTACTTTTAATTGAATTGTGCTCCAATATATCACTAGTTGTTGGCTCTTTTCACTTCACAGCCACTTCATAAAATCACTGGAAATTGCAAAAAGAATCATATTTCTAGAGTAGTGTACATTACTGTGAAATTTCATTACAATCCGTTCAGCTGTTTTGCAGCTACATGAAATGCAAAACTCTATGTAATGCAATGCAGCACCAGGTTCCTATGGTACCTAGACAGCAAATGCAGATACCTCAAGCCCAATGGAGCAGCAACAGATGATGCTTACTCAACAGGTCACAGGTCAGAGACAAGACAGAAGTAGTTACACAGTGCACCAATTCCCATTACACAGTGAGAATGAAACAAACAACGAATTGATGTGTTATAGTTCGGATGAGGAGCCATGCATGCTTGCAGCATCCCTAGAGGTAGATCAGAGAGGACTTTTTGTGAGGTGAAAGGTGATGGGTCATAGGGTCTCATTTCTAGTAGACACATGAGCTACACGCTCTACAGTGAGAAGTGCAGAAGTTCCGAACTTACCTCTTTCAGGCAGAACAGTTCAGGTTGCAGGGGTAGCGAATAGACAATTGCTAAATCTGATCACAGATCCAGTACAGGTTGAAATGGGCAACTTTCAGGGACTGCATACATTTGTAGTCTTTGATTCTAGTCCAGTATCCCTACTGGGAAGGGACTTATTGTGCAAGACCAGATGTTCAATTAAGTATTCAACTGCTGGAATAGAAGTTCAGACGAATAGTGATGACGAGGAAGAACAAACTCCTGAAACTGAGAATTAAACCACTAATGAAAAATACTCGTTGATTGAATTTTTCCCAATGTTTACTGTGAAAGGATTACACACAGACTTGCAAAGAACAGTGCAGGAAAATGTGTGGGACCTGACAGGAAAGAATTGTGTTTGATCAAGGGTGTAGAGCCGATTAAGACCATTTTGAAGCCAAATGTAGTATTCCCCCAGCTTCCACAGTACAACATGGCACAAGATGTTCTGATGAAAGTGGCGCAGATAATTGGAAATTTTCTGAAACAAGGGGTTTTGAAAGAAGTTTTGAGCAGTCTATGTAACTCACCGATAATGGGCTTGAAGAAACCATGTGGGAAAGTATGAATTGTGCTAGATTTGCGAAAAGTGAATGTCATGGTGGTCAAGTGTTGTCCTGTGGTGCCAAACCCAGCGGTAATATTGTTTCAGATTCCATGTGATGCAGAATGGTTCACAGTGGCTGATTTGTCACAAGCTTTCTTTTCTGTGCCTCTTCATGAGGATAGTCAGTTCATTTTTAGTTTCAAATTTCTAGACAGAGTCTACAGCTGGTGCAGGCGTCCTCAAAGGTACACAGAGTCACCATCCTTGTTCAATCAGATTTTGAAACAGACTTTGGAGTCATTGGAATTACCATACCAATCAACTCTTGTGCAGTACATTGATGACCTACCGTTGCATCCAAAATGAGGAACAAGTGTAAGTACGACTCGATTGCCCTGTTGAATCATTTGGGAAAATTCGGATATAAAGTGTCACCTTTGAAATTGCAGTATTGTCAGAGGTCAGTGAAATACTTGGGACACTAAATTGAGAAAGGGTCAAGGAGAATTTCCAGAGAAAGGATTACAATGATATTGCAGAGATGTCCCCCGACTTCACAGAGAGATGTAAGGATGTTTCTGGGAATGGTAGGTTATTGTCGTCAATGGATTCCAAACTTTGATGAGCTTGCCAAACTGTTGCAGCAGCTGACACATAAGGGTGTTACAGATCCCATTACTTTAGACCAGGATCAGATGAAAGCATTCACTGAGTTGAGGGAGAGTTTGTGCAGGGCTCCAGAGTTGGGAATGCCTGATTACACGCAACCTTTCACATTGTTTTGTCATGAACGTGATGCTTGCTCTTTGTCTGTTTTGACACTGGTCTATTGAGGTGCTTATTGCCCAGTAGCCTATTTTTCAGCTACCTTGGACCCAGTTGCAGCAACCTTACCGGGTTCTTTGCGTGCAGTTGCCACAGTTGGTAAAAGCCTTTCACAATGCAAGGGAGTAGTGAAGGGATACCCTCTGACGGTAATGGTACCTCATTCAGTTGAGGTTTTACTGACATGGACGAAAACACAGTATTTGACTGGTGCCAGACTGACAAGGTATGAGACGAGCATTCTAGGTGCTCCAAATGTAACATTGAAAAGATGTACAGTGCTGAACACGGCAACATTACTTCCAAGTGATACTGTTGAAATTGAAAAAGAAGAAGACATTGAGCAGGATTGTCTTGAGGTAACTGAGTTGTGCACAAAACCAAGACCTGATATCAGAGATACACGAATAGAGGAAAATTACCAAATTGTCTTTGGTGATGATTCATGTCTGAGAGATGGTACAGGAACATTGAGAGTAGGATATGCTGTGTGCACAATTACAGGTACTTTAGAAGCTTCTTGGCTTCAAGGTGTAAACTCTGCACTCTGTAAACTCTGTACCAGTTGCAGAATTGGTAACTCTTACTAGAGTGTGCCATGTATCACTGGGAAATGGATATGCGGATCAAGTCGCAAGGTTTTGCGCAATGAACTGTATATCGTTCAAAGACAAATGGGAACTGATGTCTGAAGAAGATAATACATGTACAAGCTTTGCATTAAAAGTGACCGATACGTAAGAAGAATTGAAAACCATACAAAGTAATGTTGGCAAAGAAGAGAAACAACTTTGGTCCAAATTAAAATGTGTTCAAAGGCCTGATGAGATATGGGTTTCTGAGGAAGGTCAGATGGTCCAGCCAAATAGTTTACTGTCACAAATGGCCAGGTACTACCGTGGTCAGGCACACATTGGGATGGATGCCATGGAACGTCTGTTTAAAATTGACTTGTTCAATCCTACATTTAGACAGGCAGCAGAAGCAGTATGTCATCGCTGTACAATTTGTCATCAATTGAACGTGGGAAAAGGGACAGTGGTAAATTTGGGCCACATTGGAAGAGCAGGAGGTCCATTCAGTAGAATGCAATTGGATTTCATTGAGCTGCCTGCGTATGGAGGTTTGGAGTACGTGTTGGTGACTGTGTGTATTTCTAGTCACTGTAATGAAGCATACCCCACAAGGAGGAATGACTGTCTCACAGTAGCAAAGTTATTGCTTAGGGAGTTGATACCACATTTCGGGTTTCCGATCTCTTTAGAATCAGATAGGGGAACTCACTTCAACAACGAGGTGATTAGACTCTTGTGTGCAGCAGTAAATATTGAGCAGAAGTTGAATTGTAGCTATCACCCTGAAGCATCAGGACTAGATGAACAGATGAATGGTACCTTGAAATCAAGAATTGCTAAGATGTGCGCAGCTACGAATCTGAAATGGCCAGATGCATTGCCTTTAGTGTTGATGTCGAGGAGAAATACACCTGACAGAAAGACAGGGCTATCGCCCCACGAAATTCTCTTGGGCTGAGCAATGAGATTACCAGCAGTTCCAGCCAATGCACTTGTGAACATTACAGATGATGTGGTGTTGGTTTACTGCAATGGTATGGCTAATGTGGTTTGTTATTTCTCTCAGCAGGTGAAGGCCACTACTCTGCCACCTGTCCACGATCGAGGGCACAATCTGAGAGCCTGCGACTTGGTCGTTGTCCGAAAACATGTTTGCAAGACGTGTTTAGAGCCGTGCTGGAGAGGACCTTACCAGGTGGTCCTAATAGCTACGACCGCTGTGAAGTGTGCAGGACTCCCGAAATGGATTCACGCAAGTCATACGAAGAAAGTGACATGTCCACTGGATCATGAAAAAGCGTTGTTGAGAGCACCAACATCAGTGAAACAGGTTGTCGTACCTGAACCAGAAAAAGAACCAAGAAAGCCTGAAATTGAACAAGCCCTTGTGGAAGACAGTTCTATTACCTATGTAAGAGACGAAAGTGAAGAATTACAGGAGGATGCAGAAGAATCAATATCCACGGACACAGCAGTAGGGGTTCTCCCAGAAGTAGATGGTGCTGAGAAGCAGACAGAGCAAGTGCCAGACCAAGAAGGGGAAGGAGTTGAGACGCATCAAACTCAACGTGATCCGACTCCTCCTGAGCCTGTTGCAGGTCCATCAAGAGAAAACACCATAGAGAAGGAGAAGGAAAAGAGTTCAATTCTGAAAAGAATATTAACAGAAGGATTGAGAAAAGGAGATAATTGGCCTGAATCGCAAGTAGAGAAAAGAAAGGAAGTGGTCATAAATGAAACAATAGAGGAAGAAGTAGATACTACGAGGAAAGAAGAATTGAGTGTAGCAGAACTAAGTGGTGATCAAAAGTTGAAAAGAAAGAGAATAGCAAGTCGGTGTTACACAGGTCCTAAATGAGCGTATGCAGCTACTAACGAATGGCAACACAAGTTTATGTCCTTTTATTTTGATAGAGAGGTTCTGAGTCAGTATTTTGATATAACCTGAAGGTGAACAAGGAGCTGAATTGTTGAACCAATCTGACAAAACCTTAAAGAGACTGTTGAAAATAAGCCGGAAGAGACATTGATAACCTGATTTGATATTTGATATTAAAAACCCAGATGTGACAAGCTGCTAATAAATATTGACAAAGGAAAAGGGTCCTGAATGTGAGACTGGACTGTGAGAGAAGAATTTTTTCCCTTATTTTTGACTTTTACTGCACTTATATGAGTTGCTTCTGCTTTCGGATTCTTTACAGATCATGGCTGAGTTGAATAACCAAGTTAACAATGCTAGGCGCAGTAAATATATGAGCGTTGGATTGGCGATTATGTGTGGGATTTTGTTTATAGTAGTGATTGTGGGAATGTCTGTTCTTGATGCAAGAAGAGCCATCCATAGTACTGCTTTTGAAACTACTACACTAACGGCTCTAGAGAAGTTTAAGTTAGATGAGAAATATTTGCATGACTATACTAATGCTCAAGGAGAGCTTTCTTCTAATGTCTTCTATCGCTTGCTGAGTGAGTATGTTGAGCCGATGGATGAAAGGGATTGTCTTGTGTGTACGCAAATTCCTTCATCAGTAGAGGAGGGAGTTACATACCACAGTCTACCATTAACCTACGGGATAAGCTGTAGTCTGCTACTAACAAGATTCTATGATCAAGAGTATATACAGTATTTTTACTCTTATTATGACCTGGTGTTTTTGTTTGTTCCTAATATTAGGTATTTGGGTAGAGCTAGTAATCATGATGTAGTATTGATTAGAGGATTCTTTGAGCTTACACTAACATTTGGAACTGCTTACGCGCATAGAAATAATCTCACATGCTTGCTTACACCTTTAGAGAAAAGCTTTTTTTAGGGAATATTGATGACAGGAGGAAGGCATTCAAGGAGAAATTAGAAAAAAGGTTTAGAGAAAAGGACTTACACTGCAATCAAGACTCATGGGAAATTAGCTTTAGATGCATTACACGTAGGGAAGCTTTGTATATATAGGCCAAAATCACGCACTGACACTTTATTTGTAGGAACGAGTGAATGTTTCAGACTGAATGGACATTTTCGTTGAATGCTCAGGACCCTGCGATTCCTGGTATCTGTTATATTTGTGGACTTAATGCGTATTACCATCTTCCAAGAGGATGGTATGTGACATGGTATTTGGGTATAGTTTTCCCAAAGATTTATCAGATAGATGACTTAAAGAAGTTTCCAAAATGGACTGAATTACATCATAAACAACAGAGAAGGGAATCCTCTTCTGCAGTTGTAGGAGATATATTTGGTGCAGTGATTCCTTCACTGGGAGTCATCCTGAACTCGATCAAGATACGAAAGTTGTTTACTATTGTGGATCACATGTTGACAAATTTTACAGGGGCAATACTCTTGATAGATACTGAATTAGCTGCGGATAGAGCAGTGCCTTTCAAAATCGCCTTGCTTTAGACATCCTTCTAGAGAAGGACGGCGGAGTCTGTAAAATGATTAACTCTAGGCATTGCTGCTCATACATACCAGATAACAGTAAGGAGATAAGAGACTTAGGCAGTCATTACAACATTGGCGATAAAAGGCACTTACCAACGTGCAGAAGACCGGCAACACACCACCGTGGCCGCACAATTCCACCACAACTATTATGACCCACATCTCGGAATCCGCCAAAAGTCAGACACCCACACAAGTCCGCCACACCAAAGGTCAGTGATAAACTGGCGAAAACAAAACCGACACCGTCACGCCAACAGAAATACGCCCACACTATCACGACACATGAATCCATGCAGCGGTCTTTCAACCACGGTATTCCATTGGCGGTACACACCACCACGCTCAAAATACACACACTCTTTCAAAACACAGCCACATTGGACAATTCTAAATACACACACCTGATACACATACACACACCACTCCCACACACCCATTACAATATAAAACACACACCCACATCATCAACAAACCCCCACGACAAAAAATTCAGAAAGAAGGCCAGAGAGAGACACCACCAGCAAAAACAACAGCATCCACAGGCACACAACACCATCACCCACACAACTTCCAAGCACCTCACACAACACACCACTACATATCACAACATTTATCACCACACACTCCACCCCACACATCACCTACACCACCCCATGGCACGGCAAAGACACCCTAGGTTCTCGGAGGAGGAGCTCAGGGTCATGGTGGAGGAAATCGTCCGGGTAGAGCTACAGCTATTCGGATCACAGGTGCAGCACACCTCCATAGCTAGGAAGATGGAGCTATGGCGAAGAATAGTGGACAGGGTCAACGCAGTGGGACAGCACCCAAGAAATAGGGAGGACATCAGGAAGAGGTGGAATGACCTACGGGTGAAGGTGCGTTCCGTGGTCTCAAGACACCACCTGGCGGTTCAGCGGACTGGCGGCGGACCCCCACCTCCTCCCCCACAACTAACAACATGGGAGGAGCAGGTCTTGGCGATTCTGCATCCTGAGGGCCTTGCAGGAGTAGGTGGAGGAATGGACTCTGGTAAGTCAAAGCTTTACTATTACATTCCCCACCCTACCTGCATGCTATCACATACCCCTACCCTCACCATCACCCCCAGCAACCCAACTCCTCACAAATGTCCAAACATCACAAACCACACATCCCAACACCAAGCCCTGCATGCAACAACAAAGCATGGACACCCATCACCAAAGCATGTCCACTAAACATACCCGACACCCCCCTAAACCATCATCACACAAGCTCCCACACAGGAATGCTAGCACTGGGGTACACGGTCACCCACCCATTGCACACCATTACACACACAGATTTAATGAACATCCTTTTATACCCCTCCAGGACCCCTACCCAACGTCAAAGGACAGGAGGGTCCACACATGTCCACACCACCAACAGAAGAGTTCCACAGTGATGACAGCAACTCTGTCCAACTGGATCTAGATGACCAGCCCGGACCATCGGGGACCTCTGGACAGTCGGTTCCCCTCACACAGGCACAGGCCACCACAGACCTTCCCCCCTCTGGAAACACCAGCACAGCACCCACCCAGCGGGCCCATACCTCCGTCCCCAGGACACGTCAATCAGCTGTGTGTCCACCACCACAGGGAACCCAGGATAACCCACCACCCCAACAACAACAGGGACCTGGGGGCAGTGGTAGTGGGCACACGGTCCAGGGGACGGAGGCACTGGAACATAGGGGAACTGGGAGAGCTGCCGTGCAACAGGGGGCGGACAGGCCAAGGGAACCCACTCTCCACGAGGCCCTCTCCTCCATCATGGGAGCCTACCACCACTCCCAGGAGACGATGGCAACGGTACTGGCCAAGTTTCAGGAGACCCAGCGCATGCAGGAGGAACAGTATATGGGCATCAGGGAGGAACTCAGACCCATCAGCTACACCCTGGGCACCATCATAGGGGTGCTGAAGGAACTACTCAACACCAGGAGGGACACTGTGGCACTACATGGGGCCCCTGACACTAGCATGGACGATGAACTGCCCACCACCTCCGCCAGTGCTAGTGGACAGGCCACCCTACCACAGAACCACCATACCAGCACCCCACCCCCTGCAGAGGGAGAACCATCCCTCAAACGGTCCCTGAGATCCAGGAACAAGACAGAGAATGATGCCAAGACCCCCGCCAAGAAATGAGACCACCCTGATTGTCATCATACTGTCCCACTTTGTCACCCTGTCCATAATTAAACTGCCCCAGATTCACTGCCTATGCCCATATGGGCAATGCACCTGTGAGACTAATAGACTGGACACTGCCATGAACACTCCTCTGCCATCACCCCTCACCATTTCACTACCCCCTCCAATTTTGAGCATTTAAATAAACACACCTAAAGCACAAAATGATCTGGAGTCTGTCTGTGATTACGAAATAGTGTATTAGCAATTACAGTGACAAAATGTTTTTTAAATAGTAATGTCAACATACCTATGTCACACAGCTCTATTCCATGAGGAGATGTCACACAGTGGGACCCACATCTATGAAACCGTAAGGGAAAGTGACAACTCAGTGACCATACATTGGGTGAAAACGACAGACAGGAGAGAGGTAGTAGTGTTAAAGTACATGTACTAGGCAGGATTGTATTCTTACCTGTGTCTCACTGGAAATATTGCTGGATCACTGAGTCCCTGTTGTGCATGTCTTCTTCCTCTGCTTCCACCTCATCACTGTCCACAGGCTCCACAGCTGCAACAACACCGCCATCTGGAACATCCTCCTGCAGAAAAGGCACCTGGCGTCGCAAAGCCACGTTGTGAAGCATACAGCACGCCATGATGATCTGGCACACCTTCTCTGGTGAGTAGAATAGGGATCCACCTGTCATATGGAGGCACCTGAACCTGGCCCGAAGGTCCGCTCGATCACCCTCCTAGTTCCTAGAAGCTCGTGGATGGGGCCCTCCCCCAGTACACGCTATTCTACAGTCCTCCAGACAAACACGTAAGTACACAGGGAGCATGTTGTATGGGCTATGCCTGTGTGGAGAGGGCTGGATGTAAGAAGGAAGGGGGCAGAGTGCTGCGTGCATGAAAGACGGTGAATGCATGTGCCACATGGCAAGGGTAGGGATGAGGGCCAATCACTTTGACGGTGCAGTTGGTAATGACTTCTCTTTTTCCCCTGTACATTTCATGTAGGTCAACGCCCACCAGAAGAAAGAAATTTGGCGTGCCATCGCCAAGGATGTCTGGACCCTGGGGGTCTACCACAGACGGAGCACCCACCGCCGTAAAAGATGGGAGGACATTCGCCGCCTGAGCAACGAGACGGCGGAGGCTCAGCTGGGGATGGCCTCCCAACGTGGGAGGGGTGCTCGTTGCACCATGACCCCCCTGATGTTCAGGATCCTGGCGGTGGCCTACCCAGAGTTGGATGGGCGCTTGAGGGCATCACAGCAGACACAAGGGGGTGAGTATGCTCACATTCTGCTGACTTTGCGCGCAGTGGAGTTGTCTGGGTGGGGGAGGAGGGCTGTGGGTTTCCCTAGGCCATTGACCTCCTCAGGTCCCTCACTGTTGGGCAGTCTACCATTTTGAATGCCATCCAGGGTGTAGAAAGGCAGTTGCAACAAACTAATGCATTCCTGGAGGGCATTCATTCTGGTCAGACGGCCCTTCACAGAGCTTTTCAAACTCTGGCCTCAGCACTGATGGCAGCCATTGTCCCCGTCTCTAGCCTTCCCCCTCCAACTTCCTCCACCCAGACCCAATCCCCTGTACCTCTGCCTATCCCAAGTACACCATCAGACCAGCATGCACACACGTCAACACACAAGGGAAGCTCAGGCAAACATAAGCACCACACATCCCACAGGCACTCACGCAAGCAACACACACATGCAGAGACACCAACATCCACTGCCTCCACTGTGTCCCGCTCCTTGTCGTCTCCCTCCTCCCTCCCAGTCTCGTCTACACTCACACCTGCATGCACTACCTCTACAGCCACTACGTCCCTCACCAGCACACCCACCAGCACACCCTGCTCATGTGCAGTCACCACCCCCACTACCATTCACACGTCCCCGGTGTCCTCTCCCAGTGTGTCTGTGATGCCCCCTCCCAAACGCAGGCACACACCCACCCAACAGCCATCTACCTCACGACAGCCTCCAGCGCATGCACCTGCACCCAAAGTCACCAAACGTACACCTCCCTCTATCACCACCTCTTCCTCCACTCCCAAACCCCGTCCAGCTACCCGTCCCAGTGTGTCCAAAAAACTTTTCCTGTCCAGCCTTGACCTTTTTCCCACACCTCCCCCACCCCATCCATCTCATAGGTCCCGAAGTAGCACCTCAGCCACAACATCTCCGGGACCAGTGGTGCCTGTAGTCACCAGTATGTGGAGTGCACCGGCCACCAGGACAGCCAGTGTGGCACGGAGCCACAGCACAGACAGTCCCCCACCTGTGAAGCATCAGAAGTTGGCCAGTGCCCAGCGGGAGAGGGGGAAGACTCCAGCCACCAAAACCGCTCCCAGGGGTCCCGTTGGGAGTGTGGAGTCAGCTGTGACACAAGGTCCAAGGTGGGGAAGGGCCACAAGAAACCCGGCAAGTCTGGGAAGAGCTGCACGGCGGAGAAGACCGCCATCATCCCCGCTGCCCAGGAGGCCACCGCCAGACCCAGCCCAGCTGCCCAGGAGGCCACCACCATCCCCAGCCCAGCTGCCCAGGAGGCCACCGCCAGCCCCAGCCCAGCTGCCCAGGAGGCCACCGCCAGCCCCAGCACTGCTGCCCAGGAGGCCACCGCCAGCCCCAGCACAGCTGCCCAGGAGGCCACCGCCAGCCCCAGCCCAGCTGCTCAGGAGGCCACCGCTGTCGTAGTTTGGACTCTTGCTCTGAGCAAGACTGCTGGTTTAAGGATAACAGTACTTTTGTTTGTAGGCGACTGAGTCTTTCCTACAACAAGTCGCAACTGTTGTCCCAACCTTACCGGCTCATCTAGCAGCACCTCACCAGAAACACAATAGTAAAAGGTGATTTATGGCAGTCGCATACGCATGGACTCAAAGTAAGATATCTCAGGGTATGGGACTGCAATGATTAGGATAATGAATATAGCTAGTAATAGTATTGTGAAGAAGAGAGTCATTGTTATGAAGACCCCCACCATTTTGCAATATATGAAAGAAATATATAAATGTATATATAAGATGAAATATGCCCTAATACGCTAATGAGAATAGGCCTAACCTCTTACCTAAAGGAGAACTGGGTTTTCTAAACCTAATTTGCCAAAGCCGTATCCATGAGAGGAGCCCCCAACCCTCGTTACCTTGGAATGAGGTCTCTATCTCAGACTCTGTAGGGACACGAAGATTGGGTCAGCGTCAAGACGACTGCAGCATCGGTATCAGCGATGGTGGTGATGCCCTCTGGTCGGAATCCCTCTGATTATCTGTCTAAAGTGTGATGTATTTATACAGATCTAAAAGGTCCCTTGACGTAGGGGTATTCCAAAACAATAGATAACAGGCATGCTTGGGACAGCAATTAATATCAACAATCCCTCAAAAGTATAGAGAGGGAAAATCCCTAAGTGTGAACACCTACTGTTTGTTTGTCTTTCGTGCTAGATCTTGACGCCTTGGCGCAGTGACACTGATAATAAAACTCATAACAAGTGGCCTAACTATAAACAAGGCAGCCATCTTAGAGGAAATAAATAATTAAATGGGCTAAGACAGAGCAAGCTAAGTAGGTTAAAAGTCACTAGGTGACGGGGGCACGAGTTTACAAGCCTACGGCTAAGCTAACTCCTGCTATCCCGTTAAAACAAACTAGGATTCACTACACCCTCCCCATTGCCGTAACAGGCATGATGAAGGTACAGGAACCCAAACACTAAAAAAAGCTGCTTCAGAACTAAAAGCCAAAGGCAAAAAACAAGCTAATAAAAGAAGCTAATAATAAAAAATCGCTGTGTGTGAAAACACGTCAAAACAAAACTGTCTAAAAACACATACAGAGATGTTAATATCAACTATGACAAGTACAGCAAACGTCTATTATAATTGCATAATTTGGAATCAGGAATGGTAAGCAAAGTCATCAAATTATGTGTTATACGCAGGATCTTAAAGAATGTCATCGAAGTCACCAGTCAAGGACCTAAAAAATTAGCCAACATCATCCGAAGTGAAGTCTAGTGCTGGGCGGACAAACGGATCCACAGAGCAGAAGTGAGCCATATTCACCGGTGCATCTATATTTGCCACAGTGTCCTCATCCATGTTAGATCTAATAACGGAAGGCTGATAGGTGGCCTTGCGGAGCAACCTAAGTCTCAAGGGGCATGACCGTGTATGAACCCTCATCGGGGACATCAGCAATTTCGTGGTCCACAGGAGATGTCGGTGCAACAGCAAGACAGACCATAGGCAGATGTTCAAAGAGACACCATATGCAGCGGAAGACCGGTTGTACACACCAGAGAAGTGGCCGGAATGACAACGACCAGTCAAGCTCCAGTTCCACCAGCAAAGGTGTACCGAAGATCCGAACCATGCGCTCACGGCACAGTGGAGTTGGCGGGAGCGGCTCCATTGCTCTGTGTTGCTGGAAAGAAACAACCACCGCGAATCAGAAGAAATAGCAGTAGTAGTCCGCCAATTAAAGCCAAAATAATTGGAAAGCCACCAAACACATTTGAAAAGAGAGAATGGATGGCTGATGGGATGACTCCAAAGACAGTCTGGAAGATGGACACGAAACCAGACCCGACAGCCTTAAAGAAATGAACAATCCCAGTGGTGCTTGAAGCAATAAATATTCTGGATACCAGCTCTCCAAAGTGTTTGGGGAAATCGGTATTTAAAAGGGATTGTTTCTCGGCTGATGATCTCGCAATCTGGAGAGCAGACGTCTCTTTTGCGGATGTCAAGGTGACCTGTTTTTGAAACAATAGCGCCTTTAATCTACTCAACTTGTCATAGTTCACATTAATAGTATCTATGTGGGGCCACATGTCAGATACTTTTATCTCTTGTGTTGGGGGAAACAAAACATGTCCACAACACGTAACGACCTTCGTGACTGAGATTGCGTAGGCAATTCCAGGTCGCAAGCTGCAACAGCTTTGATCGTTCAGTACCACATAACTGCCATTGGAAAGCACATGAAATACTGGACGAATCAAGGGGACGGGAGTACCCTTCAGAAAACAGGCCAAATTTGCGACCCCCGCATTGCAAAGATCGTGAAGAGACACCTGTTTGCATATCATAGAATGACGGACAGCAGTCTCACATTCACTTCCGCTAAGAAAGACCTCCTGTTCACCGTTCAGACATCTATAGTCAAAGGGCAAATCCCACTCTTCCTTAATAAAGCTATCTCCCAGTTGCTCATATCATCCCACTGCAAGATGTTTCAGGCAGCTCGAGAAACGGAACGTTGAAATCGGTAAATTAATAATGCAATGCAAGAGCCAGATAGTTGAAGGACTCTCTGCTACCATGAAGGGCAACTTATCTAATTTCTCTACTTGAAGCAGGGTGAAACTACCCTCCCTTTTAGCCATTGTCTCTTGTTCCCTGGAAAAATCAAAAGCAGTGAATAGTTCACTCCCATTAATGTACCTCCATGGAATGTGACCACTTTTCAGTGTCTGTAATGTCCAACCCAGCTGCATGATGGAACGTAGCTGTGTTTGCCCATTATATAACCGGGACAAGTCTGTCTGAGTGATATCAATAGCAGACAACACTATATTTGATAGTGAATAAATCCTGTTGGACAGCGTGTTCATGCCATTGTCGACAACAGCTAATGTTTTTTCCAAATTCTCCTTATCTAGTTGCCTTAAACGTGCAGCAGCCTCAATCTGGGAAAGTTTCCAAATTTCATTGTACATAGCATATAAAAACCGTTTTGAGCGTTGTTTTCTAGGACCTAACAGGAAATCCTGTAAGTCTATACTGTCAGAAAGAGTGTTCAGGTGTTTCTTAACCGCTGTTAATGTGTTTGTCTGCACCCATTGCTGGTACAGCTTACCCACACTGTATGTTGTAATTATACCTGTATGTTGACCTGATAGAAAGCGAGGGTCAGGCCTGTGAATGGAAAAAAACCCTGAAGAGTTCAAGAAACGCTTTTAACACTCATCAGTGTCGGTGGACCATACCAACCACCCGCCGGGATGGGAAAGTGAAGAATTATAGGTACCAGCCTTAATCATTGCATCTAGCCTGTCTTCTGAGACATTAAGAAAGTGTTGCCAATCTCTAAATTTTGTCGGAGTAGGGATACTGGGCGTGTTCAGGTCTTTAATTTTTGCTAACCCCAGACAGGATGTCTGCTCAATAGTGTCATTTAAGAAAATGATTTGCACAGGAATCAGGCATGCCCGAAACAAAGCCTCCTTACCCTGTATCTGCCAATCTTGTATTCCCCATACACTTTTCAAATAAATAGTGTTTTTCCAATATTCGTAACCCTCAAGTGAGAGCCGGGAAACAAAGGGATCTGAATAAATCAGTTTTGTATCTGTTAGCAAAAGTTTTCTAATTTGTGCCGGAGGTATTTTAAAATAATAGGACTCTGCTTTTTTTGTATCATGTCTGGAAAAGTATGTAAATTTATCGCTGTAATACTTTGGACTCCCCTCCTGTGGTGTCGAACAGTGTTCCCACTGTGTGTAGTTCAAGAGAGACCTATATCTAGTGGCACGGTGTAGGTAGTGATGTCCCCAATTGTTATAGCAGAACATTTCCCCATAATTCATTGTATAATCATATACATCATCACTTCCAAAAGCGGAATAGTCCTTCTTTCAGCTAGCATGGAATCAACTGTTTGGACATCCCAATCATCAGAGACAACATTAGGTGTAAGAACATCAGACATTGAAATTTTGAACACGTATGGTATTTGACTTATCTCTGTAGGCCCGTATATATCGAATGGAACTTTGTCGCATACAATCCCATCAGTAATTGGTATAGCTGTAATATTGACAGGGGACAAATCTCGTCGGACCTTATGTGAAGAATGATGTGGTATTAAAATTTCATCAACAGGCTCCACAGAGGAGCGATCAGGAATATAGTGACCATTAATCAGCAAAAAGAAAACAGTCACAAAACCAATCCATGAAAATAATGCAATAAATGTCAAACATAACCATAGATAGTTCCATGGGTAGATCAAATAGTTCTTTTTAAGCCATCGATACAGCTTACTACTTTTTGTAAGTTTGTCAGACACAGTTGAGGATGAATCCGAAGAAAAATCATCAATGTCAATGAAATAGCCAGAGGAAGTATCTGCAAACACAGGACCCGCTGAATTCTGATCCACCGCTCGTGGAGTTTCTTGATAGACAACATCATTAGTCGTGGAAGTGTTCGTGTAAAATACAGCCAAATCTTGAAGCAGATGACAGTCCTGGTGCCTTTTATCCCCAAGACCGGTACAGGTGCTCTGTATGATGGACCGAACTCCTTTTTCACAGCGATCTTCTCACGAACCAGATCCCCAACTTTAGGAATCCAGCCAGTCGAAGTTTTCGCCAATTCCCTTATTCCTAAGGTGGCAGCACTTGCAGATGATTTATCATCACAAAATCGTTGAAGCTCCTGTAAAATAGTGAGACGTTCTTTTATGTCAAATGGCGTTTCTGCTGCCACCAGGGACATCAAGACCGGGGACATACATGGGTATCCCAAAGAGAACCTCATATGGAGACTTTCCCCCCAAGGACCTTCTTAGCAGATTATTCAGTGCTCTCTGGACCCCATATAGGTGGTGTAACCAACTGCGGCCTGAACCTAATACTCGAGCTGTTAAGGACTGCTTTAGATCACGATTCCGCCTCTCCACGACCGAATTTCCCTCGGGATGGTATGGTGAGAAGTAATGGAGTTCAACACCCATCGTCCCCATGGTGTCCCTGAATGCTTTAGAGGCAAATGCAGGGCCCTGGTCCGAATGGAATGCTGCAACCGCATATGTACCGATAAAGATCAGCAAATCTTTTATAACAGTTCGGACGTCAGCAGACCGCTGTGGCCATACCCACAGGAATCTAGAACAGGAATCCACAGCCACTAAGATGTATTTGTATGCACCATCAGACTGTAAGGGACCACAATGGTCTAGGTACACACACTGAAGTGGCTTGTCTGACACTAAGAGGGATGTCTGCGGAGGGCGTTTAATATTAGAGCCCTTAATCTCCTGGCAAATGTCACAGCAAAGGACATACTGTTTAGTTTGTCTGCATAGACCAGGCCACCGGTATCGTTGCTGTAGAATTGTTATCGTGGCCTGTATACCAGCATGTGCAGAAGCGACACCCTCATGTGCGGCTGTAATCAGCTGTAATCTCTGGTCTTCATTGGGGATCACTTGATCCCCAACCCCAGGAATTGTTGTATAAGCAACATTCTGTGCACTGATATGGTAAGTATAGTTTGTAGGGTAACCTTTCGGAAGGGTCTTGCCTGCAGCCGAAGCTTTAACGGCAAGCAGTATTTCATTATCCAACCCCGTCTGAGAACGAGTCACTGCAGCCACAGAAGCCATAGCTACTGATGCTTTGGCCGCTTCATCAGCCAATGTATTGCCGGCAACATGTATCCCTTCACGTTGGTGTCCTAATGTATGAACTACATGGACACATGGTAGCTTATCCTTAAGATCAGCCACCCTCCCCCACAACATTTTGTGTTTAATGGTGTTCCCTTTAGAATCCCTAAAGACTATCAAAGTCTGGCTTCCTGCCTCAGTATGTTCGAGCGCCAGAGGAATAGCCTTAAGCTCAGCCAACTGGGCTGTGCAGTCCCCTAAGGTCTGCATGTAGGTATTCTGACGGTGGAAAACTCCACCTTCCATCACTCCGCACATGGCTGCGCAAGCTGCCAAGTATTGATGTTTAGTACCTACAGCCGGTTGTGCTGATCCGTCAGTATAAATGATACTATTATAACTGTCTAGTGGCAAGATATTTAGAGGAGCGGGGTATTCCTGTTTATATTGGAGAAATTCTTGTGTCTGAAGTCTTGGGTCAAATACATAATCGACATCAGTGGCGGTCAGAGACGTTGCCCATTGTATCCAGCGTGGATGTAATGCCTTAGCGTTCGGAACGCCCGCTTTAGTGACAGCCTCTAAGGCTGGCACCGGGGAGACAACAATAATGCGTTTCCCCTGAGCAAGTGGCCTCTCTTTTATGAAGGCCATTTGAACTGCTGTCAGAATCTTTTCTGTAGGTGCAAAACGTCTCTCAGCATTTGAATATAAATGTGATTTATAAGCTATTGGCACTGTGTCATCCTCATTAAAGGTGACATAAGTAAATCCAAGTGCACCAGCAATTATTCTGATGACCAAATTTGTTTTATTGTCTCGTGTGTGTAAATGTTTAGCTTCTAGCATATCCCGTTGCATGTCCCTAAGGATGTGTGTGTGTTCAATCGTCCATCGTCTGCTAGAAAAATTGGGCTGAATTAAGTCATAAAGTGGCTTGATGCGTTCTGCATAATCTGGAATGTATGTTCTGCCAAAATTAAAGAAACCCAGTAATGACTGTATTCTCTTAAGCGTGTTCGGAGGCTGTAGTTGAGCACACTTTTCTAGGAAGTGCGGGGCCAGGCTCTTGTCCTCGTTCAATAGCTCATATCCCAGGAACAATACGCTAAGAAAGGCTATCTTGCTTTTCTTAAAATTAAATTTATAACGAGGTCTGCAAATCCCAAAATAATCCGATCGACCCTCGCAAGATGAATGTCAAGGGTGTCGTCAGTGAGATAGATATCATCCACATAGGACAATGCATCGGAATCAAGCTCGTGCAAAATTGATGTTACACAGGCTGAAAACAGGCCTGGGCTATTTTTATAGCCTTGAGGTACCGACAAAAGCGTTTCTGAGAGCCAAATGAAAATGCACTTAGGTCCCTACTTTCTCGTACTAAATTCTGGCAGAAAAATCCATTAGATATATCCAATGTAGTTTTATATTTCTTACGCACTATATTATTTATCAGTGCTGTGCTGGGTGAATTTTGTATAGCATATGTGCGTGTATGACTATTTAAGTGTCTATAATCAACCACTATTCTATATGAATGATCTGGCTTTGCAATGGGGAATAGTGGATTATTCATTGCCGATGGACAGGGCTCAATTACTCCCTGGTATTCAAGTTGTGATAGTATCTCCTTCACTGGAGCTTTCGCTTCATGTTTAACAGGGTATTGAGGCTGTGGTTGGGGTGTAGACCGAACGGGAATAACATGACAAGGAGAGTCCTTGTCCCAACCTACATGATTACGGTGTAGTACAGGTGCCTGTGCTAAAGCCCATTCAGCAGCATAGGCTTCTTTGGCTGCTTCGGGAACAATATCGGAAAAAGAAGGCAAAATGACATCTTCCCCACGTGTTCAGGTGGCCAGTCTCTCTCGGCCAACAGGATACCACTAGTAAGTTCATCCCAAAATATCACACTAATTATTCGTTCCATGTCTCACTCTATCTGAATTGTTAAATCATAAACCCTATCGGGTGGGAGAGCGCGGCCATCCGCTGTCTGAACCGCAATGTAATCGCTAGTTGCTGTCGCATCCAGATGATCTTTCAGACTCCGGCGACATATTGTGACCTCTGCCGCGCTGTCCAACAGAGTCACGGCCCACTTCTTGTTCCTCAACAGTGCTCTAAATACTACTGGCATTTTTAACTGTCACTGCTGCCACCTTCTTCTTTTTAAACTGTGGCTTTTGTTGAGGAGCCTTTCCTTCTTTTTTAATGGTAGACTGAGGTGAGTCTTTCTTCTCTTTCACATATTCCGGACGTCAATCTGGACGGCCCCCTCTCTCGCTACGTTTATCCGGTGCGTCCTGAAAGGAACGAGAGGGACGTGAATCAGTATATCTATCTGGAGGTGTGCTCCCTATTTCTGAGATTATACCTTCTTTCGGAGTACTCCGGATGTGGAGAATCAGCTCTCTTATTTCTTCTTTCTTTGAAATCTTTTTGTTTGTCCCAGCACTTCTTAGAGCCCTCTTGTGCCTGCTTCGTACCTTCCTTATGGGCGGTACTTTGTAGCTCCAATTTTTTAGGTTTGGCTCCCAAACTATCCCGTCCTATACTAGTATAGGTATCAGAAATTATTTTCGGTAGCTGTCTCTCTTGTTCCACATTTGGAGTTTCCCGGAGACGCTGGCGTATTGCCAGTGCCACCGCTTCCCCTTTAATATTACTCAGTATTGTCGAGGAGACGGCGTCAAAGTTACGCATCAATTTCATCCCCAGATCCAGGGCCGGTGCAGCCCTATGTTCATTTTGTATTTGTTTTAGCACTTCCGGTAAATTGGCAAGTGTCGGGGTACCATGTGTGGTAGTATACACGGCAGCAAGCACATAGTGAGCAATCTATGTTTTTCCTGTGGTCCCGTATGGGGAAACACAGCTTCCAGCTGATTAGTTTTCTGGGCTATCCAGAACGGTATTTTTTCCCGCTCCGTGGGTACTTTACCCATAATAGTATGCACTGTTTGTGGATTAATCCCAGTTGCCAATTGATAACCCCCAGCTACTGGCGGTGCTGGACGCGCTGGTGTAGTGTTCAACATTCACATTACGAACTGAACCAATCGTCTATATAATGCCACTAATTCATTATATAATACTCGTAAATCTGTGATCGGCATATTCTGTATGCCTGGGTGAGGTGTATATGTGGCAAACATAGGCCATGTAGGTCCCTCATTACTTAAAGGACCTAGCCTCACTCTTCGTAGTACATGTGGTAGGGCGCCTTCAAACCAGTTCTGATGCTCAGTGATATTTCATGATACTGGTATGCTTCGAACCGTACAGGTATGTTCGCAATTTCATATGTGTGAAATGTGTGCGTTCTTTGGTCAGCCTCAGGAAAGGTGACCCAACAGTAAAATGTTTTTGTCTGATATGCTTCAGTTGCCTCTATTATCAGAGTAACATCCCCGCCCTCTTCTGTAAGGCCATGCGCTAATAAATGTTGCGTAAGTGCATGTCTAGCATTTGCAGGAATGTCTATGGTATTAGCCATAGTTGTTTAGAGAAACAGAACACCAAATAGGGGAGGTTCATCCTTTTTATGAGTTTGAGCTCGAACAACCTACAGCTTAGTTAGGTGTCACCTGTTCAGCTGAGGAGGATTCTCCCAAAGACGTATAACGGTACTTAGGGTACCTGTTGTCTGTGAGACAGTGATAGTCAGGGTATCCGTAAATTAGTGCCTAAACACCATCGTTGGTGGCGCCATGTCGTAGTTTGGACTCTTGCTCTGAGCAAGACTGCTGGTTTAAGGATAACAGTACTTTTGTTTGTAGGAGACTGAGGGGGTCATTCCAACCCTGGCGGTCGGTGTAAAAGCGGCGGCCAAACCGCCAACAGGCTGGCGGTAAAAAAAATGCAATTCCGACCCTGGCGGAAACCGCCAACAGAGACCACCACTTTAACACACCGCCCGCCACGGCGGGCCAAACAAACAGCGCGGCGGTCACCGCCAACAGACAGGTGGGAGACAATGTACCGCCCACCCTATCACAATCCACCAATCCACCTCCTTTTCCGGGGCGGTAGCCCCGCCGATAAAAACACGGCGGAAACAGCCATTTCAAACGGAAAACGCTCACCTCCATACACCCCACGAGGAATCTGGACAGCATGGAACCCGAACTACACATCCTACCAGCCATTGTCTTCCTGCTCCTCTACCAGGAGCACGAACGCCGGCGCAGAAGACAACGGTGAGTACTGCACCTACGACACAGGGGAGGGGGAGGCAAAAAATTACGGGGACACACATATGCGACACACCCACCCTCACCCTCAACCACTACAACACACACATCAATGCATAGCAACACATCACAGTTACACCCCCAAACCCCCCGGAAGAATGCAAAGGCAAAAGGAAATGATTATAAATATAGAATTATATTGTAAGACTGAGTATAAAATATATCACACATCTATAACTTTATATACATAAATTGTCCAGTCCGATATGTCTATCAGCCATTGTTCGTGGGCCACTGGGCCAAAACACATGGGCAAAGCCCACACAGGATACCTGCCTCCAACGGAGAGAACACTGCAGGGCCATCAGATAGGAAAACTACGGGCACCTCAGGGGGAAGGGAAGGGGGGGCACCTCAGCCAGATGAGTCCACGACGCCAAATCCACGAGGGGCCTCCATGGCCACTGTGCCATCCTGGGGAGTGCAAAGCCACAGTCTCACAAGTCTCTACAGTGGGTGGGTTTCCCACTGTGCCATCCTGGGGAGTGCAAAGCCACAGTCTCTCAAGTCTCTACAGTGGGTGGGGTGCCCATTGTGCCATCCTGGGGAGTGCAAAGCCACAGTCTCTCAAGTCTCTACAGTGGGTGGCTTGCCCACTGCCATATCCTGGGGAGTGCAAAGCCACAGTCTCTCAAGTCTCTAAAGTGGGTGGGTTGCCCACTGTGCCATCCTGGGGAGTGCAAAGCCACAGTCTCTCAAGTGGATAACAGTCTCCACTGGTACTGGAGGGGGACTAGTGCCCAGAGTGCTTCGTGCAGCCCTGCCCGACACAGATGCGGGCCTGCCCCTTCCGCCAATGGCCCAGCGGTGCTTGAGATGAAGGGCCCAGTTCAGCGGTGCTTGAGATGAAGGGCCCAGTTCAGCGGTGCTTGAGACGGCGGTGCCCAGCGGAGCAGTGCTTGAGATGAAGGGCCCAGTGGAGCGGTGCTTGAGATGAAGGGCCCTGTTCAGCGGTGCTTGAGACGGCGGTTCCCTGTTCAGCGGTGCTTCAGATGAAGGGCCCAGTTCAGCGGTGCTTGAGACGGCGGTGCCCTGTTCAGCGGTGCTTGAGATGAAGGGCCCTGTTCAGCGGTGCTTGAGACGGCAGTGCCCTGTTCAGCGGTGCTTGAGATGAAGGGCCCAGTTCAGCGGTGCTTGAGACGGCTGTGCCCGGTTCAGCGGTGCTTGAGACGGCGGTGCCCTGTTCAGCGGTGCTTGAGATGAAGGGCCCTGTTCAGCGGTGCTTGAGACGGCGGTGCCCTGTTCAGCGGTGCTTGAGATGAATGGCCCAGTTCAGCGGTGCTTGAGACTGCGGTGCCCTGTTCAGCGGTGCTTGAGACGGCGGTGCCCTGTTCAGCGGTGCTTGAGATGAAGGGCCCAGTTCAGCGGTGCTTGAGACGGCGGTGCCCTGGTCAGCGGGGCTTGAGATGAAGGGCCCAGTTCAGCGGTTCCTGAGACGGCGGTGCCCTGTTCAGCGGTGCTTGAGATGAAGGGCCCAGTTCAGCGGTTCTTGAGATGGCAGTGCCCAGCGGAGCGGTGCTTGAGATGAAGGGCCCTGTTCAGCGGTGCTTGAGACGGCGGTGCCCAGCGGAGCGGTGCTTGAGATGAGTGTCCTGGTCAGCGGATCCGGCCCAGGCATGGATGTCACTCGCCACCTGACATGTGGCTGGCGGGGCCTTCCTGCCCATCTGTCTGGTGGCTTGCGGGGCCCTCCTTGGCTGCAGTTCTCGGCCTGTGGGTGTCCTCCTGCCCACCTGGGACGTGGCTTGCGGGCCCTCCTGGGCTGCAGTACCGGGCCTGTGTGTGTCCTCCTGCACACCTGGGATGGGGCTGGTGGGGCCCTCCTGGCCAGCTGGCCTGCTGCTGGACTTGTTGGGCGTGCTGCCCTTCCCACCCTTCCCTGCACGCTTGTGGCCCTTTCCCACCTTTGGCGGTGTGCCAGGTGGCACCTGACTTCCTGCCGGAGCCAATGTAGGGATTTTTGTCCCTGGGGTCTTTGGTCGCTCGCGCCGGGCACTGGCAATCTTAGGATGCTTTTCCGGTGGTGGGCTGGCCGTGCCTTGGCTCCTAGCTGAACTGGATGCCCTTGAGTGTGGGGGACTCCACAGTCCATGGACAACAGTCTTCACAGGTCCCGGTTTTGTGGTGGCTGAGGTGCTGATTGGAGTCTTATGAGATGGACGGGGTGGGGGAGTTGTAGGAAAGAGGTCAAGTTTGGAAAAGAAAAGCAATTTGGAAAGAGAGGGACGGGTAGGTGTAGTGGGTATGGGAGTGGAGGAAGAGGATGTGGTTGTAGGAGTGTGAAGTCTGGTGTCTTTGGGTGCAGGTGCTTGGGCTGGAGGCTGTCGTGAGGTGGATGGCTGTTGGGTGGGTGACTGCCTGCGTTTGTGTAGTTTGGAGGAGGGGGTGACAGACACTCTTGGAGAGGACACAGGGGACGTGTAAATGGTGGTGGGGGTGGTGACTGCACTTGTGCGGAGTGTTCTGGTGGGTGTGCTGGTGATGAACGTAGTGGCTGAAGATGTTGTGCATGCAAGTGTGAGTGGATACGTCACAGGGAGGGAGGAGGGAGACGAGGAGGAGGGGGTCACAGTGGAGGCAGTGGCTGTTGGTATGTCTGCATGTGGATGTTGCTTGTGTGAATGCTTGTGTGATGTGTGGTGCTTATGTCTGGATGAGCTTCCCTTGGGTGTTGAGGTGTGTGCAGGCTGGTCTGTAGGTGTGTCTGGGATAGGCAGAGGTACAGGGGATTGGGTCTGGGTGGAGGAAGTTGGAGGGGGGAGGCTAGAGACAGGGACAATTGCTGCCGTAAGTGCTGAGGCTGATGGGCACCCTGACCCGAATGAATGCCCTCCAGGTATGCATTACTCTGGTGCACCTCTCTTTGTACACCCTGGATGGCATTCAAAAGGGTAGACTGCCCAACAATGATGGTCCTTAGGAGGTCAATGACCTCCTCACTGAGGGCAGCAGGGGTGACAGGGGCAGGGCCTGAGGTGCCTGGGGCGAAGGAGATGCCCACCTTCCTGGGTGAGCGGGCACGGGGCAAACGCTGAGGGGCTGCTGGGAGGGCGGTGCTGGTGCGCTGGGTGGCTGCTGTACCTGTTGTTGCGGGGGGCACGGATGTTGCCGCCACCACAAGGGAGCTCCCTTCAGAGGACGAGTCGCTGTCACTGACATCAGCACGGGTCCCCGCTGTGGAGCTCCCCTCGCCCTCCGTCTCACTGGTGAAATCCTAGTCAGTTGCATGGCCCGCCATGTGAGATGCAGGTCCCTCGTGCTCCGATGCCACTTCTCCTCCGCCTGATGATGCTAATTCACACATGAACAAGAAGACCACAAAAAAGGGGGGTAGGAGAAATAAAGACATGTTGAGTGCATGGATTACCGCTACCGTTGGCGGACAAGACAGACACAGAAGCCCCCTGCACTACGCCGCGCACTTGGGGTCCACTACGCAATCCGTGGGACATGGCCTACAAGCCTATGGACGACAACTGCACACATAGATGACACAGGGACATGGATACCTGTACTTGGCACCCTACAGAGGTGGGGGGCGGGGGCACAGGGACATGCCTTACGGAGGGGCCTAGCCTAAAGAAATCGCCCTGGCCTAGGGATACCCACAGCCCTCCTCCCCCACCCAGACACCTCCACTGCGCGCAAAGTCAGCAGAATGTATTTGTACTCACCCCCTTGTGTCTGCTGTGATGTCCTCACGCGCCCATCCAAATCGGGGTAGGCCACCGAAAGGATCCGGGACATCAGGGGGGTCAAATGACGAATGGCACACCTCCTACGTTGGGAGGCCATCCCCAGCTGAGCCTCCGCCGTCTTTCAGCTCCAGCGTCGGATGTCCTCCCACCTCTTCCGGCAGTGGGTGTCCCGTCTGTTGTGGACCCCCAGTGTCCGGACGTCCTTGGCGATGGCACACCAAATCGCGACTTTCTGGTGGGCGCTGACCTATGTGACATGTACAGGGAGAGAAAAATTGTCATCACCTTCTGCATGCTCGATGTGAGTGGCCCCCTATCCCCACCCTTGCCATGTGGCACATGCTCTCATCTGTTGTTTGATGCATGCCTCAATCGCTCCCCTCCCCACCATCTTTCATCCACCCCACTCAACCCAGGCATTGCCCACTAAGCATGGTCCCAGTGTACTTACCTGTTGGTCTGGAGGACCGTAGAGTATTGCATACTGGGGGAGGACCCCATCCACAAGTTTCTCCAACTCCTCTGCAGTGAAGGCAGGGGCCCTTTCCCCAGTCGCATGAGCCATTGTCTCTTCCAGACCGAGGTCACAGCAGCACTTGCAGAGTAGGTCCTCTCCTGTCGAAGATCAGGTATCGAGTGATTAAGCAGATAGAAAATGGCAGTCACGCCCGCGGCGGTGCGTACCGCGGCGGTGCGTACCGCGACCGCCGGCGCACATCGTCATTGGCTCCTGAAACCCATAGGGTTTAATGTTAACCAATGCGGCTTAGCGCCGCGGTCTTCGACCGCCTACCGCTGCGGTGTGCCACGCCAGCGCATTGACCTCACATCCCACTGTCGCACTTCACAGGTCAGGCAGCCGCCATTTCAAGGGCGGACATGGCCTAATTACCAACTGCGTCACACATACCTAAGCCATGCACCAACACTCATACAAGCCATTCAATGCATTGGGAATCATGTTATGTGCAAGCTGTGGTTACGTACCTGTGGGTTGCTTGACTCTGCTCGCTGTTGTCCTTCATAGGCACCGTCCACTGGGACATGCGAGGAGATGGAGGAATCTTCCCGTATACAGACCGCTGGTGGACCTGTCGACAATGGAGGAACGACATGTCATACTGACATACAGGCTTGACCGAGCCACTGTACAGGAACTGCATGCCCAGCTGGAGCCAGACCTGATGTCTCCCATCCACCAACCCACAGGGATCCCCGCTCTACTGCAGGTGCTGTCAGTACTTCATTTCTTAGCAAGTGGGTCATTTCAAACAACAGTGGCTATATCATCAGGGATGTCCCAGTCTATGTTTTCCAAGGTGTTGTCCAGAGTGTTGTCTGCCCTGCTGAAACACATGCAGAGCTACATCGTTTTCCCTGAGGTGGGGGATTTGCCTACAGTGAAGGGTGATTTCTATGCCCTTGGACATATCCCCAACATCATAGGTGCCATTGATGGGACACATGTTGCTTTGGTCCCCCCCAGCAGGAGTGAACAGGTGTACAGGAACCGGAAGAGTTATCATTCCATGAATGTACAGATGGTGTGTTTGGCTGACCAGTACATCTCCCATGTTAATGCCAAGTGCCCTGGGTCAGTGCATGACGCCTACATCCTGCGGAATAGCAGCATCCCGTATGTGATGGGTCAACTCCAGAGGCACCGGGTGTGGCTATTAGGGGACTCTGGTTACCCCAACCTGTCCTGGCTACTGACCCCAGTGAGGAATCCCAGGACAAGGGCAGAGGAACGGTACAATGAGGCCCATGGGCGGACTAGGAGGGTGATCGAGCGAACCTTTGGCCTCCTGAAGGCCAGGTTCAGGTGCCTCCATATGACAGGTGGATCCCTAATGTACTCACCAAAGAAGGTGTGCCAGATCATCGTGGCCTGCTGTATGCTTCACAACCTTGCTTTGCGCCGCCAGGTGCCTTTTCTGCAGGAGGATTTTCCAGATGGTGGTGTTGTAGCAGCTGTGGAGCCTGTGGAGAGTGAAGAGGAGGAAGCCGAAGAGGACGACATAGAGAACAGGAACACAGTAATACCTCAGTATTTTCAGTGACACACAGGTAAGAGTAGACACCGGCATTTTATATTTACTTAATGACTCCTACCTCTCTACTGTCTGACTTTTTCCCCCAGTGTATGGTAACTGTGTTGTGACTTATCCTTCCGTTTTCAGAGATGTGGGCCCCACTGCGTGACATCTGCTTTGTTTCCCCATGGACTACAGCTGTGTGACAGCGGTTTGTTAGCATCACAATGTGAATGAACATTTTGGCACGGTCATGTCTAATACATTTGTTGTAAATCACAGCCAGACTCCAGATTGTTTTGTGCAATAAGTGTTTTTATTCAAGTGCTCTAAATTGGATGGGTGGTTGCAAATCGGTGAGGGGTGATGGTAGAGGATTGTCCATGGCAGAGTCCAGACTATCAGTTTCACAGTTGCATTGTCCAAATGCCTGTGGGAAGTGGAGCAGGGGCAGTTTAAGGTTGGACAGGGTGACAATGTGGGACAGTGGGATGACAATCAGGGCGGTATCCTTTGCTGGCGGGGGTCTTGACATCTTACTCTGTCTTCTTCCTGGATCTCAGGGCCCGCTTGCGGGGTGGTTCTCCTTCTGCAGGGGGTGGGGTTCTGGTGGCCTGTTGGTCTTGTGTAAGGGCCTCCTCTCCACTAGCGCCGGCGGATGTGGTAGGCAGTTCTTGGTGCATGCTAGTGTCATGGGCCCTTTGAGGTGCCACAGTGTCCCGCAATGTCGTGACTACCTCATTCAGGGCCACTACGATGGTACCCATGGCGGAACTGATGTTTCTTAGTTCCTCCCTGAACCCCATATACTGTTGCTCCTGCAGAAGCTGGATCTCCAGAAACCTGGCCAGGACCGTCGCCATCGTCTCCTGGGAGCGGTGGTATGCTCCCATGATGGAGGAGAGGGCCTCGTGGAGAGTGGGTTCCCTGGGCCTGTCCCCCCCCTGTCGCACAGCAGCCCTCCCAGTTCCCCTGTTTCCCTGGGCCTCTGTCCCCTGGACCGTGTGCCCACTACCACTGCCCCCAGGTCCCTGTTGTTGTTGGGGTGGTGGGTTAGCCTGGGTTCCCTGTAGTGGTGGACACACCGCTGATTGACGTGTCCTGGGGACAGAGGTAAGGGCCCGCTGGGTGGGTGCTGAGCTGGTGTTCCCAGAGGGGGGAAGGTCTACTGTGGCCTGTGGCTGTGTGAGGGGAACCGACTGTCCCGAGGTCCCCGATGGACCAGGCTGGTCATCTAGATCCAGGGAGACAGAGCTGCTGTCCTCACTGTGGGCCTCTTCTGGGGGTGGAGTGGACATTTGTGGACCCTCCTGCGCGGTGACGTGGCGTTCGGGTCCTGCAGGGGTATAAAAGTATGGTTATTGCTTCTGTGTGTGTCATAGCGTGCAATGGGTGGGTGCCCGTGTACCCCAGTGCTGGCATTCCTTTGTGGGGGCTGTTGTGACGGTGGTTGGGGGGGGGGTTGTATGTGTATGTGCAGTGGGCATGCTTAGGTGATGGGTGTCCATGCTTTGTGGACGCATGCAGGGCTAGGTGTTGGGATGGGTGGGTCGTGATGGTGAGACAGTTGCAAGGAGTAGGATGTGATGGGGGTGAGGGTGAGGGTGGGGGTATGAGTTGGCATGCAGGTGGGGTGGGGGGAAGAAGTAGTTAAGATTTGCCTTACCAGAGTCCATTCCTCCGCCTACTCCTGTGAGGCCCTCAGGATGCAGCATGTTCAAGACTTGCTCCTCCCATGTTGTAAATTCTGGGGGAGGAGGTGGGGGTCCGCCGCCAGTCCGCTGCACCGCGATGTTGTGCCTGGATACCATGGAACGCACCTTCCCCCGTAGGTCGTTCCACCTCTTCCTGATGTCGTCCCGATTTCTTGGTTGCTGTCCCACAGCGTTGACCCTGTCCACTATTCTGCTCCATAGCTCCATCTTCCTAGCAATGGTGGTGTGCTGCACATGTGCCCCGAACAGCTGTGGCTCTACTCGTACAATTTCCTCCACCATGACCCTGAGTTCATCATCAGAGAACCTGGGGTGTCTTTGCGGTGGCATGGGGTGGTGTGGGTGATGTGTAGGGTGGATTGTGTGGTGCTAAGTGTGGTGATGTGTATTGTTGTGTTGTGTGAAGTGCGTGCAAATATTGCTGGGTGACAGTGAATTGGGCGTCTGGGTGCTCGGATGTCTTTTCTCGGTGCGTGTTCACGAATCTCTAGGAGTGGAGGTTTGTGGGTGATGTGGGTGTGTATTTTATATTTAATTGAGTGTGTGGGAGTGGTGTGTGTATGTGTCTCAGGTGTGTGTATTTTGAATTGTCCAATGTGGTTGTATTTTGTAAGTGTGTGTGTATTTTGAGCGCGGCGGTGTGTACTGCCAATGGAATACCGCGGTTGAAAGACCGCCGCGTGGATTCGTGTGTCGTGATAGTGTGGGCGTATTTCTGTTGGCGTGATGGTGAAGGTTTGGTCATCGCCAGTTTCTCACTGCCCTTTGGTGTGGCGGACTTTTGTGGATGTCTGTATTTTGGCGGTTTGCCTGTTGTGGGTCAGAATGACCGTGGCGGTTTACCGCGGCCGCGGCGGTGTTATGGCGGTCTTCTGAACGGCGGTAAGCGCCTTTTACCGCCGAGGTTGGAATGACCACCTGAGTCTTTCCTACAACAAGTCGCAACTGTTGTCCCAACCTTACCGGCTCACTAGCAGCACCTCACCAGAAACACAATAGTAAAAGGTGATTTATGGCAGTCGCTTACCATTGGACTCAAAGTAAGATATCTCAGGGTATGTGGTGGTTGAATGGAGATTACCCTTTTCTCACAGATATATTATGTCTCATACAAACACAGGCACTGACACAGATGCAGGAAAGTTATAATAGCTTTTTATTTAACATAACTGCAATTTGCGATAAGTTGCATGGACTTTAATGATTAGGATAATGAATATAGCTAGTAACAGTATTGTGAAGAAGAGAGTCATTGTTATGAAGACCCCCACCATTTTGCAATATATTAAAGAAATATATAAATGTATATATAAGATGAAATATGCCCTAATACCCTAATGAGAATAGGCCTAACCTCCTACCTAAAGGAGAGCTGGGTTTGCTAAACCTAATCTGCCAAAGCCGTGTCCATGAGAGGAGCCCCCAACCCTCGTTACCTTGGAATGAGGTCTCTATCTCAGACTCCGTAGGGACACGAAGACTGGGCCAGCGTCAAGACGACTGCAGCATCGGTATCAGCGATGGTGGCGATGCCCTCTGGTCGGAATCCCTCTGATTATCGGTCTAAAGTGTGATGTATTTATACAGATCTACAAGGTCCCCTGACGTAGGTGTATTCCAAAACAATAGATAACAGGCATGCTTGGGACGGCAATTAATATCAACAATCCCTCGAAAGTATAGAGAGGGAAAATCCCTAAGTGTGAACACCTACTGTTTGTTTGTCTTTCGTGCTTGATCTTGACGCCTTGGCGCAGTGACACTGATAATAAAACTCATAACAAGTGGCCTAACTATAAACAAGGCAGCCATCTTAGAGGAAATAAATAATTAAATGGGCTAAGACAGAGCAAGCTAAGTAGGTTAAAAGTCACTAGGTGACGGGGGTACGAGTTTACAAGCCTACGGCTAAGCTAACTCCTGCTATCCCATTAAAACAAACTAGGAATCACTACACCGCCAGCCCCAGCACAGCTGCCCAGGAGGCCACCGCCACCGCCAGCCCCAGCCCACCTGCCCAGGAGGCCACTGCCAGCCCAGCTGCCCAGGAGGCAACCCCCAGCCCCAGTCCAGCTGCCACGGAGGCCACCGCCAGCCCCAGCCCAGCTGCCCAGGAGGCCACCGCCAGCCCCAGCCCAGCTGCCCAGGAGGCCACCGCCATCCCCAGCCCAGCTGCCCAGGAGGCCACCGCCAGCCCCAGCCCAGCTGCCCAGGAGGCCACCACCAGCAGCAGCCCCGCTGATCCATGAAGGACCGCCAGCACCAGCCCCGCTGGGCCATGAAGGACTGCCAGCCAAGCCCCGCTGAACAGGGCACCGCCAACTCAAGCATTGCTGAACAGGGCACCGCCGACTCAGGCGCCGCTGAACAGGGCACCGCCAACTCAATCACCATTGAACAGGGCACCGCCAACTCAAGCACCGCTGAACAGGGCACCGCCAACTCAAGCACCGCTGAACAGGGCACCGCCAAATCAAGCACCGCTAACCCATGAGCGGCAGGGGCACTGACGCAACTGGGTCCGTCACGGGGTGAGTGATGCACTCTGGGCACCAGTCCTCCTCCAGAACCAGTGGAGGCATCCATCCACTACCTCTGTCCTTCACAGGATGAAGCACTCTGGGCACCAGTCCCCCTCCAGAACCAGTGGAGACATCCATCCACTACCTCTGTCCTTCACAGGATGAAGCACTCTGGGCACCATGCCCCCTCCAGAACCAGTGGAGACTGTTATCCACTTGAGAGACTGTGGCTTTGTACTCCCCAGGATATGGCAGTGGGCAACCCACCCACTGTAGAGACTTGAGAGACTGTGGCTTTGCACTCCCCAGGATATGGCAGTGGGCAACCCACCCACTGTAGAGGCTTGAGAGACTGTGGCTTTGCACTCCCCAGGATATGGCAGTGGGCAACCCACCCACTGTAGAGACTTGAGAGACTGTGGCTTTGCACTCCCCAGGATTGAACAGTGGGCATGTGGCCCCCTCGTGGATTTGGCATTGTGCACTCAAGGGGCTGAGGTGCCCCCCCTTTCCCTCCCCCTGAGGTGCCTGTTTTCTTGCTGTCTGATGCCCCTGCAGTGTTCTCTCCATCATGGTCGGGGATCTTGGGCCAGATGTAGGAAACACTTTGCGAGTCGCAAACGGCAAAATCTGCCGGTTGCGACTCACAAATGCGTGTTTCCTATGCAGAAATGCATTTTGCGAGTCGTTACCGACTCGCAAAATGCATTTCCGAATCGCAAATAGGAAGGGGTGTTCCCTTCCTATTTGCGAGTCGCAGTGGTATGCAACTCCATTTGCGACCGCGTACGCGGTCGCAAATGGAGTCGCAGTTACCATCCACTTCAAGTGGATGGTAACCCACTCGCAAATTGGAAGGGGTCCCCATGGGACCCCTTCCAGTTTGAGACTGGACCCTAAAACATTTTTTCAGGGCAGGGAGTGGTCCAAGGGACCACTCCCTGAAAAAACCGAAACAAAAGGTTTCGGATTTTTTTGAAATGCAGCTCGTTTTCTCTTAGGGAAAACGGGCTACATTTAAAAAAAAAAAAACTGCTTTATTTAAAAGCAGGTCGCTAACATGGAGGTCTGCTGACGTCAGCAGGCCTCCATGTTAGCGAGTGCCTATACTCGCAATGGGGCCGCAATTTGCGACCCACCTCATGAATATTCATGAGGTGGGTCATTGCGACCCCATTGCGAGTTGCAGTCGGTGTCTGAGACACCGTACTGCATAGCAATTTGCGACTTGCAAATTGCGAGTCGCAGGGACTCGCAATTTTCAAGTCGCAAATTGCTTTTTTGCTACATCTGGCCCCTTGTGTGGGCCTCGCCCATACCGTGTGGTCCCAGTGTTCCACTGACTTTCTTTGTGCAGTACCTGGACTACTATGCCTGGTATATATTTTGTTAATGGTGTATATATATATTTCTGCCTACTCGTTTGTAATATATTTCGATGGTTACACTCATTTTCTTTGGTCTTTGCATTCTTCCAGGGGGGTTTGGGCGGTGTAACTGTGATGTATTGATATGCATTAGTGTGTGTTTTGTAGTGGGTAAGGGTGGGGGTGCGGGTGTTGAGTGTGTGTGGCTCTGTTTTTTCCCTCCCCCTCCCCTGTGTCGTAGGTGCAGTACTCTCCGTGGTCTTCGCCGCCGGCATTCGTGCTCCTGGTAGAGGAGCAGGAAGCCTATCGCAGGTAGGATTTGGAGTTCCGGTTCCATGGTGTCCTCGTTCCTTGTGGAGTGTGTAGAGGTGAGCGTTTCCCCTTCGCAATTCCTGTTTCCGCCGTGTTTTTATCCGCGGTGTATCTGCCCCGGAAAAGGTGGCGGATTGGCCTGTCATAATAGTGTGGGCGGTACATTGTCTTCCGCCTGTCTGTTGGCGGTGACCACCAAGCTGTTTGTTTGTACCGCCGTGGCGGTCGGAGTGTTAAAGTGGATGTCTTTGTTGGCGGTTTCCGCCACGGTCGTAATTGCTATTTTTTTACCGCCGGCCTGTTGGCGGTCTTACCACCGCTTTAACACCGTCCGCTAGGATTGTAATGACCACCTTAGGCCCTCAATTCAACCCTGGCGTTAAATGCTGCTTACTGCTGTGCAGAAGTCCGCCAACATACCGCTGCAGCCGCGGAATTCCGCTACAGCTATTACAACCCACAGTTTGGAATCCGCCATAATACAGACACCCACACAAGTCCGCCACACCAAAGGTCAGTGATAAACTGGCGATAACAAAACCGACACTGTCACGCCAACAGGAACACACCCACACTATCACGACCCATGAATCAACGTGGCGGTCTTTCAACCGCGGTAATCCACTGGCAGTACACACCGCCATGCTCAAAATACACACACACTTACAAACCACGACCACATTGGACAATTCGAAATACACACACCTGATACACATACACACACCACACCCACATACCCAATCCAATATAAAGCACACACCCACATCACCCACAATCCCTTACTACCAGAATTCTGAAACCACGCCAGAGAGAGACACCACCATAAACAACACCAGCATCCACAGACACACAACACATCACTTACACAACATCCACGCACCTCAAACAACACACAACACCACATCCCCTCACAGATCACAACACACACCACCTTACACATCACCCACATCATGGCACCTCAACGACACCTCAGGTTCTTTGAGGAGGAGCTTAGGGTCATGGTGGAGGAAATCATCCGAGTAGAGCCACAGCTATTCGGATCATAGGTGCAGCACACCTCCATTGCAAGGAAGATGGTGCAGAATTGTCAACAGGGTCAACACAGTGGGACAGCATCCAAGAACACAGGATGACATCAGGAAGAGGTGGAACGACCTACGGGGGAAGGTGCGTTCCGTGGTCTCCAGACACCAGATTGCTGTACAGAGGACTGGCGGTGGACCCCCACCTCCTCCCCGAGAACTAACAACACAGGAGGAGCAGGTCTTGGCAATACTGCATCCTGAGGGTCTCGCAGGAGTAGCAGGAGGACTAGACTCTGGTAAGTCAACTCTTTATTACCTCATCCCCCCACCCTACCCGCATGCCATCACATACTCCCACCCTCACCCTCAGCCCCATCACTCCAAGACCTCACATATGCCCCACTATCACAACCCACCCATCCCAATACCAAGTCCTGCATGCATCACCAAAGCATGGACACCCATCACCGAAACATGTCCACTACAGATACCCACACAGACCCCAAGCCAAATATCACACAAGGACCAAGACAAGAATGCAAGCACTGGAGTACATGGTCACTCACCCATTGCACACGATGGCACACACAGATGCAGTGATCATGCCTTTACACCCCTGCAGGACCCCAATCCAACTTCACCGGACAGGAGGTACCAGACATATTCAGTCCCCCCACAGAAGAGACTCACAGTGATGACAGCAGCTCTGCACAACTGGATCAAGATGACCAGCCCAGCCCATCAGGGACCTTGGGACAGTTGTTCCCCTGACACTGGCAAAAGCCACCACAGAGACTCCCCCCTCAGGAAACACCAGCACAGCCCCCACCCAGCTGGCCCATCCCTCTGTCCCCAGGACACGTCAATCAGCAGTGTGTCCACCACTACAGGGAACCCAGGCAAACCCACCAACCCAAGAAAATCAGGGACCTGGGGCGGTGGCAGTGGGCACACGGTTCAGGGGTCAGAGGATCAGGAAAATAGGGAAGCTGTGAGGAATGCTGTGCGACAGGGGGAGGACAGGCCCAGGGAACCCACTCTCCACAAGGCCCTCTCCAACATCATGGGAGCTTACCACCATTCCCAGGAGACGATGGCAACGGTACTGGCCACGTTTCAGGAAACCCAGCGGCTGCAGAAGGAACACTATCTGGGGATCAGGGAGGACCTGAAGTCCATAATCAACACCCTGGTCACCATTGCAGGGGTGCTGCAAGACCTTGTTAACAGCAGGAGGGACACTGTGGCACAACAAGGGACCCCTGACACTAGCCTGGACGATGAACAGTCCTCCACCTGCGCCGGCGCTAGTGGACAGGAGGCACCGCCACAGGAACACAACACCAGCACCCACCCCCTGCAGATGTAGAACCACCCCGCAAACGGTCCCTGAGATCCAGGAACAAGACAGAAAACACTGCCAAGACCCCCGCCAGGAAATGAGACCACCCTCAATTTCACCCTTCTGTCCCACTTTGTCACCCTGTCCATCCTTTAACTGCCATTGCTCCACTTCCTATGCCCCTTTGGACAATGCACCTGTGAAACAAATAGACTGGACTCTGCCATGGACATTCCTCCACCACTCCCCTTGCCCATTTTACAACCCCCTCCACTTATTTGCACAGAAATAAACACACTTCAATCACAAAACAATCTGGAGTCAGTCTGTGCTTTCACAAACGTGTAATTGCAATAACCATGGAATATAGCAATGTCAAGTTACTTGTGCACATACCGATGTAACACAGCTGTAGGCCTGGAGGAAATATAGCAGAGGGCACAAAGTGGGACCCACATCTGTGAAATGGAAATGCAAAGTGACAAGTCAGGGTCCATACACTGAGTGAAAATGACAGACCTATGCTATCTCCAATAATAGTATGAGATATGGGAGGCAGTGACATCTTCTTACCTGTGTCTCACTGGAAGTATTGCATGATTATGTTGTCTCTGTTGTCGATATCCTCTTCTTCTGCCTCCTCTTCTTCACTGTTCACAGGCTCCACAGCTGCCACAAAACCACCATCTGGCCCATCCTCCTGCAGAAAAGCCATTGCAAAGCCAGGTTGTGTAGCATATAGCAGGCCAGGATGATCTATCACACCTTCTTTGGAGAGTAGCAGAGAGAACCACCTGTCATATGGAGGCACCGGAATCTGGCCTTCAGGATACCGAAGGTTCATTCAATCACCCTCCTAGTTCGCCCGTGTGCCTCATTGTAGCGTTCCTCTGCCCTTGTCCTGGGATTTCTCACTGGGGTCAGTAGCCATGACAGGTTGGGGTAACCAGAGTCACCTGCAAATATGGAGGGACAACTGTTAGACACACACTAACCCATAGCCAGACACCTATTCACACTGTATACGGTCCTTTTCCTCACCTATTACCCACACATGGTGCCTCTGGAGTTGCACCAACACATAAGGGATGCTGCTATTCCTCAAAATGTAAGCATCATGCACTGAGCTAGGAAATTTGGCATTCACATGGGAGATGTACTGGTCTGCCAAACACACCATGTGCACATTCATCGATTACCATTCATCGGTTTCTGTACACCTGTTCACTCCTGCGGGGGTACCAATGCCACATGTGTACCATCAATGGCACCAATGATGTTGGGGATATGTCCCAGGGCATAGAAGTCACCTTTTACTCTGGGCAAATCTTCCACCTGCGGGAACACGATGTAGCTGCACATGTGATTCAGCAGGGCAGACAACACTCTGGAAAACACGTTAGAGAACATTGGCTGAGACATCCCTGATGCAATGGCCACTGTTATTTGAAAGGAACCACTTGCCAGGAAATGGAGTCCTGACAGGACCTGCACTAGAGGGGGTATCCCTGTGGGATGGCGGATAGCTGACATCAGGTCTGGCTCCAACTGGGCACACAGTTCCTGGATTGTTGCACGATCAAGTCTGTAGGTGACTAATATGTGTCTCTCTTCCATTGTCGACAGATCCACCAGCGGTCTGTACACCGGAGGATGCCGCCCTCTAATCACCTGCCCCAGCAGACATGCCCTATGGAGGAGAACAGCGAGCAGAGAGTCAGCCAACACTGAGGTATCATAAAATGTCATTTGCACACATTTATTAATACGCAATGTGCCTGTAACTGTGTGTATTCAAGGCGTACATTGGTGTGACGCAGTTAATATTAATGCCATGTGGCCCCCTGAAATGGCGGCTGCCTGACCTGTAAGGTGGGACAAGAGGATATGAGGTAACTGCGCTAGCGTTGTACACCGGGGCGGTGGGCGGTCCAGCATTGGTTAACATTGGACCCTATGGGTCAGAGGAGACAATGACGATGTACGCCGGCGGTGACGGTATGCACCGCCGTGGACGTGACCGCCATTTTCTGTCTGTTCTCTCATTTGATACCTGACCTTCAACAGGAGAGGACCTACACTGCAAGTGCTGCTGTGACCTGTGTCTGGAAGCGACAATGGCTACAGTGTATGGGGAAAGGGCCTCTGCCTTCACTTCGGATGAGTTGGAGAAGCTGGTGGATGGGGTCCTCCCCCAGTACACACAATTGTACGGTCCTCCAGACAAACAGGTGAGTACACTGTGAGCATGCTGCAAGGGAAATGCCTGTTTTGAATGGTGTGGATGGAAGATACATGGGGGCGGCTGAGGCCTGCATGTGCAGACGGTGAGTGCATGTGCGTCAGGGCAAGGGTGGGAACGTGGGCCAATGAGTATGACGGTCCGGACGGGTAAATAATTTCCTTTCCCCCTGTACTATTCCTCTAGGTCAGCGCCCACCAGAAGAAGGCTATTTGGCGTGCCATCGCCAAGGACGTCCGGATCCTGCGGGTCCACCACAGACAGAGTACCCACTGCTGTAAAAGATGGGAGGACCTGGGCCACTGGAGCAAGAAGACGGCAGAGGCCCAGCTGGGGATGGCCTCCCAACGTGGGAGGGGTGCCCCTCGCACCATGACCCCCCTGATGCTCCGGATCCTGGCGGTGGCATATTCGGAGTTGGATGGGCACTTGAGGGCAACACAGCAGTCACAAGGGGGTGAGTACACTCTCATTCAGCTGACTCTGCGCGCATTACGAGGTGTCTAGATGGGGGAGGTGTTTAGTGGGTTCCCCTAGGCCAGGGGGATCTTGGTAGGCAGGGTCCCTTGTGAGGCAGGCTCTGTGGCACCCCAACCCCACTAGTGGTTAGTGCCATCTACCCCTAGTCAGGCTCCTGTGAATTCCAGGTGTGCAGCAATCGGGCTTAGGCTTTGTACCCCATAGGTATGTGAATAATCTAGGAACTATAAGTGCATGGCGTAGTGCAGAGGGCTGCTGTGTCTGTTGTGTCTGCCAACGGTAGTGGTGTTGCATGCACTGAACATGACTTTCTCCTGTCTTCCCCCCTCTTTTTGTGGTCTCCCTGTTTTTGTCTGCAATAGCATCATCAGATGGAGGAGTATTGGCACTGTAGATGGAGGGAGCTGCATCCCACTTGGCCCTGGATGGCGAAACAATGGAGTCTGAAGCCACCAGTTGGATGGAGGGCGAGGGGAGCTCCATGGCAGGGACAGGAGCTGAGACCAGCGACAGCGACTCCTCTTCTGATGGGAGCTCCTTTTGCGGTGGTGGGCCCCTCTGTGCCCCCACATCAACAGGTACAGCCGCCACCCCCCCTACCAGCACCACCCTCCCAGCTGCCCCTCAGCGTGTGTCCCGTGCCCACTCACCCAGGTGGGTGGGCATCTCCTTCGCCCCAGTCACCTCAGGCCCTGCCCCAGTCAGCCCTGCTGCCCTCAGTGAGGAGGCTATTGACCCTCCTGAGATCCCTCACTATTGGGCAGTCTACTATTCTGAATGCCATCCAGGGTGTTGAGAGGCATTTGCAACAAACAAATGCATACCTGGAGGGCATTCATTCTGGCCAGGCAGCCCAACAGAGAGCATTTCAGGCTCTGGTCTCAGCACTGATGGCAGCCATTGTCCCTGTGTCCAGCCTCCCCCCTCCAATCTCATCCACCTAGACCCAATCCCCTGTACCTCAGCCTATCCCAAGCACACCATCAGACCAGCCCTTCCCCACCTTTGATGGTGGCGCAGCTGTCTTGCCACTATCCCCTTTGTTTTCCCAGACCCCTTGGTGGCAGGTATTTTCGGCTTTTCCCTCTAGGATGTGGTCACCTTTTTCACCATGACCTTGGCGGAAACTGCCAACATAGACAGTCACTTTAACACTCCGACCGCCACGGCGGTACAAACAAACACCGCGGTGGACACCGCCAACAGACAGGCAGGAGACAATGTACCGCCCACCCTATCACAACAGGCCTATCCGCCACCTTTTCTGGGGCGGAACCAACAGGAATCAAAACACAGCGGAAACAGTAAACAGAAGGGAAAACACTCACCTCTCCACAGCCCACGAGGAACCAGGACGCCATGGAGCCCAAATTGCAGATACTGACGATGATGGTCTTCCTGCTCCACTATCAGGAGCTCCAACAATGGTGGTGACGACCACGGTGAGTACTGCACCTACAACACATGGGAGGGGGGAGGGAAAAAAGAGAGACACACACACGCAACATGCAACACCCCCACCCCACCCACAACACCATACACACAAATACATGCTGCAACATTCCATATACCCTCCCCCCTGGAATAACGCAAGGACAAAAGGAAATGATTTGAACAAATGTAATCATGTGAAATATCATAATCAAAATTCAAAATCCAGTATATACAATTATGTACACCAACTACACAAGTCCGGATAGTGCACCAATCATTGTCCGTGGATCACTGGGCCCAAAATGCATGGGCGAGGCCCACATATGATACCTGACTCCAAACGGAGAGAACACTGGAGGGGCATCAGATAGAAAATATACAGGCACCTCAGGGGGAGGGGGGCACCTCAGCCTGATGAACGCACAATGCCACTGCTCCACGAGGGGGCTCTATGCCCACTGCTTTATCCTGGGGAGTGCAAACCCACAGTCTCTCAAGTCTTTTCAGTGGGTGGTTTGCCCACTGCTTTATCCTAGGGAGTTCAAACCCACAGTCTCTCAAGTCTTTTCAATGGGTGGTTTGCCCACTGGTTTATCCTGGGGAGTGCAAAGCCACAGTCTCTCAAGTCTTTTCAGTGGGTGGTTTGCCCACTGCTTTATCCTGGGGAGGGCAAAGCCACAGTCTCTCAAGTCTTTCAAGTGGGTGGTTTGCCCACTGCTTTATCCTGGGGAGTGCAAAGCCACAGTCTTTTAAGTATTTCAATTGGGTGTTTTGCCCACTACTTTATCATGGGGAGTGCAAAGCCACAGTCTCTCAAGTAGATAACAGTCTCCCTTGGTTCTGGAGGGGGCATGGTGCCCAGAGTGCTTCATCCTACCAAGGACTGAGGTAGTGGATGTATTTCTCCACTGGTTCTAGAGGGGGCTTTGTGCCCAGAGTGCTTCATCCTACCAAGGACAGAGGTAGTGGATGTGATACTCCACTGGTTCTGGAGAGGGCTTTGTGCCCAGAGTGCTTCATCCTGCCAAGGACTGAGGTAGTGGATGTGATATTCCACTGGTTCTGGAGGGGGCTCTGTGCCCAGAGTGCTTCATCCTGCCAAGGACTGAGATAGTGAATGTGATACTCCACTGGTTCTGGAGGGGACTTTGTGCCCAGAGTGCTTCATCCTGCCAAGGACTGAGGTAGTGGATGTATTTCTCCACTGGTTCTGGAGGGGGCTTTGTGCCCAGAGTGCTCCACGTGCAATGTGGCCAGAACAATACACTCTCCCGGGTGTGTGTGCAGTGAGATTGCCGAGGTACAGGTAGCATGATACGCCATGGAGGCAGAGACATACCCCACACTGCTGCGGCTTCGCATTCCATATGCAGGTGACAACTGTGATGAGAGTGATGCTTCATGGAGGCTGCCCAGGGTCCTGGAACTCACCACCAGCCTCAGACGATTGACCACTGGGGATGGTAGCCATGTCTGCGGTGGTGCCACTGTCTGAGGACGTTGCGGGGCCGCTGCCGGTGCTTGCGGCGGTGTCAGTCGTGGTGGTGCTTGCGGCGGTGTCAGTTGCGGCAGTGCTTGCGGCGCTGTCTGTGGTAGTTGTGCTGGCTGCGGGGTCTGTGGCGGCAGTGCTGGCTGCGGGGTCTGTGGTGGCGGTGCTGGCTGAGGGATCTGTGGCGGCAGTGCTGGTGGCGGGGGCTGTGGCGGTGCAGGTGGCGGGTTCTCCGCCGTACAGGTTGGCGTGGACGTGGACAGAAGGTGTGACACTGGTCCCTCAGTCAGTGCCCCAATGCCCTCTCCTGACCTGCCCTTCAGTTTTTGGCCCTTCCCCACCTTTGATGGTGGCGCAGCTGTCTTGCCACTATCCCCTTTGTTTTCCCAGACCCCTTGGTGGCAGGTATTTTCGGCTTTTCCCTCTAGGATGTGGTCACCTTTTTCACCTTGGCAGGTGGCGGAATATCCTTGCCCTCGCTCCGTGGCAGACTGGCAGCCCTGATGGTTGGCACACTCCATGACCCCGCAGTTGCTGGCACCACTGTGCCTGGGGATGTGGTGGCTGAGGTGCTGGGTTGGGACCGGGAAAGCCTGGCCCTAGGGGAAGGATGGGGGAGGTGTAGTGAAGAGGTCAATGTTAGCCAGGAAACATTTTTTAGACACACTGGGAGGGGACGATGGAGGGGGTTTGGGAGTGGAGGAGGAGGTAGTGGTTGTAGGAGGTGTACGTCTGCTGAATTTGGGTGAAGGTGCATGGGCTGGCGGCTGTAGTGAGGTGGATGGCTGTTGGGTGGGTGTGTGCCTGCATTCGTGTACTTTGGGAGGAGGGCTCACTGACACACTGGGAGAGGACACTGGGGATGTGTGAATGGTAGTGGGGGTGGTGAGTACACGTGAGCGGTGTGTGGTGATGGGCGTGCTGGTGATGGACGTAGTGGCTGAGGATGTAGTGCATGCAGGTGTGATTGGAGATGAGACTGGGAGGGAGGAGGGAGCCGTGGAGGAGGGAGACACAGTGGGGGAAGTGGATGTTGGTATGTGTGCATGGGTATGCTTGTGTGAGTTTGTGTGGGATGTGTGGTGCTTCTGATTGCCTGAGCCACTCTTGTGTGTTGATGTGTGTACATGCTGGTCTGATGGTGTGCTTGGGATAGGCTGAGGTACAGGGGATTGGGTCTAGGTGGATGAGATTGGAGGGGGGAGGCTGGACACAGGGACAATGGCTGCCATCAGTGCTGAGACCAGAGCCTGAAATGCTCTCTGTTGGGCTGCCTGGCCAGAATGAATGCCCTCCAGGTATGCATTTGTTTCTTGCAAATGCCTCTCAACAACCTGGATGGCATTCAGAATAGTAGACTGCCCAATAGTGAGGGATCTCAGGAGGGTCAATAGCCTCCTCACTGAGGGCAGCAGGGCTGACTGGGGCAGGGCCTGAGGTGCCTGGGGCGAAGGAGATGCCCACCCACCTGGGTGAGCGGGCACGGGACACACGCTGAGGGGCAGCTGGGAGGGTGGTGCTGGTAGGGGGGGTGGCGGCTGTACCTGTTGATGTGGGGGCACAGAGGGGCCCACCACCGCAAAAGGAGCTCCCATCAGAAGAGGAGTCGCTGTCGCTGGTCTCAGCTCCTGTCCCTGCCATGGAGCTCCCCTCGCCCTCCATCCAACTGGTGGCTTCAGACTCCATTGTTTCGCCATCCAGGGCCAAGTGGGATGCAGCTCCCTCCATCTACAGTGCCAATACTCCTCCATCTGATGATGCTATTGCAGACAAAAACAGGGAGACCACAAAAAGAGGGGGGAAGACAGGAGAAAGTCATGTTCAGTGCATGCAACACCACTACCGTTGGCAGACACAACAGACACAGCAGCCCTCTGCACTACGCCATGCACTTATAGTTCCTAGATTATTCACATGCCTATGGGGTACAAAGCCTAAGCCCGATTGCTGCACACCTGGAATTCACAGGAGCCTGACTAGGGGTAGATGGCACTAACCACTAGTGGGGTTGGGGTGCCACAGAGCCTGCCTCACAAGGGACCCTGCCTACCAAGATCCCCCTGGCCTAGGGGAACCCACTAAACACCTCCCCCATCTAGACACCTCGTAATGCGCGCAGAGTCAGCTGAATGAGAGTGTACTCACCCCCTTGTGACTGCTGTGATGCCCTCAAGTGCCCATCCAACTCCGAATATGCCACCGCCAGGATCCGGAGCATCAGGGGGGTCATGGTGCGAGGGGCACCCCTCCCACGTTGGGAGGCCATCCCCAGCTGGGCCTCTGCCGTCTTCTTGCTCCAGCGGCCCAGGTCCTCCCATCTTTTACAGCAGTGGGTGCTCTGTCTGTGGTGGACCCGCAGGATCCGGACGTCCTTGGCGATGGCACGCCAAATAGCCTTCTTCTGGTGGGCGCTGACCTAGAGGAATAGTACAGGGGGAAAGGAAATTATTTACCCGTCCGGACCGTCATACTCATTGGCCCACGTTCCCACCCTTGCCCTGACGCACATGCACTCACCGTCTGCACATGCAGGCCTCAGCCGCCCCCATGTATCTTCCATCCACACCATTCAAAACAGGCATTTCCCTTGCAGCATGCTCACAGTGTACTCACCTGTTTGTCTGGAGGACCGTACAATTGTGTGTACTGGGGGAGGACCCCATCCACCAGCTTCTCCAACTCATCCGAAGTGAAGGCAGAGGCCATTTCCCCATACACTGTAGCCATTGTCGCTTCCAGACACAGGTCACAGCAGCACTTGCAGTGTAGGTCCTCTCCTGTTGAAGGTCAGGTATCAAATGAGAGAACAGACAGAAAATGGCGGTCACGTCCACGGCGATGCATACCGTCACCGCCGGCGTACATCGTCATTGGCTCCTCTGACCCATAGGGTCCAATGTTAACCAATGCTGGACCGCCCACCGCGCCGGTGTACAACACTAGCGCAGTTACCTCATATCCTCTTGTCCCACCTTACAGGTCAGGCAGCCGCCATTTCAGGGGGCCACATGGCATTAATATTAACTGCGTCACACCAATGTACGCCTTGAATACACACAGTTACAGGCACATTGCGTATTAATAAATGTGTGCAAATGACATTTTATGATACCTCAGTGTTGGCTGACTCTCTGCTCGCTGTTCTCCTCCATAGGGCATGTCTGCTGGGGCAGGTGATTAGAGGGCGGCATCCTCCGGTGTACAGACCGCTGGTGGATCTGTCGACAATGGAAGAGAGACACATATTAGTCACCTACAGACTTGATCGTGCAACAATCCAGGAACTGTGTGCCCAGTTGGAGCCAGACCTGATGTCAGCTATCCGCCATCCCACAGGGATACCTCCTCTAGTGCAGGTCCTGTCAGGACTCCATTTCCTGGCAAGTGGTTCCTTTCAAATAACAGTGGCCATTGCATCAGGGATGTCTCAGCCAATGTTCTCTAACGTGTTTTCCAGAGTGTTGTCTGCCCTGCTGAATCACATGTGCAGCTACATCGTGTTCCCGCAGGTGGAAGATTTGCCCAGAGTAAAAGGTGACTTCTATGCCCTGGGACATATCCCCAACATCATTGGTGCCATTGATGGTACACATGTGGCATTGGTACCCCCGCAGGAGTGAACAGGTGTACAGAAACCGATGAATGGTAATCGATGACTGTGCACATGGTGTGTTTGGCAGACCAGTACATCTCCCATGTGAATGCCAAATTTCCTAGCTCAGTGCATGATGCTTACATTTTGAGGAATAGCAGCATCCCTTATGTGTTGGTGCAACTCCAGAGGCACCATGTGTGGGTAATAGGTGAGGAAAAGGACCGTAAACAGTGTGAATAGGTGTCTGGCTATGGGGTTGTCCCTACGGGTTAGTGTGTGTCTAACAGTTGTCCCTCCATATTTGCAGGTGACTCTGGTTACCCCAACCTGTCATGGCTACTTACCCCAGTGAGAAATCCCAGGACAAGGGCAGAGGAACGCTACAATGAGGCACACGGGCGAACTAGGAGGGTGATTGAATGAACCTTCGGTATCCTGAAGGCCAGATTCCGGTGCCTCCATATGACAGGTGGTTCTCTCTGCTACTCACCAAAGAAGGTGTGATAGATCATCCTGGCCTGCTATATGCTACACAACCTGGCTTTGCAATGGCTTTTCTGCAGGAGGATGGGCCAGATGGTGGTTTTGTGGCAGCTGTGGAGCCTGTGAACAGTGAAGAAGAGGAGGCAGAAGAAGAGGATATCGACAACAGAGACAACATAATCATGCAATACTTCCAGTGAGACACAGGTAAGAAGATGTCACTGCCTCCCATATCTCATACTATTATTGGAGATAGCATAGGTCTGTCATTTTCACTCAGTGTATGGACCCTGACTTGTCACTTTGCATTTCCATTTCACAGATGTGGGTCCCACTTTGTGCCCTCTGCTATATTTCCTCCAGGCCTACAGCTGTGTTACATCGGTATGTGCACAAGTAACTTGACATTGCTATATTCCATGGTTATACACTTTAATATCAAACTGTGCATCAAGATTTCAATACCTAGAAATGATTGCGCACTCTGCTGATCTAAAACACAAGGGTTAAGTGCCAAGAATGAATCATGCGCTCAGTTGCTGATTCAACCATCAGGATTTAAATGTCTAGAAACAATTGCATACTCTGCCAATCTGAATTGCAAGGGTTAATTGCCAAGAATAAATCACGCGCACTGCTGCCGATTCCACCATCAAGGTTTAAATGTCAAGATACGATCGCGCACTCTGCTGATCTGAGCTGCAAGGTTTAATTGCCAAGAATGGATCGCGCACACTGCTTCCGATTCCACCTTCAAGGTTTAAATGCCAAAGTATGATTGCGCACTCTGCCGATCTAAGCTGCAAAGGTTAATTGGCAAGAATGAATTGCGCACACGCTGTTGCTGATTCGTACATCAAGATTCTAATGCCATGAAATGATCGCGCACTCTGATGATCTGAAATGCAAGAGTTAAATACCAATAATGAATCGCGCACACTGTTGCCGATTCGTACATCAAGATTCTTATGCCATGAAATGATCGCGCACTCTGACGATCTGAAATGCAAGAGTTAAATGCCAAGAATGAATTGCCCACACTGTTGCTGATTCGTAAATCAAGATTCTAATGCCATGAAATGATCACGCACTCTGCCGATCTGAAATGCAAGAGTTAAATGCCAAGAATGAATCGCGCACACTGTTGCCGATTCGTACATCAAGATTCTAATGCCATGAAATGATCGTGCACTCTGCCGATCTGAAATGCAAGAGTTAAATGCCAAGAAAGAATCCCACACGCGATTAACAAAAGGGCCCAAAACTCAAACGTTTTCTGAAAACGGAGTCAAGGGCCCAACCCGACATCCGCCTTACCGCCCTGCTTGAGGATCACAAAGAAAATGAGGACAGGGCCTGGAAATCCTAGGTAGGCCCTCAGGGAAATGCTGCTGCTCTGCACCGGGACCTCTGAATAGTGAGCACGTGGAGCTGGGCTTGGTCCCTGAAATAGACTCAGACCCCGCCCACATGCAACACCCAGCCAGACTGCAGGAGAGGATTCTAGAAGGGCTCAGAATAGGGACAACACCCTAACCACACTCTGCAATCCTGCAGAAGTCTTGAAAACAAGCAATACATTCCAAACAGCATTAATGACATTTCAAGATGAATCTCTGCAATGCAAAAGGTTATCATACTGCATTAACACATAATGCATGAATTATTACATTACATAAGGATTGGCTTTTTGCATTACGTCACCCATAGAGCGCGCACTGTCCTGATGTTGACACATGCAGTCAACAGAAAGATGGCTTATGCTAGCGTGCCTGTTCCTTAATAAGTAAACTTATAAGGGGACACGTATAGGTTGATGAACCTTTTGATTTGCATGGAGTATCCTAGCTACGAAGTAACCAGTGTTCATCAATAATCAATACACAATTCAATAGCCCTTAAGCAAATCATTAATCAGCAGTTAATAACATCGCACCATGACATTCTGTCATGAATAACCACAACTCAATATGTATTTTATCAATTTTATTTCCCTATTAGTTACAATACTAAGTCATGGGGTTAATTCAAACTTTATTCAAATCAAGATTAATTCATAGTGACCACCAATAACATAATCGAATCAAAACTTAAGACAAAATACATTCTAACGCTTCAGCATAAGCCAACATATGAATCAAAGGTGAATACGTCAACATGAGTAGCAGAGTTCAGCAAATCAGTCCGTCAATCATTTGTCACTTTATATGTCAATGTCTTTTGAATAGTAACCTCATCTAACCCAGATTAGCATTAGCATGTGGGATCTCATGTGAAAATAGGTTTAGAACATAAATTTGGCAAAACATCTAACTAAGAGAAAAACAATTCAGACAGCGCAGTTGGTACCTAGAAAGAAAAAAGGCACAAAAGGTAATTCAGTCATATTGTCATAGCTACCTATCCATGGTGTGGATCAGCAACAAAGTCAGTCTTCATCTTTAGGTCGATCAACATCTCATCAGGCTCGCAAGAGCATGAGCCCAATGACAGAATCTCAAATCTCTTCGATTTCGTAGTCTCTCTCCGGACATCTGCACCTAACATCTGAACTCTCCCCTTCTGTCACGTCATTATATTAAAGTCACCCAGACTATCCCCTAATTCCTAATTGGTCAATTAATCACAAGATTTTGCATTATCCAGTAGTCCTTGTTTTCCTAATCTATGAATTCTAACATAACACAGTTCCCATGTAGTTTATTGGTTCACTTTATGATGTCCTCATCATCTGGTTTGTCTGGTATCGAAAATGTTGCATCTTCTTCTCCAGTCAGTGTCTCCGTTGTTTAAGTCCTGGGAAGGTAGATCCAGTATGCTTTACACTGGTTTGGTTACAAACTTTTATTCCATCATCTCCTGTTCGTGGTTCACGCATAGGATTTTAGCTGAGCAGATTTTATTAAACAATCAGCGGTTCATGGTCAGTCCAGCACATTAGCTTTTTCTACATTGCACATTAATATTCTACTTCTGCCCAAGGCCTGGCAAAACTAGGCCACAACTTCAGCTAGGCTAGCTCTACAGTATAATGCAAAACATACGTTATATATCTCAATATGACATACTATTACACTGTTTTCTATGCATTTTCAACATTTCATATGTTTAGTCAGTTTTTAGGGGCGAGCCTGCGTTGCATGCGCTTGCGCATGCGTTTCGCTAAGCGAGACGCTTTAGGAATTAAAAATAGCTCAGAGCCCTGTCCACGTCACGTCAGTGTCTATTATTGGCTCGTCGGCTTGCCTGTTAGAATCTGCTTGATTTCATTAGTGGAAGGCATACATACGTCATGCCTTTTCCGGTGGATAGCCCTCCTCGAGCGCATCGACCAAGTACAGAAAACATGTAAGGCTCGCTGTTTTCCGTCCTGCTCGTGGACTACTTTTTCTCTATTTTCCCAGCGCGATATCGTTTGGCAGAAGTCAAGCGCTTTAAATAATATCGACCCTGTTACATAGTTAATTGCACTTTTTCAGGTTACGCACATAATTGCACTTTTGCCGATAGGTTTCATTATGAGTGAAAAGTCCGGTTAGGAGTTTACAACGCTATCAGCTCTAACACGAGCAAACGCGAGACCTGTTGCATTGCAAATGCTTGTTTAATATAATTCGTGAGTGGTGGCAGCCACTCTTCAAGGGCACATTTTCAAACGTACATGTTAATTACTCAAACTACTTAAACATTCATTAATAATTTCTAATTAGTATATCTGTGTTATCAGTCTCTCCTCTGATGAATACATGTCATCACACTACTTTTACCTTTAACAGTTTCAAAATTCTGTCTCTTCAGCATTTTGCCTTCTCCACAAATCATCCCTATAAATTCTTTCCCTGTTTCGTTCTTCCCTCCTCTGATTATTTTTAGACCTTTTCAATTTAATCTTTTGACACAATTTACATGAATCCTAATATACAAGCAATCACAATTAATATTCCCTGTATGATTTTTAATAATACCCCATTCCAAATGTTACTAAGCCAATTCCCCACTGAAGCAACCTTTTCCCAAATACCTGGTTCCTTCAATTCCTTTAAATCCTTACTTGAGCTTGTCAGGTTAGTGAGTAAGTCCCTCATTACAGCCCTGGCGGTCGGTGTTAAAGCGGCAGTAATACCGCCAACAAGCCGGCGAAAAAAAAAAATGGAATCATGACCTTGGCGGAAACTGGCAACATAGACAGTCACTTTAACACTCCGACCGCCACGGCGGTACAAACAAACAGCGCGGTGGACACCGCCAACAGACAGGCAGGAGACAATGTACCGCCCACCCTATCACAACAGGCCTATCCGCCACCTTTTCTGGGGCGGAACCAACAGGAATCAAAACACAGCGGAAACAGTAAACAGAAGGGAAAACACTCACCTCTCCACAGCCCACGAGGAACCAGGACGCCATGGAGCCCAAATTGCAGATACTGACGATGATGGTCTTCCTGTTCCACTATCAGGAGCTCCAACAATGGTGGTGACGACCACGGTGAGTACTGCACCTACAACACATGGGAGGGGGGAGGGAAAAGAGAGTGACACACACACGCAACATGCAACACCCCCACCCCACCCACAACACCATACACACAAATACATGCTGCAACATTCCATATACCCTCCCCCCTGGAATAATGCAAGGACAAAAGGAAATGATTTGAACAAATGTAATCATGTGAAATATCATAATCAAAATTCAAAATCCAGTATATACAATTATGTACACCAACTACACAAGTCCGGATAGTGCACCAATCATTGTCCGTGGATCACTGGGCCCAAAATGCATGGGCGAGGCCCACATATGATACCTGACTCCAAACGGAGAGAACACTGGAGGGGCATCAGATAGAAAATATACAGGCACCTCAGGGGGAGGGGGGCACCTCAGCCTGATGAACGCACAATGCCACTGCTCCACGAGGGGGCTCTATGCCCACTGCTTTATCCTGGGGAGTGCAAACCCACAGTCTCTCAAGTCTTTTCAGTGGGTGGTTTGCCCACTGCTTTATCCTAGGGAGTTCAAACCCACAGTCTCTCAAGTCTTTTCAATGGGTGGTTTGCCCACTGGTTTATCCTGGGGAGTGCAAAGCCACAGTCTCTCAAGTCTTTTCAGTGGGTGGTTTGCCCACTGCTTTATCCTGGGGAGGGCAAAGCCACAGTCTCTCAAGTCTTTCAAGTGGGTGGTTTGCCCACTGCTTTATCCTGGGGAGTGCAAAGCCACAGTCTTTTAAGTATTTCAATTGGGTGTTTTGCCCACTACTTTATCATGGGGAGTGCAAAGCCACAGTCTCTCAAGTAGATAACAGTCTCCCCTGGTTCTGGAGGGGGCATGGTGCCCAGAGTGCTTCATCCTACCAAGGACTGAGGTAGTGGATGTATTTCTCCACTGGTTCTAGAGGGGGCTTTGTGCCCAGAGTGCTTCATCCTACCAAGGACAGAGGTAGTGGATGTGATACTCCACTGGTTCTGGAGAGGGCTTTGTGCCCAGAGTGCTTCATCCTGCCAAGGACTGAGGTAGTGGATGTGATATTCCACTGGTTCTGGAGGGGGCTCTGTGCCCAGAGTGCTTCATCCTGCCAAGGACTGAGATAGTGAATGTGATACTCCACTGGTTCTGGAGGGGACTTTGTGCCCAGAGTGCTTCATCCTGCCAAGGACTGAGGTAGTGGATGTATTTCTCCACTGGTTCTGGAGGGGGCTTTGTGCCCAGAGTGCTCCACGTGCAATGTGGCCAGAACAATACACTCTCCCGGGTGTGTGTGCAGTGAGATTGCCGAGGTACAGGTAGCATGATACGCCATGGAGGCAGAGACATACCCCACACTGCTGCGGCTTCGCATTCCATATGCAGGTGACAACTGTGATGAGAGTGATGCTTCATGGAGGCTGCCCAGGGTCCTGGAACTCACCACCAGCCTCAGACGATTGACCACTGGGGATGGTAGCCATGTCTGCGGTGGTGCCACTGTCTGAGGACGTTGCGGGGCCGCTGCCGGTGCTTGCGGCGGTGTCAGTCGTGGTGGTGCTTGCGGCGGTGTCAGTTGCGGCAGTGCTTGCGGCGCTGTCTGTGGTAGTTGTGCTGGCTGCGGGGTCTGTGGCGGCAGTGCTGGCTGCGGGGTCTGTGGTGGCGGTGCTGGCTGAGGGATCTGTGGCGGCAGTGCTGGTGGCGGGGGCTGTGGCGGTGCAGGTGGCGGGTTCTCCGCCGTACAGGTTGGCGTGGACGTGGACAGAAGGTGTGACACTGGTCCCTCAGTCAGTGCCCCAATGCCCTCTCCTGATCTGCCCTTCAGTTTTTGGCCCTTCCCCACCTTTGATGGTGGCGCAGCTGTCTTGCCACTATCCCCTTTGTTTTCCCAGACCCCTTGGTGGCAGGTATTTTCGGCTTTTCCCTCTAGGATGTGGTCACCTTTTTCACCTTGGCAGGTGGCGGAATATCCTTGCCATCGCTCCGTGGCAGACTGGCAGCCCTGATGGTTGGCACACTCCATGACCCCGCAGTTGCTGGCACCACTGTGCCTGGGGATGTGGTGGCTGAGGTGCTGGGTTGGGATCGGGAAAGCCTGGCCCTAGGGGAAGGATGGGGGGGAGGTGTAGTGAAGAGGTCAATGTTAGCCAGGAAACATTTTTTAGACACACTGGGAGGGGAAGATGGAGGGGGTTTGGGAGTGGAGGAGGAGGTAGTGGTTGTAGGAGGTGTACGTCTGCTGAATTTGGGTGAAGGTGCATGGGCTGGCGGCTGTAGTGAGGTGGATTGCTGTTGGGTGGGTGTGTGCCTGCATTCGTGTACTTTGGGAGGAGGGCTCACTGACACACTGGGAGAGGACACTGGGGATGTGTGAATGGTAGTGGGGGTGGTGAGTACACGTGAGCGGTGTGTGGTGATGGGCGTGCTGGTGATGGACGTAGTGGCTGAGGATGTAGTGCATGCAGGTGTGATTGGAGATGAGACTGGGAGGGAGGAGGGAGCCGTGGAGGAGGGAGACACAGTGGGGGAAGTGGATGTTGGTATGTGTGCATGGGTATGCTTGTGTGAGTTTGTGTGGGATGTGTGGTGCTTCTGTTTGCCTGAGCCACTCTTGTGTGTTGATGTGTGTTCATGCTGGTCTGATGGTGTGCTTGGGATAGGCTGAGGTACAGGGGATTGGGTCTAGGTGGATGAGATTGGAGGGGGGAGGCTGGACACAGGGACAATGGCTGCCATCAGTGCTGAGACCAGAGCCTGAAATGCTCTCTGTTGGGCTGCCTGGCCAGAATGAATGCCCTCCAGGTATGCATTTGTTTGTTGCAAATGCCTCTCAACACCCTGGATGGCATTCAGAATAGTAGACTGCCCAATAGTGAGGGATCTCAGGAGGGTCAATAGCCTCCTCACTGAGGGCAGCAGGGCTGACTGGGGCAGGGCCTGAGGTGCCTGGGGCGAAGGAGATGCCCACCCACCTGGGTGAGCGGGCACGGGACACACGCTAAGGGGCAGCTGGGAGGGTGGTGCTGGTAGGGGGGGTGGCGGCTGTACCTGTTGATGTGGGGGCACAGAGGGGCCCACCACCGCAAAAGGAGCTCCCATCAGAAGAGGAGTCGCTGTCGCTGGTCTCAGCTCCTGTCCCTGCCATGGAGCTCCCCTCGCCCTCCATCCAACTGGTGGCTTCAGACTCCATTGTTTCGCCATCCAGGGCCAAGTGGGATGCAGCTCCCTCCATCTACAGTGCCAATACTCCTCCATCTGATGATGCTATTGCAGACAAAAACAGGGAGACCACAAAAAGAGGGGGGAAGACAGGAGAAAGTCATGTTCAGTGCATGGAACACCACTACCGTTGGCAGACACAACAGACACAGCAGCCCTCTGCACTACGCCATGCACTTATAGTTCCTAGATTATTCACATGCCTATGGGGTACAAAGCCTAAGCCCGATTGCTGCACACCTGGAATTCACAGGAGCCTGACTAGGGGTAGATGGCACTAACCACTAGTGGGGTTGGGGTGCCACAGAGCCTGCCTCACAAGGGACCCTGCCTACCAAGATCCCCCTGGCCTAGGGGAACCCACTAAACACCTCCCCCATCTAGACACCTCGTAATGCGTGCAGAGTCAGCTGAATGAGAGTGTACTCACCCCCTTGTGACTGCTGTGATGCCCTCAAGTGCCCATCCAACTCCGAATATGCCACCGCCAGGATCCGGAGCATCAGGGGGGTCATGGTGCGAGGGGCACCCCTCCCACTTTGGGAGGCCATCCCCAGCTGGGCCTCTGCCGTCTTCTTGCTCCAGTGGCCCAGGTCCTCCCATCTTTTACAGCAGTGGGTACTCTGTCTGTGGTGGACCCGCAGGATCCGGACGTCCTTGGCGATGGCACGCCAAATAGCCTTCTTCTGGTGGGCGCTGACCTAGAGGAATAGTACAGGGGGAAAGGAAATTATTTACCCGTCCGGACAGTCATACTCATTGGCCCACGTTCCCACCCTTGCCCTGACGCACATGCACTCACTGTCTGCACATGCAGGCCTCAGCCGCCCCCATGTATCTTCCATCCACACCATTCAAAACAGGCATTTCCCTTGCAGCATGCTCACAGTGTACTCACCTGTTTGTCTGGAGGACCGTACAATTGTGTGTACTGGGGGAGGACCCCATCCACCAGCTTCTCCAACTCATCCGAAGTGAAGGCAGAGGCCCTTTCCCCATACACTGTAGCCATTGTCGCTTCCAGACACAGGTCACAGCAGCACTTGCAGTGTAGGTCCTCTCCTGTTGAAGGTCAGGTATCAAATGAGAGAACAGACAGAAAATGGCAGTCACGTCCACGGCGGTGCATACCGTCACCGCCGGCGTACATCGTCATTGTCTCCTCTGACCCATAGGGTCCAATGTTAACCAATGCTGGACCGCCCACCGCGCCGGTGTACAACGCTAGCGCAGTTACCTCATATCCTCTTGTCCCACCTTACAGGTCAGGCAGCCGCCATTTCAGGGGGCCACATGGCATTAATATTAACTGCGTCACACCAATGTACGCCTTGAATACACACAGTTACAGGCACATTGCGTATTAATAAATGTGTGCAAATGACATTTTATGATACCTCAGTGTTGGCTGACTCTCTGCTCGCTGTTCTCCTCCATAGGGCATGTCTGCTGGGGCAGGTGATTAGAGGGCGGCATCCTCCGGTGTACAGACCGCTGGTGGATCTGTCGACAATGGAAGAGAGACACATATTAGTCACCTACAGACTTGATCGTGCAACAATCCAGGAACTGTGTGCCCAGTTGGAGCCAGACCTGTTGTCAGCTATCCGCCATCCCACAGGGATACCCCCTCTAGTGCAGGTCCTGTCAGGACTCCATTTCCTGGCAAGTGGTTCCTTTCAAATAACAGTGGCCATTGCATCAGGGATGTCTCAGCCAATGTTCTCTAACGTGTTTTCCAGAGTGTTGTCTGCCCTGCTGAATCACATGTGCAGCTACATCGTTTTCCCGCAGGTGGAAGATTTGCCCAGAGTAAAAGGTGACTTCTATGCCCTGGGACATATCCCCAACATCATTGGTGCCATTGATGGTACACATGTGGCATTGGTACCCCCGCAGGAGTGAACAGGTGTACAGAAACCGATGAATGGTAATCGATGAATGTGCACATGGTGTGTTTGGCAGACCAGTACATCTCCCATGTGAATGCCAAATTTCCTAGCTCAGTGCATGATGCTTACATTTTGAGGAATAGCAGCATCCCTTATGTGTTGGTGCAACCCCAGAGGCACCATGTGTGGGTAATAGGTGAGGAAAAGGACCGTATACAGTGTGAATAGGTGTCTGGCTATGGGGTTGTCCCTACGGGTTAGTGTGTGTCTAACAGTTGTCCCTCCATATTTGCAGGTGACTCTGGTTACCCCAACCTGTCATGGCTACTGACCCCAGTGAGAAATCCCAGGACAAGGGCAGAGGAACGCTACAATGAGGCACACGGGCGAACTAGGAGGGTGATTGAATGAACCTTCGGTATCCTGAAGGCCAGATTCCGGTGCCTCCATATGACAGGTGGTTCTCTCTGCTACTCACCAAAGAAGGTGTGATAGATCATCCTGGCCTGCTATATGCTACACAACCTGGCTTTGCAATGGCTTTTCTGCAGGAGGATGGGCCAGATGGTGGTTTTGTGGCAGCTGTGGAGCCTGTGAACAGTGAAGAAGAGGAGGCAGAAGAAGAGGATATCGACAACAGAGACAACATAATCATGCAATACTTCCAGTGAGACACAGGTAAGAAGATGTTACTGCCTCCCATATCTCATACTATTATTGGAGATAGCATAGGTCTGTCATTTTCACTCAGTGTATGGACCCTGACTTGTCACTTTGCATTTCCATTTCACAGATGTGGGTCCCACTTTGTGCCCTCTGCTATATTTTCTCCAGGCCTACAGCTGTGTTACATCGGTATGTGCACAAGTAACTTGACATTGCTATATTCCATGGTTATTGCAATTACACGTTTGTGAAAGCACAGACTGACTCCAGATTGTTTTGTGATTGAAGTGTGTTTATTTCTGTGCAAATAAGTGGAGGGGGTTGTAAAATGGGCAAGGGGAGTGGTGGAGGAATGTCCATGGCAGAGTCCAGTCTATTTGTTTCACAGGTGCATTGTCCAAAGGGGCATAGGAAGTGGAGCAATGGCAGTTAAAGGATGGACAGGGTGACAAAGTGGGACAGAAGGGTGAAATTGAGGGTGGTCTCATTTCCTGGCGGGGGTCTTGGCAGTGTTCTCTGTCTTGTTCCTGGATCTCAGGGACCGTTTGCGGGGTGGTTCTACATCTGCAGGGGGTGGGTGCTGGTGTTGTGTTCCTGTGGCGGTGCCTCCTGTCCACTAGCGCCGGCGCAGGTGGAGGACTGTTCATCGTCCAGGCTAGTGTCAGGGGTCCCTTGTTGTGCCACAGTGTCCCTCCTGCTGTTAACAAGGTCTTGCAGCACCCCTGCAATGGTGACCAGGGAGTTGATTATGGACTTCAGGTCCTCCCTGATCCCCAGATAGTGTTCCTTCTGCAGCCGCTGGGTTTCCTGAAACGTGGCCAGTACCGTTGCCATCGTCTCCTGGGAATGGTGGTAAGCTCCCATGATGTTGGAGAGGGCCTTGTGGAGAGTGGGTTCCCTGGGCCTGTCCTCCCCCTGTCGCACAGCATTCCTCACAGCTTCCCTATTTTCCTGATCCTCTGACCCCTGAACCGTGTGCCCACTGCCACTGCCCCAGGTCCCTGATTTTCTTGGGTTGGTGGGTTTGCCTGGGTTCCCTGTAGTGGTGGACACACTGCTGATTGACGTGTCCTGGGGACAGAGGGATGGGCCAGCTGGGTGGGGGCTGTGCTGGTGTTTCCTGAGGGGGGAGTCTCTGTGGTGGCTTGTGCCAGTGTCAGGGGAACAACTGTCCCAAGGTCCCTGATGGGCTGGGCTGGTCATCTTGATCCAGTTGTGCAGAGCTGCTGTCATCACTGTGAGTCTCTTCTGTGGGGGGACTGAATATGTCTGGTACCTCCTGTCCGGTGAAGTTGGATTGGGGTCCTGCAGGGGTGTAAAGGCATGATCACTGCATCTGTGTGTGCCATCGTGTGCAATGGGTGAGTGACCATGTACTCCAGTGCTTGCATTCTTGTCTTGGTCCTTGTGTGATATTTGGCTTGGGGTCTGTGTGGGTATCTGTAGTGGACATGTTTCGGTGATGGGTGTCCATGCTTTGGTGATGCATGCAGGACTTGGTATTGGGATGGGTGGGTTGTGATAGTGGGGCATATGTGAGGTCTTGGAGTGATGGGGCTGAGGGTGAGGGTGGGAGTATGTGATGGCATGCGGGTAGGGTGGGGGGATGAGGTAATAAAGAGTTGACTTACCAGAGTCTAGTCCTCCTGCTACTCCTGCGAGACCCTCAGGATGCAGTATTGCCAAGACCTGCTCCTCCTGTGTTGTTAGTTCTCGGGGAGGAGGTGGGGGTCCACCGCCAGTCCTCTGTACAGCAATCTGGTGTCTGGAGACCACGGAACGCACCTTCCCCCGTAGGTCGTTCCACCTCTTCCTGATGTCATCCTGTGTTCTTGGATGCTGTCCCACTGTGTTGACCCTGTTGACAATTCTGCACCATCTTCCTTGCAATGGAGGTGTGCTGCACCTATGATCCGAATAGCTGTGGCTCTACTCGGATGATTTCCTCCACCATGACCCTAAGCTCCTCCTCAAAGAACCTGAGGTGTCGTTGAGGTGCCATGATGTGGGTGATGTGTAAGGTGGTGTGTGTTGTGATCTGTGAGGGGATGTGGTGTTGTGTGTTGTTTGAGGTGCGTGGATGTTGTGTAAGTGATGTGTTGTGTGTCTGTGGATGCTGGTGTTGTTTATGGTGGTGTCTCTTTCTGGCGTGGTTTCAGAATTCTGGTAGTAAGGGATTGTGGGTGATGTGGGTGTGTGCTTTATATTGGATTGGGTATGTGGGTGTGGTGTGTGTATGTGTATCAGGTGTGTGTATTTCGAATTGTCCAATGTGGTCGTGGTTTGTAAGTGTGTGTGTATTTTGAGCATGGCGGTGTGTACTGCCAGTGGATTACCGCGGTTGAAAGACCGCCACGTTGATTCATGGGTCGTGATAGTGTGGGTGTGTTCCTGTTGGCGTGACAGTGTCGGTTTTGTTATCCCCAGTTTATCACTGACCTTTGGTGTGGCGGACTTGTGTAGGTGTCTGTATTATGGCGGATTCCAAACTGTGGGTTGTAATAGCTGTAGCGGAATTCCGCGGCTGCAGCGGTATGTTGGCAGACTTCTGCACAGCAGTAAGCAGCATTTAACGCCAGGGTTGAATTGAGGGCCTAAGGTGGTCATTACAATCCTAGCGGACGGTGTTAAAGCGGTGGTAAGACCGCCAACAGGCCGGCGGTAAAAAAATAGCAATTACGACCGTGGCGGAAACCGCCAACAAAGACATCCACTTTAACACTCCGACCGCCACGGCGGTACAAACAAACAGCTTGGTGGTCACCGCCAACAGACAGGCGGAAGACAATGTACCACCCACACTATTATGACAGGCCAATCCGCCACCTTTTCCGGAGCAGATACACCGCGGATAAAAACACGGCGGAAACAGGAATTTCGAAGGGAAAACGCTCACCTCTACACACTCCACAAGGAACGAGGACACCATGGAACCGGAACTCCAAATCCTACCTGCGATAGTCTTCCTGCTCCTCTACCAGGAGCACGAATGCCGGCGGCGAAGACCACGGAGAGTACTGCACCTACGACACAGGGGAGGGGGGAGGGAAAAAACAGAGCCACACACACTCAACACCCGCACCCCCACCCCCACCCTTACCCACTACAAAACACACACTAATGCATATCAATACATCACAGTTACACTGCCCAAACCCCCCTGGAAGAATGCAAAGACCAAAGAAAATGAGTGTAACCATCGAAATATATTACAAACGAGTAGGCAGAAATATATATATACACCATTAACAAAATATATACCAGGCATAGTAGTCCAGGTACTGCACAAAGAAAGTCAGTGGAACACTGGGACCACACGGTATGGGCGAGGCCCACACAAGGGGCCAGATGTAGCAAAAAAGCAATTTGCGACTTGCAAATTGCGAGTCCCTGCGACTCGCAATTTGCAAGTCGCAAATTGCTATGCAGTACGGTGTCTCAGACACCGACTGCAACTCGCAATGGGGTCGCAATGACCCACCTCATGAATATTCATGAGGTGGGTAGCAAATTGCGGCCCCATTGCGAGTATAGGCACTCGCTAACATGGAGGCCTGCTGACGTCAGCAGACCTCCATGTTAGCGACCTGCTTTTAAATAAAGCAGTTTTTTTTTTTTTAAATGTAGCCCGTTTTCCCTAAGAGAAAACGAGCTGCATTTCAAAAAAATCCGAAACCTTTTGTTTCGGTTTTTTCAGGGAGTGGTCCCTTGGACCACTCCCTGCCCTGAAAAAATGTTTTGGGGTCCAGTCTCAAACTGGAAGGGGTCCCATGGGGACCCCTTCCAATTTGCGAGTGGGTTACCATCCACTTGAAGTGGATGGTAACTGCGACTCCATTTGCGAACGCGTACGCGGTCGCAAATGGAGTTGCATACCACTGCGACTCGCAAATAGGAAGGGAACACCCCTTCCTATTTGCGATTCGGAAATGCATTTTGCGAGTCGGTAACGACTCGCAAAATGCATTTCTGCATAGGAAACACGCATTTGCGAGTCGCAACCGGCAGATTTTGCCGTTTGCGACTCGCAAAGTGTTTCCTAAATCTGGCCCAAGATCCCCGACCATGATGGAGAGAACACTGCAGGGGCATCAGACAGCAAGAAAACAGGCACCTCAGGGGGAGGGAAAGGGGGGGCACCTCAGCCCCTTGAGTGCACAATGCCAAATCCACGAGGGGGCCACATGCCCACTGTTCAATCCTGGGGAGTGCAAAGCCACAGTCTCTCAAGTCTCTACAGTGGGTGGGTTGCCCACTGCCATATCCTGGGGAGTGCAAAGCCACAGTCTCTCAAGCCTCTACAGTGGGTGGGTTGCCCACTGCCATATCCTGGGGAGTGCAAAGCCACAGTCTCTCAAGTCTCTACAGTGGGTGGGTTGCCCACTGCCATATCCTGGGGAGTACAAAGCCACAGTCTCTCAAGTGGATAACAGTCTCCACTGGTTCTGGAGGGGGCATGGTGTCCAGAGTGCTTCATCCTGTGAAGGACAGAGGTAGTGGATGGATGTCTCCACTGGTTCTGGAGGGGGACTGGTGCCCAGAGTGCTTCATCCTGTGAAGGACAGAGGTAGTGGATGGATGCCTCCACTGGTTCTGGAGGAGGACTGGTGCCCAGAGTGCATCACTCACCCCGTGACGGACCCAGTTGCGTCAGTGCCCCTGCCACTCATGGGCTAGCGGTGCTTGATTTGGCGGTGCCCTGTTCAGCGGTGCTTGAGTTGGCGGTGCCCTGTTCAGCGGTGCTTGAGTTGGCGGTGCCCTGTTCAATGGTGATTGAGTTGGTGGTGCCCTGTTCAGCGGCGCCTGAGTCGGCGGTGCCCTGTTCAGCGATGCTTGAGTTGGCGGTGCCCTGTTCAGCGGGGCTTGGCTGGCGGTCCTTCATGGCCCAGCGGGGCTGGTGCTGGCGGTCCTTCATGGATCAGCGGGGCTGCTGCTGGTGGTAGCCTCCTGGGCAGCTGGGCTGGGGCTGGCGGTGGCCTCCTGGGCAGCTGGGCTGGGGATGGCGGTGGCCTCCTGGGCAGCTGGGCTGGGGCTGGCGGTGGCCTCCTGGGCAGCTGGGCTGGGGCTGGCGGTGGCCTCCGTGGCAGCTGGACTGGGGCTGGGGGTTGCCTCCTGGGCAGCTGGGCTGGCAGTGGCCTCCTGGGCAGGTGGGCTGGGGCTGGCGGTGGCGGTGGCCTCCTGGGCAGCTGTGCTGGGGCTGGCGGTGTAGTGATTCCTAGTTTGTTTTAATGGGATAGCAGGAGTTAGCTTAGCCGTAGGCTTGTAAACTCGTACCCCCGTCACCTAGTGACTTTTAACCTACTTAGCTTGCTCTGTCTTAGCCCATTTAATTATTTATTTCCTCCAAGATGGCTGCCTTGTTTATAGTTAGGCCACTTGTTATGAGTTTTATTATCAGTGTCACTGCGCCAAGGCGTCAAGATCAAGCACGAAAGACAAACAAACAGTAGGTGTTCACACTTAGGGATTTTCCCTCTCTATACTTTCGAGGGATTGTTGATATTAATTGCCGTCCCAAGCATGCCTGTTATCTATTGTTTTGGAATACACCTACGTCAGGGGACCTTGTAGATCTGTATAAATACATCACACTTTAGACCGATAATCAGAGGGATTCCGACCAGAGGGCATCGCCACCATCGCTGATACCGATGCTGCAGTCGTCTTGACGCTGGCCCAGTCTTCGTGTCCCTACGGAGTCTGAGATAGAGACCTCATTCCAAGGTAACGAGGGTTGGGGGCTCCTCTCATGGACACGGCTTTGGCAGATTAGGTTTAGCAAACCCAGCTCTCCTTTAGGTAGGAGGTTAGGCCTATTCTCATTAGGGTATTAGGGCATGTTTCATCTTATATATACATTTATATATTTCTTTCATATATTGCAAAATGGTGGGGGTCTTCATAACAATGACTCTCTTCTTCACAATACTGGTAGTAGCTATATTCATTATCCTAATCATTAAAGTCCATGCAACTTATCGCAAATTGCAGTTATGTTAAATAAAAAGCTATTATAACTTTCCTGCATCTGTGTCAGTGCCTGTGTTTGTATGAGACATAATATATCTGTGAGAAAAGGGTAATCTCCATTCAACCACCACATACCCTGAGATATCTTACTTTGAGTCCAATGGTAAGCGACTGCCATAAATCACCTTTTACTATTGTGTTTCTGGTGAGGTGCTGCTAGTGAGCCGGTAAGGTTGGGACAACAGTTGCAACTTGTTGTAGGAAAGACTCAGGTGGTCATTCCAACCTCGGCGGTAAAAGGCGCTTACCGCCGTTCAGAAGACCGCCATAACACCGCCGCGGCCGTGGTAAACCGCCACGGTCATTCTGACCCACAACAGGCAAACCGCCAAAATACAGACATCCACAAAAGTCCGCCACACCAAAGGGCAGTGAGAAACTGGCAATGACCAAACCTTCACCATCACGCCAACAGAAATACGCCCACACTATCACGACACACGAATCCACGCGGCGGTCTTTCAACCGCGGTATTCCATTGGCAGTACACACCGCCGCACTCAAATTACACACACACTTACAAAATACAACCACATTGGACAATTCAAAATACACACACCTGAGACACATACACACACCACTCCCACACACTCAATTAAATATAAAATACACACCCACATCACCCACAAACCTCCACTCCTAGAGATTCGTGAACACGCACCTGGGCATGAAGCACTCTGGGCACAAAGCCCTCTCCAGAACCAGTGGAGTATCACATACACTACCTCTGTCCTTGGTAGGATGAAGCACTCTGGGCACAAAGCCCCCTCTAGAACCAGTGGAGAAATACATCCACTACCTCAGTCCTTGGTAGGATGAAGCACTCTGGGCACCATGCCCCCTCCAGAACCAGGGGAGACTGTTATCTACTTGAGAGACTGTGGCTTTGCACTCCCCATGATAAAGTAGTGGGCAAAACACCCAATTGAAATACTTAAAAGACTGTGGCTTTGCACTCCCCAGGATAAAGCAGTGGGCAAACCACCCACTTGAAAGACTTGAGAGACTGTGGCTTTGCCCTCCCCAGGATAAAGCAGTGGGCAAACCACCCACTGAAAAGACTTGAGAGACTGTGGCTTTGCACTCCCCAGGATAAACCAGTGGGCAAACCACCCATTGAAAAGACTTGAGAGACTGTGGGTTTGAACTCCCTAGGATAAAGCAGTGGGCAAACCACCCACTGAAAAGACTTGAGAGACTGTGGGTTTGCACTCCCCAGGATAAAGCAGTGGGCATAGAGCCCCCTCGTGGAGCAGTGGCATTGTGCGTTCATCAGGCTGAGGTGCCCCCCTCCCCCTGAGGTGCCTGTATATTTTCTATCTGATGCCCCTCCAGTGTTCTCTCCGTTTGGAGTCAGGTATCATATGTGGGCCTCGCCCATGCATTTTGGGCCCAGTGATCCACGGACAATGATTGGTGCACTATCCGGACTTGTGTAGTTGGTGTACATAATTGTATATACTGGATTTTGAATTTTGATTATGATATTTCACATGATTACATTTGTTCAAATCATTTCCTTTTGTCCTTGCGTTATTCCAGGGGGGAGGGTATATGGAATGTTGCAGCATGTATTTGTGTGTATGGTGTTGTGGGTGGGGTGGGGGTGTTGCATGTTGCGTGTGTGTGTGTCACTCTCTTTTCCCTCCCCCCTCCCATGTGTTGTAGGTGCAGTACTCACCGTGGTCGTCACCACCATTGTTGGAGCTCCTGATAGTGGAGCAGGAAGACCATCATCGTCAGTATCTGCAATTTGGGCTCCATGGCGTCCTGGTTCCTCGTGGGCTGTGGAGAGGTGGGTGTTTCCCCTTCTGTTTACTGTTTCCGCTGTGTTTTGATTCCTGTTGGTTCCGCCCCAGAAAAGGTGGCGGATAGGCCTGTTGTGATAGGGTGGGCGGTACATTGTCTCCTGCCTGTCTGTTGGCGGTGTCCACCGCGCTGTTTGTTTGTACCGCCGTGGCGGTCGGAGTGTTAAAGTGACTGTCTATGTTGCCAGTTTCCGCCAAGGTCATGATTCCATTTTTTTTTTTCGCCGGCTTGTTGGCGGTATTACTGCCGCTTTAACACCGACCGCCAGGGCTGTAATGAGGGACTTACTCACTAACCTGACAAGCTCAAGTAAGGATTTAAAGGAATTGAAGGAACCAGGTATTTGGGAAAAGGTTGCTTCAGTGGGGAATTGGCTTAGTAACATTTGGAATGGGGTATTATTAAAAATCATACAGGGAATATTAATTGTGATTGCTTGTATATTAGGATTCATGTAAATTGTGTCAAAAGATTAAATTGAAAAGGTCTAAAAATAATCAGAGGAGGGAAGAACGAAACAGGGAAAGAATTTATAGGGAAGATTTGTGGAGAAGGCAAAATGCTGAAGAGACAGAATTTTGAAACTGTTAAAGGTAAAAGTAGTGTGATGACATGTATTCATCAGAGGAGAGACTGATAACACAGATATACTAATTAGAAATTATTAATGAATGTTTAAGTAGTTTGAGTAATTAACATGTACGTTTGAAAATGTGCCCTTGAAGAGTGGCTGCCACCACTCACGAATTATATTAAACAAGCATTTGCAATGCAACAGGTCTCACGTTTGCTCGTGTTAGAGCTGATAGCGTTGTAAACTTCTAACCGGACTTTTCACTCATAATGAAACCTATCGGCAAAAGTGCAATTATGTGCGTAACCTGAAAAAGTGCAATTAACTATGTAACAGGGTCGATATTATTTAAAGCGCTTGACTTCTGCCAAACGATATCACGCTGGGAAAATAGAGAAAAAGTAGTCCACGAGCAGGACGGAAAACAGCGAGCCTTACATGTTTTCTGTACTTGGTCGATGCGCTCGAGGAGGGCTATCCACCGGAAAAGGCATGACGTATGTATGCCTTCCACTAATGAAATCAAGCAGATTCTAACAGGCAAGCCGACGAGCCAATAATAGACACTGACGTGACGTGGACAGGGCTCCGAGCTATTTTTAATTCCTAAAGCGTCTCGCTTAGCGAAACGCATGCGCAAGCGCATGCAACGCAGGCTCGACCCTAAAAACTGACTAAACATATGAAATGTTGAAAATGCATAGAAAACAGTGTAATAGTATGTCATATTGAGATATATAACGTATGTTTTGCATTATATTGTAGAGCTAGCCTAGCTGAAGTTGTGGCCTAGTTTTGCCAGGCCTTGGGCAGAAGTAGAATATTAACGTGCAATGTAGAAAAAGCTAATGTGCTGGACTGACCATGAACCACTGATTGTTTAATAAAATCTGCTCAGCTAAAATCCTATGCGTGAACCACGAACAGGAGATGATGGAATAAAAGTTTGTAACCAAACCAGTGTAAAGCATACTGGATCTACCTTCCCAGGACTTAAACAACGGAGACACTGACTGGAGAAGAAGATGCAACATTTTCGATACCAGACAAACCAGATGATGAGGACATCATAAAGTGAACCAATAAACTACATGGGAACTGTGTTATGTTAGAATTCATAGATTAGGAAAACAAGGACTACTGGATAATGCAAAATCTTGTGATTAATTGACCAATTAGGAATTAGGGGATAGTCTGGGTGACTTTAATATAATGACGTGACAGAAGGGGAGAGTTCAGATGTTAGGTGCAGATGTCCGGAGAGAGACTACGGAATCGAAGAGATTTGAGATTCTGTCATTGGGCTCATGCTCTTGCGAGCCTGATGAGATGTTGATCGACCTAAAGATGAAGACTGACTTTGTTGCTGATCCACACCATGGATAGGTAGCTATGACAATATGACTGAATTACCTTTTGTGCCTTTTTTCTTTCTAGGTACCAACTGCGCTGTCTGAATTGTTTTTCTCTTAGTTAGATGTTTTGCCAAATTTATGTTCTAAACCTATTTTCACATGAGATCCCACATGCTAATGCTAATCTGGGTTAGATGAGGTTACTATTCAAAAGACATTGACATATAAAGTGACAAATGATTGACGGACTGATTTGCTGAACTCTGCTACTCATGTTGACGTATTCACCTTTGATTCATATGTTGGCTTATGCTGAAGCGTTAGAATGTATTTTGTCTTAAGTTTTGATTCGATTATGTTATTGGTGGTCACTATGAATTAATCTTGATTTGAATAAAGTTTGAATTAACCCCATGACTTAGTATTGTAACTAATAGGGAAATAAAATTGATAAAATACATATTGAGTTGTGGTTATTCATGACAGAATGTCATGGTGCGATGTTATTAACTGCTGATTAATGATTTGCTTAAGGGCTATTGAATTGTGTATTGATTATTGATGAACACTGGTTACTTCGTAGCTAGGATACTCCATGCAAATCAAAAGGTTCATCAACCTATACGTGTCCCCTTATAAGTTTACTTATTAAGGAACAGGCACGCTAGCATAAGCCATCTTTCTGTTGACTGCATGTGTCAACATCAGGACAGTGCGCGCTCTATGGGTGACGTAATGCAAAAAGCCAATCCTTATGTAATGTAATAATTCATGCATTATGTGTTAATGCAGTATGATAACCTTTTGCATTGCAGAGATTCATCTTGAAATGTCATTAATGCTGTTTGGAATGTATTGCTTGTTTTCAAGACTTCTGCAGGATTGCAGAGTGTGGTTAGGGTGTTGTCCCTATTCTGAGCCCTTCTAGAATCCTCTCCTGCAGTCTGGCTGGGTGTTGCATGTGGGCGGGGTCTGAGTCTATTTCAGGGACCAAGCCCAGCTCCACGTGCTCACTATTCAGAGGTCCCGGTGCAGAGCAGCAGCATTTCCCTGAGTGCCTACCTAGGATTTCCAGGCCCTGTCCTCATTTTCTTTGTGATCCTCAAGCAGGGGGGTAAGGCGGAGGTCGGGTTGGGCCCTTGACTCCGTTTTCAGAAAACGTTTGAGTTTTGGGCCCTTTTGTTAATCGTGTGTGCGATTCTTTCTTGGTATTTAACTCTTGCATTTCAGATCGGCAGAGTGCGCGATCATTTCATGGCATTAGAATCTTGATGTACGAATCGGCAACAGTGTGCGCGATTCATTCTTGGCATTTAACTCTTGCATTTCAGATCGGCAGAGTGCGTGATCATTTCATGGCATTAGAATCTTGATTTACGAATCAGCAACAGTGTGGGCAATTCATTCTTGGCATTTAACTCTTGCATTTCAGATCGTCAGAGTGCGCGATCATTTCATGGCATAAGAATCTTGATGTACGAATCGGCAACAGTGTGCGCGATTCATTATTGGTATTTAACTCTTGCATTTCAGATCATCAGAGTGCGCGATCATTTCATGGCATTAGAATCTTGATGTACGAATCAGCAACAGCGTGTGCGCAATTCATTCTTGCCAATTAACCTTTGCAGCTTAGATCGGCAGAGTGCGCAATCATACTTTGGCATTTAAACCTTGAAGGTGGAATCGGAAGCAGTGTGCGCGATCCATTCTTGGCAATTAAACCTTGCAGCTCAGATCAGCAGAGTGCGCGATCGTATCTTGACATTTAAACCTTGATGGTGGAATCGGCAGCAGTGCGCGTGATTTATTCTTGGCAATTAACCCTTGCAATTCAGATTGGCAGAGTATGCAATTGTTTCTAGACATTTAAATCCTGATGGTTGAATCAGCAACTGAGCGCATGATTCATTCTTGGCACTTAACCCTTGTGTTTTAGATCAGCAGAGTGCGCAATCATTTCTAGGTATTGAAATCTTGATGCACAGTTTGATATTAAAGTGTATAACCATGGAATATAGCAATGTCAAGTTACTTGTGCACATACCGATGTAACACAGCTGTAGGCCTGGAGGAAATATAGCAGAGGGCACAAAGTGGGACCCACATCTGTGAAATGGAAATGCAAAGTGACAAGTCAGGGTCCATACACTGAGTGAAAATGACAGACCTATGCTATCTCCAATAATAGTATGAGATATGGGAGGCAGTGACATCTTCTTACCTGTGTCTCACTGGAAGTATTGCATGATTATGTTGTCTCTGTTGTCGATATCCTCTTCTTCTGCCTCCTCTTCTTCACTGTTCACAGGCTCCACAGCTGCCACAAAACCACCATCTGGCCCATCCTCCTGCAGAAAAGCCATTGCAAAGCCAGGTTGTGTAGCATATAGCAGGCCAGGATGATCTATCACACCTTCTTTGGTGAGTAGCAGAGAGAACCACCTGTCATATGGAGGCACCGGAATCTGGCCTTCAGGATACCGAAGGTTCATCCAATCACCCTCCTAGTTCGCCCGTGTGCCTCATTGTAGCGTTCCTCTGCCCTTGTCCTGGGATTTCTCACTGGGGTCAGTAGCCATGACAGGTTGGGGTAACCAGAGTCACCTGCAAATATGGAGGGACAACTGTTAGACACACACTAACCCGTAGGGACAACCCCATAGCCAGACACCTATTCACACTGTATACGGTCCTTTTCCTCACCTATTACCCACACATGGTGCCTCTGGAGTTGCACCAACACATAAGGGATGCTGCTATTCCTCAAAATGTAAGCATCATGCACTGAGCTAGGAAATTTGGCATTCACATGGGAGATGTACTGGTCTGCCAAACACACCATGTGCACATTCATCGATTACCATTCATCGGTTTCTGTACACCTGTTCACTCCTGCGGGGGTACCAATGCCACATGTGTACCATCAATGGCACCAATGATGTTGGGGATATGTCCCAGGGCATAGAAGTCACCTTTTACTCTGGGCAAATCTTCCACCTGCGGGAACACGATGTAGCTGCACATGTGATTCAGCAGGGCAGACAACACTCTGGAAAACACGTTAGAGAACATTGGCTGAGACATCCCTGATGCAATGGCCACTGTTATTTGAAAGGAACCACTTGCCAGGAAATGGAGTCCTGACAGGACCTGCACTAGAGGGGGTATCCCTGTGGGATGGCGGATAGCTGACATCAGGTCTGGCTCCAACTGGGCACACAGTTCCTGGATTGTTGCACGATCAAGTCTGTAGGTGACTAATATGTGTCTCTCTTTCATTGTCGACAGATCCACCAGCGGTCTGTACACCGGAGGATGCCGCCCTCTAATCACCTGCCCCAGCAGACATGCCCTATGGAGGAGAACAGCGAGCAGAGAGTCAGCCAACACTGAGGTATCATAAAATGTCATTTGCACACATTTATTAATACGCAATGTGCCTGTAACTGTGTGTATTCAAGGCGTACATTGGTGTGACGCAGTTAATATTAATGCCATGTGGCCCCCTGAAATGGCGGCTGCCTGACCTGTAAGGTGGGACAAGAGGATATGAGGTAACTGCGCTAGCGTTGTACACCGGCGCGGTGGGCGGTCCAGCATTGGTTAACATTGGACCCTATGGGTCAGAGGAGCCAATGACGATGTACGCCGGCGGTGACGGTATGCACCGCCGTGGACGTGACCGCCATTTTCTGTCTGTTCTCTCATTTGATACCTGACCTTCAACAGGAGAGGACCTACACTGCAAGTGCTGCTGTGACCTGTGTCTGGAAGCGACAATGGCTACAGTGTATGGGGAAAGGGCCTCTGCCTTCACTTCGGATGAGTTGGAGAAGCTGATGGATGGGGTCCTTCCCCAGTACACACAATTGTACGGTCCTCCAGACAAACAGGTGAGTACACTGTGAGCATGCTGCAAGGGAAATGCCTGTTTTGAATGGTGTGGATGGAAGATACATGGGGGCGGCTGAGGCCTGCATGTGCAGACGGTGAGTGCATGTGCGTCAGGGCAAGGGTGGGAACGTGGGCCAATGAGTATGACGGTCCGGACGGGTAAATAATTTCCTTTCCCCCTGTACTATTCCTCTAGGTCAGCGCCCACCAGAAGAAGGCTATTTGGCGTGCCATCGCCAAGGACGTCCGGATCCTGCGGGTCCACCACAGACAGAGCACCCACTGCTGTAAAAGATGGGAGGACCTGGGCCGCTGGAGCAAGAAGACGGCAGAGGCCCAGCTGGGGATGGCCTCCCAACGTGGGAGGGGTGCCCCTCGCACCATGACCCCCCTGATGCTCCGGATCCTGGCGGTGGCATATTCGGAGTTGGATGGGCACTTGAGGGCATCACAGCAGTCACAAGGGGGTGAGTACACTCTCATTCAGCTGACTCTGCGCGCATTACGAGGTGTCTAGATGGGGGAGGTGTTTAGTGGGTTCCCCTAGGCCAGGGGGATCTTGGTAGGCAGGGTCCCTTGTGAGGCAGGCTCTGTGGCACCCCAACCCCACTAGTGGTTAGTGCCATCTACCCCTAGTCAGGCTCCTGTGAATTCCAGGTGTGCAGCAATCGGGCTTAGGCTTTGTACCCCATAGGCATGTGAATAATCTAGGAACTATAAGTGCATGGCGTAGTGCAGAGGGCTGCTGTGTCTGTTGTGTCTGCCAACGGTAGTGGTGTTGCATGCACTGAACATGACTTTCTCCTGTCTTCCCCCCTCTTTTTGTGGTCTCCCTGTTTTTGTCTGCAATAGCATCATCAGATGGAGGAGTATTGGCACTGTAGATGGAGGGAGCTGCATCCCACTTGGCCCTGGATGGCGAAACAATGGAGTCTGAAGCCACCAGTTGGATGGAGGGCGAGGGGAGCTCCATGGCAGGGACAGGAGCTGAGACCAGCGACAGCGACTCCTCTTCTGATGGGAGCTCCTTTTGCGGTGGTGGGCCCCTCTGTGCCCCCACATCAACAGGTACAGCCGCCACCCCCCCTACCAGCACCACCCTCCCAGCTGCCCCTCAGCGTGTGTCCCGTGCCCGCTCACCCAGGTGGGTGGGCATCTCCTTCGCCCCAGGCACCTCAGGCCCTGCCCCAGTCAGCCCTGCTGCCCTCAGTGAGGAGGCTATTGACCCTCCTGAGATCCCTCACTATTGGGCAGTCTACTATTCTGAATGCCATCCAGGGTGTTGAGAGGCATTTGCAACAAACAAATGCATACCTGGAGGGCATTCATTCTGGCCAGGCAGCCCAACAGAGAGCATTTCAGGCTCTGGTCTCAGCACTGATGGCAGCCATTGTCCCTGTGTCCAGCCTCCCCCCTCCAATCTCATCCACCTAGACCCAATCCCCTGTACCTCAGCCTATCCCAAGCACACCATCAGACCAGCATGTACACACATCAACACACAAGAGTGGCTCAGGCAAACAGAAGCACCACACATCCCACACAAACTCACACAAGCATACCCATGCACACATACCAACATCCACTTCCCCCACTGTGTCTCCCTCCTCCACGGCTCCCTCCTCCCTCCCAGTCTCATCTCCAATCACACCTGCATGCACTACATCCTCAGCCACTACGTCCATCACCAGCACGCCCATCACCACACACCGCTCACGTGTACTCACCACCTCCACTACCATTCACACATCCCCAGTGTCCTCTCCCAGTGTGTCAGTGAGCCCTCCTCCCAAAGTACACGAATGCAGGCACACACCCACCCAACAGCCATCCACCTCACTACAGCCGCCAGCCCATGCACCTTCACCCAAATTCAGCAGACGTACACCTCCTACAACCACTACCTCCTCCTCCACTCCCAAACCCCCTCCATCTTCCCCTCCCAGTGTGTCTAAAAAATGTTTCCTGGCTAACATTGACCTCTTCACTACACCTCCCCCCCATCCTTCCCCTAGGGCCAGGCTTTCCCGGTCCCAACCCAGCACCTCAGCCACCACATCCCCAGGCACAGTGGTGCCAGCAACTGCGGGGTCATGGAGTGTGCCAACCATCAGGGCTGCCAGTCTGCCACGGAGCGAGGGCAAGGATATTCCGCCACCTGCCAAGGTGAAAAAGGTGACCACATCCTAGAGGGAAAAGCCGAAAATACCTGCCACCAAGGGGTCTGGGAAAACAAAGGGGATAGTGGCAAGACAGCTGCGCCACCATCAAAGGTGGGGAAGGGCCAAAAACTGAAGGGCAGGTCAGGAGAGGGCATTGGGGCACTGACTGAGGGACCAGTGTCACACCTTCTGTCCACGTCCACGCCAACCTGTACGGCGGAGAACCCGCCACCTGCACCGCCACAGCCCCCGCCACCAGCACTGCCGCCACAGATCCCTCAGCCAGCACCGCCACCACAGACCCCGCAGCCAGCACTGCCGCCACAGACCCCGCAGCCAGCACAACTACCACAGACAGCGCCGCAAGCACTGCCGCAACTGACACCGCCGCAAGCACCACCACGACTGACACCGCCGCATGCACCGGCAGCGGCCCCGCAACGTCCTCAGACAGTGGCACCACCGCAGACATGGCTACCATCCCCAGTGGTCAATCGTCTGAGGCTGGTGGTGAGTTCCAGGACCCTGGGCAGCCTCCATGAAGCATCACTCTCATCACAGTTGTCACCTGCATATGGAATGCGAAGCCACAGCAGTGTGGGGTATGTCTCTGCCTCCATGGCGTATCATGCTACCTGTACCTCGGCAATCTCACTGCACACACACCCGGGAGAGTGTATTGTTCTGGCCACATTGCACGTGGAGCACTCTGGGCACAAAGCCCCCTCCAGAACCAGTGGAGAAATACATCCACTACCTCAGTCCTTGGCAGGATGAAGCACTCTGGGCACAAAGTCCCCTCCAGAACCAGTGGAGTATCACATTCACTATCTCAGTCCTTGGCAGGATGAAGCACTCTGGGCACAGAGCCCCCTCCAGAACCAGTGGAATATCACATCCACTACCTCAGTCCTTGGCAGGATGAAGCACTCTGGGCACAAAGCCCTCTCCAGAACCAGTGGAGTATCACATCCACTACCTCTGTCCTTGGTAGGATGAAGCACTCTACGCACAAAGCCCCCTCTAGAACCAGTGGAGAAATACATCCACTACCTCAGTCCTTGGTAGGATGAAGCACTCTGGGCACCATGCCCCCTCCAGAACCAGGGGAGACTGTTATCTACTTGAGAGACTGTGGCTTTGCACTCCCCATGATAAAGTAGTGGGCAAAACACCCAACTGAAATACTTAAAAGACTGTGGCTTTGCACTCCCCAGGATAAAGCAGTGGGCAAACCACCCACTTGAAAGACTTGAGAGACTGTGGCTTTGCCCTCCCCAGGATAAAGCAGTGGGCTAACCACCCACTGAAAAGACTTGAGAGACTGTGGCTTTGCACTCCCCAGGATAAACCAGTGGGCAAACCACCCATTGAAAAGACTTGAGAGACTGTGGGTTTGAACTCCCTAGGATAAAGCAGTGGGCAAACCACCCACTGAAAAGACTTGAGAGACTGTGGGTTTGCACTCCCCAGGATAAAGCAGTGGGCATAGAGCCCCCTCGTGGAGCAGTGGCATTGTGCGTTCATCAGGCTGAGGTGCCCCCCTCCCCCTGAGGTGCCTGTATATTTTCTATCTGATGCCCCTCCAGTGTTCTCTCCGTTTGGAGTCAGGTATCATATGTGGGCCTCGCCCATGCATTTTGGGCCCAGTGATCCACGGACAATGATTGGTGCACTATCCGGACTTGTGTAGTTGGTGTACATAATTGTATATACTGGATTTTGAATTTTGATTATGATATTTCACATGATTACATTTGTTCAAATCATTTCCTTTTGTCCTTGCGTTATTCCAGGGGGGAGGGTATATGGAATGTTGCAGCATGTATTTGTGTGTATGGTGTTGTGGGTGGGGTGGGGGTGTTGCATGTTGCGTGTGTGTGTCACTCTCTTTTCCCTCCCCCCTCCCATGTGTTGTAGGTGCAGTACTCACCGTGGTCGTCACCACCATTGTTGGAGCTCCTGATAGTGGAGCAGGAAGACCATCATCGTCAGTATCTGCAATTTGGGCTCCATGGCGTCCTGGTTCCTCGTGGGCTGTGGAGAGGTGAGTGTTTTCCCTTCTGTTTACTGTTTCCGCTGTGTTTTGATTCCTGTTGGTTCCGCCCCAGAAAAGGTGGCGGATAGGCCTGTTGTGATAGGGTGGGCGGTACATTGTCTCCTGCCTGTCTGTTGGCGGTGTCCACCGCGCTGTTTGTTTGTACCGCCGTGGCGGTCGGAGTGTTAAAGTGACTGTCTATGTTGGCAGTTTCCGCCAAGGTCATGATTCCATTTTTTTTTTCCGCCGGCTTGTTGGCGGTATTACTGCCGCTTTAACACCGACCGCCAGGGCTGTAATGAGGGACTTACTCACTAACCTGACAAGCTCAAGTAAGGATTTAAAGGAATTGAAGGAACCAGGTATTTGGGAAAAGGTTGCTTCAGTGGGGAATTGGCTTAGTAACATTTGGAATGGGGTATTATTAAAAATCATACAGGGAATATTAATTGTGATTGCTTGTATATTAGGATTCATGTAAATTGTGTCAAAAGATTAAATTGAAAAGGTCTAAAAATAATCAGAGGAGGGAAGAACGAAACAGGGAAAGAATTTATAGGGAAGATTTGTGGAGAAGGCAAAATGCTGAAGAGACAGAATTTTGAAACTGTTAAAGGTAAAAGTAGTGTGATGACATGTATTCATCAGAGGAGAGACTGATAACACAGATATACTAATTAGAAATTATTAATGAATGTTTAAGTAGTTTGAGTAATTAACATGTACGTTTGAAAATGTGCCCTTGAAGAGTGGCTGCCACCACTCACGAATTATATTAAACAAGCATTTGCAATGCAACAGGTCTCGCGTTTGCTCGTGTTAGAGCTGATAGCGTTGTAAACTCCTAACCGGACTTTTCACTCATAATGAAACCTATCGGCAAAAGTGCAATTATGTGCGTAACCTGAAAAAGTGCAATTAACTATGTAACAGGGTCGATAATATTTAAAGCGCTTGACTTCTGCCAAACGATATCGCGCTGGGAAAATAGAGAAAAAGTAGTCCACGAGCAGGACGGAAAACAGCGAGCCTTACATGTTTTCTGTACTTGGTCGATGCGCTCGAGGAGGGCTATCCACCGGAAAAGGCATGACGTATGTATGCCTTCCACTAATGAAATCAAGCAGATTCTAACAGGCAAGCCGACGAGCCAATAATAGACACTGACGTGACGTGGACAGGGCTCCGAGCTATTTTTAATTCCTAAAGCGTCTTGCTTAGCGAAACGCATGCGCAAGCGCATGCAACGCAGGCTCGACCCTAAAAACTGACTAAACATATGAAATGTTGAAAATGCATAGAAAACAGTGTAATAGTATGTCATATTGAGATATATAACGTATGTTTTGCATTATATTGTAGAGCTAGCCTAGCTGAAGTTGTGGCCTTGTTTTGCCAGGCCTTGGGCAGAAGTAGAATATTAACGTGCAATGTAGAAAAAGCTAATGTGCTGGACTGACCATGAACCGCTGATTGTTTAATAAAATCTGCTCAGCTAAAATCCTATGCGTGAACCACGAACAGGAGATGATGGAATAAAAGTTTGTAACCAAACCAGTGTAAAGCATACTGGATCTACCTTCCCAGGACTTAAACAACGGAGACACTGACTGGAGAAGAAGATGCAACATTTTCGATACCAGACAAACCAGATGATGAGGACATCATAAAGTGAACCAATAAACTACATGGGAACTGTGTTATGTTAGAATTCATAGATTAGGAAAACAAGGACTACTGGATAATGCAAAATCGTGTGATTAATTGACCAATTAGGAATTAGGGGATAGTCTGGGTGACTTTAATATAATGACGTGACAGAAGGGGAGAGTTCAGATGTTAGGTGCAGATGTCCGGAGAGAGACTGCGAAATCGAAGAGATTTGAGATTCTGTCATTGGGCTCATGCTCTTGCGAGCCTGATGAGATGTTGATCGACCTAAAGATGAAGACTGACTTTGTTGCTGATCCACACCATGGATAGGTAGCTATGACAATATGACTGAATTACCTTTTGTGCCTTTTTTCTTTCTAGGTACCAACTGCGCTGTCTGAATTGTTTTTCTCTTAGTTAGATGTTTTGCCAAATTTATGTTCTAAACCTATTTTCACATGAGATCCCACATGCTAATGCTAATCTGGGTTAGATGAGGTTACTATTCAAAAGACATTGACATATAAAGTGACAAATGATTGACGGACTGATTTGCTGAACTCTGCTACTCATGTTGACGTATTCACCTTTGATTCATATGTTGGCTTATGCTGAAGCGTTAGAATGTATTTTGTCTTAAGTTTTGATTCGATTATGTTATTGGTGGTAACTATGAATTAATCTTGATTTGAATAAAGTTTGAATTAACCCCATGACTTAGTATTGTAACTAATAGGGAAATAAAATTGATAAAATACATATTGAGTTGTGGTTATTCATGACAGAATGTCATGGTGCGATGTTATTAACTGCTGATTAATGATTTGCTTAAGGGCTATTGAATTGTGTATTGATTATTGATGAACACTGGTTACTTCGTAGCTAGGATACTCCATGCAAATCAAAAGGTTCATCAACCTATACGTGTCCCCTTATAAGTTTACTTATTAAGGAACAGGCACGCTAGCATAAGCCATCTTTCTGTTGACTGCATGTGTCAACATCAGGACAGTGCGCGCTCTATGGGTGACGTAATGCAAAAAGCCAATCCTTATGTAATGTAATAATTCATGCATTATGTGTTAATGCAGTATGATAACCTTTTGCATTGCAGAGATTCATCTTGAAATGTCATTAATGCTGTTTGGAATGTATTGCTTGTTTTCAAGACTTCTGCAGGATTGCAGAGTGTGGTTAGGGTGTTGTCCCTATTCTGAGCCCTTCTAGAATCCTCTCCTGCAGTCTGGCTGGGTGTTGCATGTGGGCGGGGTCTGAGTCTATTTCAGGGACCAAGCCCAGCTCCACGTGCTCACTATTCAGAGGTCCCGGTGCAGAGCAGCAGCATTTCCCTGAGGGCCTACCTAGGATTTCCAGGCCCTGTCCTCATTTTCTTTGTGATCCTCAAGCAGGGCGGTAAGGCGGAGGTCGGGTTGGGCCCTTGACTCCGTTTTCAGAAAACGTTTGAGTTTTGGGCCCTTTTGTTAATCGCGTGTGCGATTCTTTCTTGGCATTTAACTCTTGCATTTCAGATCGGCAGAGTGCGCGATCATTTCATGGCATTAGAATCTTGATGTACGAATCGGCAACAGTGTGCGCGATTCATTCTTGGCATTTAACTCTTGCATTTCAGATCGGCAGAGTGCATGATAATTTCATGGCATTAGAATCTTGATTTACGAATCAGCAACAGTGTGGGCAATTCATTCTTGGCATTTAACTCTTGCATTTCAGATCGTCAGAGTGCGCGATCATTTCATGGCATAAGAATCTTGATGTACGAATCGGCAACAGTGTGCGCGATTCATTATTGGTATTTAACTCTTGCATTTCAGATCATCAGAGTGCGCGATCATTTCATGGCATTAGAATCTCGATGTACGAATGAGCAACAGCGTGTGCGCAATTCATTCTTGCCAATTAACCTTTGCAGCTTAGATCGGCAGAGTGCGCAATCATACTTTGGCATTTAAACCTTGAAGGTGGAATCGGAAGCAGTGTGCGCGATCCATTCTTGGCAATTAAACCTTGCAGCTCAGATCAGCAGAGTGCGCGATCGTATCTTGACATTTAAACCTTGATGGTGGAATCGGCAGCAGTGCGCGTGATTTATTCTTGGCAATTAACCCTTGCAATTCAGATTGGCAGAGTATGCAATTGTTTCTAGACATTTAAATCCTGATGGTTGAATCAGCAACTGAGCGCATGATTCATTCTTGGCACTTAACCCTTGTGTTTTAGATCAGCAGAGTGCGCAATCATTTCTAGGTATTGAAATCTTGATGCACAGTTTGATATTAAAGTGTATAATAAATTCTATGCAATTGAGTCTTGAAAGTTAAGACAGATTGTGACCTTGCAGTATCATTCATGAGTCTACCGTAGTTTATTCCTGAAAACGAATGTGTTCATTGATTACCGTTATAATGTAGTTGCTATTCCAAGAAATGACTGGAGCCAGTTCAAGGTTCAGAGCATAAGATTTTATTCTAAAAAAAACACTCATATGAAAGTTTGCATTATCCTTCTTTATTTTCCAGGTTCCCAGAGCTAATAATGTCATGATATAGGAAAGCTATTGATCATTCATGTTATTAGTACATAAATATTAGAAACAAAGTTTATGAAAGTCAATGTGAATATCTTGCTATTTTGTTCTTAACTTTTGCTTCCACAGGTCTCCTTCCCTGATGTTCCCAACCTTAAACCCCATCCCCCACTTGGCCATTCTTTAACTCTGTGCTATAATAGCTAGTGGAGTTTGGAGCTGCCAAGAGGTGGACATATTGGGAACAGGCGCGAACCCCGAGGATCCGGACTCCCTGACAGATTGTGTGTACACCTATATGCGTATTGTCTGCATTTATTTAGGTGCTTTTATGTGGGTTATCACACAATGTACAGCCTTTGTCACCAAATACAACAGATCACTACTTATTTGCTGTGACATGCTTTTCTTAATTCTTCACAGCATTTTACAACTTTGTTGGCAGTCAAACATATGTTAAATTAAACAACTTCACGTAAATAGTCATATAGTAAGTCCCACCATAAAACTTACCACTACATTTTATGATTATTATTAATTCCACATTCACTTTTTAGTCAGTATTTATTTTAAATAACAAAGTGTGAAAATAGCTGGCGACGGGTAGATGGGCTATTGGAGTATATGCTATTGTGAACTATCACTAGCTTTTCAAAATCCTATTTGGAAGCTATCTGCTTAATATTTGTTTCTTGTTAGGCAAAATGCCTGAAAGCATTACAGATATTTATTAAAGTTGAAGTGTGTGAGGTTACATGAGCCAGCAATGTCTTGTCTTGTTCAGGATGTTGCTGTGATGTTGTAGGTCATTCAGAAAAGGGTATGCAAGTCCAGGTGATTACCTCTAATTGCCCATGGTCATTAGTACACTGTTCCCTGGTCAGACCTCTAACAGACCTATGGCAGATATGGGCTACACACCTCACCAGCATATTACGTGTCCCAAGTTCCAAGCAGTACACTTTGTGCATTTTACATGATTCCAAGGACACATCAGTTCCCTCAGACACAGTGCTCTGAGTGGTGCTGAATTCTAATAAAGAAAGTAATTCCCCTTCCTCCTACATCTCTCTCTCATGTATGCTTACCCTTTCTGTCTTGTAGTTCTGATAGCTCTTGCCCTCTACATAGCTTTCTATAAAGCTGCCCTCACATGCAATCAGCAATTCGAAACCCCAGCCCAGACTCTACCTGCATTTGTTTCTCCTTGCTCTCTCCTACAATACCTGCAGCTGCTCTCATCTTCTCTCTGTTCCTCCACTTACACTCTGTACCTTCCTACAGCTCTCAGCCCCTCACTCTAACTTTCTGTGCTGCAGTGATTTGATCCTCCTTCCTCAGTGGTAGTGATGCCCTGCTTGCCCTTCAGCAGACCCAGTGCCATTGCAGCCTTTGGTCACTCCTGCAGCCCTATGTCCCTCATAAAGTCCTTTGTCTCTTCATGTGTATCCCCTGGATCCTTGCCTAACCATCAACCTAGAACATATGGTCCTTCTCTATACTGCAGCCTTCAGAGCTCTTCTTCCTTCCCCATGCAAACATACATCTCTCATAACTCACATGCTCTTTCCTGTGGACCTAGGTCCCTCTTCCATTCCTCAGAACATCCCTATCCACCAGGCACCCTTTCCTCCTCTTGCAGCACTTTCATCCTCAGGCAGCCATTAGCCACATTTTAGTTTCTCTTCTCTCCATCAGGCAGCCTTTGTTTTCTCAAGGAACTTTCAGTCCCTTGTCACCCTTTCCCACCTCCACATTGCCTCCTGCAACTCTTGAAAGTCGTTCAAACTTGGTCCCACCTGCATTCATGGTCAGTCGCCCCATCTGCATTTCTCAGTCACCTAAACACTTCAGGAACTTGCCATCTCCTGTAGCCACTAGTCCATCTGAGTTGATTATGCAGCTTTTGGTCCTTACTATGTCCCTTAGTGCCACCTCAAATCCTTAGTACTATGTCAATGACTCAGCAATGTTTCAACCAGTTAGTCCTCTTCCCCAACCAGCAATCCTCATTTTCCTCTCAAACCCTCTTTCTCAAATTCAAATACCAGTCCAGAGATCAGCATTATCAATAAATCATAATGGGATTCCAAGAATTCTTCAAATAAGTAGAGTTTGCTATAGGAATGCCTTGAAGGAGATAAGCTGAACACCTCTTTTGAAGAGAGCATAAAGGTGCTGTGAACCAGAAATTGATTTTCTGTGACTGGAAGATTCAAAGCAGTGGTGAATGTTGTGAGCAGTGCCTGTGCATACGTTTTTCAATTTATGTTGCTTTCTTGGTCTTTTTTTCTTTACTATTGGTTATGTTCATGTTGGCCAGTGATATCACACTCTTTTATTATTTCTTACCATGTACCTATATAGAGGGATGTGGAATTTTCAGAGCTCTCAAGTTTCCCAGGTCCATGCCTGAGTAGCTCATTCAGTCCATGATTTTTATTTTCATTTTGGTATGTGAAGTCCTGATTTTCTAAATGTAAAAGCAGGATGGTAAATCTCAGAATGCTAAAAAAGATCTGGTCTGGATGAGTTACCCACACATGGAAATTCTGAAACATGAGTACTCTGAAGTATGTTTTTATTTGGTAGCAGGGGAAAAGGAAAAAGTGCTTCTGAAGCGCAGTAAAGTTCAAGTAGAATTACTGCATTTATAACTTGTGTAATGTCTATAGGGATCGCGTACTTGTGAGTGTGTGTGTGCAACTATATGTGTACACTCCTTCCATTCATGTTTATTCATGTATGGCTGTACATACCAGCCAATGTGGTGTGCTTTTATGACTACCCGATGTTATTTTGCGTTACAGGGATTCAATCAATAAATTTGAAGTTTATTTCGGATAAATAAACATCCATTAGAGCAGTAACAATCAATTCACAGTTAATTAAAACACCATATAAATAAGTTAAAACATTTCAAAGTACTAAATGTCATAAAAGAACCACATTTCAGATCAATAAAATATTCTTTTAAAATATGAGCAGCAAAGGGCAAAGTAACAGCCTACAGGTGCTCCAAAAAGTTGTACATAAATTGGGGTCAGCGATGAATCCCAGAGTGCGTATTAAAAGGTATTAAAATGTTCACACAGGCATCTTTATAAAATTCACAGAAGAAATAAAAACTGCTAAACAATTTGTAGCAAAGACTCGTCGCAAGGGCAAGGTTTAGCATCAATAGCGTTGATTACGTTCTTGGATAAGGACAGCAAATTGCAATTGGAACCTAATCTGACTGTAGGCAGCAACTATTTTTCCTAATTGGAAAGACAGAGCTCCATGCCTCTAGTTGTCTTTATCAAAGTATAACTTCTAACAAGGGGTTTCTTGAGCTCCTCTTGTTATTTAAACAAACCGAAATGTCCATCAGATTCCTTTGTAAATCCAGCACCTCCTGGTTAGTGATGTGCCATGAGTAAAAAATAGCTTTGACTTTTCCAGTATGGGTGTGCGAAATTCACATAATTAGCTTTTGTGTAATTATGTGAAAGTTCCGCAAAATTATGCAAAATTTCACATAATTACACAAAATGGGAATCTGTCACAGTGCTTTCAGTACAAAATGCATCCACATGTATCATGCATGGGCCGTTTGCGACGGCAAAAATGCATTTTGGTATGTATGAATTCCAAGTTGCGATTCGGTAACGCGTTACTGATCGCAAATTGGAATTGCGACTACATACCGATTAGGTATTAGGAAGGGGCATGTCAAGGGCGTCCCTTCCTAATTCTGAATCGCAGAGGAATGCAAGCATGTTTTGTGACCAAAATGCGGTCGCAAACCATTCACAATTTACCACCTACTTCAATTAGGTGGTAACCAATTCACAAACGGAAAGGGGTCCCCAAGGGACCCCTTCCCCTTTGTGAATGCATGCAAAAACATTTGTTAAGAGCACTGCCTACTCTTAAAACATTTTTTTTAACTTTTCATTTTTATTTTTTAAACACATCCTGATTTCTTGTAAGGAAAATGGGCTGCATTGAAAAAAATAAAAGATTGCTTTATTTAAAAGAAATCAAAGACATGGTGGTCTGCTGAGCGCAGCAGGCCACAATCCCTGTGACTTTAGCGTTTCCTAAAGGGTCGCAAATTGTGACCAACCTCATGAATATTAATGAGGTAAGTCGCTTTGCGACCCATTAGGAAATGCAAAAGGAAACTCCATGAGTTTCATACATTTAAATAGCAATTCCCTAATTGAGATTCACAGGAAATCGTAATTAGGGAATCCCAATTTTATAAAATGATACATCTGGCCCTAGGTGCTAAAAATAAAGTGCAAAAAAATTGAATCACTACGGACAAAAGCCACTCATGTTCCATTGTTCCTGTGCATTTGTGTTCATTTTCTACCTGCAGACAAGTATCATCAGCATTACCTCATAACCCAGCTCCAATCATATTCACTGAAAATCCACAGTGAAAATTGCTGGGTGTGTTGTTGTAGGTGCTCAAGCATTGGTTCGTAGCGCTTGGTCCTTGGCCGGGCTTCTCTTCTTTTTATTTTTTTAGATTTGCAAATCCAAAATAGAATTCTGGATTCTAGGGCAAGCTTCAAAGTATGAAACTTGCTTTGGGATTGCATGTCAAGAAAAATGCTCTCATCTCTGTTCCCTGCACTCCTGCCTGCATGAAGGGAGCAGAGTGAACACTCTGCTTTTTGACAGTGGGACCTGTTTGACGCTCTGGTTTCTTTCTAAGGTAAGGAGTTTTTAGTAAGAAACAAATAAGCACACACTTTGGGATACTGAACCGACTGTTAAAAATGGTGTTGAAAGTGTCTGGTTGATATAAGAGTCATTTCGATTAAAACTGTGTTAGAAATTTGAGACGCTTACACACGCGGTTATACCATCTCAGTGTGTTTATGTTTGTCTTGTGATGAGACAGATTAATAAATGCACCTATTACGAATATGGTGAGTGCATTTGTTATGCGTCTTGAAGTGTGTTATGTTATGACTAGCATACGCTTTCATCAGTGGTGTTAAAAAAGAATGACTAAAGTGGAATGAGGTGAACAGGCACAAAGTGGATTGAACTTAATGATGACATCATTGTTTATGCTCAAGAAAGAATAAGCAGTAGCAGAGTGGATTATATCAAAGTCGAATTTATCTGTGTATCCACGTCCATTATAGTTGCTGAATATTTATATGGGATATATTTTATTTGGAGAAATATGGCCTCTTCTTTAGAGGCTCGTCGCAAACAAAAATCAAATAACTTTTTTTTCCCCAAATGGAAGAAATTGAGCCGGACCAACCGGGTCCTAGTAAAATAAGGTTTGGAGTTCGAACAGAGGTTATGTATGAAAAACTAGAAAGAATGTACAAGAAGGAGCTCTCTAAGTGGTGGGAAATGTAATCTTTGCAAAAATATATTGATGTTGAGAGAGTACGTAGGGGTTTATGAATTTATACAATTCCGACTTATGAGGACCCTGATCCTGAGATGCTGGAGGAATGGGCAGAAAATTTGAAACAGAGTTCCCTGAATATGATGAGGATTTTGATAAAATGTGCAGTGAAAGATAGAGCCAAGATTCTGGAAGACATTGAGAACATCAACATGGAGGTGTGGACAATGATAACACAAGCTACACTTGATGAGTTTATGGAAAATATGGACAAAAAACTTTTTAAGTTTGAAGAAGAAATTATGAACAAAAAACAAAGGAAATTTATATGTGATTTCAAAGATGATCAGGCTGGTAGAATTGTAACTTTTCACCGAAAATATGACCACATATATACGGAAGAAACAGTGGGACCATCATTGAAAGATGTTGAAGAAAAGGGTTCACCTTCAAGGGAACAAGAAGACAGTGATGTTTCAGGTAGTAATCTTTCTGTAGTATCAGATTCAACTTTGGCTAAAGGATTGGAATTGGAAAAGGTTACAAATAGGTTGAATTTTTTTAAACAATTCCAACACCTAAATCAGGGGAGGACAGAACAATGCAGAGAGCCTTATTTTCAGAGGGGCAGAGGAGTGGGAGGAAAAGGAAGAGGAATAGGCAAGCAAAAGAGGGAAGATGTAAGAGAAGATACAAGGTCAACAGGCATGGTGACAAGGGCCTGCAAACAAACATAATGAATGTGGTCAATCTTTCCAACAGAGGACTGTCTGCGGAGGAAGAGAGCCTCTAGTCTCTAGGCATATCCTTCTGCCCAACCAATGGATTTGATTATACACAGACTAGAATTTATATATTCAAGTTTTTTAGGAAGTTGAGGCTTACAAATGGCATTGTACAAAGGCAAATAAGTGTTTACAATCGAATAGAAGTCCGGAATTGAGCATATTGGCATATTGTGTATTTCAGACATTGATATCTTACACACACTGACAAACCTGTGTGATGATTTTGTAGCGCATGAGGATCCGATTATGAACTTGGAGACATTGGGTATAGTGGTGAATGAAACATATCCTAGTCCCTTTAGACCTAAATCCACATTTTTGCCACCTATACAGTGTGATGCAATAGAAGTCTTTGAACGAGATGTGATTAAACAATTGAAGAGAATAAGATATAAACTGAGCACTGTAAAGAGAAATAATTTATCAGAGTCACAATCAAAAGCCTTGTTGAGTTTGAAACAGGATAAGAGTATTGTTATTAGTCATCTGATGAAGGTGGTAATGTAGTTATTCTGGATGTTGATAAATATCTGGCAGAAGGAGAAAGGAAGTTGAACAATATGAATTGTTATATGAAGTCCAACAGAGAGGAGTTTAGGAGAACTAATGAACAATATTATGAGATTCTTACTGACTGGAGAGAGAAGGGCCTGATAGAATGGGACGAGTATTCACCCTTAAAGTGTGATCATCCGAAGATCCCTATACTATGGGGGTCATTCTGACCTTGGCGGTCCATGACCGCCATGGCGGAGGGCGGCGGAAGCACCGCCAACAGGCTGGCGGTGCTTCCTGGGCGATTCTGACCGCAGCGGTAAAGCCACGGTCAGAAAAGGGGAGCCGGCGGTTTCCCGCCGGTTTCCCGCTGGCCCAGGGAATCCGCCATGGCGGCGCTGCTTGCAGCACCACCATGGGGATTCCGAGCGCCTACCCGCCAGCCTGTTTCTGGTGGTGTCCACCGCCAGAACCAGGATGGCGGGAACGGGTGCCGTGGGGCCCCTGGGGGCCCCTGCACTGCCCATGCCACTGGCAAGGGCAGTGCAGGGGCCCCCTAACAGGGCCCCACAAAGATTTTCACTGTCTGCTGTGCAGACAGTGAAAATCGCGACGGGTGCCACTGCACCCGTCGCACCCCTTCAACTCCGCCGGCTCCATTCCGAGCCGGCTTCATTGTTGAAGGGGCTGTCCCGCTGGGCCGGCCAGCGGTCTTCTGGCGGTCGCCCGCCGGCCCAGCGGGAAAGCCGGAATGGCCGCCGCGGTCTTTCAGCGGGAACCGCTTGGTGGGCGGTGACCGCCGCGGTCAGAATGACCGCCTATATCTTTGACCTAAGGTGCATAAAGATAAATTGAATCCACCAGGAAGGCCAATTGTATCGGCTATGGGTTCCCTTTTAGAGAATACCTCAAAGTGTATTGACTATTTTCTCCATCCATTTGTGGAGACAGTACCCTCATACTTGAAATCAAATCATTAACATTTATAAAGCGCGCTACTCACCCGTGCGGGTCTCAAGGCGCTAGGGGAAAAAGGGGGGGGTTATCGCTGCTCGAACAGCCAGGTCTTTAGGAGTCTCCGGAAAGCGGAGTGGTCCTGGGTGGTCCTGAGGCTGGTGGGGAGGGAGTTCCAGGTCTTGGCCGCCAGGAAGGAGAAAGATCTCCAACCCACCGTGGAGCGGCGGATGCGAGGGACAGCAGCGAGTGCGAGGCCAGAGGAGCGGAGGAGGCGGGTGGGGACGTAGAAGCTGAGGCGTCTGTTGAGGTATTCCGGTCCCTTGTCGTGGAGGGCTTTGTGTGCGTGGGTGAGAAGTCGGAAGGTGATCCTTTTGCTGACTGGGAGCCAGTGCAGGTGTCTCAGGTGTGCGGAGATGTGGCTGCTGCGGGGTATGTCGAGGATGAGGCGGGCCGAGGCGTTTTGAATGCGTTGCAGGCGATTTTGGAGTTTGGCTGTGGTCCCGGCGTAGAGGGTGTTGCCGTAGTCCAGGCGGCTCGTGACGAGGGCGTGGGTCACGGTTTTTCTGGTGTCGGCGGGGATCCAGTGGAAGATCTTGCGGAGCATGCGGAGGGTGAGGAAGCAGGCGGAGGACACGGCATTGACTTGCTTGGTCATGGTTAGAAGAGGGTCCAAGATGAAGCCGAGGTTGCGGACGTGGTCTGTGGGGGTCGGTGCGGTGCCGAGGGCTGTGGGGCACCGGGAGTCGTCCCAGGCGGACGGGGTGTTGCCGAGGATGAGGACTTCCGTTTTTTCAGAGATCAGCTTTAGGCGGCTGAGCCTCATCCAATCTGCGACGTCCTTCATACCCTCTTGTAGGTTGGTCTTGGCGCTGGCGGGGTCCTTGGTGAGGGAGAGTATAAATTGCGTGTCGTCGGCATAGGAGGTGATGATGATGTCGTGCTTGCGTACGATGTTGGCGAGGGGGCTCATGTAGACATTGAAGAGTGTCGGGCTGAGTGATGAGCCTTGGGGTACGCTGCAGATGATCTCGGTGGGTTCTGAGCGAAACGGAGGGAGGTAAACTCTTTGGGAACGGTTTGAGAGGAAGGAGGCGATCCAGTCCAGGGCCTGGCCTTGGATTCCGGTGGAGCGGAGGCGGGTGATTAGGGTGCGGTGACAGACGGTGTCAAAGGCAGCCGAGAGGTCAAGCAGAATGAGGGCGACTGTTTCACCGTTGTCCATCAGGGTTCTGATGTCGTCAGTGACTGAGATGAGGGCGGTTTCAGTGCTGTGGTTGGTTCGGAATCCGGTTTGTGAGGGGTCGAGCAGGTTGTTGTCTTCCAGGAAGGTGGTCAGCTGTTTGTTGACGGTCTTCTCTATTACTTTGGCTGGGAAAGGCAGAAGAGAGATGGGGCGGAAGTTTTTCAGGTTGCTCGGGTCAGCCGTAGGTTTCTTTAGTAGGGTGTTGACTTCGGCGTGTTTCCAGCATTCGGGGAAGGTAGCAGAAGAAAAAGAAGAGTTGATGACGGTCTGGAGGTGCGGGGCGATGATGTCGTCGGCATTGTTAAAGATGAAGTGCGGGCAGGGGTCCGAAGGGGCGCCGGAGTGGATAGAGTTCATGATGGATTTGGTTTCTTCCGTGTTGATGTGGAACCAGTTGTTGAGGGTGATGGCCGTGGATGCCGGTTCGGTGGTGTTTGGTTGGGTCTGGTGTCCGAAGCTGTCGTGGAGGTCGCTAATCTTGCGATGGAAGAAAGTGGCGAGGGATTCGCACAGATCCTGTGAGGGTGTGACGGCGTTGGCGTTGGCGTTGGCGCTGGGGTTGGGGAACTCCTTGACGATGCTGAAGAGTTCTCTGCTGTTGTGTCTGTTTTTGTCCAGTCTGTCGGTGAAAAAGTTCCTTTTGGCGGCGCAGATCAGGTGGTGGTGTTCGCGGGTAGCGTTCTTGAGGGCGGTCATGTTGTCAGCGGTGCGGTCCTTGCGCCAGGCTTTCTCAAGGGCGCGACAAGTTTTCTTTGATTCTTTGAGGGTGTCAGAGAACCAGAGAGGTTTTTTGGTGTTGGTCTGTCGATGCGTGCGTTTGAGGGGAGCAAAGATGTCTGCGCAGTTGGAGATCCAGTTTGTGAGGTTGAGGGCTGCGTCGTTGGGGTCGGTGGTGAGGGTGGGTTGGTTGGCGGCGAGTGCGGAGAAGAGTTGCTCTTCGGGGATCTTGTTCCACTGTCGACGAGGGATGGGTTGGGTGCGGAGGTGGCGGGTCTCGCGTCGGAATGTGAAGTGGACGCAGCTGTGGTCGGTCCAGTGTAGGGCGGAGGCGTGGCTGAAGAAGACGTGTTTGCTGGCGGAGAAGATGGGGTCAAGCGTGTGTCCACCGATGTGGGTGGCGGTGTTCACCAGTTGTTTGAGGCCGAGGTTGGCGAGGTTGTCGAGCAGGGTGGTGGTGTTGGGGTCGTTGTTTTGTTCCAGATGGAAGTTGAGGTCACCTAGGAGGATGTAGTCCGGCGAGGGGGTGCGGGGAGATGAAGTCGGCGATGGCGTCGCTGAAAGGGGCGCGTGGCCCGGGAGGACGGTAGATGAGGGATCCTCTGAGGGTGGTCCTCGGATCGGTGCGAATCTGAAAATGCAGGTGTTCAGCGGCGAGAGGGGTGTCTTCGGTGGAGGTGGTGACGCTGATGGAGTCTTTGAAGACGATGGCGATACCTCCTCCTACCTGGTGGGTGCGGTCTTTTCAGGAGATCTTGTAGCCTTCGGGGATGGCAGTGGCGATGTCAGGGGCCGAGGAGGTGTTCATCCAGGTCTCCGTGATGAAGGCGACGTCCGGTGCTATGGAGTCCAGGAGGTCCCAGAGTTCAACAGCGTGTTTGTGGACGGAGCGAGCGTTGACTAGGATGCACTTGAGGTGGTTGATGGCGCGTGGGCTGGTGGTCATGGTTGTTGTGTGGTGGAAGGTGCGTTTGCAGGAGTTGCAGGCGAAGGGTCCATGGGTGCGTTTGGGGTGAGCTTGGAAGCAAGTGTTGGAGCGTCCTGGGTTGAGGGCGTGGAGGGTGGTCGGGTCGTAGCGGGTCAGCGGGGCTTGGGAGAGCTGGGGTCCAGGGGTCGTGGCGCTGGGCGCGGGACAGGCGCGGACGGGCGCAGACGCGCTTGTCTCTGGTGCGCCAGCGGCGCGCGCGCTGCGCACTCGCGCACCGGCCGCCATATGAGGTAGGAGGGGGGGAGGGGTCAGGTGGGGGCGAATGGGAGCTGGAGGACAGGGGCGTGCAGGAGGTCGCGGCGGGAAAGCGCGAGGGAGGGGGGGGGACAGGTAGAGTGAGAAGAGCTGGGGGAGGGGGGTTTAAGGGTGGAGGGGGGTGAGTGTTAGGAGGTTTAGGAGATAGGGGAGAAAAATAGGAGTAGGGTTGAGAAGATATGGGAGGGGGGTTGTAGAGGTGGGTGAGAGGTAGAGTGAGAGGATAGGAAGATAGGTAATAGAGGGGGTGAGGGAGGGGGGAGAGATAGAGAAATAGATAGAGAAAATAGATAGGGAAATCGATAGATAGGGAAATAGACAGAGAGATAGGAAGATAGGAGGAGGTGCAGAGTGAGGGAGTTAGATAGTGGGATAGAGAGATAGAGAGATAGGTAGAAGGAGGAGTGGGGGAGGTAGATAGTGAACGGGTTAGATAGGGGAGATAGAGAGGGGAATGCGAGTGGGGGAGGGGGATGAGGCAGGAGCAGGAGGGCAGGCGCGGGGAGAAGAGGACGGAGGAGGCAGAAGAGCCGAAGTCAGAAGACAAAAAGAACAGAAGAACAGAAGAACAGAAGACCGGAAGGAGAGAAGAAAGGAAGATCAGAAGACCGGAAAGAGAGAAGAAAGGAAGACCGGAAGAACACAGAAGAACACAGAAGAACACAGAAGAAGATACAGAAGAAGATGCAGAAGAAGATACAGAAAACGAAGAACAGAGGGCAGAAGACCACAGAAGAAGATGAGGAAGAAGAGAAGTAGAGTGAAGACGGGGGAAAGAAGAGTACAAAAGAAGATTACAGACGAGGAGCGAGGAGGAAGAACAGAAGAACAGAGAAGAAGAAAAGAAGAAAAGAAGCAGGAGCAGGAGAGAGGGTGAGTAGCGCAGGGCAGAGCGAGGGGCTGGGAGGTGGGGGGTACTTACTGTGAGGTGGGTCTCAGGAACACAGGAACCTGGAGGAGCTGCAGCGGCAGGGGGAGCGACCTACCCTTGGGTCAAGGGTCGCTACCACTGTTGCGCAGCGGCCACCATATGAGGTAGGAGGGGGGGAGGGGTCAGGTGGGGGCGAATGGGAGCTGGGGGGCGGGGGCATGCAGGAGGTCGCGGCGGGAAAGCGCGAGGGGGGGGACAGGTAGAGTGAGAAGAGCTGGGGGAGGGGGGTTTAAGGGTGGAGGGGGTGAGTGTTAGGAGGTTTAGGAGATAGGGGAGAAAGATAGGAGTAGGGTTGAGAAGATAGGGGAGGGGGGTTGTAGAGGTGGGTGAGGGTGAGAGGTAGAGTGAGAGGATAGGAAGATAGGTAATAGAGGGGGTGAGGGAGGGGGGGAGAGATAGAGAAATAGATAGAGAAAATAGATAGGGAAATCGATAGATAGGGAAATAGATAGAGAGATAGGAAGATAGGAGGAGGTGGAGAGTGAGGGAGTTAGATAGAGAGATAGAGAGATAGGTAGAAGGAGGAGTGGGGGAGGTAGATAGTGAACGGGTTAGATAGGGGAGATAGAGAGGGGGATGCGAGTGGGGGAGGGGGATGAGGCAGGAGCAGGAGGGCAGGCGCGGGGAGAAGAGGACGGAGGAGGCAGAAGAGCCGAAGTCAGAAGACAAGAAGAACAGAAGACAAGAAGACAAGAAGAACAGAAGACAAGAAGAACAGAAGAACAGAAGAACAGAAGACCGGAAGGAGAGAAGAAAGGAAGACCGGAAGAACACAGAAGAACACAGAAGAACACAGAAGAAGATACAGAAGAAGATACAGAAGAAGATACAGAAAACGAAGAACAGAGGAAGATGAGGAAGAAGAGAAGTAGAGTGAAGACGGGGGAAAGAAGAGTACAGAAGAAGATTACAGACGAGGAGCGAGCAGGAAGAACAGAAGAACAGAGAAGAAGAAAAGAAGAAAAGAAGCAGGAGCAGGGGAGAGGGTGAGTAGCGCAGGGCAGAGCGAGGGGCTGGGAGGTGGGGGGTACTTACTGTGAGGTGGGTCTCAGGAACTCAGGAAACTGGAGGAGCTGCAGCGGCAGGGGGAGCGACCTACCCTTGGGTCAAGAGTCGCTACCACTGTCGCGCAGCGGCCGCCATATGAGGTAGGAGGGGGGGAGGGGTCAGGTGGGGGCGAATGGGAGCTGGGGGCGTGCAGGAGGTCGCGGCGGGAAAGCGCGAGGGAGGGGGGGACAGGTAGAGTGAGAAGAGCTGGGGGGGGTTTAAGGGTGGAGGGGGGTGAGTGTTAGGAGGTTTAGGAGATAGGGGAGAAAGATAGGAGTAGGGTTGAGAAGATAGGGGAGGGGGGGTTGTAGAGGTGGGTGAGGGTGAGAGGTAGAGTGAGAGGATAGGAAGATAGGTAATAGAGGGGGTGAGGGAGGGGGGAGAGATAGAGAAATAGATAGAGAAAATAGATAGGGAAATCGATAGATAGGGAAATAGATAGAGAGATAGGAAGATAGGAGGAGGTGGAGAGTGAGGGAGTTAGATAGTGGGATAGAGAGATAGAGAGATAGGTAGAAGGAGGAGTGGGGGAGGTAGATAGTGAACGGGTTAGATAGGGGAGATAGAGAGGGGGATGCGAGTGGGGGAGGGGGATGAGGCAGGAGCAGGAGGGCAGGCGCGGGGAGAAGAGGACGGAGGAGGCAGAAGAGCCAAAGTCAGAAGACAAGAAGAACAGAAGACAAGAAGACAAGAAGAACAGAAGACAAGAAGAACAGAAGAACAGAAGAACAGAAGACCGGAAGGAGAGAAGAAAGGAAGATCAGAAGACCGGAAGGAGAGAAGAAAGAAAGACCGGAAGAACACAGAAGAACACAGAAGAACACAGAAGAAGATACAGAAGAAGATACAGAAGAAGATACAGAAAACGAAGAACAGAGGGCAGAAGACCACAGAAGAAGATGAGGAAGAAGAGAAGTAGAGTGAAGACGGGGGAAAGAAGAGCACAGAAGAAGATTACAGACGAGGAGCGAGTAGGAAGAACAGAAGAACAGAGAAGAAGAAAAGAAGAAAAGAAGCAGGAGCAGGAGAGAGGGTGAGTAGCGCAGGGCAGAGCGAGGGGCTGGGAGGTGGGGGGTACTTACTGTGAAGTGGGTCTCAGGAACTCAGGAACCTGGAGGAGCTGCAGCGGCAGGGGGAGCGACCTACCCTTGGGTCAAGGGTCGCTACCACTGTCGCGCAGCAGCCGCCATATGAGGTAGGAGGGGGGGAGGGGTCAGGTGGGGGCGAATGGGAGCTGGGGGGCGGGGGCGTGCAGGAGGTCGCGGCGGGAAAGCGCGAGGGAGGGGGGACAGGTAGAGTGAGAAGAGCTGGGGGGGTTTAAGGGTGGAGGGGGGTGAGTGTTAGGAGGTTTAGGAGATAGGGGAGAAAGATAGGAGTAGGGTTGAGAAGATAGGGGAGGGGGGGTTGTAGAGGTGGGTGAGGGTGAGAGGTAGAGTGAGAGGATAGGAAGATAGGTAATAGAGGGGGTGAGGGAGGGGGGGAGCGATAGAGAAATAGATAGAGAAAATAGATAGGGAAATCGATAGATAGGGAAATAGATAGAGAGACAGGAAGATAGGAGGAGGTGGAGAGTGAGGGAGTTAGATAGTGGGATAGAGAGATAGAGAGATAGGTTGAAGGAGGAGTGGGGAAGGTAGATAGTGAACGGGTTAGATAGGGGAGATAGAGAGGGGGATGCGAGTGGGGGAGGGGGATGAGGCAGGAGCAGGAGGGCAGGCGCGGGGAGAAGAGGACAGAGGAGGCAGAAGAGCCGAAGTCAGAAGACAAGAAGAACAGAAGACAAGAAGACAAGAAGAACAGAAGACAAGAAGAACAGAAGAACAGAAGAACAGAAGACCGGAAGGAGAGAAGAAAGGAAGATCAGAAGACCGTAAGGAGAGAAGAAAGGAAGACCGGAAGAACACAGAAGAACACAGAAGAACACAGAAGAAGATACAGAAGAAGATACAGAAGAAGATACAGAAAACGAAGAACAGAGGGCAGAAGACCACAGAAGAAGATGAGGAAGAAGAGAAGTAGAGTGAAGACGGGGGAAAGAAGAGTACAGAAGAAGATTACAGACGAGGAGCGAGGAGGAAGAACAGAAGAACAGAGAAGAAGAAAAGAAGAAAAGAAGCAGGAGCAGGGGAGAGGGTGAGTAGCGCAGGGCAGAGCGAGGGGCTGGGAGGTGGGGGGTACTTACTGTGAGGTGGGTCTCAGGAACTCAGGAACCTGGAGGAGCTGCAGCGGCAGGGGGAGCGACCTACCCTTGGGTCAAGGGTCGCTACCACTGTCGCGCAGCGGCCGCCATATGAGGTAGGAGGGGGGGAGGGGTCAGGTGGGGGCGAATGGGAGCTGGGGGGCGGGTGCGTGCAGGAGGTCACGGCGGGAAAGCGCGAGGGAGGGGGGGGACAGGTAGAGTGAGAAGAGCTGGGGGAGGGGGGTTTAAGGGTGGAGGGGGGTGAGTGTTAGGAGGTTTAGGAGATAGGGGAGAAAGATAGGAGTAGGGTTGAGAAGATAGGGGAGGGGGGGTTGTAGAGGTGGGTGAGGGTGAGAGGTAGAGTGAGAGGATAGGAAGATAGGTAATAGAGGGGGTGAGGGAGGGGGGGAGGGATAGAGAAATAGATAGAGAAAATAGATAGGGAAATAGATAGATAGGGAAATAGATAGAGAGATAGGAAGATAGGAGGAGGTGGAGAGTGAGGGAGTTAGATAGTGGGATAGAGAGATAGAGAGATAGGTAGAAGGAGGAGTGGGGGAGGTAGATAGTGAATGGGTTAGATAGGGGAGATAGAGTGGGGGATGCGAGTGGGGGAGGGGGATGAGGCAGGAGCAGGAGGGCAGGCGCGGGGAGAAGAGGACGGAGGAGGCAGAAGAGCCGAAGTCAGAAGACAAGAAGAACAGAAGACAAGAAGACAAGAAGAACAGAAGACAAGAAGAACAGAAGAACAGAAGAACAGAAGACCGGAATGAGAGAAGAAAGGAAGATCAGAAGACCGGAAGGAGAGAAGAAAGGAATACCGGAAGAACACAGAAGAACACAGAAGAAGATACAGAAGAAGATACAGAAGAAGATACAGAAAACGAAGAACAGAGGGCAGAAGACCACAGAAGAAGATGAGGAAGAAGAGAAGTAGAGTGAAGACGGGGGAAAGAAGAGTACAGAAGAAGATTACAGAGAGGAGCGAGGAGGAAGAACAGAAGAACAGAGAAGAAGAAAAGAAGAAAAGAAGAAAAGAAGCTGGAGAGAGGGTGAGTAGCGCAGGGCAGAGCGAGGGGCTGGGAGGTGGGGGGTACTTACTGTGAGGTGGGTCTCAGGTTCTCAGGAACCTGGAGGAGCTGCAGCGGCAGGGGGAGCGACCTACCCTTGGGTTAAGGGTCGCTACCACTGTCGCGCAGCGGCCGCCATATGAGGTAGGAGGGGGGGAGGGGTCAGGTGGGGGCGAATGGGAGCTGGGGGGCGGGGGCGTGCAGGAGGTCGCGGCGGGAAAGCGCGAGGGAGGGGGGGACAGGTAGAGTGAGAAGAGCTGGGGGAGGGGGGTTTAAGGGTGGAGGGCGGTGAGTGTTAGGAGGTTTAGGAGATAGGGGAGAAAGATAGGAGTAGGGTTGAGAAGATAGGGGAGGGGGGGTTGTAGAGGTGGGTGAGGGTGAGAGGTAGAGTGATAGGATAGGAAGATAGGTAATAGAGGGGGTGAGGGAGGGGGGGAGAGATAGAGAAATAGATAGAGAAAATAGATAGGGAAATCGATAGATAGGGAAATAGATAGAGAGACAGGAAGATAGGAGGAGGTGGAGAGTGAGGGAGTTAGATAGTGGGATAGAGAGATAGAGAGATAGGTAGAAGGAGGAGTGGGGGAGGTAGATAGTGAACGGGTTAGATAGGGGAGATAGAGAGGGGGATGCGAGTGGGGGAGGGGGATGAGGCAGGAGCAGGAGGGCAGGCGCGGGGAGAAGAGGACAGAGGAGGCAGAAGAGCCGAAGTCAAAAGACAAGAAGAACAGAAGACAAGAAGACAAGAAGAACAGAAGACAAGAAGAACAGAAGAACAGAAGAACAGAAGACCGGAAGGAGAGAAGAAAGGAAGATCAGAAGACCGGAAGGAGAGAAGAAAGGAAGACCGGAAGAACACAGAAGAACACAGAAGAACACAGAAGAAGATACAGAAGAAGATACAGAAGAAGATACAGAAAACGAAGAATAAAGGGCAGAAGACCACAGAAGAAGATGAGGAAGAAGAGAAGTAGAGTGAAGACGGGGAAAGAAGAGTACAGAAGAAGATTACAGACGAGGAGCGAGGAGGAAGAACAGAAGAACAGAGAAGAAGAAAAGAAGAAAAGAAGCAGGAGCAGGGGAGAGGGTGAGTAGCGCAGGGCAGAGCGAGGGGCTGGGAGGTGGGGGGTACTTACTGTGAGGTGGGTCTCAGGAACTCAGGAACCTGGAGGAGCTGCAGCGGCAGGGGGAGCGACCTACCCTTGGGTCAAGGGTCGCTACCACTGTCGCGCAGCGGCCGCCATATGAGGTAGGAGGGGGGGAGGGGTCATGTGGGGGCGAATGGGAGCTGGGGGGCGGGGCGTGCAGGAGGTCGCGGCGGGAAAGCGCGAGGGAGGGGGGGACAGGTAGAGTGAGAAGAGCTGGGGGAGTTTAAGGGTGGAGGGGGGTGAGTGTTAGGAGGTTTAGGAGATAGGGGAGAAAGATAGGAGTAGGGTTGAGAAGATAGGGGAGGGGGGGTTGTAGAGGTGGGTGAGAGTGAGAGGTAGAGTGAGAGGATAGGAAGATAGGTAATAGAGGGGGTGAGGGAGGGGGGGAGTGATAGAGAAATAGATAGAGAAAATAGATAGGGAAATCGATAGATAGGGAAATAGATAGAGAGATAGGAAGATAGGAGGAGGTGGAGAGTGAGGGAGTTAGATAGTGGGATAGAGAGATAGAGAGATAGGTAGAAGGAGGAGTGGGGGAGGTAGATAGTGAATGGGTTAGATAGGGGAGATAGAGTGGGGGATGCGAGTGGGGAGGGGGATGAGGCAGAAGCAGGAGGGCAGGCACGGGGAGAAGAGGACGGAGGAGGCAGAAGAGCCGAAGTCAGAAGACAAGAAGAACAGAAGACAAGAAGACAAGAAGAACAGAAGACAAGAAGAACAGAAGAACAGAAGAACAGAAGACCGGAAGGAGAGAAGAAAGGAAGATCAGAAGACCGGAAGGAGAGAAGAAAGGAAGACCAGAAGAACACAGAAGAACACAGAAGAACACAGAAGAAGATACAGAAGAAGATACAGAAGAAGATACAGAAAACGAAGAACAGAGGGCAGAAGACCACAGAAGAAGATGAGGAAGAAGAGAAGTAGAGTAAAGACGGGGGAAAGAAGAGTACAGAAGAAGATTACAGACGAGGAGCGAGGAAGAAGAACAGAAGAACAGAGAAGAAGAAAAGAAGAAAAGAAGCAGGAGCAGGAGAGAGGGTGAGTAGCGCAGGGCAGAGCAAGGGGCTGGGAGGTGGGGGGTACTTACTGTGAGGTGGGTCTCAGGAACTCAGGAACCTGGAGGAGCTGCAGCGGCAGGGGGAGCGACCTACCCTTGGGTCAAGGGTCGCTACCACTGTCGCGCAGCGGCCGCCATATGAGGTAGGAGGGGGGGAGGGGTCAGGTGGGGGCGAATGGGAGCTGGGGGGCGGGGGCGTGCAGGAGGTCGCGGCGGGAAAGCGCGAGGGAGGGGGGGGACAGGTAGAGTGAGAAGAGCTGGGGGAGGGGGGTTTAAGGGTGGAGGGGGGTGAGTGTTAGGATGTTTAGGAGATAGGGGAGAAAGATAGGAGTAGGGTTGAGAAGATAGGGGAGGGGGGCTTGTAGAGGTGGGTGAGGGTGAGAGGTAGAGTGAGAGGATAGGAAGATAGGTAATAGAGGGGGTGAGGGAGGGGGGGAGAGATAGAGAAATAGATAGAGAAAATAGATAGGGAAATCGATAGATAGGGAAATAGATAGAGAGACAGGAAGATAGGAGGAGGTGGAGAGTGAGGGAGTTAGATAGTGGGATAGAGAGATAGGTAGAAGGAGGAGTGGGGGAGGTAGATAGTGAACGGGTTAGATAGGGGAGATAGAGAGGGGGATGCGAGTGGGGGAGGGGGATGAGGCACGAGCAGGAGGGCAGGCGCGGGGAGAAGAGGACAGAGGAGGCAGAAGAGCCGAAGTCAGAAGACAAGAAGAACAGAAGACAAGAAGACAAGAAGAACAGAAGAACAGAAGAACAGAAGACCGGAAGGAGAGAAGAAAGGAAGATCAGAAGACCGGAAGGAGAGAAGAAAGGAAGACCGGAAGAACACAGAAGAACACAGAAGAACACAGAAGAAGATACAGAAGAAGATACAGAAGAAGATACAGAAAACGAAGAACAGAGGGCAGAAGACCACAGAAGAAGATGAGGAAGAAGAGAAGTAGAGTGAAGACGGGGGAAAGAAGAGTACAGAAGAAGATTACAGACGAGGAGCGAGGAGGAAGAACAGAAGAACAGAGAAGAAGAAAAGAAGAAAAGAAGCAGGAGCAGGAGAGAGGGTGAGTAGCGCAGGGCAGAGCGAGGGGCTGGGAGGTGGGGGGTACTTACTGTGAGGTGGGTCTCAGGAACTCAGGAACCTGGAGGAGCTGCAGCGGCAGGGGGAGCGACCTACCCTTCGGTCAAGGGTCGCTACCACTGTCGCGCAGCGGCCGCCATATGAGGTAGGAGGGGGGGAGGGGTCAGGTGGGGGCGAATGGGAGCTGGGGGGCAGGGGCGTGCAGGAGGTCGCGGCGGGAAAGCGCGAGGGAGGGGGGGACAAGTAGAGTGAGAAGAGCTGGGGGAGGGGGGTTTAAGGGTGGAGGGGGTGAGTGTTAGGAGGTTTAGGAGATAGGGGAGAAAGATAGGAGTAGGGTTGAGAAGATAGGGGAGGGGGGGTTGTAGAGGTGGGTGAGGGTGAGAGGTAGAGTGAGAGGATAGGAAGATAGGTAATAGAGGGGGTGAGGGAGGGGGGGAGAGATAGAGAAATAGATAGAGAAAATAGATAAGGAAATCGATAGATAGGGAAATAGATAGAGAGATAGGAAGATAGGAGGAGGTGGAGAGTGAGGGAGTTAGATAGTGGGATAGAGAGATAGAGAGATAGGTAGAAGGAGGAGTGGGGGAGGTAGATAGTGAATGGGTTAGATAGGGGAGATAGAGTGGGGGATGCGAGTGGGGGAGGGGGATGAGGCAGGAGCAGGAGGGCTGGCGCGGGGAGAAGAGGACGGAGGAGGAGGCAGAAGAGCCGAAGTCAGAAGACAAGAAGAACAGAAGACAAGAAGACAAGAAGAACAGAAGACAAGAAGAACAGAAGAACAGAAGAACAGAAGACCGGAAGGAGAGAAGAAAGGAAGATCAGAAGACCGGAAGGAGACAAGAAAGGAAGACCGGAAGAACACAGAAGAACACTGAAGAAGATACAGAAGAAGATACAGAAGAAGATACAGAAAACGAAGAACAGAGGGCAGAAGACCACAGAAGAAGATGAGGAAGAAGAGAAGTAGAGTGAAGACGGGGGAAAGAAGAGTACAGAAGAAGATTACAGACGAGGAGCGAGGAGGAAGAACAGAAGAACAGAGAAGAAGAAAAGAAGAAAAGAAGCAGGAGCAGGAGAGAGGGTGAGTAGCGCAGGGCAGAGCGAGGGGCTGGGAGGTGGGGGGTACTTACTGTGAGGTGGGTCTCAGGAACTCAGGAACCTGGAGGAGCTGCAGCGGCAGGGGGAGCTACCTACCCTTGGGTCAAGGGTCGCTACCACTGTCGCGCAGCGGCCGCCATATGAGGTAGGAGGGGGGGGAGGGGTCAGGTGGGGGCGAATGGGAGCTGGGGGGCGGGGGCGTGCAGGAGGTCGCGGCGGGAAAGCGCGAGGGAGGGGGGGGACAGGTAGAGTGAGAAGAGCTGGGGGAGGGGGGTTTAAGGGTGGAGGGGGGTGAGTGTTAGGAGGTTTAGGAGATAGGGGAGAAAGATAGGAGTAGGGTTGAGAAGATAGGGGAGGGGGGGTTGTAGAGGTGGGTGAGGGTGAGAGGTAGAGTGAGAGGATAGGAAGATAGGTAATAGAGGGGGTGAGGGAGGGGGGGAGGGATAGAGAAATAGATAGAGAAAATAGATAGGGAAATAGATAGATAGGGAAATAGATAGAGAGATAGGAAGATAGGAGGAGGTGGAGAGTGAGGGAGTTAGATAGTGGGATAGAGAGATAGAGAGATAGGTAGAAGGAGGAGTGGGGGAGGTAGATAGTGAATGGGTTAGATAGGGGAGATAGAGTGGGGGATGCGAGTGGGGGAGGGGGATGAGGCAGGAGCAGGAGGGCAGGCGCGGGGAGAAGAGGACGGAGGAGGCAGAAGAGCCGAAGTCAGAAGACAAGAAGAACAGAAGACAAGAAGACAAGAAGAACAGAAGACAAGAAGAACAGAAGAACAGAAGAACAGAAGACCGGAAGGAGAGAAGAAAGGAAGATCAGAAGACCGGAAGGAGAGAAGAAAGGAAGACCGGAAGAACACAGAAGAACACAGAAGAACACAGAAGAAGATACAGAAGAAGATACAGAAGAAGATACAGAAAACGAAGAACAGAGGGCAGAAGACCACAGAAGAAGATGAGGAAGAAGAGAAGTAGAGTGAAGACGGGGGAAAGAAGAGTACAGAAGAAGATTACAGACGAGGAGCGAGGAGGAAGAACAGAAGAACAGAGAAGAAGAAAAGAAGAAAAGAAGCAGGAGCAGGGGAGAGGGTGAGTAGCGCAGGGCAGAGCGAGGGGCTGGGAGGTGGGGGGTACTTACTGTGAGGTGGGTCTCAGGAACTCAGGAACCTGGAGGAGCTGCAGCGGCAGGGGGAGCGACCTACCCTTGGGTCAAGGGTCGCTACCACTGTCGCGCAGCGGCCGCCATATGAGGTAGGAGGGGGGGAGGGGTCAGGTGGGGGCGAATGGGAGCTGGGGGGCGGGGGCGTGCAGGAGGTCACGGCGGGAAAGCGCGAGGGAGGGGGGGGACAGGTAGAGTGAGAAGAGCTGGGGGAGGGGGGTTTAAGGGTGGAGGGGGGTGAGTGTTAGGAGGTTTAGGAGATAGAGGAGAAAGATAGGAGTAGGGTTGAGAAGATAGGGGAGGGGGGGTTGTAGAGGTGGGTGAGGGTGAGAGGTAGAGTGAGAGGATAGGAAGATAGGTAATAGAGGGGGTGAGGGAGGGGGGGAGGGATAGAGAAATAGATAGAGAAAATAGATAGGGAAATAGATAGATAGGGAAATAGATAGAGAGATAGGAAGATAGGAGGAGGTGGAGAGTGAGGGAGTTAGATAGTGGGATAGAGAGATAGAGAGATAGGTAGAAGGAGGAGTGGGAGAGGTAGATAGTGAATGGGTTAGATAGGGGAGATAGAGTGGGGGATGCGAGTGGGGGAGGGGGATGAGGCAGGAGCAGGAGGGCAGGCGCGGGGAGAAGAGGACGGAGGAGGCAGAAGAGCCGAAGTCAGAAGACAAGAAGAACAGAAGACAAGAAGACAAGAAGAACAGAAGACAAGAAGAACAGAAGAACAGAAGAACAGAAGACCGGAATGAGAGAAGAAAGGAAGATCAGAAGACCGGAAGGAGAGAAGAAAGGAAGACCGGAAGAACACAGAAGAACACAGAAGAAGATACAGAAGAAGATATAGAAGAAGATACAGAAAACGAAGAACAGAGGGCAGAAGACCACAGAAGAAGATGAGGAAGAAGAGAAGTAGAGTGAAGACGGGGGAAAGAAGAGTACAGAAGAAGATTACAGACGAGGAGCGAGGAGGAAGAACAGAAGAACAGAGAAGAAGAAAAGAAGCTGGAGAGAGGGTGAGTAGCGCAGGGCAGAGCGAGGGGCTGGGAGGTGGGGGGTACTTACTGTGAGGTGGGTCTCAGGTACTCAGGAACCTGGAGGAGCTGCAGCGGCAGGGGGAGCGACCTACCCTTGGGTTAAGGGTCGCTACCACTGTCGCGCAGCGGCCGCCATATGAGGTAGGAGGGGGGGAGGGGTCAGGTGGGGGCGAATGGGAGCTGGGGGGCGGGGGCGTGCAGGAGGTCGCGGCGGGAAAGCGCGAGGGAGGGGGGGGACAGGTAGAGTGAGAAGAGCTGGGGGAGGGGGGTTTAAGGGTGGAGGGCGGTGAGTGTTAGGAGGTTTAGGAGATAGGGGAGAAAGATAGGAGTAGGGTTGAGAAGATAGGGGAGGGGGGGTTGTAGAGGTGGGTGAGGGTGAGAGGTAGAGTGATAGGATAGGAAGATAGGTAATAGAGGGGGTGAGGGAGGGGGGGAGAGATAGAGAAATAGATAGAGAAAATAGATAGGGAAATCGATAGATAGGGAAATAGATAGAGAGACAGGAAGATAGGAGGAGGTGGAGAGTGAGGGAGTTAGATAGTGGGATAGAGAGATAGAGAGATAGGTAGAAGGAGGAGTGGGGGAGGTAGATAGTGAACGGGTTAGATAGGGGAGATAGAGAGGGGGATGCGAGTGGGGGAGGGGGATGAGGCAGGAGCAGGAGGGCAGGCGCGGGGAGAAGAGGACAGAGGAGGCAGAAGAGCCGAAGTCAGAAGACAAGAAGAACAGAAGACAAGAAGACAAGAAGAACAGAAGACAAGAAGAACAGAAGAACAGAAGAACAGAAGACCGGAAGGAGAGAAGAAAGGAAGATCAGAAGACCGGAAGGAGAGAAGAAAGGAAGACCGGAAGAACACAGAAGAACACAGAAGAACACAGAAGAAGATACAGAAGAAGATACAGAAGAAGATACAGAAAACGAAGAACAAAGGGCAGAAGACCACAGAAGAAGATGAGGAAGAAGAGAAGTAGAGTGAAGACGGGGAAAGAAGAGTACAGAAGAAGATTACAGACGAGGAGCGAGGAGGAAGAACAGAAGAACAGAGAAGAAGAAAAGAAGAAAAGAAGCAGGAGCAGGGGAGAGGGTGAGTAGCGCAGGGCAGAGCGAGGGGCTGGGAGGTGGGGGGTACTTACTGTGAGGTGGGTCTCAGGAACTCAGGAACCTGGAGGAGCTGCAGCGGCAGGGGGAGCGACCTACCCTTGGGTCAAGGGTCGCTACCACTGTCGCGCAGCGGCCGCCATATGAGGTAGGAGGGGGGGAGGGGTCATGTGGGGGCGAATGGGAGCTGGGGGGCGGGGCGTGCAGGAGGTCGCGGCGGGAAAGCGCGAGGGAGGGGGGGACAGTTAGAGTGAGAAGAGCTGGGGGGGGTTTAAGGGTGGAGGGGGGTGAGTGTTAGGAGGTTTAGGAGATAGGGGAGAAAGATAGGAGTAGGGTTGAGAAGATAGGGGAGGGGGGGTTGTAGAGGTGGGTGAGAGTGAGAGGTAGAGTGAGAGGATAGGAAGATAGGTAATAGAGGGGGTGAGGGAGGGGGGGAGTGATAGAGAAATAGATAGAGAAAATAGATAGGGAAATAGATAGAGAGATAGGAAGATAGGAGGAGGTGGAGAGTGAGGGAGTTAGATAGTGGGATAGAGAGATAGAGAGATAGGTAGAAGGAGGAGTGGGGGAGGTAGATAGTGAATGGGTTAGATAGGGGAGATAGAGTGGGGGATGCGAGTGGGGAGGGGGATGAGGCAGAAGCAGGAGGGCAGGCACGGGGAGAAGAGGACGGAGGAGGCAGAAGAGCCGAAGTCAGAAGACAAGAAGAACAGAAGACAAGAAGACAAGAAGAACAGAAGACAAGAAGAACAGAAGAACAGAAGAACAGAAGACCGGAAGGAGAGAAGAAAGGAAGATCAGAAGACCGGAAGGAGAGAAGAAAGGAAGACCAGAAGAACACAGAAGAACACAGAAGAACACAGAAGAAGATACAGAAGAAGATACAGAAGAAGATACAGAAAACGAAGAACAGAGGGCAGAAGACCACAGAAGAAGATGAGGAAGAAGAGAAGTAGAGTAAAGACGGGGGAAAGAAGAGTACAGAAGAAGATTACAGACGAGGAGCGAGGAAGAAGAACAGAAGAACAGAGAAGAAGAAAAGAAGAAAAGAAGCAGGAGCAGGAGAGAGGGTGAGTAGCGCAGGGCAGAGCAAGGGGCTGGGAGGTGGGGGGTACTTACTGTGAGGTGGGTCTCAGGAACTCAGGAACCTGGAGGAGCTGCAGCGGCAGGGGGAGCGACCTACCCTTGGGTCAAGGGTCGCTACCACTGTCGCGCAGCGGCCGCCATATGAGGTAGGAGGGGGGGAGGGGTCAGGTGGGGGCGAAGGGGAGCTGGGGGGCGGGGGCGTGCAGGAGGTCGCGGCGGGAAAGCGCGAGGGAGGGGGGGGACAGGTAGAGTGAGAAGAGCTGGGGGAGGGGGGTTTAAGGGTGGAGGGGGGTGAGTGTTAGGAGGTTTAGGAGATAGGGGAGAAAGATAGGAGTAGGATTGAGAAGATAGGGGAGGGGGGTTGTAGAGGTGGGTGAGGGTGAGAGGTAGAGTGATAGGATAGGAAGATAGGTAATAGAGGGGGTGAGGGAGGGGGGGAGAGATAGAGAAATAGATAGAGAAAATAGATAGGGAAATCGATAGATAGGGAAATAGATAGAGAGACAGGAAGATAGGAGGAGGTGGAGAGTGAGGGAGTTAGATAGTGGGATAGAGAGATAGAGAGATAGGTAGAAGGAGGAGTGGGGGAGGTAGATAGTGAACGGGTTAGATAGGGGAGATAGAGTGGGGGATGCGAGTGGGGGAGGGGGATGAGGCAGGAGCAGGAGGGCAGGCGCGGGGAGAAGAGGACAGAGGAGGCAGAAGAGCCGAAGTCAGAAGACAAGAAGAACAGAAGACAAGAAGACAAGAAGAACAGAAGACAAGAAGAACAGAAGAACAGAAGAACAGAAGACCGGAAGGAGAGAAGAAAGGAAGATCAGAAGACCGGAAGGAGAGAAGAAAGGAAGACCGGAAGAACACAGAAGAACACAGAAGAACACAGAAGAAGATACAGATGAAGATACAGAAAACGAAGAACAGAGGGCAGAAGATCACAGAAGAAGATGAGGAAGAAGAGAAGTAGAGTGAAGACGGGGGAAAGAAGAGTACAGAAGAAGATTACAGACGAGGAGCGAGGAGGAAGAACAGAAGAACAGAGAAGAAGAAAAGAAGAAAAGAAGCAGGAGCAGGAGAGAGGGTGAGTAGCGCAGGGCAGAGCGAGGGGCTGGGAGGTGGGGGGTACTTACTGTGAGGTGGGTCTCAGGAACTCAGGAACCTGGAGGAGCTGCAGCGGCAGGGGGAGCGACCTACCCTTGGGTCAAGGGTCGCTACCACTGTCGCGCAGAGGCCGCCATATGAGGTAGGAGGGGGGGTGGGGTCAGGTGGGGGCGAATGGGATCTGGGGGGCAGGGGCGTGCAGGAGGTCGCGGCAGGAAAGCGCGAGGGAGGGGGGGACAGGTAGAGTGAGAAGAGCTGGGGGAGGGGGGTTTAAGGGTGGAGGGGGGTGAGTGTTAGGGGGTTTAGGAGATAGGGGAGAAAGATAGGAGTAGGGTTGAGAAGATAGGGGAGGGGGGGTTGTAGAGGTGGGTGAGGGTGAGAGGTAGAGTGAGAGGATAGGAAGATAGGTAACAGAGGGGGTGAGGGAGGGGGGAGAGATAGAGAAATAGATAGAGAAAATAGATAGGGAAATCGATAGATAGGGAAATAGATAGAGAGATAGGAAGATAGGAGGAGGTGGAGAGTGAGGGAGTTAGATAGTGGGATAGAGAGATAGAGAGATAGGTAGAAGGAGGAGTGGGGGAGGTAGATAGTGAACGGGTTAGATAGGGGAGATAGAGAGGGGGATGCGAGTGGGGGAGGGGGATGAGGCAGGAGCAGGAGGGCAGGCGCGGGGAGAAGAGGACGGAGGAGGCAGAAGAGCCGAAGTCAGAAGACAAGAAGAACAGAAGACAAGAAGACAAGAAGAACAGAAGACAAGAAGAACAGAAGAACAGAAGAACAGAAGACCGGAAGGAGAGAAGAAAGGAAGATCAGAAGACCGGAAGTAGAGAAGAAAGGAAGACCGGAAGAACACAGAAGAACACAGAAGAACACAGAAGAAGATACAGAAGAAGATACAGAAGAAGATACAGAAAACGAAGAACAGAGGGCAGAAGACCACAGAAGAAGATGAGGAAGAAGAGAAGTAGAGTGAAGACGGGGGAAAGAAGAGTACAGAAGAAGATTACAGACGAGGAGCGAGGAGGAAGAACAGAAGAACAGAGAAGAAGAAAAGAAGAAAAGAAGCAGGAGCAGGAGAGAGGGTGAGTAGCGCAGGGCAGAGCGAGGGGCTGGGAGGTGGGGGGTACTTACTGTGAGGTGGGTCTCAGGAACTCAGGAACCTGGAGGAGCTGCAGCGGCAGGGGGAGCGACCTACCCTTGGGTCAAGGGTCGCTACCACTGTCGCGCAGCGGCCGCCATATGAGGTAGGAGGGGGGGGAGGGGTCAGGTGGGGGGGCGAATGGGAGCTGGGGGGCAGGGGCGTGCAGGAGGTCGCGGCGGGAAAGCGCGAGGGAGGGGGGGACAGGTAGAGTGAGAAGAGCTGGGGGAGGGGGGTTTAAGGGTGGAGGGGGGTGAGTGTTAGGAGGTTTAGGAGATAGGGGAGAAAGATAGGAGAAGGGTTGAGAAGATAGGGGAGGGGGGTTGTAGAGGTGGGTGAGGGTGAGAGGTAGAGTGAGAGGATAGGAAGATAGGAAATAGAGGGGGTGAGGGAGGGGGGAGAGATAGAGAAATAGATAGAGAAAATAGATAGGGAAATCTATAGATAGGGAAATAGATAGAGAGATAGGAAGATAGGAGGAGGTGGAGAGTGAGGGAGTTAGATAGTGGGATAGAGAGATAGAGAGATAGTTAGAAGGAGGAGTGGGGGAGGTAGATAGTGAACGGGTTAGATAGGGGAGATAGAGAGGGGGATGCGAGTGGGGGAGGGGGATGAGGCAGGAGCAGGAGGGCAGGCGCGGGGAGAAGAGGACGGAGGAGGCAGAAGAGCCGAAGTCAGAAGACAAGAAGAACAGAAGACAAGAAGACAAGAATAACAGAAGACAAGAAGAACAGAAGAACAGAAGAACAGAAGACTGGAAGGAGAGAAGAAAGGAAGATCAGAAGACCGGAAGGAGAGAAGAAAGGAAGACCGGAAGAACACAGAAGAACACAGAAGAAGATACAGAAGAAGATACAGAAAACGAAGAACAGAGGGCAGAAGACCACAGAAGAAGATGAGGAAGAAGAGAAGTAGAGTGAAGACGGGGGAAAGAAGAGTACAGAAGAAGATTACAGACGAGGAGCGAGGAGGAAGAACAGAGAACAAGAAAAGAAGCAGGAGCAGGAGAGAGGGTGAGTAGCGCAGGGCAGAGCGAGGGGCTGGGAAGTGGGGGGTACTTACTGTGAGGTGGGTCTTAGGAACTCAGGAACCTGGAGGAGCTGCAGCGGCAGGGGGAGCGACCTACCCTTGAAGGATAGTACGCATTATTTGAAGATCATTCAGGACATACAATCGGACGATAATTTACTGTTGTTTATATTTGATGTTGCTAGTCTGTATACTAGTATTGATCATGAGTTGGGTCTAGAAGCCATTAGACATTATATGCGAGCAAGATCCATTTCATTATTGTTGCATACTGAAATGTTATGTGATATGATCAGTTACTGTTTGAGAAATAACTTTTTTATCTTTGACAATCAAGTATATAGACAGTTGCAAGGGACTGCGATGGGCACTTGCTTTCCCCCCAGCTATGCTAATTTGTTTTTTGGCTGTTGGGGGGAGCAAGTGTCCATTGCGATGAAGAAGGTTGATGAAAAAGTGATTTTATGGTGTCCATATATCGATGATATTTTTGTGATTTGGGGAGGTGATGTGCCATCGGCTATGAGATTTGTTCAGAATTTAAATCGAAATGATTATGATTTGGAGATTGTTGAACAGCACAGCACAACAAGTACAGAATTTTTAGATGTCGATGTGGTGGTAAAGAATAATGCTCTTACCTCCAAATTACATGGAAAACAGATGGCCGGAAAAAGCTTACTCTATTCTCGGAGTGCACATCCTTCTAGTTCAGTCCAAAGTTTCTTCTACGGAGCATTACTAAGAGCATGACAAATCTATAGTGACATATCTGATTATCAACATGAATGTGAAATTATGTGTAGAAGATTTAAGGAGAGAGGATATGATATGAAGGTCATTACACATACAAAACAAAAAGTGGATCGGATTTGTAGGGAAAATCTATTATATAAGGTTTGTCCCAAGGAGGAAGAAATGGAAACAATCAGATTCATTACAGCTTACAGTAACCAATCCTATCATGTGAGAGATATTTTGAACAAGAGTTGGCACATTTTACAGACCGATTTGGTGCTATGCAAATATATACGTGACACACCACAAATCACATTCAAAAAGAGCAGGTCTTTGAAAGAGGAATTATGTCACAATTTTGTGACATGTGTGAAAGAAAAGGAAACAATGAATATGATGCCATCGGGATTTTATTGCTGCATGCAATGTAAAGCTTGTAGAAATAGTGAGAATTGTAAAAAAAATAAAAGTGGCAGGCAGTGTTAGAGGCTTTGTCATCAAACGACATTTTAATTGCAACACTGCATATTGTGTATATTGCTTGATATGTCCCTGTCAGAAGATCTATGTGAGTAGCACAATTAACTGTGCTAAGAAAAGAGTGTTGGAACATAGAAGAGCTATTAGAAACTAAGATAAGAATTACCCGGTGGCAAGACATTTCCATGACAAACATTTTGGAAATGAAAATTGACTTCGTTTTGTAGTGATTGATCAGGTGAAAATGAATTGTTGGGAATACACTTGATCCTTCAGGGTTGAATTTTAGTGAAGAAATGTGTATACATTTGGGATAGAAGAAGAAGGTTTGAAATCAAATGCACAAGCCTCATTATTCAATGATTTTATATTTACATTTACTTTCAGAGTAGTGTTTTGTTTTTCACTTCATGTTTAGGATAACACTATTGGTGTTTTTTAGGGAGTCACTTAAAGTTAGGTGGATTTATATCAAACTGAGATGGAGGTTTATTGCTAGTATGGGTGTAAGTGACTTATATAATGAAAAAAGTGATATATTATGAATTCTAGTATGCTGGCTAGGAATGTATATAAGGATTTATGGATACCCTGTTTGTATCCAGAATAGAATTAGTGTGAGAAATTAAATATTGCATTGGTTTTGATAAAAATGGTTAAATGTTTAGATTGTTAGAAAATATATGAAAGGGACTAACAGGGCACATGTACATATATATATACATATATATTTTCTTAGGTATAAATTATGTATGCTATGAGCCTACTATAATTCTAATATATAAGATGGATATATGATTAATAAGATTATTACACTAGCAACACACATGTGAGAATAAATGTATATTAGATGAAGGAACATATCAATACAGTTGATGGAGTAAGATCCCAACACTCCAAGATGGCCGCCACTGTGGGAGTGATAATGTAGGGACTCGTATAAATTTCTGTTTTTTATGTTTTCTGCTATTTATAGATGTGTTTTGGATACCCACCTCATCCGTGATCAAGGCTACAGCCGAAACGCGTTGGAGGGGAGACTTATTTCTTCCCAATAAATCCTTATTTTTATTGACAGCACTTTGGAAGTGTTCTGGCTTTCTTGAAATAAAGAGGAGAATTCTGTGTATTCATGGGGTTTCCGGAGCCCGGCTGGGACCGCTGTGCCATTGCTTCTGAATTCCGGACTTTGGTTTGAACATATATATATATATATATTCACCTAAAAAGCACAAAAGTTGCAGGGACGGTATAGTTAGGCTCACATTTTAAATGCACAAACCACAGAAATTCACCTCTTAGAGTTATTTCAATTAAGTATAACTTTTGCTTGAAGGTAACTATAACTCATCCCCGCCATGCACTGTTTTTTTATGAATAGTTTTACGACAAATGTTACAGTGATATTATTAATGATGTTATAAAAGATGTCATGAGTGCTGTATTATCTGAGGTAATTAGTGGTGCATGGAGAGGGCGGGAGTTATAGTTACCTTAGGCCGCGAGTTATAGTAACTTGAAATAACTAACTATAACTGCTGAATTTCTCTGGTTTTGTGCGAGTAAATTCAGACGTCACTATAATATCCCTGTAACCTTTGTTTTTTTAAGTGAGTTTCTGTGTTTTTTTATTGTATTTGCTAACTATAATATCCATGCAACCTTTGTTTTTTTCAGTGATTTTTGATGGCTTTTTTAACATAAAACAATTTTCATTACTATACATTAATCCAACCAAAGACACACGTGGTCTTTAGGCGAGAGAATAGGTGTGATAGGGTGTCTCTGGGTGTGAGAGTAGGAGCAAGAGTGTCTGAGTGTGAGAGTGAGTTTGAGAGGGTCTATTTGTGTGTGAGAGTGTGTGTTAGAGTAGGTGTGAGAGAAGGTGTGAGAGGGTGTCTCTGGGAGTGAGAGTCAGTGTGAGAGTGTCTCCTTGAGTGGGTGAGGACATGAGTCTCTGAGTGGGTTTGTGGGTGAGTGATTCTTTGAGTGGGTCTCTGAGTCTCTGAGTGGATCTGAGAGTGGGTGCATGAGTGTAGAAGTGGGTCAGTAAGTGGGTGTGAGATTTAAATGCAGGGACCATCATCTCCCTAGGGCCAAAGATAGTATTAAATGTGGTGGGGGCACTGAGCCCCCCTGCAGCCCAGGTACCGCCACCTCTCTGCGGCCAAAGATAGTATTAAATGCAGGGGAACATCTGTCCCCCCCACAGCCCCAGGGACTACCACCACCCTGGGGAAAATATTCAATTAGGTGCAGGGGGTTGATTGGCCCCCCTACAGCCCCTGAGACCACCACCCCCCTGGGCTAATATTCAAGTAGGTGCAGGAGGCTGCATGCTCCCCACAGTCTAAGGGACCACCACCACTACCTGGGGCTGAATTTAAATAAGATAGGTGGTCCGTTATGGACCCCCTGCACCGGGGACCACCACCTCCCTGGGGCAATTTGTGATGTTGGAGGAGGGCCGGCAGCCCCCCTCATGGATCCAATAAGGGCCCTGGGACTGCTACCCCCTACGGCCAGCTCCTGCCCACCCTAGAACATAGCTGTTTGCTCTGACTTGGCAGGAGCTTTGATAGCTCCTGCCAAGTCAGAACAAACACTTTGGTTCCAGCAAGTGATAGCTGTCAAACAGCTAACACTGGCTGTACACAGAGGTTTCCTCTGTTTCCCTGCCTGCAGAGATGCAGTCAGGGAAACAGAGGAAAATATTGCTCTCTTTAGCAGCTCCCTGTCTGTAACATCAATGCTGGGTCTTGCAGGAGGAGGGGAGCCGCTGGGACCACTGAGGCCTTCAGGCTCCCCCTACAGTCCCCTAACATTTTGACTGGGTGCCATGGGGGGCACTCAGGTGACATGGTCGGGCCACAGGGGATGAGGTTCCTGGGGCCGAGATTGGCCTGGGGAGAGGGGCCACGCAGTTCCCCTCCCCCAAAACAAAATAAGATGCTTAGGTCAGACCCCAGGGATGGGGTCGCCGAGACCGATATTGGCCTAGGGAGGGCAGCCACATTGTCCACCTCCTGCCCAAATAAATTTGTTAATGGCAGGCTCTGGGGGAAATCAGCCAGGGGAGGGGCTGTGTGGCCCCCACCACCCAAATTTATTTTCCAAAAGGCTGTGCCATGGGGAAAAGGGGACCCCGGAGCTGAAATCAGCCATGCGCATTGTGGGGTTCGGTGGTTAGGGGGATTAGCTGCAGGGACAGGCCACAGGCCAGGACCTCTCCTCAACCCCACCACATACAGCTGAAGGCTGTGCATGGCGCAAGGTTGGGAGGTTATAGGAGGTTGGCTGCAGTGCATGGCCCTCACCATGCACTGCTAATTACTACACAAACTACACCACTCATGACATCTTTGATAACATTATTAATAATATCAATGTAACATTTGCAGTAAAATGTTTGGTGAAAATCTGCATGGCGGGGTGCAAGTTATGGTACCCTTAGGGCACGTGTTATAGCTACCTGAGGTAACTATAACTATAACTGGTGAATTTCTATGGTTTTGTACGTTTAAAATGTGGGCCTAACCATAACATCCCTGTAACCTTTGTTTTTTTAAGTTAATTTCTATGGGTTTTCTTAATTTGATTTTCTAACTATGATGTCTCTGTAACCTTTGTATTTTTCAGTGAACTTCTATAGTTTTTCTAATGTAAAGTAATTTTCATTACTATACGTTAATCCAACCACCGCTGTGCATGGCCTTTGGCAGTGCACAGCGGCAGTTAGCTGCAGGGCCTAGCCTTTGGCCAGACCCTGCGGCCAACCTCCTTAACTCCCCAACCCCACATTGCGCACAGCCCTTTGGCAATACATAGCGGGAGTTGGCTGTGTACTGTCTCTCTGTGTGTGAGAATAGGTGTGATAGGGTTTATGTGGGGGTGGCAGTGTCGGTCTGTATGTGAGAGAGGGTACCAAAGTGTCTAAGTGGGTGCATCAGTGTCTGTGTGGGTCTGTGAGTTGGTGGGTGAGGGTTTCAGTGGGTCTGTGAGTGGGTGGGTGTGTGAGAGTGTCAGTGGGTCTGTGAGTAGGTGCGACAGTGTCTGTCTGGTGTGAGAGTGGGTGCATCAGTCTCTTAGTGGGTGTGTCAATGTCTGTGAGAGGGTGCTTGAGGGTTTCAGTGGGTCTGTGACTAGGTGTGTGAGAGTCTGAGTAGGTCTGTGACTGGGTGCATGAGTGTCTGAGTGGGTCTGTGAGTGGATACGTGAGGGTGTAAATGGGGCTGTGAGGGGGTGTACAACACTCTAAGTGGGTCAGTGAGTGGGTTCATGAGTGAGTGGTTCTGTAAGTGGCTGCGTAAGGGTCTGAGTGGATGTGTGAGTGGCAGAAAGAGATTGAAAAAAGAAATTGAGAGAGAGAGAAAGAACGTGAGAGGGAGAGAGATTGTGATTTGTTAAGGTTTTGGTGAATTATATCCTGAGAATAAGATATTTCTGGACAATTAGCAAAGAAAAACGTTTTTGTCAACTGAAAAGAGTCAAATCACCTTTTAGTATAATCCTTACATTTGTTAAGTTGAAAATAAAGTAAAGTAGGGAAATAACCACAGACACACCTGGACTAGAACCTCATCTTTCAGCGTGAGGGACTGTTATCTGAACCATTATGCCACAGGCGACTCATGCTTGTGCTGACACTCATTGCATGAAAAGACCATTGCAATGACTATCTCTCCCTCTCTTTGCCTTACTATTATGGAATAGAAGACAGAGAAATAGAGTGACATGACCACGAGAGGAGCCTCAAGGACCCCCTGGTCCTAGCAGGCTCCCCACATCCTGTGGGATCTAGCATTGCTCCCCCAAGCAGGGAGCTGCTTGTAATAGCAGCTCCCTGCTTGTGGAGCAATGTTTTTATCTGTCTTCCCTGCATGCATATTTGCATGCGGGGAAGACAGATGAAAACTCTGCTTTCTACAAGGGAGAGCTGTTTGATAGCTCTCTCTTGCACAAACAGGATTTTGTTTGCTTTTGCTTGGTGGGGGCTTTCAGCTCCCACCAACCAAAAGCTAACAGTTATGTCTCAGGAGGTGGGCACCCCGGGACATAGCAGGAGCCGGTCCTCGGGGTGGCTGTCCCCAGGACCATGTTCGCTCCACGTGGGGGGCCATACGGCTCCCCTCCTACAAGCATAGAGCCAGGGAGGTAGTGGTCCCTTGGGCTGTGGGGGTGTTGCATGCTCCCCACTTATTCTATGAATCACCCCAGGTAGGTGGTGGTCCCTTCGGCAGCAAGGGGCTGCATGGCCTGCTGCACACATAATATTTTAGCCCCGGGGAAGTGGTGCTCCCCGGGCAGATGAAACCGAATCCCAATATGGCTGACAACACTTCCTGGTTGAAGTGTTGGCAGCCAGTCAGGTCTAAGCACGAGATCGGAGGGGGTCGCAAACCCTTCATGTACCTATACATACAATTTGGATTTGTGTTAATTTCTCTAAAACTACTGAACAGATTTACTTCAAATCACAAACAGGGCTCTTTCTGGACCAAAAGCTACTTTTTCTGCAAATTTTGGTGTAATTCTGTCTCGTGGTTTCAGCGCTATCACTATTCAAAATCCCTATAAAAAATGAATGTGGAATATGTGTTTTCAGACTCCCTTTTTCTCGTCCCCCAGGTTGACGGATCACTTTCCAGACAGCAGCTGAGGTAAGCGTAATAAGCCAAAGTTATTAGCAGAACAAAAAAAACCTTTTTCTAGAGAAACTAGGTCCTAACTATAACTACCTGGTCACTAGGTAATAAGTATATACATATTAGAGTTATTTAAGGCAACTGTAACTTGCCAGAGTTCTCTCTTTTGCTTTGCATAATTTATGCTTCACTCTAACCCTGAAAGGGTGTTGTTTTGATATCTACTGGGTGCTCTCTTGAGGCTGGACAAATCAAAACCTCTCTAATGGGATGAAATGACATTGAAACACGTCAGGGGTTGCTTTTGCTCATTCAAGGATGGCTTGCTTGGTATGTTACAAGTCTAAAGCTGTAATGCTGTGCCTGGAGTGGTGAAAGGCTTTTATAATTTTTCAGCTCAGCAAGGACGGCACTGGGCCAATCCTATGCTTAATGATTTTGCTGTATTAAAGGCAAAAGACTCTGTCACTTTCCAGCTCCACGTGGATGGCCCTTTGCCAATCCTATGTTTTTTAAACTTTGCTAGAAAAACAGGCATTTGAGGTGAGCAAATCTAGAGTGTCGCTTGTGTTGAATGTGCTCCTTACTGAAGCTGATCTCCACCTAAACTTGGGAACTACCCAGAGTTGTCTCTTTTGCTTTGCATACTTTATTTATCACTCTAACCCCAGGAAGCGTCTCAAGACCTGGCTTTTAGAGCAGTACCACCCCCCTTCCAGTCCCTTGAGACCCTATCTATTTATACTTTTTATCTCAACATTTAGTAACATAGTTGCAACATAAAAGTATGTATATATAATCACAAAAACGATAAGAAATTGAAGTGAGAAAATATAATTATGGGGTCATTGGATATAGTGACAGATGATAATTGAAGTTGTGGCTAGTATTAGTAATGAGTAGAGTTTATTTTTGTTTATCTCAGCAGATAATTTTAATTTGTTTTCTTTGTATCAATTTGTAGGAGAAACTGTAGTTGTAGTAAATTGTTTTTCACATTTTAATGTTTTTTTTATATTTACATGTGTATTGGGTTAAACTACATATCCCAGAATGCCACATAAAGGCATGTTGAGCTAAAAAGTATAAATAGAGCACTAAATGGACTGTTTGATTACTGTGATCAAGACCGTGAAGGTTGAAACGCGTTGGTGATTGTTTGGTATCATATTGCATATGAAGATTTGAGAATCCTGTGAGTGCTGCGTCGTTGACAGAAGTGTCAAGTTTGTGTGATGATAAATTAAGGGAAAGGTCCTTCCCTGGCAAGGGCACCGAAAAAAGAGCGCACCTCAATTGGACCTTTTGGGATTAATATATATATACACCCCTTTAATGAAACATACTGAGACTTTAAAATAAGGTATGACCCTGATGATGTGGTCCTCACAGCCTATAAATACTCAGGGAGGGGGCCATGCAGCCCTCCTCCTATTTAAATAGAAATACGGTCTCTGGGGATGGGGTCGCCAGGATCTAATGAGGCTCTGGGAGGTGGACTATGCAGCCCCCTCCTCTTTAAAATGAATACAGACCTTTTGGATGGGTTACTAAGGGTCTAATAAGGTTCGGGGGGCGATATGTGCCAGTCCCCTCCTTTAAAAAAAATGGTGGATGTCCCTGGTTATGGGATTCCCGGGACCTAAAAAACACTTCACTTGGGGATGGGGTCCCGGGTCAAATAATGCTCGGGGCAGGTGAAATCTCTTAACCACGGCATGGCCACTGGGGATGGTTTTCCTGGGGCCTAATTAGGCTCACAGAGAGGGGAATGTGGCCCACTCACATTATTAGAGATATTGCTCCTGGAGGATGGGAAACTCAGGGCTTTAAGAGGCTCAGGGAGGGGGGCTCCATGCCTCACTCCCCTTTTTAAAAAAGGAGGTCACGAGAATTGGGATCCAGGGGGTATGGGGTCTGCGTACCCCATTTCCCTTACTAATAAAAGAAGGCCCCGAAAGATGGGATTCCTGTGGCCCATAGGGACATGGGGAGAGCGCCTGTGTGCCCCCTCCCCTTTATAACAAAAGAAGGCCCTGGAAGTTAAGGTTCCAGGGCTCATAGTTGCCCACGGGGGGAGCACACACCCCTCCCCTCACAATATATGTTTTGGCCCAGGGGATAGCGTTTGGCTCAGGGAGGGTGCTGTGTGTCCCTCTCCCCTTAAAGGCAACTAGGGATGATGTCCCTGAGGACACTATTGGCTTTCAGGGTTGGGGGCATGTGCTTCTCTCCCTTTATTAGAGAAGCAAAAGTCCCAGGAGATGGGTTCCCCGGTGCTCAGAGTGACTGGGGAAGGGAGGCCATTCACCCCCTCTCCTTAAAAAAACAAATATCTCATGAGATCAGGTGCTTGGAGCCAAAAGTGGACCAGGGAGGGGACCCTCCTCACACACACACACACACACACATAAAGGCTTAGTCCCCAGAGACCCAAGTGGCTTGGGGAGGAGAGCTGCACCAATGGGATGGATGCAAGCCTGGTAAGGTAACTATCACACACTCACCATGCACACCTAATTACCCCAGGGACTACTTAACTTACCACATGTTCTATGACATAATTGATAGTATCACTGTATCATTTTGCACTGTATCATGACATCATTGATGACAAAATTGTGCATGGCAAGAGCGTGAGTTATGTTTATAGTTAACTTAGGGAACGATTTCTAGTTACTAGCGATAACTGTAACTGGTAAATTTCAGCAGATATTTTGAATTTAAATCATTATGTTTTCTCTGAAATGTTCACCTAACTATAATGTCACTTTAACCTTTGTTTTTTCACATAGATAGATAGATAGATAGATAGATAGATAGATAGATAGATAGATAGATAGATAATGTTGAGGTTAGATGATTAAAATCTTTTTAAAAAGTTACATTATTTTGTGAAATTAAAACCTGCAAAACCATTGTAGTAAACTTATCTGTAATCTAATGACTCCCACAAGGTAGGGTCTCTGAATATATGGCCTGCAAAGTAATGGTAAGTGGCAGCAGATTTCACTTGTATGTAATACCTCTGAGCTTCCTTTTGTGCGTTCATAACTCGGTGTTGTCAAATATGTGCTTGTGGTGTTGCCTGTACTACACTCTATGCATATTGTCAGGTTGTTGTTTTTCCCTGCTATCATCTCGTTTTTTCTTCCCCTTGCACCATGTTTCCTAATGCTTCCTACCCCACTCGCCATTTGGCTCCCTGTTATTTATTTACTTGTAGAAGATCATAACTGTGAGGGCCTAAATGTTGTTGCTCAATATATCTTTTCCTTTGGCATAGAAGATTACTGGGAAAATGTAATGTTCGCAAATCAGTCTGCACATGGTAAACACATTTGCACATGCATAAGTTCATTTTTTGAACACTTGCACAAGATGATCTAAATCTAAAATATTTGAGCATTTAAATAAAATCGATCTATCGAAAAAATTTTGTTAAGATAGAAGTATGGCTACTGTAACAATAAGGCTTGCTAGCAGAGTATGTCTTCATCTTATTTTAATTCTAGATTGCAGTAACTTTCCCAACTTAGCGGCTTCAACTTTTGCATGATTAACAGGAAAATATCCAGAAGGGCCTGAAAATAAACTTTTGCAGCAGTCATTTGTTAGGAAGACAGATGTGTATTCTTTTTCTAAATCCATAAAACATTATGAGCAAAATAAAAGAGGATAGATAAGAATGCCATGATATGATCATTTTTACCATGATATATAAAGCAAAAAAAATGAATCCATTGTAGGAAAACGACACTGTATTATTTATTGTCAAGCAGGCTTCGAAGCAGGCCAAGGAACTAAGCATCACATATTTCTCCTTGTCTTCTAAGCCTCAGAATTCTGTAGCTGCATATTTTAACCTTCCTATTGGATGTAAAAATCTCTCTACAGTTTCGTTTTATCAGTTGCTTCCCACGCATTTTGATTTAAATTATTAAGCAGGTATTTGGGCAGATGATTATGAAGAAGCTGCCTCAGGCACATTGTGTGGAAATAAAAAAATATTAAGGGCCTTATTTAGGGCCTCATTACGGGTGTGGCAGTCCAAGGATCGCCACGCTCACATTTATGGGTGGACCGCCTGGGATTACAATTACAATCCTGGTGGGCGGACCCGCCCGGGGACCCCCGTCCCCGCCAGGAATCTGGTTCCCAATGGCATGACAACAGTCAGAGATGTACTCAGCCAGGGTGATGCTGAACTCAGAGCTGCCTGGCTGATTATACTCCCGTCACTGCCAGCCTTTCCAAGGTGGTCTGACTGGCATGGAAAGGTTGGTGGTGAGGTTCTTCTGGGGGTCCCCAACCTAAGCACCATTGGAATGCGCACTGTCTGTGCATTCAGACGGTGAGCATTCCGGGGGCACTGGTCGGCCCCCTCTGTGCTACGAGATAGCACTCAGCTCCATTAAAGGAGCGATCTGACTGGTGGGAACGCTCTATTGGAATGCTCCCACTGGTCAGACGTGCTGGAACATTGCAATAGGGCTGGGGAACATGCCACCAACATGGCGATGGTGCCTCCCCTTGAGTTTGGCGGTCCCGTGGTGGGACTGCCAAACTCTTAATGAGGCCCTTAGAGTTTGGAGGTTTGGAGTAGGGAGTTATTCCATCACACACATGACGGATATCCTGTCTGCCATATTACGATCCCATAATAGCCTATGGAGATCGTAATATTGCAGACCGGATATCTGTCATGTTTGTGATGAAGAACCCATCCGTCAAACTCTAATTCAGGCACTAAGTTTTATTCAGAAGCAGCAGTCATACACATATGTGACCATCGGGGGAAACCCTTCAAACATACCATGTCACGCAGCTGGAAGTTGATTCTTTTCTACCAGAAAGTCCAAGGATCGGATTACGATCAGAGTAGTGCAACTGCCGGACAGCTAATAAGGTGGTAGGGAGCCGGCAGCCAAGCTGGCAGCCTCCCCACTGCCATGTTAAGATCTTCTTGCCAGGCTGGCCGGTGCAGACAGTGCGGGGGCATTTGCCTCAGCTCTCCCTGAGAGCCGAGGACAAAGCCGCCACACTGTTCTTGCAGGAAATACACTCTGAATGCGCACTGTCTGCTGACAGGGGGGCTCCTGCGCTGCCCATGACATGTCATGGGCAGCGCAGGAGGCCCCAGTTGTCCTGTTCTTGCCTTTCCCCAAGCCTTTTCATGGCAGAAAGGCAAGTTGTGATCAGCACGGCAGTGCTGACATCGGCACCGGCGTGCTTGACCACAACTTGCACCACCTCCAACCCAACCGCTTCCATGATCCTGGTGGTGGCTGCGGTCTCCTGATGGTCCGACCACCAGGATCGTAATCTGGCAGTGGGAACGTCAAGTTTGTGGCAGTCGTACCACCACCACCAGTATGGGGGTCTTAGGACCGCTGTACTCATAATTAGGCCCCAAAACTAGAGGTGAGTTAAGCGTGAATGGGTAAAAAGAGAACACAGAGGTATTATTCAAAGAACTCGATGTTTACCGATTAATCTGTCACCAATTAGGATTCAGTGGCAAGTTTCCATGAGCACACTACTGCTGGAATATGTGCTCTCTTCTAATCAATCAATGCCACAAATCTTTCAGTCACCCCTTCGATCAGTGTGTTCTCGGTTTTACAACTGGCTGCAGTGCTATTTTTCTAAGTACTGAGTGTAAAATTGTTTTAAGAAAAAGGTTTGGCCAATGGCATGTTTTAAATCACCTTTAGCTTTTGGCATAGATGATAACTGCCAAGGATTTAGAGATAACTTGATAAGCTGGTTTGGGAGTTTGGCAGTGGTGCATTTTTAATTAGTAAAATCAGCCAAAATTGTATGATAACATTTTAATTCGTCCCATGGCAATTTGTGTTTCCTTGGCTCAAAGCATAACAATCAGAGCCTTTTACTGGTGTCCTGGGGCTTAACCTTACTTTTGAGGCCAAAACTGAGAACTAAGGGCCTGATTTAAAGTTTGGTGGATGGGTTACTCTGTCACAAATGCAACAGATATCCGAGTGTCTGCTGTATTGCAAGTGCATTACATTCAATAGCACTTGTAATACAGAACAGCCATATGGTTTGTGATGAATTAGCCGATCCGCCGAACTCTATATTAGGCCCCAAGTACATAAATTTAGCACTTGGCTCTCTGGGCAGTGAGGCGAGGAGTCCAAGGCTTACTCAGCGAGTTGATGAGTGGGTACAAATGCAGAATTCAATAAAATATCTGATAGCAGCTCTTTACATCATTGCCAAGTCATTACATTAGCTTGTAAAAGACATTTTATTTATTGGTAACACACAAAGTTATTGAACTTAACCATCAGAGGGCACAGGCAAGTCATATACTATAATTAGTAACTATTGTAATCTAAGGAGCAGTCCATTAGTTTTCCTATAAACAGATCTCATCAGATAATGCTTCATTGTCCCTTTTTCCTAGAATGAGAAACTCAGGGGATTTGTTTGTGAGAGCACTTGTTGCTCAGTTTACTCATCTGCCAATAGTTATTATTTCCACTTCCCCCAAAAATATTGTTGTTACTTGCCTACCCCCTTTAGAGGATACAATGATACACTATCTTTCTGTTCTTCAGTTTAGTTGTTCACTGGTTGATAGCCTCGTTGCTCTAGGTGGTGTTCACTGCAAATGACCACCAAGTGGAAATTGCCTACTCTTCTAGCTGTCTCATCCAACGTTGACTACATTGCACAGTCTGATGCAGACATGCAAGCATATATTTAGTTAGTGGATCACAGATAAGGCCTTTACTAGTGATGGAGAGGTGAATGTTCACAGACAGGTGAGTCCTAATCCACAAGATCTTCCTCAGGCATTCACAGCAGTCATCCATCAAAGAAAACTAGATGCCCTCCTCTTTGGCACAGGTCAGTCTAGTGTAATTGGTTACTGTGGTTGTAAGATGATAAGTGTCTCAGACATCATGGTGCTAGTTTCTCATAGTGGGACCACTCAATAAGCACTCCATTGATCTTCAAGAAGGCCTCCTGATTTTGACTACTTCCATGGCACAGTGTATGCTGCTGGTGCACTTGGGCCACTCTGACCTAATGCTAGTCCTCCTCAGGCTACAGTGTTGCAGTTTTCAACTTCCTCAGCTCCTTTGTTGTTCTCCTTTTCTAGGAAGTGCCCTTCTCATGAAAGGACACAAACAATGCCCGTCCTCAGCATTCAATCAACATCTTACTTTAAGGCATACTCAAAGGCAACTTTTCCTAGCATGCTGTGAAATTCTCCACCTTATGATCTTAAACCTGGCAAAGGGGGGAAACCCCATCCCTGGATCTCAAAATAGTTCATCTGTACCATTGGTGTGTGACACCATGTTCTTGTAGTAAAAGTTTCACACTCTGGCTGGAAGTTTATGTCCCATCTTTGTACTTGAGTTGGAGACAGGAGTTGAATATTACAACAGTTCTGTTCTGAAACCAGTTTTGGACAGTTTTTCTATCTCTTTTACCTATCCTATTCAAACTGGCCCAGCCAAGATCTTTGTTACAAGGGCCAGCAAGAGATTTGTGTGAAGCCGCTTCTCTTCTTCACCGCATTTTCTTCCTGCTCTACTCTTCCTCTGTGTTCTTCTCTTCTTTCTCTTCTTCCTCACCGCGTTTTCTTCCTGCTCTGCTCTTCCTCTGTGTTCTTCTCTTCTATCTCTTCTTCCTCACTGCGTTTTCTTCCTGATCTGCTCTTCCTCTGTGTTCTTCTCTTCTTTCTCTTCTTCCTCACCTCGTTTTCTTCCTGCTCTGCTCTTCCTCTGTGTTCTTCTCTTCTTTCTCTTCTTCCTCACCGGGCTTTTCCCCGTACTCTGCTCCTCATCTGTGTTCTTCTCTTCTTCTGCACCCCATCCTGTGTGTTCTTTTGTTCATCGGTGTTCTTCTGTTCTCTTCTCCTCCTCTGCACCCCGTCCTGCGTGTTCTTTTCTTCTTCTGTACTCTTCTCTGCGTGTTCTTTTTCTTCTTCTGGACTCTTCTCTGTGTGTTCTTTTTCTTCTTCTGGACTCTTCTCTCCTCTTCTTCTAGACTCTTCTCTCCTCCGCTTCTGTGGTCTTCTCCTCTTCTTCTGGACTCGTCTCTCCTCTTCTCCTGTGGTCTTCTCCTCTTCTTCTGGACTCTTCTCTCCTCCGCTTCTGTGGTTTTCTCCTCTTCTTCTGGACTCGTCTCTCCTCTTCTTCTGTGGTCTTCTCTCCTTCCTCTTCTATTCCTCTCTTCTTTTCTTCCTGACTCCTCTCTTCCTCTGTAATCCCCCCTTCCCTATCTTCTTTCCCTTCCCCTCTACCTGACCCCCCTGCCCTCTGCTTTCCCGCCGCCACCTCCCGCTCGGCCCCGCCCCCCCTGCTCCCATTCGTCACCCACCCCCGCCCACAGCTGACCCTCCTCCCCCCTCCTCCCTCTTATGGCGGCTGCTGCGCGGCAGAGTTAGCGACCCTTGACCCTAGGGTAGGTCGCTTCCCCCGCCGCTGCAGCTCCACCTGCCCAGGCTCCTGCCACCTCCCAGCAAGACCAGCTAAACCGTAAGTACTCCCCCTGCCCAGCCCCTCACCCAGCCCCTCGTTACTCACCTCTGTTTTTCTGAACTTCTGTCTTCTGCTCTGTCCTCCAACTTTTTCTTCGTACCTCTGCTGTCCTCTCTCTGTCCATCTCCCTTCGCTTTCTGCTCCTCCCTCTGGTAGCCATCTTCCTCGTGTTCTGCTGTTCCTCTGTGTCCCGCTCCTCTTCTTCACCGCATTTTCTTCCTGCTCTACTCTTCCTCTGTGTTCTTCTCTTCTTTCTCTTCTTCCTCACCGCGTTTTCTTCCTGATCTGCTCTTCCTCTGTGTTCTTCTCTTCTTTCTCTTCTTCCTCACCTCGTTTTCTTCCTGCTCTGCTCTTCCTCTGTGTTCTTCTCTTCTTTCTCTTCTTCCTCACCGGGCTTTTCCCCGTACTCTGCTCCTCATCTGTGTTCTTCTCTTCTTCTGCACCCCATCCTGAGTGTTCTTTTGTTCATCGGTGTTCTTCTGTTCTCTTCTCCTCCTCTGCACCCCGTCCTGCGTGTTCTTTTCTTCTTCTGTACTCTTCTCTGCGTGTTCTTTTTCTTCTTCTGGACTCTTCTCTGTGTGTTCTTTTTCTTCTTCTGGACTCTTCTCTCCTCTTCTTCTAGACTCTTCTCTCCTCCGCTTCTGTGGTCTTCTCCTCTTCTTCTGGACTCGTCTCTCCTCTTCTCCTGTGGTCTTCTCCTCTTCTTCTGGACTCTTCTCTCCTCCGCTTCTGTGGTTTTCTCCTCTTCTTCTGGACTCGTCTCTCCTCTTCTTCTGTGGTCTTCTCTCCTTCCTCTTCTATTCCTCTCTTCTTTTCTTCCTGACTCCTCTCTTCCTCTGTAATCCCCCCTTCCCTATCTTCTTTCCCTTCCCCTCTACCTGACCCCCCTGCCCTCTGCTTTCCCGCCGCCACCTCCCGCTCGGCCCGCCCCCCCTGCTCCCATTCGTCACCCACCCCCGCCCACAGCTGACCCTCCTCCCCCCTCCTCCCTCTTATGGCGGCTGCTGCGCGGCAGAGTTAGCGACCCTTGACCCTAGGGTAGGTCGCTTCCCCCGCCGCTGCAGCTCCACCTGCCCAGGCTCCTGCCACCTCCCAGCAAGACCAGCTAAACCGTAAGTACTCCCCCTGCCCAGCCCCTCACTCAGCCCCTCGTTACTCACCTCTGTTTTTCTGAACTTCTGTCTTCTGCTCTGTCCTCCAACTTTTTCTTCGTACCTCTGCTGTCCTCTCTCTGTCCATCTCCCTTCGCTTTCTGCTCCTCCCTCTGGTAGCCATCTTCCTCGTGTTCTGCTGTTCCTCTGTGTCCCGCTCCTCTTCTTCACCGCATTTTCTTCCTGCTCTACTCTTCCTCTGTGTTCTTCTCTTCTTTCTCTTCTTCCTCACCGCGTTTTCTTCCTGCTCTGCTCTTCCTCTGTGTTCTTCTCTTCTTTCTCTTCTTCCTCACTGCGTTTTCTTCCTGCTCTGCTCTTCCTCTGTGATCTTCTCTTATTTCTCTTCTTACTCATCGTGCTTTTCTCCATGCTCTGCTCCTCATCTGTGTTCTTCTCTTCTTCTGCACCCCATCCTGCGTGTTCTTTTCTTCCTCTGTGTTCTTCTGTGCTCTTCTCCTCCTCTGCACCCCGTCCTGCGTGTTCTTTTCTTCTTCTGTACTCTTCTCTGCGTGTTCTTTTTCTTCTTCTGGACTCTTCTCTGCGTGTTCTTTTTCTTCTTCTGGACTTTTCTCTCCTCTTCTTTTGGACTCTTCTCTCCTCTTCTCCTGTGGTCTTCTCCTCTTCTTCTGGACTCTTCTCTCCTCCGCTTCTGTGGTCTTCTCCTCTTCTTCTGGACTCGTCTCTCCTCTTCTTCTGTGGTCTTCTCTCCTTCCTCTTCTATTCCTCTCTTCTTTTCTTCCTGACTCCTCTCCTCCTCTGTAATCCCCCTTCCCTATCTTCTTTCCCTTCCCCTCTACCTGACCCCCCTGCCCTCTGCTTTCCCGCCGCCACCTCCCGCTTGGCCCCGCCCCCCCTGCTCCCATTCGTCGCCCGCCCTCCCACCTCCCGCCCCCAGCTGACCCCTCCTCCCCCCTCCTCCCTCTTATGGCGCCCGCTGCGCGGTGGAGTTAGCGACCCTTGACCCTAGGGTAGGTCGCTTCCCCCGCCGCTGCAGCTCCACCTGCCCAGGCTCCTGCCACCTCCCAGCAAGACCAGCTAAACCGTAAGTACTCCCCCCGCCCAGCCCCTCACCCAGCCCCTCGTTACTCACCTCTGTTTTTCTGAACTTCTGTCTTCTGCTCTGTCCTCCAACTTTTGGGGTCGTAGCGGTGCTGCGGGGTTTGGGAGTGCTGGGGGCCAGCGCCACGACCTTTGGCCCCCAGCACTCCCAAACCCCGCAGCACCGCTACAACCCCACCTCCCTCCACGCTCTCAACCCGGGACGCTCCAGAACCTGCTTCCAAGCCAACCCAAAACGCACTCATGGACCCTTCGCATGCCTTACCTGCAAACACACCTTCCACCGCGTCTGCACCCCGCCCGCCAGCCCACGCGCCAATAATCATCTCAAATGCATCCTCATCAACGCACGCTCCGTCCACAAGCACGCCATTGAACTATGGGACCTCCTGGACTCCACCGCACCGGACGTCGCCTTCATCACTGAGACCTGGATGAACGCCTCCTCGGCCCCCGACATCGCCATAGCGATCACCGACGGCTACAAGATCACCAGGAGAGACCGCACCAACCAAGTCGGTGGAGGAATCGCCATCGTTTTCAAGGACTCCATCAACGTCACCACCGCCACCGAAGACACCCCCCTCGCCGCCGAACACATGCATTTCCAGATCCACACCGACCCCAGGACCACCCTCAGAGGAACTCTCATCTACAGACCCCCTGGACCACGTGCCCTCTTCAGCGAATCCATCGCTGACTTCATCTCTCCGCACGCCCTAGCCTCACTGGACTACATCCTCCTCGGAGACCTCAACTTCCACCTGGAGCAGAACAACGACCCCAACACCACCACCCTGCTCGACAACCTCGACAACCTCGGTCTCAAGCAACTGGTGAACACCCCCACCCACATCGCCGGACACACGCTCGACCCCATCTTCTCCGCCAGCAACCACGTATCCTTCAGCCACTCCTCCGTAATACACTGGACTGACCACAGATGTGTCCACTTCACCTTCAGACGCAAGACTCTCCACCTCCGCACACAACCCATCCCATGCAGACATTGGAACAAAATCCCCACGGAACAGCTTCTCTCCACTCTCAGCGACAACCAACCCACCTTCTCAACCGACCCCAACAACGCAGCCCTCAGCCTCAATCATTGGATCACCAACTGCGTGGACAACCTCGCACCCCTCAGACACCTCCCAAGACAGACCAGCACCAAGAAACCTCAATGGTTCACAGACACCCTCAAGGAATCCAAAAAAACCTGCTGTACCCTCGAGAAAGCCTGGCGCAAAGACCACACCATAGAAAACATGTCTGCCCTCAAAAACGCCACCCGCGAACACCATCAGCTGATCCGCGCCACCAAAAGAACTTCCTTCACAGACAGACTGGACAAGAACACTCACAACAGCAAAGAACTCTTCACCATCGTCAAAGAGCTCTCCAATCCGAACGCCAACTCCAACTCCATCACGCCCTCACAAGACCTCTGCAACTCCCTCGCCACCTTCTTCCATCGCAAGATCACCGATCTACACGACAGCTTCGGACACCAGACCCAGCCAACCACCACAGAACCTACAACCCCAGCCATCACCCTCAACGTATGGACCCACATCAGCGCGGAGGAGACCAAAGTTACCATGAACACCATCCACTCCGGTGCCCCCTCGAACCCCTGCTCACACTTCATCTTCAACTAAGCCGTCGACATCATCGCCCCTCATCTCCAGACCATCATCAACAGCTCGTTTGCTGCTGCCACCTTCCCTGAGAGCTGGAAACATGCAGAAGTCAACGCCCTCCTGAAGAAACCTACGTCGGACCCCAACGACCTGAAGAACTTCCGCACCATCTCGCTCCTCCCCTTCCCTGCCAAAGTCATCGAGAAGACTGTCAACAAGCAACTGACCAAATTCCTTGAAGACAACAACCTCCTCGACCCCTCCCAGTCCTGATTCCGAGCCAACCACAGCACAGAAACCGCCCTCATCTCAGTCACAGACGACATCAGAACACTGATGGACAACGGAGAAACAGTCGCACTCATCCTCCTCGACCTCTCGCCTGCCTTCGACACCGTCTGCCACCGAACCCTAATATCCCACCTGCGCTCCACCGGTATCCAAGGACAGGCCCTGGACGGGATCACGTCTTTCCTCTCTAACCGCTCCCAAAGAGTCTACCTCCCTCCGTTCCGCTCAGACCCCACCGAGATCATCTGCGCCGTCCCACAGGGCATCTCGCTCAGCCCGACTCTCTTCAATGTCTACATGAGCCCCCTCGCCGACATCATACGCAAACACAACATCAACATCACCTCCTACGCCGACGACACTCAACTGATACTTTCCCTCACCAAGGACCCCACCAGCACCAAGACCAACCTGCAAGATGGAATGAAAGACGTTGCAGAATGGATGAAACTCAGCCGTGTGAAACTGAACTCAGACAAAACGGAAGTCCTCATCCTCGGAAACACCCCGTCCGCATGGGATGACTCTTGGTGGCCCACGGCCCTTGGCACTGCACCAACCCCCTCCGACCACGCAAGCAACCTCGGATTCATCCTGGACCCACTTCTCACCATGACCAAACAAATCAACGCCGTATCATCTTCCTGCTTCCTCACTCTCCGCATGCTCCGAAAGATCTTCCGCTGGATCCCCGCCGACACCAGAAAAACTGTGACCCACGCCCTCGTCACAAGCCGCCTGGACTACGGAAACACCCTATACGCAGGAACCACCGCTAAACTCCAGAAATGTCTTCAGCGAATACAAAACGCCTCCGCCCGCCTCATCCTCGACATACCCCGCAACAGCCACATCTCCGCCCACCTGAGACACCTGCACTGGCTTCCCGTCAACAAAAGGATCACCTTCCGGCTCCTCACCCACGCACACAAAGCCCTCCACAACAAGGGACCCGAATACCTCAACCGTTGCCTCAGTTTCTACACGCCCACCCGTCAACTTCGCTCCGCCAACCACGCACAAGCCGCCGTCCCTCGCATCTGCCACACCACGGGAGGTGGGAAATCCTTCTCCTACCTGGCGGCCAAGACATGGAACTCCCTCCCCGCCAACCTCAGGACCACCTAGGACCACCCTGCATTCCGGAGGCAGCTCAAAACCTGGCTCTTCGAGCAGCAGTAACCCCCCTCCCCTAGCGCCTTGAGACCCTCACGGGTGAGTAGCGTGCTTTATAAATGATTTGATTTGATTTGATTTGATTTGGGCGTCACTTATCAGGAAAAACCCAAAACAAGGGTGTGAAAGAAAACAGGTCCGTCTCACTTAAATACATTTTAGCCTGGGGGGGGGATTTCTTTCTGAAGAACAATGAGTCAGGAACAGGCAGTGGAAACTTTCTCTTTCTCCTCTCTTGTCCACACCCAAAAGTCTGATCTACTGCAAAGAATGCCGTAAATGTCATGCAGGAGACCTACAATTCACATTTCTTGTCTGGGATTTCTTCCAGCCTCCTTCGTAGATACAACTGGAATGTAGAAATTACAAAATGGATGCGAGTGAGGCTATGGCCACCATTATACAAGTTCCACACACATCTTCTGAATATGCAGGTAGGCATATCCACATGACATTATTGTCCCATGTGGATGAGTAAGGGACCAAGCTGCACAGAACTGGCGGACCAACTTAAAAAGGTGGGAGAGGCCAGTAAGGTACTTTGTTTAGCAGTGCATGTAAAAGGGTCTGTCTTGCAACTGAAGTCATTATCACTGAAACTTCCGTCAGTGTTCTACAGCCCAGCAATCTGAAGGTAGTCATGTTTGGTAAAGACAGTGCCCATGGCGTGCCCCTCCAGACAACATAGATTTGCTCTGGGTCTCAAACCTTGCTACACACGTTCTTCTAACAGATACACAAGATTGCCATGTGGGTCACAATCTATTGGCTATGGCAAACTCAGGAAATGGGTATATTCTCTCCAGAGTCAAACAGGGAACCTTTCTCCTTCCCACAATGCAAGTGCAATTTGTATGGAAAATTATTGTAAAAATGTTTAATAAGGATTATCTCATATTGTTCATTTTCACGCTGTGGTACTAAGGTTGACAAAAATGTAAATGGTTTAAACAAAACTGCATTTGGCAGACCCCCTTCAAATTTATGAAAATGACAAACAAACTTTAGAAACTACAAACATTCAAACACAGTGTCAGTAACACTAGTGTCAAGATAATTGTTTAGGTAATAAGCATCATTCATCAGAACACAGAGGATGAGAGTTTGAGAGGTTACCAACAGACCCACAATCTTCCTACAAACTAATAACAAACTACAAGTGTGTAGGTCTCTATACATATGGGATAATGTTTCTTTTGCCTTCATATAATTGCTGGAAGCCAACAGGATTTTGATAGGGCCCCTCACCCACAGTTTGTGGCATGCCTCAACATTGGTGACCTATTAACACAATGGTAGGTATGTACCACTGTGGTGGACCCTACTGCTAATCTAGAGTTCCTGGTAAATAGTTCTGGACAAGAACCGAGATCCAGATGTTTTCCCTAAACATTTCTCACAGTATTTCCATGAGGCTTTCCTTTTCAAATACTGGGTACCCTGGATATGGTTAAGAACAAGTTGTGTGCATTTTGTCCATTCAACCTATCTTGCTAAGATGTTTCAACCTTATATATCTCCCAAAGGGTTGGTGGCCTTCATCAGGGATGATCGTGTCCCTCCTGGCTATTGCATACAGTCTACAAATCATAATGAAGTTTTGAGATTGTCATACCTGACCAGTCATCTTGCTGATAAATCTGCAAGAAAGCATTGACAAAAACAATGTACTGCAAAAACATACATATATGCACCCACTGCTGATAAAACACTGAATAAACACACATTATTACTGTACATAGATAGATGTGTGATCTACTTCACTGTAACACAGCTAATGGTGGTCATTCAGGTATTTTTGCATTGGCTCATTAAACTTACACTTCTTAAGGGATAGCCTTGCCTGGTGATGGGTGCACCTCCCTGTAATCACACACTTACAATAATAAGAATAGTAACATAAACATTGTGTCACTCTTTTAGGCTGGAGTCAGAAACACCTATAGTTGCTGTTATGGTTTCCAGTGGCTCGCCTTTGTGAAACTGGAATAAAAGGATATACAACACTGACAGACAGTTGCTAATCCATTCACTATAGTGCAATCATTTTGTTTTTTGAATACCTGTAAAATTCAGTTGAAGTCAAGCTAGATGAAGAATAGTTACACCGCTATGTGCAGGACAAAAGATAAAGCTCAGGCTATAGGGCTGCAACCCATAATCTTGCTTATTTTCAATGAAAAAAAAAATAGACGATAATGAGTCATGTGATACGGCCAGTCATTACAATTTTAAATTGTCTTAGAAATGTAAACTGCTCCCCAGTCTAGTGGAAGGAAACAATCTGAATGTGCAGGGTGCTGACGCAGATATGTTAAATAAAATTATTAATGAGCGTTTATGCATTTTGAATATTAATATTAAAATGTAGAGAAAATTAATGTATACAAATTAATGTGCACGTTGAAAAAGTGCCCACGAAGAGTGGCTACCAACTTACATGAGTTCTACTAAATTGACTAAAAATATGTGAAAATGTTGAAAATGCATAATAATAAAGTAGTGATGTGTTATATTGAGCTATATAACATATGTTTTGCATTATATTGTAGAGTTAACTTAGCCCAAGTAGTGGCCTAGTTTTGCCAGGCCTCATGCAGAAGCTGAATAATCATGAAATATAGAGAAGCTGATGTGTTGAATTGACCCTGAACCACTTGTGTTAATAAAATTTGCTTAGCTAGAATATTCTGCAATGAACCGTCAGACAGGAGATGAGGGAATCAAATTTGTATCAAACCTGGTGTAAAGCAGACGAGATGTACTTTCCCAGGATTCGAACAATAGAGACACTGACTGGAGAAGAAGATGCAACATTTTCGATACCGGATGAGCCAGATGATGAGGACATCGTACAGTGAACCAATCAACACCCTGAGAATGGCGATACATTAGAATTCATAGATTTGTAAAATAAAACTCATTGGCTAGTGTCACAGATGGTGACTAACTGACCAATTAGGAATTAGGTGATGGACTGGATAACTTTAATATAATGTGACAAAGGGGAAAAACTTCAGAACCAATAGAGAGCTGATCAGGGACAGAACTTATTCTGAAATTGATGCAATATTGGGGGAGAAGAGATTCGAGATTCTGTCACTGGGCTTATGCTCTTGAGAGCCTGATGCGTTGCTTTTCGATTAATGACCTGAAGACGACAACTGACTTTGTTGCTGATCCATACCGTGGATAGGTAGCTATGACAATGTGACTGATTGACTTTTGTGCCCTTTCTTTCTAGGTACCAACTGTGCTGTTTTATAGTTTTTCTCCTAGCTAGATGATTTTCAAAATTCATATTCTAAACTGTTTTCGCATGAAGTCCCACATGCCAATGCTAATCTGGGTTAGGTAGGGTTCCTATTCTGAGACGTGGACGTATAGGGTGACAAATGATTGATGGACTGATTTGCTGAACTCTGCTATTCATGTTAACATATTCTTCTTTATTGGCGTTATTCACTGATGATTAATGACTTTGCTTATTGGTTGTTGATGTGCATTGGTTACACCATAGCTAGGATATTCCATGCAAATCAAAAGGTTCATCAACCTATACGCGTCCCCTTGTTAGTTTACTTACTAAGGACCAGGCGCGCTAGCAGTTTTTGGTAGCAGTTTGATGGTTAGTTTCCTTGGAGAACTAGTTATGTGGTGACAGATGGTTATGGTGGTAGTTTAAATTAGGGTTAGTTATTCATTTTATGACGTTTGAATTTTGTTTTCTGAAATGGCAATTGTAGCAAAGATGATGTCCCCTTAAGCCCAGAAATGACTTTCCCATATCTTAGATCTCGCTAGTAAAGTTGGGTATGTTCTCGGTGTCTTTGTGATAGTTTGAAAGTGGTAGGTTGTACTTGCAAACGCTTACGCAGACTGCAGGTGAATTGTGACGTAAGTGAGGGAGGTAGGGAGTGTGCGTACATAGTTGAGGTTTAGTAGGAGTGTGCGTACGCCACAATGTGAGAGTAGGGAAGTTATCTAACTTCCTTTGTGTGTGGCGCTTTGTGCCAATAAATTGTCCACACGGTTGTTGGTGATGTACGGATCCTGCGTGGTCTATGACTCCGGAGTATATTGACAAGTGTACGAAACACTTGGGGTTATGTTGTAATCTGTCTGGGTTAATAGGTTGATCGTGCGTGGTCAACAAGTCGGTGTGTGAGTAAAGTGAGTAAGAGAAAAATTTCGACTAAGATTTGGTGAGTCCGATGTGCACCAGGACAGACCCATTGATCAGTTGAGAGTGAAATTTGCGGGTCGAATTTTACTTGCAAATGTGGGAGACTCAGAAAGAGTCTTCCACTCTCTGTAAGGTCTCTGAAGCGATTGTGTACCTTCCTGTAGAAAAAACGGCTGATTTGTTTTGGCTATTGGCTTTTGGTTAGTGCTCGCAATGCTTCTGCATTAGTTTTGTGTGAGTTGAAGATTAGGAGGACAAGCCGCAAGACTTTGTCAGCCGCTGTGTGTGAGTGTGACGTCAGAGTGAGCCGTGCTTGGATAGGTTGGTTAGTGAGAAGAGTCTGGAGCGTATTGGCAGCTGTTCATGAGAGGCAATTGATTGATAAAGCGAAGGGAATATTGGGAGTAAAATTAATTTCCTCATTGAATCGAGTAAATACAACAGAGAAGATGACATTTTTCAAAGCGTTCAGGAGTGCCATGAAAGGCGATAGTTACATTAAGGTGACAGTGGGGGAGCCAGCCCCACTGGAAAATTCTCCGGCATTTATCGTGATGGAGGAGTGAGGTGTCGCGCCACGTCTTTGGTTAAAGCAGTGGTGCAAATTGACAGAGAAAGAGGGAGCTTTAGCGTTTCCAGAGCAAGGAACGTTAAATTTGAGAATTTTAGATCAGTTGCGAATTACATTATATGAGATGAAGCCACTTCCGAGACCAGCACAGTTTGAGGCAATAGCAGTTTGGGAGCTCATAGTAAGACAGCAGCAAGAAATAAAATTCCAGAGGAGAATAAGGAAGGTAGAGAAGTCTTTAGCAGAGGCAAGATGGGACTGGGAACAGAAGAAGTGGAGAATGACAACATTGCAAGGTGTTGTTTCCTGCTATTACAGAGGAAGATGAGTCAGAAGAGAAAGAGGATACTAGCAAGAGTGATAAGAGCTCATCAGGGGTAAGAAGACGAAAAAGTCCTATGTAGAAAAGGAAGATTTAGATGTTGAGGACCTTATTACTCAGGTGTTGAGGGACCGACCTCCACAATATGCGATACATGAAGGGGGTACAAGCAGGAGTTCTGCTCAACTGTCCCAGCTCAGGTGTCGGGGACAGCGGGACGAGTACAACCAGATAACAGACAGGTGCAAGAGGTAGTGCAGAGTACTCCTAATGTAGTGACTACTTCGGTAGTCCAAGTGCAGATGCAGCCACCACCGGAACAGAGAATTTATCCAGAGATACCGATACTCGAGACAACTTTGAACTTAGTGGTGCCTACGGAACAAGTGATTCCGAGGCCGATGCTAGTACAGACTGAACCGACTCCAATGTTGTAGCCTCAGGCACAGCCACAGGGTTCCCCGAAGTTCATACTAATGACAGGGACACAAGTCAGATGTGACGCAAGTGATAAACAAGAGAATGTGAGTAGCCCGTCCACAAAATGCGGGTGTCAGAGCGGCACTAGATGCAATATCGCTGCTGATTACTGTTGGTCCAGAGGTACCATTGTTTGCGCAGAATAAGCCGATTGCAGGAGAACAGGGTGAGATGTCACAAAGCCTTGTGAGGAGGAGGTGAGAGATCAAATGCAGGTAATATCATCTATGGGGCAGACCTTTGATGGATCCAGGCCATTAATGGACCTTAGTCCACTTGTTGCACTTCCAGATGCCATAAATGGCCCAAGTGTAAGTCAGAGCTTGAAGCTTTTGACACAGCAAACTCCAGGTGCAGTGGTACAACAAATGCCATTGCCAAACGCAAGTAATAATTCATTACATGGATTTACAGCACAGCAGTTAAATGAGTTGTTAGACAGTCTGAATACCCCTCGAAATACATCCAAGGGTAAAGAGCAGATTAATCGTGTAAGGCTGGCTACTGAAATAACCAAACTAGTTGAAGGATCAATGGGGAGAATAGGTTAGAATCCTAGAAGAGCTGAGATATTTGTGTCCGAGAATTATGAGAGAAGTGGGCAAGATACATCAGAAGTTGGCAGACATAGCAGAGAAGCATGACATAGAAATTGAGAAAACAAAGCACTTGGAACAAAGCTACAGGTTAGATTTGGAGGCAAAAGATTTTGAACACATGAGGTCAGCAGGGATGAAAGAGCATCTTAAAGAATTATTGCGGAGTGCTCAGATTTGGGGAGCATTATAGAAGTGGGAAAGCAGATGAGCAAAGAAGAAGGATAAACAGAAATGAGATTCACAAGAAGTGTCTGAAAGTGTTCAGAAAGAAAAAGAACCAGTAAAAATATTACCAATGAGGGAAATTCCAGGAGGGCAATTTGTTCACGTTCCCTTGGCACAGGAGTGATATTCTGTCATTCACAAATGATTATCCAAAACTAACAGAGAAATCGGTTGAGTGGTGCCAGCAGACAGATGGATTTGTGAAGCTTTCGAAATGTCTGTGGGAAGACTTGAATACTCTGTTGGAGACAGTAGTGCCAGCTGATTTGTGGGTTGAGTGCAAGAGAGCAGTGGATTGGCCGATGAGTGAACCAGAAAGGGATAGAGTTACAGGTGCACCATCACCTGAAGTGATGAAACATTATTATAAGGTGATTAAATTCCTGAACATGAGAATCTCGCCTAAAAATATTGATTGGCAGAGGATTGACAGGACAGTGCTGGAAGTAAAGAAGTCGATACATACTTATTATGAGAGGTTGTTGAAAGCGTTCAAGGAGTACAGTGTTAAGGAAGCGATTGAGCCAAAAGACATGTTGCACTTTGTGTTCAGGTTCGTGGAAGGATTGAGACCTGGAATAGGTCAGATGATTCAGAGGCATTTGATTTGTTCACAAGCAAAGCCGATTGATAAGGTACTGCAGAGAGATGTCAGAATGTTTCTGGAAATGGTCGGTTATTGTTGTCAATGGATTCCAAATTTTGCTGAGATTGCCAAACCATTGCAGCAGCTGACACATAAGGATGTTACAGATCCCATTACTTTAAACCAGGATCAGATGAAAGCGTTCATTGAGTTGAGAGAGTTTGTGCAGGGCTTCAGCGTTGGGAATGCTTGATTACACGAAGCCATGCATATTGTTTTGTCATGAACGTGATCCTTGTTCTTTGTCTGTTTTGACACAGGTCCATGGAGGTGCTTATCGCCCAGTAGCCTATTTTTCAGCTACCTTGGACCCAGTCACAGCAGCCTTACCAGGTTGTTTGAGCACGGCTGCCGCAGTTGGTCAAAGCCTATCACAGTGTGAGGGAGTGATGATGGGATACCCTTTGATGGTAATAGTGCCTCACTCTGTTGAGATTTTACTGACAAGGACGAAAACGCAGTATTTGACTGGTGCCAGACTGACAAGGTATAAGAAGAGCATTCTAGGTGCTCCAAATGTAACATTGAAAAGATGTACAGTGCTGAACTCAACAACATTGCTTCCAAGTGATACTGTTGAAATTGAAAAGGAAGAAGACATTGAGCATGATAGTCTTGAGGTAACTGAATTGTGCACGAAACCCACACCAGATATCAGAGATACCCGATTGGAAGAAAATGACCAGATTGTCTTTGTCGATGGCTCATGTCTCAAAGAGGGTACAGGAACATTGAGAGCAGGACATGCTGTGTGCACGATTACAGATATTTTAGAAGCTTCTTGGCTTCAAGGAGTGTATTCTGCACAAGTACCAGAATTAGTAGCTCTTGCTAGAGCGTGCCATGTATCTGCTAGACTGAGAATTACCATCTATACAGATCGCCAATATGGATTTGGAATTGTTCATGATTTTGGTCAATTGTGGTGGCAAAGAGGTTTCCTGACCTCTACTGGTTCACCAGTAAGAAATGGCAACAGAATACAGGGAATTGTTGTATGTAATACAGTTACCTGAAGAAATTGCTGTGGTGAAATGCAGTACATATCTAAAGACACAGGACTACATCTCACTAGGAAATGGATATGCAGATCAAGTCGCAAGGCTTTGCGCATTGAACTGTATATTGTTCAAAGACAAGTGGGAACTGATGTCAGAAGAAGACAATGCATATACAACTTTTGCATTGAAAGTGATCGATAAGTTGGGAGAGTTGAAAACACTGCAAAATAATGTTGACAAAGAGGAGAAACAATTTTGATCTAAACTAAAATGTGTCCAAGGAGCTGATGATATTTGGGTTTCTGAAGAGGGTCAGATAGCACTGCCAAATAGTTTGTTGTCGCAAATGGCCAGATATTTCAAAGGACAGGCACACATTGGGAGGGATGCCATGGTTCAATTGTTCAAGATTGACTGGTTCAATACTAAGTTTAGGCAGGCAGCAGAGGCAGTATGTCATCACTGTATACATTTGTCAGCAGCTAAATGTGGGAAAAGGGACAGTGGTGAATTTGAGCCACATTGGAAGAGCAGGAGGACCATTCAGCAGAATGCAATTGGATTTCATTGAGAGGCCTGCGTGTGGAGGTTTGAAGTATGTGTTGGTGATTGTGTGCTTTTTTAGTCACTGGATTGAAGCATCCCTCTCAAGAAGGAATTACAGTCTCACAGTAGCAAAGTTGTTGCTTAGGGAGTTGATACCACGTTTCAGGTTTCCGATCTCTTTAGAATCAGATAGGGGAACTCACTTCAACAACGAGGTGATTAAACTCTTATGTGCAGCACTAAACATTGAGCAGAAGTTGCATTATAGCTACCGCCCTGAAGCATCAGGACTGGTGGAACAGATCAATGGTACCTTGAAATCAAGAATTGCAAAGATGTGTGCAGCTACGAATCTGAAATGGCCAGATGCATTGCCTTTGGTATTGATATCGATGAGAAATACATCTGACAGGAAGACAGGGTTGTCGCCCCACAAGATTGTCATGGGAAGAGCAATGAGATTACCAACAGTTCCAGCCAATGCACTTGTAAAGATAACAGATGATATGGTGTTGGACTACTGCAAGGGTCTGGCTGATGTGGTTCGCTCTTTCTCTCAGCAGGCGCAGGCCACCACCCTACCACCCATCCACGATCCAGGGCACAATCTGAGAGCCGGAGACTGTGTCATCGTCTGAAAATATGTTCGCAAGATGTGTTTAGAGCCATGCTGGAGAGTGCCTTACCAGGTGGTCCTAACAACAAAGACAGTTGTGAAGTGTGCAGGACTCCCAAACTGGATACACATGAGTCATATAAAGAAGGTGGCATGTCCATAGGATCATGAAGAAGTGTTGTTGAGAGCACCAACAATAGTGAAATAGGTTGCTGCACCTGAACTAGAAAAGGAACCAAGACAGCCTGAAATTGAAGAAGAGCTTGCTGAAGATGGTTCTATTACCCCTGTAAGAGAAGAAGGTGAAGAATTACAGGAGGGTGTGGGACAATCAATCTCAATGGATACAGCAGGAGAGCCTAGCGTAGCAGGGGTTCTCCCAGAAGCAGACAGTGTTGAGAAGCAAACAGAGCAAGTGTCAGACCAAGAGGGGGAAAGAGTTGAGAAGGATCAAAGTCAAGGTGATCTGACTCCTCCTGAGCCCGTTGCAGGTCCATCAAGAGACAACAACATAGAGAAAGAGAAGGGGAAGAGCCCAAACCTGAGAAGAATATTGACAGAAAAATTGAAAAAAGGAGATGATTGGCCTGAGTCGCAAGTAGGGAAAAGGAAGGAATTGGTCATAAATGAAACAATAGAGAAGGGGGTAGATACTACCAGAAAAGAAGAATTGAGTGAGGAGAAATAAGTGGTGATTGAAAGTTGAAAAGAAAGAGAATAGCAAGTTGGCGTTACGCAGGTCCTGAATGGGCGTATGCAACTACTAATGAATGGCAACACAATTTTATGTCCTTTGTTTGTACGTAAATTCCTTCGTCAGTAGAAGAAGGAGTTACATACCATAGTCTTCCACTAACTTACAGAATAAGATGTAGTTTGCTACTAACAAGGTTCTATAATCAAGAATATATACAGTATTTTTACTCTAATTATGCTGTAGTGTTTTTGTTTGTTCCTATTATTAGGTATCTGAGTAGAGTAGCTAAGGATCATGATATAGTATTAGTTAGAGGGTCCTTTGAGCCTACGCCAACATTTGGAACCACATATGTGTATAGAAATAATCTTACATGCTTGCTTACACCTTTAGAAAAGAGCTTCATAGGGCACACTGATGACAGGAGAAAAGCATTAAAAGAAAAATTAGAAAAAGGCTTAGAGAAAAGGACTTATAAGAATGATTATGCTTGCACTGCAATTAAAACACAAGGAAAATTAGCATTAGATGCATTACATGTAGGGAAGTTTTGTATATATAGGCCAAAATCACGCACAAACACTTTGGGGGTCATTACAACCCTGGCGGACGGTGTTAAAGCGGCGGTAAGACCGCAAACAGGCCGGCGAAAAAAAAAAGGGAATTATGACCGTGGCGGAAACTGCCAACAAAGACAGCCACTTTAACACTCCGACCGCCACAGCGGTACAGACAAACAGCGCGGCGGTCACCGCCAACAGACAGGCAGGAGACAAAGTACCGCCCACAGTATCACAACCTACCAATCTGCCACCTTTTCCGGGGCGGATTCACTGTGGATAAAAACACGGCGGAAACAGCCATTTCAATGGGAAAACGCTCACCTCTACACACTCCACGAGGAACGACGACACCATGGAGCCGGAACTCCAAATACTCCCTGCGATAGTCTTCCTGCTCCTGTACGATCATCAGCAACGCCGGCGCTGAAGACAACAGTGAGTACTGCACCTACGACATAGGGGAGGGGGGAGGCAAAAGTCAGGGACACACACACGCAACACCCCCACCCCGACCCTCACCCACTACAACACACACACCAATGCATATCCAAACATTACAGTAACAACCCCCAAACCGTCCGGAAGAATGCAAAGACAAAAGGAAATGAGTGCAACCATTGTAATATATCGAAATACAGTAACCGAATATATACAGATATATATACACAATCAACCAAATATACATCACGATTAGTAGTGCAGGTAATGCACCATTCAATGTCCGTGGACCACTGGGCCCAAAATGCATGGGCGAGGCCCACACACGATACCTGAGCAAAACGGAGAGAACACTGCTGGGACATCAGATAGAAATACAACAGGCACCTCAGGGGGAAGGGAAGGGGGGGCACCTCTGCCGGATGACAGCACCACGCCAGATCCACGAGGGGGCTCCATGCCCATTGATGTATCCTGGGGAGTGCAAAGCCACAGTCTCTCAAGTCTCTACAGTGGGTGGGTTGCCCACTGTTCAATCCTGGGGAGTGCAAAGCCACAGTCTCTCAAGTCTCTACAGTGGGTGGCTTGCCCACTGTTCAATCCTGGGGAGTGCAAAGCCACAGTCTCTCAAGTCTCTACAGTGAATGGGTTGCCCACTGTTCAATCCTGGGGAGTGCAAAGCCACAGTCTCTCAAGTCTCTACAGTGGGTGGGTTGCCCACTGTTCAATCCTGGGGAGTGCAAAGCCACAGTCTCTCAAGTCTCTACAATGGGTGGCTTGCCCACTGTTCAATCCTGGGGAGTGCAAACCACAGTCTCTCAAGTCTCTACAGTGGGTGAGTTGCCCACTGTTCAATCCTGGGGAGTGCAAAGCCACAGTCTCTCAAGTCTCTACAGTGGGTGGGTTGCCCACTGTACCATCCTGGGGTGTGCAAAGCCACAGTCTCTCAAGTCTCTACAGTGGGTGGGTTGCCCACTGTTCAATCCTGGGGAGTGCAAACCACAGTCTCTCAAGTCGATAAGAGGCTCCACTGGTTCTGGAGGGGGACTGGTGCCCAGAGTGCTTCATCCTGTTAAGGACAGATGGAGTGGATGCATGTCTCCACTGGTTCTGGAGGAGGACTGGTGCCCAGAGTGCTTCATCCTGTTAAGGACAGACGGAGTGGATGCTGTTCTCCACTGGTTCTGGAGGGGGACTGGTGCCCAGAGTGCTTCATCCTGTTAAGGACAGAAGGAGTGGATGCTGTTCTCTACTGGTTCTGGAGGGGGACTGGTGCCCAGAGTGCATCACTCTCCCCGTGACGGTCCCAGTTCCGTCACTGCCCCTGCCGCACATGGGCTAGCGGTGCTTGAGTTGGCGGTGCTTGCCCTGTTCAGCGGTGCTTGCCATGGTGGGCTTTGCCCTGTTCAGCGGTGCTTGCCCTGTTCAGCGGTGCTTGCCATGGCGGTCTTTGCCTTGTTCAGCGGTGCTTGACTTTGCTGTCTCTGACCTGTGCAGTGGTGCTTGCCATGGTGGTCTTTGCCTTGTTCAGCAGTGCTTGCCCTGTTCAGCCGTGCTTGCCATTGCGGTCTTTGCCCTGTTCAGCGGTGCTTGCCTTGTTCAGCGGTGCTTGCCATGGCAGTCTTTGCCCTGTTCAGCGTTGCTTGCCCTGTTCAGCGGTGCTTGACTTTGCTGTCTCTGGCCTGTGCAGCGGTGCTTGCCATGGCGGTCTTTGCCCTGTTCAGCGGTGCTTGTTCAGCGGTGCTTGCCCTGTTCAGCGGTGCTTGCCATGTCGGTCTTTGCCCTGTTCAGCGGTGCTTGACTTTGCTGTCTCTGACCTGTGAAGCGGTGCTTGCCATGGCGGACTTTGCCCTGTTCAGCGGTGCTTGCCCTGTTCAGCGGTGCTTGACTTTGCTGTCTCTGACCTGTTCAGCGGTGCTTGCCATGGTGGTCTTTGCCCTGTTCAGCGGTGCTTGACTTTGCTGTCTCTGACCTGTGCAGCGTTGTTTGCCCTGGCGGTCCCTCATTGCCCAGCAGGGCTGTGGCTGCCAGGGCCCTCCTCGGCACTGACTCTGGCGGTGGCCTCCTGGCCAGTGATGATGGGACTCCCCTTCTGGGCACTGACTCTGGTGGTGGCCTCCTGGCCAGTGACGATGGGACTGCCCTCCAGGGCACTGACTCTGGCGGTGGCCTCCTGGCCAGTGACGATGGGGCTGGCGGTGGCCTCCTGGGCAGCGGGGATGATGGCAGGCTTCTCCGTCGTGCTGCTCATCCCAGACTTTGGCGCTTTCTTCTGCCCCTTCCCCACCTTGGGAGGAGTCACAGCTGAGTGGACAGTCCCCCCGGGACCCTTGTGAGCGGCTTTGCCGGTTGTAGTCTTCCCCCTATCCCGTCGGGCACTGTCCAACTTCTGGTGCTTCACAGGGGGGGACTGGCTGTGCTGTGGCTCCCTTTCACACTGGCAGCCCTGGTGCCCGGTGCACTCCACATACCTCTAACAGGCACCACTGGTACCGGAGATTTTTTGGCTGAGGTGCTAGTACGGGACCTATGAATTGGAGGGGGGGTGGTGGGAAAGAGGTCAAGAATGCTCAGGAAAAGATTCTGACGAACACTGGGATGGGTAGCTGGAGGGGGTCTGGGAGTGGAGGAAGAGGAGGTGGTTGTAGGAGGTGTAACTTTTGTTGATTTGGGTGCAGGTGCATGCACTGGAGGCTGTCGTGAGGTGGATGGATGTTGGGTGTGTGTGTGCCCGCGTTTGTGTACTTTGGGAGGGGGCGTCACAGACACACTGGGAGAGGACACAGGGGACGTATAAATGGTAGTGGGGGTGGTGAGTGCAGGTGAGCTGGGTGTGGTGGTGGGTGTGCTGGTGCGGGACCTAGTGGCTGTAGTGGTAGTGCATGCAGGTGAGAGTGTAGACGAGACTGGGAGGGAGGAGGGAGACGAGGAGGAGGGGGACACCGTGGAGCCAGTGGATGTTGCTGTGTCTGTATGTGTGTGATGCTTGTGTGAGTGCCTGTGGGATGTGTGGTGCTAATGTTTGCCTGAGCTTCCCTTGTGTGTTGACGTGTGTGCAGGCTGGTCTGATGGTGTGCTTGGGATAGGCTGGGGTACAGGGGATTGGGTCTGGGTGGAGGAATTTGGAGGGGGGAGGCTAGACACAGGGACAATGACTGCCATCAGTGCTGAGGCCAGAGATTGCAGGGTTCGATGAAGGGCAGCCTGACCAGAATGAATGCCCTCCAGGAATGCATTACTGTGTTGCAACTCCCTTTCTACACCCTGGATGGCATTCACAATGGTAGACTGCCCAACAGTGAGTGACCTGAGGAGGTCAATGGCCTCCTCACTGAGGGCAGCAGAGGTGACAGGGGCAGGGGCTGAGGTGCCTGGGGCAAAGGTGATGCCCAACCTCCTGGCTGAGTGGGCACGGGGCGGAGGCTGAGGGGCTGCTGGGAGGGCGGTGCTGGTAGGGGGGGGTGGCGGCTGTACCTGTAGAAGTGGGGGGCACAGATTTTGCCACCACCACAAGGGAGCTCCCATCGGAGGATGAGTCTGTGTCGCTGGTTGCTGATCCTGTCTCCGCCGTGAAGCTCCCCTCGCCCTCCGTCCCACTGGTGTATTCAGAGTCCGCTGTGTGGCCCTCAATGGCCATGTGGGATGCAGCTCCCTCGTGCTCCGGTGCCACTGTACCTCCGCCTGATGATGCTGATGCACAAAAGAACAGGAAGAGCACAAAAAGGGGAGGGGCAGAAGAAAGACAGGTTGAGTGCATAGCTTACCGCTACTGTTTGCGGACAATACAGACACAGCATCCCCCTGCACTACGCCGTGCTGTTGGGCTCTACTGATGCAGTTCCTGGGATAGGGCCTACATGGCTAAGGTGGACATCAGCACACATAGATGACACAGGGGCATGTATACCTGTACTTGCCACTCTACAGAGGTGGGGTGGAGTGCCACATGGCCTGCATTACGGAGGGGCCTAGCCTACGGAACTCACCCTGGCCTAGGGAAACCCACAGCCCTCCTCCCCCACCCAGACACCTTCACTGCGCACAAAGTCCGCTGAATGATGTTGTACTCACGCCCTTGTGTCTGCTGTGATGCCCTCAAGCGCCCATCCAACTCAGGGTAGGCCACCGCCAGGATCCGGAACATCAGGCGGGTCATGGTGCGACGCCAGCTGAGCCTCCGCCGTCTTCTTGCTCCAGCGGCGAATGTCCTCCCATCTTTTACGGCAGTGGGTGCTCCGTCTCTGGTGGACCCCCAGGGTCCGGACGTCCTTGGCGATGGCACGCCAAATATCCTTCTTCTGGTGGGCGCTGACCTACATGACATGTACAGGGGAAGAAGAGAAGTCATTACCAACTTCACCGTCGAAGTGAGTGGCCCACATCCCTACCCTTGCCATGTGGCACATGCATTCACAGTCCTTCATGCTCGCAGAACTCTGCCCCCTTCCTTCTTACAACCAGCTCTCTCCACCCAGGCATAGCCCATACAACTTGCTCCCTGTGTACTCACCTGTTGGTCTGGAGGACCGTAGAGTAGCGTGTACTGGGGGAGGACCCCGTCCACGACCTTCTCCAACTCCTGTGCAGTGAAGGCAGGGGCCCTTTCCCCAGACGTACGAGCCATTGTCTCTTCCAGACCGAGGTCACAGCAGCACTTGCAGTATAGGTCCTCTCCTGTCGAAGATCAGGTATTGAGTGATTCAACAGATAGAAAATGGCGTTGACGTCCGCGGCAGTGTGTATCATCACCACCGGCGCACTTCGTCATTGGCTCCTGGGACCCATAGGGTCCAATGTTAACCAATGCAGCATTGCGCAGCGGTCTTCGACCGCCTACCGCAACGGTGTACAACGCCAGCGCAGTTACCTCACATCCCATTGTCCCAGTTTAGAGGTCAGGCAGCCGCCATTTCAGGGGCCCACATGGCTTCATTTTCAACTGCGTCACACATACCTAGGCCTGGACTCAACACACATACAGACAACATACAGACAACTTTTTGGATTATGTTTCGTGTTCTGTGTAGCTATGAGTTGCTTGACTCTGTGGTCGCTGTTGTCCTTGCTAGGCACCGTCAGCTTGGACATGTGAGGAGATGGCGGAATCCTCCGGTGTACCGACCGCTGGTGGACCTGTTGACAATGGAGGAGCGACATTTAATCATCAACCACAGGTTTGACTGTGCCACAATCCAGGAACTGTGTACCTAGTTGGAGCTTGACCTGATGTCAGCTATTCGCCATCCCACAGGGATCCCCCCTCAAGTGCAGGTGCTATCAGTGCTCCATTTCCTAGCAAGTGGGTCTTTTCAAACAACAGTGGCCATGGCATCAGGGATGTCCCAGCCTATGTTTGTCCAGAGTGTTGCCTGTCCTGCTGAAACACATGAGGAGCTACATCGTTTTCCCTCAGGTGGAGGATTTGGCTACTGTTAAAGGTGACTTCTATGCCCTGGGACATAGCCCTAACATCATAGGTGCCATTGATGGGACCCATGTGGCTTTGGACCCCCCCCACAGGAGTGAACAGGTGTACAGGAACTGGAAGAGTTATCATTCCATGAATGTACAGATGGTATGTTTGGCAGACCAGTACATCTCCCAGGTAAATGCTATGTTCCCTAGCTCAGTGCATGACGCCTACATCCTGTGGAATAGCAGCATCCCTTATGTGATGGGTCAACTCCAGAGGCACCGTGTGTGGCTATTAGGGGATTCTGGTTACCCCAACCTGTCATGGCTACTGACCCCAGTGAGGAATCCCAGGACCAGGGCAGAGGAACGCTACAATGAGGCCCATGGGTGGACTAGGAGGGTGATCGAACGCACCTTCGGCCTCCTGAAGACCAGGTTCAGGTGCCTCCATATGACAGGTGGTTCCCTATTCTACTCACCAAGGAAGGTGTGCCAGATCATCATCGCCTGCTGTATGCTTCACAATCTTGCTTTGTGACGCCAGGTGCCTTTTCTGCAGGAGGATGGTCCAGATGACGGTGTTGTGGCAGCTGTGGAGCCTGTGGACAGTGATGAGGAGGAAGCAGAGGAAGAAGACATTGACAACAGGGACTCAGTCATCCAGCAATATTTCCAGTGACACACAGGTGAGAACACTTTCTTGCCTACTACAAGTACTTTCACACTTCTACCTCTATCCTGTCTGTCAATTTCAAGCAGTATTTGGTAACTGAGTTGTACATTTCCATTACGGTTTTACAGGTGTGGTTACCAACGTGTGTCATCTGCTTGCATTCTTCATGGACTTGTGATGTGTGACATAGGTATGTTGACATTACATTTGAGAACGGATTTTGTCACTGTCATAGCTAATACACATTTTCAAAATCACAGACTGACTCCAGATTGTTTTGTGCTTCAAGGGTGTTTATTGAAGTGCTAAATATTGGAGGGGGTGGTAAACTGGTGAGGGGGGATGGTGGAGGAATGTCCATGGCAGAGTCCAGTCTATTAGTCTCACAGGTGCATTGCCCATATGGGCATAGGAAGTGGAGCTGGGGCAGTTCCAATATGGACAGGGTTACAAAGTGGGACAGTGGGATGACAATCAGGGTGGTCTATTTCTTGGCGGGGGTCTTGCCATTGTGCTCTGTCCTGTTCCTGGACCTCAGGGACCGCTTGCGGGGTCGTTCTCCATCTGAAGGGGGTGGGGTGCTGGTGTGGTGGTCCTGTGGCGGGGCGTCCTGTCCCCTAGCGCCGGCGGAGGTGGTGGGCAGTTCATCGTCGATGCTAGCATCAGGGGCCCCTTGGAGTGCCACGGTGTCCATCATGGTGTTCAGTATGTCCTTCAGCACCCCTACGATGGTGCCCAGGGCGGAGCTGATGGTTCTGAGTTCCTCCCTGAACCCCAAATACTGTTCCTCCTGCAGGCGCTGGGTCTCCTGAAACTTGTCCAGGACCGTAGCCATCGTCTCCTGGGAGTGGTGGTAAGCGCCCATGATGGAGGAGAGGGCCTCATGGAGAGTGTGTTCCCTTGGCCTGTCCGCCCCCTGTCGCACGGCAGCCCTCCCAGTTCCCCTGTGTTCCTGGGCCTTCGTCCCCTGGACCGTGTGCCCACTACCACTGCCCCCAGGTCCCTGATGTTGTTGGGGTGGTAGGTTATCCTGGGTTCCCTGTAGTGGTGGACACACAGCTGATTGACGTGTCCTGGGTACGGAGGTATGGGACCGCTGGGTGGGTGCTGTGCTGATGTTTCCAGAGAATAGAAGATCTGTGTTGGGCTGTGCCTGTGCGAGGGGAACCGACTGTCCCGAGGCCCAGGATGGTCTGGGCTGGACATCTGGATCCAGTTGGCCAGAGCTGCTGTCATCACTGTGGGCCTCTTCTGTGGGTGGGGTAGAGATGTCTGGACCCTCCTGTCTGGTGACGTTGGGTAGTGGTCCTGCAGGGGTGTAAAAGAATGATTATTGCATCTGTGTGTGTCATGGTGTGCAATGGGTGGGTGAGCGTGTACCCCAGTGCTAACATTCCTGTGTGGGGGCTTGTGTGATGATGGTTGGGGGGTGTTATGGGTATGTGCAGTGGGCATGCTTTAGTGAGGGGTGTCCATGCGTTGTTGTGTCATGCAGGGCTTGGTGTTGGGATGTGTGGTTTGTGTTATTAGTACATTAGTGAGGAGTTGGAGTGATAGGGGAGGGGGTGAGGGTGGGGGTCTGTGATACCATGCAGGTAGGGTGGGGGGTATGATAGTTAAGATTTGACTTACCAAAGTCCATTCCTCCACCGAATCCTCCGAGGCCCTCAGGATGCATAATGGTCAAGACCTGCTCCTCCCATGTTGTTAGTTGTGGGGGAGGAGGTGGGGGTCAGCCGCCAGTCCGATGTACCGCGATGTTGTGTCTTGAGACCACGGAACGCACCTTCCCCCGTAGGTCGTTCCACCTCTTCCTGATGTCCTCCCGATTTCTTGGGTGCTGTCCCACTGCGTTGACCCTGTCGACTATTCTTCGCCAGAGCTCCATCTTCCTAGCTATGGAGGTGTGCTGCACCTGTGATCCAAATAGCTGTGGCTCTACCCGTACGATTCCCTCCACCATGACCCTGAGTGCCTCCTCGGAGAACCTGGGGTGTCTTTGCCGTGCCATGGGGTGGTGTAGGTGATGTGTGGGGTGGTGTATGTGGTGATGAGTGTGGTGATGTGTAGTGGTGTGTGGTGTTTTGTGCGTGGATGTTGTGTGGGTGATGGTGTTGTGTGCCTCTGTGTGGTGGGGTTGTCTATGCTGTGCAGTCTCTCTGGCCTTCGTCAATAATTTTTGGTCGTAAGGGTTAGTGGGTGATGTGGGTGTGTGTTTTATATTGTGTTGGGTGTGTGGGAGTGGTGTTTGTATGTGTATCAGGTGTGTGTATTTGGAATTGTCCAATGTGGCGGTGTTTTGGAGATGTGTGTGTATTTTGAGCGCGGCGGTGTGTACCGCCAATGGAATACCGTGGTTGAAAGACCGCCGCATGGATTCGTGGGTCATGATAGTATGGGTGTGTTTCTGTTGGCTTGAGGGTGGGGGTTTTGTTTTCGCCAGTTTATCACTGACCTTTGGTGTGGCGGACTTGTGTGGGTGTCTGAATTTCGGCGGATTCCGAGATGTGGGTCATAATAGCTGTGGCGGATTTCCGCGGCCGCGGCGGTGTATTGGCGGTCTTCTGCACGGCGGTAAGCGGCTTTTACCGCCAATGTTGTAATGACCCCCTTTATTTGTGGGAACGAGTAAATGTAGGCATGTGTTTCTGTTTCAGAGTAAATGGACTTTTATGTTGAATGGTCAGGACCCTACAATTACTGTTATCTATTATATTTGTGGACTCAATAATAATAAACTGTCTTCCAAGAGGATGGTATGGGACATATCATTTGGGGATAGTTTTCCCAAAGATTTATCAGATAGATGACTTAACGAAGTTTCCGAAACTGACTGAATTGCATCATAAGCGACAGAGGAGGAAAACCTCTTCTGCAGTTGTGAGAGATATCTTTGGTGAGGAGATTCCATCACTGGGAGTCATCCTGAATTCGATCAAGATACGAACGTTGTCTACTATTGTGGATAACATGCTGACAAATTTTACAGGGGCAATACTCCTGATAGATTCAGAATTATCTGCAGATAGACCTATGATGCTTTAGAATCGCCTTGCTTTAGAAATCCTTCTAGCGAAGGACGGCGGAGTCTGTAAAATGATTAACTCTAGGCATTGCTGTTCTTACATACCAGATAACAGAAAGGAGATAAGACACTTACTTACTGACCTGACTAACTCGAGTAAGGATTTGAAAAAATTAAAGGAAGCAGGCGTTTGGGAAAAGGTTGGAAAAGGATTTGCTTCAGTGGGAAATTGGCTTAGTAACAGTTGGAATAGGATATTATTAAAAATCATACAGGGAATATTAATTGTGATTGCTTGCATATTAGAATTATGGGGTTTATGTAAATTGTATCAAACGATTAAATTGAAAAGGGCTCAAAATAATCAGAAGAGGGAAGAATGAAACAGGGAAAGAATTTATAGAAAAGAATTGAGAAGAAGACAATACACTGAGGAGAGTGAATTATTAGAATAATGATGGTAAAGGTAATTTGATGACATATTTAGTCATCAGAGGAGGGTTTGCTGATGCGGATATGTTAATTAAAAAGATTAATGAGTGTTTATGCATTTTGAATGTTAATTATAAAATGTAGAGAAAATTATTGTAGAAAAAATAATGTGCACATTTGAAAATGTGCCCAAGAAGAGTGGCTACTAGCTTACATGAGTTCTACTAAATTGAAAAAAAAATGAGAACATGTTGAAAATGCGTAATAATAATGTAGTAATATGTCATATTGAGCTATATAACGTATGTTTTACATTATATTGTAGGGTTAACTTAGCCGAAGTTGTGGCCTAGTTTTGCCAGGCCTCATGCAGAAGGCGAATAATCATGCAGTGTAGAGAAGCTGATGTGTTGAACTGACCCTGAGCCACTTGTGTTAATAAAATGTGCTGAGCTAGAATATTCTGCAATGAACCGACAGACAGGAGATGAGGGAATCAAATTTGTATCAAGCCTGGTGTACAGCAGACGAGATGTACTTTCCCAGGACTCGAACAATAGAGACACTGACTGGAGAAGAAGATGCAACATTTTTGACACCTGATGAGCCAGATGATGAGGACATCGCACAGTGAACCAATCGACACCCTGAGAACGGCGAAATATTAGAATTCATAGATAAAAGTATTTGGCTATCGTCACATATGGTGACTAATTGACCAATTAGGAATTAGGTGATGGACTGGGTAACTTTAATATAATGTTGTGACAAAGGGGAAAAACTTCAAAACCGATAGAGAACTGATCAGGGAGAGAACTTATTCCGCAATTGATGCGATATTGGGGGAGAAGAGATTCGAGATTCTGTCATTGGGCTCATACTCTTGAGAGCCTGATGCATTACTGATCGATTGATGACCTGAAGACAAAGACTGACTTTGTTGCTGATCTATACCGTGGATAGGTAGCTATGGTAATGTGACTTATTCACTTTTTGTGCCTTTTCTTTCAAGGTACCAACTGTGCTGTTTTATAATTTTTCTCGTAGCTAGATGATTTTCAAAATTCATGTTCTGAACTGTTTTCGCATGAAGTCCCACATGCCAATGCTAATCTGGGTTAGGTAGGGTTCCTATTCTGAGACGTGGACGTATACAGTGACAAATGATTGATGGACTGATTTGCTGAACTCTGCTATTTATGTTAACATATTCTTCTTTATTGGCTTCTGTTGAGGCATTAGAACGCATGTTTTCTCAAGTACTGATTAGATTATGTTATTGGTGGTCACTAATGAATTAATCTTGAGTGAATTGATTGAAGTTTGAATTAACCTTATAACTTAGTATGTAACAAATAGGGAAATAAAATTGAGAAAAATGTACAATTGAGTTGTGGTTATTCATGAAATGTTGACATTATTCGCTGATGATTAATGTCTTTGCTTATTGGTTATTGATTTGTGTATTGATTATTGATGAGCATTGGTTATACCATAGCTCGGATACTCCATGCGAATCAAAAGGTTCATCGACCTATATGCGTCCCCTTGTAAGTTTACTTACTAAGGACCAGGCACGCTAGCAAGGGCTTACTGTAGGTAGTATGCAGTTTCATTATGTTAGCTGAGGCTCACATCAATACTGATCTGTTCTTGAGCTCAAGGTAAGTAAAATTGAGGGGTGCCCATTATGCGGGCCTTACCTGGTCAAGGGCAGGAGTCCTAACAGGCCCTCATCTGTCCGCAAGTGAATCATACTGGTGCGGACACTGGTCAAGAAGACACAGAGGTGCATTCCCTTCTTATAACATACTTTGAGTCAAGCCCAGTGAGGAACACTGGGAAATGTGGTTCTCTCCACTGCTGTGTTAAAGTAACCTTGTTCTTAGTCTCAAGTTGCACTATTTATGAACTTAAACAAGGTCAAGGATTAATTATCTCAATTTCTTAAAATATTAACAGTGACTGAGCAGACAATAATGATAGATTCTTCTTCTGGACTTATAGCATCTTCTCTCACCCACCACACAACTAAGGAGCCTTCATCTCTGCCAAATTCATCCATCAAAAAGCATGACAGACACTCTGCTGACTGTATCTTGATGCCTGGAAGATATTCCATCTCTTAATTAAACTATTAAACTCACACAGACACTTCACTTATCTGTGTATTCTCCAAGTAACCTGATCCGCATTTTTAGTGGAAAGGATCTAACCAATTGATTGCACTCAGTTCTCACACTGAAGGGAAATTCCCATAATAATCATAAATTGTTGGATTGCCCAGGCACTTGCCAATGCTTCACACTCAATTGCAGAATAACATCCCTCTGCTCTATTTAGTGAGTGTAGTGTAAAGGTCACCACCCTTTCTTTGGCACTTATTCACACTCATTTGACTACTCAAAACAAACACCCTTATTTGGCTGCAAAACTACTGGCACAAACTTCTATCTTCTCAATCACCCAGGATAAATTAATCTTTTACACCATCCTTTTTAGGTTGACATCATTAGATTGGGAACCCTTCTAAGCTTATGTAGCATAGACATACAGTACATTGTGGAAATCCCCCAGGAACCCTCTGACTATGTCCTCCTCATCACTAAACCTTGCTGTTAGCATCACCTGTTCAGCTACATTGTGATTGATGGTAATGCTCAGATCTGTCTGGTGTCTCCTTCTCAATGTACCCTTCTTTTGAGGACTCTTCATATACCACTATTGTATAACTTTTTTTATTGGAATTGTATCAAACATAAAGCTAATAGCATTTTATACAAACATCCAAGAATCGATAACAGGAAGTTTCATATTTCTAATTGCATTGCCAGGGATCCAAGTATCACTCTTTCCAATTCCTCCCTACACATCCTGAGGTGTGCTCCATCCACTGCACAATCATAAGATCTTCCTTGAGATGGATTATTTGCCAAAAGCTTCTCTTGCACTCTTTGGTTGCAGGCACACTTTACTTGCTTTCAGTTTCCTCTGCACCCCGGCAAGTATTTGTGGTGTTTTAGGTCTGTATTGATTTGATACTCAAAATGGTGCTCTAACACCTAACCGTTATTCCATATACCTCTCTAGGCTCTCCCTCCCCATTTACAAAAGGTCATTTTTAATAACGTCATGGACACCGTTTCCATTGAGAGAGAGGGATTTCATCTTCTAACAGGAAAGTAGATGTTTGCAAAATGCTGGTTGCTGTAATTGCCCTCTGCTAAATAGTCCCCCAACATATGATGGCATAATACAGTGAATGATAATGAATCTGTTAACATTACTCAATATTCTGAGGATTTTGAAATTATCAGTGATGATAAGGTCACAGTACTGATGATCTAACCACAGTCCCAAATTTGTGCAAAGCGTATAGACAACACCTTCTCATTAGTCTCTAAACCCTTTCTACTCACACTGCTAAGAATAATACATTGTATATAGACTTCGCTTCAGAGAATGTTTCCTTGTACTATGTACAGATGTGGATGCTCAGTCTTTTCAGTTCTCTACTGAAATATTCTTTGCAGCTTCTGTGTACAAGCTTCTCTATGACAAACACCTTCTTTGTAGTTATACCACCATATAAATAGCCAAACAGCATGAAAGGATCATACATCAGATAGCTTCTGCTTTTATGATTGCTTCCCTCATGTAGTGATCTTTCACTTGAGGTAATGCCTCTCCAGAATTCCATCTAATCATACTTCACTGAAGGCGATCCACATATTATTCCTTTTGCAAATTCAAAGATTCATGAGTAGGTACAAACAAAGTGAAATGTTGCTGGTGGTCCAAATACTTGCCTTGTCTGTATCACTTGTCTCCAGTACCATATTCCCTGTTTGCCAGAACCACTCAGAGTGTATGCCTCTCCAATTCATGCACTAAGGACCTTTACTGTGGTAACAGGAATGCCCCAAAGAAGTGTGCAGCACTGGACTTAGCATCAACTGTCTCTCATTCAGAACCCTCTAAATTATCACCATTATAGGTGACATAGTAAAGTCCTACACGCTTCATAAAATTCCAAACCATCCCAATAGAACAAGCCGCAGCAATTGTAAACCCCTTCTGACAGTATTGTTAGCACTTTCTTGTAAGTTAATTTTCTGCAGACAGCGTTACTGCTGATTCATGGTTACAAGCTCAATTGCTCTGCCCAGATAGGAGACAGCTTCATCAGCCCAAAGAACCAAACGTGTTAAATGGTCACCCAATGCAGAGAAACATTTGGCCGATTGGAGTAAGAAATTTGGGGAGGAGTGCACTAACTACCTAAAGTCAACACAGTAGATAACAACCCAATCAGTTCATCAACCTGGTCTACAGCAATGACAAGTCTATTATCAGAGTTAACCAGCACTCTTCCTAAACCTTGCAGCAGCTCTGTCAGCACATCAAAAGGCACACAATCATGGTACTCATTTTGCTTACAAAAAATGAAAGGTGGTCAAACTCAACAGATCAAATACTCAATGAAATCATGAAGTTGATTTGTGCATGGACAAGATCCGCAAGCTGAGGAAGTCATATATAAAGCAAGCCTGGAAAGGACAGAAAGCAGCAAACAAACAAACTTGGGCCTTTTTATTCAACGCTTGCTCTCACTCCAATAGTGGACAGTTCTAGAAATAGGGGGACATTCTAATGGTGCAAATGTGAGAAGGGCATGGCCCTTCTATACAGGACAAATGCGGTGCCCGAAATCCCAGCACCCTTAGGTCAAGAAGTTGTTACTGCTTCCCAACTACCTCATTATTCCGGTGTGAAGGCCCACCATCGACCTGAAAGGACTGGCCCTATATCCCTAGATAATATAATTAAGAAGGAAGGTACAATGTGGCGCCTGACCGCAATGGGCTATCCACCACAATTTTCAAAGCCAATAGCTGATTCTGGAATAAGGAAATGAGCAGCATTTTTGATAACATTCTCCTCACTGGCCTGATCTCTCCATCTAGGTGGGGGTTGTACATCGTCTCTATTCACAAAAAAGGGAGAAAGGATGATCCAGCAAACTACAGGCTGATTGCTCTGTTTGATGTGAAGGCCAAAACCTTTCCCTTCTTGTTCTTGTGGCACCTCCAGAATTGGGCGACCCAGGCAAATTTGATATTATGGTCACAGACCAGCTTCCAGAAAACTCCTGGCACTATTGACAATATAGTGCCTCTCTCTTATCTAGACCACAAAACACTTGAAAGCAAATGAGCCTTGAGCACGTCCTTTATCGATTATAAAAAAAGCCTCTGATAGCATTGATAGGGGCTGCCTATGGTACAAACAAAGCAGCTGGGAGCTTCCAGCAAAGATTTTAACATCACCCTGTACTCCAACAACTGGGTTCAAGGGAAACTCAGCAGAGATAGCAGCCTCTCCAACAGACTAACATTAACAAAGGACTAAAGCAAGGATTTGTGTTGGCCACCATCCTTTTTAACTTACTTACTGTTGACTTGGAACCCGCTGTGGAAAATGTTAAATTATGCCCCTCAAAGCTTAAAGGCCACCAACATTACATCATGCAGTATGTGGATGGCAGGCTGTTCAATTAATCAATCAATCAAATAGTTTCTTAAGCGCACTACTCACCCAGTTGGGTCTCAAGGCGCGGGGGGGGGGGGGTTTAGTGGACAGTTACTGCTCGAAAAGCCATGTTTTTAGGTGCTTTCTGAATGTTAGTAGGTCTTGGGTGTTGCGTAGGTTGGTGGGGAGGGAGTTACAGGTCTTGGCAGCAAGGTGGGAGAAGCATCTGCTGCTGGAGGTGGTGCGTTGGATGTGGGGGACTGTGGCGAGGGCGAGGTCGGCGGAGCGGAGCTGGCGAGTGGGTATGTGGAAGTTTACACACATGTTGAGGTAGGCCGGTCCGGTGGCGGGCGATGAGGGCGGTCTCAGTACTCTGGTTCTTGTGGAATCCAGATTGGGAGGTGTTGAGTATGTTGTTTTCTTCAAGGAAGTGAGGTAGTTGTGCATTGACTATCTTCTCAGCGACCTTTGCGGGGAAGGGGAGAAAAGAAATGTGGGTTTTTTGAGAAGACCGTTGACTTTGGCGTGCTTCCAAATGTCTGGGAAGGTTGCGGTGTCGAAGGAGCTGTTGATGACGGCGCGAAGCTGGGGAGCGATGATTTGACTCGCCTTTTTGAAAATGTGGTGGGGGCACAGGTCTGTTGGGGAGCCTGAGTGGATGGAGTTCATGGTTTTGCCGATTTCTTTGTCGTTGGTGGGGGTCCAGGTGTTTAGTTGGTTGGTGTGGTAGGGTGTTGTGGTGTTGGTTGTGTCGGTGGTGCTGGTGGTGGGTGTTGATGATGAGGGTGTTGTGAAGCTGTCATGTATGTCTGCGATTTTGCAGTGAAAGTAGTTGGAGAGGGAGTTGCAGAGGTCCTGGGAGTGTTGGGGGTTGATGGTTTAGGATTTGGGATTGGTGAGTTCTTTGATGATGGCTGTTAGAAAATGGGTTACTGGTAAGGGCAGGTAAGTACCTACAATTAGCAATAGGCCACTAACCTCCACTTAGGTCTAGTTAGGTCTCAGTAAATTAAACCTAGCTCAACCCTTGGTAGCTTGGCAATGAGTGACAAGGCTTAACTTAGAAGACAAAGCGTAAAGCATTCAAATATCACAAAAGAGTATTTAAATAAAACACAAGAAACAGTTTAAAAATCCAAAACCAATTTATATAAATAGATTTTATTTTTATATTTAAAATGACACCAAAACGAATAAAAACGGATAAGGGGAACCGGATATATGAATTTTTTAAAGAATTAATGCTTTCTAGCGTATAGAAGCAACTAGCGCTCAAAGGGTTAAAAAAGTTCACACTGGAAAGGAACAAAGTCCAGAGTTCAGGCCACCCATGAGGTAACACTGTCAAACTTACTTTCAGAAGTGTTTGACTCAGAAAAGTGGTCCACAGCACCAGCCAAGGGTTCAGAGGCTCTGGTGTGCCTCTTGGGGTCTGGGACTACAACTCTCACAATGCAGCTCTTCAACTTATGGAGTTGCTCCAAACATCTCCAAACTTCTGGATCTTCTTCCAGAGGTCCTTTTTGTGTCCTTGAAGTGTCCACAACTTCATCAAAGGTTCCAGAAGCTCTGAGTTGCTCCTTGGGAGTTAAGACTACAATTCCCAGAATGCACCTGGTCAGAATCCTCAAATGGCCACTGGATGCTGGTCAGCTGGGCTCTACTTGCAGGACTTGATACAGGGGACTCTAGGCAGCTCCTTTGTACCTGTAGCAAACAGGGAGTCCCTTCTTGAAGCAGTAGAAGATAGGTAAAGTCATTTTAGTGGTGAAGCCCAAGTGTGCAGCTGGTGCAGTCCTCCAGAGTGCAGTGTCCAGGTGCAGGTCAGGGGTCCAGCCGGGCAGTACTTCTTCTCCTGTAGTTCTTCATTGTTGGAATTTGATATGGATCTGAGGTGTGGGTGCAGGTCTGCCAGTTTTATCCCTGCTCCTGGGTGAAAAACAGGGGGGTCCTGGTTCTCCAATCAGGTGCAGGGTCCTTCCCCCTGCGATGACCACTTCCTGGGAAATGTGGCAAAAATCAATCCCAGTGAGCAACATTCCTCAAAAATCCACCATGGCTGAAAGTGATTTTTGGAGGTTACATCTGGGTGAGCCCACCCACTGGTGTGGCTAAAAATCCTAAACACACCCCTCCCCTGCCCTCTTCTAATCTAATCAAGGGGGCACCTGATTGTCTGGGTTTGCAGGATGTGAGGGTGTTGCTGGGTTGCTCCAAATGCCCGTCTCTGCCTTTGAAGACCAGTTTGGCAGCCCTCCCCCTTCCTTCTTCACCATCTGCTGAGGGGAGATCTTCTCACCTGGGCACATCTCTATGTGTGGAGCCAGGCCACTTCACACCTCATCAAGGCAGCCTTGCCAGGCTACCAGAGGCTGGCCAATCAGAGCACAGCAGCAAAAACACTGCAGGGCTGAAGTTGGAAACTTTTCAAGTAAAGTTTAAAACTCTTTACCTGAACAAGTTATATTAAATCCAACAACTGGAAGTTGTGGGATTTATTATAACAATTCATTTGATACCAAACTTCTTGTATCTGTTACTTAAGGGGACTTTTACAATTAAAATAAAGCCTCCCCATGGAGGCTATTCACTACAATGAGGGAAAAACAAATTTAACTGTTTTACCTCACTAGGGCTTATAAAACTATTTTTATAAGGTCCCTGCTTATAGTTACATTGCACCGTGCCCTAGGGGCACATAGGGCACACATTAGGGGTGACTTATATGTAAAAATAAGGTAGTTTAAGACTTTGGAACTTCTTTTAATTCAAAAGTCGAATTTGCATGTAACTTTAATTTAAAAGCAGCCAGCAAGGCAGGCCTGCCTTTATAATGACACTGGGCACCTCAGCAGTGCACCTATGGGGGCACTACCTATACTGGGGTCCCTAAACCTCCATGCCCTACCATATACTAGGGACTTACAGGTATGTTGACTTAGCCAATTATAATTAGCCTAATTTGCATATTGATTTTACACAGAGCACAGGCCCTGGGACTGGTTAGCAGTACCCAGGGCACCATCAGAGCGAGGAAAACACCAGCAAAAAGTGGAAAATGGGGGCAAAAAGTTAGGGGGGCTCTGCAATCAGCCCTGTTCTCTCACAATGGCAAAGAGTTCCTTGCTGTTGTGTGTGTTGTTGTCTATGCGTTCTTTGTAGAATGATCGTTTGGTGGTCTGGATGGGTTGGTGGTGTTTGCGCATGGCTGTTTTGAGGGCGGAGAAGTTACTCATTGAAGGTTCTTGGCGCCAGGCTTTCTCAGTTTTTCGGCATTCTAATTTGGTAGATTGAAGTTCTGTGGTGAAACAGGGGGCGTTCTTGGTGGTGCTGTTGTTGTGGTTTGCTTTCAGTGGGTCGAGGGAGTCTGCGCAGGGTTCTAGCCATTGTGTGAGGTTGTGGGCAGCAGTGTTGGGGAGTGGTGATGGGTGGTAGAGTTTGTGAGAGGTTGGAGATCAGGTGTTCCTTGGAGATCTTGTTCCACTTGCGGTAGGGTGTGGTGAGTTGGTGGTGGTGGGCTTCATGAAGGAGAAGTGGACGCAGTGGTGGTCAGTCAAGTGGAGTTCAGTGGTGTAAGTGAAGGTGATGTGGTTGCTGGAGGTGAAAATGGCATCTAGTGTGTGTCCTGCTGAGTGGGTGGGTGAGGTTACCAGTTGCTTGAGGCTAAGGTTTAGTGGACTGCTCACTTAATAATTTGGCCTCCTACTGTACAGCAAATGGTTTAGAAATGAAGGGCTTCATTATGAGTTTGGTGGTCCCAGAATGCCAATTTGGTGGTGGTGGTCAGACCACCAATGGGCTGGCTGTAAAGACTGCCAAATTATGACTTTGGCTGTATTCCCTACGGAACACAGCCAAGGCACCGCCACTGCGGTCAGACCACCGCAGATGACTGAAGGCACCAATAGGTCAGCAGAGACCATGTTTCAGACGGACACATTACGAGGCTGCACACTGCCAAGATTTCTGCTGCGGTCCCACCACCACGGAAACCCTGGCGGAAATTAACTCTATAAAGGGAGACACTCACCTTCAGGAAGCCATACACATCCTTAGCCACCATGGAACCAGAACTAGACGTCATCCCGCTGCTCTTGCTCATCGTAAGACTTCAGAATCTTCACCACCAATGACGACAGCAGCCATAAGTACACACACACTTACCTGTTACTGTTGCATCTTGCTAAATTTTGCAGACATACACAACATACCATTGGGAAGGGGTGCAAGGGCGGTACTCACACATAACTGTACACTGACACGCAAAATCACAAACAGCCACATAGACAACCGCACATACTCAGTACACACATTACATCCAGCACATACATGTCACATTGTCAAGCACTCACAATAGACACAGACCAGGGACACATCACACATTCAACACAACCTACAACCAACACAAAAGAACACACATAATCACACAACCAGACAACTTACCAATCAACACACATTACACACACAGCACATCGTGCCTGTCATCACATGCACAAAACACGCACACATACACAGTCAAAGCACACAAAGCCTCACACCACAACTGTAAACACGTCATCACAAACACCACTCATTACTGTGACAACAACATGTTTCCTACATACACATGCTCATCACACAACACACATGCTATCCCGAGGTACAAAAGCACTGCACACACCCTCAAATACTGCTCAAACAATACAGAAAGCACAAGCAGCACACACACATAAATACTGACACACTACCAATGTCAGCTAGGAACCACTCTAACCTAGGACAGAAATGCAGGATAAAGATGTAACTAGGAAACCAACAACTGGTTGGTCTGAATATGTATTTTTTTAAATAATTTAACAGTCAAAATTCATAGGCCAGTCCATACAGTGTGGTTTGTGTACCAAAGGCACATATTGTTGCTCCAAACTTGACTCCTGACTGCCATGTGACCTCCACAGTTAGGGGCATCAAGGGGGAAGCCAGGCACCTCAGGGATGATCTGGGAGGAGGTTGTGGCGGGGGGTTGGGCTTAGGCTTGGGATGGGTGCTCAGGGATTTGGCTTTGGAAGGGGGGTTTAGGCTTACGCTTGGGAGAGGGGTGGGTCTTCATGGGAAGGGTAGACGTCTTGGTGGGGGAGGGGCATGGGTAGTTGCATGGGGGTAGGAGAGGCCTTGAAGGTCAAAGGGATGGACCTGGAAGGGTAACAGCATGTTTAGGGGTTTCACAGGGGGGGGAGGAGTAGGTAAAAGGGCAAACTCAAAAAGGAAAGCTTTTTCAGACACACAGGGACGGTCATAGCAAAAGGGTTTGGGCGTGGAAGGAGAGGGAGTGGTTGTATGGGGTGTTGGTGTGGATGTTTTGGGTGCATGTTTGTGGAAGATATGCTTGTGTGTGGTGGGTGTCTGTTGGTTGGGTGAGTGAGGATGCTTATGTGTTTTAGGCTGAGGGGGGATGTACGTGCTGGGAGATGCCGTGGTGGGTGCGTGGCTGTCTGTCTGGGTGGTGACTGTAGGTATGGTGAATGTGCTGCATGTAGAAGTATCAGTGGTTGTGATGGTGACTGAGATGGATGTCTGAGGGCCTGCTGTGGTGCTGTCCCTAGGTAGGATATGTGTAGTGGCTGGAACTGTGAATGTTGGTGTGGTGTCTGAACGTGTGCCAGGTGTGCTGTATGTGTTGGTGGGGTGGTGGGAGTTTCAGGAAAGGTTGTGACTGTTGCTGTGTGTGCAGCATCTGAATGTTGCTTGTGTGTATGCCAGTGGTATGTCCTGTAGTGCTTTGATTTGTCTGAGCTACCCTCGGATGTTGAGGTGGATGCATGCCTGCCTGTTTGTGTGCTTTGGCTGGTTCAGGTAAGAAGGGTTCAGGTTTGGGAAGAGGAAGGTGGGGGGTATTAGACAAAGGGTGACTGGCTGCTGTCAGCCTGAACAGATCTCAGTAGGCCTGCCAGTGCACTGTGAATGCCCTCCAGGAATGTATTACTCTGTTGGACTTAGTTGCCAATCCCTGGATCATTCACAATGGTCAACTGATCCACAGAGATGAAACTCAGGAGGTCAATAGCCTCCTCACTGAGGGCAGCAGTGCTAACAGGGGCTGGCGCAGATGTGCCTGCAGCAAATGAGACACCCATGCTCTTGGTTGAGCAGGCACGGGCAACTGGGTGGGGAGCTACAGGGAGGGCGGTGGTAGAAAGGGGGGTGATGGATAGAGATAGTTCTGGAGTGATCCCAGATGGGTCTACCACCATCTTGGAGTGTTCACTGGAGGAGAATTCCAAAGATGATTAGGTGAGTCCAGTCTCCCCCGTGGCACTCCCCTCATCCTCCAGGCCACTGGGTCCCTCGGTGTCGGTGGTATCATGACTTGAGGTCCTGTGGCCAGCAACTTCCCCACTCAGCTGGGCCTCATCTCCTTTGCCTGCTAATGCTGATGCTGGAAAACAGGAAGAGAGGTAGGGTGATCACATTCTTTTCAGACACTAACATCACACTGTATACATCATTCACATGACATCCTGTAGTACTACACCCCCAGGTAGAAACAGGTTAGTGCCAACATCATGTCACAACAAGCTAATATCTACACCCCTACATGACAACAATGTCACACACCAGCTAAGCCACCTATGGCACACCTACTATACCATCATATCAGTAGAGCTATCACACTAATCATTCCATGACAACCTGACTTGGCAACATGGTTCTGGGTCCCTATCCACAGCAACATAGTCAACCAACAACCAATCAATAGGAAATAGTGATAACATTTATTTCCACATAACACACACACAAAATCCACACATACCTACATGATTACCTGATGTCATATACTAGGAAAGGCACCTTATCATATGCCAAACACGAGACAGCATTTTGTATACAAACCGAAACCATTTCATGTCCACAATCCTTCACAATTTAAAATTGCCAACATGCAACCACTGTTTTTGGGCTTTTCTAATGTTGACTATGATAGAGTCTATACACATGTCACCAACACATGGACCAATAGTGATATAGGAAAAGATGATACATACTGCTTTGCCCTGCTCATCTTAGTCATTCTCCACCTATAAACAAAGTCTTGCATACTCATAGGGGCCTTAGTGGCCCAGTACATCTACCAACAGACAACCACACAACTACTCCTTACATATAATGGATAACTGTCATGTGCATGCAGGCCACGTACAGTGCAACGTATCATGATGAGTGGTAACAACAATAGCTAAATGTTTGAGTGGCAACATCACTATCCACACTTCAGACATTAGCAGTATCACATCTGTACTGGAATTTGTCAATGACATGAAACCACATCTGAGGATACCATATTCGAGACAAATACCTTGAGGCTAGCCAAATGACTGACTACACATACGGTTCCACCCACATGTGAATGTGAGCTACAACACCTGCACCACAACTTAGTCACTGCAAATGATAGGTTCATACAAAAAGCAATCAAAACATATCCAATATAGCAAAAGAAAGTATGTTTATGATACATTACAATGTTTATTGATGACAGAACCTTACAATACACATATGATGTTGGCTAAAACCTTTGAATAATATAACTGTTAATAAGATGTTTTGGTCTATTTAGCATGCCCACAACACAAAGGAAATAGCTATGTATCCACTTACCATTCAAATAACACGTACATGGTACTAACATTCAGAGCTCTGATAACAATGTATGTGTTGCAGTAGGAGTCTATCAATTCCACCATGGTTTCCAAAATGCAGAATGTCCACTCAGACGAGACATTACAGGAGCCAATGTACAGCCCTCACTTACCAAATGGGTTCACCTTCTAACAGCTCTGAGTAGGTTCAGCAAGTATGGCATGTGAAATGTCAGATGGACATCAAAGTCTCAGATGAAGTAGTCACTCATCAGAAACCTCACAGGTGCATACCTGTGTACCAATGTCAAGGAATTTACATCTATGTCTTCCTTGAGATCTTCGACCCTCTGCACTTACCACATTGTCACAGCTTAGATTCTATCACTTCATACACTGACCTGTAATAGGGAAGAAACCGTTTTAAGTCAGTACTTACCTCCGTGTGGCTGCTGTGCTGCCCTTAAACGTCCATCCAAATCAGGGTAGGCCACCACCAATATGCAGGCCATTAGGGAGCTGAAGATCTGATAGGCACCCCTTCTTCCTTGAGAGGACTTCTGCCAGCTGGGCTTCTGCAGCCTTCCAGGCTCAACGTTTCAGACCCACCACCACTTCCTACAGTCGGTGCTCTGCTGGCTGAGGACCCCCAGGGTCTGCACTTTCTTGGTGATGGCATGCCAGATCCCTTTTTTCTGGTGGGCTTTGACCGGCATGGATGACTCAGACAAGAGGAGAAAGCCATGTCCACATGCACAAACCCAAAACAAGGGTGAAACAAACATTTGTACAAGTAGCCATACATACACTTCCTCCAACATCCCCTTCTATGTGGAATGACCATCTGCAGACAGGGCATGTGTGAAGTGCAGTCAGGCACACAACATACATATCCAGTACCAGGTCTTTGCTCCATTTCAAACAACTCCTTCATTTATAATGGTATACAGTTTTTGGGCGGGTCAGTGTACATATATCACATGTTCCCTACTGTGTATCAGGTATCAAAACCATCTATTTACATATACATATGTCCATTTACCCACACATATCAGCCCACTACTTCATTCCCCCACATTTCATCAAAATCATCATACACTCAACATTTCATACATTGGAATTGCAGTGCATTTACCTGCTCCTCTGGTACACCATAAAGCTGTTTATACAGAGGTAGGACCTCCTCTACAAGCTATTCCAGTTCATTAGCCGAGAAGGCAGGGACCCTATCACCTGCAGGACGTGGCATGATTGCTCCTAGAGGCAGTACACAGCAGCTTAGATTGTGCACTTCTTGCTCGCAGCAGTGTCAAGGATCAAGTGAGGGATGAAGCATGAGATGGCAGTCACATCCACTACGTACAGGACCGTCACAGCTGGCGAACGTTGCCATTGGCCCAAGTCCACCAAAGGCAGCAATGTGTTCTAATGGCAATGACCAGCATGGTTGTGACCGCCAACCACCATGATGACATCCGCCGGTGGAGTTAGGCCACTTCCTGATGTCCAGTCCAGTAGGTCAGGCAGCTGACATTTTGAGGCTAACATATGTACGTAAAAGTTTTGAAAGTTGTGTCATTGTCTAAGATTCGTAGTTGTGCTAATGTGTTAACTGCTGACTCAACACAAACATGTACCAATGTGCATGTAATATGTATAGAATGTGAAAATGAAGTATCCTGAGTTATGTACATGAAACAGTATTGTCAGCAGAGTAATGACAATCTGAACATAGTATAGGTGTTCCAACTATGTTACAAATGTTAATTAAGTTGATGTCACTTTTGAAGTCAGTGACATGTTTCTCCATTCTAAGAACATGCTAGGGGTAAGGGGGATCTGATTACAGTATTTAGGCAAATTTTGCTTAGGTACGTGCTGAGTACAATTACTTTCACTGTTTAATATGAGATAATGTAGTTTTAACAGCGACGTTGGTGTTATCATACTTATGATGTATAGATTAAGTCATACACAAACTTTCTGGTGTTGTCCCACATAGTTACCCTGTCATGAGAAGAGCAAGACAACCTCCAGTGTACCATCCACTAGCAGACCTGCACACAATGGAGGAGTGACATGTCATCCAAATATACCGCTGGACAGGCAGACAATCGTGGATCTTAGTCATCAGTTGGAGCCTGATCTGATGCCTGCCATTCGTACTCCCAATTGCATACCTCGTATTGTCCAAGTCATGTCAGTGCTTCACTTCCTGGCCCCTGGGTCCTTTCAAAAACCAGTGGCCACAACTGCAGGGATGTCTCAGCCCATGGTCAGTCTGGTTTTGAAGGCTGTACTCTCTGCATTGCTGAAACATCTGAACAGCTTCATCAGATTTCTCTAACATGAGGATTTGGCCCATGTAAAGGGTCCTTTGGGACACACTCTACATGTGGTTGGAGCCATAGATAGTACCTATGTTGCCATGGTTCCCACAAGTGCCCATGAAAAGGTATATGGGGACAGGTAAAACTTCCAACCATCAACATCCAACTGGTTTGCTTTGCTAACCTCTACATTTCACAAGTTTGTGCTAAGTATCCTGGGTCAGTCCATGATTCCTTCATTATGTGGAACAGCAATATCCCACTACTAATGATGCAGCTATACAAAGAGGGCCTGCCTGGTTGATAAGTCATATTTGTAATGTGTGTCAGTACCTTTTATCTGCCAGCATATATGTGGATGTCCAAGATTAATGTTTGGACTGTTGTAACCATACCTTACAGGTAATACCCAAACCGTCCTTGTTTGTTAACACCAGTGAGGTACCGAAACCACGCCAGGTGAAGTCCGCTTCAGTGAGGCCCACAGAAGGACAAGGTGTGACATGGAGCAGACTTTTGGGCTTCTGAAGGTGAGATTTTGCAACATTGACAAGTCTGGAGGCACCCTTCTCTACTCACCGAGCAAGGTTTGTAAAATTGTTGTTGGCAGCTGCATGCTCCACAACCTCGCCCTGAGATGTCATACACCATTCATACCAGATAAAGGGGAGCCAGCAGATCCTGTTGGTCGAAATGCACATTTGTGAGGATGAGCATGATGAGGATGAAGCTGGAGACATCAGGACTGATCTAATCAATCAGTACTTCAACTGAAGCAAGGCATGTGATGTAATGAAAGTGATTCAGTGGTGTATTGGTGAGGTTAAGAATGGTAGATGAGGTTCTTAATATGACCCTCAAATAGGTCATAAGTGGCTCCAAACCCCATGACTCAGATAAGCATGCAGATTGTTACTTAGAGCTGTGTACGGGACTGGTATGTACGTAGTCCAATGTTTTCACAATGCACAATCAAAGTAACATATGTACATCTGGTTTGGCAGTGTAATATGCAGGTATCAATGAGACCTATACCTTATGTTAGTCAATTCCTGATTGCATATTGACTGTTTGGCTCATCCTCATTTGGCAATATCAGAGAGTGTCATAGGCAGATGGAACTTGCAGACTGACATGAAGTGAACATGGATTAAATAAGGAACTGTCTGCCATGAGATTTATGATGTGTGAGTTCTATGCCCAGACTGTCAGGACCATGGGATGGTAGTGTCCTTTTCCACACTAAAGACCTATTTAGTATTTGAGGTGCGGCCAGTGGAGCCATGTGTGTGTTTGTCTCTCACACATGTCACAATGTGGTATCCAGACCATTTAACATCATAACGCCTTGTGTTGTATGTGAGCTAACTTGTACATAGCTTCACTGTGTTTCCACTTTGCAGACCAATGTGCATGTGTCTGAAGACTAACATTGGTGAGTGGCAAGCCTACAGATACATGACCATGGTAAGTGAGAGGTTCCATGGCTGGGGTCATTAGTACTAACCTCTGTCTTTTTAATGGGGTATGGTAATTTGGGAACATTGGTATGGGTATGTGATAAGGCTTTAGCTTATGATACATTGAACCAATCTAGTTGCCTCCTGGGATACTGAAAGACTGACATGTCCCTAACTTCTTAAGTCTGTAGGTTGATAGTGTTTAGCACCTATGCTTCAACACTAAGGTTAGCAGCAGTATTTCACTATGTGGTATTTGGCATTCTCTAAATAACCCCTTCTGGGCCGCGGACGTAATGGTTACGTCCCGCGGCACAGTGCTCCTGTGCCGAGGACGTAACCATTACGTCCTCTGCACGGAGCCCGGAGGGAGCGCTAGCGCTCCCTCCGTTGGGTTCCCCTCCATCCCCCCAAGGCGGGGATGGAAGGGGAAGACCTTCCCTTTTCACCCCCATCCCCTCACCCCCTCCCTACCCCACGTAATGACATCAGCGCGCGATCGCGCCCTGACATCATTACCCACTGCCGGTCGCACTGGAAGCCATTTGCTTCCAGTGCAAGTACGGAGAAACAGGTAAGTTTCTCCTCCGGCGGGTGGGGGGTTTGGGACAAAGAGGCACCAAGGGAAAGGAAAGGCTTTTCCTTTCACCCGGTGTCTCTTTGAGCATTCCTGCTGCCCGATCGCATTGCGATCGGGCAGCAGGAATGCCCACTAGACGCCAGGGATTTTCTTTTATTTTTATGTTGTAAAATGTTTACGAGTTAGGGAGCGGCCCCTTGGGCAAGGGTCGCTCCCTTTTGGGGGCATGTTTATTGTGGCCATTTGTGCCCCCCTTGGGGGCACATCTCCCTATTATTTTTAGGCCGATCTGCCCCCATGGGGGGCGGAATCCACTAGACGGCAGGGATTTTTTTTTTTTTTAGAAAATGTTTACGTGTTTGGGAGCGGCCCCTTGGGCAAGGGTCGCTCCCTTTTGGGGGCATACTTATTGTCACCATTTCTGCCCCCCTTGGGGGCAGATCAGCCTATTATTTTTGGGCTGATCTGCCCCCAAGGGGGGCATAATCCACTAGACGCCAGGGATTCTTTTTTTTATTTACTGTGAAATGTTTTGCGTTGGGGAGCGGCCCCTTGGGCAAGGGTCGCTCCCATTTGGGGGCATGTTTCTTGTGGCCATTTCAGCCCCCCTTGGGGGCAGATCAGCCTATTATTTTTAGACACCAGGGATAGTGTGTGTATGTGTGTGTGTTAGTGGAGGGGGGGCAACCCCTTGGGCAAGGGTCGCCCCCCTTTGGGGGCACGTGTACCAAGGCCATTTCTGCCCCCCTTGGGGACAGATCAGCCTATTATTTTTAGGCTGATCTGCCCCCAAGGGGGGCATAAACCACTAGAACGCCAGGGATTTTTTTGTATATGTTTATTTATGTGGGGTGGCGTCCCCTTGGGCCAGGGGGGCATTGAACTGTTGGCCATTTCTGCCCCCCTTGCGGGCAGATGGGCCTATTTCTTTTAGGCCCATCTGCCCCCTAGGGGGGCAGAAGCCACTTAGACACCAGGGATAGTGTGTGTGTGTGTTAGTGGAGGGGGGAGGCCCCCTGGGCAAGGGTCGCCCCCCTTTGGGGGCACGTGTACCAAGGCCATTTCTGCCCCCCTTGGGGACAGATCAGCCTATTAACCACTAGACCGCCAGGGATTTTTTTAAATATGTTTATTTATGTGGGGGGCGTCCCCTTGGGCCAGTAGTGCCCCCCCCAAGGGAGGCATGGAACTGTTGGCCATTTCTGCCCCCCTTGGGGGCGGATGGGCCTATTTTTTTTAGGCCCATCTGCCAAGGGGGGCAGAAGCCACGTAGGCACCAGGGATAGTGTGTGTGTGTGTGGTTGGGGGTGGGCCCTTGGGCAAGGGTCGCTCCCCCTGGGGACACACTACTAAAGGTATTTTCTGCCCTCTTTGGGGCAGATAGGCCTATTTTTTAGTAGGCCCATCTGCCCCTATGGCAGAATCCACTTTTGGGGGCATACTTATTGTCACCATTTCTGCCCCCCTTGGGGGCAGATCAGCCTATTATTTTTAGGCTGATCTGCCCCCAAAAGGGGGCATAATCCACTAGACGCCAGGGATTCTTTTTTTTATTTACTGTGAAATGTTTTGCGTTGGGGAGCGGCCCCTTGGGCAAGGGTCGCTCCCATTTGGGGGCATGTTTCTTGTGGCCATTTCTGCCCCCCCTTGGGGGCAGATCAGCCTATTATTTTTAGACACCAGGGATAGTGTGTGTATGTGTGTGTGTTAGTGGAGGGGGGGCAACCCCTTGGGCAAGGGTCGCCCCCCTTTGGGGGCACGTGTACCAAGGCCATTTCTGCCCCCCTTGGGGACAGATCAGCCTATTATTTTTAGGCTGATCTGCCCCCAAGGGGGGCATAAACCACTAGAACGCCAGGGATTTTTTTTTATATGTTTATTTATGTGGGGTGGCGTCCCCTTGGGCCAGGGGGGCATTGAACTGTTGGCCATTTCTGCCCCCCTTGCGGGCAGATGGGCCTATTTCTTTTAGGCCCATCTGCCCCCTAGGGGGGCAGAAGCCACTTAGACACCAGGGATAGTGTGTGTGTGTGTTAGTGGAGGGGGGAGGCCCCCTGGGCAAGGGTCGCCCCCCTTTGGGGGCACGTGTACCAAGGCCATTTCTGTCCCCCTTGGGGACAGATCAGCCTATTAACCACTAGACCGCCAGGGATTTTTTAAAATATGTTTATTTATGTGGGGGGCGTCCCCTTGGGCCAGTAGTGCCCCCCCCAAGGGAGGCATGGAACTGTTGGCCATTTCTGCCCCCCTTGGGGGCGGATGGGCCTATTTTTTTTAGGCCCATCTGCCAAGGGGGGCAGAAGCCACGTAGGCACCAGGGATAGTGTGTGTGTGTGTGGTTTTTTTTCGTTTGGGGGTGGGCCCTTGGGCAAGGGTCGCTCCCCCTGGGGACACACTACTAAAGGTATTTTCTGCCCTCTTTGGGGCAGATAGGCCTATTTTTTAGTAGGCCCATCTGCCCCTATGGCAGAATCCACTTAGGCACCAATTTCTAAAAGCTTTTGCTTTCTTTGCTGTGGCTCCTTGCGGTTTTGGCAGTGGTTGACCTGCGGTTTGCATAGTTGCATGTTTTAGGTAAGTAAAAACAATTTACTCCAAAGGAGTATTGTTGCAATGCATGAATGACATGTTTGTAGGTGGTGTACTAAATGCAGGTTTGTGTGAAATTGTCCTTAGATTTGTGCACAATGATATTTGTGTTGTCTTATTTATAATTTGCTTTTCTTTCTTTCTTTTTAGTGGGATATCATTGGTGATTGCTGTGTCTGTGCAGAGTAGTTGCTGGTGATTCAAGCTTTTTCAGGCAAGTGAGCGGTATAGTTTTTGAGTTTATAACTCTTACTAATAAAGCAACACTTTATTACTTATCTTACACAGTGCTGGTTGTTGGTGGTGCATTTGTCCAGTTAATTTTCGTAGGAAAGATCATGGCTAGCCGCAGGATGACCGCTCAGCAGGTGGTTGGTATGCTTTTTGAGTCATTGTCTGATCATGTTTATGAGACGGACTCTTCATCTGAGGCAGAGGAGGAAGTGAGGGATTCTGGCAGTGAAGTTTCTGCCGAAGAGGAATCTTCTGATGAGGAAGCCACACTCAGTGCAGATGAAGGGCCTGTTTCAGAGGAGGACACTGATGTGCCATTAGTGCAGCAACCTGGGGCTGAAAGGTTTCCCGTTAGAAGACCTGAACTCTGGGTTGCCCCACACATGGAGCAGCCAGAGTTGCCTGCCTTTACTGGTCTCTCGGGGTGTAGAGTCAATACTGAGAACTTTTTGCCTGTCAATTTCTTTGAGTTATTTGTGGATGATGTGTTTTTGGAAGAGATTGTTGAGCAGACTAATTTGTATGCGGAGCAGTATTTGAGGGCCAACGCTGCTAGACTTAGGCCGCACTGTAGAGCTGCCCAGTGGATTCCCACAAATTTGGAGGAGATGAAAGGTTTTTTAGGTTTGACTCTTTTGATGGGGTTGATAAGGAAGCCGTCACTGGCTTCTTATTGGTCTACTAGTCCCTTGATGGCAACAGCTATATTTCCTGCAACAATGAGTCGTAATCGGTATTTGCTTCTTCTTAGAATGCTGCATTTTATTGACAATGCATTAGCCTTGCCACGAGATCACCCTGATTCTGACCATCTTTTTAAGATTAGGCCTGTCCTTGATCATTTTGTAGATCGTTTTTCAGAGGTCTATGTTCCAGGCAAAGAAATAGCTGTTGTCCTCTTCAAGGGTCGTTTGGTTTTTAGGCTGTACATTCCTAGCAAGAGGGCACAATGTGGAATTAAATTGTACATGCTGTCTGAAAGTATTACAGGATATGTGTATAATTTCAGTGTCTACACTGGTAGGGATTCCAGTATTGACCCCCCTGGTTGTCCTCCCACTTTTGGAGTTACTGAGAAAATTGTGTAGAAACTTGGTAGACGACTGTTCAACAAAGGTCACCATTTGTATGTAGATAACTTTTACACTGGAGTGCAGTGGTTCAAGGAATTGTTTAGAGTGGGCACTGTTGCTTGTGGCACAATTCGTTGTAACCGGAAAGGCTATCCAAGGGAGCTTGTCTGTAAAAAACTTGAGAGGGGACAGTGCAGTGCCTTGCGGAATGATGAGCTGGTAGCTTTGAAGTTTTCAGACAGAAGGGATGTCTGCATGCTAAGTACCATCCATGATGAGAGTACTTCCCCTGTGACTGTTTGGGCCCAGGTTGCTGAAGTGCGCAAACCTGTGTGCATTTTAGATTATAATAAGCACATGGGAGGTGTAGATAGAGTTGATCAGAGGTTGGAACCTTATACTGCTATTCGTAAGTCTTACGTTTGGTATAAGAAGTTAGCAATTCACCTCTTCCACTTAGCAACTCTTATTGCTTTTATTGTGTTTAAGGATAGGTCTCCAGAGTCAAAGATGACATTTGTGAAATTTCAGTAGTCAGTGATAGAGAGCCTTATTGTGGTGGAACAGGCCAGAGTTCCTAGAGAAGCAGTGGTGGAGGATGTGGCTAGATTGAAAGATCGCCACTTTGCTGAGCACATTCCTCCCACACCCAAAAAAGACTTTCCAGCTAAGAAATGTAGAGTGTGTTTTCGAAGAGGTATCCGGAGGGAGACTCAAATGTACTGCCCAGATTGTCCTTCAAAGCCTGGGCTGTGTGTGGGTGGTTGTTTTAAGAATTACCACACCCAGAAGAATTACTGGGAACAACCATGAGTGTAAACTCATGTCTGTTTTGTATTTTCATGTGTTCAGTTTCATGATTAGCATTTCTGTCATGTACTTAGTTAGAGCTCTTGTGTTTGTAGGTTTGTAATTATTTCTAATTAGTTAGGGGTTTCTTTGTTTAAAAAAAAAAAAAAGTGATGCCATTGTGTGTGGAGTAGGGCTTGGCTGAGGGTGTACATAGTGTACATATTGATGTGCTGTTGGCTACTGCAACACACTGCCAGCCAAACACCAGTCCACACACTCCCATCAGCTGGTGTGATTGTTGTATCAGGAATGTGGGCGTATGTAAGTGATGGGCCCTTGAGTGGCGCTGTCTGTCGATGCAAGTGTTGTAATGTGCTGGGCCCGTGGCTGGCGGCATGAATGGTCTTGTGCGTGTCATGTATGAAAGGTGTGTGAATGGACTGTAAAGTGGTTGGTGCCTTGCCGTGGCTTTACAGCTCACGAGCTGTGAGTCATTGGTTCAGTTTTTTGGCCTTTCAGTTATTAACAGTGCATTTCATTTTTGTGAAATCTCTTGTTAATAAAATATGATCCACTGAACCATCACTCACCCTTGTGCCAAATCCAACCAGTATGTGTGGTAAAAATGACAAAACCTGCTCCACTGTAATCAGGCGTCACAGCACACCTGTGACACGCTAGATGCCTCGGGTGGGACCCCGATGATGAAGCATGCCACCAACTTGGTTGGTGGGTGAGGGGTCTTTTTCACGAAACCTAAGTGCATTTCTTTTCACAATATTTGTGTTTGGCACATCACAGATGTATGTGGACACATCAAAATGATATATTACAAAACTACCTGTGTTTGGGGGGCAGGGGGCACCTATGTTTTTGGTCCTGGGTGCAGCCTTCATCTAGGGAAACCTACCAAACCCAGACATTTTTTACAACTAGACACCCCAAGGAGTCCAGGGAGGTGTGGCTTGTGTGGATCCCCCAACATTTTCTTACCCAGACTCCTCTGCAAACCTCAACATTTGTTGAAAAAAGCATATTTTCCTGACTTTCGTTTGTACGATCACCGCTCCAGCACAAAATTCCTACTCCCCAGCCTTCCACTTAGTCTCCCAAGTAAAATGACACCTCACTTGTGTGGGTCCCCAAAGCAGAGTCAGCCTAAAGATGTATAAAAGAAGAATATGTCCTTATCAACTTGCTGTGCTATCCCCTCTATCTCTACAAGTTTTTGGCCCTATTCTGTGGCCGGCACCTGGCCCACCTACACAAGTGAGTTACCATTTTTATCGGGAGACTTGGGGGAACACTGGGCAGAAGGAAATTTGTGGCTCCTCTCAGATTCCAGAACTTTCTGTCACCGAAATGTGAGGAAAATGTGTTTTTTTTAGCAACATTTTGAGGTTTGCAAAGGATTCTGGGTAACAGAACCTGGTCAGAGCCCCACAAGTCGCCCCATCTTGGATTCCCCTAGGTCTCTAGTTTTCAAAAAAGCACAGGATTGGTAGGTTTCCCTAGGTGCCGGCTGAGCTAGAGGCCAAAATCTACAGGTAGGCACTTTGCAAAAAACACCTCTGTTTTCTGTAAAAAAATGGGATGTGCCCACGTTGTGTTTAGGGTCATTTCCTGTTGCGGGCGCTAGGCCTACCCACACAAGGGAGGTATCATTTTTATCGGGAGACTTGGGGGAACGCTGGGTAGAAGGAAATGTGTGGCTCCTCCCAGATTCCAGAACATTCTGTCACCGAAATGTGAAGGAAATGTGTTTTTTTAGCCAAATTTTTAGGTTTGCAAAGGATTCTGGGTAACAGAACCTGGTCAGAGCCCCATAAGTCACCCCATCTTGGATTCCCCTAGGTCTCTAGTTTTCAAAAATGCACAGGTTTGGTAGGTTTCCCTAGGTGCCGGCTGAGCTAGAGGCCCAGATCTACAGGTAGGCACTTTGCAAAAAACACCTCTATTTTCTGTCAAAAAATGGGATGTGTCCATGTTGTGTTTTGGGGCATTTCCTGTCACGGGCGCTAGACCTACCCACACAAGTGAGGTATCATTTGTATCGGGAGACTTGGGGGAACGCTGGGTGGAAGGAAATTTGTGGCTCCTCTCAGATTACAGAACTTTCTGTCACCGAACTGTGAGGAAAATGTGTTTTTTTAGCCATATTTTGAGGTTTGCAAAGGATTCTGGGTAGCAGAACCTGGTCAGAGCCCCACAAGTCACCCCATCTTGGATTCCCCTAGGTCTCTAGTTTTAAAAAATGCACAGGTTTGGTAGGTTTCCCCAGGTACTGGCTGAGCTAGAGGCCAAAATCTACAGGTAGGCACTTTGCAAAAAACACCTCTGTTTTCTGTCAAAAAATGGGATGTATCCACGTTGTGTTTTGGGGCATTTCCTGTCGCGGGCGCTAGGCCTACCCACACAAGTGAGGTACCATTTTTATCAGGAGACTTGGGGGAACATAGAATAGCAAAACAAGTGTTATTGCCCCTTGTCTTTCTCTACATTTTTTCCTTCCAAATATAAGAGAGTGTGTAAAAAAGACGTCTATTTGAGAAATGCCCTGTAATTCACATGCTAGTATGGGCACCCCGGAATTCAGAGATGCGCAAATAACGACTGCTCCTCAACACCTTATCTTGTGCCCATTTTGGAAATAGAAAGGTTTTCTTGATAGCTATTTTTTACTCTTTATATTTCAGCAAATGAATTGCTGTATACCCGGTATAGAATGAAAACCCACTGCAGGGTGCAGCCATTTATTGGCTCTGGGTACCTAGAGTTCTTGATGAACCTACAAGTCCTAGAGAAAAATTACAGTTTTTTTCACCTCAATTTCAATATTTTTTTTTCAGTTGTTATTTTCTGTAGGAAACCCTTGTAGGGTCTACACAAATTAACCCTTGCTGAATTCAGAATTTTGTCTACTTTTCAGAAATGTTTCTGGGATCCAGCATTGGTTTCACCCCTATTTCTGTCACTGACTGGAAGGAGGCAGAAAGCACAAAAAAGCGTAAAAATGGGGTGTGTCCCAGTAAAATGCCAAAATTGTGTGGAAAAATTGGGTTTTCTGATTCCAGTCTGCCTGTTCCTGAAAGCTGGGAAGCTGGTGATTTCAGCACCGCAAACCCTTTGTTGATGCCATTCTCAGGGAATAAACCACAAGCCTTCTTCTGCAGCCCCTTGTTCCCATTTTTTTGAAAAAAACAAAATGTTCACTGTATTTTGGCTAATTTCTTGGCCTCCTCCAGGGAAGCCCACAAAGTCTGAGTATCTCTAGAATCCCCAGGATGTTGTGAAAAAAAGGACGCAAATTTGGCGTGGGTAGCTTCTGTGAACAAAAAGTTATGAGGGCCTGAGCGCGAACTGCCCCAAATAGCCAAAAAAAGGCTCGGCACAGGAGGGGAAAAGGCCTGGCAGCTAAGGGGATAAAGAAGTGGGAATGTACAATGCAATCGAGTTGTACCATGCATGTAATACAATGTCATTGCAATATGTATACTGGTTATACAGTACACATGTAATGACCATGAAAAATGTTTTACATTAGAGAGTAATATTTTGATACAAGCCTTCCATACAGACAGTTGTATCTAGTTGATAAATCACACTAACACATGATCAGTGGTTAAGTGGTATTTACTGGGGCGTGCACAGCAAAATGAGTGACATGAAACTAAAATAACAGAAATATAATAGTGAAAGGTTCAGTCATGGTGGTTGAATTCATCAGGGTAGCTGCTACGCCATATAGCAACACAAGTCCAATGTCCTTGTACCATGGGAAATGGAACAGTCAACAGGGTGTATCTGTGCCACACAAGGGAAACCAATCAGTAGATATTTACCTCCTGGCAGTGAGTTATGTCTTGGCATCTGCTCCTCCTGGATGTGTGGGTGGACGTCCACATTTGCGGGGGTTCTTCTGCTACAGATGGGGTGTCTGAGGTATCCCTTTCCCCTGGCAGGGCCTTGTTTCCACTGGCAGCCACAGATGTGGAAGGACCTTATGTTTCATTGCAAGTGGAAGAGGCCTGATGTTGGGTACAAAACATATATTGTACTGAATATGGTATTCATGTCCCTTATCACCCCAGCAATGTATGCAGGGATGGCATTTAGGGCCTGCCACTACTACATGTGGCAGGCCCATTGTAGCTGTTGGATCTCTTCCATCATGGCCAGTACCTCACCCATCGTGCCTTGGGAATGTTGGTAGGCTCCTAAGACTTGGGAGATAGTGTCCCTTGGAAAACCCCATCCTCTGGCCCACACCATCCCTCCCATGTACCCTACTCCCTCATACCTGTGCCCCAGGCGGAGTGTGCCCAATCCCACTGGTGGCAGGACCATCATTGTCAGGCATGTCAAGGGTACCTGTACGGGGGGCGCACGATGGAAGCCACTGTCCTTGGAACATAGGTTTGGGGCAAATGTTTGGCTGTGATATGGATGCAACAGGGGTAGGAGTAGTCGATGTGGCAGGGTGAGGGTCACAGTTGTTGACTGACCAGGTTTCCCTGATGAACAAGCTTTGTCCTCAGTGTCTAGTGTCTAAACATCCAGGAGTGTCTTCCTCACTCGGGCTTTCATCCAGAGGGGTAGTGTCCGTGTCTGGTGTCCTTTCCATGTTGAGAATGACAAGGTTACCTGTAGGAGAAGTGGAACACACAATTGCTGTTAGTGATACAACAACTGATGTTTAACTTTGACAACTAGACATGCTTTTTGACATGCCCACACTGCCTTTGCTTGATCCCCTGATATGACAATGACAGCTGCTTTCAAATCTGGGTTAAAGCAATGCGGGATCCTGAGATCTACAATTGCATACACCATGTTCCAGGTGCGTGGAGTTTGTTGGTGTTCAGATGACTGCTGATACCCTCACATCTTGTTTGAGTAAAGACATGACAATGTACATTTCTGTCCTAATAAGGTGTATGACATCATTGATTAAACTGACAGCTGGACAATGCACAATGGTGACAGAGCTGGCACACAGTATGGGAGTTACCATTTGACCTGGTTCTCTATATGGATGTACGGAATGTGCATCCAGTTTCCCATTGAGCCCGCTCCAGGTGAGTATATGACATTGTTAGGAAGGGTTTCTCAAAGGCCAGTTTTGTAGAGGACACAGCAGTAGCTGTGTTTAACTTGTAATAGTACTGGTAGTGAACAATAGAAATGCTGTCATTGTCATGGACTGAAAGACAGTGGTACATTCAGGAGGGGTTACATTGATAGTTTCACATGGAAAACATTCTAAAAAGTAAGTCACTGTTCTGGTTTTCTTACAGATGGAACAGTGCCTGCTAGGAGTTGTAGTGCCGTCATTCCCTGAACTCTACATGCCATACACAAACACTGTGGCCCCAGGTGAGTTTAGTTGACATGTGGCATGCCAAAGAGGGGTAATTAGACATTTGTATACAGCTGTGGTGCGTTGTTTGGGCATTGAGGTGGGGAAAGGTTATCAGTGAGCATGAAAAACTAAATATTTTGGTGACATAAATGGTGTTGTGACTTATCAGATTCCACTCCCCCAGCTATTCCAGTCAGGCCCTCAGGATGTAGGATGTCCAAGACCTTCTCGTACCAAGATGTGAAAGTAGGGGAGGAGTTGGGGGTCCACCGCCAGACTTGCGGACCACCAGCTGGTGTCTGGAGGCCATGGAACGTACCACCCTATGAGGTCATTTAACCTCGTCCTGAGGTCCTCCTTTGTGCGTGGGTAACTGCATACAAAATTCACCCTGTCAACTACCCTTTGCCACAACGCCATTTTCCTGTCTATTGATGTTTGCTGGACCTGTGTTCCAAAACAGTATGGCTCTACTTCGTCCACCATGACCCTCACCTTATCATCAGTGAAACATGGATGTTTTTGTGGGGACATGGTAGTGGTGGAAGAGATTGTGAAGTAGTTAAAAATGTGTTGAAAAAATGTTAGTGATGAGGTGTGGGTGCTGTGATGTGAGTGGGTGACGGTTGTTGTGTATTGTGTGGGATATAAAATTGTGTGCTGTGTATGTTGGGCAAGTGTGGGATATGTGCTGACTGAAATGGGTAGGTGTGCCTATTGTTTGTTTTGCTAGTTCTTTTTATCTTTTTCTAGTTTATGGTTGTGAGTGGCTTTCTGGTTGAAAATATTGTGGGTTCTGTAGGGGTGTGTTTTATAGTACAGTGTGTAGGTGTTTCGGTGTGTGGATGTGTGTCAGGTGTGGGGTATTCAAACTATCCAATGTGGTGGTGTGTTCTGACTGATGTGACTTCAGACTGCCGATGTTTGCACTGCCAATGGTCTTCTACCATGGAAGAACCGCTCTTTTGATTTGTGGATTGTAATTTGATCAGAGGCGTTTTGTCAGGCTGGCATCCTCCAGTGTCCTGACGGTCTTAGGAATTTGGCTGTTTTTTGGCAGGCTGAGCTGTGTAACTCGTAATATGATGGTCTTTTGGCAGCTGCCACAGCGGCAGTCTTACCATCAGATCACCAAACTAGTAAGGAGGCCCTAAGTGTCAAAAAACTTTTCACTTTATCTCGGATCCGTAAGGGTCACTCCTGGACCTGAAACTAGGGCAATATGTCATTTCAGTATCAGCTCCCATAAATATCTCGGCACTAAATTTCAGGCTTTGGGCACACCCAGACTTCACTTAGACGATCTCTAAAAATGGCTACAGGAATTGCAACTGCATTGCGTAAAGAAACAAATACCCTTACAGGTCCTTCCATACAGAGTTTATTTCAGATCATAAATAAAAATGTTCTTGCCCCTACTACTTTACAGCCTTGAAACTTTTCTGGATGTTCAGAAGATGGTTAAATCTAAGCCAATCAAGGCTATTCATATCAATCTCCAGACTCACAAATTTCAACAGGGAAGCTCAGCTCCATCTAGAATTTGGCCTTACTTAGCAAGGTCTGTCACAGAGGACAAACATGCTTACGTTCTGTTTCAAACTCAAAATGGCTGAAGTTGGGAGATTTACATTTTATGTTGATCAAGAATTTACAATCTTCCTTGCCTCGCCTTCGCAAGCAGCCATAGAGAAGTCCCTCAATGATCTCCAAATGGTCCAGCCACGGTCCTTGAACACCTACGTTCTAAGACTTCAGATGAGCTTATTTGATGTAGGGGAAGTGGCTCAAAAATGGAAATGTACCCACCACGATACTTCTTTTTGCTTCTGCTGCAATCCGAAAGATTCCTTACACCATGCGCTGTGCAAGTACCTGACTTTTGAGTTTGAAAGAAGGCTCCTGTTGGAACTATTTTTCAGGGAATTGATCATTTGATCATGCTAGGAGGCAATAATGCACTGCTTCCAGGGCAAACACTGCAGATTTATGGTGAGACCTTACAGGCTTATGGACAAAGTCACTGAGAGGACTGCCCAAAAACTAAAGGCAGGCAGGTTGCCCCAGTGAAGCAAAAACAACAGGAACTGCAAAATGCACATAACAGTTTTTTACAGTCACTCATGTACATCAATGCAGATGTTTTAAATTTAAAACCGTTTTTAATCTTGCTACTGAGCCCTACTGCAATCAGGATAAAACTGTGCTGCTGAAGCCTAATAGCATGACCCTGTGGCGCATAACTACCAGGTCGTGCAGTTTGCACATTGCACTTTTCCACAGACATGACTATAACTTGATGCAGATTTATTTAAATCTAAAATTCTTTTTAATCTTATTGCACTGAGCACTGCTGCTATGAGATAACAATTTTGTTTTGATATTGTATCTGTTTCTTCTATGATATATTCACTCTCTATTTTTTTTTTATCTATGAATGAACTGTTTGGGTTCATATATATATATGAATGGTTTTAATTAACTATCAAATAAAGGATATATCTATCTGTCTGTATTTACTGGGTGCAGCAAATACCCCCATCCCATGTTTGATTTTGAAAATGAGCAATTACTTGCATAATTCTGTGGTTTTCCCACTAATTTCCCTCTGTATTGAATATACTGCACATTTTTCATGCACTAAATCTCATAAGGATTCACCTGCTAAAATTCAACAAGGGACTATAATAGGGATGCAGTAAATACTACAATATGCAGAATTCAGGATACTACTGATCCACTCATAAACAAGTGCTTATTGTCATTAGGAACTCCACAAAGAAATCCACAAAACAAATTGTGATGGGGCTCCCAAGTGTCAAACCTATTCCATAGGTACAGCGAGATATAGAACCACATTCCCTAACTCCCTAAGTAATGCTGTTATGCAGTTCCTCCTTTGGTAATAGGACTGTTTGTTTAGGACAGCAGAACTGCAGAGTGTGGGAGACTGAGGGCAATCCACACCTTTAGGAGCTGTCGGCCCAACACCTGACCAGCTCACAGTGCCTTATCCAATCTCCAAACCCACCAGGGCAAAATGTGATTATGGCAACCTGAACATGATACTCTGACTCCCCATGGAAGCAGTAGAAACAGATCATACCGCTTTCGCTCAGTTACTCATGCATGCCAAGGTGAAACACAAACATGCAAAATAAGTTTTCAATACATTTATTGAAATATTCACAATCTTGTATATAAAGAGTGAGCTGCAATAATTAGGCAGATGAAAAAAGCAAGGTAATCAGCAGTACAAATATAGTAAAGTAGATAAACAATCCAACCATGATGTATGTGGTTTGAGATGTTCTAGAGGTTCTAGGGTTTCCTACATAAACTAATTTCTATTTCTGAGAGCATAGTGGTTGTAATCCTTTACCTGGGCCAATTAAAGGGATGAGCCCCAGCCCCATACCTGGATAGAATATCAGGAATCAGCCTGCCATGTAGAGGACAACCCTCTCAGAGAGCTGGCAGATCAGCACCAGCCAAGCTGCATGTCACACAGCCTGTGTCTGAGGATCGCTGTGGCCAGAATACCTTCTGCCTTCTTTGGATCAGTGCATGGTTCATATAATAAACCATACCACATTATAAATACATTCTAATGTGATGCTGAGTCTGGGTGATAGAAGCTGTCTCCTGAGTGGGCAACACAAACAAGCATATTGTGTACAGTGTTCCGTAGCTTTGGACAAAAGTACTAACTATATATGGTGCAAAGGCTAATAAAGAAGCAGCATGTTCCTTGCTTTCCTACAATAAAAGCAAACTGCTAAAATGTTTAAAAGCCCTACCTAAAAGCAGTCTTGCTAACATGAATAAAATGTGAATAACAACAGTAGCTGTAAATTCAAGCTACACAGGGGTGGCCAATCTGCGGCCTAAAAGGGTCCTCAGGACAGTGCTAAATCTACATTCATTAAAGAAAGTGGCAACATCTTTTGCATGAATCAAATGTAAAAGAGGTAAAAGAGATGGTGAAGGTCCATGTCTAAGGTCTACCACACTATTGTATCCTGCAAGTTAGAATACAAAGCATACATTGCAACCATTCAGAACAGCTTGGTGGGGGAGAGCCACTACTGGGAGAGAAGACTACTAGGGTGCCCTGGGTGACGCTTTCCAGACACCAGGCCTGCACTCTGATTTAAAGTAAATGCAAATTAGGCATAATTGTAATTGGCATGACAATCTACCTGTAAGTTCCTAGTATATGGTAGAGCCTGTAGATTTAGAGGCCCAGTACATTTGATGCACTTAAGTGTGCATTGCTGTGGTGCCTGCTGTCAATTTAAAAGACATCCCTGCCTTGCAGGATGCTTTTAAAACTTATATGCAAACTCGAATTTGGATTTAAAGGTACTTCCAAAGTCTCAAACTACCTTATTTTTACATATGTCACCCCTAAGGTGTCCTCTAAGTGCCACAGACGTAGGGTGCATTGTAACTATAAGAGATGTTTTATATGCCCTGGTGAGGGAAAAACTGCCAATTTAGTTTTCCTCATTGTAGTACATTAGCTCCATAGACTAACATCGGAATACTTTATTACAGTATAACTATTGCTAGAAAAGAGCCATTCTTGGACATGATTGAATAAATCTAACAACTTACCATTGTTTGATTTGTTATAACTATTACAAAAAAGAAGTTATAGAACTTTATTTGCTGTGAGCCAAAATCCAGCCTTCCAGCAGCTCTTCTGTGACTCACCAGCCTCTGTCAGGCTGAGCCAAGCTGTCCTAATGAGGTGTGATGTGGCCTTCCTTGAGAAAAAGTATTTCCTGTGGGATAAGAACTGCAAGCTGCACAGCTAAAGGGAAAGGGGTGGAGGGGACAAACTGGTCTTTAAAGAGGGAATGACAGCCTGACCCCACATCCTGCACCCTCAGCCAAACAGGGGCCCCAGTAATTAGATTAGTGAGGGGGCTGCAAGGGGAGTGTTAGGGAAATTTAGCCACACCCGTAGGATGGCTTAGCCTGCTCTAACCCTTTAGGAGAAAATTCCCCCATCTTGGATTTTGGAAGATTAGCACTTACTGGGATTGATTTTTTCCACACTTCTCAGGAAGTGGTCACCCCAGAGGTTGACACCCTGGCTCCCATTGCCAGCCCGGGAACACAGAATATATATGGAAGAGTTGCTCAGCAACTGAGATCCCTGCTTGGAAAAATCAAGAGAAAAAGGACTGCTCTGCTTGAACCCCTGGTCTGCACCCCAAGAGGACTGCACACATAAGGCCTGAAGCTGCTACACACTTTGAAACTACAGCCCAGTGAAGGTTAATATTTGTAGGAGTCACATATCATTGTTCATAGCTCTGTGCTATATTAGAAGGATTACAATGCAACTGCAAGTAACAAAAGTATCTGTGTTAAAAGCAGTAACCTTCTTACCCATCTACATAAAAAGAAAAAGCTGTCATCTGCATTTTACATAATGTGATTTGCAGGAGATGCATTAAAAATCTAAGTTACTTTGAAGTCAAAACTGGGGACTATACTAAACACAGATATTTGCTGCAAATGCATTAACTACTGAAGTGATCTTATCATTATTGTTATTCCCTCAGATTCACTGGAAACATGTGGATTTCTGCAGCAGGTGCCTAAACGCCATAAGATATTTTAAAATTCTGGCTTTGCAACCAACTTTGCAGAACAGATGCACTGTAATGTTTCTCCTTGCTGCCTTTTTAGGGTCGAGCCCGCGTTGCATGCTCTCACGCATGCGTATCGCAGCGAGACTCTTTAGTGTTCAGAAAAGGGCTCGGAGCCCTGTCAACGTCACGTCAATGTTTTTTATTGGTTCGTGGGCTTGCCAAATAAAATCTGCTTGCTTTCATTAGTCGAAGGCATGCATACGTCATGCCTTTTCGGCTGGCTAGCCCTCCTCGAGCGCAGCGACCAAGTACAGAAAACATGCGAGGCTCGCTGTTTTCCATCGGGCTCGTGGACTTCTTTTTCTGTAATTTACGAGCCCGATCTCGCTTGGCAGAAGTCGAGCGCCTTACATAGTTAATTGCACTTTTTCGGGTTACGTATATAAATGCACTTTTGCCCGATAGGTGAAAAGTTGGGTTAGGAGTTTACAACGCGATCGGCTCTAACGTGAGCAAACGCGAGACCCGTTGCATTGCAAATGCTTGTTATTTGTGGTAGAGTTTTAAAAAAAAATTATAAGTTGAAGCCCAGAGTTGTGCCACTTTTCTGCTACAACTCTGACCCAAAATGTACTTTGGGAATTACACTATCACACAAAAAATCCGTTTGTGTGGCTTTGTGAAAGAAAAAACAACTAATACAGGCAGCACATTGCCCTGCTGTGCATTACTTGAATTAGTTAGGCGTTATACTCTTTACTCATGGGCCGCATGAATTGTCAGTCAAAAGTTTGAATCCTGGCAAGGGCAGCTCATCTTTCAATATTTCAGACGTCAGTGCTATAAACTTCACTATATACACGTTACACCAGCTGAGAGAGACGGTGAAATTGCGGAACGAAGCGCTATGTAAAAAACAAGCTATGATTAGTACACATGGTACATTAGCAAATAATGGAGCGTGGATAACATAACCCCTGGCAGCCGCAACAGCCAGAAAAATATGCAGAAGTGGATATCAGTTTTCAGAAGCTGGGACTGCAACCAGACATACCTTTTGACAACCGACCTTCAAACCTCTTATCCTCTTGTTTCTTGTGTAGAGCTACGGGAACAGAGAAGCTGGAAACAAATAACGAGCCGGCGCAGGCACCGTTCTGTGTCTGGACGTGTTCGAGGTAGCAATCGAGCGTCTCGTGACATTAATCACCGCTCAATATTCAGTTCTGTTAATTGAAGCGCTGAGCACTGTGAGCTGTCGCGCCCTCAAACAGCAATTAGGAAGATGATTTTCTACACGGAAACCAATGGAACGAGGCGGTGGGAAAACACGAACCGAATGCCGAAGAATTGACCCGCGGCGCATTCAGTGTATCTGGATAAAGGTGTCTTGGCATGAATTAAAAAATGTTGTACAGAAAAGATAGGTTTAGCTTACATTTTATTTCCATGTTTTAGATAAAAGGAATTATTTTTACTCGGTACATCTCAAATTACAGAGGCCAATTCAAACGAATATGGAACCTCGAATTGTTTGGCCAATTTGTACATCAACGAGTGTGCACTTTTATTCAATTTCTCCTACGAAACACAGTTCTGTTAATTTCCACTGCTTTATATTGACGCTTAGTGCTCAACGTGTGCAGTTAGTTGTTGGTGGCCACCACCAACACCTACTGTTGTGCACCGGCGGGCACTTACTTTTGATTATCAGATTTTGACCCACAGCAAATGACAGGAAGGAAGAAAAGACAGAAAAAATTAGAACGGTATGAAATGAGTGAAAAAAGCATCAAGGCCAGTTTTCAAGGGTGGAGGGGCCACGTCCCCGTACTTTTTGGACATAAAGGGCCAGATGTATCAGGCATTTTTGCACGTTGGGCTGTTTGCGATCGCAAAAATGCATTTTGGTATGTATTAATTCCAATTTGCGATTCGGTAACTTGCTACTGAATCGGAAATTGGAATTGCGACTACATACTGATTCGGTAGAAGGAAGGGGCGTATTAAGGGCATCCTTTCCTAATACCGAATCGCAGTGGTATGTAAGAGTGTTTTGTGACCCAAATAAAGTCACAAAACATTTGCATTTTACTGCCTACTCCACGTAGGTGGTAACCCAATTGCAAACTGGGAGGGGTCCCTTTGTGAATGCATGCAAAAACTGTTTTTAAGATCAGGCAGTGGTCCTTTAAGGAATACTGGCTGCATTAAAAAAATAAAATAAAAAAAGATTGCTTTATTTAAAAGCAATCACAGATAATGGTGGTCTGCACCAACCCTATGATTGTAGCCATTCACAGTGGGTCGCAAATTGAGACCTACCTCATGAATATTGATGAGGTAGGTTGATTTGCGAACCCTTAGGAATCACTAAATGAAACTCCTGGAGTTGCATGCATTCTAATAGCGATTACCTACTTGCGATTTGCAAAAAATCGCAATTAGGTAATCACTATTGGGAAAATTGATAAACCTGGCCCAAAGAGTGTCTGTCAAGCTCAGCAAAGGTCAGCCAGACAGACACGTTTTATTTCCTGGCCAGGCAACAAGGAGGAGACGTGCTAAAGGCGTAGGTTCCTGGCTGCCTGAGCTGAACTTTGCTGGGCTGAGGAGGTCACAGCTCCTGTAGGCGTGACCTCCTCAGCTCAGCAAAGGTCCTCAAGGCCCTCACCCTCCTGATGTGGGAGAGTGTCAGTTATAGCCTTGTAGCTAGGTGCTTCAGGTTAAAGCCCGGAAGCTCCCAGGGCTGACTGTCTATCGCTGACACCTGGTGATAGAGTGGGTGGGGCCAGCAGTCTATCTGATCTCATCCTACTCTTTGACAAGAGAGGGACTGCTGCCTCCCCTCATTGGCTGCCCTAAGGTTAGCCAATGAGGGGAGGCAGCAGTCCCAAACCTCCTGTCACCACCAAGGCTTCTCTTCCTGAGTTGCAGTGCGGGTAAGTGTTGTTTTTTATTGACTGGTGCAAGCATGTATGTATGAATGTATGTGTATTTGTGAGTGAGTGCTGTGAATGAGTGTGTGTGTGTGTGTGTGTGTGTATGTCTGCGAGTGAATGTATGGGTATAAGTGAGAGTGCATGTGTGTGCACCTCCCCACTCCCGCCTACCCTCTCATTTGGACTTACCGGTCACCACTGAAAAATGGGACACAGCGGGTTGCAAAATAACTTGCAAGCATGATTAAAATAGACAGGCACCATGTATAAAGTGAGCATTAAAATGTGATAATTTAAGGCACTGCACTGTAGTGCACTCCATACCCCTCTGGGCCGTTACATACTTATATAAGGGCATCAAAGGGTATACACTGCACTACAGTGCACTGCATACCCCCGGTGCCCCTACAAAAGTATGCAATGGCACAGAGGGGTATGCACTGGAGTGGATACCCGTTGGTGCCCATACATGCTTATGTAAGTGCACTGAAGGGCATGCAGTGCACATTGGAGTGCCCACTTTGCCACTTGGAGGAATTCTGTCGAACTCTGTGGAATTTTAATGTAATTCCATGGAATTCAGTGAATGAAATGCCACCAATTCTGCCCATCCCTAAACAAAACAGTCAAAACAGAATGCAACACAACAATCGCATGCAGTACAACCTATCACCAATGCAGCAAAATGCCACACAACAAATATGCACAGGCATTCTTTCTCATATTACCACCTCTAGAAACCTGTTTTCCCAATACAATGATAAAACATATTTACAAGAAGCACTGCCCTTAATTAACCACATGGATATGAAGTAGCACCAGTCAAATTTGTTTTGCGATCCATTCTAGTATATAAAGGGTGTGGGAAGAAAGCGGCTTAAGGTGGTATTAAGTCCAGGAAGACTGGTATTCGAATAACCTACTATCAATAGCTATATCCAATTCATACATGGGACAGACTTACATATATTCCAAAATGTATGAGTCTAACCAGTCCAAGGCTCTTTTGGATACTCTTTTAGGATTGGCTTAGGATATTTCAACATCCTCTGAAAATGTTATTGCTTGACTCTAAACTCCATTACTCCATTGAAACCGACCACCTTCCCAAGGAAGCTACCCTCCATGCTTTGTTATACAAATGAGCTTTGCGTCGCTATGCACCATTGAAAAACCTTGGAATGGTACTGGAGGAAAAGCTATAAGCTGCAAGCTAAACCTCTACAGTGTGCTTGGATACGTAAATACAAATAGCTTATTAGATCGACTTAGGCCACATATTACACTACCAAGATCAAGTTTTGAAGAAACACTTAGAATGATAAATGATCTCCAATGTAAAAAATGTGTTGAATCCTCCAACTTGTAGCATTACCATCAATCCCCATTGTAGCTCTCTGTGTACCTTTTCACTTTCTTTCAAGACAGGAAAGACAAGATACAAGAGGGATTTCTAACTCATCTTTCTTTTAACATTTCCTTTTCTGTGATCTCTATTTCAACCTCTTTGAAGGTTACCTTATTGGTCAAATTTGACCTTCTCTTCACTGACCACATATGTGCCTCATTGGCTTTTTATTAAATATGACTCCCACTAGATTTCTGTCTTTCTCATGTTTTATCTTTAACCTCTCAACTGGTTGGCCCAGCCCTTACTGATATGTGCACAGGTCTTTGAGTGCATCGACCTTCCCCAGTAATTGTAAGCTGACTTTAGTTGTACCATTACTCAAGTAACCTTCAGCTGATCCTGACATATTGAGTAATTACATACCACTTTCATTTCCCTTCTGTGAGAAAGTACCTCTTTTTGCATTACCACACTCATTTTGTGTGAACGGATGCCTCTGTTTCTTTTACCCTGCATGGAAACACTGCTAACCTATCCTCAGTGATTATTCTGACCCCTAAAACATATAAAACTTGGCTCATTTTTAATTAGTAGTATATAGGTTCTTTATTTGGCTTAAAACCTTTAAAGGATAAAACAAAATAAACTATACAATCGTTCATAAAAATTATCTATTACATGATACATTCCCATATAATATTCTTGGTTCATTCCAGTTCACATTTACCATGACCTCCTTACATAATTAAATCGATTATTCTAACCTCAAATACAAATTTTATTTTCCTACTAATTTTACAAAAGTGCATTGTGCCTTCTCACTTAACCCTCTTATAATTCTGATGAGCCTTGGGTTCTTATCATTTCCATGGGGGGCAAATTCTAAATAAAGTGACACTGCATTTTGCTTTAAACCTCATTATAACAAGACAAATGTCCTATGTTACAACCAATCAATATAATTTTCAAACCAATCAATTTGTAGACTCTTAATTCATCCAAGAAAATGCCATCTCTTGTTCAACTTCTCTGCCTACATTTTACAGGACCCTAAAAGTCCTGTTAAAACCCCTCATAATCCAATTAAAAATCGGCATAGTGCGCACGTTACATTCAGAAATCTAACATCTACTAGTAACGTAAGCGCTTGATCACGATTTATAATATTATATTCCTTAAAAATTGGTTTTAAAAACTTCTGATGCACTTCTAAAAACCAAGGACAATGTTGAGTGCTACATTTCTGTTGTAAGCCACATGTGCAGAGGCCTTGGACATGCTTAAGAATAGCTTTTGCTTTAGGGTCCCTATAACCTGGGTTTAACCTGATTCTAAACTGTAACACTGTGTCCTTTAATCTTGGGTTGGGTAGGACCTGTATATAGGAGAAACTATCTGGATTCCTACATCCACCTACCATACACTGGGTGGAAATTTTACACTCCAGGTACTTCAGATCTACTTCTCTTGTGTTTTCCTTTACCATTTTATGTAGAGTCTGCTTCAGAATTTGATCTCCGCACCACTGGTTACCAGATAAACCTAAGAGGAGGCAAATCTTTTCGTATGGTCCTCTCACTTGTGATGCCCAGTGTAACTCACTTATTATTATTTATTTTTTACACATTCTTGAAATCTCTTATGCTTAACCAAAATTTCAACGCGGCTTGCAATCCCTGGTAGGTCCATGCCGACATTTGACATTCTGCTCTTATAGCTTGTATCATGCTTGTGGGAGGCAGCAATAGCATACGCTTTACACACGTGCTTTCTTCTGTCTCCCAATTTAATTCTCCAGAGAGTGCTAAAACTTCAACCCCATAGTGAAATTGAGGATGTACCATAGCGTTAAAGGCAGAGACAACAGGCTGGAGGAATGGTCCCCCAAATTTACTGCTAAACTGTTTCAATCGCAAAACTGATGTTAGAGCGCTATTCTTTAGAACTTCAATATGTTCTTTCAATCTTAATTCCGAGTAAAACCACATGCCTAAATATTTATATTTTTTTACCTTCTCTACTTTTTCGCCTCCCAAAAAGTAGGTAAATACACTCTTCTTTTTCCCTATTGACATTATTTTAGTTTTATCCATATTTACTACCATTTTTTTTTTGACAATAAGAATTAAACACATCCAATTTTCTTTGTAGCCCTAGCTCCGTCATATCGATTATCACTAGGTCGTCCGCATATAGTAAGCAGGAAATATATACCCCATCCATTTTTGGGCATAGGCCTTTAGCCTCCTTTAACAACTCTGATAAGTCTGACAGAAATATAGTAAATAATAATGGAGCCGGAACACATCCTTGACGTAAGCCATTCCTTTTGGGGATGTTCTTTGAAAGTGAACCATTTGTGTCTAAAATTACTTGGGCCCAGTTTTTTAATGCAGACCCTGAAGGAGAAATAATAAATCTGAATCAATCCCCAACTGTTTTAACATGTCCCATAGTAATTTTCTATCTACCAAATCAAATGTGGCGTGAAAGTCAACAAAACAGCAAAATAAAATTCCTTGCATTTCAATTGATATTTTTGCTAATGACCACAGGCTGAAACAGTGGTCGATTGTCAAATGGCCTTCTTTAAAACCTCCTTGCTCTACTGGTATCAAATCATTTTTCTCTGCCCATGATTTAATTAGCCCCAGAAATACATTTGTGAGTACCTTTTCGCCTAGTGTGATGCTATTAATTATGTTTGACCAATGACTTTGTGTTTCACCACTGCGCATATTAGTTGCTCAATGTTCACCAGTAGCACATTATTCAGGTTAGCTGCCTATTGGTTTTAACAAGACATTAGACATTACATTTGATATTTGGGTTTAGCTGCCTATTGGCTGTAACGTGGCATTAGACATTACATTTGGTATGTAGGTCAGCTGCCTATTGGCTTTAACATGGCATTAGACATAACATTTGGTATTTAGGTTAGCTGCCTATTGGCTTTAACGTGGAGTTAGACATTGCAGTTGAGACATTGCAGATGAGCTGTGTTTTTCCAAGCTGTGTTTTTCCACATGATAGACCAAGCTGTGTTTTTCACACCAAACCCTAGCTTATAAGAGAGCATAGACTTTGTGTTTACCTCTCAATCCAGTCTGGGAACGAGTGAAGTTTGGAGAATTGGCCACTCTCCAAGTTTATTCGGTTCTCACACTGAGTTTGCTTTTAACGATGGCCCGGGGCAACAGCGAGGGGGAGAAAGATCTTGACTTCAGACAGGAACGGACGTCAATTGCCTGTCTCCCGTTTGGGTAGAAAATCTCTTTCTCGCAGTTAAACCGGAGTCATCGACTTGCAGCCTCAGAAAGATGAAGCGGAGTGATAGGCCCTACGGTGATGCAATTTTGACTTTTATGCTTTGCTTTGAAGTTATGCTATAATATAATCATATGTATTTGCTGTGTACATTGCAACTGAGAAGTACCTTGATATATTTTGCTTTCATTGCTGCGACTACTTTTAAACGTGTGCTTCCAACCTACTAATTGCATCTTTCAGGAACCTCGCGGTGAAGTAATAATAACAATAAATGTCTTCTTTAAACTAAGGAGTGCATTCCAGAGAGGTTTTGTAAGCTCGGTCATAAGATAAGAGAAGGAAAGCAAAACATTTTGGCGTTAATCGGCAGTCTGGGAGTCGGAGTTGGAGATTGGAAGTGCACTATTTAAAAGTATAATTGTTTTGTGTTGTTTAGAGAATTAAAGAAGCACGGCAGACCATGTTTGAAAATGCATGTGAAGTTAAACTGCCTTATGGTGCTGTGAGAAACAGGTTTTCTTGTTTATCAGGACTTCGTGAGTCTTGGGATGAGTGCTTTGATAAAGCATATTTAGAAAATGTGCCTTTTGAAAGAAAGGATGTCCCTTTTGTTCTTGACAGAAGGGTTTGGATACTTTTATCTGCTTACAGAAAAATGCAGGAGAGATGTAGGCAGTTAGAACATGAAAATAAGAATTTACATGAGCAAATTAGCCAGAACACATTATTGCAAGATAATGCTGAAATCTTTAAAACTATTGTAGTAGAATCTGGTTTTTCCCATTCCAGTAATGAGAAGGTTACCAGTGGGGGCCAGTGTGAGCAGAGCATGGATCTGCAGAACAGCCCACAGTTTTTGGCAGGTGAAGTGCATTCCTTAACAGATTACACTGAGAACAGAGTTGAGAATGTTATTTTCACACCGCTTTTGCAATGTACGATCTGTAAAATTAATTCAGACAAGGCAGAAGTACTGTCGCAAAATGTGCAGCTTCTGAGAATTCAGTGCAATCCAGAAAATAGACAGATGTTGTCACAAGTAAAACAAAAGATTTTAGAGTTTCTTACTATTTGCACTAAGCAAGAGACACAGAGTTTCATGAGCTTGTTTGATTTTTGGAAACTGTATAGCCCTCATCTCAGTGAAATCTTAACACTTTGGTACAAAGTAAATAGGAAAAAACATGAGAAGCTGCGCGCTTTTGATTTAGCAAATTAAATAATTCAGACTTTAGGTTTCTGCGCAGTGCAAGAGGGAAACACTGATTTACATGTAAATCAGAATCAGGGGATGACAAGAGTGCCCCTGGAACTTTAGATTAAGCTTTTGATTTGTTATTGGGCTCTAATGAATACTGAGCAAATGACATTAAATGATAATGTAATTCTGAAACCTCAAATATCAAGCATGCAGGTGGTGATGAGTTCACCGAAATCTCACAATATAGGACAGGCACAGGAGGCTAGTATCATACACTGGATCTGGTACATACAAGACAGGGCTAGAGTCACTGCAGCCCTACATGAACAGGTGTCGCAAGCCCTTTTTCAGGATGTGGAGAGGGTGCAGGGAGTACCACAGGTAAAAGAGTCACCAGTGAAATTGAGTGCACCATTTGAATTTGTGTCCCCTGAGGATAAAAAGCATGTTTGTTTGACTAATGATTCATTGACTGAAAACTTGTTGTCTACCACAAAAGAAGGAACAGAGTTGTACAATGTGTGTCAGACTTTAAAGCAAAAGATGCTTGAGATGTGTCATTTTTACACTGATTCTTGGTTCACTGCCAATGGTTTAGCCGTTTGGTTTTCCACATGGCTTGTACATAACTGGTTCAATTGCCTTGCAGATGTTAATGAGAAATATTCAGAGAGAGAAGTGTCCACCCAGAATTCTGACTTAGTGGGGATGGCTAAGTGGGTGCACCAGAAATGTGGACATCTGGGAGAAAAAGCCACGTACAGGTGGGCAGAGATTAGAGAGATGCGCATTCCCCTACATTTAATAAAAACTGTGATTTTGCAATGTCCTATTTGTCAGCACGCACAACAGCAATCTGTCCCACAAACAGTCAAAGATCAGCTGGGGAGAGGAAAGTTACCAGGACAGATAAGGCAAATTGAATAGGTTTTAGGGGGAGTGATTGCTGCAGATTACCAAGGAGAAATCCAAATGATGCTCATAACTAGAAGAGAATCTGATTTATTCATACAGATTGGAGACAGAATTGCCCAACTTGTCACAAGTGCAGTGAATGGAGGTTTGGTAAAGAAGGAGTCTGCCCCAGCCCTTCTGACAGTGCAAGGAAAGGGAAGCTGTGGTGCAGCAGATAAAAACCTCAGAGCTAAGGTGTGGGTTGAAGCCCCAGGTGACCCTCCAGAACATGCAGAAATTATAACAAAGGGCCCCAAGATTATAAAACAAGGAAAGGAAGAAGAAGGGCACATTTCAGATGACAAATGTTATTTGTAAGAAAAGTCATACTTTTTTCTTTTGCAGATCCTACCACGACTCGCCACTGACCATGAGTGTGCTGTGTGGTCTCCCTTCGGGTGTGTGCGTGTGGGGTTGGGGGAGGGACCGAACCCCCAACGTGAACCTGATTGATTAAAGTACAAACCCAATGGATCCATTTTGCGCAACTGGCGCCTTCAGTTCAAGTTCTACATGGGATCAATATAAAGTTTGTCAACTTGTTTGAGTGCATTCTTCCACTGGAACTAAGCAACCTTACCAGTTAACTGTCTTTGTTTTTTCGTGTGGAACTCTGACTTTTGCTTACATTCCAGCAAACCTTTCAGGTGGACCGTGCACCTTTACATGAGTAGAACTCATGCTCCATCAACTTACTGTTTTAGAGACACTATTATCCCAATCAGAGTATATAAGTTTCAGTCTTTTCATTGTCGTTGTATCTGATTTGAAAGGTTATGAGATCAATATGTTAATCCACTTCCATTGCTTTACAGTGATTGCTTTTATCATTCAAATCTGATTTGCTTACAATGTTTTTTAGTGTTGATGTTTTTGTTTTTGTTTGAAATAAGAGGTATGTAAACAAAAATTCATTGGTCATAGGGTAGAGTGTGATGCTATTAATTGTGTTTCACCAATGACTTTGTGTTTCACCACTGCGCATATTAGTTGCTCAATGTTCACCAGTAGCACATTATTCAGGTTAGCTGCCTATTGGCTTTAACATGACATTAGACATTACATGTGGTATTTGGGTTTATCTGCCTATTGGCTTTAACGTGGCATTAGACATTACATTTGGTATGTAGGTCTGCTGTCTATTGGCTTTAACATGGCATTAGACATTACATTTGGTATTTAGCTTAGCTGCCTATTGGCTTTAACGTTGAGTTAGACATTACATTTGGTATTTAGGTTAGCTGCCTATTAGCTTTAACGTGAAGTTAGACATTGCAGTTGAGACATTGCAGATGAGCTGTGTTTTTCCAAGCTGTGTTTTTCCACATGATAGACCAAGCTGTGTTTCTCACACCAAACCCTAGCTGATAAGAGAGTATAGACTTTGGGGGTCATTCTGACCCTGGCGGTCCATGACCGCCATGGGGGAGGGCGGCAGAAGCACAGCCAACAGGCTGGCGGTGCTTCCTGGGCGATTCTGACCGCGGCGGTAAAGCCACGGTCAGAAAAGGGGAGCCGGCGGTTTCCCGCCGGTTTCCCGCTGGCCCAGGGTATCCGCCATGGCGGCGCTGCTTGCAGCACCGCCATGGGGATTCCGACCGCCTTCTCGCCAGCCTGTTTCTGGCGGTGTCCACCGCCAGAACCAGGATGGCGGGAATGGGGGCCCCTGCACCGCCCATGCCACTGGCATGGGCAGTGCAGGGGCCCCCTAACAGGGCCCCACAAAGATTTTCACTGTCTGCTTTGCAGACAGTGAAAATCGCGACGGGTGCCACTGCACCCGTCGCACCCCTGCAACTCCGCCAGCTCCATTCCGAGCCGGCTTCATTGTTGAAGGGGCTTTCCCGCTGGGCCGGCCGGCGGTCTTCTGGCGGTCGCCCGCGGGAAAGCCAGAATGGCCGCCGCGGTCTTTCGACGGGAACCGCTTGGCGGGTGGCGACCGCCGACCGCCGCGGTCAGAATGACCGCCATTGTGTTCACCTCTCAATCCAGTCTCGGAACGAGTGAAGTTTGGAGAATTGGCCACTCTCCAAGTTTATTCGGTTCTCACATTGATTTTGCTTTTAACGATGGCCCTGGGCAATAGCGAGGGGGAGAAAGATCTTGACTTCAGACAGGAACGGACGTCAGTTGCCTGTCTCCCGTTTGGGTAGAAAATCTCTTTCTCGCAGTTGAACCGCAGTCATCAACTTGCAGAACTCAGAAAGATGAAGCGGAGTGATAGGCCCTACGGTGATGCAATTTTGACTTTTATGCTTTGATTTGAAGTTACGCTATAATATAATCACATGCATTTGCTGTGCACATTGCAACTGAGAAGTACTTTGATATATTTTGCTTTCATTGCTGCAACCTACTTTTAAACGTGTGCTTCTAACCTACTAATCTCATCTTTAAGGAACCTCGTGGTGAAGTAATAATAACAATAAATATCTTCTTTAAACTAAGAAGTGCATTCCAGAGAGGTTTTGTAAGCTCGGTCATAAGGGAAGAGAAGGAAAGCAAAACACCTACGTCTAATAAACTTATTAGACGATAGTTTTTAGGTTGTGTTAGGTCACCCTTTTTATAAATCTGTCTTATGATGGTACTCTTCCAGTTCTCAGGGAAACAGCCATAATCAAAGATTTTATTAAACGAAGCATGAAAGAATTTAGTCCACCAATCAACTCATTTTTAAATGACATATTTAACTTTCCAAAAGGTCATAATTTAGAGTGCCCAAAATATATCCATAGCATAGAAATGTAGATGAGTCCTATGGAATACAACACAACTGTGTCATCCACTAGATTGAGCAGGCAAACATGACTCCTGGTCTACCACTGTAGCCTGGCTGCTGTAGTTTAATTAAAACCTGCAGCCTAACCTGTCAAAATAGCCTTTTTTTCAGGGGACAACTATCCTTTTAATTATTAATGTCACCTCTACATAGACTTTGTAGTCTGCAAGGCAGGGAACATTGCATTTAAAAGTAAGACATGTAGAAATTTAAAGTTGCATGTCCCTAAAGCAACAAACACCCATCAGCTATTTTCCATGTAGCACGGCTGGATGGCTCATGGAAAAGGTTTGAGAAGTGACAATAAATAATAATTCTGCTATCTCTGGTTCGGTACCAGCTAAAGGGAAATGATTAAAAAAATATTTTTGAATATTTATTAAAAACGTAACATAATTGAAAAGTAGGGCTTTTGAAAAATATTAAGGAAAAGTAACTTTAGGAAAGTTACCTTTTGACTGAAGCTCCAGGAGGTGAATTTCCATTAGCCCTCTAATCCTAGCCCTGCCTCTGAATAGCCCCTAAGTCTGGGAGCAGAGAAAAAGGCTTGGTTGTGGGAAGGTGTTTTTATTTGCTGGCAGGAAGACTAGTTGGTGCAGACCCTGGAACCTATTTTACTTCAAAGGGGCCTTCCATGTCACACACAGATGTTAGGTAACACCTGAAAAGGCCCCAACATTTATACTTCCAGTTAGGCAGGCACCAAATACAGTGGTGTTTCTAACATTTTAAAGAAAGCAGTACATTTGCAAGTATCTAGAGGAGAATGACTTATTAGACCTATTCTCGTTTCTGCCCTTCAATCATCACCAAGAAGGCTCCAATAGCTATGGAGGATACCCAGACAACCATATTGGAGAAGGTTGTCCTACTTGACCTATCCACAGTATCTATAAGCACACCATAAACTTGCTTTATTCTTTCCTCTCTAACAGGACAGTCTATTTTTTACTACCTTTCAATCAGTTTCAGATCTTATCAAGTATGCTGTGCCCCTAGGATCCGCACTAAATCCTACTTTCCTAAAATTCACCCAACTGCCTTCACTGGTGTGTTCTTATGGCTGCCAAATAATATCTTATGCTAATGCAACCCTAATCATTCTGTTGCTGTAGGACAATATTTGATTGATTCTAGACAACATTCATGCCTGAATAAAATCCTGAAGAAATGCTTCATTCAGTAGATTTTTCACCACTACGGTCAAGTATGTTAGGTAAGAGACGTTTACACACATATTGTTTGGGCTCAGGTTCTTTCAGGTTTTTTCAAGTAATTTGCATAGTGAGTATTTAACACATTTCTTTTCTTCATTGGGCCAGTGATATTGTCTTTCTTTATGAACTAACAGACATGGGTTTGCCTCTTTTTGCAACAGGTGAGGGTTATTGGTTCACATCAAGATGATTGCTTTTTGTTTCTGCTCATGCAGGCTGAATTATGTTTGGTCCTGAGGAAGACCCGTTTCTGATGTTTGTTAAGATACACTAACCACTAGGGTCAAAACGTTGACTATACTTGTAGGATGTTCTGAAGATTTGTTAATACACAGCAAGGATTGTTCAATTAAAGTTTAGCATTTATTACATAGAGACTTAAGTATTCAAATATGGACACTGTAATGATGTAACAAAATTATACATCTTAATGTCTGGCAAGTTAAGGATATTATGGAATTCTCTAACATTTCTAATGTATGTTTCTCTGTTTAATCACTCATAGGTGTGTACTAAGTATTACTGTTTCATTTTGGTGATTCAAATTTCATTTTAAACTTTCCTATTTACATGTCTGTATGAACTTGGTATATGAAATACTACTATACTAATATTGCATGACTCCTGTGTGCTATTTAATTCATATAGTGAATTACTATGATCTATAGACATAGACATTACTTTTGAGTTTGCAAGTATATTCTCCAACAGAACCGCTGTAGTTTTATATTGTGAATAAAATCAGTGGACAAAAGAATAAATCAAAACAGTTTGAACCTTGAGGGTGATAAAACTGAAATCCTTATGTTCAGTGAACAGTTGTTGTATGGTCATCGCTTTTGTGGCCTTCCATATTATGGCCCACTCAAATACTAATGTAAAAATGTAGGCTTCATGTTTGACTGCAAGCTATTGTTGTCCATCCAGGTAAACCAAGTGAATGCCATGTTTTAAACTTTTGAGGATTCCTACTTGTTCCTCTCGCAAAACTGTAGTCCAGGCACATATTACAACCTTCCCACACTATGAGAACTCCTTCTAGTTGGGGTCACCAGCAAAGTTTCCTCTAATCTTTTTGCTCTGTGTGCGGCAGTGTAAGGTCTCAGTGCACTGCAGTCAAGCTATCATTCACCATGCATGCAGCATTTACCAGTGATTCCAGTTTAGGCAAAACAGGCATATGCTCACATGTCTCTTTATTAGCATTTGTTATAATCAACAGGTTTATAAACCTGCACTGTATGTTACACCTTCTGTGCCGCAGAGTTTCCTAGTTATTCACACTGGGAAAGATGGGTGAGCTAGGAAATTCATGAGAAAGACTAAGACAGATGTGATCCTTCAGAAGATCCCATAAGAAACAATACAGTAAGTGGCATGCAAAGGATATGATACAGACTCTTTCTAATTAAAATAGGTTATTTCTTAAACACTTGAATTTCAATTGATTTGTAGTACAATAGATAATAGCACTGCAAAGTGAGGATGACTTCAACATCATAAGAAATGACACCCAACTGTGACAATACAACGAAGATACATCATCAGATTGTAACCGCAAAAGTCATTCTTCAGGCCGAAACATCACTCTAGAAACTCAAGTAATAGGTACTGCATTCTGCCTTAACTGCAGAGTTCTCACTCTCATCTAATCAAAATCACATACCCAAAGTTTCTCACTCAATAAGACACCTCATGCACTGCACAAGTCAATGTACATAAAACACTACAAGTATGCAGTGTTTGGAATAACTAACCCTTTCCGGAAATGCACAATGAAATAGTACAATAATACATGAAAGCAGGGAAAATGGCCAGTATGTCTGATGTTGGGATAAAAAATACTTCAGTTTGCATGGGTCAATAGGCCTGGTGCCAGTGCACCTGCTGTATCAATGGTAGCTACATTGCTGGTAATAGCATAAGCTCACATACAGTGTTAGAAGTTTGGTCTCTTATTGCCAAAGGTATGCCCCCTGTCCAGTAGGGACCACAATCATAGTCAGGGTAAGTCACAAAACAACCTAAAGTAGCCTGTGCTCACCCTTCAGTAGCCTGGTACAGAACAGGCAGGCTTAACATAGAAGGCAATGTGATCAGTATTTGTGCAATAACTCAATAACTCATACAGTAAACAGTGAAAACTACAACAAAAAGTATTCCACGCCAGTTTAGAAAAATAGATAATATTTATTTGAATAAAGCAAGACCAAAACAACAAAGGTCCAATACACAGAGGTTAAGATATCACTTTTCAGAGGTTTAAGTAAGTCTTAATCCATAGGAATCAATGGGTGTATCTCTATAGAACAAAGTTCTTGCGATGCATCAAAAACAAACTGGAGGTGATGCTTCGATTCTTTCCTAGAAGTTGAGAAGATGCATCGATTTCTGGTCACAAAGCCTCGGTTCTGTGCTGAGGTGCTGGATTGGTGACAAATTGACACCCAGGTACAATGTGTGGAAAATCCAGGCACGCTGTGATGATCGAACCAGTGTGAAACAGGAACTCATTGTGCAGGCTCTGCTACGATTTTTCAGCCGCAAGACAGGAATTACATTGAGTTTTCTGGCACATTGAAGTGTGGATTTTCTCTTTCAGGTCATGACTGTGATGGCCATGAGACTTCTTAACAGGAGGCAAGCTGGAAAGCCCTTGGGAGATTAATTTTGGCGGGAAGGCAAAGTCCTTCCAGCATAGTCAGGGAGCAGCAGGAAGCAGGAAATCAAGCGGAAAAGCAGTCCTTTGAGAAAAAAATAGTATAGTTGAGTTCTTTGGGCAGCACTGCAGTCCTTCTGACAGAGTCCATTTGTAGGTCAAGAAGTGTCTGATTTTAGGGGGGTTACAGACCCAATATATATATAAATAAATGTGCCTTTGAAGTGGAGGAGACTTCAAAGAGTGGTTTTCAAGTGTACCGGTTCCTCTTTCAACCCAGTTTTGTCTGCCAGGAAATCTGTGGGTGGTTATCAGTCTTTTGTGTGGGGTCAAGCTACTACCCTTTAAAGTTTAATTGAGAATAACTCCACCATTCCTGCACAGGAAGACCCATGTATGCAGATGAATGCAGATGCTGCTGAATGTCCTATATTTATGGATGTCTGGGTGGAAAGCACAAGGGAAGTTGTCAACCAGTGCAGACCAGACGTGGATGGTAAGGCTATAAGTCACAGAGAGTAGTAAGTACAGAAAAAACCCACTTCCTAAAAGTGGTATTTCTAAAATAGTAATGTTAACTCCAACTTCACCAATAAGCAGGACGTCTCACGCCATTCCAATGATACCAAACATGACAATGTCACTCCTTTCAGATCAGAAATTACTGCTTAAAAGTATTTAACAGAATTTCCAATGCTGGCCTATGGGAGGAACAGGCTTCACAGTAGTGAAAAACGACTTTTGGAGTTTTTCACTACCAGGACATGTAAACCTTACAAGTACAAATCCTGTCTTTTACTTACATAGCACCCTGCCCTATGTATTACCTAGAGCTTACGTTAGAGGTGACTCATATGTAATAAAAGGGAAGTTTAAGGCTTGGGAAGTAGTTTTAAATGCCAAGTCAAAGTGGCAAGGAAACTGCACACACAGGCCTTGCAACGGCAGTCCTGAGACATGGTTAAGGGGCTACTTATGTGGGTGGCACAATCAGTGCTGCAGGCCCACTAGTAGCGTTTGAATTACAGGCGGCTCTGGGCATATATAGTGCACTTTCATAGAAATGTATAGGTACATTAAATATGCCAATTGGGTAGAAGCTAATGTTACCATGTTTAGGGAGAGGCACAAGCACTTTAGCAGTAGTCAGCAGTGGTAAAGTGCGCAGAGTACTAAAACTAGCAAAAACAAGGCAATAAAAATGGATCAGGCAGGCATAAGTTCGGGGAAGACCAACCTAAGGCTGTCAGTTCTAACACAGTAAGAAAACAGCAGCTGGTGCCTGTAAAAGAAAATGCTACAATTAGTGGTGTGCTGATGCATGGATTTTAGTGGTGCAGACGGGCACTCTGAACAGCCAAGAGATCCATTTTCTTCCTTGGAGTAGGGCTGATGCCAAATTGGTTATGCCACTGTCACTGTGTATCAATGTAAATTTCTTGAGCATTCCAGGAGAATAGTAGCAATTACATTAACAATAATGCCAAAAATGTATTTAACTGTTATCTTTCAATACAAACTTGAGACAAACACGTTGGCATGAGAAAAGGAGGCAGCAGGCCTATCTCTGGTGCATGATAAGCAAGGTGGAAATTATGCACATAGAGATAACAACATAGCATTAACATCCACAGTAAAAAGGAGAGATAAATACATTTTCATTCAGTGGCTGATTTATACAAATTGAGACCAAAAAAACCTAGGATTAATCTATGCTTCCCCACTGAACCAAATAGTGTGACCATAGGCAAATGTTTAATTTCAGTAATCCTCAATTTTCTTCACTATCATCTAGCAAAGCACCGTCAAATAGGTGAGGTAACAACACCAGGCATATGTACCACAAACATAGTACACATGGCAACTGACTTGTCCCTTAATTCACAAACATGTGTCCAGGGTGAATGCGGGGTAGGAATAGCTGTAAGTTCATGTTTAAAGAACTCTCACTTTTAATCGTGCCTCACAGTGCAGTGATATAATGTGACCAATTAATGTCAAAGCTTTTTCATGTTAAAGAGGAGACTTCATCATATTTTCTGTATTATTTGTGCATGATATAGATGGTTAAAATTTCAGGGCTCAGCTTGTATAAAGGCTAAACATTTCTGGACAGCTGAGTCTGTGCACTGATGCTAGAGGAGTCAGCTAGCTGACTGATCTTTATCTTTTTCATTATCACCCCCAGGAGTAGAATAGGTGCGCCAAGAACAGCAGGAGCTGCTCCTACAGCATCAACTGTCTGCTCATAAACATGTCCAGGACACAGAGTTCTAAGGAAACATCACTGCTGCTATAGTCGTGTAGTCGCCCTGCTATCTCAACAACTAATGCAACAACTTACGACCTTCAGCAGCCCTGGTGCTGTGGAAGAGGAATGCTTAACTGCTGCTTTCTTCTACCACAATGATCTGCTCCTGCACGCAAGTTTGCAGCTGCTGTTTCCTTGGTCTTAACTCCTTTAGTGCGTGTGGTGACCAAAGGCAGTCACACGCACAACTCTCCCTTGTTCAGGTCACAACCATTGGGCAACACCAGGGAGGGCTTTAAATAATCTTCTGGTGCTTTGCACTGGAGGATTTATTTAAAAAAAAAATCCCATATGAAACATAGAATGCCTTCCGCGTCCCGCCACCCCCTTCCACCCATCTGTGAGGTCAGTGTGCCAGGTGGTCTGTTGAAATCACTGTTTTCCCCACCAGAAGATCAGAGGAGCGGGTAAGAATCCTTTCCCCCCTCCAGATGCAGGGAGGCATTGATGGAAAAGGGAGAATGAATTCCCCCTTTCCATCAATGCCTTCCTGCCACCATATTCTGGCCACAGATTGCAGTGCAGCTGCGATCCACGGGGAGGGAATGGCCCTAGGCCCCAGGGGATCTTGTTTGGTGGGGAGTCGGCCACGATACAAGTGGTCAAATCCCTGCCGTGGGGGCTATATCTTTTTTTTAAAATGGTTTTCCCCTGAGGGAACGTGAAACATAAAAAAAAAAGGTGCAAAACAAAATGGCGGGGTCAACCCTCCTGACACAGGTCATCATTTTTTTTCAAACCAAAAAGTTTTCCCCTTGGGTGATCGCGTCCCCGTTTCCCCCATGGGATAAAAAAAAACGCAAAACAAAATGGCAGGGTCGGCCCTCTTGACTGGGCCACCCCCCTAAGGGGGCTTTTTTTTTATACATGTGTGGTTTCCTTTGAGGTCACGATCAGTCCCCAGGAAACCACACATATATTTAAAAAGTGGTATATAAAGCGAGAGAGAGACTGACATTTTTTCTCTCTATATATATCTATATATTAAGAGAGAGAGAAATCTCTTTCTCTCTCGATCTATCTATCTATCTATCTATCTATCTATCTATCTATCTATCTATCTATCTATCTATCTATCTATCTATCTATCCATATATATATATTTCTTTGTCCTTTGTGGTTTTCAGGGAGCCGCGATCAGCCCCCAAGGAAATCACACGTATAAAAAAGATATAGAAATAGGGTTTCTGGGTGGCTAGGGTATGAACCTAAGCCAGGCAGAACGTACCCACTCTAGTCAGGGCAAGGGGGTTACATGTCCAAGATAAACCCTGCTCACCCCTTAGTAGCTTGGCATGAGCAGTCAAACCTAACCCAGAGGCAATGTGTAAAGCAATTGCACAACACACTCAATATAGGTGACGCACTACACACACCACAAAAGGAAATAAAACACAGCGTTATATTAAAAATAAACTGTATTGCACAAAACATAATTAGACCAAACACAACATGTCAGTAATACCCTGCTACCCAAGCAGTTGTCAGAACGTTACACAGGATTGTTACTCTGCAGAAATCCTCAGTAGTCACATATAACACACAGGTTACTCATTATTCTGCAACATAAGCAGTAGCCAGGAAAACATTACTAAAGAAATGCACTTGTCGTAAACCCATCATAAATACCCATACCAGGAACATAAGAAAACTAATGACAAGTCATGAAAAGATATTAGCATAGAATGCCCCTAAAAGGAACATTACAAAAACATATGGCACAACATCAAAGAAAAAGGTTAGCATACAATGCCCACTATGCCCATAAAAGTAACATTAGAAAAGTATATGGCTCATCATATGGCAAGTTAGTCTAAACACAGTTTAGCATAATTTTCCATTCAAAGTACCTGTTTTTATTATATATGGGAGGCACCTCTTGTGCCACAAGGAAAGACAAGGAGGCCCCTGGCACTCCTCCATGCCAAACAGGGGCCACTCTGGTGATTGGGGGGAGAGGGGCGGCATGCACCCCATCTGTTTCTTATATCAGGGACCCTCCTGGGGCCTACACCCTAAATGGGCACCTACAATCTCTGTGGCTCCCGGGTCACAACTGGCCCTCCCGGGGCGGGGTCAAAGCCAAAACCCCAAAGAGGGGCAAAAGGAAGGGGCCCAGTGGTGCGGGGGGGCTCTGATGAGGCTTCGGCCCCACCTGTGGCTCCTATATCCCTGACGGGGACCAATGGGTGCGAGAGCTATAGAGCAGCCCACCCGGGCCACAGCGGTGAGCAGGCCAAAGTCGAGGTCTTTAAGTTCTCTGGGTGCGGTTCGCCCCGGGGGCACCGCTAGGAGCGTGCCTGGTCCCGGTTCTTTTTCTGTGTGTCCCAGAGGCACTTCTAAGAGCGTGCTTTCAATGCGCTTGGGAATTTCAGGATGCCCGGGTTGCGGGGGTGATTTTGACACGTCGGCAATCGCTTTCAAAGCACAGAGGGGCAGAAAAATAAAGTGCATCCAACGTGCTGAAATAGACCAAATGTAAGCTCTCTCCAGGTGCTTTGACAGGATCACATCCAGCACTCTTCTATGCGCTATGCAGACAGTTTCAGGAGTCAGGGACCACAGCACCCAGCCCCTGGGAGACACCAAAAGATGGAGCGCAGGGCCCAGCAGCAGGCCAGCACAAAGAGAATGCAGGCACTAGCAGTTCCCCCAGTTCCTCCAAGTGACCAAAAAGGTCACAGGTCAGCACAGCAGCTGCAGTCCAATGCGGTTCCTGGTGAGTCCCTCCAGCATCATTCCATGTCCAGTTATAAGCATGTTTGAAGTCCAAAGTGTCTCCAAATTGTTGGGAAATATCCCTTGTACTTATACTCAGTTTTGCAAGGGTATAACAAAGACGGGGAGAGGAGGTTCCAGACATTTACAACTGGTTCTGGGAGTGTCCCCTCTCTCCTCTAGCACAGGCTCCAAACATCAGTTGATGGTAAAAGAGGCATTTGTGTGAGGCCAGGGCACAGCCTTTACAAGTGCAAGTGTGCTCTGCCTCCCCCTTCTGTCAGCCCAGGAAGACCATTCAAAATGCAGATGCCCCTCTGTAACACCTCCACCCTCCCTGTGTATAGGCTGACTGAAAAGTATGTACAAAGCCCAACTATCAGTCTGCCCAGACGTGGATTAGAGTCAAGCTGGAAAACACCAGAGTCATGAGCACAGAGAAATGCTCACTTTTTAAGTGGCATTTTTGTAATTATAAGAAAAAATCCACGTACACCAGTAAGCAGCATTTCTCACTACCATTACAACCATACCAAACATGCCTACACTATCCCTCATAAATCTGACAACACCCCTAGACATAATGCGGGACATGCAATCCTATGAGAAGGCAGCACTCATAGCAGTGGAGAACCAAAAAGGCTGTTTGTCACTACCAGGACAGGCGACGCTACCAGGCACATGTCCTGCCTTCTACATACATAGCATCCTGACCATTGGGCTAGCTAAAGCCTACCTTAGGGGTGACTTACATGTAGTAAAAGGGAAGTTCTGGGCTTGACAAGTAGATTTAGATGCCAGGTCCCTGTGGCACTAAACTGCGCACGCAGGCCTTGCGCTAGCAGGCCTGAGACAGGTTTGAAAGGCTACTTCTGAGAGTGGTGCAAGCTGCACTGCAGGCCCAGTATTTGCATTTAATTTACAGGCCCTGGGTATAGGGATACCACTGTACATCAGGACTTACACTTAAATTAAATGTGCCAACCTGGTATAAGCCAATCATACCAAGTTTACAAGGGAGAGCACATGTACTTTAGCACTGATTAGCGGTGAGAAAGTGACCAAAGTCAGCCAAAAAGGGTCAGAAAAATTAGGAGGAGAAGGCAAAACGTTTGGGGAATGACCCTGTAGAAAGGGCCAGGTTCAATATATATAAAGAGAGGAAAGACACTCTCTCTCTCTCTCTCTCTCTATATATATATATATATATATATATATACAGTATATATATATATATATATAATGTCAAGAACACTCTTGTGATTATGTTCCTGCTAGAGGAAGATGTCGGACGTTTGTATAGCGGCAGTTTTCACACCATAAAGTATCGCAGAAGGTTTATATGCCTGCTGCAAAGAACAGATATGTATTTTACATGAATAGCTGAGTGGATAAGTAAAGCCAGCCGTTACCTGTGCTTTAAAACAAATCAAATGTATGTGCAAAGGGGGCTATGGAGAGATGAAGGCCACTTTTGCTGGGTGGTAGTGAGGGAATCCGAGGAAGAGGTCATGGGAGGGAGAGACCCCAAAAAAGAATGTCACACTGGGCACCACCAGCGCTAAAGGCTGTATGTGGCAAGGTGAAGTAATTGTGTCTTTTTTGTTTTCATCGGTGTCTTCAGAGAACCTGCTGAGGGAAGAAGCAAAGGTAAGGTGGCTGACATTTACTGTTGCACACATCTCACACACACACACCAACCCACCAGCAATTTTGTGACCATACCTGCCTTCTACGTAGGCTAGTGTTTTAGAGGGATGGACAGTTTAGCCAGTAGCAGAGATGACTTCTCATTGGATGACTGCTGCTCAAGTCCTAACTCAGATTATGGAGGACAGCTCTGAGGCAGGATCAGAGACTGAGACAGCAGATACTCAGGCAGCATCTGAGGAGAGGACATTGGTACAGAATCTAGGAATACATTTTTGGTTGGCAGAGTCCCATCCTTCTTAGGGAGACAATGAGGATATTCATTCTGTCCCTTCACAAGCACAGTCTGTGCAGCGGGACAACAGCAGGTTAGCCCAACCCAGTGTGCGCTGCAGGAAGCTTAGACAGAGAGCTCTCTTGGCAGCTTCCCAATTTAGTTCAGCCCCAAATTCCACCTTTTACTGGTGACGCTGGATGTAAATTCGAAACTGCCAACTTTTTGCCAACTGACTATGTTTATCTCCTTTTTAATGTTGACTTCCTTCAGCAAATTGAGCAGCAAACAAATTTGCGTGCAGAACAATTTCTAAGGGAGCATGGAGGCACTCTAGGGCCCCATTCTAGGGCATGCCAGTGGACTCCCACTTTGCTGGTGTAGTTGAAGATATTTTTAGTGCAGAAACCTACCTTGCAGTGCTACTGGACAACTCGCACGGTTTGGATAACCCCCATCTTGGCACCATATATCAGCATAGATCATTTTTTGCTATTGCAGCACATACTTATTTCAATGACAGTTCCGTTACATTGCCCCGGGACAATCCAGACCATGGCAGGTTGTTCAAAATTTGGCCTGTCGTGGAGCATTTGTCTGCCAGATTTCCAGAGATCTATATTCTTGGAAAATATATAGCAGGTGATGAGTCCTTGATCCTGTACAAAGGGCAGCTGCTGTAAAGGCAGTACATTGTGAGGAAAAGAGCTTGCTATGACATAAAGCCGTACATGCTGTGTGAGAGCTCTACTGGCTATGTGTACAGCTTGAGAGTGTATACAGGAAATAACTCCATGTCAAATCCTGTAGGTTGCCCTCCCACACTAGGGGTCACACAAAAGATTTTATGGCAGCTTGTCCAGCCACTCCTTCACAAAGGTTATCAACTTTATGTGGACAATTTCTATACATGAGTTCAGTGAGCTCTACAAAGCTGGCCCTGTGGCCTGTGGTACAGTACGTTGTTGACACAAAGGATTCCCGCAGGAGCTCGTTTGCAAGGAGTCATGACACTTGCAATTGGTACAAGAAACTGTTTACCCACCTGATCCAGATGGCAACATACAATGTTTATGTTGTTTATCATCAGACAACCACAGGAAGACTCATGTCTTTCCTTGACTTTCAGATGTCTGTGATTGAAAGCCTCACTGCTGCTACAAAAACAGTAGCCTCTAATTCATATGTTCTGAAGGATGTAACAAGGTTGCAGGAGCAACACTTTGCTGATCGTATTGCTAAAACACCCAAAAAGGATCCACCATGTTGTTGATGTAAAGTGTGCTTGAAGCAGGGAAAGAGGCAGGAAAGTCATTAATACTGTCCCCAGTGCCCATCTCAGCCAAACTTGTGTTTTCCTACTTGCTTTACGCTGTTTCATACTAAAGCAAACTTCTGGGAAATTGACTGAGGTGGAACCACTGTTGAGTAAACCTTTCAATGGCTGTGCATGGATACCTAATGTCCATGGGCTACTACTTCTTTAGGCAAACAGCCACAGAATTTTAGTTCACCTACTTCAGGGAATCGTGGACTTCCTTATGGCTTGCTCAAAACCTTTATTTGCAGACAGAATGTGGCAGATGTTCTCTTCAGTGATTGACATGCATTATAGTCCCCACACTGCACATACTAGTGGACAGAACATATGCCACATTGTCGCGGAGTACCCTGTGTGGGAAAAAGGTTAAAGGTGTGACTGAATTTTGAAGTGCTTGTTAGGGATCTTATGTATGCTTCAAAAGGACCAGACTGATTGCCAACGAGAACCAGAGTAAGTGTAATAAGTCAAAAAAATGTCTTTTGGGACACATTCATCAACATTTCTACTTGTTTGAAAGCGTGCAAACTAAATTTGTAGCTTTACTTTCAAAGTAAAAATAAAAGTGCTGATGAATGAGTCCCACAGGATATTTGTTTGGCTTTTTACTAAGAGACCTTAGGCAGTATTCACCATTGTGACTGCCTTCGTTTCAACCGTAGATATGTTTGCTCAGTTCGATGAATAGGCCTCCCAAGGCATACTCGGGCACCCCCAATTTGCATCCACAAACCGGAAGGAGTTGGATTTAGCACAGTAAGTGAGCTGATGATGCACGGAAGACATGTTTTCTTGAGCTTCAGGAAGCTAGGGATGGAAGGCATTAGTATATGGTCACTAGGCAATTATACAGGTTTAATCTGGACTCTGATGAGGGCAGAAATATGAACTGGTAAGACAAGCTTATGGTAAGTGTGCTTTCCCAGGAATATTGCATAGGTAGAAGGCAGATAGTAAAGGTAGTACAGATACACATCATCTACACCTATGGATTCAAACCCATTGGTGCTGCGCTGGCACTGAATCACCATGACACATGTGGGTCAGTATTTGATCTGCTTGCCATGTTAATCCTCTGTCACAACTTAGTAGATGTTCAGTTTGCTGTATTCTAAGTCCATTACAGTCACAGCACTGCACATAACGGTGGCAGGGACATATGATATGTTCTCACGGACTACCTTGTGTGCCAAACACTACCCTTCTACATAGTTTATGATGTTCTATTTAGGGAACTTTGTGAAAATTCCCTTAGCTATCGATATGCTCACTTAGTTTGATGAATGGGCCTCACAGGGCATCTTCGGACAACCCCAGCTTGCATCAACAAACTGGAAGGAGTTGGATTTAACACAGTGAGTGTGCTGAAGGTGCATGAAAGATATGTCTTCCTGATCCTCATGTGGCTGTCATGGGAGCCATTAGTAAAGGTTCCTTACACATACATTTGGTAATGTTCAGGAAGAAGGAGGTGGTTACTTGACAAGTGGTATGATGTAGTCAAACTTATTCTGTCCTGTGGCTTATAAATGTGATGGGCCCTCGTCTGGCAGCGATATGTTGATGTGAGTGCAATGATCGGTTGGAATGGGCCCGTGCCCGGTGGTATGAAAGTGTTGTGTGTTATGTGTGAATGGCGTGTGAATGGACCATAAAGAGGCTTTATTGCTCACCTTTAGAAGGCTTGGTTTCAATGTTCAGATACTTTGATAAGTATTTATGCTTTGAAACCAGAATTTCTGGAGGTGCTAAAACCAACCAGTGTGAGTGGTGGATTAACTTTAACATACAAGTACCAGGGAAGTCCAAGGGTGTAGAACTTGCGTAGCTCTCAACAGTTTTTCTTCATCCAGAATCCCCTGCAAATCACAAACTATGCTTAAAAACAGATTTTCCTTGCATTTCCATGACGGAATGTCCTGCAGGCCGCCACAAATGTCGTACTACCCAGAGTTCCCCTAAGTCTCTTGAGAAAAACATTGCCTCGCTTGCATGGGTGGGCAAGAGGCCGTAACAGGGAAGGGCCCAAAACATATTGTGGAGACAACAAAACTTTCTATCACAAAACAACCTGGTTTTGTAAGGTAGGCATCTGCGTTTTTGGTCCGGAGCTCGGAGGCCATATAGGGAAACCTACCAAAGCTAGACATTTCTGAAAACTGAATTCCTGGGGAGTCCACGGAGGTATGGCTTTTGTGGATCCCCCAAAGTTTTCTTGCCCAGAATACCCTGCAAAGGTGAAACGTTGAATTACAAACACTGTTTTTCCTTGCATTTTTGTCACATAAGCTACAGTAATGTACAGGGATCCACAAACTTCCTACTACCCACTTAACTCACGTGTCCTTATAAAACACGCTACCCCGCTTGTGTTCCTGTGTCTGGTGCCCATGTCAGGAATGGATCACCCCGGGTCAAGTTTAGCTCTCATGCTAAGATTATCATTGACCTTTGTGTTATCCATTCCTGTCATTGGTACTAGGCCCGGGCACACCACTGGGGTAGTGGTTTTTTCAGGGCAAGTTGTGGAATGCTGCGTGGTAAGAAGTTTGTGGATCCCTGCATATTGCCGTAGGTTACCTCACAGAAATGCAAGGAAAATAGTGTTTTAATTCAATGTTTTACATTTACAGGGTATTCTGGGTAAAAAAACTTTGAGGAATCCACGCAAGTAATACCTCCCTGGACTTCCCTTGATGTCGACTTTTCAAAAATGTCTGGGTTTGATACGTTTCCCTAAATGGTTCCCGATCCCAGGACTAATTAGTACAACTCACCTTAGTTATCATTATTGCCACAATACGTTTTGGACCCTTTCTTGTCATGGGCACCAGGCCTACCCACATAAGTGAGGTACCATTTTTATTTGGAGACTTGGAGGTATGCTGGGTGGAAGGAAGTTTGTGGATTCCCTCAGACTGCAGAACTTTGCAGCACCGAAATGTAAGGAAAATGTGATTTTTAGACAAATTTCAAAGTTTGTAAAGGGTGACAGAACCTCGTGAGAGCCCCACAAGTCACCCCATCCTGGATGACCCTAGGTGTTTAGTTTTCAAAAATGTACAAGTTTGCTAGGTTTCTCTAAGTGCCAGATGAGCTACAGCCCAAAATCCACAGCTAGTCACTTTTCAAATAACTCATCTATATTCAGCGTGAAAATGTGATGTTTCCACATTGAGTTTTGGGGCATTTCCTGTTGGAGGCAGTAGGCCTCCCCACACAAGTGAGGTACCATTTTAATTGGGAGACTTCGGGGAATGCCGGGTGGAAGGAAGTTTGTGGCCCGCCTTAGGTTCCAGAACTGCACATCACCAAAATTTGAGGAAAATTAGTTTTTTAGACAACTTTGGAGGTTTGCAAAGGATTCAGGGTGACAGACCCTGGTGAAAGACCCACAGGTCACATTATCCTGGATTCCCCTGGTTGTCTAGTTTTTAAAATGTACAGGTTTGCTTGGTTTCCCTAAGTGCTGGTTGAGCTGGAGCCCAAAATCCACAGCTAGGCACTTTGCAGAAAAAAAGTCAGTTTTCAGCATGAAAATGTGATATATTCACATTGTGTTTTGGGGTATTTTCTGTGGCGGGCACTAGGCCTGCTCGCACAAGTGAGGTACATTTTATTCAGGAGCCTTGAGGGAATGCTGGGTGGGAGGAAATGTGTGGCTCCCCTCAGATTGCAGAACTTTCCATCACTGAAATGTGAGGGAAAAGTGTTTCGTAGCCACATGTTGAGGGTTGCAAAGTATTCTGTGTGACAGAACCTATTAAGAGACCCACAATTCACCCCATCCTGGATTTTCATATTTGTCTAGTCTTCAAAAATACACAGGTTTGCTAGGTTTCCCAACCTGCCAGCTGAGCTAGAACGAAAAATTTACAGTAAGGCACTTTGCAAAAACACATCAGTTTTTGGTGACAAATGTGATGCGTCCACGTTGCGTTTTAGGGTGTTTCCTGTCACTGGCACGAGGCCTACCCACTTAAGTAAGGTACCATTTTTATTGAGTGACTTGTGAAACACAAAATAGAAGGACAAGTGTTATTGTCTATTGCTGTTCTCTACATTTGTGCCTATCAAATGTGTGTGTTACATATAAGTCATTTTGAGAAATGCGCTGTAATTTGCATGCTGGTATGGGTACCCCCGAACTCGAAGATGTGCAAATAACCACTGCCCCTAAACTCCACATCTTGAGCCCATTTCAGAAATACATTGGTTTCCTTGATACCTATATTCACTCTTTATATTTTACCAAATGAATTGCTTTATACCCGGTATACAATGAAAACCCATTACATGGTGCAGCTTATTTATTGGCTCTGGGTACCTTTGGTTTTTGATGAACCTACAAGCCCTATATATCCCCGCAACTAGAAGGGTCCAGCAGATGTAATGATATGTTGCTTCAAAAAATCTACCATGGTTAGAAAAAACTACAGAAGAATAGGTAGACAGCAATGGCTGTTTTTTATTTCAACTCAATTTCGATGTGTTTTTTCATTTAAACTTTCTATTGGAAAACTTTGAAGAATCAACACAAATGAGTCTTTCCTGAATTCAGAATTTTGTCTACTTTTCAGAATGTATAACTTTCCAGGATCCACCATTGGTTTCATACCCATTTCTGTCACTAACTGAAAGGAGGTTGAATGCACAAAACACAGGAAAAATGGGAAATGTCTTTGTAAAATGCCAAAACAGAGTTGAAATATTTGTTTTTCTGATTCTAGTCTACGTGTTCCTAAAAGCTGCAAAAATTGTGATTTTAGTACTGCAAACCCTTGATTGATGCCATTTTCAGAGAAAAAATAGATGCTATATTCTGCATCACTTTTTCCCATTTTTCCCAAAACCCCCAAATTTTAGCTTTATTTTGGCTAATTTCTCAGTGAAATCAACAAACCCTGGATTCTTTTAGAATCTCCAGGATGTTGGAAAAAATGACACTAATTTGGCGTGGATAGTTTATGTGGAAACAATTTATGGAACCATAATTGTGAACTACCGCAAACAGACAAAAAATGGTTCAGGACTGGGCAGGAAAAGGCCCAGCAGCTAACGGGTTAACAACACACAAGTGACTGTTGTTTTCACTCTGCTTGCGTTTCAAAAGCAGCAGTTGCAAACAGTCTCTTGAGTGAAGAGTGCACGCTTTACAATCAAGTTTGCGCACTCGGGGAAGTCATTTTTCTGCATGTGTGCACCTGATAGGGAACACTGTTCCCTCTATTCTTTCCCTCTGTGTGTAGGAATAACTGGTCTCTGTGCACTGCACCCAAGGTTACATGCACTGAAGACATACAAGCAAGCACAGCAAGTAAGCTACCAAATGTAGTGGCATTTACCACTTGAAACATTTTGATAGAGACTGGGAAAACTACCTTTAGAGCGTCAAACATGTGTGCCCACACAGCCACAGTTCAGAAAAAGAGCTTACCTGAAGAGGAACAAACATGATTACAAGTAAAGTACTTATGAACGATGGAAGTGGGGTGGTCTTGAAGACAAGAATACAAGAGAGGGAATACAAGAGAGGAAGATAGTGAATATGATATCCTGACAGGCTGAATTGTCTCAGGGGAAGGCTGAACAAAAGTAGCAGAAGGGGAAGAAGGTGGGAGTAATCTAAGGGTGGAAGATAATAAAGGGAATATGAAGGTACCTTCAAGGGCTGGAACATACCTGAAGTTTATAAAGGAAAAGGTTTCTTTAGGGGCGTAAATGAGACCAGAAGGGGAGTAACCAGAGAGTACCTGTGGCGGAATGAGTGAGGGTGCCTGAGAAGGTTGGAGATGAGAGAGAGCATTTGATGGAGGTGGATACCTAAACACCTACAGATCCCTGTTTTCACAGGGTAAGGGTCAGCAAGGGGTACTAGAGTAAGGATTTGCATTAGACACAATAGGCAGAGACACAATGTGCCAGTGGAGATGAATAAAACCATTTCCTTAATAATAAAGACCTCCTAAAATCTATGCTACATCCTTGGAGTGACAGAGGAGGGCAACTGTGATTTTCCCATTATTTGCTGTTTTCCACTGCTAACACAAATGCCATAATTAGAAATTTTTAATGAATGTTTACGTATTTTGAATAATGACCTATATAGAAAAATGAATAACGTAGAAAAATAACGTGAACGCTTAAGAATGTGACCTCCGAGAATGTCCACCAGTGTTCACCAAATGTACTAAAATATATAATTAGTACACCTGAAATATTGAAAATGTATTCGATTGATGTAGGAATATGTCATACTAAAGGATATGAATTATGTTATTGCTTATTAATTGCAGGCCTGAACTTGGCGAGTGCTTTGGCCTAGTTTTTACAAGGCCTCATGTAGAAGTTGTATTCCTTAGCAAAACGCTGGCAGAGTGAACTAACTATGAAATGCTCATTGTTTTAATAAAATGCTTAGCAGAAGCTTTCTATGGGAACCGACGAACAGGAGATGAGGTCTCTGGTAAAGTAACTAAATGTGTGAAAAATGTGCAAAGGGTTCTTTCCCAGGACACGAACAATGAAGTCACAGACTGGAGACGAAGATGCAACAAAATTGATACCTGACGATGATGAGAGCATCGTAAAGCAGACCAATCAACGACATGTGAACTGTGAAATATTAGAACTCATAGATTTGGTAAAGGGACATTATTGGGCAGAGTAATAATGTACGATTAATTGACCAATTGGAAATTGGGGGATGGTTTGGGGAACTTTGATATAACAATGTGACAGAGGAAACCAGATTCAGATTAGACCTTATTCAGACTTATTCTGATTTGTGAGGCGATTATTGACAGAAGAAGAGATTCTAGATTCTGACATTTGGCTCATACTCTTTGACTGAGAGCCTGATGGGTTGCTGATCGACTGATGACCTGAGGACAAAGACTGATTCTGCTTGCTTACCCATACCGTGAATAGGTAGATATGCCAATGACTGAATTGCATTTTTATGCCATTTCTTTCTAGGTACCAACTGCGCTGACTTAATACTTTACCTTAGATAGATGTTTTCCAAATTTGTGTTCTAAATTGTTTTGCATGAAGCCCTTCATGCTGATGCTAATCTGTGTTATTTGATGTTACTCACATGAAGCCTGACCAAATTAGATAGACAAATGGTTGACGGACTATTTTGCTGAACTTGATGGATGTCATAGTTTTGCTGAATTGGGTTTTACTAATGTTATGTGTTGATGCCTTAGAATGTATTTTGACTCAAGCTTTGATTAGATCACGCTTTTTGCAGCGTGTTGATTAACAAGCGTATTACATTATGTTTTCTATTTGAGTTGATTAATTAAGATTCCGGACTTCGCATTGTTAAGAAAAGGGAAATTAACTAACTAAACTTATAATCAAGGTGTGGTTATTCATTGCTGAAGAGTCCGTGTGTGCATGAATCATTGACTCCATTGATTGTTGATTTGACTAATGGTTATTGATTATTGTGTATTGATTATTGACATGCCAACAGTTATGGTAGCAGAATGATGGTTTGTTTCTATAGGGGCTTGCAATGGGTGTTTGATACAAAGTGACGAGTGTTGACAGTTGTGCTAGGAGACTGATGGGCAGGTGTTCCTAGTTATGGTAATAGTTTAGAGATTGATCCATTCAAGAATTCAGTATATTGAAATTTGGATTTGATTTTCAAAATGGCATTTGTAGAGAGAATGATGTTCCCTTAATCTCAGAAACTACTTTCCTAGATCCTGGATCCTGCTAGAAGTGCTGGGTATGTTCCCGGCCCTCCAGTGATAGATTGAGAGGGATAGGTTGCGCTTGCACGTCTTGTGCAAATCACAGGTGAATTGTGACGTATGTGAGGGAATTTAGGGAGTCTGCGTACTCCAGACGAAGTTTTAGTAGAAGTGTGTGTACTCTGCAGTATGAGAGTAGGGAAATCATAGAACTTCACATGTGTGAGGTGCTTTGTGCTAAAACATTGTCCACGTGGTTGTTGATGTACGGGCTCTGCGTGGTCTAAGACTCCAGAGTATATTGAAAAGTGTATGAGACACTTGGTTATATGTTGTAATCTGTTTGATTTAGTAGGTTGATTGGGCGTGGTCAACGAGTCAGTGATTATGTTAAGTGAGCGAGAGGGAAAATTTAGACTGAGATTTGGCAAGTCCTATGTGCACCAGGACAGACCCATTGATCAGTTGAGAGTAAAATTTGCGGGTCGAATTTTGCTTGCAAATCTGGGAGACCGAAAAAGAGGAATACCTGCATGAGCGAAAGGGCCATCGGTGAAAATCAGTAAGGTTTCTGAAGTGATTGTGTTACCTTCCTATAGTAAACAAGCAGATTTATTTTTGGTAATTGGTTCTTGGTTAGCGCTCGCAATAATTTGCATTCGTTTTGTGTAAATTTGGAGTATAGGAGGATGAGCCGTAAGACTTTGTCAGCCGCAGTGTCTGTGAGTGTGACGTCATTGGAGCCATGCTGGGATAGGTCAGTTACTGAAAAGGGTCGCGCACGGATTGGCAGCCGTCCATGAGAGGCAATTGGTTGAGAACATGGGTGAAAGGAATCTTGGAAGTAAAAGTAATTTCCCGATCTGAATTTGAATAAACTAAAAGTAGAAAAGATGAAGTTTTTCAAGGCGTTAAAGAGTGCCGTAAAGGGAGATACTTACATTAAATCGAGCGTAGGATAACCTACACCACCAGAGAATACTCCAGCTTACATTTTATTGGAGGAGCGAGGTTTCGCGCCCTGTCTTTGATTCAAGCAGTGGTGCAAGTTGACAAAAAAAACGGAAGCTTAGCGTTTCTGAGAATGGGGGTTGAATTTGCGAATTTTGGAGCAATTGAGGATGGTGGTATATGAATCGAAGCCCCTTCCGAGACCAGCACAGTTTGAAGGATTAGCCGTTTGGGAGCTGGTAGCTAGACATCAACAGCAAATGAAATTCGAGCACAGAGTGAGAAAGGTAGAGAAGTCACTGGCAGAGGCAAGATGGGATTGGGAGCAAAAGAAATGGGGCCATATGTACGAACACATTTTCCCATAGACACAGAATGGGCAAAACTGCTTGCTACATCTGGCCCATGGAGAGCAGTGACATTGCAGGATGTTAAGTTGTTTCCAGCAATTACGCAGGAAGATGAGACAGAAGGAAAGAACACAGCAAGAAAGTCTAAAAAAAGTTCATCTGAAAGTGAGGAAGCAAGAAAGTCTTTTATAGTGGAAGAAGACTCTGATACTGAAGACCTTGTTACACAGATACTGAGATATCTACCACCACCGTGTGCGGTGCATGATGATGGCAAAGTATTAGTGCTGATCAGTGGCGGCCAGCAGCTTTAGGAGGGAGGGAAGCAGGTGGGAAGCACATACATACTCATTCTTTCACACACACACGCATGCAGATCCATTAACAACACTCATAACATTCAAACATGCACACACGCACCAAACATTCATTTTAAAAGATCACACCCACACACACTTACCTTCAGCCTCGGAGGTCCCTGAAGGGTTGGGACTGCTGCCATCCCTCATTGGCTGACCTTGGGTCAGCCAATGAGGGAAGGCAGCAGTCCTAGCCTTGTCAGAGAGTGGGATGGGGTCAGTGGGACTGCTGACCCCACCCCACTCTGTGACGAAGTGTCACTGATTGACACTTGCCCTGGGCACTTCAGGGCTTAAACCTGAAGTGCCCAGGTCGAAGTCAATGTGTGACGCTTTCCTCATCACCCAGGGGAGGGCCTTGCGGCACCTTTGCTGAGCCGAGGAGGTCATGCCCATAGGAGCTTTGACCTCCTCAGCCCAGCAAAGCTCAGCTCAGACAGCCAGGAGTCTGCGCAAATCACGCATGTCTGCTCCTGGCTGGCTGCCCTGAACATGAAGAGTGTCTGTCAGGCTGACCTTTGTTCAGCCTGACAGACACTCTTCATGAGGGGAAAAAGGTGGGGGATGTGGCCTCTCCGCCCTAAAGGACAGGCCGCGCCTAGTGCTGATCCAGCAGCCCCAGCACAGGCAATGGAGACAGTGAGTTTGACCCAGGTTAAAACTAGCCAGACACAGGGTGTAGTGCAAGGACCTAGGGGCATCTTTATACTCTGTCTGCGCCGAATGTGTGTCAAAAATGTTGACGCACATTCAGCGCAAACCTTGTACCATATTTATACTATGACGCCCCATCCCACGAATGCCAACATTTCGCTGTGTGCGTCATTTTCTGGATGTGGGAAACCGCCTTGCGTTAATGACATGCAAGGTAGGCGTTCCCATCCAAAAAATGACTTAAACACCTGTGTGCCATATTTATGGTACCGTGCAAAAATCCTGCACGGCCAAGAGGCGGAGTCGGAAAATGACGCACAGCCCGATGTGTATCAAAAAATAACACCGGGGTCAGGGCAAGCACTAAAATGGGGCAAACACACCACTACTTACGAAAAACACACAGAAGCAACAGCAGAGCTCCAAAAAGAAGACATGGAGGTGCCATTCATCCAGCATGCACAAAGACGCAGAGCACAGGACCAACACCAGCAGTTTCCACAACACCAGCAGGGACCCCAAAGGCAACGCAGAAGGCAGGAGAGGATATTCCGGACCAGGACAACCCTTCTGGGACTCTGGCAACACAACATCATCCAGAGGTAGAGACTCAACTGGCAAGCCATTCAGCAGCTGCTGCGCAACATTGAGCCAAAGTTGGCACCCAGCTTGCAGACACCCCACACCATTCCACCAGAGACCAAGCTGCTAGCTGTCCTCCACATGTTGGCAAGTGGCTTGTTTCAAACCACTGGTGCCCTGGTTGTCGGAATCTCACAGCTCTAATTCTCTACCTTCCTACCCAAGGTATTGGATGCCCTCATCCCCCTAACACCCCACCACAACAGCTTCCCCAACACACAGCTGAAGCAGCAGGAGACAAAACAGGGCTTCTACCAAATCAACGGCTTCCCACACGTGTTTGGTGCCATTGACTGCACACATGTACGCATTGTGCCACCTGCTGCAACCCAACATCTATACCGCAACAGGAAGCACACACACTCCATCAGTGTGCAGGCCACTGTCGATCACCGGGGATTGATCACCAACATCGTGGAAAAGTATCCTGGGAGTGTACCTGATTCATTCATCTTCCGCCACTGCAGCATTAATCAACACTTCCAGGATGGAAGATGTGGAAATGGCCTACTTGTTGGTAAGTACAGAAACCTACTTATATACACACAGCACAGCAACCCTGTAGGACACACATACACCACTACATTGACACATGGCCAGGAAGACACTCAGGTTGTGACACTGCTACTCATGTGTGATATCCTCACCCAATGGGATACACACCTATGGACAAATGACAGATGCAAATAACAACAGATGCCACTCCACAGACTCAAGGGAGCAATTTAAAACAGCACAATGACAATGACATGGCCTTAACTGGCAGTCCAACCTGGAACTTCACACACACTGTAAATGACATATATTCTGTCCATTTCACATTTGAAGGGCAAAATCAGTGGACCACTGCTATGAGACGCATGCATGTTGGCAACATGGATTCATTGCAGTATATGGCACACAACAAAGACACAATCATTCAATAGGGGAAAAAAAGACCTCATACATGAGGCAGTGGATGTGCTATTGCATTGGTAACAGGAATGTGTGACCAGACCCTTGACAGCAGTAAGTGTGACATCAGCTTTCTTTGTAAGGAGTATGTGTGACAAGAAGTCCATGTAAGCAGCAAATGGATAGCACGAGTGCCCCAGGTATGACTAGCCTTGCTCACTAGACATCCCTTGCACATGCCATCCTAGGTCATAAGTTCTGCCACTGCCATGTTTTCTGTATCTCCCCACCCTTCTCTAGGGGCCCTGGAAATTGACTATTTGTACCCAGATAATCCTTCATCTACACACACCCAGACTCACATTCTGACTCCAGTGTGCTTCCCTCTTTAGTATGGCATGCCATAGTCATAGTTCATCTGTCTGCATGGACTTCTGGTCAGATAATGCACTGCCTGGTAGTCTGTAGGACCTGTAATCACCTGTCCATTGCTTCCCATTTGAAAGGTACTGTTGGCCCTCTGAACTTGATTCTCACCTACAGGACTTGTGAGAGACTGAAGCTGCACACACCTGTGAGCACCTCCATGCATACCAGCCATTTGAACATGCACTGCCCTTACTGCTGCCTGGAATGGCATAGAAGCTGCCATTATATGTATATACCTCTTATGCATTGCCGTATAAATCACTTGTGTAACACAGGCCTTGGGTTATTGTGTAACATTGCAGCATACAGGACAAATACAGTTTTCATTTTCCATAGTGTTGTTCCTGCTTTGACCAGTCTCAGTCTGCTCACTGTGTATTTGCCTTGTTCATTTTTGTTCCTGACTGACCCTGCATCCTGTTAGCCTGACTGGTTCCTGGCTTTGCATTACCATAAAGGTTCCTCGTGGCTACATTTGTCTTATAGTTACTTTCCATGCCCTCACTTTCCTCCTGGGGTATTCTGTCAGGTAGGTCTACAATGAATACTCATATACATTGTATAGCATAATCAGTTTACTTATCGTATCATGGGGTGGGACGTGTCTTCAAATAGCCTAATCACAGCCCATCCCTTGTCTGGGTTTCATGTATGCATGACTGACAAATAGTGACAGTGTACCATGGCTGCATGCATGGATTGGGTATGGTGCCTCCATCACAACAAACAACGTTTGATAATTTGCATGAAATATCAACACATGTTTGTACTCTGACTGTCCACACACTGATTCACATCGGCCCCAACATATTGACGGCGCTTGTGTGGTGAATAGCTGTGAGATTAATCAGCACAGAGGAACTGATAATCCTGGCTCCATGGGGATTTTAGAGGCCACCCTGTATACAAATGTTGTGAGGTAACCCGCCGGTTTTAAACTACTGATCCATTGACTTTGTGAGCACACCAAGGTTGCCCTGTTGTCAGTCTCATAAAACTTCTGCAGTGCCATAGATGGACTATCCCCATGTGTGTTCTCAATTCCTCTTTGGCTTTCGTTCAATTCAGCTGTGAAGGATGCTTTGTTAATGCAGGGAATGGCTCCACAGACTCATGACTAGACCTGCACGTAACTGTGACAACATGGACCCCAATAATGACAAGTGCTACACATGGCCCCACACACTTGAACTGGACACCTTTGTGCAATTACCCACTTGAAATATGTGAACACGTGCTGCTTGGTCTGCTGGTCCTCCACTGCCACAAGAGAAACATAGGTCATTTATATTACTCAAACTGTGGAGTGACATTACATTAGTGGATTTGTTTTGGGACTCTGTGTCACAAACACCGTACCCATATAACATTTTCAAATGCCTGACTCATGGGTAGTATCGAAACAAGTGACCAGGAAGTGGTATCCAACATTTCAGGACATGTGATGGCTTAGTCTTGGAACATTGCCATGATCAACCGACCTCTATCTATCCTGTGCATGGTTTGTCATGGGAGATGCTTTTGTCCCAAAATTCTGGGAAGTTCACACAGCATTTGTTGCTACTTGTATGACAAACGCATTTCCTTACTCATTTCCACACTGAATAGCATCAGATGCTTATGCACATTGACAACACATGCATACAAGTACATTCATGAAAACACGTCTGGTGATGTTCACACAGTGGGACAACTAACATTGAAATAGCCAATTCACACACATTGGCACACAAGCAATGAGTTACTGTACTAAGTTGTGTATCCTTGCTATCCTCTATTGACGCACAACCTGCTCAAACTGGGTAATAGCAATTTGTATTCCAAAAGTTTGGGGATCTATTGCGTCAGTGAAGAGTGCAGATCTGGTACAACAACTAGAGGATCATGGTCTGCAGTAGTGTGATCTTCCACATGTGCCCACACACTGGAATGCACAATGTAGGTGAAAACAGCCTATCTCTGTACAGTTACAGCTGTCATGTACTATATAATTGTGAGAAATGAACCAAACCCAGTAAAGGACATAAATTTTGACGCATACTCATAAAAAAATACACATATGCATCAAACAATGTTGCATATACGTAGAAAAATGACGCTCACTGCCATGATACATCCATTGGCCCCCAGTGGTAATTCCCACACTTTACCCCATGAAATAGTTTAACAATGAAAATTATTTGGAAATATGGATGCAGGGTAATTTCTAAGCAGGTGCGTCAAAAAGAAATCACGCACAGACTGCAAGTGTTATAATATTGTGACGCATCATAATAAAAACGCACCACATTTGAGGCAGGAAGTGATGTAATAGGATATCCTGTTTACAGAATTGGTACAGTGGGTGTACTTTCACTTTCACTTTGCAGTCTGTGCTTTTTCTTGACAGTGTGGCTGTGTTTGGACTTGTCTCTCTGTAAATATTGTGAATTTGTCTCCTGTGTGCTCTTTATATTGTCTTTTGGTGTTTTCTAAGTGTCTGTGGTATCCTGTGCAAGTGTATTTTTGTAATTTCTGGTCTCTAATTTTGTCTTTGTACTGTTGGCAGTCTTCTGTGGGTAGTTTTAGTTTGGGGATAGTTGGGCTGTTTTAGGGTTATTTACTCTTCATTTCCCTCTCCTCCTTTCCCTTCATATCCTCTGTACCCCTTAATTCTTTTATTATTTCAGTCATGTTGGGTAGGCCACGTCTGGGTAGAATGAGTGAGGAGGAGCTGGGGGGATTAATTTGGCTAGTGTGACACCTCCTCCCATTGATGATCAAAGCAGGTGGCAGGGTGATACACGGGTATTACACAGAGACAAGGAGGCTCCGGTGGTCAAAGGTCCTGTACCATCTGCAACGCGTCTACAACACACCGCGCAACGAACACCAATTAAAGCACCACTGGGCTGACCTTGTTGCCAGGGAGCAAGACCTGCTGGACCACCTGGGGATTGTGATTGGTGGCCCTTTTGGTGAGTACAATTCAGAGTAATGTGCACATTTAAATGCTCTGTAGTGACAGTAGCAGATTTGTTGATATGCTGCAGGCAATGTATTTGGAAATATGGACTGCAAGTTAAACATACAGAGGCCCTGAGTTATACAATAATTGCTACATATCACTGTCATTTGTTGATGCAACAGCTGCACTGAGTTACAAAACACAACTGGAGCCTGTAAATTAGTGCTGCCTTCACGTCAACAGATGATGCAAATGTGGCTCTAACATATGTTTTTGGCATGGTCTGTGAGTGTAACAGGAAAGACATGTTTTTCACTAGATATTTTCAAGAATTAATGTGTCCCCCAATTATTTCAAATACATGTCTGAACTGTATTCTGGCCCGTACGTACCAGGTTCTTTCTAACCTCAGGTAATATCTTAGACTGATAGTTTGACTTGATTGTGCCACAATTAAATTAGGAATTGATGCCAAAGTAATGCACACTGGTTCATATCTAAATGTTTGGTGCTACTTTCCATAGCTGTAGCACATAAAATGAAGCAAATGATACAAATCGAGGGATAACAACTATCCATGGCCGTCTGTTCATTGTACAAGTGTGTTTTACATTGGTCTTGGGCACAATAGCTGGAACAGAGCTAAGGCATTTGTCATCTGTGTTACTCTATAGCCATGTACTTCTCATAAGTTATGGGATCATCATGAGGTACCTTGGGGAATGCATGATCACAATGTATTACGTGCATGATGTCGTGCAAGGGACCCCTGACCAATTCCATCATACATAGAAAGTTCCCTAATACTTTGCTAGTTTTGTTTGGTACACCCCTGCTGATCTAGTGCAGCATATGTTTAATAACAACTTCCCAGTATGGAGGCTATCACAGACATGGGTGTATGCTAAGATCAGAAGACCAGCATTCTTGTGACTGCTGCTATTCCGAAAATTGAAATCTACATCATCATGATTGACACAGTGGTACATTTGCTAAACCATGTGTTAATATGACAGTGGCAGTTTGCTGTATAGCCGCTGATCTATCAACTTGGCAAATGTAAGATGATGAATGTGGCTCACTGTGATTCCCAAAACCCATAATGGGTACACAGGGCAATGAGTGACACATTTCAGGTGCAATGACTACACCTGTGCCCATGCAGTCTGTCATGAATGACTACAATATACACTGTCAGCAAATATCTCCTTGTTGTATCAAAATATTAAAACTGGTCCATCCATGGCTAGCCTCAAACTGTCACCAATTAATGCACAGGATCCCTGCCATTATGGTGTCATAGGGGGCATATGTGGCTCAGGGTACACTGTTAATGTACCATATGTAACCTACACACAACACAGTAAAAGATTGTCCCTTGATGCACAAGCCACAATACCTGGGTGACTGATATTGCAGTGCTCCAGGAAAGTGGCTTTGCATGTCTCTCATTACTACAAATGATGAGAGGAGTACACTCCATAAATGAGTCTGCAACCAATTGATGGAGCATGTTTGTAACCACATGATAGTTAGGGCCACTGCATGTGTGCAGATATGTGTGTATCACTCACTCGATTGACTGGGTCTGTACATGTTTACAGTTTTATGTATGTTGGAGTATCATCATGCCTGAGAGGCTGGACTTTCAGATTTGATGTTACACACAGTCATTTTATTTGAAAGTGTTGTACAGTGCACAGACATTGAGTACATTTCTCCCTTCCATGCTTTACAGGTGGACATGCCCCCTACAGAATCGGAAATGTGGCTAGATTTACGGACCCAGACATATCCAGTAAATGTTGATATTTCAATTCTGTGTTGTGTTTGCAGCTGTCGAGTGATTGACTCCTGTGTGCTGGCCACATAGCAAGGTATGATGTGCTGGTAAATGATTGGATATGTAACTTGACTGGAGTTTCACTTTTTTTCTATCTTTGATTTGGACAATCAGTAGCGTATAGTCATATTTTGGGATTATAGTGCAGCCCTGTAGGCATGGCCATGTGACGAGGGTGACATTTGTTTTTGAAATTTTTATAAATAAAAATTAGCAGAGGCCCATATTCATGATTTAGTCAGCAAGTCAGACCCTGAATCTCACAGAATAGGGATGCCAAAGTCTTACCCACAGACTTGAGCCTCCCTGTTCACTAATGAACATGTTTGACTGTATGTTTGACTTCCTAGCAGCATCTAGCTCCACAAGTAGTGCTACGTGTATGTGGCACTTGAGTACAATGTCGTAGGTGTGCATGCAGCTCATGGCCAGATGTGTGCTTGCATCTCTCTGCTTGTTGTAAGACAGGTATTAGTTGTATTAAATGATGTTGACAATTGTCTGCATTTACAAACATAAATGTGGATGGGATTGTCCAAGGTTTGGGTCTGTCCTAGTTGGACATCCTCCTTACCTGTGGTGGACTGCCCAAACCCATGTACAGCTGTCCAAAGCTTCCTGGGTGTCCTTGATGTTTGAAAGTATGTGTTGCTTGTCCATCCCCCCCCGAGGCACAGGCTTAGGGTTATGAAATGTGTACCTAGTTGTGATGATACAAGTTTAGTACACAGACATGTAAATCTGTAAATCACTTGTCCACTAAAGATTAGCAACTGCATTCCATCCTGGTAATTCCATTTACAAATCACAGATCTTGTGGCCCTTGATTGTCATCCATAAGATAGTCATAAGTTTGCCTGTCACATGTGGGGACTTGCAGCATTTTTTATGTGACTAATGGCTGAACAATGATGCATAGGTCATTTAAGTTGGTACACATCTGTTAGAGCACTTCTGTGCTGTTAGATAGGACATGTGTAGGCTGCGTTGGCTTGTACTTCCTCAGGAAGAATCTGTTTTCTGTATGGTGCTATGGCCTGTTTCAGCTACATTAGATGTATTGTCTGATTCTCATCGTAGCTATATCACACAATGAAGTACCTAATGTTTGGATTTATCTTTTTTAACAGCAGCCAATATGGATGCCATCCATATTCGTGAGTTTCAGCGCCGGGCGATGATTTACCGCCACATTCTGGATGTGGAGTCTGGGTTCCGCAAAACAGCACGGCGTTATTGCCATTAAAGAGCCTCCGGAGTGTGGAGGCCATTTGCCCAAGGGGGCCCTTCGGTGTCCACAACACCTGCCAGCACCAGCACCACCACTACCACCCAGGTAGCACCAAGGATATCAGGCACCACTGCAGGACCATCGACTTCCACTGCTCTAGGACCACTGACAGCAGCACCTGCACTTCCCCCTACAAGCATGCCACCACCAACCGGACACACATCTACAACTGGCACTCAGACCACCCCTGCTGCAGTCATTGACCCTGCAGATTTCAGAGGGATACAACGTGACATGTAACGTATGTTACAGAGACTGAACAGGCTGCAGCAGGAGGTGTCACAAATAAATAAGAGGGTGCATGCCATCAAGAATACCCTGCGGAGGATGAACTTGTGACAATTATACCCTCTGCCATGATTCCCTTCCCTCCCTCCTCTTTCCTGGTTCCTTTAATTAGTGGGTTAAGGGGGCTTAGTGTTAGGTTAGAATAGGCTGTTAGTTTAGTTAGTAGTAGTGGATTGGGGGTATAATATTTTGAAATGTTATTTTATTATGTGTGTGGGTGGGTGGGTGGTTGATTATGTTGGGGTTTTGGTGTTTTAAAAAACAATATATATAAGAATATAAAAATACAAAAAATATAAATATTTGTTTAGTATAAGATAGTATGTGTTTAGGTTACTATATGTTGTCCTCTATGTGTCCCGTCTTATAAGGGGGGTAGGGGTTGATGTTTAGAGTGTTAAGTTAAATGTGATAAGTAAGTTTAGCTTAGGTTAGTTAGGGCCAGTTGTGGGTAATGTGTAGTTAGGATAGGTTAGGTTAGAAAAGGTGTTTGCCCTGGTTTTATTATCCTTTTTTACTGGTAAATAAATATTTAGGTACTCCTTTACAGTATGTGTCATATGCTTGGGGATCAGGGCCTTGGCATGGGTGAACAGTGTCAATTTAGTATTTGCATTTGTGTCCCATCCTGCATCCGAATCCCAATTGAGCTGTCACATTGGCAGCTACACCAGAGCTACTTTGCTAAGAATCTGCCATCCATTGCACCCACCACTCAAGGTTACTATGGATCCCAATGTGTTGTTAATTTTTGATGTATGTTTTCAATCTCACATGCTGTGGGACCAGATTTGGTATTGAGGACACTGTGTTACGTCTGCCTGCAGCCTAATGTTCAAGTGAAGCCTTATGAGGTGAGTGATGGTATATTCCCAAGTAGTATAGTATACATGACTCACACCTATCATTTGTTTCATTGTACGGCCAGGTTACTTATTTGTACGTACACTCATACACATCCATTCCTGCTGTATGGTGTGTATTGAGAAAATTGTGACAAATGTCACATATGTAAAGATTGTCTAGTACAATAATTTGGAGGCAATAATTAGTGTTGTGGCATTTGTAATATGACATGCCTGTCTGATGGCACTTGCACCACACTTAACAATCTGGAACTGATCCAGCTATATGTTGCTGAGACCTAGCATAACTTTGTATAGCATTGGCAAGACACACTACATATGTCAGTATTGGTAGTATGTAAGGTTGATGTTTGGGAATGTTTGCTACATTGGATTGCACTGATAGTCCTAGCAGTGCTCCATGTCCTCTTCTGACTGTGAGGGTGTATTTCACTAGCCGGTGACATATGTCCTCCCCCTCAATGCTGTTGTCTGAGCAGTATAACATTTGGGGCGTTGCATGGTGTCTGTTAGAAATGGGGTTTTTGGTTGGCAGTCAGGTTACCCCCTGTCCAAGCAAAAGCCCTCACTCTAGTCAGGGTAAGTCACACACAATCCAAGATTATCCTGTGCCCACCCTCTGGTAGCTTGGCACGAGCAGTCAGGATTAACTTAGAAGGCAATGTGTAAAGTATTTGTGCAATAAATCATACAATACCACCATATAGCACCACAAAAATACACCACACAGTGTTTAGAAAAATATATAATATTTATCAGGATAATTGTAGGTCAAAAAGAATAAGGTTGCAATGGAAAATTGTAGAAATATCATGGGAAAGTGATATAAAGGGGGTCATTTTGACCCCGGCGGGCGGCGGTCGCCGCCCGCCTGGAGGGAACCGCCATATGGCCGCTCCGCGGTTAAAAGACCGCGGAGGCCATTCTGGCTTTCCCGCTGGGCTGGCGGGCGACTGCCAGAAGGCCGCCCGCCAGCCCAGCGGGAAACCCCTCCCCACGAGGAAGCCGGCTCCGAATGGAGCCGGCGGAGTGGGCATGTGCGACGGGTGCAGTTTGCACCCGTCGCGTATTTCAGTGTCTGCTAGGCAGACACTGAAATACACAGTGGGGCCCTCTTACGGGGGCCCCTGCCGGGCCCATGCCATTGGCATGGGCACGGCAGGGGCCCCCAGGGGCCCCGCGGCACCCCCTACCGCCATCCTGTTCCTGGCGGGCGAACCGCCAGGAACAGGATGGCGGTAGGGAGTGTCAGAATCCCCCATGGCGGCGCAGCAAGCTGCGCCGCCATGGGGGATTCCAAGGGCAGCGGTAAACCATCTGTCGGCGGTGCTCCCGTGGCCAGGGTCTGAATCAGGCCCAAAGTTTCTTAAGTTTTTAGAATATAAACAAAGTCTCTTTCAAGCACAAGTACCTGGTTGGGAGTGGAAAAATCTCCTCAGAGGGCCACAAGAGAAGAGGTGCGTGGAAAAAGGGTGTGTGCGTCGATTTCTCCCTAGCACACACGGACTTGCGTCGTTATTTTCCACGCGGGGAAGTCGGCGTCGTTTTCCGGCGCGCGGACAGTCTCTTTCTGTGGATCGCGGGGATTACCAGATGTCCCGGGTCTGTGCGTGGATTTTCCTGCTTGTTCTCCGGCTGCGCGGCGGTCTGCGGGGCTGCGCGTCTAAATTACGATCTCACGGCAGGCGTCGCGTCGATTTCTTCTCTAGACTTCGATTTGCGGGGCTGCGCGTTGAAATTACGATCTCACGGCAGGCGTCGCGTCGATTTCTCCTCTAGAGGTCGGGCGGCGTTGTCCTTGCGAGGCCGTGCGTCGGATCTTCGATCGTCCCAAGAGCGTCGCGTCGATCAGCGTCAGAGTGCGGCGTTTTTCTCGCCGCGAAACAAGCTGTGCGTCAAAATTTTTGGCGCACGGAGCGTCCAAGTAAAAGAGGGAAGTCTTTTTGGTCCTGAGACTTCAAGGAACAGGAGGCAAGCTCTATCCATGCCCTTGGAGAGCACTTTCACAGCCAGACAAGAGTTCAGCAAGGCAGCAGGGCAACAGCAAGGCAGCAGTCCTTTGTAGAAAGCAGACAGGTGAGCAGTCAGGCAGTTCTTCTTGGCAGGATGTAGTTTCTGGTTCAGGTTTCTTCTCCAGCAAGTGTCTGATGAGGTAGGGCAGAGGCCCTCTTTTATACCCAAATGTGCCTTTGAAGTGGGGGAGACTTCAAAGAGTGGCTAAGAAGTGCACCAGGTCCCCTTTCAGTTCAATCCTGTCTGCCAGGGTCCCAGTAGGGGGTGTGGCAGTCCTTTGTGTGAGAGCAGGCCCTCCACCCTCCCAGCCCAGGAAGACCCATTCAAAATGCAGATGTATGCAAGTGAGGCTGAGTACCCTGTGTTTGGGGTGTGTCTGAGTGAATGCACAAGGAGCTGTCAACCAAGCCCAGCCAGACGTGGATTGTAAGGCACAGAAAGATTTAAGTGCAAAGAAATGCTCACTTTCTAAAAGTGGCATTTCTAGAATAGTAATATTAAATCCGACTTCACCAGTCAGCAGGATTTTGTATTACCATTCTGGCCATACTAAATATGACCTTCCTGCTCCTTTCTGATCAGCAGCTGCCACTTCAACAGTGTATGAGGGCAGCCCCAATGTTAGCCTATGAAGGGAGCAGGCCTCACAGTAGTGTAAAAACGAATTTAGGAGTTTTACACTACCAGGACATATAACTACACAAGTACATGTCCTGCCTTTTACCTACACAGCACCCTGCCCTAGGGGTTACCTAGGGCCCACATTAAGGGTGACTTATATGTAGAAAAAGGGGAGTCCTAGGCTTGGCAAGTACTTTTAAATGCCAAGTCGAGGTGGCAGTGAAACTGCACACACAGGCCTTGCAATGGCAAGCCTGAGACAAGGTTAAGGGGGACACTTAAGTGGGTGGCACAACCAGTGCTGCAGGTCCACTAGTAGCATTTAATCTACAGGCCCAAGGCACATGTAGTGCACATTACTAGGGACTTATAAGTAGATTAAATAGTCCAATCAGGTATGAGCCAGAGTTACCATGTTTAAAAAGGAAGAGAGCATATGCACTTTAGCACTGGTTAGCAGTGGTAAAGTGCGCAGAGTCTAAAAGCCAGCAAAACAGGGTCCAAAAAGTGGAGGGAGGCAGGCAAAAAGTTAGGGGTGACCACCCTAAGGCATGTCAGGTCTAACATGTGTGTCCCCCAGCTGAAAGTGGGGAGAGCTACCCGACCTCCTGGGAGCTCTCATCGCTAAGGCGGAAGTATCTGGAGAGACCATCAGCATTGTTGTGGTCAGCCCCTGTGCGATGCTCCACCGTAAAGTCCATCCCCTGTAGGGAAATGGACCATCTCAAGAGTTTTGGATTCTCACCCCTCATCTGCATGAGCCATCTGAGGGGCCTGTGGTCTGTCTGAACCCGGAAGTGAGTCCCAAACAGGTAGGGTCTTAGCTTCTTCAGTGCCCAGACCACAGCAAATGCTTCTCTCTCAATAGCACTCCACCTTTGTTCCCGTGGTAATAGTCTTCTGCTAATAAAGACTACTGGCAGGTCTGAGCCCTCCTCATTCAGCTGTGCTAGAACAGCCCCTATGCCATGCTCTGAAGCGTCTGTCTGAACAATAAATTCCTGGGAGTAGTCAGGGGCCTTGAGCACGGGGGCCGTGCACATGGCTTCCTTCAGAGAATCAAAGGCTTTCTGACAGGTCTCTGTCCAATTCACCAACCTAGGTTGTTTCTTGGAAGTGAGTTCAGTCAAGGGTGTCACAATGGTACCATAGCCCTTGACGAACCTGCGGTAGTATCCAGTGAGGCCTAAAAAGGCTCTCACCTCCGTCTGTGTTCTAGGTGGTTGCCAGGCCTTGATAGTTTCAATCTTGGGCTGGAGCGGCTGCACCCTTCCACCACCTACAAGGTGTCCCAAGTACACCACGGAACCCTGCCCAATCTGGCACTTACTAGCCTTGATAGTCAGGCCTGCCTGTTGCAGGGCCTGAAGCACCTCCTTGAGGTGGAGCAGGTGTTCCTCCCAGCTGGAACTGTAGACAGCTATGTCGTCTAGGTAAGCTGCACAGAAGGCATCTTTACCAGCTAGGACCCCGTTAACCAACCGTTGGAAGGTAGCGGGGGCATTTTTCAGCCCAAATGGCATCACCCGGAATTGGTAATGGCCATCAGGGGTGGAAAAAGCAGATCTTTCTTTAGCCCCCTCAGTCAGGCCAATCTGCCAGTACCCGGAAGTAAGATCGAACGTACTCAGGAACTTGGCAGCGCCTAGCCTGTCAACGAGCTCATCAGCTCGGGGGATGGGGTGAGCATCAGTCCGGGTGACTGAATTGAGACCCCGGTAGTCCACACAGAACCGGAGTTCAGGTTTCGCACCTGGGGCAGTAGCCTTGGGAACCAATACCACAGGGCTGGCCCAGGGACTACTGGATTTCTCAATAACCCCCAAAGTCAACATCTTGGAGACATCCTCCTTGATGCTGGCCTTCACTTTATCTGACAACCTGTAAATTTTGTTCTTTGCAGGAGCACTGTCACCTGTGTCAATGTCATGCACACAGAGGTGGGTTAGTCCAGGTGTAAGGGAGAACAGGGGGGAGAACTGCTCTAGCAACTCATAGCAGTCCCCTCTCTGTGTTGGAGTCAGGGAGTCAGAGAGAATGACACCACCTACTGACCCATCCCCTTCTTTGACAGCGAGGAGGTCGGGGAGAGGTTCACTCTCCTCTTCCATGCCCTCATCAGTGACTAGGAGCATACTGACCGCAGACCTCTCAAAGTGAGGTTTGAGCCGGTTGTGATGGAGGACCCTTAGGGGTTGCCTGGGGGTCTTGAGGTCCACTAAGTAAGTGGCCTCCCCTTTACGCTCCTTGATCTCAAAGGGGCCAGTCCAGCGGTCCTGGAGAGCCCTGGGCTCTACTGGCTCCATCACCCAAACTTTGTCTCCAGGTGAGAACTCAACTAGAGTGGCCTTTTGGTCGTACCACTCCTTCATCACCTCTTGACTGGCCTTGAGGTTACTCTGGGCCTCCTTCCAGAAGCATTGGGTTTGTTTGCGGATGGCCAGCATGTAGCTGACCACATCCTGGGGAGGGGCCTGGGGAGCTCTCTCCCAGCCCTCCTTAACGATGCTTAGGGGTCCCCTGACAGGGTGACCATAGAGAAGCTCAAAGGGGCTGAGCCCCACCCCTTTCTGGGGCACCTCTCTATAAGCAAACAACAGGCAAGGTAAGAGAACGTCCTACTTACGCCTCATGGCCTCAGTCAGGCCACCAATCATGCCTTTCAGGGTCTGGTTGAATCTCTCAACCAGCCCGTTGGTTTGAGGATGATAAGGGGTGGTAAACCGGTAGGTCACCCCACACTCATCCCACAGGGTCTTCATGTATGCAGACATGAAGTTTGTGCCCCTGTCAGACACGACCTCCTTAGGGAATCCCACACGGGTAAATATTCCCATCAGGGCTCTGGTCACCACCTTTGCAGTCACTGTTCTCAGAGGGATTGCCTCTGGATAGCGGGTGGCATGGTCCACCAAAACCAGGATAAACCTGTTGCCCAGGGCAGTTTTGTGGTCCAAGGGACCAACAATGTCGATGCCCACCCTTTCAAAGGGGGTGCCAACGACTGGGAGTGGGATCAGGGGAGCTTTAAGCCGTTTCCCTGCCTTCCCACTAGCCTGGCAGGTGGGGCAAGCTCTGCAGAAGTTATCTGAGGCTTTCCTCATTCTGGGCCAATGAAAGTGGGTGTTAAGCCTGTCAAAGGTCTTGTCTTGGCCCAGGTGTCCTGCCAGGGGAATGTTGTGAGCCAGGCCTAGTAGGAATTTCCGGTAACACTGGGGGACCACCAGCACACGGTGTGGCCCAGGACCTGGAATTCAACGCTCACTGTAAAGGAGATCATTCTCCCAGTAAATATGGTGAGCGCCAGAGGCGTCACCTGCTGCGTGGTCTGTGGCCTGCTTCCTCAGACCCTCAAGGGTGGGGCATTCTCTCTGCGCCTTGCAGAATGCTTCCCTGGTTGGCCCCCCCTCTACTTGCCAGCCAGCAAGTTCAGGTAGGTTACCCAGGGCAGCTATGTCCTCCCCGGTTGGCTCGGGGGCCTCCTCTTCCTCAGGGACCTCGTCTACCACCGTGGAAACATTGGAGGCGGGTTTCCCGCGCCCCTGGCCCCCCTCTTGGGCGGCTGTCTGGGCCATTTTTCCAGGCTCCAGACGCCCTTGACTCCCTTCCCGGGCAGCCATGGACCTGGTGGTCATGCAGACCCACTCAGGTAACCCTAACATCTCCAGGTGAGATCTGAGTTCTACTTCTTTCCAAGCAGTGTGCTCAAGATCATTGCCTAACAGACAATCTACAGCCATGGCAGGACTCACAGCTACTTTCAGAGTACCAGAGACCCCCCCCCACTCAAAGGGAACCAGAGCCACCGGTAGGTGACTCTCACGATTGTCAGCGACTATGACCTGGTGGAATGTATTAGGGACTATCTGCTCTGGGGACACCAGCTGACTCTGGATAGTAGTCATACTGGCTCCTGTGTCACGCAGAGCCTCCACCTTCTACCCATTAATGGTGACCCACTGCCTGTACTTGGAAGTATTTCGGGGCATGTGGGCTTTGGGCACCATTTCTCTTTCTCCCAGGGACACTAGGGAAATCTCTACTTGCTCCCCAAAGCTATCTGGGTCCATCTCCCCTCCAAGCGCTACACTAGTTATCCCAGGTGTCTGTCCGGTAGTGGACGGTGCCCTTTTGGAGCACTGGGGGTCGCCTTTATAGTGACCATACTGGTAACACTCCATACATTTGGGGTTGGATTCCCTGACTTATCAAATGTCCCTGCCTTCCTCCCAAATCTAGAGAAGGAATGGTTGCCACCCCCTCCCTGGGAATTCTTTTGGGGGCCTTTTGAGAGTTCCTTATCTGTAAGTTTATCTCCCCCCTCTTTCTTCTGTTGGGAACCCTGACCACCTTTGTGTGAGTCCCCCCCAGGTACCTTTTTGGACACTCTGGTGCTAACCCAGAGGTCCGCCTCCTCAGCAAGCTTCCTGGGATCAGTCAGCTTACTATCTTCCAAGTGCTGGCGCAACTCTGTAAAAGTAGTATTAAGCATATGCTCTCTCAGAATCAAGTCATATAACCCTTTATAGTCATTTACTTTGTTGCCCCGCACCCATCCATTCAGTGCCTTACTGGAAAAGTCAAAGAAATCTGCCCATGTTTGTGTGTGTTGTTTGGTGCTGTCCCTGAACCTCTGACGGTATCCCTCAGGGGTCAGCCCAAACTTGGCAAGTAAAGTGGCTTTCTGAAGTGGGTATGTGTTTTGATCAGGTTGATCCAGTGTGAGAAGTGTGTCCCTCCCCAAAGGTGGCACATAACCCCACATAGCTACCCCCCATTGCCCTTCAGGAACCTCATGAGCCCTTAGTGCAACTTCATAAGCAGCTAACCATTTATCTATGTCATCTCCCACCACAAAACTGGGCACCACATTTTTGGGTATACGAACCTTCTTTTCTCCAGCAGGTCCTGTCTGTATGCTGCCACCATTATTGCTGGATTCAGACTGTCTTGCCTTGATCTCCAGCTCCTTGAGACTCAGTTAATGAGCCAACAATAGTTTCTTTTCAGCCAACGATCTTTCAGCTTCCACCTGTTTGGCTGCTCTTTCAGCTTCTGCTTGTTTGGCTGCTCTTTCAGCTTCTGCTTGTTTGGCTGTTCTTTCAGCTTCAATCTGTTTGGCTGCTCTTTCAGCCTCAGCTTGTTTGGCTTCTCTCTCTGCCCTTCTCTCCTCCTGTTGAGCCTCAATTTTCAGTTTTGCCATTTGCAATTGGAACTCCCTTTCCTCTCTCCTTTCCTCTGCGGTCAGGCTTTGCATAGAGACACTGCTCCCTGGTCTGGAAGGGGGCACAATTGCAGTGGTAACACCATCCACAGATAGTGAAAATTCCTCTGAGGTGCCATTTTCTGGCTCCTCTTCCTCATCATCCTCTAAATGGGCTTCTGCTCAGGCCCTCAGCGCCACTTGAAAGTCCTCCTTTCTGGAGGCCCCTTGGGTGGGTACCCTCAGTGCCCTGCAGAATCCTCTTAGTTGTTTGACCGTATATGTATCCAACTGGACTAGGTCAAAGTCCCCTGTCTGAGACCCAGTCAGAGACATGTTGAGTGAGGATTTAAGTTTTGAACATTGTCAGGAAAAAAATCGGATTTTCAAAAAGAGATAAAAACCAAGTTGACCTTCAACTGTGGGTAGGTAGTGAAATACTTAGCTACTGTATGTCACTGCACAAATACAAGTCCTATCCTCACTGCTGATCACCAATGTTAGAAATGCGGTTTTTGATTGGCAGTCAGGTTACCCCCTGTCCAAGCAAAAGCCCTCACTCTAGTCAGGGTAAGTCACACACAATCCAAGATTATCCTGTGCCCACCCTCTGGTAGCTTGGCACGAGCAGTCAGGCTTAACTTAGAAGGCAATGTGTAAAGTATTTGTGCAATAAATCATACAATACCACCATATAGCACCACAAAAATACACCACACAGTGTTTAGAAAAATATATAATATTTATCAGGATAATTGTAGGTCAAAAAGAATAAGGTTGCAATGGAAAATTGTAGAAATATCACGGGAAAGTGATATAAAGTGTCTTAAGTCTTTAGAATATAAACAAAGTCTCTTTCAAGCACAAGTACCTGGTTGGGAGTGGAAAAATCTCCTCAGAGGGCCACAAGAGAAGAGGTGCGTGGAAAAAGGGTGTGTGCGTCGATTTCTCCCCAGCACACACGGACTTGCGTCGTTATTTTTCCACGCGGGGAAGTCGGCGTCGTTTTCCGGCGCGCGGACAGTCTCTTTCTGTGGATCTCGGGGATTACCAGATGTCCCGGGTCTGTGCGTGGATTTTCCTGCTTGTTCTCCGGCCTAATTACGATCTCACGGCAGGCGTCGCGTCGATTTCTCCTCTAGACTTCGATCTGCGGGGCTGCGCGTTGAAATTACGATCTCACGGCAGGCGTCGCGTCGATTTCTCCTCTAGAGGTCGGGCGGCGTTGTCCTTGCGAGGCCGTGCGTCGGATCTTCGATCGTCCCAAGAGCGTCGGGTCGATCAGCGTCAGAGTGCGGCGTTTTTCTCGCCGCGAAACAAGCTGTGCGTCTAAATTTTCGGCGCACGGAGCGTCCAAGTAAAAGAGGGAAGTCTTTTTGGTCCTGAGACTTCAAGGAACAGGAGGCAAGCTCTATCCAAGCCCTTGGAGAGCACTTTCACAGCCAGACAAGAGTTCAGCAAGGCAGCAGGGCAACAGCAAGGCAGCAGTCCTTTGTAGAAAGCAGACAGGTGAGTCCTTTGAGCAGTCAGGCAGTTCTTCTTGGCAGGATGTAGTTTCTGGTTCAGGTTTCTTCTCCAGCAAGTGTCTGATGAGGTAGGGCAGAGGCCCTGTTTTATACCCAAATGTGCCTTTGAAGTGGGGGAGACTTCAAAGAGTGGCTAAGAAGTGCACCAGGTCCCCTTTCAGTTCAATCCTGTCTGCCAGGGTCCCAGTAGGGGGTGTGGCAGTCCTTTGTGTGAGAGCAGGCCCTCCACCCTCCCAGCCCAGGAAGACCCATTCAAAATGCAGATGTATTCAAGTGAGGCTGAGTACCCTGTGTTTGGGGTGTGTCTGAGTGAATGCACAAGGAGCTGTCAACCAAGCCCAGCCAGACGTGGATTGTAAGGCACAGAAAGATTTAAGTGCAAAGAAATGCTCACTTTCTAAAAGTGGCATTTCTAGAATAGTAATATTAAATCCGACTTCACCAGTCAGCAGGATTTTGTATTACCATTCTGGCCATACTAAATATGACCTTCCTGCTCCTTTCTGATCAACAGCTGCCACTTCAACAGTGTATGAGGGCAGCCCCAATGTTAGCCTATGAAGGGAGCAGGCCTCACAGTAGTGTAAAAACGAATTTAGGAGTTTTACACTACCAGGACATATAACTACACAAGTACATGTCATGCCTTTTACCTACACAGCACCCTGCCCTAGGGGTTACCTAGGGCCCACATTAAGGGTGACTTATATGTAGAAAAAGGGGAGTCCTAGGCTTGGCAAGTACTTTTAAATGCCAAGTCGAGGTGGCAGTGAAACTGCACACACAGGCCTTGCAATGGCAAGCCTGAGACAAGGTTAAGGGGGCTACTTAAGTGGGTGGCACAACCAGTGCTGCAGGTCCACTAGTAGCATTTAATCTACAGGCCCTAGGCACATGTAGTGCACCTTACTAGGGACTTATAAGTAGATTAAATAGTCCAATCAGGTATGAGCCAGAGTTACCATGTTTAAAAAGGAAGAGAGCATAAACACTTTAGCACTGGTTAGCAGTGGTAAAGTGCGCAGAGTCTAAAAGCCAGCAAAACAGGGTCCAAAAAGTGGAGGGAGGCAGGCAAAAAGTTAGGGGTGACCACCCTAAGGCATGTCAGGTCTAACAGTGTCATTGGAGGTATTGTGACCCAGGCACAGGGTGGACCCTGACATATGCAGCATGGGTATGACATTAGTGCTCTGTACCTCATGTTTATGACAATGGCTGATGTTTGTAGCAACTATGGTCATTCACAGTTGACAGGATTAGAACATTTGTATTTATTTCAGGGGATTGATAACTTTGTCATCCTGAACCCTCTAATGTGGGTGTGATTGATCCATGCTACTTGACCTGCACACACAGCAGAGGTGGTAGTGGCAACTGTTGACAATATTACATTCCACTTGCGGATATGGCCTGAGACTTTTAATTGAGCCATAGTTCATGTAGGGAGAATACCAGTTGTCATGTGACAGCAGGCCAGTTTTAAGTTGTACACTACCCTCCTGGACTGGCTTTACCTTTCCAACATCCTTGGCATGGCAGCATACCCCCATGCAAAGGTTTTTGATGTAGTGTAGTACTGTGTCCCAGATTTCCTCTGAACAGCGCATGCCCCGTGCCGTGCCCCTTTACCCATGCCACTCACTGAATATCATGACTTGCATGCATTGTGTAGTAGGTATGTCCACCTCCCGCTTACAGTTAACATTTGTGCATTTTAATTCCCCATGCGACTTACCCTGTGTTGTCTCCTGGTGGTCTGCGCTGTCCTGTCCTTGAATCCCTGTGACGATCTCCTCAGGGATGACGGATGTCACCATCTCCTCCATGTGGGCCAGGGCCTCCTGCAGTGCTGGACTCCCACCTCCAGTCTGCAGTGCTGCCTTCCTGTTCCTGCCCATCTTTTTCTTTGTCCTGCGCTTGTAGTCATGCCAGCGTTTCTTGCACTCTAAGACTGTTCTCCATACTTCTGCTACACTGTTTATCTTGTCAACAATTTGTTGGCATATTGCCTCTCTCCTACTAATTGGCAATTTTTGAGGTGACAAAAAGTTGGTGCTGGTGTTCCGTCACCCCTTTCACCAGAATTTCCTGCTCCTCCGCACTGAACCAACACTTTCTTTTCTTCTTCTCCCACTTCTGGGTCTTGTGTGGGTCCTCCTGGCTGGTTCCTGGTCTGTTGTCATCTTCCTGGGGTCTGTCCAAGCATCTGGGATCCATTGTGGCTCTCCTTAGCACATTTTGCAGTGGTTGCGCCGCTTTTTGACGCTATTGCATAAAAAAAAGGCACATATCCGGTTTGCGATGTCGTAAACCGGCTCACAGTCATTTTTGCCGCGTTAACGTTGTTTTTCTTTATAATGTCACGCATTGGTTTGAGTAAAAAAAATGGCTCACACCTGTGGTTTGTGCCACCATGCGTCAAAGTATAAATTTGACGCCCGAGCGGCGCAAAGAAATGGCGTTAGCCGGCAGTACATTTTTTGACTCAAAACTGCGTCGGCGCAGTTTTGCGACAAAAAGTATAAAGATAGACCCTAATGTATTGACTACTCCAGTAGTTCAGGCACAGATACATCCACCACCCATACAGAGAATCTACCCTGATGTGCCTGTCTGAGAGACGACTTCAAATTTAGTGGTACCAACGGAGCAAGTGGTTTCAAGACCACTAGTGGTTCAGACTGAGCCTACTCCGATTTTGTTGCCCCAGGTGCAGCCGCAGGGGATGCTGAGGTTTACGCCTATGACATGGACACAGTCGGACTTGACACCGATTATGAATCAGAACATGGGAATTACTCTCCCACAATGTTCGAGGGCTAGAGCAGCTCCAGATGCAATATTGCTGCTGATTACTGTTGGCCCAGAGGTACCATTATTTGCGCAGAAGAAGCCAGATGTGAGTGAGCAAGGAGAGATGTCCCAGAGTCTAGTCAGGAGGGGACCAAATGAACAAGTGCAGGTAGTCTCTTCTTTGGGCCAGACCTTTGATGGGTGAAGATCATTGTTACATCTCAGTCCACTTGTTGCACATCCAGATGCAGTAAATGGACCTAGTGCAGGTCAGAGCTTGAAATTATTGACGCCGCAGGTATCAAATGCAGTGGTACAGCAGGTGCCACTGATGAATGCAAGTAACATTTCATTACAAGGACTGACAACTCAGCAGCTGACCGAATGGTTGGATAAGATGAATACTCCACAGAATACATTCAAAAGTGAAGAGAAGAATAATTGTGTCAGATTAAGCATGGAAGCAAGTGAACTAGAAGAGGGAACAATGGGTGTGAATAGATTAGAGTCATAAACAGAGGAAGAATTGAGATACTTATGCCCAGGCTTGGCAGAGAAGCATGACATAGAAATTGAGAAAACGAAGCATCTGAAGAGAAGCTACAGGTTAGATTTTGGGGCAAAGGATTTTGAACACATGAGGTCAGCTAGAATGAAGGCACACCTCAAGGAATTACTACAGAGTGCTCAGATTTGGGGAGCATAAGAAAAGTGGGAAGGCAGATGGGCAAAGAAGAAAGATAAAAAGATATGAGACTCTATGGAGGTGACTGAGAATGTACATCCAGTAAAGATTTTACCGATGGGAGAGATTCCAGGGGGACAGTTTGTTCATGTTCCTTGGCAAAGGAGTGATATTCTGTCATTCACAAATGATTATCCAAAATTGAGAAAGAAACCAGTAGAATGGTATCAGCAGACGGACAGATTTGTGAAGCTCTCAAAATGTTTGTGGTAATATTTGAATACCTTACTGGAGATAGTGGTACTGGCAGACTTGTGGGTTGAATGTAAGAGAGCCGTAGATTGGCCGACATGTGAGCCAGAGAGAGAGAAGAATACAGGTGCACCATCTCCCGAAGTAATGAAACATTACTATAAGGAGATTGAGTTCCTGAAGACGAGGATTTCACCCAAAAACATTGATTGGCACAGAACTGTGAGGACAGTGCAGGAGGTGAAGGAGTCGATACATACGTACTATGAGAGATTGTTGAAGGTGTTCAAGGAGTACAGTGGCAAGGAAGCAATTGAGCCAAAGGACATGCTGCATTTCGTGTTTAGGTTTGTTTAGGGACTGAGACCCGAGATAGGTCAGATGAGTAAGAGTCATTTGACTTTCTGGCAGGCAAAGCCGATTGATGAGGTGTTTCAGTATGTGAAATACTGTAGTGATGAGACTGAATTGAAGCAGAAAAAGTTGAAAGAGAAAGCAATGGTAATGCAGATTAAGGCAGCTCAAACAGGAGTACAGGGGACTTTTGTGTAACAGATGCCACAGGAGCAGGGAAATATCATGTTTCAGCCTCAAATGAGAGCTAGAGGTAGCGGAGGCAATATGATTTGTGGTCAGGATTTGAACACTGTAGTGGTTCAGAGTGATGTGCAAGGAATGAAGAAGTTATTGCCGTGTCACATATGCTGGGCCGTGAGACACTGGAAGCGGGAGTGTTCAACAGTGGTGCAGGAGGGTGTTGTTCAGCAAAATAATGATGTAAATGCATTTCAGACCATGAGAGGACCGAGATTAAGGGGTCCTAATCCAAATTTCCAGAATAATGTGACTCAAATAGGGAAACTTTCAGCTTATGCAACAGGTGCAAATGCCCCGTGCACAAGTTTCACAGTTGCAGCTGATGCAGCAGTAGGTTACCATGGTACCTAGACAGCAAATGCAGATACCTCAAGCCCCAATGGAGCAGCAACGGATGATGCTTTCTCAACAGGTCACAGGTCAGAGACGAGACAGAAGTAGTAACCCAGTACATCAATTCCCATTACACAGTGAGAATTAAATAATTGGTGACTGGGTGAATGATAGTTTTGAATGAGGATCCATGTGTGCTTGTGGCTTTCTTAGAAGTGGACCAGAAAGGACCCTATGTGAGACGGAAGGTGATGGGTCATAAAGTTTCATTTTTGGTAGACACAGGAGCTACACACTCTACAGTGAGAAGTGCAGAAGTTCCACATTTGCCCCTTTCCAGAAGGACAGTTCAAGTTGTGGGGGTGGCAGATCAGTATTTGACAACCCAATTAAAGATCCAGTGCAAATTAGGATTGGCAATTTCCAGGTACTGCACAAGTTCGTAGTCTGTGACTCAAGTCCAGTATACCTACTGGGAAGGGACTTGTTATGTAAAACTAGGACCCGTATTTATACTCCATTTGCGCCGAATTAGCGTCGTTTTTTTCGACGCAAATTCGGCGCAAAACTAACGCCATATTTATACTTTGGCGTTAGACGCGTCCAGCGCCAAAGTATGAGTAAAGAGCGTCATTTTTTTGCGTGAACGCCTTCCTTGCGTTAATGAGATGCAAGGAAGGCGTTCCCGTCTAAAAAAATGACGGCGACGCAAATGCGTCGTATTTATACTCCCGGGCAAAAATCACGCCCGGGAGGTGGCGGGTCAAAAAACCCCGCATTTGCGCCACTATTTAACGCCTGGGTCAGGGTAGGCGTTAAGGGGCCTGTGGGCTCAAAATGAGCCCACAGGTGCCCTCCCCTGCCCCCAGGGACCCCCCCTGCCACCCCTGCCCACCCCAGGAGGACACCCAAGGATGGAGGGACCCACCCCAGGGACATTCAGGTAAGTTCAGGTAAGTATAATTTTTTATATTTTTTAATTTTTTTTGTGTGGCATAGGGGGGCCTTATTTGTGCCCCCCTACATGCCACTATGCCCAATGACCATGCCCAGGGGACATAAGTCCCCTGGGCATGGCCATTGGGCAAGGGGGCATGACTCCTGTCTTTACTAAGACAGGAGTCATTTAAATGGCATCTGGGCGTCGAAAATAATGGCGCAAATCGGGTTGAGGCGATTTTTTTGCCTCAACCTGACTTGCCCCATTTTAAGACGCCCTAACGCCATTTTCCCCCTACGCCGGCGCTGCCTGGTCTACGTGGTTTTTTTCCACGCACACCAGGCAGCGCCGGTCTGCTTGCGCCGGCTAACGCCATTCCATAAATACGGCGCCCGCATGGCGCTTCAGAATGGCGTTAGACGGCGCTAAATTTTTTGACGCTTAACTGCGTTAGCGCAGTTTAGCGTCAAAAAGTATAAATATGGGCCTAGGTGTCTGATCACTTGTTCAACCAATGGAATTGAGATCCAGACAAATAGCCATGATGAGGAAGATCCAGCTCCAGAACCTGAGTGTGAAACTACAAATGAGGAGTATCCCTTGATTGAGTTTTTCCCAATGTTCACAGTGCAAGAGCTCCATTCTGATTTACAGGGAACAGTGCAAGAGAATGTGTGGGACTTGACAGGGAAAGAAGTGGGTTTGATCAAGGAGTGGAGCCGATTAAGGTCACCTTAAAGCCGAATGCAGTGTTTCCACAGCTTCCCCAGTATTATATGACACAAGAAGTGGCTTAGATAATTGCAGATTTTGTGAAGCAGGGAGTGTTAAGCAGCCCATGTAATTCACAAGAAGAAGCCATTTGGAAAGTCTGAATTTTTCAGGATTTAAGAAAAATAAATGATATTGTTGTCAAGTGTTGTCCCTTAGTGCCTAATCCAGCTGTAATAATGTTCCAGATTCCATGCGATGCAGAATGGTTCACAGTGGTTGATTTGTCACAAGCGTTCTTTTCAGTACCTCTTCATGAGGATAGTCAATTTCTCTTTAGTTTTTAATTCCTAAATCGAGTCTACTGCTGGTGTAGACTTCCTGAAGCGTACATGGAGTCACCATCTTTGTTTAATCAGATCTTGAAAAAGAATTTTGAGTCATTAGAATTACCTTTCCAATCGACTCTGGTGCAGTATATTGATAACTTATTGATCACATCAAGGACAAGGGGCGAGTGTAAGTACGACTTGATTGCCCTATTGAATCATTTGGGAAAGTTTGGTCATAAAGTGTCACCATTGAAGTTGCAGTACTGCCAGAAGGCAGTGAAGTATTTGGGTCATCAGATTGAGAAAGGGTCAAAGAAAATATCCAGAGAAAGGATCACAATGATACTGCAGATGAACCTCTCGAATTCACAGAGACATGTTAGGATGTTCCTGGGAATGGTGGATTATTGTCACCAATGTATCCCAACTTTTCTGGAAATCTCAAAACCATTGGAGAAGCTGACTCATAAGGATGTCACAGTCCCCATAGCATTAGAGGAAGATCAGATAAAAGCATTCACTGAATTGAGAGAGGGTTTGTTCAGAGCTCCAGCGTTGGGTATGCCTAACTACACAAAGCCATTCACATTGTTTTGTCATGAGCGTGATGCATGTTCATTGTCTGTCTTGACTCAGGTCCATGGAGGTACTCATCACCCAGTAGCATATTTTTCAGCTACCTTGGACCCAGTTGCAGCAGCCTTACTGGGTTGTTTGCGTGCAGTTGCCGCAGTTGGTCAGAGCCTTTCACAGTGTGAAGGAGTAGTGATGGGATATCCCCTGACTGTAATGGTCCCTCACTCGATTGAGATTTTACTGACAAGGACGAAAACCCAATATATGACTGTTGCTAGACTGACCAGATACAAGACGAGTATCTTAGGTGCTCCTAATGTGACACTGAAAAGATGTATGGTGCTGAACCCGGCAACTTTACTTCCAAGCGATACTACTAAAATTGGAAAGAGGAGGATGTTGAACATGATTGTCTCTGTCGGTTCTGAGTTGTGCATGAAACGGAGACCTGACATTAGAGATACCCGATTGGAGGAAAGTGACCAAATTGTTTGGATGGTTCTTGTCTGAGAGACAGCACAGGGACACTGAGAGCAGGATATGCTGTGTGCAGAATTACAGGTACCTTAGAAGCTTCCTGGCTTCGAGGAGTGTATTCTGCTCAGGTAGCAGAATTGGTCATCCTTACTAGGGCCTGCCATGTTTCTGCTCTGTTGAGAGTTACTATCTATACAGATACCCAATACGGATTCGGAATAGTTAATGATTTTCGTCAATTGTGGTCGCAGAGAGGTTTCCTGACCTCTACCGGATCACCAGAGAGAAATGGTGAGAGAATTAAGGAGTTTTATATGTAATTCAACTGCCTGAAGAAATTGCGGTGTTGAAATGCAGTGCACATCTAAAGTCACAGGATTACGTGTCCATGAGAATTGGATATGCGGATCAAGGTTTTGTGCATTGAACTGTGTATGATTCAAATACAAGTGGGAATTGTCTGAAGAAGACATGAACAAGCTTTGCATTAAAGGTGTTCGTTACATTAGAGGAGTTAAAAACCTTGCAGAGTAATGTTGACAAAGAAGAGAAAAGGTCATGGAGCGAAATGCGTTCAAAGACAGGATGAGTTGTGGGTATCTGAGGAGGGTCGAATGGTTTTGCCAAGTAGCTTGTTGTCCCAGATGGAGAGGTACTATCATGGTCAGGCACACATTGGGAGGGACGCCATGGTTCATTTATTCAAAATTGACTGGTTTAATTCCAAGTTTAGACAAGCAGCTGAAGCAGTATGCCATTGTTGTGTCTTTTTTCAGAAATTAAATGCAGGGAAAGAGACAGTGATTAACTTGAGCCATATCGGAAGAGGAGGAGGTCCATTCAGCAGAATGCAATTGTTTTTTTATTGAGATGCCTGCATGTGGAGGTCTGAGATTTGTGTTGGTGATTGTGTCCATTTTTAGTCACTGTATTGAAGCGTACCCTAAAAGGGGAATTGATAGTCTCACAGTAGCTAAATTGTTGCTTAGGGAATTGATATCATGTTTCGGATTTCCGATCTCTTGAGAATCAGATAGGGGAATGCACTTTAATAACAAAGTAATTAAACTGTTGTGTGCAGCACTGAACTTTGAGCAGAAGTTGCAGTGTACTTACCGTCCTGAAGCATCAGGATTAGTGAGCAGATGAAAGGTACCTTGAAATCAAGAATTGCAAAGATGTGTGCAGGCACAAATTTGAAATGGCCAGATGCACTGCCTTTGGTATTGATGCCAATGTAAAACACACCTGACAGGAAGACAGGATTGTCACCTCACGAGATTCGCATCAGCAGAGCAATGAGTATGCCAGATGTTCCAGCCAATGCACATATCAACGTAACAGATGATATGGTGTTGGATTACCACAAGTGTCTGGGGGATGTGGTTTGCTCTTTCTCTCAGCAGGTGGCGGCCACCACACTGCCGCCAATCCACAATCCAGGGCACAACCTGAGGGCCGGTGACTGAGTCGTTGTCCGCAAGCATGTGCGCAAGACATGTTTGGATCCTCGTTGGTGGGGCCCAAACCAGGTGATCTTAACGACTACAACAGCTGTGAAGTGTGCAGCGATTCTGAGCTGGATTCACGTGAGTCACACAAAAGAAAGTGGCCTGTCCACTGGATCATGAAGAAGCGTTGTTGAGAGTACCAACAACTGTGAGACAAATTACAGCACCAGAACAGGAAAAGGAGCAAGGAAGAACTGAAGTTCAACCTGAGCTCATTGAGGACAGTTCTATCACCCCTGTGAGAGACGAAAGTGAAGACCTCCAGAAGGGTGCTGAGGAACCTATCGCAACTGAACCAGCAGGAGAGCCAAGTACAGAGAGGGCTCCCCCGGAAGCAGGCGATTCTGAGAGACAAACAGAGCAAGTGCCAGACCAAGAAGGGGAAGGAGTTGAGCTGGATCAAAGTCAAAGTGATCTGACTCCTCCTGAACCTGTTGCAGGTCCATCAAGCGAAAACACCACCGAGAAAAAAAAAGGGTTCGAGTCCAATCCTGAAGAGAATACTAACAGAAGGTACACGAAAAGGAGATAAGTGGCTAAATTTTCAAGTGGAGAAAAGGAAAGAAGTGATTGTCGAACCAACAATAGAGGAAGAAATAGACACTACGAGAAAGGAAGAATTAAGTGAAGGAGAGTTGAATGGTGATCGAAAGTTGAAAAGAAAAAGAATGGCGAGTCGAAGATACGCAGGTCCTGAATGGGTATATGCAACTACAAACAAATGGCAACACAAGTTTATGGGGGTCATTCCGACCCTGGCGGTCATGGACCGTCAGGGCCGCGGACGGAGGAAGCACCGCCAACAGGCTGGCGGTGCTTCTGGGTCAATTCTGACCGCGGTTTCCCGCCGGTTTTCCCCTGCCCCAGGGAATCCTCCACGGCGGCGCTGCAAGCAGCGCCGCCATGGGGATTCCGACCCCCTTCCCACCAGCCTGTTCCTGGCGGTTTACACCGCCAGGAAGAGGCTGGCGGGAATAGGTGTCGTGGGGCCCCTGGGGGCCCCTGCAGTGCCCATGCCACTGGCATGGGCACTGCAGGGGCCCCCTAACAGGGCCCCATTAAGATTTTCAGTGTCTGCAAAGCAGACACTGAAAATTGCGACGGGTGCCACTGCACCCGTCGCACACCAGCAACTCCGCCGGCTCCATTCGGAGCCGGCTTCATCGTTGCTGGGGCTTTCCCGCTGGGCGGGCGGCCTTTTGCCGGTCGCCCGCCCGCCCAGCGGGAAAGTCTGAATGACCGCCGCGGTCATTTGACCGCGGTACGGTCTTTTGGCGGCGCCCGCCGCCCGCCGGGGTCAGAATGACCCCCTATGTCTTTTTGTTTTGATAGGGAAGTTGCTAATCAGTATTGTGAAGTGACTTTTAGGGGATCAATGAACTGAACTGTTAAAACAATCTGAGAAATATTTTTGAGACTAATGAAATAACTGGAAAAGATATTGATAACTTGATTTGACTTTTGAAACTGATTTTGACAAAGCTGTTAACTGATTTTGACAAGGAAAAAGGGTTCTTGGAACTGAGACTGAACTGGTGAAGGAAGAATTGTCTATTTTTGATTTTGCTGCACCTTCCTAAGTTACTTCTGCTTTCTGAGTCTTTACAGATTATGGCTGATGTAGATAAGAAAATTAGGGATTTTAGGCGCTGTAAATATATGAGCATTGGTTTGGCAATTATGTGTGGAATATTGTTTATAGTGTTGATTGTGTGTTCTTCACGCGAAAGGAGCCAACCATATTTCTGCTTTTGAGACTACTACATTAATGGCTTTTGAAAGATTTAAGTTAGACCAGAAGTATTTGCATTACTTCACTAATGTTCAATGTGAACGTTCTTCTAATGTTTTCTATCGCTTATTGAGTGAGTATGTTGAGACAATGGATGCAAAGGATTGTCTTGTGTGTACGCAGATTCCTTTATCTGTCGAGGAAGGAGTCACTTACCATAGTCTTCCACCAACATATGGAATAAGTTGTAGTCTGTTACTAACGAGATTCTATAACCAGGAGTAAATCCAATATTTTTACTCCAATCACGATGTTGTCTTTCCGTTTGTTCCTATTATTAGGTATTTAAGTAGAGTAGCTAGGGATAATGACATAGAATTAGTTAGAGGACTCTTTGAATTTACACTAACGTTTGGGACCGCTTATGCTCATAAAAATAATCTCTCATGCTTCCTTTCACCTTTAGAGAAGAGCTTCTTAGATCACACTGATGACAGGAGAAAGGCACTTAAGGAGAGATTAGAAAAAGGATTAGAGAAGAGGATTTATCAAAACGATTATGCTTACACTGCAATTAAAACGCAAAGAAAATTAGCTTTAGATGCATTACACATAGGAAATGTTTGCATATATAGGCCTAAATCGCGTACTGACACTTTATTTGTGGGTATGAGTGAATATAGGAATGTGTTTTTGTTCCAGAGCAAATGGACATTTATGTTGAATGGGCAGGACCCTGAAATTCCTGGTATCTATTATATTTGTCGACTTAATGCTTATTACCGTCTTCGAAAGAGGATGGTGTGGGACATGTTATTTGGGGATAGTATTCCTAAAGATTTACCAGATGGAGGACTTGACAAAGTTTCCAAAACTGGCAGAATTACATTGCAAAAGAGAGAGGACGGAAACCTCTTCTGCGATAGTGGGAGATATATTTGGTGCGGTGATTCCTTCAGTAGGAGTCATCCTGAATTTAATCAAGATTTGAAATTTGTTTACTATTGTGGATATCATGCTGACAAACTTTTCAGGGGCTACACTCCTGATAGATGCTGAATTGGCTGCAGACAGAGCTATGACTCTTCAAAATCGTCTTGCTTTAGACATTGTTTTAGCGAAAGTCTGTAAAATGATTAACTCCAGTCATTCTTGTTCTTATATACCCGATAGCAGTAAAGAAATAAGAGACTTAGGGCCACATGTACGGAGCTAAATAATTGTGAGTTGTAAATAGTGACTCAATGCGAATCGTTATTTACAACTCCCAAAACAGGATGTAACAAAAAATAGCAAATCAATTTTGCGATTTGGTGCCGAGTCGCATTGCAATTTGCAAAATAGGAAATTGAGATTTCCTAAATTGCACATGGGTGTGTAACAGAATCGTAAATGACTAAGTCGCAATTAGCGAACGGGTGCAGAAGAAAAGAGAAATCACACTTCCCACATGGAAGTTGGAGGAGTCTAGCCAGCACATACAGCAGAGGCACACCCAGCTGAGTGGAGCAACTGCAGCCATGGAAAGACAAACTAAGGAGGCAACCACTGCAGGGAGGAAGAAAAAGCTTACATTCTCTGACAAAGAGTTGGAGGTCCTCACTGAGGAGTGCTGCCTACACCATGGGGTCCTATTTGGGAAGGCAGCAATGAGTGTCCCTGACACACAAAAAAAGAAGAATTGGCTGCACATACAAAGCAAGATAAATGCCATCGGAGTCAGTCATCACTCCATCGAGGAGGTGCGCAATAAATGGTATGACCTCAGGTCCAGAACCAAGGAAAGGGTTGCAGAGCGGTTGAAGGAGGTGCATGGAACAGGTGGGGGACCATCCACAGTACCAGCACCCACAGCAATAGAGGGCATGGTGGAGACCACTCTGGAGCCAGAGGCTGTTGTAGGAATTGGGGACCTGGACAGTTCAGCACCTGGAACCTCCAAAAGTAAGTAGCAAATCTCACTTATTTACACTATTCAAGGCACCATGCACACAACCACAGTCCACAAAAGCATGCATCATCCAAATTGTTCCATGCCGATATGCCAACCTCAAGTTCAGTGCATTATGGGTAATGTATTACTGTAGTCCAAATTTTGAAGAATTATTTATTTGAGAAGCCACACATCTGAGAGGCACTGAAAGTGTATCCCTTGTCCCACTGGTCTCCCTCAAGTATCCACCGATAACCCTAGTGCAGAGGAGGGAGATGACGATGCCACTATGACAGAAGACGAGGCAGTCAGCATTTCCACAGGGGAGTGCAGTACCACACCGATTGTTCACCATGCACGTGAGACCACAGAGGAGACAGATGTGGACAATGAGGCAGTAAACCTGACACCGGGGTCACAGAGGGGTGAGAGTCGGCCACTGCCAACAGCTAGGTCCGGGCGTAGAAGGCGTCGTCTGACACATGATGCAGGGGAGGAGGATGTCACAACAAAACAATTCCTTGGATTGGAGGTATCCCTACAGAGCAGTCATCGCCTGCAAAACAAGCACATGTGGATGATGAACCGAAACCTGCACCGAATGCAACAGACCCTCACACAGGGATTTGGAAATGGTGAGAACCAATAATCCTCCATGAACACCAACATGGTCAACCTCACCACCTCCATCACTGACCTGTGAAGGGAAATGGTTACGGATCAGGCCCATGCACGGCGCAGAGAGCGCAACACAGTTTCACGTTTGGACTGGCTCAGTCAGTCCATTGGCTGCCTAGCAACCACAACAACCTGCCTGTCAAGGCACACTGTCACGCTCCAGGTAGAACTAGGCCATTTTGCTGGGGATGTGGCAAGGGGAATAGGGTTTGTTACTGCTGCAGTTGACCTCATTCATACCTCCCAGGCAGCAAGAGGTATTGGTGACACCCCTCAGGACAGTGAGGACATATCAAGCGGAAGCAGTGTTTCTGCCTCAGATGCCCGCATCTTGCATAGTAACAGTGCCCACCAGACATCAGTGGACCAACCAGGCGCAGGCCATGGTGGTCGTAGCCGTAGGAGGGTGTGATGTTGTCTCCCTAGGTTTAGCTTAAGGCACATGATTTTAATGTATCAGACTTTGTTACATTATACTTCTTTACTGCTAGCTGTACGCCACTCCTGATATTAAAGGATATTTTTGTTTTGCACAACCTGGCTATGTGTGTCTTACATTTGTGAGTGCTGTTACGGTTGGCACTTACCTGCCAAAGTAATGAGTTGCTATGTGATCTCGTCTCCGTCTGCCCTCCATTGCAATGCTCCCATCCTCAGGCTGTCGTGGTGGATCCTGCTCCTCATCCTCAGAATCTGCGTATCTAGGGTTAGATGTAGCCCACATCTGGTTGCTATGTTTTGTAGGATGGCACATGTCACCACAATCTTGCATGCAGTCTCTGGGGCATACTGGAGTGCACCTAAAAGGTGTCTTCAACATGCTAAAGGTCCTGTCAATGAAGGTTCTGGTTCGCCGATGTTCAATGTTGTAGCGCCTCTCTTTCTGATTGGCAGGTGTTAGATATGGGGTGAGTATCCATAGCCTCAGAGCATATGCACTGTCACCTGTGTAACAAAACAACAGATATGAGCATGGCTTCACATTGAAATGTATTTCTGACATTGGTGTGTACTACACAGTACCTAATAAATATCCTCCACCAAACTCCCCACGTTCTTGGCATTGGTGTATCACACTGTGCCTGAATATGTACACATCATGTGTGCTCCCCGGAAATTTTGCCACTATATCAGTTATGACATTATGAGCATCACATACCACCTGGATGTTGAGTGAGTGAGTACTTTTTCTATTGCGGAACACATAATCCAGATTTGCAGGAGGACCTATGGGTACATGCGTCCCATCCACTCACCCTATTACATGGGGAAAGTTTGCTATTCTGTAGAAGTCCAGTTTGGTGTTGTGTATTTCCTCCGCATTCCTGGGAAGCTATATGTATCTGGACATGTGTGTGAGTATGGCATCTAGGAACTGTCTAAAGAATCATGACTGGGCACTTTGGGACACCCCACAAGCAATTTCAATCACCCCCTGGGAGCTACCCGAGGACAAGAGGTGCAGTGAGCACAGCACTTGCACATGTGTGGGGATGGAGAAGCTGCGCAGGGTTTGGCGTTCTAGCTGAGGTTTCAGCAGTTCAATAATCTCTAAAATGACTGGGCTGCTCAGTCTATATTTGTCGTATATTTCCTCCTCAGTCTGTTGAAATATGGTCTGCCTGGTTCTGTATATCCTTTCCTGTCTCCGCCTCCTCCTCCTCTGCTGGGCAGCCCGAACTCGCCTCCTCAGTGCAATCACGTAGAGTTCAGCCATTTTGAAACACCCAGATGCCTTCTGGGTCTGCTTTTATACTTTGGTTCTGGGTACCACCTGTTTGGAATCAATGCTAATCTGGGTGTGCAAAACGGCCTATTTGTGACCATTCGCAATTTGCGACTGCCTTGTACATTCGGTTTGGGACTCACTAATTGTGATTTCTTAATTGCGGGTCGCAAACACGAGTCACAAATGTTTGCGATTCGGTAATTGATCACATCGCTATTTGGGACTCCGAAATGGCATTTGTACATACCATTTCGCATTTTGCACGGCCGCAAATAGCGCTGCGACTGATTTGTCAGTCGCAAAACATACGTACAGGTGGCCCGTACTTACTAATCTGACTAACGCAAGTAGTGATTTAAAGGAGTTGAAAAGCAGTGATTTGAAGGAGTTGAAAAAACCAGGGGTTTGGGAAAAGTTTGGTAAGGGGTTTGCTTCAGTGGGAAATTGGCTTAGTAACATTTGGAATGGGATACTATTGAAAATCAGACAGGGATTATTAATTGTTATAGGTTGCTTATTAGGAATTTCGGGATTATATAAATTATGTAAAAGAATGAGATTAAAAAGGTCTAAAAATAATAAGAGGAGGGAAGAAAGAAATAGGGAAAGAATCTGTAGGGAAAATTCAAGAAGAAGACAAAATGTTGAAGAGATAGAATTGTAAAACTTGTGGGTGGTAAATTGGTGGGATGACATATTTAGTCATCAGAAGAGGGATTGCTAACACAAATGTCTTAATTAGAAATTATTAATGAATGTTTACGTATTTTGAATAATGACATATAGAAAAATGAATAACCTAGAAAAATAAGGTGCACGCTTAAAAATGTGACCTCGGAGAAAGTCATCCAATGTTCATGAAATGTACTAAAATATATAATTAATCCACCTGAAATATTGAAAATGTATTAGATTAATGTAGTAACATGTCATACTAAAGGATATGAATTATGTTATTGCTTATTAATTGCAGGCCTTAACTTAGCAAGTGCGTTGGCCTAGTTTTTACCAGGCCTCATGTAGAAACTGTATTCCTTAGCAAAATACTGACAGAGTGAACTAACTATGAAATGCTCATTGTTTTAATAAAATGCTTAGTAGAAGCTTTCTATGGGAACCGACGAACAGGAGATGAGGTCTCTCGTAAAGTAACTAAATGTGTGTAAAATGTGCAAAGGGTTCTTTCCCAGGATGTGAACAATGAAGACACTGACTGGAGAAGAAGATGCAACAGAATTGATACCTGACGAGCCGGATGATGAGAACATCGTAAAGCAGACCAATCAACGACATGTGAACTGTGAAATCTTAGAATTCATAGATTTGGTAAAGGGACATTATTGGGTAGAGTAATAACGTACAATTAATTGACCAATTGGAAATTGGGGGATTGTTTGGGGAACTTTGATATAACAACGTGACAGAGGAAACCAGATAAGAACTTATTCAGACGTATTCTGATTTGTGAGGCGATTATTGGGAGAAGAAAAGAAGAAGAGATTCTGTCATTGGGCTCATACTCTCTGACTGAGAGCCTGATGGGTTGCTGATCGACTGATGACCTGAGGACGAAGACTGATTCTGCTTGCTGACCCATATCGTGGATAGGTAGATATGACAATGACTGAACTGCATTTTTATGCCTTTTCTTTCTAGGTACCAACTGCGCTGACTTAATACTTTTCCTTAGATAGATGTTTTCCAAATTTGTGTTCTAAATTGTTTTGCATGAATCCCCACATGCCGATGCTAATCTGTGTTAGTTGAGGTTACTCACATGACGACTGACCAAATTACAGAGACAAATGGTTGACAGACTATTTGCTGAACTTAATGGATGTCATAGTTTTGCTGAATTGGGTTTTACTAATTTTATGTGTTGATGCCTTAGAATGTCTTTTGACTCAAGCTTTGATTAGATCATGCTTTTTGCAGCTTGTTGATTAACAAGCGTATTCAATTTTGTTTTCTATTAGAGTTGATGAATTAAGATTTCTGACTTAGTATTGTTAAGAAAAGGGAAATAAACTTACTAAACTTATAATCAAGGTGTGGTTATTCATTGCTGAAGAGTCATGGTGTGCATGAATTATTGACTCCATTGATTGTTGATTTGACTATTGGTTATTGATTATTGTGTATTGATTATTGATTCTGTTAGAAAACTATGGTTTAAGAATACCCTATACGAATCAAAAGGTTCATCGACCTATACGCGTCTCCTTGTAAGTTTACTTATTAAGGACCGATACGCCAACACCATCACCCTCTTCCTATTTCTGCCCTCTGCACTCTTTGGCACAAAGTGTTCAGAAGCTACCTGGCTAAGTCATTTTTAACAATAATATTTCTTCCCAGCTACAGTCATCTAAGATCAGCAAGCCATTAATGTCTCTTATGAAACACTGGACACATTACTGTAATGCAATAAAAACCCCAGCAGATCTATTACTGCCAATCTTTTGACAGTAAAAAGCTGTGCTGATGGGTGTGACCTTTGGGACAAATGGCAAGAGCACTTAGTCAGAATTTATCACATTGTCAGAGGGTGAAGGCTGCCTTTTTGCTTCATCCACCAAGACACAAAGCCCCAGGACTCTCATCTCTGTCACATTCTAGTAATGTGTGACTGCTACTCTGTTGAGCAATGGTTTTTAACCTGGGGTCTGCGGGCATATGGGAGTTCACAATGCATTTTCAGGAAGTTTGTTTGGAAAAATAAATAATACTAGCAGATTTCTAAAGTTTATATTACATTCTGTAAATGGGAAGGAGTTTGAAATTGGAGGCTTTCCACCAGCTCTCTATGCCAAGGAATTTATGAAGTACCATATATCACTCCAGGTGCATCTCTGCTAATCGGCAGAACATTCAGTGCTGCATTTCTGAATGGTTCCTTACCCACCAATGAACGTGTTTTATATCTATTTACAGGGAATACTTGGCAGGTGGCATCAGTAGAGTTGTGTGCACCTAGTTCACTCATGCCACTGAACAGTTTTCATGTCAATAGTCCTCACACCGCTGTAAGCAAAAACTGCATTGGCAGTGCTGGAATGGTAGATAAATCATATATTATTAAACACTTAAGAAAAAGCAGGCAACGTTCAGGCCAAACACTATTGCACTGCTGCAAACAGCCAGCTGCACTGTTAGTGCCAAATCACTAGACTAAAACCTGATAGCCACACTAAACGTTTTGAAGCTTATTGGCAGTGAGGAAGAAGAGCACATTTCAAGAAGCCAGATAATCTCTTATTGACTGCACACACCTCACACTGCCTCCCATTGCTTCCCCATGTTTCCGAGGAGATGCTTTCACTTTGCACTCAAGACTGAGTGCTAGAAGCTCAACTCCCTGGAAATAGCATATTCCGCAATAAGTGGAGCCAGTGGTGTGCCTGCTCCCACCATCACACGCCCTTGCAGAAGCCCAGAATACATGCTATCCCCTCCCACTCCCACCCCCTCAAAGACTTCACTTTTTTTACAATAAATAGAGCAGACACTACGTCCCCTGTATCAGGGCCGGCGTTAGCTCTGGTGGCGCCCAGTGTGAGATTTTTTTTTTTACACCACCCCCAATGAGCACCTTCTCTTACTTCCCTCACTGCCACCCTCAAATAGTTGCCCTCATCTCTCACATATTTGTTTTGTAGCACTACTTATACCAGTGTAGGACATCAGTGCACTTTACATCAAACAGCCATTACACAGAGACAATTAATCTTACTTGTGTAAATCAATCTGTTGGAAGTATTACATAACACAATGAGGATTACAAAGTGTAGGAATCACATATAATCCATACCAGTAGGCTCGAGACAGCAGACCACCATGTCTGTGACTGCTTTTAAATAAAGCAATTTTCTTTGTAAATGCAGCCTGTTTTCATTTGAAAAAATAAATTAAAAGTTTTCTTTTAATTTTTGCAGAGCAGGCAGTGGCAAGCGCTAGTATCTGTGAGGATGGACCACATCCCATTCCATAGGTAGCAACCCTCCTGTCAACTCCAATAATACCTAGTGCTTTCCAGCAATTCTTTACATCTCTTCAATCACTTGCATGGCACTACAAAGCCCTACTAAACATCATAATTTAATTCCATTTTATTTGTAACAAAGAACCAGAAAGAAATGATTTGAATTGGGTCTCTGAATTCAGAAGCCTGATCCTATGAACCAGTTCTCCACTATACTAACCTTTTAACCTAGGTTTTCGAGAGTAGTGTGTTACACTATGTAAGGTCCATGAAACACCTTGCCAGGGATGGTAAGCACTATACACATGCAATGATATATAAATATATGTCAGTGACAGTGGGGGACAGGCTACAATACAAAAACAATGAAAAGTTAAAAAAATATTGTTTGTAATCCAAAATGGTGCTATACAAATCAGAACTTTTCCTAAAAAGTACACGAAGTCATGTCATGATTTGTCAATATTGGTGATCCTATAGAATTACTTAAATGTTTTCTGTGGAATGCTAATGTGTTTATTCAAAAGCAATTTTTGTGATGTACTGCAGCATTATTGCACCACTTGGAGGAGACATCAGAGAGTGCCATTTCATAGCATGTTCAACATGGCTAAAAGTTAGTGGCATAGTATGAGATAGCATAGAGTGGCGAGGAGTAGAGAAGCGTTTTGGAGCATGGAGCGGAGTTTCACGGAGTGGAGTAGAGTGGAGTAGAGTTGAGTGGAGTAGAGTGGGGGCATAGAGTGGTGGGACATGGAGTGGAATAGAGGGAAGTGGGGTACAGTGAAGTAGAGTGCGTTGCTGACAAAACTATACTACACACAAAATGTAATGTGTAGAAATGGCATTGCTGAGTGTATTGATTTGTTTTTTATTGTATTAAAATATTTGTTTCCTCCACACTTCAAAATTACAAAAAATGTGCTTAATTTGTGCTTTACTAATTCTGATATATTCTAAAATATTTGCAAGGTTTATTTACAGGCATTTAAATTGTGTTGTGTGGTAGAAAACAGGTTTTCCTTCCATATCCCTAATATCCAGCAAGATTGTCATATAAACCCTCTAACTTTGAAGTCAGAGAAAGAAAAGTAAACACCAAGATTCCTTGGAAGACAAAGCCTAAAATTTGACCTTTGCCTCTGCATGCACAGTAAATGTGACAAGATAAGAAAACAATTTAATGCATCTTTACAGAAAGTGAGAATTGTAGAAGAATGCAAGGAGAGTGGTAAATAAGCTATGTCCAGGGGCAAAGACATGCTAAACAGCCTAAAACAAATAAAGCCAAAAAATAGAAAGCAAGCAATTATGAGTTACAAAGTGCAAAGTTAATGTTTAGCAATGGGTATGATGCATTACCGGGAAAGCTATCAGCATGTCCCCAAGAAGTCTATTTGCAACTGACAGATGGGCTGTCTGGTAGGCTTCCACCTAAAAATGACCTCTGGCACAAATAATCATTGAACCATTCTTGTCTTTGATCATAAACTTTCCATTAGATAATGACAGTAATTTAGGTCCTGATTTAAAGATTGGTGGGTGACCCGCCATCCATTAGAACAGCAGAGGTACTAGCCTTTGCTGCTTTATAGATTACTATGGATTATTAACTACTGCATTTAAAAATGACAGCTGCCCTGGAGGAAATCAATGTGCCTTGGCAGGTCCTCTGAGGGCCCTGACAATTTGCTGAGCAGCCTATATTATGGTTAAAATAGCCTTTTTTGTTTTTTAAAAAGTAAGAGATCCATCGGTTTTGTGGTTTTCTTGTATAAATATGGATCCCTATATGTTCATTTCAGTTTGTAAGCTTTTAGTTGGTACCTGTTAATGTGGTTGTAGGAGGCTGGCCCTCTATGTAGTGTGAAAAACTAGGCATACTGTGCAGGGGGTCCAGGCAACCACACATTGGTTTCCAGAGGTAAAAACAATATCACCTAATGCTCTAATTTTTTAGGTAGCTTGGTCAAACAGTTAGGCCAATCTTGTAGAAGTGCAAAGCATTTGTTGTACTCACTGTATCAATCATGCTACTCACACATTCGAAGGAATAACTCGAGACCATTTTATAAAAATACTTCAGATTTTTATATAAATGTTAATACCAAGATTATCAAAATTGGTTAGGTACTTTTTAAGATATGGATTTTTGAAGTTTTAAGAAATGCAGCCTTTCTGTGCGTAGTTACGCACCATAGCAATCAATGGACACAAAGAATATATACATATAAAAATACATATAAAATCACCCACTTTGCTTTACTAAGTTCTGCTTTTGCAGGTTGGTTGAGGTCATTGATGGGCACACTGTGCCAACTGGAGAAGTTTGGGCAGCTCCGGGTTCTGGTGGGAGCAACAGCGGAAAGTCTTGTGGAGCTGGTGCAGAGCCACTGAAGAAGATCACTTTGAAAAGGTCTACTCTTGCAAGGTTAAAGTTGGTTCCTTAGGATTCCCTTGGAGTGTCAAGGTTGCAAGGGGTAAGGGACCCTTGGGGCAAAGCTGGTTCTTCATTGCAAGGTACAGGGTGGCCGGATGCAGAGCGAATCAGTGAGCCAGAGGATGTGTGCAAAGGAGCCCTTTGGATCCGGAGGTAGGTCACTTTGAAGGTTGCTTACAGGACAACGTGGGCACTCTGGCTGGAGGTCCAGGGTGTTCCTGTAGTCCCTCAAATAGGGCTTCCTCCTGGTCCTCCAACATCAGCTCACCAGTGCCAATAGTATTGGTACGGTGTGGCCACTAGAGTGTGCAGTGCCACCAAACTCGGCACACTTGCAGGGTTTGTCCTTGTGGTTGAGAGTGTGTAGTCAAGTCTGGCTGCACCTTCCGGTTTGGGAGTTAGCAGACAGTCAGTGAAGTGACCCTCACTAGATTGCTGGTTCTTGAGCTGTTGCAGATTGGTCCCTTAACTCTGGAGGGAGTTCCTGCGCAATTGGTGAAGCCTGGAGGTCCTCTGGGTTTCTTGAGGTCAGTCCAGTGTCCAGCTCCTCCGCAGTGGCGATTGTCAGGTCCTGGGTGCAGCAGGCAGGGTTTGACACCTTTTTCTTTGTGCAGCAGATACACAGTTCTCATGCCTTGGATCTTCTTTGTGCTGGTCTTCTTTGTGTCCTTTGAATCTGATTTCTTGGTCTAGTGATGCCCACTAAATATGGAATTTAGTGGCCATTTTAGGGTGAACCTTTGTGGTGTCCAATGGGACACTTACCTTTGGGTGGCTACACCCACTATACTGACCACCTGCTGCGGGAAGGGTCACTTCCCTAAGCCTGATTGACTATTTTCCTACCCTTTGTGTGGTTTCCCACCTTTGCTCCTCCCAAAAGTGGGGGGTTGCGGAGGGGAAGGCCATCTTCTGCTAGCAGCAGACCTGGGGTTGAGTTTCAAGGGCAGTAAGCCCTTTGAAACTCACCGCCAGGGCAGTGCACATTCCTGAGGGAGGAGGTGTTAGCTCCTTCACCCAGGAAGGGCATTGTTTTTCAAACGAGAGAGACAAGGCTCTCCCCCAAGGTTTGTATATTGGCTGTCTAGAGGTGGCAGGCTGGAAAGAACCAGTCAGCAACCATGCCAGGATAATTAGCTTTTGCAGCGGGCACCTCAAATGTGTTCCCTGGGTACATTTAAAGATAAATCCAATACTGGTACCACTTTGGATTTATCATTCTGAGTTGTTGGATACCAAACAACCCAGGGTTCAGAGTGGCCATCATGTAGCTGTGAACTTGTGTTGACCAGTGTCTAGCACATGTATTAAAATGGCTGATCTGTTCACTCACTATGTCCCAGGTTTGGAAAGGACTCAGTGGGGGCATATTGCTGATGAAGCTAATAATATGGAGCACCCTGCCTTAGGACTGTAAGGCCTGACAGAGGTGCGTCTTACCCAGAGTAAATGCAGTGTATGGTGGACAGGGCACACAGGTAGTATGCCATGTTGAGTTTGTCTTTTAGGTTTGCACTAGGACACTGAGCCTGCAATGGCAGTGCTGGGTGCTTCTGGATGCATGTCCCTAGAGGGTGGCTCAATCAGTGCTGCTGCCCTCAGGGGCCTACCCATAGTAACCTCCTGGGGACCTAGGTGCCCACTTATTAAGGACCTATAGTGGTAGCTAAGGGTGTATCCAATTGTGCCAATGCATCACAACAGTTTTAGGAAAAGCGCTCTGGCCCAGGGAACGTGGTTAGCAGGGGCCTTGGGCTCTACAACTTCTAGGCTACATCAAACATCCAGCAAAAAGTGGGAGCTAACCTTGTAAAACGAAACCTTTTCTCCCAATACCCCACCACCGAATGAAAGCGGATGAGACCACCCTTTCCCTAGGGAGTCTTCATCATCTAAGTGGAAGAACCTGGAAATGCCATCTGCATGGGCATGAACAGTCCCAGGTCTGTGTTCCACTTGAAAGTCCACCATCTGTAGGGAAATGGACCAGCTAAGCAGTTTGGGGGTTTCACCATTCATCTGTTGGAGACATCTGAGAGGTCTGTGGTCAGTCTGAACAATGAAGTGAGAGCCAAACAGGTATGGCCTCAGCTTCTGCAGGGCCAAAGCCAAGGCAAAGGCTTCTCTCTCTATGGCTCTCCAATTTTCTTGCCTAGGGAGTAGTTTCTTACTTATAAAAGCAACTGACTGGTCATGCCCATCATCATTTTTCTGGGAAAGTAATGCTCCAATCCCCATTTCAGAAGCATCTGTTCAGACTATAATTGGCCTGGAGATGTCTGGTGCTTGTAAAACTGGAGCAGAGCGCATAGCTTCCTTCAGAGTGTCAAAGGCCTTTTGACAATTCACTGTACAGTTAAACTTTTGGGGCATTTTCTTGGAGGTTAGTTCTGTGAGGGGGACAACTATAGTGCCATAATCCTTCACAAATCTTCATTAATACCCAGTCAAGCCATGGAATGCCCTGACTTGTGTCTCGGCTGTGGGAGCTTCCCAAGTCAGAATAGTCTGAATATTGGGTTGGAGGGGTTGCCCTTGGCTTATACCAGCCAAGTTCCCCAAGTAAACAACTTTCCCCTGCTCACTCTGGAACTTACTGGCCTTGATAGTGAGGCCTGCCTTTTGCAGAGTCCCAAGGACCTTACCTAGGTGTATCAGGTGATCCTGCCAGATGGAACTATAAACAGATATGTCATCTAAGTAAGCTGAACTAAACATTTCCAGTCCAGCAAGGACTTGGTTCACCAACCTCTGGAAGGTGGCAGGTGCATTCCCTAATCCAAAGGGCATAACAGTGAACTGATAATGCCCACTACGAGTAGAAAATGCTGACCTCTCTTTTGCTCCTGGTATCAGGCCAATCTGTCAGTAACCAGATGTTAAACTAAAGTACTCAGACGTTTGCGTGCCACTATTCTGTCTATGAGCTCATCAGCTCTTGGAATTAGGTTGAAATCTGTTTTTGTCACAGAGTTGAGGCCCCTGTAGTCCACACAAAGTCTCACTTCCTTATTCTCGCATTTGGAGTGAGGGTTGGGGACTAAAACTACCGGGCTAGCCCAGAGACTCTAAAAGGTTTCAATGATACCTAAATCCAGCCTCTTTTTAACTTCTGCCTCTATACTCTCTCTGGCATGGTCTGATTGTCTATAAATCTTGTTCTTGACAAGCAAGCTGTCACTAGTGTCCACATCATGGGTACACCAGTTTGTCTTTCCAGGGGTCCGTGAGAACAGTTCAGCATACTGGTTGAGGACTTGCCTGCAATCAGATTGCTGTTGTTCTGTGAGGAAGTCTGATAAGACCACTCCATCCACAGAACCACATTGTAGGTTGCTGGAGAAGGCACTCTTCCTGTCCCTTATCTGTAACCATGAGCATTGTCACAACAGCTCTGTCATTAAAGGGTTTTAGGTGGTTGACATGGATTATTCTTTTTGTATTCTTGCAACTGCCCAGGTCAACTAAGTAGGTGACCTCCCCTTTTCTCTCAGGTATGGGATAGGGCCCATACCATTTGTTGTGGAGGGCTCTTGGAGCAACAGGCTCCAACATCCAAACTTTCTGCCCTGGTTAGAACTCCATCATATCAGCTTGTTGGTCATAACAGAGCTGCTCCTGGCTGGCCTGAATATTTTTGCTGGCTTTTTCCATGTACCCAGTCATTCTTGAACATAGGCCAAGCACATAGCCCATCTTGCTTGGGTGCTTTGAGAGGATTCTCGCAGTCTCCGCTAACAAGACTTAGTGGTCCCATAACAGGGTGCCCAATCAAAAGTTCAAAAGGAGAAAAACCTACTTCTTTTTGTGGCACGTCCCTGTAGGCAAACAACAGGGAAGGAAGTAGGGCATCCAAATTCCTTCTGAGCCTTTCAGGGAGTCACCCAATGAGGACTTTTAGGGGCTGGTTAAATCGTTCAACCAGCCCATTGGTTTGTGGTTGGTATTGGGTGGTGAACTTATATGCCACCCCACATTCCTGCCACATGTGTTTCAAGTATGCAGACATGAAGTTTTACCCTCTGTCTGATACTACCTCCTTAGGGAACTCTTCCCTGGTGAAGATACCCAAGAGGGCTTTTGCAACTGCAGGTGCAGTAATGGTCCTAAGGGGTATAGCCTCAGGATACCTAGTGGCATGATCCACTACCACTAGTATGTATCTGTGTCCTGATGATGTTTGAGGGTCAAGGGGGCCAAAAATGTCGACCCCTACCCTTTCAAAGGGTACCCCAACCACTGGAAGTGGAATTAAGGGGGCCTTTAAGCGCCCACGTGCATTGTCACTGGCCTGGCAGGTGAGGCAGGACTGACAAAAAGTCCTCTAGTTTTGGGACATTCCTGGCCAATAAAAGTGGTTAACTAACCTATTCCAAGTCTTGTTTTGATCCAGATGCCCTGCTATGTGGATGTCATGGGCTAGAGTGAGGAGGAATTCTCTGATCGTTTAGGGCACTACCACCCTCCTGGTTGCACCAGGCTTGAGGTCACTGACCTCAGTGTACAGGAGTCCCCCCTCCAAATAGATGCTGTTGGTACCACTGATAATTCTTATTTCCTCCTGTGCTGCTTGCTGCCTTAGGCTTTCAAGAGTGGGGCTGGCCTTCTGCCCCTGGCACTAATCTTCCCTGGAGGGTCCCCCTGGGCCCAAGAGCTCTGTGTGGTAAGGCCCAAGCCCCTCAGGTCCAGTTCCCTCTAAGGTGGGTGACTCCTCCTCCTGAGAAGAGGGGTCCTGTTTTGGGAACTGTTTTGAAACTGGACCTTCAGACGCCTTGCCTTTTCTCTTGGGAGGCTTGTCCACTATTTCAGGATCCAGTTCTTTCTACTTCTGAAGTTTGCTCTGTGCCCTTGTCTTGACACATGACCACCTAGGGATCCCTAGCATTGCTGCATGGGTCTTCAGTTCTACTTCAGCCCAGGGGAAATGTTCCAGGTCATTTCTAAGCAGGTAATCTACAGGGATGGATGAGGACACAACCACTTCTTTTTGCCCTACTATTCCCCCTTCAAAGGTTACCATAGCCATAGGATGAAACGTGTCTCAATGTCAGCACTGGTGACAGGATAAGACTTCCCTACCAGGAACTGATTTGAATGGGCCAAGTGCCGAGTTACCATGGTAACACCAGCTCCTGTGTCCCTCAGTGCTTCTATTTTCTCCCCATTAATCAAAGGGTGCTGCCTGTATTTTGCATATTACTTGGCCAGGCAGCACAGGATAATTTTACCCCACCCTCAGTGACTAATATTGCCTCTGTGGGGTCACTGACATGGTCAGGCCACACCTCTGACTCCATGTGGAGATTGGCAACTGCATTTACTGCAGATTGACTAGAGGCGGCATCCTTTTTGTTCTCACAGCCCAAGTCTCCAGTTTGGTGCCCTTTAGTGTTGCAGTCATGGCACCAAGCCTTGCTAGGGTCAAAGTGTCTCCTTTATTACCCACCCCTAGAACGTGAAGAGTCTCTGAGCCCACCCTCCAGTGCAGGTTTTTGGGAGCCTTGAGAAGACTCTTTGTTGTTTTTGATTTGGCTCCAATCTTTCCCTTGGGGAGGCTTTTTGGCTTGTTTCTTTTGGTCTTCCCCACAAGTTGTAGTCTTGGTCACACTTATTTTGACCCAGTGGTCTGTCTTCCTCCCCAATTCTTGGGCGGGAAAGTGGACCAAGGTCTACCAGATGTTGGTGTAGCCTATCATTGAAACAATTACTTATCAGATGCTCTTTCATGAACATGTTATACGGCCCATCATAATCTTGTACCTTGTTTCTAGATACCCAGCCACCCTGCATCTTTACTAAATAGTCCACAAAGTCTACCTTGGTCTGGCTCTTGGTTGTAATAATGTATAAGGGGAATTCATCTTTGTTCCCTTGCCCGTGGAACAACCTAGAATGGCAGATGGTTTAGTTTCATTCACTTCTCCAGCAGTAGAACATATGGCAGTGAAGGGCAGACTGGCACTGCCAAAGAGGCCAGCTTGAAAAAGCCCATCTTGAAAATGTTTGTTTGGTCTGGGCAGCCGATGGGCAAAGATAATAACTCACAAACTGTCCCTTCCATCTGGCTTATCTGGCAGTGCTAGACCACCTGACTGGTCTGTCCAACACTGGTCAGTGTTGCATCAGATGAAGGGTATTAGTGTCCTATACTATAAATTGGTTGGAGGGGCTCTTCTTGAGCACTCCGAGCACCTCCTCCTCCTCCTGCCTAAGCTTCAGTTTTTAAAAGAGAGAGTGTTTGGTAACAGACCTGATTCTACAGAGAAGAACTTGCCTGGAAGAAGCTGATCAGACTACGTTGTCAAGGTGCTATGCAATGAAAACACTTACATCTTTCTGGGTCCAAGTTAAGGATTGTAACCAGCATCCCTGTTCAATGACTTCTTTTAATTCATTACTGTGATAGAACTATAGGGAAACCATTCTTTGTCTCCAAGATCATTGGCAAAAACCTTGGTTCTATCTCCTGGCCTGGAGATGTCTGAGAGATAATTAAGTGAGATAACACTTAGGGGCTGATTACGAGTGTGGCGATCAGAAAAACCCGACAGCCAAACTCCTGATGGGGAGACCACCACCGCCATTACGGATTTTCCACTGCTCTGACCGGCAGAAACTAAGATTTCTGCGGGTCAACTCAGTGGAAAATATGTGGTGGCATTGGACTCAGCTCTACCTGGAGCCGAGTCCAATATCGTTGCACAGGAGGACCCCCTAGCACCCTGGAATGTGCTCTGTCTGCACAGCAGACAGTGCGCATTCCAACGTTGCTGGGGAGGGGAACCCCTGCACTGCCCACAACTAGGTAATTGGCAGTGCAGGGGCCCCCAGCACTTGTTCTCCATCAGCCTTGTTTATGGCAGCTGAACCACCATGAAAATACTGGTAGAGAACATGGTTATAATCAGCATGGCGGCACTGACTTCAGCGCCGCCGTGGCTGATTACAACCATGACCGCTGTCATCCTGTAGGGATCAAAGATTCTGGTGGAGAGAGCAGTCTTTTGGCAGTCCAACCGTCAGTGTTGTAATGTGGCAGTTGGACTGCCACAGCTGTGGTGGTCCGACTTTCACCTGCAAGTATGGCAGTCTTTGGACCTCCAGACTTGTAATATGACCCTCGGTACACACATGCAAATTGTATCTAAATCAGTTGCATGGTTGCAGAGATATACTGCAACCATGCAAACTTATTGTTTGCCTTCACTAAGGGCTGATGCACCGAAGACCAAGTCCTCAATCCTGTGGGCACCCTCCAAAACAGATAAATTCCATCTATGACTTGTGGCATCGAAAACACAGGGCTGCAAATTTGATGGCTACGATATAAAATCCACACTAATAAACTCAGGTATTTTTGCTGATGAGGAGAAATGAAGAAACCCAAAAGTTCCTGAATGTGATGTTTACAGTTTACCAAGGTTCAAGCTTGGATGCCAACCAGTTGGTAAACATGCTAGAAAAACGAAAGTGAGAATGGTGTTGGTCTGGCATACATTTGGAATGAACAAGAGTGCATATGTGCTTTTTGAACCCCATAGGTGATGAAGGTGAGCTTTAGCTGCATTCAGACACCCATGGTAAAGAGAATGCAACTACACAACATTTAGACTCCTGAGGTGGAACAATGCTACAACAATTTTGCTGATTAGTTCTCAAGAAAACATAGTTGTATCACTTCAAATTAAATTGTACTGGAAATCTTGAAGACCTTTCCTTACTAAACCCGACCAATAAGAAACTGAAATTCAACTGTGCTGTATCAGTACCAAATCACTCAGAAAATCTCAAATGCATATATTCTACATGAATGCGTACCTACGTGAGGAGCCTCCTCTTTGAGCTGTCACAAACCATAAACATCACCACTTCCCACAGCACACCGCATGTGTTTCAGATGCTCACTCAATACAACTTTGTTCTTTCGGCAGACACCAACACTATATATATAATATGCCCTGAATAGTATGGTACGTTATCATTTACTATACAAAGCTTTAGGCTTCTTATTGGTTAAAATTCATGCACAATAGCCATCATCCATGAAGATAAATAATTCATTTTATGACAGCATTCCTGTGTGATTTTGAAATATTAGCTTTATGACCAAAGTTTTTAGCACTGATTTACAGCAGTTACGGGTAACTAAAATAGCACAGGACCTTCAAATCCGCTGCACATACGCTTGACGCTTGCCCTGTAATGAATAGCACTGCCTGTGGCTTTCCTGGATGTGACAATCCAGACTTAGACAAAAACCTTAGTTTTGCCAGACCTGATATGCTGAATTTGCAGATATCTGTCCCGGATAGCATATGGTGACGTTCAGTCTGCACTATACATGTTAACAGCATTTTGCATGTCCTACAGGCGTTCACAGCATACGAAAACCTCTACTGTGAGAAAAGAAAGGAAGTAGACAATGCCAAGAGGAGGAAGGAAAGAGAGATAGCTAGGTCCAACCAGATACAGAGGAAAATGAATGAAAAATAGAAGTAGAAGAGAGATATACAGGGTGAGGAATCTAAAGACCGAAAAAGAATGAGGAGATTGTTGAGAGGAAGGACAACGGAGGATAAACAGAGGAAGACGTAAACGATGGGAGACAGATAGGAGCAAAGGAGAGAATCATCAAAGAGGGAGAAATAACAAATAAAGGATATGAGAAAGAAAAAGTGGGCCAATGACAAGAAACAGTGATCCAGGAGAAAATTACCAGGACTAGAAATTACTGTGTGTTCAGTCAACAAGTAGGAACATTTTTGAGAGGGCAACTGCAAAGTGGAGATATTTATTGTTTTGAACTACATGTTTCCTGCTTAGAAGTGCCAATGCGCTACCTCTGAAATTCAAAGGAAGTTGGGATGAGGACTGCTGTGCTTATCTATTCTGTTCAATAAGTATAAGGTACACTGTTCCCAAATAGACTGTCTTGGAACAGTGTACCTTATACTTATTGACTATAGTTGGGAGATTGTACACTGGACCACATAACCTCCCGGTCCCTCCCCCCCTTTTTTGATTTATATCTATTCTGTTCTATTCTGTTCACCTGCATGTCTGTTGTCACTCTTTTCTTACATTAATTACTCCTGACGATCCAGAACCTTTTTAATTCAATTTCTGAATTAACCCATCACTCTGGATACTCATACTGCATACTCCGTTTACATCTCTTTGTGCACTCAGCATTTTTCCAATTGAGAGGTTCATTTCAGGCCGTGAGAGCACCTACGCATATCATGGCAAGTATATTTGATGCCAGCTAAAACTCAGGGGCAACGTTTGGAACCATAGGAATACAGACTCACCATTCTATGTGTTATTGAGCAATAGACATTCTACCCCCTGACTGCAAGACAGTTGATTTATGTATTAACTAAATATATTATGAACACAACAGTAACAACATTGTTTTTACCCAGAAACCTTTTTGCAAAACTACATTTGGTGATGGACATCCAAATATTTGTAAGCATTGTTTTAAAGATGGTTAGGTTGAGTCTAACAGAAATGGAAAAGTGTGTTAATGAGTGCGCCAATAGTTGCTGTTGGTTGTACGACGGAACGCCGACTGCCAAAACAACGAGTGCCTGAACAACGAGGTCGGAACACCGACCTGGTTGTTACTACTAATGCCTTTACCACGAATGCCTTAACAACGATATTTCATTGTAAAGGCATTCCTGGTAAAGGCATTAGTAATAGGGACCCATTGATCCTGCATGCGTCACCCCAACCCCCCAACAATACCTAAAACGCCCCACCCCCCCAACCCCACCCCAAAACCTAAAACCCCCTGACCCCCACCTCGCCCCAAAACCTAAAACGCCCCACCCCCCCAACCCAACCCCAAAATCTAAAACCTCCTGACCCCCCCACCCCCACCCCAAAACCTAAAACACCCCACCACCCCAACCCCCACCCGAAGACCTAAAACCCCCTGACCCCCCACTCCACCCCACCCCAAAACCTAAAATGCCCCAACCCCACCCCAAAACCTAAAACCCCTGACCCCCCGCCCCCTCCCCAAAACCTAAAAACACCCCACCCCCCAACCCCACCCCAAAACCTAAAACCCCCTGACCCCCCACCCCGCCCCTAAACCTAAAATGCCCCACCCCCCCAACCCCACCCCAAAACAACAAAAAATCCGACCCCCCACCCCCACCCCAAAACCTAGAATGCCCCGCCCCCCAGCCCCGCCCCAAAACCTAAAACGCCCCACCCCCCAACCCCGCCCCAAAACCTAAAACCGCCCGCCCCCAACCCCTGCCCCAAAACCTAAAACCCCCTGATCCCCCACCCCAAAACCTAAAACGCCCCAACCCCGCCCCAAAACCTAAAACCCCCGTCCCCCCACCCCCACCCCAAAACCTAAAACACCCCGCCCCCAACCCCTGCCCAAAACTTAAAACCCCCTGACCCCCCACCCCACCCCAAAACCTAAAACGACCCACCCCCAACCCCACCCCAAAACCTAAAACCCCCCACCCCCTCCCCAAAACCTAAAACGCCCCAACCCCACCTCAAAACCTAAAACCCCCTGACCCCCCACCCACGCCCCAAAACCTAAAATGCCCCACCCCCCAACCCCACACTAAAACGCCCCGCCCCCCCAACCCCGCCCCAAAACCTAAAACCCCCTGACCCCCCACCCCGCCCCAAAACCTAAAACGCCCCACCCCACCAACCCCACCCCAAAACCTAAAACCCCCCAACCCCGCACCCCAAACCCTAAAATGCCCCGCCCCCCCAACCCCCGCCCCAAAACCTAAAACCCCCTGACCCCCCACCCCCACCCCAAAACCTAAAACGCCCCACACCCCCACACCCCCAACCCCCACCCCAAAACCTAAAACCCCCCAACCCTGCCCCAAAACCTAAAACCCCCGACCCCCCACCTAAAAACCTAAAACCCCCACCCCCAAACCCACCCCAAAACCTAAAACCCCCCACTTACCTGAGTCGTCGCCTCATCATCTGCGTCGTCCTCCTCAGCCGACTCCCTTGTTTGTACCTTAACCACGCATGTTCGTTGTTCAGGACATGCGTGGTTAAGGCACAAAATAATGAAGTCGTGGTTAAAGAAAGCGTTCATTAACCAGGACTTCGTTATAAAAAAGTCGGCGTAGAGGACGTTTCCCATTGTTGTTTATCCCAGAAACTAGAACCTGAAATTACGCATTTTACCAAGGCAAATGGCTTAATATGTAAGACAACAGAACAACATTTGTTATTCATTATTCTTAGATTTCGTGAGTGAGAACCCTAAACCCACTCTTAGAGTTGTTAAATCTTGTTATACTAAGCCCAGCGCATTTAAAAAGGCATTACTGGAAACATATGATTGAGAATAATGACACCCCATATCAGGTATTGTACCAGAAGGGTGAAGGGAGCCTCAACAGATGACTTTGATTCAGCTCTGAAGATGGCTCAGCCTCCCCTCTTCTAAGTGTTACCCCATCTCCCCAAAAGTTTGGGTCTGGTTGCGTCCTTGTTAGGATTGAACGGCAAGTAACAAAAAGAAAAGCAGTAACCCACTGAGCAATCCACATACAATACAGTTCTGTGGCCTGCAGGGTACATAATCTTTGCATTAGGTACATTAACCTTCTGTGCTACTGTATGAGGAGTCAAAACTGCCACTAGACAAAAATCTAATATCTTTCCATCAGGCACATTATCTTGACATTTTTATGGTTGCCTGAAAACACAATAAACTCTACAGCAGGAGCCTTTAAATGCATATTATTTCAAAATGACTGCCTCAAAAAGTCTACCTCTTGGTGTGAGACAAGATGTGCATGATCACAGAGAGCCCCTAGATGCTGAGGAAATGTGAACTGCGCGCATAGGTGGGCATCGTACAGGAAACAGAGGTTACCACTCTATCTTTCACACCATTGACAGACTATAAAAAATGCAGCAGCTCAACTCATTCTGAATCTCCCCTTTAAGCCTCGCAGTTTTCACCCCTTCATACGTTTCACTGGTTGCCCATCAACAAACAGTCTATTAAAGCCCTCTGTCTGACAGACTAGGCAATCAACAACACTGGTACTATCTTTCTTGAAATCAAATTGAACAGAAGGCATCTAGGATGGAGCACCAGTTCTGCATATATTGGGACAGATTCGGATGGATTTGCTCCATTGATTCAAATACCCATGATAGAGGTTGTTACCTCATTTTGTCCTGATAAAGACCACAGTATTGGGGGTCAAAACATCAACACAAATGTTGACTGTATTATCAAAATATATATCTTTCAATCCTGAACGCTAAGTAGAGTCTGTGTATTCCGAACTCTAACTGCTCTACTGTCATCCTCTGTGTTTTTTTTAAAAGTCACAGCATACTTCTTGCCACTCTTGTCACTAAGCACTTTTATTGCACTACCATTTGAGGCACCTACTATTTTGTGCATATATTTGGAAATAGTTGCAATAGTGATTGCAGTGACTGCAACTGTTTGACCAACGTATGTGTCTTCTATTTACTCACATGCTAAAATAAAGTATCTACATATTACGTTAAGGGAACTATTGTTCTTTGACTTATAATTTGTATCCTGTTTCCCTGGTAAGTCAGTTTGCCCACTATTAGTTCCTTGGATTTGCTTGTGTTCCAGTGTAGAAAGGATCTGCCCTGGCCGTACAGGCTGGACTGATCCTATTATAGCAGAACCAAGGTTGATTTGCGTATGTCTGTTACCTGTCTGGGGAGTCATAGTGGGCAACAAAAAAAAGATAGATTGGAATTCAGCCCAAATATATACCAGTTGCTGAGATTAGTTCTAAGATTCCACCTATCACTCTTTTATATTCCTGACACACTGAAGATGATAAAATAGATCTTCAAATGGCTCCCGAGCAACACCATAAAAAATGTCACCAGCAAGTTGGACTATGGGAAGGATCACTGATATAATATTGATGCGCACAAAACTAGTGGAAAATGAATATTGTTAATTTTCCTATACTTAACTAATAAAACTACACATAGTGAGAACAACAATATCATTAAAAATATTGATTTTTAATTAAAAAGTAAAACACAAATATCAGAAACAAAATAAATTGTTACTTTTATATAAATATGATATGTCAAAAATACTGTCTCATACAATATTGAAAACAATAATATTGCCAAAATAATTACATTATCACTGATAAGCATGAAAAAACTACTTTTTACATTGAACAAATAATAACAAAACACATAAAACATTAAACAATTTATACATGTTTGAATAGAAACAAAAAATATTCCATCACCAAAATAATTATAATTCACCCCCAAAAAATATATAATCAAATACATAGTATTGGTAATACAATTGGTGTAAACTACAAACATTTATAAAACAATCTAAATAAATAAATATATATATATATGTATATATATATATATATATATATATATATATATGTACACATATGTATATATCAAACAAGACACTGTGTAATTTCTGCCTCTTGTCATATACTTACTAAAAAAAATACTACAACTTCGAAAAGTGCTAATCTGCTGAAAAACACCACCAATCACAAATCAGTAAATGTACATAAAAAATTAAGTGTATGTAAATGATCATAAAGCAGAAACTAACCCCAAACCCAATTAAAAGATTAACAACCTCATCTGTACAAACTACCTATAAATAAAAGTTTAAAATGAGACAAACGCTCTCTTTTTCTTCTAACAGAAAAGAAAGCACCTGCGCTACCTTACAACATCCCCAATGGAAAAGCTGCAAAAAGTGAAAATCATCTTAGAAAACATACATGTAAGAATAAATAATAAAATTAGTTGCATAGGTTTAAATGTAAATAACAAAAGCATAAACATTTTAAAATTTTGATTATTTATATTATTACACTACTACTAGGCAGAACATGACAGAAAGAGAAAATAACTTACCATCTCTGAAAGGAAAACAATTACTAAGGGCCCGATTACGAGTTTGACAGTCTTTGTAATGCCGTGGCAGTGGTTTTGGAATCGCCACCGTACTGTTGGCGGTCGGCCTGTCCTATTATGACGATGCATGCAGTTACATAGACGAAAAACCACCGTGGTCCCACGACCAGGAAATGTCAATCGCTACGGCAACAGGATAGGCCAATGTGTCTGTTGGAGGGCAGACCTCCAAGTGTGGCAGTCAACGTACCACATCTGAGCTAGCAGAAAAGGAGGATTTAAGGATGAAACTTACCTGTACTCATCGTCACACATCCAGTGCCACCATGGAGTCGATATACATGTATTTCCGCTGCTGTTCCTGATAGATGACATTCAAAACAGACACCATCGTGGATGCAACCGACAGTTAGCTTAACTCTTCCCATTTCCATCAATTTCTCAACAAATAGGGGTATAAGGTCCCTGGCCCAAAAATATTTTGGGTGCCCCTGTTCAGAATTGTTATCAATGCACAAACCAATTACAGCTCTATGATCCTCTCTTTTGCCAGGTCACTGACACTGCACATGCACAGGCTACAAAGTTGACATGTGTTTACATCTCATAATAAGGGATAGAGATGTGTGCATAAAATTGTGTCACACAACAGCACCTCCTCATCAATTACACACCTATTAATCTAAGTGGCACCCCCACATTGCCCACATGCTAGGTCCTGTTGTGATATCAAAGAGACATCTGGATGGATGTGTCATAAACTGAAAGACACCTTCTCTGCTAAATCTCTGTAATGTACTCTGACACATCACCGACATTTGATGGTAATGTTAGGTAAATGGTATTCAAAATATGCAGTGTGAGAAACATTCAAAGGTCACAATGTAAAGACTCTTTGCAGAGTAGGTATTCTCCTCTCAAGGAGACCCCTGGAAGCATGGGTCCTTGGGCCACAATCCACTTTGCACATGCCTCAAAACATCTATGTGCACAGGATCTGTGGCTTCAAGTATATCAGGGACAACCAATAGCGTAACCAAGTGCCATGCATATATGGGAAATATGTAAGTGCAAGTCATGAAAGCAAACACAGCAGTCACAGCATTTGTCTCACATTAGTATGAAGTAGTTGTAAGGTACACAGGAAAAATGAAAACATGTCCATTAAAATTCTAATGAAGAATTACAATTTAACACTCCACATGTGTGGATGGACAAATAACTAACTAACATATATCAAACACATATCCAACCTACATCATAGGAAGAAGTGCAACCCAAATAATATCGACATTGACCAAGCCAAGATGAAATTCATACAATGTAAGATACAACCCAAGGCAATTGCCACTCCAATTATATTTCATCCCACATATCCATCCATTAAACATTTCCACTTGTCCTGTGGAATTCTAGCACTGGCTCCAAAGTCATATCATACTAACCGCTTCAATTGGATCAGGAATCAGGGATGAAGCTAACACAACTGTAGTCACACATCACAATGTATCAAATTGTTAGACACATAATGGCAGGACTCATGTGTTCCAATCAACATTTTGCATAAACAGATTAAAGAAACCAAATACCAATGGCCAGTCCATATCAACATTGTGTGGCCAGGCACACTGCTGTGCCGTTACACTTGCCGATATTGACAATGCCAGGGAACCTCCCAACAAAGGGACATCCATTGGGCATGGCAAGCACCTCAAAGATCTTACTTAGGAGGAAGACATTTGGGTTTGGGAGGAGTGTTGTTGGGTTTAGAAGGTGAGGTTTACAAAAAGGAAGGGGTGGTGTTTAGGAGGATTGCTTTTGGAGTGGGAAGGGCTGGATTTTCATTTGGATTGGGAAACCTTGCTAGTATAAGGGGTGGATGGGTCTGAACTAAGGGTGGATTTGAAGATGGAAGGGATGGTTTTAGGTATTACTCTTTGTGCGAAGGGTGGTAGGTGGTTTGGGAGAGCAGAGGGCCAGGTAAAAGGTAGGATCCTCGGTGGGGAAGTTTGGCAGGGCTTTGGGAGTGAGTGGGTGGGGACTTGGAGATAGAGGGAGTGTCAATGTCTGATGTGGTTGGAAGTGTTGTGGGTACAGGTGTACATGCTGCAGGTATGGGTATGTGCTGTTTCTCATGTGTCTGTTGGGTGCTTGATTGTTTCAGTGTTTCTTAGGTGTGTGTAGTGTGAGTGATGTATCTGTGGATGTTGGTGCAGCGAAAGTGCAGGGTGTGTGTGTTGTGACTGCTAATGAGATAGTGACTGTGGATGTGGACGTTTGTTTTGTCTTTATGGATGTGATGGTGGTTGTGGTGTTGCATGTGGGTGTCAAGGTATGTGTCCTGAGTGTGGATGTGGTGGTGGGGGTGTGGTGTGTGGTGTGTGTATGTGTGTCTGTCATCTTCTGTACTGTGTGGAGATGTGATGGGGGAGCGGTGTATGTGGTGTGGGGTTGTTAGTGGTGGGTGTGGTGTATGTGCATTTGGATGTGTATAATTTATTTTTGTGATGTGGGTGCTTGTGTGTGTGTGTATGTGTTTGTGCTGCTTAGGTCTGTATGGATGGGTGCATGGCAATGTGTGCTCGTGCTTTGAACAGGTTTGAGAATAGTATATTTGGATGGGTACAGGCGAGGGGGAGGAACACAAAGTTGGGGTGGATGGGAGGCTACAGTGAGTGAGGAGGCCAGAGCCTAAAATGATCTCTGTAAGGCAGAATTGGCACTTTGAATGTTTTCCAGGCAGGTCATCATCTGCTGCAGATAGGTGCCTTGCCCACGGTTGGCATTCAGGAGTGCAGTCTGACCAACAGAGATGTTTCTCAGGTGGTCAATAACCTCCTCACTCAGTGCAACGGGGGAGACAGGGGCAGCAGCTAATGTGCCTGGACAAAAGGAGATGGCTCCCCTGTTAGGCGAGTGGGCCAAGCCAACTGTTTGGGGAACAACAGGGAGGGTGGCAATGGAACTGGGGGTGGTAGACAAAGATGAAGGTGGAACTAATCATGTTGGGTCCCCCACCACTCAGAAGTGTCCACAGGAGGATGACTCGATATCTGAAGAACTTGAGCTTGTGTCCTCTGTGGATCTCCCCACTCCCTCCTGTTCACTGGATCTCCCTGTTTCTGAACCGTGAGGTCCTGAGCCACTGTGAACAGCTGTGTCCCCAACGACTCTGACCCCTTCTCCTTCGCTTGCCCTGGATGAATCTGAAATTACATGTAAAATTGGTTTAAATGTGACCATCACATATCAACAGAATACATTTATGAAGTGCACGTATCACTCCAGCCTCATGGTTCGCTATATAGGCTTCAAGATTAGCATGAACATATGCATGTATGTTACATAACCTAGAAACAGTTGGTTCTGGTTATGTCATAATCCCAGACAGCTCCATATGCAAATTATGTACTTATCTACACTCTATCATTATGTCTATACTAGGATAGTTAATCACCTTATATACTTTAGCACGTGTAGTGTACCATAATAAAACAATGTTACCAAATAAGATGGCTACACAATATACATTTCCACAATGTTGAGACAAAGCCCATATTTCCCAAAATGTTCATTTAGCTTACAACACATCATGATGCCATGAAGTTCATGTTAAAGACCAATGTACCATCAATATGTGCTGTAGCAGAAATCATGTGACATGCAAATGTCCATTGCACACTGGTTAACACTTTTGACTTGAAACTTCATCATATGTCCACTTTTAAAAAAGTCAAATGAAAGCTGTAATGAAGTAGTTTAGCTGGGCATCAGATGTAGCATAGAAAAGTAGCCTGGAGACATTGAGGGCCAAAGTTTTGGGAGATCGATACTCCAAACGCACATAGCATAAGACTTCTTATAGCCGTTTGAACATCACCAATCCTGCTTGGTACAGGTTATTACCCCATTCTTAGAATGCATTGCTAAAGGCCAATACACCTTAGAAGATTGTAGTTTGTCCGTGAATATCTATGACATGAAGATGTGGAATCACTATATTCCTAATGGGACTGGCACATCACAGCACTGTTTGGCATAGCAAACACAAATGTCTTGTAAAAATGAGTATAGATGCACAAATTATCTCTACATTTCTACAGGGAAATGTAAACTGGGCAACATGCAGGCAGTAATGTAGTTAGCACCAGTGATTTGTGCGCACTAATGTCTCTTTTCAAACCGAACTTACCTATGGGAAGTGCTGTCCAGTCACTGCATAAATAGGGCATTGTTTGCCATGTCACATGTAACAGGGCCACCATCAGATGAGAAACAATAGTGAGGGAACATCACTCCTTACACAAGAAAGACAAGTGGCCTATTTGGTACAATTATCATCCAGAACTCAAAGCAAATGAGATGATTTTCCTCAGCCATGTGTCTGCTGAAGACATTAAACTGGTTGTTGACTAGGCTCTGCAGTGTTTCTGGTCATAAAGGCAATAGGCACAGTACATTGGCATGCACCTACTACCAGACCTGTAGAAACAGTAACTCTTCTTGTGAGTGGCACATGGGCCACCACCAATATTGATGGTGAAACGCCTGCCTGTAACACTCAAAGTTGGCAATGTAACATGTATGACTCTGGCCATGACTCACACCCCTGTTGCTGCTGTCGGGCCCTCAACTGTCCATCAAGTGCTGGCTAGGTCACCGGCAGTATGTGAGCCACTGGGGGTTCAGGGTGCGGAGCTCACCCAGTCCACGATGGGAGCATATCCCCAGCTGGACCAACGTGATCCTCCGGGTCCAGCATCTCAGGTCCACCCACGTCTTCTGGCAATGGACGCTGTGCCGGAGATAAACTCCCAGGGTCTGCACTTTCTTAGTGATGGCTTCCCAAATGGCTTGCTTCTGATGGGTATTGCCCTAAATAAATACAATATATGAATACACAGATTATGGGGGTCATTCTGACCTCGGCGGTAAAAGGCTCTTACCGCCAGTCAGAAGACCGCCATTCTACCGCCGCGGCCGCGGTAAACCGCCACGGTCATTCTGACCCACAACTGCCAAACCGCCAAAAACCCGACATCCACGGAAGGCCGCCTCATCAGCGGTCAGCGATAAACTGGAGATGACCAAACCTCCACCGTCACGCCATCACAAACACGCCCATGCCATTATGACCCACGAATCCACGCGGCGGTCATTTAACCGCGGTATTCCATTGGCGTTACACACCGCCGCGGTCAAAATACACACCCAGCTCCAAAACACAGCCACATTGGACAATTTGAAATACACACACCTGATACACATACAAACACCACTCCCACACATCCAATCAACTATAAAACACACACCCACATCACCCACAAACCCCCACTACTAGAAATTTGGAGAGAAGGCGAGAGGGAGAGAGAGAGCACAGCTATCGAAAACCCCAACACACAGAGGAACACAACATCATCACCCACACTACATCCAAGCACAAAACACCACACACCACCACACACACCACACTCATCACCACAAACACCACCCCACACCACCCCATGGCACCCCAAAGACACCCCAGGTTCTCGGACCAAGAACTCAGGGTCATGGTGGAGGAAATAATTAGGGTAGAGCCCCAGCTATTCGGCACACAGGTGCAGCACACCACAATAGCCAGGAAGGCGGAGCTATGGCAAAGGATTGTCAACAGGGTCAACGCTGTGGGACAGCATCCCAGAAACCGGGAAGACATCCGAAAGCGCTGGAACGACCTACGGGGGAAGGTGCGGTCGATGGTGTCAAGACACAACATCGCTGTGCAGAAGACTGGCGGCGGACCCCCACCCACTCCACCCGAATTCACAGCATGGGAGCAAGAGGTCTTGAACATCCTGCATCCTGAGGGCCTCGCTGGAGTAGGCGGAGGAATGGACTCTGGTAAGTCTAATCCCAACTACTTCACCCCCCCAACCACGAGCATGCCAACCCACACCCCCACCCTCACCCGCAACCCCCCAGCACACATCCTCCCTGCCAATGTCTCACCAGCACAACCCACCCAACACAACACCAATCCCTGAATGCCAACACAAACCATGGACACCCATCACCTAAGCATGACCAGTGCACATACCCATCCCCCCCCCACAAACCACCCTCACAACTCCTCCCACAAGGGAATGCCAGCACTGGGGGACAAGGGCACCCACAAATCGCACGCCATGGCACACACAGAAGCAATAACCATACTCTTTTACCCCTGCAGGGCCCGAACGCCAACACACCGGCCAGGAGGGTCCAGATTTGTCCATCCCGCCCCCAGAACAGGCCCCCAGTGATGACAGCAGCTCTGTCGACCTAGAACCTGATGACCAGCCCAGACCATCGGGGACCTCTGGACAGTCGGTTCCCCACACACCGACACAGGCCACAGCAGACCCAACCCCCTCTGGGAATACCAGCACAGCTCCCACCCAGCGGGCCCATGCCTCTGTCTCCAGGACGCGTCAATCAGCGGTGTGTCCGCCACTACAGGGCACCCAGGCTGACCCACCACCCCAACAACAACAGGGACCTGGGGGCAGTGGTAGTGGGCACACCGTCCAGGGGACAGAGGCCCGGGGAAACAGGGGAACTGGGAGGGCTGCTGTGCGAGAGGGGGTTGACCGGCCCAGGGAACCCACTCTCCAAGAGGCCCTCACCACCATCATGGGAGCATACCACCACTCCCAGGAGACGATGGCGACGGTACTGGCCAGGTTCCAGGAGATCCAGGCACAGCAGGAGGAATGGTACATGGGGTTCAGAGACGAACTCAGGAACATCGGTACCGCAATGGGGACCATCGTCCTGGCCCTCAACCAGATAGTCACCACATTGCGGGACCATGTGGCACCCCAAAGGGCCCCTGTCACTAGCCCGGACGACGAACAGCCTACCACCTCCGCCGGCGCTAGTGGACAGGAGGCCCCCACACAACGACAGGCCACCAGAACCCCACCTCCTGCTGAAGATCAACCACCCCGCAAGCGAAACCTGAGATCACACAAGAAGACAGAGTAGGATGCCAAGTCCCCCGCCAGCATAAGATACCCCCTGATGTCATCCCACTGTCCCACATTGTCACCCTGTCCAACCTTGAACTGCCCCTGCTCCATCCTTCCACAGGCATATGGACAATGCACCTGTGCTACTGAGAACTGGACTCTGCCATGGACATTTCTCCACCCCCACCCATCACCGTTTTACTATCATGGACCTATATGCAGCACTTAAAATAAATCACCAATTGCACTTCAAATTTCAGGAGTATGCTTGTATTCTTTACAAATGTATTACACATAACGGTGCAATAATGTTCAGTTACATTGTGATGACAACATACCAATGTCAATAAGCATTAGTCCATGGGCAAACAAAGCAGAAGTCACGCTGTGGGTCATACAGCTCTGAAAAGGGAAGGGAAAGTCAAAAATCAGTTAAAAGGAACTGGGGGGAAACAAAGAAAGTAGAGATGCAGGAGGCCAGAAGTAAATGTAAAATGGCGTGGGTGATTCTTACCTGTGTGCTACTGAAAATACTGTTGTATAACTGTGTCCCTGTTGTCCGTGTCGTCCCCGTCGTCTTCCTCCTCTTCACTCTCCACAGGCTCCACAGCTGCTACAACACCACCATCTGGACCATCCTCCTGCAGGAAAGGCACCTGGCGTCGCAATGCAAGATTGTGAAGCATACAGCAGGCCACGATGATATGACACACCTTCTTTGGTGAGTACATTAGGGATCCACCTGTCATATGCAGGCACCTAAACCTGGCCTTCAGGACCCCGAAGGTCCGTTCTATAATCCTCCTAGTTCGCCCATGTGCCTCATTGTACCGTTCCTCTGCCCTGGTCCGGGGATTCCTCACTGGGGTCAATAGCCAAGGCAGGTTGGGGTAACCAGAGTCACCTATTAGCCACACATGGTGTCTCTGTAGCTGTTCCATCACATAAGGGATGCTGCTATTTCGCATGACATACGCGTCATGCACTGACCCAGGGAACTTGGCATTTAGATGGGAGATGTACTGGTCAGCCAAACAGACCACTTGGACATTCATCGAATGGTAATTTTTTCTATTTCTGTACACCTGCTCATTGTCTTTTGGGGGTACTAAAGCCACATGGGTCCCATCAATGGCACCAATGATGTTGGGGATATGTCCAAGGGCATAGAAATCACCCTTCACAGTGGCCAAATCACCCTCCTCAGGGAAAACAATGTATCTCCGCATGTATTTCATCAGGGCAGACAACACTCTGGACAAAACCTTAGAAAACATAGGCTGAGACATCCCTGATGACATGGCCACTGTTGTCTGAAAAGACCCACTTGCCAAAAAATGGAGTACTGACAGAACCTGCACCGGAGGGGGAATCCCTGTGGGTTGGCGGATGGGGGACATCAGGTCTGGCTCCAGCTGGGCACACAGTTCATGTATAGTGGCTCGGTCAAGTCGGTATCGAAGTATAATATGTCGTTCTTCCATTGTCGACAGGTCCACCAGCGGTCGGTACACGGGAGGATTCATCCTTCTCCTCGCAAGTCCCAGCGGACGGTGCCTAGGAAGGACAACATGGAGCACAGAGTCAAGCAACCCACAGGTACGTTCACCCAGCTTGCACAGTACACGAATCGCTATGCATTGAAAGGCTTGTATGAGTGGCAATGCAAGGCCTAGGCCTGTGTGACGCAGTAGCAATTAAGCCATGTGGGCCCTTGTAATGGCGCCTGCCTGACCTGAGAAGTGTGACAGTGGGATGTGAGGTCAACGCGCTGGCGTGGCACACCGTGGCGGTAGGCGGTCGAAGACCGCAGTGCGAAGGCGCATTGGTTAACATTACACCCTATGGGTCTCAGGAGCCAATGACGATGTGCGCCGGCGGTCGCGGTACGCACCGCCGCGGGCGTGACCGCCATTTTCTATCTGCTTAATCACTCGAGACCTGATCATCCACAGGAGAGGGCCTATACTGCAAGTGCTGCTGTGACCTCGGTCTGGAAGAGACAATGGCTGCTGCGACTGGGGAAAGGGCCCCTGCCTTCACTTCAGAAGAGTTGGAGAAACTTGTGGATGGGGTCCTGCCCCAGTATGCATTACTCTACGGTCCTCCAGACCAACAGGTAAGTACACTGGGTGCACGTTGAATGGGCTATGCCTGGGTTGTGTATGGTGGATGTAAGATGGTGGGGTAGGGAGCGAATGAGGAGTGCAAGGCACGACAGATGAGAGCATGTGCCACATGGCAGGGTTGGGGAGGGGGGGCAATCACATCTAACATGCAGAAAAATGTTGAAATTTCCTTTCCCACCCTGTACATGTCAAATAGGTCAGCGCCCATCAGAAAGTCGACATTTGGTGTGCCATCGCCAAGGAAGTCCGGGCCCTGGGGGTCCACAACAGACGGGGCACCCACTGCGGAAAGAGGTGGGAGGACATCCGCCGCGGGACCAGGAAGACCGCCGAGTCACTGCTGGGGATGGCCTCCCAACGTAGGAGGGGTGCCAGTCGTACCTTGACCCCCCTGATGTCCCGGAACCTGGCGGTGGCCTACCCCGATTTGGATGGGCGCGTGAGGACATCACAGCAGACACAAGGGGGTGAGTACCAGCACATTCTGCTATCTTTACGCGCAGTGGAGGTGCCTGGGTGGGGGAAGAGGGCTGTGGGTGACATTAGGCCAGGGCGCTTTCTGTAGTGTAGTCCCCTCCTTTAGGCATGGCCCTGTGCCCCCGCCCCCCACCTCTGTAGGGTGCCAAGTACAGCAATCCATGGTCCAGCATCACCCATGTGTGCATTTGTTGTCCAAAGACCTGTAGGCCTAGTCACAAGTATTGAGTAGTGTACCCCGATTGCGTGGCGTAGTGCTGGAGGCTCCTGTGTCTGTCCTCTCCGACAACGGTGTTGACAATGCATGCACTCAACCTGTCTTTATTTCTCCCCCCACCCTTTTTCTTTATCTTCTTTTGCATGTGTGCATTAGCATCATCAGGCGGAGGAGAATTGGCATCGGAGCACGAGGGAGCTGCAACTCACAAGGCCCCGGTGGGCCATGCTACAGACACCGAGGTCACCAGTGATACGGAGGGCGAGGGGAGCTCCACAACGGGGACCCATGGTGACACCAGCGACACTGACACGTCCTCGGAAGGGAGCTCCCTAGCGGTGGCGGCAACATCTGTGCCCCCGCCTCAACAGGTACAGCCGCCACCCAGCGCACCAGCTCTGCCCTCCCAACAGCCCCTCAGCCTTCGCTCCGTGCCCGCTCGCCCAAGAAGGCGGGCATCTCCTTCGCCCCAGGCACCTCAGGCCCTGCTACAGTTACCCCTGCTGCCCTCAGTGAGGAGGCCATTGACCTCCTACAGACCATCATTGTTGGGCAGTCTACCCTTTTGTATGCCATCCAGGGGGTAGAGAGGGAGGTGCATCGGAGCAATGCATACCTGGAGGGCATTCATTGGGGTCAGGCTGCCCATCAACGATCGTTCAATGCTCTGGCCTCAGCACTGACGGCAGCCATTGTCCCTGTTTCCAGCCTCCCTCTTCTAACTGCCTCCACCGTCTCCCAGTCTCCTGTTCCTCAGCCTATCCCATCCACAACATCAGACCAGCCTGCACACACCTCAACACCCAAGGGCAGCTCATCCAGACATAAGCACCACTGATCCCACAAGCATTCACCCAAGCAACATCCAGATGCAGCCATGGCAACAGTCACTACCACCTCTGTGTCCCCCTCCTCCTCGTCTCCCTCCCCCCTCCCTGTGACGTCTCCACTCACACCTGCATGCACACCACCATCAGCCAGTACTTCCATCACCACCACACCCTCCAGTACAGTTCGCACACGTGCAGTCACCACCCCCACTGCCATTTACACGTCCCCTGTGTCCTCTCCCACTGTGTCTGTCACCCCCTCTTCCAAAACACACAAACGCAGGCAGCCACCCACACAACAGCCAACCACCACACGACAGCCTACGTCACAAGCACCTGCACCCATAGACAGCACACCTGACTCTCCTACAACCACATCCTCTCCCTCCACTCCCATACCCACTGCACCTACCCTTCCCATTGCTCCTAAAAAACTTTTCCTCTCCAAACTTGACCTCTTTGCACCACCTGACCCACCCCCTCCATCTGGTAAGAGTCCGAAGAGCACCTCAGCCACCACCAGCCCTGCATCAAGTCTGACCATTGTGCACGGGTTTTGGAGTCCACCCTTTCCCAGCACAGATACATCGGCCAGCAGCAAGGGAACAGCCAGCGCCCCCCCCCCCTGGAAAGAGAACCCGTAAAAACAAGGCCCGCCGTGAGAAGGCTGATACGGCTGCCCCCAAGGAGCAAAGTCGTGGACCGTCACCTGCCACAACATCAAGGGCAGGCAAGGGCCAGAGAGCCTCATCGAAGGAGGGCAAGGGCAGCAGGGCGGAGAAGTCAGCCAGCAGGGGCGCGGACCAGGAGTGCCCCACAAGCCCCATCCCGGGTGTGACTGAGGACACCCACAGGCCCAGGACCCCGTCACAGGAGGGTCCAGCAACTGCACGGTCGGAGGGCGACTAAGCAGGGAGTCCTGGCCAGGTCTGGCTCCCTTGATAGACAAGAAAGGCACCGCTGAACAGGGCCCCGCCGTGAAGACAGGCACCGCTGAACAGGGCCCCGCCGTGAAGACAGGCACCGCTGAACAGGGCCCGCCGAGAAGAAAGGCACCGCTGAACAGGGCCCCGCCGTGAAGACAGGCACCGCTGAACAGGGCCCCGCCGAGAAGAAAGGCACCGCTGAACAGGGCCCCGCCGTGAAGACAGGCACCGCTGAACAGGGCCCCGCCGAGAAGAAAGGCACCGCTGAACAGGGCCCCGCCGTGAAGACAGGCACCGCTGAACAAGGCCCCGCCGAGAAGAAAGGCACCGCTGAACAGGGCCCCGCCGTGAAGACAGGCACCGCTTAACAGGGCCCCGCCGAGAAGAAAGGCACCGCGGAACAGGGCCCCGCCGTGAAGACAGGCACCGCTGAACAGGGCCCCGCCGAGAAAAAAGGCACCGCTGAACAGGGCCCCGCCGTGAAGACAGGCACCGCTGAACAGGGCCCCGCCGTGAAGACAGGCACAACTGAACAGGGCCCCGCCGTGAAGACAGGCACCGCTGAACAGGGCCCCGCCGAGAAGAAAGGCACCGCTGAACAGGGCCCCGCCTTGAAGACAGGCACCGCTGAACAGGGCCCCGCCTTGAAGACAGGCACCGCTGAACAGGGCCCCGCCGTGAAGACAGGCACCGCTGAACAGGGCCCCGCCGTCTCAAGCACCGATCCGCTGGGCCCTTCCTCTCAAGCACCGCTCCGCTGGGCTCCGCCGTCTCAAGCACCGCTCCACTGGGCCCTTCCTGTCAAGCACCGCTCCGCTGGGCCCCGCCGTCTCAAGCACCGCTCCGCTGGGCCACGCTGTCTCAAGCACCGCTCCGCTGGGCCCTTCCTGTCAAGCACCGCTCCGCTGGGCCCTTCCTGTCAAGCACTGCTCCGCTGGGCCCCGCCGTCTCAAGCACCGCTTCGCTGGGCCCCACCGTCTCAAGCACCGCTCTGCTGGGCCACGCCGTCTCAAGCACCGCTCCGTTGGGCCCTTCCTGTCAAGCACCGCTCCGCTGGGCCCCGCCGTCTCAAGCACCGCTCCGCTGGGCCCTTCCTGAATTTATTAAAATGTTAAAGGTGAAGACAAACTTTGAGCAAAAACAAACATACAAAAAGAAGTCAGTCATGGTGAATGAAACCATAGTTGTAGATGCCACATTATCTGAAATCCAAAGTTCAAAATATTACTGCCATCAGAAATGGAAAAGTGTCCAGAATTAGGACACAGGGTGAAAGTGTGATGCACAATGGAGGAAATTAAGGTCAAGGTTTCTTGCTGGTGGTGGTGGGTATCTTACCATCCGCACCTCCTGGATTTTTTCCTTGGACATTCCTGCATGCTAAGGTGGGGCGGGAGGGGGTTTCCGCTGCTGCAGAGGCTGGGGTGTCTCTAAGTGTTTCTTCATCTTACAGGACCTCCCTTCCTGTGGCTGCCGTAGATGTATATAGGCTTAATGTAGTTGTACCACAGGAAGAGGTAGATGGTGCTGGAAAAGCACTGCTGAGGGTTCTATGGCAGTCCCTCAGCATCCCTATTAGGGAGCCAATGTTGGAGTTATGGGCCTTCATCTGTTAGTGTATGCCCCTTTGTAGCTGCGTCATCTCCTGGCGTTGGGAAGTACCTGGTCCATCACACCCTGCAGTTCCCGATACACATCCAACACTTGGCTTGTGGTGTCCTGGGTATGAGTGGCCCCACTGGCCATATACTCCCAGCCTACAGTAGCCCTCTGACGAACAGTACCCCCATGAGCCTGAGGCCTTGGCCCCGGGTACCCTCTCCCATTGGGTCCTGGTTTCCCTGTGACAAGGCTTGTGATTCTCACCTCAGAATCCAGGACTGGGGCACACAAGATGGGAGTAACTGTTCTGGGTACACAGGTTAGGTGGACTGGGTTTGGCTGAGGTGGTGTTGTAGATGGAGTGGAAGGTGTTGGTGTGGGCACAGTAAGACTTACTGTTGACATCTGCCCAGGCTGACCAGATGTGCCAGGTGGAGTGAGAGTCTGATCGGTGAACAATCTCTGCACAGGTGCTGTGCCAGATCAACCTGTTGTGAAATGGTGCATATAGTTATTGGTGGAACTGTGGTATCTACATCCAAATGTTTCGTGCCAAAGTAAAGACCTAGGAAAAACAAAATAGGTATGGATTACTATTGTGCTATATTTCTGTGGTATGGAAATTGTTAACAAGACATTTGGAGACATTCAAAACATGTACTAGAATTGAGCAGCTCATTAGATGTGCTGATGTGTTGCATTTTAGATCAGTATATTAACATGACATCCCACAAATATTTAAGCCAACACAGTGGAGAAGTAACGTGTATTTTGCCATTCAATTGCCTAGCTGTGTATGATACAGGTGGACACACAACTTGATTGTATATGTAGCATTAGTCATCATGTGAGCAGTGCAGAGTCAATGGGTCACCTGACACTTCCAATCAGCTGACTTAGGTTAATGTCTTACAAATATGTGATGTACACACTTGGGCCCATATTTATACTTTTTGAACTAAAAATGAGCAAACCCAGTATTGGGTCAAAACATTTAGGGCTGGCTTGCACCATTTTTTAGCACTGTGTGATATTTAGACTATGATGCACAATGGCACTAAAAAATGGTTAGAGTCAAACATTTTGACATAAACCTTTGCGCCCTGTCATGAGGCAAATCAATGTTAATGCTGCAAATTTGACTCTAACCCATTTTGCGATATGTAAACATGTTGCAAACAGATATGCACCATTTTAACCCTGCATTAACATCAACTTTAGACGCTAAAGCATGAAAGGTTGCAAACCAAAGGGAAGATGGAAGCAGCAGGCAAGGAGAGACCCCAGGGTGACCCCATGTACCCAAGAACCAGCCAGGAGGAGAAACAGAAGTCCCAGGGGGAAGGAAAAGAAAAACCACAAGTGTCGGTTTAGTGAGGAGGAGCATGGGATCCTTGTGAGAGAGGTGACAGTGCACCAACACCAGCTGTTCGTCACCTCCAAATTGCCAGTTGGCAAGAGAGAGGCAATATGGCAGCAAATAGTGGACAGAATCAACAGTGTGGCAGAGGTGAAGTGAACTGTCTCCAAGGGCAAGAAACACTGGCACAACTGTAAGTGAAGGACTAAGGAGAAATGGCCAGGAACAGAAATACAGCACTGCAAACTGGAGGTAGAAGTCCCGAACCACAGGAGGACCTGGATGAGATGGAGGAGATGGTTGCAGCGGTCATCCCGGAAGATCTGGTCACAGGAATAGAAGGACAGGACAGGAAAGTGGAACATACATGGAGTGAAAAAGACAGAGCGCCATGCTGGGGTAAAATTGGCAGCCCAGTCCTCTGCCTACAAACCAACACAGGGATGCACCAAATTAATTCCAATATGGTGCACCCCTGTGTTGTCACCTATGCCTGGGCACATATTGCTTATGTATGTCAATCCAGAGACCATTGATCCATGGTGCATAGATGGCTACGTTGAGGGGGCGATTGATTTTATGCCGGAAGGGACACCTTCCAACACAGTTAAGTAACTGACAAAGAGTCTATGCAATTTAGATGTGTGCTGCTTAATGTATCAGCTATTGAAAGATCCAAAACGGAGGGATACATAACAGTATTCCTCCTTATTGCGCATTGCTAAGGCCCCCCCCTTGGGGTGTGTGCTGAATTTGGCACTGCATCTGGTGCGAGCAAATCTGTAAATCTGGGACTGTGTCTAAGTGCAATGGGTGTTGCTGTGGGTGTGCCAAAGCAACACCAATCGCAGTTTATTACACTATCCAAGATATTTGAGTCTACTTACACCGGAGTCAGAGCAAATTTGGCTAACCCCACGCCAGGAGTGGCATTAGCAGGGTGCAATGAGAAGAAATGTTGTCATATCCCCTTGTTTTTTGCTCTTTTTATGTGTGCTGCACTCTGCAACTGCATTTGGAGATAGTTTTTATGCAGGAGGGTGTTCCTCCTGCACAACAACTATCCCCCTTATCAACGCAGCCATCCGTGCACCATGGCACAAGTGTGGCTGCATTGGGAACAACATAGGGGTGCACTGTATACGATTAAATACGGCGCATCTCTGTAATGTGAAAATGACATAGTGCGGCGCTGCCAATTTTCCCATAGCATCGCACTCTATCACTTCTAGTTACATATGGGCCTAAATGTGGCTTGACACCACCTTGTATACACGCTGCTGGCCATAGTGCACCACCAGCCTCCCAAGACATGACCCTCTGGTTGTGCGTGGGCCTCCTAAAAATTGGGGCATTATATCACCATCCAGGCTACTATTATATCTGATCATTGGACAATCTGAAACATCTGGCATTGCATTCCACGCTCATGTCTGACTCACACCAAACCCTGAATCACTTCACAGGACACATAGGTCCTCATTACAACCCTGGCGGTAAATCGCGCTTTCTGCCAACATACCGCTGCGGCTGTGGAATTCTGCTATAGGTATTATGACCCACAGATCGAAATCCACCACAATACAGACACCCACACATGTCCGTCACACCAAAGGTCAGTGATAAACTGGAGATACCAAAACGACACCGTCATGCCAACAAAAATACGCCCACCGTATCACGACCCACGAATCAATGCAGCGGTCTTTCAACCACGGTATTCCATTGGCGGTACACACCGCCGCACTCAAAATACACACACCTTTACAAAACACAACCACATTGGACAATTTGAAATACACACACCTGATACACATACACACACCACACCCACACACCCAATCCAATATAAAGCACGCACCCACATCACCCACAAACCCTTTCTACCAAAATTTTGAAAGAAGGCCTGAGAGAGATACTACCGAAAACAACACCAGCATCCACAGACACACAACACCATCACTTACACAACATCCACGCACCTCAAACAACACACAACAACACATCCCCTCACACATCACAACCGACACCACCTCACACATCACCCACACCACATCATGGCACCTCAAAGACACCTCAGGTTCTCTGAGGAGGAGCTCAGGGTCATAGTGGAGGAAAGAGCCACAGCTATTCGGATCACATGTGCAGCAGACATCCATTGCAAGGAAGAAGGAGCTAAGAACCAGAATTGTTGACAGGGTTAACACAGTGGGACAGCATCCAAGAACATGGGGTGACATAAGGAAGAGGTGGAATGACCTACGGGGTAAGGTACGTTCCGTGGCATCCAGACACCAGAATGCTGTACAGACGACTGGCGGTGGACCACCACCTCCTCCTCCACAACTAACAACATGGGAGGAGCAAGTCTTGGCGATTATGCATCCTGAGGGCCTCGCAGGATTAGCAGGAGGACTGGACTCTGGTAAGACATATCTTTACTACTTTATCCCCACACCCCACCTGCACGCCATCACATACCCCCACCCTTAACCTCACACCCATCATCCCAACAACCCACAGATACCCCACTAACACAAACCATACATCCCAAAACCAAGCCCTGCATGTAACACCAATGCATGGACACCCATCACCAAAGCATGTCCAGTACAGAGACTCACTCATGCCCCAAAATCACCAATCACACAAGGACCAAGCCAATAATGCAAGTACAGGAGTAGAGGGTCACTCACCCATTGCACAAGATGGCACACACAGATACAATAACTATGCTTTTACACCCCAACAGGACCCATACCCAACGTCACCGGACAGGAGGTGCCAGACATATTCAGTCCCCCCACAGAAGAGACCCACAGTGATGACAGCAGCTCTGCACACCTGGATCAAGATGATCAGCCCGGCCCATCAGGGACCTCGGGACAGTTGGTTCCCCTGACACAGTCACAAACCACCACAGAGACTCCCCCTCAGGAAACACCAGCACAGCACCCACCCACCAGGCCCATCCCTCTGTCCCCAGGACACGTCAATCAGCAGTGTGTCCACCACTACAGGGAACCCAGGCAACCCCACTAACATGGGACGATCAGGGACCTGTAGGCAGTGGCAGTGGGCACACGGTTCAGGGGACAGAGGCACAGTATAACATGGAAGCTGGGAGGACTGCTGTGCGACAGGGGGAGGACAGGCCCAGGGAACCCACTCTCCACGAGGCACTCTCCAACATCATGGGAGCTTACCACCATTCCCAGGAGACCATGGGCATGGTACTGGCCAAGTTTCAGGAGACCCAGCGGCTGCAGGAGGAACACTACCTGGGGATCAGGGAGGACTTGAAGTCCATCAACACCACCCTGGTCACCATTGCAGGGGTGCTGGCAGACCTTCTCAACACCAGGAGGGACACAGTAGAACACCAACGGGCCCCGGACACTAGCCTGGACGATGAACAGCCCTCCACCTCCGCCGGCGCTAGTGGACAGGAGGCACCGCCACAGGAATAACAGGACACCAGCACCCAACCCTCTGCAGATGGAGAACCACCCCGCAAACGGTCCCTGAGATCCAGGAACAAGACAGAGAACATTGCCAAGGCCCTCGCCAGGAAATAAGACCCACCTGAATGTCACCCTTCTGTCCCACTATGTCACCCTGTCAATCCTTAAACTGCGATTGCTCCACTTCCTATGCCCCTTTGGACAATGCACCTGTGAAACAAATAGACCTGACTCTGGCATCGACATACCTCCACCATCACCCCAGCCCATTTTACAACCCCCTCCACTTATTTGCACAGAAAAAAACACACTTCAATCACAAAACAATCTGGAGTCAGTCTGTGCTTTCACAAATGTGTAATTGCAATATCTATGGAATATAGCCATGTCAATGTACTTGTGCACATACCAATGTTACACAGCTGTAGGCCATGAGTAAACATAGCAGAGGGCACAAAGTGGGACCCAGATCTGTGAAATGGAAGGTCAAAGTGACAAGTCAGTGTCCATACACTGAGTGAAAATGACAGACTTATGCTAGCTCCAAAAATAGTATGAGATGTGGGAAGCAGTGACATCTTCTTACCTGTGTCTCACTGGAAGTAATGCATGATGATGGTGTTTCTGTTGTCAATATCCTCTTCTTCTGCCTCCTCTTCTTCACTGTCCACAGGCTCCACAGCTGCCACAGGACCACCATCTGGCCCATCCTCCTGCAGAAAAGGCACCTGGCGTCGCAAAGCCAGGTTGTGCAGCATACAGCAGGCCACGATTATCTGGCACACCTTGCTCGGTGAGTAGTATAGGGAACCACCTGTCAGATGGAGGCACCGGATTCTGGCCTTCAGTAGGTCGAAGGTGCGTTCGATTATCCTCCTAGTTTGCCCATATGCCTCATTGCAGTGTTCCTCTGCCCTTGTCCTGGGATTCCTCACTGGGGTCAGTAGTCATGACAGGTTGGGGTAACCAGAGTCACCTGCAAATGTCGAGGGACAAGTGTTAGACAGACATTAACCCTTAGGGACAACCCCATACCCAGACACCTATGTCAACTGTATTAGGACCCTGGCCTCACCTATTAGCCCCACACAGTGCCTCAGGAGTTGCCCCATCACATATGGGATACTGCTATTTCTCAAAATGTAAGCGTCATGCACAGAGACAGGATACTTGGCATTGACATGGGAGATGTACTGGTCTGCCAAACACACCATCTGCACATTCATCGAATGGTAGCTCTTCCGGTTTCTGTACACCTGTTCATCCCTGGGGGATTGACAAATGCCACATGTGTCCCATCAATGGCACCAATGATGTTGGGATATGTCCCAGGGCATAGAAGTCACCTTTCACTGTGGGCAAATCCTCCACCTGAGGGAAAACGATGTAGCTGCACATGTGTTTCAGCAGGGCAGACAACACTCTGGACAACACAATAGAGAACATTGGCTGGGACATCCCTGATGCCATTGCCACTGTTGTTTGAAAAGACCCACTGGCCAGGAAATGGAATACAGACAGGACCTGCACTAGAAGGGGTATCCCTGTGGAATGGCAGATAGCTGACATCAGGTCTGGCTCCAACTGGGCACACAGTTCATGGATTGTTGCACGATCAAGTCTGTATGTGATTATGATGTGTCTCTCTTCCATTGTCGACAGGTCCACCAGGGGTCTATACACTGGAGGATGCCGCCATCTCATCACCTGCCCTAACAGACATGCCCTATGGAGGAGAACAGCGAGCAGAGAGTCATCCAACCCTGAGGTATCAAAATGTGTAATTTGCAGAAACGTTATTAATCCGCAATCTGTCTGTATCCCCAGCCTAGATTTGTGTGACGCAGTTATTATCCATCCCATGTGGCCCCCTGAAATGGTGGCTGCCTGACCTGTAAGGTGGGACAAGGGGATATGAGGTAACTGTGCTGGCACTGTACACCGTCGCGGTGGGCGGTTTAAGACCGCAGCGCAATTCTGCATTGGTTAACATTGGGCCCTATGGGTCCCAGGAGCCAATGAAGATGTACGCGGCGGTGACGGTATGCACCACCGCGGACGTGACCGCCATTTTCTATCTGTTCACTACCTTGATACCTGACCTTCAACAGGAGAGGACCTACACTGCAAGTGCAGCTGTGACCTGTTTCTGGAATCGACAATGGCTACAGTGTCTGGGAAAGGGACCCTGCCTTCACTTCGGAGGAGTTGGAGAAACTAGTGGATGGGGTCCTCCCCCAGTACACGCAACTGTACGGTCCTCAAGACAAACAGGTGAGTACACTGTGAGAATGCTGCATGGGCAATGCCTGCTTTGAGTGGTGTGCTTGGAAGATACATGGGGGGGCTGAGGACTGCATGTGCGGATGCTGAGTGTATGTGCGTCAGGGCATGGGTGGGAACTGGTGGGCAATGAATATGATGGTCCGGACAGGTGAGTAATTTCCTTTCCTGCTATACCATTCCTCTAGGTCAGCGCCCACCAGAAAAAGGGTATTTGGTGTGCCATCATCAAGGACGTCCAGACCCTGGGGTCTACCACAGACGGAGCACCCACTGCCGTAAAAGATGGGAGGACCTGCGCCGCTGGAGCAAGAAGACGGCAGAGGCCCAGCAGGGGATGGCCTCCCAATGTGGAAGGGGTGCAAGTCGCACCATGACCCCCCTGATGTCCCGGATCCTGGCGGTGGCGTATCTGGAGTTGGATGGGCACTTGAAGGCATCACAGCAGCCACAAGGGGGTGAGTGCACTCTCATTCAGCTGACTCTGCGCGCATAACGATGTGTCTGGGTGGGGGAGGTGGGCAGTGGGTTCACCTAGGCCAGGGTGAACTTGGTAGGCAAGGTCCCTTGTGAGGCAGACTATGTGGCACCCCAATCCCACTAGTGGTAAGAGCCATCTACACCTAGTCAGGCTCCTGTGACTTCCAGGTGTGCAGCAATTGGGCTTAGGCCTCGTACGGTCTGGTGACATTTCTAGGAACTGTTAGTGCATGGCGTAGTGCAGAGGGCTGCTCCATGTGTGTTGTGTCCGCCAACGGTAGTGGTGTTGCATGCACTGAACATGTTTTTCTTCTGTCTTTCCTCCCCCTTTTTGTGGTCTCCCTGTTCTTGTGTGCAATAGCATCATCAGGCAGAGGAGCATTAGCACCGGAGCAGGAGGGAGCTGCAACCCACTTGGCCCTGGAGGGTGAAGCAACGGAGTCTGAAGCCACCAGTGGGACGGAGGGAAAGGGGAGCTTGATGGCGGGGACAGGAGCAGACACCAGTGACAACGAATCCTCCTCTGATGAGAGCTCCCTTGCAGTGGCGGGCACAGCATCAACAGGTACAGCCGCCACCGCCCCTACCAGCACCGCCCTCCCAGCAGCCCCTCAGCGTGTGTCCCATGCCCTCTCACCCAGGAGGGTTGGCATCTCCTTGACCCCAGGCACCTCAGGCCCTGCCCCAGTCAGCCCTGCTGCCCTCAGTGAGGAGGGTATTGACCTCCTGAGATCCCTCACTGTTGGGCAATCTACCATTATGAATGCCATCCAGGGTGTTGAGAGGCATTTGCAACAAACAAATGCATACCTGGAGGGCATTCATTCTGGGCAGGTGGCCCAACAGAGAACATTTCAGTCTCTGGCCTCAGCACTGATGGCAGCCATTGTCCCTGTGTCCAGCCTCCCCCCTCCAACTTCCTCCACCCAGACCCAATCCCCTGTACCTCAGGCTATCCCAAGCACACCATCAGACCAGCATGCACACTTATCAACACACAGTGGCTCAGGCAAACAGAAGCACCACACATCCCACAGGCACTCACACAAGCACCATCCCCATGCAGACACACCAACATCCAGTGTCTCCACTGTGTCCCCCTCCTCCACATCCTCCTCCTCCCTCCCTGTCTCGTCTCCACTCACACCTGCATGCACTACAGCCTCAACCACTACCTCTATCACCAGCACGCCCATCACCACACACCACTCACGTGCAATCACCACCCCCACTACCATTCACACATCGCCTGTGTCCTCTCCCAGTGTGTCTGTGAGTCCTCCTCCCAAACTACACAAACACAGGCACACACCCACCCAACAGCCAACCACCTCACAACAGCCTCTGGCCCATGCACCTTCACCCAAATTCAGCAGACGTACACCTCCTACAACCAATACATCTTCCTCCACTCTCAAACCCCCTCCATCTTCCCCTAGGGCCAGGCTTTCCCGGTCCCAGCCCAGCACCTCAGCCACCAAATCCCCAGGTACAGTGGTGCCAGCAACTGCGGGGTCATCGAGTGAGCCACCCATCAGGCTGCCAGTGTGCCATGTAGCGAGGGCAAGGACATTCCGCCACCTGCCAAGTTGAAAAAGGTGCTCACATCCCAGAGGGAGAAGCTGAAACTACCAGCCACCAAGGGCTCAGCAAAAACAAAAGGGGATAGTGGGAGAGGGCATGGTGGCACCGACTGAGGGACCAGTATCACACTTTCTGTCCACGACTACACCAACCTGTACGGCGACAAACACCGTTAGCTGCCCCGCCACCTGCCCCGCCACCTGCACTGCCACCTGCACCACCACCCGCACTGCCACTGACACATCTACAGCCTCTGCGAAAATCCCCAGCCTCTTCCCCAGTGGGCAGCCGTCCGAGGCTGAAGGAGACGTCCTGCTGTGTCCCTCAGCAGGTGCTGACCCATGCACTGCCACCAGCACCACCGCCACAGGCACCGCCACAAGCACCGCCGCGACAGACACCGCCGCAGCACCGCCCCCGGCCCTGCGACGTACTCGAACAGTGGCACCACCACTGACATGGCTACCATCCCCAGTGGTCAGTCATCCGAGGCTGGAGGAGAGTTCCTGGACCCTGGGCAGCTTCCATGATGCATGACTTCCATCACTGTTTGCACCCGCAGGTGGAAGGCGAAGCTGCAGCAGTGTGGGGTATGTCGCTGCCTCCATGGCGTATCATGCTGCCTGTACCTCGCCAATCTCGTGGCATGCAAACCCAGTTGAGGGAATTGTACCGGCCACACTGCACGTGGAGCACTCTGGGCACAATGCCCCCTCCAGAACCAGTGGAAATTGACATCCACTACCTCAGTCCTTGACAGGATGAAGCACTCTGGGCACAAGGCTCCATCCAGAACCAGTGGAGAGATACTTCCATTACCTCAGTCCTTGGCAGGATGAAGCACTCTGGGTACAAGGCCCCCTCTAGAACCATTGGAGAGATACATCCACTACCTTAGTCCTTGGCAGGAGGAAGCACTCTGGGCACAAAGCCCCCTCCAGAACCAGTGGAGAATAACATCCACTTGTGAGACTGTGGCTTTTCACTCTCTAGGATAAAGCAGTGGGCAAACCACCCACTGGAGAGACTTGAGAGACTGTGGCTTTGCACTCTCCAGGATACAGCAGTGGGCAAACCACCTACTGGAGAGACTTGAGAGACTGTGGCTTTGCACTCCGCCGATAATGCAGTGGGCGAACCACCCACTGGAGAGACTTGAGAGACTGTGGCTTTGCACTCACCAGGATACAGCAGTGGGCAAACCACCCACTGGAGAGACTTGAGAGACTGTGGCTTTGCACTCCCCAGGATAATGCACTGGGCAAACCACCCACTGGAGAGACTTGAGAGACTGTGGCTTTGCACTCCCCAGGATACAGCAATGGACATTGAGCTCCCTCGTGCAGCAGTGGCATCGTGGGTTCATCTGGCTGAGGTGCCCCCCTCCCCCTCAGCCCGAGGTGCCTGTTCATTTGCGATCTGATACCCCAGCAGTGTTCTCTCCGTTTCCAGTCAGGTATCTAGTGTGGGCTTCGCCTATGCATTTTGGGCCCAGTGGTCAATGGACAATGATTGGTACACTATCCGGACTTGTGTAGTTGGTGTACATATTGTATATACAGAAATTTGACTATCTGATTTTTCATGATTACAATCGTTACAATCATTTCCTTTTGTCCTTGCGCTCTTCCAGGGGGTGAGGGTGTGTATATGTAATGTTGCTGCATGTATTTGTGTGTATGTTGTTGTGGGTGAGGGTGGGGTTATTGCGAGTTGCGTGTGTGTGTCACTCTCTTTCCCCTGCCCTCCCCTGTGTTGTAGGTGCAGTACTCACTGTGGTCGTCGCCGCCGCCGTTCATACTCCTGGTAGATGAGAAGATACACCAACAGGGGCAGGACCTGTAACTCGAGCTCCATGGCGTCCTGGTTCCTCGTTGGGTGTCGAGAGGTGAGTGTTTTCCCTTCTGTGTACTGTTTCCTCCGTGCTTTTGATCGAGTTGGTTCCGCCCCAGAAAAGGTGGCGGATAGGCGTCTTGAAATACAGTGGGCGGTACTTTGTCCTCCGTCTGTCTGTTGGCGGTTACCGCTGCAGTGTTTATTTCTACCGCCGTGGCGGTCGGAGTGTTAAAGTGGTTGTCTATGTTGGTGGTTTTCCGCCATGGTCGTGATCCCATTTTTTTTTCCGCCGGCCTGTTGGCGGTATTACCGCCGCTTTAACATCGACCGCCAGGGTTGCAATGAAGGCCATATTCTTTTTATTTTTATAACCAATTTTATTGATTTGTATACATAAGAACAGACCGCAAAGAAAGGCACAATTCATTAATACTGTGAAGCATTCATATACAGACTCTTGGGCTAGCGAGATCACTCAACCAGCAGGCCCGAGAACATAATTAGGGGGGGACAGTGCTCAACCAAACATCCCAAATCTTGTGGTATTTACTCTCACACCCCCTTGCCTGATAAACGGAGCTTTCCATTTGAGCACACCAGTCCATCCCCCTTCTCCACTGTTGCAGCGAGGGGGGATTCGCAGATGACCAACATCTGGCAATGTCCCTTTTGGCAATAAGTAAAGCAGTACCTACTAGTGTGCGGGTCGCCCGGGTACTCCCCACATCCTCTATCACCCCCAGTAGGGCCACTTTGGGAGAGGCTGCCAGGTCGAGATTCAGTAACGTGGACAGCTCACCAAGGACACCTGCCCAGTACCATTGGATCCTAGGACATGACCAAACCATATGGAAGAAATCCACTGGTGAATGAGAGCATCTACCGCTTCTGGGGTCTGGACTGAGACTGGCACGGAACAGTCGGGCTCGCGTCAGATAAGCACAATGCAAAAAGTACATCAGGACCATTTGGAGCCTCGCAGATATTGCCAGAGTGCGCTGCGCCATCAGCGCATCCTGCCAATCCTCCTCCTCAAAGGGGTCAATCCAGTCCTCCGAGTGGGCCCGTAGGGACAGGAGGGGCGGATAGGTGTTCAGCACATTGGGGAGCTGTAGATCTGCGACACACCTCCCCCACCCAGTGTCCCCATCGATTGTCTTTGCCACCATAGGACTAAAGTCAGAGATCTGGGTGCCATGTCTAATGTGGGCATGTCGGGAATGTCTGAGCTGTGGGAATTGATGGAATTGTGTCTGATTCAGGGTATATATCTCCTGCAGTCGCTGGGAGGACATCATGTGAGTACCCTCCCAGACATCTCCCACTACTGTGATGCCTATGTCATCCCAACACCTAAAACCCTCAAGAGTAGCAACCTCATGCATCCACGCTCCCCACCAGAGCGGGGTGCTGGGTGACTCAACCCCACCACCCCATCAGCTTTTGGGCAGTGCCCCACCCATATAGAACCTGGCTGGTGATTTTGGGCGTATCCCTGGGGGTAGGAGAGCCATAAAACAGATCCATAAGTCGGGGGAATCCCATCTTTGACAATTCTATTCGATAGGCTGGATCATCCCACCCTGTGTGCCATTCATTAATAGTGAGTATCTGTACTGCCAGGTAGTAAAGGTATCAGTTCGACAAGGCCAGACCACCGTCAAAGACGCTGCGCTGACAGGAGTCCCAAAAAAGGCGGCGCCGGCCCCCGCCACACAAAGGAACGGGCCACTGCCTCCATCTCCTGAAACCAGTGCCAGGGGATCCGGATGGGGAGATTCTGGAGGATATATAGAAAATGGGGTAGGATCAACATTTTATACAGAGCTATACGTCCCATAATGTTAAGCGGCAGATGCTGCCATCGCCTCAGATCCGCCTTCACACTTTGCGAGAGCGGGTTGAGGTTAAAGGCTCAGGTCATGTTGGGATCAAGTGCGATTCGAATACCAAGGTATGTGAAACTTAATCGCCGGATAAGGATGGTCGTTTGCCAGTCGACTAATGCTTGAGATTCAGATAGCGGAACCATTAGAGACGTCTTAGCATTCATTTTGAGGCAAGACGCCTCGCCAAAGATATGGATCAGTTGAAGACACCGTGGGCCACTTATTTCCGGGTGCAACAGGTAGAGCAGCATGTCGCCTGCGTATAAAGCAATGCGGTCTCCCCACCGCACGCCTCCAAGAAGGAGTCCTGGTGGATCATCTGAGTGAGGGGTTCTATGGCGAGGGCAAAGGGGGGGCAGGGGACACCCCTGTCTAGTACCCCTCTCGATATGTATGCCCTCTGACAGTCTCCCATACACAAGGACCTGGGCCGATGGCACCTGCTGTAATAAGTGAACCATGCGCCAAAAAGGGGCTGCCAGGCCGGCCATCTGGAGAACTAGATCCAGGTAGCTCCAATCCACCATATCAAATGCTTTTTTAAAATCAATTAGGAGAAGAGACAGGGGGACACGCAGCATGCACCTATGCGCTAGGGCAACATGAAGCCTCCGTAAGCAATGTCTAGTACTGCGGGTGGGCATAAAGCCACACTGATCCAAAAGGATCAAGTGTCGCAGCACCGGCCGCAGACGACCGGCTAATATATTGGCACAAATCTTGAGCTCTGTATTGATTAGCGTTATCGGACAATAGTCAGCGCAGTACCTAGACACAGGACACACATTCTTACACTTACTGGATACATCGGGTCTTCAAACCACGCCACTTCAGGGGCTGGTCAACCTGTAAAATATGAATGATAAACCATGCTTAGTGTAAATTCAAAATCACTGCAAGTGAACAACAAATTTCAATGTTAACGTGTTAAGCGGAGTGAGCTAGTCATCCTAGTGGAAGATCAGAGCAACAGACAAAGCACTATGATCACTAAATAACACATACGCTCAGATGTGGTAGGCCCACACATGTAAACACTAGCACTGGGCCAGAGACTCCAGTGGTGCTACACCCTGCAACATTAATATGTGGCATTGTCATGCAGCTGTCTGTGAGCACAACACCTCCATTACCAAATGGGACTGTTTGGTCATGTATTTCCCATCGGAGGGCCATGCTATGGTTGTTGCAGTGGCAGGACCATTGTCCCACCCATAGCATTTCTGCCTGCAAAAGAGGTAGTAAACATCTACGTCATCATCACATCTCACAGACACGCTACTACCCTGGGATCATGGAGGTATTGAAAGGGGTTGAGGATTGGCATTATACATCCTGCAATGAACTAAGTTAAATGTGTGTGCCATCACAAGGCAGACACACTTTATGAATTGCTATGGCTGTGGACTCATGTGCAGTTGATTTACCTACCTGAACATTGACTGAATTGAAACATGTATGTATTGCAAATAGTGGGTGGCATGACATAGTTGCCATTGTATACCATTGCCAATCCAGTGAGGGATAAATACATGGGCATAGAAACAGCGCTCAATAAAGACACACTTGCTCTGTGGTCAGAGGATACATCTGGTGTTGCAGGTTAGTGAGTGATGTGGCAGAGATAGAGCTGATACAGTGCAGCCCCATGCTGTCAGTGAGGAGCTGTAGGCCAGTGGAACAAACTCTGCACATGTGTGTGGTATGGAGGCGGTAGAGGCTGTCTGTGATAGATCATGAACTGGAACATGAAACTGCCAGTAGTCTCTTCCCAATTCATGTTTCAAGCTCCCTTACATGGCCTTGCCTAATGATATGAAGGGGCCAATAGGACTACAGTGGTGCAGCACCTAGGACTTGACTGATGAAAAGTGTGGGCTGCCTTTGCGTTCTTTTCAGATGCAATAGCAATGCAAGCTTTCAAATCATAAGTCTAATATGTAATTTTGTGCCGCTGATGCATCAAACTATGATGCAAGGGTGGAGCTGACTTTTCATAAATCCAGCCCCTAGTGCTGCCCCACATGAAGTGCGACCCTTAGCTTACTCCTGACAACACCATGTGTGGGCCATCTTTACAAAACGGCGCACCATGGTGTTAGGAGGAGTTGTGGTGCAAATACCTGACACTACCCTGGTGCTTGCAAGACTCAATTCTCAAGTGCTTACGCTAGTTCTGAAAGGCACCCAGAGGCACTTTGTAATTGAAGTGTAACTCTTTTGAATGTCAGCAATGATCATGCGTTTAACATTTCATGACTAATTTGGCAAAGTAGTCTCATTAAATCAATTGCGCCACATTAATTTCCCCCTTTGGGCGGAAAGAACCCCCTTGCACACATAGGGGGTCATTCTGACCTCGGCGGTAAAAGGCGCTTACCGCCGGTCAGAAGACCGCCATAACACCGCCGCGGTAAACCGCCACGGTCATTCTGACCCGCAACTGGCAAACCGCCAAAAACCCGACATCAACAAAATTCCGCCACAGCAACGGCCAGCGAAAAACTGGCGATGACCAAACCTCCACCGTCACGCCAACAGAAATACGCCCATGCCATTCCGACCCACAAATCCCCGCAGTGGTCTTTCAACCGCGGTATTCCATTGGCGGTACACACCGCCGCGGTCAAAATACACACACCTTTACAAAACACTACCACATTGGACAATTCAAAATACACACACCTGAGACACATACACACACCACTCCCACACACCCAATACAATATAAAACACACACCCACATCACCCACAAACCCTTACGACCACAATTGCGACTGAAGGACAGAGAGAGACAGCACAGAATAGAGTAGACCATCACACAGAGGCAAATCACAACATCACCCACACAATATCCACGCACAAAACACCATACATCACCACACTCACCACACTCTACAACACATACACCACCCCTCACCTCATCCACACCTCCCTATGGCACCCCAAAGACACCCCAGGTTCTCTGACGCAGAACTCAGGGTCATGGTGGAGGAAATAGTTTGGGTAGAGCCCCAGCTCTTCGGGACACAGGTGCAGCACACCACCATTGCCAGGAAGATGGAGCTATGGCAAAGAATAGTGGACAGGGTCAACGCTGTGGGACAGCATCCACGAAATCGGGACGACATCAGGAAGCGGTGGAACGACCTACGGGGGAAGGTGCGTTCCATGGTATTAAGGCACAACATCGCGGTGCGGCAGTGGGTACCTCGTCTGTTGTGGACCCCCAGGGTCCGGACGTCCTTGGCGATGGCACGCCAAATGTCGACTTTCTGATGGGCGCTGACCTATGTGACACGTACAGAGAGAGAAAATACAATATCAGAATTTTCTGCTTGCTCGATGTGAGTGTCCCCCCATCCCCACACTTGCCATGTGGCACATGCTCTCATCTGTCGTTTGATGCATGCCTCATACGCTCCCCTCCGCACCATCGTTCATTCACCCCACTCAACCCAGGCATTGCCCACAAAGCATGGCCCCAGTGTACTTACCTGTTGGTCTGGAGGACCGTAGAGTAGCGCATACTGGGGGAGGACCCCATCAACAAGTTTCTCCAATTCCTCAGATGTGAAGGCAGGGGCCCTTTCCCCAGTCGCAGCAGCCATTGTCTCTTCCAGACCGAGGTCACAGCAGCACTTGCAGTATAGGTCCTCTCCTGTGGATGATCAGGTCTCGAGTGATTAAGCAGATAGAAAATGGCGGTCACGCCCGCGGCGGTGCGTACCGCGACCGCCGGCGCACATCGTCATTGGCTCCTGAGACCCATAGGGTTCAATGTTAACCAATGCTGCTTCGCGCCGCGGTCTTCGACCGCCTACCGCCACGGTGTGCCACGCCAGTGCATTGACCTCACATCCCATTGTCACACTTCACAGGTCAGGCAGCCGCCATTTCAAGGGCCCACATGGCTTAATTTCTACTGCGTCACACAGGCCTAGGCGTTGCATTGCCACTCATACAAGCCATTCAATGCATATCGTATCATGTTCTGTGCAAGCTGTGGTTACGTACTTGTGGGTTGCTTGACTCTGTGCTCCATGTTGTCCTTCCTAGGCACCGTCTGCTGGGACTTGCGAGGAGATGGAGGAATGTTCCCGTATACAGACCGCTGGTGGACCTGTCGACAATGGAAGAAAGACATGTCATACTGACATACAGACTTGACCGAGCCACTATACAGGAACTGTGTGCCCAGCTGGAGCCAGACCTGATGTCCCCCATTCGCCAACCCACAGGGATTCCCCCTCTGGTGCAGGTGCTGTCAGTACTCCATTTTTTGGCAAGTGGATCATTCCAAACAACAGTGGCCATATCATCAGGGATGTCTCAGCCTATGTTTTCTAAGGTTTTGTCCAAAGTGTTGTATGCCCTGATGAAATACATGCGGAGCTACATTGTTTTCCCTGAGGTGGGCGATTTGGCTACAGTGAAGGGTGATCTCTATGCCCTTGGACATTTCCCCAACATCATTGGTGCCATTGATGGGACCCATGTGGCTTTGGTTCCCCCCAGTGAAAGTGAGCAGGTGTACAGGAACAGAAAAAGTTATCATTCGATGAATGTCCAGGTGGTCTGTTTGGCTGACCAGTACATCTCCCATGTAAATGCCAAGTTCCCTGGGTCAGTGCATGACACGTACATCATGCGAAATAGCAGCATCCCTTATGTGATGGAACAGCTACAGAGACACCGTGTGTGGCTAATTGGTGACTCTGGTTACCCCAACCTTTCGTGGCTACTGACCCCAGTGAGGAATCCCCGGACCAGGGCAGAGGAACAGTACAATGAGGCCCACGGGCGGACTAGGAGGGTGATCGAGCGGACCTTCGGCCTCCTGAAGGCCAGGTTTAGGTGCCTGCATATGACAGGTGGATCCCTAATGTACTCACCAAAGAAGGTGTGCCATATCATCGTGGCCTGCTGTATGCTTCACAACCTGGCTTTGCGACACCAGGTGCCTTTCCTGCAGGAGGATGGTCCAGATGGTGGTGTTGTAGCAGCTGTGGAGCCTGTGGAGAGTGAAGAGGAGGAAGACGACGGGGACGACACAGACAACAGGGACACAGTGATACAACAGTATTTTCAGTAGCACACAGGTACAAATCAACCCCGCCATTTTACATTTACTTAAAGTCTCCTGCCTCTCTACTGTCTGTGTTTCCCCCCAGTTCCTGTTAACTGAGTTGTGACTTTCCCTTCCGTTTTCAGAGCTGTGGGCCCCACTGCGTGACCTCTGCTTTGTTTGCCCATGGACTACAGCTGTGTGACAGTGGTATGTTGTCATCAAAATGTAACTGAACATTTTGGCACCGTTATGTCTAATACATTTGTTCAAAATACAAGCAGACTCCAGATTTTTTAAGTGCAATAAGTGATTTTATTAAAGTGCCAAATTTAGGGACATGATTGAAAAACGGTGATGGGTGATGGTGGAGTAATGTCCATGGCAGAGTCCAGTTTTCAGTCTCACAGGTGCATTGTCCATATGCCTGTGGAAGGATGGAGCAGGGGCAGTTTAAGTTTGGACAGGGTGACAATGTGGGACAGTGGGATGACATCAGGGGGTATCCTTTGCTGGCGGGGGTCTTGGCATCCTACTCTGTCTTCTTCTGAGATCTCAGGTACCGCTTGCGGGGTGGTTCTTCTTCTGCAGGAGGTGGGGTTCTGGTGGCCTGTCGTTGTGTGGGGGCCTCCTGTCCACTAGCGCCGGCGGAGGTGGTAGCCTGGTCTGGGTCCATGCTAGTGACAGGGGCCCTTTGTGGTGCCACATGGTCCCGCAATGTGGTGACTATCTGGTTCGGAACTAATGTTTCTCAGTTCCTCTCTGAACCCCATGTACTGTTCCTCCTGCAGTACCTGGATCTCCTGGAACCTGGCCAGTACCGTAGCCATAGTCTCCTGGGAGCGGTGGTATACTCCCATGATGGAGGAGAGGGCCTCTTGGAGAGTCGGTTCCCTGGGCCTGTCCCCCCCCTGTCGCACAGCAGCCCTCCCAGTTCCCCTGTTTCCCTGGGCCTCTGTCCCCTGGACCGTGTGCCCACTACCACTGCCCCCAGGTCCCTGTTGTTGTTGGGGTGGTGGGTCAACCTGGATGCCCTGTAGTGGTGGACACACCGCTGATTGACGTGTCCTGGAGACAGAGGCATGGGCCCGCTGGGTGGGAGCTGTGCTGGTGTTCCCAGAGGGGGGTAGGTCTGCTGTAGCCTGTTGCTGTCTGTGGTGAACCGACTGTCCCGAGGTCCCCTATGGGCCGGGCTGGTCATCTGGGTCCAGGGAGACAGAGCTGCTTTCATCATTGGGGGCCTCTTCTGGGGGTGGGATGGACATCTCTGGACCCTCCTGGGCGGTGTTGTGGCGTTCGGGTCCTGCAGGGTATAAGAGTATGGTTATTGCTTCTGTGTGTGCCATTTCGTGTAATGGGTGGGTGGCCGTGTACCCCAGTGCTGGCATTCCCTTGTGGGGGCTTTTGTGATGGTGGCTTGTGGGGGATATGGGTATGTGCAGTGGGCATGCTTTGGTGATGGGTGTCCATGCTTTGGGGACGCATGCAGGGCTAGGTTTTGGGATGGGTGGGTTGTGATGGTGAGCCATTTGCAAGGAGTTGGTGTGATGGGGGTGGGGGTGAGGGTGGGGGTATGATTTGGCATGCAGGTGGGGTGGGGGGAATGAAGTAGTGAAGATTTGACTTACCATAGTCCATTCCTCCGCCTACTCCTGTCAGGCCCTCAGGATGCAGGATGTGCAAGACTTCCTCCTCCCATTCTGTGAGACTGTGGCTTTGTACTCCCCAGGATGGCACAGTGGGCAAGCCACCCACTGTAGAGACTTGAGAGACTGTGGCTTTGCACTCCCCAGGATGGCACAGTGGGCAACCCACCCACTGTAGAGACTTGAGAGACTGTGGCTTTGCACTCCCCAGGATGGCACAGTGGGCAACCCACCCACTGTAGAGACTTGAGAGACTGTGCCTTTGCACTCCCCAGGATTGAACATTGGCCGTGGAGGCCCCTCGTGGATCTGGCGTCGTGGACTCATGTGGCTGAGGTGGCCCCCCTTCCCTCCCCCCTGAGGTGCCTGTAGTTTTCCTATCTGATGCCCCTGCAGTGTTCTCTCCAATGGATTCGGGTCTCATGTGTGGGCTTTGCCCATGTGTTGAGGACCATTGGCCCACGTACAATGACAGAAAGCCAATTCTGACGGGACAATATACATATGTGTAAATAGTTATGGGATGTTCGTCTTACTTATTTACTTTGCCTTACAATATATTTGTATTACAATTACTTATTATTTTGTCTTTGCATTCTTCCGGGGGGTTTGGGGAGTGTCACTTTGAGTTGTTGCTCTGCATTGGTGTGTAGGTAGTTGGGGGGGGGGTCGCGTATGTGTGTGCCCGTAATCTTTTCTCCTCCCCCCTCACTTGTGTTGTAGGTGCAGTACTCACCGTTGTCTTCTGCGCCGGCGTTCGTGCTCCTGGTAGAGGAGCAGGTAGACAATAGCTGGTAGGATGTGTAGTTCTGGTTCCATGCTGTCCAGATTCCTCGTGGAGTGTGCAGGGTGAGCGTTTTCCCATTCGTAGTCTGTTTCCGCCGTGTTTTTATCGGCGGGGCTCCCGCCCCGGAAAAGGTGGCGGATTGGTGAGTTGTGATAGGGTGGGCGGTACATTGTCTGCCGCCTGTCTGTTGGCGGTGACCGCCACGCTGCTTGTCTGTACCGCCGTGGCGGTCGGAGTGTTAAAGTGGCGGGCTGTGTTGGCGGTTCCTGCCAGGGTCGGAATTCCATTTTTTTGGCCGCCTGCCTGTTTGCAGGTTGGCCGCCGCTTTAACACCGACCGCCAGGGTTGGAATTACCCCCATAATGCCTTGTGAAGGGCTATTGTGTGTGAAATGTTGACAAAGTTGTGCTATGCATGCATTGCGCCACTTTGTTTACACAGTCCTTGGAAAAATAGTATGGTGGGGGTTCCTAAGCGTTTCATACATGACACAATGCTGGTGAACAGGTGGTGCTATGGGCTCTGAAATTTATGCCTGCGTGATGGTTATGCAGGACTCATCAAACATCTGAGCTGTCTTGGTTTCATTGTTGGACATGTAACATGTGAACTCCAGGCCTGAACTGGTGCAGAAACTCTTCATACTGGTTTCATACAGCCTGTTCGCAAGCATTGCATGCAGCACTCCAACTAATCTGCTAATGTCATTCAAAAGGAATAAACAGTCAACAGTATGCCAATGGGAGTTCTGCCAATCTCTAGCCCCAGTTAATCCAGCAGATCTTGCTCCCTGGTCATCAGATCTGCCCAGCGATGTTTGATCTGGTGGTCAGTCTGGTCTGTGTTGGAGATGCACCTCAGGTGGTGGAGCACCTTGCCGCACAGCAGTTGCCTAGCCTCCGTCTGGTAGCCGAAGATCACACGGCGACTCATTTGCAGCATCATTGGCAGGTAATGGGCCACTAGCCATATAAATCCTCCAGCTCATCCACAGACATCCTGTTCATCCTCCCTTTGCCAGACATGGCCATTGGTGAATGGAGTTCACCCAAAAAAAAATCAAAGGAACCTTAAAGCCACTAACTTAATCTACCCCAGACAGACACCCCACAGTACAATGACAAAACTGTACAATCACTACACAAAACACAACTGATTTAACTAAATGCACAAAAAAACACAAGACACAGCATAATGGACACTAAATAAATGCCAACACACTCAACAGTTGACCACCAGCTCCAATACACAACCACACACAGTCACAAAGGGACAGACTGTGAAGAGAAAGTGAAACTACAACCACTGTACCATGCTTGTAGACAGGATCTTCTGTTACATCACTTCCTGGGCATGTGCGTCACATTCTTCAGTTATGTGTCATTTTATTTGACGCATTGGGCTTATGCATAGTTTTCATAGATGCATGACACACATGCGTGATTTATATTGACACATGATGGTAATGCCGCAATTCTATCTAGTCCAGGCATCAAAAAACCTGTGGACGTCCAATTGAGTTTCTGGGGCTATGCGTCATTCTGATTATAGTACTTGTATTGTTCATGCATATGATATGCGTTAAAAATACCGATGCATGACAGTTATGCTTCGATTTCACACAAAGGTGCATTAGGAGGAATGCGAAAGTTGAATTCCCGCTAAGGGCCCTGTGTAATTTTCTTCACGTTGGTGGATGTTTTTGATGCATTTGCAAAATCACAAAATAAAAAAATAAAATGATGGACGGAGTGCTGAAACTTTTCAAACACTCACCCCCAGTCACAGATCTGGGTTTAATCCATTGTTATTTTGCTTGCCACGCCACCCCAGTTCAGACCCAGCTATATGCAAATCAGTCTTGACCCTGCTCCCAATAGGAGCAGTCCAGCCCGAACTGCCAAGCCAGGTCCTCCCTGGACAGGATTCAAGCATCCTCGGACCGGTTTCAGGGTATCACCCTTCATCAGCCAGGCTAGCATGAATCCAGTGGCGCAGCAAGCAAGGGACCCACGCCTGGGCATACCCTAGCCACTTAGGGCATACAAGGCAAAATCACAAAATAAAATTATGGACGGAGTGTTGAAACCTTTCAAACACTCACCCCCAGTCACAGATCTGGGTTTAATCCATCGTTATTTTGCTTGCCATGCCACCCCAGTTCAGACCCAGCTATATGCAAATCAGTCTTGACCCTGCTCCCAATGGGAGCAGTCGAGCCCGAACTGCCAAGTCAGGTCCTCCCTGGACAGGATTCAAGCATCCTGGGACCGGTTTCAGGGTATCACTCTTCATCAGCCAGGCTAGCTTGAATCCAGTGGCGCAGCAAGCAAGGGACCCACGTCTGGGCATACTCTAGCCACTTTGGGGACACAAGGCAAAATCATAAAATAAAATGATGGACGGAGTGTTGAAACTTTTCAAACACTCACCCCCAGTCACAGATCTGGGTTTAATCCATCGTTATTTTGCTTGCCACGCCACCCCAGTTCAGACCCAGCTATATGCAAATCAGTCTTGACCCTGCTCCCAATGGGAGCAGTCCAGCCCGAACTGCCAAGCCAGGTTCTCCCTGGACATGATTCAAGCATCCTGGGACCGATTTCAGGGTATCACCCTTCATCAGCCAGGCTAGCTTGAATGCTGTGGCGCAGCAAGCAAGGGACCCACGTCTGGGCATACCCTAGCCACTTAGGGCGCACAAGGCAAAATCACAAAATAAAATGATGGACGGAGTGTTGAAATGTTTCAAACACTCACCCCCAGTCACAGATCTGGGTTTAATCCATCATTATTTTGCTTGCCACGCCACCCCAGTTCAGACCCAGCTATATGCAAAGCAGTCTTGACCCTGCTCCCAATGGGAGCAGTCCAGCCCAAACTGCCAAGCCAGGTCCTCCCTGGACAGGATTCACGCATCCTGGGACCGGTTTCAGGGTATCACCCTTCATCAGCCAGGCTAGCTTGAATCCAGTGACGCAGCAAGCAAGGGACCCACGTCTGGGCATACCCTAGCCACTTAGGGCGCACAAGGCAAAATCACAAAATAAAATGATGGACGGAGTGTTGAAACGTTTCAAACACTCACCCCCAGTCACAGATCTGGGTTTAATCCATCGTTATTTTGCTTGCCACGCCACCCCAGTTCAGACCCAGCTATATGCAAATCAGTCTTGACCCTGCTCCCAATGGGAGCAGTCCAGCCCGAACTGCCAAGCCAGGTCCTCCCTGGACAGGATTCAAACATCCTGGGACCAGTTTCAGGATATCACCCTTCATCAGCCAGGCTAGCTTGAATCCAGTGGCGCAGCAAGCAAGGGACCCACGTCTGGGCATACCCTAGCCACTTAGGGCGCACAAGGCAAAATCACAAAATAAAAAGTTGCATCATATTTTTGTCCTTATTTCTTGTTTGCGTGGTTTGTTACATTGTCTTTGAGTGCACCATGATTCACCAAACTTATGACATGGGCTGTGCTGCAATGTGGTACAAGGGGTATGGCTACATGTGGAAGTCCATGCAGCAATGCGGTAAGGGTGAGATTGGTCGGTTCAACCAATAAGTGTGTTTTGGAGGCGACTGCATGCAATCACTCTCACTTTGTGCATGTATGCATGTGTACCCTCAGTGTGTCCACATACAGTTTGGGACATGTGTGTTCTATTTGTAGATATGTGTAGGTACCTGAATGTGTGGATGTAAAACATAGTATAATCTGTGACAATAATGTTAAGACATACCCATAACTGATGATATGAGATGGTGTGACTCCAACACATGCACAGGCATGTCACTCGTTTAAATTTGGACTCAGAGTATGCAGTGTACTTGGACTGCTTTAACATCACATTTCCCCTGAAAAGTTATGTGGCATTGTGTGTTGACTCTGTGGTTTGTAGTTGGATGTTCCGTCTTGATGGTCAGGTACACATGTGCCATGTGGTTACCCATGCATCTCAGTTGCTAGTGATGTCATGTACACGTGTGTTAGTGAAATATGTTATATGCCATGTGTGTGTAGAAACAAGTGTAAGTGCATTTTATTAACACATTACAAGATTTTTGTCTGAAGGGGATGGGGATGTTCAATGTCACATTACAATCTTGCAGCATTGGCAGATTTTGGCATTTAACTATTGCATATACAGTCACATCACTGGCATCTATATATTTTGGATGTGAGAACACGTGTGAAGATAATTTGTGCATGTCACAGGTGTTTTGCTACCTATGCCATTATTGTAATACTAGGTTGTTTTTGGTCCTGAATCCTGACACTTTAGTATGCCAGGGCCATTATGGTGGTAAGTGTGTAGAAAAATGTTGTATATGTGTGTCAGCCTCTAAATGGACACTCTGACTTGTCTAGATGATGTTTGTCATTACTGTCACATACTCTGCTGTACCACGGGGTACCAGTGTTGCAGTGTGACATAGATTGCAGGCCTACTCTCCAACATCACTGTGTGGGTATGTAGGACAACAGGAACACATTTGAATGGGAAGCTGCAGGTTTCTGGTGCTCCACTTTGTACAGCTAGTCCCTGTGGTCAAAACCCCTAACCACCCAACTCCATACTTCGCACAGCTTTTGGCCATGCATAGCGGTAGTTGGCCGTAGATCTGCATGCCCCCTCCCCAGGCCGATCTCAGCCCTGGGGTCCCAATCCCCGGGGCCTGGCCTAAATATTTAATTCTGTGTATTGGGGAAGAGGGCCTCGCAGCCTCCCCATGGTTGATCTCTGCATCGGGGACCTTTATTTTTGGTATTTTGGAGGTTGGGCCCAGGCTTATCTAGGCCCCTGGAACCTCATTTCCTTGGGCATGGCCTAAATTTTTTTTTTTTGGGGGGGACTACACAGCCACCCTTCCTAGGCCAATATCGGCCCTGGAAACCCCCTTCCTCTGGGATCAGGGCTATATATTTACTTTTTGGTGGCGAAGGGGACCACGTGGTCCCCTGGCCTCTGCCTAATTATTACATTTTTGGGTGAGAGAGGGGCCACAAGGCCCCCTTCCCAGTGCCGATCTTGGCCTCAAGGACCCCTGGGGCCCAGCCACGTGACCTGGATGCCACCCAGGGCCCCCAGTCATAATGTTGGAGACAACAGGAGGAGCCTGAAGGCCCCCATGGTCGCACCAGCTCCGCATGTCCTGTGGAAGCCAGCATTGCTGTCACAGAGAGGGAGCTGCTAAAGATGCTTGACAGCTTTCCCGCGCTGTGAGCGGAGTCTTTGCTCTGACTTGGTGGAAGCTGTCAAAGCGCCCTCCAGGTCATAGAAAACAGATATGTCCCCAGGGTGGGAACCCGAGGACATAGCAGGAGCCGGCAATCAGTTGCTGTCCCCATGGCTATCAGTGGCTCCTCGAGGGGGGCTGCATGGTCCCCCTCCAATGTGTATAGTCCAGGGGATGTGATGGTCCCAGGGACTCCAGATGTCTGCAATGGAACCCCCTATCTTTTTTAAAATTAGGCCTGGAGAGGTAGTGACCCCCAGTGGTCGGGGGACCAGCAGCCCTCGCATTAGATTTAGAAGAACTGCTCCATGGAAGTTGGTGTCTCCAAGGATGTGGGGGGGCATCATGGCCCTCGCATAACAATAGAAGTTGTGCACCAGGGAGGTGGCAGACCCCTGGGATGCAGGGGGCTGGGTGCCCCCCCATATTAGATTTAGAAGATGTGCCCTGGGGAAGGGGTGATCCCTGGGGCTTTCCGTGCACAACAAGAATCACTGGGGCACTTTTTGGGAACATTTTGTGAAGATTCGTCAATGGTACCAAAAATATAGGCAAAAGCAAAAAAAACGGATGATGGATGGAATGCTGAATAATGCAAACATTCATCCCCAGTCACAAAGATCTGGGTTTAATCCATCATTTGTTTGCTCACCACGTCATCCCAGTTTGGACCCTGCCATATACAAATCAGTCTTGACACTGTTTCCCATGTGAACAGTCAAGCCTGAACTGCCAGGCCACATCCTCCCTGGACTGGAAACAAGCATTCTGGGACCTGTTTAGGGGTACCACCCTTCATCAGCCAGGCTAGCTTGAGTCCAGTGGTGCAGTGAACTGGGACCCACGTCTGGGCATACCTTTTCCACTTAGGGTGACAAAAGCAAAAATAAAAGATGATGGACAGAATGCTGATCAATGCAAACATTCACCCTCAGTCACAAAGATCTGGGTTTAATCCATCTTTTTTTTACCCATCATGCCAAGATATAGGCAAGTCAAAAAATGCTTTTTCTATGGAAACATGGTCCTAACAATAACTACATACTGGCGACTGCCTGTAGGTAATAAATATTAGTGAATCTGTTTTTTTTTTTATTTAATGTTTTTTATTTGATTTTGTTAAATTTTTTAAAAATATGTATATTTTTATTGAAGTAAATTGAAAACAAACACAAAAACGTTGAATATAATGTAAAATATATTTTTCTAATAATAGTGGTATTTTATATATATGTATATATAGAATACATGCATATATATTTATGTGTGTATGTTTATATAAGTATATATTTATATTTAATATTAAACTTTACTTAATTGTAAATAATTTACATTATATTTTTGTTATGTAATAAAATATTTAAGTCTTAGGGCCTCATTAGGAGGTTGGCGGGCCGACCTCTGGCTCACCAGCCCCTGCGCGGCGGCATTGGCCTTTGCTCCTCATGGAGCCGAGGCCAATGTCATCGTACAGAGGGTGCTCCCAGGACGCTCTGAATACACACTGTCTGCTATAGAAGAACTAGTGTGAAATGATATTCATTTGCAATAGTTTAGTACTTACCTTTATCAGTAAAGGGAAACGACATTTGTGTGTCACAATATTTTTGAAAATGGTTATGTCATTGATCTCACAAAAAATAATCATAGACTTTAAACAAGCCATGATTCAAACCACTTTAAAAACCTACTCCCACACAGCCATACAAAGCTATTATTAACATTTCGATCAAAGCATATGGAGACGCTGCCATCACTCTGCTCTAAAGACCTGATTACAAGATTGGCAGTCCTGGGACCTCAATAGCTGCGGCGGGCCAATCGCCACTGTGTTGACAGACTAACCGCCATAATATAATGTTGGAGGTGTGCTGAACTAGAGGCTTCCAGAGCCCCAGTGACACCACCAGCCATCCACCAACTCCCTAAACGGTAGCAGAGGACAAGCAGCCATCACAGGGCAGTATAGGCAAGGGTACCACTGTGCACATTACAATGTGCTCTTCGGCTGAGCTGCCCATGGCAGGCTAGACTGCTTGATACAAGATGGCGCAATCAAAGGAAACATGGTGCTAGCTCTGCCATTTCCTTCTTTTTCCTACAGTCTCTAAAGTGGGCCCCTTCATCCAGGTCCCCCATTTATGGCAGCATCTTCACCCCTAAAAAAAAGTAAAAAATACAGGTGAGTGCAATTTGCATTTTACTGCCTTTGACTGTACTGAGCATATATGCCCAGTCACCAGCAATGGAGTGGTACATGCACAACATATTTTTACACATGTGACATGCATATGTATACTTTTCAGTCAAAATGTACACACCTGCATTGACACATTGCAGGTAAAAGTATAATTTGTATTGATTACTGCGTCCCCCACCGGTCCACCACCATCAAGTAATCCTTTGCTGGGCCATCAGTAACATTGTAACTCTGCAGGCGAGTGACCATTGACTCAACAGTCTTTTTGGGACCACCGCCTTGACAGTCTGACAGTTCAACCACCAAACTCATAATTGGCCCTTAAGTGTAGAATATGCTTCAAACAGTCAATTTGCCTTTGAAATAAAAAACAAATGATAGCACTAACCTATGTCCCGGTCACTGAGGTAGCTAACCACTGCAATTTACTAATAGAAAGCCCTCTCTACCAACAAAATTAACACAAACTAAGTGCCCTGATTAATTATTTAGAAGATACTTGGGTTGGCAGACTACAGTGATCAGGACATAGATGCCAACCTAAATTCCAAATACCATGGTGGAATGGCTATGAACAGCACCTTTGGAGGAGGAAGCCAAAACAAACAAAACAGTGGGAGGATGGCACAATGCCTTCCAACCCACACTAGGCAGAACCCAACCGACACTCTATAAATTTATAGTAGTTTTATAAAAAGAGCAAAGCTACCACCAACTCAAATGGAGCAATCTCTAATCCAAATTCCACCTAAACTAATCAAATAAACAAGAAGAATGTACAACATGCTACAATTTAATGTCAAACTCTTCATAAGCAACCAAGGAGTAGATTACTTGGAAATAATAGCCACAATCATATTATAAAATAAATACTAACGTACAAAACTCTCAACTACAACATACTCATAACCAACATGCCAAATCATTTTGTATTTAAACAATAAACATATTATTTTATGACATTAGTCAAAACATTGAATAAAACTCCAATTTTAAATAAGACTGATATAATAAAATAATATATACATTAGGTATATTCAAAATCTAAACATCACCAACCTAAAAGCTTGGAGAACAAATTTAACCAATTACATAAAATAATTACAGCACTTAAAATACACATTTCCAAATAAAATTCACAGAATACACAAATAATAAAATATAACATTTCCCATCTGAAATACATAAAATAAATACGTCTCACAGTGCAGATCATCCTCAATATCCATGTAGTAAAAAATCATAATCCACAACAAACAGGAGAAATATTTTGCATTTAGTCCACAAATATGCAAAAATAAAATCAATCCAATAGAGACTACACAAAGCAATTCAAAGTATCTAGGAATCATACAAAAATGAAAAAGTATTATTATAACCCAAAAGATATTTCCTTAAAAAATGGTAAATCCAAATGCCCAAAAGACACATTTGCAGAGAAAGCAGTGCAAAGTAAAACAGAAAACCCACCCACAAATTACATATACATTACACTTAGGGCCAGATGTAGCAAAGGTTTTTACCCATTCTGTGTCTATGGGAAAAAGTGTTTGTACATATGGCCCTTAGGCCCTCATTACGAGTTTGGCGGTCAGTGGACCACCGCAGTGGAGTTGGCAGTCACACCACCACAGGCTCGGCAGTGATCACTGCCATATCACAAGTGCTGGGAAGGCACCTGCAGAACACAGCCAAGTTACCGTTCGGACTGCCACTGGGATATGCAGGAACCTCAGGGGTGAGGGGGATGGAGGAGCTTTGGGCTTGGAGGGTGGTCTATGCTTGGAGGGGGGCCCTTAGGGGTGAATTTGGATGTGGGGTCCTTAGGCTTGGCGTTGGATGAGGGGCGGCCTTGGAAGTGGAGGGAGCGGAATTGGCCTTGGAAGTGGAGGGAGTGGGCTTGGCCTTGAAATTGGAGGGAGCGGGCATGGGCTTGAGTTTGGCAGGAGGAGCAGTGGACGTGACAGGGGAAAAGTGGCAGGTTGTGGAGGGGCATGAAGAGGGGCAGTAGTTGACTGGGAGGTGGAATGCAGAGGCTTTGGAAGGACAGCAGGATGTTTGGGGTAATAGGGACTGAGGCAGTATGGGGAACAGGGAAAACTCTTGGAGGAAACATTTGTTGAGGCACAAGGGAGGTCAAGGGAGAGACGTTTGGGAGTGGAGGTAGTGGGTATGGTTGTGAGTTATACGTGAAGGAGCCTTGGGTGCAGGTGCATGGGTGGATGAAATATGTGTTCTGGGAGACTGTTGGGTGGGTCAGTGCGGGTGTTTGGATATACTGGGAGGAGGTAGGGAGGAGATGGCGGGGACGTGTGAGTGTATGTTTGGGTGGTGTCTGCAGGTAGGGTGGATGTGCTGCATGTGGGTGTGTTGACAGTTGTGGTGTATGTGCCAGTGGTGTGTGGCGTGAATGAATGGGGGTCAGATAATGTGGTAATGGTGGCAGGGAGGGCACATGTGGCAAGATCAGTGACAGATGTGGTGCTGACTGTAGGTGTGAGTGGTGCACTAACTGTGAGGGTGGAGGTGGTGAGGGAGTCTGTGCAGGGTGTGGATATTGTCATGTCTGCATGTGTCTGTTGTGTGTGTGCATGGCAGTGGTGGCATTTGTGGTGCTTATGTCTGTCCTTGCGTACCATGTCTGTTGATGTAGATGCATGTGGATCAGTAGGTGTGCCTTGGATGGGTGAGGGGAGAGGGATGTGTGAATAGGAACAGGTAGCTGGAGCGGGGATGGAAGAAGAAGGGACACTGGCTGCTATCTCAGAGAAGGCCAGAGCCTGAAACAATCTCCGTGGGCCAAGCAAGGCATTGTGAATGCCTTCCAAGAACGCATTGGTCTGTTGCATCTGGGATGCCAGTCCCTGGATGCCATTCACAATAGTTGTCTGCCCCACAGAGATGGACCTCAGGAGGTCAATAGACTCCTCATAGAGGGCAGCATGGATGACTGGGACAGGGGCAGATGTGCTTGTGGCAAAGGAGATGCCCACCCTCTTGGGTGAACAGGCACGGGCAACTGGGTGGGGAGTTGCATGGAAGGCGGTGCTGGTAAGCGGGGTGACACCCAGGATGGTGCTGGGATTGTCCCAGATTGGTCCGCCACCACCAGGGAGCCACCATCAGAGGAGGAATCAGAAGATGGTGTGGCCGATGATGTCTCCCCCGTGGCACTCCCCTCACCCTTTATCGCACTGGTCCCCTCAGCTCTGCTGGTGTCAGCCTCCTGGGTCTGGTGGGCTGCAGCTTCCCCACTCGCTGGTGCCCCTTCTCCTTCGCCAGATGAAGCTGATGCACTGCTCATCCTACAACTAGGGAACACCATGGGGAAAACCACAACAATGCACATGTCAACTGCTGATGGTTTGACTGATGCAAACATGTATATGAGGAGTGGCATACCCACCATACCTGTCCAGTACCTGCCCACTACCCATGGCCGTTGAGACAGGCATGTATGGGCTGCACACCCAACAGAATCCTGCATGGCTAGTTGGCAGGCCTACTTGGCTATTGTCAATTAGCACTGTGACCACTTAGCACACCCTTCCCCACTACACATGCAGTGCCTGCCAGCTGATTGAGGTCCCGGGATCAACCCCTGTCACAGTGGTTGGCAAGAACTAATCACAATGTGTTGACACCCCAGGTCCAATCATCCTGTTGCCATGAGCTGGCAAGCACATCTAGCTAGTAGATGGCCACACAGTTTCAACATTAGAGGAAGCTTTCCCGCTGCCACTGACTGCATGGCATTACCCACACCTGTGATGCCAATCCTGCCCAGGTGGACACTACCCATAGTGGACATCATTGTAACAAGCACCCACGCCACTGCTACTAATGGTGCCCACCCAGAGCCACTATGACAACACTTGTAGCAAGTGAGATTGAGTACTTACCCCATGTGCCTGCTGTGCTGCCCTCAAGTACCCATCCACCTCAGGGTAGGCCACCGGTAATATGCGGGTCATTAGGGGGGTCAGGGTCCGACGGGTACCCCTCCCTCATTGAGAGGACGTCCCCAGCTGGGCTTCTCCAGTCTTCCAGGCCCAGCGTCTCAGGTCCTCCCACCGCTTTCTGCAGTGGGTGCTCTGCTGGGCATGGACCCCCAGGGTCTGCAATTGCTTAGCAATGGCACACCACATCCCCTTCTTCTAATGGGCGCTGACCTACATGGGTGACACAGACAGAAGGACACAGTCATGTAGAGTGGCATCTGTGGGACATCAGTGGACAGCACACATCACAATTCCACACCCACATGTAATCATCCAATGTCGCCTTAGGCCTCCTCACCTATATCCATGCTACAGACACACTGCCACCTACCAAGGCCCCCATCCCCATGCTCACAACCCACGTACAGGACAATGACATTGGGCTCACCTGCTGCTCTGGTGCCACATATAACTGTCCATAAGTGGGCAAGACACTGTCCATTAGCCACTCCAACTCTTCCTGTGTGAAGGCTGAGGGCCATATCTCTTTCAGGATGTGGCATCTTGGCTACCTGAGTCAGAACACAGCAGTACACACAGTGGAGGTCTTCAGTGCAGGAGGTTCAGGAGTCAAGTGAGCCAGAGCACATGAAATGGTGGTCAAGGCTGCCGTGGACATCACCATCACCGCCGGAGGAGAACACCATTGGCTCCTGCTTCCCATCGACAATAATGTTAACCAATGGTGAGTTGCACGGCGGTCGTGACAGCCTACCGCCATGACCTGTTATGCTGGTGGGATGACCTCATTTCCACCTGTCTCATGCATGCAGGACAGGCGGCTGCCAATTTACATGTCCAGTGTGTATTGTGGGTGAAATGTTAGTTCGTCATGGGTGACATTTGGTGACCTGTGGCCACATCAACACTGTCTACACAGCCTATGGTGCACAATATAATACCAACTCTCTCCTGTTTCCAGGTACGATGTAAGGTTGAGGATGAGGAATGCACCGGCGTACAGGCCCCTAGTCGACCTTGCCACCCTGGAGGAGCGTCACGTCATCCAGACCTCTTGCCTGAACTGTGAGACCATCATGGAACTGGTGGCCCAGTTGGGCCCGGATCTGTTACCTGCCATTCGCCATCCCAATGCCATCCCTCCCACAGTGCAAGTGTTGCCAGTCCTCCACTACCTTGCCTCAGGCTCCTACCAGATCACAGTGGGTCTGGCAGCAGGGATGTCCCAGCCCATGTTTAGCAACGTCCTGAGGGATGTACTATGTGCCCTGCTCAAACATCTGAGCAGCTACATCCGGTTCCCCCAATGTGCAGAATTGACCACTGTCAAGGCTGTCTTTCATGTCATTGGGAACATTGATGGCACCCACATTGCCCTGGTGCCACCCAGGAGGCGGTGAATAGGTCTATAGGAACCACAAAAACTTTCATTCAGTTAATGTGCAGGTGGTGTTTCTCACAGACCAATATATCTCCCAGTTAATGGCGAGGTTCCCATGCTCTGTGCATGATTCCATCATCCTGTGAAACAGCAGCGTCCCACACATGATGGCACCAATTATGAGGGACCAGGCCTGGTTCATCGGTATGTACCCCTGCATATGTGTGCGCCTCATCTCTCTGCACTCTTGTGTCCCTGACCTATCGACCTCCCCATCTAGAGATGCCTCTTACCTCTGTGCACACAGGTGACTATGGCTATCCCAACCTGCCCTGGCTCCTGATAACCGTGAGGCATCCAACTTCAGATGCAGAGAACAGTTACAATGAGGCCCACGGTCGTACCAGACGGGTTATTGAGAGGTGCTTCGGCCTGCTGAAGGCCAGATTCTGGTGTCTGCATATCTCCAGGGGTGCCCTGCTCTACAACCCACAGAAGGTGTGCCAGATCACTGTGGCCTGCTGCATGCTGCACAATTTGGCCCTGAGGCATCACATGCCATTTCTGGATGCAAAGGAGGGGGTAGCTGTACCAGTGGCTGATGAGGGGGACCATGGGGAGTGATGAAGAAGAAGATGATGAGGATGCAACTGACTCCAGGGCAGAGCTGATTTGAAAGTACTTCAACTGAGATGCAGGTATGTGTCAACTGTCTGGTATGTGTTCTCTACAACTGTCTGCCTTGTCCCTGCTACCACCTGTTGTCTGTTACCACTGACGGTATTGGTTGCAGCTCTGACCCTGTGTGGGTTGGGGCGGGGGTGTCATATATGCCCCTGACGTAGGTAGTCACAGTATACAGGTCATGCCTATAGTCAGGCAGATGTTGTGCTGGTGCACTAGTGCCATCAATGTGTATGTACAATGTTCAAGTGCATGTTTAAGTGCTATGTGTGTGCCACACAAACTGGTTGCATCTGTGCACAATCTATCCTGGGAGTCGACATTATGTGGCAGTGCTACATTGTTGTTGGTGGCAGTGGGTATGGGGTCATGTCTGGTGCTAGGTGCTGTCAGGGTGGGACCATTGGGTTGGTATGTGTTGTTTTTGTGTGTTAGTACTGGCCATATGGTTGTGGACTTGACTGCCATATCTGCCTTGGATACCTGTTCCTACAGTGCATTTGTGTTGAGTTGGAATCTGTGATTCCTTCACTGATTGCTGTCCCTGTCTTCCTTAACTTTCAGAACATTGTTGTGGTGTACTCTGGTCTCTGCCTGATATGTTGCCTGCCTTGACACATATCTCCAGCCACTGGCTGCTTCAGGATGGACCTTCCTGCATTTTGCTCCCCCCTCTGTCACCTTCTCATGCATGTGCTGGGCGATGGTTGCCAGTTGCACATGTATTGGCAGTTCCATTCGTACTCATGAAAAATAAAGACGTAGGCAGTAACTGCGCTCAATGGTGTTCATTTGGGAGGGACAAGTGCAAGGGGTGATGAGTGGGGTCATGGTGGCTGAGATCATCAGAATGGTGAGTCCAGGTCCAGTATGCTGGCCATGGTAAAACGGAGAAATGAGAGTGAACAGTCAACAGGGTGTCTCAGTCACACACAAGGGATAATGTTCAGGAGAGGGTCACTTCCTGGTGGTGGTCATGGTCTTGGCATCATGTCAAGCTGGATGTCTAGTTGGATGTCCTCACTTGCGTTGGGGTTCCTCAGCTAAAGGGGTAGGGCTGTAGTGTGGTCAGTTTTATGTATCCTTTGCGTGTTAGCTTCAGGCGTTAGGCGTTTGTGCACTTTGCCCTGGATGTCTTTTATTCCTTTGCTCATAGCATAGAGCCTCTGTGCACTTTGCTCTAAATGCTTGTTATTCAGCTTCGCACTGTTATTTTTCAAATAGCCAGTTCTACGGTCTTGTTTTATTTTTTATATCACACTGTTTAGCCTACTTCAGCACTGAAGTTTTCAATAACACATTTTAGTTCACTCTGTGCTTCAGTCAAGGATACAGTCTGGTACATTGCCGATAGATGTGGTAGGAGTTTAGTCTTTGGCATTCTTGCGTAGGGACATTTTGTGATCACACTGACATGTTAGTTATAAAAACACTTCCTTGTCCTAATACACGCAAGAGGGAGATTCCGACCAGGGAACCACAACTAGACGCTGACTGCACTGTTGCAGATGCTGAACCAGATCACAGGCCTTTGCTCAGGTATGAGGGTTGATGGCTTCCAGGGGAATCTGAAAGGCAAGTTAGTAGCTTATCATGCTGTGCTCGAAATATAACTTACTGAGAGAGAATAGAATCTATTAACACCATGATAGCGTTGTTTTTATGTTTCACTCTCATCGTGAGTATTTCAATCCTACTGTGTTGTATGGTTCTGGTTATTGCAGCTCACGCCTTATTATCTAAAATGCAGTTGTTTTATTAAAAACAATCTATAAAACTTAAACTGCCTTAGTCATTTGTATATAAGATCATACTGTAAATGAGAGAGCTGGTTGGGACCTGAGTGACCACGACTTCCCTGAGAAATTCCCAAGATGTCATGTGCTCGGCTGTCCAATCATCCCTTCCCCATCGGAGAGATGAGGCACTGCTAGTTAGCCAGAGCAAAACCGGATTTAGGGTGACAGAGGTCCTTCCAAGTGGGTCAGACTCAGTCCCCCACACCAGGACGATCCTGCTACCTAGAAATCCAGTAGTCTCATTTAGGATAATGAGAGCCCAAGCGACAGGGCCACTGGTGTCCTGCAGGTCCTGTGGTGGGGCCTCCATACCACTGGCCGCCACTGATGTGTAGGGCTCTGAAGGAATGTGGACAGGTGAAGGGGCCTGCTAGTGGGTGATTGACTCACGCAGGATGGTGGTCAGGTCCTTGAGCAGCCCTGCTATGGAGACAATGGCAGCATTGTGGGTCTGCCACTGTTGCATGGTCTCTTAATGATATTCCCTGCAGCCTCAGGGTCTCCTGCACGGTAGCGAGGATCTAGGCCACTGTTTCCCAGGTCTGCTGGTATACACCTAGGACTTGGTTGAGGTTGACCCACCATGGAAATCAGCCCACAGGTCCCTTAACGCCTTCTCTGACCCAGGCGTTAAAAAATGGCGCAAATCCGGCAGGGCGCCATGTTTTAAGGCCCGTCTCCTCCTGTGCGTCATTTTGATGCCGGAGGATAAATAAGGCGCACATGCCTTAGAGTAATTTTTTGCACGTGAACACCTACCTTGCATATCATGAGCGCAAGGTAGGTTTTCACGTCCAAAAAATGACTCAAACTTCATAACTTTGGTGCTGGATGTGTCTAGTGCCAAAGTATAAATATGGAGTTACGTTTGCGCTGAATTTGCGTAAAAAAATGACGAAAATCTGGCGCAAACAGAGTATAAATATGGGCCTAAATGTACAAATAACTCATAAACAGAACTCTAACTAACTTCAAAACTTCCTCCCCAAATCCTCTCTACCCTCAAAACCCTAGATAACAACTTTAAAAAGGACTTTCTTGTTCCGACAAACAGTAGCACCTTAACACAACCTGGATCCCCGAAAAATAGCCTTAAAATGACACAAATGGACTACAAAATATAAAGTAGCAGTAAAAGAATTGCTGCTACATAGTACAAAAAAAAAAAAGATTATCTACTCATTAAAATGAATGGGAAAGTTATCACGGAATTTTAAATAAATGTATTCAAAAATGTAAAACATTATTAAACATGCAAAGCCCAGGCCAAAGTGACTTGTAAAACAGGGATCAAGGGGCTGTTTAGGAGTTTGGTGGATGGAAACACCCATCCAACAAACTCCTGACAGGGTGGTCGCCGCTGTGCTGTGACCTCCTCGCCAGCCCCATTACGACTTTCCCACTCTGATTACCACCCCAGTGGGAAAGGTGCAGCAGCATTGTCGCTGGCTCATAATAGAGCCGCATGCAGGGGGCACCAGCACCCTTAAAATGAGCACTGTCTGCACAGCAGACAGTGCAAACAGTGTGCATTTGGAGGGTGATGGGCAGCGGGATGGCATTGCAGAGGCCTGGGCAGTGTAGGGGCCCTCCTGTGATCCCCTGCACCTTTTCATGGCGGTTGAACTTCCATGAAAAGCCTATATGAAAACAAGATTGTAACCAGGAGGGCAGTGCTGAGTTCAGGGCCGCCCTGGCTGATTACAACCTGTATCGCCACCAGCCCATTGGCATCTGAGATCCTGGCAGGGATAGTGGTAGGCCCCTACTATGTCCGTTGGGTGAGCAAGAGCGAACAGACCTCCTTTACTTACCACCTTAGCCACGTCCACTTTTTACAGGGTGATTGTTATATCATGAGGCCCTGAATGTGCCAGGGGACACATTACAGCAAAGTGTGTATTTGCTCAGACGATAAACCCACAGTTGCTAATTTCAATGGGTTTGTGCTAGCTACATTTATACCGCTGCGATTTGCCATCTACCAATCTATGGTATGCGAGACCCACTTCAATTATTAATTAGACATAAATTATTCCCAGTCTATACACAATGACTAATCCCAATGCTCACAGAAATGTAAATTGGGTTTCAGAAACAATATTTTAACTATGCATTTGTCAAAAGCCAATCTGGAAATTATGGCAATATTAAAAATAGAACTGACTCTTGTGGTGTGCTACGTGCAAACAATAAAACGCGATGATTAAAGCTTACCCAGAGCTGTGAGGAAAAGTTAAGAAGGCAGGAAAAGGAGCATAGTATATTTTCACACAGCGCGAGGAGCAGAACTGTTTGAAGAAAATACAGCAACATAAAACCATACAAAACAAGTTGAGCTGCTTTCTCCAATACCAAATGCAATTTTTAGCAGAAATATTGGAAATGGTCCTCGCCCAATAATTTTCTGAAGTGAGATGCCATCTTCCTTATTACGCTGATGACTAAATTAGATATGTTTTACGTCCGTCATATAAATGTAACACATTTCAGATGTATTATTAACATTTTTAATTACAATTTGAGATGTGCGTAAGTATTTTTCATGCAGCAGTTAAATATATAAATGTCCCTTGTTGAAATAATGATATGAGATATCTATAGACAGATTCCTCCTTCTCTAAGCGCATACCTTTATTCATCCTGCGCAATTTCCACACTTGCAGAAGGTGACAATGTGCAAATGTTGACCTTTTCCCCAAATTCATTTCCGTACACGGCATTATCTCTACAGCAACATGTTTAAAAATATTGGCCCATGTTTATACTTTTTTAGCGCCGTATTTGCGTCATTATTTGAGGAAAAAGCAGCGCAAACTTCCAAAATACAATTGTATTTCGGAAGTTTGTGTTGATTTTGAGTAAAAAAAACTACGTAAATGAGGCACTAAAAAAGTATAAATATGGGCCTTTGCAACCCCCTACCACACGCTGCATTCGCTCCCACACACTGTAGGGGCCTACAAGGAGACAGAGCTCAAAAGCAGCACATACATAGTTCCTATGGAGGTAGCCAGGGCTAGAGACAGTATTCATGGTTCATGATATGAGTCAGAGGGAGTGAATGCAATGCATGGAATTCCTCTCTGCCTGATTCTGAATACCCACATTTATCAAAGCATTGCATTCCCCCTGTGTCATGCAGAGTGGCACACGGGCAACACAATCCTTAAGTCAGATATATCAAGCATACTGAAGGCCACCTTGCATGGCCCTGAGTGGCTTGTTAAATCTGGAGTAATGCAGCACACAAGTCACTGCCTTGCACTACTCTGCCCCTGGACAGGCATAACATGGATGGAGAGTGGCTGTTTCCATGCATGCATCCATGTATTTTGGCACATTCACAAATTTATCAAGACAACTTAACCTAGTGAAAGCATCAAAATTGTACACTGTCCTTTTAGAGGCACAACAATGAGAAATATCTTTATTCTACCTAATTCTTTCCTCTAACAGCACACAGAGGAAAAAGTTGCTAAGACAGGGGCGGCTCCTTCGCAATAGCAGAGGAACGATGGAGTGAGGCGGTCTGACCATCACTGCAAGTGGACCTTGGACCACCACACTTGGACCACCACACTTATAATGAGGCTCTTTGTTTTTCCAGATGCAGCAAAAATACACTTGATTTTGCTGAGCAGTAATTCTGCATGATAAAATCACATGAGGCTTTGGCTGCAACAGCAGTCAAGCCTCATTCCCCTTTCTTGAGACATGGAAATATTCGTCCCTTTCTCTCCCCTACTCTTCCTATATCCCTTCCTCACCCGCATACATTTACGACGTGGATAGAGCGAGTAGTAACTGTATGCAGTAAACGCTACAGATTTGGAAATTCTGTACATTATTAGCAATTACATGGACTTTAACTAGGAATTGCATGGTACTGAGTCCAGAGTTACCACATATAACGATATTTGTGCATGCAAATATACAGTTTGGTAAATCCCTCCAGTACTGTGCAACTCATAGTTAAGGATTTATTGGGCAAAAACGGAATGTCAGGCCAAATGCAAGTTTCTAGAGTTATATACCTTTTTCTGTGTGCCTAGGTAATAAGCGGAATATTTTCGTGTTTTGTCCATAAACTTATGTCTATGACTGAAAATTGTTGGATTTACACCTATTAAATATTCACAGGTTCCCATACTAGAAAATTGCTGTCACAATATTGCCTACCTTAAATATTGTGTAATAAATATAGTTTATGAAATCATATATATATATATATATATATATATATATATATATACATATACACACACATATATATATGATGTTCTAACATACAAAATTTCACACAGTGCTACCCAGCAGCATCAATTCCATTTATACCTGCATAACTGCATACCAGATATTTTTACAATTATGCAGGTGTAATTGAAGGGGAGGGTAAAGGCATAACAAGTCATGTTCAGTCTTGACAATGTGTTTAATTATAAACATATATTTAAGATTATGGACATTCACAAACTGCTCTACAACCCTTTCCTGTGCTGTACACGATTAGAAAGTTGGTTCTGGCAAGGGATACAGCTCTTCCATGGTGGAACACGCCAAATCTTTTAGGTAATGTAGATGAAGGAGTTTCTCCACTGGGAAAAGGCTTTCAAATGGAGAAATAAAGGAAGAAATGTATAAATGCAGAGCAGGGCCGCATTTTCTAGATGTAAGCTTTTTGAATATGCAAAAATATAAATCTGCATCTGTGCATCCATGAGTTCTATTAGGGATGCAAACTTATGATTTCCTTTATGAATTGGGCACCAAGGCATATACTTATGAGGCCCTTGTGCTGCCTTGTCATCACTTTTTGTGACGCAATGGTGGCACAAACTACTAAATTATATTTATGAGGCCACTGAAAGCCACTTTGCATGGCTTAGAATGGCATCATAAATATGGAGTAAGGCAAGCAGCTCAAATCACTGCGTTGCCTTACTCTGTGCTATGGAGGCGTTCCGTGGGTGTTCAATGGGCGCTGTGGTGGGTGTTCACATGCAACATCTATGGGCCTTGTAAACCTCTGGATGCAACAATACCTTACGCCTCCCCATGCGTTTTTTCCTCTTTATATGTATGCTGCATTTTTCAGCATACATAAAAGGGGAAAAAGAGCCCCAGGATTGTTTTTGTGCACGAAGGTGCCCTTTCCTGTACAAAACAATTCTACATGCCAAGCAGTCACCCTTGTAAAATGGAGCAAGGGTGACTGTGTTGACTCTATGCTGCCCAAATGGCGCCAGCATCGGGGAGAGGGACAGGATTGTCTTATATGCTGTAAAGATGGCGCATTCTTGAACTTTCCCTGTGACGGAGGGCAGCGCAGCAAGGTAACTTGCTGCACTACCCTGCACCACAAAACCATAAATATACCTCTTAGTCTGCAAACTAGTTAAACCTCAAACAGCATTGTCTGCTTTGATTACTTGTTTTTAAAAATACAGGAAGCAATACATTATACGAAAACTGACTCTCAAACTGCATTTTGTAGAAGCTAAAGTAGATCTCAAAGAGAGTTCTACTCATGCATTACCAAATGGAATTCACAATTCTACAGCTAGAGAACTCTGCCTCTTCTTTCTTTTTTGTATGGAAATAGGATTACAAATTCACATTAAATGTACTGGTCAAGGGCAATGTTGGGAAGGTAGGGAATAATTACTACTATGGGGGATTGGGGTTGAGGGAAATGTATTGTGGGGTTTGGAAGGAATATGATAATTAGGCCTGGATAATATTGAAAAGATGCCAGGATCATTTACGTAATTTAGTTGTTATGCAAATACACCAAAATGACCCCACTGTGCTACTTCACGTAATTACCAACCATTTGTGGTTAAAAAGATAATGCAAAATGGGCCATTTTCTGAAAAATATTTACAGCGAACAGCTGAATGCCAGTGGCTGGTGTTCATGGTCCTTTATTTAAATGTATCCTCACACCAAAAATTTATGCCAGGATGTTAATTTCACTCTAAAACATAGTACAAAATGGCAGAATTGCATTTCAAATAATTTTGTGCAATTTTGCAAAATGTTTCGCATACTTACGGGAAAGCAAATTACATTAATTTTGCACACTCCTGATACTAACACAAGGCCCACACCCATAAAGGAATAAAGAAATAGTAATTCACAAAGCACACTTACAAAGATACTACTGGAGTAAAGGTGTCAAAATAGATGTAAATGTGCTTCAGCCCAACCTTTAACTAAGTTAAGCACTACATATGGCGATCCACTGATACACACTACCATTGAAATCAATGGAGACAAAGAATTAAAAGACAATGCATATTAACTAAATTCAAATGTTACATTAGTTTAACATTTCAAAATATATATGTACATTTATTTAAATTATTAAAAATATATAGTTTTTATAATAATTATTTTTTAAGTTAATACATTTCTTTTAAAATAATTAGAGTATGCTTTTAAACTTTTTAAACAAAATTGAAAACAATTTAAAAATACCTTTAAAATGTTTACTTGATATTAAATAAAAATATGAATGAGAATAAGTAATGGTTGCTACAAAATTGTTTAAAAGTTCATATTTATACATGTAATTAATATATGTATATGATGTTATCATTTAATACATATTTAATTTCGATGAGTTTATTTCCTATAACATTTTATTTTATTATTTCCTGGTTAATAATACACATTGCAAATGACTTTATATTAATTATATATATATATATATATATATATATGTATATACATATATATATATATAAATGTGGGTTGAGAATTTCAATTTGAATTTAGATGGTGTGGATTTAAGAATGGTGGCAAACTGTAAATGTGTTACACATTTGGGTCTTTTCTCTCAATATTATTGTATTTATAAATTTACTTCAAAAGTTTGTGTTTTAATCATTATGTCCCCATCATTTCCCGTTTTAAGATTTGAAGTATGATTGGTAGATCATGGAAGGGTAGAAATGGTTTGCTGCCACTGGGCATTTTTCCATGGCAAAACTGTGGGTGGTGTTTTGGTCTAATATGTTGTGCCCACTGGGAAGAGCTTAGTCGAAATCCACTTATGAATATTAATTTCAATCAGCTTTTAGCTCTGTGAAGGGAAATTATCTTATGTCTAGTTAAGCATCCTGAGCAGGTACTTGCAGATTAGTTATCTCCTCCTCAAAAGTGTTATTTTTACATTTAGAAAATTACAAACAAACAAACAAAAATGACTCATAGAGTGAGGCAATTGCCAGGTGTTGGAAATTGGGCTATTAAATGAGTGGCCTGCACAAGAAACATGTCCACAATTGTCCTTTCCTGGAACCAAACACCCCATTGTAGAATTTGACTCTCATAGTGAAGCGGAGTACAGCAGTCCAAGATCTACTCAAGGAAGGTGGTGTGGGCTGATAACCACCAATCACTGGCATGCAATAATAACACTTAAACAACGATTGTCCAGCCAGTAATATTTCTTTAGAAAAAGGAGAATTACATTTATTACACACACTGCTAAATATTATCCAATAATTTACAAATATGTACATTGGCAAATGGAACATACTATAGATGACATTGTGTAATCACTGGTGACCCCCCAGAAGGGTCACCCAAACACATCAAATGAGTTTACTCATTTTGCTTTGTAATAAACAACATTGAGACACATTTTGCAGAGGTAATTGTCATTATTGCAGTAATCAATAAAACATTTTCAAATCAGTATGATGTACCAATAAAACACTTCCAATCATTGGGGTAAACCAATGAAGCATTTATCCAGAGTAAACCGTGTGTTTGTGTATTGTTTTATGTATTTAACATCAAACTGCAATTATAAACCAATACATTTATGCATTTTCAGGCCTTCCAAGTTCTCCTGACTGTCACCATACACATGCCCCCTAGAGAGTGTGCACTGTCAGCTGCAGAGCAAAAGCTCCAGCCTTGGAAATGCATGAAAATGTTAAATAAATCCAAGAAAGGGTATCATTTTGGATCCCCCCAAACTTAGGCTGGGGACTGTGTTGATTGGTGGTGGTCCCACCTTCCTGGGGTCACTACAAAGGGAGGTAAGGGCCAAAATGTGGGCAAACAACAAGGCCCCATAAGGCGTATGTGGTGATTTTAAAAAAGTACTGAATTTTGTAGCAATGGCTCTTCTGCTGCACCAGGGAGAGATGCGTCAGGTTTTCCATTCAATTTTTATTATTTTAGTGGCTATTTGGCACGTCCTTTGTTCTTTGGGGGTTCCCGGTCCCCACACGGGCACCCAAGCATGGTTTTCTCATCGGAGGGCAACTCAGGGAGCCCATTCCAGGCTGCCATTGTTGAATCTCATGCCGGCAGTACTCCAGCCTGCTGCATGGGAGCTGGCAGCTTCATGTCTGCCTGCTCCTTTGTGCAGATGTGCACAGAGTGGCTGGCCTCCTGCTCTCCCCCGTCATGGGCACTGGGAGTATGGTGGGCTGATGATGTGGGCGGAGTGCGACTGCACTCATCCTCGTCTCCTCTTCCAGTCAAGGGTCCCAGAGATGGTGTCCTGGGCCTCACCTGCATTTGTGAGGAAGTACAGTATGACGTCACTCCCGCTTGCCATTCAAAGCTTTGGCAAAGTGCAACAACGCTTCTCTGCCTCAGGCACCAGTCAGGGGTCAGGATGGGGTCCTAGCCCCCTAATCAAAAATCCACCCAGGGGATTGGGTCCCCTGCCAAGATGCAAGAACAGGAAGGGGCCGCATGGATGCCCTCTCCCCTTCAGTAGATCATGCAGCTTCTTTGCACATTCCCGGGCCTTGGCCCTTCCAGGGGGAATTTCACTGGCTGGGCAGCAAAGCTCCACAAGCTCCTTGGAAAAGAAAGGGCACAAAACTTTCAGATGTGATCTCTCGGGCCCAGTTGGGCCAATTATGACAATCCTGGGCTCATTTGACTCCTGTTGGTGAGCTCTATCAACTCTCCTCACCTCCAAAGCAGTGCAGGTCTTAAACAGCTGGTCCTCCTGCCTTCCTGCACCAGCTCTCCTTTGGTTTATTGTTTGTGGGTGCAGAAAAGTCCTGGCATTTCCCCCAAATCATGCTTAGTTGGTGTAAAGGGGCCAGTCTAACTGGCCCTTGGGGAGACCCACTGGTCCTGGAGTCAACTGGGCAGAGGCTGTGGGCCTGAGTGGTGGTTCCTCCTTCCAGTTCTGCATGGTGGTCCAGGGATACAGCAGCTAAGTGTGGAAAACTCCACAGGCAAGAGAAAGTCTTCCCCTTGAGCAAGAGTTTTCAAAGGGGAGAGGAAAGTTCTGGAAGTTTTGCACCCCTGGCCAATCGTGGGGTGCCAAGTCACCTCTCCACCTCTGTCCCAACCCTCCAACACAGCATGTTGGTGACAATCTAAAATGGCATCATCCAGGAGCCACTGGTCACATCAGCACCTGTGGTCTCAGCTCCACCCCTCACTGACATCACTGCCAGGGACTTGCAAACTACAATTTTAAAGAGAGCGCCCCGCTTCTTTGGTTCCAGTTGTCTTGACACTCTCCTTTGTTCAGTGGGGTTGGGCAGGCCCATCCTTGGTACAGTGTGGCAGCTGGGTGATTGATACAGATCATACCACCCCACTACTTTCCTCCACAGGAGCTGGGAGAAATAGTGCTAATTGCTCCTTTGCTGTGGCGGCCTTTCTGTCAGCTGCTTGAGATGATGGAAATAACTGGGCATAGCAGAGTGACGCAAGGCCTGGGCTCTGATACTGAGCTGAGCCAGGGAAATATGGAAACTCCAGGAGATGCATAAAACGTACACTTATCACTTTGGAAGTTACATATTTGGTTTTCTCTGTAGGCCAAGAGGGCGTGGGACTACACTACCCCCCTAAGGCCTACCCTAGGTGAATACCTAATCCTGCAAGGTCTCTATTGAACCATGCTACCTGTGCACTGTTTCTGGGCTGTGCATGACAGTAGTCTCCCACATGCAGCCCACACACGTGTGCATACCTTTGTGCACACGTGTAATCAGCTGAGTGCCCCTTACCATGTTGCATTGGCCTTATCTGGAAAGGCGGATATTGGCAGTAAACATATGCAGTCCGTTTGCCATGTAATTACTGTGGGTAGGACACTGGTAGTGAGACTCACCCACAGTAAAAAGTCAAAAAACAAGGTGACCAGAAAAGCAAAAAATCCAGGCATACTGAGTGGAGAGAACCCAATTGCAACACCAGGGAAGATGAACAAAAGAATGGAAGAAGTAACACAAGACACAGAGGGCGATGGTCTCCAAGCTAAGTGGCTCTTTCAATCCATCAATACCTTTGTTTGTAAGTCATTCAGCTAATATGCAAGTGTAAAGAAATGGCTCCCTGTTGCAGTTACCCCCCACTTTTTGCCTGATACTGATGCTGACTTGACTGAGAAGTGTGCTGGGACCCTGCTAACCAGGCCCCAGCACCAGTATTCTTTCACCTAAAATGTATCATTGTTTCCACAATTGGCACAACCCTGGCACTTAGGTAAGTCCCTTGTAACTGGTACCCCTGGTACCAAGGGCCCTGATGCCAGGGAAGGTCTCTAAGGGCTGCAGCATGTCTTATGCCACCCTAGGGACCCCTCACTCAGCCCAGACACACTGCTTGCCAGCTTGTGTGTGCTGGTGGAGAGAAAATGACTAAGTCGACATGGCACTCCCCTCAGGGTGCCATGCCAACCTCCCACTGCCTGTGGCATAGGTAAGTCACCCCTCTAGTAGGCCTTACAGCCCTAAGGCAGGGTGCACTATACCACAGGTGAGGGCATATGTGCATGAGCACTATGCCCCTTCAGTGTCTAAGCAAAACCTTAGACATTGTAAGTGCAGGGTAGCCATAAGAGTATATGGGCTGGGAGTCTGTCAAAAACGAACTCCACAGCTCCATAATGGCTACACTGAATACTGGGAAGTTTAGTATCACACTTCTCAGAATAATAAACCCACACTGATGCCAGTGTTGGATTTATTAAAAAATGCACACAGAGAGCATCTTAGAGATGCCCCCTGTATTTTACCCAATTGTTCAGTGTAGGCTGACTGGTTCCAGCAGCCTGCCACACTAGAGACATGTTGCTGGCCCCATGGGGAGAGTGCCTTTGTCACTCTGAGGCCAGTAACAAAGCCTGCACTGGGTGGAGATGCTAACACCTCCCCCAGGCAGGAGCTGTAACACCTGGCGGTGAGCCTCAAAGGCTCACCCCTTTGTCACAGCACCGCAGGACACTCCAGCTAGTGGAGTTGCCCGCCCCCTCCGGCCCCCACTTTTGGCGGCAAGGCCGGAGAAAATAATGAGAATAACAAGGAGGAGTCACTGGCCAGTCAGGACAGCCCCTAAGGTGTCCTGAGCTGAGGTGACTCTAACTTTTAGAAATCCTCCATCTTGCAGATGGAGGATTCCCCCAATAGGATTAGGGATGTGGCCCCCTCCCCTTGGGAGGAGGCACAAAGAGGGTGTACCCACCCTCAGGGCTAGTAGCCATTGGCTACTAACCCCCCAGACCTAAACACGCCCTTAAATTTAGTATTTAAGGGCTTCCCTGAACCTAAGATACTAGATTCCTGCAACTACAAGAAGAAGGACAGCCGAGCTGACAAACCCCTGCAGAGGAAGAACAGAAGACACCAACTGCCTTGGCCCCAGACTTACCGGCCTGTCTCCTGCCTTCCAAAGAACCTGCTCCAGCGACGCTTTCCAAGGGACCAGCGACCTCTGAATCCTCTGAGGACTGCCCTGCTTCGAAAAAGACAAGAAACTCCTGAGGACAGCGGCATTGCTCAAAAAGAACTGCAACTTTGTTACAAGGAGGAGATTTAAAGACCCCTGCAACTCCCCGCAAGAAGCGTGAGACTTGCAACACTGCACCCGGCGACCCCGACTCGACTGGTGGAGAACAACCAACTCAGGGAGGACCCTCCGGCGACTCTACGACTGTGAGTAACCAAAGTTGTCCCCCCTGAGCCCCCACAGCGACGCCTGCAGAGGGAATCCCCAGGCTCCCCCTGACGCGACTGTCTGAACTCCATTTCCCGACGGCTGGAAAAGACCCTGCACCCGCAGCCCCCAGCCCCTAAAGAAACGGAACTTCTGTGCAGGAGTGACCCCCAGGAGGCCCTCTCCCTTGCCCAGGTGGTGGCTACCCCGAGGAGCCCCCCCCTTGCCTGCCTGCATCGCTGAAGAGACCCCTAGGTCTCCCATTGAAACCTGAAGGAAACCCGACGCGTGTTTGCACACTGCACCCGGCCGCCCCCCGCTGCTGAGGGTGTACTTTCTGTGCTACTTTGTGTCCCCCCCGGTGCCCTACAAAACCCCCCTGGTCTGCCCTCCGAAGACGTGGGTACTTACCTGCTGGCAGACTGGAACCGGGGCACCCCCTTCTCTCCATTATAGCCTATGTGTTTTGGGCACCTCTTTGACCTTTGCACCTGACCGGTCCTGAGCTGCTGGTGTGATAACTTTGGGGTTGCTCTGAACCCCCAACGGTGGGCTACCTTGGACCAAAAACTCAAACCTGTAAGTGACTTACTTACCTGTGAAAACTAACAATAACTTACCTCCCCCAGGAACTGTGAAAATTGCAGTGTCCACTTTTAAAACAGCTCATTGTGTTTTATGTAAAAAGTATACATGCTAAAGTAATGATTCAAAGTTCCTAGAGTACTTACCTGCAATACCTTTCAAAAGAGCTATTACATGTAAAATTTGAACCTGTGGTTCTTAAAATAAACTAAGAAAATATATTTTTCTATAACAAAACCTATTGGCTGGATTTGTCTCTGAGTGTGTGTACCTCATTTATTGTCTAGGTGTATGTACAACAAATGCTTAACACTACTCCTTGGATAAGCCTACTGCTCGACCACACTACCACAAAATAGAGCATTAGTATTATCTCTTTTTACCACTATTTTACCTCTAAGGGGAACCCTTGGACTCTGTGCATGCTATTCCTTACTTTGAAATAGCACATACAGAGCCAACTTCCTACTTTGGTGGATCAGCGGTGGGGTACAAGACTTTGCATTTGCTGGACTACTCAGCCAATACCTGATCACACGACAAATTCCAAAATTGTCATTAGAAATAGATTTTTGCAATATGAAAAGTTTTCTAAATTCTTTAAAGTCCTGCTAGGGCCTTGTGTTAGTCCCTGTTAGCATTTCTTTTAGAGTTTAAAAGTTTGTAAAAGTTTGAATTAGATTCTAGAACTAGTTTTAGATTCTTAAAAGCATTCCAACTTTTAGAAGAATAATGTCTAGTACAGAGATGAATGTGGTGGAACTCGACACCACACCTTACCTCCATCTCCAGATGAAAGAGCTAAGGTCACTCTGTAACATAAGAAAAATAACAATGGGCTCCAGACCTACCAAAGTACAGCTCCAGGAGCTGTTGGCAGAGTATGATAGAGCCAACCCCTCTGTGGATAACACAGAGGAGGATGATAGTGAACTGGAGGAAGAATCCCCTCCACCAGTCCTATCTAGGGAGAACAGGGCTTCTCAAGCCCTGACTCCAAAAATAATAGTCAGAGATGCTGGCTCCCTCACAGGAGGATCCAGCCTCTCTGAAATCACTGAGGATAACTCCAGTGAAGAGGACATCCAGTTAGCCAGGATGGCCAAAAGATTGGCTTTGGAAAAACAGATCCTAGCCATAGAAAGGGAAAGACAAGAGATGGGCCTAGGACCCATCAATGGTGGCAGCAACATAAATAGGGTCAGAGATTCTCCTGACATGTTGAAAATCCCCAAAGGGATTGTAACTAAATATGAAGATGGTGATGACATCACCAAATGGTTCACAGCTTTTGAGAGGGCTTGTGAAACCAGAAAAGTGAACAAATCTCACTGGGGTGCTCTCCTTTGGGAAATGTTCACAGGAAAGTGTAGGGATAGACTCCTCACACTCTCTAAAAAAGATGCAGAATCTTATGACCTCATGAAGGGTACCCTGATTGAGGGCTTTGGATTCTCCACTGAGGAGTATAGAATTAGATTCAGGGGGGCTCAAAAATCCTCGAGCCAGACCTGGGTTGATTATGTTGACTACTCAGTGAAATCACTGGATGGTTGGGTAACTGGAAATGAAGTGTATGACTATGTTGGGCTTTATAATTTGTTTATGAAAGAACACATTTTAAGTAACTGCTTCAATGAAAAGTTGCATCAGTATCTGGTAGACCTAGGTCCAATTTCTCCCCAAGAATTGGGAAAGAAGGCAGACCACTGGGTCAAGACTAGGGTAACCAAAACTTCCACTGGGGGTGACCAAAAGAAAGGGGTTACAAAGCCTCCCCAGGAGAAAGTGGGTGACACTAGAAACAAAGAAAAAGAGTCCCCTGTAGGCCCCCAAAAACCAGACCAGGTGGGTGGGCCCAGAGACACAACCCAAAACAAAGGTGGGTACCAGGGTAAGAGCTGGGATGCCACTAAGGCATGGTGCCATAACTGTAAACAGACAGGGCACCACACCAAGGACACTTCTTGTCCCAAAAACAAACCCCCTAGCAAAATCCCAGGGGTAACCAGTGTAGCCATTGGAGATGACTCCTCAGATGAGGAGGTCTTCATAGCCTTCAACTGGAAAAAGGGCCCAACAGGTGAGTTGGAGATTCCAGAGGGAAGTAGACACTTCCACCACCTACTGGTGAATGGAATCCCAGCCACTGCCCTGAGAGACACTTGTGCCAGTCACACTATTGTGCATGACAGGCTGGTGTTCTCAAACCAGTACATCCCAGGTGAGATGGCCAGAGTAAGAGTTAGCCCAGACAGGGTCACAGATAGGCCTGTGGCTTTTGTGCCCATAGAAGTGGGTGGGACATTTAGCTGGAGAAGGGTGGTAGTCAGTACAGACCTCCCCCTTGATTGTCTCCTTGGAAATGACTACCCAGAGGTTAGTCAGAGCCCAAGAGAGGAACTGGTCCAGTGCCAGTCCTCTCGCAAGGATTCTGGAGTTCCTGCCTCTGCAGTAAATGCAAGTAGGCCCCAGAAGAAAAAGAAAAGAAAACAGTGTAGGAAGGGTGGACAACCTTTAGCCAAGGTTCCAGCAAGCCAAGGAGATTCTGCTCCAGTAGGGGAGAACTCCAAAAGTGGCACTGGTAAAGTCCAACCTGACCCACAAGAAGTCCTGGCTAGTCAGGCAACTGTTAAGCCTGAGTGGGTGGCTCCTCAGCTAACAGAAGAAAGAGTGGAAGAAGGGTGTTTACTACAAGATGTGGTAACCCCCCACTCTAATACAGCAGACAGGCACCCTGAACCCAAAGAAGCCTGTAACTTAGCCCCTTCCCTTGTAGGTGAAGAGCTAAAGGTGTGGTTCTGGGCACTGACAGCTGCCAGTGGCCTCTGCTGGGTGTTAGCCTTTATGGCTGCCCTATCCTTGGCATGGTGGTCAGACCCCATGCCAAATAGCAAGTTAGGCCCCCTGACCCTGTTGGTCATGGTGGGGTTACTCCAGCTCTGGGTAACCTCTTTGGGTAAGTTAGGGGTGACCCTGGCTAAGATAAGATTAGCAGAGGCGGATACCTCTAACCCCAAAATAGAGAGAATGGGTGAAGACATTAAAAGCACAGACAAGAGGCAGTTCAGATTAGGTCCTATTACTGTGGAAGTGGGTCAGTTCCCCAGAGGGAATGACCTGAACAGGAGGATGTAAGGCAGAGTAGGCCCTGCAACAAACCAGCCTATTTCCTCTACTCTTCCTCGCCTGACAGACTAGGAAGACTCTTCCAGCTTTGGCTGAGTCTCCTGGCCTGTGGGCTGGGGGGGGCTTGTGTAAAGAAATGGCTCCCTGTTGCAGTTACCCCCCACTTTTTGCCTGATACTGATGCTGACTTGACTGAGAAGTGTGCTGGGACCCTGCTAACCAGGCCCCAGCACCAGTATTCTTTCACCTAAAATGTACCATTGTTTCCACAATTGGCACAACCCTGGCACTTAGGTAAGTCCCTTGTAACTGGTACCCCTGGTACCAAGGGCCCTGATGCCAGGGAAGGTCTCTAAGGGCTGCAGCATGTCTTATGCCACCCTAGGGACCCCTCACTCAGCCCAGACACACTGCTTGCCAGCTTGTGTGTGCTGGTGGGGAGAAAATGACTAAGTCGACATGGCACTCCCCTCAGGGTGCCATGCCAACCTCCCACTGCCTGTGGCATAGGTAAGTCACCCCTCTAGTAGGCCTTACAGCCCTAAGGCAGGGTGCACTATACCACAGGTGAGGGCATATGTGCATGAGCACTATGCCCCTACAGTGTCTAAGCAAAACCTTAGACATTGTAAGTGCAGGGTAGCCATAAGAGTATATGGGTTGGGAGTCTGTCAAAAACGAACTCCACAGCTCCATAATGGCTACACTGAATACTGGGAAGTTTAGTATCAAACTTCTCAGAATAATAAACCCACACTGATGCCAGTGTTGGATTTATTAAAAAATGCACACAGAGAGCATCTTAGAGATGCCCCCTGTATTTTACCCAATTGTTCAGTATAGGCTGACTGGTTCCAGCAGCCTGCCACACTAGAGACATGTTGCTGGCCCCATTTGGAGAGTGCCTTTGTCACTCTGAGGCCAGTAACAAAGCCTGCACTGGGTGGAGATGCTAACACCTCCCCCAGGCAGGAGCTGTAACACCTGGCGGTGAGCCTCAAAGGCTCACCCCTTTGTCACAGCACCGCAGGACACTCCAGCTAGTTGAGTTGCCCGACCCCTCCGGCCCCGGCCCCCACTTTTGGCGGCAAGGCCGGAGAAAATAATGAGAATAACAAGGAGGAGTCACTGGCCAGTCAGGACAGCCCCTAAGGTGTCCTGAGCTGAGGTGACTCTAACTTTTAGAAATCCTCCATCTTGCAGATGGAGGATTCCCCCAATAGGATTAGGGATGTGGCCCCCTCCCCTTGGGAGGAGGCACAAAGAGGGTGTACCCACCCTCAGGGCTAGTAGCCATTGGCTACTAACCCCCCAGACCTAAACACGCCCTTAAAATTAGTATTTAAGGGCTTCCCTGAACCTAAGATACTAGATTCCTGCAACTACAAGAAGAAGGACTGCCGAGCTGACAAACCCCTGCAGAGGAAGAACAGAAGACACCAACTGCCTTGGCCCCAGACTTACCGGCCTGTCTCCTGCCTTCCAAAGAACCTGCTCCAGCGACGCTTTCCAAGGGACCAGCGACCTCTGAATCCTCTGAGGACTGCCCTGCTTCGAAAAAGACAAGAAACTCCTGAGGACAGCGGCACTGCTCCAAAAGAACTGCAACTTTGTTACAAGGAGGAGATTTAAAGACCCCTGCAACTCCCCGCAAGAAGCGTGAGACTTGCAACACTGCACCCGGCGACCCCGACTCGACTGGTGGAGAACAACCAACTCAGGGAGGACCCTCCGGCGACTCTACGACTGTGAGTAACCAAAGTTGTCCCCCCTGAGCCCCCACAGTGACGCCTGCAGAGGGAATCCCCAGGCTCCCCCTGACCGCGACTGTCTGAACTCCATTTCCCGACGGCTGGAAAAGACCCTGCACCCGCAGCCCCCAGCCCCTAAAGAAACGGAACTTCTGTGCAGGAGTGACCCCCAGGAGGCCCTCTCCCTTGCCCAGGTGGTGGCTACCCTGAGGAGCCCCCCCCCTGCCTGCCTGCATCGCTGAAGAGACCCCTAGGCCTCCCATTGAAACCTGAAGGAAACCCGACGCGTGTTTGCACACTGCACCCGGCCGCCCCCGCGCTGCTGAGGGTGTACTTTCTGTGCTACTTTGTGTCCCCCCCGGTGCCCTACAAAACCCCCCTGGTCTGCCCTCCGAAGACGCGGGTACTTACCTGCTGGCAGACTGGAACCGGGGCACCCCCTTCTCTCCATTATAGCCTATGTGTTTTGGGCACCTCTTTGACCTTTGCACCTGACCGGCCCTGAGCTGCTGGTGTGATAACTTTGGGGTTGCTCTGAACCCCCAACGGTGGGCTACCTTGGACCAAAAACTCAAACCTGTAAGTGACTTACTTACCTGTGAAAACTAACAATAACTTACCTCCCCCAGGAACTGTGAAAATTGCAGTGTCCACTTTTAAAACAGCTTATTGTGTTTTATGTAAAAAGTATACATGCTAAAGTAATGATTCAAAGTTCCTAGAGTACTTACCTGCAATACCTTTCAAAAGAGCTATTACATGTAAAATTTGAACCTGTGGTTCTTAAAATAAACTAAGAAAAGATATTTTTCTATAACAAAACCTATTGGCTGAATTTGTCTCTGAGTGTGTGTACCTCATTTATTGTCTAGGTGTATGTACAACAAATGCTTAACACTACTCCTTGGATAAGCCTACTGCTCGACCACACTACCACAAAATAGAGCATTAGTATTATCTCTTTTTACCACTATTTTACCTCTAAGGGGAACCCTTGGACTCTGTGCATGCTATTCCTTACTTTGAAATAGCACATACAGAGCCAACTTCCTACAGCAAGAATTAAAAGTCCGTCTAATTTGGACACATGTTTATAATCACATGTATAGGTCAGAAATGTGTGTCTGTTTCTGATCCTAAAGACATTTTATTGGATGTTGTTCCCTGCAAATAATACAAAAGTACAGTTTACAAAGTTTGTTGAAAGACAATGCAGTTTGTGGAGAAATGAATAGTAGGGTACAGTTTGTGTTCTGCAAAAAATAGCTTCAATGCATAATTTTTCTCATGCTACATATACAATTTATAAATCATGCAAAACTCAAGATTTCAGAAAGAACTTGTACACTTGTTGGGGATTATTTACATAATTGCTACTACAAGTTTGCCTTCTTATCAATTGTTTGGGAACATACCCGCGTTAGCGGTCATACATGATCTGTATAAATACATCTCCCACAGACAAGGTCATTAGAGGGATTCCTTCCAGAAGCCATCTACACTGCACATCACCTTGCTGCAGAACTCAGCCTTCTTGTCACCACATGTTTATTACAAGATGGAGGGGGTCTTTGTATTCATGAGTTTCGTCTTCACAATTATGCTTCTTTTACTGTTTGTTTTCCTAATCACTGCAGCTCATGCATTTTACCGTAGATTGCAGTCTTTTCAATATACCTATTGAAAACTCTCCTACATCTCCATCATTGCCTATGTGTGACTGAGAATGATTGCTAACAAGAGAAAAGCGCAACTTCCATTCCACCACGATTCCTCTAAGATGTCACAATCTAGAGTCCACATGTAAGACTGCCAGAAATCACCTTTTACTGTTTGGGTTTTTGGTGTGGTACTGCTTGTGAGGTGGGAGGTTTGGGCCAACAGTTGCAACTTGTTGTAGGGGTTACGTAGTCGTCTACAAACATAAGTGCTGTCTCCCCTAAACCAGCACCAAACTATGACAGTATTACAATGCAAGAGCAGGAAAACCTTAATAGCGAAATCAGGACTTCAGTTAATATTTTGTGGTATGAAATCATCCAATTCCATACCTACATTTTAGATGTCATGCCACTTTTTCAAAATACCTCCATGCTCATAATAATGGAAGTAAAAGACTTTTGTAACAATAAATTAATGCAATAGTAAGGAGATTTGCCAAGTGGAATTCACCTACAATATATTTTTCAATTCTAAGAGGAGTCGAGAGGGCAGAGCAGCCAATGTGAGTTGAAAGAGCTCCAAACCACGCAAATGGATTGTGTGGAGGGACTGAGATTTATGGTGAAGAAAAAAAAGGAATGTGCAACTCTTACTAGGAACAACACATTAACAATGCAATTTGTGAAATACCATTACTCCATAGTTGACGCTGTGGAAGTTTCCTATTTTTTCATTAAATGAAAAAATATATAGGAACCCTGGCTTTAAAACACAGCAAAATACCCAAGCTGACAAAATCATGAAGTTGTCTCTCCAGCTCTTCAGAAATCAAGAAAGGTGTATGTTGACTGATGGTAGGTTTATCACATTTCCCATAAAGCGCGTTACAATCCACCTTTAAATCGCATCGGTACCAATAGCAAGGAACTTCTTTTCCCATCCTAATCATCATCGTTGGACCTGGCATCCTTGGTGTGGTCTCCCCTGTCTTTTGTGCCTCTGCTTCCTATGTTTTGACTGTGTGCTTCTGGACTCTGTGTGTGCTGTTTTTGGTACTCTGTGCACTTTACCACTACTGACCAGTGCTAAAGTACAAGTGCTCTCTGTATAATTGTATGTGTAATTGGCTTCTCCATGATTGGCATGTTTGATTTACTAGTAGGTCCCTAATAAAGTTCACTAGAGGTACCCAGGGCCTAGAAATCAAATGCTACTAGGGGGCCTGCAGCACTGGTTGTGACACCCACATGTATAGTACTCTAAACATGGCTCAGACCTGCACTGAAGTATCTGTGTTTGCAGTTTTAAACCGCCAATTCGACCTGGCAAGTGTACCCACTTGCCAGGCTCAAATTATCCCTTTTTGTACACCTAAGTCACCCCTAAGGTAGGCCCTAGGTAGCCCAATGGGCAGGGTGCAGTGTATGTTAAAGGTGGAACATGCACTGATGTGTTTTACATGTCCTAACAGTGAAATATTGCCAAATTCGGTTTTCACTGTTGCAAGGCCCATCTCTCTCATCGATTAACATTGGACCTGCCTTTAAATATTTTTTAAGTGCAGTTACCCTTTGGGAGCGGATAGAAACCTGGAGTTTGGGGTCTCTGAACTCACTATTTAAAAATACATCTTTTGGTGAAGTTGGTTTTTAAATAGTCTGTTTGAAAATGTCACTTTTAGAAATTGGTCATTTTCTTGCTTAAACCATTCTGTGACTCTGCTTGCTTGGGTATTCCCTGTCTGGGTCAGACTGACAGTTGAGCTGTTTGTGAATCTCCACTAGACAGTGACACAAAGGGTGTTGGGGTGTAGCCTGCATATCCTGACAAGCTATCTGGGCTACAGGGGAAGGAAGAGTGGTCACTTACACCTGAATGGGCTGTGCCTGCCATCACACAATGCAGTCTCCAACTCCCTGGTGTGAGTCTGGAGCCAGGCATTGGCAAGGGAGGATCTTATGAACAACAGAGACTTTCCTTTGAAGTTTTCCTACTTCAAAGGCAGAAAGGGGTATAAATAGTGGACCCAAAACCCCAGATTTTCAGATGACTTCTGGAACGAAGCGGAACCTCTGCCAAGAAGAAGAGCTGAAGAGCTGAGGAGGAGTATTGTCCCTTTGCCTGTGACTGTGCTTTGATGGGTTGGCCTGCAGTTGCTGCTTCTGCCTGAAAGAGGACAAAGACTGGACTTTGTGGTATATTTCTGTTTGTGAAGAATCTCCAAGGGCTTAGAATGAGCTTGTTTCCTGTTTTGAAGTCTCAGGGCCATCAAAGACTTCCTCTGCCAGCATCTCAACTCTCTGCTGAGACTTCTGTCCTGCCAAGTGGTATCCTATCCAGTCCCTGGGCCCTTGAAAAGGGACAGCTGGTAGAACAAGGTCTGAATTCCACGCACGAGAAGTTGTGCAGGGAAAATTTCAAACCAAACCCCATGAAGTGCGGTTTTCCATCACTGTGCAGCCGGAATTCTCATATATCGTTGCTGGCCGTCAAAATCAATGTAAACCTGCATGGACCTGAGGTGCCCCTTCCGGAAAACGACACACAGCCTCACTTGCGAGTGAGAAAACAACACATCATAGACTTTTTTGATGCACGCTCACCTGGACGGCTTTATTTTTTACATAAACCATGTACTTTGTGTAATAACAACATTTCCATTGTTTTCTATGGAGTAAGACTTTTTACTTTGAGAATTCAGAACTTAACTTTTGTATTTTTGATTTCTGTTGTTTTGGCCTTGTTTGATTTAGATAAATATTGCCTATTTTTCTAAACTGGTGTGGTGTCCATTTTGTAATGTTTTCACTGTATTACTGTGTATTTTGGTACGAATACTTTACACATTGCCTTTGAGATAAGCCTGACTGCTTGTGCCAAGCTACCAAGGGGGCTAGCAGGAGTTATCTAAATGTGAATCTCCATTGCCCTGACTAAAGTGCAAACTGACTGCCAACCAGAGACCCGATTTCTAGCAATCATCATAATACTACTACTACTACTACTACTACTAATAATAATAATAATATTAACAGCACAATATTAATAATTTAAAGAATTATCTTTTTTTTTTAATATCAAAGAAATCTCGAGAAAATTCTGTTTATGGTTCTTAGGCCAATTGCCTCGGAGATGCTACGTTCCATTTTCATTGAGAATTCCTCTTGTGTTCAAACATAGCGAAACGTCCAATATTGTCATATGCATTGTGATCACATTGTCATCCAGTGGAGCAAAATAAAAGTAGTCTGCGACATAGCAGCCTGCTGCATGATTGTTGGTTATTAGGGTTTCATTTGTGGGAGCCTGGTGACAGTTCACACAAAACATAAGCCTGCACAGTAATCTTGTGGGAGTTCCCTACATTCAAGATCATTAAAATTGGCACACATGCTGCATTCATCATGTAATTTCCCCTGCCTTGCGCTGCTTCCAAGTATAAACATGCTTTTGTATAACATTATATTATCATCAATAGTTAGAAAAGTATATTAGTTAAGACTGAAGAAAGAAAGATGCAATCATTTACCTAGAACTCCTAACTGTTCACATAACTTGTCTTCTTTCAGGAAATTGACAGAAAAGACAAAACACCACAAATCTATATTTCTATATAGGAGTCATAGTGTCATTATATCATGCCCCTGAAACTTACATTTTAGTGTATATCTCCTCATTACCAAATACATTTAAGTATTCATTCCAAATAGATTTATGTATTTCCCATTAAAAAGTAGTCTTGACCTCACTGTGCAATTTTAGTTCTATAACCAATTTAACAACATTTTCCAGCATTCTTAAGGCATAATCTTGGCACTGCTAAACGACTAATTACAAAGCGAATCATTAATAGCATTTCCCTGCTACAATCCGTTTTCTAGCCAGACTGGCAAGCATCCTTTTTTGGTTCTGAGAGAATATCTTATAATTTGTAAATATGAGTATGATAATGCTGGGCCTCTCTGCGAGGCCCAACACTGTTTTCAATAGGTTCTCCACAGTTACCAATAGTATAAAGCTTAAATTGAACACCATTGTAATAAGATCGCCGGTTGGCCCTTGTCTACTTATAGAGACTTGCCTCGCTTGGATTCTTCCACTGGAGCCCTTTTTCACCCAACCTTGTCTACATATACAATACCCCATGTTTGACATCTTCAAAGATACTCAGGTGGCATATGATTTTATGAAAAAGACACATAGTTGCATAACAATTTCCCACAAGACACTTCCTAATTAACAGACCTGTAGAAGTTGTTGAGTGCTGAAACATCCCAGGTGCAAGATAATCACTCCAAACTAAACAGCTCCAAATCTAAGGTACTCATCCTAGTTCAGGGTTAAATTCTCATCCTTGTGCGAACTATTGAATGCACAGAAATTAGAATTACAAGTTGTGGGATAATCACACCCTCACGATTTTACCCTGATAAATTCCTGGGGGACAAACCTGCTGAAAGTTATCAGGGGGAAACATTATTCTGCATTTTATGCCTCATTCCCATGTTCAAAACTGGAAATAGGAGGTTTTTTACCAAAAGTGGTAAATACCTCAATGTGGTGTGCTCCTGGATATAGAGTCCAGGATATAGCAGTATACCAATGTTGTGCACAAAATGTTGAGCGACAACATATCTAAAGGTAGGTATCTATATGTAATAAAATGGTTCATTGATTGAGGTGGGTAGAGGTCACACAGGCAACAACCACAATCCCTTTCAGGGTGCACCACAAAAGTCACTAAATTAGCCTGTGATGTTTCCTTGGTTTGAGGTCTGTGTTGTTTCTGATAATCCTTTCAGCTACATGGCAGGATTTCTGTTGTTCAGCGTCAGTTCTGATGAAGCTATCAGCTGTGCAGCAAGGCCTTGCATGGTTTTCCATCACTTGGCATTGGTTCTCATAAAACTTTCAGCTATATGGCGAGGCTTTGTAGAGTGTTGTGTCGCTCACTGTTGATTCCGATGAAACTGTCAGTTGCATGGGAATGCTTTGCTGGGCTTCATGTCACTTCATACCAGATCTGATAGAACCTTCCGTTAGGCAAGAAGGCATTCTCTCTGATGCCTGCCAAGGGTCCAAGACCTAGATGGAACCTCTTGAGGATCAGGACTGACTTTAGCAAAGGCCAGCACCAGGGCTCAGGTAGGTTGAGTTGCAGGTCCGGACCAGACAAGTCCAGTTGCAGAAGGTCAGTTGCAGGCCTCTGAATTTTGTTGTGTCTCTGTAGCTCACACAGGACGTTGGTCAACTGATTCTTGGAGTCTCTGTGGATATTCTGTGATGAAGGTAAACAGTAAAATCTTCCTTCTCATACAGCAAACAAGTCCTTCAAGCAGAAGAGAAGTCCTCTGGCAGCAGGGCAGTCCTTCATCTGTAACTTCAACAGGTCCAACAGAATTCTGAATAGTGGCTCAGGTGGTCTGATATTTTTACCTGATGCTGGCATTTGTGTGTGTGGGGGCCGTCTCTCTGCGTCCCCCCACATCTGGGTCCAGAAAATTCTTCCCCTCTCCATGTCAAGGCTCCAAACTGCCAGGGGTTCACAGAAGACAGGGCCAGCCTGGGTTAAGATTCCTTTCCGTGTGCATGTAAATGGAGGGCTGGGTACCACCCCTTCTAGTCATTCTGCAAGGATGGCAAAACCTATCCATGCCTAAGCTCCCTTTGTGTTAGTCTATGGAGAAATACACAAACCCCAACAGCAGAGCCATTCACAGTCATGTGGCCTGGGACACTGGCAGAAGGCTAATTTAGTTAGGACACAACAATTGCCAACTTTATAAAAGTGACATATTCACAATTATGGCTTAAAATCTTACTTTATAATGCAGAAACACAAAAACCCCTTTATGGATATTTTAGTATCAAGCCAAGGGAAGTATTGCTGGTACACCACCACTCAATTTTGATATATTGGTTATGTTCTAGCCATGTTAGAACCTACCCTTCAGATAAAAAACACACACACCTGTTTCAATCCTTTTCTTATTTATATCAATAATATTTTCATTTATCATATGCTCATAGACTTTTTTTTAATTATATTCAAAACAATCCCTAGGAGCTCGTAATTCTTACTTCATTGGTTGCTAACATAAAACTTTTGTTTATAAAACCTATTGTACAGTATTCATATTAAAAGTGTAAACACTTTGCAATCAGGGGTACAAACACTCATACAATGTTTTATGTATAAACATGTCCTTATTTGATTTTTTGCATAAAAACTTTTGTTAATAAAACATAGCAAACAATATATGCACATAAAGGTTACTCATATACAAATGTTTATTAAAAAAAACGCAACACTTCAGTGGTCTTTCCAATGATTCACCCATCCTCTTCAGGACAAAGAAATCTTTATATAGAACAAATCATGTTTTATTGTATTATCATGGCATATGATTTCCAATTCGTTCACTGGCACCCATTTTCTATAATTATTTGCTTCTCCATGATTGTCAGTCTTTTATTTTCTTCTTCCAGTTGGAGAATTTTAGAAATTAAAAAACCGTTTCCTGGTAGTGTCTTTAATAATTTTTGTCATTAGGCGGTTTATTCCAGCCGTTTGTTTCCTTCATATTATGAGTTACTTGTGAGATCTGTAGAATAGCGTTCTGTGGTCTGATCCTTCGTTATTTAGTTAAAATCTGACTTTACCATTAAACAGGATTTCAAATTACAATTCATGTTAGTGTATCTTTATCTGTTCCTAATCCAAAATTAACACTTATTAAATGTAACTAGATAAGCCATTGTTGATCAACAGGAGAGATACGTCCTACAACAGTGAAAAATTACTTTAGGAGTTTTCCACTGTTAGGACATGTGAAACTGAAGTACACATGTCCTATGTATTAAATGCAATGCACCTTATCCACTGAGTCTTTAGGGCATTCCATAGGGGCGACCTATGAGTATTAAAAAGGAAGGATTAGGCCTATTTTGCCAGGTCGAAAAGGAAGTTTAAAACTGCTCAATGGCCTGTAGTAGCAGGCCTAAGACATGTGTTAAAAAGCGACTTTAGTGGGTTGAATAATGAGTGCTGCAAGACTACTAGCAGCACTTAATTTACAGGCCCTAAGTACATACAATACCATTTACTAGGAACATAGATGCCAATTATGTTATGTTTTCAGGGAGCGAGCACAAGCTTTACCACTGGGTAACAGAGAAAAAGTGCAGAGAGTCATAATGCCAACAAATATGGGGTCAGAAAAAGAAAGCTAAATCTGGGGGAGACTTCAGTGTAGTTGTAGTATGGCTACAGAGTTCAATACGCTGTTTATAGAGTTGCATGAGTTACAATTCTTTGACGGTGTTGTGTAAATTATAGATTCAATGTATAAGTATAACTTGGAATCTCTAATGTTTGTTTAGTTTAAGTTTGAGTTGTAAAAGAAAGACTAAAGTAGAGAGATGTAGATGGGACTAGCATACTGTAGAATGGCATAGAGTGGAGTGGTATTGAGCTGAGTGGCATAGAGTGGAGTGGCGTAGAGTGGAGAGGTTTGCAGTGGAGGGACATAGGGTGAAAAATAATTCAGTGGAGTGGTGTTCAGTGGAAAGGCATAGGCCCATATTTATACTTTTTGACTCAAACCAGCGCAGGCACTGGTTTACATCAAAAATTTTACTGCCAGCTAACGCCAGTCCTACGCACCATGTGGGTCCTTATTTAAGGAATGACGTTAGCTGGTGCTGCGGACTGGTCAGAGCAATATAAAATTACTCAAACCAGGCAGCGCTGGCGTAGGGGAAAATGGGGGTTCTGCGCCCAAAAATGGTGCAAGTCAGGTTTGAGGCAAAAATCATGCCTCAAACCGGACTTGCGCCATTTTTTGACACATAACCCCTATTGAAATGACTCCTGTCTTAGCAAAGACAGGAGTCATGCCCCCTTGCCCAATGGCCATGCCCAGGGGACTTCTGTCCCCTGGGCCTGGTCATTGGGCACAGTGGCATGTAGGGGGCCCAAATTAGGCCCCCCTATGCCACTTTAAAAAAATAAAGAAAAATACTTACCTCAACTTACCTGTACTTACCTGGGATGAGTCCTCCATCCATGGGTGTCCTCCAGGGGTGGGTGAGAGTGGCAAGGGGTGTCCCTGGGGGCAGGAAAGGGCACCGCTGGACTCCTTCCATGGTCAGAGACTATGGAAATGGGCCCACAGGTCCCTTAACGCCTGCCCTCACCCAGAGTATAAATAAGGCGCACAGGCCTTAAAGTCACTTTTTGGGCGGGAACGCCTACCTTGCATGTCATTAACGCAAGGCAGTTTCCCGCATCCAAAAAATGACGCACACGGAGGAATGTTGACGTCCGCGGGTTTGTGCGTCAAAGTTTAAATATGGTACACGGTTTGCGCCGATTATACTTCAAAATGTTTGACGCACATTCAGCGCAAACAGAGTATAAATATGCCTCATAGAGTGCAGTGTAGTAGAGTGGAGTATAGTCAAGTGTGGAGCTAGGGCATGAGTAATAGTTACCTTAGGGCATCAGTTATAGTTACTTGAAATAACTCTATAATGGGTGAAATTCTAAGGTTTTGTATAAGTAAATTCAAAACCGAACTAAAATGTCCCTGTAATCTTTGGCCTTTTCAGTGAACTTCTTTGCATTTGTAAAGTAAGTTATTACTATGGCCCTCATTACGACCCTGGTGGTGGGTGATAAAGTGGCAGTAATACCGCCAACAGGCTGGCGGTAAGTACCGCCAAATTATGACCATGGTGGTGATATCTCTGATAGACAGCCAATGTACCACACCAACCGCCGGGGCGGAAACAACAGCCACCACGGCGGTAGCCATCTACTGCCAGGCGGATGTCAAAGTTTTGACCACCATTTTAAGACTCTTCAAACCGCCACCTTTTCCGGGGTGGTACCAACGCCATTAAAAGCCTGGCGGAAACAGAGCACAAAAGACAAAGGACTCACCATTGGAGACACAGGGAAGAACCACGCCACCATGGAGCCCGAACTGCAAGTATTCACGATGATCTTCTATGTTATGCTCCACCTGGAACACCAATGCCGATGAAGACAACGATGGTGAGTACAACTGCCTAGCACAGAAGGGAGGGTGGGAGGAACAAGAGAGTGACACACACATGCACAACACACACCGTTCACACACACACCACACACACAACCAGCTGCAATACAAAAACAATTTGACCCCAAAAATCAGCAGAATTATGCAAGAACAACAGAAATTGACGAAAGTGATTGTAATCAGTTCAACATCAAAAATAATAATCTGAATTGGCCATAAAACAGATATGTACACTAATATAGAAAAGAGACACTGTCCAGTCCAAAGTTCAAAGGGCCCACAGGGACACAGGGCACAGTCCAAGGGCCAACTCCAAAACTGAGCACATCCAGATAAAACACTTCAGGGTATAATTTTGCAAATAGGCAGGCACCTCAGGGGGAGGGGAACACCTCAGCTGGATGCGGGAACAAGCCCACTGGTTCCTGTATGGGGCAACATGCCCATGGCTGTGTCCTGGGGAGTGCACGGTCACAGTCTCTCAAGTGGGTGGCTTGCCCACTGGTTCTGGAGGGGGAAACATACTCATTGCTTTGTCCTGGGGAGTGCAAGGCCACAGTCTCTCAAGTGGGTGACTTGCCCACTGGTTCTGGAGGGGGCAACATGCCCATTGCTCTGCCCTGTGAAGTGCAAGGCTACAGTCTCTCATGTATGTGAATATCCCACTGGTTCTGGAGGGGGCAGCCCACACAGTAGCCCCTGGAAAGTGAACTACATGGTGTCTGCCGGCAGTGATGGCTGCATGCTGGTGGTGGTTGGGGGAGGCTCCTGATCAGCCCCTGCACTCTGTGATGGCAGCACATCCTCGGCTGGTGGTGGGGGCCCTGTGACAGCTGGTGGTGGTGGCAGTGTTGCCTTACAGCTCCGCTGGTGTAGAGTGCCTCTACTCCTCCTGGTCATGGATTGAGGATCCCTTACCCTTCCTGGCAGGGGTGGATGGGCTCTTCCCCCTCTGCCTGGTGGTGCAGGCTTCTTCTGCTTTTTCCCAGCTGGTGAAGGCTCCTTCCCCTTCTTCCCAGCTGGTGCAGGCTCCTTCCCTTTCTTCCTAGCTGGAGCAGGCTCCTTCCCCTTCTTATCAGCAGGTGCAGGCTCCTTCCCCTTCCTCGCAGCTGATGCCGGACTCTTCCCTTTCATCCCAGGTTGTGCTGTCTCCTTCCCCTTCAGTGTTGTTGTTCTGGTATCCCTCCCACCACGAGTAGGTGGTGCTACCACTGTCCCTGTGGACTGTTTGACTGAGGTGCCGGACTGTGTCCTTGCTACCCTCCCCATACATGCAGGACAAGGGGAGGGGTAGGGAAGATGTCAATCTGGGAAAGGAAAATCTTTTTAGGGACATTGAGGTGGGAGGAAGGAGGAATAATGGGAGTGGAGGATGAGGGAGTGGTTGTTGGAGGTGTATGTCTGCTGGATTTGGATGCAGGTGAATGGGCTGTATGCTGTTGTGAGGTGGATGGCTGTTGGGTGTCTGAGTGCTTGCGTTTGTGTCCTTTAGGAGGGGGGACAGACACGGTGGGAGAGGACACAGGGTCGCGTGCATGGATGTTGTGGAGGTGTCTGACAGTAAGGCGTGTGTTCTGCTTGGTGTGGTGATGATGATGGTAGTAGATATTGATGTAGTGCATGCAGGTGTGAGTGTGGACGTAACTGGGTGGGAGGTGGAGGGGGGGGGGAGACAGTGGAGGCAGTGGATATTGTTGTGTCTGCAACTGAATGTTGTTTGTGTGAGTGGCTGTGGGATGAAGTGGGGTGGTTGTGTTTGCCTGTGTCACTCTTGTGTGTTGTCTTGTGTGCATGCTCATCTCTATGTGTGCTTGGGATGGGTTGGGGTTGGGGAGAATGGGACTGGGAAGTGGAAGTTGGAGGGGGGACGGTAGAAACAGGGACAATGGCTGCCATCAGAGAGGATGCTGTAGCCTGAATTGATCTCTGTTGAGCTGCCAATCCACCATGAATGCCCTCCAGGAATGCACTGCATTGCTGCATCTGGGATGCCAGCCCATGGGTGCAATTCACAATGGTTGATTGCCCTACAGAGATGGATCTCAGGGGGTCAATAGCCTCTTCACTCAGGGCAGCAGGGCTCACTGGGACAGGGCCAGAGGTGCCTGTGGTGAAGGAGATGCCCCCCCCCGGGTGACACGAAACTCATTGAGGGGCTACTGGGAGGGTGGTGCTGGTATGGGGGTGGCGGCTGCACCTGCAGCTAGGATGGTCACAGAGGTGTCTGCCACCACCAGGGAGCTTCCATCAGAGAAGGTATCTGAGTCTGTGTTGTCCCCTCCAGTCTACACTGTGGTGCTCCCCTCGCCCTCCGTCCAACTGGTTCCCTTGGCGTCGGTGGACTCTGCCTCTAGGGTCCTGTGGGATGCAGCTCCTTCCGTTGCTGGAGCCTCTGCTCCTCCGCCAGATGATGCCAATGCACAAAAGGACAGGAAGACAAAACAAGAAAGGGGGTAGAGAGACAAAGGATACACTGGGTCATTGACTGCACCAACACCACTGTTGGCGTACACATCACCCTCACACACAGGGAACAGGCCTATGCACTATGCATTGTACTACCAGTGAAATGGCTAATCACCAAGGCATGAGGAGGGGCACACACCGCCAACTGCAGCACCTGGGACCCACGCAGCCCTGCCCAGAAGTGAATACTAACAAGCACGGTAAGCTGTATTTTGCATTCAAGCCCTTAGCCTCCAGAGGACCTACGCTACTATGTCTGGTCTGGCCTAGGGACACCCACTGACACACAACCATCACCTGCATACCACCCCACCACCCTTAAGTTGTAATGATAGCCACTGTACTCACCCCCTTGTGGCTGCTGTGATGCCCTCAAGCTCCCATCCAGATCTGGGTAGGCCACCACCAGTATGTGGGCCATCAGGAGGGGTCAGGGTCCAACAGGCACCCCTTCCTCGTTGGGAGGCCATCCCCAGCTGGGCCTCCGTGGTCTTTCATGCCCAGCGTCTCAGGTCCTTCCACCGTTTCCAACAGTGGGTGGTCAGCCTTCCATAGACCCCCAGCGTCCCCATGTCTTTGGCGATGGCATGCCATAATCCCTTCTTTTGATGGGCTCTGACCAGCAGAGGTAATACAGAGAGGAGAACACCATTAAACAAACAGTCCAGCCTGTCACACACATGGCCCACCATACCCAATCCCATCACCATTGGCACACACATAGGCCAGCTCACTACATGTACACCGCAAACAGACAATCCCACCCTTACACGATGCCTTCACACACTTCTCCATGCCTTCATGCCACATGCATCGTGCCCACAGTGTACTCACCTGTTGGTCTGGAGGCCTATACAGCAATCCGTACTGGAGTAAGACCCCATCCACCAGTCGCTCCAACTCCTCAGAAGTGAAAGCTGGGGCCCTTACCCCAGTCACATGGGCCATGGTAGGTTCCAGACACAGGTCACAGCAGCACATGCAGTGTAGGTCCTCTCCTATGGAAGGTCAGGAAACAAGTGAGGAATGTGAAATAAGATGGTGGTCACGTCTGCGGCGGTGCATACCGTCACATCTGGCGTAGATCCCCATTGGCCACTGTACCCCATAGGGCCTAATATTATCGAATGAGGAATTGCACAGCAGTTCACGACCCCCTACCGCCACGGCGGCCAACGTCGTGGCATTACATCACTTCCACCTGTACCTCCACACAGGACAGGTGATCGCCATTTCAGGAGGGGGAACCGGCCTATTGATAATTGCTGCGTCACAGGATAAATAGGCACATACTTTGAAATTCCACTTTCCCAAAACATGATTGCATGATGTGGACTCCTTTTGTGGTATAGTTGTTCAAATTGTGAGAGCCTACTCTCTCTTGTGTCCCTTAGATATCTACTGCTGTGGATGAATAGGAGATGGAGACATACCCCCATGTACAGACACCTGGTGGACTTGGCTACACTGGAGGACAGGCATATTATCCTCACCTATAGACTGGACAGGGCCACAATCACAAAGCTGTGGGCCCAGTTGGAACCTGACCTGATCTAAGCTATCCGTCATCCCACTGGGATACCCCCTCTTGTGCAGGTTCTATCAGTGCTCCATTTCCTGGCAACTGGTTCTTTCCAAGGGATAGCGGGCTTGGCAGCAAGAATGTCACAGCCAATGTTCTCAATCGTGCTGGCAAGAGTCTTGTCTGCCCTGATAAAACACATGTGCAGCTACATTGCATTCCCCCAGGTGGAGGATTTGGCCACTGTGAAGGCCTCGTTTTATGCAATGATACATATCCCAAATATAATTGAGGTGATTGATGGAAAACATATTGCATTTGTCTCCCCTGGGCAAAATGAACAGGTGTTTAGGAATCATAAGAGTTTCCACTCTATGAATGTGCAGCTGGTGTGCCTAGCCGACGAGCACGTCTCCCACGTCAATGCTAAATATCCTGGGACAGTGCATGATGCCATTGTCCTGAGGAATAGCAGCATCCCAAATGTGATGTCCCAACAATAGAGGAACAGGGGGTGGCTAATAGGTGAGCCTTGGTTCCCACCCAGTATATGTTGGTGTATGTCTATGCTGGGTAATGCCTATGCTGCACACAGGTAAGACAGTGCAACATCACATTTCTATGACTATTGGTGTATTCTGTATGACATTGGCATGCTGGCATTACACACTTCTTTCCCCTACTTACTGTTACCTATGGATATTAATTTTACAGATGTTGGTGATATGACAACATTGTCCTGATGTGTTCACAACAGCCAACAAGAGGTCTTTAATTTTATGCTCATACTATTTTCTGTTCATTTGAGATAGTTGTAGCTGTTTCAAACAATACAAAATTGCAAAACATGAAATACTAGTAGTCGACTTTTATCCAAGGGTGTTTATTGTCGTGCTAAAATATAGAGGGGAAAGTGCAATGGAATGGGGTGATGATGGAGGAAAGTCCAGGGTACTGTTCCAGTCTGATTATAGCACAGGTGCATTGTCCATGGGGACATAGGAAGGGGAGCAATGGCAGTTCAAGGTGGACAAGGTGACTGAGTGGGACACAAGTGGGACATTCAGGAGAGTCTCATTTCCTGGCGGTTGTCTTGGCAAGTGTCTCTGGCTTATGTCTGGTTCGCAGGGAACGTTTGCAGGGTGGTTCATCTTCTGCAGGGGGAGAGGTGCTAGTGGCCTGTTGATCCTGTGGTGGAACCTCCTGGCCACTAGCGGCAGCAGAAGTGGAGGGCTGTTCAGATGGCTGGCTAGTGGCAGGGGCCTGCTGGTGTGCTGTTGCCTCCTTCATGATGTTGGCCATGTCTGCCAGCGCCCCTGCTGTGGAGATCAGGGTGGTGTTGACACAGTGGGAGAGGACACAGGGAACGTGTACATGGATGTTGTGGAGGTGTCTGCCAGTGAGGTGTGTGTTCTGCTTGGTGTGATGATGATGCAGATAGTGGATGATGATGTAGTGCATGCAGGTGTGAGTGTGGCTGTAACTGGGTGGGAGATGGAGGAGGAGGAGGAGGAGGAGAGGGAGACAATGGAAATAGTGGATGTTGTTGTGTCTGCAACTGGATGGTGTTTGTGTCAGTGCCTGTGGGATGAAGTGTGGTGTTTGTGTTTGCCTGTGAGACTCTTGGGTGTTGTCCTGTGTGCATGCTCGCCTGGCTGTGTGCTTGGGATGGGTTGGGGTTCAGAAGCATGGGACTGGGAAGTGGAAGTTGGAGGGGGGACAGTAGAAACAGGGACAATGGCTGCCATCAGAGAGGAGGCCAGAGCCTGGATTGATCTCTGTTGGGGTGCCAATCCAGTGTGATTGCCCTCCAGGAATGCATTACATTTTTGCATCTGGGCTGCCAGCCCCTGGATAGCATTCACAATGGTTGTTTGCCCTACAGAGATGGATCTCAGAAGGTCAATAGCCTCCTCACTCAGTGCAGCAGGGCTCACTGGGGCAGGGCCTGAGGTGCCTGGGGTGAAGGAGATGCCCACCCTCCTGGGTAACCGGGCATGGGCAACTCGCTGAGGGGCTGCTGGGAGGGCGGTGCTGGTACGGGGTGGTGGCTGTACCTGTAGCTGGGCTGGTCACAGAGTTGTCCGCCACCACCAGGGAGCTCCCACCCGAGAAGGTATCTGAGTCTGTATTGTCCCTTTCAGTCTCCGCCGTGGTGCTCACCTTGCCCTCCGTCCCACTGGTGCTCTCAGCGTTGGTAGACTCTGACTACAGGGTCCTGTGGGATGCAGCCCCCTCCGTCGCCTGTGCCTCTGCTCCTCCGCCAGATGATGCCAATGCACAAAAGGACAGGATGACAAAACAAAAAAGGGCGGTGAGATAAAGGATACACTGGGTCAATGACTGCACCAACACCACTGTTGGCATATGCAGCAAACTCACACACAGGGTACAGGCCTAGGCACTATGCATTGCACTACCAGTGATATTGCTAGCTGCCAAGGCATGAGGAGGAGCACACACTGCCAACTGCAGCACACCTTGGACCCACGCAGCCCTGGCCAGTAATGGATGCTAACAAGCTAGGTAGGCAGTATTTTCCCTTCAGACCCTTAGCCACCAGAGGACCTATGCTGCTATTTCTGGCCTAGCCTAAGGGCACCCACTGACACACAACCACCACCTGGAAACTACCCCACCAGGTGTCAGTTGTAACGATAGCCACTGTACTCACCCCCTTGTATCTGCTGTGTTGCCCTAAAGCGCCTATCCAGTTCTGGATAGGCCACAGACAGTATGCGTGCCATCAGAGGGGTCAGGGTTAGGCAGGCACCCCTTTCTCATTGGGGGGCAATCCCCAGCTGGGCCTCCATGGTCTTCCGTGCCCAGCATATCAGGTCCTCCCACCGTTTGCGACAGTGGGTGCTCTGCCTGCCATAGACCCCTAGGGTCTGCACCTCCTTGGCGATGGCATGCCATATACCCTTCTTTTGATGGGCGCTGAGCTGCAGAGGCAACACAGACAGGAGAACACCATTAGACAAACAGTCCAGCCAGTTAAAATAATGGCCCACCATACCTGTTTCTAGCACTATTAGCACGCACATAGCCGAGCACTCAATGTGAACCCAGCCAGGAGGACATCCCTCCCCCTTACACGATGCCTTCACACACACCTCAATACATGCATGCTACATGCATCGTGCCCACAGTGTACTCACCTGTTGGTCTGGAGGCCCATACAGCCATCTGTACTGGGGTAGGACCCCATACACCAGTCTCTCCAACCCCTCCGAAGTGAAGGATGGGGCCCTTTTCCCGGTCACAAGGGCCATGGTAGGTTCTAGAAACAGGTCACAGCAGCACATGCAGTGTCGGTCCTCTCCTATAGAAAGGTCAGGTAACAATTGAGGAATCTGATAGAAAATGGCGGGCACGTCCGCGGCGGTGCATACTGTTACCGCCGGCGTAGACAACCATTGTCCACTGTACTCTATAGGGCCCAATATTAACCAATGAGGAATTGCATGGCGGTTCACAACTGCCTCCCGCCACGGCGCACTACCTCAGCGGCATTACCTCACTTCTACCTGTCCTTCCACACAGGACAGGTGGACGCCATTTCAGGGGGGCAGGCCTATGAAATAATGCTGTGTCACAGGAGAAATAGGCACATAGTGGACAGATCACAATGACCCATTTCATGTATACAGATTGCAAACTACTGTTGTGGCTCCATTGTTTAGTTTGTGACAGGCTCCTCACTCTTTTTTCACTTAAACTCATACCGCTGTGGATGAATAGGAGATGGAGAAAGACCCCTGTGTACAGACCCCTGATGGACTTGGCTACACTGGAGGACAGGCACATAATACCTACAGACTGGACAGGGCCACAATCACAGAGCTGTGTGCCCAATTGGAGCCTGACCTGATATCTGCTATCCGTCACCCTACTGTGATCCCCCTCTTGTGCAAGTTCTATCAGTGCTCCATTTCCTGGCAACTGGTTCTTTTCAAGTGACAGTAGGCTTGGCAGCAAGAATGTCACAGCCAATGTTCTCAATAGTGCTGAAAAGAGTATTGCCTGCCCTGACAAAACACATGTGCAGCTACATTGCATTCCCCCAGGTTGAGGATTTGGCCAATGTGAAGGCTGAATTTTATGCAATGGGACATATCCCCAATATAATTGGGGTGATTGACGGAACACATATTGCATTTGTACCCCCCTGCCAGAATGAACAAGTGTTCAGGAATCGTAAGAGTTTCCATTCTATGAATGTACAGATGGTGTGCTTGGTGGACCAGTACATGTCCCACGTCAATGCTAAATACCCTGGGTCAGTGCACGATGCCTTGTCCTGAGGAATAGTAGCATCCCAAATGTAATGGCCCAACTACAGAGGCACAGGGTGTGGCTAATAGGTGAGCCCTGGTTCCCACCCATTATATGTTGATATATGGGTATGGTATGGGCCATATAGGGTAGTGTGTGGCTAAATGTTGTCCCTCAATATTTGCAGGTGATGCTGGTTACTCAAACCTATCATGGCTGCTGACCCCTGTGAGGAATGCTAGGACTAGGGCGGAAGAAGGTTATAATGAGGTACATGGACGAACCAGAAGGATCATTGAAAGGACCTTTGGCGTCCTGAAGGCCAGATTCCGGTGCCTCCATCGAACAGGTGGATCCCTGTGCTACTCACTTAAGATGGTTTGCCAGATAGTAGTGGCATGCTGCATGTTGCACAACCTGGCCCTCTGATGCATGTCCCTTTTCTGCAGGAGGAGAAGACTGGAGATGCCCCTGTGGCAGCAGTTGATCCTGTGGGCAGTGAGGATGAGGAGGCAGAGGATGAGGACAACAGAACAACTATAATCCATCAGTACTTCCAATGACACACAGATGAGACAGTGTAACTTTATATTTCTATGACTTTGGTTGTATTCTGTGTGCCATTGGCGTGCTGGCATTTCCCAATTCTATGCCCACTTACTGTTCCCTCTGTCTATTCGTTTTACAGATGTTGGTGATATGACAAATACTCCTGGTGTGATCACAAAAGCCAGCTACAGGTCATTGATTCTATGCTCATTCTATGTACAGTTCATTTGCACCTGTTGTACCTGTTTAGATCAGTAGATATTTGAAATACATGACATACTCAAAATCGATTTTTATCAAAGGGTGTTTATTGAAGTACTAACATATAGGGGGAAAGTGCAATTAAGATAAGGATAATAGACCAACAGCATGTGATGACATTAGTAAACATACCAATCAATCAATCAATCAAATAATTTCTTAAGCGCACTACTCACCCGTTAGGGTCTAACGGCGCTGTGTTGGAGGGGGGCGTTGCCGGTTACTGCTCAAAAAGCCATGTTTTAAGGTGCTTTCCGAAGGTTAGGAGGTCCTAGGTCTTGCGTAGGTTGGTGGGGGAGAGTTCCAGGTCTTGGCGGCGAGGTGGAAGAAGGATCTGCCACCGGAGGTGGTGCGTTGGATGCGGGAGACTATAGCGAGGTCGGTGGAGCGGAGCTGTCGAGTTGGTATGTGGAAGTTTACTCGTTCGTTGAGGTAGGCTGGTCCAGTGTCTTGGAGGGCTTTGTGAGTGTGGACGACCAATGATGATTTAAGGGTAGTGTGGCATCTAAAAGCTGCCATTAAAGAAAGGACGCACTCTTTGCTTAGCAAGGACTGGGAATTGCTTGAATTAGCTGCTGCCCAAAACAGTAGTAAGGTGTTTTGGGGGATAGTTAATAGGTTTCTATCAAAGGGATGCACCCCAAACAAACTGAATAAGCAGCAGTATCTCTGGCCAGGAGTGGGTAATAGACTTTAAAGGTGTTTACCATCAGAAATTAGACAGAGAGTGCGAGAACGTTTTGCAACAGGCTTCTGTAAGTTAACTGCAAGTTACTGTTCAGGAGGTCGAGATGGCCATTGCAGCTAGTGCTGGTGGGAAAGTGCCAGGCCTGATGGGATTACCATGAATCTATTCAGATGTCACCAGGATCTGTGGGGACCTCTACTTAGTTTATTTAATAATTTCTTATGTGACAGGATACCTGAGTCTTGGACGCTTTTCACAATTGTCCCAATTTTTAAAAAAGGAGATAGGGGACCTCCAAGATGTTATGGGCCCATATCTTTAGTTGATAGTTCGGTTAAAATAATAGGGAGGGTCACTTTTAATCGTCTGCAATCATGGACCACAGAGAATAAAATACTATCTCTCTGTCAGGATGGCTTCCGTCCTGGGCTCGGTACCGTGGAGCAGGGCTTGAATTTACATCTTTGTGTAAGTAAATATATAGTTGCCATGCGCTGCCCACTGTACCTGGCCTTTATGGACCTATCTACTGCTTTTGACAGTGTAAACAGAAGTAAACTATGGTTGATTAATTTAGGAGTGGATGTTGCCCTAGGAAACGTTTTGCAGTTACGGTCAACATGGCGAATTGCCCCTTCTCTTTGTTCTTTATATAAATGAGCTAAGCGCTAGTCTTTCTAGCTTTACATGAGATGTACCGATAATTGCTAACTCTCCCATCCCAATTTTACTGTATGCCGATGACGCAGTTTTGTTGGTCAGAACTCACCGCGTTTTACGAATCTTGGTTGAAGTTTGTGTGACCTATATGCGCAATTTAGACATGAAGACCAATTTTAACAATTCTTACATTATGACCACTGGACATGGTAGGAGAAAGGTAGCAGCTCTAAGAGTGGGAGATAACTCCCTTAGTGCTGTCAGGAATGTTTGTTATTTGGGATTGGATTTTTACTTAAGTAATTCTTGGGCAAATCAGGTAACTATAGCCCAACGGAAACTTGGAAGATCCGTGGGCTTTCTTTTAAAGTTAGTAAAAAAGAGATGGTAGGTCCTCAATTTCCCCTTTGATGAAAGTCTACAAAATGCAATGTATACCTACAGCAGCTTATCCACAGGAGTATGGGGATATCAAAACCCCTCATCTATCCAGGTTGAAGAAAATAGAATATGCAGGCGTTTGCTGAATCTTCAGCCCATGAGTACTCATTTTATCTTACACTCTGAATTGAATTTTGACTATAACACAGATATGATAAAGCAAGTACCTCTCTTGCTCTGGGTCAGTGTGTGGTGCAATAATAAGGTGAGTCTTAATAGGAAAATAATTAGGGATTGTCTGAAACTAGAAAAAGGGCTTACTATCCCGTGGCTGAAGTATATAGCTAATTCCTTGACCAGTATGGGTCTTTCTGACCTGTTTAGCAACCCTGGCTCAATCAGTAAACTTGATAAGAGGGTGGTGCGGCAGAGATTCAATGAGTATACCACCCTACGCAGGATTCAGGACGCCATCTGCAATCCAAATATTTGATATTTTTGTTCTACTTTGGCAGTCAGCATCACACCCCTCTATTTTACCTCAGAGTTAACGATTTGGGAGAGATCACTATTCTTTAGGTTTAGCTCAGGGTCCTGCCTGTTTTAATGATGGGAATAACTTGTGGGGTAGTTTGTTGTCTTCTGGTCCTTGTAATAGAAGGGCAAAACAATCCTTGCTCCATTTTATGTTTTTCTGTGCTTTTTATAGCTGATATTTTCAGACCTATCTTAAGCCCTTATTAAGAAAATCAGCTATTTGGAATTGTAGAGAGGCTTTGGTCCTTTTATAGCTGTTAAATAACACAGATGTATGCCTCACAGTGAGCAGTTTCTTGAAACAGGCTATTCGCAGACAATCAATGGGGGATAGTTAACTAAGTATTTATAAGATTGTACCTTCCAGTTTCATTTTGTTTTTTCATCTAGCCCCAAGAGTGGATTTTATCTTTGTACTGTATAGTATGTTAATGTTCATTGTTTGGCCTTTTTTAGATTGTAAATGGTCTGTGAAATTATATATGCACTTTATATGAACAAATCATGCTGCGCACTCTCACATGTGCTTTGTAAAACAGCTTTCATGTGTGAGTGACTATAATTTGATATGTTCCTAGTTAATCGATTTAGTTTGCTTAGATAATTGATGTAATGATTTACTCTTAGTAGACATAATTACATGGCGCATGGTCCTAAGAACTTTAACAGAACATTACCTGGCACTTTTAATGCACAAGCACTTTTAAGATTAGATTTGAGTATATTTATAATTATGCAACATGAATATATTTTTTATTGATCTTGTTTTCAACTAACATTGTAATTATCTGGTACTAGTTGGATGACTTTGCAAAAACTCCTGTGTTTAGATAAATATATTGGAAAGACTATTGGTTAGATTATGGAGGACCTGGAAAAGTGTGTGATTTTTAAATTAGTTATCTGCGCATATGCATTTTTATGTGATAATTTATTTATGTAAGCTTTTGTGGTTTATTTTTTAAACCGAATAAAGAATTTTGACTGACTGACTACTCTCAGATGCTGTGAATGAGGTGTCATATTTGTAGTTTTCACAAGCCAGTTTGTAGAGGTGTGCCTCCTGGACACTTACTAATCAATGAGAAAAGTGTTCCGGGGGCAATACTCCCCACTCCCCACTTTTGCAGCATATCCTGTTTGCAATATGGCAAACTATCCCACCCTGCCCCTTTATAAGGGAACACCAAAATAGCTCAGGCCTTCCGTCCTTGGAAGAAGATTGTATTTCAGTCAAGGGTGTGTTTAACCGGTTCTGTGCCGAGGACGTAATGGTTACGTCCTGCGGCACAGTGCTGCTGTGCCCAGGACGTAACCATTACGTCCTGGGCACCCAGCCCAGAGGGAGTGCTAGCGCTCCCTCTGTGGGGTTCCCACCCACCCCCCAAGTCAGGGTTGGAAGGGGGAAGCCCTTCCCCTTCCACCCCCGAAAACCCCACCCCCCCTGTGACATCAGCGCCCGAGCGCACGCTGACAATCACAATGCCTCCTCCTTCGCGCTGGAAGCTCAGCTTCCAGCACGATGATCGGAAGAGAAATGCAGAGCATTTCTCTTCCGATCACGTGGAGGAGGCAGAGAGGCTTCAAAGGTAAGGAAATGTATTTCCTTCCCTTTGAAGTCTCTCTCTGAGTTTTGGCAGCCGGATTGTAAAGCAATCCAGCTGTCAAAACGCCCACTAGACACCAGGGATGCCTTTTGAAAAATGAAACTGGCATAAAGGGAGCGACCCCTTGGGCAAGCGTCGCTACCAGGGGGGGCATTTTTTTTAAGGCCTTTTTTGCCCCTCCTGGGAGCAGATCAGTCTATTATTAGGCCGATCTGCCCCCAGGGGGGGCAGAAACCTCTAGGCACCAGGGATAATTTTTGTTTATTTTGTTTCGTTTTTGTTTTTTGAGGTGGGGAGCGACACTTAGGCAAGGGTCGCTCCCCTAGGGGGCAAATTATATTTAGGCCATTTCTGCCCCCCTTGGGGGCAGATTGGCCTATTTTTATGAGGCCAATCTGCCCCCAAGGGGGGAACAAACCACTAGACACCAGGGAGGTTTTCGTGTTTGTTTGTTTTTCACGTAAGGGGAGCGACCCCTTAGGCAAGGGTCGTTCCCCTGGGGGGCAAATTTATTTTAGGCCATTTCTGCCCCCCATGGGGGCAGATCAGCCTATTTTAATTAGGCCGATCTGCCCCCACGGGGGCAGAAACCACTAGGGACCGGGGATTTTTTGTTGTTGTTGTTTTACAGATGGGTAGCGTCCCCTTAGGCAAGGGTCGCTCCGCTGGAGGGGCAAATTGTATTTAGGCCATTTTTGCCCGCTTTGGGGGCAGATCGGCCGATTTTAGGTCAATCTGCCCCCAAGGGGGGCAGAAACCACTAGGCACCAGGGATTTTTTTTTTGCGTCGTCACGCAAGGGGAGCAAAATTATTTTAGGCCATTTCTGCCCCCCCCTGGGGGCAGATCGGCCTATTGGTAAACCTCTAGGCACCAGGGCAAATTTTTTTGTGTGTATTTTTTTTTTTGTTTTTTTAGAGATGGGGAGCGACCCATTAGGCAAGGGTCGCTCCCCTGGGGGGCAAATTGTATTTAGGCCGATTTTAGGTCAATCTGCCCCCAAAGGGGCAGAAACCACTAGGCACCGCAGATTTTTTTTTGCCGCCAATGTCACGCAGGGGGAGCGACCCCATAGGCAAGGGTCGCTCCCAGGGGTGGGTTGGGGGAAGTTTATTTTAGGCCATTTCTGCCCCCCCCGGGGGCAGATCGGCCTATTGTTATTAGGCCGATCTGCCCCCAGGGGGGGCAGAAACCTCTAGGCGCCAGGGCAAATTTTTTTTTTGTGTTTTTTTTTTGTTTGTTTGTTTTTTTAGAGATGGGGAGCGACCCATTTGGCAAGGGTCGCTCCCCTGGGGGGCAAATTGTATCTAGACCATTTCTGCCCCCCTTGGGGGCAGATTGGCCGATTTTAGGTCAATCTGCCCCCAAGGGGGCAGAAACCACTAGGCACCGGGGATTATTTTTTTGCCGCCAATGTCATGCAGGGGGAGCGACCCCGTAGGCAAGGGTCGCTCCCAGGGGGGGTGGAGGGGCAAATTTATTTTAGGCCATTTCTGCCCCCGGGGGCAGAAACCTCTAGGCGCCAGGGCAAATTGCTTTTTGTGGGCTTTATTTTTGTTTGTTTGTTTTTTTAGAGATGGGGAGTGACCCATTAGGCAAGGTGCGCTCTCCTGGGGATCAAATTGTATTTAGACCATTTCTGCCCCCCTTGCGGGCAGATTGGCTGATTTTAGGTAAATCTGCCCACAAGGGGGCAGAAACCACTAGGCACCGGGGATTTTTTTTCGTTGGCGCCAAGGTCACGCAGGGGGAGCAACCCTGCAGGCAAGGGTTGCTCCCAGGTGGGGGTTGGGGGGTGGGGTTGCAAATTTATTTTAGGTCATTTCTGCCCCCCCGGTAGCAGATCGGCCTATTGTTATTCGGCCGATCTGCCCCCAGGGGGGGCAGAAAACTCTAGGTGCCAGGGCAAATAGTTTTTTTGTGTTTTTTTTTGTTTGTTTGTTTTTTTAGAGATGGGGAGCGACCCATTAGGCAAGGGTCACTCCCCTGGGGGGCAAATTGTATTTAGACCATTTCTGCCCCCCTTGGATCAGATTGGCCGATTGTAGGTTAAATTTGCCACCAAGGGGGCAGAAACCACTAGGCACTGGGGATTTTTTTTTGCCAACAATGTCACGCAGGGGGAGCGACCCTGTAGGCAAGGGTCGCTCCCAGGGGGGGTTGGAGGGGTGGGGGACAAATTTATTTTAGGCCATTTCTGCTCCACCTGGGGTCGGCTGAGCTAGAGGCCAAAATCCACAGGTAGGCACTGTTTTCTATGAAAAAATGTGATGTGTCCAGGTTGTGTTTTGGGCCATTTCCTGTCACGGGCGCTAGGCCTACCCACACAAGTGAGGTATAATTTTTATAGGAAGACTTGGGGGAACGTTGGGTGGAAGGAAATTTGTGGCTCCTCTGAGATTCCAGAACTTTCTGTCACCGAAATGTGAGCAAAACGTGTTTTTTTAGCCAAATTTTGAGGTTTGCAAAGAATTCTGGGTAACAGAACCTGGTCAGAGCCCCACAAGTCACCCCATCTTGGATTCCCCTAGGTTTCTAGTTTTAAAAAATGCGCTGGTTTGCTAGGTTTCCCCAGGTGCCGGCTGAGCTAGAGGCCCAAATCCACAGGTAGGCACTGTTTTCTATGAAAAAATGTGATGTGTCCATGTTGTGTTTTGGGCCATTTCCTGTCGCGGGCGCTAGGCCTACCCACACAAGTGAGGTATCATTTTTATCGGGAGACTGGGTGGAAGGAAATTTGTTGCTCCTCTCAGATTCCAGAACTTTCTGTCACCGAAATGTGAGGAAAATGTTTTTTTTAGCCAAATTTTGAGGTTTGCAAAGGATTCTGGGTAACAGTTCTATTTTTTCAAATGTTATTATTATTCCCCCAAGCCCCCACCCCACACTACGCAAAGTCCCTCCCTTTTGACCCCTGCAGGGAACTAACAATAAAGATCAAACCAACAGGTGCTGTAGATTTATAAAATGATAGCAATTAGTATCTAACAACATTCCTACTAATCAATACCAGTGTTGCAGTTGCTTACTTTTAATTGTCATTCATCATAAAATTAACCAGTAATGCCAAAATTGAGACAATTGATAAATAGAATTTAATAGCGGTATTAGCCAATTTACGATAATATACACTGTTCATACATAAATAAAGGTAAAGCATAGTTCCTTAAAATAAAAGGTACATTTTAATTTTCCAACAGAGTGACAGTGAGCAACCGGTATTTAACATTATGTATGCATTGAACTGAATTTTAATAGATAAAATGACACTAAAAAGACAAAAATACTATAAAGGGAAAAGCCAATAATATTTTTTAAACTTTTAAGAAAAAGTAGAGCCGATAAGCGCAAAGTTTCAGCCTCGGTCAACTGGTTGCAGTAGACCGGGACATAGGTGCGATTTGAGGCTGACTGTGATACAGCTACAGAGACAAGGTTCAACTAGGTTGGAGGATACATCTTGGAATTACTCCAAAAAAAAAGTCCAAAGTCACCAAAAGGGCAAGGCAGCACAGATATTTGGTAGCAGCAGCAAAAATTAGGTAGCAGCAGTGAAATTAGCAGAGTCTTAGGACCAACAAAAGCGACTTCAGCAAAATATTAGGCATGAAGGCAAAAAGTTTGGGGGATGAGCCCAAAGACCACCCTAAGGCTGAGATGTCTAATATATGTCACCACCAGCTGAAAGTGTAGAGACTTACTCAACCACCTAGGAGTTCTCATCACTGTGGTGGAAGAACCTAGGGAGACCATCAGCATTGGTGTGGCCTGACCCAGGGCAGTGTTCCACCATAAAGTCCATTCCCTGTAGGTGAGATGGACCACCTTAACAGTTTGGGATTTTTACCCCGCATCTCCATGAGCCATTTGAGGGGCCTGTAGTCTTTCTGAAACCAGAAGTGAGTTCCAAACAAGTATGGTCTTTGCTTCTTTAGTGCCCGGACCCCATCAAAGGCCTCCCTCTCTATAACACTCCACCTCTGTTCCTGGGGAAGTAGCCTCCTACCAATGAAGTCTTTGAGTTGGACTAAGCCCTCTTCATCCAACTGTGCAAAGAGAGCCCTAGTGCCATGCTCTAAAGTGTCAGTTCACACAATATATATTGGACAAGTCAGGAGTCATGAGTACAGGTGCCAAACATATGCGTCCTTGAGAGTATTGAAGGCTTTCTGACAGGCCTTTGCTTACATCACCTTTTATGGCTCCTTCTTGGATGTCAGCTCACATAAGGAGGCCACAATGGTGCCATATCTCCTAACAAACCTCCTGTAAGACCCAGGGAGGCCCTCACCTCTGTCTGAGTTTTGGGAGTTGCCATTCCAGGATTGTCTCAATCCTAGCCTTGAGGGGTCGTACCTTGCCACTGCCTTCCATGTGGCCCAGATATATATATATTTTTTTCCTGCCCTATGTGGCACTCACTGGCCTTGATAGTCTAGCCTTCTGGATGTTCAATCACCACTTATGCCACCAATTTGGAGACTTTCTCCCTGATACAGACTCTCACCTTGTCCGACAACCTGTACATTTTGTTCTTTACAGCCATACTGTCTCAAGTATCAATGTTGTGAGTACACACATGTGTAAACCCAGGGATGAGCGAGAAAAGGGAGGCAAACTGGCCCAAAACTGGTAACAGTCCCTCCTACTTTTCCTGAGTCAAAGTAGGGGTTTACGTTGACAACTTCTACTGACCCATTGTGCTCCTTGGAGGACAGGAGGTCAGAGAGAGATGCACTCTCCTCTTCAACCCTATCATCTGTCTCCAGAAGCATGGTGACCTTGGACATCTAAAAGTGTGGCTTGAGGCAATTGGTATGGAGCACCCTTAGGGGTTTCTCAGGCTTTGCGGTCCACTAGGTAAGTGGCCTCCACATTCCAGTTCTTAACATCATAAGACCCTGACCAATGGTTGTGAAGGGCCCTGGGCTCTTTTGGCTCCACCACCCACATTTTCTCCACAGGCTGAATCTCTATCAGCGTGGCCTTCTGGTCGTACCTGGGTTTCATCACATCCTGACTGCCCCCCAAGTTCTCAGAGGCTTTCTGTCAGAAATTCTGGGTCTGGTTTTCGGAGAACTAGCATGTAGCTAACCACATCCTGGGAAGAAAGGGGTTTCTTGCTCCAACGCCTCCTCGAACAGACTGAGAGGCACCCTCACAGGTTGATTATAGAGGAGGTCCAAGTGGCTAAACCTGACACCTCTCTGTGGTACCTCCATGTAGACAAAGAGTGGGCATGACAAAAGGAAGAGAACATCCCACTTCTGCCACATGGGCTCAGAGGTCCATAATCATGCCCTTAAGAAATTTGTTGAATCTCTGAACAAGCCCATTGGCCTGGGGGTGATAAGGTCTGGAGAACCTATAAGTTACTAAAGCAGTAAAACAAACATCACTCTCCCAGATATGAATGCATATTAGCAAATTTAGAATTGCATTATATTGAACACACAATGATTTTTATTAATATAAATAAACACAAAGTAATCAAAACACATATCTTATAAGACAATTTCCCCCTAAACAAAACAGAATAACGTTTAACTGATGGACCAATGACAATACAACACACAACAAACAAACAAAATAAATCAAAACAAGAAACAGCATCCAAAACAACGGACTAACAAATAATTACATCAATACATACAAATACATACAAAGAATACTGTTGATCGTCCACAGTCAAAATAATAGGAATATATAATCAAACATTAAATGCAACTCGATAAACAATACTGATTAATAATGAATAATTCCTGTAGTGATTGAATTCCAAAAAATAAAAAATACAAGTGCAGAATATATCAGGGCACAATATAAGAAATATTCAAAAAGAAGTAAATAAATGGTATATATCAATTTTGTCCAAAGTCCAAATGATGTAAATCTCAAAAAGTTACTTAAAAATACTCCAAAAAATAATAAATTCTCATCAGAGCCCAAACTCGACCAGTGTCTATCGAATTTAGATATCAAGATTTCAAAGTTGCTCCAAAAGATGATTGATTTTCATCAAGACCCAAAGCTGACGCGCGTTTCGGTGGACTGACCAACCAGAATGGTCCTAAAATACTGGGGCCACCTTCTTCAGGGCACAATAGGGTACTTAAAATCATGATGCAGTCTTGGATCTAAACAGAATAGAAAAGAGATAGCCCAATTGAAAGTTGTCACATCATTATCGGGGATTGTCAAGCCCGTTGCACTGACAGTGAGGGGTCCAAAGAAAGTGAAAATAGCAAACTATACAAAACACCACCATCACCGTGAAAATGCAAAAAATGAACTAAAACCCATCACCGTGACAAGTGTGAACGCAAAAATGACATTTCAAGACACATGCAGAACCTAAGTTATTCAGACTTAGCGCGGTCAAAGACGCCCCATTTTTAAAACTCAGAGACGGCCACACGATAGAAATAGAGAAGGGGACTATACGCCCTCTTGCATGTATTCATCAAATGAATTGACCGGTGGCCATGTTGGAACAGAGGCATTTTACTTAAGAAAACCTATAAGTTACCACACACTCATACCACATGGATTTCATGTACGATGATATGAAGTCGGTGCCTTTGTAAGACATCACTTCTTTGGGGAAATCCCACTTGGGAAAATATCTCCATCAGGGCCATGGCCACTGCAGGTGCAGTCACTGACCTCAAAGGCATGGCCTCTGGATACCTAGTGGCATTGCCCACCAAAAGCAGGATACATGTTGCCTAGGCTAGTTTTGGGGCCCAGTGGCCCAACAATGTTGATACCCACCCTTTCACAGGGGGTGTCAGTGAAGGGTGAGGGAACCAGGTGTGCCGTTTGCTTTTTCCATACTTTTCCACTGGCTTAGAAGGTGGTAGAAGACCTAAAGAATGTAACTGAAGTTGCCTTGATACAGGGTCAATAGAAGTAGGGAACAAGCCTAGCAAAGGTCTTGTCCTGCCCTAGATGTCCGGCCCTGGGTATCTCCTGCAAAAAGAACAGTTGATGGACGGAATGTAGACCAAAACAAACATTCACCCCCAGTCACAGATCTGGGTTTAATCCATCAGTTTTTTTGCTCACCATGCCATTCCAGTTTGGACACAGCCATATGAAAATCAGTCTTGACCCTGTTCCCCATGGGAACAGTCCAGCCTGAACTGCCAGGCCAGGTCTTCCCTGGACCAGAAACAAGCATCCTGGGACCGATTTCGGGGTATCACCCCTCTTCAGCCAGGCTAGCTTGAATCTGGTGGCATAGTGAGCACGGGACCCACGTCTGGGCATACCCTTTCCACTTGGGGCAACAAATGCAAAAAAAACAGTTGATGGACGGAATGTAGACCAAATCAAACATTCACCCGCAGTCACAGATCTGGGTTTAATCCATCAGCTTTTTTGCTCACCATGCCATTCCAGTTTGGACCCAGCCATATGCAAATCAGTCTTGACCCTGTTCCCCATGGGAACAGTCCAGACCGAACTGCCAGGCCAGTTCCTCCCCGGACCAGAAACAAGCATCCTGGGACCAGTTTCGGGGTATCACTCCTCTTCAGCCAGACTAGCTTGAATCTGATGGCATTGTGAGCACGGAACCCACGTCTGGGCATACCCTTCCCACTTGGGGCGACAAATGCAAAAAGAACAGTTGATGGACAGAATGTAGACCAAATCATACATTCACCCCCAGACACAGATCTGGGTTTAATCCATCAGTTTTTTTGCTCACCATGCCATTCCAGTTTGGACCCAGCCATATGCAAATCAGTCTTGACCCTGTTCCCCATGGGAACAGTCCAGCCCGAACTGCCAGGCCAGGTCCTCCCTGGACCAGAAACAAGCCTCCTGGGACCGGTTTCGGGGTATCACCCCTCTTCAGCCAGGCTAGCTTGAATCTGGTGGCATAGTGAGCACGGAACCCACGTCCGGGCATACCCTTCCCACAGGGTATCTCCTGAGCAATGTTCCCTGTAAGGTGCACCCTTCCTTTCCCCACCGCGCAGGCCTCTTTGCGAAGCGCGCACATCACTGACTGCATCACGCATGAGAGTGGGTTTCACTCTCGTTGTGCAGTGATTTCTCCTGCCCCTCCATTTGTTGTCCTGCTCTGCCGCGAACAGAGTCTGCGCTGCATTTAAAAAAAAGAAACAGCGCGAAAACACGGTCACTCTGTTCGCGGCAGAGCAGGACAACGAACGGAGGTGCAGGAGAAATCACTGCACAACGAGGGTCCCAAAAGAATTCAGGTACGTGTAATTAAAGGGCCACGGTGGCAGTGCAGGCATCTCCTCTGCAGTGACCGTGTTGTCTGCACTTGTCAACCTTTAAAAGTTAAGGTGCTGGTGCCCAAAGCCCTCCACTTAAACATGCGGCTGCTGCAATTGTCTTTTTAGGCGTGCTGAGCCGATTGGTAAAAGCAGTCGGTCTCTTGTCAGAAGTCCCCATGTCTCTTCCACATACGCACGTAAGTAAATAAAAACGTGCTGGTGCTCAAAGACCTCCTCTTAAACACGAGGCTGCTGTAATTAAATCTGCCAGAAGTGAATACCGAGGCAACTTAAACCTGAAGCCATCTCGGGCCTCTTCAATCCATTTACGGCCACTCCCTAGCCCCTTCAGCTCAATCCTGCAGCTTTCTACTTTCACCCTTTATGACGTACTCAGGGAGCTGGTGAAAACATACCCGTGTTGAGTATGTCTGAAAACAAGGAAAAGCACCCAAAAGTGCAGATATTTAAGCTCTGGTTGCAGAAGAACAAATGAGCAAGGTGAAATAAAAATGTGAGCGAAGTGCCCAGGCAAAAGAACTCTGAATGAACTCAAGCAAAAGAATACGGACACACTCGAATCCTTTAGACTGTTTTGAACAAAACATATTATACAGAACAAAATGTGACTTTTTAAAAACAACATTCTGTCAACAGCTAATATTTTGCATTAATTCATTTCTTTTACACGTTTTGATGAAAGAAAGCTTCACGTAATACTTTTGACATGAGGCTGCTGTAATTAAATCTGCCAGCAGTGAATACTGAGGCAGCGTAAACCTGAAGCCATCTCAGGCCTCTTCAATCCATGTACGGCCACCCCTGCCCCGTCAGCTCACTCCTGCAGCTTTCTACTTTCACCCTTTATGACGCGTTTTCGTTTTTTCCTTCTTCAGTCTTTTCCATGTGTGTCTTTTGCTCACAGCAAATGCTTGAGGCATAAGAATAAGCACCGGCCCTCAAAAATAAGTGCTTGTGCAACAAGCACAAATTAAACATTGGGCAGCAGTCTGGTCATCAGCCTTTGACCCACAGGGGTCAGGCAGTAGTCTGTGCTGATGCTCCTTCTTCACTCTCAGGGTGCCAGTGACAATGCGCATCACCGCTATTGGCCTCCCAGCAGTTTTTGTTAAAACTATGGCACTCAGCATCAAGGTGTCCAAACTGAATGCAGCAGTGGTTAGTCGATATACAGGGTGGTTTTCCCAGGGCGCAGAGTGACTCTCAAGTTCTGGTGGTCTGCTGTGCACTCCTTCTTCACAGGGAGTCAGTGATCGGTGGTGGCCTTTGCCTGCAGTCCCTCGGTGTGGGGTGACGTTTCAGTGGCTTTCTCCATATGGGACTCAGAGCAGCAGCTTTGCTTCTACATATTTCAAACGGGTCACAATCACGCAATCATGCCCGTGAATGTCACTGTGGTCGGGTGCACGAGGTGCTCAGATCAGGGCTTGCACAGTGTACATGAGTTTGTTGGGCAGGCTCTTCGGCATTGCCCCCACCACTTCAGTGCCCTCCAAAATAAGTGATGTGCTCAGCGCCAGAAACAACCAGCACAAATTAAGTGCTGTGGGGAGGGAAGGAGGAGGGACAGGGACAACAAGCACAAATTAAGCTCTGTGGGGAGGGAAAAATAAAAAAGAATCCAACCGGGAAAGAGAACAGCTATTTGCCACTCAGAGAACAGTGAAATGTCTCCGGATTATTATTTCAGACAAAAATGTAAATGAAGCACAGTGTAACGGTCTGAAACAGGGACTGACATTATATGCAACATCATCAAACGACTTATTTACATATACATGCAAAATAAGATTAGTATGTTTCATTTGAACAAGAATCATAATGCAATTCAAGAATCTGTAATGTTGCATCCTTCTACTGTCACCAGCTAACTAACTATACTCAGTATTGATAAACGTATCTGTTTAGGAATGTAGGTGAAGACCTATATACCTATACATGTAGGTGTTATGCACATATATATATATATATATATATATATATATATATATATATATATATATATATATGTATAGGTGCATATGTTTATGTAGAGACGAGTTAAAACCCAGGCCTGCGCCTCCAGGTGAACGACTTTGGTGGATCACAGTAGTTTTATGTGTTGGACTCCGACAACTCCTGAGTGCACACACAGTGTAAAGAAGGGGCGGCTCCTGACACTAGTGCTGATGGCAAAACTGCTCTGGTCAATACAAGCACATTTTTTTGAAACAACAATGGGAGCTGTTACTTTGCCTTTTCGGAGCAACCACTCAGTTACGATTTGTGGTTACTGATACGTAATCAGCGAGGGTCTGCGTGTTTAATTTCAAAAGCTATATAAAAAAAAACTTTTAGTAACTTTACTTACAAACTATGGCATGGCCTTACTTTTAGCACAGTTGTCCCTTGCCCCACCCTTACAGCGATTATACTCAAAACTACACGGAACCTTTTGGGAAAATGGCGAATGCTGCATCTGCTGAAATTGTCATGCCACACAAACTTGCCAAGTCAAATCAAAGAAGTGCATGAGAAAAGCAAAGAGATATCCTCAGTGGAGACAGCAAAGCCCAAACTGGAAGAAGGTTTGCAGAGTAATCTTGCGCTTATTTCAAAGGAAGAATCAAGAAGAGAAGATCCAAGATGGCCGCTGTGAGTCCTGAAGGTTAGTTACAGTTCTAGTCTTGCAATCGGTTGGTTGCTAGGTTACGAGCTCTCCAGCTGGAAGCCTTGCACTTCAACTGAGGTCTGACAGGAATCAGCTGTGTGGAGAGAGAGCGCGCTTCAGAACAGAAACTCCTGTGAGGTAAAATTACATTTGAAGATTATATTACAGAAAACTGATAAATATTGTCAATGTTTATTCGAAGAGTTTGATAGTAGACCGTTCCCGTGGAAGTCGGCAAGGCTACAGAGTTAATGTATGAATTAACCTTATGTTTACCAGGTTCTTGTTTAAGTTATTTAAGTCAGAGAAAAAAACGAACTTTAAAAGAGCAAGTATCTACAAATGTCAAGGTTATAAACAAAGGCCAAGTTTAAAGGAGAAACAAACTGTTAACAAATAAGCATTTACAAATTCAGTGGTAATAAACCAAAATAGAGTTTAAAAGAGAAACGAACTTAAATAAACAAGCATTTACAACTACAAGTTATTGACAGATGTCGAAGTAAGGAAGGAGAAACTAACTGTAATAAACAAGCATTTACAAATACAAGTTATCAACAAATGTCGAAGTAAGAAAGGAGAAACGAACTTTAATAAACAAGCATTTACAAATACAAGTATTGACAGAAGTCACAATAAGACAGGAGAAATTAAATAACATCCGCTGATTTGAAGAACGCATCATCACCAACTATATATATATATATATATATATAGCAACATAAAACCAATCTCTAACAAAGGTTGAGAAGTTCTTCCAGAATCAGTAATAAGCATTTTTTTAAGAAGAGCTATCATTTATAGAGAGAAGCAAGGCTACAGAGAACTCAGGGTGAGTGAAGAAATAATAGAATTAAAGGGAATTAAGTGTTGAGAGTAGAAAGTGAAAAACTGATGTTGTATGTCCCTAGTAATTGCGACTGTGACTCTTGCAGGTGCTGTATCCAATCTTAGATGTGAAGAGGCAGACTGAGTACTGGCGTTCATCATCTCTGTAGCAGTCTCTCTACCATCCCATTCCCCTTTCCCCCTCCGGGGTACTCAGCACGAAGGATTAATATTCGTTGTGAGTAGCTCAGGTCGGGACTGAGGAGTTATCTTCTGCTTCTGAGGAAATCGAATTGAAGTATCCTGACAGAAATGTTTGCCAAACCTTTGGGGAATCAGATGGTGCAGACGGCCAACATACTGCAGCATGTTTCCCATCCCAAAAGCTCTTACTGTTTTAAAATCTAGCCTTTAATAACTATTGTCTTTCACGCTAATGCAGGCAGAAATGAGTTGCACCTTAAAGATCACAATTTTGCGCCATATGTCTATAAATGCTGGGTTTAATGACACTGTTTTTGGGATGAGTCCAGCGTGGGAAGCTAGATAACATTCTATGCTGTAGGTGGAAACAGGGTGTTCAATTATAGCATCAAACTACTAACGCTGAGAATTACAGAATCACCTTGAAAATTCTGTTTTATTAAATAACAGGTTAAAAAAGATGGGCTTTTCATTGCTGTGGTTGCTGTAGGAAGCTGGCTCTATATACTATATCAAAGTGAGATATAGGGGGTCATTCTGACCCTGGCGGTCTTGGACCGCCAGGGCAAGAATGACGGAAGCACCGGCAACAGGCTGGTGGTGCTTTAAATCCCATTCCGACCGTGGCGGTAAAGCTGCGGTCGCCCCGCCGGGGCCGGCGGTTTTCCGCCGTTTTTGCCCCGGCTGGGAGAATCCGCCAGGGCAGTGCTGCAAGCAGCGCTGCCCTGGGGATTCCGACCCCCTTACCGCCAGGCTGTTTCTGGCGGTTTTCACCGCCAGGAAGAGGCTGGTGGTAAGGGGTGTCCTGGGGCCCCTGGGGGCCCCTGCACTGCCCATGCCACTGGCCCTAACAGGGCCCTGGCCAGCTTTTCACTGTCTGCCTAGCAGACAGTGAAAAGCGCGACGGGTGCAACTGCAAGAATGACGGAAGCACCGCCAACAGGCTGGCGGTGCTTCAAATCCCATTCCGACCGTGGCGGTAAAGCCGCGGTCGCCCCGCCGGGGCCGGCGGTTTTCCTCCGTTTTTGCCCCGGCTGGGAGAATCCGCCAGGGCAGTGCTGCAAGCAGCGCTGCCCTGGGGATTCCGACCCCCTTACCGCCATGCTGTTTCTGGCGGTTTTCACCGGCAGGAAGAGGCTGGCGGTAAGGGGTGTCCTGGGGCCCCTTGGGGCCCCTGCACTGCCCATGCCACTGGCCCTAACAGGGCCCTGGCCAGCTTTTCACTGTCTGCCTAGCAGACAGTGAAAAGCGCGACGGGTGCAACTGCACCCGTCGCACGGCCGCAACACCGGCGGCTCCATTCGCAACTTGGTTAGCGCCCGCCGGCCCAGCGGGAATGTCAGAATGGGGGACGCGTACATTTGGCCGCATGGCGGCCAAATGGCGGTTTCCGCCTGGCCGCCGCCCGCCAAGGTTGGAATGACCCCCATAGTGTGCACAGAGTCTAGGGGTTCCCCAGAGGCATGACAGAGGCAATAATAGATAATACTAATGCTCTATTTGTGGTAGTGTAACTCGAGGCCAGAGCCTTTCAGGCTCACCGCTAGGTGTTGCTCTTCCTGCGGTGGGGGGTGAAGCACCTCCACCCAGGACAGGCTTTGTTTCAGTAGTGTGTTCATCAAACTGTAAATGTTAACTAATTTACAATGTGCTCTGTTTGATGTGTATGGCCCTCTGTAGCACACTGAGAGTAGTCATTTATTTTGGGGGGTGAGGGTGGCACTCAACAGGCCATGCCCTTGGGGTGTGCCACCAGGTCACAAAATTGCCTTAATGCCCTATTACATGGAGCAATGTTTATACAAATATCACTTTTTTTTCTTTAGTGGTAAAACAAAGTTATTGAGAGGCAAAAGCCAAAGTTCTTGGTAGTTATGCACTGCGCTCGCATGAATGGTCAATTTCTTGGTGCACGTATCCTTGGCTGCAGCGCACAGAGACCTTACACTGCCGCACACAGTGGAAACAAATTAGAGGGAACATTGCTCCTGAGCCGGTCTTAGTAGGAACGCCCTGTAGCACTGGGGGATCGCCAAAGCCCAGGTTGCCTCAGGTGCAGGAAACTTAGGCTCACTATACAAGAGGTCCCTTTCCCAATATATAAGAGAATCTCCTGAGGTGTCACTTGCTGCCTTTTACTCAACTTACCACCACAAGCCCTCTGGGCGGGACGCCCCCTCTGGGCCTTACATAAGTCCTCCCTAGTGGCTCCATCCTCAACTTGCACACTAGTAAGCCCAGGCATATCTCTCCAGTGCAACAATGTCTTCCCAGGTAGGCTCTGGGTGGTCTCCTCAGGAGCTCCATCCACCTTTACTTTGAAAGTTTCAGGAGCGGGTTTCCCACATCCCCTGCTTATTCCTTTTTTGGCAGCTGCCTGGGCCATCTTCCCAGGCTTCCTTAACTCCCCTCCTGGACAGACTTGGACCGTGTGGTCATACAGACCCACTCAGACAATTCTAATATCTCCAGGTGTGACCTGAGTTCCACTTCCATCCAGACATTGAGTTATTGTTCATTGCCCAACAGACAAACTATAGGCATGTAGGGTTCATAGCTACTTTTAGAGAACCCAAGACCCTCCCTCCACACACACAAGGGGAACCAAAGTCACTGGGTAATGACTTTCATGGTTGTCTGGAACTGTGATCTGGTGGAATGGATCCAGGATGACTTGCTCTGAGAACAACCAATGACACTTGATTGTGGTTATACTGATGCCTGTAGCTCTTAACGCCTCCACTATTTGCCCATTGATGGTGACTCACTGACTACACATGAAAGTATGTGATGGCATGCAGGATTTTGGCACCATCTTGATATTCCCCAGGGACATTAGGGTAACCTCTGCTCTCTACTAGGGTTGGGCAGACTTTGCGGAGTTCTACTATGCAGCATACCATGAAGTGGTAAAAAAACTCCTCGAGCTACTCGGAAGTACATGCCTATTTGCGCTATGTTTGTCACGTTCAGGAATGCGATGTGCCTTCTCCCATCAAAAATATTGTGCAAACAGCACCATGCAGGTTCCATGGGTGTGGCCATTTTGTTTTCTATGTCTCTCTGTGCCTGGTGCTGGGGCTACATGTAATCCACCCTTAATCTTTTCAATTCCACCCTTTTCTAAATTATCCAACCCTCATTTTCCTTTATTCCATCAGTGTGTGCCTTTGTGTTTATGTAATTTATGTTCCTGTCATTTTTGTGGGGTTTTTGCAACTTTTTTGGATACATTATTTGTTTTCGCTATTCCCTTTATTTCTTTATTTCTTCCTCCTTCCTTTCACCCAGCGCCATAGCAGATCAGGGCAGCAGAAGAAGTGGCAGCTCCAATGTGGCTGCTAGCCATTTACTTTGCAGACACAGGCGCCGCCAAGTGGTGCAGCCCTGCCCCATTTTTACCAAGGCAGAGGTGACAGGAATTGTGTTTTTTATGCAGCACAACCTCTTCTCTATGCTGGCAGAAGGCAGCAGGCCAGGGAGCAGTTACCCCCTTCAAGTGCTTTGAATGCTGTGGAGGAGGGCGCGCCAGTTGGTTCATCAGTACCCTGGGGTCCAGTGCGCCAAGCAGCAGTTGATGCACCATTGGGTGAACATACTGGACCGCAAGCAGGACTTGCTAGTCCTGCTGAGCATCACTGTGCAGGGCTCATGAGTAAATAGTTATTTGTTGTGTGTGTTTCACAATGCTAATTCTTTTTTCTAATAGCAGTGTTGACTCTCAGAATATTATGTGATCCAGTTTGAGCTAGCCAGGTGCTCAGTCAGCACTTCCTAATTGTACTTGTCCGCACACGTTTGTGCTGATTATTTAAAAAGGCATGCAGGCTGAGAGTCCTGTCACCAAGAATAATATAGTGGTAGTAGTATTAAGTAACATCAGTGAGTTAGCATTCCCTTTTCTGTGCCTTTCTGGATGTAGCTTATGCAGTCCCTCCCAATCGCAATCTCCCGGTGATGTGTAGTATCATGATATTCATCTAGCCATTTAAAAAAATGGAGTCTGATTTGGCCTAAAGGTGGTTGAGAAGCAAAGATCATTCATTGCAATATGAATGCTTTAGCAGTGGTACCTAGTTGCAAATGTAGTTTACAAAATTTGGAGTAGGTCTTAGATGGAGGAAATTATTAGGTCAATACTAGTTCTACAGGTGATCTGATTTAGAGAAGTACAATGTTACTGTCTGCCTTTCCTTATCAAAATATTTTGGGGGAGATTACCTATACCACTAATCTTACCTAAGCACCCAAGGGGAAGAAAAGGACAAAGGGGGTCATTCTGACCCCGGCGGGCGGCAGTCGCTGCCCGCCTGGAGGGAACCGCCATTCGGCCGCCCCGCGGTCAAAAGACCGCTGGGGCCATTCTAACTTTCCCGCCGGCCCAGCGGGAAAGGGGCCTGCAACACAGAAGCCGGCTCCGAATGGAGCCGGCGGTGTTGCAGGTGTGCGACGGGTGCAATTGCACCCGTCGCGCTTTTCACTGTCTGCTAGGCAGACAGTGAAAAGCAGGCTGGGGCCCTGTTAGGGGGCCCCTGCACTGTCCATGCCAGTGGCATGGGCAGTGCAGGGGCCCCCAGGGGCCTCAGGACACCCGTTCCCGCCAGCCTGTTCCAGCCGGTAAAAACCGCCAGAAACAGGCTGGTGGGAAGGGGGTCAGAATCCCCATGGTGGCTCTGCTTGCAGCACCGCCATGGAGGATTCGCCCAACCGGGGGAAATCCGGCGGGAAACCGCCGGACCCGGTTTTCTGACCGTGGCTTTACAGCCGCAGTCGGAATGGACAATGAAGCACCGCCAGCCTGTTGGCGGTGCTTCAGTTGTCTGTGGCCCTGGCGGTCTTGGACCGCCAGGGTCAGAATGAGGCCCATAATCTGAGGTGGGTCCAGGAAGCGAGGGTGCTAGTGCCACCACCAGTGTGGCAGCTGGTGGATCTGCTGGCCCCATTAAGTCTTCCTGATATATCGTTATTTTTTCCCTAACTTTCACCTCCTCTCATTTGAATAGTTTATTTTTTATTTTTTACTGTGCCTCTCTACCTTTTTTGTAGATATTTTTGTTCTGGCTAAGCTTTGTTAAACTCTTGTTATCCCTGCATTTTTCTATTTTCCATGTTTCAGTACCTTACTTCCTCTTGTCTGCACTATAATGTAGCTTTCTTCTGCTCTGTTACTAAGCTGAGGTCTCCCTTATATTTTGCGGACTGATAATGTAATACTAAGAGGACAGATTTTAAGGCAAGTACTCTACCAACAAGATCACATGCCAAAGTCAGCTTTTCTATGCATGTTTGTGAAGGTTTTATTTTCCTTGCTCATGCCCATTGCATTTACCAACCAAGACCTCACCATAGGTTCTTCTGATTTGGCCAAGAAATTAACACCTTCATTGTGCTTAAGTGACTTACCTCTACCTCTATCTTATGAAACATTTATGTTTGATTTGACTACCTGTTTTTTTTTTACATAGCAGACAAACCTCCTAAAGTGAATGATAGAAGTAGTGATCTATTGCAGTTGTATTTTGTTGACTTTGTTCTTAAAAAATAACAAGGTAACAAGGGGAGGCATACCTGGCATCTAAAATGTGTAATTTTTTTCCAGCCACACTGACTACCAATTCAGGGGCCAGAAGCAGCACCAGTGGACCAGATGTGGCAGTGGTCAGAGGGGGAGAAACCGCATCAGCAGGGACAGGCTTTGGTAAGTCATATTGCTCTTGCTTTTTGACAATTACTAGTATACTCACTGCAAAGGTGTTGCCTGTGAACACCCTGCTTTAACCGCTACAGCAGGGGTTGAGTTCTTAATTACCTTTTCGATCTGCAACTCAGCAGATAAAAGCTGATAATGAACGGGCGCAACAATTGATGGGTTGACGGAAAAGTGAACAAAGGATGGACGGCTAAAAGAAAGGATGGGTGAAATGGTATATGACTCAATGGATGTGTGGGAGGGTGAAAGGACTGATGAAAGTGTATATGGGTGACAGAATGCCTATGTGGGTGAAGGGTGGATGGGTAAAAGGATGCTCGGTGGGTTAAAGTGTGGGTGGATGGTAACAAATGACATGTGAGTAAATGAATGGATAGGTGAAAGGGTGGTTGAAAGGGTGAATACTGGATAGGTGAGTATAAGGATAGACAAGTGGATATATGGATGACTGGAATGGAATGGTGAAAGAATGGACGGGAGAAAATGTAAAGCTTAACTGGTGGGTATCAAAGGGTGAATAGATAAATAAAAACATGAATGGTTAGTTGCTTAAATCAAGAAATATGAGAGCTCTTCTGGAGAGGGACGTGTCTGTTCACCTAGTTTGCTTGCTTTTCATGGTTATCAAAGTTTTGGTTCAAAGTGGGGGTATTTTATTTTCTGTCTACTTCCCTAACTTCAGAAAGACTGAGACCAGACTACCACAATGATAGTATGACTCACAACAAAGAAGACTTGATGTGACAATAAAAACTAGCAATATCAACTTCTTCTGAGCAATGGGAGGGATAGCATTTAATGAAAACTAAAATTATGAAATTAAATTCTCGAGTCAGGAGAAGTGGGCTCAGAGTCAGGAGTGGTATGAACAAGGTTAAGGTTTACACAACACAAAACACAAGGCCTGAATCATAATGTTGACAGATGATGCATGGGTAGGTAAATGGGGCATGCATGGGCTATTGCTCAGGTAATAACAGATCATGTAGTGAATTGATGTCGCTTTCACCGCATCCTCTCCAGTAAGTTTGTGATCCATTTATAGTGTAAAATGAAGTCAAACATCAATAAAAATCACAAAGCCTAGGGGATGTGAGTTAGAGGCTCAATGAATGGATGGGAAAGGGGATTTGGAGAAAGGTGTGACAATGATAAACACATACACAAAGAGTATGGGGTATTGTATGGGGACGAAATGAATTTCATTTGCCCTGGAACATCTGCAGCTCCTGAACTTCAGGACTTGTTTGTGTGCTGGGAATGGTGAGAAAGGGAAAGTTTCTTTACAGACTAGGTGGTCTCACACAGTATATAGTGTCATGCTTCATCATCTGAAAATCTAGCCCCGTCCAGGTAGGATAATACCACCTGGCCGGACTCAACCTCATTGTTAAAAGAACTTGGAGGGAGTCAATTGACAGTCTGGAGGGATTTTGTCTACGTGCACCAGTGAGCGTCACCCTTTGATGGAAGTGTGACCACAAGGGGACACTCCCCCTCTCCTAGACCAGGGGCCAATTGCCCCTCAATCATAGGGCCCCCTGTGTTAAACTACTCACAGGTAGGCCCATTTTTATAATAGCACCTATGCCACCTCCTACTGAGGTAGTATATATTTTTTCTGCTTAGGACAGTTTTCTGAGTTGCAGGAACTTAGGGATCCTTAGGCCCTGACGAATGCCCCTAGACCTTCTTTGGCTTGAATTGGTGGGCAGAAACATGTTGGCCAGTAAGTAGTAGGTGGCCCTCCGAATCATCATTCTCTGGAAGCGTCCCATTTGCTTATAATCTCACCAGCAATCACCACTAATAAAGGTATAACGCATGTAGGTGATTGATTAGGTGTTTTTAATTTTCTGTAGCACAACTGGATCCAATTATTATCAAGATAAATTCCATCTCTGCACTCCATCCAAGTTCATTTAACAAGGCTGAGTCCGTCCAGGTGGTATTATCCTACGAGGATGGGCTAGGTGGTCATATGATGAAGCATGACACTATATAGTGTGTGAGACCACCTCGTCCGGAAGGAAACATTCCCTTTCTCACCATTCCCAGCACATGAACAAGTCCTGAAGTTCGGGAACTGTAGACATTGTAGGGCAAATTACATTTATTTAATACCCATACAATACCCCATACTCTTTGTGTATGTGTTCATGCTTTTGATGAAAAAGTATGGGATCCCCTTTCCCCTCCTCTCTCTATGTGATTAAGACAAGGATAAACACTACACACAAAAAAAACTATATTCATGGGGGCACTGAGCAGCACACCATCATCAATCTGTTGTGAAAGGAAATGAAGGAATAAGTATAACACAGTTCAGTTAAATGAATTGCAAACAGTACTTTAGTCCCACGGAGTCCCAAGATAGTACATCCCTAAATGTTTTGTCTTCTAGGTTTGAAAATACAGATTATGGTGGATTGGTGTTAACCCACCCAGTGCTCAAAATTAAGATTGTTTAAAGGAAACTATACTGTAAAAGTGTGTATTCAAAATGAAATGTGCATATTTTCAGAACTCATAAGCTGATGCTTGGAAGAAAAAGGCAGATTTTTCATATATATATTAAGCTGATGTTTTAGGAATAAATCAAGTGGCATTGGGAGAGACCAAATACTAGTATCATTGCTTTAGCTTTTATGTTTTACATTACAAGAGGTAACTTTGTCTGGTGAATTGATGTGCTCACTGCTCGTAATCCTGCATGCTGGGGCCACTAATGTAATTGTGTTTGATGTGATCACTATTGCAACAATATCATTAGTAGCTAGCAATTGTTTTCATTGACCATAAGTTGCTCTTACTACAGAAAAGGGTGGAGGCTCCTGAGCTATACTATTGACTCATTTTTAAACTGTAACATCTCATATTGAATAAACCTTATAACTTAAAAAATATTTGTTGGTTTCACTATCAGACCTCCTAAAAATTACTTTGAAGGACACCTATGGAATTGTCAGAATGCTGATTCTAAATAGCCTATATCTGTACATCTTGCTGGAACTGAAAATCATTACCTAAAGTTTGCCACCATTCCTTATTGGTGATGATAGGAGTGGCACCAAGGAACAAAGGCTATGTGTGAAGGTGTGTTTATGAATACACACATTGGGAACAGATAAGCATATCTTTAAAAATTATGAAGAAATCCGTGTTTTCCTGAGATATGATTAGCAAAGAAGATACTGTTATCTTGTGATAGACTACCATTGTACAGTGCACTGACTTTTAAAAAGAAAAGTTACATTAACTTTGACCAATTGCAGTTACAATGGCCAACAATGTTTAAGTTGTTATAAATCTGAACATAAATCTATGCCACTACTTCTTGCTAATAAACACTCAGAGCTGATCACTTTACTTATCATTTTACCTAATACTGGCTATATTACATCCAGAACCATTTAATATAATGGTCAACACTAGCACAATTCACTTTAAAGTAAGGATCAGACTTCAATCTGACTGGTTTGTTTGTCCGTAACTATCTAGAATCAATCAGAAAATGAGAGTGGTCCAAATGTGGTTAGTACTAGGATCCTGCTTTCTCATCAATCAGGGCTTACATTTCAGATGTAGCCCATCTCTAGGCCTTCAACTTTATTGACTGATTACTTTGCGCTTTTAATTGTCTCAATGTGAGGTTATTTACTGCCAGTATTTCTTTAATGCAGCTTAGGACCAGTGCCGGAACAATTTACTTTGAAGCATCAAACTTGAATCCCACAAAATTGTCCGTATGTGACCTTAACTGACTTCAATTAGGCTAGAAAATGGAAGTGGAACAATTGTAGTAAGTATAGTCTTTCATACTTATCAATCAGGATTTGAAACCCAATTGAGATCAAGATCCAACCCTGTCTACTTTTTATAGTAAATTCAATAAATGCAATTGATTTGCTAAAAAAAGATCCCTTGCATGTAATTTACCAATAATAGTTTCAATAATGGCATCATAAGAGTAAAAATTCATAAGTTGATAACATTTTGCTTTCTGCATGGCACTGCATTGCCACATCTGCCACATGGAGTTTTAAACATTACATGCCTTGAATATACCTTTGATAAATATCACTTGAACATATTTTGAATAATACAATTGCTACAGTGAATTATTTCAAATTGTGAGACACCTAAAGAGTGGATTATGCATTACGGCTAATGTTTGAAAATTAGAACACCAGATAGAAAAATAATGTGCCCATGTGATTTCAAAAAAGATGACAGAGGTGGACTGTAGAGTGTTAAAATTCCACCCTATTGTGGTGCTCACAGAAGATGACCAACACACAAAAGGCAGTCATTTTGTATGTTAAAATGTTTGGATGGTTACACCTCTTTTCTTCTGTTTGAACAATCATACATAATACCACTACATACATCAAGTGATAATATGATTTTTTCTAAAGACATCTTATCTCAAATATTATTAATTAGTTACTATTGAATGTATTCTGCTATTCCATTCAGTGCTCCAATTCTAACTCGATTTAAATCATACTTAAAAGAACGCTATCTGATTTGGGAGACATATGTGGCTCTGATAACATGGTAAATAGTCACACTTCCAGTCTTCAACTAAATGTTATAAATAGCTATGACTTTAGTTCCACTGAAAAACATAACCTCCGTTACCTTATAATTTGTTCACTTAACATGGACACTTCATAAGTTTTACTACTAATGGACATGCTTAACAATTGATTTTAGAAGTAACAATAATCTTATGGTAACGAAGCACACTATTTTGGATCAATGATTTCACCACAGTTCTATCAGGTCACTGTTACAAACATTCATTTTTTTCCCTGTAGGTTGAAACAATGATATTTATGCTGATGAATAATGCCTTAATTGTACTGATTTATGTCTCTGTGAGTTTACGTGTATAAACATAACATGTTGAATCTGCACCAAAAAAGTCAATATAGAAATCTAAACCCTTCCCTGTGGTTCCAATCTGTAATGAATTATAAATCATAATTTGATATGCTATGATTGTTTAACCACGACCTTGAAATGAATAATGACTAAACACTAACAATTGATTTTCTTCATTTATTGTTTCTCACTTATGTGTCTTTAGCTTTGTCAAAGTAGAAATGTCTTCACGTCAAAAGCCTGTATTTCACTCAAATTTTCTGTGTATGACTAAGGGCCTCATTGCGAGTGTGGCAATCTGAGGAATGTCACACTTGTGTTGATGGTCAGGCCGCCGATCTCCGGCCGGTCCGACTGCCCAATTACAACCATGGGAGGTGGACCTGCCATTGTTCCCGATGGGCTGATGGCAGTTTTGGTTGTAGGCAGCCAGGGCGGCACTGAACTCAGCGCTCCCTGGCAGATCACAACTTTGTTCTCCACCCGCCTTTTCATGGTAGTTTCCCCACCATGAAAAGGCTGGTGGAGAACAAGTGCAGAGGGCCCCCTGCACAGCTCATGCAGGGCCCTGCACTGCCCTTGCCCCAGCCCGCAACATTGGAATGAGCACTTTCTGCTTTGCTTTCCAATGGCGCTGTTCAGTCCCCTCTGTGCTACGAGATAGCACTCAGCTCCTTTAATTGTGCTGAGTGCTATCTTGTAGCACTGTTCCTCCTTTTATGACTAGTGGGAATGCTGTATTGCAATATTTCCGCCAGTCAGACCAAAAGGAGCATTGCAAGAGGGCGGGAGGGAGACCACCACCATGGCGGTGGCGTCCTCCTCGCAAGTTTGGTAGTCCCTTGTTCAGACAGCAAAACCCGTAATGAGGCAGTACATTTTTCCCTGAAGAAGTGACTATGTAGTGGCAGAGACACTAAATGCACATTATCAATTCTTTAGATTTTTAGGTTTGGCAAACATTTTCTTTACTTAGCTTTGATTTGTTAAATTGGATGGGCGTTATAATTTAAGCTTTGATTATTGCTTCAAGTACACGTTGAATTAAAGGTAATTATGGACAAATTAGGGCCTCACCCAGTCTTTTATGTTTCTCATTAGGCAGTGCTAGGGTTGGAACACTGCTAATATCTAAGCCATCCTTTATTCCTGGTTTCCTTTGCGTTTTTTCCTCCGATGTTTGTGTTTCTGTACTCCTGGCTATACTTCTGGGAATCAGGAGTACTGCAAGAGAATGCAACAACACAAAATATTAGCACTCCTGCCCACAAAGAAACGTGCAGCAATAAACCTTAAAAAATATTTTTAAATGATGTAGTGCTACTGTTTTACCAATAGAACACTAAACAATCGCGTAAATGTCCAATTTCTCTGAAGTTGCATGTATGTAAAATCAGTTTTACTTAACACATGCATATTTTACTCACGGCCGGTGTAGTGTTGTTACCAGTGACGTGAACTGGTGCGCGGTTACTACCACTGGGAGCAGGCCAGAGAGGGGTTTTCGTCCTCCTGGCTTATTCCCCCGTCACTTTATGAGTAATGGGTCTTACGCCGAAGTGATGTGAGTGGGGATATAAAAATAAAAAAGCCGCGAGCAGGAAAAAAGAAAGAAAAGTGCAGGGTGAGATCCTGCTCGCATCCATCAAACATAATGGAGAGTTGGAGTGTTTTTTTGCTGTGCGGCATGGTGTGTGATACGCTTCAAGGAGTCATACCTCTGACGCCACATTGGCCATAAGGACTCCTGGACCCGCCTGCCTCCGTGCTGCCCCGGACGTCGTTTACCCGCCCCGGGTCGTGTGCTGTCTGCCGTTCCTCTACTCGGCAACAGCTGACGTGGTGTGACCTTTCCTTCACTGCCCTGAGGGCAGTTTCTGCGGTAAGCGCCCAGATGCTCCCTCTGCCTCCGCTTCTACCATGGTTCTCTTGGGGATATCCAGAGCATGGCCACGTCCCTGCTGCCAGTGAGGGAACCCACTGTGTTTGCTGGCCTGCTGCCCCTCCAGCTCTAGCACCACCACAGACCAGACAACAGGCTGCAGGCGCTACCCCAGCTGACAACTTCAATACAGCACCTGTCTCACGAGGTCCGGCTCCCATACCTGCACCAGTACTGTTACAGGCCCCTACAAATTAAGCCCTCAAGGAAGTGCACGTTGGACTTAAATATCGACCCACCGGTTGTGGCCCCTGCACGCCAGTCTAATGCCTGTCACGTGGGCCACCAGCCACTCCTCCTAGACCCCACATCAAGCGCCCACACTCTACAACATGCCATTGAGCCATTCATCATAGAAGGGGCACTTCCCGCCCAGGCTTCCAGGTGGAAAGACTGGGTAGAGAGAGTATGCCTCTTCTTTGAAGCAACTAAAGTAGACAACACCCAAAAAAGAGCAATGCTACTCCATCTTGGTGGGAAAGACATTCACAGAATTTCGAAAACCATTGAAGAAGCTGCCCCAAAGACCCACCTCACACTAATAAACGCACTAAACGCACACTTTGAGCCGATGCTCAACACAGACTACAAGGGTTTCATATTTTGCCAGGCCCGTCAACTGGCAGATGGATCAATAGACTCATTCCACATGGGTCTAAAGGAACTAGCCAGCACCTGCCAATTCACGAATGAACTAGAGGAAATCAGAGGGCAAATAATACAAGGGTGCGTGTCCACAAAGCTAAGAGAACGTATTCTGGAGGAGTCAGGACGATCGCTAGCTGACATACTCACGTTGAGGATAACAAAAGAACTCTCCAAGACTAGAACATCACATATGGAAGCCGCGCTACAAGGCCATGTGAAAGAGGAACCAGTGAATACAATTGCGATGATGCACAACAAGCCGAGACCCAAACAGTGCTGCGCACCAAACAAGACATGTGGCTACAGCGGAGGACCCTCTCACCGCCCCTCAGACTGTCCGGCCAGAGGGAAAACATGTGCAGGGTGCGGGAAACTCAATCATTTTCTGAATGTGTGCAGGTCACTGAAAGGAAAGACCACGAACCCTACTACTAACACTATCTTTCATCCGCAAAATCAAACCAGTGACATGGATGATGATGATGACAATGAAGAGCACGCTGTTCGTCCCATTTTCACAATAGGTTCAGCATCTGGCACGACACGACAACTACCCAGATGCAGCAGATGCAGCATGCAAGTTGCTGGACATGGGCGCCTTGATTAATGTCATGTCGTCTGACACATATGAGGAGATGAATCCACCCCCAAGTCTGACCCCAACAACCATCAGAGTATTTGCTTATGGACAGTCCTCCCCATTTGTCATGAGGGGAAAATCCAAAACCATATTGGCCTATGGACCCCACTCAATCGAACGACAAGTGTATGTGGCAAGAGATGGCCACAGCATGCTGCTAGGATGCGGGCAGCCAAAGCTCTAGGCATAGTGTCCTTTACTTTTGGAGTGTACGAAGAGTCCATTGATGACATGCTGAAAGACTTCCCCAGCATTTTCAAAGGCATTGGCTATTTGAAAAGCAAGGAGATCAAGCTCCATATAGACAAAACTATCCAACTAGTAGCCCTTCGCCATCGCTGCATCGCTTTTCACCGACGACCACTAGTTGAAAAAGAACTAGACAAACTTGAGGCAGCCTGCATAATTGAAAGAGTCACTGTTCCAACACCATGGGTATCCCCGATCATAGAGGCCAGGAACCCCAAGCAGCCAGAGGAGGTGAGGATCTGTGTCGACATGAGGCTACCCAATGTAGCCATCAAGAGAGAACGACACGTCACCCCGACCGTAGATGATCTGATTGCCGAAATCAGTGGAGCCTGGACACCATCAACTAGTTCTCGCCAAAGAGTCATGCTACATAACAATGTTTTTGACACATATGAGGCTCCGTAGCTATCGCCGGCTCAATTTTGGAATCTCTAGTGCTGCGGAAGTATTCCAAAACACCATCCACAAACTGCTGGCTGGTCTCCCCGGAGTTCTCAATGTCAGCGACGACATCCTCGTGCACGCTCGCACCCTGCCCGAACACCATGATCGCCTAAAGAAGGAGCTACAGAGAATCCAGGACTCAGGTTTGACGCTCCATCGCAACAAATGTAAGTTCCTCAAGAGAAAGCTGCAATTTTTTGGCTATGTTTTCTCATCCGAAGGCGTTGCTCCAGATCCGGCCAAGGTCCAAGACATCAAAGATGCACCTCCCTTGGCAACAGTAATGGAAATTTGCAGCTTTCTAGGCTTGGTAACTACTGTGGTCGTTTTATAAAAGGACTCACCCTTCTAACACAACCACTATGAGACCTCACCAAATCAGCAACACCATGGGAGTGGGAACCCGTCCAAGATGCAGCGTTTCAAAACACCAAAGGCGCACTGTCTGCAAACACCATCTTAAGGTACTTCGACCCGTCCAGTGACACCTCCATAGCCATAGATGCAGGTTCAAAGGGACTAGGCGCGGTACTGCCACAAAAGGAAAACCAAGAGGACTGGTTCCCAGTGGCCTACGCAAGTCGGTCCCTCACCCCAATGGAGCAGAGGTACTCGCAAATAGAAAAGGAAGCCATTGCAATACACTGGGGATGTAGGCACTTCCACTTGTATGTGTATGGATATCCATTTACAGTGCTGACAGACCATAAATCGTTACTCCCCCTTTTCCATGGGACGGCCTCCAACCCACCTCCTCGAATTGAGAAATGGTTGCTCCAACTCCAGGAGTACAACTGTCGAATAGAATATTGGCCAGGATCTAACAATCCCGCAGACTACCTCTTGCACCACCCCCAATCAGCCACTGAAGAAGAAGAGAGGGAGGTGCTGGAAGCAGACGAGTACGTTAGGGATGTGGCTGAACGATTTTGCCCTCGACATATATAGACTAAAGAGCTCTGTCAAGCTACAGAACAAGGCAAGTGTCTCCAGAAAGCACTTGCAGCTGTCCAGAGTGGACAGTGACATGTTATAAAACAACAGTGGCCCCTTCTGACGATGCAATCCTGGCGCATCATGGAGAGCCTACACAATGTTCGAGAAGAACTTACCGCTGGCCCGGATGGATGCCTACTCCGTGGACACTGTCTTGTTGTCCCTGCCTGCCTAGTAGATCAGACTGTTCAGTTAGCCCATGCAGGTCACCAAGGCATGGTGAAGACAAAAAACAGACTGTGGGCTAAAGTGTGGTTTCCCGTGATGGTTGAGAAAGTGGAGACCATGATCAGGTCATGTGAGTGGTGTCAAGCAGCAGGGAGTCCCAATCCTCCATCCCCCATCACCACCAAACGAGGACCAAGTCGACCGTGGGAGGTAGTGAGTATGGATTTTGGCAGTTTTCCAGATGGCTGACACATTCTAGTCTCAATAGATGACTACTCAAAATATCCTGAGGTGGAGATCCTCCAATCTTTGACAGCCACCAAAGTATTCCCCAAAATAGAAATGATTCTAGCCACCCATGGCCTCATTAAGGAAGTGCGGACAGACAATGGGCCACCGTTCCAAGGTCGAGAAGTAGCAGCATACCTAACATCTATGGGAATCGTCCACAAGAAGATAACACCGTGTTGGCCACAAGCCAACGGCGAAGTGGAAAGGTTCATGAGAACCCTCAACAAAGTTGTCCGGATTGCCTGCGCGTCTCATCAATCAACCGAAATGGCTATCTACTCATTCCTACAAAACTATCGTCTGACACCCCATGCCACAACAAAATGAGCTCCTACTCATTTGTCGATGGGGAAAGTAGTGCAAGACTCTATCCCACACCACCCAAACTGGGCACCTAAGTGTATCAATGATGAGCAAACCTATGGAAGACGGAAGACCACAAATGATCGAGCGAGGTGTCACAGGGGTGCCAAAGTATCAGATCTCCGAGTAGGAGACAAGGTGCTTGTGAAGGACCACAACCCGGGCAGCAAGTTCAGGCTGCCATTCGACCCTCAACCTTGGCTGATTGTGAGACGCCAAGGCACCCTAATGGTGGTTCGCAGAGGATCTGAGCAGCTCACCTGGAATGTGTCTGTGTTCAAACAATTTCTTTCCTCAGCTACATCCTCTGAGCCACATCAAACAATTGTCTAGCCAGAGGACCGAATTCCTGATCCCTCCACTGATGACAGTGTCCCCGACATGACTGAGGGTGTTAGGGGCCAAGTACTTACTCCTCTGCTACCCCCGCTAGGTCTCGGACTGCTTGACTCCTGAGCTCGAGTCATTAGAGCCCAGGATCCCAGATCGCTCCGTTCGCACGAGGTATGGTCTAAGGCGCAGCCCTCTGCCGTCCTGTCAAGCTCCAAGACTATATATCTTGATCCGTGGCAGGTCACCATCGCGCGAGGACCTGAACCTGAATGTGACCGAACTGAAAGTATCAGAAGTTATGTTGTTGTTGTTGTTTAATCTTTTGGAGGAATGTAGTGTCGTGACCAGTGACGTGAACTGGTGCGTGGTCACTACCATTGGGAGCATGCCAGAGAGGGGTTTTCGCCCTCTTGGCTTATTCTCCCCGTCACGTCACGTGTAATGGGTCTTACCCCTAGGTGACGTGAGTGGGGATATAAAAATAAAAAAGGCGCGAGCAGGAAAAAAGAAAAGAAAAGTGCAGCGTGAGATCCTGCTCGCAGCCATCAAACATAATAGTGAGTCAGAGTGTTTTTTGCCGCGCGTGATACGCTTCAAGGAGTCATACCTCTGACTCCACAGGCCTGAGGCTGTGTTACTCCCAATGTGTGATTGTGAAAAAATATTGCTGTATGACCCTCAGTTTAGAACTGTGCAGCCTCGTTTATGTAATTTAAATGCCTAATCACTCGTTTCCTCTCTGTTGTAATTAGTGAAAATACAAATATTCAATTTTTTTATTAGCACAAATTTTACGTAGTTGTTCTTAACTGAGAATTTTGCAGCAAGGCAGTGTGACTTTTTTTTACATATTTCCAATTAGGAACAACTTCATAAAATGTGCACTGATGGAAAATGTTATCTGCGTCTTCTCGCTGATCACATCAGTGGACTTGTGACCAAACTGGTTATTTGGTGCATGAATCACAGAAATCCTGCTGTACCTTTGTTTATAAGGACCCGTAAAAGAATTGTTGAACTGGCAAACCTTGTTCATGGAAAGGTTTGCAGGGTAAAGAAGTAGGGGTGTACGAATTTTGCATAATTAGCTTTTGCAGAAATGTGCTAAATTTTGCAAACAGTATGCAAATGACATGAAATGCAAAACTGGCAGTTAACACTACAGTTTAGCTTGAAAGGCATCCCCATGTCCATGTTGTAGGAGAAGATGCGATCCGTATTTTTTTTTTTTAATGGAAATTTGCCACGTGCATAATGGTTTGAGTTTTATCCTTGTAAAAATGTGGGTAACTACGGCACTTGGTTTAATTGCATACTTTCACAAAATTCCCCGGGATTAAACCGTGTAACAGAAATTTCTCTCGGACCTTACAAAACATTTGCCCACAGTGCATAATACGGCCCCAGAATATACCTTCTCATGTAGTGCTTTCCATTGACAAGAAAACAACCATAAACAGCCCATCATAATGGTGCTGCCTTATACACGAACAAAAGTGTAGTTTTAGAGCAAACAAACTGATAGTTTTCTGTGTAACCTTTCAGTGAACGTTCTGCGCTCAGAGAGCTCCGCTATGGAAAGACAGATTCATAAGGAGCAAATTAATAGATAAACCTACATTTATCATGCTCCAGGGCATACTGCCGTGCAGAAGATCAAGTAATTCCAATCAGGCCATTTTTCCAATTTACTGAATTGATATTTTCCCGTAAAACGATATTGATCAAAATGGAATCTACTTTGGAATTGTAGTAAACTAAACACTTTTCTTTCAGGAAATGTCTCCTGGATGAATTAACTTTGACTGCATTCATAATTTCTGAAAGGAACACTGCGAAAGCTGTCATAGAATATATGCTGCACATTCTTGAAGTATTTAGCCCAAAATTAGGCTTTACGAGTCATTGTGTAACATGATCATACTAAACTGAGGCCACCATTGTCAGAAATTGTCAAATATGTCATTACTGATTAGGGATATCTGGCTTAATTTGTGCATCCATCAAACCAGAAGTACATTGTCATCTTTTGTTCTGTCAATGCTTTTATGAATGTTTGGCAAACGTTTTTTTTTCCTTAACACTTCATTCCAAGATAATCTATTGGGAGAAATATGTCTGCACTTTTCCATCATTTTTCACATAGATGTTAGCGATATTTTGAGAGAATCATACTTTATTACTATACCAAGCTGCCACTTGGAAATTACTAATGGAAGAGAAGAAACAAGCTTAATGGTACTATAAACAAGCTTCCACAACACCCAAATAAAGCTATCAATCGGACGAGACAATCAAAAGGCTATTTGTGGTTTCTACATCGCTTTGGCAGCCCAGCCGAGCTCATGCTTTACACATGCTTAACACCGCTAGAGGTGATAAAGGAATTACAAATCAAGCATAATCTATCTATCTATATCTGTACTTTTTGTTTTTATGTCACATTTGCTGTGCATTCAAGCATAGAGGCCATATGTCAGGCTATATTTTCTGACAAATCTGTGCTTATTCCTTGAAAATTAAATTGTTTTTTACTTTTCTTTCTCTGGAAAGTTAGTGGATTTTGTGCCGAACTATCTGACAATCTTGTTAGAGTGCAGGGAGTGTGAAAGGAAAGGTTGTAGGGTATAATTTTTTTCTAACACGCTTCAACATTTGAATGCCTGCAAATGAACTGTGCAAATATAATAAATCAGTAGTGAGGAGAGCACACACAAAGTACATTTTTCTGCAATTCTGAAGTGGATGAAAACAAAGATTTTAATGGGATCAAAAGTTATCAAGACACTGTTATTTGGTGATGCACAAATGATAACTATTTGCTGAAGCTAGATTTTCAACCATTATTTGTGTGCTATATACTTTTATGAGTTAAACTACATCTATAACTACACATTTTGTGGCAATTTCAATGGACAATGTGCTGTCTGTAAATAACAGTGTTCTACCACACAATGTTTTAGCAATATATTTGCAAAAATGTTCTCCGATGTTCACCACTGACTACACATCACACTCTTACCACTCTCCTGTTGAATGGGCATGGCTATTTTCTATACTTTTTCTTTGGGTCATGCTTGAATGTTTACAATCCCTATGACTTTAGGGTTGTAGCATTGATGGCACAACTGAACATTGCTCCAGCACTACTGACTATGGGATCCTAAAATAATAGGTGCACCAACGAGTCCGGAGTGCTAGACATACCATGAATGCATTAGATTTGCAGGTGGAGGTTCGGTTAGGCTTGGACTGACTAGGTGACAGCACTGTTGTAGTGATTAACAAGTAGATGCTGCTCTTAGGGTCTACATTAGGATACCAGGCCATCCACTCAGAGTAGCAGATTGCTCACCATTGGTTCTCTCACAAATGGATTTCTGAAGCATACAAAAAGTAGCAAGTCACATGAAGTTTGCAAAGGAAGTATAAAGAAATCATATTGTGCAATGGATGCTCACAGTGGATCACATTTGACATTAACAAAATACTCCAAGTTGGAGAACATGCAACCAGAGGATGATGCAAGATGTAAAATAATTGGATCAACAAAGTTGTAGTTTTCAATCAGTCTTTTCAGGAGCTAAATGATTTGAGTGTGACCACTGGGGATCGTATTCAAGGAAGTCAAACTGTTTCTGACTTAGCGAAGTGCTATTGGTAATACATACTTGTGATTCTTGTAATATTTTCAAGCTGAGATGTCTGTAAGAATATGCCATCAAATGACAGATTTGTGCATAGTATTCATCCACTAAACACACCTGGGGCTAACTTTCTTCTTTTGTTGTGTTTCAGGCACAGTGCCTTCGGGTGAAAATTCAGGGATTCTTGAATTGTATCTTCTCTTCTCTCACTAGACCATCTTTGTTTGAGCTAGCAAATTATTTGTCTCTCATGACAAGAGTGACTGTAGCATCACAAGTCACAGGCACCAATCACTTTGCATCCAGCAGCAGGACTCCACCAAAAAGACAGCAGTATTAAACTGGCCATTGTTCTGGCAAAGAGTCCAGGAACAGGCTCTTGTATGTTGGAAGGTAGTCTGTTTGGACAGTGTCACAAGTAGAAAACTCTTCGGTTGGTGGAGTTCAATTATTACTATGCTAACACTCATTTTATATATAGAACAACTTTATTTCAGAGGTTTTTGTCACCCTGGAAATAAGCAGGCAATTTGGAATTCACACGTGATATAAGGAGTACTTACCGGAAGCTGGGATAATCATAGCTTCCCAGGAGAAATTCTGGATAGATTCAGTGCAAAACTAAAATTGTGCTTTGGAATTTGATTGTTCTTTTTTATCGACAGAGTAAAGATTTATACTGTTGGCTTGCTGACATGCAGAAGACAAACAATTTCAATCAGGCCATTTTCCAATATACCAAACAAATTTCCCACCTTGCATCAATATGTATCAAAATGCTATCAAGTTTGGAAATGGAAATGGATCCGATCTTGACACCACCACTGGTTTTAAGAATGTTGCCTCCCCAGTTTTTCCACGATTACAGATTTCCTTTTGCCCTTGAGAGGAGTAAATCATTCACCATTTCAAGGATGGGAACGTGCCTTGCAACCATTTGTGAATACTCCCAAACTCTCAGGATTGAAGGCATTCACATGTTTTTTGAGTAAAACGTTTCCTGGATCATACACTCTCTACCCATGTAAGTTGATTTTTAGACACATAAATTGACATCATCTAGGTGTAGTTGCCATGACTGCTGAGTTGTGATTATTGTGTTATGGATTCAGCACTTGGCACTGTGATAGAGGAGGAAGAGTAAGACATAGACACATTTTTATGGTTAGACCTCAATATGAGCTCTGCAGATCCCTTGATAGTTTTTTTTCTTTTAAGCTCTTCATCCGGTTTTCTACTATGGTTGTGGCAGGGGGTCATCCACTCTGAGTTCTTATGGATCTGGGATGGGTAATAGGTGTAGAGAAAGATTGAGGGGAATCAGATATGTGCCTGGATAGACTGCGGTACAGCCCTCTAATTTATGATTGCCATTATGAGACTTCAAGTATTGAGATAGGCCAAAATGTGCCTCATTATATTCATCTTTTTTAACATTGACATTAAAGTATGATTGTCTTCAAAATATGTGATGATTTGTGGCCTGCAGTGTGAAATACATCAGAGTCCTCTGGTAACCAGGAATGTGTAAAAGGTCTCTTCATCTTTTCAGGCATGTCTAATTAGTTTTGTATAAGCTGGTTTAAGATGCATCTGTGTCCTGCAGCTGCCAACAAGCGTACACTCAATCCCTCCTGAGACCATTTACCCTCCTTCCCAAAGATGTCAAAAGTGAGAGTGCTTGCACTCATTCATGTGTTCTTGTTGAAAATAAACTCCCAGTGAAATAGCAAGTGGGGGCCCTCCAACTGGCAAAGGAGCTAGTCCTTCAATTGGTTGATGCAATTATCAATTTGGCCTCACTATTTTTGATGACCTTTGAATGAATTAATTAATGAATGTGTGCTCAAATGTTGCACAAAAGTATCACATGAGAAAAACCCAGAAACCACCATGTTAGACCTGACAGCCTTAGGATGGTGTTCCTTCCAACCTTTTGCCTACCTACCCCCATTTTCTGACCTCGTTTTTGGTGGTTTTAGGACTTTGGTCACTTCACGCCCGCTAACTAGTGCTAAAGTGTGTGTGCTCTCTCCCCTAAATTATGGTAACACTGGCTTAACCCCAATTAGCTTGTTTAATTTACTTATAAGTCCTTAGTAGAGTTGAATACTTGTGGGCGGGCCTGTAGATTTAATGCTACTAGTGGGCTTTCAGCACTCATTGTGCCACCTACTCCAGTAGCCCCCTAACCATGGCTGAGGCCTGCCATTGCAGAGTCTGTGTGTGCAGTTTTGCTGCCATTTCGACTTGGCATTTAAAATCCTTTGCCAAGGCATAACCTCCCCTGTTATTACACATATGTCACCCCTAAGGTAGGCCCTAGGTAGTCCATAGGGCAAGGTGCTGTATAAGTATAAGGTAAGGCATGTACATTTACGTTTTTCATGTCCTGGTAGTGAAAAACTCACAAATTCATTTTTCACTGCTGTGAGGCCTACCCCTCATTTAAAAAGTGGACATTTATCTGCTCTTACAGTTCTGTGGGTCTGCAGTCTGTCTCTAATATATATCTGAGGTGGGTGACATCTGCTCTTTGTGCATTACCTCTAGAGAGTCACAAACACAGGAAGGCTAGGTGTGTCTGAGCACTCATCTTAATTCTGGTGGCTCTTCCTAGGCAGGAAGGGAGAGGAGGGCTGACACCTACACCTGAATAAGTAGTGCTTGTCTCCAGACAAAGGGCTGAAGTCACTCTCACATCAAAGGCACAACTGGGTATAAGTACTGGGTCTCTTTCCCCACCAAACTGGTATACTTCTCGACCTGGGAAGAGTCTGTCATGAAGAAGGACTGCTGTGCTGCTTAAAGGACTGATACTCAGTTAGATCCCTGGCTTGCTCAACACTTGCCTTGCTGAGCTGCCGTACTTTTAGATCCTGAAGCCTTTGACTTTTCAGGAACATTTAGGTTGCTTTCCCTAGTGGACTCTAATAGGATTGGGCAGATTCTTTTCAATCTGATGTACACACAGTACATCATGGCATCAATCCTGTATTTTTGTTTAGGATATATAAATACATTTGCAGAAGTCACTTCATTGCCCTAATTTACTAAAGACAGCAGTAAGAGACATTATTGATTTAGATTTCCAAACTGAGGGTTGTAGCAATAAAGGGCCCTAGATTTCTCATTAACTAGACCTGCTGGGATGGCAACCCATTGAGTTTGGCAAAATTCGGGAATCAAAGAGTCAAGAAGTAGTGAGGGTCAGAAAGGTTTTCTGACATCCTCCATCTGACCATTGATAGGCAGCAACTTACAGAGTAATGGTTTAAATGATTAAACACAATTGCTTGGCTAAGGGATGCAGGATGTTATTGAGATGTATGATAAAAATATCAGAGCCCGGTGGTGCCCTCTATATCACCATTCAAGGTACAGATTTAAGAGGCAAAAGAGAAAACACTGATAATGGAATTCAAGGAATGACTCAATCGAGTTTAGTACTATTCATAGAATTCACCAGTTAGGTAAGTACAAGAAGAGAAGTGAATGCTCTACAATGGTGAGTAATATAAACACATCCAAAAAAGTAAGCACACCAGTGCTGACATCATCTATCGCCATACTCAGTTCAACTAAGACAGAATGTAAAACCACTTCAGTATTCATCAGTGGGCAGCGTTAGCAGAGTATGCCAATGTCAACAAATTAGAAATAAACACATATATATAAAAAAAGAAATGTACATCAGGAGTCAACTTGGTCCTTCATTTAAGATAAAGCTGAGAGACGAAGTCCTAGAAGACGTCAGCAGTTACAAATATCTTGGAACTTACATGATAATAAACTAAGGGCCAGATGTACCAAAGGATTTTACCCATTCTGTGTCTATGGGAAAAAGCTTTCGTACATTTGGCCCTAACTTTCCAACCACACAAGCAGTACCTTGAGAAGAAAGGGAAAGCCTTAATCCACACCTTCTGCTCCCTTGCTTAGAAACTGAATGGCACTTCTTTCAAACCCTTACTGGCAATTATTGTGGCTAAACTCCTACCAACGATGGCTTACGCAAGTGCTGTCTTGTACAGTAAAGATGCATTGACCCTTGATAAATTGCAAACAAACACGTACAAGCAAGTCTTTTGTCTGCCACAAAATGCCTCACCAGCTCAAGTTAGTTTGGAATTGGGCCTATGCAGCAAACCACGGAGAGAAGGTATGCCACTATCAAAACATGGCATAAAAGTTGGTCAAATCAAAGCAGTCAGTTTTTAACACCTTGTGGCAGTCACTGTTTAAGGACCCTTGCTCTATCTACATAAAATATATTTGCTCTGCACTTGAGGACACAAAAACACTAGCTCTCTGGAACCTGAATCTACCCTACCTCACTCCGCTGTCTGTCACACAATCAATAAAGCTGCAAAAATCCACTCACTTATGAGTGACAAACATATACTGACTAGAGGAATGCATATCTGGATGGTAATTCAGTCATATAGTAACCTTAAGCCGGCAGCATGTTTAAATATGACATTTTCAGACCAGTTAAAGAGCAATCTGATGGCCTTCCGATTTGGTGTTATGCTGTCCTTGGCCAATCAACCATCATGGGAGCATACTGGCCCAAAGACATGCAGGTTATGCGGTTCCATAAAGGAAGATATTATCCATGTATTCTCTATATGTCCAGTTCTAAAGAATGTCCGTATTTTATTATTGACAAAAATGTCAACAAAAGGGACATAAGAACCTGTAGAAATGCCATAATAAAAGGCTTAAATCCCTCAGATACTCAGATTAATTTTAAATTGATGAAATATCTGATTTCAATTGAAAAAATATTTACTGAAGTTTCTAAGAATGGAAATAATCTCGCCTGAGGTCGTCGAAACAATTTTAAAGTTTACATTTTTATAGAGTGACTAGAACCATGGGTCCCAAAGCCCAATAATATCTGTTAGTGGACCAGGCATCTCAAACTACTTGGTTCTATATGCCATATACAAATTTCAAGTATTGTCACTGATGATTCCTGATTTTAACAACTAACTGTGTAGGAGGATCTGGGTAAAGTCACATTTATAACTTTATGCTATCACACAGCATAATATGGTATTATGTGTTTACATATGGTGAACAGTGTAACTTTGTGGTGGTTTTTATTAACCTATATCAATAAATTCTTCTTCTTCTGCTGGGCAAAATCAAGTTTGAAAATGAATCAGAATGCAATGTATTTCAGGACAGGGAAAGAGCAGCCCGATACTAGGAAAAGGCATTCCATTAATTTGACTAAGAAAGGTAATTGAGTTAATGGTTAGACTTTGCTTTTGTTATTTGCAACTAAGGATATCAGTAACAGAGTAGTAGCTGTAGATGTCAGAGCCAGGGACCATTTCCAGAGGACCCGGACCTATTGAGGTTGAATCTGTTAGATGACGCAACACATACTAGACAACACTCCGTGGGTAGCATATATGGGAAGAATCACATGTAGGCTAAGTTTAAAAACTTTTCTTCTAACACCAACTAACATTATAACAAGCAATGATTTGAGGAAAGTGGGTAGGTTTGATGTGGATACTTATCTGAAGAAACAATAACTCATGCCTAAAAGTAACTTAAGGCAACGAGTTATAGTTTCTTAACATAAGTATAACTAAAACTATACCAGCTGAATTCCTATGGTTTTGTAAGGGTCAAACATCAACCTAACTATAACTTCCCTGTAAACTTTGTTTTTTTCAGTGAATATACACTTAACATCTTGCCATTTTTTATAGTTTGGTCACGGTATTGTGGCCACTCTATATTCCAAACTAAATATGCTGGACTACATCCCTTGCATAGCTATCAGCGAAAGATCGCTGTTTAGTTTTAAACATCATCATTTAGATTGTGTTATACTGAGCTTAATAAAAAAAGTGTGTGGTAAACTGATTACCAAATATTTCCCCATTTGAGATGACTTAAATTTTTTCTCGTAAAACAGTTATGGCCCTATTTATGTGAAAGTGACAGAGTGCAATGCAGCAGGTCACCTTGCTGCGCTGCACTGCATCACAGGGAAAGGGCATAAGCGCATGGTATTAAAAAGAATTCTGCACAGTCCTGCCTTTTCCCGTTGTCACCATTTTGGCAGCATAGCAACAATGCAGGCACCCTTGAACCATGGGCACAGTAATGCAACACAGCGTTTTTTGCTGCTGTGCGTTACTCCAGATTTATGAAGCCATGCAAGGCCATCTTTAGGTGGATACTTGCGTAGCTTCATAAATCTGCCTTAGGGTTGTGTAAACTTTGAGGATGCGGGAAACAGACAGAAGCAATTTGTCAGTTTAGATACCCCCACTGGAGGCAGTGAGTCGATCCTTTCCACTCAGTAGCAAAGATATGTTAATTTTCTGCACACAACAGTGGCGATGCATAGGGTCCAAAATGCAGATGTTCTGAAGGTGATATGCTAAGGCCGATCAGCACTGGAGAGGCGATGCACCGACTCCAATCCACGAAAGTGGGGTCGTAGTGCTGGATCTGACTCACGCAACAGGAACGAAGCACCGGTTGGGATCCATGCAGCAACAGCAATGATTTGTCTTTGACTAGAGCAGTACTTTATACCCACTTCCATGGCAGGGCAAGACTCACAGGTGGTAGAGTCTAGGTGCTGTAGCAGGTGAGTTAGAAGTGTTTTGTGTCCATAAGATTTCCGAAAACAGGTGTTAAATCCAGCAAGCCCTTGAAGTCACTTTGGTTCGGGTTGGAGAGATGTAGGTCCAGTCCTTCTCATTTCCAGACAAGGAGGGCAGTACACAGCAGGTCAGCATAACAGAGCAGGAATCCAGCAGAGTAGCAGTCCAGTGGTGTGGCAGTCTTCGAAGGAGCACAGCAGTCCTTCTTTCTGGCAGGGTATCCACAGGTCCAAAAGTATACTAAAGTGGTAGGGTCAGAAGTCCTCTTCTTATAACCAGTGGTGCCTTTTAAGTGAGAGAGACTTTAAAGAGATGCATGTGAAGTGCACAGAGTCCCCACCCTTCTTGCCCTGGCTCCAGACTCACTACAGGAGGGTGTGTAGGGCACGGTTTATTCAGGTTTAAGTGTCAGCTCCTCCCTCCCATCCTGGTCAGGATGGACCATTAGAATGTGCATCATCCATCAGTCACACCTAATCTCCCTTTGTGTGTGGCTGTATGGAGGGAATGCAGAAAGCCCAGCTGCCACCCACCCTGGACATGTATTCAGAGACAGACAGAAGGCACAAAATGGCTAAAGTCAGAAAATGCCAACTTTCTAAAAGTGGCATTTTCAGAATTACAAATTAAAATCTGCCTTCACCATAATTTGTGATTTTGACTTGTGATTCCAGAGACACTAAACTTGGGGGTCCCATTTGTTCCCAATTGGGAATTACACTTATAAAATGCTAGAGGGCAATTCCAATGTTATCCTATGCAAGAGCTAGGACCTGCAGTAGTGAAAAATGAATTTAAAAGTTTGTCACTACTAGTACATGTAAAACCTAAAAATTAAGGTCCTACTTTTTGAATATACTGCACCCTGCCGTTGGACTGTCCAGGCTCTACCTTAGGGGTGTCATATGCATTAAAAAGGAAGTTTGGGGCCTATGAAGAGGGTTAACTTGCTTGGTCATTATGGCAGTATACAACTACACACATAGGCTCTGAAATTGCAGGCCTGAGACATGTTGGAAGTGCTACTGAAGTAGGTGGCACATTCAGTGCTGGAGGACCACTAGCATTTAATTTAACGGCCCTGGGCAAAAGATGTGCACCTTTCTGGGAACTTATAAGTAAATTAAATATGCCAATTGTGAATGAACCAAGTATTAAGCAGAGAGCACATGCACTTTAGGATTGTTTAGCAGTGGCAGTGGCAGTGTCCAGAGCCCTAAAGCTAGAAAAGACAAAGTCAGCAAAACAGGAAGTCGGAAGGCAAATCGTCAAGGAAAACCACACCAAGGATACCAGGTCTAACAACCATCTTCAAGGCCGTGCAAAATGTTTATTGAGCAAGCTTGTGTAGAACCCTTTTCAGAGTTTACCTGGAGTTCTCTATGTTACTCCATCATCTCTAGGTCCCCCTTGTCTTTGTCATAACCATCCTTAAAGAAGTGATTCCACAGAGCAAGGCAGAAAAAAGAATGAGAGGAATGCAAGAAGGAAATGCTAGTCCCATAAGGCTGCTTCCTCTATAAGCAATACTTACCCAGGGTTCCTCCTATTCTTTTTTCTGTCTTGCGTGAGGCCAGGGATGAGGAGAAAGTAGACACGCAGGCCTTGGTCCTTGGATGAGTGATGTGGTGTTCTGCCTTCCTTTCCAGCTGGGCGGAATCAGAAGGGAAACAGGTGCCTCTCCTGGTCTGCTGGGCTTATCGGGAGAGGAAGGTAATGTGGAATGCTGCTGGTGCGGGGGAGCCTGGCATCCCCTGTGTGTATTCTTTAAATGATGCTGGTGAGCCAAATTGGAGGTCCTTCTGGGGTCATTAGGTGGAGCATGTGCAATCTCCGGGGGTTTGTGCATGCGGGAGAGACTGACTGGCCTTCTCCTAGTTTCAGAAGGGAGTTTAGGGATGGTGGGTGCAGGTAGGTCCACACAGCTGTGTGCTCCTTTGCTTGAGTGTGTTTTACTGGTGAATTGTTTGTGGCAGTATCGGCAAGCATTCCATTAAAAGGAAGTATGTGTTCCCCTCTTCCTTGGCCACCTCTCCTTCCTCCCCTCCCTCAAAACTCCATGATGAGTGTTCAGAGGTTCAGTTAATTTGCCTCATTAGAGAAACCCTGCTAGAGTTGATCTCTGTGAAGAAAGTAAAGTAGGATTCTCACAGATCTTGTTTCCCTGTTTCCTCTGGGTGTCAGGAGGAAATTCAGGTGTCTAATGAGCAAAGGGGCAAGTACATTTGGAAGGACATAATGCCAGAACTGCTGGGTCATGTGAAAGATAATATGGGTTTCCAGGAGGAGGTGGTGTCTGAATCCTCAGCTTCTGAGTTATTGTTTCAGAGTGAATTAGAGATGGATTTTCCTGTGAATCCTTTTATGTTTGAGGTACTTAAGAGGTAATGGAAGGACCCGGATAAAATCATTGTGCCTTGTTTCATGGTAAAACTGTATCCTCTTAACGACATGCAGGTGAAATTGCCTGATTTCATTCCAATTGAATCTTTTGTTGTCAGACTGGTAGGCAGGACCTCCTTGACTGAGGATGCCCTTATCAAGGATATCACTAATAAAAAGGTTGACTGGCCTCAGAAATGTCTATTCTGGTTCACATTTGGCATTGAGAGGTGGGATCTATGGCTCTTATGTTTCCCAATCTTTGCTTTCGGACATTAAAACATTGTTCAGTGAAGTGAAGGAATCCTCTGATTGTTCCTCTCTGCTAGACCAAATTGATCCTCAACTTGAAGTATTTGTCCAGCATTGTATGTGATGTGGTTTGGGCCTCAGGTTTGACAGGTGGGGCTTGCATAGCTGCAAGGTGTAATTTGGTTTTGAGAGATTGGCGCACGGTTCACTGATGCAACACAAAAGTCCTTGCTGTTGAGGTTGCCTTTCCAGAGGTCTCAACTGTTTGGTTCAGGATTAGAGAAGATTCATAAGTTATTTAGGGAAAAGAAGCACAAACTTTCCATAAAGTAGTCAGTATCAGAAAAAGAAGAGGTACAAAAGCAATTTTCTTTTCACCATCCTTCTCGTCAACAACAGCAAAAACAACATACCCCTCAAAGAGGGTACAGATGAAAGCGAAGTCTACCACAAAGCTTCATTCCTGACTAGATGGACACTCCCTCGAAGTCTGTGGTTGGAATCAGAATACTCCATTTTCTAGAGGCACTGGAGGCATTTACTTCAGACAAGTGGGTTCTGCACTCCATCAAGGATAGCTAACGGATCAAGTTTGTGACTCCCGCATGGAACTCAGGGATGGAGTCTCTTCTGCAGAAGAATGCAACAGTGCAGGTGCCCCCTTCCAAGAGGGGAAACATTGTTTACAATGATGCATTTACTGTGAAATGTATTTACAATGATGCCATTACTATGAGCATACCTTTACTATGCATGCAATGGTAAAGGTATATGTGTGGTAACGTTTTTAAAGGTAAGCATACATTTTTTATTTTGTAAAGGCATGAATGGTAAAGGTGTATGCGTAGTAAAGGTTTTGCAGGTAAATATAGATAAGTATTAAGTGGTTTCATTGTTTTTATATAAAACACACACTTCTACATATTAACGGCTTAGTCCATCAAACGGGGCAGGTGCTAGCAAACAGATGTGGATCCCAATTATAAATAACAGATAAATCCTTCAGTGATGTAACACCAAAATAGAAAGCCACACTCAACGTGTCTTCATATTTTCAAAATGTTTGTATTCAGCTACGCGTTTCAACCCCAAGGGTCTTCATCATGGCCTAATTTGAAAAATTGTGCCCAATCCACCGTAAACATATATATATGCTGTCTCTAACAAACATAGAAAAAATACATATATTCTCTCTCACCACCTTTTTTAATCAACCACATACATAATTTGTGCAATACATATTTTGGTCCTAAGGAAAAAAAAATGACAACAAATTGCTAATATAGTAAAAAAAAAAAGAAAAAAAAGATATATATATATATCTATATATATATATATACATATCCCACAAGATATTGTTGGTCTTTTTATAATATCAACATGAATTCATTTTGAGATTTAAGCTTCTTTCCACAAATACAGGCCTAGTGGCCATTCCTTTTTTATATATCATGATTAATTCCATTGTCAATATCATATTTCACATGCCACTTTACTACTTAGTGTTATTTCATTTACAGATCACTACACACTTCCTTTTGTAAATATCGGACCTTAAATAATGCATCAACCATATAAAAAAGAGAGGAAACAGAAAAAAGACTAAGAAAAAGGAAAACACCCTAATTCCAAATAAAGTGAACCCTAGAATGCACAATTTCCACTTTTCACTCTATGTGATTCAGTGGAAGTGTTTAAGAAGTTCAGTCAGGGAAAAACTTCTTTTGATATAAAACTGGAAACTGCAAATGAATAAAACAAGAAAAGGGGAGAGAAAAAGGAGAACAAGAAGAAAAAGAAGAATAAAAAACACACAACCACAGTAGCATGAACAATAACAAAAATGAGGGCTACAAATAACTTAATGTTGTCACATCAGCCAACGTGTACAGAAAGTTCGTCATCCTCATTCAACCCTCCAGGTGATTTGCTACCAAGTAAGATGATAAATTCTTATTTCTTAACTCTCAATCTCCTTTCTCTATCTCTACCACGTATAGTCTTCTCAATCCTATCAATGCCAAAAAACATCAAAAGATCAGCATCTTGATTATGTACTTTAGCCCAATGTCAAGCAACAGGATAAGATACATCATTGTTTTAACTGTTCTGTAATGTTCCAGAACCCTCTTTTTCACAGGACCAATTGTGCTGCCTACATGGTGCAATCCACAAGGACACTGTAAAACAGAGATACAATAATCCGACCCGCAGGAGATAAATTTATTAATCTGTTTAGTCTTCCCCAAAGCTGTCTTATATATCTTCATGTTTTTACTTCTCTTATATGCCTAGCATCTCCCACATTTGTAGAAACCTTTCTGATCATTAAGCCATCCAGATTTTGTGCTTTTTACACTTAAATGGCTATGTACCAAAATGTCACGCAATGATCTTGGTTTACGACATCTGAACTGAGGAGAAGAGGCCAAAGTCTTCCCTATAAAAGGGTGTTGTTTGCAGTGTCTCGTCACCATCCTCTTAATGGCTGTACTCTCATAATTAACAGTTGTTATTTCTTCCTGATTTGCCACACTCTTTCTTCTTTTTGCCAAAAGAGTTTCCTTGGTGACTTTTGACGCTTTCTGACTTGCTGCCCTGAGGACTTTCCTAGAATAACCTCTTTCTCTGAATCTCCCAATCATTCCAATCATTCTCCCCTCTTCTTCTTCATAGGCCTGTTGCGTGCAGCAATTTCTCTTGGCCTTGAGTAAATCTCCGTAAGGAATGCTCCACTTCAAATTTGCAGGTTGAATGCGGATTTCTCTTTTGGTGTTACATCGCTGAAGGATTTATCTGTTTTATATATATATAAATATATATTTTTCAGGTTTTTTGGTGGGTACGAGTTTTAGGGTGGTAAGGGTGTTTTTAGGTTGTTTTCAGGTCGGTATGGGATTTGGGGTTGTATGGGAATTAGGGTGGTAAGGGTACTTTTAGGGTTTAGGTTGGGTATGGGTTTTGGGGTGGTAAGGGATTTTTTTTGTTTAGGGTGGGTATGGATTTTGGGGTGTTAAGGGCATTTCTAGGTTTTAGGATGGGTACAGGATTTGGGGTGGTAAGGGCATTTTTAAATTTTAGGGTGGGTATGAGTTATGGGGTGATAAGGGCATTTTTTGGTTTTACGGTGGGTATGAGTTATGGGGTGATAAGGGATTTTTTGGGTTTTAGGGTGGGTATGGGTTTTGGGGTGGTAAGAGCATTTTTTGATTTAGGGTGGGTATGGGTTTTGGGCTGGTAAGGGAATTATTGGGGTTCAGGATGAGTGAGGTTTGTGGGTGGCAATGTGAGTGCATATATATATATATATGAGTTATACTTACCATTTTATTTTCTACCACAGCTATGTCTTTACCAACCATGCGTTCACAATGAAATTTTTGTGATAAAGGCATTTTCCTGGCATTAATTGTAGTGATGGATGCGCTGTAATTACCATTTTAAAGCAATCGTGGTAATTGCATTCATTGTTCGTGATACAACCTTCTGGCAGTGTTCATTGGAGGGGTGGACAATGTGGTGGCAGATTCCCTCAGCAGGGTGCTTCGCGCTTCTGAATTGATGTCCCTTGAAATCACCTCATTAGTGATGAATCGGACCAAGACAACAGGACCAGTAGTGATGAAAATTATTAGTAAGTAATATGACATTATCTGACCAGACGTAGTTTTTTAATTTTGTATGGCACTGGTGTTTGCCTGCCATATTATGGCATTTACATTTGTAGGGGAGTAGAGTTGCAGTACTTGTCTACCCTTGCACACTTTTTCTGTTAGATTTTGAACTTTGATGATCCATTCTGTCCTATTATGTTGCAAACCGATGATCAAAATCTGAACTTTGTAATCAAAAATTTTGTGACAACAGATTTTTAGTGGACAACGTTTACGTGAATTGCACATAGTACTGATAGATTTTCCATAAACTATGTGTCCCCCTTGTTAATAAAAATACTAGACTTGGCACAGCACTCTTATTGATCATATGCTATAACTGTCGTAGTGCAATACTTTCAAGACATGCTAAGCAAAAAGTGACCCTCCACAGAGGTAGTGGGTGGGCAAGAACACAAAAAAACAACACACAAAGGAAAATGATTTATTTTCTTTGCAAGTTCCCAGAAAAATGAGAGAGAAGCCATAACATAAATTTTTTAAAATCACAAAATAATGGTGTGGAATGTGATTCCCATATTTTTTCAAAATCTGTATGCCATATTTCATCTACCTTTTGGCACCCTACATGTTTTCTCATCCTTCCCTTCTCAGATTCTTAGGCACACATTATGAGTCATAACCTACATTCCAAGGGTCAAGGTGGGAAACTGAAAAGTTGCGCAGATCATGTATGCTCAGGCAAAGGAAGCAAGCTACCTCTCATCTATCACTGGCTTAGATCTTAGAGATACCACTCTGGTTACAGAGACGATAAGGAACCATATGAGATGACATAGCATACTCATCTCTTATACTGAAACATTCACAAAGGTACAGGCTGAAAAACTGCAGTAGCAATGATAACTCATTTCTTGAAAAGACATATCAGTAGAAATGATGACATTATTCCACATCTGTAATTAAATAACAGCCACAGTGTTAGACCTGTGAGCCTTAGGGTGGTCTTCCCCCAAACATTTTGACTGATCGCCTCCATTTGTGCTGAATTAGTTTTTTGCTGGCCTTAGGACTCTGTGCACTTTTCCGCTGCTAACCAGTGCTAAAGTGCTTGTGCCCACTACCCTAAACATGGTTTGAATGGTACATACATAATTGGCAAACAATTTACTTGGCATTACTTGTAAGGCCCTTTTAGAGTGGTTTACTATATACCCAGGGCATGTAAATTAAATCTTACCAGTGGGCCTGCAGCACTTATAGTGCCACCTACTTACGTAACCGTTTAAGCATGTCCCAGCCTGCCATTGCAGCTTGAATGTAGTGTCACACTGCCATGTCGAGTTGGCAAGTAAAACCTCTTGCCAAGCCTTACATTTCACTTTTATTACATAAAAGCCAACCCTGGATAGCACATAGTGCAGGGTGTGATGTAATTAAAAGGTAGCACATGCGCCTTTCAGTTTTACATGTCCTGGAAGTGAAAAATTCCCAAATTAATTTTTTAACTATTGCGAGGCCTACCCCTTTCATAGGATAACATTGAGGATTCCTTACTACATAAAATACGCTCTATTTCCTGATTGAAAGGAGGTACATATTTCATGTTTAGTACCCATGGAATTGTGATGATAAATTCTCTTTAATTACAATTTTGAAAATGCCTCTTTTTAAATGTTGGCATTTTCCTGATCTTAGCTCCTTATGCCTGCATCCTGTCTCTGATCACTTGTCTAGGGTGGGTGACGGATGGGCTTTATGTATTCCCTCTAGACAGCCACACTGTCAGGCTCTCACCTGTAGTCTTTTCACATGAGTGAAATGAACCATGAGGAATGTTCCCAACTTTCCTGCAGAACAAAAAGTCCCAGCAAAAGTCAAAGCATAACTTGTCCCACAGGAAGAGGGGATGGAAGAAGATAGGTTATCATCATAGATATTGCTACTTCTAGGTCCTCTAGAATCCTTGCACTTTTACCTCCAAGAATTATAAAACAGAAACTGGTAAAGGTTAATACTGCTAGAGATATGTAAGTGACCGAGAAGGTATATGAATGTAATATAGGTACCTTGTATCCTTTTCTTGGTCTACCAGATAGTAGTAGCTTCTCAAGAAGGTAGTTGCTGTATCTATAACATAAGAAAATACTCTGTGTAATTCTTGATGTACCTGTATAACCTTATGAGGTAATTTTGTAATGTTTTAGCAGTTGAATACCTATACTGTTGAGTGTGCTGGGTTCTGAAATATTCTAAGGAGCTTGCTGATCTCCACCTGCATGACAAACATGAAAATACCCCCACACTTCTGTAGATGAAATGCACATGCCTGTGCATTCAATCAACATAAGCAATAACTTAAGCTGCTTAGAAATATTCAGGCTCCAAAAATGTGTGTTAAATTAATATCAGTGCTTTCAGTTCATAGAAAAATAAATTGCACAATAGATCTGTTTTAAGACTAACAAAACTACATGAATTATTAAACAAACATTCCCTTTGTGTTTTTCAGATTGTCATTTAATAACATTGTTCAATATCACAACAACGAGAATGTCACAATCAGATAAGTGTCAATAGAAACTTATTTTGCACATACAGGGGGTCATTCCAACCTCGGTGGGTGGCGGAGGCCGCCTGCCAAAGTTCCCCCGCCAGAAGACCGCACCGCGGTCAAAAGACCGCACCATGGTCAAAAGACCGCAGCGGTCATTCTGGCTTTCCCGCTGGGCCGGCGGGCGACCGCCAAAAGGCCGCCCGCCGGCCCAGCGGGAAAGCACCAGCAACGAGGATGCCGGCTCCGAATGGAGCCGGCGGAGTTGCTGGTGTGCGACGGGTGCAGTTGCACCCGTCGCGATTTTCAGTGTCTGCCAAGCAGACACTGAAAATCAATGTGGGGCCCTGTTAGGGGGCCCCTGCAGTGCCCATGGCAGTGGCATGGGCACTGCAGGGGCCCCCAGGGGCCCCACGACACCCGTTCCCGCCAGCCTGGTTCTGGCGGTGAAAACCGCCAGAACCAGGCTGGCGGGAAGGGGGTCGGAATCCCCATGGCGGCGCTGCCTGCAGCGCCGCCATGGAGGATTCACAGGGGCAGCGGGAAACCGCAGGGAAACCGCCGGCTTCCCTTTTCTGACCGCGGCTTTACCGCCGCGGTCAGAATAGCCCCAGAAGCACCGCCAGCCTGTTGGCGGTGCTTCCGCGGTCGTTGGCCCTGGCGGTCCATGACCGCCAGGTTCAGAATGACCCCCACAGTGTGTTACACCCAGAAGAACATTGCAGGCTTTTAATTTGTTATTTCCGTTTTGTTTTTTCGTATAGGGCATGGAAGAATGCCTCAAAGAAGATGCAACAGTAGAGTCCCATGCCGAAAAAATGAAAAGGATGAGACGGAATCTACAGAGTGCCAGACAGTCCGCAGGATGGAGGAATAACAAAGAGACCACATAAAGCAGGTAAGAGACTACAAGCTGCCAAATACAAAATCCTTCACGACGAGCAAATTCCAACAGTGTAGTGTGCAGTCTCAAAGGATACTTGTCCAACCCTTAAAGGAACCACACATCTTTGAGCCTGCTTTCAGGCAATCCCAACACACCCAAAATGGGAGCTTAGGTGTGTGACGTAATGAGCCCTGATGGGCCATCTTGACAGGATGGGAGGGGGGAGCTGGCCACAGTCCCCACTTACACCTAAATAGGCTGTGTCCTGTCCCCACACAAAAGGCTGCATACACCAATGTAGTGACTCTGGTGCTAGGGCAGAAAGGTAGGACCTCTGTGCACTTCAATGACTTCTTTAAAGCCTCCTCCACTTCAAATGCACCACTGGTATAAGAACTGGACCACAGACCATACCACTTCAGTACACTTCTGAACCCCTGGATACCCTGCCAGGACAAAGGACTGCTGTGCTGCTACAAGGACTGCCACTCCAGTGGATTGCTGATCTGGAAGAATTGCTTCCTGGCTGTGCTAACCTGTTGACTGCTGCCCTCCTTGCCTCAGTGAGAAGGACTGGACTTGCAATTCTCCAAGCCAGAACCTAAAAGACTCCAAGACCTAGCAGACTGGTCTTCCGATCTTGCGTCTCAGGGACATAAAAGACTTTAAACCAACACAACACTGCAAATGAACTCTGCCAGCTGTGAGTCTGACCTGACAAGTGGTGCCACACCAGTCCTTGGCTATTGGAGGTCAATCATCAGGTGTTGTACCAGCATAACAGACATCTCTGTGGTTGTGCGGATAGAACTGGGACATCGCTGCTGTTGCATTTATAAAACTGCTGCATCACATTTGGAACCAGCACTATAGTGTTTTCCTTGGTGCAAGGTCCCGCCATCTCTGTTGCCGACAACCACCACAACGCCACTGAACTCTGCATCATAGTCACTGCACTCATTAGAATCAGCACATCACCTCAATGCCAATGCAACCAGTACCCACACCCGAACTCTATCATATCTGAGCTCAGACGCATTGCCACTGCTAAGTGGGAAACTTTGATGCATATCCTCGACTGCATGGGGGAAATCAATGCATCTCCTTGACTGTGTGGCTCGGAGCATGCCCCAAAGCTCCCATACCAGGATTTAAGGTGCTTTGTTCCAGCAGGCCCAGTGAGGTCCCTGTAGCTGGCCTGCAATCCATTGCAGTCAGCTTGAACTTTTGATATTGTCTTGGTCTGGTGTGACCAGATAGTCCTGGTTGGCGCTTTTTGCTTCTTAGGGCTTTTCACAGTTTTTTCTTTAAATATTCATAACTCAAGTTCTACTTATTGATTTTTTGTTGTTTTGATCTTGTTTTATTTTTGTGTGGTGTTTTCACTCTTTTACTGTTTGGAGTGTTGCATACATACTTTATACATTGCCTCTGCTCTGTGCAAAGTTACCAGAGGGTGAGCACAGGTTAATTTAAGGTATGCTTGTGACTTACTCTGAATAAGATTGTGCTTCCTTCTTGATCAGAGTGCATACCACTGTCCACCAGAAATCAGACTTCTAACACAAGGAAACAAGTCCCATCTGACAGAAAGAAAATAACATCACTAAAATGGTTCTCACTAAAGCCTGAAGAATACCTGAAAGAACAATTTAGTTAATGAAAAACAAAACATCTTTCCATTGTTATAAACATTCATGTCTTTGCTTCAATACTATCCTACTTTTTTTTTTAAATAAACCAATTTTGCAGCAAAATGTTTTCTTAACTTTCTCCCATACATTTCAACTTTCTCTGAAACTTTGAGAATTTTTGATAATGCACACATTTTGCTCTCCAGCATCAGCTTGACATTTTGGATGTGTAAACCAATTTCCTTCAAACAAGAGCTGTTATAACAATCAGAAAAATCTTAATTTTGGCCCAATGGCTATCAGAGAACATAATTAAAATGATAAAACCAGTCTAAAAGTGGATTATACATAAAACAAACGATAAATTAAAACAATTTGAAAATCATAAAAATGGGACAATGGTTCAATTCATCCAGTAACCACCCTTTTCCCCCTAAGTATTCACACACACAACAAGAACATATAAACAGCAAATACGATTGACCTCCTAGAATTGCTTCTTAATATCCTAAACTAAATTTTGAAGTTCATAGACCCCAAGCTACACCACAGTGGACATATCCACTTCTTCCTACTCCCATGGAAAACTGGGCAAAGTAACAAAACATGCTCAGAAAGGACAAGCTCTAATTGACGCTCCCATACAGCAGTGAAGAAAGGAAGGGATAGGATCCCAAGACAAAATTTAATATACAACAACCTGGCATAAGGGGGCTAGACAAATCCAGGTAAGATTCCAAAGAATACTCAATTTTGAACTCCAAAGAGGAGGCGGTGAAGGAACCCACCCTGTGAAGACTCAAGTTCCTTTGGTCTACACAATGCCAATATGCTCATTTTAGAGCCTGCTTTAGAAGTTGGTACAGAGTCTGCAGACCTATGTAAAAGGCTAACAAGCCCTGTCTGCCTTAGGTAATCTCTCACAGCCCTTATCCAGGGAATCTTATTTGCCCCCACCACTCCATCATCTCTTCTTTGAAGTAAGATCAGCTTGGAAGCTACCCACAATCTCTGCCAGAACAGCAGAGACCTCATTCTCACCACATCACTAATTTTCCTCAATGCATGATCCAGCCGTAGCGGGTGCAAGGGAGTACTAACTGGAAGATTATTGAGACTCTTTGTAAATCGGTTTTCAACTAATTCAAGGGGCCTAGCTTCTAAGTGACCCCATAATTCACCACCATACAAAAAAGCACCCAGGGCCTTGCACTTATACATCTCAAGAGCTGGGGAAATAGAGCGAAATGTCGAGGAACACTGGGCTCTCAAGATACCCCCACTATACTGTTCAAGCTTGAGTTTACATCTCAGAACCTGAGGGGACCAATCAAAATGCTCTGACAATGTGATCCCAATGTAGTCAAACACTTAAACCCATTCTAACTTATACCCATTGAGGATTGGGTTCAAGCGAGAGGTTTGACAAGGATTAAAGACCATGCACTTGGTTTTGCCAAGGTTAATTTCTCATTGCCTAACAATACCAATTTTTATATTTAGTAGCTACAAATTAGGTTGCTCACCATCAACTTGTCAATTTCATCAAGCACTAAAACCCCTCATGGACAGATTCTCTGTTATATGCCCACGTTAACCTCAAATAACATTGACAACTTAATGTAATATAAAATTACATAATATAAAATAATATAGCGTAACATAACATAGCTTTTCAGTCCATCTGTTAACACAGAGAGCTATCTTATTGGATCTGGCTCACCATGATTAGAAACCCTGAAGTTTGAGTTCTATAGAAAAACAATTCATATAAAGAAGACACTTCACCCTGGTTGTACTTGCAGAAAAAAGGAAGAAGCTATAGGCATTGTCTGTCCCTTCCCTATTAGTTGAAAGGTGCGTAATTAACCCAGATAGTGAGGAACTTGCCTCTGTCTGCATCACCTTACTCTATGAAGAGTTCAGTGCCAGGATCCTCATATCCAGGTAAGCAACAGCATAGTCTGCATTTTTCCCTTGTAGTTCTGAGTGCTTCTCTTCCTAGTAGTTTAGAGTGTTTCTCTTCCTGGTAGTTCAGAGTGTTCTCTTTTTGGTAGTGTAGATTATTTCTCTTCCTAGTAGTCTTACGTGCTTCCCTTCCTGGTAGGTAAGAGTGTTTCTCTTCCTGGTAGTTTAGAGTCCTTCTGTTCCTGGTAGCTGTAAAAGCTTCTCTTCCTCATTGAACTAAATCTTTATCACAACTTAAGTCTCTTCTCCTGAGCTTTAAACATTGCAATACTCTTTGCAAACCAGCATGTATTGTTTGTAAGGGACCACAGCTAAGCTTAATGAAAATTCTGTGTTGTATAGCTTTTTTTTAAATTAAAATTCTTACTGTAGCCTCACTTTCCTACCCAGCTTTCCTTTCACCTCTGCCTGAATCACCACCAAGACACACTGCTAGACAAACTCCTGGGAAGTTGTTTGACCATTTTGGACCTACTGTATCACTGCAAAGCACACTTCTGTTGTGTCTAATTGTTGTAAATGTAATGTAAAACAAATATGAAATATAATTGTACTCTATTCAATGATCGGTGCATGGTACGAAATAGCCCAAGCCCTGATTGCCCCGAAAGTTCTCTCATTGAAAGCCTTACAAATACAAACAAGCGAACAGTATATAAAAAAATATCTGGACTGCTTGACTGCAACCTGGGAAAGGGGCTGTTAAAAATTGGGTCTCTAGTTTACAGAGGTATGCACACTGTCCCAGTAGGGACCACAGTCCTAATCAGGGTAAGTCACAACACAACCTAAACTGTCCTGTGCACACCCTTTGGTAGCTTAGCACAGAGCAGGCAGGCTTAGAAGGCAACGTGTAAAGTATTTGTGCAATAACTCTACACTCACATAGTGAAAACACCACAAAAACACTCGGTGCCATTTTAGAAAAATTTATTATGATTTTATAAATAAAACAAAACCAAAATCTAATACATAGATCCCGAGTTATGCAATTTAAAAAATGTTGGTGAAAATAGCGCATAGAAGCGCAAAGCGCCAACTGTGGTTATCCAGTCACGCTGGACCGGGACAAAGTCACAAGTTCAGGCCGGCCACAATGGACTGCGGGCCGGCTACAGGGATCCATTTGGGCCCTCTAAACACAGTACCTTAAATCATGAAGCGCGGCCTGCACAGCGTTGCTTTCCAAGGCTTTGCGATGATTGGCGTCGGCTCCGAGAAGCTGTGTGGCGAGGCTCTGCCGGGCTTTGCATCACTTTGCATTGATCCCAGGGGGCTGTGCGGAAAGGCTTTCTAGGGTTTGGCATCGCTTTGTGTCAGTCCTGGGAAGCTGTGCTGCGAGGGTTTGGAGGGCTTGGCATCACTGTGTGTTAGTTCCGATGGGCTGCCACCTGCGCAGCAAGACTTTGCGGGGCTTCACCCTGCCCACCATTGAGACCGGTGAAGCTGGCAGCTGCGTAGCAAGACTATGGGTTGCTTCGCAGCAGCTCTGATGAACACCACAGAAGATAGAGCACTTTATGCACACTCCAAGGCATGCCAGATTCACAGCTTGTTGAGTCCAAATGCAGGTGGTTCAAGTTTTTGATGTACCTGGGATGTGGCAACAGGAGGCAAGCTAACAAGCCCTTGGAGATCACTTGTGATGGGAAGGCAGAGTCTTTCCAGCAGAGTCAGGGAGCAGCAGGTAGCAGGACAGCAAGCAGAAAAGCAGTCCTTCCAGAAAAGCAGTCCAGTTGAATCCTTAGAGAAGCTCCACAGTCCTGACAGAGTCCAGTTGTATGTCCAGAAGTAACTGATTTGAGGAGGGTCACAGACCAAGTGTATATACTCAAATGTCCCTTTGAAGTGGGGGGAACTTCATAGAATGGTTTTGAAGTGTACCAGTTCCCCTCTCAGCCTAGACCTGTCTGCCAGGAGATCTGAGGAGTCCCATCAGTCCTTTATGTGGGGTCAGGCCATTAGTCTTTGAAGTGTAAGTGAGACCCTTCCACCCTTCCTGCCCAGGAAGACCCGTCAGTATGCAGATGCATGCAGATGCAGCTGAGTGTCCTGCGTTTATGCATGTCTGGATGAAATGCACAAGGGGAGCTGTCACCCAGCATAGATCAGACGTGTACTGGTGACAGACTATAAGGCACAGAGAACATTGAGAGCAGAGAAATGTCTACTTTCTAAAAGTGGCATTTCTGAAATAGTAATGTTAAATCCAACTTCACCAGTAAGCAGGATTTCTCACTACCATTCCAGCAATATCAAACATGACAATGCCACTCCTTTCATATCAGAAATTACTATTTAAAAGTATATAAGGGAATCTCCAATGCTGGGCTATGAGAGAAGCAGGCTTTACTATAGTGAAAAACAACTTTGGGCGTGTTTTACTACCAGGACATGTACAACTGACAAGTACATGTCCTGCCTTTTACTTACAAAGCACCCTGCCCTGTGGGATACCTAGGGCCTACCTGAGGGCTGACATGTATGTAATGAAAGGGATGTTTAAGGCTTGGAAAGTAGTTTTTAATGCCAAGTTGAAGTGGCAGTGCACTGTACTAGGGACTTATAGGTAAATAAAATGTGCAGGTTGGGTAGGAGCCAATCTTACCATGTTTTAGGGAGAGAGCACATGCAGTTTAGCATTGGTTAGCAGTGGTAAAGTGCCCAGCGTCTTAAAGCCAACACAAATTAGGTCAGCAAAAGAGGAGGAGGAAGGCAGAAAGTTTGAGATGACCCTTCAGAGAGGGCCATTTTCCAACACAACCTCACGCCAGCCTAAAGCCAGGGTAGGATAATCAATACTTTGATGGACTTCCCTGCTGAGACCTATGGAACGTGGACAATGGCCCACTACTGCAGAGTCACTTGCTAGTTCTATGTCTTCCTGAACCCAGTAGAATCCCTCTGCCTACCCTCTCAGGGCCACTGGACTGACCCATGATGAACCCTTCTCTTCATCTGTGGACCCCATCTGTGAAGCACCTAACCTTAATTTGCTCACAGATGCATCCCAGTACCACCATGGCCAAAACATTGGTAGGGTCCATTCTGCCTTCTGTCCCCAACCCAAGGAAAACCCTGTCCACTAGGACAGTAACCAATGGAAGCCACTGCTAACTGGAGGCCCTAAGCGGGGCCATTGGATAAGCTTCTCTTCCAGCCTTGGGGCTGGCAAGTAGTTCACAATGGGCTCCTGAGGTTTCTCTGATCTCTGAAGCATCTCAGAATGGGTGGGGGGGCAGGAGACCCAGGGGTTTTGCACCCTACTTCCACTCTACCTTCCTCCAGTTCTGGGGTGGTATCCTGCCACTCATCAATCAACCCAGGGTCTGCACCCAGTGGCTAAACGAGGGGCAGGGGTGAGTCCTCCTTCACCCTGACCCTCCATCTGGGACCCTGTACCTTCCGTTTGGGAGTGGTACCCCCAGAAACCTGAACTGGTAGGGCTCCTGTGGAATCCACCACCCCCAGCTCTCCTGACACTGTGGAGCTCTCATCAGTGGATGGCCTCTCGGTGCAGACTATGTTACCCTGCATGGGTCACCTGTGGGAATACTCCTTTCTAACATTGGTGGCAGCGGTGGGATAGGACTTATGTTTGTGCAGTGCCTTACAGTGACTTGGTGTACGCTGCCATCCATTTCAAAAGACCATTACGAGTTGTTTTCTCCTTTTTCTCTCCATTGGTCATGTTTCCAAATTAGATTTTTACCTTTCCTTCATAAACTTGGAACCAAATAAGGTCACTTTAAGGAATGTAGCAGATGTGAATTTTAATTAAGGTATACTGTCTTGAAGTTCAGAAAAATTGGTGAAATAGTTAAAAACAGAAAAACAAGTTAAAACGGAAGTTCTTTTTAAACACAAATGTGAAGAATCGATCCACGTAACATAGGAATACTGTTAAATTTTCCACCATAATGTAGCCTTAGAGCAACAGAGGCCGATGGACCAGAAACCTGCACAACATAATAACCAGGGAGTTAACTTTGTCTGTTGATCTCTGCTGCGCTGCTACGTCCAACCATGAAGAATTCCAGCGGTTTGATGCATTCAGAGAAAGAGCATATGGGACACTAAAGTGACACAGGTTTGGTGCACAAGGCAGTCATTGGAGCCTTCTTCTGAACTCTATATTATATTTATCAGGCCTCACACGACTTATGCTGTTTAGCACTATGAAGCAGGACTGTGTAGAGCCAAAAAAAACACACACTAACATAACGCAGCAATTAAACTACAAACAAAGAAGAAGTTTACAGTGAAATCAACAAAAATGGTGCTTCAGGGTGGGTGTGCCATGTGAATAAAAAATTCATGCGTAAAATATATGATTATTACGTCATACCTAAATCTGAACACATTAACAGTTGCCATTTATGAAAACAACATTTCTGGAACAAACACTTCACATATTTCTATTATTTTTTACTATGCTTGTCCTCAATATTCATCTACCATTGTATAGAGAGGAAGGAGAACTGATCCCACAATGCTCCACGTGGGAAACAAGGAAAGAGATATAGGGGCTGATTATGAGTTACGTGGATGGTTTACATCATCCGCTGAACTTCTGATGAGGTTGTTGCCCCCATAATGGCTACCTCTCGCCAGCCCCATTAAGAGTTTCTTGCTTGGTCAGCAGGCCAAAACCTGAGTTTCTTACCGCTAGCCTAGCAGGAAGGAGCCTATAGCATTGTCTCCGGCTCGTAATCGAGCCAGCGCCAATGCTGTAGATCGCGGGCTGCAAAGCAGACAGTGAACCTTGCAGGGATGCTGGCCAGGGGGACCTCTGCAGTGCCCATGCCAAGTGCATGAGCTGTGCAGGGGCACCCCGGGGGCCCCTGCACCCGTTCTCCAACAGCATTTTCATGACAGTGGTACTGCCATGAAACTGCTTTCAGAATAGGGGGTCATAATCCCCAGGGCAGTGCTGCTGCATATTAATGACCGTAAGACTCGCAATGAGGCCCATAATGTTAGCAAACAAGAGAAAGGAAAAAGAAGGTCATGCTAGGTCTTATAGAGAGCCGGTGTGAAATCAGTTTGGAAATGCATATGAGAAACTGATTTTCCAAAAACGAAAATACAACAAAACCAGATAATATATGTTAATTTGCAGAAAAGAACCAGATGTAATTCTTATGTGCATCTATTTACAAATGCAAATATATGCTTGCACACATGGGCTGCAATGAGTTGTGCAGCGGGGCCAAGGTGTCTGCAGCTCATGGTTAATATAGGGTGGGAAGCCCCATGGGCTGAACTTTGTGAGCCTGCAACAAGTCTTCCATTCTGCACACCTTGAGGATCTCAATGTTTCAGAGCTGAAGACAGGTCATGCGCCAGGCTAAGCTAAATAGGCAAATGGTACATTCTCTCGGCTGCCATGATAGGGTCAGGCAAAACATTTAATTCAACTTTGCTAGCAAAGTGGCGAAAAGGATTCATTATTCTCTGCTCCTGACCACAACAAGGCCACTTTTGATTGTGCATGCTAATTACTGCAGAAGAAGTACCTCGTGGAGAAAAGGAGTTCTACTCAAGGCGCAAAGAGGGGAGTGGAAGAAGTGGATCCCACCTGTGACTGAGAGCAGAAAAAAGTTAAAGTCAGCTTTTCTCTGTTGCAGTACTTTCCGAATCAAACAACGGAGTGTACAAAAAAGATGAAAGAATCAAGTTATATAGAGGTAAAAAAATAATGTATTGTAATGTTCTTTCAAAATGCTCACATCTATTCATCACTCATTTTTTATATTTACACTTCATAAGTAAACATGAATTCTTTTACTTAGGTTTTGCATTTATTTTTAAAGTTATATGTGTGCATGTATGATCATATATTTGAAGCGCACATTGAATGTTCAGTTAAAGTTAGCCAGACTAAAGGCCTCAATTTTGAAATGTATTTTGCGAGTTTAGCGAGTTCTTTCTTTTGCACGTTTCAAGCTTGCATTAATTACATAATAGGAGTGTTGTTATATGTACTAGTTTTGCTGATAGTAAGGCCTGAGACGAGAAATCTTGCAAGAGAGGTGATCAGCAGCTGAAGTGTCCTATTCATCATGTCTGAAGAACAGAGGATGCTCACGGTTGCAGTAACTGCCCAAGTTTCGTGAGATGAGAAATTCTGGTGATGTTGCAGATGTGCACCAGGGGAGAAAGACGATTGGGTCCTGGTGAGGTGGGAAGAAATACGATTGATGTTGAAGGTTCTGTTTGTTTTAATTAATTATCACTCTGTTAGAAGTGAGAGCAGATTCCCTTGAACTTTGAGAGGTACACACCTCTCTGCTTCCTTTATTTTTGAAAGTGTGAAGCTTCATGCTAAACATTTATCCCCTTTGTTGAAAGACTTCTACTGAAGTCTTTTCTATGCTGACACCATTTTGCCTTTCTAAATTTCCTTAAGACTTCATTCAGCTATTCTCATTCTTTATTGAGAGCTCTGATTACATGAGTTTAAATTCATTTCATGCTTAGGAGAGAGAGCGGGAGTTTCTTTATGGGACACGTATTTTTAATTCTCATTTTCTGTACTGCAGTGATTGGTATTGCTCTGTACATTAATCTATTGAGACTGAACCTATTGCAATATTTCTGACTGCCAGCTGTAATTCTGTATCTTTTTAATATTGTTATCATGACATGTATATAAATTGGACTGATTATTGATTGGAAATAAAATTACTCAACTTCGATCCCCGCTTCCTGGTCATTATTGTGTGGCCAACGGAGTTCACTAAATGTAAATTGATTATTATTGTTAACTTCCCCTGAGTCTTACTCGACTTAAAAAGATCCACCAGAGAAAAGATTATAAATCACACTCTTGAGTGCTCTCGAGACTTACAGTGACACCTGGACTGATGTTGCTGCACCCTTTCCATTTTGACACAGGCTGGGGTGGAATCAGTCTTTCTGGTACCATTCCGAGCCTGCAAGAAGATGGAACGGGTTAGAGACTTGTCATATGACATTATCCTGTTTGTCACCTTGTGAAGGGTCCCATGGGGCCAGTCAGCCTTGAAGGACCCTTGCTCAACCTATGACATGACTGGAAAGGGTGAAGGTCAAAGGCATGGCTGGGACCAGGGACTTTTCCTCCCTTGCTCTGTCAGGGCTAGGATGCCTGGCTTCTGAAAGGGGTCCTGATTCACTTCTGTGTCACAGTAGGCAGCTACAGTATATAAGAAGTACCATAGGCGAGGAATTGAACATCACTAGAACACTGCTTCAACATGGAGAAATACTCAGTACAGTGAGTGGAGGCTGTGGGTAGTAACCATCTAGGTATAAACAGCTTGCTAAAGTAAACTAAATTCCCCAGCAAAGGAAAGCTTCTCAGAGACAGAAACCCCAGGCAGGTGGAGCTGCCATTTAGTTGTCAATGTAGTAATCTTCCTTGCTGCATTCAGCAGGAGATCATAAGGTGGAGTATTTGGGTACTGCCCCAAGAGCTTGGATATTGATTACGATGGGCACGTTGTGTTGAAGTAAAATAAGTTTGGTTGTCAGCAATTCACTCCTTAATTCAACCACTCTTCTGGCATCCTTACTACCAAATAGATACGGGTAACTGCAGGTTATTGGTGTGCCTGCTTCACCTCTGACCGTCTGCCGACTTAAGTCCAAGTCGGGTGTTTGTGATTTGATATTCTCAGGAACACAGACATCCATACATTATCCAGTTCATTTCAGAAACAGGTTTTACCAGTTTTTTTGTAGTGCTCTACTTCACTTAAATCTTACACAAAAATCCACAAAGGATGAAACTAAAACTCTTGTTACTTTTGCAAGCCCTTTTGTTTTCTTGCAAAATTATTTCATAACTTTTATGATCTGAAGTTTTGCTGAAGTAATTGTGTCCATATCAGTTGAGAATATCTTCAAACATAATTTTACTGCAGAGAATATTTTTCATATCTATGAAAATCCTTTTGTTATTGGAATATGTCGATGTTTTTATCTTTTTACATTCTGAAAATGCAATATAAATACACATCCAATGCGTGACATCCCGACTGATGCTTTTACAAGACTCCAAACGAAAATTGAAAAGTAATGTAAAAGCTCAACTATAATAAGCCGTAAACCTTGCAACTGTTTGTCATCGTCCATCAAGCATTTTTTTTTATTTATTCTCGTTTATGTTCCATAAAAATGCATCGGGCTGCTTTTACCTGTGAGCGATTCCATGTCTCTCTGTCATTAACTGCGTTTGTGTTTCTGTTTATGTGCATATGCTTTATTACTGCCTATGTCCATATGCGTCTGTGTGTCTGCCCGTTTCCTGATCTGTCTGTGCAGGCGTTTATGTGTTTGAGTGTATGAGTCTTTGTATGTTTGTATGAATGCGTCTGTGCGTAGGCCTGTACATGCAAGTGTGTGGAATTACCTCTCTGTGTGTAGTTTTTAAAAAAATCTGTATCCTAACGATCCATAGCGGTTTCCTCTTTGAGACCCTGTATGTCCAATCGTGTCCCTGTGTCAGCATGTGAGTGTGCGCTATTGTATTCCAGACTGACAGATGGGTTTGAAGTCAGTGACATTATGCTTTAGTATGCCTGCGTCTCACTGTGGGCCTCTTTGCCTTTATGTGTCTATCTATCATGGTGTACTTGTATGCCTGCCAAATGATAAGAAACAGCTGACCGACCCTTGAAAATAAAGTATAGTCGTATTTGCAGGGTGTATAATGCCGAACTCTCGAAGTGAGTTTGTGTACCTTGACCCAAATGTAAATCTCAAACTAGACAGTATGAGGGTAGTGCTTTAATTACTTACAGATAATGGCATTACTCCTAGTCCTACTCCCTCGCTTCCCTTAAACACCAGTGAGGCCCTTGGACTCACCTAGACTCCTCCCTTCCCAATATAAAACACCTCCCCACCCCTACCCCCTCCTGTATGTAAACAAGCCAACCAGAAACTCGGTTGTCTCATACCGGGAGGGCAGGAGGGAACTGTAAGGAAGGCAAGGGAGTAGGACTAGGAGTAATGCCATTATCAGTAAGTAATGGAAGCATTACCTCCCGTCCCTACCTCGCCTTCCTTAAACACCAATGAGACATAGCAAGTAAAACAGAACAGACAACAGAGTTGCAATCAACAAAACTTTAATCAAGCTCAAGGAACAGACACAAAAGGCCCTCCAATCCTTCATAGAGGACAAAACCATGTGACCTAGCGCAGTATATAAACGTTCCAACTCAGCAATCCGATAGTGGCAGACAAAGGTAGAGGGAGCATACCAAGTCGCAGCCCTACAAATCTTCACCATAGAAGCCCCCTGCAATTCAGCCACCGTAGCTGCCATACCACGAGTGGACTGCCTTGAATCTCTTGAGGAGGAATCACCCCTTTCACCTCATTAGCCAACAGGACCCGAGATAGGATCCACCTACTCACTGTGGCAGTCGAAGGTTTCTCCCCATGCTTCGCAAGACCAAAATTAACAAACAAACAGTTTGCCTTACAGAAGGAATTAACAACATCCAGGTACCACAGCAAAGATTGCCTCACATCTAAACAATGCAATCTGTGGTCCTCCTCCGAGGGAGGATAAGGGCAAAAGGCCTGGAGGAACACCCCCTGACTCACATGGAAGGCTCAATTGACCTTAGGGATGAAGGACGGAATTGGAACCAGTTACATTTTATCCTGAAAGACCTTGCAGAAAGGAAACTTACAGGATAAATCCCCCATCTCCCCCAAATATCTGGCAGATGCAATCGCCACCAAAAAACAGGTTTAAAGGTCAAAAGCTTCAAATCAACACTCTCCAGAGGTTCAAACGGAGGACCAGTCGAAGCATCCAACTCCAACAGAAGATTCCAACTAGGAAAGGACGGCACTGGTCGAGGAAACAGATTCCCAGACCCTGAAAAAACCTCTGCATCAGTCCATCGTCATCCTTCAAATTCTGCCAAGGACCACAAAATGCCTGAATGGCCACCCATTGCACCCGCAATGAGGCCACTGACAAACCCAGTGCCTGGCATACAAATGCAAAGTGGATGACCTCCTAGAGGCCTGCAAAGTGACAGCAAGTGTCTCCGGAACCCCCAAATCCTTCAGCCCCTTCCGTTCAACCTCCATGCCGTCAAATGCAGATGCCTCAACAACGTCAGAGACAGGCTTGGAAAAACCGATGAGATGGCTGTACTAGAAGCACTCACTTTGGCTCGCACTTCAACAACAGAAGACAAGGGAACCAATTTGCCCGAGACCAACAAGGAGCAACCAAAATCACTTGAGCTCCCTCCCGCTTGACTTGCACCAGGAAAGACTGAATCAATAGAAAGGGAGGAAAGGCATAAAGAAGACCTCGAGGCCAATGACACGTAAACCCATCCACCACCCAGGCCAGAGGGCACCGACCCCAGCTACTTAACCTCCCCACCTTGGCATTCCCAGAAGAAGCAAACAGATTCACCACTAGAAGGTCCCACCTCCGTATCAACATATTGAACAGAGATGGACTCAGGGAGAAGTTCCTGAAGAAAATAATTTCCCTACTTAAAAGAACCGCCCAGATATTTTCCCACTCCCTGAATGTACAGAGCTTGCAGGGACAGAACCCAAACATGAGCCCACAATAAAATGGCTCGAGCAATCCGCATCAGAGATGGGTTCCTGGTACCCCTCTGCCGGTTGATGTATGCCTTGTCAAAAAGTTGTTCCCTCGCCCTAGCACTGCCTTCCCCGGCAAGAACCCCTGAATGTGAACCAGAGCTAGCAGGACAATTTGCAACTCCCTCCAATTTGAGGACCTCCAATGCTCCCGAAGAGACGAGAACCGCTGAGGCTGCTCTTAACCCAGCAAAGCCCCCCACCCGGACAGTATTGCATCCGTCATGAGAATCACAGGAACCGTGGGAGAGAGGGGAATCCCTGTGGCCAGATGAGCTGTCTCCAACCACCACAACAGTCCCCAGCGCATTGGAGTTGTTAGAGGAAGACACTCTTGAAGCCTCAGAGTTCCCAGAGACCAAATGGAGATCATCCCATTGACCTGAAAGAGCAGGTAAAAATGGGCCCATGGAGTCAGAAAGCGAGCCCCAATGAACACTAGATCCTAAATCGGATTTTTCCCAGTTGATCAAAAATCTGTGCTACTGCATGACCTGTAAAACCCTGGACACATGGACCTGCAACTGGGCAGTGCCAGGGGATTGAACTGATATGTCATCCAGATAAAGATGCATGAAAACCCCCTCTGCATGAAGGAGCGCCATCAGAGGAGCCAGCAGTTTTGTGAACACCCCGGGAGAGGACTTGGGCCCAAAGGGAAGAGCAGAGAATTGGAAATGTTCGTCCCCTACTGCAAACCGGAGGAATTTTTCAGATGGTAGAGCAACAGGGACTGGAAGATAGGCATCTTGAAGATCCATGGATGCCAAAAAATCACCTGGACCAGTGAGTGGAATAATGGCCTGAATAGTCAACATTCGGAAATGCACAGTCTTGAACCAAGAATTGACCCACTTGAGATCCGACACAGAGCGAAAACCCCCTGACATCTTCTGCACCAGAAACAAGACCAAAAATGACCCATCTCCTTTTTCTGCAACAAGCACCCTGGAGATTGCCCCTTTTACAAACAAGTTTAAAACTCCATCGAGAAGAGCCAACCATTCTTTCCCAGAGACCGGGCGCCGGGTAGGCTGAACACCAGTATCTGGAGAAGTCTGGTCAAACTCTATAGTGTAGCCATTTTGCAAAATGTTCAGCTCCCACTGGTACAAAACATTCTGCAGCCATACATGAAGTAAATGATGCAGCCTCTCCCCAAACGTCAAGGCTCCCCTGGCACGTGATAGTCAGGAGCCCTTCTTGGAGGCCCCCTTCGGAGGCTGACCAGCACGTTTGGGAGAAAAACAGGCCTGAAACCTCCTTTTCCTAGAGGATGAAGATCTGGAATCATAGTGAGGGGAGGATTTATAAAACTTTTTCCAACCCTTGCACGCCAAGGAACCCCCTTTTGAAGGTAAAGCATGTTTCCTTAAAAGCCTTAGAGAGCATGGTCAACAACTGATCCCCAAAGAGCGCCTGACCCTCAAATGGAATCCTCAAGAGAGCGGCCTTCCCCCAGGGTCCGCCGTCCAGTGCCGCAGCCATAGGGAATGGCGAGCAGAAATCAGAGCCCCAGACGCCATGACAGAGGTGCAAAGAATAACAGACGAAATGTCAGCAAGCAACCTCGCTTGCTGTTCCATCATTGCCAACAAGTCTAAACACTCAGACCCCTCCTGGACCGCCAGAGCCAGCACCGTGCACATTCCGAAGGTGTTGGAGTGTTATGATATTTGCCTTGGCTCACTTAGAGGAGCTTAGACTAATATCCTAACACTGTTCAAGCCAGTCACCCCAGCAGAAACAAGTATTACAATGTTCTCACCGGTCAGCCTGGCGGGAACATTGCACTTTGCTCGGGGAGAATGTCACCGCTATGGTGGTGGTGTCCTCCCCGTGAGTTTGGCGGTCCCATACTGGGACCGCCAAACTCATATTGAAGCCCTTCGAGACGGTTACTGGGGGGGGTTGTGGGTAGTGAAAGCAGGATAGGAGGGCAGTCAGGGGAAAAAGCAGACTGAATGAAGTATAGTGAGCAGTTAAAAGAACAAGAGAGACAAAGGAAAGTCAAAAGCAATGGTGACAGGAGAAAAGCACAGGACAGAGAGGAAGGTTGGAAAACGTAACCATGCTCATGGAGTGCTTCACAAAAAAGAAAATGATCCTGAAAAGTGGACACGGGTGGAAGCTTAGAATCAGCTACTCAAGGAGGTAGTAAACAAGCTATGCTCAAGGGAGGGACAAACAGGATATAGATGTAAAACCATCCATTAGAAAGCAAGAAAATAAGAGTAAAGAATTAAAAAGCAATAGGAGGAGGTGGTTTCCATGTAATCTAACAACTTATCACTAATACGATTTTTGCAACCAGACAGCTGAGCTGTCAGGCAGACGTTGACCTAAAAAGTGTTTCACATTATTTTCCCATTGTTCCATTCATCTGTGTATTGAAATTACATACATAGAATTTGAATCTGTGACCCATAATTTAATTTGCTCACAGGGCAAAGATGGATGTTATCTAGAGGTCACCAGATGTCGCAGTTGTGACCCCCTGTTTGCCCCTTGCCATCTCTGGCACTGCCTGTGAGAGTTCTGGCCTCAGAGGAGGCAGAAGTAATGCTAAGAACAAAAGGTAAATAATGGATGTGCACTGTTTACTTTCTAAAACTCCAGATGAAACGTCAGACTTCAAATTCTTAAAATTCTTTACTGAGTGATAATGCCTAAGAAATGATGCTAATGAAAAAGTATACAATGCTAAGGAATCATTTATGTCAATAATTTAGTTAACATATAATGTATAGTCTAAATGAAGAAATACACATGAACAAAAACAAGCAAGACCTTGCGTCGTTTCTCCTTTTGTCAGGCCGGGCGCGTCGTTTCTTCTCTCCACAGGAGAGCGATGTGTCGATCCGATCAGCACTCTCTGGTCCGGGCAGGCCTTGCGTTGTTTTTACACGTCCAGCGGTGTTTGCGTTGGAAATCCAGCCGCACGATGATCAGAAAACCACGCAGCACGGGTTGCAATCTCCCAGCCTTCATCAGCGATGTTGTGCGTCCTTTCTCCAGCTCCGTGCGTCAATTCTTCGGTTGCGTTGCAGGTGAGCATCGATTTTCAGCCGCGAAGCCTGTGGCCCATCGATTTTCCAGCCGCAGATCGGAGTCGCATCGATCTTTTCCCCGCATGGCGTTCTGTGCGTGGATTTCTTCCTCTTAGGCTGCCAGCTTCTCCTTTCAGGGTCCCAGGAACTGGATGGGCACCACTTGGCAGAGTAGAAGTTTCTCCAGAGACTCCATGTGCTGGCAGAGAGAAGTCTTTGCTGTCCTTGAGACTTCAAACAACAGGAGGCAAGCTCTAAATCAAGCCCTGGGAGATCTTCACTAGATGGAAAGCACACAAAGTCCAGTCTATGCCCTCTCACTCTAGCAGAATCAGCAACTGCAGGATAGCTCCACAAAGCACAGTCACAGGCAGGGCAGCTCTTCTTCCTCAGCTCTTCAGCTCTTTCCCAGGCAGAGGTTCCTCTTGGTTTCCAGAAGTGTTCTAAAGTCTGTGGTTTTGGGTGCCTTTCTTATACCCAATTTCTTCTTTGAAGTAGGCCTACTTCAAAGCAAAGTCTCTCTTGAATGCAAAATCCTACCTTGCCCAGGCCAGGCCCCAGACACTCACCAGGGGGTTGGAGACTGCATTGTGTGAGGGCAGGCACAGCCCTTTCAGGTGTGAGTGACCACTCCTCCCCCCCTCCTAGCACAGATGGCTCATCACGATATGCAGGCTACACCCCAGCTTCCTTTGTGTCACTGTCTAGTGTGAGGTGCAACCAGCCCAACTGTCAAACTGACCCAGATAGGGAATCCACAAACAGGCAGTCACAGAAATGGTAGAAGCAAGAAAATGCTCACTTTCTAAAAGTGACATTTTCAAACACACAATCTTAAAATCAACTTTACTAAAAGATGTATTTTTAAATTGTGATCTTAGAGACCCCAAACTCCAGATGTTCATCCGCTCCCAAAGGGAATCTACACTTTAATCAGATTTAAAGGTAGCCCCCATGTTAAGCTATGAGAGGGCCAGGCCCTGCAACAGTGAAAAACAAATTTAGCAATATTTCACTATCAGGTCATATAAAACACATTACTATATGTCCTACCTTAACCATACACTGCACCCTGCCCTTGGGGCTACCTAGGGCCTACATTAGGGGTGCCTTACATGTAAAAAAAGGGAAGGTTTAGGCCTGGCAAGTGGGTACCTTTTTAAAAGACCGCCGAGGTTACTCCGGGCTGAAGACCGACAGTGGTGCCGGTCTCCCGCCCACGGTACCATGACTGCTGGCAGCCATCTGCCGTTTTTCAGACGGAAAGCCGCCAGCAGCCATACTGGTGGTCGGCGGTGAAGTGGAGGCTGCTCCACCTTCACTGCCACATGATCAGAACACCGCCCACCGAATCACATCCCAGGATTCGGCGTGGCAATGTTCTGGTGACGGGGTGCTGGAGGCGGAGCAGCCCCCATGGATCCCGTTCCCTCCCGGAGGATCACCGGACCAGGTAAGGTGATCGTCCGTTAGGGGAGGAGGGCTGGGGGGTGTTGTGTGTTGTGTGCGTGCATGGTTGTGTGTGTGTGAGTGTGTAAAGGGGTTGTGTGAGTGCGTGTATGCATGCAGGGGTGTACTGTGTGTATGGGAAATGTGTGTTTATGAGTTGTGTGAGCATGTAGGGGTGGGGGTGTGTGTGTGGATGTTTTCTGGGGGGGGGTCCTGCCACTTTTGAGGGGTGGTAGGGGGGTTGTGGGTGTTGGGGGAGGACTCAGGGGAGTGGGAGGGGTGAGGGGGAGACCCCTATCAGTGCCAGGGAACAAATTCCCTTGCACTGATACTGCCTACCGCCATGGATTTCGTGGCGGTACAAAACCCCACAAAGTCCATGGCGGTATGCAGGGTCCTGATACCGCCAGCGGTCTAGTGACGGCCGCCGGCCTAGAGACCGAAGTCTCCAGCCCAGCAGTTGTTACCACCCTGGCGGTCGCAGTGTAGAAGTGGCGGTTTTGCATGGCGGTAACCGCCATGCTTGTCATTCCATTTTTTTTTCCACCGGCCTGTTGGCGATATTACCACCACTTCTACACCGACCACCAGGGCTGTAATGAGGACCTATATGTCCTACCTTACCTTAACCATACATTGCACCCTGCCCTTGGGGCTACCTAGGGCCTACCTTAGGGGTGCCTTACATGTAAGAATAGGGAAGGTTTAGGCCTGGCAAGTGGGTACACTTGCCAAGTCGAATTACAGTTAAAACTGCACACACAGACACTACAGTGGCAGGTCTGAGACATGATTACAGAGCTACTTATGTGGGTGGCACAACCAGTGCTGCAGGCCCACTAGTGGCATTTGATTTATAGACCCTGGCACCTATAGTGCACTCTACTAGAGACCTACTAATAAATCAAATATACCAATCATGGATAAACCAATTACCTACACATTTTGTAAAGGAGCACTTGCACTTTAGCACTGGTTAGCAGTGGTAAAGTGCCCAAAGTAACAAAAACAGCAAAATCAGAGTCCAGCACACATCCACAACCTGGGAAACAGAGGCAAAATGTTAAGGGAGACCACGCCAAGGATGAAAAGTCAGTGGAATATATAATTTCCTCTTCCAACAAACACAATTTTTCATGCAATAAAAAGAGAAAGTTGTAATGTTCCTATCATAGCAACACAAAAGGATGATGGATGGAGTGCTGAACAATGCAAACACTCACTCCAGTCACAGATCTGGGTTTAATTCATCCTTATTTTGTGCACTATGTCACCCCAGTTTGATGTTCCTATCATGTCAGCACGCTATTTAAAATGTAGTTTGTATATAAAATGGAACTTTATCTGTGTTAGCAACTGTTGCATTGTTATATAATACTGTGCTTAAGGGGCTCTTAACTTTATCAGTGTTAATTATTGTAATATTATCTGGATTAAGGCCATATGACATTGCAATCTGGGAAGATTCAGTGTCAAGGATCTTGTGATGTAATTTTCTTTGATGTCAAAGGTTGGTTATGTGATGTCTCTTCCGTCACTCCTAGCATTTTAGTAAATTGATGTCCATGGAGAGATAGAAAATTAGGGAGGGGACTGTAGGTCATTGTCTGAGTTTCTCCAACCTATATAATAGAAATATAAGAAAAATAATGTTGTTACTGTAAACAATTCCATGGATTCAAATACATACAGACTTTGGCATTAAAGTAATTCTAAATGATATAACGTGAGATTTTGCGATGATGATCTCCAATGTACCTTTCATCGCTCCTCCAAATATATGCTGTTATAAATAGGGATTCTGGTTGGGTAAAGTAGGCCCCTCAGCCAGGCAGAACCCACTACTCTAGTCAGGGCAAATAAGTTACAAACCAAAGATAACCTGTGCTCACCCCCCGTAGCTTGGCACAAAGCAGTCATGCTTCCTCCCAGTGTTTAGGCAGGTAGTGGTATATAGATTGTGTGTAGCAAACTCCCATGTTGTACGTGAGCAAGGCTACGGCTGAAACACGTTGTACTGGGAGGAAGCATTGGGGAATAAAGCACTTTGGACTTCCATTTGGTGTTCGGGAATCTTCTATTTGGTACTAGAAGGATTGTGAAATATTTGGTGGATAGCCAGATCCACGCCCGGACCGCTACCAAATTAGTAGACTCGGATGTCTGGCAGTTGTTGGAGATCTATATCTATAAATACATATATATATATATATATATATATATATATATATATATATATATATATAGTATCTTGTGCATACATAAGCCAGAATGACAATATTCATAAATAGTGTGTGCACTCTGCAAGTCCTGAGTCAGTAATCATTATTTTGGATAGGCAAGATTAAAATTGTCATACAACATCAGGGCATGAGCCATAGCAGGCTGGTTATAGCAGTAATCTCAGGAATCACCATGTACCGTTAGAAACTATGGTGGTCATTACAACCTTGGCGGTCGGTGTTAAAGCGGCGGTAAGACCGCCAACAGGCCTGCGGAATTTTTTTGCAATTACGACCGTGGTGGAAACCGCCAACAAAGACAGCCACTTTAACACTCCGACCGCCACGGCGGTACAAACAAACAGCGCGGCGGTCACCACCAACAGACAGGCGGAGGACAAAGTACCGCCCACAGTATCACAACCTACCAATCCGCCACCTTTTCTGGGGCGGATTCACCGCGGATAAAAACACGGCGGAAACAGGATTCCGAAGGGAAAACGCTCACCTCTACACACCCCACGAGGAACTAGGTCACCATGGAGCCGGAACTTCAAATTCTTCCTGCGATAGTCTTCCTGCTCCTCTACCAGGAGCACGAACGCCGGCGGCGAAGACCACGGTGAGTACTGCACCTATGACACAGGGGAGGGAAAAAACAGGGACACACACGCAACACCCCCACCCCCACCCTCACCCACGACAACACACACACTAATAATACATCATGATACATTTTAGTTACACCCCAACCCCCCGGGAAGAATGCAAAGACAAAAGAAAATGAGTGTAACCATTGTAATATATTAAAAGCAAGTAGGCAAAAATATATATATGCACCATTAACAAAATATACACCAAGCATAGTAGTCCAGGTAGTGCTCCAATTAAGTCAGTGGAACACTGGGCCCACACGGTATGGGCGAGGCCCACACAAGATCCCCGACCAAGACGGGGAGAACACTGCAGGGGCATCAGAGAGCAAGAAAACAGGCACCTCAGGGGGAGGGAAAGGGGGGGCACCTCAGCCGTTTGAGTGCACGACGCCAAATCCACGAGAGGGCCACATGCCCACTGTTCAATCCTGGGGAGTGCAAAGCCATAGTCTCTCAAGTCTCTACAGTGGGTGCTTTGCCCACTGTTCCATCCTGGGGAGTGCAAAGCCACAGTCGCTCAAGTCTATACAGTGGGTGGTTTGACCACTGCTCAATCCTGGGGAGTGCAAAGCCACAGTCTCTCAAGTCTCTACAGTGCGTGATTTGCCCACCGTTCAATCCTGGGGAGTGCAAAGCCACAGTCTCTCAAGTGGATAACAGTCTCCACTGGTTCTGGAGGGGGCATTGTGCCCAGAGTGCTTCATCCTGCTAAGGACAGAGGTAGTGGATGGATCTCTCCACTGGTTCTGGAGGGGGCATTGTGCCCAGAGAGCTTCATCCTGCCAAGGACAGAGGTAGTGGATGGATCTCTCCAGTGGTTCTGGAGGGGGCATGGTGCCCAGAATGCTTCATTCTGCCCGTGACGGACTCAGTAGCGTCAGTGCCCTTGGCGTTCATAGGCCAGCGTTGCTTGAGACGGAGGTGCCCTGTTCAGCGGTGCTTGAGACGGCGGTGCCCTGTTCAGCGGTGCTTGAGATGGCGGTGCCCTGTTCAGCAGTGCTTGAGATGGCGGTGCCCTGTTCAGCGGTGTTGAGATAGCGGTGCCTTGTTCAGCGGTACTTGAGACGGCGGTGCCCTGTTCAGCGGTGCTTGAGACGGCGGTGCCCTGTTCAGTGGTGCTTGAGACGGCGGTGCCCTGTCCAGCGGTGCTTGAGACGGCGGTGCCCTGTTCAGCGGTGCTTCGAGCGGCGGGCTCCTTTGCAGAGACTCAGCTGCTGGCGGTCCTTTATGGCCCAGCGGGGCTTGTGCTGGCGGTCCTCTCTAGCCCAGCGGGGCTTGTGCTGACGGTCCTCTCTAGCCCAGCGGGGCTTGTGCTGGCGGTCCTCTCTGTCCCAGTGGGGCTTTTGCTGGCCGTCCTATCTGGTCCAGCGGGGCTTGTGCTGGTGGTCCTCTCTAGCCCAGCGGGGCTTGTGCTGGCAGTCCTCTCTGTCCCAGCGGGGCTTGTGCTGGCAGTCCTCTCTAGCCCAGCGGGGCTTGTGCTGGCGGTCCTCTCTGTCCCAGCGGGGCTTGTGCTGGCAGTCCTCTCTGGCCCAGCTGGGCTTGTGCTGGCGGTCCTCTCTAGCCCAGCGGGGCTTGTGCTGGCGGTCCTCTATATCCCAGCCGGGCTTGTGCTGGCGGTCCTCTCTGGCCCAGCAGGGCTTGTGTTGGCGGTCCTCTCTAGCCCAGCGGGGCTTGTGCTGGCGGTCCTCTCTAGCCCAGCGGGGATGAAGGCTGTGGCCTCCTGGTCAGCGGGGATGACGGCTGTGGCCTCCTGGTCAGCGGGGATGAAGGCTGTGGCCACCTGTTCAGCGGGGATGATGGCTGTGCCCTCCTGGTCAGCGGGGATGACGGCCGTGGCCTCCTGGTCAGTGGGGATGACAGCTGTGGCCTCCTGGGCAGCGGGGATGACGGCTGTGGCCTCCTGGTCAGCGGGGATGACGGCTGTGGCCTCCTGGGCAACGGGGATGACGGCTGTGGCCTCCTGGGCAGCGGGGATGATGGTGGTCTCCTCGGCCGTGCTGCTCTTCCCAGACTTTCCTGGTTTCTTGTGGCCCTTCCCCACCTTGGAAGGTGTCGCAGCTGACTCCACACTCCCACCGGAACCCCTGGGAGTGGCTTTGGTGGCTGGAGTCTTCCCCCTCTCCCGCGGGCCACTGGCCAACTTCTGATGCTTCACAGGTGGGGGACTGTCTGCGCTGTGGCTCCGTGCCACACTGGCTGCCCTGGTGGCCGGTGCACTCCAGATTCCGGTGACTACAGGCACCACTGGTCCCGGAGATGTTGTGGCTGAGGTGCTAGTTCGGGACCTAGGAGATGGCTGGGGTGGGGGAGGTGTGGGAAAGAGGTCAAGGTTGGACAGGAAAAGGTTTTTGGAGACCCCGGGACGGGTAGCTGGAGGGGGTTTGGGAGTAGAGGAAGAGGTTGTGGTTGTAGGAGGTGTTTGTTTTCTGACTTTGGGTGAAGGTGCATGCGCTGGAGGCTATCGTGAGGTGGATGGCTGTTGGGTGGGTGTGTGCCTGCGTTTGTGTATCTTGGGAGGGGGCGTCACAGACACACTGGGAGAGGACACAGGGGACGTGTGAATGGTAGTGGGGGTGGTGACTGCACGTGAGCGGGTGTGGTGGTGGGTGTGCTGGTGATGGTAGTAGTGGCTGTAGAGGTAGTGCATGCAGGTGTGAGTGTAGATGAGACTGGGAGGGAGGAGAGAGATGAGGAGGAGGGGGACACAGTGGAGGCAGTGGATGTTGATGTGTCTGTATGCGTGTGATGCTTGTGTGAGTGCCTGTGGGATGTGTGGTGCTTATGTTTGCCTGAACTTCCCTTGTGTGTTGACGTGTGTGCATGCTGGTCTAGAGGTGTGCTTGGGAGATGCTGGGGTACAGGGGATTGGGTCTGGGTGGAGGAAGTTGGAGGGGGGAGGCTAGACACAGGGACAATGGCTGCCATCAGTGCTGAGGCCAGAGTCTGAAAAGCTTGCTGAAGGGCCGCCTGACCAGAATGAATGAACTCCAGGAATACATTTGTTTGTTGCAACTGCCTTTCTACACCCTGGATGGCATTCAAAATGGTAGACTGCCCAACAGTGAGGGACCTGAGGAGGTCAATGGCCTCCTCACTGAGGGCAGCAGGGGTGACAGGGGCAGGGCCTGAGGTGCCTGGGGCGAAGGTGATGCCCACCCTCCCGGGTGAGCGGGCACGGGGCAAAGGCTGAGGGGCTGCTGGGAGGGCGGTGCTGGAAGGGGGGGTGGCGGCTGTACCTGTAGATGGGGGGGCACAGATGTTGCAGCCACCACAAGGGAGCTCCCATCAGAGGACGAGTCTGTGTCGCTGGTCTCAGCTCTTGTCCCCGCCGTGGAGCTCCCCTCGCCCTCCGTCCCACTGGTAAAGTCCGCTTCCGCAGTGTGGCCCTCCATGGCCATGTGGGATGCAGCCCCCTTGTGCTCCGGTGCCACTGCTCCTCCGCATGATGATGCTAATGCACACAAGAACAGGGAGACCACAAAAAGGGGGGGACGACAGAAGAAAGACATGTTGAGTGCATGCATTACCGCTACCGTTGGCGGACACTACAAACACACAAGCCCCCTGCACTACGCCGCGCTCTTGGGCTCCACTGTTCAATTCCAGGGAAATGGCCTACTAGGCTATGGATGAAATCTGCACACATGGATGACACAGGGGCATGACTAGGTGTACTTGGCACTCTACAGAGGTGCGGTGGGGTGCCACATGGCCTGCCTTACGGAGGGACCTTGCCTACGGATCTCACCCTGGCTTAGGGAAACCCACAGCCCACCTCCCCCACCCAGACACCTCCACTGCACGCTAAATCAGCAGAATGAGAGTGTACTCACCCCCTTGTGGCTGCTGTGATGCCCTCAAGCACCCATCCAACTCCGGGTACGCCACTGCCAGGATCCTGAACATCAGGGGGGTCATGGTGCAATGGGCACCCCTCCCACGTTGGGAGGCCATCCCCAGCTGAGCCTCCGCCGTCTTCTTGCTCCAGCGGCGAATGTCCTCCCATCTTTTCCGGCAGTGGTGCTCCGTCTGTGGTAGACCCCCAGGGTCCGGACATCCTTGGTGATGGCACGCCAAATATATTTTTTCTGGTGGGCGCTGACCTCCATGATTTGTACAGGGGGAAGAGAAACTTATTACCAACTGCACCATCACAGTCATTGGCCCCCATCCCTACCCTTGCCATGTGGCACATGCACTCACCGTCTGTTCATGCACGCCGCACTCTCCCCCCTTCCTTCTTCCATCCACCCCTCTCCACACAGGCATAGCCCATACAGCATGCTCCCAGTGTACTTACCTGTTTGTCTGGAGGACCGTAGAGTAGCGTGTACTGGGGGAGGACCCCGTCCACGAGTTTCTCCAACTCCTCCGATGTGAAGGCAGGGGCCCTTTCCCCAGACACTCGAGCCATTGTCTCTTCCAGACCGAGGTCACAGCAGCACTTGCAGTGTAGGTCCTCTCCTGTCGAAGATCAGGTATCGAGTGATTGAACAGATAGAAAATGGCGGTCACGTCTGCGGCGGTGCGTACCGTCACCGCCGGCGTACATCGTCATTGGCTCCTGGGACCCATAGGGTCCAATGTTAACCAATGCAGAATTGCGCCGCGGTCTTCGACCGCCCACTGCGACGGTGTACAACGCCAGCGCAGTTACCTTACATCCCATTGTCCTACTTTACAGGTCAGGGAGCCGCCATTTCAGGGGCCCACATGGCTTCATTTTCAACTATGCCACACATACCTAGGCCTAGACTCAACACACATTCAGGGCACTTTTTAGATTATGATTGGTGTTCTGTGTAAGCTGTGGGTATGTACCTCTGAGTTGTTTGACTCTGTGCTCGCTGTTGTCCTTCATAGGCACCGTCCGCTAGGACATGTGAGGAGATGGCAGCATCCTCCGGTGTACCAACCGTTGGTGGACCTGTCGACATTGGAGGAAAGACATGTGATCATCATACAGGCTTGACCGTGCCACAATCCAAGAACTGTGTACCCAGCTGGAACCAGACCTGATGTCAGCTATCCGCCATCCCACAGGAATCCCCCCTCAAGTGCAGGTGCTGTCAGTGCTCCATTTCCTAGCAAGTGGGTCATTTCAAACAACAGTGGCCATATCATCAGGGATGTCCCAGCCTGTGTTTTCCAACGTGTTGTCCAGAGTGTTGTCTGCCCTGCTGAAACACATGCAGAGCTACATCGTTTTCCCTCAGGTGGAGGATTTGCCTACAGTGAAAGGTGATTTCTATGCCCCGGGACATATCCCCAACATCATAGGTGCCATTGGTGGGACACATGTGGCTTTGGTTCCCCCCCCACAGGAGTGAACAGGTGTACAGAAACCGGAAGAGTTATAATTCTATGAATGTACAGACGGTATGTTTGGCAGACCAGTACATCTCCCATGTGAATGCCAAGTTTCCTGGCTCAGTGCATGACGCCTACATCCTGAGGAATAGCAGCATCCCTTATGTCATAGGTCAACTCCAGAGGCACTGTGTGTGGCTATTAGGTGAGCACCTGGAAGCAAGTCAGTGGGAATGGTTGTGTGGGTCTGGGGATATCCCTATAGGTTAGTGTGTGTCTAAAAGTTGTCCCTCGCCATTTGCAGGTGACTCTGGTTACCCAACCTGTCATGGCTACTGACCGCATTGAGGAATCCTAGGACAAGGGCAGAGGAACGCTACAATGAGGCCCATGGGCGAACTAGGAGGGTGATCGATCGGACCTTCGGCCTCCTGAAGGCCAGGTTCAGGTGCCGCCATATGACAGGTGGATCCCTATTCTACTCACCAAAGAAGGTGTGCCAGATCATCGTAGCCTGCTGTATGCTTCACAACTTGGCTTTGCGAAGACAGGTGCCTTTTCTGCAGGAGGATGGTCCAGATGGTGGTGTTGTTGCAGCTGTGGAGCCTGTGGACAGTGAAGATGAGGAAGCAGAAGAAGAAGGCATGGACAACAGGAACTCAGTGATCCATTTATATTTCCAGTGAAACACAGGTAAGAATACAGACCTGCCTACTACATGTACTTCAACACTACTACCTCTCTACTGTCTGTCGTTTTCACCCAGTGTATGGTCACTGAGTTGTCACTTTCCCTTACGATTTCACAGAAATGGGTCCCACAGTGTGACATCTGCTTTGATTCCTCATGGACTAGAGCTGTGTGACATAGGTATGTTGACATTACAAATGAAAGAGTTTTTTGCCACAGTGACTGCTAATACAGTATTCCGAAATCACAGACTGACTCCAGATTGTTTTTCGCTTTAAGGGTGTTTATTTAAGTGCTCAATATTGGAGGGGGTAGCAAAATGGTGAGGGTTGATGGTGGAGGAATGTCCACGGCAGAGTGCAGTCTTTTAGTCTACAGGTGCATTGCCCAAATGGGCATAGGAAGTGGAGCTGGGGCAGTTTAAGGATGGACAGAGTGACAAAGTGGGACAGTAGGATGACAAATCAGGGTGGTCTCATTTTTTCGCGGGGGTCTTGGCATAGTTCTCTGTCTTTGACCTGGATCTCAGGGACCGTTTGTGAGGTGGTTCTCCCTCTGCAGGGGGTGGGGTGCTGGTGTGGTGGTCCTGTGGAGGTGCCTCCTGTCCACTAGCGCCGACGGAGGTGGTGGGCAGTTCATCATCCAGGCCAGTGTCAGGGGCCCTTGTAGTGCAACAGTGTCCTTCCTGGTGTTGAGTACTTCCTTCAGCACCCCTACGATGGTGCCCAGGGTGGAATTGATGGCTCTGAGTTCCTCCCTGAAGCCTGAATGCTGTTCCTCCTGCAGGCGCTGGGTCTCCTGAAACTTGGCCAGTACCGTTGCCATCGTCTCCTGGGAGTGGTGGTTGGCTCCCATGATGTTGGAGACGGCCTCGTGGAGAGTGGGTTCCCTGGGCCTGTCCGCCCCCTGTCGCACAGCAGCCCTCCCAGTTCCCCTGTGTTCCTGGGCCTTCGTCCCCTGGACCGTGTGCCCACTACCACTGCCCCCAGGTCCCTGTTGTTGTTGGGGTGGTGGGTTATCCTGGGTTCCCTGTAGTGGTGGACACACTGCTGATTGACGTGTCCTAGGACTGAGGTATGGGCCCGCTGGGTGGGTGCTGTGCTGGTGTTTCCAGAGGGGGGAAGGTCTGTGGTGGCCTGTGACTGGGTGAGGGGAACCGACTGTCCAGAGGTCCCCGATGGGCCGGGCTGGTCATCTAGATCCAGTTGGACAGAGATGCTGTCATCACTGTGGGCCTTTAATGTTGGTGGTGTGGACATGTGTGGACCCTCTTGTCCGGTGATGTATGTAGGGGTCCTGCAGGGGTATAAAAGGATGTTTATTACATCTGTGTGTGGCATGGTGTGGAATGGGTGGGTGACCGTGTATCCCAGTGCTTGCATTCCTGTGTGGGACCATGTGTGATGGTGGTTTAGGGGGGTGTATGGGTATGTGCAGTGGGCATGCTTTAGTGATGGGCGTCCATGCTTTGTTGTTGCATGCAGGGCTTGGTGTTAGGATGTGTGGTTTGTGATGTTGGGACATTTGTGAGGAGTTAGAGTGATGGGGGTGAGGGTGAGGGTAGGGGTATGTGCTGGCATGCAGGTAGGGTGGGGGATGTAATAGTTAAGATTTGACTTACCAGAGACCATTCCTCCACCTACTCCTGCGAGGCCCTCCGGATGCAGAATCACCAAGACCTGCTCCTCCCATGTTGTTAGTTGTGGGGGAGGAGGTGGGGGTCCGCTGCCAGTCCGCTGAACCGCCAGGTGGTGTCTTGAGACCACGGAACGCACCTTCCCCCGTAGGTCGTTCCACCTCTTCCTGATGTCCTCCCGATTTCTTGGGTGCTGTCCCCCTGCGTTGACCCTGTCCACTATTCTTCGCCATAGCTCCATCTTCCTAGCTATGGAGGTGTGCTGCACCTGTGCTCCGAATAGCTGTGGCTCTACCTGGACGATTTCCTCCACCATGGCCCTGAGCTCCTCCTCCGAGAACCTGGGGTGTCTTTCCCGTGCCATGGGGTGGTGTAGGTGATGTGTAGGGTGGTGTGTGTGGTGATAAGTGTGCTGATATGTAGTTGTGTGTAGTGTGAGGTGCATAGAAGTTATGTGGGTGATGGAGTTGTGTGCCTGTGGATGCTAGTACTGTTGATGGTGGTGTCTCTCTCTGGCCTTCTCTCAGTAATTGTTGTCGTGGGGGTTTGTGGGTGATGTGGGTGTGTATTTTATATTGTATTGGGTGTGTGGGAGTGGTGTGTGTATGTGTATCAGGTGTGTGTATTTGGAATTGTCCAATGTGGCTGTGTTTTGTATATGTGTGTGTATTTTGAGTGCGGCGGTGTGTACCGCCATTGGAGTACTGCTGTTGAAAGACCGCCGTGTGGATTCGTGTGTCGTGATAGTGTGGGCGTATTTCCGTTGGCGTGACGGTGGAGGATTTGTTTTCGCCAGTTTATCACTGACCTTTGGTGTGGCGGACTTGTGTGGGTGTCTGAATTTTGGCGGATTCCGTGCTGTGGGTCATAATAACTGTGGCGGATTTCCGCTGCCGCGGTGGTGTGTTGGCGGTCTTCTTCACGGCGGTAAGCAGCTTTTACCGCCAATGTTGTAATGACCGCCAATGTATCATAAATCATAATCACAGTGCAGGTATCAACACGACATATATTGCAGCCTTAGGCCCTGTAGCAGTAAATCATGAGAATCACCCCCAAAAATCCTCCAATACCATCATAGGTATATCGGCCACTACATACACCATAAGCACCTCTGTGTATCTTCTACAAGTGTAGGGAACACATAGAAGTGGCACATCTGTGTTTGTATCACAAGTTATGTAGTATTTGTAATAGTTAATGGGTCACTGGGGTAGATGCTGATATAAACTGCAGGTCTATTATAGGGAATGGGGTAATACCTAACCAGCCAGATCAGGACCTCCATCGAAGTCTGTGGCCTAACTGGCTCATCAGGGCCCCCAAGGTATGTGTCTAGGGGTGTGGAAAACACACCGAGCAGGTATTCACGGGGTAACCTCTCCTGGTCCCCCATGGGCAAGGTTATTAGTGTAGTTGCCCCAAGCTCAGTTACTGGAGGCAGAGCAGCACAACCCTCCTAAGTCCTGCAGGCAGATTCCCAGCACGAGTAGCAGCCCACAAGCACATGGCACAGGTGTTGTAGAGTGGAACTGTCAGGGGCCGCCCCCCCACTGAAGGGATTCCCTCTGGAATGGGAGCAGCCGCCATGGATATTTTCGTTGGGCTGCCGCACAGTGAAGGGGGCCCCCTATGGCGGTCCTCGAGGGCTGAGTGATGCAGTGGCAGGCATAAAAAGGGAGCCCACATCATTTCCATCCGGATCCATTTGCCCGTTGAGATTCCCTGCCAAGGTGGTTCCTGGAGGATCAGAGTGGAGCCAGATGAGAGTGCTATGAGGCTTAGGCATCTGCTGCGAGTACTCAGCACAGCAGTTCCGACTCTCCCCTTGTGTCAGGCAGCTTCGGCAACATCCTCTTGTGTGGAAGCCTCCACAAGTCGAGGGCTTCTCCTGTGGCTGTGTCGTGGGGAGAAGTACATGGTGCCGGCCCGTGCAGGTCTTGCAAGTGGGGTGGAAGCACTCAGCACACGCTAGTTCTCAGACAAAGGGGCAGACAAATGATGTGGAAATCACAGCACTCCCCATGTGCTAATGATTACAGTGGACAGGCGCAACACCCAGCACTGGCCCTCCACTGGACTGGACAGGCAGGCCAGCACACCAAAACAGGTAGTATGGATGACAGTTCCTCCTGGTACTCCCTGTGGGGCCTTAGTCCTCCAATGTCAGGGAGCCGCTGGCAGCAAGGGCAACATGCAGAAAAGCAATCCAGACAAGTCTCTTGTTCAAAACCCAGCAGACATCAGGCACCAGGGCAACAAACAGAAGAGCAGTCCAGATGAGTCGGTTATGCAGCCCAGCAGTCCTTCTGAGAGAAGTTCTGTCCCAGTCCCAAAAGTGCTCTCCAATCAGGGGGATAAGAGCCCTTCTACTTATACTCAAAAATGCCTTTGCTCAGGGGGTAACTTCAAAGGAGTCCTTTCAAGTAAAGCACAATACCCTTGCAACCCAGCCCTGTCTCCAGACATCAATAGGGGGTAATCAGTCCATTGAGGGAGGGCAGGACACATCCTTTTCACATGTAAAGTGTGAACGACCCTCCTTCTCCCCAGCCCAGGAAGACTATGAGTATGCAGATGCCTCCTCTGTCACACCAAGCCCCTCCTGTGTGATGGCTGTCTGGAAAGTATGCGCCAAGTGGAGCTGTCACTCTGTCCCAGATGTGGTTTGGAGTCAGCACAGAAAAATGCCCACTTTCTAAATGTGACATTTCCACAACGGTAATAACAAATCCACCCACACTAATAAGTAAGATTCCTCACTACCATTACAAACATCCTAAACATGCCCACGCTATTCCTCATAGATCAGAAGATAACACTTAGTCATATGTCAGGGCATTTCCAATACAATCCTATGAGAGGAGCAGCACTCACAGTAGTGAAAAACAAAATAGGCTGTTTGTCATTACTAGGATATGTAGTACATAAAGACATATGTCCTACCTTTCACATACACAGCAACCCGACCATAGAGCTACCCAGGGACTACCTTAGGGGTGACTTAGGTGTAGCAAAAAGGGAGTTTAGGCCTTGGCATGTAGTTTAACTTGCCGAGTCAGTGTGGCAGCAAACTACGCACAAAGGGCCTACAGTGGCTGGCATAAGACAGGTCTGAAAGGCTACTTCTGTGGGTGCTGCAATCTGTGCTGCAGACCCACTAGTAGCATTTACTTTACAGTCCCTGGGTACATGGTATATCACTTTACAAGGGTCTTATGGGTAATTTAAATAAGCCAAACAGGTGTAAACAAATTATACCAAGTTGTAGGAGAGAGAGCGCATGCACTTGAGCACTGATTAGCAGTGGTAAAGTGCCCAGAGTCCTAACGCCAACAAAAAGAGAGTCAGAAAAATAAGAGGAGAAAGGCAAAAAGGTTGGGGATAACCCTGCAGAAAGGGCCATTTCCAAAAAATACCCAGAGACATCACCAGGCACAGAGCCTCTGATTCCAACAAGGTGTTACCCTCAGACTTGATTTCTGAGTTTTGCTCAAGAGGACCAGACACCATTGCAAAATTCCAGTGGTGTATAAACAGTTTAAGGGGACTTGTTCCTCAAGAGTGCTGTCCTACTTAGTACAATATCAGGAGGATCTCCCCTTTCAACTGCTGGAACAATGTCTTATAAGATTTGCAGCTCGCTGCCTTATTATTCTCCTGTTCATGTGGGATCGGGCTCATCTTATCTTACCTTATTCTTGCTTATCTGTATTTTTGTATTGTTCCCTATTACTTGCGAGGGAATCCTGGAGCTGAGCAGGTGTGTGCCTAACCCTGCCTATGGTAGGGTGGTTATTTGAAAAGCCAAGTCTTCAGCTTCTTGTGGAACTGAAGAAGAGAGGAGGAAGCTCTGATTTGGAGTGGAAGGCATCCTTTAGGAGTGATGTAAGTGAAAGGCTGTCCTCCAGATCTGGTTCTGTGTATATGTGGGATGTGGATGAGTAGTAGTCCTGCAGAGCAGAAGTGCTTGGGAGGTTGGTGGAAAGAGATGCGACTGTTTAGGTGGGTGTGGCCTGAGTTGTGTAGTGCCTTGAATGTGGGTCAGAGGGGTTTGAATTGAGTGCTATTTTGTATCAGGAACCAGTGGCCTTTCCTATGGTGTGATGCTAGGACTCTGGGAAAGTGACAGAGTCGAAGGAGGCATTGAGAATGGGAGTTAGTATATAGGGGTGATTTTGTTACTGAAGAATTCAGAGAGTTTGTTGCAAAGGTCTTGTGAGGGGGTGATGTTGTTGCTGGAGGCAGCAGGAGGTATAGTGAAATCTTTGAAGGTGGCAAAGATTTCCATGCAGCTGTTAGTGCTTGCATCATGCGATCTGCAATGGCTGTGTACGTGATGTTTCTTACCTGCTGATGGTATTGTCCTAGGGCTGATCTGAATATGTCTTTATTTGCAGTGTTCTGCCTTGTTCTTCATTTGTGCTCCGATTGCTTGCAGTGGCATTTCATCAGCCTGACTTCCTCTATGTACCAGCTGTCCATTGGTTGGGCTCATGCCACTGGGTTGCTCATCAGAGTGTCAACACATGCAGTGGTCTAGCTGTTAAGGTTCTTGATTGCTTTTAGCAAGTTGCTGGTGTGCTTGGGCAGGTGCTTCAAGAGGGTGGAAGCCCACTTCTCTTCCAAGATGCTTTTCCAGCTGCAGCGGATGGTTCCAGTGTTGGTAGGTCTGTGGTGGTGTGGGATGAGTAGGACGAGACAGACAAGAACATGGTCAGTCCAGGTCATAGTTGATGGTTTGTAGATTGTGATGTTGCTGATTGAGGTGATAATCAGGTCCAATAGGTGTCCAGCAGTGTGGGTGGGTTCCATAATGTGCTCGGGGAATGCCAAGGTTTCTGAGGCTCTCAAAAGGGTTATTGGGTTTCAGTCTGTGCAGTTTTCTTGGTAAAAGTCTAGGCCTCCGAGTACAATGAAGGTGCTGGTGTTGATGATGAGGGATACAACAAAGTCCATGATGTTGCTGGTGAGATTGGAGCAAGGTTCTGGTGGTCTGTGTATGATGGCTCCACCCAGGCAGACGTTGGTTGTGATGAGTATCTTGAATGTGAGGTAATCCATGTAGCTGGAGTGAGTGTCTCTGTGGATGGCACACCTCATGGTATCTTTGAATATGATGGCAACCTTACCATACAGCAGCGCCTCGATTACTTTACTTCAAATTGTTGAATTTAAGTTTCTAATAAATGTGATATACTACTCACAAACCTCATTGGTACAGAAAGTTCTTTATGGTACAACCACTGTCGTGGAGGTTCATTCATATCCTTCTCCCAGAGGGAACAAAACCTTTTTTTGTTATATTATACATATTATGAAACAGCCATAGCCTTACTTGCCTCTTACCATCAGTGTTGTTGCAGAGGTAGTATGTATTAGGGCTTCTGGCTCAGATAAAGCCCCTCTTGTCACTTACCTGTTAGCTTCGCATTTCACTTCTGTGAATGTTGTCATCAACTTTTGCAATGCTGTTTCTTTGATCCATATAACTTGGGACCGGGGGTGAATCCTGCATTATGCCATGGTCTTAATTTGCCTCATGTAATCACTCTCTTGTATGGGGATTTTCACTTCCTCCATAGCACGTGGATGTAATGTTTCACTGGACAGTCCCTAACCATGTGGGATTTCTGCAGAGCTGACAATGACACCTTTCATCTCTGACCTACAGAGGGCCCCGTTACACACTCCGTCTCTGAGCAAGCGTGCACATACAAGTGTGGTCATACCTTTTACTCACATTAAAATTCATCACAGACATCTATTTATTGTGTATGTTCATGCTATGTGGAAGCTCAATATTGTTGACTTATTTGGACTTTTATTACTGCCATGTTCATACGTGTGATAACAAATGATTTATGTTGCTATCTTGGAGCTCACTCCAAGTTTTAGTATGTGTGCTGGAAGGAATGCCATGCTGAAAAGAATGACTCCCACCCTCCCCCTTTAGATGCCTACTAGCAATAATAAATGTACAGCACAGCATGCTGGTTTATTTGAAAAGCATGTTAGTAATATAGAACACTTATAAAGTGGAACTTTCACCCCCAAAGGTATCTTGGTGCTTGACATTTAGAACATACTACTCAGGCAAAGGGACACTTTCATAAGATTATACAGGAAATATCAAGGTTTTAAGTGCTTTCCTAAATTGAACCAGGTCCTGGCTGGCTTTCAAGGAGTCTGGCAACTTATTCTAGAGTTAAGAAGCCCTTGGAAATGGGCCTGATGGTGCTCTGGCAGTACAGCTGTGGTCCTGTAATCAGAAGTGATGAAGTGCAATGCATTTTGTCACAGCCCTGCTTCTGAAGCGCTGAAGCATGATGTATCCCCAAAACTGAACAATGCATTGCAGCCTGCAGTCTCTTCAAAATCGCTGGTGTGTGATGCATCTTTGATGCAGGACTTCACGTTGCAAGCCCCACAATGATGGATCCTCAACGAGGGATCTTGCAACTCTCCGCAACCAGGATTTAAGATACTTTGTTCAGCGGACCTAAGTTGCTCCCTATAGCCGGCCCACACTTGATCATTGTTGGCCCAAGTTTGTGACTTTGTCCTGGTCCGGCATGACCAGATAACCACACTTAGCACTCGATGCACTATTTTTACTGCATATCTCAAGTTCTACTGATTGGAATTGTGTTGTGTTGGTCACAAATAATGCTATTAAGCTTTACTGTATTTTTTTCTAAATTGGAGTGGGATTTTTCTTGTGTTGAGTTTTCATTTTATCAGTGTTTGAAGTGCTACATAAATACTTTACATATTGCATCTAAATCAAGTCTGACTGCTTTTGTGCCAAGCTACAAGAGGTTTAAGCACAGATTAGGCTGGGGTTTGTTTGTGTCTCATCCTGACAGACTGTGGGTTCTGCTTGAATAGGGTTTCACCACCCCATATCATTAACCCAATTTCCTACAGTGACATTATACAAAAAGTCAGCTGTCAATGAGAAATTGACCACTGACGACCACTGTAGCAGATGTTTCTCCAGACACCTGACAGAGATGTCATGTCTCTAACTCTATGGAGGTCATTCAATAAGTTCTTTACTGAATATCAGTTAGCAAAGGTGGTCCCAATTGGCACCTAGAAATAATCCAAGAGGAGCCTCAATTTTTAAAACGTCTGAAGGACTACCAATGTGAAGAGCGTTAAGCATGCCTAAACTAGTGAGTGTTGCAGCAGTATACCTGGAAAAAGGTTTCTTATCTATTAAATGGCAAAATAAGGCAGCAAGTATAAAATTCATATCCTCCTTGACTGGGGAGATGTCAACTCATGTGCGGTTGACTGCCTAATGGATTTATGTGAGGATGAAACAAGCTTTGCCCTTAGGTAAAGCATAAATGTAAGCCTCAATGGATATAGAATGGCATGATTTTTATCATAAAGCAATTCCTCAGGGCCATACCAATTTTTGCCAAAGAGGCAACCTAAATTGAAATTGCACACAATGTAGTTGCTGTCAAACCCTTCACCGAGCACAAAAATCAGTAATTCACTTTGGTAATATCAAGGAGCAGATCCATCTATTTGATTAATATGACAAAACCTAATTAATGCTGTGTACGTCTACTATTCCAGATGGGTGCGTGAACTAATAAACATTGACAGAGGAGGACAGTGCCACCTGGGCGGACTCAACCGGATGATGATACCGCGGGCCGCGGCGGTGATTTTACACACCTGGCTCATTCATTAACTGATTAACTTAATTGACGACGCGGTCAACTACAATAAATACACTGTCTCTCCTTGGTTGTTTCATGCAAGCGGTCCAAGGAGAGGATGGCATATGCACATAGTAAGCACCCCCTTTGATGCAGTGAGTGATCGCCCAGCGCCATGGACACACAGATGAGAACTTTCTTCTCTGTCTTTGCTATATCTGACTTAACTCCATATATACTTATAGTGCTCCACTTGGGCATTCTTTTTTTACTCTCCTCAGTCTGTTATCTTCTATACCTTACCAGAGTTGCCTCCATGTTTTGGGTCACCCACCCACCTTATATATGTGCACTTCCCCTTACTTTTCTTTTCTTTTTGTCTTTTTTCTCCCCTGTATTTGAACCTTAGTGTTTGACAATAAGGGGATACTCCCCCTCCTAGACACCAGAGGCCATTAGCCTCTAGGGATTGGGTAAGATTCTCTACTTGCCCTCAGTAGTAGTAGTACCTACGATATGTTTATGCCTACTCTGTGCATGAATACTGCGTACAATAAGTGTATCTCTCTTGTTGTGCATGTGCAAATTTTCCGTTTCACGTGTGTGTTTGGTTTGCTGTGCAGTGCTTCATATGTGCATTCATTGCCTGTCTGTTTTATACCCTGTAGGCCACCTCAAGGTAGTTCCTTGGTAAGGTAGGCTGTTTACTTCATTGCTTCTTGAACCTGTACCAATTTAGCAGAGTTTTTCTCCACTCATAAAGTGAGTCTTAGGGATCCAATGCCCTGATGAATGCCCGAGACCTTCCTAGGCTCATTACTGAGGGAAGAAACATGTTGGCTACAACTCCTTAGATAGGTGACCCTGTGAGTCCTTGTTCTCACAGTGGTGTCCCCCTCTTCACTTTTAACCACACCAAACAGACCCTATTATCAAATTGTAACTTTACACAGGAGCCTGTTTAGGTGCTTTTATCCCATAGATGAGCTGGATCCCGATCTTTCCAGACCTAGTACTTATTTACGCACTCCCTCCTGTTCTTTTAACAGTGAGGTTGAGTCCGCCCAGGTGGCACTGTCCTACCTGGGTGGGACTAGGTGGTCAAATGATGAAGCATGACACTATATAGTGTGTGAGACCACCTAGTCTGTAAAGGAAACCCCCCACTTGTTTTCCCCTTTAACTGCTCTCCTAGCTCACACTGACCCCCTTTCCTCCATTAGAGGACCACGAGGAAACCCTGGGCACAACTGGTACCACCGGAACCCATCCCTCGATATATAACAGAACCCCGTACTCCTTAGTGTTTTTTGATGGTAAAAATCTCTACAAAAAACGAATCTCTGAAACGATTTTTCAAGGCAGTTAACATACAGAAAAACTAACTTCGCAAACACAAAAGTATCTTTAAGAAAGTTAGATAGCTGTGTTCTCCATTGCGAGTCGTAGCTACCCAAGGACTCTACCTAATGTTAAGCTAACCGTTCAGTTTCTTTCGGTTTGAATAGCAGTAGCAGCCAAACCTTGGTGATTTAATCCAAGCGCAAAACTTGATATGGAGTAATGCAAACATCCATATATGGCATAAACTTCTTCAGAATTATTAAATGCATTAATGCCCGAGTCATTCAGGGACGAAATTATTGATATTGTATCAGGTGCAGTCAGTAGCATCAGGGCCTTGGTGACCTCTGCAGCCCAATTAAGTCTGTATTCTTCTACTAAGTCAGTACAAAATGGCCCCATTTTCCTTCAGTGCATTAGAATCCAGGGCACCTTTCTGTACAATGTTTTCTCCTCCGTGAGCTGGGTACAGTGCAGATTAATATTTGGTGATAAAATGTGCCTTACTACCTTCCAACAGTCCTGTCTGTCAGAAAATGCACTGTTATTTGAAAAGAGCAGTTTAACAAGTTTTAAGTAGCGTAGGCATGCCATAAACATTTGAAGCACTGAGGAGAAAAAAGTAAATCTCACAAAGTTCCTCACTCCTCGTTCAAAGGCAAAAACATTCTCCATAAGAAAAATACACTTTTCCTTTAAAAGGCAGTTCCATCATCTAGTAGTGTAGTCACCAGTAGCTCACTATAAATTAATGGTCATACCATTTTTTTACTACATAAATCCATTTTGTGGTAGGAGCACTGAGCCCTGAAAAGCATGGGGCCTAGTGCCAAGAGACCTCTTTGGCTTTACTTGTGATGGTCCTGCAGTAGAATATTTTCTTAACATGACATTAACCGGACAAGCACACTGAGTCCAATATTTGAAAGTGCTTAGATTTCCTTTGCAAATTCCTACAGACCTAAAATTGCAGCATCTTTAGCATCTCTACCTAGATTGAATGTACCAGGCACATGGTATGGAAGACTATTGATGCGAAAGTATGGACCTCAATTGCAATTCATTTGCTGTTTCACATTTTAAATTGAAATCATGTGGCGGATGTTGTTTGGATCTCAACTAAAGTTAAAGCAGGTTATAAAGAGATCAGCTCTGTCAAGCTTTATGAAATGTGAGCTTTGCGAGAGTTCTGTCTTATTTTACACGGGCTTTGTGGGCAGTGTTCTGTGGGAAGTCAGGTGACTAAATGCTAGCCTGGAGAGCACTACTCTTTAGGAACCCTGGTTGAATAAACAATTTAATAACCCTACTGAAGCTCAAAGGTCGTTATTACAGATTGGTGAAGAGTGGTTGCCTGCAACTACGATCACTTGATGTTGATCTGTGAAACCCATACACCATGAACTCAAGACTTCAATTAAGGCTGAAGTACCTACTGTACTTTTATGAATAGGGTGGATAAACTATATATCTTCCTTGATAAAGCATGGAATTCCCAAGGACATTTTGAGACTACAGAGAGTCAGGTTGAACTCCCTGTGGATGACAGTTGAAGTGAGGTGGGTAGCGTGGCCTGCTGTGAGAACTCTTCCTGCACATTCTTTTTTACTATCAGTGCAACGACATCGCCCCAACAATGCTCTTAGCTAAGGTCACAAGTTACCACAAGATCAAAAAGAAGCAAAAGCACAAGCATCCGAGTCCACTGAGTTTGGGTTAAAAAAACAGAGTGTGCCCTTTGCCCCCCTGGAAAGACAGCACTGCATAGGAAAGATTAAAGTGTGCAGACACCTAGCATAGCCTACTTGCCCAACAGCAAACAACATGTTACACAAACACTGATTTCAGGAATGAGCTATGGTTTGCTAGTATCCCACAAGTGTTTGGACGGGTGAGGACAGGATAAAAGAATATAATCCATCTTAGTTTTCACATTGCACTTTGCAATATATTGTGTCTTACTAGGTCTTTGACCTGAGACTTCATTTGTTTGTGTCAAAGGAGTGACTAGCTCACACATGGAGTACTCAAGCCATTATCCAAACCCCCGTCTTTGCCTCATTCAGGCCCACCCCCAATAGAATGAAAGAAATGGCTAGTACTATTCAAAAACAATTTAGTTCCTCTGAATGGTGGGAACGTCAGCCCAAACTGGAAGAAGGCTTTGCCTTTGAGTGCTCTTGAGAAGGAAGGCCAGCCCAGTTACAAATATATGCCTGTCACAGGCATTTAATTGCAGGTGTGCATAAGGAAGCTAATTTGAGTTCCAAGAATCGGTTTGCAAAGTCAGGTAACATGACTATGACGTGGTATAAGTTTTATATATTACCACAGAGACCTTGAAATACTGTTGAACAATGAGTGACTTACGTGAGAGAACTGGCTATAAAGTGTTAATTGGTGGCATAACATATGAACTAATTAAAGACCAATTAATTATACAGTGTATGAGAATGAAGATACAGCAAATACTCTGGGCAGCAATGAATCCTACACTGAAGGAAGCAATAGACATTGCCAAAATTGTTGAAGAGTTGAACTCTTGTATGTACTAAATGGAAAATATGGAAAATAGAAAAGAGAAGTAGCAATAGCAATAGTTTGGCCCTAGTAAACCCAGGAGTGTAGCAGGGAGAGAGAGTTCAAAGACATGTTGTAGGTATTAAAGCACCTTTCACAGTGTAGACTTCAAAAATGTATATGGCGTAAACAAAGATTATAGGAGGTGTAGACAAAGGGGGCACTTTACTAGCATGTGCAAAGAGAGAGGGCAGATCATATTTCTTAAGCGAGTGAAGAAGCAAAAGGTGTACCTAGAGTGTTGGGTGTAGGCGACAGTGAGGAAATGCTGGGGAAAAGGGTAGAGCAAAGAAAATTTTGGTGGTCAATGACAAGGAACTGGACTGAATGGTAGACTCTGGTTCTATTCACACCATCAGACTGGAAGCTCCATTTATTGGAGTTTTGGGTATAGTAGACCTAGGGCCTATGGAAATCAATACTGTTTGATACTGGGGCGAGTGCTTCATAGATGGAATACCTATGGGCAGATCATTTTCAGGGAGGGAGAGGAACATTATGGGAAATGCATGCGTACCAACATTAAACAGCCCATTATGATTTTGGCACGTCAGAATGACCTGTATATAATCATTTATCCCAGAGCAGGACAGAAATGCCAAAGAGATCTATGGAGCGACTAAAACAGTGCTTCAAGTTAAACTAGTTTTATTGAATGGGGTATGTCCACAAGATAGGGTTGAAGCTAGGAGCATTGCTACAAGGCCATCAGAGCCCAGACTTTGGAGCAAGAGGATGAGGAAACTTGTGAATAGAAATGGTTGCAATGGTATTATTAAACCTGTTGAAGGTGCAAGGTGGGTATCACCTATGGTTATGATAAAAAAGATGGTGAAATAAGGTTCTGTGTGGACCTCTACTATTTGAATCAGAGTGTAGAGGTAGACAGATTCCCAATACCAAGCATGAGCAAGATGGTGTTGATCCTTAAACGTGTGAAGTGCTTCTCAAAACTAGATGCAAGGAGTGCATACCATCAGATCAAATTGAGTAAGAGCTCAAAGTGGTTAATATCCTTCATAGGTTCTGATGGGAATTTCAATTAATCCACTCACTTTTTTTGCTGACCTTAGCAGAGAGTGTGTCCCAGCGGATGATCAGAATATTCAGGCATCAGATTGTGTTCTTTCAAGATAACATCCTGGTTTTTGCTGGGGCTCTGGAGGAACATAAGTTGGCACTGAAGCAAGTCCTGGACCCTATTGAAAAGGCTGAGCTGGCTCTTCATAAGGACATTTCGAATACAGGAAGTGGACTATTTTGGATAAACTATCCTGCTGCTGAGGTTAGACCAAGGGCAGATGGCATTATGTGGGCTCCTGAAACACAAGGCAAGAAAACACTAAAGTATTTTATGAGTTTAATTGAGTATTATGCAAGGTTTGTGAGTGTTAGAAATGGGGTCTTTGGTTGGCAGCCAGGTTACCCCCTGTCCAAGCAAAGGCCCTCCCTCTAGTCAGGGTGAGTCACACACAATTCAAATTATCCTGTGCCCACCTTCTGGTAGCTTGGCACTGAGCAGTCACACTTAACTTAGAAGGCAATGTGTAAAGTATGTGTGCAATAAATCGTGCAATAACACAGTATAGCACCATAAAAATACACCACGCAGTGTTTAGAAAAATATAGAATAATTATCTGGCTAAATGCAGGTCAAAATGATCAAGATTTAATAAGTACACTTTGAAATATCACTTCAGAGAATGATAAAAATAGTCTTTAGTCTTTTAAAAGCAACAAGTGTCTCTTGCAAGCACAAAGTACCTGGTTTGTGTTCAAAATCTCCGCAAGGGGCCGGCCACAGAGGAGGAGATGCGTGGATTTCTCCGGTGCACACAGGCAATGCATCAATAAGTTTTCACGAAGAGAAGGCTTTGTGTCGATTTCTGGTGTGAAGACTTGGATCCTCTTTGGGTTGAGGGGTATTCCGACGCCCGTGGACGATGCAGAGAAATCCTGGGCATGCAGGACGAAGTCATAGGAGCTGCGTGGATCTGGTGAGTGATGCGTGGAAATTTCTGTTGCACGGCAGGCGCTGCATCGATTCTCCTCGCAGGAAGTCGGGCTGCATCGTTCCAGTTCAGCTTTGGGTCGATCCAGTGGGCCGTGCATCGAAGTCCCGGTCCCAATGCTGGTCCTGTGTCAATCTCCTCTCGAGGAGCTGGGCTGCGTCGTTCCAGTTCAGCGTGTGTTGAAATTTCACTGCACAAGGAGTTCTTTGCAGGATGAAGTCTTTTTAGTCCTGAACCTTCAAGGATAGGAGGCAAACTCTATACAAGCCCTTGGAGAGCACTTCTCAGCAGAGCCAGAGGGCAGCGAGGCAGCAGGGCAACAGCAGGGCAGCAGCCTTTGCAGAAAAGCAGTCAGGTTAGTCCTTTGGCCAGCCAGGCAGTTCCTCTTGGCAGGTTGCAGGTTCAGAGTTTCTTTACCAGTGGCATCTTGTCCAGAAGTGTCTGATGTGGTAGGGGCAGAGGCCCTGTTTAAAAAATCAAATGTGCATTTGAAGTAGGGGAGACTTCAAAGAGTGGCTTAGAAGTGCACCAGGTCCCCTTTCAGTTTCATCCTGTCTGCCAGGGTCCCATTAGGGGGTTTGGTAGTCCATTGTGTGAGGGCAGGCCACTGTCCTTTCAAATGTAAGTGTCAGGCCCTCCACCCTCCCAGCCCAGGAAGACCCATTCAGTATGCAGATGTGTGCAGGTGTAACTGAGTATCCTGTGTTTGGGGTTGTCTGAGTGAAATGCACAAGGGAGCTGTCAAGTAACCTAGCCAGACGTGGATTGTAAGGCACAGAAGGATTTAAGTGCAGAGAAATGCTCACCTTCTAAAAGTGGCATTTCTAAAATAGTATCATTAAATCCAACTTTACCAGTCAGCAGGATTTTGTATTACCATTCTGGCCATATTAAATATGACCTTGTTTCTCCTTTCAGATCGGAATCTACCACTCAAACAGTGTACGAGGGTAGCCCTAATGTTAACCTATGAAAGGAGCAGGCCCCACAGCAGTGTAAAAGTGAATTTAGGAGTTTTACACTACCAGGACATATCAACTGCACAGGTACATGTCCTGCCTTTTATATACATAGCACCCTGCCCTAGGGGTTACCTAGGGCCTACCTTAGGGGTGACGTATATGTATACAAAGGGGAGTTTGAGGCTTGGCAAGTACTTTTAAATGCCAAGTCGAAGTGGCAGTGAAACTGCACACACAGGCCTTGCAATGGCAGGCCTGAGGAATCGTTAAGAGACTACTTATGTTGGTGGCACAATCAGTGCTGCAGGCCCACAAGTAACATTTAATCTACAGGCCCTGGTCACATGTAGTGAACTTTACTGTGGTCTTACAAGTAGATTAAATAAGCCAATTGGGTATGAACCAATGTCACCATGTTTTAAGGGAGAGAGCATATGCACTTTAGCACTGGTTAGCAGGGGTAAAGTGCACAGAGTCCTAATACCAACGAAAACAGTGTCCAAAAAGTGGAGGGAGGCAGGCAAAAAGTTAGGGGTGACCACCTTAAGGCTGTCAGGTCTAACAGTGAGACACTGCAGGCACAAGTTAATGAGTGAGGGTATTGTTCTGGAATGAAATATGTTCAAGTGGACAGATGCACAAAAGGAGAATTTTGAAAAATTAACAATAAATATTTTTGACTCCAAAATCTTCACATTCTATGATGTGAAAAGATAGACCATGGCCTCCTTAAGTGACTGTACAGTGAGGGTATTGAAACAAAGTCCTCTTTAGTTCATTAAGCATGCAGCTGTTTGATCCACTGTAAACTGTTGTACAGTGTAAACATTATGATGTCATCACTGCCTTCTTCTGACACCAGAAAGGAGAAATGGATTTTAAGGAAATCAATGAAATTTCAATTACTTTTTATATGAACCTGTGACTGACAGTTGATTACCGACCACAAACAAATAACATGTAAAACTCGTTCCATACTTGTGTTGTTGTTGTAAAATGATCTCAGTACTCAAGATTAGATATCACACAGTGTGCAATATCCAGGCCTGATTTGGGATTTCATTGCATGAATCCAAGTTTCTCCTTTATTATGCCTCCTTTTAAAATGTATCAAAAGCATCATTTTGTCTACCAAATACGCTGCATTTTGTGCTAACAGCCATATTGCTTAGATGATGCCTGGCTGCTTAGATCTGCATCCCATCACTACAGAGGTAGGAATCTGTAAATCTGACAGCTTAGAACATTGTATATTCCACTGTAATTAATTATAAGCCTTTTGATTAAGAAGTGTGGTTTTAAACAGAAAGCAACTGATGAAAGACATCGATCGTTGATAGTTGGAAAGTGATTTCCTATCTATTACTCCCCACTAAAAAACACAACAGGTTTCTCCAGGCGTCAGACTCCTCGTTTATTATGTGCTGGTAGGATTTTCAATAATTGGATTAATCTCTTGATATAGCATAATTTTAAGATTTTATCACAGGTTAAATTTTTCCGCTCCAAATATCTGTAAAGCTACATCAATGTGTCACAAACCTTAACAATCGGAAGGTAAAGTAAATTGAGAGAGCACTCTCACGTAGGGTCGGATTTGTATAGAGATTTGAGCACATATGTGTAATATAGGCCCTTATGCATCACCATTTTTCCTGAGTCGAGGCCCACAATGTTTTGAACACATTCAGCAGAGAAAATGGGATCTCGTTGGTGTAGCGTCTTTCGTGTCCAGGAGCATGCAAGTGAATATGCCACACATGGAGCTCTGAAACAGACATCTTTATTTTTCAACAAAATATCGCTCTCTGCACGCATTGCATCATAACTTTCATAACCACACCTGAACCCCACCCACCGGATTACATGATTGCTTTCTTGATTCCACCCAGGACCACAAGGGTACTTGCGTGCATGGTATCAAAGACACTACAACTCCCCCTTTGTTAAGTAAAAAGCAGAAACAACATTGGGATCATATTTACCCAATGGGTCACTGAGGCACTCACACTGGTCTGCCAGATTGAGTGGTATGAGGTAGTTGAGATGCACTGTCATTTTGCATTAATGACATAGGCTCAGATCTGCGATCTGGATTTTCACGAGGAGTCACCTCACTTGTTATTTTAGGAGCTGATGAACATTGAGGTAAGTGCTTAAAGTGTCATGAGTCCAGTGTGATGGATTTTCTGGAATGATGCTCTGCCACCATGTGTCCTTTGGGCATCACAACCCTCAAAAGGGTCAACAGCAAATGGAGTGTCTGTTTTCCGCTTTCATTTCTGCTTGACCAGTACCCAGTCCCTTTTCTCAAAGACGGTTTCCTTGGCGCTGATCAGCATATGTTTTCATTTTGCATTTTTTAGAAGTTTCTGTGACACAAACCTTATTGCCATTCATCGAGCTATCTGATGTCTATTGTGATAGCTTCTTCCAAAGGCATGGAGGGCTGGACACAGGGCTTGGTTTAGATCGAGTACCTCCATTGACACTCATTAAATTACCCTCTTGAGGGTGCTCATAATTTGTTCAACAACACCATTGCTTGGAGCCAGAGAGGTGTACTTTTTTGATGATTGACATTGATTCGAACATGAAACTCCTTAAATTCTTTTCTATTGAAAGGCAGGCTGTTGTCATAATTTAGTATAGCGGTATGCCACATGCAGCAAAGATGTCATTAAGCCGCTCGGGGATCTTGTCATGGGTGTCAATGACAAGTCTTCCACCAAAGAAAAGTGCAGAAATTCATCAATGACTTCCATGGGATGATGTCCCTTTTCAACAGGCCCAAAGAAATCGACTGCAACTGTCTCCCATGCATGTGCAGGAAGGTCAGACAATATCAATGAATGTTGCATCACTTTGGGGGATAAAGAGTTACAAATGTGGCATGCCTTTAACTCTCTCTCAACTTGTACATCTAGGCGAGGGGACCAAATTCAGTCTCTTAGGGCTATTTTGGTGGCTAAAATGCCATAATGTCCTTTATGTGCCAGCTCAATGAGTTACTGTCCCAGGCTCTTAGGCATGACAATTCTCAAGCCTCTGAATGTGATACCCTCTCAGATGACAGGTAGCTCATCCTGTACGTTTTTGAATTTGTGGAATTTATTATCATCAGCAAAAGGTTGAACACTTGTGTTACAAAATTGCATTGTAATGAGGTATTTGAGCATGAGCCTTTCTTTATCAGCTTTTAAAGCAGTAATGTAAAAGTAAATGTGTTCAATAGTGAGAGCTGCTGGCATGCTGGACCTCACAATCAAGTTGAGATACTCTTTAGCCCCTTTGGATATCAAACTGTGGCGATGACCCCACTTGTGGAAAGTAATTTCCAGGTTTTTGTCTTTTCCCGGCTTGTGTACAATCATGTAGTCATGCTTTTGCAGTTGCACCTCCACCTCTCGATGTGAGGGGGCATCCAAGCTTTTAGTTTTCCAAACATAGTGAGCAATACCTGGTGGTCTGTGATGATAGTGAAATGCTTCCCATATAAAACATGTGAAAACATGTGAAAATGTTTGTAGGCCCATACTGTAGCTAGACTCTCTTTCTGCGGCTGAGAATAGGCACATCCTATTTTAGACAGTCTTCTACTGGCATAGGCCACAATGTATCACTGGGCATTTGGATGGCCAATAGGCTGAGCAAGGATTGCCCCCGCCCCTCCAACCTCATCATTTCTGTGATCTCAGTATGAAACTTCGGGTCAAAATAGGCAATTTCAGTTGCAATCTTAATCGTATGTTTTATTTATTTGAAGCTGTGGTCGCATTCAGGAGACCACTGAAATGGGGCGTTCCCCTTTGTTAAGTTTCTCAATGGGGGCACTCACTGTAGTGTAGCAAAATTGCAAATGTACCTTGAGTAAAAACTGGCCATGCGTAAGAAGAATTGGAGCATGGTGACATCTTGTGGGGGCAGGCAGATGATAATGCTTGCACCTTATCTGGGTCAGGAGTCATTCCTCCGTCATAGATAATGTGTCCAAAGAATTTAAGTTTGGTTTTGTGAAACTCACACTGTGCTACAGCTGCATTCAGAGTGAGGCCTACATCAGCAAGCAACTGGCACACTTGTGTAAGAGCCTTGTTATGTTACATTTGTGTTGTCCCAAATACCAGCATGTCATCACTTTAATTGAAAGCATGCGTTACAGGTTGAATTCCTCAATGAATAACATCCTTTCACTTTGCAGACCATGATGAAGTGGTTTTATTTTCCGCAACCTCTGTATGTCTTTTTCATGGCTGGACATTTGCCTTCATGGGGAAATGAAAGCCCACAATGAAAGCATAACTTTTTCTTTTTTGGAGACGTCGACTTGTGCGCATCAATTTTATGATTTTGCTTGCTTTTCGTGATCAGTGCTGATTAACTACACGTTCGTTCTTCCATATCAGCAGCTTGTTGATCTGCTCTTTCTTCTTTCTTTACAGAAATTAGCATTTTCGCCAAACTGAGTGGCTCTCTCAGTGTACGTCTTCTGAAGGAATCTAAAAGGCAGCAATCAATGACTCTGAGGGGCATAGCTTCTTTATTAAAGTCATAGAACTTACAGTGTGTGAGAAGTGCATCAACTCTCACAACAAATTCATCCATCGTTTCACCAAATTGTTGTCATGCTTGGTTGAAGATGTACCTCTCGTAGATGACATCCAGCCTTGAACTCATCTTGGCATCCAGTTCTTCTTTTTTCTTTTGGTATGATGTTGCATCAGCTGTGAGATTTCCTTTAGCACCTTTTTAATGCCATCACTGGCAAGGTTTTTCAAATATTTAATGATTTTCTTATTGTCTTCTCCTAGCGCATCTATAAAGTCATCGCATGTCACCTGTGTTCTATTTCTTCGCTGTACTAAATGAAGGTGGTGGCTTCACGAATGTATCCGCCATATATTTTGTGCTCCCTTCTAATGCCCTTTAAAGTGTATTCTGTCGAGGCAGTGTTTGTTGCACTGGATGTCACCTGAAACTGCAGCATGCATTGTCCTTCTCTTTCTTGAGCCTGGGTCACATCCAATTCAAGGTCATGTGGCTCTGTAATCATCTGTGCCTGCAGGTATGTTTCTGTTTCTCGTAGTTGATCTTCAATGCCTTTGTCGTTTGCTTTGTATTGATGATGGCTCTGTGTTATGGCGCAGTGCAGTATCTCTTCTTTCAGCCTTATCAGTGGGTTTGGGTGAGATTTTCAATTGTGCTCCTTTAAAGGGCCTTCAAATTCTTTGATGGCTGTGTGTGAGCTAGAGTAGAGCTTTGATGCCACATGCGCCAATCGCAGAACACTTTACATCAATTTGGAGTGCACGTAGCATGCACAAGTGGTTTGCTGCACCTTTGCAAATTTTCAGGGGGAGCAGATTTGTTTCTTTGGCTCACGTATTCCCTACTCATCACAAGTTGTAGCATCTTCCCCTGCCTGGGCGCATGCAAGTGAATACACCACACATGGAGCTCTGTAACAGATGTCTTTATTCTTCAACACACCATTGCACTCTGCACACATTGTGTCATAGCTTTTGTAACCAAACCTTAACACCTCCAATCAGATTATGTAAATGCTGTCTAGAGTCCATCCAGGACGGTGAGTGTCCTAACGCGCATGTTATCAAAGACACTATAGTTGCACCCTTTGAATGTGCACATAGGGCGTGATTTACAAAGGTAAACTTACACTTTTGTGTAAATTTACAATTGTTTGCAATTCACAAAGACATTTTACGAGTAGTATCTTTATGACCGACGGGTCTCCACACTGTCAAAGGAGTCACAGCAGTCATAAAGATGCTACATGTAAAATTGCTTTGTGAATTGCAAAATATTGTAAACTTACACAAAGCGTGTTTAGTTTTGTGAATGAGGTCCATAGTACTTTTTCAAAGAGGCTGATGGGTGTGTGAGACTTGGGCATTGTTACTTCCAGGATAGAAGAGGTGCTCTACATAACACTATTCAAATAGGTTACAGCTCCTTCAAAGTATGTGGAAAAACAATACAACATTTAGCAGTTGTAAATATGCGCAAATGGCTATCTTGCTTTTTTCACAATTAAATATTCTTATTTAGACTAGAAACCAACATTGCATGATCTATTCAGCATAACATTTTCCCTTCTTTCCACATCAGCAACCCTCATAATTCCAGTTTGCTAAATTGTGCAGCCATGTTTGCTTTCAGCAAAACACATTCGAGGAATGCTTTCAGTTGTTATGGGTCACTTGTGTAGATTACTCATGGTTTTTTTAAATAAAATAATCATTAAATTAAAAAAAAAGTATGAAAATAAGAAAGAAAAATAGCAACTGGTGACAACGTTTTGAGCTGCAGTATTTCATTCCAATAACCAGTTTACAAAAGTAACATATTGTCATGCCCTCCAGTTTTGATCACAGTGATGTAAAGTGTTTGTTGAGTTGCAGCTTGTAATGATTTTGTAATGACCATGCAGCAATTCATATGGCAAAGTCTAGTAAATAAAAATGGAAATAAACTAAACCTATGTGTTTCTTAAAAAGTGCACAGGATACTCAGGGGCATATTTATGGGAATTTGGTGAAGGGCTGCACAGCAAGTCATCTTTCTGCATTGCCCTATGCCAAGTGAAAGGGCAGGAATGCATTGTAGTTATGAAATACCGTGCATTCCTGTCCTTTCCTTCTGCGATGGTACTGTTTCGACAGCCTAACGCCAGTGCAGTCACCCTTGCACCACGGTGCAAGGGTGCCTTCATTGCTTGCAGTATTGTTTTATGCAAGAAGGGGAACCTGACATAGTGGCCTACAGTCGAATGAGTAATGAAGGTAGTTCTAATAGGAGAGCTATATCAACAAAGAATTACCTTTCACTGGAAAATTGTGGAATGAATTTGCTACACTCTGATATATAGAGAACCAGTGATAAAGAAGAGGATAGAAGATTGTGCCCTAGTCAGTTCACTTGAATACATGAAGGTGTGCAGGCCCTTTCATCAGAACCCTCACTTGATTTTACTGAGCAGTAGACTAGGAGATACACAATCTCCACCCATAGCCAAACAAAGACCATCTATTTACAAGAGCTCAACATTTCCATTTGTGCTGAGAACATTTTTGTGCATCAAACATGTCCATTGTGACATTAAAGAGTGGTGAGTATTCTTTGTGCAAATGGAGCGATGCTATTCTTTTGCATGCTCCCTTCATCCTTTTATTCCTTTTCTGACTCTACACATCACTGTTCTTCTTCCTGCCTCTTTCCTTCATCCTCTCAGCAGAATTCCAATCCATTATCCCCCCTCCCTATTCTTAAATCTAACAAATCTCACCTAAGCTTCAATCTTAGCTTCTGCTCTGCATTCCCTATTGCCTACAATCTCTCCATACCATCTCCCCCACCGAAACACTCTCTATCCTGCATCCTCAATAATGGAAGATCCATCAACAAAAAAAAGCTGAACATATTCATTGTAATTGCAAGGGTGCTGTGTAGGCAAAAGGCAGGACATGTACCTGTGTAGTTTACATGTCCTGGTAGTGTTAAACTCCTAAATTCATTTTAACACTGCTGTGAGGCCTGCTCCTTTCATAGGTAACATTGGGGCTGCCCTCATGTATTGTTTGGGTGGTAGCTGCTGATCTGAAAGGAGTAGGAAGGTCATATTTAGTATGGCCAGAATGGTAATGCAAAATCTTGCTGACTGGTGAAGTTGGATTTAATATTACTATTTTAGAAATGCCACTTTTAGAAAGGGAGCATTTCTCTGCACTTAAATCTTTCTGTGCTTTACAATTCGCGTCTGGCTGGATTTAGTTGACAGCTCCCTTGTGCATTCACTCAGACACACCCCAAACACAGGATACTAAACCTAACTTGCATATGTCTGCATTTTGAATGGATCTTCCTGGGCTGAGAGGGTGGAGGGCCTGACACTTGCATGTCAAAGGACAGTAGCCTGCCTTCACACAAAGGACTGCCACACCCCCTACTGGGACCCTGGCAGACAGGATTGAACTGAAATGGGTCCGTGTGCACTTCTAAGACACTCTTTGAAGGCTCCCCCACTTCAAAGGCACATTTGGGTATTTAAACAGGGCCTCTGCCCCTACCAACTCAGACACTTCCTGGAGAAGAAACTTGAACCAGAACCTGCATCCTGCCAAGAAGAACTGCCTGGCTGCCTAAAGGACTAACCTGTCTGCTTTCTGTGAAGGACTGCTGCCTTGCTGTTGCCTTGCTGCCTTGCTGCTCTCTGGCTGAGGTGAAGAAGTGCTCTCCAAGGGCTTGGATAGAGCTTGCATCCTGTTCCCTGAAGTCTCAGGACAAAAAGACTTAATCTCCACAAGAAGGACTCCTTCTGCAGAGAAATTCGATGCACAGCCTGCTAGAAACGACGCACAGCCTGCACTGCAGTGAAAATTTCACTGCACGCTGAACCGGAACGATGCAGCTCGACTTCGCATCAAGAAGATCAATGCAGCACCAGCGTAGTGACCGGAAATTCGACTCAAGGCCCACTGGATCGATGTACAGCCAGTTTGGAAGGATGCAGCCCGACTTCCAGAGAGGAATCGATGCAGCACCTGGCATGCCGTAGAAAATTTGACACAACGTCCACTGAATCGATGCAGCTCCTGTGACTTTGTTCTGCCAGTGCAGGAAATCCATGCATCGTCCCCATGTGTCTGAAAACCCTGCAACCTGAAGAGGATCCATGACAGAGCACCGGAAATCGATGCACAGCTGTCCCTGCATGAAAACTATATGACGCACACCGATTTGTTTCCACACATCTCCTCCTCTGTGGTTCTTTGCAGAGATTTTGCACGCTAACCAGGTACTTTGTGCTTGAAAGAGACTTTGATTGCTTTTAAAAGACTTAAGACACTTTATATCACTTTTCAGTGATATCTGAACATATACTTATTGCACTTTTAGTCGTTTTGACCTGCATCTTATCAGATAAATATTATATATTTTTCTAAACACTGTGTGGTGTATTTTAGTGGTGCTAAATGGTGTTATTGTATGATTTATTGCACAAATACTTACACATTGCCTTCTAAGTTAAGCCTGACTGCTCGGTGGGCACAGGATAATTTGGATTGTGTGTGACTTATCCTGACTAGAGTGAGGGTCCTTGCTTGGGCAGGTGGTAACTTGACTGCCAACCAAGGACCCCATTTCTAATACGTCCCGTAGCATGATTTTTGGTCGCTTGGAGGGTACCCAGTGAGATTTCCCCAACTTGGGTGATTACAGGTGGTCACGACCTTTCGCAGTCAGAAAGGTGCAGCTTGTGTGGAAAATCTACTTGAGTGGCAGCAAAATCAACACAAGAAGTGGCGCCCTCTAGCATGCAGCGTGGTGCCATTCGTGCTGAATATTCAGCGTGGAACGACCTCCCAGCACAAAAAAATCTGTGTGATAGGCATGACAAGATTATTTTTGCCTGTTTGCAAATGTCCACAGAATCTCACAGAGTTTCGTGTAGCTCTGCTGAACTTAATGCAAGTTCGGTCCACCCCTACTTTTCACACTGGTTGAACTCTCCATAAACCGGTCCCCTGAGATGAATATCCTTACCAGAAGCCATATCTCCAGGCAAAAATGGCAGAAGAGCATTGGTTGCGTTTATGAGCTCCTTATCCATCACCAGAGTCCTAGAGTTCTCAGTCGCAGAGTGTGAACCCCTGTTAGTCATTTAAGCATACTTTCCCTTAGTTTCATACTCATTCCGGCTGACCTAATGAACTTCTATGCAACTCATTTTTCACAAGAACCTTTCTGTACTCCACTACTGCCTTTGCCTTTGGCCACAAAAACATATGCATCTTGGATGACCTCGATAATGTATTGATTAACCTGAACTAAGCCATCCTTGATGTCTCAAATTAAACCCATAAGTGGAAAACCTGCACCTTCCAGCAGGTTAGTTTCTGTACCCAGTTATGACTTATGCAGTTTTCAAATGGGCAATGATATGTGAAAATATTGTTTGTGACCTTCTCTGCAGACAGCATTTCACTTACCAGACTAATGGCACACTAGCATAATTTCGTTCTACCAGATTCTGGAGTAAACTACACTTGAAAACTAGACAGTGAGAGCATTTTATGCTAATTCTGTGTTTGACCCAAAATGAAAAAAAGAGGACACCAAAATATTGTGGCTGTTTCTTTTTACTCTGGCCACCACTCAGCTAGAGACCTGAATAGTTTTCCTTTGAAGAAAGTATGCCAGAAGCCATTAGCACCTTCAGTGATGGTGATGGTGTAGGATGTTGTTACGAATGAAAAGGCCCTGATTTCACAACAGAAAACTATTTTAACAATGGACCCAATTCCTGTTACTCATACTCCTGTTATAGTATGTGGTCAAATTTCTTTTAACTTCTTTTTTACTTTCTGGCTGGCACTGTAAAATATCACCATCTCTCTTTCGCAAGGGCATAAGATGCATTTCCAGTCCGACCTACACTTCTCGACTTTTTGTTTTATTTTTATAAAATGTGTGAAGATACTGTAGTTGATGGTTCAGTGCACACTTGTGTAGAAACTGAATGGATGTGAGAGAGCGCACATGGAAGCGGATGGTGGTCTCCACTAGATGTATCTTTCATGTTCTGGGAGGCTGAGGAGTTAGTAATAAACACATTAAATTTGTGGGGAAATCTGGCAACACAAGGGGGACCAGGAATCAGTATTGAGATTTAGTAGAATTATTACAAATTGATAATCCATCCAATATATGAGTAAATCAAAATCAATTAGCTGCAATAAAGGTACAGAATAATACCTGGCAAGTTGAAATGCTGGAAAATGTACAATTTTAATAGCATAAGGCATAAAGAAATTACAGTCACAGCAATGTAATTATTAAGAAACACAAATTTACTTTCCTCAAAGGAAATTGGATTGTTCCTTCTCAGTAGAAACAGAATTAAAAAACATCTAGTTAGGTTCTAGACTAAGTAGGATAAGGTCTCATTGCTGTGCCTAATATTATCTCATGAGGGGATAGTCCTGTCCTTTGGTCAGGAATACTGCAAAGACTCATCAACACAAAAGGGAAAGCCTCAGGCCACTTCAAAGATGTTGAAGCACACACTTCAGCTAGTTTGGATTTCAGTGTGCCATTCACCAGTTTCCCTATCCCTGAAGCCTCAGGTTAATAGCTGCAATGTAGTCTCTGCTTCATTTGTAATATGGACACAACAGTTTCAGGACCTCATTGTTGAAGTGGGTCCCATGGTCTGACTTCAGAGAAGTCAGCAAACCAAACCTAGGAGTACATTCCCTTAAAAACAACTTAGCTAGTGTGAGACTGTCATTTCTTCTGGTTGGGTAAGCTTCAACACAACACAAGGGGACACACACAACCACCAGGACATATCTCAGCCTGTTACACACAGGCATTTCAATGACGTCCAACTGCAACCCATTAAGATCTTCCTATGTGGCTTAGTATAACTTCTGTTCTTTTCCCTATGTTCATCTATTGACACACAACACATTTGTGACATAACTTTTCTCCCATCAGCCTAGACCGGGGATTTAGCCAAGTCTGCTGAAACAACTAAACCATGCCATTCCTTCCTACATGGGCAGGACCGAGACAATGTCTAGCCATAGGGGGCAACAATCTTTCTGCTAACACAGGTCTTCCATTTGATGAAACCCAATAGTCATTATCCTTTTTAACACAACCTGCTCTTACCCAACCTTGTTGTTTTGTCTCTAGCACTTTTTCTTGCATCCTCTTTACTTCCTCCCAGGTATCAGCTGTGGTTTCATTACAGTATTTACAATTGAATGTACAAGCTCTATAAGCACAGTATTTTGCAACTTTGTCTACATATTTGTTACCCACTGTCACATAGTCTTCTCCACTGAGGTGTGCAGGGCATTTCACAACTGAATCTGGGCAGGCAACTGCAGAGCTTTGAGTAAATTATTTACATATTCTCTGTTTCAAATGAGAGAGCCAGAAGAGGTCATGAAATCTCGCTGTGACCATAATTATCTAAAGTCATGGATTCCATACTGACTATCAGTAAAAATCATCACTCTTTGCTGTTCAGAAACACTGCATGCCCTAGAAAGAGCAACTAATTCAGCCACTTGTGCGGCTAGAACTCCATGAAGCTAGAAGGCTTCAACTACGCCTGACGCTGTACAGACTGCATAGGCAGCACTTAGATTTCCTTCAATGTCTCTCAAACAAGACCCATGGAGAAGCAGTATGAAATCAGACTTAAGCAGTGCTTCATCTCACAGGAGTAATCCCTACAATTGTTTCAGGGACTCAGTTTGTTCTGTGGTGTTCTTGGGTACTCCACATTTAGTTACACTTGAATGGGGCCAGGTTCAACACCTGTGATGAGACCTATATCTTTTCCTGAAAAGTCCCACAAATCAGGGTTTACCATATATCTAAGATCTGGTCTTAACTCATCAACGGTCATCATGGGGAACAATGGGACCTAAAGGCCATCTCTTTCCTTTTTAAGGGCAAATCCTCAACATGTGTCTGCAGCTCAATGCCTCTTGATGTGCAGTAAATGGTACAGTTCAGCTTACACATTAAATCTCTCCCCCAAGGACTCATTGGACTAGAATCACATACCACAAATTGATGATTCTCTTGAAAGAACCTTATTTTGACAGGTACCTTTTTTGTGATGGGGTTTGTCGCTTGTATGTTTGCAACTCCTACAACTTGGATTATTTTTCCTGAGAGGAGTGGGTTTGCAACCTCCACTGTTCTAATTATAGAGAAGGTAGCCCAAGTGTCGACCAAGAATGATACAGGGAGCCATTCACCTCACCATCTACAATTGGACAACTCTGGTCTACCTATAAGACTTTGCCAAGACTTCAATTTTCCTCCCCTCTCAGGCACCATCATTAGGACTGGTCAGAACCATAATCCCTAAACGCTTCAAACATGGGTAACTATTGGAAAACACCCTGATTTGAGATTTCATTTGAATTCAATTGGGGTGATTTAAATTCTACTGGAGCATTGGGGCTCGAGGAACCTGCATCACTGGGGCTTGGGGCACATTCAGATTCATCCCACAAAGCTCCAATGACCAGGTTGAGCTTGAATGTCTTTACTCCAGATATACATTGAATAGGAGGCTTCTTCTACCCATTAAATTGTCCAGCTCATGCCAAGATTTCTCTCCTCAAGCCACCCTATCTCTAATACACTATACTCCTTTCTCTAGCTATGAAGCACCAATTTGCACCTGCAAAAGAAAAACATGCAGAGCAAGGGAAAATACATCTCATGTTAAAAGGAAGGGCCAACTTCAGAAATCATTGTCAATATGCACTTTAAATACGCCATTACGAGTGCAAGCATCATGTCAGAATAAATGCAAAACATTAATAAATTAATTCATGATTACATATACAATATGCTTTTCAATAAATGCAGCATTTCGAAACACAAGTGTAATGCTACACATTAAAGCATTAAAATGCACATGGATATGGGAAAACTCTAGTTTCTACAGTGAATGCCCGTTCGATAATGTTTTGATGCTTCACTTTAAGGCAGAGAGCATATATGATATTGGTTGCATTTTTATGTTACTTGTGTAACGTGTAGGTGTGCATCCATAATTACAACAGAGGCAACAGGCTACAGCATAAAAGACAGTTGTGTAGTTAGGGCACATGTTGAAAACATTTGTGTTTTACTCTCATTTGAATCTTCGCAACATTTCATCTATCGTGGATGAAAAAAATTAGTGGCAATCTGTTCTGCTATTATAACATGTTATTCAAGGACATTTTAGTTAAAGGTGTGTGAAATTGCTAAATTACTTATGTTGTTTCATGTGAATGACAAACTTTGCACTTTAGAAATTTTTCAAAGCTGTACAGTTTCTTGAAAAGTTGCTCATTAACACCAACCCTGCAACAAAATGCTTTGGAGAGGGATTTTCTGCAAAGAAAAACTTTTTCCAAAACGGGTTTCCTGCTTAAAAAAAGGACCCTGGCAAGTCTTTTTGTAAATTTTGAAAAAGCTTGACATTTACTGATTAGAAACTTTGCAACTTCTCTCGCCTACTTCACAAATGGTCAATATTAAGGGCCATATATATAAGGGGAGTTCTGTCGCTCTTGCACCATGCAATGCGGTGCAAGTGCAACACAAGCCCAAAATGGGATCTATGAAGCCACCCATGGCCACCTTACGTGGCTTGCATAGCTTCATAAATCTGAAGTAAAGAATGCAGCACAAATCATTCCATTGCATTAATGTGCCCCACGGAGGTGTTGTATAGGTATTGTGTGGGTGTTCCCATGCAATATCCGTTGGTGGTAGACCTGGGAATGCACCAACATGCTTCTCTTTCCCAGGTGAGGCATAACAAGGAGAAATATCTTTAGTTATTCAGTTTTTGTATCTTTCTGTGTGTGCAGCACTCTGCAGCACACACACAGAAAGAGGATAGCACATCAGGGGATTATTTGTGTGTAGAAAGGTACCGTTCATGCACAAAAACTATCCTCCTTTCAAGGCGCCCTTGCACTATGGGGCAAGGGTGCCTGCACTGGTGCTAGGCAACCAAAATGGCACCAGTGCAGGGACAAAGACAGGAATGCACTGTATCCTTTTAGATACTGTGGACTCCTGCCCTTTTCCTGTGATGCCACAAATATGGCCCAAAATTAGTGCAATCTTTACTTTATCTCAAAGGTGGTATGGGCTTCACATTAAGTGATTCATTGATCTTCAAAACGTAATGTCTTGTTTTAGACTTTTAGATTTAAGCATCTCTTTTCTAAAACTGTAGCGTCTTTTTTATTACACAGTTGCATTGATATTGTTTTGTGTGCACACTTTCGCAATGACCCATGTCAGACTATTACCAGAATGTATAATGCAGAGTGATTAAAGTATTTCAATGTGATGTTAAATAGGTAAAACACTGTACTGTGAAAGTAGCACATCCACTGATCTGGCACTATATTGATCTCATGTAGGCACATGCCAATAGTATGTAATTTGCCTCTTCCCTGCGGTGCTGAAGATTTGCCCAGATGCTGTCCATCTGGTTTTATAATTTTTATGTTTTTCTACTCCAGATATCCCTCTTTCTAAGTTACACGTTAATCATTTAAATACAAGTGAGAAATATAAAATGTATGCTTGTTTAATGTCACTTCTGTTTGCAATGTCATAATCAGCACTGCTTGAATATATTCACAGTATGTAATCTGAGCTGGATTCTCTGTTTTAAAATAACTAATGCTGAGTTGTGAACAAGGTTTCATTAAAAAGGATACCTTCATTTCTCGTTTATTATTATTATTCAGAGATCATTGGTTAACAGAATGGAAGTAAGTGAAAGAGCATCAGGCCCCTTTTCTTTATTATGTAATCTTTGACAATAGATAGACGATGTAATATAGGTTAGGAACAGAGGTGGTCATTCCGACCTAGGCGGGCGGCGATTGCCGCCCGCCCGTCGGAAGCCGCCTGAATACCGCCCCGCGGTCAATAGACCGCGAGGGGTATTCTGACTTTCCCGCTGGGCCGGCGGGCGATCTGATACAGATCGCCCGCCGGCCCAGCGGGAAAGCGCCTTCCACAAGGAAGCCGGCTCGGAATCGAGCCGGCGGAGTGGAAGGCGTGCGACGGGTGCAGCAGCACCCGTCGCGCTTTTCAGTGTCTGCATCGCAGACACTGAAAAGCCTAGTTGGGCCCTGTTAGGGGGCCCCTGCAGTGCCCATGCCATGGGCATGGGCACTGCAGGGGCCCCCAGGGGCCCCAAGACACCCGTTCCCGCCGGCCAGGTTCTGGCGGTAAGAACCGCCAGAGCCAGGCCGGCGGGAAGGGGGTCGGAATCCCCATGGCGGCGCAGCATGCTGCGCCGCCATGGAGGATTCCCCAGGGCAGCGGGAAACTGGCGGTAGACTGCCAGTTTTCCCTGTCTGACCGCGGTGTTAGCGCCGCGGTCAGAATGCCCTTAGGGGCACCGCCGGCCTGTCGGCGGTGCTCCCGCGCCCGTTGGCCCTGGCGGATTGTATCCGCCAGGGTCAGAATGAGGGCCAGAGTGTTGAGAGGAAGAGAGAATTCAGTGCCAGGGAACAAAGAGGAGAAAGGCCATGCAGAATTGCTTCACCTACTTTTTTGCTGAAGGCTAACATGAAGCGTATTTGTCCTTTGCTTGCTGGGAGCTAATCAGCCTTCCTTCCAGCGCAGATGAGACTAGCAAACAATACTAATATATTAAACACTAAGGCCCTCATTCTGACCTTGGCGGGCGGCGGAGGCCGCCCGCCAAAGTCCTGCCGTCAGGTTACCGTTCCGCGGTCGAAAGACCGCAGCGGTAATTCTGACTTTCCCGCTGGGCTGGCGGGCGGTCGCCTTCAGAGTGCCCGCCAGCCCAGCGGGAAAGAGGCTTCCACGATGAAGCCGACTCGGAATCGAGCCGGCGGAGTGGAAGCTGTGCGACGGGTGCAGTTGCACCCGTCGCGTATTTCACTGTCTGCGCAGCAGACAGTGAAATACATGTAGGGGCCCTCTTACGGGGGCCCCTGCAATGCCCATGCCAGTGGCATGGGCACTGCAGGGGCCCCCAGGGGCCCCGCGACCCCCCCCTACCGCCATCCGGATCCCGGCGGTCGGACCGCCGGGATCTGGATGGCAGTAGGGGGGGTCGGAATCCCCGCGGCGGTGCAGCAAGCTGCGCCGCCGTGGAGGATTCAATGGGGCGGCGGTACACTGGCGGGAGCCCGCCAGTGGTGCCGGTCCGACCGCGGCTTTACCGCCGCGGTCGGAATCCCCATTGGAGCACCGCCGGCCTGTCGGCGGTGCTCCCGCGGTCCTCCGCCAATGACCGCCTAAGTTCATTGTTCAAAACAGGTATGAGAGTGTGAACCATCTGTGAAAATTGAATTAGGTTTTGTTTTGGTGCTGTTTGCTCAGTTAGCTAAAAGATATGAGGGTGTGATTAATATAAAATTAAACAGGCACTATTTTGGAAAATGTTTCTGCTATTCACATTACTTGCAGCTTCTATTCTTTTTGTTTTTATTATAGTTACAATTCATATTGTGTACAGAAGGATAGGATCATAATCCTTAAAATCTGTCCTTTGTTTCCTAGTGTGTTTCCTAGTGTTCTTGAGTGTTTCTTTCTAATATGAAGTAGGGCTTGAGTTCCACTAATCACCACTGTGATATTTCACAAAATTGATAGTTACCTGAAATGCATCTCACTCAAGTTTTCCTCAGTGGTTTGGGGGGTGGTTGCAGTACAACTGGCTTTCTGTCTCCTGTTGGCACATTGGCCAAGTCCTTAGGGAGGAGGGCCAGATTTACTAAACAGTGGCACAGCGAGGTGCTATGCCACAATTGGGAGCGCTGAACTGTGTCACGTTAGAAATGCAGGCTGTGCCATATTTATTAGAATACGGCACAGCCCTGCGTTTCCCCCTGCGCTGGTGCAAAATTTAGTTGCCAGCACCAACAAGGCATCCTTGCACCATTGTGTAAGGATGTCTGAGTTGAGGGGAATGATTGTTTATGTACTGGAAGGTGTCCCACAAAAAGGGACTTAACGCCACTTTGAAAATACAGCGCAGGGCAGAACGCCACTGAAGCGTCACGTAAAGTGAAGCTCCGGTGGTGCTAGGGGCTCATAAATATGCCCCAGAGTGTCTTAAAAGGCTTTTGTTAGGGCTGTGTTCTAGAGGATCTAGAAAACCGTTCATCTTGACACCCAAAGTGCAGCACACTCTTATACACCTTTGACTAATTTTGGAGGGCCCATACAATAAAACAATTCATACAGTTAGACGTTGACTGTAATATTGGAAACCTTCTTCAGCTCAGATAGGTGTTTCCTTTCTACAATGGGTTTGTCAGGTACGTTTAAGACTTGTACTTACCAGCAGAGCCAAGTCTGAATGTGGCATCACATGAATGGCGAATAACTGTTGTTAGTAACCCAGGGGTGAGACTCAGGAACTTTCCAGGACAATGTGAAAATGTTGGCCTTCCAAAGACTGTGTATATCATTTATTGCATGCTGTATTTTACTTTGTGTTCATTTATAATTACTAGCTTGTTTCATCAAAGCAAATATTTGGCTGGACATTCATTTATTGGGGTTGCTGAGGGTATTTTAACTCTTGTGCCTGTGTCAGCCTTGAACCTATTGCTCCATGAGAAGCCTTGTGGTACCACTGAGACTCAAGTGACAAAGGGGTGGTACTTAGCCACTTACTCAGAGTCCATTGTAAGCCAGGCCCCTATACATCAGAAGTAAAAGGCCCCAAACCCCACTGCTGGATCCGAAAACTATTGCTTGCTTCTGGCAACCTGAGTGCTGTTCTGACAACGTAAGGCACCAATTCGGCATTTGGGAGGGATACCTACAACACGCCCCATCCACATACCGAATTTCTATCCATTCAAAATGCAATTTTAGGAGTGAGAAAACATTTCCTGTCTCCTAAAATTGGATAAGTACATGTCAAAAAGCATTGTAATGGTTATAGACCGTGAATGGGAGCATTTTCAACCGTTAAAGTGCTTAATATATCAGGCCTATAGTACGGTAAATTAGAACTCGGGGCAATGAAGTTCACAGGTACGTAATGGGGACATTACTAAAATGTTTAAGCTTAGCTGCTAATTTCAGAACTTTGACTATGGCACGTCTGACTTTAAAGTTATTTCATCCATATATTTGGTGATTAATGTGATGCATATTTTCAAAAAAAATCTGCAAAAGGCATTTATAACAATTCATAACTGATGTCTGCAGCGAGGCTGAACCAGAATAAAAATAGTTGTACTGGTGTGCCAGCAGTCTGAATAAGTAGGGCCTAGAGATGCACAATTCAACAGTCATAGATTTCCAATCCCGCCGCTTGCCTTTGCTGTTGTCAATAGCTTCCCTGCGAAAATGAAGGAGGCAGCAGGAAAGGAGCAGACATTTGAACTTGCGTCTTCGTTCTTCTCAGCGTATTGATTAATGTAATGATGCTTTTTATTGAGCATGTTGTCAAAGCTGCCTTTCCCATAAAAAGATGCTAATTTTCATATTTGTATTGAAGAGAGAGCAAAATGGTGTGCAATCCAATTTAGCAGAGTCCGCACTGTGGAGGGCACTTTTAAACCTTCACTTCTTTACAGCGTTTCTCTTCGCCGCAATGTTCCGGCTGACCCAAATATTATAGCACAAGTGCGATGCTGTAAAATATAAAATGACAGAAGCCCGTGATAAAATTAATAGCTTTTTTTCCGCGGACGGGCAAAGCTGTACAGTGGTAGAATATCTCATGTTCTGTCAGTGCAGCCAAGACTAAAGGCCAGAAGAGAACGGAGTATCTGCCCAACTACAAGTTCAGATCTTTATCGATTGGCTAAGATCTAGACATGGACGTCGTTTTGTCATTTTGAGAGCATCACGACCACGATGCCCTACAGATTATGATTTTGTGCATTAAAGTATGAAGCCATTCATGCTCACATTTCCAAAGAAGTTACATTTTATGTTTGTATTAAGTATGATAGTACCCGAGCTTAGTTACCAATATTACTTACATTAAAATTACAAGGGAGACGAAGCCAATCATGCACCAAAATGGCCTCTCCATAAGACACACAGTCAAAGGTATGTTACTAGGCCTTTTCTCCCTTTCATCAGAGGCATCCACCACAGTGGAAGTCTTGGAAGGCTAGAATAACAGATTTGCACTGGATGATTTCGAGGGATCCTGCTTGGCGGATACGTACTTCACCAGCTGAACTTAAGGGAGCTTGATCATGCGACCAAGCCTTACCCCTGTTCAGTATGGTACAATAAGTGTAGAAGCATGCCAGAGGATGAAGCATGCCATGAAAGTGGGTGATGGTATTGCTTTCAAAATGATAGAATTACACTAGAAGGGAGACTAAAATTATTTATCAGTCACTTAGTGTGGTATAGCTGGGAGTGTGACTGATGATCAACTGTTTCTCATCTGCTTGTGTGTGCTATATGGTCTGTTTGAGATATACCGACCTAGCCTCGCTTAACAAATACCTGCGCATTATGGATCGAAGACTTGATGAAGCTGAGAAAAACTCAACATGCTGCTGGATTGAGGCACACACATCTGGCACCTCAAATGCAAAGTCACAAATCTTGAAGATTACTTACTCAAGAAGACATAACATCACATGTAGGGCATTCCTGAATAAGTCACAAAATATCACATGATCTTCCGCATACCCTTATCTCTTAAATATTGATTTAAAAAACAGAACTGCTTTATTTCTAGTGAGTGACTAGAATTTGGTCCCACAAATAGGTAAACTCTGACAGACCCTGTCCTGTGATTGCTTGCTTACTGCGCCATCAGCATATGGATATTATTACACAGGCAGTGAAATAAATGGGTACCTATTTTTTCTCAATGGGCTGACCTTTCATGTCTCTTCAAAATATTCAAATTAACTTAACATCAAGAGGAAGGGAAGAAACTTGTAGCATTCAGTACCAGGCTACACCAATGGCGTATGACGTTTAGACTTGTGGAACCTCCCATTACAATAGTCTCAATAGACAGCACAATCTCTGGGTTCTCTGAACCTAATTGTTGGAAATTGGGTCTCTAGTTGGCAGAGATATGCACCTTGTCCCAGTAGAGACCACATTCCTAATAAGGGTAACTCAGATACACACCCTAAATTAACCTTTGCTCACCCTCTAGTAGCTTGGCACTGAGAAGTCAGGCTTAACTTAAGAGGAAATGTGTAAAGTATTTGTGTAACACTTAAGTACAGTAACACAGTGAAAACACCACAAAGGGACTCCACACCAGTTTATAAAAATATTCATCTGATTAAAACAAGACCAAAACGATAAAGATACAATAAGTACTTTGCAAGTTATAGCATTTCCAAGTATGCATATGATATCACAGTGCTGAAGAGATGCGTTCGTTCCTGCCAGTACTACAAAAGCACTTGCAATTACTGAGGTGTTGCGGTCTCACTTAGCCCAGGGTGATTAACAGGGGATCCCACATGGAGATTGACTGGTATGTGCACGGTCGTTGAATGAGCTTTTATTAGCACATCCAAATGAACCACTGGTCCCTTGGGACTGATAAAGAAAAGTTCTCTAGCCGCTGTGCAGCGCAGGATGATTATAAAAGACCTTGCGGGTCCTGTACCTGAATACAGTACCTCTCAGTGCAGAACCACACCTCCTGATGCAAGCGGCATCAGACCGTGTAAGGCTATCCACTGCAGAAGAAGCAGGTTCGGAGTTTTCATTCTCCTCTGTGGCATTCAGTGCAGTTTCAGCTGACGCGTTGTTACGGAGAATTCCCAGTTGTTATACAATGCTGGAAATGTGCTGGGAGATTTCTCTCTGTCCTGCGGCATAGGCTTGCAGTGAAGGTGGTGATTTGAACCAGAGAGTGTCTCTGATCTTGTTTGCAATTTAAAAAGGGAGAACACTGGCTTTGATGAGAGTGTAGCACTTGATCCTTGCAGCAAAGTCCTTCTTAGTGCAGAGCGAAACGCTGGGGATGTGTTGGTAGAGCGGTTCCGCAATACAGTACACAAAGGAGGTCACAAAGTCTTTGATGGCCCTGAGACTCTGAGAACGTGGGCAAGCCAACAAGCCCTTGGAGTTACTGGGGATGTAAAGATTGTAGAGTAGGTTTCAGTCCTACTCACTACCAGAGGCGGAAGGCAGCAAATTAGCACAACACAGCAGGTTGCAAAGTGGCTGTCCCTCCTGGCAGCACAGCAGTCAGCAGGAAGCAAACCAAATAGCAAAGTAGCCGTCCCTCTTGGCAGAGCAGCTCTTCTTCTTGGTAGAGTCTCTTCAGGACTCCAAAGTGAACTGATTTGGTGGGGTATGGGGCCCAATACGTATACCCAAATGTCCCTTTGAGGTAGGGGAGACTTCAAAGAGTTCTTTGAAGAGCACAAGATCCCTGCCCTTCCTTCCCTGGCTCCAGACACTCTAAAGGGGGGTATGCAGCCCTCTGTTTGGGGGAAGGCACAGTCCTATCCAGGTGTGGGTGTCAGCTCCTCCCTCCCATCTAGTCCTGGAAGCCCCATCAGCCTGGGGATGGGCCATCAGCATGCAAATGTCACACTCAAGCTCCCTTGTGTGCCTGTCTAGAGGCAATGCACAAAGCCCTGCTGTCAGGTATATTCAAAGACAGGCAGAAGCACAGGGTTGTTAAAGTAAGAAAATGCAAATGTTTTAAAGGTGGCATTTTCAGACCTGCAATTTAAAAAAACAACTTTACGAAAAGATGTGTTTTTAAATTGTGAGTCCAGAGACACTAACCTATGGGAGAGATAGGCCTTGCAATAGGAGAAAAACAGATATAGTATTTTTCCACTACCTAGGCATGTTCCATTTAAAAAAATACATGTCTAACTCTTTAAATACACTGCACCCTGCCCTTTGGGCTATTCAGGCCAACATTAAGGGGTGACATATGTAATAGCAAGGAAAGTGTGGGCCTGGCAAGTGGCTGTATGTACCAGGTTGAAATGGCCCACACAGGCTCTGCAGTGGCAGGAATGAGACATATTGTGGATAAGTTAAGGTTAACATGTTTTAAAGTACAAAGCACCTGTAGTTTAGCACTAGGCAGCAGTGGTAGTGTCCAGATTCCTAAAAGCCAACAAACATGAGTCAGAAAAACAGCAGCTCACAAGGCAAAAAGTTAAGGGAAGCCACACCAAGTGTGCCTGGTCTAACACTGATGTTTTGGAAGACATTTTGGACCCCAATAGTTCATCACCAATAGAGATAGGGCTCCAGTCCAAAGAAGAAGTAGCCTAAAAGTGATTCAATACTGGTGCCAATCACTCTGGAAGACAGGCTGCCAAAAACTGTTGAAACCACAGAGATCTTAAAGGATAGGAACTACAACAGATAAATCTAATCCCTAACCCCACTCCTCCCCTCAGAAAAATATGTCTGCTGAGATTCGAACACTTGATATCATCTCTTGTGTTTTTTAAATTTTGTTTGAGTATTGATTACGCTTCCCATCCACCTTTACCTAGAGTTATGAATTGTGTTTGTGACATGTTATTGTGACTGATGGTCATTATTTTTACCTTATGCACATTTTACTCATTATGTAGATTATTATGTCACTTGATGTTGCGACTGCGCTTGTTGACTCCCAATGTTCTCTAATTCCATCATAGATCCATCTCATCACTGCTTTAAGGTCACCCTTCATAAATAACATGTAGACGCTTTCATGCAGACATAAAACATCAAGTATTCATCACACGTCCCTTATCACACTAACTCATCACCCTTGAATCCTGCACATTCATTTTTTCGACCAACAGATTACAGCAACAAAGACAAGTCAATAAACCAATACAGTCCTTAGTTTTGATATATCACTGTGTTCGTAGAACTCTCACACCCCATTGCTCCCTCTAGGAGTGATATGCGCATCAGAACACCCTGTGATCCCACTGAGTGTACCTAATCTTATCAGTGGCATCCCAATCTCTTCATAGAACATAGGGACACATGTAAATACATTTTTTCCTGTTGCAAACGGGGCGATTTGCAGAATCAGACCGTTTGCGACAGGAAAAAAACATTTTGTTATGTACAGAGCCTATTTTGTGATTCAGTAATCTATTTACAGAATCACAAAATAGGTTTGTGAGTCGCAATTAGAAAGGGGCGTTCCCTTCCTAATTGCGAGTTGCAGTGCGAGGTAGCATTGTTTTGTGACCCTAATTTCGGTCACAAAACAATTGCAGTTAGCATCAGTTTCAAACTGGTGCTAACCTATTAGCAAACGGGAAGAGGTCCCCAGGGGGCGCCTTCCCCTTTGTGAATGGCAGCAAAAATATTTTTTCAGAGCAGACAGTGGTCCCACGGACCACTGCCTGCTCTGAAAAATTGAAAAGAAAACTTTTCATTTTTGTTTTTAAAATACATCTTGTTTTCCTTCGAGGAAAATGGGCTGTATTTTTAAAAAAAAATGCTTTATTTAAAAGCAGTCACAGACATGTGGTCTGGTGTCTCCAGCAGGCCACCATCCCAGTGAGGGCGGCCATTTCCTATGGGGTCGCAAATTGAGACCTACCTCATGAATATTCATGAGATAGGTCATTTGCGACCCCATTGCAAAATCGCAAACAGTGTGAAGTACACTGTTGTACATAAGGTTTTGCGGCTTGCAAAACTCGGTGTCGTACATGTGGCCCATAATCCTTTTATGCATCAGGGCTTGGATCTGCACCACCGGTACTACTATTAATCAATTGGAGGTTTTTTCTTACTAGAGTAATGGCCACAAACACTCACCACCATAGTTCAATGTGCATTGTTTTTATGGATGTGAGTGGCATGTTGTACTACACAGTCTCATTACCAAGGGTGCAGCAATAGCACTCATCTAGGAGGCACACCTATCTTTAACTGAATTGGAGAAACTGAGATGAGACAGGATGAGCAGAGTAGTCAGTGGGTGTCCAACGTCAGCCAGCTCAACATGCCAGCATTCACTTTTACTTGCTCTGGGAAATGTCAAGCTCTTCCTACCTGACGTCTCCAATTCTCTTTGCACAATTCTCCATTGAAAAAATAATTTGGGAAAGTGTGCTGTGAGGGTTCGCTACCAGAATATCATGGCCTAAATATTGTCTAAGAAAATATTGTGCCATATATAGTATTTACAAAAACATTGTCCTATTGGAATTAATAATCAACCAAAGAAGTAATGCTTTTTCAACAATATTTAGGGCATGATAATTATATTAGGTAGTACTTTTGCTATCGATATTCCCAAATACAAAAAATTACGAAGGTTTACATTGTAGGATTCATCTTTAAGCTGGTCCAAAAAGGCTTTGAATACTTAAGAATCTTTCTAACAGGGTCTAGAAAAAATAATAGAAGAAATTTATACCCAAACAACTTTGCGCGATGATCTCAATTGCGCATTTCACTTTGTGAGCGATGGTAGTCACCCCTAGATAAATTTATGATTTTTAGTTCCTGAAATTGTTGACTCATAACACAATCCTGGCCAGAACTGATTCTGACATTAAAGCATTTATATGTGATAGAATGAAACAGAATTGGCATGTACACAGCAGATCCTGAGGACTTCACTTATCACACCTGAAGCCTAATTTTCTGGCTCACCAATTGCCTCAACTGGTCTGTCTGAAGCCTCAGTCACAAGTCCCTCTTTGTGAGCTGACATAAAGATATTGTGCTGTACTCCACACAAGATCTAACTACAATGTACAAACACAAATCCATACCAAACACCACTGACAATCTGCCCCGCTCTCATACACACATTCCGTATCTGCAGAAGCAGAAGAGGAGGGCTAGCCTTCTCATACCATGCTCACAGAACATGGAACGATCCACCGCTACACCTAAGGGCCTCCTCCAAACTTCTAGAATTCTGCAGGAAGCTGAAGAACTGTCTCTTCAACTAAGTCCTTGTAGTTGACCTACAAACCTCCTCCAGCACCTGGATGGTCCTCAGGTGATTATTCCTGCTCTACAAATTCATATAACATAACAGTTGACCTAAATAACTTTCTGTCAGTTAGCACTACACTTTCATTTTGCAGACGTAGTCTGGGCAGCCTTACTCACCTCCCAGGACAGTTACCTCAGGGACCTCAGGAAGACCACAATGAAAATCTCCTCCTATAAACTATTTAATAACTGGTATTGGTCCCATCTCCAACTGCATAGTGCAGGGCTTTTTACATCCTCCAAAATGCTGCACATATAAACAGATAGGTTCTAATATGATCCACATTGCTCTGTATAGCTGTGACACCATACAGTACCACAATAGAGTCTACCATGTTGCCTATTGACAGGCCTTGCACTGACTCCTTTAATGTGACTTTCACTATTCCATAGCATTTTGGATGTTATAGGTATGTCCAACCACAAGCAAAAAGGGGTGGCTGTATCATTAGCTCCTACCAAAGCTTGCTTAATGTGCCACTGGAGAAAACTCAGAGTACCAACTTTAAACAATTGGTTAAGGTAAATGGCAAGGGTTGTTGTTTATGAAAACAATATATATAAGGTGAAAGACAAATTGCCAACGTTGTTTAAATCTGAAATTTGTTTACAACCTTTTCCAAACTCATAATAGGACCACTGGATATCAGAACTGCTAATGGCAATTTTTACTGGACTTGTAATGTCTAGATACTATATGCAACCTGTTAATTTGATAGGAATTGTGCTGCATGTCATATTACCCAGAGGCTACTACCCCAACTGTGGTCAAGTGATTCGAACAAGGGGTTAATTAATAACTGATGTGCGCTTTCCCCCAAACCCCTACTTTCATCACCATGAGAAATTGGGCTGTTGGTTGACTATGGTGCGAGCCCTGGTCAAGCAGCAACCACAATTCTTGTGAGGGTAAGGCACAAATAATCCCCAAATTAACCTATAATCACTTTCTGGTAGCTTGGCACAGAGCAGTCAGTCCATCAGAAGCTGGCTCAGCAGACTTGGGTGGATTGCATTGATTCCTTTTGCAAGGCACTGGATGTTTGGGTAGAGAGCAGTTAATTAGATGATTATCAGGATCTGTACAATTTGGTTGCAAAAAGGGCAGATCCCAATGAGAAGGGGGAGAGGGGAGACAAAAAACAAAAACATGGCGTTCTCTAAAAGGCCCCAAACTAGTTCATTGGGTCCAGACTCCCACCTTCCCAACTGAAAAGAAAAAGGTTTCCTGATAATAAGTCTTCAGGCAAGGCACCCCCTAAGTGCTATGAGTGCCAACAGGAAGGGCATTTCTCTAGGGGGACGCCAAGTGTCCCAAGTGAGCACAGCCCCTTCCCCTTCCCCCACTGGTGGGAAGTCACTAGGGGTGGCTAGTGTAGTTTCTGGGGAGGAGATTGTCCCAAATATTGTTGAGGACAGAGTAGAGGTTACCCTAGTGTCCCTTGGTGACAGAGAGATGGTACAGAGCACCCTCATGCCTAGCATCACTAAAAAATATAGGCAGTGGGTCACCATCAGTGGACAGAGGGTGAAGGGTCTGAGAGATACTGGAGTCACCATGACAATTGTCAGATGTCAATCGGTGTCCTCAGAGCCAGAAGTCTCCAACCCATTCCACCAGGTTGTTGCAGCTGACAACCATGATGGTCACTACCCAGTGGGTCTGGTTACCTTTGAATGGGGGGATGGGTCTCAGGTTCCTTGAGGGTAGCTGTGAGTTCATTCATGCTTGTGGATTGTCTGCTTGGCAATCACCTGAAGCATACTGCCTGGAAAGAGGTGGAGTTCAGGTGCCACTTTGAGATGTTAGGGTTGTCTGAGAGTGTGTGTCTAACCACACAGTCCATGACAGTCCGAAAGGGTAGTCAGGAGGGCCTGGAGTGTGAAAGAATGGCCTAGGAGCCTTACAAGCAAAGGCAGATCAAAAGGTGTGGGAAGCTAGCTCCTGGCTAGGAAGGGGCTGACACTGAGGGGACGCCTCAGATCCTAGGGGAGGAATGTGGATGAACTGGGGACCTGCCTGAGCTGACCAAGTGGCAGAAGAAAGGGGGTTCCACCAGGGAGACGTTCTGCAGAGTGCAGAGGGAATACCCTACTCTTGTGGGCCTATGGTAGCAGGCCTAGTCCCAGGCATCTGGCAACACCTCAAGTTATCACTTGGAGGATGGTCTCCTTTATAGTGAGCCTAAGGTTCCTAAGCCTGCTGGAACCCAGTGTTGGGGGTCACCCAGTGGTACAGTGCCTTCACACTGGAGCTGACTGATGATGTACGCCTGGCAGGTCATTTGGGGCAGAACAAGACCTTTGATTGGCTTGTTACCCACTTTTACTGGCCTCAAATGAGGAAGGCTTCAAAATGCTCCTGCAGGCCCTGTTGTACCTGTCAGGCCAGTGACAAGTCAGAAGGGAATCTCAAGGATCCCCTGCACCTTTTTCCTGTCATTGCCACTTGTGGACCATGCCACCCGGTATCCGGAGGCTACCCCTCTGAGAACAGTGACTGCACATGTGATGGCCAGGTCACTCATGTGGATCTTTACCCATGTGGGGCTCTCCCCAAAGGTGGCAGTCAGCCGTGGTACCAACTTCATGTTAGGGCACACAAAGGCCATTTGGAAGGAGTGCAGGGTAACCTACAAGCTATCCTCTCCTTACCACCCTCAACATAATGAGTTTGTTTCAATGGTTCAACAGGACCTTTAAGGCCATGATAATGGGCCTGTCAGAACCCATGAGGTGGAAGTGGGACATCCTCCTGCCATGAATTTGTTTGCCTACAGGGAGGTACCACAGGAGTGGGTTTGCTTCAGCTTCTTTGAACTTCTGTATGGGCACTCTGTGAGAAAACCTCTCAGTTTGGTGAAGGAGGGCTAGGAGCGAGCTCCTAGGAAGGCGTCCCAGGATGTGGTCAGCTACATGCTGATGCTTCATACCCAGGCAGCACACTTTCAGAAACTCACCCAGGAGAATCTGGAAGCCAGCCAGGAGGATGGGAAATGTGGGTATGACCAGAATGCCACTCTGGATGAGTTTAAAGCCTGGCCAAAAAGTGTCCAGATAGGAAAATAGAACTTAATTTAAAAAATAAAACAAGACCAAAATGACAAACATCCAAAAGGTAGAATTTCAATTATGAATTTTTAAAGAATAAACTGTGATATAGGGCCAGATGTAGCAAATAAAAAATTTGCGAGTTGCAAAGTGCGAGTCCATGCGACTCGCAATTTGCAACTCGCAAATTGGTATGCAGTACGGTGTCTCAGACACCGACTGCGACTCGCTATGGGGTCGCAATGACCCACCTCATCAATATTCATGAGGTGGGTCGCAAATTGCGGCCCCATAGCGAGTATAGGCACTCGCAAACATGGAGGCCTGCTGTCGTCAGCAGACCTCCATGTTCGTGACTGCTTTCAATAAAGCAGTTTTTTTTTTTTAAGTGTAGCCCGTTTTCCTTAAAGGAAGGCTGCCTGTTGAGACCTACGCATTAGAGGTGATGCATGTATTTTCTCCACACAACAGCAGTGATGAACTGATTCTGCTTCTACAGGAGAGGATGCTGGAGCAACAACTTAGGCCTATATCCAAGGGTCCAGGACTAGGGTGGCACCACTTGGCAGGACAGATTCACAGATGGCAGAGTCCAGGTGTAGGAGCGGAGTGGTTAGAAGTCCCTGAGACTTAAGATCGGGAGGTCAGCCAACTAGTCCTTCGAGTCAGTCGGGGTTCTAGGTTGGAAAGATTGAGCTCCAGTCATTCTCACTTTCAGAAAAGAGGGCAGTAGCAGGAACCATTCAGCACAACAAAGCAGGAGTCTAGCAGTATTCCAGAGTGGCAGGCCTTCAGAAACACAGCAGTCCTTCTTCCTGGCAGAGTTTTACAGGTCCGGAAGTGCGCTGAATTGATGGTATCAGGGGTCACATTCTTATACCCAGTGGAGCCTTTGATGTGTAGAGACTTCAATAACACCCTTTGAAGTGCACAGATGTCCTGCCATTCCTGCCATGGTTCCAAACTCACTATAAGGGGGTATGCAGCCCTTTGTGTGAGGACAGGACACAAGCTACTCAAGTGTAAATGAGGCCATGTTCAGCTCCTCTCTCCTATCTTGCCCAGGATGGCCCATCAGGAAACAGATGGCCTGTCAAGTCACACCTAAGTTCTCTTTGTTTGTGGCTGTCTAGTCGGGATACACAAAGCTGATCTGTCCCCCACATGTGATCAGAGACAGGCAACGGGCACCAAATGGCTAAGGCAAGAAAACACCAGCTTTCGAAAAGTGGCATTGTCAGAACTGCAATTTAGCATCCAACTTCACCATAAGTTAGGTTTTTAAACTGTGATTCCAGAGACACCAAACTCAAAAGGTTTATCTCTTCTAAGTTTGTGAATTACACTTAGAAGATGTAATAAGGTTATCACAATGTTAACCTATGGTAGAGATAGGTCCTGCAGTGGTGAAAAACACATTTATGAGTTTTTCACCATCAGGACATGTAAAACTTATAACTGCATGTCCAACTTTTTAAATACACTGCTTCCTGCCCTAAGGGCTGCCAAGGGCCCACCTTGGGGTGACTTACATGTATTAAAAAGGAAGGGTTTGAGCCTGGCAAAAGTTTAGTGTGGCAGGTCGAAATGGCATTTCAAAACTGCACACACAGACTTTGCAATGGCAGGCCTGAGGCGTTTTTAAGGAGCTATTCAAGTGGGTGGCTCAATCAGTGCTGCAGGCCCACTAGTAGCATTTAATTTACAGGTCTTGGGCACATGGTGTGTACTTTACTAGGGACTTATAAGTACATTAAATATGCCAATTGGAAATAAGTGAATGTAGCTATGTTTTAGGGAAAGAGCACAAACACTTTAGCACAGGTCAGCAGTGGTAAAGTGTGCAGGATGCTAAGGCCAGCAAAAACGAAGTCAGCAGAAACAAGAGGTTTAAAGGCAAAATGTCAGAGGAGACCACACCAAGGATGCCAGGTTTAACAATGACCTTTTCAAGCATTAGAACCTGGAACTGACAATATTACTACAGTTAAGAATAATTACTGCACTGACACATGGCTTTCTCTGTGGAATATATTGAAATCTCATAACTTTGACATTTTGAAATATAATCTATCAATATGCTTATACCATAATCAAGTTGCTTTTTGGATAGGTGAGACTAACTGTTGCTGTTGCACTGGGTATTCTGTTGGATGCAAATTGCTTATACTGCTGTACGGAAAATATAATTTTTAATATTGAATAAGTGTTGATCAGACTATTCACAGCTGTACTTATTTACTGATTATGGATACTGATGTTTGGTATTCACTTTCTGTCTGAAATACTAATAAAGATGTATTTCAAAATTATAAAGTGAAAAGAATAAGAGCATGGGCATCCTCAAGGAAGATCAGTAAAAAAGCTTACCACTTTTGAAGCACAGCCTTCAATCATGTTTCACATCTTTGTCACCCCCTAGGTTTCTGAGACTTTCAGCTTTTAAATGATGCTCTTGCTGTATTCCAGTATCCATGAGATGCATGTATTTATGCACCATACCTAGATGCATTCAAAGATGTGATAGCCTTTGTGCACCACATCAGTGCAGCGTCCAGATATATATATATGTTTGCACACCACACTGAGGCAGGATCCATTGAAATGCATGCCTTTGTGCAACACATCCTTGCTTCTGCTAGAGATGTGAAAACCTTTGAGCTCCACATCCCTGCAGGATCTACAGATATATGTATGCTTGTACATAAAACTGAGGTAACATCCATTGAAATGCATGCCTTTGTGCAATATATCCTTGTATTCAGAGATATATGTACGTTTGTGCACCATGCCGAGGCCAAATCCAGTGAAATGCACGCCTTTGTGCAGCATCTCTTTGCTGCATCCAAAGATGTGCATGCCTTGTGCACCACATCTCTGCAGCACTCACAGATATACCTATGTTTGTACACAAAACTGAGGTAACACCCACTGAAATGCATGTCTGTGCAACATTTGTGCAACATATTCAGAGAGATCAAGCTTTGATAATAAATTAATGGCATAGAAGTAGCTTGTTTGAATTTCAGTGAGCCATTTGTGCCTACCAGTCGTATTCTGACATCATGTTTAACATGAGCATTTTTTGCATTCTGAAATGTGTGAATTAACAAGAGATATTAACATGACTGTATTATTTTAAGTGAAAAACATAGAAAAAAATGTATCATGAGTATTAATTGAACTTATTTACATTGATTTCATAAAGAGTTGTGTGTTAAGAAAATAAATGTACTTTTAAAACTGCTTTAACATAACATGAATTATGCTTCAATAAACATAATTTGTTTTGCATATTAGTTTTGTTAATGTATTAATTGTATTATTGTGCAATAGGCTTTCTTAACATGACTAGGCCTGAAAGTTCATTTTGCAAGCAGTCATGGAAAACTTTACTTGTTCACGCTGTCCTCTTTAACCTGATTTCTTTTCTTTAGACTGCAGAAGTAATGTTGAAAGTTCTATTGTATTCCAGGAGAAGAGCATGTTTCAAGCTTAGCTAAAGTAACAATATTTGTTCCAACTACTGGGTTGCACAGGAAGATTCATAAAGCTTATGTGAAAGAATATTATCTTAGCATATTGTGTGCCATGGGAAGGGAAATGCATGTAGAAGTTTATTGGAAAATGTAATATTTTAGAGGCATCATGTGAAGTCATAGTAGAAACAATGAACTATTGCGGAGCGAATTTCAGAAAGTTGCAAAGCTTGGTGGTGCTATCTACAATAATTGGATTCTGAAATTGATGCCCAGTGTGTGCCCACTATGAGGACCCATCAAATGAAGTTTGGCTATTTTAATTAGTGAAGAACTTTGGAACAGAAGTCAGATCCCCGCTGAACTTTCTTGAAGTCAGTCCTTCTCGGAACCTGCTTGATGTAATTTCCCTTCTGAACCTTCTTAGAGACAGTTAATGTCTGCTTAAGTCTGCTCTTTGATATTCTCTACTTTAAATGAGCTTTCTCATCATAGTCTTAACTGTCCTGTTCTGTTCTGTGGCTCAGTACTAATAAGGCCAACTCATTCTGAACTGCTGATCAGTCCTACGTTCAGCCCGCATTCTGCACTTCCCTGATGCTGCTGCCAACTGATGTCAGAAGACGGTGAACATTCTGCATGATAAATCATTGCCTTCTGCTGTCCCATGAGGAGAGGTATAACTAAATGTGTTTTCTTGTTTTCCCTTTTTCAGTTAGCAACTTACACCAGCATATTTTACGGTTAGGTATTCTAGTTAGACGTTTTCCAAATTATTTTTGCCTTCTTTTAGTTTGGCATTTGCCCTAATGTGTTAGCCCGTTCCTACATATACAAGTCACAATTCTGGTTAGAGTTAAGTATGGCCCATATCTGATATCTGAACTCTGAATTTGATTGTGAAATCTGTATTTTGAGTCTGATAACAATGTTCATATTGTGTTGTTGCTAATCTACATTATTCCTTTGGAGTGTCTAACAGTATTGATGTTTAGTAGGTTGAATCTTTTCAGATGCTTTGGTCAGCCTATGATCTTCATGTATGTTTATAATTTATTTCTGTGCACCATTTCTGTGACATTGATTTTGGATTGTAATAAAGCTTTGAAACTTTGTTCAGTTTGGAGTTTGATTTAGTGTTGAAATCTTCCTGGCGTTTAATTTTTGTTTTTTGGGTTTTATGTTATTGTTTTGGGGTTGTTTGATCCTAACTACTTACTTCGTCATCAAGTCCAAAGATTCAGTTGACCTCTAAGGGTGAAAAATTGGGATGTTGTCTCACCCGATCGCTTGCGGTTTCTGAACCTAAGGTGGGAAGAAGACGTTCGTGAGTGCTCCAGCAACATCCTTGCTGCAACTTGAGATATATGTACGTTTGTGCACGCCGCCGAGGCCACAACCAATGAACTGCACATCTTTGTGCAACACATCCTTGCTGTATCCAAAGTTATGCGAGCCTTGTGCACAACATCCCTGCAGCATCCAGAGATATGTGCTTGTTTGTGCATCACACTGAGGCTACATCCATTTTAAATGCACACCTTTGTGCAACACATCTTTGCTGCATCCAAAGATGTACCTGCCTTGTGCATCACATCCCTGTAGCATCCAGAGATATGTGTTTGTTTGTGCACCACATTAAAACCAAATCATGTGAAATGAATGCCTTTGTCCAACACGTCCTTGCTGAATTCAGACATGTTTGCATTTGTGGTCCTCAACCATACCGCACCCAGAGATACACGTGCCTTTGTGTTCCAAACTCATGAAACATCGAAAGATAAGCATTCCTCTTTGTATCGGACAACTGCCATAGTAACAAGCACGAAACTATTTTCCAAGCTTTCTATGGTACAGTAACTAATGAGAAATGAAGCATTTTGGTATTTTTAGACTTGTGAGCACTATGAACCTTATGTACCACATTGCGCCTCCTAAGCCGTGTGTCTGCTGCATTGAGGTTTATGGAGGTATTTATTCATTTTACCCTTATTGTAAAACACATCTTTCCACTTTTGGCTCTGTAATGCCAATTTTGTGATGTCATTGGGTTCAAAAGCCTACTAATATCACTTCCTGAGATCCCATGAAGTGTCAGACAGTCGTTTTGTCACATTTTTTAAGGGTAAATTTACTTGCAGCAAAAAAGTGAATGTAAATGTGAAGCTCAGGACTGAAGCAGCCTTTTTCAGGGCCCAAATGACAAGGTATTATTGTGTATTAATAAGTGAGACTTGATCTCAGAAATTAAGGAGACATTGTATTAAGTTGTGTTAAGTTTATAATGTGTTTTGACATCATTGTTCTTACACTTCTTCATAAAGAGTTAAACATATTGGTGCGATGATCAATAGTCAGCCCAGCAGGGCACGTCATAAAGTCAATAACTGTCCATTAACTAAAGGTTCCACATTTACTCCTACATGTGGTACTATGTTAAACTATGTCAGCCCTCTAGGGAGTCCCAGAGCTGTCTATGGTGCTGAAACTTCATCGCCTATTAAGATGAAAAGCAGCAAACAGCGCACATATTAAGTCCCGGGGTGGATTTTAAGAGTTGACTTCTCAATCCATGGTAGTCAAATTTAGACCTTAAGCGACACAGACACAAATCAATTAACACTTCTTCTTTATATTAACCCCTTCGCTGCCAAGCCTTTTCCCCCTCAGGTGCCAAGCCTTTTTTTGGCTGTTTGGGGCATTTTTTTTTTATTGGGAAAAAAGGGCTGCAGAAGAAGGCTTGTGAATTTTTTCCCCGAAAATGGCATCAACAAAGGGTTTATGGTGCTAAATTGACCATCTTCCCAGCTTTCAGGATCAGGCAGACTTGAATCAGAAAACCCAATTTTTCAACAGAATTTTGGCATTTTACTGGGACATACCCCATTTTTACTATTGCTTGTGCTTTCAGCCTCCTTCCAGTTAGTAACACATATGGGTGTGAAACCAATGCTGGGTCCAAGAAAGCTAAACATTTCTGAAAAGTAGACAACATTCTGAATTCAAGAAGGGGTAATTTGTGTGGATTCTACAAGGGTTTCCTACAGAAAATAACAGCTGAAATAAAACAAATATTGAAATTGAGGTGAGAAAACAGCCTTTTTTCTCCAGGTTTTACTCTGTAACTTTTACCTACAATGTCAGATTTTTTAAATCAATATACCGTTACACTTGCTGGACTCTTCTGGTTGCAGGGATACATAGGGCTTGTAGGTTCCTCAAGAACCCTAGGTACCCAGAGCCAATGAATGAGCGACACCTTGCAATGGGGTTTCATTCTATACCGGGTATACAGCAATTCATTTGCTGAAATATTGAGCGTGAAAAATAGGTATCAAGAAAAACTTTGTATATCCACAATGGGCACTAGATAAGGTGTTGAGAAGCAGTGGTTATTTGCACATCTCTGAATTTTGGGGTGCTCATACTAGCATGTGAATTACATGGCATTTCTCAAATAGACTTCTTTTTTACACACTCTCTGACATTTGGAAGGAAAAAATGTGAAGAAAGACAAGGGAAAATAACACTTGTTTTGCTATTCTGCGATCCCGCAAGTCTCCCGATAAAAATGGTACCTCACTTGCGTGGGTAGGCCTAATGCTTGCAACAGGAAATGCAACATGGACACATAACATTTTTACATTGAAATTTGACGTGTTTTTTTAAAAGTCCATAGCTGTAGATTTTGGCCTCTAGCTCAGCCGGCACCTAGGGAAATCTACCAAACCTGTGAATTTTATAAAACTAGACACTTAAGGGAATCCAGGATGGGTTGACTTGTGGGGCTCTCATCACGTTCTGCTACCCAGAATGCTTTGCAAACCTCAAAATGTGTCCAAAAAACACTTTTTCCTCACATTTTGGTGACAGAAGGTTCTGGGATCTGAGAGGAGCCACAAATTTCCTTCCGCCCAGCATTCCCCTAAGTCTCCCGATAAAAATGGTACCTCACTTGTGTAGGTAGGCCTAGTGCCAGCGAAAGGAAATGCCCCAGAACACTGTCTGGAAACATCAAAATTATCAAATACAAAAGTACCTGTTTTTGTGGAGGGGGCACCTGCATTTTTGTCCTGGGCTCAGCAGCCATCTAGAGAAACCTAACAAACCTAGACATTTCTGAAAATTAGACACCTGAGGGAGTCCAGGGGGGTGGAACTTGCGTGGATCCCCCAATGTTTTCTTACCCAGAATCCTCAGCAAACCTCAAATGTAGCTAAAAAATCAGATTTTCCCACATTTCTGTGTGGGATCACCACACCAGGACAAATTTCCTACCACCTAATATTCTCCTTAGTCTCCTGGTAAAAATTATACCTTACTTGTGTAGGTGGGCCAAGTGCCTGTGACAGGGAATAGCCAAAAACATGTCAAAATTGAGGGGGAATGAAAGCGTGTCCAAAAGGGTAGTTTGAAAAAAACCCTTTTTAGGCTGACAAGTGCAGCAGAATTTTTATCGGTTTATATGAGACAATGCTAGGTGGTAGGAATGTTGTGCATTCCTGCAGATTCCGGAAGGTTCCATAAAAAAAAAAATAGGAAACATGTATGCTAAGTTAGAGGTTTGGAGGGCATTGTGTGTAGGCACACCACCCTGGAATCAACAGGATGTATAGTTTTCAGATGTGTCTAGATCTTGTGGATTTCTCTACATGGCAGCGTTCCAAAGTCCAAAAAGTGCATCCCTCACCATTCCAAGTGGGACGATTTTGAAAGTTAGCCAAACTCTCATGGCCCAAATGTAAAACCAAAACCCAAAATAATCAAATGTCCCCTTGCTTGCTGTGGATAAGATGTTTTAGTGTGCAGGGGAGAGCTGAAAGACTGTTACCCCCTTCAGTTGGGTTGGAAGCAAAACCAGGCCCTTACTGGTTGATAGCCACCACCCTCCATTTTTTTTTGATTTCCTGGCAGCTAGTAGACTTTCTGCCCCCCCTCCGGGTGTGGATCGGGGGTAAATGCCCCATCTGCCCACTGGTGGGCAGAACAACTTTGGCCCCATTTATTTTGGGTGGGGTATGGCTATACCCCCACAATACCCCCACCCTCCTATTTTGAAAAAAAAATCTTCCCTGGTTTCCGGTAGGCTTTCTGCCCCACGTGGGGCAGATGGGCCTTCCAAAAATAGGCCGATCTTCCCCCAATGGGGGCAGATATGGCCAACAGTAATGTGCCCCCATGGGGAGCGGCCCTTGCCCCCCCCAAACAAAACACACACATACACACACACCAATCTTTGGTGCCCGGCCTAATAGAAATAGGTCGATCTTCCTCCAAGGGGAACAGTAATTGCCTAAAATTAATTTGCCCCACAGGGGAACGACCCTTGCCTAAGAAGTCGCTCCCCTTGCGTGAAATTGATGCCAAAAAATTAAAATCCCTGGTGTCAAGAGGTTTCTGCCCCCCTGGGGGGCAGATCGGCCTAATTATAATAGGTCGATCTACCCCGAGGGGGAGCAGAAAGGTCTAAAAATATTTTGCCACCCTGGGGAGCCGCCCTTGCCCAAGGGGCAGCTCCACTGAGGCGCAAGTATAAAAAGACAAAAAAAAAAGGTGTCTTGTGGTTTCTGTCTCCCTTGGGGGCAGATTGGCCTAATAAAAATAGGCTGATTTTGTCCCCAAAGGGGTCAGAAATGGCCTAAATACAATTTGCCACCCTGGGGACCAACCCTTGCCTTAGGGGTCACTCCCCATACATAAAAACATAAAGTAAATAGAAATATATATATTTCCCTGGTGTCTAGAGGTTTCTGCCCCCTCGGGGGAAGATCGGCATAATTATAATACATTTAATTAAGGGGCCGTTTCCCTTATGCGTAAGTACAAAAAAAAATCACTGGTGTCTAAGTGCTTTCTGCCCCACGGGCAAAAATGGTCTAAAACTAATTCCCCCCCCCCCCCAAGGAGCGACCCTTGCCTAAGGGGTTGCTCCCCACATATAAAAAAAAAATGAACAAAATTATTTTTAGCCCTGGCAGATCGGCCTAATTATATCAGACTGATCTGCCGCCGGGGGGGCAGAAATGGGCTAAAAATAATTTGGCCCCCTGGGAAGCGACCCTTGCCCAAGGGGCTGCCCTCCTTATGAGTAAGTATCACAAAAAAAAAATCCCTGGTGTCTAGTGGGCATTTCTGCTGCCCGATCGCCTAACGATCAGGCAGCAGAAATGCTTGCAGAGACATAAAAGGAAAGGAAAGGAAAGGCTTTTCCTTTCCTTTCATGCCTCTGCCTGCCCCCTCCTCCAGAGTGGAAGAGAAATACTGAGCATTTCTCCTCCGCATAACGCTGGAAGCATGCTTCCAGCGTGATGGGAGGTCAACACGCGATTGCGTGCTGGCATCACCAGAAGTCACTGGGGGGGGTCGCTGATTGAAGGGGAAGCCATTCCCCTTCCAGCCTTGCCCCATGGGAGTGGGTGGGAGGACCTCGTGGGGAGTGCCAGCACTTCCCCCGAGGGCCTATATCATGACGTAGTGGTTACGTCCGTGGCACCTCAGTGCTGCGCCACCGGGCGTAACCACTACTTCTTTGTCAGGGAAGGGGTTAATAAGGTAAAATGTGCGTTGAAACATGTATCATGTAAAATTGCAAAAATGGTGGACACTATAAGCCACACAAGATTAGTAATCATTAGTTTTAATGCAGAAATGTCTTGTAACTTATTAATATCAATTAATATGAACACTAATGTGATTAGAAAAAATGATTATTAGATTTAAATGTGAATTAAAATGTTTTATTAAAATTGGGCCTACTTGAACATGACTAAAGTTAATCCTACATTTAAAGGCCTGTGTAATGTTCCTGTCTCTCAATTTCTAGAAGCTTAGTTGTTCATTTGTTTTCTGACTTTTCAACCTCTTAAAATATTATTACCAATATAGTTATTCAATATCCTGTGTAATTTGCAAATTGTGAGAAAGTTACAGGTTTTTGTTTTCTGTCTTCCAGAAATCAAATCCAACCCCTTTTTTTATTAGCTCCCTAGCTAGATGGTTGCCAAACTAATTTTTTTCTTTTTTTCTTTTTGCATGTATGTCCCAATATGCACCTCTAATTAGTGTAATAGTTAAGGATGTTATATTCAAAACTGGTTCAAATTAAATTGAATGTTTATTAATTCATCTGTGCTAACTAAATGTATTCAGTTTCTACTTTCCACATTTTTCTATTGTTAGGAATTGTTATTCTTGAGTGTTTGATGCTTAATGCCCTAGTTAGGTTAAGGTTTTTTGGAAGTTTCGGTCAGCCTGGGTTCTTTCTAAACCCTCATGTATTTCAGTAACACTCTGGTGCAAAATCATATGGCGGACATCTTTGAGCGTGTCACATGTTACAAACACACCATTGGATCAATTATAATAATGCTGGTAATTTGCATGGCCATAGCAATGGAATACGTGTTCAAGAGATAAAGTGCAATGTGGCCAAATATTTTACATATATAAATATATAGATATATTGGATCATAATAAATAGTGTTTGAATCCAGCCACAGTGAACCGTTCCGAACTCGGTTGTTGTTATTAAAAAACATTCCTAAAGCTAAATTGAATGCCATTATAATGTCAAAATATTATCTTTCCATTCACAGTTAAAGTGCCTAATACTTAACATATCAATAAAAATGTTACAAAAGACCAATATGACTGGCGTCAGTAATATATCTATGAATATTCATACGAATACATATTTGATCATAAACACATCACTATATATTCCCATAATTTCACAGATGTGTTGAATAGCATATATGACTCAACTATTACTTTATCAAAAATGTGCAAAATCAGCCATGTTCTATAAAGTGCCTAGTGCAAAAGTGCTAACCCATCTAAATATGTTAAAATCACAGGACAGTGTGTAAAAGAAAGAAAAAATATATACAACTAACAATCACATTTCCAGCTTCTATATATGCAAAATCTGCATGTTATCAAATATTAATCAATGAGATGTTATCTCTCCATACAGCACAGATAAGTGCATCATTTAGAATCACAATTTGGAAGATAAATAGATAATGAAACTCGAAATGCTCGAAGGTTGAACTTGCATCAGTGATCAATTGCATCTTAGAGAAGCTTACAGGTGAACATGTAATTCTGCATCCAAATTATGACCCCATGGATTCTCTGAGCCAACCAATAGTATCATCTTGGATTCCATCTGTCTCAAGTCCAAAGTTCTATCGCCTCCCCTCAGACTCAATTTGATAGATTTAATTCCATAGAATGTCAAAGTGCTATAATCTCCTGCATGTATCTCCTAAAAATGTTTGGCTAGAGGATAATATCTATCATGACTTTTACTCGCTCTGAAATGTTGTAAAAATCTGATCTTGAGTTTATGAATGGTGCTGCCTATGTATTTCTTCTGCCAGCCACATTCAATAATATAGACAACATACTCAGGGGCATATTCATACTCTGTTTGCGCCGAATGACGCACATTCGGCGCAAACCGTGCACCATATTTATACAATGACGCCCGAGCCCGCGAACGCCAAAAGTCCACCGTGTGCATCATTTTCTGGATGTGGGAAACCGCCTTGCGTTAATGACATGCAAGGTAGGTGCTCTCGTGCACCATATTTATGCTACCACGCAAAAATCCTGCACGGCCAGGAGGTGGAAAATGGCACTCAGTCCGATTTGTGTAAAAAATAACGCCTGAGTCAGGGCAAGCGTTAACATGGGGCAAACACACCACTACTTAAGGAAAACACACAGAAGCAACAGCAGAGCTCGAAAAAGGAAGACATGGAGGTGATTTTCATCCAGCATGCACGCCGACGAAGACACAGGACCAACATCAGCAGCTTCTACAACACCAGCAGGGACCCCAAAGGCAACGCAGAAGGCAGGAGATGATATTCCGCACCAGGACAACCCTTCTGGGACTCCGGCAACAAGACATCATCCAGAGGTACAGACTCAACTGGCAAGCCATTCAGCAGCTGCTACGCAACATTGAGCCACATTTGGCACCCAGCTTGCAGGCACCCCACACCATTCCACCAGAAACCAAGCTGCTAGCTGTACTCCACATGTTGGCAAGTGGCTCCTTTCAAACCACTGGTGCCCTGGTTGCCGGAATCTCACAGCCCTCATTCTCTGCCTTCCTACCCAAGGTATTGGATGCCATCATCTCCCTCACACCCGCCACATCAGCTTCCCCAACACACAGCAGAAGCAGCAGGAGACCAGACAGGGAATCTACCAAATCAATGGCTTCCCACACGTGCTTGGTGCCATTGACTGCACACATGTACGCATTGTGTCACGAGCTGCAACCGAACATCTATACCGCAGCAGGAAGCACACACACTCCATCAATGTGCAGACCATTGTCAATCACCGGGGATTGATCACCAACATTGTGGCAAAGTATCCTTGGAGTGCACATGATTCATTCATCTTCCGTCACTGCACCATCAATCAACACTTCCAGGATGGACGATATGGAAATGGCCTACTTGTTGGTAAGTACGGAAACCTACTTATGTACACACTGCACACCAACCCTGTAGGACACACAACACTTGCACGTGGTCAGGAAGACACTGAGGTTGTGAAACTGCTAGGCACGGGTGATATCCTGACCCTTTTGGATACACACCTATGGACAAATGACAGATCCAAATAACAACAGATGCCACTCCACAGACACAATGGAACAATTTAAAACAACACAATGACAATGACATGGCCTTAACTGGCAGTACAACTTGGAAGATTAATCTTTCAATATCACATCAATAACACTCAATCAAACACCCTTCCAAGCAATAAGTACTGTGTATGGGGTGTGTAATGTGTTTCGCTGCAGGTCAAACACCATGAGACACATAGCAGGATGATGATGATTCTAATGAAGGTGACATGAAATCACTGAGGCAGTACCAATATCTCACATCACTCCTGCTCTGACATTGCCCACTACCAATAAGCAAATAGACTGTGCTAAGAACACATATTGATGTGACAATATTGAAAGTGCACATTCCTACACATACGGTTAGAGACAATTATACATATATACAACAGATGTACAGGCATATGGACCTTCTGACACTGTAAATGACAACCTCACAACCAAGTTAGCCAGCTGAATTGGAATAGGTTCAGTAGTATAGGAACACATTTGAACCTGAGTCGACTCGGCAAGGGCAGAGAAATAGGTCTGCAGAGAACTTGTCACACATGGGATATTTGTGCATAGTCAATTGTCAACACATCAGTGCTGACAACTTATGGAGATGTGTTGTACATTGTCACCTTGCCAAATCTAAGGGCCTCACTGATGTTTAACTAATTCAATTGCATATGTTAAATTGGATGGGATGTCCAGGCCACATAGATGCAACCGTGTTACCACCACGTTGGAATTGATTCTGTGTATGGAAGTATCATGTCACCCCCAGTTAAGACACATGGACACCTCTTTCACATGACATAATGCAAGGGAGTACACAGTGTACTACAACTCTACAAAAATACTGCTGACATCTGGTCAATCAGCCAAACACCAGTTCAGATAATGAAACAACCCAATGCTGATGGTACATCCTAGAAGCCTAGGATTCCATCCAATAACACGAGCACTGATGAGTCACAGACAACACAAGAGAACAACTGCCATGCAAAGTGATAATCATGGTGCAAGCAACATCAACATTTTCTCACTCATTTTCTCTTTCATCTGACCAGCCATGGATCATGACCCCATTTGCAAACCCAAGAACAGCATCAGAGTGTGCATATAATGAGGCACATCGGAGGACACGCACCATAGTTGAGAGGACCGTTGGCATCCTGAAGTCAAGATTCAGGTGCTTCGACATCACCGCAGGCAGCCTCCTATACTCACCAGAAATGGTCTGCAAGATCATTTTGACCTGTGCCATCCTGCACAACATATGTGTAAGGAGGAACATTCCCCTATATGAACCCAACCCACAAATGCCTGAAGAGGAGGAAGAGAAGGACGTTGTCCATCAACACGAGCGGGACCATCCAAACACAGCTGCAGGATTGTGTCGGAGACAACACATTGTCCAAAATTTCTTTTAACTCTACTCACCACTGTCTTACCATATGTCAATAGACACCTATTCTATTCACTATATCATGGTATGGGGACTTCATTTTTGCATCACATTATCCCTAAGAATCATAATCAGAGTGTACCCTCATCGAGCATTGCAGAAATACATATTAGGATACTAAAAAATCCACATCACATTTGATGGGTATGAATGTACACCCAACTTCACACACGCTGTAAATGACATATATCATGTCCATTTCACATTTGAAGGGCAATAGCAGAGGACCACAGCTATTTCACACATACATGTTGGCAACATGGTTCATTGCAGCATATGGCACACAACTAAGACACAATCATTCACTAAGGAACAAAATGCCTCATGCATGAGGCAGTGGATGTGCTACAGCATTGGTAACAATAAGGTATGATCAGACCCTTGACAGCAGTAAGTGTGACATCAGCTATCTTTGCAAGGAGTATGTGTGACAAAAAATCCATGTAAGCAGCAAATGGATAGCACGAGTGCCCCAGGTATGACTAGTATTGCTCACAAGACATCCCCTGCACATGCCATCCCAGGTCATAAGTCCTGTCACTGCCATGTTCTCAGTCTCACCCCACCCTTCTTCAGGGGGCCCTGGAAATGGAATATTTGTACCCAGATAATCCCTCATCTACACACACCCATACTCACATTCTGACTCCAGTGTGCTTCCCTCTTTAGTATGGTATGCCATAGTCATTGTTCTTCTGTCTGCATGGACTTCTGGTCGAATAATGCACTGCCTTGTAGTCTGTAGGACCTGTAATCTCCTGTCCGTTGCTTCCCATGTGAAAGGTACTGTTGGCCCTTTGAACTTGATTCTCACCTACAGGACTTGTGAGAGACTGACGCTGCACACACCTGTGTGCACTTCCATGCAGACCAGCCATTTGAACATGCACTGCCCTTGCAATTGCCTGGAACGGCATAGAATCTGCCATTATGTGCAGAACACTGTTATGCATTTCCGTATAAATCACCTGGGTAACACAGGTCCTGGGTTATTGTGTTACGTTCCAACACACAGGACAAATACAGTTTTTATTTTCCACAGTGCTGTCCCAGCTTTGACCAGTCTCAGTCTGCTCACTGTGTATTTGCTTTGTTCATTTTTGTTCCTGATTGACCCTGTATCCTGTTAGCCTGACTGGTTCCTGTCTTTGCGTCACCATAAAGGTTCCCTGTGGCTACATTTGTCTCATAATTGCTTTCCATGCCCTCACACTCCTCCTGGGGTATTGTGTCATGTAGGTCTACAATGAATACTCAAATACGTTGTATAGCGTAATCAGTTTACTTATCGTATCAAGGGGTGGAACTTGTCTTCAAATAGCCTAATCATGTCCCATCCCTTGTCTGGGTTTCATGTATGCATGAGTGACAAATAGTGATAGTGTACCATGGCTGTATGCATGGATTGGGTATGGTGCCTCCAGCACAACAAACAACTTTAGATAATGTGCATGAAATGTCAACACATGTTTGTACCCTGACAGTCCACACACTGATTCACATTGCCCCCAACATATTGATGGGGCTTGCATGGTGAATAGCTGTGAGATTAATCAGCACAGAGGCACTGATGTTCCCGGCTTCAGTGGGAATTATAGACGCCAACCTGTGTACAAATGTTCTGATGAAACCTGCCTGTTTAAAATTCCTGATCCATTAACTTTGTGAGCACATCAAGGTTGCCCTGTTGTCAGTCTCATACAACGTCTGCAGTGCCATAGCTGGACTATCCCCATGTGTGTTCTCAATTCCTCTTCGGCTTTCCTTCAATTCAGCTGTGAAGGATACTTTGTAAATGCAGGAAATGGCTCCACAGACTCATGAGTAGACCTGCACGTAACTGTGACACCATGGACCCCAATAATGACACAGGCTACACATGGCCCCACACACTTGAACTGGACACTTTTGTGCAATTAACCACTGGAAATATGTGCACACGTGCTGCATGGTCTGGTGGTCCTCCACTGCCACAGGAGAAACATAGGTCATTATACTGTGGCGTGACATTACATTTCTGGATTGGTTGTGGGTCTCGGTGTCACAAACACCATACCCACATAGCATTTTCCAATGCCTGACTAATGGGTAGTTTACAAACAAGTGCCCCGGAAGTGGTATCCAACATTCCAGGACATGTGATGGCCTAGTCTTGGAACTTTGCCATGATCAACCGTCTTCTTTCTATCCTGTGCATGGTTTGTCATTAGAGATGCTTATGTCCCAAAAAACCTGGGAAGTTCACACAGCATTTGTTGCTACGTGTATGACAAACACATTTCCTTTCTCATTTTCACACTGAATAGCGTCTGATGGTTGGCCACATTGAGAACACATGCATACAAGCACATTTAAGAAAGAGCGTCTTGTGATGTTCACACAGAGGGACAACTACATTAGTAAGAGCCAATTCACACACATTGACACACAGGAAATGAGTTACTGTATTGAGTTGCGTAGCCTTGCTATCCTCTATTGATGCACAACATGCCCAAACTGGGTAATACCAATTTGTATTCCACACGTTTGGCCATCTATTGCATCAGTGAAGAGTGCTAATCTGGTACAACAACTAGAGGATCATAGTCCGCAGTAGTATGATCTGTCACATGTGCCCATACACTGGAATGCACAATGTAGGTGCAAACAGCGTATCTCTGTATAGTCACACCTGTCATGTACTATTAAAATTGAGAAATGATCCAAACCCAGTAAAAGACAGAAATGTTGGCACATACGAGTCAAAAAAGATGCACATGCGACAAAAAATGCTGCATATGCGTCGAAAAATGACGCTCACTGCCATGATACATCCATTGGCCCTGAGTGGTAATTCCCACACTGTACCCCATGAAATTGGTTAAGTATGAAAAATAATTGAAAATATGTATGCAAGGTAATTCATAAGCATGTGGGTAAAAAAAAAAAAATGACGCACAGACTGTAAGTGTTATAATATTTTGATGCATACGAATAAAAACGCACTGCATTTGAGGCAGGAAGTGATGTAATAGAATATCCTGTTTACAGAATTGGTATAGTGGGTGTATTTTCACTTTCACTTTGCAGTCTGTGATTTTTCTTGACTGTGTGGCTGTTTTTGGACTTGTCTCTCTGCATATTGTGAATTTGTCTCCTGTGTGGTCTTTATATTGTCTTTTCGTGTTTCCTAAGTGTCTGTGTTATCCTGTGTAAGTGTATTTTTGTCATTTCTGGTGTCTAATTTTGTCTTTGTACTGTTGGGAGTCTGTTGTGGGTAGTGTTAGTTTGGTGATAGTTGGGCTGTTTTACTGTTAATTAGTTTTCATTTCCCTCTCCTACTTTCCCTTCATTATCCTCTGTACCCCTTTATTACTTCTTTTTTTTCAAGCATGTTGGGTAGGCCACGTCTTGGTAGGATGGTAGAGGAGGAGTTGGGGGGATTTATTTGGCTGGTGTGCCACTTCATCCCATTAATGATTGAAGCAGGTGGCCATGTGATACAGGGGTATCACACAGAGGCAAGGAGGCTCCAGTGGGCAAAGGTCCTGTATCATCTAAAAAGAATATACAAAACACTGCGCAATGACCACAAGCTAAAACACCGTTGGGCTGACCTGGTTGCCAGGGACCAAGAACTGCTGGACTACCTGGGGACTGTGATTGGTGGCCCTGTTGGTGAGTACAATTCAGAGTAATGTGCACATTTAAATGCTCTGTAGTGACAGTAGCAGATTTGTTCATATGCTGCAGGCAATGTTTTGGACATGTTGAATGCAAGTTAAACATACAGTTGCCGTGAGTTATACAATAATTCCTACACATTACCGTCATTTGTTGACACAACAGCTGCACTAACTTACAAAACACAACAGGAGCCTGTAAATTAGTGCTGCCTTCACATCAATCGCTGATGCAAATGTGGCTCTAACATATGTTTTATGCATGGTCTGTGAGTGTACAAGGAAAGACATGTTTTTAATCCAGATATTTTCAAGAAATAATGTGTCCCCCAATTATTTCTCATACATGTCTGAACTGGATTCTGACACATAAGTAACAAGTTATATCTGACCTCAGGTAACATCTTAGGCTGATAGTTGGACCTGGTTGTGCCACAATTAAATTAGGGATGGATGCCAAAAGTAATGCACACGGGTTCATATCAAAATGTTTGGTGCAACATACCATAGCTGTGGCACATAAAATGAAGCAAATGATACAAATTGAGGGGCAACAACTATCCATGGCCCTCTGTACATTGCACCTGTGTATTTTACCTTGGGCTTAGTCACAATAGCTGGCCCCGAGTTAATGCATTTACCATTGGTGTTACTCTATTGCCATGTACTTCTCATAAGTTATGGGATCATCATGGGATACCTGACCTTGGGGAATACATGACCACAATGGATTAAGTGCATGATGTCATGCAAGGGACCACTGACCAATTCCATCAGACATATAAAGTTGACTAATACTTAGCTAGTTTAGTTTGGCACACCCATGCTGATCAAGTGCAGCATATGTTTAATAACTAACCTCCCAATATGGAGGCTATCTCTGACATGGGTGTATGCTAAGATCAGTAGACCAGCATTCCTGTGACTGCTGTCATTCTGAAGGTACATACAAATTGAAAACTACATTATCATGATTGACACACTGGTACATTTGCCAAACCATGTATTAATAACATCACAGTGTCAGTTTGCTTTATATCCGCTGATCAACCAAATTGGCAAATGTAAGATGATGAATGTGGCTCATCTGTGATTTCCAAAACTCGTACTGGGTAAACAGGGCAATGAGGGACACATTTCAGCTGCAATGACCACACCTGTACCCATGCAGTCCGTCATGGATGAATACAATATACACTGTCAACATATATCTCCTTGTTCTATCCAAATATGAAAACTGGTCAATCCATGGCTAGCCTCAAACTGTCACCAAATAATGCACAGGATCCCTGCCATTATGGTGTCATAGGGGGCATATGTGACTCAGGGTACCCTTTTTATGTACCATATGTAACCTAGACATAACACAGGCCCTACATGTAAGGGACCATAGAAAGCATGATAAATCATGACCTTAATTCAACCCACAGGTGCGTCACACAGTAAAAGATTGTACTTTGATGCCCAAGCCACAATACCTGAGTGACTGGTATTGCAGTCCTCCACGAAAGTGGTTTTGCATGTCTCTCATTAATACACATGATGAGAGGAGTACACTCCATAAATGAGTCTGCAAACAAATGATGGAGCATGTTTGCCACCACATGATAGTTAGGGCCACTGCATTTATGCAGATATGTGTGTATCACTCACTGGAGTGCCCGGGTCTGTACAAGTTTGCAGTGTTATGTTGGTTGCAGTATCATCATGCCTGAGAGGCTGGACTTTCTGATTTCATCTTACACACAGTAACTGTATTTGGAAGTGTTGTACAGTACACAGACATTTAGCACATTTCTCACTTCCATGCTTTACAGGCGGACCTGCCCCCTACACAATCAGAGAGGTGGCTCGATTTGCAGACCCAGACATCTCCAGTAAGTGTTCATATTTCTGTTCTGTGTTGTGTTTGCTGCTGTTGTGTGATTGACTCCTGTGTGTTGGATACATAGCAAGGTATGATGTACTGGTAAATGATCGGATATGTTACTTGAGTGGAGTATCATTTTTTTTCCATCTTTGAGCTGGACAATCATTAGCGTATAGTAATCTTTCGGGATTGTAGTGCAGCCCTTTAGGCACGGCCATGCAAATAGGGTGACTTTTGTTGATAAAAGCTTTATTAAGAAAATTTAGCAGAGGACCATATTTATGATTTAGTCAGCAAGTCAGACCCTGAATCCCACAGAATAGGGATGCCAAAGTTTTACCCACAGACTTGAGCCTCCCTGTTCACTAATGAACATGTCTGACTGTATGTTTGACTTCCTAGCAGCATATAGCTCCGTATGTTGTGCTACGTGTATGTGGCACTTGAGTACAATGTCATAGGTGTGCATGCATCTCATGGCCAGATTTGTGCTTGCATCTATCTGCTTGTTGTAAGTCATGTATTACTGGTATAAAATGATGTTGACAATTGTCTGCATTTCCAAACATAAATGTGGATGGGATTGTCCAAGATTTGGGTGTATCCTAGTTGGACATTCTCCTTACCTGTGATGGACTGCCTAAACCCATGTACAGCTGTCCAAAGCTTCCTTGGTGTCCTAGATGTTGAAAAGTATTTGTTGCTTGTCCATCCATCCCCCTGAGGCACAGTCTTAGGGTTATGAAATGTGTACCTAGGACTGATGATCCAAGTTTAGTACAAAGACATGTAAATCTATAAATTGCTTGTCCAAAACTAGGATACCCACTCATGATTAGCAACTGCATTCTATCCTGGCAATTCCATTTACAAATCACAGATCTCGTGGCCCTTGATTGTCATCCAGAAGTTAGTCATTAGTTGGCCTGTCACATGTGGAGGTCTTGCAGCATTTTATACGTGACAAATGACTGAACAATGATGCATAGGTCATTTAAGTTGTTGCATCTCTTTTAGAGCATTGCTGTGCTGTTTGATAGGACATGTGTAGGCTGCGTTGACACGTACTTCCTCAGGGACAATCAGTGATCTGTATGATGATATGGCCTGTTTCTGGTACATTAGATGTATTTTCTGATTTACTTCTGGAGCCATATCACACAATGAAGTACCTAATGTTTGGTTTTATATTTTTTTTTAACAGTAGCCAATATGAATCCCATCCAGATTTGGGAGTTTCAGCGCCGGGCGATGTGTTACCGCCACATTCTGGATGTGGAGTATGGGTTCCGCAACATGGCACTGCGTTATCGCCATGAAAGAGCCTCCGGAGTGTGGAGGGCATTTGGCCAAGGGGGCCCTTCGGTGTCCACCACAGCCACCACCACCACTACCACCCAGGTGGCACCAACCATAAGAGGCACCACTGCTGGACCGTCAACCTCCACTGCTCCCGGACCTATCACAGCACCACCTGTACCTCCTCCTACACGCATGGCACCGACAACGGGACATACATCTTCAACTGGTACCCAGACCACCCCTGCTGCAGTCATTGTCCCCGCAGATTTTCAATGGATGCAACGTGACATTGACCGTATGTTGAGGAAAATGAACAGGCTGCAGCAGGAGGTGGCACAAGTGAATAGCAGGGTGCGTGCCATAAAGAAGACCCTGCGGATGCTGAACTTGTAAACATTTTACCCTCAGCCATGATTCCCTCCCCTCCCTCTTCTTTCCTGGTTCTTTTCATTAGTGGGTTTAGGGGGCTTAGCGTTAGGTTAGAATAGGCTGTTAGTTTAGTTAGTAGTAGAGGGTGGGGGGTGGTGGTATGATACTTTTAATATCTGTTTTTTATTATGTGTGTGATGATGTTGGGGTTTTGGTGTTAAAAAAATATATAAAAAAATACAAACAAATATATATTTGTTTAGTATAAGATAGTATGTGTTTAGGTTAGTATATGTTGTCCTCCATCTGTCCTGTCTTATAAGGTGGGTGGGGGGTTGATGTTTAGATTGTTTTGTTAAATGTGATAAGTAAGTTTAGCTTAGGTTAGTTAGGGCCAGTTGTGCGTAATGTGTAGTTAGGATAGGTTAGGTTAGGTAAGGTGTTTCCCCAGGTTTTAGTTTCTTTTTTCACTGTTAAATAAATATTTAGGTAATCCTTTACAGTATGTGTCACATGCTTGGGGATTAGGGCCTTGGCATGGGTGAACAGTGTCTCTTTAGTATTTGCATTTGTGTCCCATCCTGCAACCAAATCCCAATTGAGCTGTTACATTGGCAGCTACACCAAAGCTACTTTGTTAAGAATTTGCCATCCATTGCACCCTCCACTCAAGGTTACTATGGATACCAAAGTGTTGGTAATTTCTGATGAATGTTTTCAATCTCACATACTTTGCGACCAGATTTGTTATTAAGGACACTGTGTTAAGTCTGCCTGCATCCTGATGTTCAAGTGAAGCCTTATAAGGTGAGTGGTAGTATGATCTCATGGAGTATGGTATACATAACTCACACCTATCATTTGTTACATTGTTCAGCCAGGTTACATATTTGTACATACACTTATACACATCCATTCATGCTGTATGGTGTGTGTTAGGAAACATTTGGGTCAAATGTCACATACGTAAATATTGGCTTGAAGAAAAAGTTGTAGGCAATACTTTTTGGCTTGGACATCCCTTGCTGAAGCATTATTCTGTCCAACACAGCATTATACTGTATAGTTTCTATTTCCCTCATAATTAACCCTCAGGAAGGGCAGATGATGGTACAATCCAGACCACAGTACACAGTTATCAGCCAACATTCTTTCAGGTCAGTTGTATTGACATTCTATCATCATTGACCTGAGGTAAACATCACTGATCTCACATTACACAGAGACAAAGTTGTTGTGTAAGTGCTATTTATTTTAAAGTGCTGTAGTGCTGTAGTGCTATATGTACATTGTCCATGATTGTGAGTCAATTAGTGTGACACCTTTCATTGTGATCCTACACAAGTGCAAATGGACATGTCATTGGACATGCTGGTGTGAAGTGTCAGACAGTGCAGAGGGACAGGATTTGCCAGTAAGTCAGTGAGAAACAAGATAAACAGTGGGCTGGAGAACAGTGTTTGTGAGCAGCTGTTGCAAGACTGGCATGTTACAAAGCACAGGACCTTGGTTATAGGTGGCCATGTGGCAGGGACTTGTGTTACCGGGTACTCTTACGGGTGAAGATGATCTGTCCCACGTCTTCATCTTCTGATGTGTGTGTTGTCTCCTCTGCCCTTGGTGGTGGTGGTTGTGAAGGGGCAACACACACCTCAGTGTTTGAAGACGTGGAGTCAGACATCCTGGTAGCTGCCAACTGTGGGGCTATTAAGGGCAGTATTGCAGCAAGGAGGAACTGCTGGTTCTTAAGTACAGCAGACACATCACTGTGGTAGGTAGCCAGGTCGCCCCTGAGAGGGTCAATATTGCATTCGTGCACGCGTTGACAGGATTCTTGTTGGAGGTGTTATGTCAACTCTCTTACAGCTGTGCTGATTTCCTTCACACTTTTTTCGAGTTCATGCAAGATTGATGTTGACCCTTGCATGGCTGCTGCCTGTTCTGCAGTTGACATCATGCACAAACGTACCCCCTCTAGGCTGGCTGCCTTATTTTCCATCCCCACCCGCACCTCCTTGGCCAGCTCCCGCTGTACTCCAACTACAGTTCTCTCAAAGCTGGTACCAGTGTCGTCAGAGTCCTCAGCTGGGTTGGAGCTCGCAGGCCGTACAGTTGGAGTGGTGGGTGGTTCCTCAGTGATGGCTGAGACTTCTGTGCTCCTCCTTTCAACTGAAGGCGGGGTCTGGAGGGTCCCAAGGATATCTTGGAGAGTCTGCTGGCTGATGTTTGTCAGCTCGTCATCCATGTCATCAGGGAAGTCCAGGATGGGCATATCCCCAGGAGAGCCATCGTCCTCTGCAATGAGATATGGTACAATTAGTGTGTCTGTGATGTGGGATTTGTAATGTGACGTGCCTGCCTTCCTATGTGTTGCATGTGATCTTGGTTCCGGTTCATTACTCCTGACTTTCATATTAGCATTTTCCCATGGCCTATGGCCCACTTGCATGTCACATGTATTGGGGTCAGTTTGGGGACTTGTCAGCATCACATCCTCTAGGTGTTGGTTCTGGCCAAATTGAGAATTGCCACTTTCTTGTCCTACTCAACCCTCCGTCTACTTCCATTCTCATGGTGAGGCCTTGCACTGGCTGTGGTTGTTCTGATGGTACTAGCACCACACTTCACAATCTGGAACTGGCCCAGTCTCGGATATTTCACATGCAGCTATATGTTGCTGAGACCTAGCATATACTATGTATAGCATTGGCATGGCACACTACATATATCAGCATTGGTAGTGTGTAATGCTGATGTTGGGGAGAGTGTGCTACATTGGATTGCACTGATGATCCTAGCAGTGTTCCATTTCCTCTTTTGACTGTGAGGGTGTATTTCACTAGCCGGTGACATATGTCCTCCCCCTCAATGCTGTCGTCTGAGCAGTATGACATTTGGGACGTTGCATGGTGTCATTGGAGCTATTGTGACCCAGGTACAGTGTGGACCCTGACATATGCAGCATGGGTATGACATTAGTGCTGTGTACCTCATAATGTTTATGACAATGGCTAATGTTTGTAGCAACTATGGACAATCACATTTGACAGGATTGGAACATTTTTATTGATTACAGGGGATTGATAAAGTTGTCATGCTGAACCCTCTAATTTGGGTGTGTTTGATCCATGGGGACATTACTGCCATTAGCTACTTGACCTGCACACACAGCAGAGGTGGTAGTGGCAACTGTCAAAGTTAAATTCCAATTGCAGATATGACCTGAGACTGTTAATTGAGCCCTAGGTCATGTAGGTAGAATACCAGCTGACGTGTGACAGCAGGCCAGTTTTATGTTGTATCCTACCCTCCTGGACTGGCTTTACCTTTCGAACATCCTTGGCAGGACACATACCCCCATGCAAAGGTTGTTGGTGTAGTGTAGTACTGTCAAACAAAGGAGCACAGGGTCCCTGGCCTCATAAGGAGAGAGAATCAGGGAAAAGTACAATAAGTAAAGAGTATATCTCGCCCCTAGAAATATGCAAGGACAATTCAAACTAATACGAAAAACCTTAAATAATAGTCAAACCATACATAAATGAGCAAACATCATTGAATTCATACAAAATATTAAATGAAAATTATACATAGAACGCACCCATAACCAAATCAAAACACAAAACAATTATTCAAATATACAAACAAAGACCATATACGATAAAAGACACATAATACATTTAACAAACATATATACAACACTAAGACACCGGAATCACAAATAATAACACATAACAAAATATCTCAAAAACATAAATCATAAATCATCAATTTTCTCTCAAGATACATATAAATCTCATGTATAAATCATAATACAAAACCAATAAATGTGTGAATCATCTCCACATCATCTCAAAAGCAGAGTCCATACAACCAATATATGGTTGGTATCTCAGAAATCAATGCTCATAACCTCAATATGGAATCCTTAGTGATGAAACTTAACACAGTATGTCTTAGAAGTAAAGTTCTTTTGGAGCAATATTACTTCATCTGTTTATGAGTCGTCATTCCTGGCATGTCTTAGAAGTAAAGTACTTTTGAAGAAATATTACTTCACTATTTGTGAGTCGTTTTTCTTGCCAACGCGTGTTTCGGTGGACTTACGCTTCCGCAAAATGTTCATATTGCAGACAGCCACCTTCATCAGGGCATTAAATCCTTTATTGCACATAGCATCATTTCTTCAAATCTATGTGTGAGTAGAAAACAAATATAAACATCTAACTCATTCATACATAAATGTACAGGAGGCATCTAAAATATATATGTCTGTTACCATGTGTGTACACCGGAATTTGTGAGTAACATCACCTTCAAGGTCACCAAGATACTACCGTATAGTTACAGCCATAGGAAACCTCAAGATATAAGAAAGTTCAATTTAAGGGCCTGCATAACGTAAATTATGGAAAAATTGCAGTTTATAGCATTATTACTTGCAACAGATGCTTGCCTGAAAGAATGACGAACAGAAAAGCGGCCCTACATACTAGAAGGATTACACCCGTGGCACAACTCGTGAAATATAAAGATTAAGTCCGGGGGACTCATGGAGTGACAGAACTCAAAAGAGTGTAAACAGAAAGAATATAGGTATAATTCCTAAAACAAATGCTTACCAAACAATTTTGGTATGATTCATACTGACAATAGGTCTACCTGGGGGGCTGTGTTTGTTCTTATGTATTTTAGGTAAAAAGTAAATACATGGAATTTTTAGAGAATCGATTTTTAGATATGAATATTCTTCATAGTGAATGAGATGTTCTGTAAGCCAACCATCTAACATCTCCCAATAGCTCTGTTGATATTGGGTTATAGGATTAGTGCATCATTTCTCATAATGATCAATGTTGGTTTGTTGCTGATTGGCTTCTTTGACGTAATTGTGTGCATCCATAATGACAATATTGCCACCTTTATCTGATGGCTTGATAATAATAGTAGTATTGGATTTAAGGGAGTTTAGGTCTTTCCAACCATTGACAGTAAAGTTTGTTGATCTGGACCTCTTGAGTTGGCAGTTCATATGAAATGTATCAATGTCACCAACTACCAATTTGTGGATTTTATCAGCCAAATTCCCACTTGGGAGCTGGGGATTAAATTTACTGGAAGGTTTCAGGGAGCTAGTCACACAGCAATTAGTTGTAAAGCCCATCTTTGTTAGAGTAACAATATCAGTGCATGCATTCTCAACTGTCTGAGATTCACATGTGTCCCCTTCATTGGTTAAGTCACTAATCATGACCAGTTCTGAAGTGTCATCAATGTTAAACCCTGCAATGTTAACCACATTGGTTGCACTAGACTGATGTGTGACCGGTGGGTTGCTAGAGAAATGTTTCATCAAACGCAATTTACGAACAAATTTATATAGTTCAATGCGTGTCTTCACATAATCTCAGTGAATGGTTCGACAGAAACTAAGTCCTAAGTTAAGAATGCGTTCTTGATTGGGGGTCAGACTGATTTTGGAAATGTTTACAATGATATTAGCATTGTCCAAAACAGTATCAACACCTATTCCTTGTGTTTGTTGTCTCTTCCTCTTCCCCCACCTCGTCTTGTGCCTCCCCCACCTCGTCCTCTGCTTCTGCCTGATTGTGGCGTGACCATTTGCATAAGTCGCATTTCCCCTCGAAAATTCAATTTATTCAGTGGCGCCTCATCTGCCGATGAGCTCAAATCTGAGCTCTCATCTGTATGATTTGGCTGTATATTCACATCTTCTCCATTGTTCATCTTCTCTTTCAATCTTAATGTATCATATTTACGTGCAAAGGTATATGTGCCTTACGTATTTTGATCTCATCTTCTTTTTTCTTAATTCGTTCCTCCATTTTCACTAATAGAAGTTGTACTTCTTGTTGATTGGCTGCTCTTTCTAATACTTTAGTCAATTGTTCAATAATTGTAATCTGTTCCTCCATGTTTCTTTTTGCTTTGGTGGTCAAAGTGCCCATGAGTTTAAGAGGGCAGCCTGCTGTATGGATCCTCCATTGTTCTAACAAACCAGAGTCCATATCACCTAAAGTAGGTATTATTAAAATACGTAAACCTCATGGTACCCTACCATTTTTTTGTATATTTAGTTAGAGAGGTCATCTCCCACCACTTTTTTAACTCCAAAATGTGAGCTTTTTGTAGCTCGTGGATGATGTTAGATGTAGTATGAGTATGGGTACCATGGGGTGCATGTCCCCCCCTGGTTTCATCAAAAAGTTTGGATGCTGCTTGTTCCCATAATATTCTGTGCTCTGCCATGGCGTTTTCCAGACAAGGCGCACAGAGTTCAAACAGAAATCAGTCAAATATATCAATCATACAAGGCGAATTCAAACTGTTGAAAGTGAAAGGTGTGCTGGAAAATTCAAAATCAGAAAGGAGACAACGTTGTAAAAATATTCAATATTGTACATTCATGAAAAAGTGGAAGAAAGTCAGTCCTCAACACCTATCCATGGTGTTTGGATCCATTATTCCAATATATTAATATTCATCGAAAAGCCGGACTTCAAACGCCAATAACTGGCATGTCCGGGCCGTGCGCAGCAGGTCAAAGGAGCCACCACCAGTGAGTTTGCGGCAAATGAGAGCCTCTTAACTAAGGGTGCCCTCCGACCTCCCCAGAAAAAGGAACAATCTTACCGCAGTTCAGTGGCATATATTCTGCTTACAAAAAACACAGCGTAGTGCTGCGTGTTAAATCAATTCTTCGTTTCTCCGGTAAATAATCACCACGCGCACTCAAACCGGCATGCCAGCCGTACTGCGTACTGGAGAACCGCAGTAAAAATTATCCACAGACGGTGAGAAGCTGCTCACTGAACGGCTGCACTGAGTCAGTCATGGATCCAAAAAAGGCAGAGGGAAGCAATATTCATGAAATATAATTCATCCACGTTTATTGTCAATAATAAATAAAACAACGCTGTCTCCACCAAAATGTCCATGCGTTTCGGCTACCGCCTTCTACTGGACATTAACAGCCATTTTGAACACACTATAAATACACGACTAAACCCTCATTTATTTCAGTAATACACTAGTGCAAAATCACATGGCGGCCATCTTTGAATGTATAAGATGTTATAAACACACCATGGGATCAATTATAATAATGCTGTTAATTTGCATGGCTATAGCAATGAAATACGTGCTTAACAGATAAAGTGCAATGTGGCCAAATATTTTACATATATAAATATATAGATATATTGCATCATAGTAAATAGTGTTTGAATCAAGGCACAGTGAACCATTCCGAACTCGGGTGTTGTTATTAAAAAGATTCTTAAAGCTAAATTGAATGCCTTGATGATGTCAAAAAATGATATTTTCATTCACAGTTAAAGTGCCTACTACCTAACATATCAATACATTTTTTACAAAAGACCAATATGACTAGCGTCAGTAATATATCTATGAATATTCATATGAATACATATTTGTTAATAAACACATCACTATATAATCCAAAAATTTCACAGATGTGTTGAATAGCATATACAACTCAACTATTACGTTATCAAAAATGCGCAAAATCAGCCATGTTCTATAAAGTGCCTAGTGCAAAAGTGCTAACCCATATAAATATGTAAAAATCACAGGACAGTGTTTAAAAGAAAGAAAAATATATACAACTAACAATCACATTTCCAGATTCTATATATGCAAAATCTACATGTTATCAAATATTAATCTATGAGATGTTATCTCTCCATACAGCACAGATAAGTGCATCATTTAGAATCATAATTTGGAAGATAAATAGATAATGAAACTCGAAATGCCAAAAGGTTGAACTCGCATCAGTGCTCAATTGCATCTTAGGGAAGCTTATAGGTGAACATGGAATTCTGCATCCAAATTAAGTCCCCATGGATTCTCTGAGCCAACCAAAAGTATCATCTTGGATTCCATCTGTCTCAATTCCAATGTTCTATCGCCTCCCCTCAGATTCAATTTCATAGATTTAGGCCCATATTTATACTTTTTGATGCAAACTACCGCCGGCGCTGGTTTCCGTCAAAATATTTACCGCCGGCTAACGCCATTCCTACGCACCAGACGGGCGCCTTATTTAAGGATTGGCATTAGCCGGTGCTGCGGGTTGGTCAGAGTAAAAAAAAAATTACTCAAACCAGGCAGTGCCGGCGAAGGGAAAAATAGGGGTTGTGCGTCAAAAAATGATGCAAGTCAGGTTTGAGTCAAAAAGATGGCTCAAACCAGACCTGCGCCATTTTTTGATGCACAACCCCCATTGAAATGACTCCTGTCTTATCAAAGACAGGAGTCATGCCCCCTTGCACAATGGCCATGCCCAGGGGACTTCTGTCTTCTGGGCGTGTCCATTGGGCACAGTGGCATGTAGGGGGACCCACGTTAGGTCCCCCATGCCACTTTAAAAAAATAAAAAAATTACACTTACCCCAACTTACATGTACCTACCTGGGATGGGTCCCCCCATCCATGGGTGTTCTCCAGGGGCAGGTGAAGGTGGCAGGGGGTGTCCCCGGGGGCAGGGGAGGGCACCTGTGGATTGCTTCCATTGTCAGAGATCATGGAAGTGGGCCCACATGTCCCTTAACGCCTGCCCTCACCCAGGCATTAAAAAACGGCACACATCAGGCTGTGCGGCGTTTTTTAAGCCCCACCACCTCCTGTCTGTCAAAATGACGCAGGAGTATAAATAAGGCGCATATGCCTTAAAGTCATTTTTTGGACAGGACCGCCTACCTTGCATGTCATTAACGCAAGGCACTTTCCCACATCCAGAAAATGATGCACAAGGAGGGATTTTGACGTTCGCGGGGTCGGACGTCATTGTATAAATATGGGTCAAGGTTTGCGCTGAATGTGCGTCAAAATGTTTGACGCACATCCGGCGCAGACAGAGTATAAATATGCCCCCAAATTCCAAAGAATGTCAAAGTGCTATAATCTCATGCATGTAAATCCCAAAAATGTTTGGCTAGAGGATAAGATCTATCATGATTTTTAATTGCTCTGAAATATTGTAAAAATCTGATTTTGAGTGTATGAATGGTGCTGCCTATGTATTTCTTCTGGCAGCCACATTCAATAACATATACAACATACTCAGTTTCACAAGTTATCCGATCAGTGATCGCACAGTTTTTACCATCAAACATGCTATAATTCTGTGTATTCAGTGCATATATATGTATAATTTTTATAAATATGTGTATGTATGTATACATATATGTGTTTAGATAATTTTTAGGTTTTAGGTTGGGTATGGGGTTTTCAGTGGTATGGAAGTTTTTAGGATTTAGGGTGGGTATTGGTTTTTGGGTGGTTAGTATAGGAAGCTGGCCTGGTTTGTAGTGGGTACCTTGGGTACTTACACCTTACACCAGGTCCAGTTATCCCTTGTTAGTCAATGTAGTAGTGTTTTAGCAGTGGGAGACAATAGGTCTGGGGCAACACAAACCATATACTAAAAAAGTGGAATGTGAATCACAAATTCCCCCACAGACAAGTGTGGTGTGTGCAAAATCGCTGGGAGAGTAAGAATACAGTAAAGGTAAGTGAATTACCCCACCCCAGCGCCCAGAAAAACAGGAGTAAAGTACTGCAAGTTTCCCTAGGACACACTACACCTTTTTTGGGGGGGGTTTGCAGGCGACAACCAAATCTGCAAAGAACAACTGCTGGATTATTGTATCTGGAAACCTCCAAAGGAAGGGGACCATGTCCAGAAGTCAAAAGAAGTTCCAGGAAGGACAGGTGCCCCTGCCAACCCAGAAGAGGGTACAAAAGAAAAGTTCCCATATAGTCAAAGACTGCAGAAATGCACCCTAGGAAGGTGCCAGCAGGTTCCTGCATGATGCAAAAGATGTCCCATGGCATGAAGATTGTTGCATATTAAATTTCATGTTGGAAGGCACCAACAAGCCTTGACTACAACAAAAGTGTGTTTTTCATCAAAATGGCACTGGATGGACCCAGGAGGGACCTGGGGGCCTCAACTCTGTGTCAAGAGGAAGAGGGGGCTCTCGGCACTGAAGAGAGCCCTCAGGGTGCCAGCCAGCACCCCCAGAAGCCACAGGATCTGGGTTCAAAGGAGGTACAAAACACAGTTGATGCAGCACAGCAAAAGAAGGTCCCACACCACTGGAGAACAACTCAGCAAGTTGGGCTTCGCAGGGTGGAGTGCTGGGGACCTGGGCCAGGCTGAGCATGAAGGAATTTTGCAAAGAGTGCACAGAGGCCTCAGGAGGTGAAGAAGACACAGTATACAGTGGTACTGTCGTTTTCGGGAAAGGCAAGGTCTTACCTCCTCCAAATTGCATCAGCAGGACCTCAGGGCAGTCTATGTCGATGATGTCTACCCTCTGTGTCCTTAGGAGCATGCTAGTCATTGTGAGAGGAGTCCCAGGGTACCAGTTGTCGTCTTGGAAGGTGCCAGCATGGAGCAGGGGAGTGACTCCGTCACTCCACAGGAGATTTCTTCGGTTCTTCTGGTGCAGGATGAAGACAGGAAGTCCCCAGAACGTGCACACTGTGGAAACTGTTGCAGTTGCTGGCTTGGAGCTGAGGTTGCTGAAGAAAAGTGTCTCTTGTGGACACTTTGTTGTAGTTACAGTGTATCTTGGAGCAGGCTGCAGTTGAATTGAGGTCAGAAGAGTCTAAAAGTTGTTGCAGAGGATTCCTGAAGGACACTTGCAAGCAGAATCTGAAGCAAACCCACAGGGGAGACCCTAAATAGCCCTGATAGGGTGATTGGCTACCTTATCAGGTATTGACCTATCAGGGGGGGTCTCTGATGTCACCTTCTGGCACAAGCCACTCAGAGACCTCCAGAGTGCCCCCACACCTTGCAAAGCAAGATGGTTGAAGTCTGGAACACACTGGAGGAGCTCTGTTCACCACCCCTAGGGTGGTGATGGACAAGGGAGTGGTCACTCCCCTTCCCTTTGTCCAGTTTCCCACCAGAGTAGGGGAGAAGGGGTCCCTGAACTGGTGTAGACTTTTTTATGCAAGGAGGGCACCATCTGTGCCCTTCAAAGCATTTCCAGAGGCTGGGGGAAGGCTACCCCTCCCCAGCCTGTAACACCTATTTCCAAAGGGAGAAGGTGTAACACCCTGCTCTCAGAGGAAATGCTTTGTTCTGCCTTCCTGGGGCTGGGCTGCCCAGACCCATGAGGGATGAACCCTGTCTGCGAAGTGGCAGCAGCTGTAGCTGCAGTGCAAGCCTCAGAGAGCTGGTTTGGAAGTACTAGCGGTCTATGGTGGAGCCTCCAGGATGAATGGAATTAGCTCCCCAATACCAGATTTGGAATGGGGGGGCAATTCCATGATCTTAGATGTTACATGGCCATATTCGGAGTTACCATTGTGAAGCTACATATAGGTATTAACCTGTATGTAGTGCATGCGTGTAATGGTGTTCCCGCACTCACAATGTCCAGGGAAATGGCCCTGAACTACGTGGGGGCACCTTTGCTAGTGCAAGGGTGCCCTCACACTTAGTTACTTTGCACCTAACCTTTAGCAAGTGAATGATAGACATATAGGTGACATAAGTTACTTAAGTGCAGTGAAAATGGCTGTGAAATAGTGTGTGCACTAATTCACACAGGCTACAATGGCAGTCCTGTTTAACCACCTTCTGTGCCGGGGATGTAATGGTTACGTCCACGGCACAGTGCTCATGTGCCGAGGATGTAACCATTACGTCCTCAGCACTGAGCTCAGAGGGAGCGCTAGGGCTTCCCTCCCACTCCTCCAAGGCAGAGACGGAAGGGGAAGTTCTTACCCTTCCACATTGTCTCCCCTGACCCCCCAGTGACGTCTGATGATGTCAGCACGCATTCGCGCGCTGACCTCATCAGAGGCCACGTCCCCATTGCGCTGGAATTTCCTTCCCTTTGAAGTCTCTCAGAGCACTTCAAAATCCGGATCGTAAAGCGATCTGGCTTTTGAAATGCCCACTAGACACCAGGGATTTATTTTAGAATGGAAACTGGCATAAGGGGAGCGACCCCTTTATCAAGGGTCGCTCCCCAGGGGGGCAATATTTTTCAAGGCCTTTTCTGTCCCATTGGGGCAGATCAGCCTATTGTTGTTAGGGCGATCTGCCCCATTGCCCCATGGGGGGGCAGAAACCACTAGGCACCAGGGATCATTTTTTTTAAGGGTCGCTCCTTAGGGGGAAAATTGCATTTAGGTAATTTCTTCCCCCTTTGGGGGCAGATCGGCCTATTTATATGAGGCCAGTCTGCCCCCAAGGGGGGCAAAAACCACTAGACACCAGGGAGTTTTTTTTTATGGCGAATTCACAGAAGGGGACAGACCCCTTAGGCAAGGGCTGCCCCCCCAGGGGGGCAAATTTATTTTAGGCCATTTCTGCCCCCCCGGGGCACATCAGCCTATTGTTATTAGGCCGATCTGCCCCCCTTGGTGGGGCAGAAACCTCTAGGCACCAGGGATAATTTTTTGTGTTTTAATATGTTTTTGTTTTTTGGAGGGGGGGGGCCGACCTCTTAGGCAAGGGTCGCTCCCCTGGAGGGCAAATTGTATTTAGATTATTTCTTCCTGCCTTAGGGGCAGATCGGCCGATTTATGTTAGGCCAATCTGCCCCCATGGGGGGAGAAACCACTAGGCAGCGGGGATTTTTTTTTTTGCGTCAATTTCACGCAAGGGGAGTGACCCCGTAGACAAGGGTCGCTCCCCGGGGCAAATTTATTTTAGGCCCTTTCTGCTACTCCCGGGGGCAGATCAGCCTATTGTTGTTAAGCCGATCTGCCCCCAAGGGGCGCAGAAACCTCTAGGCACCAGGGATCATTTTTTGGTGGGGGTTGTTTTGTTTTGTTTTTTTCGAGGTGGGGAGCGACCCCTTAGGCAAGGGTCGCTCCCCTGGGGGGGGGGTTATTTTTGCCCATTTCTGCTCCCCTTGGGGGCAGATCGGCCTATTTCTATTAGGCCGATCTGCCCCCGTGGGGGAGAAACCACTTAGGCACCAGAGATTGGTGTGTGTGTATGTGGGTGTTTGGTTTAGGGGGGCAGCCCCTTGGGTTAGAGTCGCTCTCCATGGGGGCACATTACTGGTGGCCATACCTGCCCCCCTTGGGGGCAGATGGGCCTATTTTTGGAAGGCCCATCTGCCCCCAAGGGGGGGGGGGGCAGAAAGCCCACCTGAGACAAGGGAAGTTTTTTCTTCCAAAATAAGAGGTTGGGGGTACCCCAAATAAATGGGGCCAAAGTTGCTCTGCCCACCAGTGGGCAGATGAGGCAATTACCCCTGATCCACACCACGCCCGGGGGTGGGGGGCAGAAAGTCTACTAGATGCCAGGGAATTAAAAAAAAAAAATACTGAGGTGGTGGCTACCAACCAGTATGGGCCTGCTTATGCCCCCATCCCAACTGAAGGGGGTAACAGTCTTTCAACTGTCCCCCGCACTCTAAAACATCTTATCCCACAGCGAGCAAGAAGAAATTTGATTATTTTGGATTTTGATTTTAAATTTGGGCCATGAGAGCTTGGCTAACTCTCAAAATTGTCCCACTTGGAATGGTGAGGGCTGCACTTTATGGATTTTGGGACGCTGCCATGTAGAAAAATCCACAAGACCTAGACACATCTGAAAACTAAACATCTGGGTGATTCCAGGGTGATGTGTTTCACATTCACCCCGCACCATTTCCGTACCCACAATGCCTAGCAAACCTCCAACTCACAAATTTTTCCCACGTTTTTGTGATGGAACCTTCCGGAATCTGCAGGAATCCACAAAATTCCTACCACCCAGCATTGTCTCATCTATACCTGCATTTATCAGCCTAAAAATGTTTATTTTGCAAACTGCTCTTTTGGACCCCTTTTGGTCCCCCTCAATATCGACATGTTTTTGGCACTTCTCTTTCACAAGCACTTCGTCCACCTACACAAATGAGGTATCATTTTTACCGGGAGACTGAGGGGAATGTTGGGTGGTATGAAATTTGTCCCACTGCGGTGATCTCACACAGAAATGTGGGACAAATGTGATTTCTTTAGCTAAATTTGAGGTTTGCTGAGGATCCTGGGTAAGAAAACATTGGGGGATCCACGCAAGTCATACCTCCCTGGACTCCCTCTGGTGTCTAGTTTTTAGAAATGTCTGGGTTTGGTAGGTTTCCCTGGATGGCTGCTGAGCACGGGTCTAAAAACGTCCCCCGCAAAAACAGGTAGTTTTGTATTTGATCATTTTGATGTGTACAGGGAGTGTTTTGGGGCATTTCCTTTTGCGGGCAGTAGGCCTACCCCCACAAGCGCTGTACCATTTTTTTCGGGAGACTTGGGGGAACGCTGGGTGGAAGGAGATTTGTGGCTCCTCTCTGATTCCAGAACTTTCTGTCACCGAAATGAGAGGAAAAAGTGTTTTTTGGGCCAAATTTTGAGGTTTGCAAAGGATTCTGGGTACCAGAACCTGGTCAGAGCCCCACAAGTCACTCCATCTTGGATTCCCCTAAGTGTCTAGTTTTCAAAACTGCACAGGTTTGCTAGGTTTCCCTAGGTGTCGGCTGAGCTAGAGGCCAAAATCCACAGCTAGGCACTTTGCAAAAAACAGCTCTGTTTTCTTTCTGAAAATGTGATGTGTCCACGTTGTGTTTTGGGGTATGTCCTGTCGCGGGCGCTAGGCCTACCCCCGCAAGTGAGGTACCATTTTTATCGGGAGACTTAGGAGAACGCTGGGTGGAAGGAAATGTGTTGGCTCCTCTCTGATTCCAGATCTTTCTGTCACCGAAATGAGAGGAAAAGGTGTTTATTTGGCCATAGTTTGAGGTTTGCAAAGGATTCTGGGTAACAGAACCTGGTCAGAGCACCTCAAATCACCCCATCTTGGATTCCCCTAGGTGTCTAGTTTTCAAAACTGTGCAGGTTTGCTAGGTTTCCCCAGGTGCCGGCTGAGCTAGAAACCAAAGTCCACAGCTAGGCACTTTGCAAAAAACAGTTGTTTTCTTTGTGAAAATGTGATGTGTCCACATTGTGTTTTGGGGAATTTACTGTCGCTGGCACTAGGACTACCCATGCAAGTGAAGTACCATTTTTATCAGGAGACTTGGGGGGAACACAGAATAGCAAACCAAGTGTTATTGCCCCTAGTCTTTCTCTACATTTTTTCCTTCCACATGTAAGACAGTGTGTAAAAAAGACGTCTATTTGAGAAATGCCCTGTAATTCACATGCTAGTATGGGCACCCCAGAATTCAGAGACGTGCAAATAACCACTGCTTCTCAATACCTCATCTTGTGTCCATTTTGGAAATACAAAGGTTTTCTTGATACCTATTTTTCACTTTTTATATTTCAGCAAATGAATCGCTGTATACCCAGTATAGAATGAAAACCCATTGCAAGATGCAGCTCATTTATTGGCTCTGGGTACCTAGGGTTCTTGATGAACCTACAAGCCCTATATATCTTATGCTTTCAAAAATATGACATAGCAGGAAAAAGTTACAGAGTAAAACGTGGAGAAACATTGCTGCTTTCTTCACCTCAATTTCAATATTCTTTTATTTTAGCTGTTATTTTCTGTAGGAAACACTTGTCGGATCTACACAAATGATCCCTTGATGAATTCAGAATTTTGTCTATTTGTCATAAATGTTTAGCTGTCTGGGATCCAGCATTGGTTTCTCACCCATTTCTGACATTTCTGAAAGCACAAAAAATAGTAAAAATGGGGCATGTCCCAGTAAAATGTCAGAATTGTGTTGAAAAATTGGGTTTTATAATTCAACTCTGCCTGTTCCTGAAAGCTGGGAAGATGGTGATTATACCACAGCAAACCCTTTGTTGATGCCATTTTCAGGGGGAAAACCACGAGCCTTCTTCTTCAGCCCTTTTTTCCCATTTTTTTTAAAACAATTAAATTTTCACTGTATTTTGGCTATTTTCTTGGTCTCCTTCAAGGGAACCCACAAAGTCTGGGTACCTCTAGAATCCCTAGGATGTTGGAAAAAAAGGACACAAATTTGGCATGGGTAGCTTATGTGAAAAAAAAGTTATGAGGGCCTATGTGCGAACTGCCCCAAATAGCCAAAAAAAGGCTCGCCACAGGAGGGGTAAAGGCCTGGCAGCGAATAGGTTAAGGGTTTGTCTGAGCTCCCTATGGGTGGCAAAAGAAATGCTGCAGCCCATATGGATCTCCTGGAACCCTAATGCCCTCTGTACTTAGGTATCATATACTATGGGCTTATAAGGGGAGTCCAGTATGCCAATTGAAATTGGTAAAGGAAGTCACTGGGTTACAGTGACAAATTTAAAAGCAGAGAGAGCATAAGCACTGAGGTTCTAGTTAGCAGTTAGGCACTACACAGGCATACACATTAGGCCATATATTAGGATCACTGGGGTCCTGACCAGCAGGATCCCAGTGAGACAGGCAAAAACATACTGACATAGATGTGAAAAATGGGGTTAACATGCCAAAGAAGATGGTACTTTCCTACAGTGAGGTCATTTTTAGGGTTTAGGGTCAAAGATGTTTTTGGATGGTGAGGGACATTTTAGGTTTAGGTTGGATATGGGTTTTTGGGTGGTAAGGAAATGTTTAGGATTTAGGGTGGGTTTAGCTTTTTTGGTGCAAAGGGTTTTTTTAGGGTTTACGGTGAGTATGGATTTTTTGACGGGAAGGGATGTTTTAGGTTTTAGGGTGGTAATGGGTTTTTGGTTGGTAAGGAAACTTTTAAGTTTTAGGGTGGTTAAGATTTTAGGGTGGTAAGGAAACATTTTTATTTTAGGGTTGATATGGGCTTTGGGTGGTAAGGGGACATTTTAGGGTGGCCATGGGTTTAAGGGTGATATAGGTTTTTGGGTGGTAAGGGGATTTTTAGGTTTTAGGGTGGGTATAGGTTTTTGGGTGGTAAGGAATTTTTTAGGGTTTGAGGTGGGAATGTGTTTTTTTTAGGGTGGTAAGGGAGCTTTCAGGGTTTAGGGTGGTCATCAGGGGCAGCTCCTCTTCAGTGGCGGTAGAGCATGGACCCCCCCACCGCCAGCAGTAGGAGCTGCAAACATTGAAAAATAAAACAATAATAAACTATGTTTATTATTGTTTTATTTTAAAGGGGGAGGGGCCATGGGGGTGATGAGCACAGAGCACTCCCCTCAGTGAGCATGTATGTTTGGCCGGCCATTTCGGGCTGGCCAAACACACATGCGCACAAGGGCTCTCTCCAACCTGGCAATGTGTTGCCGAGTTGGAGAGAGCCATCCTAGGCTTCCAGTCTGCACTGGAGTGCCCAGCCAGGGGGCTTCAGCTAATCATAACTTTGCTTTGAGCAGTGTCATGATTGGCCGCAGGGCAGGATAGGAGCCTGCAGTGCAGTGGAAAGCAGCAGCAGCATTCAAGTAAGTTTTTTTTTGTTATTTATTTTTTATTTTTGTTTCATCCCCCAGCCCGCCTTTCTTCCAAGTCGGCAGCTGCAACTGGTGGTTATGGGTTTTTGTGAGTAGTAAGGAAATTTTAGGATGAGAATTTGTTTTTTTTTAGGGTTCAGGGGTTATTCGTTAAAAGGTGTGTGTGTGTGTGTGTGTGCATGTGTGTGTGTGGGTTTGTGTTACTATTGTTGTGGGGACCTGGGTGTGATAACACACTCACACTGTGGAGACTTGGTTGCATTGTAGGGACCTGAACTCAGGTCCCCAAAAGGCAATGTCTTTTAAATGATATAAAATGACTTCAGGAACATCTGTGTCAATTTTTACAACTGTCTTAAAAATTGCATTGTGGGGTCCTGTGTTTCATCAAGTGTATTTACATTTTTCCTCAGCTCTTCCCCTGTAGACAGAAGGCTGTTCTGCAGGCTTAAACACACATTGTTCAACAGAAACACATGCTAGCAGCAGAAAGAACAGCCATGCAAAAGGCAAAGCTGCATAATTCTGTATTTATCTAAATGTTTTTGTGCAAATTAACCTTTTCTCAATGTATTAAAGTAAAATCTTATTTCCATGAATTTACTGAATTTTGAATTGTTATATCTGAAAATTGTTAGTGGCTTTATAAAAATTGCTCAAAGCAATTTGGTTCAGTTTTCAATCCAAGAATACTTCACTTTTGATGATTGATCCTATCTGCAATTAATGAAAGGTGGTGCACTGCACTGAGATACCATAAACACTTCCGTGATTGTTTTTTGTTCAAATAAAGTTACAGTAAAATCACTATTGGATCCAAAATGGATGCAATGATGCGTTTTGGACTAAGAAAATAGTGCAAAATACAACAGAACACAAACAGCAGCATGAGCTGCCACTCGCATTGCTGAATGTGCTCTTGGGATATGATTTTCTTTCCCAAGTTACTGATGCAGTCGTAAATGAGTAATTTTTGGTAATATACTTGTTTTGTGCCGAATTCGTGTCATTTTGTTACACAAATTGGGTGCACAACTAACTGCATAATTATACTTTGGCGCTAGACCCATCTAGCGCCAAAGTTATGGAGTTAAAGTCATTTTTTGGATGTAGAAGCCTACCTTGCATCAATGAGATGCAAGATAGGCATTCCTGTGCAAAAAATGACTCTATGGCCTTAGTGCCATATTTATCCCCCCGTGCTAAAATCATGCATGAGGGGGAGGAGGGCTCAAATAATGGTGCTAAGCTTATTTGAGCCCCCACCCACACCAGAGGGACAGCGGAGGATGGGAGACCCGATCCCAGGTAGGTATAGGTAAGTACAGGTTAGTATTTTATTTTATTTTTTAAACTGCCATTGGGGACCCTGAAATGGGCCCCACTACATGGCCCTGAGTGCAATGGCCACGCTCAGGGGTCACTTGTCCCCTGTGCCAGACATTGGGGTGGTGGGCATGACTCCTGTCTTTTCGAAGACAGGAGTCATGTGGTATGGATGGTTTTGCCTCAGAAAATGACGTTAGGCTGGATAGAGTCATTTTTTTTTACTATAACCTGCCTAACATAATTTTTTTGGTGCACAACCCCCTTCTCCCATAACGCCAGCCCCACCTGGCTAACGTCATTTCTTTTTACGCTAGCCCACCCTTTGCGCCGGCTTGCACCATTGCATAAATATGGTGCCCGGCCAGCGCTCAGGAATGGTGCAAGCTGGTGCAAAACTTTTTGATGCAAAACTGCGCTAGTGCAGTTTTGACCCAAAAAGAATAAATATGCCCCTTACTTCAATAACTCCGGTGTTATTAAAATAACTCCCTGTTCTAGTAAATATCACAGTAAGTGCTGCAGCGTTATTAACTTTACTGGCAGCCATTAACAATATTTTAAGACCTAAATATTGATAAAGACGAATAACCAGCATTAACATTTCTACCTTTGCTCAGCTCCATGATTCCACTTGAGTCAATCAGGGACATTAATCAACCAGAGAATAACTTTAGATTATTTATTTTAGGGCCACAATCTTCCATGATCAAAAATCATGCACAATTGTGGTTTATGTGAAAACAGGAAAGTTCACACATTTCACATAATACAAAAATTAGGAATTTTAGTGGACTACATGAGCAGAATGAAAATCACACTTGGGCCTACTCTCAAGACGTATGTGTGTATATCTTGTGGTAGCCTGCCTAGTAAACCCAGGAAGCCAGTGACAGTGCTACAAGTATACAACTACACCTGTTGCTTGTGGGTAGACTCTATATGGGACTTGGTGATTAATTTGCATGTACAATGAGTTGGACCTCTGTTGTTCTTGGGTTTACTCCATATTTCGTGATGGCTAATCAGCACAATCGATTGGGTGAATCCACTCTTTCTCTGAGTCAACTCCATATAGCATTTCTGTGTTGGCTTACAGTGCCTCCAATGAAATTGTTCATTTGATGCTATTTGGTATACTTCAAAACCCTGTTTGTCCTAACTAATATCCATCAAAGGTGGGCCCTAAATTTGAAAGTGCTAGCCTAAATTTGGAGAGTACCTGCATGCTTGACTGTATCCATCCTCACACTCTCCCTTACACTCCATGCTTATGTGGAGCTACATTGGACACTCTGTGCTGCCGCCATATTGTTTCAAACTTCACAAATATCAAAACATACTCCTCATTGGGCCAATCTACAAACAACAAATTCTCAACCATTTACTTCTAAAGTACAAAGAACACTAAAGTAAATCAGTATGCTCTGCAACCTTACCAGGGGTATGAAGCGCTGTATAAATAACACAGTCAGAGCACTTTAAGATTGCCGTGGGGTATGAAAAATGCTGTATAAATCCCAATACAATAACACACTTTGCTAAAGGAATAAACCTCTGTTTTCCTTTTTCCAGTGACGGTTGAAAATCCAGATTTTGAATGACATTGCATATTTGTTAATTCTTTTTTAGAAGCAAGTCCTTTGATGGAAGGGTGATTTTATTTTTTATATGTTTTTTTTTTTACTGAAGTGTTTCTGCTGTGTGCTTTTTGCAAGCACTGGACACATGGTTGTATTTTCCTTAAAGGTCTGGTGGATCCTGGTTTTTCTGGTATGCTAGTGTTGTTTAAAATACTGAAAAGCATTTCTGGTGAAGCTTTTACATGATATTGAATACCACTTTCACATGTTCATGATGGCTTCCTATGCTAGACTGTTTGCCATCAGACAAGCAAGTCTGCTTTGAATTACAGGAATAAAAAGTCTCTTTCCTTCCTGTTTTAACTATTTTTATTACGCATGTAGGTTCAATTTAGACCTCTGTGTGTAGTCAGAGTGCCAAGAAATATAGGTGACTGATTTATTGAGAAAATAAAATACTATGGCCCTCATTCTGACCTTGGCGGGCGGCGGAGGCCGCCCGCCAAAGTCCCGCCGTCAGGTTACCGTTCCGCGGTCGAAAGACCGCGGCGGTAATTCTGACATTCCCGCTGGGCTGGCGGGCGGCCGCCTTCAGGCCGCCCGCCAGCCCAGCGGGAAAGAGGCTTCCACGATGAAGCCGGCTCGGAATCGAGCCGGCGGAGTGAAAGCTGTGCGACGGGTGCAGTTGCACCCGTCGCGTATTTCACTGTCTGCGCAGCAGACAGTGAAATACTTGTAGGGGCCCTCTTACGGGGGCCCCTGCAGTGCCCATGCCAGTGGCATGGGCACTGCAGGGGCCCCCAGGGGCCCCGCGACCCCCCCTACCGCCATCCGGTTCCCGGCGGTCGGACCGCCGGGATCTGGATGGCAGTAGGGGGGGTCGGAATCCCCTCGGCGGCGCAGCAAGCTGCGCCGCCTTGGAGGATTCAATGGGGCGGCGGGACACTGGCGGGAGACCGCCAGTGTTGCCGGTCCGACCGCGGCTTTACCGCCGCGGTCGGAATCCCCATTGGAGCACCGCCGGCCTGTCGGCGGTGCTCCCGCGGTCCTCCGCCCTGGCGGTCTTTGACCGCCAGGGTCAGAATGACCGCCTATGTAACTTAATCAGACCTTAAGCTGTGGTTCAAATGTGCTTAAGGCTCACCCTAGTGTGTGGAATTTTTTTAGGCACCCTGCTTCTTTTTACGGTGGGCTGTTAGGGACTTTGAGATCAAGTTAAGAGGATGTGTCTGTGTGCTCCTTACTGTAGAAAGTGATCAAACCATACTTAGTGCAGATGCATTATACACTGCAGGTTGATAAAATGGAGAACTACAATGAGAGCGATCGCTGGCATATCGGCACACATTTCAAAATATTGAAAAAATGTTTCCTTTATTTAAATTTTTGTTAACACTTTATTTACTGAACTTTGATGGGGTAAATCAAGTGCAACAGTAATAATGGAGGGGGATAAGGGACAAGGAAAGTCACAACAATATCTGGGGGCTGTGGCTCCCAGGAAAAGGATAAAGAAGAAAGAGAAAAAAAGTACTAGATAAGCTAACTGCGTAGGTGTACATCATACATAAAATGAAACCAGTGCATCCAAGGTAATGGGGAAGGCAGTAATAATGTTCCCAGTGGATGTTTTGCTGAGTCATACACTATAAGGTTCATAATGTCCTTCTGGTGTTTTTCATTTCGCAAGTCAGTTCCTTCCTCTCCATTTGACGATAGCTCCTGTAGGCCTCTGAGCCTCCCAGTACCTGGGATTTTGGCCTGTAGCAAGTGAGAGAATGAGTCTCGAGCAGCCCTGTGCTTGCTAAACAACAGTCAAATAACCCCTAACTTGCAAATCATCCTGCATTAATGCCTCTTCTCTCTTCCTCCTCTGTGGAGTCTGGCATTCTGTGTATTTCACCTATTATTACTAAATCTGGGACATTTTGGGACGTTCTCACTTATGCCTATTATATGTGTTTTAAATGGCTTCCAGAAGTGTGGCATCCTATCGAAAATAATAGCTAATAACTTCAGCATCACCAAATTGTGCCATATTTTGGACTGCAATTCCCTATTGGGAGTGAGGCTTCCTGCTTCCAGAATTGGGCCAACTGTAATCTTCCTTTTAAAATAAATTTGATAATAATTTGGCACGAGAGTGTGTTTGGTTTATGTGCTATCTTCACAGGAAGATCCTTGAGTATGAAAGCTTGTGACAATAACAACTTAAGAGGAGCCAAGCCTTTACTGCACCATGGCGGTCATTCTGACCGCGGCGGGCGGCGGTCGCTGCCCGCCATGCGGTCGCCGCCAAATGCCCGCTCCGCGGTCAGGAGACCGCGGATGCCATTCTGGCTTTCCCGCTGGGCCGGCGGGCGACCGCCAAAAGGGCGCCCGCCGGCCCAGCGGGAAAGGCCCTGCAACGAGGAAGCCAGCTCCGAATGGAGCCAGCGGAGTTGCAGGGGTGCAGACAGTGAAAATCTTCATGGGGCCCTGGTAGGGGGCCCCTGCACTGCCCATGCCAGTGGCATGGGCAGTGCAGGGGCCCCCAGGGGCCCCACGACACCCGTTCCCGCCATCCTGTTCCTGGCGGTAAGAACCACCAGAAACAGGGTGGCGGGAAGGGGGTCGGAATCCCCATGGCAGCGCTGCAAGCAGCGCCGCCATGGAGGATTCCCTGGGCCAGGGGAAAACCGGCGGGAAACCGCCGGTTCCCCTTTTCTGACCGCGGCTTTACCGCCGCAGTCAGAATGGCCCTGGAAGCACCGCCAGCCTGTTGGCGGTGCTTCCGTGGTCCCCGGCCCTGGCGGTCATGGACCGCCAGGGTCAGAATGACCCCCTATATGCATTTCTCACTTGAACCTGAGTGTAGAGTTTGCATTGGTTTGTTTGTATCTGTCTAGAGCAATTAGTATTACCTTTCACTCGCCATTCTAGGAGTTCCCCCAAAACCTTTCAGCTTTTCTGGGACGGCTTGCTCTGATTGATAAATTATGGGTTATTAAATCCCAGAATAAAATTGAGTTTGAATTTAGTGGAGTCAATGAGAATGGGAAAGTCATCTCTTTTTTGCTTTGCACCAGGTTAGTTCAATGATTAGGGAGAATCATTGTAGCCAGAAGAATACTACCAGACTTTACTCTGTAACATGGAGTTTGGCACCATAAGTGACTTAAGGAGAACTAGGACTATCTTTCTGAGGTTATCAGATATGCTACCGGGCTTCATTCACGATTCATGCCATCTAGTCTAGGGCTGAGAAAATTTGTGATGCTTCTAAATTTCTAGACATTTCTGGAAGCCCTAGTCCTCTCTCTAGGGTTTGTTTTTAATAAGGTGATTTTACCACTCTATGTAGCTGTAACAGAATCACTCCGACTTTGGATGTCAGCACAGGAGTGGGGCAGACAACAGCATACCCCGGGGGCACTTCCAAAGGTGAAAGGAAGTGGAGCGCGCGTAGGAACTTGGATATCCGGGTTTGTGAAAGCGGTGCAGGAGTTTCCTCATTACGGGGAGGACGGAGAGAGCAGCAGAGAGTGGAAAAGGGAAACGTAAAACCAGTTAACATCGGGAGGAGCGACGAGCGAAGAGAGGACGGAGAAGAAGGACATGGAGAGCAGAGGCATGCTAGGGGAAGAAAATAAAAGAGAGGCAGCCATCGGAACAGAAGCAATCCAACCTGAGAGAGACAGCGAAGGAACCCGCCACGTCCCCGGAAGGACGTGGCTTATGCAGGTATGTGCCTGCATACAAAATCCTGGCACTTATCTGTGGAAGTGGGGAGGAGGGGAGGACAGAGAGAGAGAGAGAAAGAGAAAGAATCTTGATTATTATATAAAAGAACTTCTCCTACACTGCTGGGCATTTTGGTTAACGGGCTGCATATTTTTCACCCGCACAAGTTTGTGATACCTTAAAAAAGTTATGAAGGAGTATCACACCATAAATTGCACTCTACCCAGCACATTTTCCTAAAACGGAGTCACTTGTTTTGTAGAAGTCTTACATTGCCACTCACCTCTTAATCTTCCTCTCTTCTTCTTTTCTCCACCCCTCTAAATCAACAGCACTTATTAAAGAATACAAAAGTTCACTTACATTTTTCCATCTGTTCCCTATTCTTCTTGGGTCCATCTTTCTGCCGAGCATATATCGATGTGACTCTGGGAAGTTAACTAAAAGAAGAAAAGAGAAGGAACCATAAATGACATCCCCAGAAACAGTCCTCAAGAACTGAAGTAACAGAAATCAAGGAAAGAAGAACAGTAAATAGAAAAATATGGAAACTAAAACTTATATGGACAAAAACAAACATAATAAAATCAATTATATTACTGTAAGCAGTGGTTGGATCTATTCTGTTACACGTGTTCTGTTACGCTACTTGCAAATCAACCGACAACAGTTGGTGTCAGAAGTGGGATTTCCTAGAAGTCCCTTTTTGGGCAGTCAAATCAGGGAAGATGGAAGGAAAACCCTCCTTAGAGGATATGATACAACAATTGGCTGAGGAACAACGACACATGCAGATGGTTTGGGAGGAACAACATGAGAGGCCTGGAACGACCGTGAGACTCTACAAAATGCCTTAAAGAGGCAAACAAACATAATAGGCAATAACCAATTGGTACACGAAACAGCGCTTCAGAAATTAACAGATACCATCCTAATGTCCCTAGTTCTGTGCTACAAAGGTTTCAAGAGGGGGAGGACCCAATGCCATTTTTACAAATTTTGAAAGGGTGGCTGCATCGGCCAATTGGTCTCAGGATAGGTGGGGACAATAAGTAGCTCCTTTGCTGACTGGAACATTACAGGCCACTTCTCAGGCCGTAAACCCTAGAGGGACGACACCATACCCCAAGATAAAGAAGGCTATTTTGGAGAGGGTACGATTCGATACGGAATATTGGCATATGAAATTTAGGAAGACTAAGTGGCTGCCTATGGAAAATCCCCAAGCCCTATATCACAGAATAAAAGACTTGGGATTGAAATGGTTAAGTCCCATAGGGACGAACAGAGAAGAAGAAATAAGGATCATATTATTAGAACAATTTTTAGACACTCTCCCTCTGCAAACACGTAACTGGATCAAACAACATCCTAATGTGGATACAACTACTGCTATCGAGTTAGCATGTGCATTTCATCGAGCTCCTGAGTTTGGAATAGGGACTCTGAAGGGACAAACCTTTCGAGGGCGATCTCCTCTTCCTGAGTGCACCAAGTGAAAAGTCCAGAAGAAGTTCCGATTCTTAGAGCACCCGATAAAGACCCAAATCAAACGCCTCAATGTTATAACTGTGCTGAATGGGGACACATAACGCGCAACTGCCCCCACAAATCAAGAAAACCCAAGCCAATGGAAATAGGAGTTACCCGAGGCAGGGTATTTTCCACTGGTAAAGAAGGGTCTCTATATGTAAAGGAAATATTAGTGAAAGGGAAATCCACTCGGGTGTTGATTGATTCAGGATGCAGTCAGTCAGTGATTTGAGCAAACTTAATACCAAAAGACCAAGGCCCATATTTATACTTTTTTAGCGCCACATTTGCGTCATTTTTTGATGCAAAAACAGCGCAAACTTGCAAAATACAATTGTATTTTGTAAGTTTGCGCTGTTTTTGCGTCAAAAAGCGGCGCAAACGCGGTGCTAAAAAAGTATAAATACGGGTTCAAATACAGACTAACGAATTTGTCTCCATCTGCTGTATCCATGGGGATATGTTAAAGTATCCAATGGCAGAAATCACCATTGAGTAGAGGGGTCAAAAAGATCCTCTTGTGATGGGGTTGATAAAACATTTAGTAGAAGAAGTTATCATAGGAACCTACTATATCCATTTTTCTGACTTATTGGACACTGTACATGACAGTCAGAAAACGGACTCCTGGTTAAGTGACGCTCCATTTGCCCAAAATCCCATCATTCCGAGCAAGAATAGAATAAAGTTAAACAGAAATGAGAAGAAAGAAGTGAAAAAGTCTTTCCTTATGACTAACCCTTCAGATTCACTCCCTGTAAACCCAACAGAAAAGCCTGTCCTGGTGACATTACCTCCCTTCCAGGCTAGTCAAAGTGAAGATTCCACCTTACAACATGCATGGACAACCGCTGTTACAAAAAAAACGAAACAGGTGGGTCCATATTTCCTAGTGCAGAAGGGTTTACTGTATAGGGTAGAACGACACAATGACCAGGAAAAGACCCAGTTAATGATACCACATCCATATCGCACCCAGGCACTACATTTAGCACAAAGTCAGGTGGGAGGGGGACACTTTGGAAGGGAAAAAACAGAGGAATACTTACTCTGTAGGTTTTTTTGGCCTGGGGTATATTCAGACATTTGCAAGTTTCGTGCACAATGTCCGAAATGTCAAGTTATCAACCCAGGAGCAGTAAGAAAAGCTCCCCTTTTCCCCTTGCCGGTTATTGATATACCCTTTTCAAGGGTTGGTATGGATTTAGTAGGCCCTTTAGCTCCGTCCTCTAGAGGATACGTGTATATTCTCGTCTTGGTGGACTATACAACAAGGTATCCTGAGGATATCCCTCCTACTAGCATGACCACTAAAAGCATGGCACATGCCATGATAGGGTTCTTTTCCGGGGTTGGGTTCCCAAGAGAATTACTCACGGATCAGGGAACATCATTTATGTCCCTATCAATGGCTCAGATATGTCTGATACTTGGGGTAAAACAGATTCACACCTCCGTCTATCTCCCTCAAACAGACGGTTTGGTGGAGCGGTATAATTGCACCCTTAAGACATTATTAAAAAAGACCATCTGTGACTCTGGTAAAGATTGGGATAGAAAGTTACCTATAGTACTGTATGTCATATAGACCCATGTACAAGCTTCGGCAGGATTTAGCCCATTTGTACTGGTATTTGGACGACAAACCAGAACCTTGCTAGATATGGCTGCAGAAAGATGGGAAAAAAAGAGACAGATGATAAGGCCATTCTTGAATACACTCAACATCTAAAAGATCAGATCCAGTCAGTTTGGGAGGATGTACGAGTCCATTTAGAGGAGGCCCAAGAAAGACAAAAAAAGCATTATAATAAAGGCACTACCCTAAGCCACTTACGAACAGGAGATCATGTAATAGTATTGTTACCTAGTTCAGAGAACAAATCATTGACCAAATGGCAGGGACCGTATGAAATAGTAGAGCAAGTGAACCCTGTTAGTTACAGACTACTCATATCCGAAACACCTAGAAAAACCCAAGTCTATCATATAAACCTACTAAAAAAATGGGAAGAGACAAACAACCCCCCTACCACAATAGATATCGGGTTCTTGGTGAAGAAAGTGAAACCACTAGAAATCAATCTATATCCACAAAGGGAGGAGTCAGAAAATTGTCTTCCTCCCATTAATACCGACCTCTAGAAAGAACAACAAACACAACTACAGGAGGTATTATACAAACATCAGAAACTCTTCTCCTTGATTCTGGGAAAAAAGCCCTTAGTACAACATGCTATAAAGACTCAGGACAACAAAGTCACCTGTCTTCGACCGTATAGTACCTCGTAAGAAGGTAGTAGAACAAGAAATCCAAATAATGTTAAAGATGGGTATAATCGAGCCCTCTATTAGTCCTTGGTGCTCCCCAGTCATTCTAGTCGCAAAACCAAATGGATCTATACGTTTCTGTATTGTTTTCAGACAATTGAATAATATATCCCAGTTTGACACCTACCCAATTCCCAGAGTGGATGAACTACTCGAACAACTCAGGAGAGCCCGATATATGTCCACTCTAGATCTAACAAAAGTGTACTGGCAAATACCACAGAATCCCCAAGACAAAGAGAAAACAGCCTTTTCCACCCCGTCAGGGTTATATCAGTTCATCATACTTTCCTTCTGTCTCCATGGGGCCCCTGTCACTTGCCAGCAGTTAATGGATAGGTTGTTACCTAATCATGTGGGGTATGCTGCTGCCTATCTCGACTACATTGTTATACATAGCAAAACCTGGGAAGAACATGTACTCCATCTGTCTAAGGACTTCTTTACACTAGTTGAGGCCGTACTAACCGCTAATCCTGAGAAGTGAAACCTGGCACAAGATGCAATTGCTTATCTCGATTACCACATAGGGAAAGGCCAAATACGACCACAGCTAAATAAAGTCCAGGCAATCCTCAAAATAAAACTAAAAAAAAGTAAGGTATTTTTTAGGATTGGCAGGGCACTACCGTCACTTTATCCCTAATTATTCCACCATCGCAGCCCACCTAACTGATCTTTTAAAAAAGGATCAACCGTCAAAAATCAAGGAGTTGATTCCAACACAAATCCATAGTTACGAGATACTTAAAAGTGTTTTGACAATGGAACTGGTATGAAGGTGTCCGGGCTTTACAAAAAACATTCTATTTACAAACAGATGCATCAGATGTGGGCATAGGTGCTGTATTGTCCCAAAAGAACGAACTTAGAATAAACCACCCCATTATTTTCATTAGCAGGAAATTACTACCACGTGAAAAACATTATCCTGTGATAAAAAGAGAATATTTAGCAATTAAATGGGCAATCAAAAGTTTGCAATGTTATTTATTGGGTCATCAATTTGTATTAAGCACTGACAATGCTCCTCTCACGTGGCTGGCCCGGAATAAGTGTACCAATTCCAGAGTGTTAAGGTGGTTTATGGAGCTCCAACTTTTTATGTTCCAGATTCAACATCTTCTGGGCAGTCAGTTAACTACCGCAGATTACTTGTAAAGATACCCCACAGAAACAGGTCTGGCACAGCCCTTACCAAGGGGGAGCGTATGTAATTAAGTTACTCCGACTTTGGATGTCAGCACAGGAGTGTTGCCGACAACAGCATACCCCCGGGGCACTTCCAAAGGTGAAAGGAAGTGGAGCACGCGTATGAACTAGGATATCCGGGTTTGCGAAAGCAGAGCAGGAGTTTCCTCATTACGGGGAGGACGGAGAGAGTGGCAGAGAGTCGAAAAGGGAAACGTAAAGCCAGTTAACATCGGGAGGAGCGACGAGCGAGGAGAGGACAGAGAAGAAGGACGCGGAAAGCAGAAGCACGCTCAGGGACGAAAATAAGAGAGAGGCAGCCATCGGAACAGAAGCAATCCAACTCGTGAGAGACAGTGAAGGATCCCACCACGTCCCCGGAAGGACGTGGCTTGTGCAGGTATATACCTGCATACAAACTCTTGCCACTTATTTGTGGAAGTGGGGAGGAAGGGAGGACAGAGAGAGAGAGAAAGAGAAAGAATCTTGATTATTATATAAAAGAACTTCTCCTACACCGCTGGGCACTTTGGTTTACGGGTCGCACATTTTTCACCCGCACAAGTTTGTGATACCTTAAAAAAGTAATTGAGTATCACACCATAAATTGCACACCGCTCAGCACATTTTCCTAAAACTGAGCCACTTGTTCTGTAGAAGTCTTATCTTGCCACTTACCTCTTCATCTTCCTCTGTTCTTTCCCCCCCCCAATTCAACAGCACTTAATAAAGGATACAAAAGTTCAGTTACATTTTTCCATCTGTTTCTTGTGCTTCTTGGGTCCATCCTTCTGTGGAGCATATATCTACGTGACTCTGGGAAGTTACCTAAAAGAAGAAAAGAGGAGGAACCATGAAATGACAGCCCCAGAAACAGTCCTCAAGAACTGAATTAACAGAAAACAAGGAAAGAAGAACAGTCAAGAGAAAAATACGGGAACTAAAACTTATATGGACAAAAACAAACATAATAAAATCAATTATATTATTTTATTACTACAAAGAGTGGTTGGATCTATTCTGTTACACACGTTCTGTGGCGCTGCTTGCAAATCAACCCACAACAGTAGCCTAGTTCTCCAAACTAAAATTAACATACATTTCTATACATCTTCGTGGGAGAGTTTGAGCAATGTAGAAGATCACAGGAGGAAGTTCATCTTTATGGAATTAATCCTGCTGAACCATGACATATCCCAGCGACCTTCAAAACGATATGCAGCAGGGAGCACCTGCCTAAATCATTGTGATGATTTGGGATAATGATGCTCATGTAGAAAAAATAGCCTTCAGCATACTTGATTATCAATCGTTGATGGTAGGGCTGGAATGGATATACATCATAGAGGCAACATAGGGACAGATTTAGGAAATGTGGCGCTGCAGCTAGTTCAGCACCACTTTTTTGTGCCCCTTAGTGCCCCTCTAACACCACCATGTGTGTGCTGAATTTAAGATATGTCACATAGTGGCAGTAGTTAGGGAACTAGTGTCAACATTTTTAACACTAGTTTGGAGCTTTGCAGGATTAGCGTCAACATGTTTACACTAATCCTGCAAAGCCCATTGAGGCCTATTATGAATAATGGTGTGACTCCTTTTAATGCCTGTTCTTAGCTAGCTTTAAAAGTGACACAAAAAAGAAGCAAAGAAATCTGTTCGATTTTTTGCATCACTTTTGGGTCCCCCTAACGGGGGAACACTGTTCATTATGCATGGCGCATGCATGATGCAACGCAAATGGGTACAAAGTGGAGCAATGCATGCATTGCACCACTTTGTAAATCTGGTGTGGCATTTTTGGCTATCTAATTCCACATTAGCGTAAAAAAATTACACTAATGTGTTGTTACATGCTGCAAGAAGCTCTTAAATCTTCCCCATTTTCTCTCTTTTGGAGGTTTAGAATTGTGTATCCCCATTGACATGCTAATTGGGGAGTAATCAGTCAAGATTCCTACACCTAATGTAGCATCTATGACCAGGTCAAAGGTCGCTCTATTCACAAGAAAAATGTAGATTCTGGAGTGAGATCTGGAGCAGGACATATAGGCCCTCATTACAACATTGGGGGTAAGTGCTGCTTACCGCCATGCTGGCTGCCGCCGACATACCATGACTGCAGCAGTATACCGCTACCCGTAATATGACCCACATATAAAAATCCGCCACTGTACAGACACACACAGAAGTCCGCCAGCCCAAAGGTCAGTGATAAAATAGCGGTACCAAAACCCACACTGTTACGCCAACAGAAATACGCCCACAGCATCATGACCCACGAATCACCACGGCAGTCATTCAACCGCGGTAAAACCATTGGCGGTACAGACCGCGGCGCTCAAAATACACACACACATACAGAACAACACCACATTGGACAATTCAAACTACACACACCTGAAACACATACACACACCACACCACCTGACACACATACACACACCACACCCACAATACTATAAAACACACACACACTACCCACAACCCTTTACGACCCAAGGATTTTGGCAAGTGAGAGAGAGACAAACCAGGAGCACCCACTGATTCTGAGCCACAAAACACCATCACCCATACATCATCCACGCACCTCACAGCACACACCCCAACAAATCCCTCCACACACCCTCACACATATCACTCACACTACACCCAGGGCACCACAAAGACACCCCAGGTTCTCAGAGGAGGATCTAAGGGTCATGGTGGAGGAAATCATCTGGGTAGAGCCACAGCTATTTGGATCACAGGTGCAGCAGACATCTATTGCAAGGAAGATGGAGCTATGGCGGAGAGTCATGGACAGAGTCAACGCCGTGGGACAGCACCCATGAACAAGGGATGACATCAGGAAGAGGTGGAACGACCTACGGGGGAAGGTATGTTCCATGGTAGCAAGACACCAGATAGCAGTACAGAGGACTGGCGGTGGACTCTCACCTCCTCTCCCACAACTAACAACATGGGAAGAGCAAGTCTTGGCGATCAAGCATCCTGAGGGCCTGGCAGGAGTAGCAGAGGAATGGACTCTGGTAAGTCAAATCTTTACTAATTTATCCCCCACCCTACCTGCATGCCATCACAAACAACAACCCCTACCCTCACCCCTATCACCCTACCACCTCACCTACACCCCACCATCACAACCCACCCATCCCAATACCAAGCTCTGCATGCAACACAAATGCATGGACCCCCATCACAGACCTGCATGGACACCCATCACCACAGCATGCACACTAGTGACAATCACTTAGCCAAACAAAGCACAACTCACACAAGCCAAAGCTGCCTTGCTAATAACAACCATAGAGGGAAACATATCCATGCACAAGATGGTACACGCAGATACAATAACACTGCATTATCATCCCCACAGGACCCCCACTCAATGTGCCCAGAGAAGAGGTGCCAGCCACATCCAGTCCCCCCCTGAAGAGGCCCACAGTGATGACAGCAGCTCTGCACGCCTGGATCACGATGACCAACCTGGCCCATCAGGGACCTCTGGACAGTCGGTGACCCAGGCACAGTCCCAACCCACCACAGAGCCTCCCCCCTCAGGAAACACCACCACAGCACCCACCCAGAGGGCCCATCCTTCTGTCCCCAGGACACATCAACCAGCAGTGTTTCCACCAATACAGGGACCCCAGGCAACCCAACAAACACAGGACGATCAGGGACCTGGGGTCAGCAGCAGTGGGCACACGGTTCAGGGGACAGAGGCACAGGACAACAGGGAAGCTGGGAGGACTGCTGTGCGACAGGGGGAGGACAGGCCCAGGGAACCAACTCTCCACGAGGCACTCACCAACATCCTGGGAGCATACCACCATTCCCAGGAGACCATGGGCCAAATACTGGCCAAACTGCAGGAGACCCAGCGTCTGCGGGAGGGACACTACCTGGGGATCAGGGAGGACCTGAGGGACATCCATACCACCCTGGTCACCATTGCAGGGGTGCTGGCAGACATGGCCAACACCATGAGGGAGGCAGTGGCACACCAACGGGCCCCTGACACTAGCCATACCGAAGAACAGCCATCCACCTCCGCCAACGCTAGTGGACAGGAGGCCCACCAAAGGAACAACAGGCCACCAGCACCCTATCCCCACCATCCCGCAACAGTCCCTGCAATTCAGGCAGAAGCCAGAGAACATTGCCAAGGCTCCCGCCAGGAAATAAGACTCTTCTGACTGTCACCCTTCTGTCCCACTCTGTCACCCTGTCCACCTTGAACTGCCATTGCTCCCCTTCCTATGCCCCCTTGGACAATGCACAAATAGACTGAACTCTACCCTGGACTTTCCTCCATCAGCAACCCAGCCCATTGCAATACCCCCTACACTTATTATCCCAGAAATAAACACCCTTGGTACAAAATCAAAAATGAGTCTGTCAATTGTTTGACAAATGTATTAGTTTCAAAACTGTAAACATTACATTTCAAATGTACTATAATATTTACATAGGTATGTCCTGTAGTGGGCAGCAGTAAACACAACAGGAGCCTGAGTGGGGCACAGAAATCTTAAAATAGAGATGCCAAAGGGTGCAGAAAATGGCCATAGAAATAGGGAAATCAGGCTGCCATGTTCAATGGCAAACACAAAACTGCAATAGAAGGTGAAGTTACAGTGTCTTACCTGTGTGTCACTGGAAGTACTGTTGAATTAGTGTAGTTCTGCTGTCCACATCTTCTTCCTCTGCCTCCTCTTCGTCACGGTCCACAGGCTCCACCACTGCCACACGACCATCCCCATGCTCATCCTCCTGCAGAAAAGGCACCTGGCGTCTCAAGGCCAGGTTGTGCAACATGCAACATGCAAAGATGATCTGGCACACCCTCTTGGGTAACTAGTACAGGGATCCACCTGTCAGATGGAGGCACCAGAATATGGCCTTCAGGAGGCCAAAAGTTCTCTCAATGATCCTCCTTGTTCGCCCATGTGCCTCATTGTAACGTTCCTCTGCCCTTGTCTTGGCATTCCTCACTGGGGTCAGTAGCCAAGAGAGGTTGGGGTAACCAGAGTCACCTGCAAATATTCGAGGGATACCTGTTAGCCACACACTCACCCTTAGAGACAAACCCGCACCCATATACCTACATCATCTGGGTGGGGACCATGGGCTCACCTATTAGCCACACCCGGTGCCTCTGGAGTTAAGACATATGGGATGCTGCTATTCCTCAAGATAAAGGCATCATGCACAGAGCCAGGATACTTGGCATTTACATGGGAGATATACTGGTCCGCCAAACACACCATCTGCACATTCAGAGAGTGAAAGTTTTTCCTATTTCTGAACACTTGTTCATTTCTCCAGGGGGGGACAAATGCAATATGTGTACCATCAGTGGCACCAATGATCTTGGGGATATGTCCCAGTGCATAGAAGTCAGCCTTCACTGTGGCCAAATCCTCCACCTGGGGGAATACAATGTAGCTGCGCATGTGTTTCAGCTGGGCAGACAACACTCCGGTCCGCACGTTTGAGAACACAGGCTGTGACATGCCTGATGCCATGGCCACTGTCGCTTGGAAGGAACCACTTGACAGGAAACGGAGCACTGACAGGACCCGCACTAGAGGGGGGATACCTGTGGGGTGGCAGATAGCCGAAATCAGGTCTGGCTCCAATTAGGCACACAGTTCTTGGATTGTGGCCCTATCAAGTCTGTAGTTCAGGATAATGTGCCTGTCCTCCACTCTCCTCCTATTCATCCTCAGTGGTTGAACTCTAGGGTGAAAAACAGTGAGCAGAAGGTCTTATTCACACATTTGTCAAAATTAATATGCAATTTTTCTGTTACAGAAACAGTATGTGAACTCGTAAGTCAGTTGATGTGCCAATGTCTGTAGTGACGCAGGTAGGTGCCATGGCCTGTGCCCCCCCCTGAAATGGCGGCTGCCTGACCTGTGAGGAGAGACAAGTGGAAATGAGGTAATTCTGCTGGTGTTGTGCGCCATTGCGCTCAGCTGTTGATGACCCCCACGCAACATCACATTGGTTATCATTGGGCCCCGTGAGTTCCAGGAGCCAATGGCAATGTACGCCGGCGTTGACGGTACGGACAGCCGCGGATGTGACCACCATTTTCTATCTGTGCACTCACTTGCTACCTGACCTTCAACAGGAGAAGACCTACACTGCAAGTGCTGCTGTGACCTGTGTCTGGAAGCCTCAATGGCTCATGTTTCTGAGGAAAGGGCCCCTGCCTTCACTTCCGAGGAGTTGGAAAAACTGGTGGATGGGGTCCTACCCCAGTACAACTTTACTCTATGGTCCTCCACACAAACAGGTGAGTACACTGTGAGCATGATGCGTGGGCCATGGATGTATGGATTGCTGTGTGTGTAAGTCCCGTGTGGGGGGGTCTGAGGGGTCCTGGGCAGAGTGCTGCATATATGATGGGCAATGTATGTGCGTAACTGGATGGGGGAGGATATGGTGGGCCATGAGTATAACAGTCTGGACGGTATGACTAATACCTTTTTTGCTGTTTTTTCCTGCAGGTCAGAGCCCATCGGAAAAAGGGTATTTGGTGGGCCATCGCCAAGGAGGTGTGGACCCTGGGGGTCTTTGACCGGTGGAGCACCCACTGCGGCAAACGGTGGGAGGACCTGCGCTGCTGGTCAAGGAAGACGGCGGAGGCCCAGCTGGATCTGGCCTCCCAACGAGGAAGGGGTGCCTGTCGTACCCTGACCCCCCTGGATGTTCCAGATCATGGTGGTGGCCTATCCGGAGTTGGATGGGCGCTTGAAGGCATCACAGCAGCCACAAGGGGGTGAGTACAGATTCAGAATCATGACTTTGCGTGCGTTGAGGTATTACCTGGGTGGGGGATGTGGGCTGTGGGTGCCCCTAGGCCAGGGGGAACATGGCAGGGTATGTTCAATGATGGGCAAGCTCAGATGCACTCCAACCCCAATATTGTTAGTGGGCATCATCTACTGGGCAGGGTCCTGTGGGTTTCAGGTATGAAGCTAAAGGCATTAGGCATTGTACCCCATGGGATGGTGACTAGCTCTGTAACTGGTAGTGCATGGCCTAGTGCATAGGGCTGTTCCTTGTGAGTTGTGTACGCCAACGGTAGTGTTGCTGCTGGCATTGACCAAGTGTATCCTCTGTTTCTCCACCCCTTTTTGTTTTGTCACCCTCTCCTTGTGTGCATAAGCATCATCTGGAGGAGGATCAGAGGCACCGGCGATGGAGGGAGCTGCATCCCACATGGGCCTGGAGGCCGAATCCACCAACGGTGAGAGCACCAGTGGGACGGAGGGCAAGGGGAGTACCACGACGGAGACAGGAGGGGGCAGTTCTGACAGCGACACCTCCTCCGATGGAAGATCCCTGGCAGTGGCGGACACCTCTGTGCCCACCCTAACTACAGGTACAGCCACCACCCCCATACCAGCACCGCCCTCCCAGCAGCCCCTCAGCATGTTTCCGGTGCCTGTTCACCCAGGAGGATGGGCATCTCCTTCGCCCCAGGCACCTCAGGCCCTGCCCCAGTCAGCCCTGCTGCCCTCAGTGAGGAGGCTAATGACCTCTTGAGATCCCTTTCTGCTGGGCAGTCAACCATACTGAATGCCATCCAGGGTGTAGTAGGGCATTTGAAACAAACAAATGCATACCTGGAGGGCATTCACTCTGGCGTGGTGGCCCAACAGAGAGCATTCCAGGGTCTGGCCAATGCACTGATGGCAGCCATTGTCCCTGCCTCCTCCCTCCAACTTACTCTACCCAGTCCCAGTCCCCTCAACCCCAGCCTATCCCAAGCACACCTTCAGACCAGCAATCACACAGAAGTGGCTCAGGCAAACACAAGCACCACACTTCATCTCACAGGCACTTCACAAGCACCATCCACATGCAGACACACCAACATCCATTGCCTCCACTGTGTCCCCCTCCTCCTCCTCCTCGTCCACCTCCCTCCCAGTAGTATCTCCACTCACACCTGCATGCACTACATCCTCATCCACTACCTTCATCACCATCACGCCTATCACTACACGCCCCTCACTTGCAGTCACCACTCCCACATCTATTCACACGTCCTCTGTGTCCTCTCCCACTGTGTCTGTGACCCCTCCTTCCAAAGTAAACAAACTCAAGCACACAGACACCCAACAGCCATCCACATCACAACAGCATCTAGTCCATGCACCTGCACCCTAACACAGCAGACTGACACCTCCTACAAACACTCCCTCTTCCTCCACCTCCAAACCTTCACCCTCTGCCTGCCCCAGTGTCCCTAAGAAGCTTTTCCTTGCCAACATTGACCTATTCCCTACCCCTCCCTCCCGTCCTTCACCTCGGGCCAGGGTGGCCAGAACCCAGCCCAGCACCTCAGCCACCCAGTCCACGGCCACTGTGGTTTCTGCAACTACTGCAGGTGTGAGAGGCTCCATGGAGGCACCCATCAGCCCAGCCAGTGTGCCAGCACCACCTGCCAAGGCCATGAAGGGTCCGCCACCTAGCAAGGGCAAGAAGGAGACACCAGCCGGCAAGGGGAAGGAGGCACAACCAGCCAGCAAGGGTAAGAAAAAGACAGCAGCTGGCAGAAGCAAGGAGGCACCACCATCTGCCAAGGGCAGGAAGGGGCACATAACACTAGCCATGGCTCTTCAGCCGTCCGAGGCTGCAGGTGAAGGCCTGGAGGCTACCACCACCACTGCCAGCACCACCACCTGCACCACGGCCAGCACCGCCACCTGCACTGCGGCCAGCACTGTCACATACCCCACCCGAGCAGCACCACTGCCAGCAGCAGCAGCCCCAGTGGGCAGCAGTCCAAGGCTGCAGGTGAAGGCCTGAGGGCTACCACCACCACTGCCAGCACCGCCACCAGGACCGCGGCCAGCACTGCCACATGCACCACCGCCAGCAATGCCACATGCCCTGTCTCCAGCAGCACCACTGCCAGCAGCAGCAGCCCAGTGGGCATCCATCTGAGGCTGCAAGTGAAGGCCTGGAGGCTACAACCACCACTGCCAGCATCGCCAGCATCTCCACCTGCACCGTGGCCAGCACCGCCACATGCACCGCCACATGTCCTGCAGCCAGCAGCACTACTGCCAGCAGCAGCAGCCCCAGTGGGCAGCCGTCCAAGGCTGCAGGTGAAGGCCTGGAGGCTACCACCACCAATGCCAGCACCGTCACCTGCACCGTGGCCAGCACTGCCACATGCACCGCCGCCAGCACCAGCACTTGCCCTGCCGCCAGCAGCACCACTGCCAGCAGCAGCAGCCCCAGTGGGCAGCTGTCCGAGGCTGTAGGTGAAGGCCTGGAGGCTCCCACCACCACTTCAAGCACCTCTACCTGCAGCACAACTGCCATCCACTGAGCAGCCATCACCGCCGGCGAGCAGTGTGTAGTGGTGACTACATGGGCTGCAGTGCATCCTGGTCCCTGCAACACCTGTTGGTGTGACACACAGGTGAGAGACTGTGACCTTGACCCATCTAAGATGAAGCACACTGGGCACAAGGCCCTCTCCAGAACCAGTGGAAGAAGCCATCCACTCACCGCATCCTTGCCAGGATGAAGCACACTGGGCACAAGGCCCCCTCCAGAACTAGTGGAAGAAGGCATCCACTCACCCCCTCCTTGCCAGGATGAAGCACATGGGGCACAAGGCCCCCTCCAGAACCAGTGGAAGAAAACATCCACTTGAGAGACTGTGGCCTTGCACTCCCCAGGACCAAGCAGTGGGCAAACCACCCACTTGAGAGACTGTGGCCTTGCACTCCCCAGAACCAAGCAGTGGGCATGGAGCCCCCTCCAGGCCAGTGGCGTTGTACCATCTTCCGGCTGAGGTTCCCCCCCATTCCCTGTCCCCCGAGGTGCCTGTGTGTTTTTGACCTGATGCCCCTGCAGTGTTTGCTCCGTATTGAGGCATGAGTCAAGTGTGGCCTTGGCCTATGTGGTTTGGCCCAGTGGGCCACGGACATTTTGGAGTGGGCATTGTCCCTCCTTTTATATATATTGTATATATTGTACATACTGTTTATTGCAAAATGTATAACATTACACTCATTTTACTCCATTCCTTTTGTCCTGGTATTATTCCTGAAGGTTACGGGGTGTTTATGGAATGTTGTTGGATCTGTTTGTGTGTATGGTGTTGGAGGTGGGGGTGTTGCGTGTTTGTGTCACTCTCTTTTTTCTCTCCCCCTTGTGTGCTAGGTGTAGTATTCACCGTGGTCGTCTTAGCCGGCATTCATGTTCCTGGTGTATGAGAAGGTACACCAGCATGGGGAACACCTACAGTTCGGGCTCCATGGCGTTGTGGTTCTTCCTTGAGTGTCGAGAGGTGAGTCGTTACCCTTCAGAGTACTCTTATCGCCGTGTTTTTGATGGCGTTGGTACCGCCCCAGAAAAGGTGGTGGATAGGCGTGTTGTAATGCAGTTGGCGGTACATTGTCTTCCGCCTGGCTGTTGGCCGTTACGGCCGCGGTGTTTGTTGATACCGGCGTGGCGGTTGGTGTGTTAAAGTGGCTGTTTGTGTTGGCGGTTTAAGCCGTGGTCATGATTTCAATTTTTTTACCGCCGGCCTGTTGGCGGTGTTACCGCCACTTTATTACCGACCGCCAGGGTTGTAATGAGGGCCGTAGTCCCTTTCCCGGAGTTGTTGTAGCTATCAAACTTTATGTAGGCCCAGGTCCTCAATCCTACCTTCTAGGACTTTGGAATAATCCCTATCTGTGGATTGACCTGTTTTCAGTATAATTTAATATTGTAGTAAAGCTACCCCAATGACTAGTAGGTCTTCTGTTACAGTGGTGATTGAGGAGAACTGGAAAAAAAAAACGATTTTTATCCTCACTAGGGCCATAGATACAGAAGACTGTTATGTTGCGATTGTTTATGCCTCCTGTGTTTCCCGCCGTCCTATTTGCCCTGTCTATAGTTGTGGATCCTAGTTATAGCTATCTTTGTAGGAAGACTGACACCACTTTCGCCTTCGAGGTCGCATTGTGTAAAACTGGCTAGGGAACTAATCAATGGAGCCTTTGTGTCTTTTTCTAGTAGGCAAGATTCTCTGAGCAATTCTCACAGCAAGGGTATTTCAACACACTTCATCTTTTTACCAGGGTGCTTAGGCCCTGGACATTTATTGACACTATTGATAAGTCCATTATCTTTGGAATTGTAAGTTGGATCAATAATTGGGGTGCTTTTTCGAAGAGTAAATATTGAGTGAGAACCCATAACTTACTAAAGATATTATCCATGCTACTTAACTTGCTGCTCACCAGGAGCTCCCTATCTACCTGGGAACACTACTACTAACTAGCTTCTCATCATGCATGAAAACATCTTTAATTGTGACCATAGTGAACATATAAAAATCCAAAATGTAGGGTTAACTTGTTCTTGTTACTGTATTTTATGTGGTCATGCTACTTTGGTACACTAGAGGAGGCCCGGCAAGGCCACACCGGGGCAGATGGCCCACCACCAATATCTTGTGTTGGAAAGTTTACATGAAAAGATTTCAATTGTCTATGTTTCTTTGGATGCTCCACAGCAAGAGATCTCTCAGAGTGTCAGGTCAGATGTTTATTGTTGGTTTAACCTGGCTCCTTCTATGATTATCTTCATTTCTTCCAGCTTTAACAATATGCTTATTGTAAGGAAATGCCTCCTTGGCCTGGTTACCCCCTGACTTTTTGCCTTTTGTTGATGCCAGTTATGATTGAAAGTGTGCTGGGACCCTGCTAATCAGGCCTCAGCACCAGTGTTCTTTCCCTAAACTGTACCTTTGCTCCCACAATTGGCACAGCCCTGGCACACAAATAAGTCCCTTATAAATGGTACCCCTGGTATCAAGGGCCCTGTTGCCAGGGAAGGTCTCTAAGGGCTGTAGCATGTCTTATGCCACCCTGGGGACCCCTAACTCAGCACATGCACACTGCCCCACAGTTTGTGTGTGTTGGTGGGCAGAAAATTACTTAGTCGACATGGCACTCCCCTTAGAGTGCCATGCCCACCTCACACTGCCTGTGGCATAGGTAAGTCACCCCTCTAGCAGGCCTTACAGCCCTAAGACAGGGTGCACTATGCCACAGGTGAGTGCATATGTGCATGAGCACTATGCCCCTACAGTGTCTAAGCAAAACCTTAGACATTGTAAGTGCAGGGTAGTCATAAAGAGTATATGGTCTGGGAGTTTGTCAAACACAAACTCCACAGTTCCATAATGGCTACACTGACATCTTGGAAGTTTGATATCAAACTTCTCAGCACAATAATTGCACACTGATGCCAGTGTGGGATTTATTGTACTATGCACCCAGAGGGCATCTTACAGATGCCCCTTGAATACCAGCCCCACTCCTAGTGCTAGGCTGACCAGTTTCTGCCAGCCTGCCACAACCAGATGAGTTGCTGGCCACAGGAGGAGAGTGCCTTTGTCACTCTGCAGCCAGGAACAAAGCCTGTACCGGGTAGAGGTGCTTCTCACTTCCTCCTGCAGGAACCGTGACACCTGGCGGTGAGCCTCAAAGGCTCATGCCTTTTGTTACAGCACCCCAGGGCATCCCAGCTAGTGGAGATGCCCGCCCCTCCGGCCACTGCCCCCACTTTTGGCGGCAAGGCAGGAGAGAATAATGCGAAAAACAAGGAGGAGTCACCCACCAGTCAGGACAGCCCCTATGGTGTCCTGAGCTGAGGTGACCCCTGCCTTTAGAAATCCTCCATCATGAGATTGGAGGATTCCCCCAATAGGATTAGGGATGTGCAACCCTCCCCTCAGGTAGGAGGCACAAAGAGGGCGTAGCTACCCTCCAGGACAGTAGCCATTAGCTACTGCCCTCCTGACCTAAACACACAATTTAGTATGTAGGGATGACCCAGAACCCAGGAAATCAGATTCCTGCAACCTACACAAAGAAGAAGGACTGCTGACCTGAAAGCCCTGCAGAGACAATGGAGACAACAACTGACTTGGCCCCAGCCCTACTGGCCTGTCTCCAGACTCAAAGAACCTCCACAGCTATGCATACTAGAGGGACCAGTGACCTCTGACAACTCAGAGGACTGCCCTGAACCCGAAGGACCAAGAAACTCCAGAGAACAGCGGCACTGTTCAACAACAGCAACATATTTGCACCAAAGAAGCAACTTTTAAAGAACTGACTCTTCCTGCCAGATGCATGACACTTCACACTCTGCACCCGATGCCCCCAGCTCGAGCTTCAGACCACCAACACTGCAGAGAGGACTCCCAGGCGACTGCGACCTCTTGAGTGACCTGAGACGACCCCCTTGTACCCCCAAAGCGACGCCTGCAGAGAGGATGCAGAGGCTCCCCCTGACCGCTACTGCCTAGTAACAAGGAACCCAATGCCTGGACCCAGCACTGCACCCGCAGCCCCCAGGACTGAGAGGAACCAAACTCCAGTGCAGGAGTGACCATCAGGCAGCCCTCTACCTAGCCCAGTTAGTGGCTGGCCCGAGAAGCCCCCCTGTGCCCTGCCTGCATTGCCTAAGTGATCCCTGGGTCTCTCCATTGCTTTCAATAGCAAACCTGAAGCCAACTTTGCACACTGCACCCGGCCGCCCCTCCGACACTCAGGGTGTGTTTTGTGTGCCTGTTTGTGTCCCCTGCAGTGCTCTACAAAACCCCCCTGGTCTGCTCCCCCCGAGGACGCGGGTACTTACCTGCCAGCAGACCGGAACCGGAGCACCCCTGTTTTCCATAGGCGCCTATGTGTTTTGGGCTATCCTTTGACCTCTGCACCTGACCGGCCCTGTGTTGCTTGTGTGGTGACTTTGGGGTTGCCTTGAACCCCCAACGGTGGGCTGCCTATGCCCAGGAGACTGAACTTGTAAGTGCTTTTCTTACCTTAACATTACTTACCTCTCCCAGGAACTGTTGATTTTTGCAATGTGTCCACTTTTATTGCCATTTTAACCTATACTGTGGGTACTACTGCTTTAATTCAAAGTGCCATACTTACCTGTGTGGAGTACCTTGCATTTTATGTATTTACTTCAAATCTTGAATCTTGTGGTTCTAAAATAAATTAAGAAAAGATATTTTCCATATAAAAACTATTGGCCTGGAGTTAAGTATTTGAGTGTGTGTTCCTCATTTATTGCATGTGTGTGTACAACAAATGCTTAACACTACCCTCTGATAAGCCTACTGCTCGACCACACTACCACAAAATAGAGCATTAGTATTATCTAATTTTGCCACTATCAACCTCTAGGGGGAACCCTTGGACTCTGTGCACACTATCTCTCACTCTGTGATAGTATATACAGAGCCAACTTCCTACACTTTAAAATGTCTCTTCAATGATGTTACCCCTACTTCCAATTCATCCTCTTCACGTGCTTTGGCAATGAAGGTTTCAACCTGCTCAAGGCTTTTCTCATCTTTGTGGAGGCTGTCATCTAAATCTGATGTTGCTTTCCCAAGGTCCTGAGGTAGGAATATGATTAGGAATATAATTCTGCTTTAAATTATCTTATTAACAACTGTTGCCCCTCGTTGATGAAGATTGGGTTTATACTGAGTCTAAATACTGGGTCTAAAACATTTTCAGAATTTTGTGATTAATCAGTTCTTTGGTGGCTCATGCCTGATGTTTCTTTGTGTGGTCAGTGCCTCCTTGATGGACTGGGTTTTGGGCTGTTTATTCCTTGAGGACACCATGCACCACCAATTTCATTCCCAGTTTATGTGAAGAGATACCACATCCTTTGGAAACCCATGCCAAAGGATTGTTCATCTGATGTGCTGTTGTTGCTGTGTGGCTGGTGGTCACATGCACATTTTCCACACCCAAAGGGAATGGTTTTGAGTCTCCTGATGCATATAGTGCTAATGAATGAATCCAATCTCCTACAAGGAAAAATCAGACCGACTCAAGGATTTAGCCCAATCTGCAACTTCTCAATCTAATAAGGCCACACTTGAGCAATCTATGCGCCAATTGCCATCTACAAGCATGATGGGCTTGAATCTTCGATACTCGCTGCATGCACTCATCACAGGGCTGCACAACATAGGCATCCCAGGAGCTACTCTCAGAAGGATGGCCTTTTTCCTCACTGGAACAACACAAACATTCTGCCTTCCTCCTTCACATCCGCACCGAAGGAAATCGTCTGTGGAGTACCCCAAGGACCCGTAGTCAGCCACACCCTCTTCATCACTAATATGACACCTCGTCTCTATATCGCCAAAACCCATGGACTCAACATCATATCTTACACCAACAGCACGCAACTCATCCTCTCTGAGGACAGCACCAACTTCCACAACTGCATGACAGACGTCGCCAACTAGATGAAGGACACCTGCATGAAGCTCAACACCAACAAGACATAGGTACTGATTTTCTGATAAAAAAGCTCCCCGTGGAACGTATTCTGGTGGCTCTCAGAGCTCGGACCTACTCCAACCTACACTGACCATAAGATATTCAAATGGCTACCTCACAGCTCAAGACGCACCATCACCCAGGCTTTCATCTCCAGCTGACTGGACTACAGCAACATACTATATGCAGGGATCACAGCTGACCTCCTTGTACGACAACAATGTCACAGTCAGACTTTTCCTTGCTCTCCCTAGATGAACCTACATCACCCCTACCTCAGGGAATTCCATTGGCTCCTTGTATAGAAAAGATGCTAGTTCAGGCTCCTGGCCCATGTATACAAGGCCCTACACAACTGCAGACCCGCCTACTTGAAACACTGCCTGAACTTCCATCAGCCCACCAGACACCTCTGCTCTTTGTCCCTTTCTCTAACACTCACTCCTGCATCTGACATAGCAGATGTGGAGTTGCTCCTTCTCCTACCTAGCAGCAAAGACATGGAACAAGCTACCCTTTCATGTACGGCCCTCCCCATCTCTTCCAGAGTCCCAAAAATCCCTGAAGACCTGGCTATTTGACAAACCAACTGGATCCTGCCAGCACCTGGATACCCTCACTGGTAGCAAGCACTCTACAAATCTTCTGATTGATTCTTATCTCTTGTAATATAGCTGGTGCCTATACTACCAAAGTATAAAACACAGATTGATTGACATTCATTAGTGCCCTTTATATTATCTATTGCCAAGACACCTGGATGACAGAAAAAATCCATATTGAAGGATTTTATTCCTTTTATTGGTATTTTTATTTGAGCAGGATACAACACATCAATAACTTTATACAGTTACTAATAATCTATTATCATCAACAAATAATGTAGCAACAATATCAAGTATGCACAAATAAATAGCAGCATTGACGTATTAAAGTGCAATAGTAAAGTGACAGCATAGAAAAGTGCCTTGTGCAAATACATATAGTAGCAGACCAGTGAAAGCCAATTCTGTATTCCATAGCAGCAGATAAGAGTGTAAAATTGTAACATCATAAATAATGAATCTGTGGAATTCAATAGAGTAATAGAATCTGCAAAAGCAATTTCTAATTGAAAACACGCATAGCAACCAATATTAAATGGCAAAAAAAACTTAAACTTTGAATCAGTGGAATACAGTCCAATAAATCTCCTGACATACACTCAAATAGAGTGGAAGTCATCACATCCTTTGTAAACTATTATTAGCAGCCATGTTCAGGGAAATAGTAAGCAATGAGTCTTTAGGGGATAAGCACATCAGCTTGTGGGGATTTTTAGCAAATACTAAAATCCAAATACTAAGCCTTTACACCATCTTTAGGCTGTATTATATGGTGTGTAAAGGGAACCCAAGTTGCATTAAATCTCTGTAAAGCCCCCACCCGTTTGGCGTAGGCTTCTTTAAAAGAACAAGTCCTAACCATATTGTCATGTCATTGGGAATATAAAGGGACCACATCAGTTCTCTAGTTTTGGAGAATCAATTATGATATTTGTGCAAATGATCTAACTCACAAGATTAATTAAACAACACCAACCTAGGTGATGGGGATACTATAGTGTGCAAAGACTGACTAATTGCATGAAAAATTCCACCCCAAAACTGTTGAAGCTTTGGGAAGTCAGAAAATATATCATCCCACGGCCCCCATCCTTTGCTTTGCATCTAAAACATTGGCCTGGATAAGAGGAAACATCTTAGGTAGCCTATCGGCCATATAATAGGCTGTCCATGTTGATAAAAACGCCATGTGCTTAATATTTGCACCTCTAAGTGATCTATAGCCTATATCAGAAAGGTGCTGCCATTCCTTAATATTGTACCTACAACTGGTTGTCTGAAAAACTTTATGGATGAACTTAGATAACACATTTTAAGTATCTTGTTGTCATATTATCTGATACAAGTTTCCAGCTACCACGTGACGAGTTCAAAATATACGAAAAAAATTGGCTAAGCCCCTCTTCCATCACAACATAATTAGTTTTAAAAAAGCTAAATATCGTAGTAAAACTAAACCAAAGCAAGACATTCTGGTTGTCAAATTGTTGAATACATGCATTCCATGAAATAAGATTTGAGACATTATTTTTTTTAAAAAACTTCTCAAAGCCTAAAACTTGTCATGATTGTACCATCGCTTTTGGCAATCCCGGTTCCCAAACCTCAGAATCCTGCAGTGGAGTATAGGCATGACATGCTGGAAATTTCCAACATTTTGAGAGAGCCTGAATACGTGAGGCTAAGGTCTCTAAGAACTCACACCTCGTTTTCAGATTTCAGAGGCTGTCTGTAGATGTGTGCAGGGGTTCCTGTGTGGCTGTGTCAATTATGAGTCACGTTCATACTAAACTGTCAGTTGTGACTTACTCTGCTCACAGCACTCCTACAGCCCAGAAATTAAAGCAACAAGCACTTCAACATTGTTTGGCTGTTATGGCTCGCAGAATTGCAAGGCGCTGAGATGGTCTGAAAATGTCAGAGAAATGCTCGATTCCCAATACAGAGATTAGTCAAGACCAATCTGACCAGTCAGCGCAGTTTGGCCTTAATCTGACAACAAACTCTTCTGTGATAAGCTCATTCAGTCCTTTTCAGCTGAATGGCACACAGGATGATATTCAGAGGGGTACCCAGAATGGAGTGGGGTTGGTGCCAGGCCAGATAAATGAAGATGGCAAGACCAGTCCAGACACTCTCCCTAGATTAAATCAGACTAGTAAAATAAAGACTATCCAGTATTCAACAAATCAGTAACCAGCCATGCTGATAAAAGGAAGAAAAGCAGTGGTCAGCAATGGCTCAGTAAATCTAATGGGAAGAAGGGAGATAGCTGCCAAGCGGGGGACCCAGCCTCTTTGATGTTAGGTTTCTGAGCTCAGATGCCATTCAGGTTGATCGAACAGCTGGAGATGCACGAAACCCTGTGGACAGTGTAGGCCAAGGCCATTGTTTTCCTCTGGATATGATTGCTCTTCCTGAGTGTGCCAGTAACCCTAAAAAAGACTGTAATTCCTCTGAATTGCAGCCAGAGGTGCTAAAAGGTCTGTTGGAAAAAAATACTGATAGAAATAAGGGAGCTTAAGTAGCAACAAACCCATAAGATTGAGTTGAGAAATCAAAGATTGACTAAGATTGAGCAACGCCTTGAACAGGTTCTGCAAAGACTGCATGAAGCTGAGCAAAGAATTTCAGATCTGGAAGACATGGTAGTTTCATTCAATAAAATAGTTCTTATTGAGCTGAAAAAGATCAGTTGACTTGAAAAAAAAAACTGGAAGATAATGAGAATCATGTGAGGTGATATCCAGCTTGCCGATCTACCAGAGGGCAGTGAGTTCCAAGGTTCAGCCCAGAATGTGCCACAGTTAACAGACTCATTGATCAGAAGGCATAACTTTCCTGAAGCCCCAAGGATCTCACAATTATGTGGGCACACAGGGTGCCTGCGCAGTGGTGTCCGGATATGAGATATACAGGACCAAATCTGGTCAATTTTGCAGACTACAGAATTAAAGAACTATATTGTATTTAGCAATTCAAAGAAAATCATTTTCACTGGCGGAAAATACTCATATGAGGTTCTTGGCTCTTTCTATCACTGCTGCACAAAGGTGAAAAATATTTCAAAGACTGGTTTGAGAATTTAAACTTTTGGGGGTGCAAGCCTCGATGATCCAGCAATCTAAGTTAAAGGTTCTAGCCAATGGTTAATTAATGTTTGCACAGTGGTCAAGGAGGCTCAGAGTGTCAATGCCAAGTTGTGAATTGTATTTGTTGGGGCAAGAGAAGGGAATGCCCTGTTTCTAGGAAGGTTGATCTCTGCTTCTAGGGAGGTGAATTGTTATCAATTTCTTTCTTCTTGAATAGCTTTTAGGTTTTTTTGCATAGTGGTTAGTGAGGGGAGGAGTCCACATGGAATGCTGGGTGCAGTAACAGGGGTAGATGTAATAATTTCAGGTCCAAAGAAGGGGAGGAGATGGGGGTCGAGGCGAGTTAGTGTGGAGAGAAAATAAGTAGGGTTCAGCTGTTATTGTCTTTTTAAACCTAATTTGGGTCAATGAGAAGCAGGTGTGAAATAGCAGTAGTGTAAGATATAAAAAGATGTGATAATTGTTATGCCAGAAAAAGTTTTAAATGATGGAGCAACAGATCAAAATAATTACCTGTAATGTCAATGGGCTGTTCAATAGACGGAAGAGTGGACCCATATTATGCCTAATATTCATGTCCCAGGAAAATACTTATTGGCATTCTATTCCTTTGCCGGTGCAACACTACAAGGTGTGGCTATTTTGTTTTCTAGCTCTGAAACTTGGCAAATTAAGACAGTTTTGAGGAACAATAAGGATAGGTGGATTTAACTGAAAGTTAGGGTGGCTAATCAGGTTTTTTTAATTTTTTTATTTCTATGGCCCTCTAACAGATGATGCGGAGGCTCTTGAACCAAGCTTTAATTTGGCAATACACACAGAGGGATCTTTAGTAATTGGGGGATTTCAATTTTATTCAAGATTTAAGGTATGATACAGCTAATAGATATGGGAGGCAGTTAAAGCCAAGAACCGCCAAACTACTCAATATGTTTAAACAGCATTTAGCTTTGGTGGATCCCTGGCTATTTATCCATCCTAATTTTTCCCAATATACTTATTATTACCCGATATTCCAGTCAAACTCTAGCTTAGACTTCTTTCTTCTGGCACAGCCTTTAATAAGTGGCATTGCTGAGATCAGAGCTAATCTTTTTTGGATCACTCAATAGTGTCCATAGTGATAATTTTAGAAAAAAACTGTCTAGGTGGCAATTCGATAAGGCCTTGCTGTCAGACCAAGCTTGGGTCACTGACACTAAACAGTTTATTCATTCGTTCTTTGAAATAAACAATAATTTGGCCCCTATCTTTATGGTTTGGGAGGTTTTTATGGCCACTTCTAGAGGAAAGGTGATTTCATATAAAGCAAAACTAAGAAAGGCCTGGGAAGAGAAGATTCAAAACCTACATGCAGTGTTAGATAAATCCCTTAGCCAGTTTATGATTTTTTTGGAGGCTCTGATCCTGAAGTTTGATGGCACACATGGCAAAGTGGGAGTGTCAGAGTTCCAACCCCATCCAACTTTCCCAACATCCCAGCACAAGGCATTTACTTTCCAGTGCTGGCTTTGGCAAGGTGTGGGGGTATTTTGGGTATTGAATCCACTCACCAGTCCTGCTGAAATGGTGCAGTACTCACTTAAAAAACTACCAGGTTTCACCGCTCCCAATACTAGTACAGCACATAAAGGAAATAAAAACGTTTTCAGCCATCAGATCAAAGTTCAGTCATGAGTCTAATAAAACATGCCTTAAACTAGAGTTTCAAAATCCAATGATACTTGATTTAAAGTGTATTAAAATGTTGTGAAATCACTGTTGTTTATTAAAGCTCGGAGAAAAACGTATGGAAAGTCAATCCTCGATTTTGAGTTCAAAGGAATGTGCCTGCAAGTGTTCAAATTGTTCCACGCTGGAGGGTTTAATCAGTGACAGCCTCTTAATGCTTCTGTCAGACACTGACTGTCCACATCACAAAACAAAATAAAACGTCCCACAGATCTGGGTTTAATCCATTGTTATTTTGCTCGCAACGTCACCCCAGTTTGGACCCAGCCATATGCAAATCAGTCTTGACCCTGTTCCCATCGGAACAGTCCAGGCCGAACTGCTAGGCCAGGTCCTCCATGGACAGGAAACAAGCATACTGGGACCGGTATCAGGGTATCACCATTCATCAGCCAGGCTAGCTTGAATCCAGTGGTGCAGCGAGCAAGGGACCCACATCTGGGCGTACCCCTGCCACTTAGGGTAAACAAAGCAACATCAGAAACAAAATAAAATGAAGGACGGAGTGTTGAAACTTTTCAAACACTCACCCCAGTCACAGATCTGGGTTTAATCCATCATTATTTTGCTTGCCACGTCACCCCAGTTTGGACTCAGCCATATGCAAATCAGTCTTGATGCTGTTCCCATTGGACCTGTCTAGCCTGAACTGCTGGGCCACTTCCTCCCTGGACACGAAACAAGCATCCTGGGACTGGTTTCAGGGTATCACCCTTCATCAGTGAGGCTATCTTGAATCCAGTGGCGCAGTGAGCAAGGGACCCACGTCTGGGCATACCACTGCCACTTTTGCGTCAAAAAGTATAAATATGGGCCTTGTTATCTTACTCTCAACAAGAGCATGGTGTAGTCACCAATCACACTCTGGGATGCCCTTGACAAGGTCCTAAAGGGTAGGATGATCTCCTACTAATGTGCGGCCAAACAGCAGCATCACCAAGGAATGGCAGCCCTGGAACTACAGATAAACATGGCTGAAAATGTCTTGGCCAGCCCCATAGAGTGGAGCAGTTGCAGTTATTACTCCAACATTAGCCTCTCGACTCAGCGTCCTTGTTCTGTACAGTGACTCTGCAGTTACACATGTTGCACTTACTACTTCTATAATAGCTGTTCCTTGTGTTAAGGAGGCTTGCACTATTCCTGCCCATGACATTGCTGTCCCATGCTTTAATGAAACCTGTTAATGCTTTTCATTACACTAGGCCAAAACAATCACTATTTTTCTTTTTGTCCACATATCTCTTTAGTTTTAGCACTGCATTTCAGTCTAACTGGGTGAGTTAAACTCTCAACTCTGCAGGTTTCAAGTTCATTTTCTCAGCACAGACTTTTAGTTATTATGGGTGAATGAAATGAATAGCCAACTAGAATAATACAAATCACATACCCAAATGTTCCATTTAAAGTGCTTATGATTAACACGGGATCTATGTTTTTTAATAACAAAAATGGCTGTTTCTCCCAACCATGAAAGTGTGATGCATTGGTTTCCTGGTCCTACATATTTAATGGATTTAAGCATTATGGTATTTACATCAACAATTTGAAGGACAATCACCTCTTTGAAGGCCTGAACATGGTCATCAAACAGTAAAGCACCAGGGACATTGTCCACTGAGTTAATTGCTTCAAAAATTCACCCGTTCTAGAAGGCCCTTCTCCTGAATAGAGGGGCTTTGGCCGTGGGGACTAAAACATCACTTAAGGCCACATTAAAAGTGAATATCATAGAATGCAATGACAACACTTTAAAAAGCTGTTAACAAGCACAGAAGAAACGCAGCTATAAAGGCAGCCACTGTCCTGCATTCTCCACGTAATGTTTACTTTTAATGAGATGACAAAAGAAATAGCATCAGGATAAATGAATGGACCATTTAAGCCATAATAAAATCGGGAATATTTAGTTTAGTTTAAAAAGAAATTTAATTACAGCCCCTGAAAATGGGAAGCGGTTGCTGAACTTGTATCTTACAGCTCTGTGCCATTGCATGATCCTGACCCTTTATGACCTCAATTACTGGTAAATATATTGCATTGCACCTTCTCCCAGTCTTAAGAATGGAAACCCTCTTGCCTGTACTGCATACCGAGAGCATTTCATTTCCAAAGAGAGCGATCCCCATCTTCTGAGACAGTCCATTCCCCCTCCTGTTGATGTGCGAGGCTGTTGTCATTGCAGTGGCCGAGGAAGAGGTGCGAATGTGTGCTCTCCCAGGCAGCTCTAAGTGACAAAGGGCCTAGACCTGGACACTCGCAGCCCCAGCCGAGTCCCTTTGCCCCCTGGCACCAGCGACAAACTGTGCTCACTTTAGAAACTCTTACAGTCGTAGGCACACAAGCTTTAAAGCACAGTATATCTTGCTTTGAAAAATAAACATTATAAAGCTGCAGCCGTTTAACATTCTTTTTTATCTCTATTTATAGTTTTATAAATTATACACGTTAAAAAAAATCAACAGTGGTATTCAGACCGTTCCAGATTACTGTTTCACAGACTGCATAGGGTGAACACATGTCCCGGATTTCCTCGGACAGTCCGGCGTTTCAGAGGACTGTCAAGGTCCTTTCCATAATTTTAAAAACATGTCCAAGTTTTTTGGACATAGATCACCGTTATTGTGCAAAGAAGAATTAAAGATATGCTCCTGTTAAATAACTTATCCTTTTCAGGCAGAACAGGTTGAAGCAGATTGGAAGCAAATGGCAGAGGGGCTCAGGGTAGAGGATATATAGATATATATATACATGCATACATATGTATATAAAGATATATATGTGTATACATAAATAATTTTTTTACAGGGCCACACAAACATCGGAACTAGCCAGACATATAAGATTAAATGCTATAGCCCTGCGTTTATTTCTGGCCTGTCCTGGTTTTTGCTTCTTGAATTCTGGTCACCTGAAGACTGCAGGACAGATTCCAATGGCTATAGTCCTATATTTAGTAGTTACAATACCGACCATCAAGTGTGTGATAAACAAAGCAGCCCCACTAAAGGAGCTAAAATGGGCTCATGATGTCTTTAGGTGGTTGACAAACTATTCAAAGTCTTTAGCTTATGTGAAAAGGTCGGGCCACAGAATCAAATGCATTTACATTGCATTTCCATGTGATAACAAATTTTAAGGGACCATAAAGAAAACCTATAGCTCTGACTTAAATATACATTTAAGTCCAAAAGTTGACTGCATGCTAATGTCTGTGTGTTTTTTAAAAGCATGTTCTTTACAGTCTAATGGCCTTCTTTTTTCTTAGAACATACTCTACCCTTTATAAGATGACCGCATGAGCAGCATTTCTTTTAGTTAAAAGCAGGGTCTACTGGAAGAATGTGATGGTGCGGCCATGGCAGTTTCCACATAATTATATATGCTTCATTTACCACATAATCCATCATCTGCTCACAATCTGCTGATTTTATTTTTTGTAACAAATTCTAGCACAATCAGTTCAAAAGTTACCAAAACGCAGCACCACGTCCAGCCCCATGCTGAAAGACCCTTTGCAAAGGTTGATTGGTCACCTTTCTGTTGCTAATTGCTGTATTTGAGTGTTAAACTAATGCCCATGCAGTGTTAACAAAATTAAAATGCCAAACTAATGAAGTAATACTATCACATAATGTGTTGCATTACACAGCATAATTTGCCTATTCATGGTGCATAACTTACTCAAACCTGCCTCAAAATTTGGTCCTTTCTAGCCGCATAATTCCAGTGGGCCTGGTTAAAAGTCTTTCAGTGGACTGATCTCTCCACATCCCATGGTTTTCTTCTCCACAGTCAATGACATATAATTGTACATTAGTAGGCAGTATCCAGCCCTTTAAAAAACAAATTGCATGGCTTCTTCTGGTAGCACCAACTCTCATCATTACTGTTTGACAACAATTTTAGGCCTGGTTGAAATTTAAATTAAGTCACATGATTTATGTATTTTCTAGAATTTTACTCTGCACTTGTTATGCAGAATTCTGAAACTGTCCTACTTCACATAACTACGTGCCATTTGTGGTAAAAGTTATTCGTACTGCAAAACTCTTTTCTTGCTCACATACAGCAGTAAATAATGGATTTGCAATTGCAAAGTTATATGTGATTTTGCATTATTTTCCAGAAATTTTGCAAAATTCCACAAAAGCAAATAATGCATATTTCACATTCTTTATCATTTTACACATTTGACAGGATCTCTGCCTTGAAGATGTTGGCAGATGGATAACTAGTCCTTCTCTGATTATCTCTCTTTTTTTTGTAGCTACACACATTAACCTGCTGTCCCTCTGACTAGGCTAGTGCTGTGTTGCTGCCTTTATGTTTTAGTTCTAACTATAATATAATGTTTGTGCCTATCTCTCACAGCTCCTCCTCTGCTCTTAGGCACTGTGCCCCCAAGAAAGTGTCACTCCTGTATGAAATCTAAACACTTCCCACAGAGAAAATTAATAAATACAACTCTCTGACAGCCACACACTCCCTCATGGTGTAGCATGCAACCTGTCCAAAAATGTGCTTCGGCACCCCACATGAATCACTGTATAATACAATACAGTAGCAGCACTGCAATCCTTAACACCAGGAGCAGGCTGTTATTGGCTCTTCACCCTGCCTCAGCCCTGTGCCACTATACTTGCTGCAGTAGCAGTAGCTGCCTCGTTATGCTACATGCTTGGACTGTGACTACAGTGCAGTGGGCTATTCACCTATTTCAGTTTCGGTGGCACTGTGCCTGCTGCCCTTATGATAGATGTGACCCTGTGCTCTGTCCTGGGATCACTTTGCACATTGATACCCAGGGACAGATTTAAGAACCCCTACTGTCTCCTTGTGCCACATTAGCGTAATTTTTTATGCTAATGTGGCCCAACAAGGCTACAATTGCTGCACCAAATTTACAAACTGGCACGATGCATGCATTGCGCCTCTTTGTAACCCTTTGCGCTACATTATGCCTGCACCAGATATAATTATATGCAAGGAGGGTGTTCCCCATTTCTTTGCATCATTTTATTCAGTACTTTTAACGCCTGCTCAGAGCAGGCATTAAAGGAGGCACACCATTGTTTACAATGGGCCTCAATGGGCTTTGCAAGATTAGCGTTAAAATGTTTGCGAAGCTGCGAACTAGCATAAAAAATTCTGGCACTAGTTCCATAACTACCTAACTATTGCCATGGTGCGATGGTCTTTGATATGCTGCACACATGGTGGTGTTAGGGGGGAGCTAGGGGCTGCAAAAAAAATTCAGAAACAAATTTCACGCAATAAGTATAACTAGACGTTTTAACCAGGCCTAGAGTAAACTAAAAGAGGACATGTAATAGAAAGAAATCAGTAAGATTTTCTTATGCCAAGATTCATGGGCAGATGAAAGATGATGAGCAGGAAGACAAGGTTAGTGTGCAGCCCTGAATCACAGAATGGGACTTCCTAGGTAGTACTACAAGGAATGGAGATTAATCTCTCAATTCTTTGAGCAAGATGTAAATTCAGGGGGACATAGGATAATAAATATTTTACAATTAAGCAATGGATGTGTACTATATTTATATGTTGACCATTCATATACATTTTTATATATTTGTAACTATTTGAAATGAAATAATGTACTTAACATTATTTTCTAGGGAATTCATTTTCAGTCCTTACCTCTATTTTCAACAGTAGGTTGCTGGATGTATTCCTGGACCTCCTGCAAAATTGTAAGTTACTACAAAAGTGCAGTTTGCAAATACATAAAAGTAGTAACCTTACCCAAAGACGTAAACTTACGTCTTTGGGTAAGTATTAGGCCTTCAGAGGTGATGCAAGCATTTCAGAGATTACTAGTATCTATTCTCTTTTTTCCTTGAGAAATCACAAGCAGTTTTGGACTATATTTCTTTATTATTAACCATCAAATTACAAGTCTTAGGTCCTAATTTTGAGTTTGGCGGTCTGAGGACCTCAGTGTTCCTGGCGGTCCAACCACCAGATTAAGTCACTAACAGTTGGACCACCAGGGGACCGCTGCTGCTGCCAGGATCACGGACCTGGATGGGGTGGCAGCAGTCGGAGTTGTGGTCGACCACAGCAGAGCTCAGCACTACCTTGCTGATCAAAAGTCCTCTTTCCATCAGCCTTTTCATTGTGGGGTCACTGCCATGAAAAGGCTGACGGAAAGCCATTGCTGGGGACCACAGAGGCTAGACAGGGGTGCCATGCAGAGCCTATACCCAAGGCATGGGCAGTGCGGGCCCCCCCCCGGCAGCACCCTTGGAATGAGCACTGTCTGCACTGCAGACAGTGCGCAATCCGAGAGTGCTGTTGTGCTATGACATTGGCCTCGGATTCCTTAAAGGAGTCAAGGCCAATGCTGTGGAACTGTTTCTGCCAGGCTGTCTGGCAGAAACGTTGTAATATGATGTTTCCGCCGGTCAGCCAGGTGGCATGATGGCAGCCTCCTCCCCGCTGCTTTGGTGGTCGGTTTGTCCGACTGCCAAAGTTGTAATGAGTCCCTTAGTCTTATCTGAGGCTTCACACCAGTGCTTAATTTGTACTTGTGATTTCCGGTGTGGGGCACAAGCACTTATTTTTGAGGGCTGGCACTTTTTTTCTGACTCAAGCTTTTACTGCGAGCAAAAGACACTTATGGGAAAGACGAAGGAAGAGAAAAACGAAAAAGCGTTACAATGGAAGAAAGCAGAAAGCTGCAAGAGTGAGCTGAAGGGACAGGAAGTGGCTGGAAATGGATTGAAGAGGCCCGTGATGGCTTCAGGATTATGCTGCCTCATTATTCCATGTTAGCATATTTCATTGCAGCAGCCGCGTTTTTATGAGGAGGACTCTGGGCACCAGCAAGTTTTTATTTACAAATTAAGCACTGCCTCACACAGTATATCAGTCCAAACGATTGCAATAGCACAACTTTAAAGGCTAATGCAGCATCTGCAGCACTACCTTCCCCCTTCAAAGTGCAAACTGAATGAAATCCTAATCGCCCACACAAGTGCACCCACCAAGTCATTGGCAGTCAAGAGTCTCTGCAAGGCCTTCAGACTAACTGACAATCAGGGCAAAGATATGCCCATTGATTCTATCTGCAAAAGCAATCCAGATTGTCCCCTATGTATTACAAAGAGGTGCACAGTAACCAAGACATTTACGACAAAGCAGAACAAAGAGACCAATGATATGGATATTTTTAAAAAGCCATTAATAGAGTCAGAAGGTAAGATCAGCAACGAAAAATACCTTTCACACCTTCCTAACTGGTTGGAAAATTGGAAATCTTGTGGCATCCAGCAACAATCAAAAATGTTAAATCCCTCCTTCTCAAACCTCTCACATTCAGGCTCTATGAAAAATCTTTCTCTTGTAGTGCAACAAGGCTTTGGAATCCTTGTCACCAGCACTTCATACAACTCCTGGTCAGATCAAGTTTAAAAGACTCTTACAATACTCTTCTTTCAGATACACTTTAAATAAAGCCTGAATTATCACATCATTTTTTGACTCTCTGTTTTTTATCTTAGCTTTATGGTTCTTTTTTTTAAATTGATTTCTGAAGAGCTTCTTATTTGGCACTGCTCATTTGCAGATATGATACTCCTATTCCTTTTTTTACCAGTGTGTTTGTTATATGAAATACATCTTGCTGTCTTGTAAAGCACTCCAATGCCCTTGGACCAAGTTTGTGTTATAGAAAATCATAAATGAATAAATAGAGGGCCCCATCTTAATTTCATTTTAGAATCTTGTAGTTTGTAGTCTGAAACATCGAGTAGAGAATATTGAGTTATCAGAATATCACGGTCAAAGTATCGAGAACCAAAATATCAAAGAGGTAACTGCATATAGGCCAGTAAAGATTTACTATTCTTAACTCCAGATCTATTATCAAGAAGCATTACTCTGTCAGCTATGGGCCATTTCCTAAATTCCAAATTTTAGGAAATCGCTATTTGAGAAATGCAAAATGGTAGGTAACAAAATAGCGATTCCCTAATAGCAATTTCTTAAAGTTCACAATCGCTATTAGGTAATCACTTTTAGTGAATGGGACTCCATTCATCCCTATGGGCCAGGCCCATTGCTGTGAATGGATTTCCACTTCCTAATTTGTGAATTCCATTTAGAATTCACAGCTTAGCTAATGCAAATCCAAGGGTGCTGGGGACCTAAGGCCTCGTTTGATACAACCCCCCTAAAAACAATGTGCACATGTAAAGCACACACACACCATAGGGGGATGTGTGTGCTACAGGGCAGTTTAAAAAATGCATTTTCATTACATTTTTTTAAAATTGCTCATGGTTACCACAAACTTGGAATTGCTGGTTATTGCAGTTCCTGAATGCCCAGTTCCCATTTAGGAAATGCATGATACATGTGCATAGGTACTCGCAAAGATGTATTCCCTATTTGCGATTTCCTATTTAGGGAATTGCAATTTGCGAATTGCAAAATTAAGTCACAATTTTAGGGAATCTCTCTTTTAGCAATTCCTTAAAATTGCATTATGAATGCCTTTCATAACTTGTGAAAGGCTATTTTGCATTAGTAAACGGTTGAATTTTGTGATTCGCACAGTTTGAGAATTCAAAATAGTTTTATACATCTGGCCCCTAGAGTGTTGTAGAGTACAAAAGTGTGTCATAGAGCGGAGTATAATGGAGTGGCATGAAGTGAAGTGGCGTACAGCATACAGTAGTAGTGCGTAGAGTGGAGCGGCATGGAGTGGAGTGGCATTGAGTGGAATAGTGTACAGTGGAGTAGGCCGGCATAGAGTGGAGTGGAGTGACACAGAGCTGAATAGCAAAGAGTGGAGTGCTGTAGAGTGGAGTGGTGTGACATACAGTAGAGTGGCCTGGAGTGTCATGTTGTAGAGCAGACTAGGGTGGCATGGAGTGGAGAGCCTACTCTCCATACATCTTTTCATTTATGCCTATTTGCACCTCACAGGAATAATACATTGAAAAGCACCAACAGTTTTGACTTCTGTATATTTGAAAAGGTCTTCTCCAACACACTCAGAACCAAAACATTAAAGGCATTAGCAATGACAGCTCCCTCTTACACGTAGAATGAGTACATATGGCATAGGTAGCAGCAGAGTTATTATCTTGTGTCACACACAGACATTGCGTAGTCATCAGAGATGACACACACAGAACAGGTTCAACATAAGAAACATATTCACAGACAAGGTCCTTATAGGCAGCATAAGTGCATACTTTAAAGGTGACTGGCTGAGAGGAGCAGTGACATCCAAATATCTCAGAATTTATACTGGTACTTCTCCACAGAATGACAGGGTGGGCTGTGCTCCTGCACCTGCTAAGTTCAGATCGAAAACATTATTTGTGTCAAAGACCACCAACCACGATAATATAAGCTAGGGTGACATAGCAGGAAGGGAGTGGCCCAGACTCTCAAGGATTCACACAAACTAGATTGACTAGACTTTGTGAGAAAGCAGCAAATAAAACAGGTGCAAACAATTTAAAGGCAATATTACATGATATTTCAAGCCATATGATGTAGTCTTCACATAATTGCATATTTTACATAGCTTCCTTTTGGCCAAATGCATTGAAATTTCCACTCAAGGATGTATGTTGAATACAAAGTCCATACAAGTTTATACAAAACACCACTGATTCACCCTTATGTCTCATGAATGCTCAGCATAACTATAAAATCACATTCTTTTGTATGGACATAGCTGACAGCATCATCTACATGACTGCTGCAGAGGGGCGGCTCCTCCGCTATGGCAGGGAACCATTGCCCCCCCCCCCCCCCTGCCAGCAGCAGCAGCTGCAAAGCTTTTAAACTATGTTTATCACATTTTTACTGCAAAAGGGGTGGGACAACTAATGTGACAGGGACTGAGGGGGAGTGCACAGCATACCCCCTCTGTGCACATGTACGTTTGGTTGGCCGTCTCTGGCACGCCAAACATACATATGCAATAGGCTTTGTCCAACCCGGCACCACAGTGCCGGATTGGCGAGCAGGCAGTAGCTCCCAATCTGCCTTGCTCCGTCCAATCCTACCGCTGCTTTCATGCCGCTAGCAGCATGAAAGCAGTGGTAGGATTGGACGCAGGGCAGGCCGGGAGCCTGAGTCTGTCCCTGCAGATGAGGCGGCGCAGTGAATCAGGTAAGTTTTTTTCAAATTCATTATTTTTTGTTTTCACGCTCCCCTGAGCCGCCCCTGTGCTGCACCGTCCACCCCTTCACCCTTCCATGAGCCACAACTGCTGCTGCATGTTTTTTTTTACCATTGGCATAATTAGGTGCTGAAAATTTTCACAGAGCCCAATATTTCTGTAAATCTGGGTCAAAGTGAATAGGAATTATATGGTTAATCAGTTATGGTTGGTTTCTTTATTGACAATTACAAAACAGATAATATTCTCTAAAATGACATTGAATTTATGGGCCAATTTAGAGTTTGGCTGATGGGGTTTTACTCCATCAAAGAGTTGGAGCAGGCCGCCAGACTCGTAATTGGGCGCATAGAGTGCACAGAGTCCAGGGGTTCCCAGAGGCTTAACAGAGATTAAAGTAGATAATACCAATGCTTTCTTTTGTGGTAGTGTGGTCTAGCAGTTAAGCTTATCAGAGGGTAGTGCAAAGCATTTGTTGTACACACACAGACAATGGAAGAAGCACACACTGAATTACTTAACTCCAGACCAATAGTTTTATAGAGCAAAAATACATTTTCTTAATTTATTTCTAGAACCACAAGATTCAAGTTGCAGGTATGTACATTAATAAATATGTATTTCATATATGAATCAATATGACTTTGTTTGGAATCAGTAAATTGTACAGTTTGAGAATAAATTGCAATAATCTGTTTTCAAGGTTGACACTGCTATTTTCACAAACAGTTCCTGGGGAGAGAGAAAAGTTAGTACGATTTTCAGGTAAGTACTTGACTTCTAGTTCCAGTCTCCGGGGGTTAGTAAGTCCGCAGGTAGGCATTCAAGTTAACCCCAAACACCCACCACCAGCAACACAGGGCAAACAGGGTGCAGAGGTCAAAGTTGAGGCAAATTTAACATGGTCTCCTATGGAGACTGGGGACATTCTGTTTCAGATCTGCTGGCAGGTAGGTACACATTTCTTCGGAGGGCAGACCTGGGTGATTTAGAGGAGCAATGGGGGGTCCACAAGTAAGCACCAAACACACACTCTTAGCTGCACAGAGGTGGCCGAGTGCAGGGTGCAAACAGAGGACCGGGCTCCCAATGCTTTCCTATGAGGGAACCCCAGGCGTCACTTAGATGCTGCAGGCTGGGTCCAGGGATGTCGGTTCGGGGAAACCACAGGCTGGAAAAGTAGGAGAGCCACCTTCTGAATGTTGCTGCACTGGTGGTCGGGTTCTCCAAGGCCTGGGGGCTGTGGGCGCAGTGTGTCTTTAGGCGTCGGATATCTTCATCCGGAGCTTTCGCAGTCAGGGGGGTCCTCTGGATTCATACTGCAGGCATCATCGTGAGGGGCAGGAGAGGTCAACCCAGAGTGGGCACTTGCTCAGAATCGCCTGGGGAGCCTCCCTAGCCAGTTGGGTCACCTGGACTCAAGCCATGGGTGTTGGGTGCAGAGTGGTCAGGACTCACGAATCTGGGGAGGCTCTGGAGTCCTTTGGTGTAGTTTCCTTTTGGACAGGGCAGCTGTTCTCTGGAGTTCTGGTCCTTTGTGGCACAGGGAAGTTCTATGGAGCTGGGCAGAGGTCACTGGTCCTAAAGGATGCATCGATGGCCTTGGGCAGGTTCTTTGAAGCAGGAGACAGGCCGGTAGGGCTGGGGCCAAGTCAGTTTGCATCTTCCTTCTTCTCTGCTGGGGGGTTCAGCTTAGCGGTCCTTCTTCTTTCTTCTCAGGCCACCAGGAATCTGATGAACTGGGTTCAGGGAAGCCCTTAAATATTAGATTTAGGGATATTACAGGGGGTCAGAGGGCAGTAACCAGTGGCCACTGTCCCTGAGGGTGACTATACCTTTCCTGTGCCACCTCCCTTTTGGGAGCGGGGCACATTCCTAATCCTATTGGTCCCTGTCCTCCAAACCAAGATGGAGGATTCTGCAGGGAGGGGTTCACTTCAGCTCTGTACACCTTAGGGTGGTCCCAGCTGACGTGGTCACTCCTCCTTGTTTTTCCTAAGTTTCCCACCAAACGTGCAGCCAAAAGTGGTGCTTTGTCCGAGGGGCGGGCATCTCCACTAGCTGGAGTGCCCTGGGGCACTGTAACAGGAGGTCTGAGCTATTAGGGCTCACCGCCAGGTATTAGAGTTCCTGCAGGGTGAAGCACCTCCACCCAGAGCAGGCTTTTTTCTGGCCTCAGAGAGCACAGAGGTGCTACCTAGTGGGGTCAGAAACATGTCTGCTAGTAGCAGGTGGCACAGACCAGTCAGCCCTACACTAGAGGATAGTGTAAAATACAGGGGGGCATCTCTAAGATGCCCTCTGTGTGCTTTTTAGAATAATTCCAACACTGGCATCAGAGTGGGTTTATTGTGCTGAGATGTTTGATACCAAACTTCCCAGTATTCAGTGAGGCTATTAGGGAGCAGTGGAGTTCGTAATGCCAAACTCCCAGACCATATCACTTGATATGGCCACACTGCACTCACAATGTGTAAGAATGGACTTGGACACTGTAGGGGCATATTGCTAATGCAGATATGTCCTCACCTGTGTTATAGTGCACCTTGCCTTAGGGATGTAAGGCCTGCTAGAGAGGTGACTTACCTATGCAACGGGCAGTGTTTTGTGGGCAAGGCACCCTGAGAGGGATGCCATGTCGACTTTGCCTTTTTCTCCCCACCAACACACACAATCTGCCATGGCAGTGTGCATGTGTTTGGTGAGGGGTCCCTTAGGGTGGCACAACACATGCTGCAGCCCTTTAGGACCCTCCCTGGCCACAGGGCGCTTGGTACCACTGGTACCTTTTACCAGGGACTTATCTGTATGCCAGAGGCGTGCCAATTGTGGAAACAATGGTACAGTTTTAGGGAAAGAACCCTGTGCTGGGACCTGGTTATCAGGATCCATCACACACTCAGTCAAGGCATCATCAATAACAGGCAAAAAGTGGGAGGGGGGTAACTGCAACAAGAGGCAGTTTCTTACACAGCTCCCATAGAAAATAAAGAAGGAAGGATATTAAAACAGCTCCCCTTACGAAATAGTGTTAAATTATATTAATTTATTTTGACGTTTTACATATATATATATATATATATCAGATAAACTAAATGTTGAAAATATAAATACAATTATCAAAAGAAATATTATTTTTTAACATTGATAAATATTGATTTTCTTTATAGTAGATGTAGCACTATATTCACAATATCATTTGATATACATTATAGTAAACCAGCTACATAGGTGAGCATTGCCATAGGACTAAACCTTAGTAGTGTCATTGAACCTTAGGAAAAACAAACAAAAAAAAGAAACCAAACTGTGAGCCTGACCCCATGCAGTATTCACAAGCAAGTAGACTGTGATGCAGCAATGCCTGTTTGGCCCAGTGTCCCAGTGCTGCGTGCGTGTGGTTGTGCAGTCACAATATGGGTGACTCTAACAGGAATGCAAAGAGAATCTCATGCGCTTCCTCTCCACAGAGTGCAGTAGATTCTGCCAAGACCGAGGGAAGTAGCATGCTTTGCCACCTCTCCATGCTAGGTAGTGATGAGGCTTTCCAATGCATTACAAATCACCCTCCTGGCTATCTGCACGGCTAGGTTAATTAAATGGTCGGTGGCTCTCCCTGTCTCACAGCACCTATATAGGTATGGGCAAACTGCACGTTCCAAAACAAATGTATCTTGACTGTCATACGAGTGTGACATTAGGGGTATTTCGGTGATATTGTGGGGTATATTTTATGCAGTTTGGCAGGTGAGAGGTATGCTCTGTGCAGCATATTATGTTGTATGTACTGCAATTGAGTTGTGAGAGACTTTACATGGGTAGGCAGTTAACCTGTAATATTCTGTGTGGGTTAGAGGATGGCCGAAACGACTTGACGCCATCTACCTAAGTGGTGTTAATGAATCCTTCTTTTGTATGAGATGGCTTTGGAAAGCGAGGAGATGAACCCCTGCCCGGTACCCATTGTGTAAATTGTTTGTATCTGGGATGAGTCACCAGTTCCAAAGTTATCACTCCCCACAGATGTTCTTTTCAAGCTAGGAGGCTTCTGTGTACTACAAAATGACTGCTGGATGGCCCAACTGTTTAATGAGAAGGTCAAATGAGATGTGTACCCCTCTCTTGAAATAAATCACCAAGAGTCCAAAAGTTTGACTCCCTCATGGCCTGCCAGCAGTCTGATGGTGCTTTTGGAACACAGAGGATTCTCCAGCATGTATGGTTAAGCATCAAGAGAGGCTTGTAGCCCCCTTCAGTGACTTGTATATGCAGCCCAGAACAGCATGGTAGAGGGAAGTGATATTCCTGGTAGAAACAGTTCTCTTACAATGCTCTGGGCCCCTTTTCCCCATGTCCTCACATGGGGCTAGCCAGCTGCAGGCTTTTGGAGTCAAGCCACAGGGTAATAGTGTTTGGACACCAGGGCCCCTAGTCCCCCTTGCTCCTTTGGAAGTTGTAGTTTGGATATATTTTTTTAAAAAGTCAAAATAGATTAATTTATTTTGACATATCCTATGGGATTCTATTTTACGTATCTAACATTATTATTTTCTATTAAAGAGTGATTCAGTACCATTGGTTGGCCACGAGTGGTGTTGGACCTACTACACGTCTGAGCTGGACTACACATATTACTATTTTGATTCTTTTTGGCTTTAGTAACTTTAGAAGTGCAGCCCCTGAAGAACAGTAGGCTTGATCTTTTGTGTGTGTGTATCTGTCACTCCCTAAACTGCTCCTTATTACTACCTAGACCCTTTCTCATTCTTCTCTAAACCAGTCCCATTTACTAGTGATTATTCCTTTTTTCCAGCCACTCCCAAGGCCCCTTCCACATTCACTACTAAGTAGTAAACGTACAAGTGTGAAGATCTCCCAATAGAAAAGATAAGAGAAGCAGCAGTGAATATTTGCAATTATAGGTTTATGAATTGCTTTTTGAACAAAATGGAGTTTGTGAATCTGACCCATTATCTTTGGACATTGTCTCAGGGGAACTTGAACACAATTATTTTCACACACTATTTGTGTCTCTATAAACATACATTATCTCTGTTGGGACTTGACAGTTGCTATAAATACACACTATCTTTGTGGGGGCTTGAAGATGACTACCTACACACATGTTTTTAATGGGGACTTTAACATTCCCATAATCACATACCATATGTGTGGGGACTTGAACATCCGTATCACCATAGACTATCTCTGTGGAAGTCCAACTTCACAATACTCACACAATATCTATGTAGGGACTTGAACATGCTTAAAACCACACACTCTGTGGGGACTTGAACATCCGTATAGCCACACACTATCCCTGTGAGGACTTTGATGTCACTACAGCACACTTACTATCTTTGTGGGAACTTGCACTTGATTACCTTAATACACCACCTCTGTTGGAACTGGAGTGCTCCTATAATCATACACTATCTTTATTTGCACTTGAACATCCTTATCTTCATACGCTGTTTGGAGTTTTGGACATTCTCTTTACACACTATTTTTATGGGGACTTCAATATTTCTCTAATCATACACTATTTCTGTGGGTAATTGAACATCCTTATCTTCACACGCTGTCTTCGTAAGACTTGAACATCCCTACAATCACAAACTATCTCTCCTGGGATTTGACCACCACAATAATCACCCATTGTCTATTTGGAGGGTTGAACATGCTAATATAGACACATTGTTTCTGATTGCACTTGAACATCTTTATCTTTACACTGCCTCAGTGGGTCTTGAACATGATTATCTTCACAGATAGTCTCAGTGGGACTTGGACATCAATATAACCACAGACTATCTCTGTGGGGATTTGAACATCACTATAATAACACACTATATTTGTGGGCACTAGAGCATCCCTATAAGCACACACTATCTCTGTAGGGACTTGAACATCCTCATAACCACACACTATCTCTTGGGGACTTGAGCATTACTATAATCACACACTATCTATTTCGGGACTTGAACATACCAATAATCACACAATATCTCTGTGGTAACTTGGTCATCACTATAGTTACATACTATCTTTGGGGGAACATGCTTACCTTCACCCTTCACCACTGTGATGTGAACGTTCCTATAATTATATACTATCACTGTTTTAACTTGAGCAATCTTATCTTCACACTCTATCTGCATGGAGATTTGAACATGGTCTTTAAACATTATTTCAGAGCAGACTCAAACATGATTGTCTTCACACACTATCTCCATAGGGACTATAATCACAATAACCACACACTAGTTCTGTGGTGGCTTGAAAATCATTATTAGCACAATCTTTTGGTAAGATAACTCAGACCTTGTCTGTATATCCAACACATTGGCCCTCATTACGAGTCTGGCAGTTGCATGTCCGCCAGACTCGTGGTGGCGGTCCCACCGCCAACAGGCTGGTGTGGTGGTTGGACCACCACATTATAACCATGGCAGACTGTGCTGCTGCACCTGCCACACTGCCACATTGGCGCCAGTGCCATTAGGAGCTGGCATCAATGTTAAGCCCCTGTTCAGCACAGGGCTGGTGGGCAGAAATGCTGTTTCCGCCCAGCGGCCCTGTGGTGAACTCCTAATAGGGCCAGCGGTGTTCAGGCTGCACGGGCGGCCTGAAAGCAGAAAGAGTTTGGTGGGTGCTCCAACTCAAGAGAAACAGCAACCCTGTTCTCTCTTACAGCCATATGGACAAAGTGTTTGCCCAGCTATGACTTTATTGAGACAGCATCCCTGTCTAGCATTTCCTGCATTTAACATAGGCCCAATGGACCACTCCCACTGCCTAACTTTAAAACATACTAATAGAAACTCTGAGAATTTACACTCACACTGTTGGTTAGGTAAAAATCTCCAAACTGGGTGGATTACATGCCCATAGGGAAGTAACCATATGTTGGATGATGAAGGGAGTAACCACTCTATTGCAGATCTACTCTCCATTTATCACCACTTAGACAATAAAGGGGGTCATTTCAACCTCGGCGGTCATTTGACAAGACCGGCGAGGGACCGCCGTGCTGAAGACCGCCAGTGCTGGCAGTTTTCCACTCTGCAAATTATGACTGCTGGCAGCCCTCCGTCCTTTTCTGGACGGAGAGCCGCCAGCAGCCATACTGGCGGTCGGCGGGGAAGTGGAAGTTGCTCCACCTCCACCGCCCCGTCAACAGAACACCGCCCACCGAATCACGTTACGTGATTCAATGTGGCGGTGTTCTGTTGACGGGGTGCTGGCGGCAGACCAGCCCCCATGGATCCTGTCCCCTCCTGGAGGATCAACGGACCAGGTAAGTTGATCGTCCGTTAGGGGAGGGGGGTGGGGGGATTTTGTGTGTTGTGTGCATGCATGGGGTGTGCGTGTGAGTATAAAGACGGGGGTGTGAGTGCGTGTATGCATGCAGGGGGTGTAGTGTGTTTGGAAAAGTGTGTGTGTCTGCCTGTATGTATGTCTGTATGGATGTGTACGTGTATGTCTGAATGTGGGTATGTGACTGTGTGTGTCTGTTGGCATGTTTGTTTGTGTGTGTGCGGGTATGTGTGTTGGTGGTGTCTGCTTGCGTGTCGGGTGTGTGTCTGTATAGTGATGTCGGGGTCGGGGTGGGGAGGGGGTCTTGCCACATTTGGGGAGTGGAAAGGGGGTGTCGGGGAAGGACTCGGGGTAGAGACCCCTTTCAGTGCCAGGGAAGGGATTCCCTGGCACTGATAGTGCTTACCACCATGGATTTTATGGCGGTGCCCAACCCCATGAAATCCATGGTGGTCAGCCTGGTCATGATACCACCGGCGGTCTTGTGACGGCAGCCGGGCTGGAGACCCAAGTCTCCAGCCCAGCGGTCGTCTCCGCCATGGCGTGCGGTTCGGAGAAGTGGCGGATGACCATGGCGGTAACCGCCATGGTCATAATTCCAATTCTTTTACTGCCAACCTGTTGGCTGTAAGACCGCCACTTCTCCGCCAACCACCAGGGTTGTAATGAGGGCCAAAGTCTCAACTGGCCAAGGTTAGCCTTATTGTCCTTCGTTTGGGGGGGGGGTTGTGTAGGAAAGTAGCCTCTTTCTAGAATGGCTACCCCCACTTTTGGCCTGTTTGCGAGTGTGTGTCATTGTGTTTTTACTGTGTCACTGGGATCCTGGTAGCCAGGACCCCAGTGCTCATAGATAAAATCCTATATGTCAGTGTGTTTTGCCTGTCTCACTGGGATCCTGTTAGCCAGGACCCCAGGGCTCAAAGTTTGTTGCCTAATGTGTTAGCTTGTGTAGTGCCTAACTGTGTCACTGAGGTTCTGCTAATCAGAACCTCAGTGCTTATGCTCTCTCTGATTTTAAATTTGTCACTGTAGGCCAGTGACTACATTTACCAATTTCAATTGGCACACTGGACCCCCCCTTATAAGTCCCTGGTATATGGTACCTAGGTACCCAGGGCATTGGGGTTCCAGAAGATCCATATGGGCTGCAGCATTTCTTTTGCCACCCATAGGGAACTCAGACAAACCATTACACAGGACTGCCATTGCAGCCTGCGTGAAATAGTGCACAAACTATTTCATAGCCATTTTCACTGCACTTAAGTAATGTTTAAGTCACCTGTATGTCTAAACTTCACTTGCTGAAGGTTAGGTTCAAAGTTACTAAGGCCCTCATTACAACGTGGCAGTAAATGCTGCCTACCGCCGTGCTGACGGCTGCCAACATACCGTGACCGCAGCGGTATTCCGCTATGGGTATTATGACCCACACTGAGAATTCTGCCACTATGCAGACACCCACACGAGTCCGCCAGTCCAAAGGTCAGGGATAAACTGGAGATAGCAAAACCCACACCGTTACGCCAACAGGAATACGCCCACAGTATCAGGACCCACTAATCACCGCGGCGGTCTTTCAAACGCTGTAAACCATTGGTGGTACACACTGCCGCACTCAAAATACACACACATTTACAAATCACCACCACATTGGACAATTCAAACTACACATACAAGACACATATACACACACCACACCAACACCACTATAAAACACACACCCACATTACCCACAACCCTTTCTATGAAAAACAAGATTGCCAACACAGAGAGACACAAGCCAGGAGCACCCACTCAATCAGAGGGACAGAACACCATCACCCATACACCATCCACGCACATCACAGCATACACCCCAACACATCACCCCACACATCACCCCACACATCCTCACACATACCACTCACACCACATCCATGGCACCCCAAAGGCACCCCAGGTTTTCAGAGGAGGAGCTACGGGTCATGGTGGAGGAAATCATCCGGGTAGAGCCACAGCTATTCGGATCACAGGTGGAGCAGACGTCCATTGCTAGGAAGATGGAGCTATGGCGGAGAATCGTGGACAGGGTCAACGCCGTGGGACAGCACCCCAGAACAAGGGATGACATCAGGAAGAGGAGGAACGACCTACAGGGGAAGGTGAGTTCTGTGGTTGCAAGACACCAGGTAGCAGTACAGAGGACTGGCAGTAGACCCACACCTCCTCCCTCACAACTTACAACTTGGGAGGAGCAAGCCTTGCCAATAATGCATCCTGATGGTCTCGCAGGAGTAGCAGGAGGACTGAACTCTGGTAAGTCAAATCTTTACTGATTTATACCTACATGCCATCACAAACTCCTTCCCATACCCTCCCCCCCCTCATTCCACCACCTCAAATATACCCCACATCACAACTCACCCATCCCAATACCAAGCCCTGCATGTAACACCAATGCATGGACCCCCAACACAGTCCTGCATGGACACCCATCACTACAATATGCACAGTAGAGAGACTCACCCAGCCCACAAAATCACCACTCACACAAGGCCAAGCTGACAGGGAAATCACAATCATATGGGGAAACACACCCATGCACAAGATGGCACACGCCGATACAATAACACTGCATTTGCACCCCCACAGAACCCATACTCAATGTCACCGGAGAGGAGGTGCCAGCTACATCCAGCCCCCCTCCTGAAGAGGCCCACAGTGACAACAGCAGCTCTGCACGCCTGGATAAGGATGACCAACCTGGTCCATCCGGGACCTCTGGAAAGTTGGTTCCCCTGCCACAGTCTCACACCACCACAGAGCCTGCACTCTCAGGAAACACCAGCACAGCACCCACCCACCGGGCCCATGCCACTGTCCCCAGGACATTTTAATCAGCAGTGTGAAAGCCTATATAACTTGATTCTGAGAGCATATCTTGAATAATTGTGTCTGACTTGTTACATCAGTATCTTGTGTACTCAGATCTGACCTCTCCCCAAGAATTGGGAAAGAACGCAGACAAATGGGTCAGAACAAGGCTGAGCAGAAAAGCTCATACAGGGGGTGACAAAGACATCAAAAAGAAAGATGGTGAAAAGTCTCAGGACAAGCATGGGGATAAAAGTAAATGCAAAGATCCTTCTTCAGGTCCAAAACACTCCTCTGGGGGTGGGGATAAAACTTCTTCATCTTCTTCAAACTCTTTACACAATCAGAAACAGCCTTCGTGCTATGTCTGTAGAAATAAAGGCCATTGGCCAGAGGATAAGTCCTGCACAGGTAAGGCTCCTGAGCCTACCACCACTAAGACATCAGACTCTAGTGCCCCTAGCAGTAGTAGTAATAGTGGTGGTACTACTGGCAATAGTCAAACTAAAGGTGCAGTTGGGTTCACTTCTGGGACCATGATAGAAATTGGGGTAGACAGTCCGATGACAATTTCTGTCACACCTGGTGGCATTGGCTTTGCCACCTTGGCTGCTTGTCCCCTTAACATGGATACACATAGGCAGTCAATCTTAAGAAATGGTGTTGAGGCCCAGGCCTACAGGGACACAGGAGCCAGTATCACTTTGGTGACTGAAAACCTGGTGTCACCTGCACAACACCTCCTTGGACAGAAGTATCATGTTACTGATGTCAATAACTCCATTCAGTCTCTCCCCTTAGCTGTACTTCAACTTAGTTGGGGTGGAGTTACTGGCCCTAAGCAGGTAGTAGTATTACCTAGCTTACCTGTACATTGTCTATTAGGGAATGACCTAGAGGCCTCAGATTGGGCTGAGGTAGATTTTAGTACCCATGCATCCATGCTGGGTTTCCCTGGGGAATTGCCTCCTTTCATTTCTGACGAAATGAAAAAGCAAAGGAGAGAAAAAGGCCTGAAATCTCAGGATCCCTCTCCACCAATAGGTAAAAAGTGAATTAAAGTATCCCTTCCCCACCCTGCCACTAAGGATACCATTCCTGTGGTGGGAGAAACCTCTCCTGAGGTGGAACCTATACTTAAGGTGCCCTCAGCCACCACAGCTGTACTCCCAGAGGTAAAAATACCTCTCTGTGGAATTACTAATCCAGATGTGCAAAATTGCACCATTTCAGTAAATATGAAGCATACCTCCAACCCTCCCAGAGAAACTTTAGTGCAGCAGCCCTGCACTTCCTCTAAACACCTAGGACAGCAGCCCTGTCCTGGTGTGGAGCTTATAGGACAGCAGCCCTGCGCTGCTCCAACTCAAGAAAAACAGCAACCCTGTTCTCTCTTACAGCCATATGGACAAAGTGTTTGACCAGCTATGACTTTATTGAGACAGCATCCCTGTCTAGCATTTCCTGCATTTAACATAGGCCCAGTGGACCAATCCCACTGCCTAACTTTAAAACATACTAATAGAAACTCTGAGAATTTACACTCACACTGTTGGTTAGGTAAAAATCTCCAAACAGGGTGGATTACATGCCCATAGGGAAGTAACCATATGGTGGATGATGAAGGGATTAACCACGCTATTGCAGATCTACTCTCCATTTATCACCACTTAGACAATAAAGGGGGTCATTTCAACCTCGGCGGTCATTTCACAAGACCGGCGAGGGAGCGCCGTGCTGAAGACCGCCAGTGCTGGTAGTTTTCCGCTCAGCGAATTATGACTGCTGGCAGCCCTCTGTCCTTTTCCGGATAGAGAGCCGCCAGCAGCAATACTGGCGGTCGGCGGGGAAGTGGAGGTTGCTCCACCTCCACCGCCACGTCAACAGAACAGCACCCACGATTCACGTTACGTGATTCGGCGTGGCGGTGTTCTGTTGACGGGATGCTGGCGGCGGAGCAGCCCCCATGGATCCTGTCACCTCCTGGAGGATCAACGGACAAGGTAAGTTGATCGGCCGTTAGGGGAGGGGGGTCAGGGGGGTGTTGTGTGTTGTGTGCGTGCTTGGGGTGTGCGTGTGAGTATAAAGAGCGGGGTTGAGTGCGTGTATGCATGCAGGGGGTGTAGTGTGTTTGGAAATGTGTGCGTGTCTGCCTGTATGTATGTCTGTATGGATGTGTGCGTGAATGTCTGAATGTGGGTATGTGTGTATGACTGTGTGTGTCTGTTGGCATGTTTGTTTGTGTGTGTGCGGTATGTGTGTTGGTGGTGTCTGCATGCGTGTCAGGTGTGTGTCTGTATAGTGATGTCGGGGTGGGGAGGGGGTCTTGCCACATTTGGGGGGTGGCAGGGGGGTGTCGGGGAAGGATTCGGGGTGGGGTGGGGGAGACCCCTTTCAGTGCCAGGGAAGGGATTCCCTGGCACTGATAGTGCTTACCCCATGAAATCCATGGCAATCAGCCGGGTCATGATACCACCGGTGCTCTTGTGACGGTCGCCAGGCTGGAGACCCAAGTCTCAAGCCCAGAGGTCGTCTCCGCCATGGAGGTCAGTTCAGAGAAGTGGCGGATGACCATGGCGGTAACCGCCATGGTCATAATTCCAATTTTTTTACCACCAGCCTGTTGCCGGTAAGACCGCCACTTCTCCGCCAACCACCAGGGTTGTAATGAGGGCCAAAGTCTCAACTGGCCAAGGTTATCCTTATTGTCCTTCGTTTGGGGGGTTGTTGTGTAGGAAAGTAGCCTCTTTCTAGAATGGCTACCCCCACTTTTGGCCTGTTTGCGAGTGTGTGTCAGTGTGTTTTTACTGTGTCACTGGGATCCTGCTAGCCAGGACCCCAGTGCTCATAGATAAAATCCTATATGTCAGTGTGTTTTGCCTGTCTCACTGGGATCCTGTTAGCCAGGACCCCAGTGCTCATAGTTTGTGGCCTAATGTGTTAGCTTGTGTAGTGCTTAACTGTGTCACTGAGGTTCTGCTAATCATAACCTCAGTGCTTATGCTCTCTCTGATTTTAAATTTGTCACTATAGGCCAGTGAATACATTTACCAATTTCAATTGGCACACTGGACCCCCCTTATGAGTCCCTAGTATATGGTACCTAGGTACCCAAGTCATTGGGGTTCCAGAAGATCCATATGGGCTGCAGCATTTCTTTTGCCACCCATAGGGAACTCAGACAAACCATTACACAGGACTGCCATTGCAGCATGCGTGAAATAGTGCACACACTATTTCATAGCCATTTTCACTGCACTTAAGTAATTTATAAGTCACCTGTATGTCTAAACTTCACTTGCTGAAGGTTAGGTGCAAAGTTACTAAGGCCCTCATTACAACTGTGGTGGTAAATGCCGCCTACCGCCGTGCTGACGGCTGCCAACATACCGTGACCGCGGCGGTATTCCACTATGGGTATTATGACCTACACTGAGAATTCTGCCACTATACAAACACCCACACAAGTCCGCCAGTCCAAAGGTCAGTGATAAACTGGAGATAGCAAAACCCACACCGTTACGCCAACAGGAATACACCCACAGTATCAGAACCCACGAATCACCGCGGCGGTCTTTCAAATGCTGTAAACCATTGGTGGTACACACTGCCGCACTCAAAATACACACACATTTACAAAACACCACCACATTGGACAATTCAAACTACACATACAAGACACATATACACACACCACACCAACACCACTATAAAACACACACCCACATTACCCACAACCCTTTCTATGAAAAACAAGATTGCCAACACAGAGAGACACAAGCCAGGAGCACCCACTCAATCAGAGGGACAGAACACCATCACCCACACACCATCCACGCACATCACAGCATACACCCCAACACATCACCACACACATCACCCCACACATCCTCACACATACCACTCACACCACATCCATGGCACCCCAAAGGAACCCCAGGTTTTCAGGGGAGGAGCTAAGGGTCATGGTGGAGGAAATCATCCGGGTAGAGCCACAGCTATTCGGATCACAGGTGGGGCAGACGTCCATTGCTAGGAAGATGGAGCTATGATGTAGAATCGTGGACAGGGTCAACGCCGTGGGACAGCATCCCAGAACAAGGGATGACATCAGGAAGAGGTGGAATGACCTACGGGAGAAGGTGCGTTCTGTGGTTGCAAAACACCAGGTAGCAGTACAGAGGACTGTCAGTAGACCCCCTCCTGCTCCCCCACAACTTACAACTTGGGAAGAGCAAGCCTTGGCAATAATGCATCCTGATGGTCTCGCAGGAGTAGCAGGAGGACTGAACTCTGGTAAGTCAAATCTTTACTGATTTATCCCCCCCACCCTACCTACATGCCATCACAAACTCCTACCCTCACCCCCATCATTCCACCACCTCAAATATACCCCACCAACACAACTCACCCATCCCAATACCAAGCCCTGCATGTAACACCAATGCATGGACCCCCAACACAGACCTGCATGGACACCCATCACCATAACATGCACAGTAGAGAGACTCAAACAGCCCACAAAATCACCACTCATACAAGGCCAAGCTGACAGGGAAATCACAATCATATGGGGAAACACACCCATGCACAAGATGGCACACGCCGATACAATAACACTGCATTTGCATCCCCACAGGGCCCATACTCAACGTCACCTGAGAGGAGGTGCCAGCTACATCCAGTCCCCCTCCTGAAGAGGCCCACAGTGACAACAGCAGCTCTGCACGCCTGGATCAGGATGACCAACCTGGTCCATCCGGGATCTCTGGAAAGTCGGTTCCCCTGCCACAGTCTCACACCACCACAGAGCCTCCCCTCTCAGGAAACACCAGCACAGCAACCACCCACCAGGCCCATGCCACTGTCCCCAGGACATTTCAATCAGCAGTGTGTCCATCACTACAGGGACCCCAGGCAACCCCACAAACCCAGGACGATCAGGGACTTGGGGTTAATGGCAATGGGCACACGGTTCAGGGGACAGAGGCACAGGACAACAGAAAATCTGGGAGGACTGCTGTGCGACAGGGGGAGGACAGGCCCAGGGAACCCGCTCTCCACAAGGCACTCTCCAACATCCTGGGAGCATACCACCATTCCCAGGAGAAGATGGGCCAGATACTGGCCAAGTTGCAGGAGACCCAGCGGCTGCAGGAGGGACAGTACCTGGGAATCAAGGATGACCTAGAAACATCTACACCATCCTGGTCACCATTGCAGGGGTGCTGTCTGACATGGGCAACACCATGAGGGAGGCATTGGCACAACAACGGGCCCCTGACACTAGCCAAACCGATGAACAGCCTTCCACCTCCACTAGCGCTAGTAGACAGGAGGCCCCACCACAACTGGCCACCAGCACCCCACACCCTGCAGAAGGAGAACCACCCCGCAAACGGTCCCTGCGATCCAGGCAGAAGCCAAAGGACATTGCCAAGACCCCCACCAGGAAGTAGGACTCTCCTGAATGTCACCCTTCTGTCCCACTCTGTCACCCTGTCCACCTTGAGCTGCCATTAATCCCCTTCCTATGCCCCATTGGACAATGCAGCTGTGATACCAAGAGACTGGACTCTAGCCTGGACTTTCCTCCACAATCAACCCAGCCCATTGAACATCCCCTTCTACTTATAAGCACTTAAATAAACACCCTTTGAACAAATACTAATCTGGAGTCTGTCAAATGATTCACATATGTATTAGTACTACATTATCAAAGCATTGCAACTCAAATGTACAGTGAAATATACTTTGGAATGACCTTTGGTGGGCAGAAGTACACATAGCAGGAGCCAGAGTGAGGCACAGAGATCTAAAATTAGAGATGCCAAAGGGTACAGTCAGTGGCCATGGACATAGGGAAACAGGCTGCCATGTACAATGTCCAACAGAAAACTGAAAAGTAAAGTGAGTTGCAGTGTCTTACCTGTGTGTCACAGGAAGTACTGCTGAATTATATTGCTTCTGTTGTCAACATCTTCTTTCTTTTACTCCTCTTCCTCACTGATAGCCATCTTGCTTTGCAAGGTGTGGGGGCACTCTGGCGGCTCTGAGTGGCCAGTGCCAGCAGGTGACCTCAGAGACCCCTCCTGATAGGTCCATACCTGATAAAGTAGCCAGTCCCCCTCAGAGGGCTATTTAGGGTCTCTCCTGTGGGTTCTCTTCAGATTCTTTTTGTAAGTTTCCTTCAGGAATCCGCTGCAACAATTTCAGACTCTTCTGACCTTGGATCAACCGCAGCCTGCTCCAAGAAACGCTGTAACTGCAAGAAAGTGTCCACAAGAGACACTTTTCTTCAGCAACCTCAGCTCCAGGTCAGCAACTGCAACAGTTTCCACGGTGTGCATGCTCTGGGGACTCCCTGTTTTCATCCTGCACCAGAAGGACCAAAAAAACTCCTGTGGAGTGACAGAGTCACTCCCCTCTCCAAGCAGGCACCTTCCAAGGCAACGACTGGTACCTTGAGACTCCTCTCACAGCGCCGAGCGTGCTCCTAAGGACGCAGACGGTGAACGTCTTCAACACAGACTGTCCTGAGGTCCTGCTGACACAATTTGGAGGAGGTAGACCTTGCCTTCCCTGAGAGCGATGGTACCCCTGTGTACTGCATCTTCTTCGCCTCCTGAGCCTCTGTGCACTCTTTGCAAAATTCCTTTGAGCACAGCCTAGCCCAGGTCCCCAGCACTCCATCCTGCAACGCTCAACTCGCTGAGTTGTTCTCCGGTGGCATGGGACCTTCTTTTGTTGTGCTGCATCAACCACATTTTGCACCTCTTTTGTTCCCAGATTCTGTGGCTTCTGGGGGTGCTGGCTGGCATCCTGAGGGCTCTTTAAAGTGCTGAGAGCCCCCTCTTCCTCCTCACACAGAGTTGATGCCCCCTGGCCCCTCCTGGGTCCATCCAGCACCATTTTGACACAAAATGCACTTTTGTTGTAGCCAAGGCGTGTTGGCGCCTTCCAACACAAAAGCTAGTCTGCAACAATCTTCATGCCATGGGACATCTTTTGCGTTATGCAGTAACCCAATGGCATCTTCCTACGGTGCATTTCTGCAGTCTTCGACCAACCAGGGACTCTTCTTTTGCACCCTCTTCTGGGTTGGCAGGGGCTCCTGTTCTTCCTGGAACTTCTTTCTACTTCTGGACTTGGTCCCCTTCCTTTGCAGGTTATCAGGTCCAATAATCCAGCAGTTGTTCTTTGCAGACTTGGTTGGCTGCTGCAAAATCCCCAAAACGAGGTGTAGTGTGTACTAAGGAAACTTGCAGTACTTTACTGCAGCTTTTCTGGGCTCTTGCAGTACTTTCCTTTACTGTATGCTTACTCTTCCAGTGATTCTGCACACACTACACTTATCTAGGGGGGAATTCGTGATTCACATTCCACTTTTTTAGTATATGGTTTGTGTTGCCCCTAGACCTATTTTCTTCCATTGCATTCTATAGGATTTTCTACTGTTTGCATTCTTCTATGACTATTTACTTGTCTAATTTTGGTGTCTGGTGTATATATTGTGTATAATACTTACCTCCGGAAGGAGTATTGTCTCCTATATATTTTTGGTACTGTGTTACCCAAATAAATACCTTTATTTTAACACTGAGTATTGTCTTTACTTGTGTATAAGTACTGTGTAACTGTAAGTGGTATTGCATGAGCTTTGCATGTCTCCTGGTTCAGCCTAAGCTGCTCTGCTATAGCTACCTCTATCATCCTAAGCTTCTAGAATACTACTACATTTCACTAATAAGGGATAACTGGACCTGGTATAAGGTGTAAGTTCCCAAGGTACCCACTACAATCCAGGGCAGTCTCCTACAGCCTGCCAAACTTGTAATGAGGGCCATTGTCTCTGGGGGACGTGGCCATCACTATGATAACACACTGTTTCTGTAGGGACTTCAGCACCCCTCTAACCACACATTATCTTTGTGAGGACTTACAAATCACTATATTAACACATTACCTCTGTGGAGACCTGAACATCATAATAACTGCACAATATCTCGCTGGGTACTAGAACATCTATATAATAAAAAACTATGTGGTATATTTATAAGCCCCTTGCCCCACATTAACATCATTTTTTTATGCTAATATGGAATTGAGGAGGCATTTTGGTTGCACCATATTTACAAATTGTCATAATGCATGCATTTCACCACTTTGTAAACCCCTGCTCCACATTATGCCTGCGCCAGGCATAATATAAGCAAGGGGGCATTATTATGTAGAGAGGCCCAAGAAAATGACGCGGTGAAATTTACAACATTTCACTGAGCCATTATTAACGTAATTTTTAATGCCTGTCTTAAAAATGACGCTCCCATTGTATTCACTGGCCCTCCCTTGACTTTGGTGGAATAGCGCCATAATTTTAGGCGCTAGTCCACCAAAGTGCCACACTAGCATAAAAATTTTTGACGCTATTGTTCTAACGTGCACAATGGTGCACCATGTTGTAAATATGGCGCACACATGGTGTCGATAAAGGGACTCAATGGGGTGCGAGAAAAGTGGTGCACATCACTTTCTTGCAAATATGCCCCTATATTTTGAGCGGACGTGAATAAAATTGACTTCACACTCATCTCTTTGAGGGATATAACATTTCTATAATCACACATTATCTTTGTGTGGACTTGCACATGCCTCTAATCACACTAAGGCCCTCATTACAACCCTGGCGGTGGGTGTTGAAGCAGCGGTAATACCGCCAACAGGCTGGCGGTAACAAAAATGGGATCACGACCACGGCAGAAACCGCCAACACAGCCAGCCACTATAACACACCGACCGCCATGGCAATAGCAACAAACACTGCGGTGGTCACCGCCAACAGACAGACAGAAGACAATGTACCGCCCACCCCATCACAACCTGCCAATCTGCCAGCTTTTCCGGGGCTGTACCAATGCCATCAAAAGCACGGCAGAAACAGAACACAGAAGGGAAACCACTCACCTCTCAACGGTCAACGGAGAACCAGGACACCATGGAGCCCGAGCTGCAGGTCCTACCCATGCTGGTCTACCTCCTCATACATGAGGAATATCACAGGAGGCTCGGCGACGACCACGGTGAGTACTGCACCTAGCACTCAGAGGAGGGGCGAGGAAAAAGAGAGTGACACACACATGCAAAACGACACCCACCCACCCCCACCCACAACACCATACACACAAAAATATGCATCAACATTACATTTACACCCTGTAACCCCATGGAAGAACACAAGGACAAAAGGAATGGAGTCAAATCAGTGATATATTAGAAATAGGCAGATATACTTAACAAATCGAAAAACAGGATATACAATTATTTACAATATGTACAGAAGGCTGTACGCTGTCCTCTGTAAATGTCTGTGGCCCACTGGGCCAACATTCATGGGCAAAGTCCACAATTGACTCCTGCATCAATACGGAGAGAACACTGCAGGGGCATCAGGTCGAAAATACACAGGCACCTCAGGGGGATGGGAAAGGGGGGGCACCTCAGCCGGAAGATGGTACTACGCCACTGCTCCTCGAGGGGGCTCCATGCCCACTGCTTGGTCCTGGGGAGTGCAAAGCCACAGTATCTCAAGTCTCTCAAGTGGGTGGTTTGCCCAGTGCATGGTCCTGGGGAGTGCAAAGCCACAGTCTCTCAAGTGAGTGGGTTGCCCACTGCTTGGTCCTGGGGAGTGCAAAGCCACAGTCTCCCAAGGATGGGGTGAGTGGATGCATTTCACCACTGGTTCAGGAGGGGGCCTTGTGCCCAGTCTGCTTCATCCTGCTAAGGATAGGGTTAGTGGATGCATTTCTCCACTGGTTCTGGAGGGGGCTTTGTGCCCATTGATGCTGCATTTGTGGTGTGGCAGTTCACATGCCCTCACCTGGGTGTCTGAGGCACAAGATTTGCAAGGAACAAGTAGCATGATACTCCATGGAGGCAGGGCCCAACTCCGTCCTGTGGCGACTAAGGCTGCATACTGGTGGTAGTGCTGGTGCTGGTGGGGGGTGCGTCCAGTGGTGGTGGGAGGTTCTAGGCAGTCTCCGTCAGCCTCGCACGGCTGGTCACTGGGGTGCTGCTGCTGACAGTTGTTGTGGCAGCGGCGGGGCAGGTGGTGGTGCAGGTGGCAGTGCCTGCGGTGGGGCCTGCAGCAGGGATGCTGGCGGTGCTGTCCATTGTGCACGTGCCTGTAGTGGTGGAGGGAGGCACCAGCCTGTATCCTACAGCCTCGGACGGCTGCCCACTGGGGATGTTGCTGCTGACAGTTGTTGTGGCAGCGGTGTGGCAGGTGGCGGTACAGGTGGCGGTGCTTGCGGCGGTGCATGTGGCGGTGCTTACCGCGGTACAGGTGGGAGGGCTGTCGGTTCTGATGGTGGGCACCAGGTGCTGCCGAGGCCTGAAGTGCCTTGGCTTTTCTGCCCCTTCCTCAACTTGCCAGATGCTGCTGGGACCTTGGCACTGGCAGCTTGAGTTTTGGAGGAGGCCTTGCTGTGTGGGTCGTGCTACTTGCCCATGCTGCACGCTGGTGCCTTCTTCACCTTAGCAGGTGGTGGAATGGCTTCCACCACCTGCTAAGTCCTTTGCTGCCCAGTCCTTTGCTGGGGTCGGTGGCACACTGGCTGGCCTGACGGGTGCCCCCTTTGAGCCTCTGGGAGTTGCAGTGACCACAGCGGATGCCGACTTGGTGGCTGAGGTGCTGGCCTGGGATCTGGACACCCTGGCCCGAGGGGAAGGTCGTGGGGGGGGTGTAGGGAAGAGGTCAACGTTAGCCAGGAAACATTTTTTAGACACAGTGGGATGGGAAGATGGAGAGGGTTTGGGAGTGGAGGAAGAGGGTGTGCTTGTAGGAGGTGTCTGTCTGCTGAGTTTGGGTGAAGATGCATGGGCTAGATGCTGCTGTGAGATGGATGCCTGTTGGGTCAGAGGGTGTTTGCGTTTGTGTACTTAGGGAGGAGGGGTCACAGACACACTGGAAAAGGACACAGGGGTTGTGTGCATGGCTGTGGGGGTGGTGACTGCCAGTGAGGGGTGTGTAGTGATGGGTGTGCTGGTGATGGAGGTAGTGGATGAGGATGTAGTGCATGGAGGTGTGAGTGGAGACGATACTGGGAGGGAGGTGGACGATGAGGAGGAAGGGGACACAGTGGAGGCAGTAGATGTTGATGTGTGTGCATGGGCATGGTGCTTGGGTGAGTGCCTGTGAGATGAAGTGTGGTGCTTATGTTTGCCTGAGCCACTTTTGTGTGTTGATTTGGGTGAATGATGGTCTGAAGGTGTGCTTGGGATAGGCTGAGGTTGAGGGGATTGGGACGAGGTAGAGGAAGTTGGAGGGTGGAGGTTAGACACAGGGAAAATGGCTGCCATCAGTGCTGAGTCCAGAGCCTGAAATGCTCTTTGTTGGGCTGCCACACCAGAGTGAGTGCCCTCCAGGTATGCATTTGTTTGTTGCAAATGCCTCTCAACACCTTGGATGGCATTCAGAATGGTTAACTGCCAAACAGAGGGTCTCAGGAGGTCAATAGCCTCCTCACTGAGGGCAGCAGGGCTAACTGGGGCAGGGCCTGAGGTTCCTGGGGGAAGGAGATACCCACCCTCCTGGGTGAGCGGGCATGGGAAACACGCTGAGGGGCCGCTGGGAGGGCGGAGCTGGTATGGGGTGCCAGCTGTACCTGTTGTTGGGGTGGGCACAGAGGTGTTCGCCACCGCCAGGAAGCTTCCATCTGAGGAGGAGTCACTGTCTCTGGTCTCCCTTCCTGTCCCTGTCGTGGTGCTCCCCTCGCCCTCCGTCCCACTGGTGCCTTCACCCTCGGTGGATTCGGCCCCCAGGCCCATGTGGGATGCAGCTCCCTCCGTCGCCGGTGCCTCTGCTCCTCCACCAGATGATGCTAATGCACACAAGTACAGGGTGACAAAACAAAAAGGGGGGGGATAGGCAATGGGTACATTTGCTCAATGACAGCAACAACACCACAGTTGGCGTACACTACACACAGGGAGCTGCCCTATGCACTGGGCCATGCACTACCAGTTACACAGCTAGTCACCATCCCATGGGGTACAATGCCTAACGCCAGCATCTGCACACCAGAAACCCACAGGACCCTGCCCAGTAGTAGATGGCCGCTTACACTATTGGGATAGGAGTGCTCCAGAGCCTGCCCAACAAGCGACCTACACTGCCATGTTTGCCCTGGCCTAGGGGCCCCACAGCCCACATCCCCCACCCAGGTAACACCTTAATGTGCGCAAGGTCATGATTCAAAATCTGTACTCACCCTGTTGAGGCTGCTGTGATGCCCTCATGCGCCCATCCAACTCCAGATAGGCCTCCACCAGGATGCGGAACATTCGGGGGGTCATGGTGCGACGGGCACCCCTTCCACGTTGGGAGGCCAGCCCCAGCTGGGCCTTTGCCATCTTCTTTAACCAGCGGCGCAAGTCCTCCCATCTCTTGCGGCAGTGGGTGCTCTCCGCCTGTGAAAGACCCCAGGGTCTGCACCTCCTTGGCGATGGCACGCCAAATACCCTTTTTCTGGTGGGCGCTGACCTGGAGGGAAAAGACAGCAGACATGGAAATCACTCACCTGTCCGGACCGTCATACTCCTTGCCCACCAGTTTCCACCCATGCCCTGACGCACATACACCGACCACCTTACATGCTGCACTCTGTCCAGGATGCCTCAGCACCCCCCAATATGTGGCTTACATCCACAGCACTCCATACATTTATTGCCCATGCATAATGCTCACAGCGTACTCACCTGTTTGTCTGGAGGACCATAGAGTCATGTGTATTGGGATAGGACCCCATCCACCAGTTTCTCCAACTCCTCCGCAGAGAAGGCAGGGGCCCTTTCCCCAGACCCATGAGCCATTGTCCCTTCCAGACACAGGTCACAGCAGCACTTGCAGTGTAGGTCTTCTCCTGTTGAAGGTCAGGTAGCAAGTGAGAGAATAGTTAGAAAATGGCAGTCACGTCCACAGTGGTGTGTACCGTCATCGCCGGCGTACATCGCCATTGGCTCCTGGAACCCATAGGGCCCAATAATAACCAATGCAAAGTTGCGTAGCAGTCATTGACCGCCTACCGCGACGGCGCACAAAGGCCATTTCCACTTATCCCTCCTCACAGGTCAGGCAGCCGCCATTTCAGGGGGGCACAGGGCATGTCACCTAACTGTATCACAGCAGAGATTGGCACATCAACTGACTCTCGAGTTCATATACTGTTTCTGTAAAGTCTAAAAATCAACATTAGTGCAATAGATGTGGAAATATGACCCTCTCCTCACCGTCCTCTTCCATAGGCTTCAACTGCTGAGGCAGCATATGAGATGGCGGCATCCCCTAGAGGACCTTGCGACAATGGAGGACATACACATTATTATCACATACAGACTTGATCGTGATACAATCCTAGAACTGTGTGCCCAATTAGCGCCAGACCTCATCTCATGTCAGCTATCCGCCAGCCGACAGGAATCCCTCCTCTAGTGCAGGTCCTGTCAGTGCTTCATTTCCTGGCAAGTGGTTCCTTCCAAACAACATTGGCCATGGCATCAGGGATGTCTCAGCCAATGTTCTCCAACGTGTTGACCAGAGTGTTGTCAGCCCTGCTGAAACACATGCCCAGCTACATTGGATTCCCCCAGGTGGAGGATCTGGCCACAGTGAAAGCTGACTTTTATGCCCTTGGACATATCCCCAACATCATTGGTGCCATTGATGGTACACAGGTAGCATTTGTCCCCCCCCCGGAGAAATCAACAAGTTTACAGGAAAAGAAAAAGCTATCACTCGATGAATGTGCAGATGGTGTGTTTGATGGACCAGTACATCTGCCATGTGAATGCCAAATATCCTGGCTCTGTGCATGATGCCTATATATTGAGGAATAGCAGCAAACCCGTATGTGAGGGGCCAACTCCAGTGGCACCGGGTGTGGCTAATAGGTGAGCCAAAGGTCCCCATCCGAGTATATGTTGATGTCTGGGTATGGGATTGCCCCTAAGGGTTAGTGTATCTAACAGTTGTCCCTCGAAATCTGCAGGTCACTCTGGTTACCCCAACCTCTCATGGCTACTGACCCCAGTGAGGAATGCCAGGACAATGGCAGAGGAACGTTACAATGAGGCACATGGGCGTACAAGGAGGATTATAGAAAGGACCTTCGGCCTCCTGAAGTCCAAGTTCTGGTTCCTCCATCTGACAGGTGGATCCCTGTAGTACTTACCCAAGAAGGTGTGCCAGATCATCGTGGCATGCTGTATGTTGCACAACCAGGCCTTGAGATGCCAGGTGCTTTTTTCTCCAGGAGGATGTGCCTGGAGATGGTCTTGTGGCAGCGGTGGAGCCTATAGACAGTGACGAAGAGGAGGCAGAGGAAGAAGATGTGGACAACTGAACAAACATAATACAACAGTACTTCCAGTGACACACAGGTAAGACACTGTGAGTTCACTTTACATTTCAGTTTTCTGTTGGACATTGTACATGGCAGCCTGTTTCCCTATGTCAATGGCCACAGACTGTTCCCTTTGGAATCTATATTTTCAGATCACTGTGCCCCATTCTGGCTCCTGCTATATGTACTGCTACCCACCAAAGGTCATCCTGCAGTATATTTCACTATACATTTATGTTGCAATGCTTTGATAATGTAGTACTAATACATTTGTGAATCATTAGACTGACTCCAGATTGTTATTTGTTTCAAGGGTGTTTATTTCGGTGCTAATAAGTATAAGGGTATGTACAAGAGGCTGGGGTGATGGAGGAGGAAAGTTAATGGTAGAGTCCAGTCTCTTGGTATCACAGGTGTATTTTCCAAGGGGGCTTGGGAAGGGGAGCAATGGAAGTTAAAGGTGGACAGGGTAACAGAGTGGGACAGAAGGGTGACACTCAGGAGAGTCCTATTTCCTGGCGGGGTCTTGGCAATGTTCTCTGGCTTCTGCCTGGATCGCAGGGACCATTTGTGGGATGGTTCTCCTTCTGCAGGGGGTGCGGTGCCGGTGGCCTGTTGGTCCTGTGGCAGAGCCTCCTGTCCACTAGCTCCGGCAGATGTGGAAGGCTGTTCCTCGGTTTGGCTAGTGTCAGGCTCCCTTTATTCTGCCACTGCCTCCCTCATGGTCTTGCCAATATCTGCCAACACCCCTGCAATGGTGACCAGGATGGTGTAGATTTTTGTTAGGTCATCCCTGATCCCCAAGTACTATCCCTCCTGCAGCTGCTGGTTCTCCTGTAACTTGTGCAGTATCTGGCCCCTCGGTCTCCTGGGAATGGTGGTATGCTCCCAGGATGTTGGAGAGTGTCTCGTGGAGAGTGAGTTCCCTGTCCCACAGCAGTCCTCCCAGCTTCCCTGTTGTCCTATGCCTCTGTCCCCTGAACCGTGTGCCCACTGCCACTGACCCCAAGTCCCTGATCGTCCTGTGTTTGTGGGGTTGCCTGGGGTCCCTGTAGTGGTGGACACACTGCTGATTGACGTGTCCTGGGGACAGAAGGATGGGCCCTCTGGGTGGGTGCTGTGGTAGTGTTTCCTGAGGGGGAGGCTCTGTGGTGGGTTGGGACTGTGCCTGGGTCACCAACTGTCCAGAGGTCCCTGAAGGGCCAGGTTAGTCATCGTGATCCAGGCATGCAGAGCTGCTGTCATCACTGTGGGCCTCTTCAGGGGGGGACTGGATGTGGCTGGCACCTCCTCTCTGGGGACGTTGAGTGGGGGGCCTGTGGGAATGAAAATGCAGTGTTATTGTATCTGTGCCTCTGTCCCCTGAACCGTGTGCCCATTGCCACTGACCCCAGGTCCCTGAACTACCTGGGTTTGTGGGGTTGCCAGGGTCCCTGTAGTGGTGGACACACCGCTGATTGAAATGTCCTGGGGACAGTGGCATGGGCCCGGTGGGTGGGTGCTGTGGTGGTGTTTCCTGAGGGGGGAGGCTCTGTGGTGGGTTGGGACTGTAGCAGGGGAACCGACTGTCCAGAGGCCCCTGATGGGCCATGTTCGTCATCGTGATCCAGGCGTGCAGAGCTGCTGTCGTCACTGTGGGCCTCTTCAGAGGTGGACTGGATGTAGCTGGCATCTCCTCTCCAGTGACGTTGAGTAGGGGTCCTGTTGGGATGCAAATGCATTGTTAATGTATCTGCGTGGGCCATATTGTGAATGAGTGTGTTTCCATCTCTGATTGTGAGTTCCCTGTCGGCTTGCCCTTGTGTGAGTGCTGTTTCGTGGGCTGGGTGAGTCTCTCTACTGAGCATGCTGTGGTGATGGGTGTCCATGCAGGTCTGTGATGGGTGTCCATGCACTGGTGTTGCATGCAGGGCTTGGTATTGCGATGGGTGGGTTGTGATATTGGGGTATGTGTGAGTTGGTGGAGTGAGGGGGGTGAATGTAGGTGTAGGAGTTTGTGATGGCATGCAGGTAGGGTGGGGGATATAGTAGTAAATATTTGACTTACCAGAGTCCAGTCCTCCTGCTACTCCTGCGAGGCCCTCAGAATGTATGATCGCCAAGACTTGCTCCTCCCATTTTGTTATTTGTGGGGGAGGAGGTGGAGGTCCACCGCCAGTCTCTGTACAGCAATCTGGTGTCTTGATAACACGGAACACACCTTCTCCCGTAGGTCGTTCCACCTCTTCCTAATGTCATCCCTTGTTCTTGGGTGCTGTCCCATGGCGTTGACCCTGTCAACGATCCTCCGCCAAAGCTCCATCTTCCTTTAAATGGACGTCTGCTGCACCTGTGATCCGAAAAGCTGTGACTCTACCCGGATGATTTTCTCCACCATTACCCTTAGCTCCTCCTCTGAAAACCTGGGGTGTCTTTGGGGTGCCATGGATGTGGTGTGAGTGACATGTGTGAGGATGTATGGGGTGATATGTGAGGTGATGTGTTGTGGTGTATGCTGTGAAGTGCGTGAATGGTGTGTGGGTGATGGTGGTCTGTGCCTCTGATTGAGTGGGTGCTCCTTGCTTGTCTCTCTGTGCTTGGTCTCTTTTTTTTCACGTAAGGAGTTCTGGGTATTGTGGGTATGTGTTTTATAGTGGTTTGGGTGTGTGGGTGTGGTGTGTGTGTATGTGTTTCAGGTGTGTGTATTTTGAATTGTCCAATGTGGTGTTGTTTTGTTAGTGTGTGTCTATTTTGAGCACAGCGGTGTGTACCGCCAATGGTTTACTTTGTTTGAAAGACCGCCGCGGTGACTCGTGGGTCGTGATACTGTGGGCGCATTCCTGTTGGCGTAACGGTGTGGGTTTTGCTATCGCCAGTTTATCACTGACCTTTGGTGTGACGGACTTGTGTGGGTGTCTGTATAGTGGCGGAATTCTATGTGTGGGTCATAATACCTGTGGCGGATTACCACAGCGCTCATGGTATGTTGGCGGCTGTCAGCATGGCGGTAGACGGCATTTACCGCCAGGGTTGTAATGAGGGCCTATATCTCTGTTGGGACTTGAACATCAGTATCTTCACACTGTCTATGTGAGGATTTGACCATTGTCTTTACATACAATTTCAGTAGGGACTTGAAAAGAATAATCTTCACACACTATCTCTGTGGGGACTTGAACATTCCATTACCACACACTGTCTCTGTGGAGATTTAAACATCGCTGCGATCAAACAATATATTTGCGTCGACTAAGACATGATTACATTCACACACCATTTGTGTGAAGGCTTGAAGGTGCCTATAGTTATACACTATTTCTGTGGGGAATTGAATATAATTATCTTCCCACTTTACCTCCCTGGATACTTATATCACAGCCGGTTAATGTCATTTCTGTGCGCCGTGTGGGCGTCAAATTTATACATTGGCGCAGGCCGGCGCAAACCACAGGTGTGAGTCATTTTCTTTGACGCACACCACTGCGTAAAGGAAAATGACGTTAACGCAGCGGACATGACTGTGAGACAATTTACGACACCGCAAACCGGATATGCAGTATTTTTTGACGCAATAGCGTCAAAACTCGCCGCTAACACAGCCATTTGTGCAGAGGAGAGCCAAAATGGATCCCAGATGCATGTACAGACCCCAAGAAGATGACAACAGACCAGGAACCAGCCAGGAGGACCCACACAGTGCAGAGGAGTGCTTCAGTGCAGAGGAGCAGGAAATACTGGTTGAAGAGGTGACGGAACACCAGCACCAACTGTTTGTCACCTCAAAGTTGCCAATCAGTAGGAGAGAGGCAATATGGCAACAAATTGTTGACAAGATTAACAGTGTGGCAGAAGTATACAGAACAGTCATCGAGTACAAGAAACGCTGGCATGACTGCAAGCGCAGGACCAAGGAAAAGATGGTCAGGAACAGGAAGGCAGCACTGCAGACTGGAGGTGGGAATCCAGCACCGCAGGAGGCCCTGGACCACATGGAGGAGATGGTGGCAGCCGTCATCCCTGAGGAGATCGTCACAGGGATCCAAGGACAGGACAGCGCAGACTACCAGGAGACAACACAGGTGCAGGGTAAGTCGCATGGGGAATTAAAATGCACTAATGTTAACTGCCAGCGGGGGGGATACCTACTACACAATGCATGTAAGTCATCATATACATGGAGTGGCATGGGTAAACGGGCACAGCAAGGGGCATGGCCAGTTCAGAGGAAACCTGGGGCACACCACTACACAACACCAACAACCTTTCCATGGGGGTATGCTGCCATGCCAGTATGTTGCAAAGGTAAAGCCACCCCAGGAGGGAATGGCACAACGTCAAACTGACATCCCGTCACACGTCAGCCACTATACTCTCTACATTAACTAGGGCCCAATTAACAACCTCTAGGCCATACCGACAACTGGAATGTAGCATTGACAGCAGTTGCCACTACCACCTCTGCTGTGTGCTGGTCAAGTAGCCAATGGGAGTAATGTCCCCAGGGATCATTCACACCTAAATTAGAGGGTTTAGGATGACAACGTTAACAATCCCCTGAAATCAAGACAAAAGTTCCAGTCCTGTCAAATGTGAATGTCCATAGTTGACGCAAACATCAGCCAATGTCAACCAAATTAGGAGGTACACAGCAGTAATGTCACACCCATGCTGCATATGTCAGAGTCCATCCTGTGCCTAAGTCACAATGCAACATCCCAAATGTCATACTGCTCAGAACACAGCATTGAGGGGGAGGGCACATGTAACTGGTCACTGAAATACACCTGCACAGTCAGAGGGGGAAATAGGACACTGCTATGACTATCAGGGCAATCCAATGTACCACACATTCCCCAACATCAGCAGTACACATTACCAATGCTGACATCCATATTGAGCCATAACAATGCTATACATAGTATATGCTACATTTCAACTACATATAGGTGGATGTGAAATATCAGAGACTGGGGCAGGTCTAGATTGTTAAGTGTGGTGCTAGTGTCATCAGAGCACCCACAGCCAGTGAAAGGCCTCACCATGAGAATGGAAGTAGGGGGAGGGTTGAGTAGGACAAGAAGGTGGCAATTCACTATTTGGACAGAACCAACACCTAGAGGAGATGATGCTGACAAGTCCACAAACTGACCACAATACATGTGACATGCAGGTGGGGCATAGGCCTGGGAGAATGCCCATCTGAAAGACTGGAGCAATGAACAGGAACCAAGATCACAATGTGAAAATCATCACAAGGCAGGCATGTCACATCACAAATGCCACAACACAGACACACTAATTGTACCGTATTTCATTGCAGAGGATGATGGATCTCCTGCGGATATGTCTGTCCAGGACTACACTGATAACATGGATGACGAGCTGACAAACATCAGCCATCAGACCCTCCAAGAGGTCCTTGGAACCCTCCAGAACCCACCTTCAGTCACAAGGAGGAGCACCGATACAGCAGCCATCACAGAGGATCCACCCACCACCCCAATTGTATGACCTGCCAGCTCCAATACGGCTGAGGACTCTGACGACACTGGCACCAGCTTTGAGAGAACTGTAGTCAGAGTACAGCGGGAGCTGGCCAAGGAGGTGCAGGTGGGGATGCAAAATATAGCAGCCAGCCTAGAGGGGGTGCGCTCGTGCATGATGTCAACTGAAGAACAGGCAGCAGCTCTGCAAGGGAGAACAACTATCTTGCAGGATGTAGAAAAAAAGGCTGAAGGAAATCAGCACAGCTGTAATACAGTTGACCCAACACCTACAACAGCAATCCTGTGAACGCGTGCCCGAATGTAACATTGAACCCCTCAGGGCCGGCCTGGCTGCCTACCATTGTGATGTGGCTGCTATTCTTAAGAACCAGCAGATCCTCCTTGCAGCAGTACTGCCGGTAAGACCCTCCACGGGTAGCAGCTACCAGGATGTCTGACTCCACGTCTACACACACTGAGGTGTGTGTTGCCCCTTCATAACCACCACCAACAAGGGCAGAGGAGGCAACACACACATCAGAAGATGAAGACCAGGAACAGATCACCTTAACACATAAAAGTACCCGGTAGCACTAGTCCCTGCCACATGGCCACCTATTACCAAGGTCCTGCGCTTTGTAACATGCCAGTCTTGCAACAACTGTACTCAAGCACTGTTCTGCAAACCACTGTTTATCTTGTCAGCCTGCCCAGTGATTGTCTCTCACTAACTCATTGGCAAGTCCTGTCCCACTGCACTGTCTGACACTTCACCCCAGCATGTCCAATGACATGTCCTTTTGCTCTTGCGTAGGATAACAATGGAAGATGTCACTATAATGGACTCACAATCATGGACAATGTACATATAGCACTACAGCACTTTTCAATAAATAGCACTTACATCAGCTCTTTGTCTCTGTGTAATGTGATACATCAACCGTGCAGTAGATCAGTGAAATTTGCCTCCTGTCAATAATCATAAATTGTCAATACAACTGTCCTGAAATAATGTGGGCTGATAACTATGCACAGTGGCCTGGATTCTACCATACTCTGCCCTTCCTGAGGGTAATTTCTGAGGAAAAGAGAAACTATACACCGTAATGCTGTGTTGCACAGATTAACGATTCCTCAAGGGATGTCAAAACCAGAAAATAGTGCCCTCAAAATGTTGCTTCAATGCAAAACTAACGTATGTAACATTGCCCACAAATATAAGCTAACACACACCAAACTGCATGAATGGAGGTGTATGAGTTTACATTCAAATAAGTAATCATGCTGAACAGTGTAACAAATGATCTATGTGAGTTATGTTCACTATACTACAAGAGAGCATACTACCACTCACCTTATAAGGGTTTCCTTGGACATGAGACTGCAGTCAGACATAACACAGTGTCCCCAATACTAAATCTGGATGCACAGTATGTGACATTGAAAACATACATCACAAAAAAAACACACTTTGGGATCCATAGTAACTGTGATTGGTGGTTGCAATGAATGGCCGAATCTTAGCTGAGTAGCTTTGGAGTAGCTGCCAATGTTACAGCTCAGTTAGGATTTGTTTGCAGCATAGGACACAAAATATGATACAAAAGAGACACTGTACACGCATGCCAAGACCCTGATCTACAAGCATGCGACACATACTGTAAAGGGTTACCTACATATTTATTAAACAGTAAAAACAGAAGTGAAAACTCGGGGAAAAGCCTTACCTACCCTAATCTACTCTAACTACTCATTACCCACAACTGTCCCTAACTAACCTAAGCTAAACTTACTTATCACATTTAACGAAACGTTCTAAACATCAACTCCCCCGCCCCCCTTATGAGACGGGACACATGGAGGACAACAGATACTAACCTAAACATATACTATCCTATACTAAACAAATATATATTGTTTTGTTTTTTTTGTTTTATTTTTTACTTTATTTTTTGTAAACACACAAGATCCCCAACATTGTCCCCCACCCACCCACCCACCCACACACTTAAAAAAAAACAGTAGAAATATTCTGGACCCCCACCCACTAACACTAACTAAACTAACAGCCTATACCTACCTACACTAAGCCCCCTAAGCCCAAGAAGTATAAGAAGCAGGAAAAATGAGGGAGGGGAGGGAATCATGTCCGTCTCATTGTCTACAGGTTGGCCCTCCGGAGGGTCCTCTTTATGGAACGCACCTGCCGATTGACCTGTCGCACCTCCTGCCGCAGTCGGCTCATCTTCCTAAGGACACGGTCCAATTTCCGTTGCATTTGTCCAAAAGCAGCAGGGTCAATGGCTGCAGCAGGGTTGGTCTGGGTGCCAGCCGAGGAAGTATGGGGCCGTGTTGTGTCCATGGCTGTGGGCTGCCCTGCAGGAGGTGCTGTGCTTAAGCCAGGATAAGTGGCTGTGGATGGTCCCGCAACAGTCCCAGCTGCTGGTAGTGCCACCAGGGTGGTAGTGGTGGTGGCGCTGGTGGTGGTTGTGATAGGCAAAGAAGGGCCGCCTTGTGCAAATGCCCTCCAGGCTCCGGAGGCTCGTTCATGGCGATATCTGCGAGCCATTTTTCGGTACCAGGCTCGACATCAAGGAGGTGGCGGTATCTCATTGTACACCGTTGAAACTCCCTGACCTGGACGGGTGTCATATTTGCAGCTGTTAAGACAAATAGAAAATCTATCATTAGGTACTGCATTGTGTGAAATGGCACAAGAAGTAAATCAGACAATACATCTATTGTACTTGTAACAGCTCACATTATCATACAGATCATTGATTGTCCCTGAGGAAGTACATGGCAAGCCACCCTACAAAGGTCCTATCACACATAGCATATCCAAACCCTACAAGATGGGTAACAACAGGCATGATTTTGGCATCATAGTTCTGCCAGTTGTCAGCTAACAATCATGCTACACATCCTCCACCACTGCCAGGGCTACAAATGTCATTGTACGGGATGGAAATCTAGGGCCACATGATCTGCGAGTTGTAAATGGACTTGCCAGTATAGTAAGCATGTGCTAAACATGAGTGTGTATACTAGATTCAGACAAGTAATTCAATGATTTACTGTCTGTACCAAACTTGTATCATCAGTCCTAGGTACACTATTCACAAATCTATGCCTGTGTCTGAGGGGGGGGGACTAACACCTAATAATTTCTAACACCAAGGACACCCAGGAAGCTTAGGAAAGCTGGACATGTGTTTGGCCCTGCACACACACCACAGGTAAGGAGGATCTCCAAATAGGAGACAGCTAACCCTTGACCAATCCCATCGACACTCATGTTTAGAAATGCAGACCTTTGTCCACATCATTTACTACCAGTAAGCCATGACTTACAACAAACACAAAGATGCAAGAACACCCCTGGTCATGAGTTGTATGCACACCTAGGCCATTGCACTCAAGTGCCTCATACTCCTAGCACTACGTGTGGAGCTACATGCTGCTAGGAAGTTTAACCTATTGTATAGTTCACTAAGTACATTAGTGAATAGGGAAGCAGAAGTCTGTGGGTAAGCTTTTGGCATCCCCATTCTGGGAGAATTTGGGTCTGACTGGCTTACTAATTCACTAACATGTTCCAGTACGACTTTTTCTGATTCAAGTTTTATCCACATGACTCATCCCTATTCACATTGCCCTATTCACTCATACCTATAGGACTGACCTAGAATACCAAAATATGACAATACAATAAGGATTGGCCAACTCAAAGATGGTGGTAAAATGATATTCCATTCACGGTTTCGTGCGGGTCTGATCAGGACTTTGGTTGGGACACCCCTTGAGGTCACCGAATATCCTAAAGAGGTAGTACACTGGGGCAGAGGAGCAGCTAAAGGCATACACTTTAAGGACAGCTATGGATAGGCACAGGAAACAGGAAAGTAAAAGCAGAGCAACCCTTGTGTGAACAAACAGGAAACGGATTACCAGTGGACAAACACGCTGGGGTTGTACACAGAGTAAGGCGCAGAACCTCCCACAGTGACAGGGAATCTCAAGGCCTCTGTGCAGTTTGCTCTTACAGATAGTCACCCTGCCAGCCCCATAGAAAGGAGGCAGCAGAAGTGATTCTGTCTCTGGACCCTAGAGCACAAACAAGGATAGTACTTACATACACAGGACACGCTCTTGTGGGTCCAGCTGGAAACACAGTGGCGATTCCTGAGAATACAGCAATAGCACACTGTCAGGCACGAAATACAACGTATAACACTGGACAAGGATGGGGGCTGGAATTGCCTCCTGGAAACCAGGAGCCAACCCCAGTACACAGGAGGACACGTATACACTGGTGAAGACTGATAGAACACTTACCAGACACAAAGAACCAAGAAGAAACAGAAACAGAAGGGAACAAACTAAGAGGCAGAGGCAAGAACTAGGAACAGGCTCAGGCTGAAGCAAATGCGGGTCTAGGACTTGAAAACAGGGCGCAAACTTCTGTCTGGGACAGACAGAGACAGGACTGGGAAACTGAGAACAGGCTCTGGCTGGAACAGGCAAGGACAGGACTGGAATACAGGGAGTAGGAAATGAGCAGTAAACAGGACTGGGAAACAGAGAGAAGGTTCAGGCTGAAACAAGGCAGGAGCAGGGCAGAGAAACAGGGAGCAGGCTTTGGAAGAAACAAACAGATACAAGGCTAAGAAGTAGGGAGCAGACTCTGGCTGGAACAACCAGGAACAGGGCAGAGAAACAGGAAACAGGATCAAGCTGGAACAGAACAGGAACAGGAACAAAACTGGAACACCATCCGACAAGGGGTCTGTAACACAAAGGAATTGAAGTCCGATGCACGACGGGGAGCTTGAGGAAATGGCTGCTTATAAGCAGTTCCCAGCTGGGCTGCACAGGAGAGGTCACAGGTGTGTGTAGTTTCGGACACTTGCAAGTCCTGGAGGAGAGGATCCAGTCAAAAGGAGCAACTGGATTTCTCCCATTGAAAACAATGGGAAACAGAATCCGGGTTTTCCTGACTACCAAGCTATGCATTATGGGATTTGCAGTCCCAAGAAGCAAATGTAGTCCTACACAAGTGTAACATGGAGAAAAGAGAAACAAACAGGAGTCAGCAAGGGACTCTAGATAGGTGTTCAAGGTGATTCCCAGGCTTCTGACAGTCCCCTTACAGCGCCCCCTGGAAGGGACGACCGAGTCGTAACACTAAGATGTTAGCTGAGCGCAGTTAGAACTTGTTACCTATGTGTCCAAATCCAGATCAGACATGTATCCGAAATGAAGGAGAGGGACAGTAATCCCTAAGATTTTGGGAATTTCCATGATCGGTTTCCTGACACACTCACCAGACACACATGAGACATATGTTCGGGCCACATTGCTATCATCAATTGACGTGAAGCCTGCACTTATTTTCAGCCTCATGTTGTGTTTAGAAAGTCAGTCCAGCTGTTGCGTCAACAAATGATGGTAATGAGTTGGAAATTTCTATACCTCACAGGCAACTGTGGCCTATATCTCTACATAATTGGCTCCTGATTTGTGTTGCTGTTTGACTCAAAGGTGGCACTAACTTACATAATGCAAATGTATTCAGTAGGTTTGTGGAGCTCTTGCTTCCCAACAACTAGCAAATGTGGTCCTTAACAAAGTAGAAATATGACCCAGTATGTTTCAGTAGCATTCCACACACTCAACAACATTGCTGTCAGATATTGTAAAAATTTGCTGATGTCACTACAGAGCAATTAAACGTACACATTAACATGATGTGTACTTAACAACAGGGCCACCAATCACAATCCCCAGGTGGTCCAGCAGATCTTGCTCCCTTTAGACAAGGTCAGCCCAGCGGTGCTTCAACTGGTGCTCGTTTCTGGGTGTCTTATAAATCCTTTGCAGATGATGCAACACCGTGCCTCAGGATGATAACCCTGTATCACACGCCCATCTGCCTCAATCATTAGGGGTAGAAAATGGCACACAAACCAAATGAATCCACCCAGCTCCTCCTCTCACATCCTGCCAAGACAAGGCCTACCCAACATATTTGTACCAACAGAGAAATAGGGGATAAAGGGGAACAAAGGATAATAGGGGGAAAGCAGCACAGGAAAAATTAAAAAAAACTACTAATATAGCCGAACTATACCCAAACTAACACTACCCACAACAGACTCCCAACAAAACAAAGACAATACTTTACAACACAAATGAGCACAAAAAACACTCAGACAGGATACTACAACAAGTTTTTAATCACAAAAAGACAATAAAATGACCACACAGGAGACAAATTCACTAAATATACAGAGACAAAATGAGACACAGCCACTGTCAGGAAATATCACAGACTGCAAAGTGAAAGTGAAAGTACACCCACTGTACCTATTCTGTAAACAGGATATCCTATTACATCACTTCCTGCCTAAAATGGCGGGCGTTTTTATCTTCATGCGTCAAAATATTTTGATGCATACAGTCTACGCGTCATTTTTTTCGACGCACAGGAGTAGAGTTGAGCCCGCATCCATATGTTTCAAAATAGTTTTAAACGTAACCAATTTTTGGAGGTACAGTGTGGAAGATACTGCTCAGGACCAATGGTTCTTTCAGGGCATTATGCGTCGTTTTTCAGCCACAGTCATTTTTAGACGCATGTGCGTCATTTTTTGACACGTATGCGGCAACATTTCAGGCAGTAACTGGGTTTGGGCCATTTTACCACTTTAATGTAATATTACAGTTGTGACAATACTGAGATAGGATGATTGCACCCACTTTGGGTATGACAGTGTATGGACACATGTGACACTTGATACTACTGCGGACCATGATCCGCTACTTCATGTACAGGATTTTCACTCTTGTCTGACGCAATAGCTGGCCAAACGTGTGGCCTACATATATGTATTGCACAAATTGGGCATGTTTGGCGTCAGGAGAGGGTAGCAAGGTGACGCACATAAGTACAATACCTCAATGCCTATGGCTCAATGTGTGTGCATTGGCTACTAATATTGTTGTTGACCCACTGTGTGAACATCACAAGATGCAATATTGCAAATATGCTTGTATGCATGTTAAGTCAATTTGTCCAACCCTCAGATGCGAGTCAGCGTGGAAATGAGAGAGGACATGTGTTAGTCATACATGTAGCAACAACTGCTGTGTGCACTTTCTAGTTTTTGGGCAACATAAACACCACAAATGACAAAGCATGCACCTGATAAATAGCAGACGGTTGTTCATGTCAATAGTCAAAAACTTGGCCATCACATGTCTTGGAATTTTGGATACTGCTTCCTAGGCACTTGTTGGTGAACCCACCATGAGTCAGGCACATGTACATACTAAGTGGGTACCGTGTTATTGATACGGAGAGCCAAAGATGAACCACATTTGTAATGTCAAGCCACAGTTGAGGTCATATGACAGAGCCACAACTCTCCTGTGGCAGTGGCGGACCAGCAGACCAAGTAGCACGTGGCCACATATTTCCAGTGATCAATTGCACAGAGGTGTCTGGTTCATGTGTGTGGGCCATAGTTAATCCTGTATGTTTCTAGGGGTCTATGTTGTCACAGTTACGTCCAGGTCTAGTCATGAGTCAGTGGCGGCTATTCCTGTATCTACTGAGGAACTTTCTGAGATCAATGTAAGTAAAGCCAATGAGGATTTGAAAACCCACATGGGGATGGTCCTACCCTGTCACTGCAGACGTGTTATGAGACTGTCAACAGGGCAACCTTGTTGTGCTGAGTAAGATCATATCTCAGGAGTGTTGCACCGGCAGGTGTCATTACAACATTTGTACACAGGTTGGCCTGTCAAGTTCCCACTGCATCTGGGAACATCATACCCTCTGTGTTGATTAATCTCGCTGCTATTCACCATGCGCGGCCCATTAATATGTTGTGAGCAGTGTGAATCAGCGTGTGAACTGTCAGGGTCCTAACATGTTTGGAAGGTGACACATAAACCCAAGGGCTGTGTTACACAGCTTATTTTTCTGGCAATGCATAATAGTGTAATCGATAAAATGGCAGCTTCTATGCTGTTCCAAGCATCTGCTTGGGCAGTGCATGTTCAAATGGCTGGTCTGCATGGAGGTGCTCACAGGTGTGTGCTGCATCAGTTTCTCACAAGTCCTTTAGGTGAGATTTGAGTTCAAATGGCCAACAGTACCTTTCACATGGGAAGCAATCTACAGGTGACAACAGGGTTTGGAGACTACAAGCCAGTGCATTATTTAACCTAACGTCCATGCAGACAGATGTACAATGACTATGGCATACCATACTAAAGGGTGAAGCACACTGGATTAATATTGTTAGTCTGTGTGTGTGTGTGTAGAGGAGGGAATATCTGGGTACACATATTACCATTCCAGGGACCTCTTAAGACATGTGGGGTGAGACTGGGAACATGGGTGTCAGGACTTAGGACATGGGCTGACATGTACATGGAATGTAATGTGCATAATGCTTGTCATAGGTGTGGCACTTGTGCTCTCTATGTTCTGCTTATATGGAATTCTAGTCACACAGGGTCCTTGCAAAGATAGGTGATGTAACAGTTACTGCTGTCAAGGGTGTGGCCATACATTAATGTTACTGTTGCAATTGCACATCCCCTGCCTCATGTATGATGCATTTTGTTCAATTATTGACTGATTGTGTCTTAGTTGTGTGCCACATGCTGCAAATAATCAAGTTGGCAACATGTATGTGTGAAATAGGTGTGGTCATCTGCTATTGTCCTTCAAAGGTGAAATATACAGGATATATGCCATTTACAATGTGTGTGAATGTGACTGTTGAATAATACGCATCACAATTGCTTTGGAAATTTCTGTGTTCTGATCGGTATATTAGCAATGCTCCATGAGGCTACACTCTTATTCTGATAGTTAGAGATAAAGGTGAGCAAAAATGATTACCCAGACCATGATATGGTGATTATTATAGGTGTTTCTTTACATATGTTACTACAATGGTGATGGTGAGTTGATTCAAAATAAATTGTTGACAATATGTTGGCGCCTACGCAATCCTGCAGCTGTGTTTGGTTGGTCCCCTCATGTTGATGGCCAGCATCCTCCTCTTCCTTCCCTCCTGGCATTTGTGGCTCTGGTTCTAATAGGGGAATGTTCCTTCGTACACAAATGTTGTGCAGGATGGCACAGGTTAAAATGATCTTGCAGACCATTTCTGGTGAGTATAGGAGGCTGCCACCAGTGATGTCGAGGCACCTGAATCTCAACTTCAGGATGCCAAAGGTCCTCTCGACTATGGTGCGTGTCCTCCTATGTGCCTCATTGTAGCACACTCTGCTGCAGTGCTTGGATTGCCAAATGGGGTCATAATCCATGGCTGGATCCCATACCCCTGATCAGCTGAAAGAGAAAATGATTGAGATCATGTTGATGTAGCTTGCCCCATTAAAGGTCCAGAAGAAATAACCTGTGATTTATGGGCTTCCCTGAGAGGGCATAAAGTCATCCGTGGAGCTCTCCTCAGAAGATTGGATCACTAAAAGTGTGTGCCTACCACAATTATTGAAAATCTTCACAATCGAGAGGGCGCATCGAGCGCCGGTCCCTATACTGGATCCTGGTGCCCCACCTTGTGCCATTAACACCCGTCTCTAGGGACCACAACACAATTCTTCAGCACATCCATATTAAAGGCCCACTGGCTTTTGAGGGGCGACAAGTATCAATCTTTCTGGACTTTTCCTAGAAGGTTCAAAACAAATGCAAAACGTATCTGGATGTTAAGAAAAGGCTATGTAACCTTAATCTGCATTACAACCTTATATTTCCAGCAAAGCTCTGTGTTGTGCATAATGGAAAAGTACATTTGTTTTTTACAGCTGCTAAGGCCACTGACTGGATGGATACATTGTCCTGGCGCTCCCATCCAAAATTAATCTGGTGATGGAACACCTTCCTCAATAGTCCAGAATCACTCTGCATAATTAAAGAAATGAAAAAAGGATGGAAGTCCTCTGGGGATGAAGGCCCTTTCGGCAGAATAGTGGTGTGTTCAGATGGCACCCTCATAGACACAGAGACGGTGCTGGACTCCCAGATGTCCTTCCAGATTCAACAGGGAAGCCCTGGATTAGGCACGGACAGCACAGACGGCGGTCTACCGTGACACCTATAGAACAGTGGCGTAAGACTACAATGCTGTGTAAGTCTAAAAGACTATCTGGTGCTGTGGTGCCTGTTGTGCTGTGACCACCATTTACTTATTAGTGACAGTGAACTTTGTGTTACTCCTGGTGGAACTAATTGAACTATCCTTGAATGATTGCTTGTTGGCTCTTATTTTTGCCACTGGGTCATATCCTTGTTAACACAAGGGGACGGCCTGTGGGGGGAGAACTTTATTATTGTATGTGTTTCAAATAATATCAGGTTGGCAGAACAATAGATTTTAAGGGGCACAGGCGCTGGCAGGGCTGAATGAGAACCACTGCCTTGTGGCCCCAATGGCATACTGACTCCTTGTGCAGCATACACTTCTGTGATTTTTTGAATATCTGTCTGTTTGAGCTGATTATAGTACCAGGGGGAATGGGGTGGGGGTAGCTAGTTTCTGCACTGGCTAAGTTTAGGCAGTGTGTGTTTGCTCTACTGCCCAAGAGGTGGGGGAAGTTGGGACAGGAAGTTGAATTCACTGCTATACTGGACACATGCTGCTTATAAGGAAGGGAACACTGCAACCTCATTTTGCGGGCCAGGGAGAGAGGTTTGGGGACATCAAATCTGGGCAGGCTATTCAAGATAAGGTGAAAATATGTGATGATTATGGCAGATGAAGCGTTTACATTTCTAGCATGGAATGTCAGGGGACGTGCCCAGCTGGTGAAATGGCAGAGGGTCTATGTGTATCTAGTGTGCTATGGGGCCTCCGTGGCATTCCTACAGAAGACGCGTGTGTGGAAAGATTGTATTCTTAGCCTCTGTAAAACCTGGTGAGGACAGTTAAATGCAACCTCATATTCTGTGTATGTCCGAGGCTCACTAATATGGGTGGCTTCTAGGGTACCCTTCCATTACTGGAGACACATTATGGATCTGGATGGCTGGTATGTGACTTGGATGGGCATGAGTTGTTCATGTCGAATGTGTATGCTCCCAATAATGACTGTGAGACATTTTACACTGGGGTAGCAACTGTGGCTGCTTCATGATTGTCAGCAGATATAGTGTTAGGGGGAGACTGCAATTGCGTCCTTGATGGGATGCTTGACCAAGAGCCTCCATGGGGGAACATGAAACCACATATGACAGGACAACTGAGGGGTCTACTACAGTAGTGGAACCTACTGGATGTCTGGTGAGTGAGACATCCTGACTCAAGGGTATTCTCATGTTACATGCCAGCTGCAAGGATGCATAGCCACCTGGACTACTGCTTTTATCAACTGATATGGCACAGAAAGTGAAAGAGGTTACTTATTTGGCATGCTACCTCTTAGACCACTCTCCATTGTTAATGTGCCTGGAGAAGGGTTGTGTATGTCCTGCGGTCCCCTTGCAGTGATAACCCGTGGAGGCATTTTCAGACCCACCATTTGCCACCACAGTCCATGAGGATCTGTCTCATTATTACCCTCAAAACTTCCAGAAGTAGGGAGTCACGACTAGGAGGGGATGAAAGTGATGATCAGAGGGATTTAACTTAAGACCTCATATGGACATTAGGGGGGTCATTCTGACCCTGACGGGCGGCGGAGGCCGCCCGCCAGAGTTCCCCCCTCCGAAATACCGCTCCGCGGTCGAAAGACCGCGGAGGGTATTCTAAGTTTTTCCCTGGGCTGGCGGGCGGTCGCCAAAAGACCGCCCGCCAGCCCAGGGAAAAACTCCCTTCCCACGAGGATGCCGGCTCGTAATCGAGCCGGCGGAGTGGGAAGGTGCGACGGGTGCTGTTGCACCCGTCGCGTATTTCACTGTCTGCCAAGCAGACAGTGAAATACTTGTAGGGGCCCTCTTACGGGGGCCCCTGCAGTGCCCATGCCACTGGCATGGGCACTGCAGGGGCCCCCAGGGGCCCCGCGACCCCCCCTACCGCCATCCGGTTCCCGGCGGGCGGACCGCCGGGAACTGGATGGCGGTAGGGGGGGTCGGAATCCCCTTGCGCCGCCTTGGAGGATTCCAAAAGGGGCGGCGGTACACTGGCGGGAGACCGCCAGTGTTGCCGGTCCGACCGCGGCTTTACCGCCGCGGTCGGAATGCCCTTGGGAGCACCGCCGGCCTGTCGGCGGTGCTCCCGCGGTCCTCCAACCCGGCGGTCATTGACCGCCAGGGTTGGAATGACCCCCTAGATGTCATATGGACAGTTAGAACACGACCTATCCCAGAAGGAGCTCAAGCTACTAGATATAGAAAAAACACTCCATGTCCAACCACAGCGCCACGGGAAATGGCAGCAAACCCATAAAGACCTTATAGATGACTGGTGTAGCCTGGAGAAACACACTCACACAGCATACCGACAGCGATTGCAATCAGAGGGACACAACATTGAGGCAATGCAAGCACAACTGCTTGAACAGCAGAAGTCCTGGGATCCGGTGTTGTCTCTGTGAGATCAGTCTGAAACATTTGTTTACTCCCAAACTACTATTAATGAAGTGTTTCGTGCCCACCTCTCCACCACCTATGGAGGAGGTGGTGTGCGACCGGGCTATTTATGAGAGAGAGTTCTTTGATGGAATTGACCTTCCCGGGTTGAGGTCTGAGGATGGAACTGCCATGGATATTCCCATTACTGGGGAGGAACTACAGGTGGAGTTGAAGCAACTAAAACCCGCTAAAACTCCAGGAGGCGACAGTCTCCCAACTGAATTTTAACAAACTATGCAGAAGAGATTATAGAAAAATGTTTGGAGGTCTATCACAAATCACTACAATGGGGACAATTGCCCTTTACTATGTGCGAAGCCCTGGTGTTTTTAGTACTGAAGCCCAGCAAAGACCCGGAGATATCGTCATCTTACCATCCGATTTTACTTTTAAATTTAGATATTAAAATACTGAGTGGTGTACTGGCAGCACAGTTGCTCCCACATTTAACCTCATTGATTCAAATGACTCAATGCACAGTCTTCACAGGTTGTTTCAAAATCCTTCATGCCCCACACCTATAAGAGGGTCACTATGCTTTGTCCCTCTTGGACATCGAACAGGCGTTTGACTCCATTGACTGGAAGTACTTATGGACCATCCTGGAGAAAATGGGAATTGGTCCCAAATATATAGCATGAGTCAAATTGTTATATATTGACCCGGATGCCAAGGTATGGACAGGTGGTATTGCATCTGAAAGATTTGCACTGTACAGGGTTCCCATCAGGGCTGCCCCTTATCCTTCTTACTGTTCGCCCTGACTATTAAACTTGTGGCAGCTTTACTGTGCCGTGAGCTGGGTCCCTGGGAAACTGCAGTAGTGGACACCATGCACATGATGTTCCTGTACGCTGATGATTGTAGGAGACTGGTCTGGCTTATAGGGGGTACCTGATGGTACTTACACCTTGAGCCAGGTCCAGTTATCCCTTATTAGTAGATTAGTAGTGTTCTAGCAGCTTAGGCTGATATAGGTAGCTATAGCAGAGCAGGTTAGGCTGAACTAGGAGACATGCAAAGCTCCTACTATACCACTTATAAAATATAGCACTATAGCATAAGAAACACAGCACTCAGAGTTACTAAAAATAAAGGTACTTTATTTTAGTGACAACATGCCAAAAGTATCTCAGAGGATATACTCCCTTAGGAGGTAAGTAAAATACACAAAATATACACACAAACCAAAATCCGGTAAGTAAACAGTTAGAAAAGTAGTGCAAACACTGTAGAATACAATAGAATGCAATAGGACACAATAGGCCTAGGGGCAACACAAGCCATATACTCTAAAAGTGGAATGCGAACCACAAATGGACCCAAGGCCTAGAGGGTCGCTGGAAGTGTAAGAAAACACTAAGGGTGTCTAATATACCCCACCCCAAGACCCTGAAAAGTAGGAGTAAAGTTACCCTACTACCCCAGAAAGACACTAAAGTCGAGATAGGGGATTCTGCAAAGGCAACAACTGACTGCAAAGCACTGAAGATGGATTCCTGGACCTGAGGACCTGCAAGGGAAGGGGACCAAGTCCAAGAGTCACACAAGTGTCCGGGGGGGCAGGAGCCCACTAAACCCTGGATGAAGATGCAAAAGGGCTGCCTCCGGGTGGAAGAAGCCAAAGATTCTGCAACAACAGAAGGTGCCAGGAACGTCTCCTTTGGTCAGAAGATGTCCCATGGCGTGCTGGAGGATGCAGAGTTATTTCCAGCAGAAAGACAACCAACAAGCCTTGCTAGCTGCAAGTGTCACAGTTGAAGATAATCGGTGCTGCCCGGGCCCAGGAAGGACCAGGAGGTCGCCCCTTGGAGGAGGAGGCAGAGGGGGGCGCTCAGCAACAGAGAGCCCATGCAGAAGCAGGCAGCACCCGCAGGAGTACTTGAACTGGCATTCAAGAAATCTGATCATGGCAGTTGTCTCAACACAACAAAAGAGGGTTCCACGAAGCCGGTGGACAACTCAGCGAGTTGAGCAATGCAGGACGGAGTGCTGGGGACCTGGGCTATGCTGTGCATGAAGGAATCCTTTCAAAAGTGCACAGAAGCCCTAGCAGCTGCAGATCATGCAGCACTTAGGATTACTGTCTGGCGTGGGGAGGCAAGGACTTAACTCCACCAAATTTGGACAGAAGGACCACTGGACTGTTGGGGTTACTTGAATCCAGCTCCTGTGTGCCAGGGACCACGCTCGTCAAGATGAGAGGGGACCCAGAGGACCAGTGATGCAGAGGTTTGGTGCCTGTGTTAGCAGGGAGAAGATTGTGTCGGCCCACAGGAGATTTCTTCTTGGCTTCCAGTGCAGGGTGAAGGCAGACAGCCCCCAGAGCATGCACCACCAGGAAACAGTCGATAAAGCCGGCAGGATTAAACACTACAATGTTGCTGGTAGTCATCTTGCTACTTTGTTGCGATTTTGCAGGCATCCTAGAGCAGTCAGCGGTCGATCCTTGGCAGAAGTTGAAGAGAGAGATGCAGAGGAACTCTGGTGAGCTCTTGCATTTGTTATCTGAAGAGAAACCCACATGAGAGACCTTAAATAGCCCTCAGAGCAGGATTGGCCACCTAACCAGGTAAGCACCTATCAGGAGGGGTCTCTGACATCACCTGCTGGCACTGGCCACTCAGAGGCCTCCACTGTGCCCTCACACCTCTGCATTCAAGATGGCAGAGGTCTGGGACACACTGGAGGAGCTCTGGGTACCACCCCTGGGGTGGTGATGGACAGGGGAGTGGTCACTCCCCTTTACTTTGTCCAGTTTTGCTGCAGAGCATGGGCTGGGGGATCCCTGAACTGGTGTAGACTAGCTTATGCAAGGAGGGCACCATCTGTGCCCTTCAAAGCATTTCCAGAGGCTGGAGAGGCTACTCCTCCCAAGCCCTTAACAACTATTTCCAAAGGGAGAGGGTGTAACACCCTCTTTCAGAGGAAATCCTTTGTTCTGCCTTCTTGGGACTGGGCTGCCCAGACTCCAGGAGGGCAGAAACTTGTCTGAGGGTTGGCGGTAGCTGCAGTGAAAACCCCAAAGAGCTAGTTTGGCAGTAGCCGGGATCCATGCTGGAGTCCCAGGGATGCATGGGATTGGCACCCCAATACCAGATTTGGTATGGGGGGACAATTCCATAATCTTAGACATGTTACATGGTCATATTCGAAGTTACCATTGTGACGCTACATATAGGTATTGACCTATATGTAGTTCACGCGTGTAATGGTGTGCCCGCACTCACAAAGTCAGGAGAAATTGCCCTGAACAATGTGGGGGCACCTTGGCTAGTGCCAGGGTGCCCTCACACTTAGTAACTTTGCACCTAACCTTCACTAAGTGAGAGTTAGACATATAGGTGACTTATAAGTTACTTAAGTGCAGTGTAAAATGGCTGTGAAATAACGTGGACGTTATTTCACTCAGGCTGCAGTGGCAGTCCTGTGTAAGAATTGTCTGAGCTCCCTATGGGTGGCAAAAGAAATGCTGCAGCCTTTAGGGATCTCCTGGAACCCCAATTCCCTGGGTACCTAGGTACCATATCCTAGGGAATTATAAGGGTGTTCCAGTGTGCCAATCAGAATTGGTGAAAAAGGTCACTAGTGTGCAGTGACAATTTTAAAAGCAGAGAGAGCATAAACACAGAGGTTCTGGTTAGCAGAGCCTCAGTGATACAGTTAGGCACCACAAAGGGAACACATATAGGCCACAGACTATGAGCATTGGGGTCCTGGCTAGCAGTATCCCAGTGACACAGGCAAAAACAAACTGATATACAAGTAAAAATGAGGGTAACATGCCAGGCAAGATGGTACTTTCCTCCAATGATGCCCTGAAATATATGGCCTACCCGGTGGCCTCGGTCCCCATGATGCTGCATGTGTTGCAAACCTTCGGAGAGGTGTCCGTTCTCTTTGTTAATGTTCACAAATCTTAACTGTTGTTGATGGGTAGCTTCGCAGGGTTGTGGATGGAGTCACTACCAGTGCTGGGACTCTTGTGGGGGAGATATCTTGAGGTCTGGATCACCCGCAGAGAACAAACATTTCTTGATCTTAACAATGGCAGAGTGCTGGATGGTTTAAGGGCATCAGTCACCTTCCTTTATCACCGATGGGTAAACAGTCATCGCTAAATAGTGGTGCTTCTCAGATGTGAATACACACTACACAACACAATGTATGAAATACCCCAGAAATATTTTTGGGAGATAGATAGCTTGATTACGTAATTGCTGTGGGTCCATTACCAGGAACGCATAGTGCTCTATATGCTCTAACAAACATGGGAGAGGGGAGGACCTGAATGCCCCAATGTGGCATTTTACTACTTTGCAATTCATTTACAACACGTGGTCCAGTGGCCCGGCGAAGGGGACAACTGGGAAACAAATCTCCTGAAAGGCTCCTATACAGACTTGCTGCTTCCAGATCTGCTATTTGTGGCTCCCAGATACCTGTGAAGACTCCCCAACTGGATGCTGAATCAATCCAAGGAACTATTTTAAGAAACTAGGCAAAAATAAACTCACATTCAAATCGGAGATGTTAAAGTAACAATTAAGAGGCAAGTGAAGATATTAGAGGTAATTTTCGACCAATTACTTACTACAGAGGAGTACAATTATATTGAAAAAAGAAATTGTAGCTAGTATTGTAGCTGCCGGGACTGGGAATGGGCAGTTATGAGTCATACAATGCGCATCATATACGGGAGATATGCCACTCTGGGTGCTACAACCATCTGCGAGAATACCTGAGGTGATATCTGTGCAACAGTGGAGAGCTGGCGGCTGCAGATTACTGGGAGATTTATATATCGATGGTCAATTTATCACATGGGTAGATGCAGGAGGATTATTTACGTTAGGTCCCAGGCAATAACTGCAATACGTTAAGATACCGGCAACAGCACAAGAGATATGGCCTTGTTTCCTTGAGGAACCAATGCCCTCACAGACATTGGCTGGGCTGCTCACATTGGGTGGGGCATGCAGACTGATCTCACATCTTTACCGCACACTGAGAGCAGACCTGGCAAAAAATGTGCCCAAAGCACAGGAGAAATGGGAACATACTGGGCAAGTCACTCACCATCCGAGAATGGGAACAGGTTTATGAAGGCGCCCGCACAGTGAATTCAAATGCATGCTTTAAGCAGATACAGTAAAAGTTTACACACCATGCATACCTTGTACCTACTACCATACAGAAGATATATGCCACTTGCTCATCTCGATGTGTTTGAAGTGATTCTCCTGCTGTAAACTTTGTGCATGTGGTGAGGCAGTGTTCTGTGATCGTGCCATGTTGGAAACTTTAAATAAGGTGATTTGATGGGAGGTACCACGTTCTCCACAAATGGTACTGCTGGGACTCATGTGGACCCCAGTGAAAAAGAAACTCAGCCACTAGTCCCTTCTGTTCGGCCTGCTGTTGGCCAAAAGGCACATCACCATTAAATCGATGAGTGTACAACGCCCCAGCTATGCTGATTGGCTTAGAGATATGTTTGAATGGGCAATGGGAGAGGTAATCAAAATGAAGCATGTAAGGAAAGATGAGCGATTGGAAGATGATTTAGCTGCCTGGGCACTGATGGTGACAGAGCTACGAGATAGGCAAAGGGCAGGAGTGGCTGAGGGGACCTGGAGGGAGGAATGAGTGCAGGATTCTAAGTGGAACGAATAATGTTGGAGAGATGATACATGATTGCCAGGTCCAGAATATTGATTCAGCTGAACTGCAAACCAATGACCATATATTCTTGGATTGCTCACACACCGCTCAGCTGATGTCAACATGGAAATGTATCCTGCACCAATTAAACAGCTTGAGGGGCTGGGGGATAAATATGGATTTGTTCATTGTTCAAATATTGTGGTGGTAACTCTTGCTTGTAGTTTATACTGGATCAATGGAGTTTTGTTGTGGAATATTGTTCCTATGAAGCCAATAAAGAAACTCAGAAAAAAAAAGAGTCACAGAGACTCTCGAAAGATCACCAATTTAGAAATAGAGCAGAAATTAAATGATGAAACGTACTATGATCCCAAAAGACTCTTGTAGAAAAAATGGCATTCAGGCAGCATTTCTACACGCTTAAAGCCCCAGGGAGCCTACCCCCAGGGTGAAAAACAATTTATTTGTGAGCGTGATGCTCGACTCTCTAGCTGACCCATGAGAGGACCGGTAAAGCCCTCCCACAGGGATGATGTTTTGGGGGGATGTGGTACCTGGGGCTAAAATCAGCCCAGGAAGGGGGTCTGCATGCCCCCACCCATTGAATGTAATGCTGAGCCCTAGTGGATAGGGTCCCCACAGCTGAAATACGCCCAGAGAGGGGGCTGTCTACCCTCTGCCCCCTTTAAAATGGCACTGGGCCCTGGAGGGGTGGGGACCAAAGGGACAAAATTGGCCCAGGAAGGGGGGGGGGGGCATGTACCACCTGAACTTTAATTTTAATGAGTGGCCCTGGGGGATGGAGTTCATTGGGCCAGGCCATATTGTCAACCACCCACTGTGCATGGTTGACTGCATGGGAGTGTTGGCTGCAGACAACCTCCCACCACACACGGCCAACGGCTGTGCACAGCGGGGGTTGCTTTCAAGTATGGTAATTCATTATTACTTATCATTGTTAAAAAAAATAGAGCAATTCACTGAAATCAACAAAAATGTAAGTATTGTTAAAGTTAGGTGTAATAAAAATATTTGTTTTTGATTGCACTTCAGAAAGTCACTGAAAAAAACAAAGGTTAAAGTAACATTAGAACTAGGTGAATGTCTCAGTGTCAACGGTAATATTTTGAACTAAAAAAACACACAGAAATTCACCAATTATAGTTAGCAGCACTCACTATAACTTCTACCTCAGTCATGCACTGCTTCTGTCCTCACATATGACATCACTTATGGCATGTTCTATGATATCATTGATGACATCACTGATGACATCCCTAACCATAAAAAATATAAACATTTCAATAGCAAAAAATAAAAAATATTTTAATTAATTTATGCACTAAATAAAACATAAAACCAAAACCAAAACACATTTACTAAAAAACTATAAACATAAAAACATTTAAAAATAAAAACAAATAGTATAACATGTATTAATTAATGCTAAATAATGATTAACCAATAGCATGAAAACTAAGAATATTTAATATACTATTCCCACCACAATAGTAGGTAGGGAAGGTTTTGGACTTTGAAGGGATTACAATAACTATTCCTATTCCACTCACTGAAACAGTAGAGTAAGTGTTTGACTTCAGAAGAGTGAAATTTACTATTCTCCCTCACTTCTAAGTAACAGTAGGGACAGTGTTGAACTTTGGAGGGGTTCAATGTACTGTTCCCATTCCAAACAATTTGGGTTAAATGTACTGTTTCCATTCCAAACAATTTAACAGTAGAGAAAGCGTTGGATTTTGCATACAATTTACTATTTGTGCATTAATAGGGAAATCACTGGATTTCGAAAGAGAGAAATTCCCTGCTCCCACTCCAGTCAGTGCAACAGTAGAGAAAGTGCTAGTCTTCTGAGGGGTAAAATTTACAATTTCCTCTCTAGTCTGTGTAATAGCAGGGAAAGCATTGAATTTTGGAGAGGTAAAATTTACTATTTTCACTTCAGTTAGCACACAGGAGTGGAAGTATTGGACGTTAGAGGGGTATAATGTACTATTCCCACTCCAGTTTCTGCAACAGTATGGAAAGCACTGAATTTCGGGGGGGTGAACTTTACTATTCTGACACCAAACAGTGTAACAATAGGGAATTGTTGAACTACAAAGAGGTTAATTTTCCTATTCCTACTGCAGTCTAAGGAAGAGTAGGAAATGTACTTCAGTTAATCACATGAATGTAGAAAAAATAATAATTAACATAAAACATATATTACCTACTGGCGGTCACCAGTAGGTACTTATAGTTAGGACCTAGTTTCCATAGAAAAAGTCTTTTTTGGCTTGCCTATATCTTTGGCACTGTTTGCTGAATCTTCATAAATGTTTTTTAATAAAGTGCCCTTTATGGTCTTGTTGAACTTTATGGTCTTGTGGAAAGTTCTAGAATGATCCGTCAGGTGGGGGCAGAGAAAAAGGGGGGGTACATGAAAGTATGTTTCCTAGTTAATTTCTATAGACTCTTTGGACACACCTGCAGGCCAAATCGCTGGACGGAATAACACCAAATGTCGTCAAGAGGTAGCTTTTGGTCTGCAGACCCTGGTTTTTGTTATCTGGTGAAATTCTGTTCAGTAGTTTTTAAGCTAATAAAGGGAAAAAAATGGTATACCTAAGCGGTGTATCCATGGAGATCACCTGTTGAAACAAGAAGTGTTGGCAGCAATTTTGGCACTTGGCTCCAGTGGACAGAAAAAGGGGGAGGGTGTGTATATTCACAGTGAAATCCATGATTGGAGCCAATGATCCATCAGGAATTTGAAAAAAAAGATGGCAGAGCACTGTAATTATAGTTTAATTAGCCCCCAGGCGGGCCAGGTCCTGGCACCCCAGAGGACTTATTGAAGCCCCAGGGACCACCACCTCCCTGGGGATAAATTTTATTATATGTGGGGGGGCTGCTCAGAACCCCCGGCCCTGGGGACAACCACTTCCCTGGGGCAGCAACATAACACATACGGGGTGACTGTGCAAACCCCCGTAACCTGGGAACCACCACTCGACCCGGGGCTAAAACAAATTGTATAGGCAGGGTGCATGGATTCTCACGGGCCCTGGGAACCACCACCACCCCAGAGCCACAATACTGAAATAAAGCAGGGGGCTGTCTGGCCCCACTAGACCCCGAGGAGCACCAACTCCCTGGGGCTGCAATTAAAATATGATGGAGGGCCGTGCAGAACCCCTGGTACCCAGGGACCATCACCTCCCCTGAGGCTAACTTTATTTATAAAATATAAAAATATATGAGTGGGCTTTGTGGCCCCTCTCCTTGGCCGTATATGGCCCTGGGGACTCCCCCCCCCCCCCGGGGCCAGCTCCTGCTACCTCCCGAGGTGCCCACTGTCAGAAGGTAGCTATTTTCTTTTGCTCAGCGGGAGTTGTAACAGGGCCCACCAAGCAAAAGCAATCACTCTGCTTTTAGCAAGCCAGAGCTTTAAAAGTGGTCCCACTTACTGAAAGTGGATATTTCATCTCTTGGCCTGCTCCCAGACCTGAAGGCAGGGAAAAAGTTGAAATGATAGCTCTTGCACACAGAAAGCTGCTATTTGCAGCAGCTCCCTGCGTTCAGGAGCAATGCTGGCTCCCTCAGGAGGCAAGGAGCTGGCTGGGACTGTGTGGGCTTTGAGGCACCCCCTACAGCCCCCATACATCTTTACTGGGTGCCCTGGGTAGGGACAGTGCACACTTGAATATCTGGCCAGGTGTCGTGGGGGGCTTCACTTCATTTTATTGTTGTAGCCCCAGGGAAGTGGCTGTCCTTGGGGCCCAGGAAGTCTGTGCACCTCCTGATTTTTTAATCTTGAAGCCCCAGGAACGTGAAGCTCCCTGGGGCCCTGGGTGGTCTGCCTGGCCCCCCTAACAATTGCTATTATGTTGCACTGGGGAGGTGGGTGTCCCCATGGGCATATATTTATTTAGTGGTATTCTGTGCAGGTGATGGTTCTAGGGACCCGGGGGTGGGGGGGGTCTGCAGGCACCCCTAACTTTTTTTTACTATGTTGCCAGGGGAGTTGGTGGAATTATGGTGACAGAGTGAAACTGAAAAACAACTGATATTCTCCCAGAGCACAATCCATAACTCCTACACATACAAACACTGACTTGCACAACAAATGTAATGATTAAAACCTCGCAATATTTATACCTATAAATAGCAAAGTGAAATGTAATTAAACAAAAATTATACAATAGTCTCTGTCAAAGCATTAAAGGAAATATGTTAGATAATCTCAACTGTAAAATAATTGACAACATTTGTATTTATATCGTTTCCTTAAGGGTGAGGTCATGAGTATTGAATTTGGTGTGCAAATTATGCTGTGCATAGCAGTTGTGTGTGCCCCGCAGTACCCAAAACCTTCCCATGCCTGGTACACTAAAACCAGTGCAAGCTTCTGGAAAATGTTTTAACCTATGGGAGATCACAGATCTGGTTTCAGGACTCTAGATCCCATAGAAGTCCTTGATGCTTACCAAAAGCTAGACCCCTTGGTACCTGCATTCACTGCTGATGCGCATGTTGAAGTCTGTGTGCAGTAGGGATCAGATTCTCATAGAAAGTGAAGCACAGGGCCTGGAGTCTTCAGATTTTGTTTTCCACACAGTTTGTATATGAAACATTTTGCTAGCAGATTATTCTGTACTGTAGGGATGATAAGTCACACCATCTGTGAAACAAGCCCACAGCCTTTAGATGTAAATGAGCCTAATCGTTGAAGGACATTCTGTGTCTGTTCCTTCATAGTGCCGGAAGGAAGTTTAATTATTTGCCATCATATCCTCTCAGGCTAATAGAGAAGGCCAAGAAGCAGCACAGACAAAACCAGGACCATGTTCTGCACTGCCACATGGCTGTTGTGGTGATGACTACCATCTCTAAGGTTTCTGCTTCACCTCAGCAAGAAAGGAAGAGTTTGGTGAGGTCAAGCAGAAAAAGCAAATGTCTGTAAAAAGGCTTGTACATTTGTAATAAGATGTTAGAAGGAGGTGATTCAGGCATGTACACTTTTGGATTGTCAAGAAGGAGAAAGTATCTCTAGGCAATGCATCACAATGAATTTTCCCATGTGGAAATTCAAAAAAGGGGCAGGAGCAAGAAGTAGAAGGTTTTTACACAGATTTTGCTCAGGGCAATGAGGATGATCCTGATTTATGACAATGTATTTGCAACATATTACACCTCCTGCAAACTAAATTCAATATTTTACCAAACTTGGATAGAAAAACAAATATACAAAAATGGTGCCAGAAAAAAATGTTTCCAATTAAACAAAATGTACATTAAGAAATATATTAAAATGGTTTGTTGGAGAAGAAACAAGTTCTATTATAAAACCTAACATTTAAAGAACAAAAGCCACAAGGTGAAGCCTGTTTTTTTGTTCCCCAAAGTTCTAAGGAGAATGTAATTTCAGCTTCTCCTCAGGCTTGTTGAGAGACTGTACAAATGAATTAGTCTGCATCAATGCCCAAAAGATCTATGAATTTGAATTTCTGGTGTCTTCACAAATCACAGGTGGTACTATTCCTAGTTTTTTAAGAAGGCCTTATGTTGAGTGTAATGAGTTTTTAGTTTCAGAATATCGACAAAGATGGACATCTGCCCATTATACCTGAGTTGATTTAGTGTGCTAAGATCAAAAATATTAGAAAGGGCCATGGACAATGGGCCTTGACTGTGTCCTTTCCAACTCGGAAAGAGTTCAAAGCAGGTCTTTCCCTCTCTGACCCTACTATTCATACTGTCACTGGAGTATTGAGCCTGCATTGTCAAGAGGGCTCATCTAAGGATATGCTTTTGTTGGTGGAGTATGATACAATATCACTATATGCCAAAGCATTTGTCTTTATTTGGTAGACTCTGACATGATGGCCAATAACAGATAGTGAGTACCTTTACATTCTACTCCCATCACTTGACTTGAGTCCAAGGATACAATCATACAAATGGAAACTGACCCATGTTAATGCTTAGATGTAATGGTAGATTTACTAATGAGACTCCTCTCTGGGTGGGTGACAGAATGAAGGACTCAGATAGTTAATGCAGTTCAGACAATTAGATTAGGATTATATAATAAGAAGGGCATTTGGGGTCCAGCAAGTATAAAGTCATGTAGTCATTTATTTGTGAAATATGGGATGGGATTTTCAGATTCCTGTAGTTTGGGCATGTCCTATAGAAATAAACAGATGTATATCTAGAATTGACAGATTGCTCTGCCCTCAAAGGGTACGGAAAGACTATCTCAGTCTTGCTACCAAACTGGATGGGCATGTTGCTTGTTTTGATTTTTGTTAGATGCAATGGTTGGGGAATGTCATGGTTGTAAAGATACATTATTGGTGTATTTATTTAATTTTAAAAAAAATGTTTAGATAAATATATGAGGCTAACTGACATCTGAATACTCATCCTCCCTGTACAAACAGTGACCCACACATTAACCTTCAAGCCAATCCCTCCCTGGCTGCTGATGTTTGGACATCCAATTAAGCCAAGTACATTAGAAATCTACTTGTATTTTAGGCAAACTGTTAGACCTGTCATTCTTGGTGTGGTACTCCCCCTGACTTTTTGCCTGTACTCCCCTCTTTGAGATGCACCTGGTATCTGCATCAGACCTTTACTCCATTGTGGTCAGTCTGTACATGTTACTTTAACCTTGTCCACGGTGAACACACACATGTGAGTAGCACTTTGTGCTTTTTGTCACTATTTTCACCCAAAACTTCATAAGTGCAGTTATACTTATTGGATTCTTGTGATTTTAGTGTCATTTTCATTTAATAAATTGAACTTGATTTTGCTAAATTGGTGTGGGAACTGTCTTGTCTTGTATTTCACTTTATTACTGTTTGAGTGCTGCATAAATACTCGACACATTGCCTCTAAGTTAAGCGTGACTGCTTTTGTGCCAGGCTATCAAAGCGTTAAACACAGGTTTATTTACTGATCTTTGTGGCTCACCCTCACAAGGATTGTGTTTATTACATGAGTGGGTCTCTTACCCCTGTCAACAAATAACCCGATTTCTTACCCAAACTATTTTCTTTAAATTAATATCAAAATATGAATCCACTGCACTTATAGTTACTGATTCGAGACCCAGCATATTCATTGGCTTTATATGTGTATAAGATTAAGGGCCTGATTTAGGTCTTGACGGAAACAGTCCTGCTGATTGTTTTCCCTTGGAAAACCTGTCTGCCACCTTGGGGGTCTACCTGCTCAGTTTAGATGTTGGGTGTCCCATAGACGAGAGACCATTTGAGTCCTGCCGACTTTGCCAGAAATCTCAACCCACGTTGACGGCACCACTGGATAAAGTGGCTGGTGGGGCACTACAGCAACTGTTCCTGCCAAGCGAATCACGATGTGCCTTTCCGCCAAGACACCTGTGGTAGTGTTACCTCCACACCTGAGTTTACAAATTGGAAGGGAAATGAGACAAAACCCACCTTTTCTGCTGCAACTGTTCATACTGCACCACGAAGGAAACATGACCCTATTGTCACTAGACTTGAAAGCAAGCATTACATATTGCTTGTGTACATTATTTAGTCACCTAACATTAGTTCTGAACCAGTGCAGTAAAATACTTGTTACAGTAATATTTTTTAAAACAACTTGTGACATACATATGTCTGTAAAAAATTTGTGTCAAACATCATTGTAGACACACCTGTATAGAACATAAATCAATGACAACCACAATTTTCATTTTAGTGCAGGTATACATTACCAAATAAATGCTTTTAGACCTGGTATCCTTGGTGCGGTCTCCCCTGTCTGTTTTGCTTCTGCTTCCCATGTTTGGACTGTGCGCTGGACACAGTTTGTGCTGTTTTTGGTAATACGGGCACCCTACCTCTGCTGACCAGTGCTAAAGTGCAAGTGTTCCCTGTGCAAACTGTATGTGTAATTGGCTTTTCCATGATTGGCACATTTGATTTACAAGTAAGACCCTAGGTAAAGTGCACCAGAGGTGCCCAGGGCCTGTAAATCGAATGCTACTAGTGGGCCTGCAGCAATGGTTGTGCCACCCACATGAGTAGCCCTGTAAATATGTCTCAGAACTGCCACTGCAGTGTATGTGTGTGAAGTCTTGCACAGTCAATTCGATCTGGCAACTCTACCCACTTGCCAGGCCCAAACCTTGCCTTTTTATACATGTAAGGCACCCCTAAGGTAGGCCCATGGTAGCCCCATGGGCAGGGTGCAGTGTAAGTTAAAGGTACAACATGTACTGACGTGATGCACATGTCCTAGCAGTGAAATACTGCAAAATTCATTTTTCCCTGTTGTAAGGCATATCTCTCTCATAGGTTAACATGGGGGCTACCTTTAAATAACTTTAAAGTATAGTTTACCTTTAGGAGCAGATCGAAATATGGAGTTTGGTGTCTCTGAACTCACAATTTGAAAATACATTTTGGGATAAAGTTGTTTTTTAAATTGTCAGTTTGAATATGCCACTTTTAGAAAGTCAGATTGGCAGTTGGGCTGTTTATGAATCCCCTCTAGACAGTGATACAAAGGGAACTGGGGTGTAGCCTGAATATCATGATCGGCCATCTAAGCAAGAGTGGTGGGAGGAGTGATCACTTACACCTGAATGAGCTGTGCCTGTCCTCATACAATGCAATCTCCAACCCCCTGGTGTGAGTCTGGAGCCAGGACAAGGCAGGATTTTGCAAAGAATAGTCTTTCCCTTTTAAGTTTACCTACTTCAAAGGCAGAAAGGGGTATAAGTAGTGGACCCAAAACACCCCATTTTTAGAACACTTCTGGAATCAAGAGGAACCTTTGCCAAGGAGAAGAGCTGAAGAGCTGGAGGAAGAGTATTGCCCATATGCCTGTGAATATGATGTGCTGGGTTGACTAATCCACTCAGCTATACACATAAAACACAGATCTGTTCTTTACGCTACTTTATGGCTAGTCAAAGCTGCCACTTGACAACACACTGATCTCTCCCCTAGCAGGAGCATTAATCACAAGAGTGATCTTGACATTTTTATTGCTGCCTGAAAGCTGGGCACAAGAGGAACTTTGCAGCATGTGCTTTTAAATCCTAAATTATTGTTAAACACAGCCCCTGCCCTGAGGTCATTGCCCACCCTCCAGGTCAGCACCCAGTGTGGTCACACCCGTTGCACCACCCTAAAGCCAGCCCTGTGGCACACCAATGTAAGGCTCCAGCCCACCCATCCACAATACCCGACCTGCTCCTTGCACCACGCCAACTATCACCAGCATCACTTTCCTTATTCCTGGCAAACATCTTCCACGCAAATGGGACTCTTGGCCCAAAACGTGAGACAGTAAAACTTTAGCTGGACTAACTTGGGACTGTATCCATCCTGAGCTCCATATCAGTAGGCTTGAACTTTTGACTTTGACTTTGTCCATTGTGACGAGAGAGCTGTGGGGGGCACTTTATGCTTTTAGGCTCTATCTTGCAGTTTATTCTTTAAAAAATCATAACTCTGGTTCTACTGAGTGGATTTTTGTCATTTTAGCCTTGTTTTATTTTTCAATATTTTTCTAACCAGTGTGGGATCTTCTGTGTGGTGGTTTCACTTATTTAATGTTTGAAGTGTTGCACTAATACTTTACACATTTTTTCCCTAAGTTAAACCTGACTGCTCTGTGCCAAGCTACAAGGCGGTTGAATACAAGTTATGTGGGGGTTGATCGTCCCTTACACTGACTAGGATTGTGGTTGCTGCTGGACCAGGCTTATACCCCAGTCAACTAGTAACCCAAATTCTAACATTGGTGTTCAGAGGTGAGGAAAGAACTTGTGTTTGTGCAGTGCTTTACAGTGATTTGGTGCACACTACCATCCCATATCTAAGGCCATTTTGAGTTTTAAATTCTCCCTGATTGTCGTTTATGTTTTTCTAAATGGATCCCTACTCTACCCCTCAGTGTCTTTGGCCCCACATGCAAGTATGAAGCTTGAGCTTATCAACCTGAAGAGCTATATTGTGGCTGAACTCGAGGAGTTAGCAAGGAGACGAGGCTGCTCTCAAAAAGGAGCAGCAGGAAGGTGGAGCTTCAAACGAACTTAAGGGTATGGGCAGAGGCCCACCAGTCACCAACATATGAGGAGGAGGGAGGAGATGATGAGGAAGGATCAGATCAGGACCATCAAGAGTATCTTGGTATGCAGCCTGTTGAGGAGGGAGGTAGCCACCCTCTAGGATTAAAAGTTATGTCCTGTGCACGGAACAGTGTGGCTTCCAGTGGCCTGCCCCAAGGGAGATAGAGAACAGGAGGCAAAAGAGGAAGCTCAGGCTAGAGCTGGCTAAACTAAAAATACAAAAGGAGGAGAACTTGTCCATGGAGGCAAAGCAGGCTGAGAAGGGCTTGGCTGAGAAAAAGCTACTATTGGAGCATGAAAAACACATGGTGTAGTCAAAGGAAAAGGCAAACAACATGATGGTGGCAGTATGCCAACTGTATCTGCTGGTAAGCTGGTGCCTCACTATGTAGTGGGAGATGACATAGACTTGTGGTTTGTCGCTTATAAAGTTGCACTCAGGGTACATAAGGTCCCTGAGGAGTACTGGGGGGTAGCCTGTGAAAAGACATGAACACAGAGGGGAGGGACACACTCTTGACAGTAGAGGTAGAGACTCATACCAGGTATATCCCCATGAAGACAATCCTTGTTGCTAAGTTTGAGCTGGCCCCTGTGAAGTACTTTCAGAGGTTTAGGGGCAGCCATAAGCTCCCAAATCAGTCTTGGGTGGATTTCTTTGATTATGCCAGCAAGGCACTAAAGGGCTGGGTGAAGATCATCAAATTGTACGATTTTTACTGGGCTGTATAACCTAATGCTGTGGGAGCACATGCTCCATTCTTGTTTTTAAGAGCTGTGGAAAGCAAATCAGCACCCGATTTTATAAGAAGGTATCTTGGGCGGCTTCCAAAAGGTTCCCAACAGAGGAAAGAGGAGGAAGATAAAAATAAAACCAAGGCATTCTCTTAAGGCCCCAAAACAGTTCACATGGGAAAGGGTTGCAAGCCCAATCTGCCCACCAGAAGAAAGGCTTACAGATAAGAAAACTAGAAAGTTTGTCCCAAAGTGCTATGAGTATAGGCATGTGATGGGAGATGGCAAGTGCTCCAAGAGGGTACTGCTTCCCAGTTGGGGACAGTCACAGTGCAGAGTCAGCATAGTGGTTGGAGAGGAGATGTCCCCAGTTAATATGGGTATACTACTGAGATTAACCCAGTGTCCATGGGTGATGTAAATGTGGTGGCCAAAGCCCATGTACCTTTCAATACTTCAAAGTATAGGCAGTGGGTCACCATCTATGGGCAGGAAGTAGAGGCTCTGAAGAATACTGGAGCTAGTATAACTACTTTCAGGTATCATCCGGGTTCCTCAGAGCAAGTGATACCTAATACATTTCACCAAGTTGTGGTAGCAGACAACTGGGAGATCCACTACCCTATAGCTTTTGTTTCCTTTGAGTGAGTGAGTGGGGTCTCAGGTCTTCTGTAGGTTGCTGTGAGCCCTGCTATGCCTGTGGACTATATGTTAGGGAATGACCTGGAGCACACTGCCTGAAGGAAGTAGAGCTCCGGTAACCCCTGGGAATGTTATGGCTACCTGACTGGGTTTGTGTGACTACCAGGCCTATGGCTGCCCAGGAGGGAAGTCATGGAGGTCTGGAGCCTGACAGAATGGCTCAGACAGCTACCAGGAAAGGCAAGAAAAAGGGACATGTAAAACCAGTCCCTGAATGTCCCCCAGCATAGGTGAATGGGGCACGGGAGGAAGCCATTCCAGAGCCTCCTGGGGAGAAAATTACTTCCTGTGGTACCCTACCTGAACTTGCTGGATGGCACTTTGAAGGGGGGACCATGAGGGAGGAGTTCTGCAAGGCACAGAAGTAGTGCCTAGCCCTCGAAGGCATGAGGCAGCAATCTGAAGCCCAGACAGCTGTTGATACCTCTGGAGATCACCTCATATACTGGGAGAATGACGTCCTGTACAGTGAACCTAAGATTCTTAAGCCTTGGGCAACTTGTTATTTGTAGTTTCCCAGTGCTACAGGAGCTGGCTCATGAGATACCCCTGGCAGGACACCTGGGGCAGGGAGGAGACCTGTGGCAGGCTTGTATCTCACTTCTATTGGCCCCGGATGAAGACCACTTTCTGTAGCACTTTTCACACCTGCCAGGCTAGTGGAACAACTTAGAAGAATCTAAAATCTCCCCCGATTCCCATGTATTTTTTTGACACACCCCTTGAGAGTGTGGGGATTTATATTTTAGGAACCATGGACCCAAGACTGCCCTAGGCAATAGGTGTATATGTGTCTTGGTGGGTGTTGCCTCTTCAAGACATAATTGCCAGCATGCCTGAGCCCAGGAGGAGGAAGTGGGACATTTGCTTACCATTCCTGCTCTTTGCTTACAGAGAGGGGCCACAGGAAGCAGTGGGCTTTCGCCAATTTGAACTCTGTATGGTCACTGTGTCAGTGGACCTTTCATCCTAGCTAAAGAGGGGTGGGAGCAAACTCCCAAGAAACCCTCCCCAGTATGTGGTTAGCTACATGCTAGCTCTCTGGAAATAGAGGAACAACTTCTTAAAGACAGCTCCTAAGAATGTGGAGGCTAGACAGGAGGATATGAAGCAGTGGTAAGACCATACAGCTACTCCTGTGGAATTCCAACATGAACAGAAACTGTGGGTGATGGAGCCAGTGGAGTACAGCACTCTCCAGAATCACTGGACTGGGCAATATGAGGTGGTGGAGAGGAAGGGGGAGTCCACCTACCTGGTGGATCTCAAGACTCCCAGGAACCCATTAAAGGTACACTATTTCAACCACTTCAAACACCAGTCTGAGAGATCTGCAGTCACCATGCTGCTGGTGACAAATGATGGGAAGGAGGAGGACATTGAACTTCTAACTGATCTCCTGTCATCCAAAGAGAAAGATGAGTCAGCGGGAGGTGCCAACCTCTCCCCTACCCTGATCCCAGGATAGCAGAGAGACCGTTCTCAGTTACTGGAACAGTTTGCATCCCTATTTTCCTCATTCCCTGACTTGCACACATGTGTACCCATGATATAAATATTGGTGACAGCCTGTCTGGTAGAAACAAAATGTACAGGCTGTCTGACAAAGTGAGGGTCTGGATCAAAGCAGAAGTCACAAGAGTGCTGGAACGAAGGGTCATTGAGCCCTCCAGGAGTCCCTGGTCTAGCCGAGTGATGTTGTTAACAAAGGTGGCCCCACCGGCACACCACTAGAAGTCAGGTTCTGTGTTGACTACTCAATTCATTCACCAAGACTGATGCACACCACATCCTTCGAGCTGATGAGCTCATTGATAAGTTAGCAGCTACCAGGTTCCTGAGCTCTTTTGATTTAACTTAAGGGTACTGACCGATTGCCCTGACAGAGGGTTATAGAGAGAGAGATGTCAGCTACCCTAGAGGGCCAATTCCAGTTTAAGGTGATGTCCTTTGGACTCATGGATGCCCCTGCTATCTTCCAGAGGCTGGCGAACCAGGATTGGCTGGGATGGAGGCCTTCAGTGCTGCTTACTTAGATGATATAGCTGTTTTCAGTAGTACCCGGAAGGACCACCCATTTCACCTGCAGGAAGTGCTTCAGGCTCTGCAGCAGGCAGGCTTCACTATCAAGGCCAGTAAGTGCCAAATAGAGCAGGGATCTGTGGTGTACTTGGGACACCTGGTGAGAGGGGAAAAGGCGCAGGCTAAAATAGAGACAATGTTGGTGTGGGAGCCCCCAAAAACACAAACAGAAGTGTAGGCCTTCCTGGGACTCGCTGGGTACTACACGAGGATTGTCAAGAGGTGTGGTACCATTGTTTTCCCCTTAACTGAGATGGCTTTGAAGAAGCAGCCCAGGAGGGTAACCTTGATGGAGGCCTGTCAGAAAGCCTTTTCCTCCCAATAACATGTCACGTGCACAGCTCCTGTGCTCAAGGCCCCTACTTTGCCCAGGAGCTTTTCTTCTAAACGGGTGGCTTGTAGCATGGTATGGGGCAGTCTTATCAATCAATCAATCATTCAGCTTAGTTGTAGAACATGCTAACCAACTGTGAGGGTCTCAAGGCCCTGGGACTAGTAGAAGTTCAGTCGAAGAGCCAGGTCTTGAGGTTGAATTAAGGTAGTGAGGGTGTTTGCCTGAGATATAGCCTGAGGTTATCCTTGAGGTTGTGGGGAGGGCCACTTGGCTGGAGCTGAGGTATCTGGTGGGCATGTGGAAGGTTAGGCAGTGATTGAGGTATGCAGGCCCGATGTTCTAGAGGGCCTTGTATGCGTGCATGAGGAGCTTAAAGGTGTTTCTTTCATTGATTAGGAGCCAGTGAAGGTCTCTCAGGTGACTGGAGATGTGGCTGCGACAGGGATTGTTCAGGATTAGTCTGGCCGAGGTGTTCTGGATTCTCTGCAGTTTCTTTTTGGAATGTTTGGGTGGTGCTGGCATGGAGTGCGTTGCCATAGTCTAATTTGCTAGTGTCCAGTGCCTGGGTGACTGCTCTCCTTGATTCGATTGGGATCCATTTGAAGATCTTTCGGGGGAGCAGGCACAGTGTGTGGAAATATGAGAATGAGATGGTGTTGACTGCGGTTCATTGAGAGCGAGGAGTCGAGGATGATGACGAGATTGCGTGCGTGGTCGGTGTGTGTGGTCGGGATTTCCAAGCTCTGAGTGCCACCAGAAGTCATCTGAGGTGGAGGGCTTCATCTATGCAGAGGGCTCCATACAGATGGCCACTGCTCTCATTTTGTTGTGGAAGTTGCTTTTTGAGGCTCCAGGCTTGTCGGTAAGGGAGAGAATCAGCTGGGTATCGTTAGTATGTCAGTGTAGAAGATGATTTTGAGTCCTTAGGACTAGCTGGGTACTACACGAGGATTGTCAAGAGATGTGGCACCATTGTTTCCTCCTTGAATGAGCTTGCTTTGAAGAAGCAGCCCAGGAAGGTGATCTGGATGGAGGCCTGTCAGAAAGCCTTTGACTCCCTCAAACATGTCATGTGCACAGCCCCTGTGCTCAAGGCCCCTGACTTTTCCTAGGAGTTTATTTTCTAAACAGATGGCTCATAGCATCTTATGAGCAAGTATTATTAATCAACCAATCAATCAATCAGCGTACTTGTAGAATAAGACAATCACCTGTGAGGGTCTCAAGGCCCTGGGAGTAGTAGGAGTTCAGTCGAAGAGCCAGATCTTGAAGTTCTTCTTGAATTAAGGTAGTGAGGGTGCTTGCCTGAGGCGTACCTCAAGAGCATTCCAGGTTTTTGCAGTAAGGTAAGAGAAGGATCTTCCTCCAGCTGAGTTCTTGTATATCCTTGGAGTTGCTTGCGAGGGCCAGTTGACCGGAGTAGAGGTGTCTGGTGGGCATGTGGAAGGTCAGGTGGTGATTGAGGTATGCGAGTCTGATGTTGTGGAGGGCCTTGTGTGCATGCATGAGGAGCTTAAAGGTGATTCTTTTGTTGATCTGGAGCCAGTGAAGGTCTCTCAGGTGACCGGAGATGTGGCAGCGGCAGGAAATGTTCAGGATGAGTCTGGCTGTGGCGTTCTGGATTCTCTGCTGTTCTTTTTGGAGTGTTTGGGTAGTGCCGGCATAGAGTGCGTTGCCATAGTCTAATTTGCTGGTGCCAAGTGCATGAGTGACTGTTCTCCTTGATTCAATTGGGATCCATTTGAAGATCTTTTGGACCAAGCACAGTGTGTAGAAACATGAGAATGAGACAGCGTTGACTTTGCGGTTCATTGTGAGCGAGGAGTCGAGGATGATGCTGAGGTTGCGTGCATGGTTGGGGGGTGTGGGGGGGTTCAGAGCTCTGAGTACCATCAGAAGTCACCCCAGGTGGAGGGTTTCATCCATGCGGAGGGCTTCATCTAGGCGGCGACTGTCATCATTTTGTTGTGGAAGTTGCTTTTTGCGGTTTTAGACTTGTCGATGAGGAAGAGGATCAGTTGGGTATTGCCAGTGTAGCAGATGATGTTGAGTCAGTGGTTTCTGACGATGTTAGCAAGCGGGGTCATGTAGATGTTAAAGAAGGTGGGGCTCAGGGAGGAGCCCTGAGAAACTCCACAGCTGATCTGAGTCAGTTGTGAGGTGAACGGTAGGAACGTGACTCTCTGGGTATGGCTGGTGAGGAAGGAGTGGATTCACTCTAGGGCTTTTCTGCGGATGCCGGCATCATGCAGTCTAGTGCAGAGGCTATGGTGGGAGACAGTGTTGAAGGTGGCGGAGAGGTCTAGTATGAGGAGGGCTGCGGTTTTGCATCAATGGAGGAGACTGCGGATGTCATCCCTTGCTGCCATCACTGTTAAATAAGGAGGGCCTAGCCCAACCTATAGTGTTCATCTCTAGGAGGCTATTTCTCAGGTAACAGAGGTTGAGTGCTATTGAGCGAGAAGCCTTTGCTGTGGTCTGGGCACTGAAGTAGTTGAAACCATACTTGTTTGGGACTCACTTCCAGGTTCCCACAGACATAGGTCCCTCAGGTGGCTAATGCGAATGAGGGGTGAAAATCCAATTTTTTTAACTGATCAATTTTCCTACAGGAACTGGAATTTACAGTGGAAACAGTACTGCGTCACGCCACACCAATGCTGATGGTCTCTCCAGGTTCTTTTGCCTCATTGAAGAGGGGTTGGTTAGTTCTCCCCACTTTCAGCTGGGGGGGGCATGTGTCATACCTATCAGCCTTAAAAAGGTCTTTCTCCAAACTTTTTGCCCCTTCTCCACCATTTTGCTGGACCTATTTTTGCTGGCCTTATAAGTCGGAGCACTTTACGACTGCCAACCAGTGTTAAGGTGCATGTGCTCACCGTTCAAAACATTGTAATATTGACTTATCCCCAAATGGCATATTTAAAAACTCCTAAATTCACTTTTCACTACTGTAAGGCTTATCTCTGCCATAGAACAACTTTACAGTTGCATTATTGCATTTTTTTAGGTGTAATTTCCAAATGGAAAAAGATAACCACTTCAAGCTTCATGCCTCTGGAATCCTAATTTAAAATCCTAATTTATGCAAACTCAGTCTGTAAGAGACAATTATGAAAATGCTACTTTTAGAAATCTGCCACTTCCTTGCTTCAGCCAGCTGGAGCCTGCCGCCTGCCTGGGTCACATGACTGGTGAACACCCCACTCAACCAGTAACCCAATTTCTAAGAGGTATACATATTGTCACCAGGTTAATATGATTCCAACAAGAAGGTAATGCAGCTCAGTTTCTGAGAAAAGCCATTGCTGCTGTTCTAAAGTATAAGCAGAAGGATGTCCACGCTCTGAGCAGGACATTGCACATAAATAGATTGAAAGTGGTTGCAACGTCTATTTATGGTGCAGCACTATAGGGTCATATTGACGCAGCATTGTTAAAAAAGATTGAAAATAACTTTTGCTTGTGCACCTACATTAAGGGGCATATTTATACTCCGTTTGCGCCGAAATTGCGTCGTTTTTTTTAACGCATTTTCGACGCAAAACTAACTCCATATTTATACTTTGGCGTTAGATGCGTCTAGTGCCAAAGTTCATGGAGTTAGCGTCATTTTTTTGCGTGAACACCTTCCTTCCGTTAATGATATGCAAGGTAGGCGTTCCCGTCTTTAAAAATGACTGCAATGCATATGCGTCGTATTTATACTCCCGGGCAAAAATGACGCCCGGGAGTGGGCGGGTCTAAAAAACCCGCATTTGCGCGGGATTTTACCGCCTGGGTCAGGGCAGGCGTTAAGGGACCTGTGGGCTCAGAATGAGCCCAGAGGTGCCCTCCCAAGCCCCCAGGGACACCCCCTGCCACCCTTGCCCACCCCAGGAGGACACCCAAGGATGGAGGGACCCACCCCAGGGACATTAAGGTAAGTCCAGGTAAGTATTTTTTTTTTTTTTTTTTTGTGGCATAGGGGGGCCTGATTTGTGCCCCCCTACATGCCACTATGCCCAATGACCATGCCCAGGGGACAGAGGTCCCCTGGGCATGGCCATTGGGCAAGGGGGCATGACTCCTGTCTTTGCTAAGACAGGAGTCATTTCTATGGGGGATGGGCGTCGTAAAAAAATGGCGCAAATCGGGTTGTGGCGAATTTTTTGCCTCAGCCTGACTTGCACCATTTCTGGACGCCCATACGCCATTTTCCCCCTACGCCGGCGCTGCCTGGTGTACGTCGTTTTTTTTAACGCACACCAGACAGCGCCGGTGGCTAACGCCGGCTAACGTCATTCAATAAATACGGCGCCTGCATGGCGCTTCAGAATGGCGTTAGCCGGTGCTAATTTTTTGGGCGCAAAACTGCGTTGGCGCAGTTTTGCGTTAAAAAGTATAAATATGGGCCTAAGATCCTGGTAAACACCTCCCTCCGGGTGGCCAGTGGCCAGTTCAGAGAAAACACATCCTTCAATAATTTAGGTTCACCCAGCAGGATCGTAGTGGAAAATTGTCATTATAAAGTCAGGGAAGCTTGGCACAGCACTAAAATTGACACCCAGATTAAGAGGTTCTTCCTCCACGAGGATCATCCCAGCTTTTAAATGGATTGAGATAGCATTTATCCTGAAGCACAGAACAATTTATATGCTACATTTAGGCTTAGGGTATCACCTACAAAAACACATGTATATGGTTAGAAGGAACACTGGCAAATTTTGTGATGATCCGATGTGACTGTACAATGGAGATACGGAAATTGTTATGAACCGGAACCCATTTTGTACTAAATCAGCAATCTCTCGTCAGGAATGGCTTGCATTTTACTCAAAGTATACAAATTTATGGATCATCTTAATTATTTTATAGGAATGAATAAGCAGTAATTTAAAATGCCACTCATATTTCACTTGTTTGGAACGTTTTGGTAGTTATATAACACATTTGTAAAGGCGTTGTTATTATTTTGATCGAATTTAAATGCTCTTTAGACTCTTGAAAAGCATAATTAACGTTTTGATATATGTCGCTTTTAATTTGTTTATAATCTTTTCCTCTGATATAGCATAATTTACGTTTTAATGCATGTATTGTTAAGTTTTGTAGAGATAACATTAAATAAATAATAAAAAAAAAATCAGCTAAGGACAAAGTGAAATGCTTGGCTAAGCTTTAAATCACTTACATATCAGCCTGCTTTTTCATTAATGGAGCACTCAGGAGTGTAATCCTCACATTAAATAAAGGCCCCGTTTCTCTATTTGACCATGCACCATTGAGTGTGTGCATCTCTACCATATTTATGACTAATAGATGATGTAACTGAGATGTCAGTCCCTTTTTGCTACAAGGTGCAGCCTTTAAAGGGGAATCTATAAAAAACAATATTTTTATCTTAAGTCTTGGAAGGTTTAGTAATGGGTCCATTGCATGGTTAGTTCTCAAAACCCTAATGAAAATAACTACTTTCGTCTATGGAGCATTCACTAAGCAGCAGGAATTAACAAGGTTCAAAACGTTGGTAAAGAAGATGAAATAAAAACAATTTGTGGAAATCTGTTCAATGACCTCTGAAAACAGACTGGAAAATGTCAGTACCCATAAACTCAATTCACAGAAAAAAGCTAGGTCTCTCCTTTCGTTCTATGACACAAGTATTGGTGCGTGGGGAGAATAGTGGCCTTTACTTGCTTTGGAGGTTTTTTATTCTGCTGTAGCTAGAGTTTAGCAGAGATACATGGGTGCAGTGACCTTTAGGTACAATCACTGAGGTTACCCCATTCCTCTACCTCCTCCTTCGTCCACGAATAGTTGCACTTTTGTTCTCTTGTGTCCTTGTATTGTAGGCAATATGGTGTTTGTTCTGCTTTCTTAGCACATACTCAATCTCCTTCACACGAGCCCCCAGCCATTCGCTGATTCCAATGTACACCCAATTTTCAGCGACAACCTTATTTTCTTCTCTACTCCTTGATTCATATTAGCTAGCTTGCTTGAACAAAGATTTAAACATTTGTTACTGTACTTCCTCTTGTGACAAACTTATTTTTTCATAGACTGCTGATTTATGTTATCCTAACCTGCTCACACAATTGTATAAATCTTTGTACTCAATCGATGGAAAATGTCATCACAAGACAGTTTGTTCGACATTTTTTATAATTTCACATAAAAGTTTACCACTTTCCCGCAGCGTCCTTGAATGAGCATCACTCCATAGTATATGAATGTTGAACTTGTATTTTATTCATTTCCTATGTTCTGCTCTCCCAGATCAACACTGAAACTTGAAACTCATGCACATCTGAATTAAGATCTATCTGCGCTTGAATCATGCCGAAACCGAGTCCATGAATTAACCTTTGTAATTAATATGTACAATACCATTCTGTCATATTCTCAATGTGCATATATTCAAGATTAAAGATGTATTTAAAGTTTGGTGTTTGTTGTTCTTTACTGTGTGAGTATTTATTTTGCATGCTTTTCATGAAAGATTTGCCGTTTTTTTTAGTAGTTTTGCAGATACAATGGCAATTATGAACTCTTCGTATTTCAGAAATCATTTTGCTTTGATGTTTTAACATTTATTATTTTCTTTACTGGAAATGTTTTATTAGGGGAAGGGCACCTCGGGAAAAGTATTCTCAAGTTGTGCCATTATTGTACAAGGTTAAAATTACAGTGTTTGTTATATGGAAATAACATGGACTTGATTTGGGAACAATAGAAACTCTGGGGCATATTTACTAGAATAGTAGTGCGGAGTGGGCAGCAAGTGACCTTGCTGTGCTGCCCTGCGCCACGTGGAAAGGGGAGAATTGCACAGTATTTACCAAACACTATACTTTTCTGTCCTGCCCCCCTGCACTGACACCCTTTTGGCTGCCTAGTGACAATGCAGACACCCTTGCACCATGCTGCAATGGTATGTGCGTTGCATGCAGAATTGTTTTTGTGCTGGAAGGGGCACCTTTCTGTACAAAAACAATCCATGGAGGTGTTTTCCTCTTTCAATTCAATTCAATTCAAAGGAGCTTTATTGCGGCTACAGGAGCCAAAAAAGCGCAAGCAGAAATAAATACAAATAAATACACATAATGATAATTACAAGTAAATATGATGATAAAAGGGAGTAAAAGATAAAAGAAAATGGAAAAAAGTGGAATAAAAATGGAATAAAAATGTAATAGAAATGGAATAAAAAGCGCAAGCAGAAATAAATACAAATAAATACACATAATGATAATTACAAGTAAATATGATGATAAAAGGGAGTAAAAGATAAAAGAAAATGGAAAAAAGTGGAATAAAAATGGAATAGAAATGGAATAAAATGCGCTGCACAGGTCGATGGGACAGTCTTAGTTGGAGTCTTTATCCAGAAGGGTTTTCCCTCTAACAAGCCAACTAGCTCCGAGGAATTTGGCGACGGTGATCACTAGCGTTGGCCTAGTGTCTGATCTGAGGATTCGGAGGGCTAGCGCAGAGCTGCGGACTCCCAGTAGTCTGCATGCTGGGGCCAGCCATTTCCTACGGGGGGCGGTGTACACGGGGCAGGCAAAAAGGACGTGAGGGAGATTCTCGACAGGGGCTTTGCAAGCTGGGCATACGGTTGATTCATTGTGTGACCAGCTACTGGTGAGAAGTCTTAATGGGAGTGTTCCAATGTGGAGCTGGAAGTACAATTTCCTTTCCCTTGGGGCCGTGATTAGGTCCCAAAAAGCTTCGTACTTGCATGACTCTTTTAGGTTGGCAAAGTCACAAGATAGTGTAGTGTGGAGTGCAGCCGTTGTGTCTTCGTAATTTGCCATTTGCCAGTATAGTTTCTTTAGTTCGCTTTTCGAGGGGAATACTGACGTGGTTGGTGAGTTCCAGAGATCATCGAGCCCAAGTGAGTACAGTGAGCCCTTGATGCATCGTAGCCAGGGGATTCTGTGAAGATGGTCGGCTGTTAGGATGACCTGTAGAGCTTCAGTGAAGGTGTCGAGCTCCGGAGTGGTCCAGAGACAGAGTCCAGTACAGCAGAGGTCGCAGGCGGGCTTTGTGTCCAATGCGTTTGATGCCGAGATCCTTGAAAAGGGGGAACAGTGGGGTGCTTAGCGGGAGGGACACAAGGTTTCTTAGGAAGTTGTTTTCAGCTGTGGTTAAGTCTTGGGTTTTGGTATAGTCCCATAGTTCAGCTCCGTAAAGCGCTGAGGAAACGGCCTGGGCTTCGTATAACTGTAATGCTGGGCGAATTGGTTTTGTGTGTGAGAGGTGAACATTTTTTAGTAGTACCCCTGTTGTTTGTTTTAGTTTTAGGGCTTGTTTTCCTATGTGTGGCTTCCAAGACATGTTGTCAGTGAATGTTATGCCCAGGTAGCTAAAAATGCCCACCTTCTCAAGTGTGGAGCCCTCTAAAGTAAACTTCCCTTTAAAAGATCTGTGGGGGTTGAGAGTCATTAGTTTTGTTTTCGAGGCGTTGATTTCGAGTCCCTGTGATGAGCAGAAATGTTCGAAGCACGCAAGGAGTTTCCTTAGACCACTAGGGGTCTTGGATATCAGAAGAGTGTCATCGGCAAAGAGTAAGACTGGGATTTTTTGTGTGCTAAGTGAAGGTGCGTCGGCCTGCAGTCTGAGGAGGGAGGGGACGATTTCATTGATATACAGGGAAAAGAGGGTCGGGGCAAGTACGCACCCTTGCCACACACCCCAGGAAACATGGATTCTATCAGTTAATTGGCCCTTGTTGCCCCACCTGACTTGTGCGTAGTTGTCCTCGTGGAATCGAATCAGAAAGGCCAAGAATGTGCTCCGGGATTCCCATCCGAAAGAGAGTGTCCCATAGTTTGTTGCGAGGTACTAGGTCAAAAGCAGATTTGAGGTCCACAAAAGCTACGTAAAGGCTGCCTTTACCAATGAACACTGTTTTCCAATATAATAATAGGAATCTGAGGGCTTGATCAGTGGTGGAAATTTTCTTCCGGAAACCGGCTTGGAGGGGGCTAAGGATATCGCGTTCAGTCATCCATTCTTCGATCTTTCCTAGGAGGCAGTGGCAGAAGACTTTTTGGACACAGTCAATTAGGCTAATAGGTCTATAGTTGCAAGGAAGTGATCTGTCGCCCTTTTTAAAGATTGGAATAACAATAACCGCTTTCCAGGACTCGGGAATTGGTGCCCCAGATGCTATTGCGTTGGCTATAATGGTGAGGTATCTTGACCAGGATGCTAGGTCTGTTGAGAACAGGTCTGCTGGGACGCAGTCTGATCCAGGAGCCCTGCCGCGTTTTAAGGTGCTTAGAGAATAGGTTATGTCACTTTGGGAAAACAACAGGGGCGCTGCGGTGGTGGGTGCTAAAGAGTGATTTAGGTGGGGGCCCGTGCAAACAGGGATGGGGCTATCATGAACTGGGGAGTACAGGCTACTAAAATGAACTACCCAGTCTTTCGGGGCAATATTGGTTGTGATGTCCAAACCAGGGACCAGAACAGACTATGGTTCCTCTCGCGCACAGCGTCACTGAGTGCTGTCCACCATTTATTATCTTGGTCACGCTTGGCTATGCATATTGCAGATTTATAGGACTTCCTAGCTACGCGGATGGCGGTGGGGTCCTTGGATTTAATGGCTTGAACTAAGCGCTTGTTTAGGGACCGACACGTTTTGTTGAACCAGCGGTGCCTACCTATGGGTCGTTTGTCGTCGTGGGCTGGGGGTTCTGAGAAGTGGGCTGTGATATCCCTAAATCAGGAGGTGTGAATTAGGCTTATTTCCTGGTGGGGAATTGCAGGACCTGCCTCTAGGCCCATTAGTGTGGATTTTAGGGTGTTATTGGCATCGTTAATGAGTACAGGGCCGAGCCATGACCTTGTCCCATTTTAAGTGTCGTTTATTGTTGGCCAGGCTAATACCCTTGGGTGCTACTGCTGGGGGGTTAGGCGTGGATGGGAGATTACCTAGAGCTAATGTGTGGACAGAGAGAGGGTTGTGATCACTTTCAGTACTTTCAACGATCGTCATGTCGATGACTAGAGGCCATAGTCTTATATTGAATAGACAATAGTCGATTCTAATGGTGTGATTGGTTTTGTTGAATGTGTGACTGCCATTGGTGTCTGATTTGGTTCTGCCATTTAATGCCCTGAGCCCGAACTCCATGGTCAGTGATCTGACCTGGATAGCGACCTGCGTCCATCTCTTGATGTGTGGGATTGACAGGGCTGGGATAGACCAGGCTTGATCCTCCTCGTTAGTGGACCTGAGATCGTCCCAGTCAAGGGGTTCGAATGTGACGTTGAAGTCTCCAGCCACAATGGTTTTGTGATGGCGGGGATAGTTTTGTAAGAGGGCTACGAGGGCGCAGAGGGTTTTGGCGTCTTGACCCACCCGACCCCTCGAGTGTAGATATTAAAGATGTTCACCACAGAGTCAGGCCCAAACGATAGACGAAGGCCTAACAGGTCGGGAGAGTCGGTAGGTAGCTGTGATATAAAGATGTTTCTCCTTGTTACGCCTCCCCTGACAAGGTGTGCGGTTTTGACGCATTCCCAGGTTTACACATCCTTGTAAATCTGGAAATATGCCAAAACCTCGGTGTTGCAAGAGAAAACCCATTGCAATGCCCATAAAACGCCCCTGATGCAGAGTACGGCAGCGCTGTGACTGACGCTACCTTGCCTTAATATCTATCAGGCCATGGAAAGCCATGCAAAGTGTCTTAGCGAGAACCTCATAGATATGAGCCTGCACTCTGCACTGTCAAAGTGTCAACATAAGTGACGCTCCAGCGGCTTTCGTGGGTTGTGAATATGCCCCTCGGTGGTGCCATTTGAAAGGCTCTGGTGCTCAGCAACTCGCTAAAAAACAGGAGTCTGGAAGGACAGTATTTTTAGAAACAAAAGTAATATGCTCTATATAAGCAATGAGCAGGTGGTGGCAATATAAAGGCTGAGTAATAAGTCCACCCAAGACACTCTAAAATAAAAGACATGAAGAAGTACCCACACAGCAGTCTCACCATTAGAGAAGTGACTTCTTAATTGTCATTTCTGCACCAGTAACTCTGTTCAAGTGACTGTTGCAATTTTTACTGGAATTATTAAACCTATTTTCTTCGGGAACATGAAACAATACATGTACCACTTTATCCAATATCCAAAAGACACAACATAGTTGACCTCTGTGAAAACAGATTCTATGCCCTTATTGTATTTCTTCTTTTGGAGGGCACCACTAATTGCAGCACATAGGCATTGGAAAGGAGAGCATGTTTTGTAGCAGATGAACCACAGGCAGTTTGAATGTGCGAATGATTTCTGAGACAGACTTAGGGCCTGATGAAGAACTTGGTGGATGGTTTACTCCTTTACAATGGTGACAGATATCCATCTGCTGAAATCAAAATCCCATAGGTCATAATGGGATTTAGATTTTGGTGGACAGGTTTTCCATCACAATTGTGACAGAGTAATATGTCCTCCGAGCTCTAAATCAGGTCCTTAATCATCACACTGATCTACACCAATTTTCCACGGTCCTCCCATGACTCATGTATCCTAAGTTGCATTCGTATTCCATGTAACATGATAGACAAGTAGTCAGAGAGTTAATGCTTTAACCCCTTTGGTGCCAGGCCTTTTCCCCCTCCTGTGCCAGGCCTTTTTTTGCCTATTTGGGGCAGTTCGCGCTTAGGCCCTCATAACTTTTTGTCCACATAAGCTAACCAAGCCAAATTTGCGTCCTTTTTTTCCAACATCCTAGGGATTCTAGAGGTACCCAGACTTTGGGGGTCGTTCTAAGTCTGGCGGGCGGCAGAGGCCGCCCGCCAGACTTCCCCCTCCGAAATACCGCTCCGCGGTCGAAAGACCACGGAGGGTATTCTAAGTTTTTCCCTGGGCTGGCGGGCGGTCACCAAAAGACCGCCCGCCAGCCCAGGGAAAAACTCCCTTCCCACGAGGATGCCGGCTCGTAATTGAGCCGGCGGAGTGGGAAGGTGCGACGGGTGCTGTTGCACCCATCGCGTATTTCACTGTCTGCCAAGCAGACAGTGAAATACTTGTAGGGGCCCTCTTACGGGGGCCCCTGCAGTGCCCATGCCAGTGGCATGGGCACTGCAGGGGCCCCCAGGGGCCCCGCGACCCCCCCTACCGCCATCCGGTTCCCGGCGGGCGGACCGCCGGGAACTGGATGGCGGTAGGGGGGGTCGGAATCCCCTCGGCGGCGCAGCTAGCTGCGCCGCCTTGGAGGATTCCAATGGGCGGCGGTACACTGGCGGGAGACCGCCAGTGTTGCCGGTCTGACCGCGGCTTTACCGCCGCGGTCAGAATGCCCTGCGGGGCACCGCCGGCCTGTCGGCGGTGCTCCCGCCGACCCTGGCCCCGGCGGTCTAAGACCGCCGGGGTCAGAATGACCCCCTTTGTGGGTTCACCTGAAGGAGGCCAAGAAATTAGCCAAAATACAGTGAAAATGTTGTTTGTTTCAAATAAATTGGAAAAAGTGGCAGCAGAAGAAGGCTTATGGTTTTTCCCCTGAAACTGGCATCAACAAAGGGGTTACGGTGCTAAACTCAGCAGCTTCCCAGCTTTCAGGAACAGGCAGACTTGAATCAGAAAACCCAATTTTTCAACACAATATTGGCATTTTACTGGGACATACCCCATTTTTGCAATTTTTTGTGCTTTCAGCCTCCTTCCAGTCAGTGACAGAAATGGGCATGAAACCAATGCTGGATCCCAGAAACCTAACCATTTCTGAAAAGTAGACAAAATTCTGAATCCAGAAAGGTGTCATTTGTGTAGATCCTACAAGGGTTTCCTACAGAAAATAACAACTGAAAAAGAAAAATATTGAAATTGAGGTGAAAAAAAATCAATTTTTCTCTACGTTTTACTCTGTAACTTTTCCCTGCAATGTCAGATTATCGAAAGCAATATACCGTTACGTCTGCTGGACTCCTCTGGTTGTGGGGATATATAGGGCTTGTAGGTTCATCAAGAACCCTAGGTACCCAGAGCCAATAAATGAGCTGCACCCTGCAGTGCGTTTTCATTCTATACTGGGTATACAGCAATTCATTTGCTGAAATATAAAGAGTAAAAAATTGCTATCAAGAAAACCTTTGTATTTCCAAAAAGGGCACAAGATAAGGTGTTGCGGAGCAGTGGTTATTTGCACATCTATGAATTCCGGGGTGACCATACTAGCATGTGAATTACAGGGTATTTCTCAAATAGATGTCTTTTTTACACACTCTCCTATATTTAGAAGGAAAAAATGTAGAGAAAGACAAGGGGCAATAACACTTGTTTTGCTAATCTATGTTCCCCCAAGTCTCCCAATAAAAATGATATCTCACTTGTGTGGGTAGGCCTAGCGCCCGCGACAGGAAACACCCCAAAACGCAACGTGGACACATCCCATTTTTTGAAAAGAAAACAGAGGTGTTTTCTGCAAAGTGCCTACCTGTGGATTTTGGCCTCTAGCTCAGCCGGCACCTAGGGAAACCTACCAAACCTGTGCATTTTTGGAAACTAGAGACCTAGGGAACTCAAGATGGGGTGACTTGAGGGGCTCTGACCAGGTTCTGTTACCCAGAATCCTTTGCAAACCTCAAAATTTGGCTAAAAAAACACATGTTCCTCACATTTCTGTGGCAGAAAGTTCTGGAATCTGAGAGGAGCCACAAATTTCCTTCCACCCAGCGTTCCCCCAAGTCTCCCGATAAAAATGATACCTCACTTGTGTGGGTAGGCCTAGCGCCTGCGACAGGAAATGCCCCAAAGCGCAACGTGGACACATCCAATTTTTTGAAAGAAAACAGAGGTGTTTTTTGCAAAGTGCCTACCTGTAGATTTTGGCCTCTAGCTCAGCCGGCACCTAGGGAAACCTACCAAACCTGTGCATTTCTGAAAACTAGAGACCTAAGGGAATCCAAGATGGGGTTACTTGTGGGGCTCAGACCAGGTTCTGTAACCCAGAATCCTTTGCAAACCTCAAAATTTGGCTAAAAAAACACATGTTCCTCACATTTCTGTGGCAGAAAGTTCTGGAATCTGAGAGGAGCCACAAATTTCCGTCCACCCAGCGTTACCCCAGGTCTCACGATAAAAATGATACCTCACTTGTGTGGGTAGGCCTAGCGCCCGCGACAGAAAATGCCCCAAAGCGCAACGTGGACACATCCAATTTTTTGAAAGAAAACAGAGGTGTTTTTTGCAAAGTGCCTACCTGTAGATTTTGGCCTCTAGCTCAGCCGGCACCTAGGGAAACCTACCAAACCTGTGCATTTCTGAAAACTAGAGACCTAGGGGAATCCAAGATGGGATTACTTGTGGGGCTCGGACCAGGTTCTGTAACCCAGAATCCTTTGCAAACCTCAAAATTTGGCTTAAAAAACACATGTTCCTCACATTTCTGTGGCAGAAAGTTCTGGAATCTGAAAAAAGCCACAAATTTCCTTCCACCCAGTGTTACCCCAAGTCTCTCGATAAAAATGATACCTCACTTCTGTGGGTAGGCCTAGCGCCCACGAAATGAAATGGCCCAAAACACAACGTGGACACAACATATTTTTTCACAGAAAACAGAGGTGTTTTTTGCAAAGTGCCTACCTGTGGATTTTAGCCTCTAGCTCAGCTGGCCCCGGGGGGGGGCAGAAATGCCCTAAAATAAATTTGACCCCCCAGCCCCCCCCAAACTCCCCCTGCCTGGGAGCGACCCTTACCTACGGGGACGCTCCCCCTGCGTGACATTGGCGCCAAAAAACAAATCCCCGGTGCCTAGTGGTTTCTGCCCCCTTGTGGGCAGATTGACCTAAAATGGCCAATCTGCCCCCAAGGGGGGCAGAAATGGTCTAAATACAATTTGCCCCCAAGGGAAGTGACCCTTGCCTGATGGGTCGCTCCCCAACTCTAAAAAAACAAACAAAAAAAAAATGTGCCCTGGCGCCTAGAGGTTTCTGCCCCCCCTGGGAGCAGATCGGCCTAATAATAGGCCGATCTGCACCCAGGGGGGCAGAAATGGCCTAAAATAAATTTGCCCCCCCAACCTCCATCCCCCCCAGGAGCGACCCTTGCCTACGGGGTCGCTCCCCCTGTGTGACATTGGCACCAAAAAACAAATCCCTGGTGCCTAGTGGTTTCTGCCCCCTAGGGGGCAGATTGACCTAAAATCGACCAATCTGCCCCTAAAGGGGGCAGAAATGGTCTAAATACAATTTCCCCCCTAGGGGAGCGACCCTTGCCTGATGGGTCGCTCCCCATCTCTAAAAAAACAAACAAACCCCCCAAAAAAACACCCAAAAAAAATTTGCCCTGGCGCCTAGAGGTTTCTGCCCCCCAGGGGCAGAAATGGCCTAAAATAAATTTGCCCCCCCAACCCCCACCCCCCCCGGGAGCGACCCTTGCCTATGGGGTCGCTCCCCCTGCGTGACATTGGCGCCAAAAAACAAATCCCCGGTGCCTAGTGGTTTCTGCCCCCTTGGGGGTAGATTGACCTAGAATCGACCAATCTGCCCCCAGTGGGGGCAGAAATGGTCTAAATACAATATGCCCCCCAGGGGGGCGACCCTTGCCTGGTGGGTCGCTCCCCATCTCTAAAAAAACAAAACAAAAACAAAACAAAAAAAAATAAAAATTTGCCCTGGCGCCTAGAGGTTTCTGCCACCCCTGGGGGCAGATTCGCCTAATAATAGGCCGATCTGCCCCCAGGGGGACAGAAATCGCCTACAATAAATTTGCCCCCCTAGCCCCCACCCTCCCCTGGGAGCGACCCTTGCCTACGGGGTCGCTCCCCCTGCGTGACATTGGTGCCAAAAAACAAATCCCCGGTGCCTCGTGGTTTCTGCCCCCTAGGGGGCAGATTGACCTAAAATCGACCAATCTGCCCCCAAGGGGGGCAGAAATGGTGTAAATACAATTTGCCCCCCAGGGGAGCGACCCTTGCCTGATGGGTCGCTCCCCATCTCTAAAAAAAAAAAAAAAAAAAAAAAAAAACACACAAAAAAAAATGTGCCCTGGCGCCTAGAGGTTTCTGCCCCCCCGGGGGCAGTAATGGCCTAAAATAAATTTGACCCCCCAACCCCAACCCCCCCCCGGAGCGACCCATGCCTACGTGGTCGCTCCCCCTGCGTGACATTGGCGCCAAAAAACAAATCCCTGGTGCCTAGTGGAGATTGACGTAAAATGGCCAATCTGCCCCCAAGGGGGGCAGAAATGGTCTCAATACAATTTGCCCCCCAGGGGAGCGACCCTTGCCTAATGGGTCGCTCCCCACCTCTAAAAAAACAAATAAACAAAAAAAAAAACACACAAAAAAAATTGCCCTGCCGCCTAGAGGTTTCTGCCCCCAGGGGGGGCAGAAATAGCCTAAAATAATTCCCCCCCCCAGGGAGCGACCCTTGCCTAAGGGGCCGCTCCCCTTGCGTGAAATTCACGCAAAGAAAAAACTCCCTGGTGTCTAGTGGTTTCTGCCCCAAGGGGGGCAGAAATGGCCTAATTTGCCCCCTAGGGGAGTGACCCTTGCCTAAGGGGTCGCTCCCCACCTAAAAAAAAAAAAAACATAAAAAAATGATCCCTGGTGCCTAGAGGTTTCTGCCCCCCCCACCCCTGGGGCAGAAAAGGCCTTCCTGAAAAATGCCCCCCTGGGAGCGACCCTTGCCCAAGGGGTCGCTCCCTTATGTCAATTTCGAAAAGAAAAAAAAAATCCTTGGTGTCTAGTGGAAATACATTTCCTTCCCTTTGAAGCCCCTCCGGGCCTCCCCCAGTGATTGAAAGAGAAATGCTTTGCATTTCTCTTTCAATCGCCCCTGTGACAAATCAGCGCGCACTCGCGCGCTGACGTCACAGGGGGGGTTGGGGGGGGTCGGGGGTGGAAGGGGAAGGTCTTCCTCTTCCATCCCCGCCTTGGGGGGGAGGGGGGTGCACAGGGGGGGCGCGCTAGCGCTCCCCCAAGTTCCTGTGTGCCTTGGACGAGATGACCTCGTCCAAGGCACACGGGAACTGTAGCCTTGGACGAGGTCACCTCGTCCAAGGCACAGAACAGGTTAACATAAGTTCTGAGTGGTTTGTCTTCTTATGAAATGGTATATAACATGTAAATCTATATCAAAATGTGTTTGACCTCTTGATTCATTTTGTGAATCATGTTAAAATTCCTCGATTTCATCTTTGTTTCGCAAGAGTTACTAGTACTTCCCATACTGATGACTACCTCTACCCATTAAACTCATGGCTGTTGATTCATATACTGAATCAACAGAGCCATGATTATTAGGCTGCTAAAACTTATATTTAGTTGTGTACTTGTCCTGGGCAGGGATCTCACATTCTCTCTGGAAAGATTCTGTTGTATCATTGTGCTGTGCTGGATGTTGTAATCAGATGAAAGTCAATTCTAATAATATATGAACCACTGACTGAACAAGAACATGTTAATGAAAGAGAGGAACTACAAATAGAGGAAGGGCATTTGGAAAGTACAGAAGTATTCTGGACAGGGGTGTAAGGGCCTGATATAGACTGTTGATTTTCTGTCGGATTTCCTGTCCATCTTCCTGGCGGTTTGCCTGCTCAATTTAGAAGTTGGCGGGTCCATAGACAAAAGACTGCCAACGAACCGCTGTCACTGCCATGAATCAACCCGTATCAATGGAGCCATAGGCAAAAGCAGCTGGCGACATGACTCTAGCCAGTTTTACCGATGAGCCAATCATGGTGTGCCTTCCTGCTGAGGCAACTGTGACAGATAAACCTCTCCACCTGAGTTGGTGGATTTGGAGGGATAAAATGACAACACAGCTTTTTCCAAGGTTTTCCACCACCAAGAACTCGGTTATAGAAGTCCTGTCATTGCTGTTGCTCCTGGACCAAGATAAAAATCAACCCTGTTGTCGTTGAAATAGAAGGTAAGTCACTGTATTGCCTGCCATCCTCGGAATTGTTGGTGTACAGTAGTACAGGACTTGTGCATGCTAAAAAAGAACTTGCAAATATTAGCACCATGATGTGCAATATATACGTCTGTAATGTTGTAGTAAGAAAAATATTTAAAAAGACACCCAGATATATCAGAAACACCCATCAATCTGGTGCTAACTGCCTTAATGGCAATTGACATCTACACAGAAAAGTCACATCAATCCCAAATCGAAATATGCCCATACAGGCGTGTGCAATAATTTTCTCTAAACTATCATATCATATACTTAAACAGTATACCCAATAGGAACTACATAAATCAATGATAATGTCCCAATTCCCTTAAAAAATGCTGAAGTGGATGTACACAGAATGCAAAACCAATGTCAGAGATGTATGAAGGTCACATGCCCCATTATCTTGTGCAAATAATGACAAACATTAGATGTCATTTAACTTTAAAGTGTCAGGTTCCCTGTGTACCGCATCTCTGTATATTATAGACATATCTTGCTGAAATATAACACACATGCAAACACATATCCTTTTGATAGCTTTTCATAGCCTTTCCGATGGCTGCACTGTGGTGGTGGTAGTGGGAGGGTCCTTCTCAGCGCCTGCACCCTGTGATGGCTGCACTGTGGTGGTGGTGGTAGTCGGAGACTCCTGCTAAGCCCCAGCACCCTGCGATGGCTGCACTGTGGTGGTGGTGGTAGTGGGAGGCTCCTGCTCAGCCCCTGTACTCACTGATGGCTGCACTACCACGGTTGGTGGTGGGGGCTCTTTGACAGCTGCAGGTGCAGGCTCCTTCACCATCTTGCTTGCTATTGCAGGCTCCTTCTCCTTCTTGCTTGCTGTTGTAGGCTCCTTCCTCTTTTTGCTGGCTGGTGCAGGCTCCTTCCCCTTCTTGCTTGCTGGTGCAAGCTCCTTCCTCTTTCTGCTAGCTGGTGCAGGCTCCTTCCCCTTTCTTCTGGCTGGTGCAGGCTCCTTTCACTGCTTGATGGCTGGTGCAGGCTCCTTCCCCTTCAGTATTTGTGGCATGGAATCCTTTCTACCATAAGTAGGTGTGGATGGAACTGGGCCCATGGACTGTGTGGTGTGGCTGAGGTGCTTGGCTGGGTTCTTGATACCCTGGCCATAAGTGCAGGACAGGGGGAGGGGGAGGGAAGAGGTCAATGGTGGAAAAGAAAAGCTTTTAGGGACATTGGAACGGGAAGAGGGAGAAGTAATGGGAGTGGAGGATAAGGGCGTGGCTGTTGGAGGTGTTTGTCTGCTGGATTTTGGTGCAGGTGCATGGGTTGTATGCTGTTGTGAGGTGGTTAGCTGTTGGGTGTCTGAGTGCTTGCGTTTGTGTACCTACCTTAGGAGGGGGTCAGACATGGTGGGAGAGGACACAGGGGACATGTGCATGCATGTTGTGGAGGTGTCTGCTAGTGAGATGTGTGTTCTGCTTGGTGTGGTGATGATGCAGGTAATGGATGATGATGTAGTGAATGCAGGTGTGAGTGTGGGCGTAACTGAGTGGGACGTGGAGGAGGAGGAAGAGGGGGAGGCAGTGGAAATAGTGGATGTTGTTGTGTCTGCAACTGAATAGTGTTTGTGTGAGTGCCTGTGGGATGAAGTGTGGTGCTTGTGTTTGCCTGTGACACTCTTGGGTGCTCGTTAGACTGTGTACTTGGGATGGGTTGGGGTTGAGGAGAATGGGACTCAGAAGTGGAAGTCGGAGGGACAATGGCTGCCATCAGAGAGGAGGCCAGAGCCTGGATCGTTCTCTGTTGGGCTGCCAATCCAGTGTGAATGCCCTCCAGGAATGCATTAGATTGTTGCATCTGGGCTGCCAGCCCCTTGATGGCACTCACAATGGTTGACTGCCCCACAGTGAGGGATCTCAGGAGGTAGATAGCCTCCACAATGAGGGCATCAGGGCTGACTGGGGCAGGGCTTGAGGTGCCTTGAGCGAAGGAGATGTCCACCCTCCTGGGTGAGCGGGCACAGGAAACACGTTGAGGGGCTGCTGGGAGGGCGGTGCTGGGAGGGGGGTGGCAGGTGTACCTGTTGTTGGGGTGGGCACAGAGGTGTCCGCCACTGCCAGGGAACTGCCATCAGAGGAGGATTCGCTGTCTGTGGTCTCCCCTCCTGTCCCTGTTGTGGTGCTCCCATCGCCCTCCATCCCACTGGTGCCTTCATCCTCAGTGGATTCGGCCTCCAGGCCCATGTGGGATGCAGCTCCCTCTGTTGCCGGTGCCTCGGCTCTTCTGCCAGATGATGCTAATGCACACAAGGACACGGTGACAAAACAAAAGGGGGGGGAGACAGAGGATACACTTGGTCAATGCCAGCAACAACACCACCGTTGGCGTACACTACACACAGGGAGCATCCTTATGCACTAGGCCATGCCCAAGCATTTACTAAGACAGTCACCAGCCCATGGGGTACAATGCCTAACACCAGCATCTGCACACCAGAAACCCACAGGACCCTGCCCCGTAGTAGATGGCCACTTACACTATTGGGGTAGGAGTGCTCCAGAGCCTGCCCAACAAGGGACCTATCCTGCCATGTTCGCCCTGGCCTAGGGGCACCCACAGCCCACCCCCCCCCACCCAGGTAACACCTTAACGGGTGCAAAGTCATGAGTCAGACTCTGTACTCACCTCCTTGTGGCTGCTGTGATGCCCTCAAGCACCCATCCAACTCCCGATAGGCCACAGCCAGGAAGCGTAACATTACGGGGGTCATGGTGCGACGGTCACCCCTTCCATGTTGGGAGGCCAGCCCCAGCTGGGCCTCCGCAGTCTTCTTTGACAAGCAGCGCAGGTCCTCCCATCTCTTGCGGCAGTGGGTGCTCCACCTGTTAAAGACCCCCAGGGTCCACACCTCCTTGGCGATGGCACACCAAATACCCTTTTTCAGGTGGGCGCTGACCTGGAGGGAAAAGACAGCAGAAAATTAAATTACTATCTGTCTGGAGGACCTTAGAGTAATGTGTACTGGGGTAGGACCCCATCCACCAGTTTCTCCAACTCCTCTGCAGAGAAGGCAGGGGCCCTTTCCCCAGACACATGAGCCATTGTCCCTTCCAGACACAGGTCACAGCAGCACATGCAGTGTAGGTCCTCTCCTGTTGAAGGTCGGGTAGCAAGTGAGTGAATAATTAGAAAATGACGGTCACATCCGCGGCGGTCTGTACCGTCACCACCGGCTTACATCGCCATTGGCTCCTGGAACTCAAAGGGCCCAATAATAACCAATGCGAAGTTGCGCGGCAGTCATCGACCGCCTCCCACAACGGCACACCACGCCATTGTAATTACCTCATTTACACTTGTCCCTCCTCACAGGTCAGGCAGCCGCCATTTCAGGGGGTCACAGGGCATGACACCTAACTGCGTCACAGCAGACATTGGCACATCAACTGACTCTCGAGTTCACATACTGCTTTTGTAAAGTAAATTATTCAACATTAGTGCAAAAGATGTGGAAATATGACCCTCTGCTCACTGTTCTCTTCCATAGGCTTTAATCGCTGAGGCAGCATATAAGATTGCAGCATCCTCCGGTGTACAGACCCCTGGTGGACCTTTCGACAATGGAGTACAGACACATTGGCCCTCATTACAACCCTGGCGGTCAGTGTTAAAGCGGCGGTAAGACCGCCAACCGGTCGGCGGTAAAAAAAATGGAATCACGACCATTGGTGAAACCGGCAACATAGACAGCCACTTTAACACTCTGACCGCCATGGCTGTACAAACAAACAGCATGGCAGTCACCGCCAACAGACAGGCGGAAGACAATGTAAGGCCCATACTATTATGAAAGGCCAATCTGCAACCATTTCCGGGGCAGAACCAAGCGCAAACAAGAACACGGCGGAAACAGGACTTGGAAGGGAAAACACTCACCTCTACACAACCCACGAGGAACCAGGACGCCATGGAGCCAGAACTCCAAATCCACCCTGCGATAGTGTTCCTGCTCCTCTACCAGGAGCACGAACGACTGCGGCGACCACCACGGTGAGTACTGCACCTACAACACAGAGGAGGGGGAATGGAAAAGAGAGTGAAACACACACGCAACACCCCCACCCACAACAACATACACACTAATACATGCTGCAACATTACATTTATACCCCCCCAACTCCCCTGGAAGAACGCAATGACAAAAGGAAATGAGTTGAACGATTGTAATCAATACAAATCCATTAGTCAAAACTTGAAATACAGTATAAACAATTATGTACACCAACTATACCAGTCCAGATAGTGCACCATTCATAGCCCGTGGACCACTGGGCCCCAAATACATAGGCGAGGACCACACTCGATACCAGATTCCAAATGGAGAGAACACTGCTGGGGCATCGGATCGAAATGAAACAGGCACCTCAGGGGGAAGGGAATGGGAGGCACCTCAGCCGGATGAGTGCACGATGCCAGCTCCACGAGGGGGCTCCATGCCCATTGATGTATCCTGGGGAGTGCCAAGCCAAAGTCTCTCAAGTCTTTCCAGTGGGTGGTCTGCCCACTGCTTTATCCTGGGGAGTGCAAAGCCACAGTCTCTCAAGTCTTTCCAATGGGTGGTCTGCCCACTGCTTTATCCTGGGGAGTGCAAAGCCACAGTCTCTCAAGTCTCTCACGTGGGTGGGTTGCCCATTGCTTTATCCTGGGGAGTGCAAAGCCACAGTCTCTCAAGTCTCTCCAGTGGGTGGTTTGCCCACTGCTTTATCCTGGGGAGTGCAAAGCCATAGTCTCTCATGTCTCTCCAGTGGGTGGTTTGCCCATTGCTTTATCCTGGGGAGTGCAAAGCCACAGTATCTCAAGTCTCTCCAGTGGGTGTATTGCTCACTGCTTTATCCTGGGGAGTGCAAAGCCACAGTCTCTCAAATCTCTCCAGTGGGTGCTTTGCCCACTGCTTTATCCTGTGGAGTGCAAAGCCACAGTCTCTCAAGTGGATAACAGTCTCCACTGGTTCTGGAGGGGGCTGTGTGCCCAGAGTGCTTCATCCTGCCAAGGACTGAGGAAGTGGATGTGATTCTCCACTGGTTTTGGAGGGGGCTTTGTGGCCAGAGTGTTTCATCCTGCCAAGGTCTGAGGTAGTGGATGCCTTTCTCCACTGGTTGTGAAGGGGGATTTGTGCCCAGAGTGCTTCATCCTGCCAAGGTCTGAGGTAGTGGATGCCTTTCTCCACTGGTTCTGGAGGGGGATTTGTGCCCAGAGTGCTTCATCCTGCCAAAGACTGAGGTAGTGGATGTGATACTCCACTGGTTTTGGAGGGGACTTTGTGCCCAGAGTGCTTCATCCTGCCAAGGACTGAGGTAGTGGATGTCTTTCTCCACTGGTTCTGGAGGGGGCTTTGTGCCCAGAGTGCTTCATCCTGCCAAGGACTGATGTTGTGGATGTGATACTCCACTGGTTCTGGAGGGGGCTTTGTACCCAGAGTGCTTCATCCTGCCAAGGACTGAGGTAGTGGATGTGACACTCCACTGACAGTGGTGCAACATGCAAGCTGCCCAGGCTCCTGGAACTGACCACCAGCCACAGACGACTGACCACCGGGGATGGCAGCCATGTCTGCAGTGGTGCCACTAGCTCAGGAAGTCGCGGGGCCACTGGCGGTGCTAGTGGCGCTGTCAGTCGCGGCGGACTCTGTGGCATCGGTGCTGGTGGTGGGCTCTGTGGCATTGGTGCTGGCGGCAGCCTCTGTGGAATCTGTGCTGGCGGCTGCCTCACTGGCATCGGTGCTGGTGGCGGTGTCAGTAGCAGCGGTGCTTGTGGTGGACTCTGTGGCATCGGTGCTGGCAGTGGGCTCTGTGGCATCGGTGCTGGTGGCGGCCTGTTTGGAATCTGTGCTGGCGGCGGCCTCTGTGGAATCGGTGCTGGCGACGGTCTTTGAGGCGGCGGTGCCAGTGGCGGTCTTTGTGGCGGCGGGCTCAGTGACTGCGGTGATGGTGGCGGCCTCAGTGCCTGCGGTGCTGGCGGCGGTCTCTGTGGTGGCGGTGCAGGTGACGGTGCTGGTGGCGGTCTTGTCCACCGTGCAGGTTGGCGTCGACGTAGACCTGCCCTTGATTTTCTGGCCCTTCCCCACCTTGGATGGTGGCACAGCTGTCTTGCCACTTTCCACTTTTGTTTTGCCTGAGCCCTTGGTGGCAGGTGTTTTCGCCTTCTCCCTCTGGGATGTGGGCAACATTTCGACTTTTGGAGGTGGCAGAATGTCTTTGCCCTCGTTCCGTGGGACACTGGCAGCCCTGTGGCTTGTCGCACTCCAAAATCCTGCTATTGCTGGCACCACTGTGCCCGGTGATGTGGTGGCTGAGGTGCTGGGTTGGGACCTGCAAAGGCGGGCCCTAGGGGACAGCCGGGGGGGAGGTTTAGGGAAGAGGTCAACATTTGATAGGAAAAGCTTTTTAGACACACTGGGATGGGTAGATTGAGGGGGTTTGGGAGTGGAGGAAGAGGTAGTGGATGTAGGAGGTGTACGTTTGCTGACTTTGGGTGAAGGTGCATGGGCTGGAGGCTGTTGCGAGGTGGAAGGCTGTTGGGTGGGTGTGTGGCTGTGTTTGTGTACTTTGGGAGGAGGGCTCACAGACACACTGGGAGAGGACACTGGGGATGTGTGAATGGTAGTGGGGGTGGTGAGTGCACCTAAGCGGTGTGTGGTGATGGGCATGCTGGTGATGGAGGTAGTGGCTGAAGATGTAGTGCATGCAGGTGTAAGTGGAGATGAGACAGGGAGGGAGGAGGAGGACGTGGAGGAGGGTGACACAGTGGAGGCAGTGGATGATGGTATGTGTGCTTGGGTATGATGCTTGTGTGAGTTCCTGTGGGATGTGTGGTGCTTATGTTTGCCTGAGCCACCCTTGTGTGTTGATGTGTGTGCATGCTGGTCTGATGGTGTGCTTGGGATAGGCTGAGGTACAGGGGATTGGGTCTTAGTGGAGAAAGTTGGAGGTGGGAGGCTAGACACAGGGACAATGGCTGCCATCACTGCAGAGGCCAGAGCCTGAAATGCTTGCTGTTGGGCTGCCTGGCCAGAATGAATGCCCTCCAGGTATGCATTTGTTTTTTGCAATTGCCTCTCTACACTGTGGATGGCATTCCGACGGGTAGACTGCCCAACAGTGAGGGATCTCAGGAGGTCAATAGCCTCCTCACTGAGGGCAGCAGGGCTGACTAGGGCAGGGCCTGAGGTGCCTGGGGCAATGGAGATGCTCACCCTCCTGGGTGAGCGGCCACGGGACAAACGCTGAGGGGCTGCTAGGAGGGCGGTGCTGGTGGCTGTACCTGTTGTTGCGGGGGGCACAGAGGGGCCCGCCACCGCAAGGGAGCTCCCATCAGAGGAGGAGTTGCTGATGTCACTTCCAGTCCCCACCGTGGAGCTCCCCTCGCCCACTGGTGGCTTCAGACTCCATTGTCTCGCCCTCCAGGGCCATGTGGGATGCAGCTCCCTCCTGCTCCGGTGGCACTGCTCCTCCGCCTGATGATGGTAATGCACACAAGAACAGGGAGACCACAAAAAGTGGGGGGGGGAGACAGAAGAAAGACATGTTCAGTGCATGCAATACTGCTACCGTTGGCAGACACTACAGACACAGCAGCCCTCTGCACTACGCCATGCACTTAGAGTTCCCTAATTAATCACAGGGACATGGGGTACAAGGCCTATGCCCAATTGCTGCACACATGGAAGTCACAGGAGTCTGACTAGGGGTAGATGGCTCTTACCACTGGTGGGGCTGGGGTGCCACATAGCCTGCCTCATGAAGGGACCTTGCCTACAAAACTCGCCCTGGCCTAGGGGAACCCACAGCCCACCTCCCCCACCCAGACACCTCGTAATGCATGCAGAGTCAGATGTATGTGAATGTACTCACCCCCTTGTGGCTGCTGTGATGCCCTCAAGCGCCCATCCAACTCCGGATACGCCACCACCAGGATCCGGAACATCAGGGGGGTCATGATACGACGGGCACCTCTCCCACATTGGGAGGCCAGCCCCAGCTGGGCCTCTGCCATCTTCTTGGTCCAGCGGCACAGGTTCTCCCATCTTTTACGGCAGTGAGTGCTCCGTCTGTGGTAGACCCCCAGGGTCCGGACGTCCTTGGCGATGGCATGCCAAATATCCTTCTTCTGGCGGGCGCTGACCTAGAGGAATAGTACAGGGGAAAAGGATAATCTTTAACCGTCCGGACCGTCACAGTCATTGACCCACGTTCCCACCCTTGCCCTGACGCACATACACTCACCGTCCGCTCATGCAGGCCTCAGTCCCCTCCCCCCGTATCTTCCATTGACACCACTCCAAACAGGCATTGCCCATACAGCATGCTCACAGTGTACTCACCTGTTTGTCTGGAGGACCGTAGAGTAGCGTGTACTGGGGGAGGACCCCATCCACTAACTTCTCCAACTCCTCCAAAGTGAAGGCAGGGGCCCTTTCCACAGGCACATGAGACATCGTCGCTTACAGACTGAGGTCACAGCAGCACTTGCAGTGTAGGGCCTCTCCTGTTGAAGGTCAGGTATCAAAAGAGTGAACAGAGAGAAAATGGCGGTCACGTCCACGGCGGTGCTTACCGTCACCGCAGGCGTACATCGTCATTGGCTCCTGGGACCCATAGGGTCCAATGTTAACCAATGCAGGATTGTGCAGCGGTCTTCGACCCCCTACCGCGACGGTGTACAACACCAGCGCAGTTACCTCACATCCCCTTGTCCCACATTACAGGTCAGGCAGCCGCCATTTCAGGGGGCCACATGGCATTAATTTGAAATGTGTCACATCTATCTAGGCCTTGCATACACACAGTGACAGGCACATTGCAGATTGACAAATGTGTGCAATAAATTCTTTTTTTAATACCTCTGTGTTGGCTGACTCTTTGCTCGATGTTCTCGTCCATAGGGCATGTCCGCTGGGGCAGGTGAGGAGATGGTGGCATCCTCCTGTGTACAGACTGCTGATGGACCTGTCGACTATGGAAGACAGACACATCATTATCACTTACAGACTTGATCCTGCCACAATCCAGGAACTGTGTGCCCAGTTGGAGCCAGACCTGATTTCAGCTATCTGCCATCCCACAGGGCCAAACTCCGTCCTGCGGTGACTAAGGCTGCAAACTGGTGGTAGTGCCAGCGCTGGTGGGGGTGCTTAAGTGGTGGTCGGAGGCTCCAGACCGCCTCCTGCAGCCTCGGACGGCTGTCCACTAGAGATGCTGCTGCTGACAGTTGTTGTGGCAGTGGCGGGGCAGGTGCGGTGCAGGTGGCGGTGCAGTCGGCGGTGCTTGTGGCGGGGATGCTGGCGGTGCTGTCCTTGGTGCAGGTGCTGGTAGTGGTGGAGGGAGGCATCAGCCGGTCTCCTGCAGCCTCAGACGGCTGCCGACTGGGGATGCTGCTGCTGAGAGTTGTTGTGGCAGCGGCGGGGCAGGTAGCAGTGCAGGTGGCAGTGCTTGAGGCAGTGCTTGTGGTGATGCTTGCTGCGGTACAGCTGGCGGGGCTATCCTTTCTGATGGTGGGCACCAGGCCCTTGTCTGGAGACTCTGAGGCCTAAAGTGCTTTGCCTTGGCTTTTCTGCTCCTACCTCACCTTGGCAGATGCTGCTGGGACCTTGGCCCTGGCAGCTGCAGTTTTGGAGGAGGCCTTGCTTGGTGGGCAGTGCTCCTTGGCCGTTCTGCATGCTGGCCCCTTCTTCACCTAGGCAGGTGGTGGAATGGGTTGGTCCTTTGCAGGGGTCAGTGGCACACTGCCTGGCCTGACGGGTGCCCCCTTTGATACTCTGGGAGTTGCAGGTACCACAGCCGATGCTGACTTGGTGGCTGAGGTGCTGGCCTGGCATCTGGACACCCTGGCCCGAAGGGAAGGACGGTAGGATGGGTAGGGAAGAGGTCTACGTTAGCCAGGAAACGTTTTATCCTGGGGAGTGCAAAGCCACTGTCTCTCAGGTCTCTCCAGTGGGTGCTTTGCCCACTGCTTTATCCTGGGGAGTGCAAAGCCACAGTCTCTCAAGTGGATAACAGTCTCCACTGGTTCTGGAGGGGGCTTTGTGCCCAGAGTGCTTCATCCTGCCAAGGACTGAGATAGTGGATGCCTTTCTCCACTGGTTCTGGAGGGGGATTTGTGCCCAGAGTGCTTCATCCTGCCAAGGACTGAGGTAGTGGATGTGATACTCCACTGGTTCTGGAGGGGGCTTTGTGCCCAGAGTGCTTCATCCTGCCAAGGACTGAGGTAGTGGATGCCTTTCTCCACTGGTTCTGGAGGGGGCTTTGTGCCCAGAATGCTTCATCCTGCCAAGGACTGAGGTAGTGGATGCCTTTCTCCACTGGTTCTGGAGGGGGCTTTGTGCCCAGAGTGCTTCATCCTGCCAAGGACTCAGGTTGTGGATGTGATACTCCACTGGTTCTTGAGGGGGCTTTGTGCCCAGAGTGCTTCATCCTGCCAAGGACTGAGGTAATGGATGTGACACTCCACTGACGGTGGTGCAACATGCAAGCTGCCCAGGCTCCTGAAACTGACCACCAGCCTCGGACGACTGACCACCAGGGATGGCAGCCATGTCTGTGGTGGTGTCACTGGCTCAGGATGTCGCAAGGCCGCTGGCGGTGCTGGCGGCAGTGTCAGTCGCGGCGGTGCTTGCGGTGGACTCTGTGGCATCGGTGCTGGCGGTGGGCTTTGTGGCATCGGTGCTGGCGGCGGCCTCTCTGGAATCTGTGCTGGCGGCTGCCTCAGTGGCATCGGTGCTGGCGGCAGTGTCAGTAGCGGCGGTGCTTGCAGCGGACTCTGTGGCATCGGTGCAGGCGGTGGGCTCTGTGGCATCAGTGCTGGCGGTGGGCTCTGTGGCATCGGTGCTGGTGGTGGCCTCTGTGGAATCTGTGCTGGTGGTGGCCTCGGTGGAATCGTTGCTGGCGGCGGTCTTTGTGGCGGCGGTGCTCGTGGCGGTCTTTGTGGTGGTGGTGCAGGTGGCGGGCTCAGTGACTGCTGTGCTGGTGGAGGGCTCAGTGACTGCGGTGCTGGTGGCGGGCTCAGTGACTGCAGTACTGCTGGCGGCCTCAGTGTCTGCGGTGCTGGCGGCGGTCTCTGTGGCGGAGCTGCAGGTGACAGTGCTGGTGGCAGTCTATGATGCTTGTGTGATTGCCTGTGGGATGTGTGGTGCTTATGTTTGTCTGAGCCACCCTTGTGTGTTGATGTGTGTGCATGCTGGTCTGATGGTGTGCTTGGGATAGGCTGAGGTACAGGGGATTGGGTCTGGGTAGAGGAAGTTGGAAGGGGGAGGCTGGACACAGGGACAATGGCTGCCATCAGTGCAGAGGCCAAAGCCTGAAATGCTCACTGTTGGGCTGCCATGCCAGAATGAATGCCCTCCAGGTATGCAATTGTTTGTTGTAACTGCCTCTCTACACCGTGGATTGCATTGAGAATGGTTGACTGCCCAACAATGAGGGATCTCAGGAGGTCAATAGCCTCCTCACTGAGGGCAGCAGGGCTGACTGGGACAGGGCCTGGGGTGCCTGGGGCGAAGGAGATGTCCACCCTCCCGGGTGAGCAAGCATGGGAAACACGCTGAGGGGCTGCTGGGAGGGCGGTGCTGGTAGGAGGGGTGGCGGTGTACCTGTTGTTGGGGCGGGCACAGAGGTGTCCGCCAGGGAACTTCCATCAGAGGAGGATTCGCTGTCTGTGGTCTCCCCTCCTGTCCCCGTCGTGGTACTCCCCTCGCCCTCCGTCCCACTGGTGCCTTCACCCTCAGTGGATTCGGCCTCCAGGACCATGTGGGATGCAGCTCCCTCTATTGCCGGTGCCTCTGCTCCTCTGCCAGATGATGCTAATGCACACAAGGACACAGTGACAAAATAAAAAGGGGGGGGACAGAGGATACACTTGTTAAATCCCAGCAACAACACCACCGTTGGCGTACACTACACACCGGGAGCATCCTTATGCACTAGACCATGCCCAACCATTTACTAAGACAGTCACCAGCCCATGGGGTACAATGCCTAACGCCAGCATCTTCACACCAGAAAGCCACAGGACCCTGCCCAGTAGTAGATGGCCACTTACACTATTGGGGTAGGAGTGCTCCAGAGCCTGCCCAACAAGGGACCTACCCTGCCATGTTCGCCCTGGTCTAGGGGCACCCACAGCCCACATCCCCCAGCAAGGAAACACCTTAACGCGTGCAAAGTCATGATTCAGACTCTGTACTCACCCCCTTGTGGCTGCTGTGATGCCCACAAGCGCCCATCCAACTCCCGATAGGCCACAGCCAGGAAGCGTAACATTACGGGGGTCATGGTGCGACGGTCACCCCTTCCATGTTGGGAGGCCAGCCCCAGCTGGGCCTCCGCGGTCTTCTTTGACAAGCGGCGCAGGTCCTCCCATCTCTTGCGGCAGTGGGTGCTCCACCTATTAAAGACCCCCAGGGTCCACACCTCCTTGGCGATGGCACACCAAATACCCTTTTTCAGGTGGGCACTGACCTGGAGGGAAAAGACAGCAGAAAATTAAATTACTCACCCGTCTGGCTTACATCCACAGCACTCCATTCATTTATGGCCCACGCATCATGCTCACAGTGTACTCACCTGTCTGTCTGGAGGACCTTACAGTAATGTGTACTGGGGTAGGACCCCATCCACCAGTTTCTCCAACTCCTCCGCAGAGAAGGCAGGGGCCCTTTCCCCAGACACATGAGCCATTGTCCCTTCCTGACACAGGTCACAGCAGCACATGCAGTGTAGGTCCTCTCCTGTTGAAGGTCAGGTAGCAAGTGAGTGAATAATTAGAAAATGGCAGTCACATCCGCGGCGGTGTGTCCGTCCCCACCGGCGTACATCGCCATTGGCTCCTGGAACTCAAAGGGCCCAATAATAACCAATGTGAAGTTGCGCGGCAGTCATCGACCGCCTTCCGCAACGGCGCACAATTCCAGCGTAATTACCTCATTTCCACTTGTCCCTCCTCACAGGTCAGGCAGCCGCCATTTCAGGGGGTCACAGGGCATGACACCTAACTGCGTCACAGCAGACATTGGCACATCAACTGACTCTTGAGTTCACATACTGCTTTTGTAAAGTAAATTATTTAACATTAGTGCAAAAGATGTGGAAATATGACCCTCTGCTCACTGTTCTCTTCCATAGGCTTCAACCACTGAGGCAGCATATGAGATTGCGGCATCCTCCGGTGTACAGACCCCTGGTGGACCTTTCGACTATGAAGTACAGACACATTGGCCCTCATTACAACCCTGGCAGTTGGTGTTAAAGCAGCGGTAAGACCGCCAACAGGCCGGCGGTAAAAAAAATTGAATCACACCATGGTGGAAACCGCCAAAATAGACAGCCACTTTAACACTCTGACCGCCATGGCGGTACAAACAAACAGCATGGCAGTCACTGCAAACAGACAGGCGGAAGACAATGTAAGGCCCACACTATTATGAGAGGCCAATCCGCCACCTTTTCCGGGGCGGAAGCAAGGTGAACAAAAACATGGCGGAAACAGGACTTGGAAGGGAAAACACTCACCTCTACACAACCCACGAGGAACCAGGACGCCATGGAGCCAGAACTCCAAATCCTCCCTGCGATAGTATTCTTGCTCCTCTACCAGAAGCGCGAACGACGGCGGCGACGACCACGGTGAGTACTGCACCTACAACACAGGTGAGGAGGGATGGAAAAGAGAGTGACAAACACACGCAACACCCCCCCCCCCACCGACAACAACATACACACTAATACATGCTGCAACATTACATTTACACCACCCAGCCCCCCCTGGAAGAACGCAATGACAAAAGGAAATGAGTTGAACGAACAAATCCATTAGTCAAAACTTGAGATACAGTATAAACAATTATGTACACCAACTATACAAGTCCAGATAGTGCACCATTCATAGTCCATGGACCACTGGGCCCAAAATGCATGGGCGAGGCCCACACTCAATACCAGACTCCAAACGGAGAGAACACTGCTGGGGCATCAGATCAAAATGAAACAGGTACCTCAGGGGGAAAGGAAGGGAAGGGGGGGCACCTCAGCCGAATGAGTGCACAACACCAGCTCCACGAGGGGGCTCAATGCCCACTGTTCAATCCTGGGGAGTGCAAAACCACAGTCTCTCAAGTCTCTACAGTGGGTGGTTTCCCCACTGCTATATCCTGGGGAGTGCAAAGCCACAGTCTCTCAAGTCTCTACAGTGGGTGGTGAGTGCACGTGAGCGGTGTGTGGTGATGGGCGTGCTGGTGATGGAGGTAGTGGCTGAAGATGTAGTGCATGCAGGTGTGAGTGGAGAAGAGACGGGGAGGGAGGAGGAGGACGTGGAGGAGGGTGACACAGTGGAGGCAGTCAGTGGATGTTGGTATGTGTGCATGGGTATGATGCTTGTGTGAGTGCCTGTGGGATGTGTAGTGGTTATGTTTGCCTGAGCCACCCTTGTGTGTTGATGTGTGTGCATGCTGGTCTGATGTACTGAGGTACAGCGGGTGGAGAAAGTTGGAGGGGGAGGCTAGAGACGGGGACAATGGCTGCCATCAGTGCAGAGGCCAGAGCCTGAAATGCTCGCTGTTGGGCTGCCTGGCCAGAATGAATGCCCTCCAGGTATGCATTTGTTTGTTGTAACTGCCTCTCTACACCGTGGGTGGCATTCAGAAGGGTAGACTGCCCAACAGCGAGGGATATCAGGAGGTCAATAGCCTCCTCACTGAGGGCAGCAGGGCTGACTGGGGCAGGGCCTGAGGTGCCTGGGGCGAAGGAGATGCCCACATTCCTGGGTGAGCGGCCACGGGACACATGCTGAGGGTTTGCTGGGAGGGCAGTGCTGGTAGGGGGGTGGCAGCTATACCTGTTGATGTGGGGGCACAGACGGGCCTGCCACCACAAGGGAGCTCCCATCACAGGACGAGTCCGTGTCGTTGGTCTCAGCTCCTGTCCCCGCCGCGGAGCTCCCCTCGCCCTCCGTCCCACTGGTGAATTCCGAGTCCGTGGTCTTGCCCTCCAGGGCCATGTGGGATTCAGTTCCCTCGTGCTCCGGTGCCACTGCTCCTCCGCCTGATGATGCTAATGCACACAAGAACAGGAAGACCACAAAAAGTGGGGGAGACAGAATGAAGACATGTTGAGTGCATGGATTACCGCTACCGTTGGCGGACAAGACAGACACAGAGTCCCCCTGCACTACGCCGTGCTCTTGGGCTCCACACTTCAATTCCTGGGAAATGGCCTACAAGGCTATGGATGACATCTGCACACATAGATGACACAGGGGCATGAATAGCTGTACTTGGCACTTTACAGAGGTGGGGTGGGGTGCCACAGGGCCATGCCTTATGGAGGGGCCTAGCCTACGGAACTCGCCCTGGCCTAGGGAAACCCACAGCCCTTCTCCCCCACCCAGACAACTCCACTGCGCGCAAAGTCAGCTGAATGAGAGTGTACTCACTCCCTTGTGCCTGCTGTGATGCCCTCAAGCGCCCATCCAACTCCGGGTAGGCCACCGGCAGGATCCTGAACTTCAGGGGGGTCATGGTTCGACGGGCACCCCTCCCACGTTGGGAGGCCATGCCCAGCTGAGCCTCCGCCGTCTTCTTGCTCCAGCAGCGAATGTCCTCCCATCTTTTCCGGCAGTGGGTGCTCCGTCTGTGGAAGACCCCCAGGGTCTGGACGTCCTTGGCGATGGCACGCCAAATATCTTTCTTCTGGTGGGCGCTGACCTAAATGAAATGTACAGGGGAAGAAGAGAAGTCATTACCAACTGCACCGTCAAAGTGAGTGGCCCCCATCCCTACCCTTGCCATGTGGCACATGCACTCACCGTCTTTCATGCACGCAGCACTCTGCCCTCTTCCTTCTTACATCCAGCCCTCTCCACACAGGCATAGCCATACAACATGCTCCCTGTGTACTTACCTGTTTGTCTGGAGGACTGTAGAGTAGCGTTTACTGGAGGAGGACCCCATCAACGAGCTTCTCCAACTCCTCCGATGTGAAGGCAGGGGCCCTTTCCCCAGACGCACGAGCCATTGTCTCTTCCAGACTGAGGCCACAGCAGCACTTGAAGTGTAGGTCCTCTCCTGTCGAAGATCAGGTATCGAGTGATTGAAGTGATAGAAAATGGCGGTCACGTCCGCGGCGGTGCGTACCGTCACCGCCGGCGTACATCGTCATTGGCTCCTGGGACCCATAGGGTCCAATGTTAACCAATGCAGCTTTGCGCCGCGGTCTTCGGCCGCCTACCGCGACGGTGCACAACGCCAGCACAATTACCTCACATTCCATTGTCCCACTTCAGAGGTCAGGCAGCCGCCATTTCAGGGGCCCACATGGCTTCATTTTCAACTGCGTCACACATACCTAGGTCTAGACTCAACACACATACAGGCCACCTTTTGTGTATGATTGGTGTTCTGGGAAAACTGTGGGGACAGGTACTGTCCCTCATGCAGCCAATGGGTCTCCTGCAACTTGGCCAGAAACTGGCCCATGGTCTCCTTGGAATGGTTATATTCTCCCAGGCTGTTAGAGAGTGCCTTGTTGAGAGTGGTTCCGTGCGCCTGTCCTCCCCCTGCCTCCAAGCAGTCCTCCCAGCTTCCCTGTTGTCCTGTGCCTCTGTCCCCTGAACTGTGTGCCCACTGCCACTGACCCCAGGTCCCTAATCGTCCTATGTTTGTGGGGTTGCCTGGGGTCCCTGTAGTGGTGGACACACTGCTAATTGACATGTCCGAGAGACAGTGGCATGGACCCGCTGACTGGGTGCTGTGCTGGTGTTTCCTGAGGGGGGAGGCTCTGTGGTGGGTTGGGACTGTGGCAGGGGAACCAACTGTCCAGAGGCCTGTGATGAGCCAGGTTGGTCATCCTGATCCAGGCGTGCAGAGCTGCTGTCGTCACTGTGAGCCTCTTCGTGGGGGGACTGGATGTAGCTGGCACCTCCTCTCCGGTGATGTTGAGTAGGGGCCTTTTTGGGAAGCAAATGCATTGTTAATGTATCTGCGTAGGCCATATTGTGCATTGGTATGTTTCCATCTATGATTGTGATTTCCCTGTCAGCTTGCCCTTGTGTGAGTGGTGATTTTGTGGACTGGGTGAGTCTCTCTATTACGCATGCTGGGGTGATGGGTGTCCATGCAGGTCTGTAATGGGGGTCCATGAATTGATGTGGCATGCAGGGCTTGGTATTGGGATGTATGGGCTGTGATAGTGGGGTATATGTGAAGTGTTGGAGTGATGGGGGTGAGGGTAGGGGTAGGAGGATGTGATGGCATGCAGGTAGGGTGGGGGATAAAGTAGTAAAGATTTGACTTAGGCCCTCAGGACACATGATCGCCAAGACTTGCTCCTCCCATGTTGTTAGTTGTGGGGGAGGAGATGGGGGTCTGCCGCCAGTCCTCTGTACAGCAATCTGGTGTCTTGCTACCATGGAACGCACCTTCTCCTGTAGGTCTTTCCACCTCTTCCTTATGTCATCCCTGTTTCTTGGGTGCTGTCTTACAGCGTTGATCCTGTCCACTATTCTCCGCCATAGCTCCATCTTCCTTGCAATGGACGTCTGCTGCACCTGTGATCCGAATAGCTGTGGCTCTACTCGGTTGATTTCCTCCACCATTACCCTTAGATCCTCCTCAGAAAATCTGGGGTGTCTTTGGGATGCCATGGATGTGGTGTGATTGATATGTGTGAGGATCTGTGGGGTGATGTGTGGGGTGGTGTGTTGTGGTGTATGCTGTGATGTGCATGAATGGTGTATAGGTGATGGTGTTCTGAGCCTCTGATTGAATGGGTGCTCCTTGCTTGTCTCTCTCTGCTTGCTATCTTTTTTTTCACTGTAAGGGGTTGTGGGTGATGTCGGCGTGTGTTTTATATTGGATTGGGTGTGTGGGTGTTGTGTGTGTATGTGTGTCAGGTGTGTGTAGTTTGAATTGTCCAATGTGGTGTGGTTTTGTAAGTGGGTGTATATTTTGAGCACAGTGGTATGTACCGCCAATGGTTTACTGCGGTTGAAAAACAGCCACAGTGATTTGTGCGTCGTGATACTGTGGGAGTATTCATGTTGGCGTAACGGTGTGGGTTTTGCTATCACCAGTTTATCCCTGACCTTTGGTCTGGCGGACTTGTGTTGGAGTCTGTATAGTGGCAGATTTCTATGTGTGGGTCATAATACCCGTGGCGGATTACCACCGCGGTCACGGTATGTTGGCGGCCGTCAGCACGGCGGTAGGTCGCATTTACCACCAGGGTTGGAATGAGGGCCTAAGTCCGGAGGTAAAGTATTGACTGATGCCTCCCGCTTGCTGTAGCCGATCAGGGCTCCATTGTGGTTGGCCTTAAACTTTGACTTTGACCCGGTCGAGGTGCGACCAGGTGACCACATTGGCACTTTTAGTTTCTAATCGCAATTTTTTTTTTTTTTTTTATGAAATATACCTCCGGTTCCCTTTATTCTATTTTATTAATTTTGGTGTCAAATTAAAGGTAAAAATATTTCCTATTTTCCTATTTTGGGATTTTTAAATAGTTTCCTGTATTTTATTTTATTACTGTTTTGTGATACTTGAATACTTTACACACTTTGGGCCTCATAATGAGTTTGGAGGGCGGGCTCTTTTTGGGTCAGAAGAGCACCAGTTCGGTTTTTAGCCCGCTGGCCCTATTATGAGTTTCCCACTGGCCCAGCAGGAAACTGCGTGAAAAACGTGACGGGGCTGCCTATTGGGGCCCCTGCACTTGCCATGCCAAGTGCATGGCAGTGTAGGGGCCCCCATGGCCCTCCCGGTACCCCGTCTCCACCAGTCTTTGCATGGCAGTGGAACCACCATGCAAAAGATGGTGGACACAGGAATCGTGATCTCCAGGGCAGCGCTGATTGCAGCGCTGCCCTTGAGGATTAAGACCGCAGGCACTACCAGGCCTTCAGCCAGTGAAAAAGTGGTGGTGCTGGCAGTCGGACTGTGATGCTTCGTTACAGTCATAATGTGGCTGTTGGACCGCCTAGGACCGCCAGACTTATAATTAGGGCCTTTTACTCCTAAGTTAAGCCTTGTTGCTCGCTGCCAAGGTACCGAGGGTTGAGTAGGGGTTAATTTATTGAGACATAACTGAACCTATTGGGGGTTAGTGGCCTATTGTTAAGTGTAGGTACTTACCTGCCCTTATCAATAATCACATTTCCAACACACCTGAACTTCTCCGGCTGGTCCACAGGACACAACCTCGACCTGGAAACAAAAGGTGACACTTGTGAGAACATTGTCTGACTTTATATGTCATTTCAAAGTTGTCTTCCATTTATTCCTATGGTGCGTAATTCCACACAAAAACGGAACTTTGTTTAAACTTTGAAAAATCATAACTGAAGAAGTACTTACCCCATTTGGATGATCTTGGTCTTAATTCTTTCATAAAAATCTGAAGTATGTTTTGTAAATTGGTCTCCAGTTATTTTTTTAAGTGTGTGTCCACATTTATTCATACTGTGAGTACAAGAAATGCTTAACACATCTCCTGGATTAGCCTAACTGCTCAACCAATCTACAACAAAAATAGATGGCGAGGTGATCTATTTTGCCTCTGGATACCCAGGTGTGGTTGCCCAGAATCTCTGCACAGTGTGCATTGCTTTTGCATAAAAATTGAGAGCCAGCCTCTAACAATGCATACACATTAGCAGGAATAACATCATCAGAAAACAATTAGAAACAATCCAAAGATAAGGCCAGGACAAAGGTACTGTCAAACTAAATATTTATATTGAAAATGAGAAAAATATCTCAAAATATTGGTTTAATATAAAGGGTACAAGAAAGAGTCACCCAAATCTCTAAAGGTTGGTTTGCATGCCCAGCACTTGCCTCCTATTCATAATGTCAGAACCATCCTCCTAAGGAAGGGACATCAGTGGGGCAAGAAGCAGGCCCCTACATTATCCTACTTTTGGGGGGGTCCATAGGTTTGGGTTTAGTAGGGGTGGGTTTGGTTTTGGGAGGGGTGGTTGTGGATTCGGGAGGGGTGGGTTGGGTTTGTGGAAGGCATTGGTTGCGGTTTGGAAGTGGTGGAAAGACATTTGGAAGGGGTGGATTTACATTTGGGAGAGGTAGTTTGGGATATGGAAGGAGTGGGTTGGTATTTGGAACGGGTCAGGGCAAGGGTAAAATGAAGGCCTTCTTTAGGCAAATGGGTACGGTGGTTGGCAGGAAGTTTGCTTTGGAAGGTAGAGGTAGTGGTAGTGTCTGATGTGCCTGTTGATGTTGCTGGTGCCTGTGGTTCTGCTTTATATGGTGTACATGTTAGTTTTTTACTGGGTGTCTGTTGTATGGATGACAGTGGGTGTTTCGTGTGTGTAACATGCAATGTATGTGTGTGTGGATCTGTGTGCTGTAGAGGCTCTGTGTGTGGATGTGGTACCTGTGGATGTGCTGGTACATGTGTGTGTGGTTGTGGATGTTTGTGTTGCAGAAGAGCGTTGTGTCTGCAGGTGTGGTGGTGGTCGTGTGAATGTTTGTATTGTTGTAGGTGTGCTTGTGGTCGTGGTGGGGGTGTGTTGTCTGTATGTTTGTATGTGCATCTGTGTTTCTTGCTTTGTTTGTATTGGGTGTGCTGTTTGTGTTTGAGTGGGTGCATGCAAATGTGTGAGTGTGCTTTGGATAGGGCTGGGAAGAGGGATTTAGGATGGAGAAGGGGTGGGAGTTGGGGTAGGAGGTTGGTATGGGTGGGAGGCTGCAGTCAGTGAGAAGGCCAGACCCTGAAATGACCTCTGTAGGCCAGACATGGCACTGTGCATGCTGTCCAGGTAAGCTAGCCTCTGTGTAATCTGACCACTAAGCCCCTAGATGGCATACAATACTGCAGTCTGGCCTACAGAGATAGTCCACAACAGGTTAATAGCCTCCTCATTGAACACAACCTGGGATACAGGGCCAGGTTTGGAGGTGTTTGTAGGAAAGGTGATGCCACCCCTTTTAGGGTGTTGGAGCAAGAGGGAGGATGGAGATGGAAATATGGGTGATAGACAGTGATGCAGTTAGACTTGTTGCACTAGGGTCCACTACCACTGGGACTAATGTTCTGTGGAAGCCTCCCAAGATGATGTTGAGACACTGGTGGTTTTCGTGCTAGTACCCTCACCCTCTATGGAACTGGGTCCCTCAGTGTTGGTGGTGTCTGCACTTGTACCACAGTGCCCAGCTTCTTCCCTGCCAAAGTGGCTGCTGCCACCTTCTCCTTAGATGCAATAGTCTAAGTGTATCTGTGCAAATAGAAGGGAATATGAACTTTGCTCACAAAAAACTCTGCCAAGTCTACATATCAAACCAGATTCAAGGCTCTCAAACTTGCCTTCTTTATCATCAGTATCTCATGCATGTAGGAAAGAATTCCACAAACCATTTGCTCACAGTTTACAAATTCCCCATGCTAGCTCCAATATCATGTATGCCTTTTGTATCTCATCCACTTTTATTTCTCTGCATGACAAATGGCATTGAAAGCATGTGTACATACTTAGGTCTGGTTACATTCCTTGTTCACTGCAGTACGGAGGAAAAACATTTCCACATTTCCAAAAAGACTCTTGTTTTTGGGCCTGATATTGATTTATCCAGATGGGAAAATCTAACATCTATTTGAAGTGAACTTCCATCTGCAATTGTCCTTTTAAGTATCACTTTCTCACCATCATTGATTTCCTATCTGAGCACAACTAAGGACACTTGAATGTTATTTGGGGTACATGTAACTGTTACCAATGTGGACACATTCCTGTCAGTTTCCGTCAATACAGTTTGGCATAAGAATTCATGTTGGTTGACACTGACTGGCTTACATGCACATTTGTGAAGGAGTAAAGGTTCATGACAATCTGCTACTGTCTGCATGAACTGACTTGAATCTTGCTGTTCGAATATATCTCTAGCATATTTTAGATACAAAATGATGCCTTTGTACACATATTTCCAGACCTTTTGAAGCAGATACTCATGATCATATTGTCATTGTACCAACTTACGAATGTAAAATCTGAAACATCAACAGTATCATAAGTGTATACTTTGCCATGTCAGCAATAATAGGACCTAAATTACCTTGTGATGGTGCATCCCAATGTGACCCAATCCTCAAATGGGACATGTGTGGTAAAAATGTCCCTTATAACATGGAGAAAATGCAGACATGTGTCTGATCTAAATCAAATCAAATCAATCAAATCATTAACATTTATAAAGCGCGCTACTCACCTGTGCGGGTCTCAAGGTGCTAGGGGGAAGGGGGGGTTACTGCTGCTCGAAAAACCAGGTTTTGAGGAGTCTCCGGAATGCGGAGTGGTCCTGGGTGGTCCTGAGGCTGGTGGGGAGGTTGTTCCAGGTCTTGGCTGCCAGGAAGGAGAAGGAACTCCCACCCACCGTGGAGTGGCGGATGCGAGGGACGGCAGCGAGCGCGAGGCCAGAGGAATGGAGGAGACGGGTGAGGGCATTGAAGCTGAGGCGACGGTTGAGGTATTCCGGTCCCTTGTTGTGGAGGGCTTTGTGTGCGTGGGTGAGAAGTCGGAAGGTGATCCTTTTGCTGACTGGGAGCCAATGCAGGTGTCTCAGGTGTGCGGAGATGTGGCTGTTGCCACGTGGTACGTCGAGGATGAGGCGGGCCGAGGCGTTTTGAATACGTTGCAGGCGTTTTGGGAGTTTAGCGGTGGTCCCAGCATAGAGGGTGTTGCCGTAGTCCAGGCGGCTCGTGACGAGGGCGTAGGTCACGGTTTTTCTAGTGTCGGCGGGGATCCAGCGGAAGATCTTGCGGAGCATGCAGAGGGTGAGGAAGCAGGCGGAGGACACAGCGTTGACTTGGTTGGTCATGGTGAGAAGAGGGTCCAATATGAAGCCGAGGTTGTGGGCGTGGTCTGAGGAGTCGTCCCAAGCGGACGGGGTGTTGCCGAGGATGAGGACTTCCGTTTTGTCAGAGTTCAGCTTTAGGCGGCTGAGCCTCATCCAATCTGCGACGTCCTTCATGCCCTCTTGTAGGTCTTGGCGCTGGCGGGGTCCTTGGTGAGGGAGAGTATAAGTTGGGTGTCGTCGGCGTAGGAGGTGATGATGATGTTGTGCTTGCGTACGATGTCGGCGAGGGGGCTCATGTAGACATTGAAGAGTGTCGGGCTGAGCGATGAGCCATGAGGTACGCCGCAGATGATCTCGGTGGGGTCTGAGCGAAACGGTGGGAGGTAAACTCTTTGAGATCGGTTTGAGAGGAAGGGGGCAATCCAGTCCAGGGCCTGACCTTGGATCCCGGTGGAGCGGAGGCGGGTTATTAGGGTGCGGTGACAGACAGTGTCAAAGGCAGCCGAGAGGTCGAGGAGGATGAGGGCGACTGTTTCACCGTTGTCCATCAGGGTTCTGATGTCGTCTGTGACTGAGATGAGGGCGGTTTCAGTGTTGTGGTTGGTTCGGAATCCGGTTTGTGAAGGGTCGAGCAGGTTGTTGTCTTCCAGGAAGGTGGTAAGCTGTTTGTTGACGGTCTTCTCTATTACCTTGGCAGGGAAGGGGAGGAGCGAGATGGGGCGGAAGTTTTTCAGGTCGCTAGGGTCAGCCGTAGGTTTCTTTAGTAAGGCATTGACTTCGGCGTGTTTCCAGCTTTCGGGGAAAGTAGCAGAAGAAAAAGAAGAGTTGATGTTGGCCTGGAGGTGCGGGGCGATAATGTCGTCGGCTTTATTGAAGATGAAGTGAGGGCAGGGGTCCGATGGGGCGCCGGAGTGGATAGAGTTCATGGTGGTTTTGGTTTCTTCAGTGTTGATGTGGGTCCAGTCGTTGAGGGTGATGGCCGGGGGTGTGGGTTCGGTGATGCTTGGTTGGGTCTGGTGTCCGAAGCTGTCGTGGAGGTCACTGATCTTGCGATGGAAGAAGGTGGCGAGGGAGTTGCACAAGTCTTGTGAGGGCGTGACGGCGTTGGCGTTTGCGTTGGGTTTGGAGAACTCTTTGACGATGCTGAAAAGTTCTCTGCTGTTGTGGCTGTTTTTGTCCAGTCTGTCAGTGAAAAAGTTCCTTTTGGCTGCGCGGATCAGGTGGTGGTGTTCGCGGGTTGCGTTTTTGAGGGCGGTCATGTTGTCGGCGGTGTGGTCGTGCGCCAGGCCTTCTCGAGGGCGCAACATGTTTTCTTCAATTCTTTGAGGGTGTCAGAGAACCAGAGAGGTTTTTTGGTGGTGGCCTGTTGATGCGTGTGTCTGAGGGGAGCAAGGTTGTCTGCACAGTTGGAGATCCAGTTCGAGAGGCTGAGGAGGGCTGCGTCGTTGGGGTCGGTGGCGAGGGTAGGTTGGTTGACGGCGAGTGTGGAGAAGAGTTGCTCTTCGGGGATTTTGTTCCACTGTCGACGAGGGATGGGTTGAGTGCGGAGGTGGCGGGTCTCGCGTCGGAATGTGAAATGTACACAGCTGCGGTCGGTCCAGTGTAGAGCGGAGGTGTGGCTGAAGAAGACGTGTTTGCTGCGGTGAAGATAAGGTCAAGCGTGTGTCCGGCGATGTGGGTGGCGGTGTTCACCAGTTGCTTGAGGCCGAGGTTGGCGAGGTTGTCGAGCAGGGCGGTGGTGTTGGGGTCGTTGTTTTGTTCCAAATGGAAGTTGAGGTCGCCTAGGAGGATGTAGTACGGTGAGGCGAGGACGTGCGGGGAGACGAAGTCGGCGATGGAGTCGCTGAAAGGGGCGCGCGGTCCGGGGGGATGGTAGACGAGGGATCCTCTGAGGGTGGTCCTGGGGTCGGTGCGAATCTGGAAATGCAGATTGCAGTATTTGGCTTGAGATGAGGAAACTAGTGGAAACTTTGAGCATAAAACAATACACTAAACACAGCATAAGACACGTCTTTAAAACTTACGCCTACAAAAATCATCTTCTGCATTGCATGTGTGTCAACCTTCAAGTTGATGCCAAACAACATTGCTTAAAATGAAAAAAGTTAAACAAGAATAGGTACATAAAATAAATGACCCCCCTTGATGCTGCTGTTGTGTACCGCAAGGGTGTGGGCCATTAGGGGGGCAGGGTGCGGTGCATGGTCTTGCCTCTTTGGGAGGTCTGACCAAGCCGGACTTGGCCTGAAATTCTGGTCCAGTGTTAGAGGTCATCCCATCTCTTCCTGCAAGGCAGGTTACACATGGCCTTGCAATGGCCTTCCATATGTCCCACATTTTTATTTTATTTTATTGAGATCCAAAATTACAATAAAAACATTGCAACATGGCATTCATACTCTGACAATAATATGAAAATACATTACATTGATAGGTCATATTTACTATAGAGGACCCCAACAAAACAGCGATAAAATATGAAATTTCATAATAGCAAACATATCTAGATAAGACAGTCTCCCGACAGCCCTACCAGCTACTTTAATATCCTAAAGCTTCTTCATTAACTTTCCCCTAGATTTGATCAAATCTCTTACCTCTTTACATTGCAACTTGTGAAGCCGCTCCTTTTTTCTTACTTTCTTACTTTTTATCACCCATACCTCTACAGTGGGGATTGACTGGGTTTGCCACCTTTGAAGTAAGAAAGATCTGACTGTTGCAACATATAATAGCTTTATGAATCTGAGAGCTAATCTGCTGGTGGGATCGTATCCCAATACTATCCACCAGATACTAGGAGCTACTTTGATCCGCCAGGATTTCTCTAGGGGACAGATGTACGAAATTCCAGGTTTGCGATTCGCAAATTGCGAGTCTGAGCTACTCGCAATTTGAGAGTCGCAAACCCGGATGCAGGATGGTGTCCCTGACACCATCTGAGAGTCGCAAGTGGGTCGCAAAGGCTTACCTCATTAATATTAATGAGGTGGGTCACAATTTGTGACCCCCTTGCGATTCGCAGCACTCACAGGAATGATGGCCTGCTGGAGACAGCAGACCACCATGTCTGTGACTGCTTTTCAATAAAGGATTTTTCTTTTTTTGTAATGCAGCCGGTTTTCCTTAAAGGAAAACGAGTTGCAATACAAATGAAAATATTAAACGTTTTCGTTTCAATTTTTAAGAGCAGGCAGTGGTTCATAGGACCACTGCCTGCTCTGAAAAAAGGTTTTCAGGGCCATTCACAAACCAATTCTGCATCGCGATGCAAATCGCAAATAGGAAGGGGAACATCCCTTCCTACTTGTGAGTCGCATTCCCATTTTGCGAGTCGGTAACCAGGTTACCGACTCGCAAAATGGGAATGGGCAGAGCGATGTGCTTTTTGCATGTCGCTAACAGCAAAATTTGCTGTTTGCGCCATGCAAAAAGTTTCCTACATCCGGCCCTAGGCGCTTAAATATTTTTTTCTCAAAATTCTTGAATAGGGATACACAGACCCATAACATCTGTCCAATTTGCAACAGCCCCCACAATACATCGAAAACAGTGCCCAGACCAGTTAGAATTAGCCAGAGCTAAAAATTGTAGGGTTCTATAAAGAAGCCATTTACTGAAATATAGCATCCTGCACCAATTGATTCCTCTCAGAACACTAAAATTCAACCTATTAATTTCCTCCCACATATTTGTTGTTCATTCTAACCCTTCATACTTTTCCCATTTTTGATAGCTTTCAAACAAAGGTCCGGTACCTTCAGATCTGCAAGCAGCCTTTTCCATTCTCCCGCTTACTTATAGTCTGGGGGTTCCACCAATTCTACTACCACTTTTTGAGTATCTCAAATCTTGTCGTAGTTTTGACTCTTGCTCTGAGCAAGACTGCTGGTTTAAGGATAACAGTACTTTTGTTTGTAGGCGACTGAGTCTTTCCTACAACAAGTCGCAACTGTTGTCCCAACCTTACCGGCTCACTAGCAGCACTTCACCAGAAACACAATAGTAAAAGGTGATTTATGGCAGTCGCTTATGCATGGACTCAAAGTAAG